>NC_064628.1:820373824-822873824 GCF_023864275.1 Schistocerca cancellata
GTAAATGAGTCTAGAACCACGTCAGAAAGGGAGGATGGACATCAAATGACCAGATGATCCAACATAAGCACCCCCCCCCCCCCACCATGTCTACCCTGTTGCATACCAAGCTCTAGGGCCCTTTTATGTACTTCTCTATGAAAATTATTTCAACTTTTAGTTTCACAACTGTAAACTTGGTTGTTTGATGCTAAAGATACACTATGTACTTTAACACCACATTCATACGAATTTGAAAATGTTTGTATGCTGGTAGTCCTTTTCATTATTTCTAGTGCTTTTAATTCTAAATGATCTTTGTCAAAATCTTGCATGTACCCCCAAACATCAAACCACATAACAGGTTATGCACATTTGCTTAGCAAGCATATATTGTTTATGTTCAAACAAATTTTGGGCTTGCAGTCGGTCATTGTTCAATACTTCGCATAATATTTCAACTGGGCACCTGCCAGTCATCTTCATCTTCAGGTGAGTCTGCAACGGCTCACCTGAAGATGACTGGCAGATGCCCAGTTGAAATATCGTGCAGAGTATTGGACGACGACCAGCTGCAAGCCCGAAATGTTTTTTAACCGTCAATTCGCCAGGAAAATTTTAAAATTCATATATTGTTTATATTTTCAGCAGTCCCTATACATTCTTAAAATCTAATGGTATTAATCCAACTTTTTGTTCAGCAGAGCAATATTTTTTTTTTTCTCTTTGTAAATTATCATGTAACCAAACACATAGAAACTTGATGTAAGATATTGTTCAATGCCACTGTTGTTGTTGCCTTCAGTCCAAAAACTGGTTTGATGTAGTTCTCTACAGCCAATTCTGTGCAAGCTTCCGCACAGCTACTGCAACTTGCATTTACTTGAACATGTTTACTGTAGTCAAGTTGTCATCTTTCACCACAGTTTTACCTCCCTCCCTCCCCCCCCCCCCCTCCCTCCCCAAACACATACACTCCCCCCGTTACCAAACTGACTATTCTTTGATATCTCTGGTGTGTGTGTGTGTGTGTGTGTGTGTGTGTGTGTGTGTGTGTGTGTGCAAAACATTTTGTTTTGAGCTAGGGACAATCAACATTAATGTTTATCGGGGCCAAAATGAACATAAATTGAAATGAATTTGGTTAAAACGTAGAAAATTGCATGAAATAACTAAAAGGCAAGTTGATATAAAATAACATTCCCTCTCTCCCAGTCTCACCCACAATCACCTCCTCAGTCACACTAGCTCACCACATGGAAAACAATGCCACAAATGGGGAGGTGTGCAAAAACTGGCAATTGAAACACAATTAAGACTGGAGGAAAACTAAAGGAGATTCACAGCTATGTGACTGGTTGATTACTCATCAAAAACTCAGATGACCTACCCACCCTGAAAATAAATTATAAATGGCACCTTAAAATTTAGAGGAAGAAGTCTGACAATTCACAGAATTTTAAAGGTCATATCACATCAGTTTGACTGTCAGCTAAAATAGATGGCATATAAGCTTCTGCACTGTAAGTTACAGCTGACGAGTCACTGTTGCAATAATGGAGGAGGAACAGAAAACTGCAAAATCGTCCACCAATAAGGGGCATTGTACAGGACTTCTTACCATAGATGTGATACTATTTATGGCTACGGCAAAACACTACCCTGAGGAACATGACTTTCCTGCTCAAAATGATCCAAAAGTGTGTCATCGGGACCTAAAAAACCACTTACTCAGGAAAGACCATATGAATATGGCGAGGTGGCCATGAAAGCTCCATTGATTGAGCTGCATGAGAAATCTGTGTTTCCTACTATTGTTGTACGCCTTACTGAAGTCAAAGAATATACCAAGACAGTAATGTACACGTAGGTAAGCCTGATGAATAAGCAGGGTCAGGTCGTCGACAGTGGTTCAAAATCTCCAGAATCCACACTGAGTGGGGCTAAGGAGTTGCCTGGTCTCTAATAACCAGGTCAGACCATAGCTAACCATTCGTTGCAGGGTCTTTCCTACACAGCTCATTAAGGAGGCTCTCCGGTAACTACTGGGACATGTTCGGACCTTTCCTGCATTCAGGAGAGGTATCTTGCCTCTCTCCATGAGTTGGGAAACTAAACTATCTGCCATGTCAAATTAAAACAGTCGAGAAGGATTTTCTATGACACTGGTGGCAAATGTCAAAGCATGCAGTATCAGATTTGGTCATGACCAGATGTGATATCGCAAGTCTCAGGCAGCACTGAGTCCAGCTCTCTCATGGAGACAGGGCAGTTGTAAGAATCAGAAGTGTTTGCTCTAAAGTCCAGCATGCCCATCTCTATGGTACACAGTAGCAGAAGAATGCTGGATCTTGGCTAGCATTGGCAGGAGTCATTGCAAAACGCTTTGCCATCATCTAAGTGATGTCTCTGGGTATTGTTTGGAGACACTCCTGTTTCAGCACCACTGCTATTGAGAAATGACTGTTTACCAGAAATCCTCCTGATGGCTTTCCACACTTTCTTAAAACAATTGGAATCACTGATGGAGTCCAGGAATGCTTACCACGACCTTTGTTACTTGCCTTAATGATGTGTCGAACTTTGGCTCCCGTGACTCGAAAGGCCATGGAGTTGTCTGCTGTTGGGCAGTATTTAAACTGTCGAACAGCCACATGGCTGTTCACATTGCTGAGCACCACTCATCACTCCACCAAGGTACAGGTTGCCCTCTTAAGGTGATCTGAGGACATTGGAATGAATAAGCCAGTATTATGAAGGATTATGTGTGTGAAGTAGTTCACCAATTCCTGGATGGCGTTGCAGTGTTCAAACACAACCAGCTGGCTGAACAGTGTCCAATTAGCTCTGCTGACCATCTATTTCAGTGGCTTCTGTTCAAGTAATGCCCCATCCTATAGGTGGATCCAACGTGGAAAGTAGTTACTGAAATGATCATCAGTTGCTTCCAAGTGAGCAGAGCTGCAAAGGCTGGAGAGCAGAAAAAGAGGTCGATAGCTGAGGATGATCCAGTAGCAGTGGAGAAATGAGTGGGAGCCACCTGTGTTGAGGATTCACAGCTCCTTAGATGACATGAAGCTCTCCAAGGATTGACCCCTAGGACAAGTATAGTTTGAGCGCCATTATACATTATGCACATTGAAATGCCCATTAGGGGAAATGGAAGGGGCAGTTGTTCTGTAAGGTCTGCAAGAGCTTCAGTGTCTATTGCATCCTTTGGAAGTAGTACAGTGAGAAGATAGTAACCTTCTGACCCGTATGAACCGTAACGGCTATGGTTTGTATTTCAGTACCCAGGGAGACAGCAGAGGAGTTGACAAATACAGCAACCCTTCCCTTGGTCCTTTCCTAGTCATGTAAACATAGTGATGAAGGGTATAGTTCTGCAATACAGGGGTATCACATGCTTTAAAATGGGTTTTCTGCAAACACGAGCACAGGGTGCATTCCTGTGCTACGAGTTTCAGTGTTTCCAAATGCGTCCTGAACCCATTAATACTCTACTGTAGTATGGGAGCGATTTATGATGGGATTGCACTTTCACTGGCTTTCTGATGAGGTCTTGGGCCAAGATGAGTGCCCCACAGGGACATCAAGGTCCATTGGCTCCAAGGACCAATCCTGAGAGACATCACGGAGAGTGACGTCAACATCCTTGGACTGCTTTCTTCCTGCCTCTGTCAGCGGCTGAACTTTGCTTCTGGTTTTTTGGCCTGTGGAGGCTTCGGAGCCACAATCATTACAGTGGTAGTGGCAGTGCTGGATGGTGGAGTAGGCTGAACCTTTGGAGGGGCAGGGAGCACCGCGATGTCTGCAGCCATGGCCTTTTCTGGGGTTCTGAGGGTAGGGTATGGGCTTCAAAATAAATGAAGCAGCTCAAGTGTGTTGACAAATGCAGGTACTAGTGCTGACACTGGCAACCCCTGTCTGTGTAGAGGCATCAGTCTTCTGAACTGGTAGTTTAATAGCAGAAGCAAAGGAGGTAGTGAACGTGGGGGAAGGGTGGCTGCATAATCTTATACATCTTTTTGGCCTTACCATACAGGATGAGGTTCATTGTTTTAATTTCCTGTATCTTCCTTTCTTAAAGGAAGACACTGCAATCCCTACTCCAGACAGGCTGATCCCCAGAGCAACTTCACACACTTCGGAGGAGACGAACAGCCAACTCCATCGTGGGTGACCTGATCATATTTGTTGCAAGTGGCTTCTTCCTTACAAACAAGAGTAGTGTGCCCAAAGTACCAGCAATTAAAACAGTGCATTGGATTTGGGACATATGGCCACATGCTTAGGCGAAGAAAACCTGCCTTGACATGCTCTGGAAGTTTTGTGCTGTTGAAAGTCAGTAGAAATGAGTCCGGTTTGATAAAATTGCCATCAACCCTTTTCATTATGTTTTGCACATCAACAGTGCCTTCTTGGATCCACTCAGCTTTCAGTTCTTCTCTGGGGATGTCAACCAGATTTCTGCAAGTCACAACATCTTTGCTGTAGTTTTAATCTGCCAGGAAGTTTCATCTTTGCTGTAGTTCAAGTTGTTTTGCAGTTCAGCTTCTATTGAATATTCCCTGAGGCACTGAGCTGTCTGGAGGTTCTGTACTTGTTGGGACCTCTTACCAACAGTGCCCTATTGTGCAATCGCTTGAAAGATTTTAAATTTCCAGCAATCCCCTCTTCTGAATGTGAAAGGGGGGACACTTTCTCGAAGCCGCCCTCTTCCCTGTTACCTATTACAAACTCATTCTAGCCAGCAGTATGCATTCTGTTACTATTAATATAAATACTTTAAGAAATCCCTGTCAGGACAACTGGCTACATGAGCTCTCTTGTTGGATTGGGTGTCGATATACACCAGCAGCCCCCCCCCCCCTCCCCCCCTGCTCATTCCACTGTAACTCGAAGAATTTAATTTTGAGGATTTCACTTCAGTCTCATGAGAAGATATGGAAATACAGATCTACTCAGAGAGCTACATGCCTAAGTAAGCCTTATGCAACTTAAGTCCACCAGGTTCCCCAGGGGTTGCTCACTAATGACTGTCCCACCCTAACAGCCATGTGTCTCATCAGCACACAGTACACCTTGAGACTGAGGGCTTTTTTAATAGAGGTTTTTTCCATCACCACAATCCAGATGCTCAAGCCAAGATCTGCGTACCCTTTGACACACAAAGTTCCACTGCCGTGCTGCATAGTGGCTGCTAAAGCATATCTAGAACTTAAGGTGACAGAGGACTGGTAGCGCTTCCCAGCACACAGCTCAGAACACCAGGGTTACCAAGTCTGTACACAGTAAACGAATTCTGAACCCCTGAGGGCAACTGATCCTGATTCAGTACCTATTCATTAGTTACTCGATCTGCACATCTAATCTTCAGGATTCTCACTACTGTCAAATCTGCATTTTACGTTACCTGTACTTCAGCTATCTTCACGTATCTTGTTTCCCAACAGCAAAACTCTTCTAACACTTTGCGTGGCTGATTTCCTAATCAGACTCCCTTAGCACTGCCTAATTTAATTCAGCTACACTCAATTGTACTTCTTTATCTTTTAATGATGTTTATCTTGTAATGTCATCACAAAACACTGCCGCCCATTCCGTTCAAACCATCTTCTCCAAGTCATTTGCTGTCACTGACAGAATTATAAGAAAATCTTAGAAGTTTTTATTTTTTTGTTTCCAGATACGTTGAAATCCTTTCGAAATTTCTCCTTCATTTCTTTTCCTGCTCATTGTAAGATTGAATAACGTGGGAGACAAGTAGATGGGTGTCCGTGTCGGCAGTAATAATGATTTTGCAGAAAAGCCTGCACTGATGCAGATACCCACGTGCATATCTGCATATAGTTAGGATAGTTTTGGCAGAATGCAAATAACTTAGCAGTAAAGGTGACTGCTCACTAAATAGAAGCAACATTGAGTCATCCACAGGCATACAGAAGAGACAGTGAAAACTTGCTAGCTTTCAGTAGAAACCCTGTGGTAACCTAGTGCATCTCCCCCCCCCTCCCCCCTCCCACACACACACACACACACACACACACACACACACACACACACACACACACACACACACATATCCATACATTGTGCCAGCTTAATACAAAATGCCAGGATTGCAGTTCAGCAAGTGGACCGGGGGCTGAGGTGGATAAGAGGGAGAAATAAACAATAAATTATGGTCAGTATCCACATCTGATCCTGGGAATGTTTTGCAGTTTAAAATCTGGCTTATAGAGCCATGTTTTATCATTACGTAATCTGTGAAACCTTCCAGGTCTCCACGTCTCTACCATGAATGCAACTATCTTTCATGATTTTCATATTAAGTATTTGCAATGATTAAATTGCACTTTGTGCAAAATTCTACAAGGCTTCTGTCCGTTTCATTTCTTTCCCCCCAATTCATGCTCGTTTATTATTTTTCTACATATTTTTTTCCTTACTTTTGAATTCCAGTTGCCCGGTACAATTACATTTTCATCACCTACAGACCCCTAATTCCAGGATTATACAGTAGTGCTTACAGCTCTTGTTCTTATGGCACCAAAGCCAATCAATATTGTTTTCTTCTCCTTTATTACCATGCAAATGTGTCTAAATGATCTTACTGCCATTTATTCATTTATGCTGATTTCTTTTGTTTTTTCTGCAGAGTTGAAAGGGATTCTGTATGTGTATTTACTAAGAGATCTGAATTATCCGTATCACATCGATTAGTGTGTGCTGCTAATGCAAATATCTGGGTTGTTTCCTTTGTCGAATGTGGGGGTTTTACAATCTGTACAACACCCTAGAAACATTGATGCTGTGCATGCTGCTCAAATGTCTGTGTTCAAAGAGCACTCCAACTTCATTTCCTCTATACAAACTTCAAAATGTGCAAAAACTGAATCCTAATGATTGTGTACTGCACCTAGAAATATGTGAACAGCTTTTGAGGTATATGTAGCCTCTCCACTTATGTAAACCATGTATATTTTTTGATTAATTATTGTTGTGGAATATGGCCACTGCACTTAAAACAGCAAACATCAGTGCCAACAACGTAAACAGCACAAGTGTCACTGTAGTTTGATGAGCCCAAAGCTGTAAGTCTGAAGCATTCTGCACAGAATAATATTTGTCAGTATTTCAAGCTATGAGAAGTATTTCCATAATATTATCAGTGGTGTACACATAACTGAATTCAACCTGAAACTGGTACTCAAAAATGTAGTAGTTGTAAGATCAATTATGTAAATTACACCCCACAAATGATTTCAGCCAAGCCCCACAAACGAATCTGCTATGAGTGAGCTGTTCCTGTCCAGCAATGACTTCTGGTAGTGTGATGGTAAAGCTGAGTCATCCTATATCAGCAGTATTTGGTGGGCTGCTTGCAGTAAAAAAACGAAAGGGATTTGTGGGATACATAACATAGCCTACCCTCAGTATGTAAGGCATGTATTGTTAGTGCAGTTTTGGTGTGTGTGTGTGTGTGTGTGTGTGTGTGTGTGTGTGTGTGTTCGTTTTCGTTTTCTTTTCTGAATGCTAAAATCCAACAGTCTACAACTGAATGAGCCTCTCTGCTGTTCAGTGCCTTCCCACAAGACGCCGAAGTGGCGTAAACTAAAAAGGACTTACAATACGGCGGCCAAACATCCCCGAATGGGGACTCCCGGCCAACAATGCCATACGATCATTTCCATTTGTATGTGGTGTGTAATCTATCCTAATATTCATAGCACAATAAAAATAATCAATTTTTAACGATATAAATTACATAATTGGATACATAAAAAAACTACTCACCAAGCAGCAACCGGAGAACACACACACAAAAAACAGTTTTAGGTAGGCAAGCTTTCACAGCTAGTGGCTCCTTCTTCTGGCAGAAGTGTTGAAGGGTAGGATGAGGGGTGAAGAAAAAGAGGTAAAGTTTTGAAAAGTCACCCAGAACCCCAGTTCAGGGGACACTTACTGGATGGGATGAGAAGGAAAGACAATATTCATATGTTCACGGCCAGTGGATGACAGGAGGCAACATTTACAGTTACAACACATTAAGACTCTTAATGACCCTACAATAGTTATCGGAAATCTGTGTGTAAACAACACTGTCTGTTAAAGAGGTTACATAGTACTATGGTCTCACTGTCTGTATTCAAAGAGAGGGAGAAAACATTGAAGTAGAAAAAGTTTCTTTTTATCAACTCAATTAGTATGTACAATAATTTTTATCAGTTTTTGAAAATAAAAGTAGATTTACATGTAATACAGAGATTATATTAGCATTTGTACATTATACTTTTTCATTGCCATTCCAGGTTTCATTGGATGGCGATCTTCCCTGCAGTCTTGCTCCCTTGAGAAAGTTGGTCCATTCTACATTAGCCCAGTTCATACAATTGAGCCACCAGACCTGCCAAAACAGAAACCACAGCTTACAATTTTCATAGGCTGAGACTCAGTTTGTAAGTAAAACACACACACACACACACACACACACACACACACACACACACAAAACCAAATAAATAAAAAAATAAAAAAATAAAAAAAATCATTTGATAGGGCTGGAAAAGTGTCTACCATGTTCATGACAAAATTGCAAACATAACAGAAATGAATTTGTAAGCTTCACAATGATCTTACAAGCAGTGTAAATGATCTTATAAGCAGTGTAACTGAGAATGAACTACATTTTTACACTTTTGAGTGTTCCAGTAAATAGGAAACTTTAGTATTGTTCTTCTGTAGGAACCATGAACACAGTAAAGCTTCAACAGGAAATTTTTCAGTGATATAATGCACTCCTTTGATGTCACATTAACAATGTATGGTATGTTTATTTGCTACAATACGAGTAACATCAAAATGAAACAGAGAGTCACATAGACAGGTAGAATTTCAGCACATAAAACTTTACATCTAAAATGGTAGGTGGTACTGCGCATAGTGGCAATAGTAGATCAGCTTCTCTCAGGTACATTACAAATTTGTTCAAGCATGCAAAGAGGTTAGTAATGAAATTTAGATAGCTGAAGCTGTGTAATGGGGCACTGCAATATGATGTACTGTAGAACAATTTTGCTTAAGTGCAGAAAAGTCTCCATCTAGTATGGTTGTGAGAGTCTCAATAAACATGCTTTCAAGCCATCAATTATAGCTCTCATTAAGGTATGATATTTTTTGCTAACACTAAATCTATACAATTGAAACTATCATAAATACACAGCATGTTGAACTGGACTGAAACACTCTGAACCTAGAAGGGGGTGCATTGTAGTTACCAACTAGGTAATTATACCAAGAACACGTGACGATTCTATGAAAGAACGCAAAAGCTCTTCAGAATACATCAAATCTTACCGACCATTTTAAAATATTGAATGTGAAAGCTGTGTATTCACTTTAAGGAGGTTTGGGTTTCATGATGGCTGCTAGTGCTGAAGGACTAATGTTATGATTGCACTGCAGTATACAGTATATTTATTTACATACCGTATTTACTCGAATCTAAGCCGCACTCGATCTAAGCCGCACCTGAAAAATGAGACTCGAAATAAAGGGAAAAAAAATTTCCCGAATCTAAGCCGCACCTGAAATTTGAGACTTGAAATTCAAAGGGAGAGAAAAGTTTTAGGCCGCACCTCCAAATCGAAACAAAGTTGGTCCATTGTAATATGAGACACAATTTAGGTCGAATGAATGACGGTACTGCTACAGTAGTTTGGTTCGAGTCGTAAGCTTAGCAGTTAAGCTTTACTACGTAGCCATTGCTATGCGTCAGGCGCTCCGTCCGTATTTATACGGGTGCCCTTCCTTTTTCACGTGCTTCGTCTGGTTTGAATCGATTGCTTATTTTGCTTTGAGCTGACAAGTGCCGTTTTCTTTGTTATAGGTGTTTGCGTCACTCTTAAGCTGAAAATGCATTACTGCACTGTGTCATGCATTGTTTGTCGCATTCTGATAGTGCGTGTTTACGGCCTGTCGCGGCTCACGGCATGGCTTGCTTTTGTGCGCGCTACCGCCGCGTACAATTAAAAAAGAAAAGTGAGGAATCGTCTCATTAGCTAAATAATGGCAAGAGACTGCTATTTGTTGTTACTTACACTGCTGCTTTCTTTGATAATGATCAACAAGAATCAAATAATAGACTGCGTATGATAGAACATGTTCTGAACGAGAGTTAGGCGAAAATTTTTCTCCGTTTGAAAATCTTTGCGGCCGCTTCTTTATTACATCAAATTCTGCACAGAAATTAGAGTCATCTTAGATTTAAAAATCTAGTCACTTGCCGTGCTTCATTTCTGACTGTATCGCTGTTAGGCATAAGAATAATACGAATATAAACATGACACGATACGTATATTCTTCCGCGTTTGCTGTTGTCTCACTCTAGTTTCGTAGTTTATTAGGCAGACAGGATTTAAATGAGAGAGCAGCAAACACGAAAGAATACATGGCAAAATGTTTATATCCACATTATTCTTATGGTGAAGAGAATACTGTATGTGATTCAAATTTCATCAGGTTCCTATTAGCAACCATCTCTTCTCACAGATAGGAAAAAATTCAGAACGTAGAGTTGGCCATATTGACAAACATCCCAAACAGTCTTGCCAGTCAGATTTTCGTAGTACACTGAAATTGTGCTACATTCGAAGATGAACAATACGGAATTTGTATTTACTTCGTTGGATAATGTATGAAAATGCAGTGGTCGAAACTCGCGGCGGAGAAAAGAAAAACTCGTCTTCCACTTTTTTTTTTTTTTAATTTATTTACTGACACAGAGGTTTTGGCGCCAGTATTTATCTTTGTGCCTACAGAGCATGCGTGCGTAGCGCTACATATATTCGACGGCAGAAGTTAGTTGTGGCGGTACGTACCAACATTTTTCATAACTTCCGCTTGCTTTGCACTCGATTCTAAGCCGCAGGCGGTTTTTTGGATTACGAAAACCGGAAAAAAAGTGCGGCTTAGATTCGAGTAAATACGGTATATAAATTAGCCTGACACCACTCACAAGATAGTGTCATTTTCTTCCTCTCAACAGCTACTTGACACAGTGTCTACCACCCTCAGCATGCACAGAACAGTATAAAAGATTCTGCTGCAGCCCATGAGAAACATTGGTGTGTTTCAAATCTCACTGTGGGGCATTGCAATCAGAACAGTTAATTTGAAGTTGGTATCTCTCAACATTAAGACAAAAATTGATAGGGCCACCTAATTCCTTGGACTAATCACAATCCTGGCACACTTACTTAAGCCTGTATTACCTAACTTGCATTCACGGATGTCCTATTCTAAAATTGACTGGAGAACATGCCCTGAGTGTTAATTAATATTCTATCAATTTTACGGAATTGTGCTCTACATTCCTACTTTGCAAAACAAACATATAATGTGATTGGCACAATAATGTTAGAGAGGAAAATTGAGTTTACAATGATATTTAAAATTATTTGCTGATTTGGTAGAATAACAGAGTTAATGACTTATGGAATAAAAAGAAACAACTTTGTTCAATTAACATAATCAGAAATGGCTCTTTATGAACAATAAAAAATATTCCAATATGGAAACAATACATACAGTAATCAAAAATCTCAGTTACTTCTTTAGCATAGCCAGATATTTTTAAATATACAGTAATGAGATATTCAAAGAAAAGTTATTAACTTACAATAATAAGATATCAGTTGAGTTCTGTTATTGCTTTAAAATATAACCATGTGACATGTATTATAATAGTGCTAATATAATAAACATATTCTGTACAAAAACTATTTTCATTTAAATGTTAGTACTGAAACAAACCTTTTTACACCCCAAATCTTTTCTTTGCAAGTGTTGGAGGCAACTGTGAAATTAGGGTGGATGGGCTTACTTCAACAACAGCTAGTACGCCATCTGCCAGCCACTCTAAATGAACAAGATGCTGCAACAAAGAAAATTAGCAGCTTGAGTAACTAGTGTTTGAGCTTCAGTGTGTGTGTGTGTGTGTGTGTGTGTGTGTGTGTGTGTGTGTGTGTGTGTGTGTGTCTTTGCGGCTGTTACATTAACACAGTTGCCACTTCTAAAATCTGTGACTTGATGTTAAAACTATGACTGTACCATGGATAATGTTTATAAGAAAATTAAAGGTAACATAAAAAATAGCATGTAGCTGCTATACACAAAAGTTAAGCTGTCTATCTTTACTTCCTTTTCCCTCCACCAGGTTCACTTCCACCCCAGTAATTTTTTTTTTTTTTTTTTTTTTAAATCTGTGTTAACATGTATGTTTGGAGCTTTACAGTCATGCTAGAATTTCCACCATGATCTTTATTTTTTGATAAAATTCATTTAAGTATACTGTAAAATACTTTATCTCTTAGTAAGACAATGTGAAATAGAGGAAAAGGCCATCATTTACAGAGTCAAGAAAACACAACATTACTCACTTTGTATTTTTTAACAATGTGAAATGCGTGCACTATTGATGCAGCAGGTGACTGGCGTGAAATATTACTCTCTTGACTGTCTGAAGCAGGTGAATCTATTCTTGGTATTTTTGCTTCATTTGCAGGCAGTTCCTGGAATACAAAATAATGACTGTAGAACAAGACTAAGAGCAGCAGGAAATTATTCTAACCACTTAGTATTTTATAAAAATATAAGGAATACAATTTAAGTATTACTCCAAATAAACAACAATGGAGAAATCCTCAAAAGAGAAATAACAGTCTACAATCAATAACTCTTGCAAACAGGTATTACATTTCATTATTCCAGAAATAATATCTGCAATTGAACAGGGCCACTTTAAATAATTCCATGAGTTTCGCTTAGTACATTAAATCGTGAGAGATCCTTGGTCATTCATACATATTATAAAGACGCATCACTTACCTTCTTTTTGTCTACAATACAGAAGGTGCTGTCATCCTGCAACATTATCATATCTGGGTTTCTATTGTCAAATATGACATTTGTTACTGGGAAGTTCCGCGACAGCCACTGCTTGGGATGTCGACCGTCAAGATCTCGGGAAAACTTTGTGAAAGCTTTCCGTCTTAGATCATACTCAGTAATCTGTAAAGGAGCAAAAGAAGTTTTTCTCTGTGGTGTAGTAAGTGTACAGAATTAGGAAAGATGCTTGAATTTATCAGTTACTAACCTTGTGATCTGAATACACCACAACAAAATTATTGGTCTTACTAATGGCTGCTGCAGTTGCTGGACAGCGATAATGAGGAAGAGTCACATAATGCTGGAAAGAAAAGCAAATTAAATCAAAAATACAAAACAGAGATTACCATATTGTACTTCATGGAAGTTACAGTTAAGAATTTCCAAAGCGTAATTATAAAAGAAGGCAAGGCAAAAAATGTGGGTACCATAATTATCTGTACCTGTCTTTGTAGCCAAGATTGCTAATGCATGCACATGTCGTGGTGCTCAGTTCAGAGGTAGCTGGTTCAAATCTTGATGGTGAACAACATTTTTGTCTCCATTATGTGACCGGTATGGGGAGGAAAGATAGTGGCAAAAAATTCCTGATTATGGGACATTGTATGAATATGCCGGGCCAAATTCTGAACCTGCCCACAAAGTCTCAAAGTGAAGGCAAGAGACAAAGTTGATGTGAGCTATATGTCAATGGGAACATAGAGTTTGGTATTATTCAAGAGATTCTTCAAATGGTTCAAATGGTTCTGAGCACTATGGGACTTAACATCTATGGTCATCAGTCCCCTAGAACTTAGAACTACTTAAACCTAACTAACCTAAGGACAGCACACAACACCCAGTCATCACGAGGCAGAGAAAATCCCAGACCCCGCCGGGAATCGAACCCGGGAACCCGGGCGTGGGAAGCGAGAACGCTACCGCACGACCACGAGCTGCGGACAAGAGATTCTCTCTTCTTCTTTCATCAACAATGTGAACACAAAAATAATAAGCCACATGCCCTCATCACATCACTTATACTTGAGAGATAACTTTCCAATACAACTCTCACACACTGTGAAAGGAGGTGCCCCTGGATGCAAAGTAATAGAATCTTTCCAATTACGTGAACAACCCTACCTCTAGGAAATCACCAAGCCAAAAAACTCATACAACTTTATATCAAGCTGCATGGAAGAAAACTGACATTTCCCATCTGGTTTGATACTGCATGGCCTCACTATGGTGGATGGGCTTACCTAACTAATAGTGCCACAACTGTCAAAAGCCAAACTAGTGCGGTCATACACATTACACAGTACAATTAGTTTAATGTGTCATATTGCGATTCATCTGCCATTTGTAACTAAATCCATTTATGTTATGATGCTTAAAGTGCCATCTAGGGGGAAAATTGTTAATGAAAATTTCCCCCCTCCCCTCATACAGTTCCCCTCTTCTTCAATAATATTCTGTTCAAATTTGACATCATTCTGAGCAATTTTTTTTAACTGGAACTTCAATTATAAGCATCCTGTATATTATATCTAATGGCAAAAAAATACACTTGACCTTTATGAGGATGTCCACAAAAAAACTGACTACAAAGGAGATGCAGTAACAATGATTATTAAATATTAAGGGCAACAACAACATGTACAAAGAATTACATATTCTATAAGCTAGATGAAGTGGTAGTAGTGTCATATCTCAAGGAGTAGCTATAAATATTTAGTTCTGAGCAGGAGCATGCAGACAAAGTGTGGCCCAAGTTTACAAAAGTTGACCAAGCACTGAATAGTTATGTACCCAGCAGAACAGTTCATGATAGGAGGGACGCCCTTTGGTAGACAATCACTGTAAAGGAACTTCTAAGAAACGGTGACAGTTGCATAATCAGTGTACAGCAAAGTGTAGGATTATAAATAGAAAGATGATGTATGAAGTGAGTTTGCTGCCAAAAGGGCAAAGCATGAGGCAGTCAATGACTACCTCAGCAGAATCTTGGCGAAAGATCGCTCATAAAACCTGAAGAAATTTTGGTCACATGTAAAGGCTGTCAGTGGCACCAAATGTAGCGTCCTGACATTTCTGAATGACACAGGAACCAAAAATGTGGGTAGCGTAGCAAAAGTAGAAATGTTAAACTCTACTTTTAAATGTTCTGTTGAAAAGGAAAATACAGAATCAGTTCCACAATTTCCTTTTGTGCAACAGCAAAAAGCTGAATGTTATAATTTCAAGTTGCCGCCGCTCATACCTCACCTGTCATTCCACAACATCTTTGTGTCTGTACTTCCGCCTCGACTGACATCTCTGCCCAAACTCTTTGCCTTTACAAATGTCTGCTTCTGTCTGTGTATGTGCAGATGGATATGTGTGAGTGTGCGAGTGTATACCTGTCCTTTTTTCCCCCTAAGATAAGTCTTTCTGCTCCCAGGATTGGAATGACTCCTTACCCTCTTCCTTAAAACCCACATCCTTTAGTCTGTCCCTCTCCTTCCCTCTTTCCTGATGAAGCAACTGTTGGTTGCGAAAGCTTGAATTTTGTGTGTGTGTTTGTGTGTCTATCGACATGCCAGTGCTTTCGTTTGGTAAGTCACATCATCTTTGTTTTTAGATATTAGTATCAGTTTCAATAAAGAACAGTTCAAACCATTAAAATTAATGAATTTGCAAATGAGATAGTCCCCCTTTTAACAGCTATATTGTAGAATCCTATAACAAAAAACTGTGATCACTGGTTACATGACTTCTAGCCAAGGATCAAGGCTACATGTGGATGTGGTATTTTTTATTTCCACAAATTATTTGACTCAGTACCAAAAAATGTTTATTAATGAAAGTATTATTACATTGGTTAATAAACAAAATTTGTGAATGGATTGAGGATTCACTTAAAAAGTTTCAACAGGCAGTATCAACTAAAGAATTGAGGAATATTTTTCAGCCACAAACATATTCACCCACAGGGACCCCAAAAACGAGATTAGATTAATTACAGCAAGCACAGAGACATTTAAGCACTCGTTCTTCCCATGATCGAAACTCAACTGGAACTGGATGAGAACTTAACACCTCGTACAATGCTAAGTATCCTCTGGCATGCATTACACAGTTGTTTGCTGAGCATGTGTGCAGATAATCAATAAGTAAAACCCCTACCTGACTCCAGAAAATACTGCCTATCAGATGAACTTGACATCATCTTTTCGGCTCTAAGTCTCTGGCTTCCACAAACAGCTGTTTCATTTCTGATCTGAAGAGGTGGACCCACATTAACAAATTTGTACAAAATCAGACAGATACTTTTTAACACACTCCAAACATAGAAAAAATTTTGTTTTGGTCAATGTGACAACAACTTGCACAAAGCTTTTTCGTAGTTAAGTCTTGATATAAAAAGTACCAAATTCTTTTCATCTGATAAACCTTTGGTGTCAGATATTTCATATACCTTTTGTCCCCTATCATCCAATACTTTATTGTTCAGAGAGGTACCGCCTAGCTTGAGTTAACCCGCTTGTATCTTATCTGTTGATAATGGAAGAGTAGATTGCTTATAAATTTTTACCGACTTTGGATGAAACTCTGTGTGGCACAGCAGAAAAAAAGCAGCACAGTATGTGCCACTCAATCAATGAGGTCAACATCACTGATGCACATGCAAAGGTAAGTAATAAAAATATAACTTTTGTTGTATGGTGTGTTTATTACTGCATCCTCTAAAACATTTAGATTTATTTGGAATAAAGTGAAGTTAAAATGGTTTTTAGGTTGCAGAAATTCAGTTTTACGAAACTGGAAGTTTTAATCTTTCACTATTGAACTAATTCTTTCCTCAGATGTAGCAACACACTCACATTTGTATGCACACCACTCATTCATACATGACCATTATCATCTCCACGCACTTTTTCTACTTCCTGGTGCTTCCTTGTCAAATTCCCAACAGCACACACTTTCCACCCACTTACCATACACACCATGACACACTGACTTCCCAGCCACCCTGTAGCAACCAACTCAACTGCTCAAAACACACAACAGCCATAAATATTGCACTCTGTGTCCCACATTCTCCTCCAACAAAAGTATTCCTGGATGTTTCCACCACCTCCATTGACACATATAAATCTCCCTGGTCCTGTCTGCACCACATATACAAGGTGGTCCATTGATCATGACTGGGTAAGAACGAAACTTGTATAGTTTGAAGGGGAAACCAGATAGCGCTACGGTTGACCCACTAGATGGCGCTGCCATAGGTCAAACAGATATCAACTGTCCCCCCCCCCCCCCCACTTTTTTTAAAAATAGGAACCCCCATTTTTTATTACATATTCGTGTAATACGTAAAGAAATATGAATGTTTTAGTTGGACCACTTTTTTCACTTTGTGATAGATGGCGCTGTAATAGTCACAAACATATGGCTCACAATTTTAGACGAATAGTTGGTAACAGGTAAGTTTTTTAAATTAAAATAAAGAACGTAGGTACATTTGAACATTTTATTTTGGTTGTTCCAATGTGATACATGTGCCTTTGTGAACTTATCATTTCTGAGAACGCATGCTGTTACAGTGTGATTATCTGTACATACCACATCAATGCAATAAATGCTCAAAATGATGTCCGTCAAACTCAATACATTTCGCAATAGGTGTAATGACATTCCTCTCAACAGCGAGTAGTTCGCCTTCCGTAATGTTCGCACATGCATTGACAATGCGCTGGCGCATGTTGTCAGGCGTTATTGGTGGATCACGATAGCAAATATCCTTCAACTTTCCCCACAGAAAGAAATCGTGGGACATCAGATCTGGTGAACGTGCGGGCCATGGCATGCTGCTTCGATGACCAATCCACCTGTCATGAAATATGTTATTCAATACCACTTCAACCGCATGCAAGCTATGTGCCGGACATCCATCATGTTGGAACTACATCGCCATTCTGTCATGCAGTGAAACATCTTGTACTAACATCGGTAGAACATTACGTAGGAAATCAGCATACATTGCACCATTTAGACTGCCATCGATAAAATGAGGGTCAATTATCCTTCCTCCCATAATGCCGCACCATACATTAACCCGCCAAGGTTGCTGATGTTCCACTTGTTGCAGCCATCATGGATTTTCCATTGCCCAATAGTGCATACGGTGCCAGTTTACGTTACCGCTGTTGGTGAATGACGCTTTGTCACTAAATAGAATGGGTGCAAGAAATCTGTCATCGTCCCGTAATTTCTCTTGTGCCCAGTTGCAGAACTGTACATGGTGTTCAAAGTTGTCGCCATGCAATTCATGGTGCATAGAAATATGGTACAGGTGCAATCGATGTTGATGTAGCATTCTCAACACCAATGTTTTTGAGATTTACGATATTCACGCAATTTGTCTGCTACTGATGTGCGGATTAGCCACAACAGCAGCTAAAACACCTACTGGGGCATCATCATTTGTTGCAGGATGTAGTTGACGTTTCACATGTGGCTGAACACTTCCTGTTTCCTTAAATAACGTAACTATCCAGCGAACGGTCTGGACACTTGGATGATGTCATCCAGGATACCGAGCAGCATACATAGCACATGCCCGTTGGGCATTTTGATCACAATAGCCATACATCAACACGATATCGATCTTTTCCACAGTTGGTAAACGGTCCATTTTAACACAGGTAATGTATCACGAAGCAAATACTGTCAGAACTGGCGGAATGTTACGTGGTACCACGTACTTATATGTTTGTGACCATTACAGCGCCATCTAACACTAAGCGAAAAAAGTGGTCCAACTAAAACATTCATATTTCGTTACGTACTACACGAATATGTAATTAAAAATGGGAGTTCCTATTTAAAAAAACGCAGTTGATATCCATTTGACCTATGGCAGCGCCATCTACCGGACCAACCATAGCGCCATCTGGTTTCTCCCTTCAAGCTAGACGAGTTTTGTTCTTTGTAGTTTTTTTGTTTGGAGCTTATTTTGTGAGATATTTGGCCCTGTCACGATCAATGGACCACCCTGTATATGTGGTGCAGACAGGACCAGGGAAATTTATATGTGACCACCCTGTATATTCCTGCTCCTTGTACCTAACAGACCTGCTGTACACCTTGTCTTCAATGTAGCCCACAAAAAGGAGTCACATGTGTTCAGATCCGGAGAATATGGTGGCCAATCAAGGCCCACGCCAGTAGCCTCTGGTTACCCCACAGCCAGAATGCAGTCCCCATAGTGCTCCTCCAGGACATCAAACACTCTCCTGCTTCAATGTGGTTGAGCTCAGTCTTGGATAATGGGGATGAAACAATCTTCCACACCCTTCACATACTGTTCGGTGGTCACCCTGCCATGAAGGAATATTGCACCAAGTACTCTGACTGGACACTGCACACCACACAGTGCACCAGAGGGTAAAGAGACCCTCAAACGCACCAGTGTTGCTTATTGATAAAACCCATCCAAATGAACATAGGTTTTGTCATTAAACCAAACCATATTCACATCAAAGTCCTTTTCATCAATTCTGTGAACAATGGTTTTGGCAAAACAACCGTTGTTCTATGGCCCTTGGGCTTAAGGCTCATGGGTTTGAATTTTTTATGGGAAGAGATGCAGGTCATCAACAATAATTTGTGGCTGGCAGTGTCTCACAGTTGACTGCCACCCGTTGTGCTGCTTGTCTGATCGATTTCCTGGGGCTGGGTTGAAACACCATATTTGTCTTCTCTATGTTTTCAGGTGTTTTCACCCTTTCTGGACGACCAACATTGCCAACACTGTTGACACGACCGACACTGACAACACTCTCATCATCATGTTCTCTCAAACTTGCGAATCAAATTCTTGATTTTTAACACACTTGGACCAGTTGTCTTCAGCTTGAACTTGGTCACAAACTTCCTTTGAGCCACAGCTGGGCTGTTATTGCTTGGACAGTAGCCTTCACAAGCTCTATACAGCCAGGCATGCTGGATCATAACATTTTCATGTGAAAATGGCTAACAACATGTGCATGCTTTTTCCCACCATGCCCTGTGGCCAATTGTGCAGTTTGAACGTCCTAAAACAAACCATTCAGAAATTATGATGACTTTATTTCATACTGTTCAATAATTTTCATATCGTGCGCGCGCGTGTGTGTGTGTGTGTGTGTGTGTGTGTGTGTTTTATGTCTATGGAAGGACTTGTCCAGTAGTGTAGTCACCTTTCAAATATACTTTAAATGTTCCTCTCTGTTGCCCAACACCTCTTATGTGGTTCCATTATTTAGTTTTTATCCTCAAAATAAAGTGTTCATTTTCAAAAATCATACCATAAATGTTGATAAAACCAGGATCAATGTTCATTAGAAAATGAAGATTTTCATTTTTGTCAATGAGTTGATTCCTGAAACAAATCATATGTAACAAATAAAAAACCAGTTAAGTTTGAGTAGAACTCGCACTCTCAGGGTTCAGTACGAACATTCTGATGAGTGAGTTTGCAAGTATCAAAACACATGTTAGGGCAGTATTCTCTCACTGCATTGGCTTCGAAGCTTATATTTTATACACCATCAAGGGTAAGATATTTGCCATGAATTTCAACTTTGACACCTCTATCTCTTCTGAGGAAAAGGCTCTTAATAGACAGGCAATAAAGTGATCCCATAAGGATTCCGTTTTTACCAACTGAGGTACAGAATCCTAGGAGAAAAAAAAAAAAAAAAAAAAAAAAAAAAAAAAGAAAGAAAAATAGGGTTTCACGTATCATTGACGACAAGATCATTAGAGATGGGAGCACAAGCTTAGAATGAGACAGCACATGAAAGAATAAAGGATTTGCCCTTTTCAGCAGAACTATTCCAATATTTGCCGTAAGTGATTTTGGGATATGACGTAAAATAGGGTTTGTGAATTATTAGCTCATTCACCATCAGGTCAGTCAATTATGAAATCCAAAGATCTATGAAAGCAAGGAAAAGAAAACAGAGCTTACACACTTCTCCAGCAAGGAAGAAACTGGGAGGGACAGGGAGTGGGAGAGTAAGTGGGAGCTGAAATTAACTGTTAATATGTAACTATACAAGGCGTTTTCGCTGAACAAATGGAAATGTTAGGATACTGGCGGCATGAGGATCACGTACAACAATGGCAAATAAAGAATAATCAGTTAATAGATATGTTGTTTGGAAACATTACATTAAAAAACAACAGCAACGACTGTCTCAGGAAACCATACACTGACACACTCGCAAAGTAATGGACTTTGGATTAGTGCAGTGTGAATGAACTCTACTGAAAACAAAAGTATAAATTATCTCCAAAAAGAAACTAAAATCAAATGAAGAGAAGAAATTTTCCACACAAATGCATACACAAATGTTATGTGGGACACATGTTAAGACTTTGTAATCAAATGTTCTTATAATCAGCAACTGAGAAGGAAAGGTTATAGGTAAAAAAATCATACAGGGATTAAGCTGTATCAAAATTTAACAGCTTTGTTGTACAATTTTTTCAAAAAATGGTTCAAATGGCTCTGAGCACTATGGGACTCAACTTCTGAGGTCATTAGTCCCCTAGAACTTAGAACTAGTTAAACCTAACTAACCTAAGGACATCACAAACATCCATGCCCGAGGCAGGATTCGAACCTGCGACCGTAGCGGTCTTGCGGTTCCAGACTGCAGCGCCTTTAACCGCACGGCCACTTCGGCCGGCTACAATTTTTTCACAGATAAAGTTACACACTGAGTCCCATGTCATTCAATGCATTATCTAGTACATAAACTATTACAAGTGATAGAAAATTAATCAACCTATCCTTAATTAAGTGCATTGCATAAAATTTTAATAAAAAGTTGTGGAACTATACACAATCCAACTACCACAATCAACATGGATTCGTGTGCTATTGGCCAACAAAACTTCAGAACTGTGTTTCTTCAGAGGCAACACATCACAGCATTGTTCCTGAGTACTGGAGTATTAATTACTTATTGTTCATTATTTCTTCAGCACTAGCTGCATATTACAAGTCTCATTTTTCAATAGTAAACCAGTTAACAGCAGAACATTGTCACAGGCTTCAAAAATACTAATGTAAAAAAAGATATGAAAACCAGAAACATCATACTGACACTAATTTCAAATGGCAAGTATTTTACTTAATATATGCATCCAAACAAACTCACTTAGAGGACAGAATAGTAAGATATTACATTAATACTACTTGTCAAAACTGCTAGGCAAAGACTCTGGTACATAAAAAAGCATAGCTTGTCATGTACAACAAAATGATCATACAGTTTCTCTTCCCTTTTGTTTACAATAGAACATATTTTATATATATGGTTTATTACCTTTCCACTCTGAAGGAACCATACCACAATGTGACTTTCATGGTCAGCAGCAAATAAATATTGATCATCTGGAGAGAGGCCCAGCAGGAACACAGTGTCAGTATGAACTGCAACATGAAAGCACTTTAACAATACTTTAATTTTTTTCTAATAGGTGAATATAAATTTATTAGTAGTTATTTTATTAGTAGTTTACTTCTGTTCTGTAGCAGAAGCCATTTTACAAGCTAATAGATCACACCTTCATGGCACTTGCAAGCAGCACCATAATAAATCAAAACTGCTTTCCATAAATAAGCACATAAACAAATACTGCTCAAATATTAACATGTTATCCTTTATTGAAATTTAAACAATTATTAAAACTGAAAGAAATCTTTAAAAAAATTGTGTTACAAAAAATTGGATCAGAATGTCTACAGTAAGAACACTATGTCACAATAAATTTGAAGAAAACCCAATCATTAATATGTTGTTGTTGTGGTCTTCAGTCCTGAGACTGATTTGATGCAGCTCTCCATACCACTCCGTCCTGTGCAAGCTTCATCATCTCCCAGTACCTACTGCAACATACATCCTTCTGAATCTGCTTAGTATATTCATCTCTTGATCTCCCTCTGCGATTTTTACCCTCCACACTGCCCTCCAATACTAAATTGGTAATCCCTTGATGCCTCAGAACATGTCCTACCAACCAAACCCTTCTTCTAGTCAAGTTGTACCACAAACTCCTCTTCTCCCCGATTATATTCAATACCTCCTCATTAGTTATGTGATCTACCCATCTAATCTTCAGCATTCTTCTGTAGCACCACATTTCGATAACTTCTATTCTCTTCTTGACCAAACTATTTATCGTCAATGTTCCACTTCCATACATGGCTACACTCCATACATATACTTTTAGAAACGACTTCCTGACACTTAAATCTATACTAGATGTTAACAAATTTCTCTTCTTCAGAAACGCTTTCCTAGACATTACCAGTCTACATTTTATATCCTCTCTACTTCAACCATCATCAGTTCTTTTGCTCCCCAAATAGCAAAACTTCTTTACTACTTTTAGTGTCTCATTTCCTAATCTAATTCCCTCAGCATCACCCGACTTAATTCGACTACATTCCATTATCCTCGTTTTGCTTTTGTTGATGTTCATCTTATACCCTCCTTTCAAGACAATGTCCATCCCGTTCAACCACTCTTCAATCTGACATACAAAGTTGAATTCTGTGAATCACTGTCAATGTCAATTTTTGAGTTGGTAGAGCCAATCTGTTTTCCTGACATGTGGTCATGAAAGCATAACTGTTCGCCATCGGCTGGTTATATACCTGTTTCCCTACTGCCTGGTTTGTCTACTCCACTATCAGATTTGCCTCGTTTAGCAGTGTTCTGTCATAAACACCAACTTTTACAGTTGTGGCAACTATGTATTCCTGTGGCAATACTAGCCATAAAAGAAAGATGTCTCAACACAGTAACATCTGAGTCTCTTCCACAAAATGTTATCTACAGAATGAAAAGTCTTAAAAGGACCACGTGAAAAGAAAGCAGCATAATTTTAGTTCCTCAGTTGTCACAAATTTTAGTCTTGGGATCAAACATGGGATTATTTAAAAAGGATCTTTTATTATTGGGATCAAATGTGGGATTGTTTAAAGAGGGTCAAGAAAGTTAATGAGTATTTATTCTCAACAAGTAAAAAATATGACTTTTTGGGCTTGACAGTAACTACTGTCAAGAATCTGAGTAGTTAGTATGCACCGATGGAAAAAAAAAAAAAATGCAACACCATGACTGAGTTACACAACACAAATGAAACAAAAGTTGGTAGGCAAGTTTCTACATCTGAAAGATTATGTCTATTAAAATTTCGCACTAGTCACACCAGGGTAGCACTAGAAACACCACTGTGAGAACCCAAGAATGTTTAATACATGCTCTAACAGTCGTGTGCATTAGTTACCTTTGAGACTGGACATGGTGAGTTGATGTTAGTAAAAAATATGAGGGTTGGAACTTAAATAGTGGCAACTATTTATTCACAACCAATACGAAAGTGTTACATGTTTGCACCTGTTACTGTCCTTCAAAGTAGTTACCAGCGTTGTGTAGAACCCATTGCCAGCGGCATGGAAGGTGTATACCATTAGTAGAGCCTGTTCTGTTGTTGATGCCAATGGAGCGGTCTAAAGTTACGGTGATTCTTGTGTATGACTGTGATGGTGTTATCCTAACGCATTACATTCATCCACAGCAGACTGTCAGCGTACATTTTTGGAGCATCTCCTGCAACCAGCTTTGCAAAAGAAGAGGTGACAATTTCTGCGCAAACCTGCCATCAGTTTTCCACGACAATGTGCGGGCGCATACAGCACAAGTTGTGGCTGCTCTGTTCGGTCGATGGGACTGGGAAGTACTGTACCATCCACCATACTCCCACGACTGAAGTCCTTGCGACTGATTTGATTCCGAAGATGAAGGAACCACTTCATGGCATTCGCGTCAGAACTGTTCCAGAGGTTCGACAGGCAGTAGACCGCTCCATTCGCACCATCAACAGAACAGGCTCTGCTAACGGTATACTAGGCCATCCACATCACTGGCAATGGGTTCTACACAGTACTTATAACTACTTTGAAGGACACTAACATGTAAATCTTTTGTATTGGTTGTGAATAAATAGTTGCCACTATTTAACTTCCAACCCTCATATCTTTAAGGCAACAAAGACACCACAATCAATGCCTCCTCACTGAATTTGAATGAAGTCCTGTGATAGGGCTATGAGTAGCTGGACGTTGCTTCTGTGATACTGCAGAAAGACGGTAGGAATGTAGTCACTGTGAATGATGGCTGGCATGAGAATGTATGGTTGCAAGGAGACCAGGCTCCAGATGGTCACATGGCACTACCTAGAGGGAAGTCTATTGTGTTCAGCATACAGCTCTGGTGCATCGTACTGAATCTGCAGCAGCAATCTGTGCAGCAGTTTGCATCACAGTGACACGACGAACTGTTACAAATTGGTCATCTCAAGAACAGCTCTGAGCCAGACGCCCGGCAGTGTGCAATCCACTGACCCCAACCCAATGCCACTTATGACTTCAGCAGTGTCAAGTGAGAGCTCATTGAGGGAGGGGGAGGGGGGGAGGCAAGCGGAAGACCTGTTGTGATTTCTGAGGAAAGCTGATTCTGCCTTGGCACCAGTGATGGCCATGTGTCAGGAGGTGGTCAGCTGAGGGCCAGCAACCAACCAGTCTGTGTGCTGACACACTGGACCTACACCTGGAGTTATGGGCTGAGGGGTGATTTCGTATGACAGCAGGAGTACTCTCATGGTTATCCCACACCACAGTCGACTACAAATTTACGTATGTCAATCTGGTGATTCAACTTGTGCTGCCATTCATGAACAGCATTCCACAGGGTGTTTTCCAACAGGATAACACTCACCCACATACTACTTTTGTAACCCAACATGATCTACAGAGTGTCAACATGTTGCCTCAGCCTGCTCAAGCACCAGACATATCTCCAACTGAACACATATGGGACATCATCGGACAACAACTCCAACGTCATTCACAAACAGCATTAAGGGCCCCTACATTGACCAACCAAGTGCAACAGTCAAGGAACTCCATCCCATAAACTGACATTCAGCACCTGTGCAACACAATGCACATACATTTGCATGCTTGCAGTCCACAGTTTGGTGGTCACATCAGTTATTAATGTACCAGAATTTCACATTTGCAATGGCTTCTCTCACACTTACATTAACCTGTGATCTTCTGATGTTAATCACTTAAATATGATATCTAGATAAATCTATTCCTGAAATTTCATTATTTTATATCAATTATTTTTAGTGTTGTGATTGTTTTTTCCATCAGTATATTTCATAAATTTAACACCATGTTCACACGTTACATGCTGAAAGAGCAGTATAACCTTAAGAAGGAAATTACCAGGATACTGAAAGGTGCACTGTAAATTTCAACAAGTGCACAAAACTAATTGGTGCATATAATTACTTATGCTTTTGATGAAATTGTCTGATTACTTACGTTTTTCATGAATTGGTCTGAGACAGTACACCAAACATGGTTGATCAGACAGTTGGAGAACAACTATTGCTCCCTGAAAAGTTGCTATTATAAGTCTTGTACTATCATGACTAAATAGGAGATGATGAGCTGGTTCACACTCATCTGGCAAATGTTTCACTTTTTGTAAGCTTACGTCTTCATCTTTCTGCAAAAACAAAAAAAGTTTCAAGTTACACAACTGCTTTACACACTTTAATATTTCCCAACTGATTGCAAAAATAATTACTTTGTTAAAAAACGTATTATTGCAAATACTGAATAAAATCTTGCTCACAAATAACTCCCTTGGTAAATATACTGTAGCTACTAGATGTTAACAATGTTTACATGATAACTAACACACTTCATTTATGAAAACACTGGACAGTCATTTTTGAATGATCATTGGAAGCTGGTGATTAATGTAAACTCAACATGTTTTACTTTAAAATGAATGTTTTCCTCTAAAGCAGAGTGTGTGTTTATTTTGAAATTTCTTGGCAGGTTACTGCCACTGTGTGCCACCCGAGTGAAACCTGAAAGCTTTACTCTTATGGGAAAGGCAAGGTTCTGGGTACAGCTTCCAGTCTGGCACACACTTTTAATCTACTAGGAAGTTTCAAAACACACACATTCTGCTGCAGAGAGAACAATTCAGTGTCAAAGCAGCCACTGACCAACACTCCAGGTGCCTTCCTTCAAGGGTGCTAATCTGACAAGTTTTGAAGGAGAGCCTCTGTGAAGACTTCATATAGAAGAGAGGTCTGGTACAGCTTAAGTTCTGAATGTGGCCTGTGAGTCATATTTGGTTGGTTCAATCAGTAATAGCATTCTTATGAAAGGGACAACAAGATCAGGACAACAAGATCATTGGAGACGGTGTTGTAATTCAGTTTGTTCAACAACACAGTTTTTGTTAAACACAAATAATGTACAAATAAATCACAGAAAGTAAAAGTTCCTGACTCTTCTGGGCATACAGAACTCTGGAAGTTGCTGAATAACTCACATGATAGTGCACAGTACTGTTTATAGCTTTGCCTAGGAAGTACTCCAATACAAACTGCCATCCCATGTATCTATAATCTGCTGGTTCTTTCACTGAAAACACAACTGTAGGTTGAGTGGTGTATGAGTAGAGTACTACATTAGGCAGATAGGCAAGTCTGTGCACTAGCCAAATGTTACCAGTAGGTAACAAAAAAGTCTAAATTACAGTCCAGGAGACAGCCATGTAATGCAAGGTTTTCATCAGCCGATACCCAAGAGAGCTTGCTGTAAATATTGACTACTTGACAAATGAAACTGTAATGATCCACAGCAGCCCTTAAATCTGCCGCAAGCGTTTTGTCTTGTGACCTGGCACCAGCAGACGTATCCTTCTGCACCTAGCGACCTTGCTGAACATAATGCATAACTGTATCAGTTGATCCATTGAAACATCTGGTGGGATTACAAGAGGCTGCATAATATACAAGAAGTATTAAGATACATAACACTACAGTTCAGCTTCTGAACTTGCCTTCATTGTTAAACCAATTCATGAGTACACAATATAAAGAACGTTACAGAAGGCACCTCCTTGAACACACCAACCACGTGTTGTTACTATCACTGAGATCTATACTGCCTAGCACTAACAAAGGACACAATGTTTCTGTCTTTCTTTTCCCAAGCATTTATCCCCCCTACTTTGGAATCCAATATTTAAGATATGGCAAAATTTATCTTGTTACTTAACTTTTTGATGGGATGTCCTTCTTGTTGCCACAGTCATCAAGGTAACATAAGGCAGGGAAGTTAGAGTGAATTCTGTCTGTGAATCGTGTAATCTTTGTTCTGAGTGTCATTGCATTTTAAATGTTTGTATATTGTATTCTCTGATGTGGAATTTTGGGACCAGCCCTGCATTTGCCTAAATAAGCATGAGAAACAGTCTAAAAACTGCACTGAGGCTGACTGCCATACCAGCCCACAGTCACTAATCAGTCAAGCAGATTCCATCTGGGTTTGGCTCCCATCCCTGTCTCACAAGTTAGTGCACTGCATATTATGCTTTATGAATTAGTGACTAACAATGGACAGTACCAGAATATTTCTCCAATACATTCTCCCACCATGAGGGAATGAGACAAGCAAGATGTAATGCTACTTACATCAGCACAATTTTTGGATAGTTTATTCCACTTATCACAAATCGTCTCTGGTTACCCAAAATTTAGGCTGATATCAGATTTATTCATAAGAAGGAATTTAGTTTTCAGTCACAATATTGGAGTAATATACTGGGGCAGATCTTCACTAGTCACTCTGAAAGTACTGAGGTGAGAATGACGGTGACAACACTGATCAGAATCTATAAATAACACATTCAATTCTGTAACTGGCTACACTGTAATGGTATTAAAGAGTTCAGTACGCTGTGTATTTGTTTAGAGGAAGAGAATGTATGGATTTTGTAGTGGAATTACACCAGTTTGGAGATAATAGCTATTACAACTGTGGAAACCTGCTCTCAATGATGTAGAAAAACTTTGTGCATACTAAATCTTACCTCAGATCACAATTATATGACATTATAGCTTTGTCAGGAAGGGCGCTAACGGTATTCCAGGGGAATATGGTACTTCACAGTGACAGCTAGTTAGTTCTAGTATTCTGAGAGGTTGGAGAAGAGAATTCCAAACTTTCGTACAAGCAAGTCATCAATAATTTGTTACTTTTAAAATACTACACAATTCTGAAATCAACATGCCACATATATATTACACTCACATTCACACTGCTTATACAACTAAACCGTTATCAAGTCTCATCATTTATTAAGCCCAAAATGCATTGCATGAATCAAAAGAAACAAACTTCAGGGTACGAATAAGAGTAATTCTGATTAATTTTTTAATGTTTCTGGTATGATAACACATAGCAAATTGAACATTAAAACCTTCTTTATACACGAGCTTTTTGTTACATGTGCGTCCAGTTTAGTGATAAGTGCATAATTATAATCTGCAGAATACTGAAAAATCCTCAGTGGAATAACATCCCCTCCCACACTCATGGAGTAACAAGGTGCTCAACATATTATTTTTGTGTCTTTTCAGCTATCCCATGCTTCCACTATAACAGAGCTGTGGTCTTTTCTTGTATTTTTTTAGCATAAAATTGCTGATTTTGTGAAACATGACTTGATACCATAGTTGGTAACATTTCAGATTATAATTCAAAGGTTCTTAATGACTTATTTTTTGCATTTAATGTGAGTATACATAGTGTACAATAGAAATACGACTTAGGATGCATATTAAACAAAATTTGTTTGATGGACTGAATCTCTGATTACATGAATGCAAAGTGCTATATCACCTCCAGAACCACACCTAATAAAACACTGTTGTTTTCAAGTCAAATAAGATGTTGATGACTGCCTTTCTTTACCAGATTTGTGCAGTATATTGACTTTCTATATATTTTATAACAGGAAGTATGACTGCACATATCGATGTCTTTTTTTGTCAAACACTTTATGACAGTTTACTTTCCAGCGTATTTGAGAGTATTCAGCGAAAACACAAACTAGTAAAGAAAGCAATAACTTGCTCAGATTTTACGAAAACTGGGAATACATCTAGTTATTAGGCTGCTGTTTCCTGCAATGACTGAGGGATAATATGGAAATTAATACAGCAGATATCAAACAATTTCAAAGTTGCATGCTGCACTGCAAAGCCACGTAACAATATATGCCCAAATGTTGCACTCCCATGATGAAGTGGTAATACTGAATGTCAAAATAAAGTTGTGATTGTTCTAGTAAGAAGTTTTTCAAATTTTTACTTGCTCGATATCTTTCATTGCATTTATTTGGTTGCCTAACTGTGTTTGCATTCCCACTGTATATTCTTTTCATTGTCTCTGGCGTTGTGTCATTATTTCAATATTGCTGCAATGTGTGGTGCATGCATTGGGGCATAGTGGTCAGCGTTGATTGCTGGCATGCTGCAGGCCACCAATTCAAACCCAGTCAGCAGCAATTATTTGTCTTCTACAATTTATCATTTCTGGAAAGATCTTGAAATATCTTATGTTTATAACATCTATATACATGAATATTTCAGTTTGCATGTATAGGAGCACACAGAGCCAAGATTTCAGTTCAGTTCTGCTCTGTTCTGGCTGTACATATGTGTTCATAATAAATGTGCTTTTGATGCTAAGTGTTGTACTTCACTGATGACCTTGGTTTCAGATTTGGACTTGATTCGGGTTACGGTGTGACACTGTCTGGTGGAGATGCTGATACTCCAAAATATACACATCACTGTGGCTATAATTAGGCAACAAAAAAGCTGTCACCTGTATGGACAGGAATCAGAATACAACCAGCACATTGTTTTCACAGTCTGTATATTCAGGAGACCAATGGATCCCAGAAAAGAGTTTACCAGCTGCACGTCTAGCAAGCATTACTGTTTTCCAGAGACACTGGTCAGGACCCCATGAAATGTCTGGGAAGATTCAACCAAGTTGCCAAATACAACAGGTAGGATGACATGACGTGTTTGCAAATGAGTTCTTTTACAAGGATGTCATAGCCCAGGAGTGGTTCACAAATAACGAAGAGAGACTCATCAACTGGCATAAATTCCCAGCTGAACTGATGTGGATGAGCTAAATATTTGGTCATGATGCCTTTGGTGTCCCACCTCGATATGCTTACTATGCTTATTGTAGCATACTGGGGCAACACAATAACTCCCCCCCCCCCCTCCCCCGAAGACATTTGAAGAACAGCTAAGCTGCCTGACAACAGTGTTCAGAGTGCAAACCTCTGCCTAAATTAAAAAACCAACTCTTTGCCACTGAAGAAATAAAATTACCTCCATGGCATCTCATACCAATTCCACAAACACCAGCACCTACCACCCAAATTGAAATCAACCTCTTGCAGAAGTTCCTAAAGTTGACAAATGCAAATCAAAGGATAATAATCTGCACTGTCTCATCTACTATGCAGACTTAAAAGCTGTGCTGGCTGAACAAGCTCGAGAAATTGCAAAGTTCCTTGTAAAAGACAGTAATCTGAGGCACAGAGCACCCCAAGTGATGATATCTGATCATGAAAAAGTTTTTCCAGTTGACTCTAGTATCATAGGCAATTTCATATTGTGGCATCAACCACAGGATGACAACTGCCTATCATCCACAGACGAATGGCCTACAGAATAGTTTAATAAGACATCAGTAGATATACTCTCAATGTACATTAATGTCAAACAGAGACATTGGGATACAACACTGAGCGTTCTGATATTAGTCTACAACACAGTGAAGCAAGACACCACAGACTTCACAACATTCTTTTTGTTCCACAGTCACGAGGCCAAAACAGAGGATACATTGTTCCAGTTTCAACCACATGACACTTAGGATGGCTATGTGAAACACCTCACCACCATGACTGTTTAAGAAAGGCAATTTCCTTGATTAAAGACCCTGGACACCAAAGGCAAAGACTGAAAATGCTGTAACGCTAAGCACCTGCTAATGAGATACAGCCCGGGAGACTTGGTACAGCTCTTTAGGGCTGTGTGGGAAGAGGGACTATCAGGAAAGTTACGAAAGTGCTACTTTGTGGCACACTATATCCTTTGTTGCTTGGCACACTTCATATATGAAGTCTAAGATTATAATTCTTCATCAAGAGACAAAAGGGCATAGATGCTATCCATGTCCTCTGCATGAAGCCCTGCTACAGTCTAGAGGTGTAGATCAGTAACGTGAGGTTCAAGGAAACCAAAGATCCACTCAATGACTGTGAAGCTTTGATGGGAGGGGTTACTGTTGCGGCTCATCATAAGTGGAAGAACACAACCAGAATGTAAGGATATGTCAATGATGCCAAATGGAGGGCCAGTGACAAGATCCAGACCAAGGGTGCTGTAGTCGGCTTCAGTGAGAACTTCTGAAACAATGAGTCACTGTTCCTCCAGGAGATGGAACAAAGCTGTGAGCTGTTGTGGATGTAGTGTGGCGTAGTGGTTAGTGTTGCTGGCTGACACCAGTAATTATTTGTTATTTATTGTTCCCGAATTTATTGCCCTCCAGGATAGTTCTTGCACTCAAATTATTCTTGGGACCGAGAGCTGGCTGAAACCTGAAGTGGAAGCTCAAAGATATTTAGCAAGTTATGGAGCATACATTGGAAAGGCAGGTTAGAGGCCACAGAAGGGGGAATGATCATTGCTGTTGACAAAAATATTCTCTCTATTGAAGTCAAACTTGAGTGTGACTGAAGTTATCTCTGATTGAATATAATAGGCTAGGTGAAACCAAGTTAATTGTTGGATGTTTTTACCAGCCACTTGATTCTTCTGTCAGTTCTACAGTCATTCAAAGAATGTCTATGGTCAGTGGTGCATAAATAACAGATCATGAAATATTAGTTGGAGGCAACTTTAACCTGCAGAATAAAGACTGCGATGTCTATAGATTCACTACAGGGGGTACGGACAGAAAATCACGCGAAGTACTTTTGAACACGTTTTATGAAAACTATCTTGAGCAGCCAGTTCGGCAGCCCACACACAATAGAAATATCTTAGATCTTGTAGCTGCAAAGAGGCCGGACCTTATTGACAAAGACAGTATAGATATGGGGACTGGCCATCATGATTTCATTATAGCAACTATGGTTACTGAAGTTAAAAAAATCAGTCAAAAAGGCTAGGAGAGTATTTCTGCTAGAAAGAGCACATAATCAGTTGTTAGCACCTCACTTAGACAGTGATATCACTTAGTTCCAGTAAGATGGCAATAGAGGAATTATGGGAAAAGTTATTGTGCCCAGAATGAGATTTTCACTCTGCAGCGAAGTGTGCGCTGATATGAAATTTCCTGGCAGATTAAAACTGTGTGCCGGATCGAGACTCGAACTCGGGACCTATGCTATTTGCACGCCTTTTCCCTGCAAAAGGCAAAGGTCCCGAGTTCGAGTCTCAGTCCGGCACACAGTTTTAATCTGCCAGGAAGTTTCAAAGTTACTCTGGTCTAGATAATTATGTGCCTAGTAAGTGGATTAGGGACAGAAACAACCCACCATGATTTAATAATGAGATTCAGAAACCGCCGAGGAAGCAGAGGTTGTCGCATCCTCAGTTCAAAAGAGAACGCACAAATTCAAAAGGTAAGAGTTAGTAAAGATTTGTGTATCTGTGAAAAGATCTAGGCGCAAAGCATGCAACTACTACTGACGTCATACCTTAGCAAAAGTTCTGGCAGAGAACCTAAGAAAATTCTGGTCCTATGTAAAATCGCTAACAGGGTCTAGGACTTCCATCCAGCAACTTGTCAATCAGTCTGGTGTGGCAGTTGAAGATTGCAAAACAAGCTGAAGTTTTAAATTTCATGTTCAAGAAATCGTTCACAGAAGAGAATTGTACAAACATACTGTCGTTTGACCATCAGACAGACTCCCATATGGGTGACATAGTGATAAGCATCTCTAGTGTAGAGAGACAACTGAAAAAGTTGAAAACAAGTGAAGTATCAGGTCTGGACGGAATCCCCATTGTGTTTTTCAGAGAGCCCTCTATGGCACTGGCAGCTTACTTAGCTTACATTATCATGAATCTCTTGGCCAGCACAAAGTCCCAAATGACTGGAAAAAAAGTGCAGGTGACTCGTTTGTTTAAGAAGGGCAAAAGAAAAGATCCACAAAATTGCAGACCAATAACCCTAATATCAGTTTGATGCAGAAGCCTATAGCATATTCTCAGTTCAAATATAATAAATTTTCTTGAGACTGAGGGTCTTTATGTCCATGAATTAGCATGGTTTAAGAAAGAATCATTCATGCAAAACTCAGTCAACTCATTTCTCACATTATACACTGTGAACTACGGATAAAGGGCAGACAGACAGATTCCATTCTCAATTTCTGGAAAGTGTTTGAGACCGTGCCGCATTGCAGGCTGTTAAGGAAGGTACGAGCATATGAAATAGGTTCACAGACATGCGAGTGGCTCGAAGACTTCTTAGTTGTAGAACATAGTATGTTGTCCTCGATGGCAAATATTCATCACAGACAAGGATATAGTTAGGAGTGCTCCAGGGAAGTGTGATACTGTGATAGGACTGTTGTTATGGGCAGGTTCGAACAATGCAAAAGTGTTGTGGAGGTGCTTTGGGAACTCAAATGGGAATCCCTGGTGGGAATGCGACATTCTTTTTGAAGAACATTGTTGAGAAAATTTGAGAGGTCCAGCATTTGAAACTGACTGCAGAACGATTCTGTTGCCTCCAACAAACATTGCATGCAAGGACCAATAATATAAGATACAAGAAATTAGGGCTCATACCGATGCTATAGGCAATAATTTTCGCTTGTTTTATTTGTTAGTTGAACATGAAAGGAAAGGACTAGTAGTGGTGGAGCATACCCTCCACCACATACTGTAATGTGGATTGTGGAGTATAGATATAGATGTATATGTACATGTATTTATCATTTCTGCGAGGTTCGTGAAATTTCTTATGTTTTTGATGTTAATACATTCTCAAATACTCAATGCTTGTATAAATAGTTGCACACACTGCCCAGGAGTTCAGTTTATTCTGGCTAAATGTTGGTGCTCAAAATAAATATGCTTTCAGTGCTGAGTGTGTTACACTGATGACCCTGCTTTCACATGAGGACTTGAGCTTGATTATGATGGGAAAATATTTTGAAGTTTTAATTCCACACGAATAACGTAATTTCTGCTATTTTGTCAACTAATTAAACTGTATATCTTTTTTCCTTAGAACAAAGTTTTCACTACCATACAGCAAAGCTAGCTATAACATTATGGAATTTTAGCAGCATTTCTTCATGTATAACAAAAACAGTCGGTCTAGATGGTTTCAATCAAACATGACCATCTTGCGACCACTAACAATGAAATCAACAAAATGGACCAAGTATGATACAGATAAGCAACATACAAACTAACATCCAGCAACACATTTACTAGATAAAATATGTTTACACCCTTTGTGGCATGTGAAGCCAGGACTTGGAGCTGCTGTTAGTACTATAAAGTACCAATCAACAATTGCTGACTAGCATGTAGATGCTAGAGGTTGTAAGGGAAAAGCTCGCCCTCAGTTCCAGAAGATCGGTAGGGTACAAATTACCGAATAACGTGTGTAGAATAAAAAGAGACCTCACTCTGTATAAGCAGGCATGATTGAACATTGATTATAATCCACAAAAACATTTAAAATACTTAAAAGGAGATTAAAAACTTCAAAAGTCAACGATAGTGGTTAGAATTTAAAGCAACTGTCCTCTGTGTGCACTAGATACAGCTATCACATTGTGTACTTCTTTCCACAGAGTGTAACATAGGCGATATAAACAACCAAGCAAAGATACATACTGTATTTACTCGAATGTAAGCCGCACTCGAATCTAAGCCGCACCTGAAAAATGAGACTTGAAATAAAGGAAAAAAATTTCCCGAATCTAAGCCGCACGTGAAATTTGAGACTCGAAATTCAAGGGGAGAGAAAAGTTTTAGGCCGCACGTCCAAATCGAAACAAAGTTGGTCCATTGTAATATGAGACACAATTTAGGTCGAATGAATGATGATACAGCTAAAGTAGTTTGGTTCGAGTCGTAAGCTTTAGCAGTTAAGCTTTACTATTGCTATGCGTCAGGCGCTCCGTCCGTATTTATACGGGAACCCTTCCTTTTTCACGTGCTTCGTCTGGTTTGAATCAATTGTTTATTTTGCTTTGATCTGATAAGTGCCGTTTTCTTTGTTATAAGTGTTTACGTCACTCTAAGCTGAAAATGCATTACTGTACTGTGTCATGCATTGTTTGTCGCATTCTGATAGTGCGTGTTTATGGCCTGTTGCCGCTCGGGGCATGGATTGCTTTTGTACGCACTACCGCCGCTTTTTTTAATTAAAAAGAGAGAGAGAGAGAGAGAGAGAGAGAGAGAGAGAGAGAGAGAGAGAGGGAGGAATCTTCTCATTAGCGAAACAATGGCAAGAGACTGCTATTTGTTGTTACTTACACTGCTGCTTTCTTTGATAATGATCACCAAGAACCAAATAATAGACTGCGTATGACAGAACATGTTCTGAACGAGAGTTAGGCGAAAATTTTTCTCCGTTTGAAAATCTTTGCGGCCGCTTCTTTAGCACATCAAATTCTGCACAGAAATTAGAGTCATCTTAGATTTTAAAATCTAGTCACTTGCCGTGCTTCATTTATGACTGTATCACTATTAGGCATAAGAATAATACGAATATAAACATGACACGATATGTATATTCTTCCGCGTTTGCTGTTGTCTCACTCTAGTTTCGTAGTTTATTAGACAGACAGGATTTAAATGAGATAGCAACAAACATGAAAGAATACATGGCAAAATGTTTATATTCGGATTATTCTTATGGTGAAGAGAATACTGCATGTGGTTCACATTTCATCAGGTTCCTATTAGCAACCATCTCTTCTCACAGGTAGGAAAAAATTCAGAACGTAGAGTTGGCCATATTGACAAACATCCCAACAGACTCGCCTGTCGGATTTTCGTAGTACACTGAAATGCTGCTACACTCGAAGATGAACAATATGGAATTTGTATTTACTTCCTTGGATAATGTATGAAAATGCAGTGGTCGGAACTCGGAGCGGAGAAAAAAAGCTCGTCTTCCATCCTTTTTTTTAAATTAATTTACTGACGCAGAGGATTTGGCGCCAGTATTTATCTTTGTGCCTACAAGGCATGCCCGTGTAGTGCTACATATATTCGACGGCAGAAGTTAGTTGTGGCGGCACCTACCAATATTTTTCAGAACTTCGCTTGCTTTGCACTCGATTCTAAGCCGCAGACGGTTTTTTGGATTACAAAAACCGGAAAAAAAAAGTGCGGCTTAGATTCGAGTAAATACGGTATATTAGGACGCCAACCAGTCACCGCAGGGATGCTTGCTCACTATTCATGCTGTCCCAGCAGTAACATACCTTGCAGGCCAGCTAGCAGGAAGAAGCATGGTCTGCCTTATGCTCAGCATTATGTGAAGTTTACAAAATACCTCCACGCACCAAAAGACAGTCAACTGATTACAAATGATGAATGAAATTAAAAATACTTTTTAAACTAAAATCAGGTGCTTTTTTTTAATTGTTTTTCTTTACAAGAAGGCCAAAAACGTCGCTCTGGCTGTAGAAAGTTTTTTTATTAAAACCACGACCAGTTTCATGCGAATTTAGGCACACCCTCAGGGGATACAAATTTTGTCTACAACAACAAATAATGGAAAATCGAGGATTAAATATGACAATACTACTAAAAGGATAGATTGCTACTCACCATATAATGGAAATGTTGAGTGGTAGACAGGAACAACTAAAGATTGTTAAACAAGTAAGCTTTGGGCCAAACTCAACATTTCCACTACATGGTGAGTAACAATGTATCTTTTTCATAATTTTGTCCAAAACATTATTTTATGCTGTCTGAAGCCTCTCCCCATCCTTCACATCACGGATAAATTAAAGCTAGCCTTATGCCCGTGCCCACATCTCCTCTAACTGATAATATGGAACACATCTTTCTATTAATTTGCAAACACTTCTGGTAGCTTTTCATTTTTCAGAGACATGAAGGACAGGGAGAGGCCTCAGAACAACATAAAACAACGTTGTAGACAAAATCTCCTGAGAACGCACCTAATCTGGTGTGAAACCAGTTGTGGTTTTAATAAAAAACTTTCTAATGCCAGAGCTGTGTTTCTTGCCTTCTTAGTAATTCTTATAAAAACATGGTCATTTGGCTGTGGTCGTCTGCAATTCAAAATAATACTACAAAATCAGAGCTGCTGGTAGCCCCACAGTTTATTAGGCAAGTAGCTTTAAAACTACATCAGAACTAAGCACTAGGAAACTGAGAGGCCACTGTAAGGACTAAAAACATAACATTAATATTTGTTATTAATAAGCAGTTATGTAGTAGTAGCTATATTTGAAAAATAATAATAAAATCATCTAAAAAGTACCTCTTAGTAAAAAGATGCTATGATGTGCATACAAATATTAAGGTACAATTATATTGCAGTAAGTCTTAAATTGCAATAACATACAAAACAGAGCATCAGGAACAAAAGAGTTAAAAACAGAAGAGCAGTAAGCACACATTGTAGTAAATCATCAAAAACACCACTAATATGTTTTTCTTTGAAATCAATCTACTCATTCTACAAGTTTTAGAACCAGCTTTTATAGTGACTATACAGCTATATTTTACTGTGAGGTGCTTTATATGAGTTTTTATTTTTAAAATATAGATGCTAATGCATATGTTTCTGTTAATACCAAGTATTAATGTTATGTTTTTAGATCTTACAGTGACCCTCATCTTCCTCCCTTTACTTTTCATGTGAGTTTTGAATGCTTTCAAATGAACCTAATTAACAGTGTCACTGATGGCAAGTAAAGATTTTATTTTAAACTTTAAAAAATATTTTTAATTTTCTTTAATGATTTGTAATTAACTGCCTGACTGTAAGTGCATGTAGACATTTTGAAATTAAACCTCATACAACGTGGAGCATTAGGCAGACCATACTTCATTCTACTGACTGGCCTGTGAGATGTGTTACTGATGGGACAGCAGAAATAGCAAACAAGCATACTTACAGCAACCGTTTGCATCGTACTGTATGTATAGCTTATGTTACACTCTGTGGCATGATGTACACAATGTAACAGTTCTACCTAATGCACACAGAGGGTCTAGCCACTACTATTGGCTTTTAAGTTTTTAATTTCAATTTTTTTCTGTAGTACAAATATTATCTCATAATTTTTTTTCTCACTAGTTTAATCTACCAATCACATTTGAAGTGGTGGGTGGAGCTTTCCCCTTTCACCCTAGGATCTACATGCTAGTCAGCAGTTGACTGGTACCTTGTGGTACATACAGAACCTTCATGTGCCAACTCCACACATCACCAAGGGTATACACATATTTTATCTTGTAACTATGTCACTGTATGTTAGTTTGTACGTTGATTAGCTAAACCATACTAGCCTCATTTTGTTAATATCAGAGTTACTGGTCTGAAGGTGATCATGTTTTCATCTCTTAGAATTGAGTGTACTGTTGGTGATTCGCATCTTTCCAACACAATATTTTAATGTTGTAACTAAGCATGTTCATCAGGAAACACCTGATGAAGATGCCAAGTTACAATTGTGAAATACTGTGTCAGCAAGATGCGGACCACCAGCAGTACAACCTGTTCTACATGATGACAATGAATTGTCAGGAGAATCTAAGAAATTATATTGTCATGTTTGTTCGAAACAGGTTAGCAGAATAAATAAATATTAACTGTGGTCCAGATTCACTGTTCTTGTCATACAGCTTAAGAAGACTGCTGTTATTCCAATATAACTCCAAAAATTTCTTTGAGTACGTATCTTCTCAATATTCTACAGAAATACCGAATTTATCTGACAAAAAGATGATCCTAAATATAAGGCAATGTCCCCTTTTTATAGAAGAGGCTTCTTGAGAAAATTTTATTTTTTAATATATTCTGAATATATTCTGACTAATCAAATTTATGAACAGTTTTATTGAGAAAAAATATCTCCCTTAATAAGTTAACATTATATCTACTCTAAACTTATGCCATTAACTGGTTGTCTACATTTTGGTAATTAAAGGACAAATAAAATAGGCAACAAGAAATGGTTCACCTTAATTTTTATTTTCACTTCTATTTTGCTTACTATCTTTGTGGTATAAATATTTTTAATTATCATCATCATCACCACCACCACCACCACCACCACCATCACCATCACCACCACCCCACCACAGGTATCACTACCTCCATTTGTAAGCATACTGGCATTTCTTCCTTTGCGACACTCCTCCGCTCGGTCACCGAGCAAGGTGGCGCGGTGGTTAGCACATTGGACTCACATTCGGGAGGACGACGGTTCAAACCCGTGTCTGGCCATCCTGACTTAGGTTTTCAGTGACCCACACATGAGCAATGGAAATCATGACATATTCGGAAATAAGCGACCAAATATTTTCAACAACAAAAATTATAAATGCCATTGCTGCCTGGGTGCTGTGCTGTAAGGTTCCTGCCTAACCACAATTTGTGAAGGCATGGCTTTCTATTTGCAATCCTGTTTATATATTAATCTGAGACATTAACTTCATTTCCAGAATGAGATTTTCACTCTGCAGCGGAGTGTGCGCTGATATGAAACTGCCTGGCAGATTAAAACTGTGTGACGGATCGAGACTCGAACTCAGGACCTATGCCTTTCGCACGCCTTTTGCCCGCGAAAGGCAAAGGTCCCGAGTTCGAGTCTCAGTTGGGCACATAGTTTTAATCTGCCAGGAAGTTTCATTAAATTCATTTGTTTGACAACATTGTCCATAGTGGTTATATACACACTGAAGGTATTTTAAATCAGTCTTTGCAACTGTAAGAAATTGTGTATTTTGTACACAAATGCATTTTATTGAAATATCTGTAATGAAAGATATTTACAATCTGGCTTGCTTTCTATATCAAAAAGCAGTTCATTACAAAAGATGTTGATTTTATTTTCAGTATTTTATGTCTGATTTTCATACACAGCAAAAAACACCATCTGCTTGCACAGCTTTGAGGTATTCCTATGTATGGCACAGTTGACTCCAGCCTATTCCCACATTTCTTTGTGGTGCTGCATTTAGTTATGTTTCACCCCAAGTAATGGAAAGTTCTACAAAGCAATGTGCAATTACAGTTGAATCAACAGTGCCAAATGAAGGAATATCTCGAAATATCCAAGCAGATGGTGTTTCCTGATGTGAGTGGAAATCAGACACAAAATACCATAAGAAAAACCAATATCTTCAATAATGAGCTGTTTTTCTATCTACAAAGAAAGCCACATCGTAAATATCTTTCATTAGAGACTGCTGACTACTTTTTATTTCAATAAAACAAAACACATTTGGTGACAATATATGCATTTTCTTGTAGTTGCAGACACACATTTGAAATATCTTCAATATGAGATATAAGTTATCCTTATATTATTTGTGCTGCATGTGTAATGTTCTACAGTATGACTGGCTGATGAGTCACGTAATGTAACTGGATAGCTAAAACAATCTACTTACCAAGTGAAAACCTCTACAGTCTGTTTCCTTCACCACTCTTCCTTCCCCTTCAACCCTTCTGCTGGAAGGAGGAGCCACTGGCTCTGAAAGCTTGCCCAAGTACAACCTTCTTTTTTGTGTGTGTATTCTCCTGCTGCTGCTGCTAGGTGCATACTAGCATACTACGAAAGTATGCAGTTTCAACAATATGTTACCTTAAAGATCCCTCCAAAATGCATCATTTTTAGTATGGTTTGTTGTGCTAAACTGGGAGTGCTAATTGGTATACAAAATCTTTACTTCATCAGTTACACAAATGACCACCTCAGCACCAGTAGTTTAATCTTGTAAGACAACTCTGTATCTTGTGAATGACAAATGTAAGAACAAATGTCATCTCATTATCAGGTAAATACATTACATGAAAATGATGCTGATACGCAAAAAGTTTATTTTCAAAAGCTGCAGAATGTCACTATTTTAGTGTTATTGTGCATTGTAACATAACCCCTGTCCTCTTCATCATTGTCACACACCAGCTTGTTCCTGGCTTTGAATACTATGATGCATAAAGTTGGAAAATTCCTGTTTATCTCCAATGGCTTCATTCATATAATTCCCCTGGTAATTGAGAAGCCTTCAATGTGTTCCTCTCACATTAGCTTAACATTATTTTCATATTGTCTGCATGAACCAATTGAGAACTGTAAACTTAGAGATTCAATTCTTAACAAAGTTATGGCTGTGATTTGCATCCATTATGAATTCCTACAATTTACTATTCTTACAGCTTTAAACAGAGTAACAATAATGTGTTTTCTTCTATGCTCCTTAGTGTTGAATTGGCAGAAATCATACCACTTTGGGCCAGCAGTATACTTAACCATTTATTGCCAATTTTGAAAATCGGCGGAGCTGTCGAGCAGTAATTGCTTTAGTACCATTGTTGAACCTTTTGTTTCATTTATGACACCACTTTTTGTGTGTTCTGTGCATACATATTTATGTTAGAATTAATTTGTCTCCTTTAGAAATGTGTACTACTGTTGAATATTTGTTTATTTATAAAGTTAGTTTAGTTCCAACTAATTTTAAGATTCAGACAAATTGCAGATAACAGGTCATTAAATAAATTCAAATTTATGTCACTTACTAAGAACTACAATCTTTTGATGGAGTAAAACATTTAAACTTTGACATCAGTGCAATTAAAAGATTTTTCTATATTTTTGGCATATTTTGATATTCACAACCTCACCATTAAACCCTAAAGGACACTTCCAGTTGACCTTGAGTCATTAAATTTGGCAATAAGCGATGTTTTACACTACATGTAAATGAAAAAATTGGAAATTAGTTAAACTGTTGATTATATCCATAAAATTATCTTTTTGCCATTAGAACTTACATTGCATTCTACATCCATCGAAATCATTATAGAAAAATATTTCTGCACGGAAACGTAAAATGAGAGCTTTAGTCATGCTTTCCTAAGAAAATAAAAATATTTTAATAAATCTCTCTCTCTCTCTCTTGGTATATAAATTGAGGTCTCTTGCTTGCTTCTTTTTGTATATCCGGTCTAATCTCAGGGACTACTGTAGAAATGTTGACATCATCTTGTAATTCTTGGGGACTGATATCTTGCCAGTATCAATATAAATAACAACCAAAAATTATTGAGATCCTCGAGTCCCAGCACAGATGACCAAAACTCCCCTTGAATGTTATTCACAAACGGCAGCACAACAGGTTGTTGGGTAGCAACAGTAGTATGTGGGTGAGTGTTATCCTGTTGGAAAACACCCCCTGGAATGCTGTTCACGAATGGCACCACAACAGATCAAATCACCAGACTGATGTGAAAATTTGCAGTCGGTGTGCAGTCAATGCCCACGAGAGTGCTCCTGCTGTTATACGAAATCACACCCTAGAGCATAACGCCAGATGTGGGTCCAATGTGTGTAGCATGCAGACAGGATGGTAGCAGGACCTCAACTAGCCTCCTCCTAACCAACACATGTCCATCTCTAGCACCAAAACAGAACCAGCTTTCATCAGAAAATACAACAGACCTCCACTCTGCCCTCCAACGAGCTCGCGCTTGACACAATTGATGCCACAAATGGCATTGGTTTGGGTTCAGTGGAATGAATGCTACAGGACACCTGGCTGAGAGCTTTCCTTGAAGTAACCAATTTGCAATAGTTCACTGTATCCCAGTGATGCTATCTGCTGCTCAAATTGCTGTTGCAGATGCAGTACAATGTGCCAGAGCCATACACTGAACATGATGGTCTTGCTTCTCAGTAGTGCCACATGGCCATCTGGTTCCAGGTCTTCTTCCGATGTTACGTTCTTGTCACCACCTCTGTCAGGTCAGATACAGTGGCTACATTCCTGCCAAGTCTTTAGCAATATCGCAGAATGAACATCCAGCTTCTCGTAGCATGACTTCATTCAAACTCAGTGATGTGCTGATGGTGGCGTCTTTGCTGCCTCAAGGGGGTAGGATGTCAAAAATTTTAAAAAATTCAATTTTTCAAAAATATGCCTATTATGTACTGCACATCTTCCTGAATAGTTTTCAGTATAGAACATATATATTTGAGAGATTATAAGGCACCTTATTTGGTCTTAAATGTATCAAGATGCAGTGCCACACCTCTTTGCACAGCATTCTTCTATCATATGTAAGTGAAGAATATCATCACAGGAATTGTCTACCAACTGATGTGATGGAAGTCGTCAAACCTATATTCAGGGACCTTGCAAATGAAAACTTATTGAAGAAATGTCTTTATGGCAATACATAAAACCCAAATGAAAGTTTTAACCAGTGTGTATGGGAAAGACTACCAAAATCCATTTTTGTGGGAAATGCACTTGCTATTGGTGTTTATGTTGCAATTTCATGTTTTAATGATGTGTTGCAAAACCGGAAATATGTTTTAGAGAAAACTGAAATTAAGCCTGGAATGAACGGCATCAAAGCTTTGTATGAAATAGACAGAGCGTGTAGTGAATGCAGATAAATCATACACCTGCTAAGTATGGTTTGTATGCTGTGCAAAATTCATCAAAAATCTCTCTTACTTATGAATAAAAGTGTACCTATAGCAACAAATGCAGCCAATAATAAGTGAAAAAATTATGAAATTTCACATGTAGAAAAAAATTATTTTGCTATGTTTTAGAACTTCCACTGTTGTGAGTGTGAATCGTGAATCCTTCCTGGTTATGCTGACAAAGTTTTATGAATTTATTTTTAAAAGTATAGATACTGAAATTAAAAGTCTTGTGGTGCCTCTCCTGCTCAAAGTCCGCCCATTTGACATCCTACCCCCCTTAAAGGGTTTCTTGCCTAACATCAACTCACCATGTCCAATCTCAAAGTTAACTTATGCTTACTACAGTTACAGTGTGTATTTGAAGCAAACCTGATTGGCATCCTCATAGTGGCACTACTAGCACCACCCATATGCAACTGGCATGAGATCTGAATAGACATCACCTTTCAGATGTACAATAACACCTACCAAATTTCGTTTAGGTCGTACAACTCTTTCTTAGTTTTTTATTTTTTACCATCAGTGTAAATAATTAAGTTTGTATGGAACCCTCAGCACGAGTGTCCTGTTTGCATTTGGCCTTTTTGTTGTGGTTCAGCTCCTAAAAAACCACAATCTATGTCTTTGTCACAGGAATATTCATTCTGTACAGTTTAACAGTTTCATTTTACTTGAAAATGGCCTTCTGTAAAGAACTTGACTGTCTATGAAAAGAACTGCAGTCAAACTTACGACACAACATATGTATTAGTTTTACATGAAATTAAAACTAAATAAAAAGAAAGATTATATGTCAATACCACATGAAAACTGAAGAGCCGCAAGCAACTATGAGTAGAATAAGCTAACCACTGGCTGTCACTGCTGATGGTTGCTGCTGTGACTGCTTCTGCACCTCGACTGTTAAGGGTCAGCAGTCGTGTGGCCGGTTGTGACATGATACCATCCCTTTCTTCACCTAGGCGCCACACTTCTACAAAGTTGTGATGTCTTAACAAAATACAGCATGCCTCATGTGCAACCACAACACTCCGTCCCTGGAAACATAATACCCAAAATTAAACATTACCATTAACAAAAACTTAAGAGCCATCATTTGAATACAGTCCATAACTACTAATTTATATGATTACTACATCTGAAGCTTATATTTATTTAAAAACTTGTTTTTGAATAAATCCTGAAGTAAAACACCTTAAGAGGATTATTGTATCATTTTACAAAGAAAATGACAAGAGGAAACTAAATAAATGCACACAAATTCTATTGGTTTCACAGTTTAGAAAAACAAAATTTATCAAACAAGTACACTAACTAGATACAACAGTAATAAGACTACTTGGAACTATTTTGCAAGGCATTTTAATATTTGACTGTTTCTTGACATCAAACTGTGTCCTTTCCCTGTGGAAAGTTTCATCATAATCTGTCACTTCAATGACATTGGGTGACAGATTTAAAACACATTCGTCTTTGCTCTCCACCTTAAACTATCTATACAAACTGACACAAAAGAACCAAGACTAGTCATGAAAATCTGTGTACTTAACAAATGCATTCAGTCAGTTGTGGTCACCTACAAGGTAGATCCCATTCAAGTCCATAATGCCCGCATTCTTCCCTTCCACAGTACAAAATATTTCTGTATGTAGTTTTACACAAAGTGGTGGAGGAATTCTGCCATTTATGCTTCCAACACAAAAGGATGCAATTATTCTGATGAAACTTGTCTCAGCATTAGACCACAATTCAATGTCAAAAAGCAGGTGCAGGTTAGTACAAATACTATAATGCAAGTAGTTGCTGAATAATGTGAGCAGCAATATATGGCAAGTTTTTATATAATTCATGCTTTAAATTTCATTGTAACACGTGGCTGCCATTGTTGCAGTAGCCACTTTTGGTTAGTTAGTATAGCAACACCTTCTGCAGCATGATATTTAATGATTTATTATTAAACACACCAAAGTCTGTAAATTCCAAAATAAAGTAGAAATTACAAAAGAAATGAATAAGTTAAGCTGCATATTCGCAAACAGTAGCTTTTAAAAGCTAGTTCTTATGCTGCAGCACCTGCAAACAATAATACAGTCTTGTAACAATGACTGGATTTACCCTATTTATACACCAAACAGCACCAATGAAGACCAATATCCAATGAATAGTATACTCATTGTTCTCAAAAAACTTTTGCTCTGTCAGTTATTTACTCACAAAAGTAAATTTTACAGGTCTATACTATTTGTTCACAATGTCTTGAAAGAGTGTGTCCTAGTTCTAGATTGACTGAACTCAGCAGAAGTCAGTCAACTTCAGGGCAGTGGCGATCTAGAAATACAGTACTCAGTACATGTGTGTGCAATAGCCACTATGAAGCAACTGTTGTGCTGGTGGAGGAAAATTCAGTTAGTTAGTTAGTTCCTCCTCTCTATACCCCCAGTACCACCACTCTACAGCAGCTGTAATTGGGTAGGGCTTTGGTAGGCAAAGTTCACTTCCGCTGCTCTACATCGCAACTGAATACTCATTCAGGATGTCTTGGACGAACTGTATTTATGTGTACAGTTACTTCTATATTATAGGAGGCACATGTTGCTATGAATATTACATCCTGAAGCACTAACTGGAATTTTCTATTTCAGAATCAATATACTGAAAAAACTTGAAACATATTTTAAATGATACTATTTTAATTCAGTTTGGAATTTCTTGGAATTACTGACATGCGACAACAAATATGTTACAAATGGAATTACAGATAGAACTACATTAGCATTGTTACAGTACAGAAGGTGAGAAGTTTGAGTTCTAAAAGGGTTTAAAACTTAACAAATAATTTTATTCAGCCAGTTTTTCACTGTGTTACCATTACATCAATATTTCCTGAAATGCTGAAGATAGTAGTAACGTTGGACATACCTGAAGGAGGGGAGGATATTTTACCAGGACCTTTGGAGGATAACTGCTAATTGCCAAATAACCATCTAAACCTGTAGAATGGAAGAAAAAATGTCACAGTAAAAAATAAACACAAAATATTGCAGAGGTGTAAAAACAAACAATAGTAACACCATTACATACTTGATTTTAATGGCTGCTTTCTAACACAGGCCATCTGGATTCTCCCCTCCACCACCAGCTTTTCTGAACTCTGCAGATGAGAGTATTTTTAGAATACATTATCCGCTCCCAAAATTATCCCTGCCTCAAACTACAGTAATTTACTTTTCCCACACCCTCTACCCAACAGTTTCCACCCTTTCTGTCCTACCACCTCCATCCCTTTCCACATCTACTCACCCTCATTGTGTTCTCTCCCCCGCCAGTGCACCTGCCCATCCTTTCCACTTCCCTGCTCCTTTTGTTTCCCTTTTCCCATTTTTTCCCCATTCACCCTCCCCTCTCCCCCCCTCTCCACCACACACTCAAACAAACACCCCTCAGCTCCTGCCACTACACCTGGCAGTTTTGTCAGGTGACCACCTAATCCCAGCATGCCCCACAAGACAGCACTCTTCTCTCCCTCGACCCATACCCTGCTATCCCTCCCCCTTCCCTGCCTCACCCCAGATTACTATTCATGTGACAGTTGGATTCCGGTCACAGCTGCCGCTGATAGCAGTCATAAGTGCATTAGGTGTGCTTGCGTATGAGAATAAGTGTGTGTTTTCTTTGCTGAAGAACACTTTCGCCAGAAGCCATAATGTGTAACTGTCTTTTCATTGTGCCTGTCTGCAACCCGACGGGTGAGTATCAATCTATCCTTTTCTTAATATTACTGAAATGTAAAAATCCAAACATGGCCATTTTGCATACTGGAGCAAATAAGAAAGGACTCACTGCAATATACAACACTTAAAAAAGTACATATACTTGGCTGTCTTGCGAGCTGGAGCAAATAGGAAAGGATTTATAGTAACATACAACATTTAAAGAAATACACATTGTGTCTAAACCATGAATATCTTACCTTCCTTTCTACTTCTGCTAGCTTTCAACTCTCTCCCACTTTAGCTACCTATGGAATGTTTTCAGTTTTTAATTCTTGGAAACTTGCCTTATAACTATTCAATCTTGTGATACTTTGTATCTGTAGACCTTCTTATAAACAATTAGGCAGAAATTGTAACTTTTCCATTTTTATACATAATTCATATTAATTTGGTACGGCAATGCAGAGCAAAATTTATCCCTTGAAGTCTCTATGTAGCAAACATAACTGTTCCATCAATTAAGATGTGAAAGTTATGTTTCTATCGTGGCAGAATAAATAATGTATTATGTTTGCACAGTACGAGAAAAATGTTTATTTGTAATTCTTCATCACGCTTTTCCAGTGATCTGTAGACATCTTGAGGTGCCAGGTGTTCCGGCTAGATATCAGTGTAATCCATGCACAATATTTCAACAATCTGACTCAGTCTTCATCAGGTCAAATGGAATGTATTCAATATTTATACATAATGCCTTGTCCCCAAGACACAGCAACCAGGTGCACCATATTGAGAACAGAATGCCAGATTGCTGTCAGGGCCACCAGACTAAATACATTACATCAGCTCACTGCTAGGCACACCAGACTGAAAACAGGACATCAGATTGATGTCAGGCTGAAAACAGAACATCTCAGAAGGATTCCAGTGGAAAGAGATTGCAGATGGAGCACATAGAACCAACCATGAGGGGCACATGCATTAGATACAAATACTGGACCCATTCCACTTAACTGGCAATCTCAGGTAGCACCTAAAGCGGATGCGTCATGTTGTTGAAATATTGTGCATGGACGAGATACAGACTTAGATCCATCCCGACACCCTCACAACTGCCAAATTCAGTTTTTTGAAAGATTTTTGAACATAGTATTACATTAGCAACACTCCTTGAGTCGGCCCCTGGTAGCTGAGTGGTCAGCACAATGGCCAGGGTTCAGTTCCCAGCTGGGTCAGAGATTTTCTCCATTCAGGGACTGGGTGTTGTGTTGTCCTTATCATCACCATTTCATCCCCATTGACACGCAAGTTGATGAAGTGGTGTCAACTCGAAAGATTTGCACCAGGCGAACGGTCTACCTGACGGGAGGCCCTAGTCACACGGCATTTACCTTTCCAACACTCCTTAAGTGGAGTGCTTCAAACTCTAGCACTTTGTTGCAAATGCCTGAGCAGCTGATCACTGTGATTTTAGTAGTCTCGTCTGATGTAGGATTTCTTTGACTCCTACACTAATACTCTGTCGTCTCTTGAACTGAAGAGTTGCCTAATGTAAGATCCTCAAGTGCATCTCACACAGTCAGCTAGCTGGCTAGCAGTGTCTGATGTGTAGAGCACCCCTGACTCATTTCAGGGGTCCTGACATCCTCAACCATTTGATAATTGTCTAGGCATTTGTGGCCTAAACTGTCTACAACATTCTAGGTCTCTTGGTCAAGTTTTCCATTTGATTCAAAATAATGGAACCACAGTCAGTTCTGTGAACAGTACAGCAGATAGTGAAATTCACTGAAATTCTATGAACATGGTTGGTCTTCCCAACTTCTTGCAGTTGGTGGAATGGATAATCCCCGAGCCCAGATGCCAGGCATTGTTCATTCTAATGTGCGCCACAATTTGCGGCTGGCTAAACCCATTTCACTCAACAGGATAAGGAAAGAGGCAGATTGGAGAGTACATAGATTGAAGTAGGCAACATGGCTGGAGTCATGTACGGGTAGACTGGGGCTGAGAAGGTTGTGAAATCAAAAGATGTGTTGCTAAGACAATTCACATTTACTTAATGCAGAGAGGCTGTTATCATAAATGAGAATGCACATGGCACAGGTTGCAAAGCAGTCACTAAAACTGAGAATGTTGCGTTCAGCATAGTGTTCTGCCACTGAGTGGTCAACTCTGACAGCAGCAGCGGTCACTTGTTAGGTCAAACAACTGGCTAGTAATGAAGCCCACATAAGAGTTTGTGCAAAAGCTACAGCAGAGCTGATATCTGACATTTAAGACGAGTAGTTGACTTTCCCAGCCTCAGAGTATCATGTGTCACTTGCACCCACTTCCAGACCCCCCCCCCCCCTTCACCACCTCAACAAATGGCCTCATACTTCAACAGTGTGAATACACCATGTTAGGCAACAGTTTACTGAGCCATGAGTTTTAGAATACATGCTTCCCTAGCTACCAGGTACACTAAATCATTACTCTGAATTTGTCCGTGCTGTGGTACCTGGTACATGAGCTCTTACTTCCCATCTTTACAAATGGAGAAGATAGTCCTGGATGTTTAAAGCACATTTGTCTGCTGGGTACATATATTAAATAGATTTAAGAAAACTTGGAAAGCCAGAGCAGGTGATGAATTTCTCAACACAAATACCTCCCCTTAGCTCCAATACCCTCAAGATTGCACATAATTCTGCATCAAATGTTGTAAATTCACTTGGCAAATGAATGTTGAGCCTCTCCCAGTCTTTCCTGTATCTCACTAAATCTAATCAAACAATGGAAATTCCAGGATGCAACATAACAATATTACGAAAAGGAAATTTGCCACTCACCATATGGCGGAGACGCTGAGTCGCAGATGGGCAAAATAAAAAGACTGTCACAATATAAGCTTTCGGCCATCAAGGCCTTTGTCGAAAACAGATGACAGACACACAAACACGCACACAACTCACACACATGACTGCACTGAAGCCACACTGTGAGCAACAGGAACAGTGCATGATGGGAGTGAAGGCTGTGGTGGGAAGGGGGAGGGATAGCAGGGTAGGGGTGAGGGACAATGGAGTGCTGCTGGGAAGTGTGCAAGGACGAGGTGGAGAGAGAGTAGGGCAGCTAGGCGCAGTCGGAGGTTAGAGGGAGGGGGCAGAGGGGGGGGGGGGGGGGCACAAAAGGAGAGAAGTAAAAAGACTGTGTGCGTTTGTGGAATGACGGCTATGTAGTGCTGGAATGGGAACAGGAAAGAGGCTGGATGGATGAGAAAAACGACTAACGAAGGATGATGCCAGGAGGGTTATGGAAACGTCGGATATAATTCAGGGATAGTTCCCACCTGCACAATTCAGAAAAGCTGGTGCAGGTGGGAAGGATCCATACGGCACAGGCTGTAAAGAGGTCACTGAAATGAAGGATGTCGTGTTGGGCAGTGTGCTCAGCAACAGGCTTGTTTCTCAGGCACAGTTTGTCGGTGGCCATTCATACGGACAGACAGATTGGTGGTTGTCATGCCCACACAGAATGTCGCACAATGGTTGCAGCTCAGCTTGTAGGTCACATGACTGTTTCACAAGCAGCCCTGCCTTTGATGCGACAGATGTTTATTGTGACCGGACTGGAGGAGGTGGTGGTAGGAGGATATATGGGACAGGTCTTTCCTCTACGTATATTACAGGGATATGAGCCATGAGATAAGGGGTTGGGAGCAGGGGTTGTGTAGGGATGGATGAGTATATTGTGTAGGTTCAGTGGACAGCAGAATACCACTGTGGGATGGGTGTGAAGTATAGAGGACAGGGCATTTCTCATTTCAGGGCATGACGAGAGATAGTTGAAATCCTGGTGTAGAATGTAATACCATTAGAATGAAATTTTCACTCTACAGCGGAGTGTGCGCTGATATGAAACTTCCTGGCAGATTAAAACTGTGTGCCGGACCGAGACTCGAAGTCGGAGCTTTGCCTTTCGCGGGCAAGCGCTCTACCGACTGAGCTACCCAAGCACGACTCACAGCTTTGATGAGGTCAGGGCGTGAGTCGTGCTTGGGTAGCTGAGTCGGCAGAGCGCTTGCCCGTGAAAGGCAAAGGTCCCGAGTTCGAGTCTCGGTCCGGCACACAGTTTTAATCTGCCAGGAAGTTTCATATCAGCGCACACTCCGCTGCAGAGTGAAAATTTCATTCTAGAAACAACCCCCAGGCTGTGGCTAAGCCATGTCTCCGCAATATCCTTTCTTTCAGGAGTGCTAGTTCTGTATGGTTCGCAGGAGAGCTTCTGTAAAGTTTGGAAGGTAGGGGACTAGGTACTGGCGGAATTAAAGCTGTGAGGACGGGGTGTGAGTTGTGCTTGGGTAGCTCAGTCGATAGAGCGCTTGCCCGCGAAAGGCAGTCCCGAATTCGAGTCTCGGTCCGGCACACAGTTTTAATCTGCCAGGAAGTTTTGTAATTCCATTGTTCCAGTCCTGGATGGTATTGAGTTACGAGGGGAAGACTCCTCTGTAGCCGGACAGTTCGACTTTGGGAGGTTGTGGGTGAATGGAAAGATAAGGCACAGGAGATTTGTTTTTGTACAGTGTTTGGAGGATAATTAGGGTCTGTGAAGGCCTCAGTGAGATACTCTATATTTTGAGAGGGATCACTCATCACTGCAGATGTGACGACCATGGGTGGCTAGACTGTATGGAGCGGACTTCTTGGTATGAAATGGGTGGCAGCTGTCAAAGTGGAGGTATTGTGTGTGGTTAGTAGGTTTGATATGGATAGATACACTAATGTAGCCATCTTTGAGGTGGCAGTCAACATTGGGGAAGGTGGTTTGTTGGGTTGGGTAGGGCCAAGTGAAGCAAATGGGGGAGAAGCTGTTGAGGTTCTGGAGGAATGTGGATAGTGTGTTCTCACCCTTGGTCCAGATCGCAAAGATGTCATCAGTGAATCTGAACCAGATGAAGACCATCCACCAAACCTGCACAATATACTCATCCATCCCTACACAACCTCTGCTTCCAACCCCTTATCTCATTGCTCATATCCTCATGACAGATCAAGAGGCAAGACCTGTCCCGTACATAACCCACCACAACCACCACCTACTCTGGTCACAATCATCATCTATCCCATCAAAGGCAGGGCTATTTGTGAAACCAGTCATGTGATCTAGAAGCTGAGTTGCAACCACTGTGCTGCATTCTATGTGGGCATGACAACCACCAACCTGTCTGCCCGCATGAATGGCCACCGACAAACTGTGGCTACGAAACAGGTGGACCACCTTGTTGCTGTGCATGCTGACCAACCGGATGACCTTCATTTCAATGACTGCTTCACAGCCTGTGCCATCTGAATCCTCCCCACCAGCACCAGCTTTTCTGAACTGTGCAGGTGGGAACACTCCCTGCAATATATCCTATGTTCTCGTAATCCTCCTGTTCTCAACTTTCGTTAGCATTTTTCTCACCCATCCAGCCCCTTCCCTGTTCCCATTCCAGCACTAACACAGTCCTCATTCCATCAATGCACACAGTCATTTTACTTCTTTTTTTAAATCTCCCCCACCTCTCTCCTGCCCTCCGTCTAACCTCCCGACTGTACCTAGCTGCCCTACCCTCTCTCCACCTCGTCCCTGCGCGTTCCCCAGTAGCACTTCACTGTCCCCCACCCGAATCCTCTTATCCCTCCCCATCCCTGCTCCAGCCTCCTCCTTACCCCCACCCAGTTGCAACTCCCATCATGCATTGCTGGTTACAGTGTGGCTTCAGCTGCCAGAGGCTGCAGTCTGTGTGTGTGTGTGTGTGTGTGTGTGTGTGTGTGTGTGTGTGTGTGTGTCTTTCACTAAATCTAAAATTATTCTGGACCTCTTTAGCCACCAAGCTGACAGTTGGGTCTATCCCCGGTTAGAACTGGTATTTGTCTCAAACTAAGTGTCACTAGGTCATGCTTTGCACAGATACAAAATGATCCCCATCTACATTAACAATTAGTCAAATTGCTTCCCTTGAAGGGCAAGTTATGCTTTCATGAACCAGTGATTCTACAACATTGGAGAAGCTGTACATCTCACACACCATGAGGAACTGCTACTACATGGTAAAGTCGCAATTCCTCAACTTCAGCACAGAAGCTACATATAAAAATAGCCCTGCAAGCACCTGTCACCAGAATAACCTCTCTACAGTACCCAACAGCCTTGCAGTACATAGGTATTGGTGATACATATAACATGTATCCATAACATAGCAAGGATCATATGGAAGCATTATAAAAGAGGAGCAGACATACCTTGCTGGCTTCCTAAGGCACTTCAATGCCTTAGGTGATCTTGACTTCAGATGTCCTATTTGTATTAGCTTTGAATCAAATATGACCCACACAGTTAAACCAAATCAATACAACATCAAATTGTGTCCTCCATTCACAGACTAAGGGACAATGCAGTGAACTCCTAATTTTGTACATTATACTACTCATGGCAATTGAAAACAGAATTACATTTAAAATAATGGCTTGAGGGGGACTCGATTCTCTTGCTAAAATATGTCAGATAAAACTTCGCCAGCTCGGTATCTGAGAAACCATGGTAAAAGGAAGGAATGTATGAGCAAAGGCACATCCATGGAGGCCCAGTTGATAAAGCTCTTGAAGAATACTGTGCCTCCATACAGTATCACATGCTTTTTCTGTTGAAAAATGTGCCCATAAAATGCTTCTTTTTTTTCTTTCAGAATCATTAGTCTTCTGAGTGGTTGGATATGACTCTTCACAAATTCCTCTATTGTGCCAACGTCTTCACTTCAGAGCAGTACTTGCACCCTACATCCTCAATTACTTGTTGGATGTATTCAAATCTCTGTCTTCCCATACAGTTTTCACCCTCTACTGTTCCATCTAGCACCATAGAGGTTACTCCCTGATGCCTTTACTTATGTCCTATCATTCTGTCCCTTCTTCTTCTCAGCATTTTCCAGGTCTTCCTTCCTTCGCACATTCTGCAGAGAACCTCCTCAGTTCTTTATCTTATCCGTCCATCTGATTTTTAACATTCCTCTGTAGCATCACATCTCAAATATTATGATTCTCTTCTGTTCCACTTTTCCCACTGTCCATGATCCACTACCATACAATGCTGTGCTCCTCCAAATGCTCATTCTCAGAAATTTCTTCCTCAAATTAAGGCCAAGGGTTGATACCAGTAGACTTCTCTGGGCCAGGAATACTCTCTTTGCCTGTGCTAGTCTGCTTTTTATGTCCTCCCTGCTTTGTTCCTCATACGTAATTTTGCTTCCAAGCATAATTCCTTAACTTCATCTACTTCAACTGTCTCCCTGATGCCTTTACCTTTTCTAAAGCAAAATCGATCATCATCTAACTGATCCTCAGTTTTCTTTTCCAGTCTTCTGTATGTTGTTATTGTCAGCAGCTTGGATGAATGATCTGTTAAGCTAATTGTGCAATAGTTTTAGTACTTATCTGTCCTTGCTATCTTCAGAATTTTGTGGATGATATTTTTCTGGAATTCTGATGGTGTGCCTCACCAGGCTCATAGATTCTACACATCAACTTGAATAGTCGTTTGGTTGCCACTTCCCTCAGTGATTTTAGAAATTCCTATGGAATGTTATCTATACCTTCTGTCTTATTTGATCTGAAGTCTTGCAAAGCTCTTTTAAATTCTGACTCTAATGCTGAACCACTTATGTCTGACGCCAATTTCTTCTTCTAACATGTCATCAGCCCTTCAATGCACTCTGACCACCTGTCTGCTTTCTCTTCTTTGTTTAACAGTGCAATTCCCATTGCATTCTTAATGTCACATCCTTTGCATTTAATTTCACCAAAGATTATTTTGACTTCTCTATAAGCTGAATCACTCCTCCTGACGATCATTTCTCTTTCGATTTCGTCACATTTTTCCTGCAGCCATTTAACCTTGACTGCCCTGCATTTGCTATTTATTTCATTCCTAAAGTATTTATAATGCTGCATTCCTGTCTTTCCCTGAATATTTTTGTACTTATTTCTTTCATCGATCAACTGACAATCAGTCTCTTACCCAAAGTTTATTTGCGTTTACTTTCTTTGTACCTATGTTTGCCTGTCCAACAACTTTGTTTACCCTTTCTAGAGATGTTCACTCCACTTCAATTGAGTTGCTTACTCTGGTGTTCCTTATTGCAGTGTCCACATCATTAGCGAACTTCAAATGCATCTCGTCATTCTCAGTGTTTCCTTTTACCCCTTCCTTCCACATTGACTTTTTCAGAAGATTCTCTTAAACTTTAGTCTGCTCTTCATGATTACCAAATTGTGAACTATGTCTATATCTGCACCTGGGTACATTTTACAATCCAATACCTGATTTTGGAATCCCTGTCTGACAATGATGTAATCCAATTGGAACCTTATCATTTTTCCCCTCTTTTCCAAGTATACCTCCTCCTCTTATGATTCTTGAACTGAGAAGATTCTTGAACATAGTATTCACTATTACTAACTGAAATTTCTTGCAGAACTCAGTCTTTCTCCTCTCTCATTCCTACTGCCAAGCCCATATTCTCCTGTAACCCTTCTTCTATTCCTTTCCCTACAACCGTGTTTCAATCCCCTATGATTATTAGATTTTCATGAATTACCCGTTCAACATTCTCATCTATTTTCTGTAACTCTTCATCTGCTACTTGCAATGTTGGTATATATACATGATCTATCCCTGTCAGCAATGGTCTGCTGTTGAATCTGATGAGAACGACCCTATCACCAAACTGTTTACAGTTGCTCACTCTTTGCCCTACATTCCTATTCATAAAAAATCTACCCCTGTTACACCATTTTCTGCTGCTGTTGATATTACTCTACATTTGTCTGATCAGAAATCCTTATCTTCTTTCCAGTTTTCCTACTACATTTAAACTTCTGACATTCCATACTCTGACTCGCAGAATGTTATCCTGGTGTTGGTTATGTCACTTTTTCAAAACATGGTCACCTCCCCCTTGGCAGGCCCCACCTCGAGATCTGAATGGGAGACTAATCCTTAAGCTTTTGCCAATGGAGAGATGATCATAATACTTTTTTCAACTACGAGTCACATGTCCTGAGGATACATATTCTGTGTCTTTAATGCAGTGGTTTCCATTGCCTTTTGCATCCTCATGCCATTGATAATTACTGATTCTTGTAAAATGCTATCTCCATAGAAAAGCCTCTTGCATAGCTGTCAGACAGGTAGTCAATGGTGGAGAGTGTGCAGGGATGTTTCCTGAACTCAAACCAAGACTTGTTAAGAAGCTTCCTGGTCGCCAGCAATCAGGCCACAATGAGTTTGCCATAAGTTCCAAGGTTTTCCATACAGAACTAATTAAGGCAATGTTTCAGTAATCATTTGGGTGTATGTGGTCCTTCCCTTGTTTTAAGAGATGACCAAAACTGCTTTCCTTAACAAGATGAGAATGTATGCTGTCTTCCACATTTTATTGAAAAATTCTAGAAGGATTTCCTTTTATTTCTATCCAGGTTTACCCAGTACTCTACTTGATTCAGTAGTCAGCAGCGCAGTATCACAAGCTCCAGACCATAACAAATTCAGCTCCATCGTACTGTTACAGCAATCAACTTTTCTTGGACCGATCCATCACTTTCCATGATTAGAGGGTGTGACAGGGTGCCAGATCCAGTGTGACAACAGCAGTTGTATTGGCAAAATGCTGGGCCATTGTCAGGGTGTTGTTTGGATATGGTCTTCCTTCAGTATAGCCGCTGCAAGTTGCTTACTTGTGCTTTCCAGAAACCCATTTAATTACTTCCCATACTTGTTTAGAGCAAGTGGAATGATTTAGGGTGTTAAGGGATGTAGTCAAAATTTCATCTTACTCTCCTTTACAACAGTGGAATTTGGTTCTTACCATCCAAAAGGAAGCAAGAGTCTCAGCAGTTTATCAGCAGAGCCACTCACTGATCCTGATTGCGGTGCAGCACTTGAGCACTGCTTAATCTTCGAAATGCATCTTGATGATGAAGTTGTCATTGGAGTGCAAATCATTGACCACTTCTCACTGAGCAGTGTTGGTGACGTTAGGACAGCGTACAAAGAGATCAGTGGCAGATAATGATCCACGGCAGTACTGAAGTCGACACTCAGCCCCTTCTTCAAGAGGTATAATATTTCTAGAGATATGAGAACCTGTTTTGGAAAGACCTCATTGTTACTGCTGTGGAGGCTGAGTTACCCACTGTTGTTATGGTAGGTCGAGTTTGTCAGTTCGTGAAAGGGCTTATGGTGCAGTTCGCCGCTAAGACAATTCCTGCCTGACACCATTACACAGCTATGTCCCAGGATCAGGTAACAGGACAAGAGAACGAACACTCCAACAAATTAGTAACAAAGTCACACAAATGAATTAAAAGGTTTACTTATCTTTGTGACTAGTTGAATAATTAAGTCTGCAACACTGATTGTAATATAACACAAAAAGGCCCTCAATGGCTAAGTGCAAATAATCATAGGTTAACTTCACAGTACATAGCAAATGCAATTTGCAACTACTGTCTGTTTAGTTCTAACTGTTCACTAAACAACATTCCCTGTGTATGTCAGCCCAGGACAATGATCTATAACCAAGTGGGCGAGAGCTGCTCTTCTACCTTCCAAGTAGCCTACTTTCTGTCCGTTGTCGTGTCGTCATTGGCAGATTGCACTCGGCCACAATTGGCCGAGGCGAAGTCGATATCTTCCTCCTTGGCGGTGATGGAACTCTATGGCACTGGCACCAGCTCGTATCTTTGTGCCTGTGGTGCTTTTGCCCTGGGTTTGTCTTGTTTAGATGACACAGCACCCTCAACAGCTCAACCTCAGTGACAGTACTTGGTAGATCCCAACAACACATTACATGCATCGAAGTTTCCCCACAGAAGAGGAACGGATGGTAAACTGTGCAGTAAGGTCCTTTGATAGACTAGAACTAGGAATGTATCTTCATTAGTGGGCAAGTATATGGGAGTAAGTGACATGCTGTATGTCAGATGCACTACAGCAGCACCTGCTTGCAAATTAATGTTGAGGAGGAGATGCAAGGAGTGGCATTTGCCACAAACAAATATTGGCACACTGGCCATTAGACCTCCCCCTATGAGGGTATCCTTACGGTAGTGGCTGTATCTTCTTAGTACAGGGTTATCAGTAACTTCAAGATGAGTCACATCAAGACATAAACACAAAGGCCTTCCCTGTGCTAATAGTTTGAGCACCTACATGTGTCTCCTGAACCCATTCACACTGCACTACAGTATGAGAGTCACTTTGTAGGTGTGGTTTTCCTACGACGATCTCAATTGAAGGTTTAGATGAGGGACTGATTGGTTTCACCTGGCAGACTTCATATTCCAATCCAGAGGAGATACCGAGTTGCACAGAGAGACAATGAAAAAGGGACTGCCAGATATTATCAGCTACTGGACTAAGTTATTCAGCAGAGGTAGACAAAATCAAACACACACATTCCAACATTTCCATCACAGACTTTCCATTGTTTGGCTTCATAGTGAGAACAGGTCATCTGCAGACTCATCAGTTAAAACAAATGTGGAATGGTCTGAGAGTTCATTCTCTTCCATTTCTGTTTATTTTAATTCCACTGTGATGCTTACTAGGCTTTCTAACATTCTTTTGTTGTTGTGGAGCTTGCTTTCATGTGCGCTTAGTACACTATTCATCTTATTTGCTTACTACTGGCAATGGCATAATTGTTTACTTGCAACAACATGTGCTTGAGCATGCATTTGTACTTAATGATGCTGATCTGCATCTGAACAGACATGCTGGCTTTGGTAATTGGCATCTAAACTACTGAAGCAATTGGTGGCTCCGCTGACTTGTGTAATTTTTTTCTCCTCAACATATGACACACACTTGGTGACTAATCCCCTGCACCTTCTTTTCCTCCTGAAATGTTTTGCAATTTTGATTCCACAGGACATGATCCCTGGAGAACTTGATATACAATTCTGGAAATCAGCCACTGATTCCTGCTCTATAAGCTTCCATGCACATCACATTTGCCACACAATATCTGTCCATTATATGGAAGTGTTGTGTAGCTAATATCACCGACACTTAAAACACAACAGAGGTTTGGTATAGGGGGAAAGGGGGGGGGGGGGGGGGGAGTCTGCCATACATCAATCAACAGCAAATAAAATTAATTTTACTTCCTTACAAACATAAAACGTGATATAAACGTTCACTGTTAAATTACAGTAAGAAGTCTGCAAGCATTAAAATAGAGGAGACAATGTTCTTCATGAAATAACTAATCTATTATAACAATGAAGATAATCTATGCTTGAAAATATAATATAAACAATGTAGACAGACTGGTACTTACTGTAAAGATGACACGTTAAGTTGCAGACAGGCACAACTAAAAGACATTTACACAGAGCTTTCATCCACAGTCTTCATCAGCAGAGGACAAACGCGCCATTCATACTCAAAGCAAGCACACCTTACACACACGACTGCCAACTCCAGCAGCTCATGCCAGAATGCAACTGTCACTTGGGATGGAAGCTGCAGTCTGGAGGGGGTGAGGAAGGGGACAGGACAGTAATGTATGGGTGAGTGGAGAGAGGGATGCTGACTAGCAGAGTGTGCAGGGACTAGAATGCCAACAGGTGTAGCATCAGGAGTTTGTAGGACAGGGAGAGGAAAGAAAAGGAATGAAAAAGGCGAGGAGCAGGGATACATTGGCAGGTACATTTGCAGAGGGCAGCAAACAAACAGGGTGGGAGAGGTGAATAGGGAGGAGATTATAGGACAGAGAGGGTGGAAACTGTTGGGTATAGGGACAGTATGTTACTGTAGATTGATGCTGGGATATTAAGAATAACTGCCATCTGCGCAGTTCAGAAAATGTGGTGGTGGTGGTGGTGGAGGAGAGGATCCAGATGGCTTGGGTAGTGAAGCAGCCATTGAAATCGAGCATGTTATATTCGGCTGCATGTTGTGGCACAAGGTGGTCTACTTTATTTTGCCCACAGTCTAGCAGTGGCCATTCATCCTGGTGGAGAGCTGGTTGGTAGTAATATCAACATAAAAAGCTGTGCAAAGACTGCAGCAGAGCTGGAAATAACATGGCTGCTCAAAGCAAATCCTGACCTTATCATCCTATCTAAAGACAAATGTTGCACCATCGTTGTTATGAATCGCAGTGACTACCTGGCAGAAGGCCTCCAGCAATTGTCTGACTCCTCCACCTATAAACTCTGGCAAAGTGATCCCTTCCCGAAAGCCAAACACAACCTCCAGTCCCAGCTTAAAGCCTTAGGCCCTTGTTAGAGCCTTTCCCCCAAATCCATCTCCCTCCTGACCCCTATGACACTCAGCAAACCCACCTACTACATGCTGGATGCCCCATTGTGGCTTGCTGTTGTACCCCTACAGAAAGAATTTTGACCCTCATTGACCAACACCTCCAAGCAATTGCCCGTAATCCAGCTTCCCACATCAAAGACACCAACCACTTTCTTCACTGACTCTCCACCAACCCCATCCCTTTACCTCCTGGATCCTTATTCATCACTATTAACACCACCTCCCTAAACACCAATGTCCCTCATGCACATAGTCTTAGCACTATTGAACACTATCTTTCCCAGCATCTTTCACACTCTAAATTCACCACCTCATTCGTCATACACCTTACTAACTTTAACATAGCCTAGAACTACTACTCCTTTGATGGGAGGGTATACAAACAATCCACAGCACAGCCATTGGCACTTGCAGGGCACCTTCCAATGCCAACCTGCTTAAGGGCCATCTACAGGAGACCCTCCTAACATCCCAAACGCCAAACCCCTAGTCTGGTTCAGGTTAATTGATGGTATATTCACGATCTAGACTCAGGGCCAAGACACGCTATCTTCATTTCTTCAAAACCTCAACACCTTTGCTCCCATCTGCTTCACCTGGTCCTCCTGAATCCAGTGTGTCACTTCCTAGATGTAGACCTTTTCCTCTATGGAGGCTCCATCCGCACCTTTTGTCCACATTAAACCCACCAAACACCAACAGCACCTACATTTCGACAGCTGTCATCCCTTTCAGACCAAAAAATCCCACCCATACCGCCTGGCCCCCAGGGACGGCATATCTGCGGAGACAAGAACTCTCTTACTCAGTATGCCAAGACTCTCACCAAGGCCTTCACAGACCTACTCCACAAATAGATCTCCCATATCATTTCCCCTCACAGCCCCAATCCTCCCACCAATCCCAAGAACCAGCCACAATGGAGTGCCCCCTTCATCACCCAGTACCACCCTGGACTGGAACCACTGAACGTTATCCTTTGCCAGGGCTTTGATTACCTACCATCACACCCCGAAATGAGGGATATCCCACCCCTTTGTACTCTTCATAAAGTGGTGCTCTGGCACCCACCCAACCTCTGTAACATCCTAATCCATCTGTACGCCACTCCCAATCCCAACCCCTCACCTTATGGATCATATCGCTGTTGAAGACCCAATCCACTTGCCCAGCACTTCCTATCTCAGTCCTGTCATAGGTTTATCAGGGGCCGGGCCACCTGTGAAAGCAGCAATGTTATTTATTGGCTCTGGTGCAATCACTGTACAGCTTTTTATATTGGTATGACTACCAGCTGTCCATGTGGATGAACAACCGCCGCCAAGGTGTTGCCAAGAGCAATGTCAGCCACCCTGTGGCATGAACAGCCACTGCCAAACTGGCCAAGAGCATAGTAGGACACCCTGTGGCAAAACATGCAGCTGAACATAACATGCTTGATGTCAGTGGCTGTTTCACAACCCAGACCATCTGGATTCTCCCGTCCACTACCAACTTTTCTCCTTAGAACACACTCTCTGCTCTCAAAATATCCCAGTCTCAACCTACAGTGAACTACTGTTCCCACATCCTCCCCCCCCCCCCCCCCCGTCCTATCATCTCCTCCCCATTCTTGTTTCCCACCCTATTAATGTCCTGTCAATAACAAGGTGATTACAAATGGGACACAAAGGCAGGGAAGGAAAAAGGCCCTGCTCTTTTGAAAGGGACCATCCCAATAATATTCCTTTCTTTGAGTAAGAGAAAGAAGGAGGTGGAGCTAAGGTGTGACAATGGGGCACAGAGAAAAGTAGGGTAACAAAAGAGCAGTTGAGACAGTCAAGAACACACAGTAGCTTAAGTTATTATTCAATATATGTCCATTAAATGCTTAACCTCACTTTCAGAAAAAAACTTACCTCCTGAGAATAAGTGACCATTCTCATCCAGAGCTAATGCTCTGACATCGTGGTCATGAATACGACGCTGTACTGATTTTACCCAGCGACTTTTTCGGCCCTGGCCCTTGATTTTTACATTAACGTAATTGGCAATGATTGGATCCATCCCTGTATGAAAATTAGCTATGTAATACACAATAAAAACTGATACACAATTTGACATGCACCATTCAGTACACGAGAGATTCTTATAATTAATGCAAAAGTACAAGACAGATTCCATTTACAGAAGTTATGATTTAATTTTTGCACTAACCAGCACAATAAATGTTTGTCTGATCTCTAGAAAGACACAAACAAAAAATGTCTGCCATGTGGCTCTCATGACTTTCTGACAAAACACCCATGTTGCCATCCCAAAAGCACACCTGACCCCTGAAATGAAGAAGTCATAGATGTAATATTCACATAATTTCATAGTGTTAGGGATATTATCTCTACTCATTCACCATGGTTCTACATGATTAAAATTAATGAATCATGTGAACATTACTGGTAAGCATCTCAGAACATTTACCACACAAGAGACCCGCCACCTGTTCAGTCTTACCTACATTTGCTTAACCATGCAAAAATAAAGATATCTTGTGTAACCCCAAATTTTTTCTTTTTCTTCTTTTAACTTTCTGGAGCTACTCAGCCGTACACTGGCACATATAAGCAGACAAAATCTCATATATATATATATATATATATATATATATATATATATATATATATATATATATATATATATATATAAAAACAAAGATGATGTGACTTACCAAATGAAAGTGCTGGCAGGTCGACAGACACACAAACGAACACAAACATATATATATATAAAAAGAAAGATGATGAGACTTACCAAACAAAAGCGCTGGCAGGTCGATAGACACACAAACAAAACACAAACATACACACAAAATTCTAGCTTTCGCAACCAACGGTTGCCTCGTCAGGAAAGAGGGAAGGCCTTTACAAATGTCTGCTTGTGTCTGTGTATGTGTGGATGGATATGTGTGTGTGTGCGAGTGTATACCTGTCCTTTTTTCCCCCCTAAGGTAAGTCTTTCCGCTCCCGGGATTGGGATGACTCCTTACCCTCTCCCTTAAAACCCATATCCTTTTGTCTTTCCTTCTCCTTCCCTCTTTCCTGACGAGGCAACCGTTGGTTGCGAATGCTAGAATTTTGTGTGTATGTTTGTGTTTGTTTGTGTGTCTATCGACCTGCCAGCGCTTTTGTTTGGTAAGTCACATCATCTTTCTTTTTAGATATATTTTTCCCACGTGGAATGTTTCCCTCTATTATATATATATATAAAGATGATGGGACTTACCAAACAAAAGCGCAGGCAGGTCGATAGACAAACAGTCCCTGTTAAGATATTCATCTATAGAGTAGAAGGAACTGCCTATCAAAATATCTTTCAAACTATGTTTAAACGGTGCTTTATCTGAAACCAAGTTTTTAATGGTAACTGGCACTGGCATTTTATTGAAAATGTGTGTTCCTGAATACTGGACCCCTTCTTGGACCAAGATAAGTGATTTTTGGTCTTTATATTGATTGTTCTGATTCCTCGTATTGATACTATGTATTGAGCTATTGGTTGGAAACAAAAATATATTAATTGTAACAAATTTTATCAAGGAATAAATATACTGAGAAGCAGTGGTTGGAACACAAAGTTCCTTGAACAGGTTTCTACACTATCTTCTTGAATTTACACAAAAAACAATTCTTATTACATGCTTTTGCACGCTAAAAACTTCTGCTAGATTTGATGAGTTATCCCAGAATATGATCCCGTATGACATAATGGAATGAAAGGCAGCAAAGTATGCAAGTGTTTTTATATTTATATTTCTTACATCTGACATAGTTTTCATTGCAAATACAGATTTGTTTAGGCACTTCAGCAATTCTGTGGTATGCCCTTCCAAATTGAATTTATTATTGAGTTATAATCCCAGAAATTTAACACTGTCAATCTCTTTGACCTGCCTGTGTTCACACGTTACACATATGTTGGTAGGAAATCTCTTAAAGGTTCTGAACTGGATATAGTGGCTCAAGCTTAATAACAGTGAATTACCTTTAAACCATTTATTTATGTCAGTGAAAATTTGATTAGCAGCCATTTCTAAATATATACTTGACTTGCTACTTATTACAATGTTTGTATCATCTGCAAACAAATCAAACTTAGCATCTGAAAATGTAACAGACGAGAGGTGTCTGTGTAATAGTAAGTTTGTTACTCCTTCAGACTGAAATGGCAGGATGGATTTGATTGAAATTTGGAATGGAGGTACTAAATTAACACACAGGCAATCTTATATACACCTTCCTATCAAAGGAGTGGGAGTGAAAAAGTAACGTAGATCTCGATGCCTGTTTACCCATATTTTATTCATCCAGTATTAGAGAATGATAGTACTTAGTGACTTGCAATTAAGTTTACAAATAATATCAAACATCAGCAAAATTTTTCTCGCTGATAACTCCCACAAAATGACGAAAGGAGAAAAAGTGTACCACTTACTACATTTTCACTGTTGATGCAGTAAGACCGCAGCATGAAGTATGATGTTTTACTTTATTACTTCTTTACTACAAAATGTTTCCACAACATTTTGCAGACAGTATTAACATATACCACTGAATGTATTGGCAAAATTATACCATTGGATAGCACGTAGTTCAGAAGGCTTGATGTCATAAACACCGAGAAGTACAAAAAACTGCCACATCAAGTATGGCATTTCAATTTATTACTTCTTTGCTACTAACTGCATTCCCAACATGATTCACAGACTGTATATACATATATCACTGCACGTGCCTGCAAAATTATATCATTGTATGACACACAGGTCAAGAGATACGACATCATAAACACTGAGTACGTGAAAATAAAACTGCAGGGCGAAATTCACTATAAGTGAGATATGTGTGCAAAAACATGTGAAATATATTTGACAAGTGCATATGCAAACAAAGCAAGGGTAAAAAGTTCATCTTAAACTCCTGAAATGATTTCAAGCAAATTTGGTAAACAAAATAGATATGATCTGGAGAGAAATGGTGTGCGGGTAAGAACCACTGGCTTCCTACTGGGCAGAGTAATAATGTGGAGAAAGAAGGGGGGAGAATGAAATGGACAGAGAGTGGGAAGGAGGAGAAAGGCTAATAGAGGACTAGAACAGACACATACCCAAGTTTTTTTTTTAATAAATAGCTGTTTAACCGCAGGTCACACTAAGGGGCACAGCCAGTCAATAATAAAGTGTAGTGTATTTCTGTTTTATTTCCCATGTTACACTATTATTGCCTGCCATACTTCTCTTTTCTTTGGTCTTAAAAGTCTTTACTAGAAACCTGTCAGGATCCATTTTTGCAAATATTAATTCCACCACCTTTTCCTTTCTACCAACATTTCTTTTTACACTGAACATATTTAGTTCAATCCTGATATCGACAAATCCCATACAGATTACTACTGTCAGATGTCTCAAAAGGTGATAGAAATACGCAACCACGGTGGAAAACAGAAATGTTAGAATCAAGTAATTTTTGGGAAATGTCCATAACTAACTTTTAGAAGGGATGTTCGTGAATGTAAATAGTTAACTATATCAACAAAATAGATAAACTCTTCCCTATTTTGGGCCCAATAGTCCATCATATGCCTCAGTACATCTAATACCTTTCTATTTCTCTTTTACAAGTTTGAGAATTATACATATATCAATAAACTTAGCTTTGCAACTTATATGGATAACAAGTTTTAAATACCACAAATTTCTTGCCTGGTCTGACGGCAGAAGGAAGAAAGTATGATTGAAGTATACACTGATGTCATTGCAGACAGAACACTAGCTTGAACTGGACAAGGCTGAAAACTGATGTGGGTGGTGTAGTTTTGTTGAGGGAAGAAACCTTCTAAAGTTTTGTCAGGAAGGTTTTTTTTTCTTTTTTTTTGGGGGGGGGGGGGGGGTGCGCAAAGACCATAGAAGACCTAAATAAGAATGACTGGGCAGTTATATTTTAAAAAGACAGGAAAAACAAAAGCTGTACAATAGATCTCACCCTTTGTTGAAAAATTACATGCTTTAAAAAAAATTTATATATATATATATATATATGTGTGGTATAGAATGCTACAATATCTACAACCAACTCTGAAAATATAACAACTTGCCTCGAGTCACCGCTAATTACAGTAAAATCATCAGTCACTGCTAAGCACCACACAATAGTTTCTTTTTTGGTTTGTGAGCGTCCTGTTGTCATCCTATGGATAGCATGTCCAGTATTCACATTCCAGATGCGTATTGTATCACTTGAGCCACTCACTATGAAATCTCCAGTTGCATCCCAAGAAAGACACAATATGCGGCCTGTCAAATCAAATTAATAATAATTACTCATTACAACTGCTCTTTTCAGGGAAAACAAATAATGTATTCGCGGCACATCAAAGAAAGAAAAACTACTACATAGTATATTTGCATATAAATAAGTTTCAAGAGAAAAGATGGCAATCCATACCCCCTAATTTAAAAACTATGGTGTAGAAGTTACTACATAATGAAAGTTTATTACAAACCTTCCTGTTTGTCCAGAACTTTTTCATATTGCAGTCCATCGTCTGTTATGGAAAATATGTTAATGTAACCATCTTCTGTACCAACCTGGAAAATTGATATATTATCTAGAAGAATGATGGGAGAAAAATAACTTTTATCTGAACTACTTTTTGCAATTGCTGTAAGCTGATTTATATGAGGTGCTATCCAAAATTTTCGGGACTGGTGCTACCATCTGTTGAAAACCTTACCTTTGGGCTAATAGTCACTATCACCCTTGAAGTAGTTCCCATCAGCATGGACACACCAGTCCCAGTGCTTCTGCCACTGGTCAAACATTTTCTGGATGTCCTGCTCTTTGAGGGTGTTTATCACCTCCCAGTGATGCTTCTTGAATCCTCTCTAGAGTGTCGAACCGACGGCCTTTTTGGGAATAGTGCGAGTACGGTGGGTGGGGTACAACCGCCATGTTGTTTTTTGCCAAAAATGTCCTGGTGAGCAAGGATGTGCGACAGGGCGCGTTGTCATGATGCATCAGCCAGTTCCCTTGACGTCAACGTTCGGGACGTTGTCGCCGCACGTCTTCATGGAGCCATCGCAAAACGTCCCAGTAGTACACGGAATTCACTGTTTGGTTGGGTGGGACGAATTCTTCGTGCACAATTCCCTTGGTATAAGGGAAAACGATGATCATGCTCTTCACCTGTCTCACTTTTTTGGGTCTTGGAGAGCCTCTCAAACACACGCGTCCGGCTCATGCTCTGTCCCCCAAACACTTGCTGAATCATTGCAAGGGCCTCCGTAGCACCCGAGATTCGCACAGAATTTGATACATACGTGCTGTTCTGTTCACGGACCTATCGTAAAATCACCACAAATCAAACACAGAGTAATACGGAAATCACTGTGGACACACAACACATCCTCCCAGCTGAATGCCACTCTGCACACTGACTCATCAGATATGCAGCTAATGCTAATGTTTTTCCGAGGAAACGTACCGAACAGATTGGTAAATGCTTCCAGAATGAGATTTTCACTCTGCAGCGGAGTGTGCGCTGATATGAAACTTCCTGACAGATTAAAACTGTGAGCCGGACCGTGACTCGAACTCGGACCCTTGCCTTTTGCGGGTAAGTGCTCTACCCCAAAATGAAGTGTTTTTTTTTTTTTAAACATGGGTTTCATGGTAATAGATTTTTGAATAAAGGGAAACATTGTGTTTGACATGTAGCATGTGAACTTACAGATAATGAAATACAAGCAAACTCGTTAGTATCTAGAGAAACACTCATTAGTACTAAGAAGATTAAAATAAAACTTTGTGATACACAGTTTTCTCATAACGAAAGTAATGTAAATGGTAGGTTAGGTTATAGTCTGATAGATTTACACATCCTAACAAGGGTGTTGGGTGAATGTGTGTGTTGTAAAATATGTGGAGGGCCAGTTAGTTTACATGAAGACAGTGAGGTATCAAATGGACTATCCAGGAAACTTGTCATTAATTGTGCCAGTTGTAAATATACTCACTCGTTTTGGAATTCTGATAAGTGTAAAGATAATTATTTTGAAGTAAATGTTAGGTGGTTTTATGGATTGACAGCTATTAGCGAAGGATACACTGCAGCAGAAACAATGTGTGCCGTGCTGACTATGCCATGCCCACCTTGTAAAATGGACAAGTATGCAGGATTTATTGGAGCTGTTGTGGAATCTGGTGCATGTGAGTGAATGAAGGGTGCTGCAAACAAAGCTGTGGAAATAAATGATGGTATGACTGACATACCAGTAACTTTTGATGGCACTTGGCAGAAGCGCAGCTACAGTTCTAGGAATTCTGTCACTACGGTGACCAGTGTGGACACTGGAAAGGTAATAGATTTCCAGATTTTAGCCTAACATTGTTATAAGTGTAAATCAGGGAATGAAGAAGGGCATATCTGTGACAGAAGTTAAAAAGGAACAAGTGGTGGTATGGAGTCCTCTGCAGTTATTGAAATCTTTAGTCAATCTGTGAATGAAAAGGGAGTGTGTTACACTAAGTTCTTAGGTGATGGAGACTCAAAAGCATGTAACAGTGTACTAGCCACTCAGCCTTATGGTGTGAAGATTATCACAAAACTGGAATGTGTTGGTCATGTCCAGAAGAGGATGGTTACCAGGTTGAGGAATTTGAAACAAAGTCTGAGAGACAAGAAACTTTCTGATAGTAAAACCACAAGAGGCAGGCTGACAGACAAAATGATTGATGAACTACAGCAGTATTATGGGATGGCCCTAAGAAATAATACTAAGGATTTGTTGAAAATGAAGCAGGCGAAATGGGCTACCTTCTACTACGGACTGTCAACTGATGAAAAAGCAGTACACCACCTTTGCCCTCCTGGACCTGATTCATGGTGCAATTACCACAATGCCCAGTACTCAAACAGTTCATGCAGCCATAAACATACCATCATGGATATCCTAAAACCTATTTACAGAGACCTGGTAAATCCTGAATTACTGAAGAAGTGTCTGCACGGTCAGACTCAAAATCCCAGTGAGTCGTTCAATAATCTTATATGGACTCGCTTACCAAAAAATGTTTTTGATGGAATGAAGACACTAAAGTGGGGGAGGAGGGGGGGGGGTGTCAGTGACTAGAGAAACTGAATACTCCATAAATCAGAAGCATCACTGACTCAGGGAGTACATCTGAAATCAATATAGGAAGCAAAGCAAAAGTGACTGATACATCACAAATGTATATTTCGAACCTTTTTCAGTCATCGGTCATACATATGTTAGACATGCTCCACATCCTTTTATCATGACCATGTGCACACTTAATACACTCAATGGACCAAATACATTTTAATCTTTGGTATTCACTAAAATTATTCTCCTTCATAATTCCCCTGATTACTCAGTTTCTTAACTGAGTGCCTTGATATATGTTCCAGCAACATGTCTAGACGTGTCTTCCATGGTCACAATCTTACTGATAAATATTATTTTCTTACTGTTTATATATGTGATTGACATACTGTTGTGTTCAAAACAGACGACCAACTGAGGTAATAGAATGGTTAAGATAACGGCCCTAATTCTGGAGGAGTGGGGTTCAAATCTCTGTCTGGCCACCATACTTAACCCATATTACTACACATAAAATTCCAACGAGGTCCTTGAAAAATGCTGTGGAAGTTTCCTGGCCCACTCTCTCATTCACATAAAGAGTGCTCTCTCTCTCTCTCTCTCTCTCTCTCTCTCTCTCACACACACACACACACACACACACACACACACACACACACACACACACACAGAGAGAGAGAGAGAGAGAGAGAGAGAGAGAGAGAGAGAGAGAGAGAGAGAGAGAGAGAGAGAGGGGGGGGGGGGGGAGGGAGAGGGGGAGGGAGAGGGGGAGGGAGGGAGGGAGGTTTGAAGAAGAACTTTATCAAAATGTTTAGCTATTACTTGCCTGTCTGTACATTGCTCTCCACCTTTTCTATTTGGTGAGTAGTTATTTAACCCCATACGAAACTTGGTGTAGTCTGTTCTGGCCTTTGGACTTCCCAAATGAGGACGAAAGGTCAGTTCTGATAAATCAGAGCTTTCGACACCATCCATTGAGTTTGACCAATGAAGCCATCCTGTGCCCCGAAATGCAAAATGGAGACAATGACATCACTCACCCCCATGGCACAAAAATAGGAACATCAATTATGCAATTGTTTAAATTCTTAATAATAAATATTGAATCAAGGAAAATTGGTGCTTCTGGATAGGTACAAACTAAAATAACAACCACAAACCAAAGAAAGGAAAAAAAAAATGACACAACAGTTGGAAAAAAAGAGGCACACAAAATCAGTATGAAACAACTTGAACTCTTGAACTGATGCCAAAAACTGCACTCAAACCACACAATGAAAGGCCCGATGCCAATACAGTAAGTCAAAATCAATACTGATACAGAAAACCAAGAAGCAATGCCAATATTCTGTTTGAACAGGACTACTGACTAACCGCTGTCCCCAAGGGGGACAAAAGAACAGGACAGCATTACATAGATAAAAACAGTAAGACAATAACACTGAGCTCTAACATAAAAGCTGTTGAATAATATTGAAATAATTTTCTGGAAAGCGCGATAATTATGACTTCACAGAAGTATCAAATATTACACACAGTACAAAAAAAGATGCTTCACACTTCTTGTTAAACATCTGTCATACATCACCAACAGATTATGAAAGTACTTATGACACTGAACACTCGCATATGATGGCGTTTCTACCAGAGGATTAAATCTTGTGGGGGGAGAGAGAGAGAGAGAGAGAGAGAGAGAAAGAGAGAGAGAGAGAGAGAGAGAGAGAGAGAGAGAGGAGGATGTTGGGATCTATATCTACAAAGATACTCTGCAAGCCACCATATGGTGTGTTGGCAGAGTGTACCCTGAACAACTACTACTCATTTCCTTTCCTGTCCTACTCGAAAACAGAGCAAGGGAGAAGTGACTGCCCATACGCCTATGTATCTGCCCTAATTTCTTGTGTCTTATCTTTGTGGACCTTATGTGTAAATTTTGTTGGCAGGAGTAAAATCACTTGGCAGTCAGTTTCAAATGCTGATTATCTAAATTTTCTCAATAGTGTTTCTTGAAAAGAATATCGTTTTCCCTCCTTGGATCCCCATTTGAGCTCCTGAAGCATCTTCTAAAGACTTACATATTGTTCGAACCTACCTGTATTAAATCTACCAGACTGCCTCTGAGTTGCTTCAATGTCTTCCTTCAATCCAACCTTGTACAGATCCTAAACAAAAAATCAGTTCTCAAGAATAGGTGATACTAGTGTCCTATATGTGGTCTCCTTTACAGGTGAACAACACTTTACTAAAATCCTCCCAATGAATCAAAGTTGACCATTCGCCTTCCTTTTTACAGGTCTCAAATGCTCGTTCCATTTCATATCGCTTTGCAACTTCACAGCAAGATATCAAATGACTTCACTATTGCAAGCAAGACACTACTAATACTGTACCTGATCATCACAGATTTGTTCTTCCTACTCATCTGTATCAACTTACATTTTCTAAAATTTACAGCTAGCTACCATTCATCACACCAACTATAAATTTTGTTAATGTTAACTTTTAACATTCTACAGTCACTTAACTATGACAACTTACCAAACACCACGGAATCATCACCAACCATGCATGCCAAATAATTTATTTATACAAAGAGCAACAGTGGTCCTATCACTCTTCCCTGACGATACCCGCCTCCAATGAACACTCACTGTCAATGACAACATACTGTGTATTATTACTTATGAAGCTTTCGAGCCACTCACATATATGTGAACTTATTCCATATGTTCGTATCTTTGTTAACAGCCTGCAATGAGGTACCTTGTGAAATGCTTTCTGGAAACCTAGAAACATGAAATCTGCCTGTTGCCCTCCATCCATAGTTTGCGGAATATCATGCGAGAAAAGGGCAAGCTGAGTTCTGCACGAGCAACACTTTCTAAAACCATACTGATCTGTGTGCATAAGTCTCAAGAGCCTTTATTATATTCAAACTGAGAATACGTTCCAGGATTCTGCATTCTGGGCTGAAATTGGCAGTTTGTTTCTGTTGGTATAGCCACAGTATGCGTTAGACAAAGAGAATCGCTGTATGTTTTCTTTCAGCAGAAAATTTGATTTGATTACACTTGTTTCCAATACAGAGAGTGCTAGAATAGTTTTTACTGATCTGGTTATCGTGAATTTCAAGGTTTGTTGCTGACTTTCTTCTTCATTTCATGAATAGAAACAATTAGATGTGTTGACAGACTGGCCTGTAGTGATGCCTGAGGCCTAGGTTATGCTGCACTTTGATAATCTGGTTGAGCTGGAGAAGCCAATGAAAACAAGTGAAAGAAAAGCAGATGATCTGACAAACTGACCTGTAGCACAGCCTGAGGCCAAAATTAGGTTGGAATGTAACAGTTTTGTTGGAGAGTTGGCAAAGCCAACAAATCTCAACACAAAAATATGATTGCCATAACAGATTGATGTGTAGTGTTCCCCGACACATATGTTTGTCACTGCAATAACCCATTTGTATACCTTATTCCAGACTTCACTGAAAATTACAATGAGGTTACATTCTAATCTAACAGAACAAGTACTAACTAACATTATTTACGAACCATAGGAAATTATGAATGGGGATTCCGATTTGCTACTGACAACCAATTCATGCGTCGTGTTCGGTTCCCATCATTCATCACACGAGCTGTGAATAACACTGGTGTGAAATACAACAGCAGCTGACACTGTAAATGCACTTTTAACTATTATTTTACCTTAACAGTACCTATGATTGTATGAATCATAAAATTCTACTTTGTAAGGTAACACGTTACATTTTTACCTGTACTGGTATCTGTCTAACATGTATGCAGTCTTCTTTTTATGACAGAAAACAGAAGTTCACAATGCCAAACTGCACAACAAAACTAAAACCAAACTCAGAATGGAAGAGTGGTTTTCAAGATCTGGTGCCATACCTCATTGTGTTTTTAACTTACGTAAGTGACCTTACTGTGACCCTGGCTGGCACTTCAAAAAGTGCAATATTTCCTGATGACATAGCCTACTACACAATTCAAATAACGAAGAAGACAGTCAAAAAAACCTAATCCTTTTCCATAGATAGCAGTTTCCATGTTGATCCATTATCATAGATTTTTGGCCTGCAGCTACAGAAAATTCATTTTTTATACTCATATTTTAGTTGTACACCTTTTGGTTATCTTCCAGATGAGCATATTGAAATTCAGTCCACTCACTCAGAAGATGGCTCAACAATATTGTTGTATTGCTTGGGTGACACAGGGTTTCTATGGCTGCAATCCTGAAATCTAATGAATCAGTGAATTTAGCTGAAAAACTTGAAGTCGCACATTAGTTTGGGTCTTAATCACAGAAAGGCTCACATTAAGTATACCTTCAAACAAAATTACCTATTGATGCCAGAAGTGTATGTTAATAGCTTTCTCCTTCAGCTCAAGAGGTACACTTATGCCTAACATCAATTATTTGTTGGATATAATCCCACTGTGTTCCCTACAGATTTTGCTCTCCATGCTCTAGTACCATTGAAGTTATTACTTGATTCATAACACATGTTCTATCATGTCCCTTTTTCTTGTGAAAGTTTTCCACATGTTCCTCTACTCACTGATTCTGCAGTGAGGCTCCTCAGTTCTTACCTTACCAGGCCACAATCTTGCATTTGGTGTGGATGGGGCAGGAAATTGGCTGTGTCCTTTCAAAGGAACCACCCCCCATTCACCTGGAGCAATTTAGGGAAATCACAGAAAATCTAAATCAGTATGGGTCTGAACTGTCATTCTACTGAAGAGAGTCCAGTGTGCTAACCACTGCACTTGGTTAAAATTCATTGAAAAAAATAACTAGCTAAAACTGGGTCCACATACATAGACTATAAGCCTATCAAAAATCGCATTTCAGCTAGTTTTGCACTTAAAAGCCTCTTATTATGTTGAGTTGAAGACAGGGGTGTTAACTTATTCCGCTCTTCTGTTTCCCCGTATCAATTTTTCACTAACAAATCTCATTGGCAGAAGAAACTGCATATGTAGACAAGCATGTGGTCTAAACTATACAAAAACAAATGAGCCTATTTTATGTTTATGGTACGCAAGTAGAAGAAAGAGCACGAAATCATGAATATAGATTAAGCCTAAGATAAATACAAATTCACTCGCACACCATTAATCCGGTCAAAATGACAACACAAGGCAGCAATCTGCGAGTTTATGATACGTTTTTGTTCTAAATATGCAAATTTCCGATGTGTCTGAAATATTGTTAAAACACGCACACAAAAGCGGCTCCTCTGGCAAAAACGAACTATAAATTCATTCATTTGTGTGGAAAGGTTACGTAATTGTACTATACAGTGAGTACAGATTTCATATAAGTTAACAGATGGAATACAATATTGTAAGAACAAGGAGTGGAAGGCAAATAAACTGAACACCCGTATTATTGTAAAGCAGTCGCTGATTACTTACTGCTAGTGAAGAATGAGTCCTATTTACGTCCAAACACCAGGCAGAGAACCCTGCTGTTACCGGCGTGACTGACTGAAAAAAAAAAAAGAAATTTAATGTTAAACGAAAATATTTTTTTCCGTTCTGTTAGTCATCTTGATTTGTATCAAACGAAAAACACGTACCTTGGGGGAAAGTTTGATGAGATTATACTCAACAATAACACCCTGAAGGCCAGTGCTGAAAAGTCGCGTTCCACACCAACTAAGTGCTTCTATAGAACTATCCGATGCACCAGGAATGAAACGTTCCACGTGGGGAGCATTACTTACATCCCAGATTTCTACGGAGCTGTCAGCTCTGCAAAATAAAGTATTTAATAACATATGCATGTTAAGTATGAAATAAGTGAACACTTTATTAATCTGTCACTTAGGATACTCACCTCGATACGGCAAGTTTTCGGTGGCTTGATTCATATGCTATGCAGTGTATGGCTCGTGGCTCCAAATTATAGAACCTGATGTTATGCACTTTACACAAATTCTTTTCCATTTCCGACTGTTTCACTTCCACACCAAAATATAAACAAACCGACAACGCGCCCACATGGTCCCTAGTGCAAAGAAATTCCGAACCGAAGTACTTCCACGAGGATCAAGGCAAGCAAGCGTGTATCCCGAAGGCGCTCCTCTTTCGAATCGAAGGTATGTTGACACGCAACGAGGTTTCTGCGCACATCACAATCTGCGCAAACCGCACGTTGCGTGTGGACAGGATTTGGGCAGGTACGAGATGGGTGGGAGTAAAACTAGAAATGGAGAGTTTGAGAAACTTTCTCAAAACTGTAGGCGCCGACTACACCTGCGCAGGCAAATCGTAGCCTGTGAATAGAAGATCGTCGCAAATCTGGCGTGCGAAACGTGTTTGATTCAGCTATTTGATCAGTATGTTGTAGCGTTTCCCGTTTATGTATGTAGAGTGAACTTTACAAATGCAGATACACGCTAGTGCTCCAGAAAGTTCATCGCTGAACTTTCTGAAATGTGTATGAGTCAAACATGTTTGTGGGAAGTTAAGAGCAAGGAATACAGTAATCAAGATAAGAATGTTGGTTGGTTGATTTGGGGGAGTGGACCAAACAGTGAGGTCGTCAGTCCCAACGGATGAGGGAAGAATAGGTAAGGAAGTCGGTCGTGCCCTTCCAAAGGAACCATACCGGCATTGGCCTGAAACGATTTAGGAAAATCACGGGAAACCTAAATCAGGATGGCCGGACGCTGGTTGGAGCCGTCGTCCTCCCGAATGCGAGTCCAGTGCGCTAACCACTCCACCACTTCGCTCGGTGAGATAAGAAGGCATCTGCTTACAGTTATTTCACAAAAAACTTAAAGGTGGTTGATCCTATGGCAAACAGGTAGACAGTACCTATTACTAATAAAAAACCGTAGTGGACTGTTTACCGCAAATAGCTAAACAAATTAACGAAATCTATTAGTTCGGGGCCGGGGTCGACGAAATATATAAACCAAATTTGTTGTATTTGGACATCTTCTGCTTTATGACCGTTGAAAATGCATCATACAAAACACAATTTAATATTTCTCTTGTAGATAACAGTAACTGTTATGTACTTGTCTTTTGCAAATCTGTTGACTCATCTACACGACAAAAATCATGCAAATAACGACTGAGGGATATTACACCAGAGCTGTATGCAAATCCTCTAATAGATGCTTCTGATAGATAACATTTCATCAAACTGAGGTGGCACTAGCATGTAGATAATTGAACCTAAATGCTCAGTTGTGATTGCTTTGCAATTAGAAATCGCTCTTATTATGTTGGCCTGCAAAAGAAATTACCGCTGGATATATTTCGTAAACCACATCAAATACTGACGAATCGATTCCACAGACCGAAAGTGAGGAGAGGTGTTAGTGTAATTGGTTAATACAAACCATACAAAAATGCACGGAAGTATGTTTTTTAACACAAACCTACGTTTTTTTAAATGGAACCCCGTTAGTTTTGTTAGCACATCTGAACACATAAACAAATACATAATCAGTTCCGTTTGTTGCATTGTAAAATGTTAATTACATCCGGAGATATTGTAACCTAAAGTTGACGCTTGAGTACCACTCCGCTGTTCGATCGTGATTATCGGAGAGCACCGAATTACGTAGGCATCCAAAGGGAACGGTGATGGACCTTAGGTACAGAAGAGACTGGAACAGCACATTACGTCCACATGCTAACACCTTTTTATTGGTCTTTTTCACTGACGCACATGTACATTATCATGACGGATGAGGTACACGTACACACGTGGTTTCTATTTTCAATTACGGAGTGGAATAGAGTGTGTCCCGACATGTCAGGCCAATAGATGTTCAATGTGGTGGCCATCATTTGCTGCACACAATTGCAATCTCTGGCGTAATGAATGTCGTACACGCCGCAGTACATCTGGTGTAATGTCGCCGCAGGCTGCCACAATACGTTGTTTCATATCCTCTGGGGTTGTAGGCACATCACGGTACACATTCTCCTTTAACGTACCCCACAGAAAGAAGTCCAGAGGTGTAAGATCAGGAGAACGGGCTGGCCAATTTATGCGTCCTCCACGTCCTATGAAACGTCCGTCGAACATCCTGTCAAGGGTCAGCCTAGTGTTAATTGCGGAATGTGCAGGTGCACCATCATGCTGATACCACATACGTCGACGCGTTTCCAGTGGGACATTGTCGAGCAACGTTGGCAGATCATTCTGTAGAAACGCGATGTATGTTGCAGTGCTCTCCGATACACACGATTGAACAGCGGAGGAGTGGTACTCAAGCGTCAACTTTAGGTTACAATATCTCCGGATGTAATTAACATTTTACAATGCAACAAACGGCACTGATTACGTATTTGTTTTTATGTTCAGATGTGCTAACGAAATAACGTGGTTCTATTTAAAAAAAACGTAGGTTTGTGTTAAAAAACATACTTCCGTGCATTTTTGTATGGTTTGTATTAAACAATTACACTAGCCCCTCTCCTCACGTTCGTTCTGTGGAATTGGTTCGTCAGTATTTGATGTGGTTTACGAAATATATCCAGCAGTAACGTTAGGTGACTCACCCTGTATTTGAAAATATTTCGTTCGTAGGATTCTGGCCAGCTGTGTATTTTCGCAAAGAAACGGTTTCATAGGCCTTAAGCTGAGCACGGATTAAAAAATAACAATATTAATCGTAGACGCCCTCTATAGCTAAATTACTGCCCTTCGCGCATTTTCTGGCTGCTGTCTACAGGCAGTCTTATCAAACTACTCTGTTACGTCAAAGGTATTATACGTGAATTTTCCGGCTCGAAAAATAATTTGCTAGTAGTGAGATGTTTTCATCTGAAGCACCGGTAGATTCCATTCGCTTGTTCAGAAGGGACGGCCATCTGTCAGGTGCCATATGTCCAGCAACGAGTACGGTACTTCCCCTACCGCTCCCATGCACCGCAGTAAAAGGAAAAAAAAAAACAGTTCATCGTTCACTTTTTCCCAGAGAAAACAAATCAGTACACTGTCCAGTGACCGACATGTTAAGTGTTACTGACGTTCTAAGTGCAAAATAAATTCTAGTTTCTGTGTGAGAATACTACGCCATACCGAAAACAGCTAGTTCAAAGTCTACTCATATAAGGCAGTTGCTGCAAGATTTTCCGCATTATACAATAAATGGAAAAATTATTTTCTGCCAAGCATGCAACAAGGAGGTTAGTTGATGTTTTTCTTAGACTTCTTATTTTCCTGTCACTTAGGATTCTTTTTTATCGCTATCCTTTAGTAATACGAAATACTCTTTATATACGATTCTAAACTGCATTTTCCCTTTTCTCTGGTATTAGGTTTCGAGTGTTAAGAAATCTCACTTAACTCAGCATGCAGATGGAATTGCACATAAAGCTAATGTTGAACGAAAGTCAAAATTGAAGTAAACTCTTTTAACCAATAAATCTGGTGAATCCTCCGAAGAAAAACAAGTTCTGCAGTGATTTGTGTCATGCACTTGTGGCAGCAAACATCCCCTTTCAGAAACTAGAAAACCCTATTTTCTGAGGTTTTCTTGAGAAGTACTGCCATCAGCCTATTTCTGTAGAGTCAACTTTACGTAAGAATTATGTGGATTCAGCTTACAATGGTGCATTGGACAGAATCCGAGAAGATGTTGGAGAATCTTGCATGTGGATTTCTGTGGATGAAGCTACTGACAGTCTTGGCCGTTACATTGCAAACCTGATTATTGGCAAGCTAGATCCAGATGCTCCATCCAGGGCTCATTTGATTTACTCAAAACAGCTTGCAAAACTATCCAACAAACAATAGCACAGTTTGTGAACAATGGGCTTAAGGTGCTATACCCAAACAGAGTGGATGAGAATCAGGTGCTTCTGGCCGTCACTGATGCTGCTGCATATATGATAGCAGTGTTTCAACTATTAAAAGTATTCTACTCATTGATGCTGCACGTAACTTGTGTAGTGCATGGGGTCAACCGCATAGCAGAGCAAGTAAGACTACAATTTCCTAAAGGAAATAAAGCAATATCTATGGTGAAGAAAATTTTTGTTCAGGCACCATCAAGAATACAGGCATTCAAAGAACAGCTTCCAGATGTCCCATTGTCGCCAGAGCCTGTTGTCACCCGTTGGGGCACGTGGCTGATAGCAGCAGAATACTATAGTAGCATCTATCAGCTGTCAAGAAGGTGGTTGAAAATATACTGGAGGATGCTGCATCCGTAACTGCAGCAATGGAGTTACTCAAAGATTCTTCTTTAAAACGGGACTTATCTTACATTAGGGCCCACTACACATTTATGGCAAGAATAATTCCACAATCAGAAGGCTCAGGGAGACCTATCTACGACAATATTGCTTTGCTTGAAGAAGTCAAAATGAAAATTAATGAAGCGCCAGGTGAAGTAGGGGAAAAAGTACGGGCAAAAATGCAAACGGTTTTGCAGAAGAACACTGGCCTGAAGGAGCTGTGTGCAGCTGCAGACATACTTAGTGAAAAATCCAGCACTCCTGACTGTGGCATTCCTGTCCAACATGTGCCGAAAATGAAGTACGCCCCTGTCACATCTGTTGATGTAGAACGTTCTTTTTTAGCATATAAATTGATTCTGACTGACAAGCGCCACAGTTTTTCACTAGAAAAACTAGAAAAGATTTTGGTTATTTATTGTGAAGCCAACTATGGTCAGAATATGTGAAACTACAAGTGTATTAATTAGACCAATGCCATATCTTTTTCACGCAGATCGTAATCTTGCAGGAACTCAAAAATATTTGGAGTTATGTTCAACATTAATGTTGTAGATTGCTGTGCTCTGTAACTGTGTAAATATTCATTCTCCTCGTTTTAATGACAAATAAGATGTTCATACTGTCGCACTGTGTATTTTAATTTATTTTTATTTTCTCTGCATCATTTTTATTAGAGCCTATTTTAGGTTTTAAATAGCCTAAATGAACTACTGAGGGAGCCTATTTTAGGTGCCTAAAACGCACTTTTTTATGACCTAAAAATCCGTTGTCTAAATTTATCAGCAACCTATCAGAATTGAGGTACTTACATGGAAGAAGCCTGGAGATAATGACAGGTTTCAGATAGATTATATAATGGTAAGACAGAGATTTAGGAACCAGGTTTTAAATTGTAAGACATTCCCAGGGGCAGATGTGGACTCTGACCACAATCTATTGGTTATGAACTGTAGATTAAAACTGAAGAAACTGCAAAAAGGTGGGAATTTAAGGAGATGGGACCTGGATAAACTGACTAAACCAGAGGTTGTACAGAGTTTCAGGGAGAGCATTAGGGAACAATTGACAGGAATGGGAGAAAGAAATACAGTAGAAGAAGAATGGGTAGCTTTGAGGGATGAAGTAGTGAAGGCAGCAGAGGATCAAGTAGGTAAAAAGACGAGGGCTAGTAGAAATCCTTGGGTAACAGAAGAAATATTGAATTTAATTGATGGAAGCAGAAAATACAAAAATGCAGTAAATGAAGCAGGCAAAAAGGAATACAAACGTCTCAAAAATGAGATCGACAGGAAGTGCAAAATGGCTAAGCGGGGATGGCTAGGGGACAAATGTAAGGGTATAGAAGCTTATCTCACTAGGGGTAAGATAGATACTGCCTACAGGAAAATTAAAGAGACCTTTGGAGATAAGAGAACCACTTGTATGAACATCAAGAGCTCAGATGGAAACCCAGTTCTAAGCAAAGAAGGGAAAGCAGAAAGGTGGAAGGAGTATATAGAGGGCCTATACAAGGGCGATGTACTTGAGGACAATATTATGGAAATGGAAGAGGATGTAGATCAAGATGAAATGGGAGATACGACAATGCGGAAGAGTTTTACAGAGCACTGAAAGACCTGAGTCGAAACAAGGCCCCCGGAGTAGACAACATTCCATTGGAACTACTGACGGCCTTGAGAGAGCCAGTCCTGACAAAACTCTACCATCTGGCGAGCAAGATGTATGAAACAGGCGAAATACCCTCAGACTTCAAGAAGTATATAATAATTCCAATCCCAAAGAAAGCCGGTGCTGACAGATATGAAAATTACCGAACAATCAGTTTAATAAGCCACAGCTGCAAAATATTAACACGAATTCTTCACAGACGAATGGAAAAACTAGTAGAAGCCGACCTCGGGGAAGATCAGTTTGGATTCCATAGAAATACTGGAACACGTGAGGCAATACTGACCTTACGACTTATCTTGGGAGAAAGATTAAGAAAAGGCAAACCTACGTTTCTAGCATTTGTAGACTTAGAGAAAGCTTTTGACAATGTTGACTGGAATACTCTCTTTCAAATTCTAAAGGTGGCAGGGGTCAAATACAGGGAGCGAAATGCTATTTACAATTTGTACAGAAACCAGATGGCAGTTATGACAGTCGAGGGGCATGAAAGGGAAGCAGTGGTTGGGAAGGGAGTGAGACAGGGTTGTAGCCTATCCCCGATGTTATTCAATCTAGCAGTGAAGGAAACAAAAGAAAAATTCGGAGTAGGTATTAAAATCCATGGAGAAGAAATAAAAACTTTGAAGTTCGCCAATGACGTAATTCTGCCAGAGACAGCAAAGGACTTAAAAGAGCAGTTGAACGGAATGGACACTATCTTGAAAGGAGGGTATAAGATGAACATCAACAAAAGCAAAACGAGGATAATGGAATGTAGTCGAATTACATCGGGTGATACTACGGGAATTAGATTAGGAAATGAGACACTTAAAGTAGTTTTACTATTTCGGAAGAAAAATTACTGATGATGGTCGAAGTAGAGAGGATATAAAATGTAGACTGGCAATGGCAAGGAAAGCGTTTCTGAAGAAGAGAAATTTGTTAACATCGAGTATAGATTTAAGTGTCAGGAAGTCGTTTCTGAAAGTATTTGTATGGAGCGTAGCCATGTATCACAGTGAAACATGGATGATAACTAGTTTGGACAAGAAGAGAATAGAAGCTTTCGAAATGTGGGGCTACAGAAGAATGCTGAAGATTAGATGGGTAGATCATATAACTAATGAGGAGGTATTGAATAGGATTGGGGAGAAGAGAAGTTTGTGGCACAACTTGACTAGGAGAAGGGATCGGTTGGTAGGACATGTTCTGAGGCATCAAGGGATCACCAATTTAATACTGGAGGGCAGCGTGGAGGGTAAAAATCGTAGAGGGAGACCAAGAGATGAATGCACTAAACAGATTCAGAAGGACGTAGGTTGCAGTAAGTACTGGGAGATGAAGAAGCTTGCACAGGATAGAGTAGCATGGAGAGCTGCATCAAACCAGTCTTACTACTGAAGACCACAACAAAAACATTGGCCTCTGTGAAATCTCCCTTAAGAACACAATAGATAACTTCATACATATTGGGTGTGATTTCACTCAATGCTTGTTTTGAAGTTGCAGTGCAACATTCTAGCTCCTTGTAGTTTTTTCTGTTGCCAGCAATCTTAGAGTCAGTGATAGCCATCCATATGGAGTAATTACTCTCCTCATACAAGTATTTTTCCTTATTATATGAGGACTGCTACTGTACTGGATATTTTGCTCTGCCTTTCTGTTTCTTGCATTTTTTTATTTTGAAAACAGGTTGTGAACACAAGCCATAACAGAATTTCCTCCATTACTGATTTCTAAATAAATGAGATAAACTTTGATGTTTAACAGCCTAATGACTTGCTGCTGAAATTTATTTTTTAGACACACAGGTGGCATATGAGCAGTAGGTTGGAACTTGTGTTGTGTGAACACAGCACATTTGCAGCGATTTATTTCATGCAAGACATATGTGCAGATACCTGTGCAGGCAGATAGTTATGTGCAGTTTGCCTGAGCGCAAAATATAGGAGGTCGAGTAAGTAGTAGAGAAAAGTGCTAATAATAAATTGTACATGGTTTTGAGCTGGCAGACACACACAGGCTTCGATTTATGTAGTAATACCAGAAAGCAATAACAATCAGAGCAACAAGTTCTAAGTTCTTAGGCTTGGATACTGATAACACTTGAACTGCAGAAAATATGCACTAAACCTCCTAAAGTGTTTACATTCAGCTACTTTTGGAATAAGAACTATTACGATCTTTTGGACATAGACATCAGTAGCATTCAACCGTTACCATTTTCGAGGCACAGACATCGGTAGCTTAGGCTTGGATATTGGTAATACTTAAAACGCCAAAAATATGCTCTAAACCTGCTAAAGTGTTTAGGTTAAGCTACTTTTGTGATAACAACAGTTGCCATCTTTGGGGCACAGGCATCAGTTACTTAATATGTTTTTATTCATTAATGGCCTACTTGATAATATTGTGAGGTAACTTACGAGACAGGTAAAAGTATTCATTGCGCAAATGAGAATAATTCAAATCATGGGATATTCACACACACTTATGTTTTATTCATCTGTTTAAGCTATAGAGAATCTTAGACACACCACCTCAGTACATTTATTCATTGATTAAATTTGTTAGCAACATTAAATGTCAGTGAGATGAAATGGTGTATTCACTATTGAAAGACTAAAAGGAGAATTATCTGTACCGTCTTCTGGTGAATCTCAATTTAGTGCAGGAAGAATTAAAGATATAGTATATGAGTGCACTGAGAGAATGTTGCACATTTTTTACTGCTCTTTGCTACACTGCACTGTTATGTGCCATATTATTATAATTAATTCTGTGGTTTTTAGTACTGAAATACGGTACTACATATGCAAATAAAATCCATAAATTTGCCACTGTTGTCTTATAATAATATAAATTCCATTGTCAATTGCAACCTCTCCTTGATTGATGCTGCAATTTTTGTAACTGTGTGACAATAGTGACGAATTCATAGATTATATTACCTGACACCAATAGTTTTATATAACCTAATGCGATGTTGTAAATATTTTAATGAACCTGATGATGGTCTGTGCAATGAATCTGTTGTTATATAAGAAAATTTTACAGCAGCTCCTGATAGTTATCATGATGTTCTTTAAATATTTACGAGCTATGGGGTACCACCTTCTGAAAATATTTAGACTTTAATGGTGAAACCCTGTGCAATGATTGACTGCTGGTAATATACGAAAGAAAGTACTAACTCATTCCATAGGTTAGGTTATTTTAAAAAATAGCAAATTTTTACTAACACATTTTCTCGAGATGAAGTAATTGAATTATAGACTGAAGCTAATGGCTGATACTATTAAAAAAGCAAATGCAAAAGATCTTACGATTAAGAAGATTTATTTGTGGATAAAAGTTACAAATCTGATGAATTAAATATCATATATCTATTGAAATTTGTCACATGATAATTATGTTGTCTTTTTTTTTGCCTTTGATACAAACTTCATACCTGGTTTTTTGTTATTACTAACCCTGGTAATAGTTGTCTCACTGAAGAAGTACTGCATGACAGGAAGTTTTGACCCTTGTGTTGAAAATGAAAAAAAGGAACAGAAATGACCATATAAATCTACAAAGTATAAATTTTTTTGTTTGGATGTTTTGAAACAGATGTGAGACCTTTGTGTCAAAAGCCAGACAATGTGCCAGAAATTTTCAACTTTTCCCATGTACAACACTTAAAGAAGAAAGAGTAAGTTCACCATTTCTAGTAAATATGAATAATGTGTCATCTGCATTTATCAATATAAGATGCATTTTATCCATAATTTTATTGATATGACTATAAGTATATTTGCTACGCACAGTTTTTAATTAGATGAATGTACAGGGCTATTACAAATGATTGAAGCGATTTCATGAATTCACTGTAGCTCCATTCATTGACATATGGTCACGACACACTACAGATACGTAGAAAAACTCATGAACTTTTGTTCGGCTGAAGCCGCACTTCAGGTTTCTGCCGCCAGAGCGCTCGAGAGCGCAGTGAGTCAAAATGGCGACAGAAGCCGAGAAAGCGTATGTCGTGCTTGAAATGCACTCACATCAGTCAGTCATAACAGTGCAACGACACTTCAGGACGAAGTTCAACAAAGATCCACCAACTGCTAACTCCATTCGGCGATGGTATGCGCAGTTTAAAGCTTCTGGATGCCTCTTTAAGGGGAAATCAAGGGGTCGGCCTGCAGTGAGCGAAGAAACGGTTGAACGCATGCGGGCAAGTTTCACGCGTAGCCCGCGGAAGTTGACGAATAAAGCAAGCTGGGAGCTAAACGTACCACAGCCGACGGTTTGGAAAATCTTATGGAAAAGGCTAAAGCAGAAACCTTACCGTTTACAATTGCTACAAGCCCTGACACCCGATGACAAAGTCAAATGCTTTGAATTTTTCGGCGCAGTTGCAACAGCTCATGGAAGAGGATACATTCAGTGCGAAACTTGTTTTCAGTGATGAAGCAACATTTTTTCTTAATGGTGAAGTGAACAGATACAATGTGCGAATCTGGGCGGTATAGAATCCTCACACATTCGTGCAGCAAATTCGCAGTTCACCAAAAGTTAATGTGTTTTGTGCAATCTCACGGTTTAAAGTTTACGGCCCCTTTTTCTTCTGCGAAAAAAACGTTACAGGACACGTGTATCTGGACATGCTGGAAAATTGGCTCATGCCATAACTGGAGACCGACAGCGCCGACTTCATCTTTCAACAGGATGGTGCTCCACCACACTTCCATCATGAAGTTCGATATTTCTTAAACAGGAGATTGGAAAACCGATGGATCGGTCGCGGTGGAGATCATGATCAGCAATTCACGTCATGGCCTCCACGCTCTCCCGACTTAACCCCATACGATTTCTTTTTGTGGGGTTATGTGAAAGATTCAGTGTTTAAACCTCCTCTACCAAGAAACGTGCCAGAACTGTGAGCTCGCATCAACGATGCTTTCGAACTCATTGATGGGGACATGCTGCGCCAAGTGTGGGAGGAACTTGATTATCAGCTTGACATCTGCCGAATCACTAAAGGGGCACATATCGAACATTTGTGAATGCCTAAAAAAACTTTTTGAGTTTTTGTATGTGTGTGCAAAGCATTGTGAAAATATCTCAAATAATAAAGTTATTGTAGAGCTGTGAAATCGCTTCAATCATTTGTAATAACCCTGTATATTTTTACTCACAGGATAAAAATTAATTTTGATGCTAGTACAAATTATGTGTATATAGTAGTGCCTATAAGTACAATATTTCAAATTTTGTCTGTTACTATTTTACCTGACCATACATTTAAATCATTGTCATTCGACACTGGGAAATTCGCTGTAATTCTGTGAACTATGTACAGTGCCACATATGTAATAGTAATACATTACATCAGAAGATAACTGATTTCAGTTATAAATGAGAAAAACTGTGACCACTAGTTCCACTGACAGTGACATCACCTTGCTATGACATGTTCTATGACTTTATGCTATGACTTTCACATTGGTTTCAGAGTTCAGCACAACAGAGAAGGAGCACATGTGGTCTACATGTATTTATATGTACGAGTGCAATTAGTGATCTGCAAAGAGTAATTCTATCTTAAATGGCCAGCATATAGCCTAATAAATTCCCTCTAAGTTTGAATAAATTTTGTTGAATGAACAAATTTAACATTATAATAATTATCATGAATGTGATATATTCAATATATTCAGCTTTGATGAATAATGAATTTTGCAGGTGGATTATTAAAATAATAAAGGCAATATGCCTTATAAATACAGCCAAAACAAAAAAATAAAGACAGCCAATGTAAATGGTTAGTATTACAATGTAAACAGTTTTGTACAATAGACTATTTACTCTCGGCATTGTAGCAAAGAAATTTTATCTCCAGTACTACAGCTGAATTCTACTTAACGCTAACCAAATTTTCAAATGTGTCTGAAATCTTATGGGAAATACCCGCTAAGGTCATCAGTCCCTAAGCTTACACACTTCTTAACCTAAATTATCCTAAGGACAAACACACGCACCCATGCCCGAGGGAGGATTCGAACCTCCGCCCGGACCAGTGGCACAGTCCATGACTGCAGCACCTTAGACCGCTCGGCTTATCCCACGCACCAATGCTAACCATTCTGTAGATTTATACCATCATGATCTTGTAAATACCAGGCAGATTAATTCTGTGCGGCAGACCAGAACTCAAACATATGGAATATGTGCTTAGTGAGTGAGTTATCCAATGCAAACCACAACCCACCTACACACCTTTATTTCTGTCAGTATCTGTCTCCTACTTTCTAAGCTTCATAGAAGCTTTTCTGCATACATTGAGGGATTATCACTCATGAAGGAAAGGATAATATGGAAAAATGACTTAGCCATAGAATATCGGATTGTTTCCAGAATGAATCTTTCACTCTGCAGTGAGGTGTGTGTAGTTCTGAAACTTTCTGACATTAAAACTATCTCCCTGTCCAGCATGCAGTTTCGACATTTTGTTACCTATAGATGTGCTCCATCATCCTGAGAGGGCACATCTGCAACTTATGATAATACAGGAATGTTTTTTGCATTGTAGTCTAAGTCTTGCTGGTCGATTATCATGTAGTAGATGGCCTTGCTCCCCCCAAGAGGAACAGTTTATTTTTAAAAGTCAATGGAAGACGCATATCTTTCTGTTCAAGAAACATATTTTATATGACAAGAACTGCATCTTATATTGAGTTTCAAAGAGAGATCCTATAATGTCTAACTGCATCACTAAAGACAACATCAACATTTTTTTAAAGTGAAGAATCACACTAATCAGAATATTCATACACTTCACAGTGAATCAAAGTGATAGAGTAGAGACTCTGATTACTAGAGAATAGTCTCCCTGGTTACTGAATTTCCACTTGATTTTATTTAGGACTGACATTTTTTTACTTTATTATAGTGGTGTCTGCCAAATATGAAAAACATGTATAAATTAACTTGGAGGTAATTCAGCTCTTAACAACTAATAATTGATGGCTACCCAGTGTACCGTTAGTTTCCATGTTAGACTATTTTGTAGATGGATTGCACAACTTCGTTTTTATGAGGCTTTCATGTAAAGTGAAGTCGTATGATATGGTTGAGCTGTAGCCCACATAGAGCTGTTTAAGCTACCTAATTGGAAAAGTTCTTTCTATCATTCCTGCACAATGGCACCTTTCCTTCACAAAGTTTGAGAGTTGTGTGTTTAAGTGTACTAGTCAAGTGCAGGTTCGAATGTAGTGACTAGATGACTAATTTCTGTGTGTGTGTGTGTGTGTGTGTGTGTGTGTGTGTGTGTGTGTGTGTGTGTGTGTAGCATGGTGCCATGTTTGTACCAGATGACTGTGAGAGAACAAAGAGGGTGCAACTCAGCACCAGCACTTAGCTTCTGCCCTCAAATGGCACCAAGCGGGCCTCTGCAATTAACGTCCCCATGTGATGGTTAGGCTACCATCAACTCTTCATGAGACACTGTGGCAGTTTAGTGGGGATCCACTTTGGTGAAAAAATTTGGTGGAGAAAATTTTACATTTTCAAAAAATCACAGCCGAATTTCTATAAGAGAAACAGGCACTCCATGGAACTATGAGAAAGAGAAGTGGGAAAGTAAGTCAAATGTAATATTAAATTCTGATTATTGTTCAGAATTTAAATACCATTCAAAGAATCTAGACGAATGATGCCACAGAAAATTTTATAAGGCACACTTTCAATTTAATTTCGCTAACAGAATCAAGATTCTCTATCAGCAATTGATCATATAAAATGAGAGAGGTTTCATCATTGGCAAAAAATAAATATTAACAAGAAGTGAATATTATTAACAAAAACAGTTTTAAATGCAGTTATAATAAGTACAAAAACAATGAATAAATAGTCATTGATTTAAATTCAGTTAATAAATTGATATAAATTCATACAAAAATATTAAGACAGCAAACACAGTTTGTAAGACATCATTTACAGGCTGTGACCATGAGAAAGTGCTGACTGCTATTGTGATAGCAACGCCAGTTTGCCAGTGTCTGTGGTACCGCGGCTATTCTCCAGCCCGAAGGTAATGGGTTGGGTTCCACTAGGGCAGCTAATGGGTGGTGTCCTGGCCCAACCGGATAGTCTTCAAATGCTAGCGTTTGCTCACAGAATGACTGACGTTTCCTAGCTCCCTTTGGTAAACAAACTTAGTGTCGGCTGGCGGCAGCAGTTTACAGAGGTACTCTGAGCGTTAGCCGGAAATGGCCAAATGCAGTGGGTATTTCCGGCTCTGGAGGCTGATTGGTTGAAATGCCTGCATGTGAAGGTAATGCGATGGAGCTGTGGGCAGGTCGCAACATCGAGGATTCGGTCACTGGCCCTTGTATGATGCAGAAGGCGAATTCGAGCTCTTTGGGGCGGAGGTGATATGGAGGCGTACTTCGTGAAGTTTGTACTCGCCTCCTTTCGCAAGCCTGAGAAACGTCTTCATCCATTACTTGCTTTCGAGGTGGGTGTTGCTGTTTTACGTACACAGATTTTTAGGAAGAGACGGCCTAACGGTGTGTGGAACAGCTGGTTAACTAGAGACTTTGTTGTTGTTGTTGTGGTCTTCAGTACTGAGTCTGGATTGATGCAGCTCTCCATGCTACTCTATTCTGTGCAAGCTTCTTCATCTCCCAGTACCTACTGCAACCTACATCCTTCTGAATCTGTTTAGTGTATTCCTCTCTTGGTCTACCTCTACGATTTTTGCCCTCCACGCTGCCCTCCAGTACTAAATTGGTGATCCCTTGATGCCTCAGAAAATGCCCTACCAACCGATCCCTTCTTCTAGTCGAGTTGTGCCACAGACTCCTCTTTTCCCCACTTCTATTCACTACCTCCTCATTAGTTATGTGAGCTATCCATCTAATCTTCAGCATTCTTCTGTAGCACCACATTTTGAAAGCTTCTATTCTCTTCTTGTCCAAACTAGTTATCGTCCATGTTTCACTTCCATGCATGGCTACGCTCCATACAAATACTTTCAGAAACAACTTCCTGACACTTAAATCCATACTCGATGTTAGCAAATTTCTCTTTTTCAGAAACGCTTTCCTTGCCATTGTCAGTCTACATTTTATATCCTACTTCGACCATCATCAGTTATTTTGCACCCCAAATAGCAAACTTATTTTAAGCGTCTCATTTCCTAATCTAATTTCCGTAGTATCACCCGATTTAATTCGACTACATTCCATTATTCTCGTTTTGCTTTTGTTGATGTTCATCTTATATCCTCCTTTCAAGACACGGTCCATTCTTTTCAGCTGCTCTTCCAGGTCCTTTGTTGTCTCTGACAGAATTACGATGGCATCGGCGAACCTCAAAGTTTTTATTTCTTCTCCATGGATTTTAATTCCTACTTCGAATTTTTCTTTTGTTTCCTTTACTGCTTGCTCAATATACAGATTGAATAACATTGGGGATAGGCTACAACCCTGTCTCACTCCCTTCCCAACCGCTGCTTCCCTTTCATGCCCCTCGACCTTATAACTGCCATATGGTTTCTGTACAAATCGTAAATAGCCTTTCGCTCCCTGTATTTTACCCCTGCCACATTTGGAATTTGAAAGAGAGTATTCCAGTCAACATCGTCTAAAGCTTTCTCTAAATCTACAAATGCTAGAAACGTAGGTTTGCCTTTCCTTAATCTATTTTCTAAGATAAGTCGTAGGGTCAGTATTGCCTCACGTTTTCCAACATTTCGACGGAATCCAAACTGATCTTCCCCGAGGTCGACTTCTACCAGTTTTTCCATTCGTCTGTAAAGAATTCAGGTTAGTATTTTGCAGCCATGGCTTATTAAACTGATAGTTCGGTAATTTTCACATCTGTCAACACCTGAGACTTTATTTAACGCATAAAGTGGAGTTGGCGTGGGATGTTAGAAGAGAATAAACTGCATTTTGCTTCAATGGAAATATGAACTGTGTATTTCTTGTGTATGTTTTCATCCTCTTTAACTTTATTCTATGATCCTGTGTAGTTTACAAGGGAGACGCTAGAAACCGCTTTATGACAATGTAGAGACTTACTGCGATGTTTATGTCCAACCCACTGGACGAAATGGGGAGTCTTTTGAGAACAGTTAGTTTCCTGGAGGATTTTTATTAGTGGTATAGTGGATGTGATCAATCTAACCTTGTCTGTCAGTTCAAAGCAGGGCTAGTGACCCTTATTTAGCTTGATAGAATACGTGGAATAGTGCATAGAATTATCCAGGTCAGCCAGTAAACATGGCAGTGGGAGTCTGTGGAGCAATGCGTCGCATCATTTGACTCGCGCGCTACACGATGATAAAGAGTTGTGGCTGCAAGGGGACTTCACCAGACGCCGCTAAATCTCCGAGATGACGGACGAGGAGGAACGTGTCACTTGTCGACACCTGCCAGAATTGGAGCCGCCGCGAAGAATTTCATGTCACCAGACGGAGACATCGACCATCGGCGGCACAATGAAGAAAACCGAATAAAGTAAATCCTACCGCTCAGGGCAGCACCGTTTTGAGTAATCATTGGGTGCAGTTGTTCACTATTGTGCTTGTATTGGCTATTATATCTTGAGAGCTGCGGACTACTGGAATTTGTTGCGAATGTCTACCGTTCAAATGAGGAGTGTGTGAATAAACAGTAGAGATATCTGAAACTTCCTGGCAGATTAAAACTGTGTGCCCGACCGAGACTCGAACTCGGGACCTTTGCCTTTCGCGGGCAACTGCTCTACCATCTGAGCTACCGAAGCACGACTCACGCCCGGTCCTCACAGCTCTACTTCTGCCAGTATCTCGTCTCATTCCAGTAGAGATATATATTTCATTTGAGTTTGGGAAGAGAAACAAATAACGAAATTGGAAGAAATTAGTGCAGATGAAAGTGGGTCTAATAGCGAAATTGTTGGCACAACTGGAGCCAGCTAAGAAAGAAAGGAAGTCGAAAAAGAGATAGAAAGAGGCTAGAGGACGCAAAAGGAGGCCGAAAAGGAAAGAAAAGAGCTGAGAAGAGGGCCGAGGAAGAGCTTATAATGAAGGGCCGAGAGGAAGAGAGAAACAAGTGGGCTGAAGGTATAGCAGAACAGTTCAGATTAATGAACCTAGCATGTAAAATGAAATAAAGGAACGAAAAGGAAGGGATGTAGAATTAGGAGACGGAAATTTAACTTCACTATACGGGAAAGATGACGATGTGTACGACTCAACCGCGTGAGATTAGCCGAGCGGTCTAGGGCGCTGCAGTCATGGACTGTGCGGCTGGTCCTGGCAGAAGTTCGAGTCCTCCCTCGGGCATGTGTTTGTCTTTAGGATAATTTAGCTTAAGTAGTGTGTAATTTAGGGACTGATGACCTTAGCAGTTAAGTCCCATAAGATTTCACACACAGTTGAACAGTTGTACGACTCAAATGATGATCTCTCTCTCAGAATAATGGTGAGGATAATATTTTAGCCCCACAAGAAGTAGATGTAGCCGTGTACCGTGCCTCTAATAGCAGTGGATTAGAAACCGAGGAAGAGGAAGATTCAGATGAACTAGGAGATGCATCTGAAGAGATAAGACCAGTTTTGAAAGTGTTGGTGCACAGTCACGTATTACCGATTTGTCAGTGACAGTTAATAGTGACCTCAAAAACAAGTTCTCTACAAGAGCTGGACGTGGAAGGTAATCGCAGATCTGGGGTGAAAAAACCGTTAAACAGTTGCCAAGTGTGGAAGGGTTTTGCGGAAATAATCCAGAGAGAAAGATTAGCAGAACCGATAAACGAAGAAAATGGATGCAAGAAGACAGAGATTTTTTCGGTAAGGTAGCGAGCAGAGGAAAGCGAATTAGAACTCACAAGTCGATATGATTCCAGAGGTGTGAGGCTATTGAGAGCGGCCAATACCGGAGTGCAGTTGCAGGCACCAGAGCGACCTGCTTTAAGTTGTTGGTGCATCTACGGCAGGCTGTTCCAACCGAGCTCCAGGGAGCCGGAGCGCTCCGGAGCGCTCACTGCGGCAGCTCGGAGCCCGCGTGGAGGGGGAAAGCGAACTCACTGCCCTCTGGCCGCATGCAGCCGCAACTGACGCAATAATCCGTGTTCAATGACAGCTATGACTAGCCGCGGGAGCCCTGTACCTCTATTGGAGGATACCTTTCTATTCACTGAGAGGGATGGTCGTCCGCAGTGTCTTGTATGTCATAAAGTATTTAATTCTGCAAGGAGGTAAAATATACACCGACATTATACACGTCTTCACGCAGCGCACTACGATCAGGTAGAAGGCGTTGCACGCAGAGAATTGGTAGCCAGGCTTAAGAACGACATACCAGGAGGCGTAATACGGAGGGTATCGAAACATGCAACATAGTTCGTGTTCTGTAATGCGTTTATAATTTTCAGGTGAATGAGAGTGGAGAAAACACTATTGAACCTGCAATTCGAGCAAGCTACAGGATCACTCACGTCTTTGCGACCGGTGACAAGCCGTTTTCGGTAGGACCACTCGTAAAATCGTGCATGGTAGCAGTTGCAGAATGTTTGTTTCCAAGGGAGGTGCAGGCAATTGAAGGGGTTTGCCTGAGTTTGCCTGTCGAAGCAAACAATGTCTCGTCAAATCCTGAATATGGTAGCGGTTTTAGAGACACAGCTCAGGGAAAAAGCGGAGAGCTTTGCTGCATTTTAGCTAGCGCTTGGCGAAAGCACCGACATATCAGACTGTGCTCAGCTGGCAGTGTTTGTGTGTGGTGTCGACATGGAGCTGCAAGTAACTAAAGAACTCTTGGATGTGGTACCACTCGATTACACCGCAACAGGACGTGACATTTTTGAAGCTGTTTGTGAATCAGTGGACAATATGGATTTCCCGTGGGATAAGCTCCATTCTGTAGCGACAGACGCTGCACCACAAATGATAGGGCGTCACCAAGGTTTTGCTTCTCGTTTGAAAAATAAACTCAGGGACGAATTCGGGAAAGACATTTTGACTCGTCATTGTTTTGTTCGCCAAGAGGCACTGTGTGCTGAAACAGTAGAGCTAGGTGGCCTAATGAAAGATGTCGTGAAAAGTGTGAATTTTGTGCGGCGTCACGGTATGAATCATGGCCAATTCAAAGGATTCCTGAAAGATATGGAAGCGGAATATGGGGATATACCTTACCACAGTACAGTTCGTTGGCTGAGTCAGGGAAAAGTTCTTGATGTTTTCTTTGCCATTCGTGAGGAAATATCCCTTCTTCTCGAAATGAAAGGGGAAGAAATGCGTTGTCTGAAAGATATAAAATGGATATCAGACCTGGCGTTCCTAGCTGACATAACTATGCATCTGAATAATTTAAATCTGTCATTGCAGGGCAAAGGGCAGCTAATCGTTGACATGCACGACCAGATCAAAGCGTTCATGGAAAAGTTACGTTTATTTGAGAGGCAGATGAGTAATGGACATTTAACGTTCTTCAATCGTCTTGCTTCTTTAAAACTACCTGAAGGTACTACTTTCGGCGATTACCAAGCAAAGTTAAAGCAGATCATCACGTCGTTTGAAACACGATTCCGAGATCTCACTAGTTTGGAAATGGAACTTACGGTGTTCAGCACTCCTTTTTCAGTTTCCCCCGATGACTTGTCATCGTCACTTCAGTTGGAGATTATTGATTTGCAAAATTCAACTTTGTTGAAAGAGAGGTACTACAACACGTTGGATTTGTCACGATGGTATCGTTCATTACAGCAAAAAACATTTCCCAAGCTTCACAACGATGCCGCTCAGATCATCTGCATTATGGGATCTATGTATTGTTGTGAGCAGCTTTTCTCAGCAATGAAAAGAGTAAAAAGTAAGGAACGATCGTTTCTTCAGGATGCAACAATAAAGGCCATCCTCCGCATTAACGCTGCGAACACTTTGACGCCAGATATTTTCGATCTTGTAATGAAAAGAAAATGTCAAGCTAAAGAGGCCCAATAAATTTGTAAAACAGTTGTTCCTTATTTATTTCCTGAACATCGTATTTCCTGGTGTAGCACGTCACCACGTCTTAGCAGCTAAGAGTACGAGGTTGTCGATCTTGTAAGACGCAACTGGCACATCAAAACGCTTGCCTTGCCGCCTGCCTCAGCCTGCCGTGCCACCTGCCGGCGTGCCGGCCCACTTTGAATGGTCACAGCGAGCGACACGGCTCCCTGGAGCAGGGAGCGCTCCGCGGCTCACGACGGAGCCGACTGGCTGGAACAGCCTGATCTACGGGGTAGGCTACCGAAGAGCGGAGATCGAGACTAAATACGATATCGAAGCACAGACGAACCTGGAGGCAGATTAGATTGCCATCGGTGCATCATCAATCAACGAAATCGCAGGCTCAAGAATCAAATCGTCCTTAACACCTCAGCAACCTCCGCTACTTGAGAAGCTGTGCCGTCACGAATCCTCCCCAGTGATCTCTTTCAGTGAAATGAATATGCAACAAGTTTACAGAGAAGTATCAGTGATATGCGTATCAAAATACGCGCTCCAAACGTGGAGACGTTTACTGGTTAAAGTGTTAAGTGAAAATGGGTATGGATCACGGGTGGCCAACAGTGCACATGAAGAGCTTATTTCAATAGAGGTACAAATCCATTACCTCCACTTTTCTGATTATAGTGCTTCTGACATTAATGGTCCAAACAAACAGGGAGAAAGGTTCATTTCTAGCAAGAAGCGATGTGCTTGAATATTTCTGGTATCTCAACTACAGATTTTTCAGCGCTCATTTCACTTTAGGACACTGTATCTTAAAATGAACAAAAATGGACTTGTACCACTATTGAAATAAGCCCTTCATATGTTTTCCTGCTGAAAATTTGGTTGGTGAGTGATTTCTGAATAGCGAGTGTTTTATTTTTCATTGTGGAACTGATATGCTCAGGTTTTAATGGATATCTCGACAGTAATAGATTCCATTGTTGAACGATAATGTAGGCTTCATTTTAATTTAGTTTCTAACAGATATGTTTTATTTGCATTTTAGCTGCTGATTTCATATACTTTTCAATAATATCATGGATGGACAGATACCCAAATTTTAAGCTCTAGTTATTTAGTGTCCCTTTATAGTGCTTCTGAGACTATAATTTATCTTGGAATGATGTAGATTTAATCCATAATACTTAAGATTTAACGATGCAGTACAAATTTCTTTGCTTCTTGAGTCTCTTGAAATTTGTTTTGTTTATTATTGCATGATTGCTGCTTCCTTAGATTTTTTGTTTTACGTTGATGGACCCTGATTTATTGTTTCTGAATCTGTTTTCTTGTATTGAAATCAGTAATTCCTCACGGCTTAGGAAAATTGTAAGTATTCTGAGGTTTATTTTTTCGCCGAAATGGTGTTTCTTGTGGAGACTGCGATGTTGTATCACGTCATGTTAGAGGGAGAGATTTGTCTCCTATTTGTTAATTTTTGTTAGTTTATGAGTAAAGATCGTGTTACTGAAGTTATAGATAGACTAGTAGTTGTCAGTTATATGGTGTTGATTTTTTTTTCGCATTACAGATGAATACTTTTTAAGAAGTACTGTAAATGTTACTTTTTCAAGTGTCTCGTCTTTATTTCATTTTTTAATAAGCTAAAGTATCAGAAACATCGTTTTGTAGACATAGAACTGTGTGTCAAGTAAGGTTCTCAAACGACAGTTGAACATTCAGCCAGCCAACTGTTCCTTTATGTTAAATGAATTTTTCGGCTGCAAGATCTTCATTATCCTGATTAGGAATAATGCCATCTGCCGCAGAAAAATGGAGGGGGGGGGGGTGTACTCTGTAACGAATCATTTTTGGCTACGGCCTTCGACAAGTGCTGACTGCTACTGTGAGTAACAACGACGGTTTACCAGTGTCCGTGACACTGCGACTATTCTCTAGCCTCAAGGTAACGGTCTGGGTTCCACTAATCCAGCGAAATGGTGGTGGCCTGGCCAGAATACGTGGTCTTCAAAGAAGAGCGTTTTTCCCACAGAGTGGCTGGCGTTTCTTAGTACCCTTTGGCAAACAAACTTCTGAAGCTGTTGGCAGGCAGCACCACTTTACAGAAGTATTCTGAGCCTTTGCAGGAATTGGCCAACCGCAGTGACTGCTTTCTGCTTTTGGTGTTGATAGGCCGAAACTTTGGAATCTGAAAATAAGGTCATGGAGCTGTGGGCAGCTCGCGAAATCGAGGAGTCGGTCGCGGTAGCCCTGGTAGGGTCCATGAAGCGAATTCGAGCCCCCTAGGATGGAGGTGGTGTGGAGGCGTACATCGTGAGGATTGCGATGAGAGACCAGTAAGGTTGCTTTCGTGCATGGAAGGCTCAAAAAGTGTACCTAAGTGCGTTCCGTTCCACGTATGTGGGAAACGTCTCAGTCTGTTTTCGGGGTGGCTGCTCCTGTTCAGTATACGCAGAATGTTTAAGAAGGGGCCGCCTGACAGAATGTGGAGCAACTGGCTAGCGAGAGACGCGAAACTGACGAAGTGGAGTTGACCGAGGGATGCCAGGAGAGAATAAACTGCGTTTTCCTTCAATATAAATTTGAACTGTCGAGTTCTTGTGCATGTCCTTATTCTCTTCAACTTCAGACTATGGTCCTGTGTAGTTTACAGAGGAGATGACAGAAAGTGGATGGTGACAGTGCAGAGACTGATTATGGTGTTCGTCGTCCAATCCAATGGTTACACTTGGGAGTCTTTTGAGAGTATTGATGTTGCTAGAGGGCTTAGTAGTGGTACAGTGGAAGTGACTAATCTAACTTCGTCTTACGGGTCAAAGCAAGACTGGCGATCCTTATTTAGCTTGATAGCATATGTGTAGCAGGATGTAGGAATTATTTAGGCCAGCCAACAAACGTCTCGGAGGGAGTCTGCGGACCAATACGCCACGTAATTTGTCTCGCGCACTGCACGGCCTCGTGATGACTGGGTGTTGTTTTATGTCCTTAAGTCAGTTAGGTTTAAGTAGTTCTAAGTTCTAGGGGACTGATGACCATAGATGTTAAGTCCCATAGTGCTCAGAGCCATTTGAACCATTTTTTAACTGCATGGCGGTAAGAATCAGGGCCACGATAGTACTTCGCCAGACGGTTGACGAGGAGGAACGTTTCAAGTTACCATCTCAAAAACGAATAACAATTGTAAACAGGAAGCATGTTTAATATTGAACCCACATTTATAATCTTACAAAATTATATCAGGATTATTCACTTCATTGAGTATTTTATGCTATAAAATAGGTTGTGTGTCAGCCAGTTACATAGTCTTACTTTAAGCCATGTTAATTTCAAGGACTGAGATGACTGTTGAAATTTGTTGTAGATTTTGAGAGAGTTCTTGTTGTGTGATTTTTCAGTTTATTATGCGCATGGGCCTCGGAATAAAGTAATCCTCTAGTACAATCAAAATAGGAGCCATCATTCAGTGACTAGTGTCTGTAGATTTCTACTTAATTCAGCGATCCTTTCGAACATCACATGTTTCGGCAAGTGATGATCAAAGGGATCTCTGCGTTAAAAATAAATATACAATACCAGTCACTGAATGCTGGTCACTATTTTGTATGGATCAGAGCTGCGATTTTTCCTACAAGTCGGTCAGGGGGCCTGAAGATGGTGTAATGTAGCGCTGAAACAGGTCGTTCAAATAAAATAACAATTGGAAATCTAGACGTCTGAAAGTGTTTCTATTCGACATTTTATTTTCTTCCAAAATTCTACAACAGACAGACGTCAGAAGTATAGGCCTATAGTTTTGTGCGTTTGTCCGACGACCATTGTTGAAAACGGGAACGAGCCGTGCTTTATTCCAATCATAAGGAACGCTTCGCTTCTCTTGAATCCTACGGTTCACTGCTGTGTAGAACCGAAATGGTATCTTGTCAGGCCCAGTTGCCTTTCCTCTATTGAGCGATTTCAGTTGCTTTTCTATCACTTGGTCACTTACTTCGATATCTGCCATTTTGTCGTTCGTTCAGTTATTTAAAGATAAACTACAGTGTGACCTTCCTTCGCGAAACAGTTTTGGAAGAAGACTTTTAGTATTTCCGCCTTTTCTGTGCCATTCTCTGTTTCAGTACCACTACGGCTTCGATCCGTTTATTATGTTAACGTAAGACCAAAACTTCTTAAGGTTTTCTGTCAAGTTGGTAGACAGAGTTTTTCTTTCACATTCGTTGAACGCTTCAAGCACAGCCATCCTTACGCTAATTTTGGCTTCGTAGAGTTTTTGTTTATCTATAACCATTTGGCTACGTTTCAATTTGCAGTGAAGCTCTCTTTGTTTTCGTAGCAGCTTCCTAATACGATTATCAGATCACAATGGAGCTTTTCCATCACTAAACTATTAATTGGGTCGTTTTACCGACCCCCGACTCAGAAGATATAGTTGCCGAACAGTTCAAAGAAAACTTGAGTCTCATTTTTCCTACAAGTCGGTCAGTTATAGTCGGTGGTGACTTTAATCTACCCTTATATGTTGGAAAAATTATACGTTTAAAGCCGGCGTCAGGCATATAACATCATCCGAAATGTACTGAATGCTTTCCCACAAAATTATTTTGAACAATTAGTTCATGAGCCCACTCGAATCGTAAATGGTTGCGAAAGCATACTTGACCTCTTAGCAACAAATAATCCTGGACAAATAGCGAGCATAGCGACGAATACAGGGATTAGCGACCACAAGGCAGTAGCTGCTAGGCTGAATACCGTAACTCCTACAACCATTAAAAAGAAACGCAAAGTATATCTATTTAAAAAAGCTGATAAAAATGCTCTTAACGCCTTTTTAAGAGAGAGTCTGCACTCCTTCCGATCTGATCATGTAAGCGTAGAAAAGTTGTGGAACGATTTCAAAGAGATAGTATCGACAGCAATTGAGTGATATAAACCACACAAATTAATAAGTGATGGTACTAATCCCCCATGGTACACAAAACGGGTCAGATCGCTGTTGCAGAAGCAGCGAAAAAAAGCATGCCAAATTTAAAAGAACGCAAAATCCTCAAGACCTGCAAAGTTTTGCAGAAGTTCAAAATATAGTTCGTACTTCAATACGAGATGTTTTCAATGATTCCCACAGCGAAACTCTGTCTCGAAATATGCCAGAAAACCCAAAGAGATTCCGGTCATACATAAATCACACCAGTGGCGAGACGCAGTCAGTGAAGTCACTGATGACAGTGCCACTAAAGCAGACTTACGAAACATGATTTTGCGAAACTCCTTCACCAAAGAAGACGAAGTAAATATTTCTGAATCCAATCAAGAACAACTGCCAAGATCAGATACATAGAAATAGAGGAGCTCTCTCATGGTTATCCCTCGCATCCTGATTGCAGAAATGTACGTCACTCTGGTGATTTGACCTGTTGTGCTGCCATTCATGAACAGCATCCCAGGGGGTGTTTTCCAACAGGACAACGCTCGCCCACATACCCTGTTGTAACACAGCATCCTTAATAGCGTGTCGACATGTCGTATTGGCTTGCTCGGTCGCCAGATCTGTCTCCAGTCGAGATAATATGGGACATCATAGGATGACAACTACAGTGTCATCCACAAACAGCATTAACAGTCCCTGTACTGACAGACCAGGTGCAACAGGCATAAAAGTTCATCCCACAAACTGACAGCCGGAAGCTGAACGACACAATACATGCACATTTACGTGCTTGCATTCAACATTCTGGCTGTTACACCAGTTATTAATATACCAGCATTTCTCATTTGCACTGCCTTATCTCGCTTTTACATTAATCTGTGTCCTTGTAATGTTAATCACTTAAATAGAGAAATGTAATCCCGAAATTTCGTTGTTGTTGTTGTTGTTGTGGTCTTCAGTCCTGAGACTGGTTTGATGCAGCTCTCCATGCTACTCTATCCTGTGCAAGCTTCTTCATCTCCCAGTACCTACTGCAACCTACATCTTTCTGAATCTGTTTAGTGTATTCATCTCTAGGTCTCCCTCTATGATTTTTACCCTCCACACTGCCCTCCAATGCTAAATTTGTGATCCCTTGATGCCTCAGGATATGTCCTACCAACCGGTCCCTTCTTCTGGTCAAGTTGTGCCACAAACTCCTCTTCTCCCCAATTCTATTCAATACCTCCTCATTAGTTATGTGATCTACCCATCCAATCTTCAGCATTCTTCTATAGCCCCCCATATTTCGAAAGCTTCTATTCTCTTCTTGTCCAAACTATTTATCGTCCATATTTCACTTCCATACATGGCTACACTCCATACAAATACTTTCAGAAACGACTTCCTGACACTTAAACCTATACTCGACGTTAACAAATTTCTCTTCTTCAGAAACGCTTTCCTTGCCATTGCCAGTCTAGATTTGATATCCTCTCTACTTCGACCATCATGAGTTATTTTGCTCCCCAAATAGCAAAACTCCTTTACTACTTTAAGTGTCTCATTCCCTAATCTAATTCCCTCAGCATTACCCAACTTAATTCGAGTACATTCCATTATCCTCGTTTTGCTTTTGTTGATGTTCATCTTATATCCTCCTTTCAAGACAGTGTCCATTCCATTCAACTGCTCTTCCAAGTCCTTTGCTGTCTCTGACAGAATTACAATGTCATCGGCGAACCTCAAAGTTTTTATTTCTTCTCCATGGATTTTAATACCTACTCCGAATTTTTCTTTTGTTTCCTTTACTGCTTTGCTCAATATACAGATTGAATAACATCGGGGAGAGGCTACGACCCTGTCTCACTCCCTTCCCAACCACTGCTTCCCTTTCATGTCCCTTGACTCTTATAACTGCCATCTGGTTTCTGTACAAATTGTAAATAGCCTTTCGCTCCCTGTATTTTACCCCTTCCACCTTTAGAATTTGAAAGAGAGTATTCCAGTCAACATTGTCAGAAGCTTTCTCTAAGTCTACAAATGCTAGAAATGTGGGTTTCCCTTTCCTTAATCTTTCTTCTAAGATAAGTCGTAAGGTCAGCATTGCCTCACGTGTTCCAATATTTCTACGGAATCCAAACTGATCTTCCCCAAGGTTGGCTTCTACTAGTTTTTCCATTCGTCTGTAAAGAATTCGTGTCGTTACAGTACATTAATTATTTTTGGTATAGCGTTTCTTTTTTTCTTTTTGCCTGTGTTGTCGCCTAATGAAGCGTCAGCAGCGAATATAGAATCAGCTGTTTTCCTTGTCTTAACTGCCCAGCCTATGGCCCCTAGTCTACTCTTCTTTAGCAGGTATACGACATGTCATTCTTCCACTTCAGATTGCTAGGTACAGCAAATAGATTAAATAGATATACTTTGCGTTTCTTTTTGATGGTACCGCGGCGCAGGTTATTTCTATGTGGACGCAAATGACGCGCCGCTTGGCACTTCGCCGGTTGCCGGCAGCGAACCCGTGCCCCACTAACGATCTGCTGGCGTCGGGAGGCCCAGTATAAAATATTTGCTAATTAATGAGGGGATTTATAAATCACGAGCTATACATTCGTACAGGCAGCGGACAAGGGGCGCCTTTTAGGATAATTTAAGTAACTTAATTCTGTGTCTCTAACTAACCGCGGTGCATCGGCACCCCTGACAAGCGTGCATTTTTTATTGCCTAACAGGTGACGTGTTTCTCCGAACGCTGTGGCGCGGGGACTGAGGGGGGGAGAAGCTTCCATCTTGGCAGTGGTTCACACTCAGGTACAGTCGTTCTCACCAAACAGGCCGCAGTACAGGCTGGAGGCTGAGATCAACATCTTACACGTTATAAAGGGATACTGACTAAATTTTTCAGGTTAGCAAATGGAAGATGCCGCACACAACATGGAAGCCAAACTTCGTCGCTTTGGTTCTGACGTCACTTGACAGTATGTGTAGTCAGAATGAGATTTTTCACTCTGCAGCGGAGTGTGCGCTGATATGAAACTTCCTGGCAGATTAAAACTGTGTGCCCGACCGAGACTTGAACTCGGGACCTTTGCCTTTCGCGGGCAAGTGCCCTACCCCCCAGGCTCTACCCCCCAGGCTGTGGCTAAGCCATGTCTCCGCAATACCCTTTCTTTCAGGAGTGCTAGTTCTGCAAGGTTCGCAGGATAGCTTCTGTAAAGTTTGGAAGGTAGGAGACGAGGTACTGGCAGAAGTAAAGCTGTGAGTACCGGGCCTGAGTCGTGCTTCGGTAGCTCAGATGGTAGAGCACTTGCCCGCGAAAGGCAGAGGTCTCGAGTTCAGGTCTCAGTCGGGCACACAGTTTTAATCTGCCAGGAAGTTTCAGTATGTGTAGTGCTACATTTAAAACAAAATGTTTATAGTGCGTGCAGTGTCTGGGAGAGATAAATGAATGAACAGTGTAGCACCAGGCTCTTACATTATTAACCCTTGGGTGCATGAGTGGCTGAACTCACAAAAATGCATGAAAGAGATCTATAAAATATAAAATGCTGGTATTGAAAGAAATATCATCAAATTTTGAAGGGGTTTGTTGCACAAATTGAATAAAATAAGTATGTATTATGGTATTTTTATCTTTATTTTAGCATAATATGAAATAAAATATTTCCTGGTATTGAATAACTGACTCTTTAGTTTTACTGATCAGCACCGAAGATTTCCTCATTAAAAACGACATTTTTCATAAACAGTTTAACTGTGCTGTTTCCAGATCTGCGTAATGTCTGAGCATTGTTTCTATCTAATTGAGGTGGACAAGTGGACATTTGAAGCATCGACTTTTTGGTGATCTTCCAGATTGCGAAATCTTCGTCTGTTGGCAAGGCGTGCTGTGACAAGGAGAACTTTCTTTTGGAGATGTGGGATGTTGATTCTACTCTCCATATGAGAAGAACTCTCCTTTTATCACAATTGTCTTCCATATAGGTGGAATGTTGCAGTCCAAACAACCAGAAGGCGTTTATTGTCGCTGAATCTTCTTTACTATTCCTTTCAAGAGTATGTAAGTGGAGGTTTACTATCTTTGGCGCGAAAAAAAACGTTCTTTGAGAATTTTTTTCTCAGTATGTGTTATAGATATCAATGTCAAATTTGGTCAAAATTTTTATTGATATTTTCTCTACAAGTGCTGTCGGAACGAAACAAAATTTCGATGTAGACCTCCACGTGAGGTATGTGACAGGTCAGCCGGCTCGTCTGAAATCAAAATTGAGTTGACGTTACCGAAGTATATAAGATTCTTTAGGAGTTGTACCTCGCTTAAATTATTTGCATCATAGGAAACAAAATGGCGGCCATTTAAAAAAATAGGGTTTTTTAATCGATTTTTCGACTTCGTCGGCCAAGTAAATATATTTGTAGTTAATGGTTCGAAATAAAAGTGGTACAACACCAAGACAATTTAGTTAGCTTCGTTATGCCAATCGGTTCAGTGGATTTGAAGTTACCATACCGCGCGATAAAAAAAAAATAAAAATAAAAAAATAAAAAAAAACTCATTTCGAGAAAAACGCGTTTGAAGTTTTGACTACATATAAACGCAATGTTATGCAACTTACGTTCAATCTGCTATTCCGGGTCAATAAACTAGCCCTTCCTCTTCCTTATAGAGGGCGTTCTGCTCGACCTGGGCCATCCTGCGCTGCTCCAGAGCCGCTCGTACGGCCGGTGACAAGCGGTTTTCTGCCGCTTGAATCCGGTGGCCGTCCGAATGCTTAGCGAACTGCATCGAATAGAGTCCCAGGGTGACGTCCATCTTTGTCATGGTCTTCAGAACTGCTAAATACCCTTCGTTGAAGCTGCTCACTGCCAGGAAAGTCGCAATCTCCACAGTCTTCGCACCAGAATGCAAATGCTTGGGGGCTAACTTCCAAACACACGCGTTCAAACTTTCATTTGAATTTTGTGTGTTTTCTCCCAAGCACCGGTACAATAACTCGTCCTCCGACAGAAAAAAGCTGGTGCGTGAAAGAGGCCGATTTCAGGCAGGTACATTTTTTTGTTCAACCTCGATTAACAAACATTTCCGTTCCGTATTCGGAAAAAACGCTTCAGGGGTGAATTCTAAACACTTTTATGGATCCAAAAATGCAATTTAAAAAAATCGATTTTTTGAACCAAAAGATAGTATACCTCCCCATTAGTGCGATCTTGTCAAGAGCATCAATTCGTAATTTACAAAACGTTCTCTGACAAATTTTTACGTCTTTCATCTACAATGGTGCTGTGGTGCAGCGAACTTAACAATAGCATACTTTTTTTCTTTTTGGCAACATAACGTACTATTCTCAAATTGTCTTTCGAAATAAAATGATGATGGTAAAACTTATCTGGTTATCAGAGCCTTCGCCGGCCGTGGTGGTCTAGCGGTTCTGGCGCTGCAGTCCGGAACCGCGGGACTGCTACGGTCGCAGGTTCGAATCGTGCCTCGGGCATGGGTGTGTGTGGTGTCCTTAGGTTAGTTAGGTCTAAGTAGTTCTAAGTTCTAGGGGACTTATGACCTAAGATGTTGAGTCCCATAGTGCTCAGAGCCATTTGAACCATTTATCAGAGCCTTCAGTTCTAGTGGAATTTCCTTTTTGCGTTGTTACACTACCTCTCACTGGAGCAGGAGGAATTTTCGTGGAACTGTGTACACGTATTCTGCTCATTGGTGGTAATGATTTACTCTGTTGAGTTCCACTGTGACCGATAAGGAAGTCAGCCATTCTGTAGCCTGTATCATCTAATTCTTCACTCTGCTTGCTTCACCTGGGACGCTAGAAGATCTGGGTTTATTGTCCTCGGGACCATCAGTATCTGAATTTATGTTATCTTCCTGATCAAAGCGAGCTTTATCTTCAAGCCATTCAATAATAGCTGACTGAAAATTTCTATCATTTGTGCTGGCTTCAGATGATGATCTTTTGTCTTTTACCAGCAGTATGGTATTCACGTTGTAAGTAAGAATAAAAATGTTGAAACGTCCCCTTAGAAAAATTATACACGACTGTGCTTAAACTGACACACAATATTTTTAGCACAACGCAATCTGACTTTCAAAAATCCCTACAAAAAATGGCCCTGACTAACATTAACCTATACGTTTCACAAATCGCTTACCTCACAAAAATCTTGGTTACTCGAACTACTGCAATACAGCGAGCGCCACTACTGCCAGCTAAATAAAAGATTCAAACTACGGAAGGCACTAACTACTAATAGGGATAGTTAGCAAATGAAAGATTTTAATAGAGAACAAACAATGTATTTACCTTAATATCATCAAAAGTCATAATATATGTAATTTCAAAACTCCGCCATTTTCTTACACAATCACCACTGCCAATGCTAACCAGCCACTGACTGCACACAGCACAGCCAGTGATTTTCATCAGAGCGCTACGTGGGGGCGGCGTTACCAATATAAGAACCTAAACAGCCTACTTACATAGCCCATTCTCATCTGAAATACTTTATCATTGAGAAATACATTTTCCATCATAACAATACTCGGCTGTAGTTTTACATATTTCGTAATTCTCAACAAAAGGTATAACTGTGTTGAACTGATAGCTGTTATCATTAACTTGCTACTTTAACACTCCATTCAGATCAATGAGAAATAAACTAATGGAAAAATGACTTGTTTTTTAAGGAGTCTAAAAGACCCCTGGTGCCCGTTACACCTGTACAATTACAAAATTTATAGAATAAAATAGTTTCTTTGACTTATAACCAACTGTATTTCCAAGCATTACATAGGTCATAAAAATCCATGTTTTTAGACAGTTATCTGGGAAAATGGAAGGTTTCCAGGTATAAAAGACTCCTCTTTGCATCCAAGGGTTAAGTAATTTCTTTGCAAAACAGTATTTCCAGTAGGGATAAACAGAATGCGGTGGCACTGTTTCAAACCGACTGGCCTTTTATTCGGGATGGTGGAGGCTCCAGTCTCAAGAATGGTTCCTACTTTAAGGCCACGGCCACATACCTATCCCATCCTTGTCAAACTAGACCTGTAACTATGTAAATGCCTGTATACATTGTTTTTGTTATTCTTAAATTTTAGTACCAAGGCATGTCCAATAGCCACGTAAAAGTGATCTACGGATGAATGAAATTACTACTATACATTTACAAATGGATGCCGTAGTACTGTGGAGATCTCCACATGTGGGGGGGGGGGGGGGGGGCAAGAGGGAGTTCGGATTCTTTTATTCATTCAGAATTTTCATACATTTCTAGAAATGATTGTCCACCAGAGCCGCATTTTTAGAATACACAGGCCATAGGCTGAAATGTGGTGTGCACAGTATCAGCAATAACTGCACCGCTAATACTGCATTTTAGAGAAATTTTCGGAATAAAATCCTGTGCCGCTGTATTTGAGGTTTATTACCTAATTTTATAAAAATTTGCTTAATGAATGTATAAGACTAACAAAAAGGAAAAAACCGAAATAATTAAGATTTCCAGCACGACATGTTAACATCGCAATGAACGACTCATTCTATTGCTGTACAAAAAGCAAAGCACAGAGGCAGACTTGCATGAAAATGTACTAAAGGCTGCGTACATTAGGAGGGGAGAGAGACAAGATTGAACACTATGCCCCTACTTGTTCCACATGTTGACTGAACGGCCACATACAAATTTAAGCAAAAGACCGAAGGCATCAAAGTCGTACGTTTGCGAGTGACATTGCATTAATTGCAGATTAGGAAAAGGAACTGACAAGCAAACTCCCCATCGCAACCCCTCCCCCCTCATATTTAGTGGCGAGGTGCCCCACTGGAAAGCCCATCAAAACTGGACATAGATCAAGCATGAAAACAGGAAGAAGGTGTACTGAACTGAGGTAAAAAGTAGCAAAATGCAAACAGTGTACTGTCCAAGATTAACGTGTGCAAAATCGAGCGACTTTGAATGGCCGTGGTGTCGTGATTATGTGATCATGGTGTTGGACTGTGTAGAGGGAGATCCAGGTTCAAATATCCTTCATGCCTCACTTTTTTTTTTTCACACGATTGTGAAATGTCCGCCGGCCGGTGTGGCCGAGCGGTTCTAGGCGCTTCGAGTCTGGAATCGCGCGGCCGCTACAGTCGCAGGTTGGAATCCTGCCTCGGGCATGGATGTGTGTGATGTCCTTAGGTTAGTTAGTTTTAAGTAGTTCTAAGTTCTAGGGGACTGATGACCTCAGATGTTAAGTCACATAGTGCTCAGAGTAATTTTTTTGAAATGTCCGTCCGGTCACTGACGTATCTGTTCGCTGCATTCAAATTTGAGTCTTCGTGTGTGTAACGTTTGCAACAGCGACGTGTAACGAAGGGATTTCCAGACGTACGTATCACGTATTTGTTTTACACAATTACTACATGTTATGCCTCTTGTGCTCCGTTTTGGAAGTTTCGACTCTTGAATTCCTTTGTTGTAGCATAGTTCACACCCGTTTGTTTGTTGTTTTCATTTCTGTGAGAAGTCTATGCGGCATTTCGCCTGTTCTCACCATTCATCGCATTTACTTGCGACGTTAATATATTGTGACCACATATTCTGTAACCAATACACAGGAAGACAATCGCCAAGACTAGAGAAGGAGAACAGACATGTGAAAGACCGGACGGACAGTTCATAAATTTGTGAAAAAAAAATTGTAACGCGAAGGAGGTTTGAATACGGACTTCCCACCTCGCATTCCAACTACACAAACACGACCCCTTCGTTCTCCAGAGTTGCTTGTTGCTGCATATCTTGTGCTTTGATTGTCCACTGTTTCTACTTTGCTTCTTTTTCCACAGTTCAGTACACCTTTTTTTCATGCGTGACCTGTGTTAGTTTTTGACGTGCTATCCAGTAGGACATTTTACCACCAAATCTCAAGGGGTGCGCTGGGGAGTTTTCCTTGTGAGTAAAAGCAAAACTGAAACCGAACAGTTCGAAAACCAAAGAAACGATTGTGAAAACCGCGAATGAAGGGATACCAGCAAACATCAAGGTAGATGATAACAGCATACAACACTGCAGTCAGTTCTGTTACTTAGGAAGCATTGTCATCCAAGATAATTGGTGCACCCCGGAAATTAGAAGGAGAATTTCCCTCGCTAATGAGGCCTTCTGTAGCAAGTAACAGCTTCCGACAAGCAGGCATACAAGTATTAAAATTAAGGAAGAACTCAGCAGAACATTTGTCTGGAGTGTATTGTTATATGGCTGTAAAACATAATCATAATGTAACAGGATAAGTGACGTCTGGAAGCAATGAAAATGTGGATGTGGAGAAGGATGCTGAAAATAAGCTGCAGAGATAAAAAGTCGAATGAGTAGTTCCTCAAGGAAGTGGATGAAATAATAGAACTAACCACTTCCGCAAAAAAGACTAAAACGAAATTCGTTGACCACACGATAACAAGAATTCTCGACCATCATACTGGAAGGATAGGTTTCAGGGACGAAAAGAAGGTGAAGAATGCGGCAGAATTATATCTGGATCCTGTGATGGATGGGTTTCAATTCAAACAGTACGCTGACTTAAAAAGCTCGATTGGGGAGAGAGAAAAAGGGTTGCATAGACAAGGACTAGCCATTAACAGATGATGATGATGATCACGATGATCATGAAGTGCTATATTTTTTTAAAAGAGAAGAAAAAGTCGAGTTTAATGTCAATGCAGAAATCACTACTTCTAAATGGCATGCTCTATGCGATCAATAGTATACAGACACCTTCATGTTAACTGTTCCTTCTACAGCTTGTTGGTGGAACAACAGAATTGTAAATGAAAAACACAATATTGTGTATCTTCTGCAGGATTAGTGGGCATTAACGTGGGATATTTCCGCCATTCGCCTTTATGACGGCTTGTGCTGGGTACACTTTCAGAGAAGTGTCTGGATGTCTATTGAGGAATGGCAGCCCAGTTTTCCTCAAGAGCCGAAATCAGAGAATGTAGTGATCTTTGACACTGGAGCCTGGAGCGAAACCGAAGGCTGGAACACTGCACAGGCTAGTCCGTTTCAGCAGTGCTAGTTTCCATGAACCATTGCCTCGCGTTCGCCGTTTTAGAACAGGGGACAGTGTCATGCTGATACAAACAACTGTTCCTCTGTATGCAGTACACAAAGCTGTAACGTGTGTTCATATCCCTCTGCATTTAGCTATTTCTTAAGCGCAGGAAGAAGACTGAACCCTAACCACGAAGAACACCCCGTTCTTCAATGTTGGCAGGTAATATGCTCCAGCCACTCGCCAAACCCAGACTCTTCCTTCGGATTGCCATAGAGAATAGAGTCATTCATGACTCCAAATCACTCATTGCAGTCATCCACTGTCAAGTGGCTTCGCTCTTTACACCACCTCAAGCGTTGCTCGGCACTAACCACAAAAATACGAGTATGTCACTTACGAGCAGCTGCTTGATCATTGTAGCCCAATCATTTTAACTCCCAACAGACAGCCACTGTGTCAGTTGGACTGCTGGTAGCACTTTGGAACTACACTCCTGGAAATGGAAAAAAGAACACATTGACACCGGTGTGTCAGACCCACCATACTTGCTCCGGACACTGCGAGAGGGCTGTACAAGCAATGATCACACGCACGGCACAGCGGACACACCAGGAACCGCGGTGTTGGCCGTCGAATGGCGCTAGCTGCGCAGCATTTGTGCAGCGCCGCCGTCAGTGTCAGCCAGTTTGCCGTGGCATACGGAGCTCCATCGCAGTCTTCAACACTGGTAGCATGCCGCGACAGCGTGGACGTGAACCGTATGTGCAGTTGACGGACTTTGAGCGAGGGCGTATAGTGGGCATGCGGGAGGCCGGGTGGACGTAGCGCCGAATTGCTCAACACGTGGGGCGTGAGGTCTCCACAGTACATCGATGTTGTCGCCAGTGGTCGGCGGAAGGTGCACGTGCCCGTCGACCTGGGACCGGACCGCAGCGACGCACGGATGCACGCCAAGACCGTAGGATCCTACGCAGTGCCGTAGGGGACCGCACCACCACTTCCCAACAAATTAGGGACACTGTTGCTCCTGGGGTATTGGCGAGGACCATTCGCAACCGTCTCCATGAAGCTGGGCTACGGTCCCGCACACCGTCAGGCCGTCTTCCGCTCACGCCCCAACATCGTGCAGCCCGCCTCCAGTGGTGTCGCGACAGGCGTGAATGGAGGGACGAATGGAGACGTGTCGTCTTCAGCGATGAGAGTCGCTTCTGCCTTGGTGCCAATGATGGTCGTATGCGTGTTTGGCGCCGAGCAGGTGAGCGCCACAATCAGGACTGCATACGACCGAGGCACACAGGACCAACACCCGGCATCATGGTGTGGGGAGCGATCTCCTACACTGGCCGTACACCACTGGTGATCGTCGAGGGGACACTGAATAGTGCACGGTACATCCAAACCGTCATCGAACCCATCGTTCTACCATTCCTAGACCGGCAAGGGAACTTGCTGTTCCAACAGGACAATGCACGTCCGCATGTATCCCGTGCCACCCAACGTGCTCTAGAAGGTGTAAGTCAACTACCCTGGCCAGCAAGATCTCCGGATCTGTCCCCCATTGAGCATGTTTGGGACTGGATGAAGCGTCGTCTCACGCGGTCTGCACGTCCAGCACGAACGCTGGTCCAACTGAGGCGCCAGGTGGAAATGGCATGGCAAGCCGTTCCACAGGACTACATCCAGCATCTCTACGATCGTCTCCATGGGAGAATAGCAGCCTGCATTGCTGCGAAAGGTGGATATACACTGTACTAGTGCCGACATTGTGCATGCTCTGTTGCCTGTGTCTATGTGCCTGTGGTTCTGTCAATGTGATCATGTGATGTATCTGACCCCAGGAATGTGTCAATAAAGTTTCCCCTTCCTGGGACAATGAATTCACGGTGTTCTTATTTCAATTTCCAGGAGTGTATATATAGTAACTGTTCACGAATGAACAGATACCATTGATGACCGTACAGCTTCTCTAGAATAAATGATAGTTAATTGAAACCTTCAGCTGCCGACAGGTGTTGTTGATATACCTCGATGGGAACAGCTGAAAATGTGTGCCCATCAAGGTATGTCAACAACATCTGTCGGCAGCTGAGGGTTTCAATTAATTATCATTTATTCTAGAGAAGCTGCACGGTCATCAATGGTACCTGTTCATTCGTGAACAGTTACTATCTTCAGATATATAGTTAAAGGCTACCCAGCTATTGACCTTCGTCTGTGCGAATGCGTACAGGTTGCCCGAACTCTTACGAGAATCGTCACCTTAGTGTGGGCAAATATCTATTACGTACATTACGTATGTAGATCGTGGACGGTTGGGAATGTGGGTCTCATGGGAAGCGTGCAAGGGATAAGTCCGTGCAGTCGCGCTATGCATCTGTGTCCTCGGTGGATTAGATGGATATAGCGTCTACCATGTAAGCAGGAGATCCCAGGTTCGAGTCCCGGTCGGGGCACACATTTTCAGCAGTCCCCATCAACGTATATCAACAACACATGTCGGCAGCTGAGGGTTTCAATTAATTATCACTTTGGAACTCACGAGTGATTCCTTCTGCTGATTTCAAGCAGTTTTTACAACCACCCTCCGCAATGCTTGACAGTCCCTGTCCGTCAGTACACGAGGTATGCCTGGTCTTGGTTTACCTGTGGTTGTTCCTTCGTGCTTTCAGTTCCACAATCACATCATTAACAGTCGACCTGGGCAAGTATGTAAGGCTTGAAAAGACTCTGATGGATTTGTTACTCAGGTGACATGCAATGGCTAGTTCATGTTCGATATCACAGTGGTCTCCTGACGTTACCGTTTGTCTATTGACTTCGCGCCTCCTCTTAAACTGGCATGCACACCTTTCGCGACACATCTTTCGAGACACGCAGCGGTCAGGGTGTCCGGATATTTTTGACCAGATAGTGCATGATAACTACAAGCAAACTGATGGTAGCTTATTACGACCAAAATATTTCTATAGAAATACCATCGTATTTTTAAAGAAGTATTTGTTTTAAGACTAAAAACAGCCGACCAGTTGCAATGGATAAAGAAATCTTTACCTAGGTTTCGGCAGATTTAAATCTGTCTTCTTCAGAAGGCGGCAATTTTTACATAAATATGGAATGATATATCATCGTCGTGTTTTTACAAATATCTGCATAGATCCATTAGCAGAGCTCTGCTACATCCATGTACTAATTTTATTTATATGACAAACCCTATTTTCAGGGCTATATTTTAATTTGGACTAATGGATCTATGCAGATATTTGTAAAAACACGACGATGATATATCATTCCATATTTATGTAAAAATTGCCGCCTTCTGAAGAAGACAGATTTAAATCTGCCGAAACCTAGGTAAAGATTTCTTTATCCATTGCAACTGGTCGGCTGTTTTTAGTTGCTGTTGCGCAGCTATGTTTAAAATATTAAAATATTGAAGTATTTGTTTATTTGATTTCTGAATTTCCTGCTAAAACATTTGTGGTGGTTGCGTGACCTTGGTATGACGTCACGAATCAATAAGCTATCTATCAGACGCTATAGATCTTAAGACATCTTGTAGGTTTCCCAAAATATCAGTCGGCCGGAGTGGCTGTGCGGTTCTAGGCGCTACAGTCTGGAACCGAGCGACCGCTACGGTCGCAGGTTCGAATCCTGCCTCGGGCATGGATGTGTGTGATGTCCTTAGGTTGGTTAGGTTTAATTAGTTCTAAGTTCTAGGCGACTGATGACCTCAGAAGTTAAGTCGCATAGTGCTCAGAGCCATTTGAACCAAAATATCAAATGTTCAAATGTGTGTGAAATCTTATGGGACTTAACTGCTAAGGTTATCAGTCCCTAAGCTTACACACTACTTAACCTAAATGATGCTAGGGATAAACACACACACACACACAGCCATGCCCGAAGGAGGACTCGAACCTCCGCCGGGACCAGCCGCACAGCACATGACTGCAGCGCCTCAGACCGCTCGGCTAATCCCGCGCGACCCCACAATATCATACTGACGAATAAAGTCATCTGTTAAGTGGTGTCCTCCAGCTTGAAGAAATCAAGAATCCGCTCCTGACTACAGGAAGTAAAAGAAAGAAAGACTGTCATGGCCTGGATGAAATGAGGTTCGCAAGGAATTCTGTTTTTGCGAAATATAGCTAGCTTCATGTACATCTACATCTACATCCATACTCCGCAAGCCGCCTGGCGGTGTGTGGCAGAGGATACCTCTCCCTTCTATTCCAGTTTCGTATTGTTCGTGGGAAGAAAGATTGTCGGTATGCCTCTGTGTGGGCTCTAATCTCTCTGATTTTTATCCTCATGGTCTCTTCGCGAGATATACGTAGGAGGGAGCAATATATACTGCTTGACTCGTCGGTGCAGCTATGTTCTCGAAACTTCAACAATAGCCCGTACCGGGCTACTGAGAGTCTCTCCTGCAGAGTCTTCCACTGGAGTTTATCTATCATCTTCGTAACGCTTTCGCGATTACTAAAGGATCCTGTAAGGAAGCGCGCTGCTCTCCGTTGGATCTTCTCTATCAACCCTATCTGGTACGGATCCCACACAGGTGAGCAGTATTCAAGCAGTGGGCTAACAAGTGTACTGTAACCTACTTCCTTTGTTTTCGGACTGCATTTCCTTGGGATTCTTCCAATGAATCTCAGTCTGGCATCAGCTATACCGACGATTAATTTTATATGGTCATTCCATTTTAAATTACTCCTAATGCCTCCTCCCTGATAAATTATGGAATTAACTGCTTCCAGTTGCTGACGTTCTATATTGTAGCTAAATGATAAAGGATCTTTCTTTCTATGTATTCGCAGCACATTACACTGGTCTACATTGAGATTCAATTGCCATTCCCTGCTTCTGTAATCTTTTGGAAATATTGGCGGTGTTGCCAACTGATGTGCTAGGCATTTGGCTGAGCGCCACAGGCAATTTGACGTGAGGGACCGCGGTGTTCCAGAAGTGATTCACATCCGCTGTCCACCGAAAAATCCAGCCGAAAAAGCCAGTACTAAAGTATAGTCACTTGCGATTGTAAGAGTGGCGTTGAAACAATCACATTTTGCTTTAAGTGTTGAATATCTGAGCGCATACTCCTTTGTGATGCGGGGCCTCGATGCTGCAGTTGAAATGCTAGCTTGTTATCTGTGACTCTATTAAACCTCAGATTTAACATTGTCGAGCGCAATGGCAAATGCCATCGCTTTTCCAATCACGATATACGCTCACGGAAAGAAAATACCAACACCAAGGAGAAGTTGTGCGACATAAACGAAAGTTGGTAGGCGTGTTTTTACATCTGAAAGATAATGTCTATTCCAGTTTTGCAGCAGACGCGTAAGAGTCTAGTAGTGTCACTATGAGAATGTAAATCAGATTTGCTTTAAATACGCGGTGTAACGGTCATGACGTTAGTTATCTTTGAGATTGGATGAGATGAGTTGATATTAGTAAGAAATCCATTTGAGGCGACACAGAGGCCGTTATCAACACCTCACAGAGTTCGAACGAGGACTACGAGAAGCTGGATGTTCCTCCAAAGATACTGCATAAATACTTCAAAGCAATTCAGCCACTGTACTTGACTGCTGGCAGTGGTGGTCACGAGAATGTACGGTTGCAAGAAGACCGAGCTCCGGATGGCCACGTGGCACTTCCGAGAGGGAAGACTGCTGCGTTTGGCTTATAGCTCTGGTGCATCGAACTGCATCTGCAGCAGCAGTTTGGGCAGCAGTTGGCATCACAGTGAACAGCTAAATGTTAAAAATCGATTATTTCAAGGGCAGCTCCGAGCCGGAAGCCGTGTAGCGGGTATTCCACTGACCCCAAACCACCGCCATTTGCGACGGACCTACACCTGGAGTTATCGTCTGGGGTGTGATTTAGTATGACAGCAGGAGCACTCTCGTGGTTATCCCACGCACCCTGACTGCACATTTGTATGTCAAGCTGGTGATTCGACCTTTGGAGCTGCCATTCATGAGCAGCAGTCTAGGGGGTGTTTTCCAGCAGGATAACGCTGGCCACATAAAGCTGTTGTAACCCTACATGTTCTACAGAGTGTCGACATGATGCCTTGGCCTGCCCAATCATTGTATCCCCAAACGAGTTTGCATGGGACATCATCGGACGACAACTCCTGCAACCAGCAATAGCCGCCCATGTATAGACCGACCAAGTGAGAACCCGCCATGTTAGCCGAGAGGGCTAATGTGCTGCTTCCTGGACTCGGATAGGCGCGCCGTCCCTGGGTCGAATCCGCTCAGTGGCTTAATGTCGGAGGCCGGTGTGCTGGCCAGCCTGGATGTGGTTTTTAGGCGGTTTTCCACATCCCACTGGGTGAATACCGGGCTGGTCCCCACGTACCGCCTCAGTTACATGGCTCACAGACCTCTGACCACATTCGCACTATTCCATGGATTACACTAGACACAGACAGTTGGGGTACACTAATTCTGTCCCGTGGGGGTACGGGGTGGCAGCAGGAAAGGCATCTGGCCACCCCTTCAATTAACCATGCCAAATCCGATTAACGATGCCAACCCTGCGTCACTGCGGTACAAAGGCACAAGCAAAAGAAAGGAAGTATAGACCGACCAAGTAAGACAGGCGTGGAACTCCATCCCTCACCTCTACGACACAAGGCATGCATCTCTGCATGCTTGCATTCAAAATACTGGCGGTTCACCGCTTATTAACGTACCAGCATTTAACATTTGCAATGACTTACCTCGTGCGCAGATTAACGTGTGATCTTGCTATGTTAATCACTTAAATCTGTTACCTAGACAAATGTATTCCCGAAATTTATCTACTGTACATTAATTATTTTTGGGGATTGCGATGTTTTTGCCTTAGTGTAGCGTGGGTCTGTTTGGTTGTTATGTTATCTACGGGAAACTATGCTTTTTCCTTGCCATGGCCATGGTTTCGGTGCTGTCCTGCAGCGAAAGTGGATGCTAACCAATACAAACCTCTGCTGTCGTATAGTCCTGTCGCATGTGGAACAATCGTTATTTTGACGCAGAAGAAAATCCGTCTGTGGCGCACGGATTTCAGCGTTAATACCCTGCATAACATGAACGTGGTTCCAGCATATTCCTGCCCGACACTGGATTCCATTTGTCACCGGGAAACCCCTCCCTCTTATGCAAAACTTAATCGCAACAGCAGTCGAATTTGTCCGTGGGCAAGAAAGACCTATCGCGACTTCTTCTACATCTATCTACATCTACATGGATACTCTGCAAATGACATTTAAATGCCTGGCAGAGGGTTCAGCGAACCACCTTCACAATAAGACACTTCTTGAGACTGTATTCAGTTTTCCACGTCGGAGCGACTGTAGCAGACTTGAAGAAAGTTGGAATACGAAGATGCGGATGTTAATGCATCAATCGAATTGAGAATACGTCTTTTGGTTCGCTAAAGAGAGAGAAAAATGTGTGAAATTTCAAGGTCGAAGATACAGTGAGGTGACAAGAGTCATGGGATAACGATATGCACATATACGGATGGCTGTAGTATCGCATACACACGGCATAAAAGGGCAGTGCATTGGCGGAGCTGTCATTTGTACTCAGGTGATTCATGTGAAGAAGTTTCTGAAGTGATTATGGCCTCACGACGGGAATTAACAGACTTTTCGCGCGAAATGGTAGTTGATATTAGACGCATGGGACACTCCATTTCGGAAATCGTTAAGGAATCAAATATCCCGAGATCCGTAGTGTCAAGAGTGTGCCGAGAATACTAAACTTCAGGCATTACTTCTCAACTCGGAGAAAGCAAAGGCCGACGGCCTCTACTTAATGACCCAAGAAGAGCTGCATTTGCTTAGAGTTGCCCATGCTAACAGACAAGCAACACTGCACGATATAACCGCGGAAATCAATGTGGGACGTGCGACGAATGTAAACGTTAGTACAGTGCGGCGAAATTTGGCGTTAATGGGCCGTGGCAAAAGACGACCGACACGAGTACCTTTGCTAACAGCACACTTCGGCTACAGTGTCTCTCCTAGGCTAGTGACCATATCGGTTGAATCGTAGATGACTGGAGAACCGCGGTCTGGTTAGATGAGTTCCGATTTCAGCTGGCAAGAGCTGATGGTAGGGTTCGAGAGTGACGCAGACCTCCTCGGAACCATGGACCCAAGTTGTCAACAGGGCACTGTGCAAGCTGGTGGCGGCTATGTTATGGTGGCAATATAATGGTGTGGAATGGACTGGAACTTCTGATGTAAATGAACCGATTATTGACTGGAAGCGGAGACCATCTGCAGCCGTTCATGGACTTCATTTCACCAAACAACGATAGAATTTTTATGGTTGACAATGCGCCGTGTCACTGGCCATAATTGTTCGCAGTGGTTTGAAGAACATTCTGAACAATTCGAGGGAATGATTTGGCCACCCACATCGCCCATGATTCCCATCGAACACCTATGAGACATAATCGGGAGGTCAGTTCGAGCACAAAACCCTGCACTGGCAACTCTTCCTCAGTTATGGACGGCAATAGAGGCAGCATGGCTCAATATTTTTGTAGGGGACTTCCAAGGACTTGTTGAATTCATGCCACGCGAATTGCTGCACCATGCCAGGCAAAGGAAGTCCGACACGACAATAGGAGGGATTCCAAGATGTGGCTGGTCCCGGCGGAGGTTCGAGTCCTCCCTCGGGCATGGGTGTGTGTGTTAGTCCTTAGGATAATTTAGGTTAAGTAGTGTGTAAGCTCAAGGACTGATGACCTTAGCAGTTAAGTCCCATAAGATTTCACACACATTTGAACATTTGATTCCACGACCTTGTATTTGTATATTATTATATATAACATCAGTGTATATTCTCTTGAGATTAGATTCGATTAGGTTAGTTTTTCGTTCCATAGATCTGTACTGAGGAGATCCTCGTGGATGTGGAACATGTCATTTTTTAAGTTGAAATAACAATACTAATAGTATCAATATATACAATACATCATTTGTTTCTATTAAAAAATTCGTCAATGGAGTAGAAGGAGTTGGCCACTAGTAAGTCTTTCAGGCTCCTTTTAAACTGATCTTTATTTGTAACTAAATTTTTTTATGTTCACTGGCAGATTATTGAAGAAGGGTGTTCCTGAGTAGTGGACCCCTTTTTGAACTAAAGTAAGTGCTTTTAAGTCCTTGTGGAGATCATTTTTGTTCCTGGTATTGTATGTATGAACTCAGCTGTTTGTTGGAAAAAGAGATGTATTATTTAGGACAAATTTCATTAAGGAGTAAATATACTGAGAGGCAGTAGTTAGTATACCCAGTTCTTTCAAGCGGTTTCTACAGGACGTCCGTGAATTTACTCCACAAATAATACGTATTACACGCTTTTGGACTCTGAAAACTTTTGTTTGACTTGAACAGTTACCCCAAAATATTATACCACATGACATTGTGGAATGAAAGTAGGCAAAGTATGCAAGCTTTTTCATTTTTATGTCGCCTATGTCTGCTAACACTCGAATTGCAAATACAGATTTGTTAAGGCGTTTCTGCAGTTCTGTGGTGTGCCCCTCCCAACTGAATTTATTATCAAGTTGTAATCCCAGGAATTTAAGACTGTCAACCTTTTCTATCTGCTCTTCTTCATACTTTATGCATATGCTGGGTGGGAACCTCTTACAGGTTCTGAATTGCATATAGTGAGTCTTTTCGAAGTTTAATGTCAGTGAGTTGGCTTTAAAGCATTTATTAATATCCATGAAAATATCATTAGCAGATCTTTCTAGAACTACACTCGACATACTATTTATTGCAATACTTGTGTCATCTGCAAACAAAACGAACTCAGCTTCTGGCAGTGTAACTGATGAGAGATCATTAATGTACACAAGAAAAAGCAATGGCCCTGAGATGGATCCTTGTGGGACACCACATGTAATTTCTTCCCATTTTGATGATGAATGAGGACTTAATTCATTAGTCCCTTGCACTGACACCCTTTGTTTCCTGTTAGCGAGGTATGACTTGAACCATTTTGCAGCACTGCCCGTGACACCATAGAATTCTAATTTATTTAAAAGAATGTTGTGGTTCACACAATCGAATGCCTTTGACAAATCACAGTAAATACCTGCTGCTTGTAACTTGTTATTTAATGAATTAAATACATTTTCACTGTAGGTGTAAATAGCCTTCTCGATATCAGAACCCTTCAGAAATCCAAACTGTGTTCTTGATAATATGTTATTTGTGGTCATATGGTTGAGAAGCTGCCTGTACATTACTTTTTCTAAAATTTTTGAGAATGCTGGCAAAAGTGAAATCGGTCTGTAGTTTGATGGTATCTCTTTACCTCCTTTCTTGAATAGAGGCTTAACATCTGCATATTTTAGCCAGTCAGGAAATGTCCCAGTTATAATTGACTGGTTACACAAGTAACTTAGAATTGTACTAAACTCACAAGAATATGCCTTAATTAACTTTGTTGATATTTCATCGTAACCACTAGAATGCTTTGTTTTTAAAGATTTTATTATGGAAGTTATTTCTTTTGGTGAAGTGAGTGACATATTCATGTACCTGAAGCTATTTGCAAAGGCTAGTTTCAGATATTCAGGGGCATTATTTACTGATCCTGACAGTCCCATTCTATCAGTAACGGATATAAAGAACTTGTTAAATAGATTTGCCACACTATTCCCATCGGTTACTAATGTGTTATCTACCGTTGATGCTATTTGTTCCTGTTCCTTTCTGGTTCCACCAGTCTCCTCTTTCACTATATCCCATATTGTTTTTGTTTTGTTCCCTGACTTTGCTATCTTCTTCTCGTAGTGCATTTGTTTAGATGTCTGAATTACTTTTTTTAATAGTTTACAGTATTCCTTGTATTTAGCTAACTCATCAGCATTGGAGATATTCTTGGTCGACAGATACATTTTCCTTTTCGTCTTACAGGAAATCTTCATTCCTTGTGTAATCCATGGTTTTATTATAGGCTTCTGTTTAATTTGAGTAACTTTTAGAGGAAAACAGTTTTCAAACATTGTACTGACGTTGTTCATAAATGTGTTATATTTTTCATTCATGTCATGAGCAGTATAAACATCTTTCCAGTTCATATCTTTGAGCAGTTTTCTAAAACACTCAATTTTTGATTGATTGACTACTCTCCTGTACTCAGATTTAGCAATCTTGATAATCTGCTTAGAATTTACATCTAAAACAAGGAGGTGCATGTCATGATCTGATAGTCCATTTATTACAGGTTTTATGATATGATTTTGTTCCTTTGATTTGTCTATAAAATGTTATCAATGGCTGTCCTTGAGGATTTAGTGATCCTAGTTGGGAAGTTTACAGTGTGAGTTAGATTGAAAGGTAACATTACTAACTGCAGTAAATGTTTACTGGAAGATTGCATTAGAAAATCTGTATTAAAGTCACCAGCAATCAAAATTTCTTCGTTTCTTCCTGTTAAATAACGCAAAAGAGCTTCTAGATGATTTATGAATAGATTATAATTTCCAGCAGTTGCTTGGTATATAGTTACTATTCTATAGGATCTGTTATGGAACTATACTTCTGTTGCACATGCTTCTAGATGCTGCTCTAAATGTCAATGTTCTTGAATTTATGGCAGTTTTTAATAAATGTTGCAACTCCTCCTCCATCCATATCTACTCTGCAGAAGTAGGAAGCTAGCTTAAATCCTGAAATGTCTAACATATCTATACCAGTGGTCACTTGATGTTCAGAGAGGCAGATTTTGTCAATTTGTTTAGATGAATTCATTTCATCGATACAAATGAGTAGTTCATCAACTTTATTTCTGAGTCCCGTAATGTTCTGGTGTAATAAAGATAACTGATACTGCATACTAATGGGATTATAACTGCTTTGGCGAAGATGAACTGGCAGTTTCTGATTACTTTCTGTTAAACATTGTTTAAATGGAGGCTGTATGCTAAAATCTGACTCCTGTTCATCTGTTTTCTCAAACTGAGTGTGTCTGCCAATCTCTCTTAAAACTCGTTTTCTTTCCCCCTTCTCTATCCTGAAAAGGGCATCCCTCTGATACCTGTGACCACTGGTATTTTACCACTTGTGACAGTGTCCCCCCTTACGTTTTCTGCAATCAACCCAGACAGTTTTCGCTTCTCTTTCCTATTGAGGTGAAGGCCATGCCAAGTGTAATCCCACCTATCGATTGCATCCACAGGAATCAAACCAATATGGGACCCTATATCCGTCCTAAGCAGCCACTCCAAGTTCACCCTCCCTACGGAAGAGTTCAAATGAGGCCGATCATGGCGTCTCAACACAGACACAAATTGGGAGCTTCTCAAACTCTAAGTGGCCAACACAGCGCATTGTGAAGTCATGTATTTATTAACTCTTCAGAGCAAGCATGGATACGAAATGATGACGAGAATCTGAGGAAACAAAAGACTGATTTTGTTCAGTTTTACGTTATTAAGAGACAGTGTAACTGCCAATTTGGCTGTTACTTTTGGAGGTTTACTACATTCATATCATCCAACGCTGGCCTTAGTTTAGATACAAAAATGTAGAGATACAAAAATGTAGTTATCATAATAGGTTTTCTTTCTCCACTTTAACTATGTTAGTCAACGTTAAAAAAGCTGAATGCACGAAAAGAATTAATAAATACATGAACATGGTCAGACGTCAAGTTTTATGACCAAGTTACAAATGGTATTGAAGTTGAATAAACGTTTTTTAAGTTTATTTCCTGTTTCTTTAATTTGAGGAGTATAAATCTATTTCCTACTATGCCATTTTTGTGTATATTCGCCAGGAATCTCTCAATGGTTATATTTTCGTTTTCTTCCAGATTTTTTCATTTTCAGTGATTATTTGTATATGAATGGTGCTGTGGTCTTTACGCCGAAAAATGGATTGATGTAACTCAGCACTCTAATCCATCCTGTGTGAGTCTCTTCATGTCTGTATAATTGCTGCCACCTATACATCCACTTTACTCTGTGTACTGTAGCCATACCTCGGTATATTTAATATATGAGGATGTAATTTCATATCGTTAAAACTAAAAGGTGGCATCTATACTAGTAGTGATAATATTAACCCTTCGTTGGTCTCTTATGTATCTGTGGGATAGATGGCCTAACTATTCTTCAATTTTCCGCAAGAAATAGAGATAAGCGCTCTCTGGCCCAGGAAATCTTGCATCGTACCTTCGTTACTGATTCACAGAATTTTAATCTTATAATTCTGAGGTCGCAAACGAGGCTGACGGCAGTACATGTACCGTGTAGTGTCTGCCAGAGACATAGCGCCAACTGACGTACGTATTGTCGCCACTATCGAATGCAACCATAGCGTTGTTTACACCATTATCAGGTCAGTAGCTCTGTTAACGTCTTGTACATCAGGGTATATTTCATTATTACTACGAATCCTAGATTTGACAGTGAGTGAAATATGATTCAGAAACTCCTAAGGATTTGGAAGAGGCACATCACCGTTTACATCCACCTTTTCCAGCAGTTGTCTACCGCGCTGTTGGAGCAGTGGAACTCCGTACCCCAAGAACTCCCTATCAATCCTGTGGTCAACATGGAAGCACGTTGCAGAGCATCCGTGGTGGTCACACATCCTATTAAGAACCATGTCCCCCATTTTCTAATATCCAGGGGACTATCATGAGTGGCTGTGACTACAGTGTGAAGATTGTCTTCGAATGAAGGCGTAATTTCTGCTCGTATCATTGCATATTTCTTTTAGTTGTCTTCGAAACTGTACTGCAGAAGTTGTTTCCATGTATGGTCCAAGTTTCAACGAGCACTGTGACTTGGAACTGACACATTATGCGAATGTTATTTTCGTCTTTAATTTTCCACACCAGCGTAAGTCAACAGTTCATATGCTGATTATCAGTGTTGCCTCACTTGCTGTTGTTGGCTTTTACCAGACCTGAGTATGGAAATAAAATATTGATATTGTAGCGAACGTAAGGTCCATTGGTGAAATATCAGTATTCGTGTACCGATTTTTAGACTCTTTCTTGAAACTAAAGAAAATTATCAAAGTATTGGTTCCACTAGGTTCAGCAAATGTTGAAAGATTTTGTAGTAACAACCAGGTGTTGCCAGACAACAGGCTTTCTCTCACTTTCGCGATCGTCTGGATACTGTTGTACACTCCTAGTAGTTCTACGAAGGTTATACAACAATTTTCGTAAATTTTCAAAGAAAGATTTTTTAAAGGAAACCATAGCGGTTATAAATTAATGATCTTTTATGAAAAACTTCAGTTTTCATCTCCTACAAAGTTTTTCATTACTCTAGCTGTTTATAAATATTTCATATCATTTTACGTCATTTTATCGACATTTTAAAATCATTTTAACGATAATTTTCAGTCTTTCAGGCCACTAAACCATACCCCTGCGGTTAAGGGTTCTTTCTCATATTTGTAAACAAAATTAACTCTCACTAGGGGCAGCAGTCCCTACCGCCCCCCACCCCTTTCTCTTCCCCTGCAGGCCCCATTAGCTATGTCCTGTCGTCCTCATGGAATAATATACATGTTTAAAATTCCGCATTTTCATCATGGAACACGAAGTCGAAATTGTGGCAGCCTTAGTGTCGCTTTGTACCCGAACTGCACTTAAAATGTTAAAATACATCAGCAGGATGAAAGCTAGTGAAAAGAAAACTTAAGTGTCTTGAAGAAATCATTCGGTATTAGGCTTATATATGGCAAACGTAGTCGTCAGTGCAAGGCTACGAATAATGGACGTAGGGTTCCATTTAAGAGGAGACATTTCCGACAACATTCTCTAGGAATGTATAAATCAATTACAAGACAGTAATTTGCCTAGAAGGCACATATAGTTCATCATGAAAGTAACTGAAGAAATTAGGAAATAGAAAAAGAAAATACTGCAAAGAAGACATTAAGTAACAAATGAAACATTTCATTTATGGCCACAAGTAGAAAAATTACAGATGAAATCAGGGGAAAGAAAGATCAATATTTTATGGGCATATTTAAAACTTATGCAGAAAACTGTACAAAACTTCGAAAAAGTGAAAGCTATCAATCATTCATGTTTTGGAAAAGTATTTTTCTACGGGTCTCTCTCTGAGAGTCACATGGAAGAACAAATGACAGCTGTAAGACCTCCATTTTCTCTTCCTGTTCTGGACTGAGACATCATCCATGATCCATGATTCGTGCTGCTTGATTCATTCTCGTTTTCTGCAGCACCTTGTAGTGCACACTGATTGCAGTTGACACTAAAGTAGCATCTAGAACTTTGCCTGAATACACTAATTACATTTGTTATTTTATTCAATATATATGTATGTATGTGAAAGAACTCCTCTCAGGCCCTCGAACCTTACACACAAACTCTTTTCCTTGATAGAAGTAATGTAGGAGGGTTTGTAACGCTCTAAGTCTAATATTTACAGAGATAAAGACATGCATGTTTTTTAAAACCCTACCATATAGGCTGCCTGCACAACCAGCGTTTTATGTAAACATAGCATCGACCTGCCTTATCGATCTAGTGTGCAGGGCTTCCTATAAGTCAGGGACAAGGATCTGTTTTCCATCCCCTACCATGTGGGCTGCCTAGCACAACAGGCATGTTGTGTTGGAGTACCATCAGTCTGCTTTATCAGCCTGCTTTGCATGGTAGCCTATATGTCATGGGAAAAAAGGGTCTCCAGACCTTTGGCATGTAGGCTGTGCTGCACAAGTGACTTTTTGTGGGAGTAGTACCAGACTGCTTGAAACGTCCCCTTAGAAAAATTGTACATGACTGTGCTTAAACTGACACACAATATTTTTAGCGCAACGCAATCTGACTTTCAATAATCCCTACAAAACAATGGCCCTGACTAACATTAACCTATACCTTTCACAAATCACTTACCTCACAAAAATCTTCATTACTCGAACTACTGCAATACACCGAGCGCCACTACTGCCAGCTAAATAAAAGATTCAAACTACGTATGCTAAACTAAGGGATGAGGCAATGCAGCAGCACAAAACAATTAACGCAAACAGCAATGAAAAAAATGCAGATTTGCGAAGCAAGCAGCATTATAGAAATTAGCAAAGCAATTGCAATATTACAACTAATATAAGGCAATGTGCAGCAAACAAGAAAAATAAATCAGTAGTAAACTGGCTTAGAAGAGTAACACAAAGTCAAATTCTGTAACACTATGCCTGGCAAACAGCAGCAGCCAACTAAATAACTTATATCTAAACATGACATAGCTCAAGCAGAAAAAATATTACACTAAAGACAATAATGTAGACAAGGGAAATGTATATTCACATCTTAATGTCTATGTAATTAAAGTGGTGCACCACAAAAACTAATTCTACAAAACATTACCAAGTACTTGAAAAGAAAACTATATATGCAGTTATTGTTATCAGTCCCTTCTTATTGTACTTTCCATTCCAAGAGCTCATTTTTCGAAGAATGTGGATCATAAAATAATTATTTAATAGATCTGTTGACAGAAAGTGTTCACATTAGCAAATGCATCTAAGTTTATTTTATAAAACTAATGCTGAAACACAGCTGGAAACCAGATAATAAACAAAATGAGCAATCTCTCAACTACAAAGACAATAGATGTAAAATGTTTCTCATCATTTCATTAGGCATTTTAGTAAATATCATAAATTGCGAGCTCCACAGTATGCTTTCAACAAGGAAATGTCAATAGCGAGGATAATGGCCTCCCCCTTCTTTTTTTCTACCTGTGCCTCTGAAAAGGCACACACTAATAGCTTGTTCTCCAGGCATCTGACACAGCTGGGTGCCCCGACGCATTACGTGTAGGTGGTCACTTAACTTTCTTATGGAAATATTTACGACAGCAGTTTCTGATACAGTGACAGTCTCATATACAAAATTTCACGGATCGAGAATTTGCATTGCAAATGTATAGAAACAAAATCTTATGAATATAACAGTGTCCAAAAAATTTTCGTCGGTATTGTAATACATTCACGCATTTACATACATTTCATAACTCTTAAAGTACGATTCTTGGTTTCCAACATCCTTTTCATAAATCAGAGTCCCTAACCACTACTCCTTATTCCTTACCTTACTACACATACACATATTCGTTGACACTTCTTCAATATTTCATCATAATAAATACGTAGCATAATAAACATTCCTTAACAGCACAATACACATCATCATCGTAATAATAACATCATAACACCTCAGTCAAATCTCAAAAACGTCGTAGCTTTCTGCAATAATTCCAAAACCTAAAAAAAATTCTCTGCTCATTTCAATAGCGTCATCTACCTCGAACGTACTTTAAAAATCATGATCTCATACCAAATACATCATTCAAAGCTCTCATAGTATCACAATGGTTCCAAAAAAATATGAAGAGTTCACACAGTACAGACAAAATACAATTTCATAAGCGTGAAGTTATCCAACTGTGTAATTGCGTAAACATCTGTCACTGACATACTAAAAAAAAGTTAATCTCTCAGTTACATGATCAGATAGCTGTGTAATTTATGTGTTAGAGGAATATGGTACTGGTGTAAAGTTGTATAAGCAAATAGGGCTCCTTGTGCTTGCCGAACACATGGTACATAAAGTAGGCGTGTACCCCCCTGAGGATTAATGTAATTATACCCTCAGGTGTTACAGATTACAGCAATGGAATGAAATGTATCACGGAAAACTTTCTTTGTAATTCAAAAATCTTTAAAAATAAATGTTTTAAGTACAAAATTAATCACTCAAATACGTGTATTGTAGCGCTAAACTGTGCGTCGTGTTGTAGGATAATCTCTGTGGAAGTGTCGTAGGTATCGTCCTTCGAAAGCTAAGTTCTGCAGAAGTCAATGTACTTACCTCATGATAAACAATAGTGAAATGCTTTGCGTATAGATATCTTAGTTATTACGCTTATTGTTGTGATGAAGAAAGTACTGTGCTGTAACGTATTGTTGTGCTACGAAAGAGGCTGTCTCATTGCAGCTATACCACAAAAGTTACTACTAAAACATGTTTTACTTTCCAGAAGAATTCAGAAAAACTGTGCAGATATAAAACAGAAACACCACAAAAGCAACATTGTAAATTGTCACTCATTAGTAGCGTCATGATAAAATCGTGTAGCTGTCACATAGACTAACCACTGTCTCATCTGTTCACTATAACAATGCATTCGTAATTTCTGTTTAAATAAGTTCTCTTGGTTCTTGACTGGATATTTAACTTCAAACATTGTAGCATGTTAACAGATTCTAAGTCTGACAAAGCATACTAGTAACGTGAAGTGAAAAGTTTTATGGCAAAGACAAAGTTAAAAAGCAGATTATCTTTCAATAAACGGTTTTACATATGAAATGTGGTGTAAACCCTTTGCTCTTCTCAGTACGCAATTATCATGCGGTTTTCGTCCGTAAAGAATACTGGAATTTTGCTCAAGGTTAGCGTCAATGTTATTTTTCCCTGAGCCAGCGGGCGCAAGTGGCTGCCTGCGGTGCGAGTCATTGTCTGTTTCTTTGTTGGCGCGCGTCGTTATTGGGATTTGGAGACCTAACTTCCACAAATTCACCGTGACGAGAGGGCCCTGCCCTGTTTAAAGCTCGCCAGTTCTGATGGAATTCAGGTCTGTCGTTTTGTCGGTAGTTCCTGTAGATTCTTTCTTGTCGGTTAAGTGGTGGAGAATTTCTCCCTGAATTATCACTGCACGGTGGACCGTTGCGTCTGAAGTTATTCTGTCTCCCGTGATAATAATAGTTCTGGTTGCCATATTGTCTGTTTCTGTGATTGTCTCTGTCATATCCATTACTACGGAAATGCGATCTTTTTCCTTAACTATTACTCTGCCAGTGGTTGTCATATGGGTGGTGTCTGTTTTGTTCACGATTTGCGTTGTGAGAATAGCCTTGTCGTGTATAGTTATTATTTCTTTCATCACGGAATTGCGACGGATGTGACCTGTCATTCTTGTGTTCCTGTTTTCGCATTCCGCGATTGTCAGTGTCAATTTCTAATTCTTGTAAGAGTCCCTGAAAAGCTTCAATGTCGTCTTTGCAACGCCCTGCCAAAATAATATTTCTTAAATGTTCAAGGAATTTCATTAAGCAAATGCGGATGAGTTCTGAAGTGCTGTATGGGTTTGAAAGATACTGATTCTTATGCAACATGTCTTCAAAATATTTCATAAGACTGGAAAATTCAAATTGTTCAAAGTGTTTCATCATGATGATGCTATGTTTTACTCGGTCTTGTGTAGCTTGAGACCAATATGCTGAGAGGAAGGCATGATAAAATTCTCCTTCACTGTGACAATCATGAATGACCGATCGCATTCTTACAGCTGGTTCATTCTCCAAATAGCCACACATAAATTCTAATCTGTGTTCTAATGACCAGTTGGGAGGAAAACAATGAGAGAATTGATGGAGCCACGCTTGTGGATGAATGTCGTTGGCAGAATTCTTAAACGTTTTGAATTTACGTGTAGTAATGAACAGCTTATAATCAAAATCATCATGTCGGCGAGTCGCATGTCGGTCATTGTTACGTCGTTTCGGCGGTTCCATCTCAAAATTCGGTGTACCTTGCCAATTTCTTTCATAATTTCCGAAGTGCACTGTGTTATTATTTTGTGGCTGTTCCGTATTTCTATGTCCCTCCTCCCGTATTGGAGCGCGAGTGACCTCTGAAGTACGTAATTCTTGTATTACCTGTGTCAGCTTATCTTGTACTTCCCGGATTTCTCTTTGGTGTTGCGTATTAATTTGATTCAGATTTTGTTTCAGTTTCCTAATTTGTTCACACTCTTCTGTGTCATTAAAGACTACCGGTTTTGTGTCATTCAGATTATCATCTACCTTCATAGATAAGTTAGTGACCTGATCCGAAAGTTCGGCTACTTTCTCCGATAGTGAACACATTTCCTCAGTGTGTTTTTCTGAACCAAGCTTCAGAGTGTCCATTTGTGTTGAAATCGAATCTACTGTCTCCCTTAAGTTTTCCTGAGTTTTTGCAAGTTGCGTAACCGAATCGGTAGATGCAACTGAGTCAATTTTAGCCCACAAGGTCTCATGATTTTCATGAACAATGGTTTGCAGTTCTTTTATGGCTGCTTCGTGATTCTGTAATGCATTTTCATGCTGCGAAAAAATAGGTTGAAAATGCTCACAAATTTGTGTTTTTACGTCATTACAGACTTTTTGGCATTTCGATTCAATGTTATGTAACTCAGTAGTTAAATCTTTACGTGTTTGTTCAAGTGTGGTGTCTAACTTCCGAAGATTTTGTTCCATTGTGTCTAACTTTTGAAGCTTTTGCTGTGTTTGTCTCTGATTTTGTTCCATCGTGTCTAACTTTTGAAGATTTTGTCCCATTTGTTTCTGATTTTGTTCAAGCGTTGTGTCTAACTTTTGTAGCCTTTGTCCCATTTGTTGCATTAACTGTAATAACAGTGCACTGGTGTCTGAAACATGTTCCTCAGTTCTATTCGGCAACGCATTTGAACCGGCAATATTCGCAGTTTGAATAGCAGAAAATGTGCCTTGACTTATTTGAGAAAAGGGTGAGGACGCAAAACCTGAATCTACAGTATTTGCAAGATTGTGTCCTGTCATTTCGGATTCCTGAGGCAAGCTGTTGCCGGCCGATCGATCGATAATGCTTCCCTGTTCACTAATTGTTTCACTGTCTACACCATTGTTTGCAGCCCGCTCCATTTCCCTATGTACAATTATCAAATTACTACTTTGAACATTAGTTAATTCATTACTCGGTGGCGCTAACACTCTGCTTTCGTCTTCACTGTCATTTCTCAGTTTACTTTGGAGCCTAGTATTACGTTTTTCACACGCCATTATTGTCACAATATTTCACACGACAACACAAAAAACACAATTTGAAGAGCAAAAATAAGAGAACACATTAACATAGAACTGAAAATAATATCTAGTTAATTGCAAGCGCAGTTGCGAAATACTTGGTGCAAATCTACATGCATGCCACAACTGTTTTACTGTGCAACAATGAAAAACCACAACTACCAAGGAAATTCTCTCTATAATTACGCGCTAGCAATAAACAAAAGCTACACTAAATACACAAACTACAAGAAACAATCAGAAGATTCCAGTGAGGTATCCTAGGCTAAGGGTCGACATATGAAACGTCCCCTTAGAAAAATTGTACATGACTGTGCTTAAACTGACACACAATATTTTTAGCGCAATGCAATCTGACTTTCAATAATCCCTAAAAAACAATGGCCCTGACTAACATTAACCCATACCTTTCACAAATCACTTACCTCACAAAAATCTTCGTTACTCGAACTACTGCAATACAGCGAGCGCCACTATTGCCAGCTAAATAAAAGATTCAAACTACGGAAGGCACTAACTACTGATAGGCATAATTAGCAAATGAAAGATTTTGATAGAGAACAATGTATTTACCTTAATAGTTATCAAAAGTCATAATATATACAGCAGTTCATGACATCCATTTTTACAAACTTTCAAAACTCCGCCATCTCTCTCCCCACATCCACCACTGCTGGCGGCTCACCTCCAACTGCGCAACGCTACGCGCTGTTCACATCCAGCTGCCGCTCCCCAACACTACAATGGCAGACAACAATGCAAACTAGCCACAGACTGCACACAGCACAGCCAGTGATTTTCATACAGAGCGCTACGTAACGTTGCCAATGGACAAGATGGACAGAAAGAGGAGATGGACGGAGAGAGATCAGAGGATGACATGGACAGATAGGGAGGCCAAGACGTATAATAAATACCGCACATCTGGAGTAAACTACTATTTAGTGTGAACTATCCATACCTGAAGATTGAAAACGGGAGCGGATAAGAAACAATGTATATATATATTCTGTTCGACTGCTATTTGAAGATTAGTTGTCGATGAGCCGATTAGCTCTGCCAGGTTTTGTTTTCGTTGAGCTGTTCACTGTTTGCGAGAAAACAGTCTTTTCATTTTTTCTGACACGTTACGCAACAACAGGATAAAATATGTAACCATGTGAATTACTTCATGCTTTGTGCCTGTTTGACTGGCTCCCATTCGCTGAGAAAATTCTCGTTCCGAAACAAGTCATCTTACGCGTTTCTGTCCTGTCCCATTACAACTGCAATGGTCTTTCTTGTATTGTTATTTAAGAATTATTTAATTTCGTCGAGTTCTGACTCTATCTCATCAGATGCCGGGGCTTGTAAAACTTAGTACTGGTTACATTCAATTCTATAACACTTGAGAACATTTCAGAAACTTCCAGAACATTCAATAACAGTTCTGAAATTTCTAAAGCATTCGAGAACATTTCCGAAATTTCCAAAACATTCGAAACCATTGTTGGTATCTACAGAAATTTTCAAATCAGACTCAAGCTATTACAGTGCGTTCTGCATCGAAAGGTACTTTTCAATCATTTAAATTTAGTAGGATTTTTCACTCCTGCGACTTCAACCACTTCTCATCATCCTTACATCCACAACGCCAAAACAGACCCCAATCAAATTACCTTACTGATTATGGAAGATGCATAGCCACACATGCGCGCACACACACACACACACACACACACACACACACACACACGCATACAGTGGTAGACGGTAGTATTTGTTGTGGAAATAGCCGGGGCCGCGCGGGTTAGCCGCGTGGTCTTGGGCACCTTGCCATGGTTCGCGTGGTTCCCGCCGTCAGTGGTTCGACTCCTCCCTCGGGCATAGGTGTGTGTGTTGTTCTTATCGTAAGTTAGTTTAAGTTAGATTAATTAGTGTGTAAGCTTAGAGACCGATGACCTCAGCAGTTTGGTCCCATGAGACCTTACCACAAATTTCCAAACATAAACCGGTGCATACCAGTACACGTGTTTCCTTTATTTATGTAGCTGAATACAGACGAAAGTAAATGCTGTAGGTGTCGCCTAAATTCATGGTACAAGTTTAAAAATGATGCTTCATTATATTAATGTATGGGAGCCTGAGGTACACCACCACTGTGATCCTACGTTCCTGACAGAACTGCCAATGCTGCCTCCTCAAAAAAAAAAAAAAAAAAAAAAAAAAAAAAAAAAAAAAAAAAAAAAAAAAAAAAAACATTTTGATATGTAGGTTTAGAAAAATTCTATAAATTCTATAGTTTTGTAAGTGGGTTGATAAAAACAAGATACTGCCAAACTTAATATCCACTGAGATTTGATAAAGAAACTACGTGAATTAAACATTTCGTACAGTGATTAGTGAAGAAACTTTAAATTTTCAATGATTTTAGTTTGTGTCAGAATTTCATCCGCACAAGAATAACTACAGAATATCTAAAACATAGAGAAGACCTGCTTCTAATGGCAGAGCTTCTAATCATACAATGAAGGCTTTCACGACCGGATGGTACTGTTGTTGATAATTCTTCCGGGTTATATGGCCGTGGTCCATGGAATACTTCTACACAGAAGTATGAATCCTCATCGTACTTATATGTAGAAGTATTCCATGGACCACGGCCATATAACCCGGAAGAATTATCAACAACGGCAGAGCTTCTGTTTGTTACGATGAGGATTCAGTTTATATGAACAGAATACAGGTGTCCATAGGCACAACGACTAACAGATATAGTAGTATTATAAATGAGCCACGGGAGGTCTATTCCTGAATTCTTTTCTGTACTCGCTCGTGGGCCAAATTACATATCCCCTCTGCTTTTATTTTTCCTCCACCGTCGCTCCAGATCTTAACCGGCAAAAGACGACAAAAATCGACTACCTTCAGTAAAAAAAATATATACTTCAGAACCCTCTCACTAAGTTATGAGATGCTACAATACCGTAATGAAATTGCAGCATCAACTCCATTGTTGAACACCAGTAAAATGTCTTTTTGTAAACCAATGACTCCCAAACTGGGGTAGGGTCCATGCAGAATACCGTGACCAGCAGGTGCGCGGAAGGCAGGGCAAGCGTAGGGAGAGCGGTAGTGGTGGAGGCTGAGGGCAGACACTGTAGGGGAAATGTAATTCCGAACTGCGCTGGAGGGGAAGTGCCGTGCTAAACTGAAGCCTACACTCACATTTTTTGTAAATATTAAGCGGGGCTCCTCCATGCCCACACTACCCTGATGACTATTTAAAAAGATACCTCTTCTTAGGTTAGTGTCTAAAAAGAATTCTGCCGAAAATACAGTGATTTATTTTCGCCTGGCTTGTTAACAATTTGTAACTTTCAGAGAGGTGATGGAAGCTGAATAAATGAATCAAAATTCGGACAGCAGCTGGGACTTGAATGCGGGTCTTCTTACTCACTAGGCATGAATGCTGTCCATAACACCACCGCAACACTATGGGTAACATTGCTGTACGGACTACCTATGTCCTATGGCCGCAGCAACACGAACTTCAGTTCATATCTTCAGCTTTTTTCCCCCTAGATTGTCACTATTGCCAGGGTTCTCCGGCATTGGAATAGCCCCCCTGCATTGGACGTAGTGGGGCAATCTTGTACCTCAGGTGATCTTATAGATCTCAAAATTAAATATGCTGGGGAGGACATTGGACTTGGGTAATTCATGCAGCAAAGTAGCAGATAGCGCTGAGGTGGTGTAATGGTCAGCTTTCTTGCCAAGTAAGCAAGAAAACCTGGGTGAAAGTCCTTGCCATGGTACGAATCCTAATTCATTTACCCACCTTCCATCATTATTGTAGATATAGATGAGACTCAAATGTCCTGAAGAAAATTTTATAACAAGATATATATTTCAGAGAAATGTCACGAGTGGCAAATTTTGAGTAAAAGCGACACATTTCTATTGCTGCCATGTTAAAATTTGCTTCCTTTGCCAAAACACAGCGGAGTTTACACAATCTCAGCTCACCAACATGTTGTGCAGAAGCAAATGCGAGAAAATTCTGAAACAGTGATTGATAAAGTGATGAACTGAAGGAAAGTGAGGGCAATATCTTATGAAAAAGCACATTCTCGGTACAACATAAACGTGTAGTGTCTTCACTTACGTTGTTACAAAACCCATAGCATTTCTCCTTTCACTAGCTATTGATGAGCCTTAAAAATCAGAAAGTCTGTAGTTAGTGGAATAACACGGTAGATAATGAAATTTTGCATAATAACCGTACATCAAAATACTCTCCTTTTTGCATGCTGTCATTTGTCAAAATCTCATTTCGATATCTCAAACCGTTTACGAAATACCCTGAAGAGCCAAAGAAACTGGTACGCCTTCCTAATATCGTGTAGGGCACCCACGAAAACGCAGAAGTGCCGCAACACGACGTGACATGAGCTCGACTAATGTCTGAAATAGTGCTGGAGGGAATTGACACTATGGATCATGCAGGGCTGTCCATAAATCCGTAACAGTAAATGTGCTGAAGAGCATATTGCGAGGCGTCCCATATACGCTAAATAATGTTCATGTCTGGGGAGTTTGGTGGTCAGCCGAAGTGTTCAAACTCAGAAGAATGTTTCTGAAGCCACTCTGCAGCAATTCTGAACGTTTGAGGTGTCCCATTGTCCTGCTGGAATTGCCAAGTCCATCGGAATGTACAATGGACTTGAATGGGTTCAAATGATCAGACAGGAAAGCCCATACCGATGATGTTTCGTTGAATGGTTCGCACGCTGACACTTGTTGATGGCCCAGCATTGAAATCTGCAGCAATCTGAGGAAGGGTTGCACTTCTGTCACGTTGGACTGTTCTCTTCGGTCGTCGTTGGTCCCGTTCTTGCAGGATCTTATTTCGGCCGCAGCGATGTCGGATATTTAAAAAAAAAATGTTTTACCAGGTTCCTGATATTCACGGTACGCTGCTGAAATGGTCGTACGGGAAAATCAGCACTCCATCTCCTACTTCGGAGTTGCTAAGTCCCATCGCTCTTGTGCCACTGTAACACCGCATTCAAACTCACGTAAATCTTGACAATCTGCCATTCTAGCAGCAGTAACCGATCTAACAACTGCAGCAGACAATTGTTCTCTTATTAGGCGTTGCCGACCGCAGCGTCGTATTCTACCTGTTTACATATCTCTGTATTTGAATACGCATGCCTATGCTAGTTTCTTTGGCTCCTCAGTGTATCAAGAATGTTTTGGATATTTCACTCTGGCTTTATCGCTGGCGCGGCGCGTTTGGAAATGAGTGTGCTGTGTCAGATCGAAAGACTGGTGACAGACAGGGACCTGCATCCTAGTCTAAAGAGAAATTCCACGTGTTAGCTAAATTTCGCACACAGCAACGTATTATGTAATACGCACCAAACGCAAAATCATAGCGACCCTTGTTTTTCATTGCAAACATTTTCGAATTTCGCGTGGAGTCTTACTTCCACATGAACATCACAATAATTACAACGATGAACGAAACGATGGACATATCATAAAGAACCTGACATATAAAGCTACAAATAATGGAAAATGGAATTTTTTTACGAAATAGTTTCCATAAAATCATTTGAGAAAGATCGCAGGACGTGCTCCTCGATTCTGTCGTCGCCGACCGGCCGAAAGTGGCAGACAGTGCCGGCCTCCCCTTGCGAACAAACGAATGAACTCGCCCAGCGAATTGGACGAAAAATGGCCACTGCACATCCTCCCCCGCATTCTGCGTGGACTCTAATTACATCCTGTGGGGCATAATTAAATATTCTGAGGGGTAAAAACAATTGTTGTGAACTGCGTTTCAGTGAAAAACTGAATTATTTTTAAAAGATCATTACTATTGTCACTATTTCATAAGGCAGTAACAGTGGTTTCATAAGGTAACATTAATTACATTTTTTGCCAAATAATATCATTAACTCACGATACTATGTGATGGAGGATGCTGCTTGCGAAATGAATGTATGAACATCATGTTCGTCACACAGTTCACCTGTTACTTTGTATTTCATACTATGCATCAATAATTGTAAAATTGGGATATATCCATCACATATCGTTCAATATCTCATGGAAGTTCGCACAACACACCAGAAATATCTTCATTATTCTCTTCACAACAACAAATGGAATAACTGACAGTTCAACTTAACAGTAACTATGTAATGGGTACTATACGGCTCTGAGGCGTAACAGTATAATAATAATAATTAAATGGGAATAATTGAAAATAATAATAATAATAATAATAATATTAGTGGCACCTGGTCAGATACAAAACATTGCCATGGTTAAGTGTTTCAGTTTCAGCCAGTTCAAAAGTAAGGAGCTCAGCTATCAAGTGATTTACGAACAGAAAGTATAGTTCACGGATTTTGGCTTGGCTGATTGTAAATGGAGATGACCCGTGTTGGTGAAGTGAGTGTCACTGGAGAGAGGAGTGGTGTAGAAGAGACAACCTTCTGTAATATGCGTTTTTTCTCATTGCGGATAGCGAGCTTACTTTTCTTAATCAGTAGCTGTACCTATCACTCGCGATGCACTGGAAAATGCTACATCATTCTATAAAGAAATAAGCAGTATCAATTGTTTCATTGACTCATTAGTTCGTGGTTTAATATAACATATCTGCAATTGAAAAGTAGACTCTAGCTGTAGCGACGTTGTCTGCAATCCCAGTGAGTGAATATGTTTACCAGGAGATTTTTTTTTTAACTTACTGGATTTCGGTATATGCCCATACAGTCATGTCAACAGTGGGTAGGCGATACGGCAGAGTGTTTTCAACAATTCAGAACATTCATTAGGGCCAAGTCGTACCCTGGTACGAAGTTACGCAGCTTCAGACTTGTGATGCGACGCGAGGCAGGCGAATTTCGTGTGTGTTACGACGAAGATAAGGACAACACAACACACAGTCCCGGAGGGGTGAAAAATCTCCGAGGCGGCCAAGAAATGAACTCGGGCTCTTTCGGTTAACCCAGCGAGTGGAACAGTGGTTAGCAAACTGGACTCGCCTTCGGGAGGACGACGGTTCAAACCCTCGTCCAGCCATCCTTATTTAAGTTTTACGTGATTTCCTTAAATCGAGATGACGTCACTGTTTGGTCCCCTTCCCCAAAGCAACCAACCAACCCGTCAGTTAGCAGTCTGCCACTCAGATCCCCCAGCTACCGTTGCGAGTAGCCCGAGAGATAACGTGCGGCTATTCCCAGAAGCTCAAGCAGAGCTAACAGCTTCACAGCTATTTCCTCATTTCTGGAGAGTTGTTTCCACCGTTCGTTGCGCGATGGATTCCTCTCGATCATTGTAGAGAGGGGTTATCAATTTTCTTCGCGCAGGAGGGGAGCATGCTTCGGAAATTCATCGCAGGATGGAAGAGGTATACAGAGAGCAGTCACTCACACAGTGCACACTGGTTCGGTGGTGTCGACGTTATGAGGCGGGACACGAAACATCAAGGACACGCCAAGTCCTGGGCAGGCACCCGTTGCCGCTACCAGTGTCACCATTTCGGCAGTGACATTGCTGTAGGTCGATAAGTAAAGGAACTGTGTATCACATAAAGCACCAGAAAAATCGATACGGCCAAGTTTGTGAACACTGGGTGCCCAAGCATCTTCCACAGAATTAGTAGACGACGAGAATGGGTGTTTGCCTGACATATCTGTTGAGATATGCTGAGCAAGGAACGAAATTCATTGCTCAGGTTATGGCACGAGATGTCACCACCCCATTCTGCCTCCAAAAGGATGAATATGGAGTGGCGTCCAAAAAATGTCCAATCTGTCCCGAAGACCGGAAAAGTAATGCTCAGTTTCTTTACTGACGTACAAGATCCGTTACTTATCGACTGACTACCAAACGGTGCAATATTTAACGATGAGCAGTATTGCGACAGGCCATCAAAAACAATCCCAGGGGAAAGCTCTTGAATGGGATACCGCTTCTCCAGTACAGTGCTGGATCACTTTCCTTAAAGCCCCTATATCTGTCCAGGTGACGCGCATACCGTTGGCTCTTAAACAACTTCTGAAAGATGGGAGGTTCACTTGTGACGAGCAAATACAGAATACCATGAAAAACTGGACCTTGTCAGCAGCTCAGGAGTTTCTACAGTAAAGCTATACACTTCATTCCTATGCGCTGTGATCGGTGTATCAGTGTAGAAGGGAGTTACACTAATGGAAAAACAAATCACAATACCAAAAACTAATTAATGTAGAGTAATGAAATTTCGGGAATACATTTGTCTAGGTGAAAAGTTCCCTTTTGAACATTTGTATACGAGACTGTGCTTAAACTGACTCACAATATTTTTTAGCGCAACGCAATCTGACTTTCAAAAATCCCTGCAAAAGAATGGTTCTGACTAACATTAATCTATACCTTTCACAAATAACTTACCTCACCAAAAATCTCCGTTACTCGAACTACTGCAATACAGCGAGCGCCACTACTGCCAGCTAAATAAAAGATTCAAACTACGGAAGGCACTAACTACTGATAGGGATAGTTAGCAAATGAAAGATATTAATAGAGAACAAACAATGTATTTACCTTAATAGTCATAATATATATTACAAAACTCCGCCATCTCTCTCCCCACATCCACCACTGCTGGCGGCTCACCTCCAACTGCGCAGCGCTACACGCTGTTCAAATGGCTCTGAGCACTATGGGACTCAACATCTTAGGCCATAAGTCCCCTAGAACTTAGAACTACTTAAACCTAACTAACCTAAGGACATCACACACACCCATGCCCAAGGCAGGATTCGAACCTGCGACCGTAGCAGTCCCGCGGTTCTGGACTGCAGCGCCAGAACCGCTAGACCACCGCGGCTGGCCACGCGCTGTTCACATCCAGTTGCCGCTGCCCAACACTACAATCGCAGACAACAATGCAAACTAGCCACAGACTGCACACAGCACAGCCAGTGATTTTCATACAGAGCGCTACGTAACGTTGCCAATAGGAAAACATAAACAGCCTACTTACATAGCCCCCATGCTCCCCACAAAAAATTTTACAAATTGTTTTGCCAGTGGCCAATAATGATTTGATAAAAATTTTCATAATTACAATAACAAAGATATCAAATGCACACACTTATTGATACAATGTTGGTCAAAAGCTAAAATTTTCTCACAGTCCATAAAGATAGTCCTGATCATTCATCATAATAGTAATTACAGTTTTTTTCACAAAGTCTCATTAGTAAAAGAGAATGCACACGGAAGTAGTGGATTTCCATGCAGTCTTGAAGAAGTAGCGTTGTCCTTCCAACGGAAAGACAGTGCTGACTCTTGACATGCAGACAGGTAATGGGCCACAACAGAGCAAACCCACAGCAGAGTCATTCGACGTTTTGAAGAATATTGGTAGGTAGGTCATCACAGAGCAGACCCACTGTAGTCCTGGTAGAGAGTATGGTATTGGTGGGCCACCAGAGGTGCAGACCCACTGCAGTCCTTGTAGAAATAGTGGACAGGCCGACTGTAGTCCTGGTAGAGATTGTGGTATTGGTGGGCCACCAGATGTGCAGACCCACCGTAGTCCTTGTAGAAATACTGGTATTGGTGGGTCATCAAAGATGCAGACCCACTGTAGTCCTTGTAGAAATAATGGTACTGGTGGGCCATCAAAAATGCAGACCCACTGTAGTCCTTGTAGCGATGATGGTATTGGTGGGTCATCAAAGGTGTAGACCCACTGTAGTCCTTGTAGAGATGGCCAGCAGCCATCTGCTGCGACTGTGCAGGTGCACAATCACCATAGAAGAGTCTTGCAGAGAAGATAGCAAGTCCATGAACCACCACTTGTGCACTCACAAAAAAATTTTTTTGAAGTGTCCTTAGAACCAGCAATGCTGTTAACCAGTCCCTTGCTGAATTATCAACACACGTGCAAGCACTAACAGTCCCAACTTCTCACATATTGTGCATTACTATGACCAACAGAAATGGGTGCAGTGAAACGTAACTTACAAGCTACTTAATTTGATGAACTGGTGTCAATTACAATTTTATAACATAAGAATACAATTACAAAGGTACAAAATACATAATTAAAAACATAATAATACAGATAACATTTGTAGTAATACAGGCTTTACAACAGAATAGAAATAAACATATACATCAGTGTTATAGGAATTATGACATAAGTAAATACATAAAAGATCAGAATAACTTTTGAAACATCAACTTTACACATGAGCATTAAAACAAAACAGAATAAATAATGTCTAAGCATATTTACAAAGTAAATGACATATTATTAATGCCAATTATATTTGAGGATAACAGTATTCCTCATCATAGTGAATGTAGCTTAGCATTAGAAGAAGAAAAAATTCTATGAAACTACACAGAGACAGGAAGAAAACAAATACACAAGGGTACACAAACATATAGTGGGATAACACAAAAGGAAAGGACAGGGTTCGTTTTCAGTGTAACATTTGGTACTGCAGTCCAACCCAAAACTTCATTCCATAGATCTTTCGTCTTATTTCAACCTTTGTTTTCACCAAAAAAATTCTATCCAAGCATGCTTTCTGTATTTTTCTCGTATAACCTCTCAGTGCATTTCTTCAAATTCATCGCAACTCATTCTCTTATAGGCTACCCCCTGTTAAGCTAACTTAAATCTACTGAGCTCAGATGCTAAACTAAGGGACGTGGGAATGCAGCAGCATAAAACAATTAACACAAACATCAAGGACAAAAAATTCAAATTGGCAAAGTAACTGCAATATTACAACTAATAATAGGCACTGTGCAGCAAAAAAGAAAAATAAATCCGTAGTAAAACTGGCTTAACAGCGTGATACAAAGTCAAATTCAGTAACATTATGCCTGGCAAACAGCAGCAGCAAATATAAAAAATATAAAACTTATATCTATACATGACAAAGCTCAAGCAGAAAAAATATTACAGTAAAAATGGCCATATTTAATACCTATGTCAAATCTTAACACTAGAGTGATGCATCACGAGAACTTACACTAGCAGATAAGTTACCAAATCGTAAAGAAATTATTTATGCAATTCCTGTGAAGGGAAATGTCTATTTATGTGCCCTCGTTTTCTTGGAAGTAGATCATAAATTTCTTATTGACTGGATCTGTAGGCATAAAATAACTATATTAGTAGATATATTAAATTTTATTTTAACCAATGCTGCAGTGCAGCTAGAAACTAGATATTAAAGAAACTGAGCAAATATGTACAAAGGATGGCATGAAACATCATTCATTAGCCATATGGCATTTCATAACGCAGTAAAAATTCCCTCAATTCTACAGAAAGACGCTTGTCATAATCAGGTGTGCAGATGTAAGCGTGTCGTATTTGCGGTGCTTTCTACAAAGGTATGTCAAAAGCGAGGATAATGGCCTCCCTTTTTTTTCTTTTCTACCTGTGCCTCTGAAAAGGCACGCACTCTAATGGCTTGTTCTCCAGGCGTCTGACACAGCTGGGTGCCCACGATGCACGTGCAGGTGGTCACTTAACTTTCTTACGGAAATATTTACGACAGCAGTTTCCGCTACAGTGACAGTCTCATATGAAAATTTCACAGGTCGAAAATTTGCGTTACAAATGCGTAGAAACAAAATCCTATGAATATAACAGTATGCAAAAAATTTTCGCCTGCATTGTGATACATTCACGCATTTACACACATTTCATAACTCTTAAAGTATGATTCTTGGTTTCCAACATCCTTTATCACAAGTCAGAGTCCCCAACCACTACTCATTATTCCATACCTTATTACACATATACATATTCGTCGTCACTTCTTCAATATTTCATCATAAGAGGTACATAGCATAATCAAATAACTCATATACATCAGCCTATTAATCATAAACATACCTCAGCAGCATAATACCCATCGTCGTTGTAATAATAACATCATAAGACCTCAGTCAAATCTCAAAAACGTCGTAGCTTTCTGCAATAATTTCAAAACCTAAAGAAAATTCTCTGCTCATTTCAGTAGTGTCATCTACCTCGAACGTACTTTAAAAATCATGATCTCATACCAAATATATCATTCAAAGCTCTCATAATATCACAATGAGACCGAAAAAATATGAACAGTTCACAAAGTACAGACAAAATACCATTTCGTAAGTGTGAAGTTATCCAACGGTGTAATTACGTAAACATCTGTCACTACCGTAGTAAAAAGTTTGTCTCTCTCAGTTAAATGATCAGATAGCTGTGTAATTTATGTGTTAGAGAAATATGGTACCAATGTGTAAAGCTGTATAAGCAAATACCATATTAGCTAGGGCTCCTTGTGCTTGCCAAACACATGGTACACAAAGTAAGCGTGTACCCCCCTGAGGATTAATGTAATTATACCCTCCGGTGTTACAGATTACAGCAATGGAATGAAATGTATCACGGAAAACTTTCTTTGTAATTCAAAAATCTTTAAAAATAAATGTTTTAAGTACAAAATTAATCACTGAAATGCGTGTCCTGTAGCGCTAAACGTGCATCTTGTTGTAAGATAATCTCTGTGGAAGTGTCGTAGTTATTTTCCTCCGAAAGCTAAGTTCTGCAGAAGCCAATGTACTTATCTCATGATAAACAAAAGTGAAATGCTGTGCGTAGAGATATCTTAGTTATTACGCTTATTGTTGTGATGAAGAAATTACTGTGCTATAACGTATTGTTGTGCTACGGAAAAGGCTGTCTCATTGTAGCTATACCACAAAAGTTACTACTAAAACATGTTTTACTTTCCAGAATAATTCAGGAAAACTGTGCAGATATAAAACAGATACACCGCAAACAGATTCTAAGTCTGACAAAGCATACTAGCAATGTAAAGTGAAAAGTTATATGGCAAAGACAAAGTTAAAAGGCAGATTATCTTTCAATAAACGGTTTTACATGTGAAATGTGGTGTAAACCTTTAATCTTCCTAGTACGCAGAGTTTCAACTTCAACGCAATTATCAAGTGGGATACGTAATTTCTTTGCATTTGCTTTACCGTGTAGTTTTCTCCTTTTGTCTGCTGCAGATTTTATATTTTTAAGAGCCAAATCAATTATGTCTTTGTGTCGAAGTTTACGTGTATTCGGGAAAGGTACAAGCTCTCTGATTCTGTTCGGTGGTTCTTCATTCTTTAGTACAAGAGTAGGTGGTAAAGCAGTGGAATCATGAGGCATTTCATTCAGCACATTTTGAAATAAGTGTAAATATCTGTCCCAATGCTGATGATTTCTGTGACAATAAAGTCTACAAAGCTTATTGATTTCTTTCATAATCCGTTCAGACAGGTTACAATGTGGTGAGTACAATGAAATAAAAACAGGTTTGATTTTATGATTCCGAAGCATGCGTGACCAAACAGCAGATCTGAATTGCGGTCCGTTATCTGAAATGACTATACTAACGTGTCCAACTTCACGTAAGAAATTTTTAACAAAGGCGTTGGATACAGACCGTCCAGTGGCTTTACGTAACGGAGTGAAAGAAACAAATTTTGAAGTAAGTTCAACAGCGACTAGAACGTACGAAAATCCATTCGATGTTCTGACAAGGGGTCCCAAGAGATCAACAGCAGCAAATTCTTTTAATTTAGAAGGAATAATAGGAAACAACGGAGCACGATGTGAGATAGTAGATGGTTTCGCCTTTTGACAAAGTTTACAAATAGACAAGACTCTTCGAATTCTCTTTTCCATATCGTTAAAATAACAAGTCGTTCGAAGAATATGATAACATTTTCGTGGGCCAAAATGTGCATAGCTGAAATGAATGTACCAAATGAGCTTATTAACAAAATCGTCTGGAATGCAAAGTACCCATGGCTTGTCATCAACATTGCAGCGTTTGAAGAGTATGTTGTTTCTAACCAGGTAATAATGCCGAATCTGAGTGTGTGTCTTTTCATGCCATTTACTTTTGATGTCTTTCCAAATCGGATCTTTATCTTGTTCATGAGCAATGTCCTTTAAAGATGTGGTGATGAAGTTTTCAAAGGAGACTTTCTGAATGTAAAGAATACTGAAATTTTTCTCAAGGTTGCCTTCTGTGTTACTTTTCTCAAGCCCAGCCGGTGCGCGTGACAGCGCGTCCGCAACAATGTTCTCCTTGCCGGGAATGTAGACTATTGTGAAGCGGAATTCTTGCAGAAACAATGCCCAACGTTTTAACCTGTCATGATTTAATTTTGAAGACATAAGAAATTGTAATGCACGATGATCACTGTATACTTTTACGTGCTTACCAGAAAGAAAGAAACGGAATTTGTTAAATGCGCAAACGATAGCTAAAGCTTCTAATTCAGTAACGGAATAATTTTTTTCAGATTTTGTTAGCACTCGGCTAGCAAAAGCAATGGTTTTTTGAAGAGTAGTGTCATTTTCTATGGCTTCTCGAAATAAGTGGGCACCAAGACCGACTTTAGAAGAATCCGTGCTAAGGCAGAAATCTTGTGACAGATCTGGATGAGCTAGTATTGGCGCGTGAAGTAACGCTTCTTTCAAAGAATTGAATTCCAACTGTGCCTGTTCGTCCCAGTTCCAAATAGTATTTTTTCCAGTAAGAGAACAAAGTTTTGGTGTAACTAGAATTTGCATATTCAGAAAACGACGGTAAAAATTTACGAGACCTAGAAAACTGCGGACTTGTCTTTTTGTGGATGGAACTGGAATGGCTCTGATTGCTTCTAACTTTTCAGAATCCGGCTGAATGCCTTCAGAAGAAATAATATGTCGCAAAAACCTCACCTTTGACCTACCGAATTCAGACTTTCCCAAGTTAACTGTAATTCCAGATTCTGCAAAAATACGTAACAAACTGTTGAGGATGCGGTTATGTTGTTCCCATGAAGCTTCTGCTATTAGAATATCGTCCACATATAAGGTGATGTGACGTTTTAAGAACTCAGGTAATATGGAATTTAGCCCACGAATGAATGCTGCTGAAGAAATGATCAAACCAAAAGGAAGTTTCCGAAACTGATAACAAACGCCGAAACAAAGGAAAGCTGTGTATTTTCTACATTCTGGATGAAGTTCGATCTGATAAAAGCTGGATCTGAGATCAATGGAAGACAACACTTTTACACCATTAAAATTTTGAAGAAGTTCTTCCATCGTCTGCGGCCTGTCTGTTTCAGGAATGATGATAGTATTGATTTGTCTCGAATCTAAAACAAGCCTGATCGACCCATTTTTCTTCTCAACAACATGTAACGGATTGTTGTTTGAGATTACTGCAGGCTCAATAATGCCCTCATTAGGCATAGATTGTATTTCTGTTCTAACACGGTCCCTATAATGCGCCGGAATTACGTATTGTCTAACACAAAATTTAGTATACTCACGACCACGAAATTGGTATTGAAATCCCTTGATTGTTCCTGTTTTGTGAGTAAAAACTGTGGAATGTGCTTGTAAAATCTCAAAAAGGTCCTGCCTATCAGTGTCATTGCAATTCTCAATTGTTTGAATTTTATTCTGAATTAACTCATTAATTTCAAATATGCCGTCGATATCATCCCTGTCGGTACTTGCAGAGTGATTGTTAGTGTCTAGTTCTGTGGAAAATTCTGAACTGTTGTCTAACAGAAGGTAAAGCCGATTAACTTCCTCGTCATGGTTTGAGAGCCAATCTTCAAATTTCAAAGCTATTGACTTACCTTCTTTCTCTAAACTTATTTCAGCATCGTGAAAGTTTAAGATTGCTTTGTATTCATTCAAAATGTCTACTCCCAATATAATTTCCGTCGACAATAATGGAACAATAAGAAAGTTCATGGAGAAGCAGTGGCTTTGACAAAAGAATTGTAAGTTGGTTTGTTGGCGTACATCTACACTTTTTCCAATGATTGCACCTTGTAATTTAATCTTACGTAACGGAAGTGTGGGGCAATCGTTCGATTTGTTGCATTTGCTAAAAGCTGTTTCACTAATTACTGAAATGGGACTGCCAGAGTCAAGTACTGCCGTAAATTTTACGTCATTTACAGTAATGTGAATCACAGGATATGCAATATTGTTATGTTTTACGTCGTGTTCCTGGAGTAAGATGTCCCTAATGTCTTCCATTTTTACGTAATTACTAGCTACGGCAGCTGCGTCGTCAGTTTCATAAGTACGTTTTGTGGCTGCCAGCGGTGTGAGTCATTGCCTATTGTCTCTTTGTTGGCGCGCGTCGTTATTGGGATTTGGAGACCTAACTTCTACAAATTTACCGTGACGAGAGGGTCCTGCTCTGTTTATAAATCCCGCCAGTTCTGATGCAGTTCAGGTCTGTCCTTACGATCATATCGTCTGTCGTCATGTCGGTAGATTCCATAGTTTCTTTCTTGTCTGTCACCTGGTGGAGAATTTCTCCCTGAGTCGTAACTGCGTGCTGGACCGTTGCATCTAAAGTTATTCTGTCTCCCTTGATAATAATTATTTTGGTCCCCATATTGTCTGTTTCTCTGATTGTCTCTGTGATAGTCATTACCACGGAGAGGTGATCTTTCCCTGTAATTATTACTATTCTGCCAATGGTTTTCATACGGGTGGTGCCTGTTTTGGTCACGATTTGTGTTGTGAGAATAGCCTTGTCGCGTCCAGTTATTATTTCTGTCATCGCGGAAATGTGACGGATGTGACCTGTAATTGTTGTGCTCCTGTTTTCGCGTTATCGGTAGTCAGTGTCAATTTCTAATTCTTGTAACAGCCCCTGAAAAGCTTCAATGTCGTCTTTGCAACGTCCTGCCAAAATAATATGCCATAAATGTTCAGGTAATTTGATTAAGCAAATGCGGATGAGTTCTGAGGGGCTGTATGGGTTTGACAGGTACTGATTCTTGTGCAACATGTCTTCAAAATATTTCACAAGACTGGAAAATTCAGATTGTTCGAAATGTTTCATCATTATGATGCCATGTTTTACTCGGTCTTGTGTAGCTTGAGACCAATATGCTGAGAGGAAGGCATGGTAAAATTCTCCTTCACTGTGGCAGTCGTGAATGACCGATCGCATTCTTACAGCTGGTTCATTCTCTAAATAGCCACACATAAATTCTAATCTGTGTTCTAATGACCAGTTGGGAGGAAAACAATGAGAGAATTGATGGAGCCACGCTTGTGGATGAATGTCGTTGGCAGAATTCTTAAACGTTTTGAATTTACGTGTAGTGATGAACAGCTTATAGTCAAAATCATCATGTCGGCGAGTCGCATGTCGGTCATTGTTACGTCGTTTCGGCGGTTCCATCTCAAAATTCGGTGTACCTTGACAATTTCTTTCATAATTACCGAAGTGCCCTGTGTTATTATTTTGTGGCTGTTCCGTATTTCTATGTCCCTCTTCCCGTATTGGAGTGCGAGTGTCCTCTGAAATACGTAATTCTTGTATTACCTGTGTCAGCTGATCTTGTACTTCCCGGATTTCTCTTTGGTGTTGCGTATTAATTTGATTCAGATTTTGTTTCAGTTTCCTAGTTTGTTCGCACTCTTCTGTGTTAGTGATGGCTACAGGTCTTGTGTCATTCAGATCATCATCTACCTTTGCAGATAAGTTAGTGACCCGATCCGAAAGTTCGGCTACTTTCTCCGATAGTGAACACATTTCCTCAGTATGTTTTTTTGAACCAAGTTTCAGAGTGTCCATTTGTGTTGAAATCGAATCTACTGTGTCCTTTAAGTTTTCTTGAGTTTTTGCAAGTTGCGTAACCGAATCGGTAGATGCAACTGAGTCAATTTTAGCTTGCAAGGTGTCGTGATTTTCATGAACAATAGTTTGCAGTTCTTTTATGGCTGCTTCATGATTCTGTAATGCATTTTCATGACGCGAAAAAATAGGTTTGAAATGCTCACAAATTTGTGTTTTTACGTCATTACAGACTTTCTGACATTTCGATTCAATGTTATGTAACTCAGCAGTTAAATCTTCACGTGTTTGTTCGAGAGTTTGTTCCAATGAGTCTAACTTTTGAAGCTTTTGCTGTGTTTGTCTCTGATTTTGTTCCATTGTGTCTAATTGTTGCAGTGTTTGTCTCTGATTTTGTTCCATTGTGTCCAACTTTTGAAGCTTTTGCTGTGTTTGTATCTGATTTTGTTCCATTGTGTCTAACTTTTGAAGCTTTTGCTGTGTTTGTCTCTGATTTTGTTCCATTGTGTCTAACTTTTGAAGATTTTGTCCTATTTGTTGCATTAATTGTAATAACAATGCATTAGTGTCTGGAATCTGTTCCTCTGCACTTTTCGGCAGTGCATTTGCACCAGCAACATTCACATTTTGACAAGCAGAAAATGTGTCTTGACTTATTTGAGAAAACGGTGAGAACCCAAAACCTGAGTCTACAGTATTTGCAATATTGTGTTCTGTCATTCCCAATTCCTGAGGCGAGCTGTTGCCGACCGATCGATCGATAATGCTTCCCTGTTCACTACCTGTTTCACTGTCTACACCATTATTTGCCGCCCGCTCCATTTCCCTATGCACAGTTACCAAATTACTACTTGGAATGTCTGTTAATTCACTACACAGTGGTGCTGATAAGCTACGCTCGTCGTCACTATTATTTCTCAGTTTACTTTGGAGCCTAGTGTTACGTTTTTCACACGCCATTATTGTCACAATATTTCACACGATAACACAGAAAAGCACAATTTGAAGTGCAAAAATAAGAGAACACATTAACATAGCACTGAAAATAATATCTAGTTAATTGCAAGCGCAGCTGCGAAATACTTGGTGCAAATCTACATGCATGCCACAACTGTTTTACTGTGCAACAATGAAAAACCACAACTACCAAGGAAATTCTCTCTATAATTACGCGCTAGCAATAAACAAAAGCTACACTAAATACACAAACTACAAGAAAAAATCAGAAGATTCCAGTGAGGTATCCTAGGCTAAGGGTCGACATATGAAACGTCCCCTTTTGAACATTTGTATACGAGACTGTGCTTAAACTGACTCACAATATTTTTTAGCGCAACGCAATCTGACTTTCAAAAATCCCTGCAAAAGAATGGTCCTGACTAACATTAATCTATACCTTTCACAAATAACTTACCTCACCAAAAATCTCCGTTACTCGAACTACTGCAATACAGCGAGCGCCACTACTGCCAGCTAAATAAAAGATTCAAACTACGGAAGGCACTAACTACTGATAGGGATAGTTAGCAAATGAAAGATATTAATAGAGAACAAACAATGTATTTACATTAATAGTCATAATATATATAGCAGTTCATGACAAATTACAAAACTCCGCCATCTCTCTCCCCGCATCCACCACTGCTGGCGGCTCACCTCCAACTGCGCAACGCTACGCGCTGTTCACATCCAGCTGCCGCTCCCCAACACTACAATGGCAGACAACAATGCAAACTAGCCACAGACTGCACACAGCACAGCCAGTGATTTTCATACAGAGCGCTACGTAACGTTGCCGATAAGAAAACATAAACAGCTTACTTACATAGGTAACATATTTAAGAGATTAACATTGCAAGATTGCAGGTTAATCTAAGTGGGAGATAAGGCATTGCAAATGTGAAATTCTGGTACAACCGAAAGATCGTTCAATGCAAACATGCAAACGTGCATGTATTGTGTCGTACAGGTGCCGGATGTCACTTTGTGGAGCACAGTTTCATGCCTGTTGCCCTTGGTCTGTGGGTACAGGGACGGTTAATACTGTTCGTGGATGACGCAGGAGTTGTCGTCCGATGATGTGCCCTGTGTGCTCGATTGGCGACAGGTCCGGCGATCTAGCAGGTCAAGACAACATGTTGATGTTCTGTAGAGTGTGTTGGGTTACAACAGCTGCATGTGGCCGAGCGTTATCCTGTTGGAAAACACTCCCTGATATCTTGTTCGGTATGGCACCTCAACAGATCGAATCACGATATCGATGTGCAAATTTGCAGTCAGGTTGTGTGGGATAACCAAGAGAGTGCTCCTGCTGTCATAGGAAATTGCACTCTAGTCCATAACTCCAGGTGTAGGTCCAGTGCGTCTAGCATGCAGACATGTTAGTTGCAGACCGTCAACTGGCGTCATTCTAACCAAGACACAGTCATCACTGGGACATAGCCAAAACCAGCTTTCATCACGCGACTCTGACCTCCAATGAACTCCCGGTTCAACAAACGGTGGTAGCTTCGAGTCAGTGGAATGCACCTACAGGGCGTCTGGATCTGAGCTGTCATTGAAGTAACCGATTTGTAACAGTTCGTTGTGTCACTGTGGTGCCAACTGCTGTTCAGATTGCTGCTACAGGTGCAATAGGCCTTCGATGCGCCAGAACCGTACGCCGAAGACAATAGCCTTCCCTCTCGGCAGTGCCACGTGGGCGCCCCTGAACTCTGTCTTCTTGCGGCCATACGTTCACGTGAGCACCACTGCCAGAAATGATGTGCAGTTGCTACATTCCTGCCAAGTCATTCTGCAATATCGATGAGAGACCATCGAGGTTATTATAGCCGCATTACACAACCTCGTTCAAACTCAGTGGGGTGCTGAGACAGGCGTCTTTGTCACCTTAAAGGCATTCTTGACTGACATCGACTTACCACGTTCAATCTCCAAAGTACCTAACGCTCACGATCGTTAAAGTATGTATTTAAGGCAAACATGCATAGTGGCACTACTAGCGCCACTCTTATGCGTCTGGTGGGAAATTTGAATAGATATCAAATTTCAGACGAAGAAACACGCCTAACAATTTCCGTCTACGTCGCACAACTCCTTCTTAGTGTTGCGATATTTTTTCTTCAGTGTATGATCTGTAATCATAATATTATCTGTAATCATATTATTATGTTGTTGTTGTTGTTGGCGGATTTTCCCTAAAAGGAAATCGTTAAGCTTATGACTTTGAAGGCTTGTTCTTCTTGTCCTTCCAGTACTCCTTCATTCTCTTGGAGAGGGCCTCTTTTCTCTCCTCAGACCATTCTTGTTTGGTCCGCTGTTTTAGCGCTTCTGACTTTACTTCCCAATTGTCTATGTGTTTTCGGAAGGTGCTTCTGTCTGTGGTGTTTGTGGTGCCAATTGCTTGTAGGTCTTTTCGAACTCCTTCCATCCAGGGTGTCGAGACTTTAAGTGTCATATTATTATTATTATTATTAAAATTTCCTTAGATACAATTTTCGTCTCATTTTCATTTGGGCACACCTTCTAAAACGCTTAAAAAACTAAACATCATTGTTTCGTCACTTTGAAAATAAAATTGTTCAAACAAAATTCTTTTTCTTTCTAATGTTTAGTTAATCAAATGGTTCAAATGACTTTGAGCACTATGGGACTTAACTTCTGAGATCATGAGTACCCTAGAACTTTTTTTTTTTTTTTTTTTTTTTTTAAAAAAAAAATTCTTTATTAACACAATATAATACAAATCTATAAGAAATACAGAAAGTAACCCACTACCTTAATAATTAGTGGGTCTAAGTATTATACTACTTTTAATACAGCAAGATCTACTTTTTTAGTAACTGGCTAACTTATGGACAAGGTTATTCTGTTCGACTATTCTACTATTCTATTATGTTCTGCAACGATTACAGGTGTGCCAGTTGATGTTATAAACCTACTATTGTGAGGCCTGCTCACTGAGCAAAACCCATGTGAGCGTGCCCCTAGCACTGGGCTGGCCAAGTCTGTTTTGTCGTTGCAGTCCCTATTGTTAGTGTTGTTAGTGTTCTAAATCTACTCTACTACTAGTAATAATATGTTCTATGTCTAAGTTGAGTGCAGTTGTCGTTGCCTGGTAGGTGATGCACTCGCTGTCCTGGTCCAGTAGTGCGGCGGATTCCAGTCATGGGAGACTGGCCTGCTCCGCACCCGGCGGTATGGCGAGTGCATCTCAGTCAAATCCGGTTCAATGTCATCTTTCTTGATTTCTTAGAAATTCTCGCAAAACCCTAGAACTTAGAAATACTTAAACCTAACTAACCTAAGGACATCACACACATCCATGCCCGAGGCAGGATTCGAACCTGCGACCGTAGTGGTCGCGCGGTTCCAGACTTTAGCGCCTAGAACCGCTCGGTCATTCCGGCCGGCTTTTGTTAATCGATAATGTTGATGAGGGAGTGTGTGTGTGTGTGTTTTGCGGGGAGAGGGTCTAGTTAATGTCTGATTGCACGCATGGATAATGGTCTCAGAATGGTTGGGAACCTCTGGTGTAGGTGGTGGCTGTTCGAGCCATGTGCAATGTTGCCGTATTTAACTATATTAGCGATAGAAGTCTGTTCCGTAATAGTCTTTTTTTGATGATGCGTGGACGAATGACACTTTGACTACGGCGTGTGTTTGAGTGGCTGACAGAGGGAAAGGTTTCTTTTCTTAGGCATAAGATAATAATACGAGGGGTAGGACAACTCTTAGGCCTCTCCCAGTTAATTCTTAAACCTTCTGTCTTTCCTTTCAGAAAGTGTTTGCGTCCCATCAGTGCCCGCACCCTTGGCTGTGGCCTATCTAGCCAGCCCTCGAATTGCACAAGGTACTGATCGTGATAATTTCAAGATAAAAGAATGTTGCAGATAGGCGTAAAACGGAATAAGCTAGCCTGAAGAAGAAAAGAAAAGGTAGTTTGAAGAAACTTGTTAAATAACACTGACGATGCTGTTGTGAGATTCTTAGGAGGCCGTTACTGTCTTGCAATGTAGACAACGAAGCCGCTGGCAGCGATTAGTGCACGGATGTCGTTCGGCGGCAGTAAGTGCGCGTGATGGGCTTTCTATATTCAGGGCTACGAGAGTAGGCTGCGCTCGACACGGAAGAGAAGCAATGAGAGTGGATGAGACGGCGTAATTAAAAGCCGGCGGTGCCCTGCCCTCGCGCCTAATGAGGGCGCTTTGTGTGTAATTTGAATGTGACATATGCTGGCCAGCTTTGTCGCCGGCCGGAACAATGGGGCCTTGTACCGGCGCCATCTTGACGCCGCCGCCGCCGCCGCCGCTGCGCTGTACAGTCGCGTCGCGTCCCGTCTACTCATTCGTCCTCTTTGATCTCAGCGCAGAAAATTTTGAGAGCTCGGGAATGTGGCGTCGCCCTAACCCTCCTCCATTGCGTTCAATCGTAATGCACCCTATCGACAAAGAAACTGACAATTACAATAATATAGGCCTATTATTCAGATAGTGAAGGGAGACGAAAATTTACTAGTCATGGGTGACTGGAATTCGAGTGTAGGAAAAGGGAGAGAAGGAAACGTAGTAGGTGAATATGGATTGGGGCTAAGAAATGAAAGAGGAAGCCGCCTGGTAGAATTTTGCACAGAGCACAACTTAATTATAGCTAACACTTGGTTTAAGAATCATGATAGAAGGTTGTATACATGGAAGAACCCTGGAGATACTAAAAGGTATCAGATAGATTATATAATGGTAAGACAGAGATTTAGGAACCAGGTTTTAAATTGTAAGACATTTCCAGGGGCAGATGTGGACTCTGACCACAATCTATTGACCTGTAGATTAAAACTGAAGAAACTGCAAAAAGGTGGGAATATAAGGAGATGGGACCTGGATAAACTGAAAGAACCAGAGGTTGTACAGAGTTTTAGGGAGAGCATAAGGGAACAATTGACAGGAATGGGGGAATGAAATACAGTAGAAGAAGAATGGGTAGCTTTGAGGGATGAAGTAGTGAAGGCAGCAGAGGATCAAGTAGGTAAAAAGACCAGGGCTTTTAGAAATCCTTGGGTAACAGAAGAAATATTGAATTTAATTGATGAAAGAAGAAAATATAAAAATGCAGTTAATGAAGCAGGCAAAAAGGAATACAAACGTCTCAAAAATGAGATCGACAGGAAGTGCAAAATGGCTAAGCAGGGATGGCTAGAGGACAAATGTAAGGATGTAGAGGCTTATTTCACTAGGGGTAAGATAGATACTGCCTACAGGAAAATTAAAGAGACCTTTGGAGATAAGAGAACCACTTGTATGAACATCAAGAGCTCAGATGGAAACCCAGTTCTAAGCAAAGAAGGGAAAGCAGAAAGGTGGAAGGAGTATATAGAGGGTCTATACAAGGGCGATGTACTTGAGGACAATATTATGGAAATGGAAGAGGATGTAGATGAAGATCAAATGGGAGATACGATACTGCGTAAAGAGTTTGAGAGAGCACTGAAAGACCTGAGTCGAAACAAGGCCCACGGAGTAGACAACATTCCATTGGAACTACTGACGGCCTTCGGAGAGCCAGTCCTGACAAAACTTTACCATCTGGTGAGCTAGATGTATGAAACAGGCGAAATACCCTCAGACTTCAAGAAGAATATAATAATTCCAATCCCAAAGAAAGCAGGTGTTGACAGATGTCAAAATTACCGAACAATCAGTTTAATAAGTCACAGCTGCAAAATACTAACACGAATTCTTTACAGACGAATGGAAAAACTAGTAGAAGCCGACCTCGGGGAAGATCAGTTTGGATTCCGTAGAAATACTGGAACACGTGAGGCAATACTGACCTTACGACTTATCTTATAAGAAAGATTAAGGAAAGGCAAACCTACATTTCTAGCATTTGTAGACTTAGAGAAAGCTTTTGACAATGTTGACTGGAATACTCTCTTTCAAATTCTAAAGGTGGCAGGGGTAAAATACAGGGAGCGAAAGGCTATTTACAATTTGTACAGAAACCAGATGGCAGTTATAAGAGTCGAGGGATATGAAAGGGAAGCAGTGGTTGGGAAGGGAGTAAGACAGGGTTGTAGCGTCTCCCCGATGTTATTCAATCTGTATATCGAGCAAGCAGTAAAGGAAACAAAAGAAAAATTCGGAGTAGGTATTAAAATCCATGGAGAAGAAATAAAAACCTTGAGGTTTGCCGATGACATTGTAATTCTGTCAGAGACAGGAAAGGACCTGGAAGTGCAGTTGAACGGAATGGACAGTTCTTGAAAGGAGGATATAAGATGAACATCAACAAAAGCAAAACGAGGATAATGGAATGTAGTCGAATTAAGTCGGGTGATGCTGAGGGAATTAGATTAGGAAATGAGACACTTAAAGTAGTAAAGGAGTTTTGCTATTTGGGGAGCAAAATAACTGATGATGGTCGAAGTAGAGAGGATATAAAATGTAGACTGGCAATGGCAAGGAAAGCCTTTCTGAAGAAGAGAAGTTTGTTAACATCGAGTATAGATTTAAGTGTCAGGAAGTCATTTCTGAAAGTATTTGTATGGAGTGTAGCCATGTATGGAAGTGAAACATGGACGATAAATAGTTTGGACAAGAAGAGAATAGAAGCTTTCGAAATGTGGTGCTACAGAAGAATGCTGAAGATTAGATGGGTAGATCGCATAACTAATGAGGAAGTATTGAATAGGATTGGGGAGAAGAGAAGTTTGTGGCACAACTTGACCAGAAGAAGGGATCGGTTAGTAGGACATGTTCTGAGGCATCAAGGGATCACCAATTTAGTATTGAAGGGCAGCGTGGAGGGTAAAAATCGTAGGGGGAGACCAAGAGATGAATACACTAAGCAGATTCAGAAGGATGTAGGTTGCAGTAGGTACTGGGAGATGAAGAAGCTTGCACAGGATAGAGTAGCATGGAGAGCTGCATCAAACCAGTCTCAGGACTGAAGACCACAACAACAACAGGCCTATTGCAAATATTGTGGAACTCTGTCTCGGGCCTTTCAAATCAAGGCAGAGGCGAGACAAAGAGATTGACTATGAGCGCTACTATCAACCGTGTTCTAGAAAATATTGTTAGAATTTCGAAATGAGAACGTCAAAATGAGAGACTAAGCCATTTCTTTTGAGAGAAACAATTGGAAAGAATGAAAGTCATCCGGCCGGCATTTGCAGATTACTTTGTGATACTCTCGGAAAGCCCAGAGGAAGCGACCATACAGATCGACCTCCTAGAAAGGATCGCCAGCAGAAAGGGGCTGACGATCTCGACGGAAAAGATTAAATTCATGACGAATGACAAATATGAGCCGGCCGAGGTGACCGAGCGGTTCTAGGCGCTATAGCCTGGAACCGCGCGACCGCTACGGTCGCAGGTTCGAATCCTGCCTCGGGCATGGATGTGTGTGATGTCCTTAGGTTAGTTAGGTTTAAGTAGTTCTAAGTTCTAGGGGACTGATGACCTCAGAAGTTAAGTCCCATAGTGCTCAGAACAATTTGAACCATTTTTGACAAATATGAACCGAACTTCCTTGAATAAGAAGTAGGCCAGACTAGGAGGATAAAGAAATTCGAGTACCTCGGAGAGAGCATAGAAGAAAATCGGCTAGAAAAAACTGTGATAGTCGGCCTGAGAAATGGAGTCTGCATGTGGGCTCAATAAAAGCTTTTAGAGTAAAAAGTGCATCTCTGGATTGCCAAACCAAGACAATGTAATACTGTGGTCAAAACGAAATGCCTGCACGCCCGTGAATATTCTCGATGGAATATAAGCTAAAGGAGTTGGAGGTCATGAAAGAAGAGTCCGACGAAAAATCAAGGGTGCGATTCAGAGACCCACTGGAAACTTCGGAGCAACGAAACAGTCAGCCAGAACGCGGAGAAATCTCGGAGCCCGGGGGAAAGGAAGGCAGATTCACTCCTGGAAATGGAAAAAAGAACACATTGACACCGGTGTGTCAGACCCACCATACTTGCTCCAGACACTGCGAGAGGGCTGTACAAGCAATGATCACACGCACGGCACAGCGGACACACCAGGAACCGCGGTGTTGGCCGTCGAATGGCGCTAGCTGCGCAGCATTTGTGCACCGCCGCCGTCAGTGTCAGCCAGTTTGCCGTGGCATACGGAGCTCCATCGCAGTCTTTAACACTGGTAGCATGCCGCGACAGCGTGGACGTGAATCGTATGTACAGTTGACGGACTTTGAGCGAGGGCGTATAGTGGGCATGCGGGAGGCCGGGTGGACGTACCGCCGAATTGCTCAACACGTGGGGTGTGAGGTCTCCACAGTACATCGATGTTGTCGCCAGTGGTCGGCGGAAGGTGCACGTGCCCGTCGACCTGGGACCAGACCGCAGCGACGCACGGATGCACACCAAGACCGTAGGATCCTACGCAGTGCCGTAGGGGACCGCACCGCCACTGTTGCTCCTGGGGTATCGGCGAGGACCATTCGCAACCGTCTCCATGAAGCTGGGCTACGGTCCCGCACACCGTTAGGCCGTCTTCCGCTCGCGCCCCAACATCGTGCAGCCCGCCTCCAGTGGTGTCGCGACAGGCGTGAATGGAGGGACGAATGGAGACGTGTCGTCTTCAGCGATGAGAGTCGCTTCTGCCTTGGTGCCAATGATGGTCGTATGCGTGTTTGGCGCCGTGCAGGTGAGCGCCACAATCAGGACTGCATACGACCGAGGCACACAGGGCCAACACCCGGCATCATGGTGTGGGGAGCGATCTCCTACACTGGCCGTACACCACTGGTGATCGTCGAGGGGACACTGAATAGTGCACGGTACATCCAAACCGTCATCGAACCCATCGTTCCACCATTCCTAGACCGGCAAGGGAACTTGCTGTTCCAACAGGACTATGCACGTCCGCATGTATCCCGTGCCACCCAACGTGCTCTAGAAGGTGTAAGTCAACTACCCTGGCCAGCAAGATCTCCGGATCTGTCCCCCATTGAGTATGTTTGGGACTGGATGAAGCGTCGTCTCACGCGGTCTGCACGTCCAGCACGAACGCTGGTCCAACTGAGGCGCCAGGTGGAAATGACATGGCAAGCCGTTCCACAGGACTACATCCAGCATCTCTACGATCGTCTCCATGGGAGAATAGCAGCCTGCATTGCTGCGAAAGGTGGATATACACTGTACTAGTGCCGACATTGTGCATGCTCTGTTGCCTGTGTCTATGTGCCTGTGGTTCTGTCAGTGTGATCATGTGATGTATCTGACTCCAGGAATGTGTCAATAAAGTTTCCCCTTCCTGGGACAATGAATTCACGGTGTTCTTATTTCAATTTCCAGGAGTGTACATCCCTCGTGTACGCTGCCTGATAACTTTCTGTAAGCTCCAATTTTTTTCTCGGGGCAGATTTTCTGCTGATCAACCACATCTCGCAGCAGTAACTATCGTAACGCCATGCATATGTCGAACAGTTGCTCCAGAGAAATGTTGTGGGACTTACACAAGGCTATCTGTCTCCAAAGGCACTAAGTAAAGCCGCAGTGGACTTCTCGCATCACTGCAAAGATAAGTGATACCTGTATTAAATATACTACTGTGTCCAGGAATTGGAAAAGGCACGAGTTGCACCAGTCCACAAGAAGGGTAACAGAAGTGATTCACGAAACAACTGTGCTGTCTCATTGACAGCTGTCTGTTGTAGAATGTTGAGCTCAAAAGTTATTATGTATCTCGAACAAAATGACCTCCCGCATGCCAAGCATCGCGGATTCTTAAAACATAGATCAAGCCAAACCCAACTCGCACTTTTCTCACATGACAGCCTGCAAGCCATGGATCAAGGCAACCAGGCGGATGCAGTATTTCTTCACTTCTGAAAAACTTTTCGCTCGGTGCCACATCAACAATTATCAACAAAGTACTATTATATGGGGTTTCAAACGAAATTTTTGAGTAGATTGAGGGTTTCTTGGTGGAGAGGATGCAGCAAGACGTTTTGGATGAAGAGTCATCGACAGATGTAGCAGTACCTCCAGGCTTAACTACGGAATTGTACTGGGACCAATTTTGTTCATGTTAATAAACACTGAAGCGACAAAGAAACTGGTATAAGTATGCATAGTAAAATACAGGGATATGTAAACGGGCACAATACGGCGCTGCGTTCGGCAACGCCTATATAAGACAACAAGTGTCTGGCGCAGTTGTTAGATCGGTTACTGCTGCTACAATGGCAGGTTATCAAGATTTAAGTGAGTTTGAACGTGGTGTTACAGTCGGCGCACGAGCGATGGGACACAACATCTCCGAGGTAGCGATGAAGTGGGGATTTGCCTGTATACCATTTCACTAGTGTACCGTGAATATCAGCAATCCGGTAAAACATCAAATACCCGACATCGCTGCTGCTGGAAAAATATCTTGCAAGAACGGGACCAACGAGGACCGAAGAGAATCGTTCAGCGTGACAGAAGTGCTACCGTTCCGCCATCAACAAGTTTCAGCGCAAGATTCAACGCAACATTATCGACAGGGTGTTTCGGAGCTGAAGGCCCACTCGTGTTTCCTTGCACAACACAAAAGCTTTATACTTCGCGTGGGCCTGTCGACACCGACATTGGAATGCTGATGACTGGAAACATGTTGCCTGGTCGGACGAGTCTCGTTTCAAATTGTATCAAGCGGATGGACGTGTACAACCTCATGAATCCATGGACCCTGCATGTCAGCAGGAGACTATTCAAGCTGGTGGAGAGTCTGTAATGGTGTGGGGCGTGTGCAATTGGAGTCATATGGGACCTCTGATACGTCTAGATACGACTCTGACAGGTGACTCGTACGTAAGCATCCTGTCTGATCACCTGCATCCATTCATGTCCATTGTGCAGTCCGACGGACTTGGGCAATTCCAGCAGGACAATGCGACACCCCTACTACAGAGTGGCTCCTGAACCACATTTCTGAGTTTAAACACTTCCGCTGGCCACCAAACTCCCCAGACATGAACATTATTGAGCATATCTGGGATGCCTTGCTGTTCAGAAGAGATCTACATCCCCTCGTATTCTTACGCATTTATGGACAGCCCTACAGGATTTATGGTGTCAGTTCCATGCAGCACTACTTCAGAAATTAGTCGAGTCCACGCCACGTCGTGTTGCGGCACTTCCGCGTGCTCGGTGGGGGCCCTACACGATATTAGGCAGGTGTACCAGCTTCTTTGTCACTTCAGTGTCTATTAAGAGTTGACAGACAGTGTTAATGGCAACATCAGAATTTTCGCAGAGGACGAATTTATCCACAGGGTGAGTTATTTATCTTGAGACAACGAAATATCTCAAAAACTACACACTTAATTAAAAAATAGCAAAACAAGTGTTCAAATAAATGTTATCGGCGATACTAATGTTGAGCCATCAAACTCCCCCCTCCTCGCCCCCTCCCCCTGTGCCCCAGTCCCAGAAGGTGGGGTGGGGAGTAACACTGAAATGTTAAATAGGAACTTCCCATTTTTATTGTAGAGTCGGACTCTGAAGGAAAAAATATGTAACTTTTGTATGTAACACTTTTATCGTTGTGCGATAGATGTCGCTGTAATCGTCAAATAACACAACTGAGCTCCAACAGTGGTCTTGTCTCGAGAATATTGCATTGGATCAAAGAAAGACACACGTGTATGGCAAACGACTCAGAGTTTCGCAGTTTTCTCCGTGCAGCGGTTTGGAAAAAGTCAGTCATTAACTGTTTGACTTGATCTCAATGCGTCCATATCGTCCCGTATTTCTTAAATACGTTACTTCATAGCCCAAGCGCCTTATTCGTTAAAATGCAGGCTATTATGATAGGAGAGACGTTGACATGGTTGGGGTGCGATTTCAATGACAGCGATTGCAATGACAGCAGAAGCACTCTCGTCGCTGTCCAAAGCGCCCTGACTACAAATGCGCATGTCACTCTGGTGATCGACCTGTTGTGCGGCCATTCTTGAACAGCATTCCAGGGGTTGTTTTCCAACACGATAACGCTCGCTCACATACCGCTGTTTTAACCCAACATGTTCTACAGAGTTTCGACATGTTGCCTTGGCTTGCTCGATCACCAGATCTGTCTCCAATCGAGCACATATAGAACGTCATCGGACGATAACTCTAACGTCATCCACAATCAGCATTAACACCCCCGCCCTGTATTGACTGACCAACTGCAACGGGCATGGAACTCCATCCCTCAAATTGACATCCGACACCTGCACAACACAATGCATGCACGTCTGCCTGCTTGTATTCAACATTCTGGCGGTTACTGCGGTCATAATGTACACTGTTGTTGTTGTTGTGGTCTTCAGTCCTGAGACTGGTTTGATGCAGCTCTCCATGCTACACTATCCTGTGGAAGATTCTTCATCTCCCAGGACCTACTGCAGCCTACATCCTTCTGCATCTGCTTGGTGTATTCATCTCTTGGTCTCCCTCTACGATTTTTACCCTCCACGCCGCCGTCCAGTACTAAATTTGTGATCCCTTGATGCCTCAGAACATGTCCTACCAACCAAATCCTTCTTCTAGTCAAGTTGTGCCACAAACACCTCTTCTCCCCAAGTCTATTCAATACCTCCTCATTAGTTATGTGATCTACCCATCTAATCTGCAGCATTCTTCTGTAGTACCACATTTCAAAAGCTTCTATTGTCTTCTTGTCTAAACTATTTATCGTCCATGTTTCACTTCCATACATGGCTACACTCCATACAAATACTTTGAGAAACGACTTAATGACACTTAAATCAATACTCGATGTTAACAAATTTCTCTTCTTCTGAAACGCTTTCCTTGTCATTGCCAGTCTACATTTTATATCCTCTCTACTTCGACCGTCATCAGTTATTTTGCTCCCCAAATAGCAAAACTCCTTAACTACTTTAAGTGTCTCATTTCCTAATCTAATTCCCTCAGCATCACCCGACTTAATTCGACTACATTCCATTATCCTCGTTTTGCTTTTGTTGATGTTCGTCTTATATCCTCCTTTCAAGACAGTGTCCATTCCGTTCAACTGCTCTTTTAAGTCCTTTGCTGTGTCTGACAGAATTACAATGTCGTCGGCGAACCTCAAAGTTTTTATTTCTTCTCCATGGATATTAATACCTATACCGAACTTTTCTTTTGTTTCCTTCACTGCTTGCTCAATAAACAGATTGAATAGAATCGGGGAGAGGCTACAACCCTGTCTCACTCCTTTCCCAACCACTGCTTCCCTTTTATGTCCCTCGACTCTTATAACTGCCATCTGGTTTCTGTACAAATTGTAAATAGCCTTTCACTCCCTGTATTTTACCCCTGCCACCTTCAGAATTTGAAAGAGAGTATTTCAGTCAGCATTGTCAAAAGCTTTCTCTAAGTCTACAAATGCTAGAAACGTAGGTTTGCCTTTCCTTAATCTTTATTCTAAGATAAGTCGTAGGGTCAGTATTGCCTCACGTGTTCCAGCATTTCTACGGAATCCAAACTGATCTTCCCCGAGGTCGGCTTCCACTAGTTCTTCCATTCGTCTGTAAAGAATTCGCGTTAGTATTTTGCAGCTGTGACTTATTAAACTGATAGTTCGGTAATTTTCACATCTGTCAACACCTGCTTTCTTTGGGATTGGAATTCTTATATTCTTCCTGAAGTCTGAGGGTATTTCGCCTGTCTCATACATCTTGCTCACCAGATGATAGAGTTTTGTCAGGACTGGCTCTCCCAAGGCTGTCAGTAGTTCTAATGGAATGTTGTCAAGTCTGAGGGTATTTCGCCTGTCTCATACATCTTGCTCACCAGATGATAGAGTTTTGTCAGGACTGGCTCTCCCAAGGCTGTCTACTCCCGGGGCCTTGTTTCGACTTAGGTCTTTCAGTGATCTGTCAAACTCTTCACGCAGTATCGTTGTAAAAGGTATGCGCTACCTGCGATATGTAAGCTGTAAGAGAATCTGAGACCAAAGAGCAGTGTTGACTGCAGTACGAACTGTGTACCAGTAGCAGTAAGTTGTTGCTAGCGAGCGGTCGCGTGTGTACGCTTGTTGTCGAGTCTGGTGTATCATGTTGGCTGGGCCGGTCGCGGTGCAGCGATGCCGGAGCCTGAGTATTATTGTATAAGGTAAAACAAAAGCAGCCTCGCGCAATCTAGTAATATTATGTAAACTCACATGTAAATCTTTTAAAAATGTCCTAATAATAATTTTTGTCTAATTTCTAACAAGCATTCATTTCAATTTAAAGAATTTAATATTTTTTTTAATGCATGATCATACCGATTGTTACAAAAGAAAAATCATATACTTCCTTTCATAAATAACAAATGTATAGGCCAGCATTGCACAGAGCTGTGCTGAAAAATTTTTAGGTAAGAGCAGATATATTCGCCGTTTGTATTGAGGTAAGAATTTTTGCTTTTTTATTCAGAATGATCTTACAGGGCCATGACGCAGCACTGCTGTCGTCCAAAAATTTACCAGGTTACTGAATTTATTTTTTTTTATTACGAGGTTTAAGAATTTTTCTGTTGCGAGCTTATATTAAATGAGAAAAGAATTTTGTGGGTACATTAAATGGGAATCAATTTTGTTCAGAGGTTACACAAAAATTAGAATCATTAACCCAATAATTATCCATTATATTATTTTACGTGGAGAGGTTACACTTGGCGACATCCGGCCAGGATCGGATTTCCTTTGTGAATTTCTGAGAAGTAGTCATATATCTGCTCTTATTTACTTAAATGTAGTTTGCATCTGGCACAACGCATTTACTAACTTGTCACTTGTTCTTTCACAGATCATCGGCAATTTATTGCTCTTTGTTGTAATTGTTTGTTTCATTTCGCTTTGTCTTTGTTTCATTTGTGCTTAATTTTGATTTGTGAAAAAATGCCGCGAAAAACTCTTAACAGTACATCGCGATGTGCAATGAGTGAAATTGCCGACGCGATTAATTTGACCGATAATACTTGCGACACTCAGTGTAATGGCGATAATCCTCCATTTACAGACAATCAGTGCATACCGATCACTAGTAATGATTTTAATGCTAATGATGAGCGAACAAATGCAATTATGTCCAGAGTAAATGTAACAATTGATGACGCGGCACGTTCCATTACAATGAACGCTGCCCAGTTTGACACACCCGGTTTGCAAAATTTGAATTGTGAACAAATAATTGTTTCTAACGAAGATGAACAATGTACTCAAAGTACGTCAGATTTATTTGATTCCGGTGCAGTGACCAACAGTGCACACCCGATTGGCAAACCTTTTCGAGAATCACAGAATGACCAAATGGTTACACAAAACGTGACACTTGCAAGTACGCCATCAAACAGCACAGAGAATAGAGTAGGTAATATTGGCTTGGATCAAATTATGGCAGTATTGCTACAACTCAAGAAAGAACAAAATGACAATTTCAAACGACTTAATGAAAGTTTCAAACAGCGGAATGATATACTAGATAACCATTTCAAACAACTTAATGAAAATTTCGACAACCATTTCAAACAACTTAAAGAAAAACTAGACGACAATTCCAAACAGTTGAATGAAAGTTTCAGACAGTCGAATGAAAAACACGACAACCTTAATGAACAGAACAAACAACTTAGTGAACAGATTACAGCCGTTACCGTGCAACGCCATGGTACTAAAGAACAATTATGTGACGAAATTGAGGGTTGTGCTAGGAACAGTAGTGAAGAAATTAGATTTGTTGCACAAAAATTAAGTAGTACATGTGTAGCGACAACGAAATTACTTAGGGATGAAAGTAGTGCAGTCACTGGACAATGTTCTGAAAAAGCAACACAGTTACGCGACGAGTTTAATTTAATGTCACCAGAACTTTCACACATTCTGGATGCAGAAGTCGATAAAAAAATGTGAACAACAGAACAGCCAAATTGACGAACGTTTTAAAGTGACAGAAATGAAAAATGCTTCAATCACTAACACGTCACAGCATATGCCAGATTCCGAACATTTGTCACACTCACACAGCCAGTGTAACTTAGGTAATTTACAGAGACCACGCGACTTAGAATCCGAAGAGACACAGATAAATAGATTCTCATGCAATCCTGAACCTGTTCACACATTCAGAGACGATAACGTTGATTATAATCAATTTTTATCCGTGAAAAAAATTTAAGGTACTTAATAACGACAGAACACAGATTCACGCTTTGGACTGGATACGACAATTTGCTTTTGTATTTTCATCAGCTTGGCCTATAATGCAGAAACTAGAATTGGACTGGATACGACAATTAGTTTTTGAATTTTCATCGGCATAGCCTGTAACGCAGAAACTAAAATTTATTTGCAATGCGTAATTGACCTCAGGGGATTCATTACACTTCGATGAATATGTGCCGTAGCGTGCACAGCGCCCCGAGCCGTAGTAGTGCTATTTCATCTTTAGTTTTCTGCACTGCTGCCTTCTCTTCAACTATCCTTTATATCTATCAAAACAGCTCTTCAACTATCGATCTATCTAGGATTGGAAACGTGTAAAGAAAACCCGATATGACAAATTTTACCGAAAGTGACTGTTTTCATTAGACGCTCCAGAAATGACAACCACAAGAACTTTAATACCAGACAAAAATTTAATCATCAGTATGTGTAAAATTTTCAGCAGTCGCAGACACATTTTTGGTAACAACAGAGGCTTTTCTCCGCAACAGCATCTAAGCCAACCGGTTAGCATACCTAACCAACAATGCAGTCTGCAAGGTCAACCAAGCTTTAATGTTTCGCCGCCTACACGTATAGCGTCGGCCACACCAAATAACAACGCACAGCAACAAGGAAATCACTACGTACAGAAGACACATCATTTCAATTCGTATCGCAACGCGCCGTATAGAAATGATTATCATGACAGACGTAAAAGTAATGAGCACAATTTTCAGCGTACGTTTAATAACAGTCGGTCTTACCAGCAGCAGAATCATCCGCAACAACAAATTATCATGAATGAAACAGACAGTAGATATCATCCCGAACGTAATACGTCAGGAAGAAATAACAGAACAATACAAATAGTCGAAATGCCACAGCATCCTCTCGTAAATAATAGCACGTCAGAAAGAATTTGACTAGATACAGTACATGTTGCATCTTCCAGCAACGCTAGCAATACTTTTGTCACACAGAATCTTATTCACGAAAATTTTATTAGTTTTGACGACATCCGATACACACTTTTGAATTAAAGGACAGAATCACAACGTATGTAGGCGACATTCTTATTGCAGAAGCTAACTGGTCTGAACACAATCTGATTCTTGAACAACTGTTACGAACTTTACGTGCACAAGGACTCACAGTTAATCTCAGTAAATCGCACTTTGGCAAAACTTCTATAAAATTTCTTGGACATGTAATTTCAGCAGAAGGCATTGCGCCTGACACGGAAAAACTTCAAGCTATACGTGACATTACTGTTCCTACGACGAAGAAACAATTACGCAGCTTTCTGGGATTAATTAACTTTTTTCGTAAATTTATTCATTACTCTGCTTTAGACACCCTAGATTATGTCAATTGACGGGTAAAAACACTATTTGGTCCTGGGATAGCCAAGCACATTCTGAATTTGTGAATCTGAAAGAAGCTTTGTTGAATGCACCACTTTTATCACATCCAGATCTTACTAGAAATTTTTCCATTGCTACCGACAGTTCTAACACCGCTTTAGGCGTACACATTTTTCAGGAAATTGAAGAAGATGGTACTACAGTAATTAAAAACATCGCCTTTGCGAGTCGCATTCTGTCACCTGCTGAACGCAATTATTCTGTTACAGAACTTGAAACATTATGTGTTGTATGGGCATTTACGAGATTTAGGCATTTTCGTTATGGAAGACACACTACCGTTTACACAGATCATAGAGCTATACAGTTTTTACTTTCCGCTAAATTTACTCTCGACAGATTAAGCAGATGGAAACTTTATTTACAGGAATTTAATTTTACAATTGTTCACATTCCCGGTACACAAAATATTGTAGCAGACGCACTATCCCGTTCTCTCAGCTACAATCAGCAAGACATCGCAACCAACTTCTGCAAAGCAAATTTCAGTGTCATGTATATTCAACAAGTTGCATTTGAAAATTTCAGTTCGTCGTCATTACGAGACATAGCACAAGAGCAGACTAAAGACAACGTATGGAAAGAAATAAAACACCTTTGGCAAGATAGGAATAATGTTACCATTAGAAACCATTACACTGTACGCAATAATATTCCGTTTCGTCGCTCTCACCCTGACAGCAACAACTGGTTACTATGCATTCCTGACGAGCTTGTTAACAAATTAATTTGGTATACTCATTTAAGTTACGCACATTATGGAGCCAGAAAATGTTTTCCAATACTGAGACAGAACTGTTATTTTACCAACATGGAGAAACGTATTCGACGAGTTTTAGCGTCTTGTAAAATCTGCCAGAAAGCTAAGTCACGACTTTACATATTCCTGCGTTACATCCCATTGTACCTGTTAAATTGAGACACATGGCCGCTGTAGACATTTTTGGTCCGATTCCCAGAACTAATAGAGGTTTTTGCTACATCTTTGTCGCTGTTGAACTCACTTCAAAATTTGTTACCTTCACTCCATTACGCAAAGCTACTGCTAAATATGTTTCGAAAGCATTTGTAAAACATTTTTTATTTCATGTAGGACATGTATTGAAAGTAACTTCCAACAATGAACCACAATTTCGATCTGCTATATGGACACGTATGTTACGAACAAGAAACATTTCTCCGATCTATATATCCAAGTATCATGCTTCTTCGAACCCTTGTGAACGATTAATGAAAGAAATTGGTAAACTGTGTAGAATATACTGCCATAAAAGACATATTGACTGGGACACACAAATACTCTCATTCCAGGATGTAATTAATTCCACACCAAATGAATCTACTATGCTATCTCCCGTCGACTACGACACCAAGAAATAATTCATATTGCGCTGAACAACATCAAACGTGCCGCAGAGCGCCGGAGAAGACAGCAAAAACAGGTTTGTACACGCCGTGACTTTGACATTGGACAGAAGATATTAGTGCGTACACACTATTTATCTAACAGAGGAAAGATTAGATGTAGTTAATTAGAGCTTCTATACGCAGGTCCATGTACAATTCGCAGCATTCCTCACCCCAATGTAGTACACGTCGAAACTCTGAGAACCAGAAAAAGTAAAGGCAATCACCATGTCTCCAATATTAAACCCTTTATTGAATGAACATACTTTCTGATGTATCACACTGTAATGCCATTTCCTGATTTTTATATGTCCACTTATGCAATTATATTAATGTGACTACTTACTGTTGATTATTATATTTTTTTCTTGGCAAGTGCCCGGCAAGGTAAGGTTAGCAGGTCGCTTTTCTTGTTGTTACACATAAGACCGTGCACATTTTTCCAGATAAACTTACATATTTTATGAACAATTATGCAATTCTATCTAGTGACATATCAGTTTTATCAAACTCTTTCTCCATTAAAGTCTTCAACACTCGCGTCTACAACTGTCATTTCTTGTCGTTATATATCAGACCGTGCACATTTACTCTACTTGTTTCATAACCTTGCTACAGCTGACTCATGACGAATGACATTAATAATCTTTATTTGCAGCAATAAGTCAAAAACAAATATTTTTATGCCCCAGCAATTAATTATCGATCCCAACGCAATGCATTGCTAGCACAAAAAAACGTATTACCAGTCCCAAATAATGCTACCAGTTTAAGAGAGTTCTGAGTAATGTTTTCTAGTCACAGACCTTGAATAATAGTTACAGTATGTTACATTTTCAATATATCTTATGTGACTGGAATGATCAGTTCTGAGTAATATGTCACTTGAATGATGAATTCTGAGTAATACTGAATGATGTTTTCTAGTCACAGACCTTGAATAATAGTTACAGTATGTTACATTTTCAATATGTCCTATGTCACTGGAATGATCAGTTCTAAGTGATACTGAATGATGCTTTGTAATACTGCATAAACACTATGCCAATAATTTCTGTAAATAATATTTTTGTTATACTCTATTAATGCTATGCCAATAATTAACTTTCATTTTGAATGATAACTTCTGAATAATACTGAATAAGGTTTCATAAAAATATAAGAATACTTTGTAACAGGCCAATGAGTGCCAATGATTACTATAACTAGGTGAATTATGTTAATACTATGCCATAATTAGCTCCTGTTTTGAATTATGAATTCTGATGGTTTGTAACTGGCCAATGAGTGCCAATGATTACTATACCTAAGTGAATTATGTTAATACTATGCCATTCATTAGCCCCTGTTTTGAATGATGACTTCTGTTGGTTTGTAACTGGCCAATGAGTGCCAATGATTACTATAACTAAGTGAATTATGTTAATACTATGCCATTCATTAGCTCCTGTTTTGAATGATGACTTCTGATGGTTTGTAACTGGTCAATGAGTGCCAATGTTCACTGTAATCAGATTATTTATGAACATTATTCTGTAATACTTCATACATAGTACAGAAGTGTTCAGTAACTAGGCGATGAGTGCCAACAATTAGTCAAATCGGTTGATAGACTAGTGTAATTCTCAATGATGACTAGCATGAGACTTAACGTCCTTCACCTTCTGACCTAATTACCAGAAATTACTGCAATATACGTTTGTCCTGTCTATCCTTATGATCATGGAGCACGATATTTGGTCTCTGCACTAATTCTACATTGGTGCATGAGTGTGGTGTTGACACATCATGGTGTCCACCACCTTGAACAATGGAGATGTTACTATGGTTCCACTGTTTGGTGTACCTAATGTACTACCAAAATGATAACATGGAATACTAATATGACATTTCGGTGTCTTGGCTACACTGACTAATACTTCACGGAGGAGAACTTCAGATTGTCTCACTTGGTGTTGTGCTTCTGTAGAAAGATATGGACTTTCAGTGCAGCTACGTGCAACCTAATGTGCTACAACCATGATACAATCCTTCCCTTTCCTATCCTAGTTATTGTAAAATGGTAAAAAAATACTACGTGCGTATGCACTTTGTGTCATTTGTTAATATGTTTTGTACTCATTGCGTATACATTTTGTCATTGCTAGGTATGTTCTGTACTACAGTGCGTATGCACTTTATGTCATTCGTTAATATGTTTTGTCATTGCTTGATATGTTCTGTACTCAGTGCACGTGCACTCTATTTCATTTTATGTTCTGTACTTATATATATGTATATACTCTGTGACTGTCAATTTAGTTAATTAAGTACATTTTAGAAAAATTTGTTGCTCATGGCAAGTCCAATTGACTCACCATCGCTGTCAAATATTTGCCCCCCCCGGTGGAGGGTTATGTAAGAGGTATGTGCTACCTGCGATATGTAAGCTATAAGAGAATCTGAGACCAAAGAGCAGTGTTGACTGCAGTACGAACTGTGTACCAGTAGCAGTAAGTTGTTGCTAGCGAGCGGTCGCGTGTGTACGCTTGTTGTCGAGTCTGGTGTATCATGTTGGCTGGGCCGGTCGCGGTGCAGCGATGCCGGAGCCTGAGTATTATTGTATAAGGTAAAACAAAAGCAGCCTCGCGCAATCTAGTAATATTATGTAAACTCACATGTAAATCTTTTAAAAATGTCCTAATAATAATCTTTGTCTAATTTCTAACAAGCATTCATTTCAATTTAAAGGTTTTAATATATATATTTTTTAATGCATGATCATACCGATTGTTACAAAAGAAAAATCATTTACTTCCTTTCATAAATAACAAATGTATAGGCCAGCATTGCACAGAGCTGTGCCAAAAAATTTTTAGGTAAGAGCAGATATATTCGCCGTTTGTATTGAGGTAAGAATTTTTGCTTTTTTATTCAGAATGATCTTACAGGGCCATGACGCAGCACTGCTGTCGTCCAAAAATTTACCAGGTTACTGAATTTATTTTTTTAATACAAGGTTTAGGAATTTTTCAGTTTCGATCTTTACATTAAATGGGAAACAAATTTTGTGTGCAGGTTAAATGTGAATGAATTTCTGTAGGGAGGTTACAAAATTGAAAGGAATGAATTTTGTGGGGACGTTACACTTAAATTAGAATCATTAATCAAATAATATTTATTTTATTATTTTTTGTGGGGAGGTTACGTCGTATCTCCCATTTCATCTTCATCTACATCCTCTTCCATTTCCATAATATTGTTCTCAAGAACATCGCCCCTGTATAGACCCTCTATATACTCCTTCCACCTTTCTGCTTTCCCTTCTTTGCTTAGAACTGGGTTTCCATCTGAGCTCTTGATATTCATGCAAGTCGTTCTCTTTTCTCCAAAGGTCTCTTTAATTTTCCTGTAGGCAGTATCTATCTTACCCCTCTTGAGATAAGCCTCTACATCCTTACATTTGTCCTCTAGCCATCCCTGCTTAGCCATTTTGCACTTCCTGTCGATCTCATTTTTGAGACGTTTGTATTCCTTTTTGCCTGCTTCAGTTTCTGCATTTTTGTATTTTCTCCTTTCATCAATTAAATTCAGTATCTCTTCTGTTACCCAAGGATTTCTACTAGCCCTCGTCTTTTTACCTACTTGATCCCTTGCTGCCTTCACTATTTCGTTCCTCAAAGCTATCCATTCTTCTTCTACTGTATTTCTTTGTCCCATTCCTGTCAATTGTTTCCTTATGCTCTCCCTGAAACTCTGTACAACCTCTGGTTCTTTCAGTTTATCCAAGTCCCATCTCCTTAAATTCCCACCTTTTTGCAGTTTCTTCAGTTTTAATCTACAGTTCATAACCAATAGTTTGTGGTCAGAGTCCACATCTGCCTCTGGAAATGTCTTACAATTTAAAACCTGGTTCCTAAATCTCTGTCTTATCATTATATAATCTATCTGAAATCTTCTAGCATCTCCTAGGATCTTCCATGTATACAGCCTTCTTTTATGACTCTTGAACCAAGTGTTAGCTATGATTAAGTTGTGCTCTGTGCAAAATTCTACCAGGCGGCTTCCCCTTTCATTCCTTACCCCCAGTCCTTATTCACCTGCTACTTTTCCATCTCTTCCTTTTCCTAGTCATATTCCAGTTCCCCACAACTACTAAATTTTCGTCTCTCTTCATGATTTTAAACCAAGTGTTAGCTATGATTAAGTTATGCTCTGTGCAAAATTCTACCAGGCGGCTTCCTCTTTCGTTTCTTAGCCCCAATGCATATTCACCTACTACGTTTCCTTCTCTTCCTTTTCCTATTGTCGAATTCCAGTCACCCATGACTATTAAATTTTCGTCTCCCTTCACTACCTGAATAATTTCTTTTATCTCATCATACATTTCATCAATTTCTTCATCATCTGCAGAGCTAGTTGGCATATAAACTTGTACTACTGTAGTAGGCGTGGGCTTCATGTCTATCTTGGCCACAATAAGGCGTTCCCACTTGGTCAGGTGAATAGAGGGTTATAAATACAAAATCAAATAGGGGTAATGCAGGAGTAGGTTTAGTAATAAATAAAAAAAGGCGTACAGGTCGACTTCGTCTGGTGACTGACAGAGACCGCCGACAGTTGAAGAGGGTCGTAATGTGTGATAGGCAGACATCTATCCACACCATCACACAGGAATTCCAAACTGCATCAGGATCCACTGCAAGAACTATGATACGTAGGTGGTGAGAAGACTTGGACTTCATGGTCAAGCTGCTGCTCATAAGCCACACATCAAGCCGGAAAATGCCGAACGACGTCTCGCTTGGGTTAAGGAGCGTAAACATTGGGCGATCGAACAGTGGAAAAACGTTGTGTGGGGAGATGAATCGCGGTTCACAATGTGGCGATCCGATCGCAGGACGTGGGTATGGCAAATGCCCGGTGAACGTTATCTGCCAGCGTGTGTACCGCCAACAGTGGAGTCACCGGATGCGGATAGGAGGGGCATGTGGTCAGCATCCCGCTCTCCCGGCGGCTAATTCTCAATCAAGTAGTTGGCCTCACAATGGATGAGTGCTCCCCGCTTGCCATCAGCACTCGGCAGATCATACGAGGTCATGTAGACAGTCGTTTTTCCCTCGCTCTATTTGCGAGTGGAACAGGAAGGGAAGTGACTGGTAGTGGTGGTAGTGGTACAGGGTACCCTCCGCCACGTACCGTGCTGTCCTTGTGGAGTATCTATGTAGATATAGATCATTAGGAAGATTCGCAGCGTTTGTCATAAGTTCAATAAACACAACAGATACACATAACAGAGACTTGAGTCATCAATAATATATTCCTCTTCATTATTTACAACAATCTGCCGACACTGGTGTAATATTTCGGTTTTGTGATTGTAGAAAGCACGTGGTTTAACGGCGAAGACCTTGTCGAGCCAGGGACGGAGAGTATGTTCATCCAGAAAGGAAATTCCACGAACGTTGCTCGACAGAAAGCGGAAAAGGTGAAAAACTGACGGCTTAAGATCAGGTGAATGAGATGGGTGCGGAATGACTTACCAACCAGACTCTACTATTTTTTGCCAGTCTATCCGAATGCGGGCAGACGTTACCGAGGAGTAGTACGACTTCACACAGTTTTCGTGGTCGTCGTTCTTGGACTGCGTCTGCAAAACGTCTCAGCTGATGACAATAAATGTCAGCTGTGATGGCTACGCCTCGTCCGAAGCAGTTCATAGCGCACCACAACATCGCTGTTCCACTAGATGCACAACATTCGCGCACCTCTTTGTACGGGTAGTTGCTGCTTTGTTTGGTCTCAACCATTCTTTTCTTTTCCTTACGTTAGCATAAAGACACCATTTCCCGCCACCAGTAAAGATACAGGATAGGAATGATCGGTGTTGTTCACGAGCCAATTGATGAAGAGCAAGCAGAGAGGCACATATGGCCCCCCGCTGATTTTTGTGATTTTGGCTTAAGGCTTGCGGTTCCCTTACACCCGATTATTTGATATTCCCCACTGCGTGCAAATGTCGCACAATGGTTTGTCCCATTTGCCAGTTCTCGAGTGCAATAACGTGGATCATCGTGGATTAATGCGTTTAAACAACCTTCAACAAACCGTGCATATCTTCCTGAACGTGGAGAGTCACCAGTGTCAAAAAGATCCTTCTAGCTTCCTCCGCTGTTGTCATTCCTCTACTGAAAAAGAATGTTCCCATTTCTTGACTTGGCACTCCATTTTCTAGCGTCCACAACTCCACTCACTATCTCCAAACGACAAACGTAGACTAAAATACCAACAGTGAAATACAAATAAAAAATGACAATCGATAAATAAACCCATAGCAACCAGAACCGCTCTTTAATTATACAATATATTAAAATAGGAAGTTGGTCAGTAAATAAGTCAATTGCTACAGTCAGCAGTTGAAAACAACTTTGCACTGACTTCAATCAATTTCTCAACCATTGATTGACCCAGCGCAAAATTGAACATGGAAGGAGGAGGATATGTAAGGTGGCAGATTAAATGAAGGTCAATTTCGCACCTTACATGAGAGTTTTTATACATCGTAATGAGAAGGTGAATATGTCACCTGACTTACTTCGGCAGATTTGCCTATAAAAATGTACAGTATGCAATACAGAGGGATGACACTCAATCGATGGTATTAACACACCGAACCTATATCCTGCATGTCAATGAGCAAGAGGTGAAACAAGCAGCTGGAGAGAATGGTGCATTTGGAAGCAAGTGCGAGGGACGTGCCACAGGTGGAGTACAACGGAAAGCTTTTGAAGGCGTCCTGCAGCGAGAGTCAATGAACGAGCCAGGTGACTCAGCCAGGAGGGCAAGATGGCTTTGCTTTTGCATACTACAGGCTCCCTGCAGACGTATCTCCAAGAGACAAATAATGCCCTCATGTCTCTAGTAGCTTGTAAGTGATGCACTGCTGCCACTTGTAAGATGTATACATTGCCAGCGATGGGCGAGGCATGACAGAATCTCCGACCAGAGAGCAGTTTATCGTTAGCTGTTGCTAGTCTGCACTTGACCGCGCGAGTCGACAGTAGTTGTAGCGAGTCGACAGTAGCGAGTGGGTAGCAGTCTGGTGTAGTCGGCGGGAGTCGGCATGCGTCGGCTGTGTGCTCTGCTCGCGACTCTGGTCAGGACTCTGGAGGATGAGTATTGTTGTAGAAGGTAAAGAAGCAGCCTTGCGCATATTTAATAATGTATGTTAATTGTAATTTAATTTGTTCAAAGAAATCCCCCAATAATAATTTTTATAATATAAAGCAACTGTTTTAAAGAAAAGCATTCATTTCAATTTAAAGAATTTCCAATGCATTATCATTGCATCCAAAAATCAAAGAAAAATATATGCCAGCATTGCATGGAGCTGTGTCGAAAAATGAGTAATTAAGAGCGGATATAATTGCAGTTTTATTGAGGTAAGAATTTTTGCTTTTTTTATTCAGAATAAGGGCCGAAGGTCAGCGCTGCTGTCCTCATAAAATTTATCAGGTTACAGAACTTTTTTTATTATTTTTGGTGTTTAGCAATTTTTCTATTTCGAATTTGACATTAAATGAGAAAAGAATTTTGTGGGAATATTAAGTGTGAATGCATTCTCTACACAGAGACTATAAATCGGAGCCAATTTTGTTCAGAGGTTACATTAAGATTAATTTTGTTCATAACTCAGAATAATTAAAAATTCATTTAATTATAAATAATATTTTGCGGGGAGGTTACACTTGGCTCATTCACATATTTTCATTGACATCATACTTTGCGGCGAGGTTACACACTTTACTGTAGTCCCCGCACCCGCTCACTGACGATGCAACACAGAAATTGCTTCGCGATTGCATACGACAGGCCCCCTGCTAACGTATCTCCAAGAGGATATATCGCCCTGAGGTCTATAGTAGCTTGTAACTGCTGCACCGCTGCCAATTTACTGTGGTGTCCACACCCCCACAAGACGATGTGACATAGAAATTGCTTCGCTGCAGCATATTACAGGCTCCCTACCGACGTATCTCCAAAATACTCATACCGTCATGAGGTCTCTAGTATCTTGCAATAGGTGCACCTCTGCCATTTTATTGTAGTCCCCGCGCCCTCACACTGTCGATGTGACACAGAAATGGCTTCACGAATGCATACTACAGCGCCCCTGTTGACGTATCTCCAAGAGACTAATTCCGCCCTCAGGTGTCTAGTAGTTTGTAACTGATGCATCGCTGGTACTTTACTATAGCCCCCAGACCCTCACACTGACGATGCGACACTGAAATTGCTTCGCTATTACATAGTACAGCCTACCATCTGATGTATCTTCAAGAGACTACAACCACTGTCAGGTCTCTAGTAGCTTGTAACTAATAAACCGCTGCCACTTTACTGTAGTCCCTGAAGCCTTACACTGACGATGCGACACGGAAAATACTTCACAATTGCGTACTGCAGGATCCCTGTAGAAGTATCTCCAAGAGACTACTACGACCCTCAGGTCTCTAGTAGTATGTCACTGATGCACTGCTACCCCATTACTGTAGATCCCGCACCCTCACAATGAAGATACGACACATAAATTGCACCGCGATTTCACACTACATGCCCCTGCCAATGTATATCCAAAAGACTATTACCACCCTCTGGTCTCTAGTAGTTTGTTACTGATGCACCAGTGGCACCTTACTGTAGTCCCTGAACCCTTACACTGACGATTCGACACAGAATTTGCATTGCGATAGCATACTACATGCTACCGTCTGATGTATCCTCAAGAGACTATTACGACCCTCAAGTCTCTAGTAGCTTGTAACTGAAGAACCGCTGCCACTGAAACGTGTATTCTTATAGGACGACTATTCAATGAGTTCCACCCAATAATATCCAAACAGCAGACTCTGTATACAATTTATTAAATTGCCAATACTAAACACCTTTAAATAACAACGAATTCGTATAACTTACAAAACTTAACAAATGGTTAAAGAGTGAGCTTTAAAAACAATAGCGGCGGCTTGCCACCATAAAACCAAGAACCTTTTACAATAGTGCTTTTAGAGTTTATCCAAAAGACAAAATCCAATAATAAGTTGACTTGGCATTACAATTTAAAATGATTTATATAAAAAAACTTTGAGAAAGATAATGGCGCTTGGCACCATAAAGTGAAAGAAACGCAACACAACCAATAAATATAATAACAAAATAATAATTTATTACAACCAAAGGGCGAGGGCAACTTCCAACGCAATCACAGACGCAATCACATACGAATGGGCTCTCAACACTTCTGAGCCTTCCCACTAGAAACGGTCGCTGAGAGCTCCCCGACATGCCTCCCACAACTGCCCATCACTTACGCACCTTGGTTATGTTCTGTAACAGATAATATCAACACAAATAAAATTCAAAAACACAGTATAACATCCCAACAGCACATGATAACCACAACGCCGTTAACTCGGGCTCTCTTAATAAGTGCCGGAAGCCAACACACACAAATCTCAAACAATTCTCGCTTCCTAAAACGAAACAATAAAAGCCAAGTGCACATGAATAGTCAAACCACAGTCTTAGAAGTGCCTTAACGACACCAAACGCGACTATTCCACCAAGTTAATAATAACACAGTACAAAAAATACTGAACATACCACTACATGCTGTTACACAACCAAATTGACTAGATCGTGTTGTTCAGGTCCCAGAAGACCACATATACCAAGTAGCAGTAATTCTCTGTGTATATACTGTACAAAACCGCCCTTCTTAGGCAGACTTTACCTAACACATCCACTGTCAAATGTACCATACATGAACGCAACTCCGGGCAGGACTCCAGTTCAGAAAATAAATTAGTACCAACAAATTTCGTAACGAGCCACACACATAGCAAAAAGTTCCAACAACAACATTCCACATCAGAAAAGTTCAGAAACCGCTGCTGGAGCTTCCAGGGGAAAATCTGAAGAGCCAACCGAGCCCACACCCTAACCTGGCAGACGACTCCAAAATTCAGCATCTAGTTGTCTCCGGGCGACAGTATCACAGGACCCCACCGGACCTCCACATCACACACGCAGGAAGAAAAAGTACCCCGACTCCAATTAATCACCACCGCATGGCCAGCACAGCGGCGAGTCGCCTCCGCCCCAGACCACTCTGCTCATATTGCGAGGCACAACAGCGTTAGCGCTAGTCACTAGCCGGTCAGGCAGAGCGAACTACACGTTCCGTGCAATACCCGTAAAACCAACTACCCTCTCGCTTTCCGCCGGCCACCGCAAACACACGCCAGCGACGTCATAGCAAATCGCCACTGGAGCCCACCCGCACCAGGACAGCGAACTATAATCGATTACAGTGCGCGCTCTGAACAAGATCACAAGTTAGCGGCGCGCGCCATATCAGCCACTTTATTGCAGACCACGGAAACTCACACTGACGATGCGACACAGAAATTGCTTCGCGATTGCATACTTTAGGCTCCGTGTTGTGGTATCTCCAAGAGTCTAATACTTCCCTCAGGTCTCTAGTAGCTTGTAACTGCTGCACTGCTGCCGCTTTACTGTATTGCCAGCACCACAGTAGCCATGCCGACGTATCTCCAAAAGACTAATAACGGCCTCAGGTCTCCAGTGGCTTGTAAGTGATGCTCTCCTGTCACTTTTCTGCAATCCCCTAAACCTCACACTGACAAAGAGACATCAAAATGGCTTTACTCTTGCATACTACAGGCTCTCCGCAGACGATCTCAAAGAGACTAATAACGCCCTCAGGTCTCTAGCAGCTTGTAACTGATGCACTGCTGCCACTTTACTGTACGAGGTGCATTCAAGTTCTAAGGCCTCCGATTTTTTTTTCTCCAGACTGGAAAGAGATAGAAACATGCGCATTGTTTTAAAATGAGACCACGTTCATTGTCAATACGTTCCAGAGATGGCAGCACCGTACGGCAGATGGAATTTTACCGCCAGCGGCGAGAATGAGAACTGTTTTAAATACTTAAAATGGCGACGTTTTCCTTACTTCAACAGCGTGTAATCATTCGTTTTCTGAATTTGCGTGGTGTGAAACAGTTGAAGGAGACATGTGGTGATCGAGTTATGGATGTGTCGAAAGTGCGTTCGTGGGTGCGACAGTTTAACGAAGGCAGAACATCGTGTGACAACAAACCGAAACAACCTTGGGCTCGCACAAGCCAGTCTCACGACATGACCGAGAAAGTGGAGAGAATTGTTTTGGGGGATCGCCGAATGACTGTTGAACAGATCGCCTCCATAGTTGGCATTTCTGTGGGTTCTGTGCACACAATCCTGCATGACGACCTGAAAATGCGAAAAGTGTCATGCAGGTGGGTGCCACGAATGCTGACGGACGACCACATGGCTGCCCGTGTGGCATGTTGCCAAGCAATGTTGACGCGCAATGACAGCATGAATGGGACTTTCTTTTCGTTGGTTGTGACAATGGATGAGACGTGGATGCCATTTTTCAATCCAGAAACAAAGCACCAGTCAGCCTAATGGAAGCACACAGATTCACCGCCACCAAAAAAATTTCGGGTAACCGCCAGTGCTAAAAAAATGATGGTGTCCATGTTCTGGGACAGCGAGGGCGTAATCCTTACCCATTGCGTTCCAAAGGGCACTACGGTAACAGGTGCATCCTACGAAAATGTTTTGAAGAACAAATTCCTTCCTGCACTGCAACAAAAACGTCCGGGAAGGGTTGCGCGTGTGCTGTTTCACCAAGACAACGCACCCGCACATCGAGCTAACGTTACGCAACAGTTTCTTCGTGATAACAACGTTGAAGTTCCTCATGCTCCCTACTCACCTGACCTGGCTCCTAGTGACTTTTGGCTTTTTCCAACAATGAAAGACACTCTCCGTGGCCGCACATTCACAAGCCGTGCTGCTATTGCCTCAGCGATTTTCCAGTGGTCAAAACAGACTCCTAAAGAAGCCTTCGCTGCTGCCATGGAATCATGGCGTCAGCGTTGTGAAAAATGTGTACGTCTGCAGGGCGATTACGTCGAAAAGTAACGCCAGTTTTGATCGATTTCGGGTGAGTAGTTAATTAGAAAAAAAATCGGAGGCCTTAGAACTTGAATGCACCTCGTAGTCCCCGCATGTTCACAGCTACAGAAATTGCTTCACGATTGCATACTACAGGCTCCCTGCCAACGTATCTCCAAGACACTACTACCACCCTCAGGTCTTCAGTATCTTGTAACTGATGGACTGCTGCCGCTTTACTGTATTACCAGCACCCTCACATTGACGATACGACGCAGAAATTGCTTCGCTAGTGCATACTGCAGTAGCCATGCTGACGTATCTCCAAGAGACAAATAATGCCCTCAGGTCTCTAATGGCCTGTAAGTGATGCTCTGCTGCCACTTTACTGTAGTCACCGCACCCTCTCAATGACAATGCGACACCAAAATTGGTTCGCGATTGCATGCGATAGGCTCCCTACCGACGTATATCCAAGAGACTTATACCTCCCCCAAGTCTCTCATTGACCGTTGCCATTTTACTGTAATCCCCAAACCTCAAACTGACTATGTGACACCAAGATGGCTTTGCTTTTGCATACTACAGGCTCCCTGTCGGCGTATCTCATAGAGACAAATACTGCCCTCAGGTCTCTCGTACCTTGTAACTGAACCACTGCTGCTACTTTACTGTAGTCCCTGCATCCTCACAGTGATGATGCGCACAGAAACTGCCTGGCTACTGCATACAACAGGCTCACTGCCTATGTACCTCCAAGAGACTCATCCTCTCATCAGGTCTCTAGTGCCTTGTAACTGATGCTCCACTGCAATTTTACTGTAGTCCCTGTATGCTCACACTGACGATGCGATGTAGAATTTGCTTCATGATTCCCTACTACAGGGTTCCTGCTGACATATCTCCAAGAGACTAATACTGCCCTCAGGTCTCTAGTAGCTTGCAACTGATGCACCGCTGCCACTTTCCTTTAGTCTCCGTACCCTCACACTGACGATGTGCCGTAGATGTTCGGGCTCACGTGCTGTTCGTCTTCGTCGAATTGTGTTTTCTCAAACTGGTCTAGGGGTTCGACCGCACGTTTCGCATTACACGCTCTAAATTAGACACTTATGACCCTTTGGTGAAATTGTCTAGCTGATTGCAAGTTTGCGATATTGTATGAAGTTAATATTACATAATATAAGAGTAATAGTAATATCACGATCTAAATTAACGACCCATAAATGATGTAGTTCACACAGTTACGATTTTCTGTGCTACAGCGGCTACCAGCTGCACAGTGCATGGAATCCCATCATCTCCACGATTTGCTCAAATCGAAGACGACAGAGTGCGTCGACGGCCGTGGCAAACAGCAACGCAGAGGGCGACTGAGTTCCGCTATTATATTGCGGAGCGGAGGACGTTATCGCCAGTCTGAGACGGCTCACCTGAAGATGACTGGCAGGTGCCCAGTTGAAATATCATGCGAAGTATTTGTTTGAACAATCAAAACTTGACCACTTTCACGTTCTAAATGACGTAACAGTAATATTGATTACATAATAAACGTTAAATTCTTTTACATAAAACCAATACAATTTCCTTCTTAACTTTTGAATGCCACGACCAATAGGCTTGCACCCATGTGCTTTCTGATAAATAAGTAAAGCCGCGCGGGATTAGCCGAGCGGTCTAGGGTGCTGCAGTCATTGACTGTGCGGCTGATCCCGCCGGAGTTTCGAGTCCTCCCTCGGGCATGGGTGTGTGTGTTTGTCCTTCGGATAATTTAGGTTAAGTAGTGTGTAAGCTTAGGGACTGATGAACTTAGCAGTTAAGTCCTATAAGATTTCACACACATTTGAACATTTTTAAATAAGTAAAGAACAAAAGTAAGTAGTATGCAATTAACTTTGCAACAGATATTCCATTACCTAATGAATCAATAAGGTATCATGCCATCATCGTCCAATGTGTTTTGTGTGGAGGAAATGATTATGTGACTCTGAACTGTAAATGTTGATAATTTAAATTTACTACATTTTTAAACAAATACAGTTACAGAGTTGAAATTGCCAACGTTTGTCATTTTAATGATGAGATTCTGTATGAAATGTCGACCGTTAAGATCGACCAAAGCGCTCAGATTTTAGCATTCAGGTCTTGGTTACAAAACTTGTTAATTTCACCTTAACAATAAATCCTAAACAATTACAGATCTGATCAATAGTCAGATTTTATTGGGATCACCACGAAAATTTATGGAGGATGGCAGATTAAAATTATTGTAGCTTTATTCCCTGCGTTACTACAGAATTAAATAGTTATCATAAATGTTTCCTTAATGGCCAATCTTAGGTCCGTCATATTTAATAATGTAACAATCAGTACGCCGGGAAAGCATCATTTAACAATGCAACAATCAGTACGCCGGGAAAGCTTTAAACATCACAATGCAATGTCTCCTTGGTCACAAAAAGTTTCTACTGGGTTTCCATACGACGTAGGTTCTCGTCTGCCTCACTCGCACACTACAGCACTTGGGCCTCAAAGACAATAGACGCCTGTGTATTTCCTCATCTCGTGGTGAATCTGCGCCCTTTGTGGCACGCGGTCCTCGACGGCACAGTTCGTTTCAGAATTCCTGAAGGCTGACTCTTTCGGCAATATACTTAAATGAGAGCGAAATGCTCGTTAACTCGCAACCCTCACAATGCCGATGCGAGACAGAAATTGCTTCGTGATTGCATACTACAGTCACTCTGCCGGCGTATCCCCAACAGATTAATACCGCCGTCAGGTCTCTAGAGGCTTGTAACTGATGCACCACTGCCACGCTACAGTAGTCCCTGCACCATCACACTGACGATGTGACACAGAAATTTGTAACCTCCCCACAAAAAAATCTTTTCACATTTAGTGTAACCTCAAAACAGAAAAATTCCTAAACCTCTCACCAGTAAAAAATATAATTATGCCATTCATTCACATTCAGCGTAACCTCCCTCAGATAAATTCCGTAATCTTGCAATAATACAATATGACTAATCTCTCAATAATAAATGTGACTCAGTTACAACCTCTGAATAATTGACTGTTAATTTAACCTGGTAAATTGTGGACGTCAGCAGTGCTGCGTCATGGCCCTGAAAGATCATTCTGAATAAAAAAGAAAAATTCTTACCTCAATGAAGGTCGCCGGATAACGCATATGTATCTGCTCTTACAATAAATTTTTCTGGCACAGCCCTGTGCAACGATGGCCGATAGATTTGTCACTTATGAAAAGAAACAACTGATTTTTCTTTTGCAATAATCGGTATGATCATGGATTGGAGAAATTAGTAAAATCTTTAAATTGAAATGAATTGTTGTTAAAAGTTACTTTTTGTGAGAAAGATTATTATTACGAGATTTTTTAAAACATTTACATGGGACTTGAGATAACAATATTATATATGCGCGAGGCTGCTTTTTACCTTATACAATAATGCTCAGGCTCCGGCATCGCTGCACCACGATCCGCCCAGCCAACACGATACACCAGACCAGACTGCTCGCTAGCAACAACTTACTCCTACAGCTACACAGTTCCTACTGCAGTGAACACTGCTCTCTGGTCTGAGATTCCCTTATACCTTACATATCGCAGGCAGCGCGTGAGCAATACATCGAAATTACATCTGCTCGGACCTCTTACAAATTGTTTTGCTATAGCATACTACAAGCTCCCTGCTGATGTATCTCCAAGAGACTAATACCACCTTCAGGTCTCTAGTAGCCCTTATCTGATGCACTACTAACACTTTACTGTAGTCCCCACACCCTCACACTGACGGTGTGACACAGAAATGGCTTCACGACTGCCTACTACAGCGCCCCTGTTGACGTATCTCCAAGAGACTAATTCCTCCCTCAGGTGTCTAGTAGTTTGTAACTGATGCATCGCTGGTACTTTACTATAGCCCCCAGACCCTCACACTGACGATGCGACACTGAAATTGCTTCGCTATTACATAGTACAGCCTACCATCTGATGTATCTTCAAGAGACTACAACCACTGTCAGGTCTCTAGTAGCTTGTAACTAATAAACCGCTGCCACTTAACTGTAGTCCCTGAAGCCTTACACTGACGATGCGACACGGAAAATACTTCACAATTGCGTACTGCAGGATCCCTGTAGAAGTATCTCCAAGAGACTACTACGACCCTCAGGTCTTTAGTAGTATGTCACTGATGCACTGCTACCACATTACTGTAGATCCCGCACCCTCACAATGAAGATACGACACATAAATTGCACCGCGATTTCACACTACATGCCCCTGCCAATGTATATCCAAAAGACTATTATCACCCTCTGGTCTCTAGTAGTTTGTTACTGATGCACCAGTGGCACCTTACTGTAGTCCCTGAACCCTTACACTGACGATTCGACACAGAATTTGCATTGCGATAGCATACTACATGCTACCGTCTGATGTATCCTCAAGAGACTATTACGACCCTCAAGTCTCTAGTAGCTTGTAACTGAAGAACCGCTGCCACTGAAACGTGTATTCTTATAGGACGACTATTCAATGAGTTCCACCCAATAATATCCAAACAGCAGACTCTGTATACAATTTATTAAATTGCCAATACTAAACACCTTTAAATAACAACGAATTCGTATAACTTACAAAACTTAACAAATGGTTAAAGAGTGAGCTTTAAAAACAATAGCGGCGGCTTGCCACCATAAAACCAAGAACCTTTTACAATAGTGCTTTTAGAGTTTATCCAAAAGACAAAATCCAATAATAAGTTGACTTGGCATTACAATTTAAAATGATTTATATAAAAAAACTTTGAGAAAGATAATGGCGCTTGGCACCATAAAGTGAAAGAAACGCAACACAACCAATAAATATAATAACAAAATAATAATTTATTACAACCAAAGGGCGAGGGCAACTTCCAACGCAATCACAGACGCAATCACATACGAATGGGCTCTCAACACTTCTGAGCCTTCCCACTAGAAACGGTCGCTGAGAGCTCCCCGACATGCCTCCCACAACTGCCCATCACTTACGCACCTTGGTTATGTTCTGTAACAGATAATATCAACACAAATAAAATTCAAAAACACAGTATAACATCCCAACAGCACATGATAACCACAGCGCCGTTAACTCGGGCTCTCTTAATAAGTGCCGGAAGCCAACACACACAAATCTCAAACAATTCTCGCTTCCTAAAACGAAACAATAAAAGCCAAGTGCACATGAATAGTCAAACCACAGTCTTAGAAGTGCCTTAACGACACCAAACGCGACTATTCCACCAAGTTAATAATAACACAGTACAAAAAATACTGAACATACCACTACATGCTGTTACACAACCAAATTGACTAGATCGTGTTGTTCAGGTCCCAGAAGACCACATATACCAAGTAGCAGTAATTCTCTGTGTATATACTGTACAAAACCGCCCTTCTTAGGCAGACTTTACCTGACACATCCACTGTCAAATGTACCATACATGAACGCAACTCCGGGCAGGACTCCAGTTCAGAAAATAAATTAGTACCAACAAATTTCGTAACGAGCCACACACATAGCAAAAAGTTCCAACAACAACGTCCCACATCAGAAAAGTTCAGAAACCGCTGCTGGAGCTTCCAGGGGAAAATCTGAAGAGCCAACCGAGCCCACACCCTAACCTGGCAGACGACTCCAAAATTCAGCATCTAGTTGTCTCCGGGCGACAGTATCACAGGACCCCACTGGACCTCCACATCACACACGCAGGAAGAAAAAGTACCCCGACTCCAATTAATCACCACCGCATGGCCAGCACAGCGGCGAGTCGCCTCCGCCCCAGACCACTCTGCTCATATTGCGAGGCACAACAGCGTTAGCGCTAGTCACTAGCCGGTCAGGCAGAGCGAACTACACGTTCCGTGCAATACCCGTAAAACCAACTACCCTCTCGCTTTCCGCCGGCCACCGCAAACACACGCCAGCGACGTCATAGCAAATCGCCACTGGAGCCCACCCGCACCAGGACAGCGAACTATAATCGATTACAGTGCGCGCTCTGAACAAGATCACAAGTTAGCGGCGCGCGCCATATCAGCCACTTTATTGCAGACCATGGAAACTCACACTGACGATGCGACACAGAAATTGCTTCGCGATTGCATACTTTAGGCTCCGTGTTGTGGTATCTCCAAGAGTCTAATACTTCCCTCAGGTCTCTAGTAGCTTGTAACTGCTGCACTGCTGCCGCTTTACTGTATTGCCAGCACCACAGTAGCCATGCCGACGTATCTCCAAAAGACTAATAACGGCCTCAGGTCTCCAGTGGCTTGTAAGTGATGCTCTCCTGTCACTTTTCTGCAATCCCCTAAACCTCACACTGACAAAGAGACATCAAAATGGCTTTACTCTTGCATACTACAGGCTCTCTGCAGTCGATCTCAAAGAGACTAATAACGCCCTCAGCTCTCTAGCAGCTTGTAACTGATGCACCGCTGCCACTTTACTGTACGAGGTGCATTCAAGTTCTAAGGCCTCCGATTTTTTTTTCTCCAGACTGGAAAGAGATAGAAACATGCGCATTGTTTTAAAATGGAACCACGTTCATTGTCAATACGTTCCAGAGATGGCAGCACCGTACGGCAGATGGAATTTTACCGCCAGCGGCGAGAATGAGAACTGTTTTAAATACTTAAAATGGCGACGTTTTCCTTACTTCAACAGCGTGTACTCATTCGTTTTCTGAATTTGCGTGGTGTGAAACAGTTGAAGGAGACATGTGGTGATCGAGTTATGGATGTGTCGAAAGTGCGTTCGTGGGTGCGACAGTTTAACGAAGGCAGAACATCGTGTGACAACAAACCGAAACAACCTTGGGCTCGCACAAGCCAGTCTCACGACATGACCGAGAAAGTGGAGAGAATTGTTTTAGGGGATCGCCGAATGACTGTTGAACAGATCGCCTCCATAGTTGGCATTTCTGTGGGTTCTGTGCACACAATCCTGCATGACGACCTGAAAATGCGAAAAGTGTCATGCAGGTGGGTGCCACGAATGCTGACGGACGACCACATGGCTGCCCGTGTGGCATGTTGCCAAGCAATGTTCACGCGCAATGACAGCATGAATGGGACTTTCTTTTCGTCGGTTGTGACAATGGATGAGACGTGGATGCCATTTTTCAATCCAGAAACAAAGCGCCAGTCAGCCTAATGGAAGCACACAGATTCACCGCCATCAAAAAAATTTCGGGTAACCGCCAGTGCTGAAAAAATGATGGTGTCCATGTTCTGGGACAGCGAGGGCGTAATCCTTACCCATTGCGTTCCAAAGGGCACTACGGTAACAGGTGCATCCTACGAAAATGTTTTGAAGAACAAATTCCTTCCTGCACTGCAACAAAAACGTCCGGGAAGGGTTGCGCGTGTGCTGTTTCACCAAGACAACGCACCCGCACATCGAGCTAACGTTACGCAACAGTTTCTTCGTGATAACAACGTTGAAGTTCCTCATGCTCCCTACTCACCTGACCTGGCTCCTAGTGACTTTTGGCTTTTTCCAACAATGAAAGACACTCTCCGTGGCCGCACATTCACAAGCCGTGCTGCTATTGCCTCAGCGATTTTCCAGTGGTCAAAACAGACTCCTAAAGAAGCCTTCGCTGCTGCCATGGAATCATGGCGTCAGCGTTGTGAAAAATGTGTACGTCTGCAGGGCGATTACGTCGAGAAGTAACGCCAGTTTCATCGATTTCGGGTGAGTAGTTAATTAGAAAAAAAATCGGAGGCCTTAGAACTTGAATGCACCTCGTAGTCCCCGCATGTTCACAGCTACAGAAATTGCTTCACGATTGCATACTACAGGCTCCCTGCCAACGTATCTCCAAGACACTACTACCACCCTCAGGTCTTCAGTATCTTGTAACTGATGCACTGCTGCCGCTTTACTGTATTACCAGCACCCTCACATTGACGATACGACGCAGAAATTGCTTCGCTAGTGCATACTGCAGTAGCCATGCTGACGTATCTCCAAGAGACAAATAATGCCCTCAGGGCTCTAGTGGCTTGTAAGTGATGCTCTGCTGCCACTTTACTGTAGTCACCGCACCCTCTCAATGACAATGCGACACCAAAATTGGTTCGCGATTGCATGCGATAGGCTCCCTACCGACGTATATCCAAGAGACTTATACCTCCCCCAAGTCTCTCATTGACCGTTGCCACTTTACTGTAATCCCCAAACCTCAAACTGACTATGTGACACCAAGATGGCTTTGCTTTTGCATACTACAGGCTCCCTGTCGGCGTATCTCATAGAGACAAATACTGCCCTCAGGTCTCTCGTACCTTGTAACTGAACCACTGCTGCTACTTTACTGTAGTCCCTGCATCCTCACAGTGATGATGCGCACAGAAACTGCCTGGCTACTGCATACAACAGGCTCACTGCCTATGTACCTCCAAGAGACTCATCCTCTCATCAGGTCTCTAGTGCCTTGTAACTGATGCTCCACTGCAATTTTACTGTAGTCCCTGTATGCTCACACTGACGATGCGATGTAGAATTTGCTTCATGATTCCCTACTACAGGGTTCCTGCTGACATATCTCCAAGAGACTAATACTGCCCTCAGGTCTCTAGTAGCTTGCAACTGATGCACCGCTGCCACTTTCCTTTAGTCTCCGTACCCTCACACTGACGATGTGCCGTAGATGTTCGGGCTCACGTGCTGTTCGTCTTCGTCGAATTGTGTTTTCTCAAACTGGTCTAGGGGTTGGACCGCACGTTTCGCATTACACGCTCTAAATAAGACACTTATGACCCTTTGGTGAAATTGTCTAGCTGATTGCAAGTTTGCGATATTGTATGAAGTTAATATTACATAATATAAGAGTAATAGTAATATCACGATCTAAATTAACGACCCATAAATGATGTAGTTCACACAGTTGCGATTTTCTTTGCTACAGCGGCTACCAGCTGGACAGTGCATGGAATCCCATCATCTCCACGATTTGCTCAAATCGAAGACGACAGAGTGCGTCGACGGCCGTGGCAAACAGCAACGCAGAGGGCGACTGAATTCCGCTATTATACTGCGGAGCGGAGGACGTTACCGCCAGTCTGCGACGGCTCACCTGAAGATGACTGGCAGGTGCCCAGTTGAAATATCGTGCGAAGTATTTGTTTGAACAATCAAAACTTGACCACTTTCACGTTCTAAATAACGTAACAGTAATATTGATTACATAATAAACGTTAAATTCTTTTACATAAAACCAATACAATTTCCTTCTTAACTTTTGAATGCCACGACCAATAGGCTTGCACCCATGTGCTTTCTGATAAATGAGTAAAGCCGCGCGGGATTAGCCGAGCGGTCTAGGGTGCTGCAGTCATTGACTGTGCGGCTGATCCCGCCGGAGTTTCGAGTCCTCCCTCGGGCATGGGTGTGTGTGTTTGTCCTTCGGATAATTTAGGTTAAGTAGTGTGTAAGCTTAGGGACTGATGAACTTAGCAGTTAAGTCCTATAAGATTTCACACACATTTGAACATTTTTAAATAAGTAAAGAACAAAAGTAAGTAGTATGCAATTAACTTTGCAACAGATATTCCATTACCTAATGAATCAATAAGGTGTCATGCCGTCATCGTTCAATGTGTTTTGTGTGGAGGAAATGATTATGTGACTCTGAACTGTAAATGTTGATAATTTAAATTTACTACATTTTTAAACAAATACAGTTACAGAGTTGAAATTGCCAACGTTTGTCATTTTAATGATGAGATTCTGTATGAAATGTCGACCGTTAAGATCGACCAAAGCGCTCAGATTTTAGCATTCAGGTCTTGGTTACAAAACTTGTTAATTTCACCTTAACAATAAATCCTAAACTATTACAGATCTGATCAATAGTCAGATTTTATTGGGATCACCACGAAAATTTATGGAAGATGGCAGATTAAAATTATTGTAGCTTTATTCCCTGCGTTACTACAGAATTAAATAGTTATCATAAATGTTTCCTTAATGGCCAATCTTAGGTCCGTCATGTTTAATAATGTAACAATCAGTACGCCGGGAAAGCATCATTTAACAATGCAACAATCAGTACGCCGGGAAAGCTTTAAACATCACAATGCAATGTCTCCTTGGTCACAAAAAGTTTCTACTGGGTTTCCATACGACGTAGGTTCTCGTCTGCCTCACTCGCACACTACAGCACTTGGGCCTCAAAGACAATAGACGCCTGTGTATTTCCTCATCTCGTGGTGAATCTGCGCCCTTTGTGGCACGCGGTCCTCGACGGCACAGTTCGTTTCAGAATTCCTGAAGGCTGACTCTTTCGGCAATATACTTAAATGAGAGCGAAATGCTCGTTAACTCGCAACCCTCACAATGCCGATGCGAGACAGAAATTGCTTCGTGATTGCATACTACAGTCACTCTGCCGGCGTATCCCCAACAGATTAATACCGCCGTCAGGTCTCTAGAGGCTTGTAACTGATGCACCACTGCCATGTTACAGTAGTCCCTGCACCATCACACTGACGATGTGACACAGAAATTTGTAATCTCCCCACAAAAAAATCTTTTCACATTTAGTGTAACCTCAAAACAGAAAAATTCCTAAACCTCTCAACAGTAAAAAATATAATTATGCCATTCATTCACATTCAACGTAACCTCCCTCAGATAAATTCCGTAATCTTGCAATAATACAATGTGACTAATCTCTCAATAATAAATGTGACTCAGTTACAACCTCTGAATAATTGACTGTTAATTTAACCTGGTAAATTGTGGACGTCAGCAGTGCTGCGTCATGGCCCTGAAAGATCATTCTGAATAAAAAAGAAAAATTCTTACCTCAATGAAGGTCGCCGGATAACGCATATGTATCTGCTCTTACAATAAATTTTTCTGGCACAGCCCTGTGTAACGATGGCCGATAGATTTGTCATTTATGAAAAGAAACAACTGATTTTTCTTTTGCAATAATCGGTATGATCATGGATTGGAGAAATTAGTAAATTCTTTAAATTGAAATGAATTGTTGTTAAAAGTTACTTTTTATGAGAAAGATTATTATTACGAGTTTTTTTAAAACATTTACATGGGACTTGAGATAACAATACTATATATGCGCGAGGCTGCTTTTTACCTTATACAACAATGCTCAGGCTCCGGCATCGCTGCACCACGACCCGCCCAGCCAACACGATACACCAGACCAGACTGCTCGCTAGCAACAACTTACTCCTACAGCTACACAGTTCCTACTGCAGTGAACACTGCTCTCTGGTCTGAGATTCTCTTATACCTTGCATATCGCAGGCAGCGCGTGAGCATTACATCGAAATTACATCTGCTCGGACCTCTTACAAATTGTCTTGCTATAGCATACTACAAGCTCCCTGCTGATGTATCTCCAAGAGACTAATACCACCTTCAGGTCTCTAGTAGCCCTTATCTGATGCGCTGCTAAAACTTTACTGTAGTCCCCACACCGTCACACTGACGATGTGACACAGAAATTGCTTTGCGACTGCATACTACTGGCCCCCTGCTGACGTATCTCCAAGAAAATACCACCGCCCTCATATCTCTAGTAGCTTGCTACTGATCTGTCCCTGCTACTTTACTTAGTCCCCCGACCCTCTCACTGAAAATGTGACACATAAATTGCTTCTCGATTGCAAACTAAAGGCTCCCTGCCGACATATCTCGCGGAGACTAATACTGCTCTCAGGAATCTACACTCCTGGAAATGGAAAAAAGAACACATTGACACCGGTGTGTCAGACCCACCATACTTGCTCCGGACACTGCGTGAGGGCTGTACAAGCAATGATCACACGCACGGCACAGCGGACACACCAGGAACCGCGGTGTTGGCCGTCGAATGGCGCTAGCTGCGCAGCATTTGTGCACCGCCGCCGTCAGTGTCAGCCAGTTTGCCGTGGCATACGGAGCTCCATCGCAGTCTTTAACACTGGTAGCATGCCGCGACAGCGTGGACGTGAACCGTATGTGCAGTTGACGGACTTTGAGCGAGGGCGTATAGTGGGCATGCGGGAGGCCGGGTGGACGTACCGCCGAATTGCTCAACACGTGGGGCGTGAGGTCTCCACAGTACATCGATGTTGTCGCCAGTGGTCGGCGGAAGGTGCACGTGCCCGTCGACCTGGGACCGGACCGCAGCGACGCACGGATGCACGCCAAGAGCGTAGGATCCTACGCAGTGCCGTAGGGGACCGCACCGCCACTTCCCAGCAAATTAGGGACACTGTTGCTCCTTGGGTATCGACGAGGACCATTCGCAACCGTCTCCATGAAGCTGGGCTACGGTCCCGCACACCGTTAGGCCGTCTTCCGCTCACGCCCCAACATCGTGCAGCCCGCCTCCAGTGGTGTCGCGTCAGGCGTGAATGGAGGGACGAATGGAGACGTGTCGTCTTCAGCGATGAGAGTCAATGATGGTCGTATGCGTGTTTGGCGCCGTGCAGGTGAGCGCCACAATCAGGACTGCATACGACCGAGGCACACAGGGCCAACACCCGGCATCATGGTGTGGGGAGCGATCTCCTACACTGGCCGTACACCACTGGTGATCGTCGAGGGGACACTGAATAGTGCACGGTACATCCAAACCGTCATCGAACCCATCGTTCTACCATTCCTAGACCGGCAAGGGAACTTGCTGTTCCAACAGGACAATGCACGTCCGCATGTATCCCGTGCCACCCAACGTGCTCTAGAAGGTGTAAGTCAACTACCCTGGCCAGCAAGATCTCCGGATCTGTCCCCCATTGAGCATGTTTGGGACTGGATGAAGCGTCGTCTCACGCGGTCTGCACGTCCAGCACGAACGCTGGTCCAACTGAGGCGCCAGGTGGAAATGGCATGGCAAGCCGTTCCACAGGACTACATCCAGCATCTCTACGATCGTCTCCATGGGAGAATAGCAGCCTGCATTGCTGCGAAAGGTGGATATACGCTGTACTAGTGCCGACATTGTGCATGCTCTGTTGCCTGTGTCTATGTGCCTGTGGTTCTGTCAGTGTGATCATGTGATGTATCTGACCCCAGGAATGTGTCAATAAAGTTTCCCCTTCCTGGGACAATGAATTCACGGTGTTCTTATTTCAATTTCCAGGAGTGTAGTAGTTAGTAGTAACTGATGCACCGCAGCCACTTTACTGCATTCCGCGCAACCTCACACTGACGATCCGACACAAAAATTGTTTCGCGATTGTGTTCTACTAGTTCCCTGTCAAAGTATCTGGAAGAGACTGACACGGCCATCAGGTGGCTTGTTACAGATGCTCTGCTATCACTCTGCTGCAGTCACTTCATCATTTCACTGACGTTTCAACACCGAAATTGTTTTGTGATTGCATACTACAAGCTCCCTTAAGACCTATCTCGAAAAAACTCTAACACCGCCCTCAGAAATCTATTAGCTTGTAACTGACGCACCGTTGCCACTTTACAGTAGTCCCCAACTCTCACACTGACGATATGACGTAGAACTTGTTTCGCTATTTCATAGTACAGGCTCCCTGACGACGTATCTTCAAGAGACTAGTACTGCCCTCCGGACTCCCTGCTGACTTATCTCCAACAATAACATGAAACAAGGCTCTGGGAGTAGACGTCATTCTGTCAGAACTACTGAAGCCCTGGGAGAACCAGACATGACAAAAGTCTTCCATCTGGTGTGCTAGATGTGTGAGACAGGCGAAATAAGACTATAAGAAGGATGTAATAATTCCGATTCCAAAGAAAGCAAGTGGTGACAGGTGTGTATATTGCCGAACTATCAGTCGGGATTGCCAATTACAGAAGAATGGGTGAACTGGTGGAATCCGCCATGGGAGACGATCTCTTTGGATTCCGGAGAAATGTAGAAACACACGGGGCAATACTGGCCCTACGACTTATTTTAGAAGATAGGTTTATAGTATTTGTAGTTTTAGACAAATCTTTTACAGTGTTGAATGGAATACTGTCTTTGATATACTGAAGGTAGTAGGTGTAATATGAGGGAGCCAAAGGCTATTTACAGAACAGAACAGAAACCAGACGGCAGTTGTAAAAGTCGAAGGGCACGAAAAGGAAGCGGTGGTGGAGAAGGGAGTGAGACAGGGTTGTAGCCTATCGCCGATGTTACTCAATCTGTACAATGATCAAGCAGTACGGAAACCAAAGAAAAAAAATTATAACAGGAATTAATGTTCAGGTAAAAGAAATGAAAAGATTGAGGCTTGCCGACGACATTGTTAATTCTGTCAGAGACAGCTAAGGAATTGAAGAACAGTTGAACAGAATGGACAGCGTATGGAAAGGAGGATATAAGATGTACATCAACAAAAGAAAAATAAGAATAATGGAATGTAGTCGAATTAAATCAGTTGATGCTGAGGGGATTAGTTTAGAAAACGAGACATTGAAGTAGCAGATAAGTTTTGTTACTTGGACAGCTAAACAACTGATGATGGCCGAAGTAGAGAGGGTGTAAAATGTGAACTGGCAATGGCAAAAAAGCGCTTCTGAAGAAGAGAAACTTGTTGCCATGAAGTATACACTGGCGGAAAAAAATTATTTTCTCTCTAACTTGATGCAGTACCTTCTCAATAGTTACAGGCTCTACCTATCTAAACTCCAACATTCTAAACTGTTTATCGCCCATGTTTCATTTCCATACATGGACACATTCCACACAAACACTTCCAGAAAAGACTTTGAGATCTACACTGACGGAAAAATGTCGTAACACCGAAAGGAACTGTGTGACATAAACGAAAGTTGGTAGACGTGTTTCTACATCTGAATGATGATGTCTATTCAAGTCTGACACTGGTCGCATCTGAGTGCGATGGGATGGAGTTCAAGTCTGCTGCACGTGGTCGGTCAATACAGGGACGGTTAATGCTGTTTGTGGATGACGCTTGAGTTGTCGTCCCATGATGTCCCATACATGCTCTATCACAGACAGATCAGGTGATCGAGCAGGCCAAGGCAAGATCTCTACATTCTGTAGAGCATGTAGAGCTACAACAGCGTTATGTGGACGAGCCTTATGCTGTTGGAAAACACCCCACTGAATGCTGTTAATGAGTGGCAGCACGACGGGTCAAATCACCAGGCTGATGCACAAATTTGCAGTCACGGTACATGGGCAAACCACGAAAGTGGAATGCGAAATCACGCTCCAGATCATAACTCCAGGTGTAGGTCCAGTGTGTATAGCACGCATACAGTTTGGTTGCAGGCCCTGAGCTGGCCTCCTCCTAATGAACAAACAGCAGTCATTGGCAGCGAGGCAGAACCAACTTTTATCAAGAAACACAACAGTCCTCCAACCTGCCCTCCAGTGAGCCCTCGCTTGACACCACTGACATCGCAAATGCCAATGGTTTCGAGTCGGTGTAATGCACGTTACAGAACATCTGGCTCGGAAACGTCCTTGAAGTAACGGACTTGTAACAGTTCTTTATGTCACTGTGGTGCCAACTGCTACTCAAATTGCCACTGCAGATGCAGTATGATGTGACAGAGCCAAACGTCGAACACGATAGTCTTCTCTCTTATAGTGCGCCGTAGCCGTCCGGTGCCTGTTCCTCTTATGACTGCACATTCCCGTGGCCACCGCTGCCAGCAATCATGTACACTACATTCCTGCCAAGTCTTTCTGCAGTATTGTAGAAGGAACATCAAGCCACTCGAAGCACTATTACAAGACCTCGTTCAAACTCAGCGAGATGTTGATAATGGCTTGATTGTCGCCTCAAAGGCATTCTTGACAAACATCATCGACTCACCACGTCCAATCTCAAAGGTAACTAACGCTCACGACCGTTACAGCGTTTATTTAAACCAAAACTGATTTGAATCCTCATAGTGGCGCTACTATTTCCATTCAGATGCAACTGGTGTGAAATTTGAATAGACATCATCATTCAGGTGTAGAAACACGTCTACCAATTTTCGCTTATGTCACATAATTCCCTTTGGTGTTGCTTTTTCACCGTCAGCGTAGATTCTCAGTGTTAGGAAGCGCTTCTTCAGAAGCGCTTTTTTGCCGTTGCCAGTCCACATTTTACACCCTCTCTACTTCGGCCATCATCAGTTGTTTAGCTGTCCAAGTAACAAAACTTATCTGCTGCTTCAATGTCTCGTTTTCTAAACTAATCCCCTCAGCATCAACTGATTAAATTCGACTACATTCCTTTATTCTTATTTTTCTTTTGTTGATGTACATCTTATATCCTCCTTTCCAGACGCTGTCCATTCTGTTCAACTGTTCTTCAATTCCTTAGCTGTCTCTGACAGAATTAACAATGTCGTCGGCAAGCCTCAGTCTTTTCATTTCTTTTACCTGAACATTAATTCCTGTTATAATTTTTTTCTTTGCTTTCCGTACTGCTTGATCATTGTACAGATTGAGTAACATCGGCGATAGGCTACAACCCTGTCTCACTCCCTTCTCCACCACTGCTTCCCTTTCGTGCCCTTCGACTTTTACAACTGCCGTCTGGTTTCTGTACATGCTGTAAATAGCCTTTGGCTCCCTCTTATTACACCTGCTACCTTCAGTATATCAAAGACAGTATTCCATTCAACACTGTAAAAGGTTTGTCTAAAACTAGAAATACTATAAACCTATCTTCTAAAATATGTCGTAGGGCCAGTATTGCCCCGTGTGTTTCTACATTTCTCCGGAATCCTAAGAGATCGTCTCCCATGGCGGATTCCACCAGTTCACCCATTCTTCTTTAATTGGCAATCCCGACTGATAGTTCGGCAATATACACACCTGTCACCACTTGCTTTCTTTGGAATCGGAATTATTACATTCTTCTTATAGTCTTATTTCACCTGTCTCACACATCTAGCGCACCAGATGGAAGACTTTTGTCATGTCTGGTTCTCCCAGGGCTTCAGTAGCTCTGACAGAATGACGTCTACTCCCAGAGCCTTGTTTCATGTTATTGTTGGAGATAAGTCAACAGGGAGTCCGGAGGGCAGTACTAGTCTCTTGGAGATACGTCGTCAGGGAGCCTGTACTATGAAATAGCGAAAGAATTTCTACGTCATATCGTCAGTGTGAGAGTACGGCACTACTGTAAAGTGGCAACGGTGCATCAGTTACAAGCTAATAGAGTTCTGAGGGCGGTATTAGTTTTTCCCAGATAGGTCTTAGGGGAGCTTGTAGTATGCAATCACAAAACAATTTCGGTGTTGGAAGTGTTTGTATGGAAATGAAACATGGTCGATAAAGAGTTGAGAATACTGGAGATTAGATAGGTAGGTTCTGTAACTACTGAGAAGGTTCTGAATACAATTGGAGAGAAAAGAAATTTGAGGCACACCATGACTAGAGGAAGGGACCGGTTGTTGGGAGATATTTTGAGACATCAAGGGATCACCATTTTAGTACTGGAAAGAATTGTGGAGGATAAAAATTGTAGAGGGAGATCAAGAGATGAATAAAATAAGCAGACACATCTCCGGACATGAAGCTTGCACAGGAGAGAGTATCAGGTAGAGCTGCATCAAACCAGTTCAAATGGTTCAAATGGCTCTAAGCACTATGGGACTTAACTTCTGAGGTCATCAGTCCGCTAGACTTAGAACTATTTAAACCTATCCTAAAGACATCACACACATCCATGCCCGAGGCAGGGTTCGAACCTGCGACCGTAGCAGCAGCGCGGTTCCAGACTGAAGCGCCTAGAACCGCTCGGCCACAGCAGGCGGCTCATCAAACCAGTATTCGGAATGAAGATCACAAAAACAGCAACAACAACAATATGGAACACAATCATCAGTGAATGGCTGCAGTTGGATATTGTAAACCTGAACAAAGTTGTGGTCTCTCTCCCTCCCCGAACTGAGGCTATTAGCAAGATCAGTTGTGGTGCTATAGCGTATTAGCGTGTTGTTTCCTGTGGGTTTCCGTCCCGTGTGCTTGGTTCACGAAATCCACACTGCCCCGGATATTTGTCACGTAAACATGCTAATTTGATGTTGCTTTCCCGTTGCCAGCGCCGGTTCGAGAACATTTTTCCACACAAGCAACTTATCATTTGGTGTCCTCTCCCTCCACTCCACTGTTTCTCTCCCACACTTCCACCGAGTCAGTTTTTGTTGTTTGCACTGCAGATCTCGCACTTTGACGAAACCGGTGCCATTATCAGCTTGGTGTCCCAAGCGGCAGTTACTAATCGTGATACGTCCTGTGTAGAGATCCTACAATTGCGCCTCTGCCGCCCCTCTCAGTTTGGCGGGCCAAGCACCGGCTCGCGTCGGCTGGGTCTTAAACCAGCTCTGCCTACTGCTCACCCTTTCCTTTTCTGTCACTCCTGTCTTCACGCTCGAACCGCTATTCGCATTTCCCGTGGACTTTCAGTACCATCAACAATCCACCCTGGTAAACAACTTGTGAGGTGAAACTTCCTGGCAGATTAAAACTGTGTGACCGACCGAGACTCGAACTCGGGACCTTTGCCTTTAGCGGGCAAATGCTCTACCATCTGAGCTACCCAAGCACGATTCACGCCCCGTCCTCACATTATTCCCCACTATTCTGGGTACAAAACCCTATTTTTCAACAGAATCCACGTTAAATGCGACGGCTTTAAACCATCTTACTGTGAAGACCTATAAGCCCACGCGGTACCACTCTACTGGTTGACGTCGAAGACAACGTGTTGTTGCACCAGTAACCCCCCCCCCCCCCCAATCATCCACGTACTGCTTCCTGTGAAGTGCGTCCTTCATTGGGCCAAACGGATGGAGGTCAGAAGGTACAAGATACGGTCTGTAGAGCAGATGAGGAAGAACAAATCAGTAAAGTTTTGTGAGCTCCTCTCGGGTGCGCAGACCTCTGTGAGGCCTTGTGTTTCCATGGAGAAGGGGAATTTTGTTTGCATTTTTGTGACGACGAACACAATGAAGTCGTTTCTCCTATTTTCTGGGTAACCTAGTACACTTCAGAGTTGATCGTTCCACCATGACTGAAATCTAGTTTTGAAGGATAGAGCGGACCAGGTTATGGCTGTGGAGGGGGCCGTAATCAGTTACTGTCAGTTGCACAAAACACACAAACTTTTATTTTCCTAAGGACCACTTAATTACACATTGCCTTAAAAGGATCGAAAGAAAACAATATGGCAGAAGGCCTAGTTAAGAAAACTTGGGATACCTCCTGGGCTGAAGGTCCAAAACCACACCAAAAACAAGAACGGCCGAAGACCTGAACACTAGTTCTAAAAAAAATTGCTTTAAGGAATACACGTGGCTGAGGGCCTTACTTAAAAAATATTTCACATAAATACTCGGCTGAAGGCCACACTCTGGACATGAACAACTCAGGGCTTAAGAACTGTCTAACAAGAATTTCAGATAGAACAAACTTTCAAAATTTATTTTTTAACAAATCAATCTTCAAATTTTAATTTAAGTCAGCTGAAAGACTTATTTTAAAATTAAAACAAACTAAATTAATAGACGTCTGATGGCCTCGCACGGTACTTCAGACTAAAATCAAAATCACAATCCAAAACCAACAGAACAGTGGTGCTTAGAAGTGTTCCAAATGTTGGCTTGAGGAGGTAACTCTAACGTAAGGTGAGGTGAGACAGGCATCCAGGTTAAATAATAGGATGGCAACCCAACTGACGGACAGCTGAAAGACTAACCAACAACCTGATCAATTCCCTTCACCCGATCAATGCCACGACAACGGAAAGCATCAGCTGAGGACGAAGATACCAGCAACACAACGTCTTCAAAACTGGCGTCTAAAAACAGCCAAGGCACAATAACCACTCTAAGAAAAAAATATGAACAAACAACTAAAAGTCTGTCGACGGCCACAAGGCAGAAAATACCTCTGGTGCACTTCACTGATAAGCAACAACCAATTTAATAGTTAAAGACCATGCAGGAAGACAGCTGCAAAATTTCACCGACTTTAACACACCATACACAGCTTCTAGCCGCAACGGCCCAGGAAGCATCAACTAGCAATGAACGAAGACATGTCACAGCAGTTGAGGTTTCATAACAGGTTAACTGATCACTCGACTTCAGTGTCTAGGTTCGGTGGGCAACAAACTTTGGCCGGCCGCGGTGGTCTAGCGGTTCTAGGCGCTCAGTCCGGAACCGCGCGACTGCTACGGTCGCAGGTTCGAATCCTGCCTCGGGCATGGATGTGTGTGATGTCCTTAGGTTAGTTCGGTTTAATTTGTTCTAAGTTCTAGGGCACTGATGACCACAGATGTTAAGTCCCATAGTGCTCAGAGCCATTTGAACCATTTTGAACCAACAAACTTTGTAGCTCTCACAGCTAGCGCCTCACAATCCGACCACACGTGCACGCCGCCAGCGGTCCCGGCCTGACCTCACGCCGTGGAGACTTCCTCACTGCTCTGTCCCAACCGACCGACTCCACACACACCACCGCACGGAAATAGAGCGGTCACACCAAAGATGGTACAGCAGAACTAGTATCAATAAGCGCTGCTGCTGCCACTGACAGGGGCAAGTCAGCAACTCGTTATGGTAGTAACTCTCCCTGAGTTACAACATTTGGGACAGAATGCCAAAGAACAAATGACATCAAGGCGACCCAGCCACGGCTCAATGATGGAGGACACCAAACAGAACAACCCTTTTAGATTCCCAGAATACTGTCGCCAAGACTTTACCAGCTAAGTGTACAGCTTTCTACGATATTTTCAGAGGAATGGTGGTATGGCTTCAGTCCCTGTACTGCCGTTTTGTTTCCGGTTCGAAATGATGAAACCATGTTTCATCACTTGTGACTGTGTTCGACAAAAAACTGTCACAATCAACCTGTTTAACGCGCAAGCAGTTCCCACAAATGGCCCTTCGTTGCCCTTTATGGTCTTGTATTAGGCGGCGTCGAGTTCAGCGGGCACACACATATGAGTACCCCAACTGGTGGATGAGTGTGTCAGCACTACCAACGGAGACGTCCAGATGAGCAGCGATGTGTCTGTCTGTGATCCGTCGATCACCTCGTGTGAGAGTGTCCGCACGTTCGATCATAGCAAGTGTCATTGTAGCGTTTCTCAGTAAAAAAATAAAAAATAAGATCTTTTATATCATTATTGGTTAGATGGATATGAATTAATTAATTAAAATGGAATGTTAATAGATATTATCTCTGCTAGTAAACACGATTTTTAAAGAAGCATTGAATAGTTGGTAAGTACTGGTTGAGAACACTACATGAATGTTTCTTGCTTTGCTGGAGGCAGTGCTATTGAAATGATAAAACATTTCCGTCCAAACAGGCCTTGGCAGGCCAAACGGTACCGACCGGTCGCCGTGTCATCCTCAGTCCACAGGCGTCACTGCATGCGGATAGGAAGGGCATGGGGTCAGCACACCGCTCTCCCGGCCGTATGTCAGTTTAAGAGACCAGAGCCGCTGCTTTTCAGTCAAGCAGCTCCTCAGTTTGCCTCGCAAGGGCAAATGATAAAACATGGCACAGAAAAATTCTACTCCCTTTTCTAATTAAGCTGAACTCTGGCTTCCGGCATCGTCATTACATCAGACCGGCGAATGCGTTAGTGGACGACATTGTTTGGAGGCCAATGACCTATCTAAATATTACGCGGTTCGCTTAACAATATTGCACAGATTTTGAGAGAAAAGATCAGTTAAAATGACCTTAGGGACGTATGAATTATAATCTGATGTATTAAATGGCGAATGAACACTTACAGTGTTCGGCCGTAACACCGTACAATGCGCCAGCAACCTCTCTTCGATGCAGCCTGAAACTGGATTTAAAAAAAAAATGCGTAATAAAATCACATATAACATGAATAGCAAGGAAAAGGACCTTGTACTGAAACACGGCTACTTAACATCAAATTAACATAATTATTCAACAAAATGGTACAACTTACACAGCTTATCTCGGTAGCGAAGGACAAAACAGAGAGGGAGAACAAGTCGCGTTCCGCTTTTTTATATCGTTAGACAAACGAATGTACCCACTGCATTATGTTTCACAGAGTTTTCTCTATAAATTTTAACTCATACGTACCTCCTTTCAAAATAGTTCAAGATAATTAAAAATACATCATCTCTTTAGTACATCGTTTTTTTAAAATTAATATACAAATTTATTTGTACATTTAAAACTATTTATAACATTTCCGGGTGTTAAATAAAATTGAAGCTCCTTTTTTATGCATTTATGATGTAACATTTCATCGCAGCTGTTTACGGCCAGCCGGCAGGGGAGACATCGGACAAGTTCGCGCGATCTTGTAGCGATGATGACAGACACCATGCCTAAGGTCTCACCGTGATTTTGTTCGCTGCCATGTCCGTAGAGATTCTGCAAGCGCCTATAGATATCTGTGAAGCTCTGGGTTTGCGCCAAAAGAAGCTCTATGATAGCTCTCTGCCTGGAAAGCACTGACGTATAGCGCTGTCGCCTAGCAGAACTTCATAAAACTGTAGGGACTGAAACGGCAATATTCCACGATGTTCCACAAAAAATTCCGCTTTTTCAACAGAAACTGGCCAAGAAAGGAATGTGTTGCATTACTTAGTGAACGCCCCTAGTATTTGAACGCTACGTGTAAGATGATAAGTTGCTACCGTGAGCGGTGGGCAGGTAGTATGGTCACGTCATAATCATGTGGCTGTAGGTAAGCTAGCAGTGTGAGAAGGCGAACGGGGCGCAATAGGGTATCAATCGTAGCAATCGCTGAGAAGTAACCACTTTTTCTGTACCAAGTATTAAATATTACAATTTCCTTTTAACGTCATAAATGCTATGGGAAATCTAAGGGTCATTAAAGCTTCTTTACTATTATTGAACTATGCTGTAAACTAATTCGAGCGAGGTGGCACAGTGGTTAGCACACTGGACTCGCATTCGGGAGGACGACGGTTCAGTCCCGTCTCCTGCCATCCTGATTTAGGTTTTCCGTGATTTCCCTAAATCGTTTCAGGCAAATGCCGGGATGGTTCCTTTCAAAGGGCACGGCCGATTTCCTTCCCCATCCTTCCCTAACCCGAGCTAGCGCTCCGTCTGTAATGACCTCGTTGTCGACGGGACGTTAAACAACACTAGCCTAGCCTGTAAACTAATTGTAATAAGAGATAAATGGTGGTGAATAAAATGCCGATCTGATGTCGTAAGAAGTTTGCTAATGATCTTGCTAGACGGCAAGTCAGTCAGTTCGCGTTAGGATGTACTGGTCTGAACTCCGTGTCAGCCTTGCTTCCAGTTTTCAATATTATACTGAATTAAGTATGCTGAACTGACTATTTATGAATTATTTTACAGGGTTTCTCAACAAATACATAGTAGTGGTATCCCGGAATAGTGTTTAAAGTAGATTTGTTACCCGCAAATCCAATAATAGCCACGCAATCAGAACTTTTGCGGCTGAGAACGATTCGAGTGCGCTACAATATCAGCTACGAGGATGACTTCGAGTTTATTGCACGTAACAGGTAGGTGGAAGTCCTATGCATCGATTCCTAAAGGTGCATTATCGGCTGAAAAGTCAAATTCATTGTTACTGTACATCTCCTACGAGGTGTGTGAGAAAAGATACCATTTTTTCAACAACAATATTGTCCCCTACATAGTAGCTCCTTCGACACCTCTAGCTTCTTCGACACCTCTACAACGGTGGAGTAGCCGTTTCTAGTCTTGGTAGCAGCGCTGAGAGGCTTAAACTGTTCGGGCCTTACTATGCCCGTCACATTCCTTTGAATTTTGTACAGAGTCCCGAAATGTCGTCCATTTAAAACACGTTTCAGTTGCGAAAAGAAAAAAAAATCACATGGACTGAGACTAAGTGAATAGGGGGGTTGTGAAGCAACAGGAATACGTTTTGAAGTAAAAAAAAATTCTGTGACGGAAGTGGCCGTGTGACATGGGGAAGTATCATGATGCAGTATCCACTTATCTGAAATTTCCAATCTCACTAGATTCACCCTTTACCGCAGCCTTTCAAGACCATCTTTGGAAAATACTTGTTGACAGTTTGTCCTGTAGGAAAAAAATTCTTTATTCACGATACCCCTACTGCCAAAAAAGGGATGTTTTCGTCGTTTTTTTTAAGCTGAAGGTCTCCCTGTGCGAGGTTCAACTTCAAAGCTCAAAATGGTTCAAATGGCTCTGAGCACTATGGGACTCAACATCTTAGGTCATAAGTCCCCTAGAACTTAGAACTACTTAAACCTAACTAACCTAAGGACATCACACACACCCATGCCCGAGGCAGGATTCGAACCTGCGACCGTAGCAGTCCCGCGGTTCCGAACTGCAGCGCCAGAACCGCTAGACCACCGCGGCCGGCCAACTTCAAAGCGTTCTCGGCTTTCCAAAAATGATTTTTGCCAGCGAAAAACTTGTGCTCTTGATAAGAGAAATTCCCCATAGACCTGTTTCCGCTTTTCAAAGGTCATACTCGAAGATTCCCCAAGTTTAACACAAAACTGATGAAAGGATGTTGCTCTGAATTTCGCTGTTCCATTTTCATAACACAACAAAAATATCACTTCACCGATGGCGCTCCCAAAAATCAACTGATGGCTATACAGAGCTGAAACTCGGACTGAGCATCTGGGAGGGATGAAGATATCGGTCTACCAAAGTAGAACAACACAGCGTTGCCAGATTACTTGCAGTGCTGTCAGTCACATTACTTTTCTCACACACCTTGTTTGTCACTTTCTGTTCTGAGGAAGATTTTTGCAGGTTTACTTCACGGGGGATGTTAGAAACTAACGCCGCATCGTCACCCTGGTTTCCTCCTGAAACTTCCTAGCAGATTAAAACTGTGTGCCGGACCGAGACTCGAACTCGGGACCTTTGCCTTTCGCGGGCACGTGCTCTACCATCTGAGCTACCCAAGCACGATTCACGCCCCGTCCTCACAGCCTTACTGCTGCCAGTACAGATAGTAGAGCACTTGCCCGCGAAAGGCAAAGGTCCCGAGTTCGAGTCTCGGTCCGGCACACAGTTTTAATCTGCCAGGAAGTTTCATATCAATGCACACTCCGCTGCTGAGTGAAAATCTCATTCTGGTTTCCTGCTGAACTTTCTGGACAATATTAAAAACCATTTTACTTCATTTGATAGCAAGATATACGCTACTGGCCATTAAAATTGCTACACCAAGAAGAAATGCAGATGGTAAACGGGTATTCATTGAACAAATATATTACATTTTCACGCAGTTTGGGAGCATAGATCCTGAGAAATCAGTACTCAGAACAACCACCTCTGGCCGTAACAACGGCTTTGATACGCCTGATCATTGAGTCAAAAGAGCTTGGATGGCGTGTACAGGTACAGCTGCCCATGCAGGTTCAACACGATACCACAGTTCATCAAGAGTATGACTGGCGTGTTGAAACGAGCCAGTTGCTCGGCCACCATTGACCAGACGTTTTCAATTGGTGAGAGATCTGGAGAATGTGTTGGCCAGGACAGCAGTCGAACATTTTCTGTATGCAGAAAGGCCCGTATAGGACCTGCAACATGCGGTCGTGCATTATCCTGCTGAAATGTAGGGTTTCGCAGGGATCGAATGAAGCGTAGAGCCACGGGTCGTAACACATCTGAAATGTAACGTCCACTGTTCAATGCGAACAAGAGGTGACCGAGACGTGTAACCAATGGCACCCCATACCATCACGCCGGGTGGTACGCCAGTATGGCGATGACGAATACACGCTTCCAATGTGCGTTCACCGTGATGTCGCCAAACACGGATGCGACCATCATGTTGCTGTAAACAGAACCTGGATTCATCGAAAAAAATGACGTTTTGCCATTCGGGCACCCAGGTTCATCATTGAGTACACCATCGCAGGCGCTCCTGTCTGTGATGCAGCGTCAAGGCTAACCGCAGTCATGGTCTCCGAGCTGATAGTTCATCCTGCTGCAAACGTCGTCGAACTGTTCGTGCAGATGGTTGTTGTCTTACAAACGTCCCGATCTGTTGACTCAGGGATCGAGACGTGGCTGCACGATCCTTTACAGCCATGCGGATAAGATGCCTGTCATCTCGACTGCTGGGGATACGAGGCCGTTGGCATCCAGCACGTAGTTCCGTATTACCCTCCTGAACCCACCGATTCCATATTCTGCTAACAGTCATTGGATCTCGACCAACGCGAGCAGCAATGTCGCGATACGATAAACCGCAATTGCGATAGGCTACAATCCGACCTTTATCGAAGTCGGAAACGTGATGGTACGCATTTCTCCTCCTTACACGGGGCATCACAACAAGGTTTCACCAGGCAACGCCGGCCAACTGCTGTTTGAGAAATCGGTTGGAAACTTTCCTCATGTCAGCACGTTGTAGGTGTCGCCACAGGCGCCAACCTTTTGTGAATGCTCTGAAAAGCTAGTCATTTGCGTGTCACAGCATCTTCTTCCTGCCGGTTAAATTTCGCGTCTGTAGCACGTCATCTTCGTGGTGTAGCAATTTTAATGGACAGTAGTGTAAATTTAAAAGATGCGAGACAGCAACCGACTCACTCCAACTTTATAATCCACAAGCACTATGTGCATATATTATTATTGAGAGCAACATTTATGCGAAACATGTCTGTGTGTTTCCGTTTCGTCATTTATCTTAGGAATCTACCTGTGGTTGGTTGGTTGGTTTGGGGAAGGAGACCAGACAGCGTGGTCATCGGTCTCATCGGATTAGGGAAGGATTGGGAAGGAAGTCGGCCGTGCCCTTTCAGAGGAACCATCCCGGCATTTGCCTGGAGTGATTTAGGGAAATCACGGAAAACCTAAATCAGGATGGCCGGACGCGGGATTGAACCGTCGTCCTCCCGAATGCGAGTCCAGTGTCTAACCACTGCGCCGAAATCTACCTGTGAACGGAACAAGCGAAAATCTTGAAACTGGCAGAAGTGAAGCTGTGAGGAGGGGGCGTGAGTCGTGCTTGGGTAGCTCAGTTGGTAGAGCAATTTCCCGCGAAAGGCAAAGGTCCCGAGTTCGAGTCTCGGTCCGGCACAAAGTTTTAATCTGCCAGGAAGTTTCATATCAGCGCACACTCCGCTGCAGAGTGAAAACCTCATTCTGGAAGCGAAAACCTTGCTTACCGGTTAAGTTCCAGTATGCAAATAAGTTCCGGTGCGTGGAGTTCTGTCAGCGTCGGCGGCCCGGACAGGTGCAGAGGAAGAGGACCTGCGCGGTATCGACATCTCGCGAGGCCATTTACCGGCCGATCGCCGTTCGGCGCCTGTTAAGAGCGCCGGCGTCGCCGGCTTTGGCCGTAATTGCATAATTACGTGTTTGGTCCCGACAGGGAGCGGGCGGAATATTAATCGCTTTTCGATGCCGCGTCGTCTCCTTTCGCCGCCGCAGCCGGCTCGCGTTAATGACCAATCAGCGGCGGTCCTCTAATTAGGAACCGACGTCCCGTCCCGCGCATTCGTGCCCGACACATGCGCGCCAGCTAGTTGCCTCGCGTTATTAGGCGCCGATTCGCTGAGCACGATTTAAACGGGAACCTGGCCAGCGTCCCCGGCGATTCGTCTCGCCAGGCCGTTCCATTAGGACAGCTGCCCGCTGCCTGGCTGGCGGCGCCCGAGTGGGCGGCGGCGACGCGCAGAATAGTTGGCGGCGCCGCCGAGCCAGCGCTGCTGGCGACGCGCGCCTTTAAACGAGACGGACGGCCGCTCCGATTGGCCTGATGACGGCATTCGTCACCGCGTACCGGTACTCCTTCTAACCGCCCCACTAACTCGGTGCCTGCTTTGTACGTGCGCCGAGCCGGCGCGCGTGACCAAGAACGTGTGTGTGTGTGTGTGCGTGCGCTGGCACGCATCCAGGGTTCGGTTCTGGAGCGGTAACAGTTTTCTTACTGTCTTCTCCCCCTCTTCCCTCCCACTGAGGTGACTAAAGTCGTGGGATACCTCCAAATATCGTGTCGGACTTCCTTTTGCCCGGCGCAATGCAGCAGCTCGGGGTGGCATGGGCTGAACAAGTCGTTGGAAGTCATCATCATCATCATTTAAGACTGATTATGCCTTTCAGCGTTCAGTCTGGAGCATAGCCCCCCTTATACAGTTCCTCCATGATCCCCTATTCAGTGCTAACATTGGTGCCTCTTCTGATGTTAAACCTATCACATCAAAATCATTCTTAACCGAATCCAGGTACCTTCTCCTCGGTCCGCCCCGACTCCTCCTACCCTCTACTGCTGAATCCATGAGTCTCTTGGGTAACCTTGCTTCTCCCATGCGTGTAACATGACCCCACCATCTAAGACTGTTCGCCCTGACTGCTACATCTATAGAGTTCATTCCCAGTTTTTCTTTGATTTCCTCATTGTGGGCACCCTCCTGCCATTGTTCCCATCTACTAGTACCTGCAATCATCCTAGCTACTTTCATATCCGTAACCTCAACCTTGTTGATAAGGTAACCTGAATCCACCCAGCTTTCGCTCCCATACAACAAAGTTGGTCGAAAGATTGAACGGTGCACAGATAACTTAGTCTCGGTACGGACTTCCTTCTTGCAGAAGAGAGTAGATCGTAGCTGAGCGCTCACTGCATTAGCTTTGCGACACCTCGCTTCCAGTTCTTTCACTATGTTGCCATCCTGTGAGAATATGCATCCCAAGTACTTGAAACCGTCCACCTGTTCTAACTTTGTTCCTCCTATTTGGCACTCAATCCGTTTATATTTCTTTCCCACTGACATTACTTTCGTTTTGGAGATGCTAATCTTCATACCATAGTCCTTACATTTCTGATCTAGCTCTGAAATATTACTTTGCAAACTTTCAATCGAATCTGCCATCACAACTAAGTCATCCGCATATGCAAGACTGCTTATTTTGTGTTCACATATCTTAATCTCACCCAGCCAGTCTATTGTTTTCAACATATGATCCATAAATAATATGAACAACAGTGGAGACAGGTTGCAGCCTTGTCTTACCCCTGAAACTACTCTGAACCATGAACTCAATTTACCGTCAACTCTAACTGCTGCCTGACTATCCATGTAAAGACCTTTAATTGCTTGCAAAAGTTTGCCTCCTATTCTACCCTGCAGAAATACTGAGCGTGCTCTATAGCCGTCCACAATTGCGGAAGTGTAGCCGGTACAAGATTTTATGCATGAACTGGCCTCTCGATTACGTCGCATAAGTGTTCCATGGGATTCATTTTGGGTGAGCTGGATGGACAAATCATCCTCTCGAACTGTCCAGAATGCTCTTCAAACAGCCGCGTGCAATTGGGGCCCAGTGACCTACATTATCATCCATAAAAATTCCATCGTTTTTTGGGTATACGAAGTCCATGAATGGCTGCAAATGGCCTCCATGTAGGACTGGTGTGGGTAAAATGATGAGGAAGGCAGCTTATTCCCTGTCGGCTTTAAATGCAATTAAAATGGCTGTAGTGTATACGACAACGTAGTTCTTAAGTAAACATATGTGGATGTATGGACCATGTGGAAGGTTAACTTGAACACAGACCAGCTGGAATGAAAATAAGCTCATAAGAATCCCAAATGACCTTTACACTTAGCATGATGCTCGATAATTGAATTCAACATATCATATTTAATGTACAAATCTAGCTCAACGGACCATGTGTCTTTACATTACATTACAGAAAATCGCCACATATTAGCATGAATGCTCGAAGTATTATTTGATGAATGGAAGAAGCTGAGAAACTTGAAACGTTCTGTGACTAAAAAATGAGTATTGATCCCACGTGTTCTGAAAAGTTGAGTGTGCAATCAAGGACCCTACATTTCTCACGTTAAGCTTGACTGCGAAGTGTGTCATGGAAATAAATCCAATGCTGTACAATCTGAAAAACCACGTAACATACTTGTAAATGCAGCCCAAGCGTGCGAGATTGCAACCATCTCACCATAATAAGCAACGAAGTCGGCAGAATATGCCCAGTTCACTGTTATATGACAAGCCTGTATACTGCGAGCTGTATACTAGGTTGGCATCATGGCAGCGAGCGGAAGGCAAGAGTGGATTCTACGCCGGTCACTAGGCCTCGCGAACCGATTCTGCTGCCAAACTTCACTGTTTATGCTTATCCATTATGCATATTTTAGAACCGTGACTGTGTATTGAATGTAAATAAGTTTTACGGAACTGCAACCAGTCACATTTTTGAATAATTATGTTTTACTACATGAACCGGTTTTCGAACCTTTTCAGGTTCATCTTCAGATGGTTTCAGGAAGTTAAATCATTACTGGTAGCATAATGCTGGGTGCTGGCTCTATGGCAGAAAGATGGTTCACACTTTAATGTATCGCCATGACTATAACTTATCTGTCGATGATATTATCTTCAAGGCATATGTATTTGAAAATAACTTCTCCATTAAAAACAGTCATGAGCTCATCAGTAGTATAAAAGATATCCCCATCCCAGTCACAGCTAAATTTGCATCTCTTGATGTAGTAAACCTATATACAAACATAGCTGTCAAAGAAACAGTTTAATAAGAAATAACTTACTCAAACATGGGACAATGGATAGAGCTGAAATCTATGAACTCATAGAGGTCCTGGAGCTTATATTGTCACACAACTACTTCGTGTTCAACAACAAGTTTTACATTCAGGAAGATGGATTGGCAATGGGTAGTAGTCTTGCAGGCTTGCTAGCAGACATATATATATCAATAATCTTGAAAACAACTTTTTTAGGTCCCAACCCAACTAAAAGATAAGCTGCTTTATTACAAACGCTATGTTGATGACACACTCATTCTGTTCAATGGAACAACAGAAGAAATAGATAATCTAGCCAAAGAACATAATAAAATACACAATAAAATCCAATTCACAGTAGAACATGAAACACCAGAAGGCATTAACTATCTTGATCTAACAATCTCAAGTAAAAATCAGAAGCATAAATTTCAAATTTTCAGAAAGCCAACAACCACCAATGTTACCATACACAAATCCTCTTGCCATGCAGACCAACATAAAAAAGCATTCTTCAGAACAATGGTTAATTGCATGCTTAAAATCCCAATGCACACAAGTGAAAGACAAAAAGAAACAGAAATGATTAAATCAATTGCCTCCACCAATGGGTACAACCCTGCAATAATAGATAAACTAATCCATACAGCAGAACTAAATCAACCAACTGCTGAACAACCACTCACAAACAATAAGACCACATTTATTAGCCGGCCTTTCCTAGGGAAGATTTCTCACTAAATTGCCAACGTCTTCAAGACATACAACATAAAAATAGGTTTCTTCACCAACAACAAAATACAAAATAAAATCATACACAGGATCAAAACCAGATACAGGCAGAAGAAGAAGATATACCGAAAACAGCAATTATTATACCATTCGGGTTGTTCAAGAGTATGTTTATGACCTTTGGTTTACGCAGTGGAACTAAAACATGGTAAAGATTTATTGATTCTGTACTACAAGACCTATCCTTCTGCTTTGCCTACCTTGATGATATCTTGATCTTCTAAGAAAGAAGAACATCAACACCTCAGAGATGTGTTTAAACGGCTGGAACAGTACAGCATCGCTTTGAACATAGCCAAATGCATATTCAAGCGACGTGAAGTCTATTTTCTCGGTTATCGTATATTTTCTGCGGGCTCCCTTCCCCTACCGAAGAAAGATGAAGCTATTCTGCAAATACAAAAGCCAAGTACTCTCAAGGTGCTACGTCGGTTTCTTGGGAGCAACAGCAGAGTTGAACTGTTAATCGCATCAATTTCTGGCCCTAAGATTAAAGGAAACTCTCCGTTGCAGTGGACTAAGGCAATTGACGTCACCAAGCAAAGCATGGCAAACGCTGCACTTCTGGCGCATCCTGAGCTTGATGTACCCTTAGCAGTGGTGGCTGAAGCAAGTCTAACAGCTATAGATGCCGTATTACAATAGTGGATAAATGGTCCGTGGCAACTGCTAGCATTTTATTCACATAAACTCACGACGTCGCAACAAAAGTGGAGGTCTTAGATGGGGAACTTCTCGCTGTGTACGAAGCTATCAAATACTTCTGGCCTCAGACAGAAGCGAGAGATTTCAATATCTATATGGACCACAAACTGTTAACGTATGCGTTTATGCAGTGACACCGTAGGAGGTGGTGTCTTCATTGCAGTTGACAAAAATACTGTGTCTACTGAGGTAGAAGTAGAGTGTGATTGTGAAGTTATTTGGACACGTTTAACAGCGCTAGGAGAAATAAAGTTAATTGCTGGGTGTTATTACCGGCCACCAGGTTCCACCGTGACAGTTCACTACACTCTGTCTCGCAATCTCTTGCCCAACGCAAAGTCCCGAGCGACTGGAAAAAAGCGCAGGTGACGCCTGTATATAAGAAGGGTAGAAGGACGGATCGTCAAAATTACAGACCAATATCCTTAACGTCGGTTTGTTGCAGGATTCTCGAACATATTCTCAGTTCGAATATAATGAATTTCCTTGAGACAGAGAAGTTGCTGTCCATGCATCAGCACGGCTTTAGAAAGCATCGCTCCTGCGAAACGCAACTCGCCCTTTCCTCACATGATATCTTGCGGACCATGGATGAAGGGTATCAGACGGATGCCATATTCCTTGACTTCCGGAAAGCGTTTGACTCGGTGCCCCACTGCAGACTCCTAAGGTACGAGCATATGGGATTGGTTCCCAAATATGTGAGTGGCTCGAAGACTTCTTAAGTAATAGAGCCCAGTACGTTGTCCTCGATGGTGAGCGTTCATCGGAGTGCCCCAGGGAAGTGTGGTAGGTCCGCTGTTGTTTTATATCTATATAAACGATCTTTTGGTTCAAAAATGGTTCAAATGGCTCTGGGCACTATGGGACTTAACATCTGAGGTCATAAGTCCCCTAGAACTTAGAACTGCTTAAACCTAACTAACCTAAGGACATCACACAAGCCGGCCGGAGTGGCCGAGCGGTTAAAGGCGCTACAGTCTGGAACCGCACGACCGCTACGGTCGCAGGTTCGAATTCTGCCTCGGGCATGGATGTGTGTGATGTTAGTTAGGTTTAAGTAGTCCTAACTTCTAGGGGACTTATGACCACAGCAGTTGAGTCCCATAGTACTCAGAGCCATTTGACATCACACACATCCGTGCCCGAGTCAGGATTCGAACCTGCGACCGTAGCGGTCGCGTGGTTCCAGACTGAAGCGCCTAGAACCGCTCGGCCACACCGGCCGGCAAATGATCTTTTGGATAGGGTGGATAGCAATGTGCGGCTGTTTGCTGATGATGCTGTGGTGTACGGGGAGGTGTCGTCGTTGAGTGAATCTAGGAGGATACAAGATGACTTGGACAGGATTTGTGATTGGTGTAAAGAAAGGCAGCTAACTCTAAATATAGATAAATGTAAATTAATGCAGATGAATAGGAAAAAGAATCCCGTAATGTTTGAATACTCCATTAGTAGTGTAGCGCTTGACACAGTCACATCGATTAAATATTTGGGCGTAACATTGCAGAGCGATATGAAGTGGGACAAGCATGTAATGGCAGTTGTGGGGAAGGCAGATAGTCGTCTTCGGTTCATTGGTAGAATTTTGGGAAGATGTGGTTCATCTGTAAAGGAGATCGCTTATAAAACACTAATACGACCTATTCTTGAGTACTGCTCGAGGGTTTGGGATCCCTATCAGGTCGGATTGAGGGAGGACATAGAAGCAATTCAGAGGCGGGCTGCTAGATTTGTTACTGGTGGGTTTGATCATCACGCGAGTGTTACGGAAATACTTCTGGAACTCGGGTGGGAGTCTCTGGAGGAAAGGAGACGTTCTTTTCGTGAATCGCTACTGAGGAAATTTAGAGAAACAGCATTTGAGGCTGACTGCAGTTCAATTTTACTGCCGCCAACTTATATTTCGCTGAAAGACCACAAAGATAAGATAAGAGAGATTAGGGCTCGTACATATAGGCGGTCATTTTTCCCTCGTTCTGTTTGGGAGTGGAAAAGGGAGAGAAGATGCTAGTTGTGGTACGAGGTACCCTCCGCCCCGCACCGTATGGAGGATTGCGGAGTATGTATATAGATGTAGATGTAGGTAGTATAGCAACACCTGTTCACTGCTACAATGTAATCAATTGGAATTTATCGTGCTGTTGACCACTAACATCAGACACATGCATGGCATGGGGGATGTGATAGCCGACTGCCTTTCCCGAGTCAACAGAGTTTCGAGCCCCAGGCGCCCAGGTGCAACAGGCTGACCAAAAGCTTCACTTTCCTAAACGACGCCAACTTTGCTTTACAGTTGCAACTCGTTAGTGTCCGTGCCGCAGATGTTTAAATACAGGGTGTCCCAAAATAATGTATACACTCTTTGAAACATAATATCTCTTTAATTAAAGGAGACACAAATACAATTTTTATAGGTAATAATTTAGAAGGCGGTGAAAAACATAACAATGCTTTCTTTTGTTTCAGATTGTCAGCAAACATGGCGTTATCGTTTGAACAACGGAAATGGGTGCCAAAGTGTTACTGGAAAACAGAGAATGTGAGTGTGGTACCCCGACGTTGCACAGTTGAATTTGGAATACCACCACCGACAAGAGTAAGAATTACAAGAATCAGAGATAAGTTTGAAGTCGAAGGAACGGTACACGTTATGAAGAAGGGACATAGCGGATGAAAGAGAAGTTCAAAAGACAATGAGATTGTTGATGCAGTAATCGAGGCATACACACGATCCCCGAAGAAATCTGTGAGGCAATGCTCTCATGAGAAGCGGTGTTCATAGAATTTTGCGGTCTCAGAACTTAAAGCCTTACATTCCAAGACTTCTCCATGCTCTAAACGAGGATGATCCTGATAGGTGAAGTGAATTTTGTGAGTAGTTCATTAACAGATGTGAAGAAGAGCTACGTTTCCAAAACCGAATTCTATCGTAAGATGAAGCAACGTGTCTAGTGCAGTTGTTAGAACGGTTATTGCTGCTACAAAGGCAGGTTATCAAGATTTAAATTAATTTGAAGGTGGTGTTATAGTCGGTGCACGAGTGATGGGACACTGCATCGGCGGGGTAGCGATGAAGTGCGGATTTTCCCGTACGACCATTTCACGAGTGTACCGTGAAACTCAGGTATCCGGCAAAACATCAAATCTCCGACATCTCTGCGGCCGGAAAAGGTCCTGCAAGAACGGGACCAACAACGACTGAAGAGAATTATTCAACGTGACGGAAGTGCAACCCTTCTGCAAATTGATGCAGATTTAATTGCTGGGCAACCAAAAAGTGCCAGCGCGCGAACTATTCAAGGAAACATTATCGATATGGGTATCGGGGCCGAAGGCCGACTCGTGTACCCCTGATGACTGCACGACACAAAGCTTTACGCCTCACCTGGGCCTGTCGACACCAACATTAGACTGTTGACGACTGGAAACATGTTGCCTGGTCAGAATGAGTCTCGTTTCAAATTGTATCGAGCGGATGGACATGTTCGGGTATGGAGACAACCTCATGAATCCATGGACCGTGCATGTCAGCAGGGGACTGTTCAAGTTGTTGGAGGCTCTGTGATGGTGTGGGGCATGGAGTGATATGGGGCCCCTGATACGTCTAGATACGACTCTGACAGGTGATACGTACGTAAGAATCCTGTCTGATCACCTGCATCCATCCATTCTTGCCCATTGTGCATTCCAACGGACTTGGGCTATTCTTTGGTCAGATGAAGCGACGTTTAAACTTGGTGGAACAATTAACCGTCATAACTGTGTGTACTGGGCCAGGGAGAATCCATACATAACCGAGCAAAGGCATTTTAATCTACCAGGAGTGCAAATGGTTCAAATGGCTCTGAGCACTATGCGACTTAACTTCTGAGGTCATCAGTCGCCTAGAACTTAGAACTAATTAAACCTAACTAACCTAAGGACATCACACACATCCATGCCCGAGGCAGGATTCGAACCTGTGACCGTAGCAGTCGCGCGGTTCCGGAGTGAGCGCCTAGAACCGCTAGACCACCGCGGCCGGCCTACCAGGAGTAACAGTCTGGTGTGGTCTGTCTTCTAGAGGGTTAATTGGGCCGGACTTATTTGACAACGTTGTCACGGGCGACTCGTACTTTGAAATATTGGAAATGATAACTAATGGTCTTAGCGTTGTGTTTGGAAATGAAGAATATTACTTTTAACAGGATGGAGCGCCACCTCACTTTCACCTGGACGTGAAAGCATTTCTCAAGCGTACATTTCCTGCCAGATGGATGGGACGAAGAGGGACTTCGGAGAATCCCACTAGATCTCCAGATTTAACTCATCTAGACTCCTTTCTGTTGGGTACTCTCAAGAACACAGTTTACGCTGCAAGTCGCTTAGTCGTAAGTCGTTGTCGATGGTGTATTGCGATGGATGGACACCAGTTTGAGCATTTACCACCTTAACTCGGACCATGAGGCACCTAACACCACTAAAATTGTATTTCTAACCCCTTTCATTAAAGAATTTATACATTATTTTGGGACATCCTGTATACTGCGATATCTCGCAAGGAAGATTCCGGCCCTTCCTGCCTGCTCAATTTCGCAAGCAAGCCGTCGACAATTTACACACTCTGTCTCATCCCGGAGCCTGTCCGACGTTCCGTCTGATGTCGAAGCGCTTTGTCTGGCCGGCAATGGGGAAGGACTGCTGCATGTGAATGCGGGCATGTATGCCATGTCAATAGAGCGAAGTGTCTGGCCATATACGTGCACCAGTGGGCAACTTCCCTGAAATCGCCTCACGTTTTGCTCATGTACGTCTCGAAGTAATTTTTTACTTCCATCAGATGGTCAATGATAAAGATTGAGCATCATAGATCGTTTCACTTGATGGCTGGGGGCAGCACCTCGGCACAACGTCTCTGCAGAAACACCAGTGTCCACCTTTGTGTCCACATGGTTACTCACTGCGCAAATCAACAGATCGTGCCAGGCAATTTGAATCAGTTATTCCTCAAGCTTGCAATTTTCTGCGGGTATGCCCAACACAAAACCATAAGTTACTAACCAGAAAGCAAAGGGCCGACAGAGAGATGGCACCGTTCACTCAAAGCTGCTCTCAAGTGTCAAGAGACAGATTGGGCGACTGCTATGCGAACCGTGTTAATTGGTCTACGAAATGCTTACAATCCGGTTATAGTCGTTTCGTCGGCAAAACTGGTTTTCGGCGAAGCGATACGTCTTCGGGGCGAACTCTTCGACATCGATTTCTGCAATCCGCCACGACAGAGTTCTTACGTGGGCACCTCGCTTGTTTTCGTCCGCGTCAAGGTTCCAGATATGGCACACGACGTTGCTACGTATTCCAAGGCTTGTCTAGCTCTTCACACGTAATTCTACGCCCAGACGGTGGGAAATCGTCTCTACAAGCTCTGCACATGTGTCCACACCGTGTGTTACGAAGAGGTGCACGGACGTTAGATATTTCCGTCAACGCCAAGACCACGCTTGGTTTCCATTGACCGTGTCAAACCAGCATACATCTTTCGCGACGAATCGGTGACCGGTGTTTCAAGAGGACAGCTTAATATCTCCGTGCCAGCACCGCGACCGCAACAACGACCTCAGTTCAGCCGTAACTGCAAGCTCAACAACCGTCCGAATTAGTTCCACAGCTAGTGCGCCAGACTCGCTCTGGACGGCACGTGTATTTCCCTGTACGTTTCAGAGTTGACACTCCGCTTCCACCACGGTGCTGATGTAGCGTTGCATCATCGTCATTTGCAGTCGTCTGCTGCACGTTGTCGTCGCGTTTGCCAAGTGAAACTCTACGGACCGCCACAGATGATGTTGCGGCGACAGTTTATTCCTTGCTTAAGCTTACCCTCGTAGAGAATATAGTTTGAATACTGACTCATCGTTAATTGTTTCAACCTTTTAAGAGACGAGTATACACCCATGTAAAGTCTCTCCTAACGGCTGACAAGTGACTAGAATGCAGTTGTTCACTGTTCTGATCAATAAAGTTATTGCTCTACGTTACTCAGAGAGCGGATAAGTTGCGCATTCTAGCAGGCTTGGAAGGCCTAACAAAGTCGAGCAGTTCGAATCGCGGCTATAAGAAGAGGAAATCTTTCGCAGGTAAAGAAAAGCATTTAAAGTATTTTAAATGTCGATGTAGGCGCTGTGTGATGTACATTCGAACAATTAATTGTATGCAGATGGTGTGTTCACACTTTCGGCCGTTGGCTAATTCACATGTTAGTATTATATTCAGCCACTCAGTGTGCTGAGGTTATTGAACGTATTGTTATCAAAGAGGTTTTCCGTCGCTACCCAGTTCATGGGTGGGGGTTGGATTCTTGTGATTCCCAAGTAAAGCGTGGTATTCCTTGACCTTTCCTGAGGCTGTGCGACATAAATTTGGAAGAGAATTTTTCGTTTGTTGCTGAATTCACAGGCCAATTTGAAAACCACATAAAACAAATGCTTGTGTTTTCCTAGTAATGTCTGCTGTCTTTGGTAGTATGCAGTAGAATGAGTAACATTTTATCCTCTCATAAGCAAAACAGATTAAAAATAAGGGCTTAAGTAGCCATTACTTATCTCTACTGAAATGCGTCTTAACATAATGAATACCCAAACAATTATCTGTGGGATTTACTTCTTCGACCGCGCGTTTAGAGGGCTAATGCAAGACAAGAAATCAGCCACTAAAATGTTATCCTTACGAAAAAATTATCAAACTTAATTGAAACTAACAGAAAAGGCGAAAATATTTACTCTCAAAAAGCGCTTGAGTGGTATGTGCAACGATTACAAGCGAAAACCTCAGACACAGATACCTGATCCGGCCTATATTGGCTAGAGATGGGCAAAACTGTTCTTTTCAGAGATTGGATCAGAACTGTTCACTCCCTGAAATGAATTAGCTCTTTTTCATGACTCACCACTCATTTACAATAGAAAATAAATGGAAGGCACATTTCCCTTTAAACTTGGTATATTCCAGTACTATACCTGTATTTTGATCTTATTTGATCCTATTTTGAAGTAACACAGATAATGAGTAAGAATTTTGTATTGTTTATTGAAATTTCCACGATATGACAAAGTTTTTGAATATTGATTTATTTTGCACTATCGTGGATTTTTGGGTGATTGGAAAATGTTGTAACTTGAGATTTACATTAACAATATATTTGGCTATAATGTATTAAAATTTCATTAACCTCATACAAATACATCGCAAGCCATATATTTTTAAAGTGAACGTTTCCTTCCAAAGACGCCTAAAATCGCAAAATCCGTACCAGAATAAGAAAAAAAAATATAAATTTGACTGTAAAACGAAAGTGCTGCATATAGCCTTACGCAGAATAAAACAAGGAAAATATTGGTGTATCACATTTTGCGATACGTTTATTGGTTCACTCGTAATTAAAGCGTAAATTCGAGTGTACATAATAAAAATCCTATAGTAAGAGGAGTCATCAGGAACCTAATCTAATCAGTTTAAAGAAATAAAAATTAAATAAAAACAATTGATGTATACATAACATAATAATGTAATATACATAGCGGTATTACTACGAAGAACAATATCCAGTAGAGACGAACTCCAATGCAGAGGCGCTGAGTCGAGCAGGTCGAGCCGCGAGCTGTATTACTGCGTGAGCTGAGACCGCAGAGACCAGAGTGACACCTTGAGTCGCTTTGTTCAACGCTCTGGCTAGAGTCGAGACGGTGGGGCGAGCGTTGAGCGGGCGAGTTCCGAGGGTGGGGGGAGCGGTGAACTCACCCGCTCCGAGACAAATCGTCCGTTCCCTTGCGAGCAGGTTGTTGCAAGTAGTTCCTATGTTATCCGCTAGGTGGCTCTCTGTCCTGTTGCTCGCATCAACTGCCCAGAGGGCAGGATGTGCGACTGAAATGATCGCCGACAGAGTGCGATGCGAAGTTAAGCTGCGCCAGACACTGCAGGCGGCAGACGACGCACAGAGACGGCACGGCATATGTGAAACACAAAATCCAATGGTGCACTGCACAATGCAGGCAGCCAAGGTAGAAGCAGGGCAGAGGCCGGCGCTGGCTGTGTTGTGTGGCGTGCACTGTGCTCTGACCAGCAGAGGCGCCGCTGATATGCTCCGTCTCTCTCTCTCTCTCTCTCTCTCTCTCTCTCTGCCATGTGGGAAACGTTTGGAGCTACCGTCCTTTTTTTCTGAATCACTGATTGTTCACTCCTTTGAAAGATTGAACTCTATGAATTAGTTCAAGAGCGGATCCCCCATCTCTAATATTGGCAGGTCGCTTGTGTACACCCTAAAATGTCTCTGGCGCATCGTACTGCATCTGCAGAAGCAATTTGAACAGCAGTTGGTACCGTAGTGTCACAAAGGACTGTTACAAAACGGTCACTTCAAGGACAGTTCCATGCCTGATTCCTCGTAGCGTGCATTCCTCTGATCCCAAACCACCGCTATCTGCGACGTCAGTGGTGTCAAGCGAGAGGGCAGGTTGAGGGTTTGTTGCGTATTCTATTGAGAGCGGGTCCTCCCTCAGTGGCACTGATGACCGTGTGTTTGTTATAAGGAGGCCAGGTGGGTGCCTGCAACCACCCTGTCTGCTTGCTAGACACACTGGACGTACAGCTGGAGTTATGGTCTGGTGTGCGATTTCAAATGACAGCAGGAGCACTCTCGTGGCTATCCCACGCACCCTGAGTGCTAATTTGTATGTCAGTCGGATAATTTGACCTGTTGTGTTGCCATTCATGAACAGCTTTCCAGAGGATGTTTTCCAAAAGGATAACGCTGGCCCACATACCGCTGTTGTAATCCAACATCCTCTTCAGAAATGGTTGAAATGGCTCTGAGCATTATGGGACTGTTGTGTACATAGTTCCACGTTGTCAGTGCGTACACAACTTTCCCCGCTAAGCATAACAGCGCAGGCGCAGAGCTCATCCGTCTCCGCACTACGAAATGGCGCTGCCATAGAGACGGACCCAATTCTGCTTCCGCCGATCCGCGTATTAATATGTAACACAGCCAATGAGATTGCTACTTACGTAGAACGTTTTCTCCTCACGAATCATACTCGCACAGTGATACATGAACGCGCGAGGTATTATAACGAGTGTACAGACCTCCGATTAGTCAGTCTGCGTTTGTCTGCACCAGTATGTACCAGTCTATAGTCAAGTTTCAGTCTGAGCCTAATAAGATTACCATATTCCTGAACATAGCCATGAAGATAAATGTATAGACACTTTTGTCAAGTATCATATATGTGAGAATAAGATTAACGTACCAATACCAAAGGAACTTCAGATTGTCAATTGTAAATAGCATCCAGAACGAAGTTAAGTAATTTTTATGCTTGTTATTATTTTAATAAATGTGAGTGAAAATTAATCAAGTTCTGTTTAAAGTTGGTCACCGTCAATCTGCCCTCTAAGTGTGCAAGTGGCATTTCTAGCGTGTGACCTAACGGCAGAAGATAAACACGCCACGATGAGACCACGAGACATATTGCTGACACTCGCCTACTTCGATAGAGCGACAAGTCAAAAAACCTGATGGTGTGTGTACTGAAGGTCTTACAGTGCGCACACCACACGGACTTTACTGCTATGGTCATCAGTCCCCGAGAACTTAGAACTACTTAAACATAACTAACCTAAGGACATCACACACATCCATGCCCGAGGCAGGGTTCGAACCTGCGACCGTAGCGGTCGCGCGGTTCCAGACTGTCGGGCCTAGAACCGCTCGCCCACCCCGCTCGCCACCTCTTCAGAGTGTGGGCATGCTGCCTTGGCTTATTCGATGTATCTCCAGTCGAGCACATATGGGACATCACCGGACGACGTCTCCAGCGTCATGCACAAACAGCATTAAACGTCCCTGTATTGACCGACCATGTGCAACAGTCATGGAACTCCATCCCACAAACTGAAATCTGGCATCTGTACAACGAATTGCATTCAACACTCTGGCGGTGACTTCGGTTATTAATGAACCAGCATTTCACATTTGTAATGTCTTATCTCGCGCTTACATTAATCTATGATCTTGTAATGTTAATCTCTTAACTATGCTACCTAGACAAATGTATTACAGTATTTTCACCACTCAAAATTAATTATTTTTGATGTTGCAATTCTTTTTCTATCAAGGTAGATAAGGTAACCGCTGTTGAAGCGACGTGCCGCTGGCTTACCGACCACGGCATCTCACTGGAGAGCAGAGAATCTGTGCTCGATTCCGTAGAGCATCCTTCAATTTTCTCCCATTTGTATTTTCCTTATTGAAATTTGTAAGAATGGAAGGGTTAATAAGGTAGGTCAATCAATAAGGAATAATTACAGGAGAGGTAAATGAATTCTTCAACGCCTTGAATTGGTAAGGAATTAAAATTTTATGCCTTATAGTGCGCAAACAGTTCCGAAAGAAAGCTACGAATCGTGACGAGGGATCATGGACAGCCGACGCGCAACGCTTGTTGCCTGTTCGTCATATCGTTGTCATGAACTTGGAAGAGTGAGGATTTCCAGCAAAAACTGTGTATATAGCAATCGGAAGTAGCTTCTTTTCCGTCACTAGTCTGTTACGGGCTTCGAGCGTGCCTGAAGTGAATGTTTATCGAATATCCGCAGAATAAGACGCGTTTTGTGAAGTAATACGGTGACGTTCCGTAAGTAATGTATCTATTGGCAGAACATAATTTGTAGTAAATAGCTTTTTTCTTTAATTTGTAGTAAATAGCCAGCCGGAGTGGACGAGTGGATCTAGGCGCTACAGTCTGGAAGCAGGCGACCGCTAAGGTCGCAGGTTCGAAGCCTGCCTTGGGCATGGATGTTTGTGATGTCCTTAGGTTCGTTGGGTTTAAGTAGTTCTGAGTTCTAGGGGACTGATGACCACTGCAGTTAAGTCCCATAGTACTCAGAGACATTTTTTGTAGTAAATAGCTTTTCTCTTTATGCAGCATTATAGTTGTCTTTCCTAAATTTTTTCATTTGCGCGGTCTTTATAACGGTGGCGTGTAGTCTTCGACTAGCGCTGAAATAAATATTTGGGAGTTTGTCACAAAGGACAGGTGTATTGTCAATACACTACAGGATGCAGGCAGTTCCTTTTCTCAGCGCTCCAAATACACTCCTGGAAATGGAAAAAAGAACACATTGACACCGGTGTGTCTGACCCACCATACTTGCTCCGGACACTGCGACAGGGCTGTACAAGCAATGATCACACGCACGGCACAGCGGACACACCAGGAACCGCGGTGTTGGCCGTCGAATGGCGCTAGCTGCGCAGCATTTGTGCACCGCCGCCGTCAGTGTCAGCTAGTTTGCCGTGGCATACGGAGCTCCATCGCAGTCTTTAACACTGGTAGCATGCCGCGACAGCGTGGACGTGAACCGTATGTGCAGTTGACGGACTTTGAGCGAGGGCGTATAGTGGGCATGCGGGAGGCCGGGTGGACGTACCGCCGAATTGCTCAACACGTGGGGCGTGAGGTCTCCACAGTACATCGATGTTGTCGCCAGTGGTCGGCGGAAGGTGCACGTGCCCGTCGACCTGGGACCGGACCGCAGCGACGCACGGATGCACGCCAAGACCGTAAGATCCTACGCAGTGCCGTAGGGGACCGCACCGCCACTTCCCAGCAAATTAGGGACACTGTTGCTCCTGGGGTATCGGCGAGGACCATTCGCAACCGTCACCATGAAGCTGGGCTACGGTCCCGCACACCGTTAGGCCGTCTTCCGCTCACGCCCCAACATCGTGCAGCCCGCCTCCAGTGGTGTCGCGACAGGCGTGAATGGAGGGACGAATGGAGACGTGTCGTCTTCAGCGATGAGAGTCGCTTCTGCCTTGGTTCCAATGATGGTCGTATGCGTGTTTGGCGCCGTGCAGGTGAGCGCCACAATCAGGACTGCATACGACTGAGGCACACGGGGCCAACACCCGGCATCATGGTGTGGGGAGCGATCTCCTACACTGGCCGTACACCACTGGTGATCGTCGAGGGGACACTGAATAGTGCACGGTACATCCAAACCGTCATCGAACCCATCGTTCTACCATTCCTAGACCGGCAAGGGAACTTGCTGTTCCAACAGGACAATGCACGTCCGCATGTATCCCGTGCCACCCAACGTGCTCTAGAAGGTGTAAGTCAACTACCCTGGCCAGCAAGATCTCCGGATCTGTCCCCCATTGAGCATGTTTGGGACTGGATGAAGCGTCGTCTCACGCGGTCTGCACGTCCAGCACGAACGCTGGTCCAACTGAGGCGCCAGGTGGAAATGGCATGGCAAGCCGTTCCACAGGACTACATCCAGCATCTCTACGATCGTCTCCATGGGAGAATAGCAGCCTGCATTGCTGCGAAAGGTGGATATACACTGTACTAGTGCCGACATTGTGCATGCTCTGTTGCCTGTGTCTATGTGCCTGTGGTTCTGTCAGTGTGATCATGTGATGTATCTGACCCCAGGAATGTGTCAATAAAGTTTCCCCTTCCTGGGACAATGAATTCACGGTGTTCTTATTTCAATTTCCAGGAGTGTAGGAGCGACTACCGTCGAGGGATTTTTGGAGCTGAAGAACGAAAAGAGGTTTGTTGATGTCGAGGAAAAGTTACACGAAGACGAAGCAGAAGGTGATTCAGTGGAATATGAATCTGAAACCGATGGTAACGTTTTGGAAATACGCACGACGCAGTCGCTCAGTGCATCAGCTGTTCCAGCTGAGTACTATGAAACGGTAACTAAACGGTCGAATTGAAGAGCTATACCTGAAACATCCCCTTAGAAAAATTTATGAATGACTGTGCTGATAAACCCCTTACGTTATTTGATTCTCAAACAGCTGAGCAGAACTGAACGTACTCAGACATTTCGCTCTTTACTTATTCTGATCAACACTAAACTAACACACAGTATGTTTAGCGCAACACAATCTTTCAATAATCCCTACAAATGAATGGCCCTGACTAATAATAACCTATAACTTTCATGAATCACCTACCTCACAAAAATCTGCGTTATTCGAGCTACTGCAATACAGCGAGCGCCAATACTGCCAGCTAAATAAAAGATTCTAACTACTGAAGGCACTAACTACTGATAGGCATAGTTAGCAAATGAAAGATTTTGATAGAGAACAAACAATGTATTTACCTTAATAATGTTCAAAAGCGCTGCGCAGTTGGAGGTGAGCCGCCAGAATTTTGAGAGCGGACTATCTGGACACGTGTCCACGCACTGTTCACATCCAACTGCCCAACACTACAATAGCGAATATTCCAACAATGCCAACCAGCCACAGACTGCACACAGCACAGTCAGTGATTTTCATACAGAGCGCTACGTGACGTTACCAACATAAAAACCTAAACAGCCTACTTACACACTGCTTGAATCAAAAGTAAAAACGGTAGCGTTAACCAAAAAGGATCCAAACTGGAAGCCGCAAACATTGCAAAAGAATGGAGCTACAGCAGTCCTGAAAGGAAAGAACGATTTAACATTGCGGAAAAGTTATATAGATAAAGGAAGCACAAGATACCAGTCGATAAATAAATGGACATTCTACGGTTTGCTCGAATCTTTTATTCTTACTAATTTTTATTCTTATTTTTCAAGTTGTTTGAGAAGTTTATTTGCCTACATTGTTATTATTCGTTACTGATTTACTTACCTTATTAACTCTTCTATTCCTCCCTATTTCGAAACGGAAAAAAATACAAATCGAAAAGAAAACTGAAGAATGCGTTTGTGAATCGAACACAGCAGGCGATTCCTCGATCGCTAGGCCAGCAGCGCTTTCCTTGGAAGCGTTCATGTTTGGGTACACAAGCAGCAGTCGTAACCGATTCATTCCTAAGTTTCTAGAAAAAAATGCGTTCGCGGATCCCATATAGACTGGTGAACTCTGCTCAAGTCTCAATTATCTACAGATCCCGTCAATTTTGAATCGATTGAGCGTCATGAATTTAAGAGGTGGTTTTCAAAAAAACGAGGCGGAGGGGTACTGAGCCAAAATGTCTTATAATGTCTATCGTTTTAGGTTGAAAAAGTGACCTGCGAACTATGAGGCGATCGATTAGCCATGTGTGAGACCTTCCCCTCGTTAGTGCGTTACATTTCTGTCGTACGTATTAGCCACTACTTTCCTACCATTTCACGCGCTGCTCCTCCCGTAGGAGGTTCGAGTCCTCCCCCGGACATAGGTGTGTGTGTTGTCCGTAGCGTAAGTTAAAGTTAGATTAAGAAGTGTGTAAGACTGGGGACCGATGACTTTCAGCAGTCTGGTCCCATAGGAACTTACCGCCACCATTTTCACTCACCAACAAGGAGATCAATGTTAAAAGTTCAATGCTCTTCTCAAACCCATGCGTAAGATTGATAAGGCATATTAATTGCATACACTCGTGGCTATTACTCTGTCTTACCTAAATGTCTCTCGCTCTCTCTCTCATACGTGAATCATAAGGGAAAAAATTCAAAAGAGTTAAGATTAAATGATCTATTTAAAATCAGACACCTTTCTGATAAATATGGGTGCAAACTTAGCTTACTTACTACAACACTGAGCCTGATATTAATCACGACGTACTTATTGGTATTTTTGATCATTCTGGAAAAGACAATTTTTAACACTATAGTGTGCACCATATATGCAACATCGACTACAAACTAAGCAGGAATTCTACAAAGTTAAAAATAATATTCCTAATTTTAGAAAACTGTTTAACATTGGTATACCAATTCATCGTCTTTTGCAGCGATCAGCATTTTATTTCCTTTTAATGGTTTGAAAACAACAGATTTGCATGCAAGAAGAGTGTTTTTTTTTTTTACTCTCTCGCAGGTAAAAGAACCATTGCAACAGTTTTAAATGACTGTGTACAGCCCGAACGATGGCCAACGGACTATGAGTCCCACCGCCACACCTTCACCTGCACATGTTAGGCAATAAATTCTGCCTGACTCATGTAGTACTATCACCGTCAGAGGGTGGTACGGGACCACAAGTCCCACCGCCACACCTCCAAAGTGAATTGCAGTGACGCAGTCACTGCACAGTGGAAATTTACTGGCTCACCAACACAGTTAGACCGCAATAGACCGGTGATGCTGTATTGTAACCTATCACCCCGGACTACAAGTCCATTTTTAAAAAAGAACAAACCGAACGATGGAACACGACATCGTCGTCATTGCATAGACGAACATTTATTGGTTTAGCGAGTGGGCCTACCGTCATTGTCCGCAACGATCTGTAGTAATCACATGACAGATAAATACTGAAACATAGAGTCGCACAACATTTATTAGTTTAGTGAGTGGGCGTACCGCCCATCATTGTCCCCAGTGATCTGTAGAAATCATATGACAAATAAATACTGAAACACACAGTCGCACATTTGAATTTCTTTCAGGCTTATCATAGATAAATACCTCCACTAAAAGCAACATAACATTTGTACTTTATTCAGGGGTTCCTTGTCCTTTCGGAATCCTTACCGACACCGCCGTACCAGTAGTGGCGCGTAGGGTGGCATTGGCGACGTACACATTATGTGGACAAACGGACGACTGGATTATTTAACGCCGACGGCAGCAATGTAGCCGCCCTCTCGCTACTACAGTCGACGGATTGTTTACCGTCTCCCCCGAAATTGTGGCGTGACTAAATGCGCGGTTACGCATTCATCGTCCAGTCTGCCGCCGACCGCTGTTGTGTACGCGTTGAGTGTGGCGCAGTGGTGTGCTTTTATCATGGCCGAAGTGCTTGTATTTAATAGTGCGTTATTAATTCATTTTGTCCAAGAAGAGCCTGTACTCTTGGACAAAACCTTGGACGTTTTTAAAACTAGGAACGCCACAAGGAATGCGTGGCATGAAGTTTGTCTTCAACTTAGGAATAATGTTGATAAGCTGGTAGGCAGCGAAAAGAATGACTTTGGTAAGTACAAACAATTTAATCTATTTTATAATGCTGTTAATTTGACCTTAATAGTCTTTATTTTGTTTTTATTTGCAATTTTTAATTTAATAACAAATGCAAAGAATCAAAATTTTAAAAACAAATAGAAACACCGTACATTAAACAAATAAACATTATTTCAAAACAACAAAAATCTTATAACAACACCTGAAGATAAGGGAAAGGTCACAGTAGTAACGAATAAGTTAGATTTTCGTCATCTTTTAAAGCAAGGCTTGATAAAGAAATTCTCTATTTCGAAACGTCGCCCAAGCAAAAGTAATAAAAGTAAACAACAAATAATTTATATTATATTAAATAAATGTAAGACTATTAAGGTCAATTAAGTAGGATTGTAGCTAATAGTTAATAGTCTTTAAAATTATTTTTCAGTATCATTGTATTTATTTTACGTTTTAAAGTTTCAATATACATAGTACCTGTTACGTGTCGAATTGTACTAATCAATGAAACTAGACTTATTTTTTATGCTAAACAGAGTCAAATCCGTCCACAATGTATGTGGTTATGCGTATGTTTCATGGTCCATGTGTCTGTGCCCTCAGGTCTTTGACATCTGCAAGGGAAAGCTCCCAACACTTGACACGAAGTACTTGCAGAGAATGTTTCTCACTTTGTTGTCTTTCAAACCTCCTCTTGTACAGCACCCTTCTCTGTCTCTAAAGCCGGCCGGGGTGGCCGAGAGGTTCTAGTCGCTACAGTCTGGAACCGCTCACCGCTACGGTCGCAGGTTCGAATCCTGCCTCGGGCATGGATGCGTGTGATATCCTTAGGTTAGTTAGGCTTAAGTAGTTCTAAGTTCTAGGGGACTGATGAACTCAGAAGTTAAGTCCCATAGTGCTCAGAGCCATTTGAACCATTTGTCTCTATCATAATTATGAAGCACAACACAGGCCTTGACAGTAACCGTAGCAAAAACAGGTCATACATTCAAGGGATGGTGAAAATATCGCGATTTGTTACTTATTCCGAAAGCGCTCTCTATGTACCTTCTTGCTCTACAATCTGTAGTTAAATATCTTCTTTTCAATAGTCAAGTGAGTACCAGCGTAAAGTCTCAACAAATGTCTATTTAAGCCAAATGCAGCGTCAGCAACAAAGAAATACTTTCGGGCTTTCTTTTCCTTTTAGGCACATCCCTCCGGTGAATTACGTGAACCACTTTCAATTGATTTCCACAGCATAGTGTGCTTGTAAATAGGGGAGTCGCAGTCGTTTCCATAACTTCAATGTTCACGAAAGTAAATCGGTACGGAGTGTCTGCGATAGCCGTTAACACAACTGAATAATAATCTACACTCCTGGAAATTGAAATAAGAACACCGTGAATTCATTGTCCCAGGAAGGGGAAACTTTATTGACACATTCCTGGGGTCAGATACATCACATGATCACACTGACAGAACCACAGGCACATAGACACAGGCAACAGAGCATGCACAATGTCGGCACTAGTACAGTGTATATCCACCTTTCGCAGCAATGCAGGCTGCTATTCTCCCATGGAGACGATCGTAGAGATGCTGGATGTAGTCCTGTGGAACGGCTTGCCATGCCATTTCCACCTGGCGCCTCAGTTGGACCAGCGTTCGTGCTGGACGTGCAGACCGCGTGAGACGACGCTTCATCCAGTCCCAAACATGCTCAATGGGAGACAGATCCGGAGATCTTGCTGGCCAGGGTAGTTGACTTACACCTTCTAGAGCACGTTGGGTGGCACGGGATACATGCGGACGTGCATTGTCCTGTTGGAACAGCAAGTTCCCTAGCCGGTCTAGGAATGGTAGAACGATGGGTTCGATGACGGTTTGGATGTACCGTGCACTATTCAGTGTCCCCTCGACGATCACCAGTGGTGTACGGCCAGTGTAGGAGATCGCTCCCCACACCATGATGCCGGGTGTTGGCCCTGTGTGCCTCGGTCGTATGCAGTCCTGATTGTGGCGCTCACCTACACGGCGCCAAACACGCATACGACCATCATTGGCACCAAGGCAGAAGCGACTCTCATCGCTGAAGACGACACGTCTCCATTCGTCCCTCCATTCACGCCTGTCGCGACACCACTGGAGGCGGGCTGCACGATGTTGGGGCGTGAGTGGAAGACGGCCTAACGGTGTGCGGGACCGTAGCCCAGCTTCATGGAGACGGTTGCTAATGGTCCTCGCCGATACCCCAGGAGCAACAGTGTCCCTATTTTGCTGGGAAGTGGCGGTGCGGTCCCCTACGGCACTGCGTAGGATCCTACGGTCTTGGCGTGCATCCGTGCGTCGCTGCGGTCCGGTCCCAGGTCGACGGGCACGTGCACCTTCCGCCGACCACTGGCGACAACATCGATGTACTGTGGAGACCTCACGCCCCACGTGTTGAGCAATTCGGCGGTACGTCCACCCGGCCTCCCGCATGCCCACTATACGCCCTCGCTCAAAGTCCGTCAACTGCACATACGGTTCACGTCCACGCTGTCGCGGCATGCTACCAGTGTTAAAGACTGCGATGGAGCTCCGTATGCCACGGCAAACAGGCTGACACTGACGGCGGCGGTGCACAAATGCTGCGCAGCTAGCGCCATTCGACGGCCAACACCGCGGTTCCTGGTGTGTCCGCTGTGCCGTGCGTGTGATCATTGCTTGTACAGCCCTCTCGCAGTGTCCGGAGCAAGTATGGTGGGTCTGACACACCGGTGTCAATGTGTTCTTTTTTCCATTTCCAGTAGTGTATATACCTAAAGAACATAGAGCGACTTCCCGCTGCCACACGAGTCGGATGTCCTTTCCATCTATCGCACCTGTACAATGATGGAAATTTGTTATTGATTCAAATCCCTTTGCTGATTTCTCCCAGGTTTCTTTAGTGAGTAGTGGTATGCACTCATTTTGCAAAACGAGCCACAGAGCTTGACAGACCTCTTACCAATCAGTCTTTCTGTAAATATTCCAATTGTGTACGAAAAATTGAGGTCGGTAAACATGCATCCACTGACCAAATACCTAAAAATAAAAACATTATTTTAGTGTCAATGCAACACGTTTATTGTAGTTAACAAGCTGTACTTATTAATATAACTCTTTATTTCACCTTGCAAATATTTTATTTTCTGGCAGAGAAGTCATGAAACACTTAGTGATGTTTTTATCAAATCACAAAAGAAGTACAAAGAATCAGAAGCGAGTGGTTCACATGCCTCCAAGAAAAAAAGTTCATGTTCAACGATGAGCTACCGTACGAGGAAACAGAAACAGAAGAAAGCTACAACAATGGAGATGGAGACTACGGCAGTAAAGAACTAAGTGCTTCACCAGTACCTCCAACAGTGACTACAGTTGAAGGAACAGCTGAAACAGTAGTTTCAAAAGTAAAACTACTTACAAGGCAACATAAAAAATGAATGAAGTCGACTTAAAAATTTTACAAACATTAAAGAAAAGAGAACCTGAGGGAAAAAAACGGCAAACTGGCATTCTTTGGAAGTTTGTTGCCTCATGTAGACAAGTTTGATGACACTCAGTGGCTTCAATGCCAAATGGAATTTCTTCAAGTCATTTCGAAAATTAAAAGTACGTACCCCTCCATATCTCAAACCCATAATGTATACAACCAATGTACTTCCAAGATCCAGCAGTTTAATCAACCATCAAATATGAAGTTACCTATCAATGTTCCCCAGATGCCTCAAAAAGCATTTACGACTCACATACATTCGCCGCAGTTTACAAGTCCTCCAGTTCCATTACAGCAAATGACCTTCTCTCCAATCACAAATTTCCAGCCAATTTTAAACGTACCGCTGCAGAAAAATTCTGCTGCTCAGCATTACGAAAACTATTCTCAAATGATCGGGGATGATAATGATCAATCTCGCAGCCCTTCAGTAACTTATTTATCTTCAATGAACACAACTGATTTTGCTGAATTGTAATTCGTAATGATCAGATATTGCCAAACATGTAATAAAATGCTGTAGCTTATTCAATACAGAAATACAAGGCTTTGTAATCTGAAAATCGTGTGGTGAATTAATTCCCAACTCTTAGTTTTACTTACCTTCAAGTTATCGCCAGCATTTCCACCGGTTGAATACAATTCGTCGATCTAGTATTTTCCCGTTGTATAAGATTTTTCAGGTTGTGCACTTCGTCGAATGACAAGACTGACATCCTAAAATAACAAAAACTTGTCTTCGTCGTTACTTAAATGAGGAAACACAGTGTAGAAGACTCAAACTACCTCTCTCTTTTGATTAATCGGATGAACCCAAGTAAGTGTATTTTTTTTTCACTTCCTCTTCAGTCGACGATATAACAATAATGCAATATGTTGTTCTCTATTCATGTTGTACACAACACTATTTATAATATGATAAAACGACAATTAAATAGCCACTTGTTGCACGGTGGTCAGTGATCGACTGACGTGGAGTCGGTATTTAGTATGTTACCGCCCAGTGCGTTAGAGTGGTGAATGTAAAAATTCCGATCGGACAAAACCGCCAGCTGTGTTCCCGGCCTTACTGTTGTTTTCCTTATGAGTGGTCACTAGCTCCTTGTAGTGGTCATGGTTCACAGGAAGAATAGGCTACGCTTTAGGGAGAACATGAGGTCTATGCTCTTTTTCCTTACTGTTGGAGCAAACACTGAGAATCCTGGTTTATATTCGCAAATTCGGATTGGCTACCTACTGAAGATTTCATCAAATTCACTTTAATGAATGGAAAGTCTTTGCAAAAAGTGATCTTGTGCTGCAGAGTGTAAGGTAATAACCTCTCAATGGAATGCATCGTATGTCACGTCAGTTTACTGTTAAGCCGTCGACTGTCTTGCTGCATTTCGCTATGGCGTCATCAAGATTCTTTACTGCCAAAAAATGCTTATGATTCGTCTCAACTGCTACAAAGGGATTCTTTATTATACAGTAACGAAATTACACTCTACTAGTCTGCTGTGAGAAGACGTTTCGTGTCCTGCTCAGTTTAGGTTCAGTTAAATCGATATTGGAGTCATTTGGCAGGTCTTGTCCAAGTATTAAAAATTTTAAATCAATAATATCCGCTTCCGTTTTATAACTTTATAGAAGCTTCAACATGGTTAACACACCTTTTATGATTTGATTCGGACCCGTGCCTGAATTTGAATAAGTCACGATATGCTTGTGGTCTTTTGCGTTGTTTTTTATGTGTTGTTTGAGGCATGTAGCTACTTCTTGTGACTCCTGAGAACTCGCTGGCCGAACATATAACGGGCGATCAAATGAAAAGGAAAACAGAGAAGAGTAAGTAAAGTACTTACTGTTTCATAAGTAAACGCCGTAACAATACATTTATCCAACTGTGAGGCAAAACAGTCAATGCCTTCAAGGAAAAATGTTGGCTGTTGCCTACGTAACCACGATTGTACCCAGACGTGGACCTCTCTGTTTTAAGTAAATCGACGGTTACGAATGTCTTTCTTCAGGGCTCAAACAATATTGAAATCTCATGGAGAAAGATCGGGACTTTATGGGAGACGTGTAAGGACTTTCCAGCGAAACATCTGCAGTGTAGAACCTTAACGAAACGTGGGTGAAGTCCTGAAGAGAGACATTCATGGCCATCGATATGCTTCGGATAAAGAGATGCACACCTGGGTACAATCGTTGTTCTGCAGGCAGCAGCAAACATTTTCCCATAAAAGCATTGACTGTCTTGTCTCACAGTGGAATAGACGCTGAGCCGTGGCGAGCTGGCGCCAGTGTTATTTTGTTCATGTATCGTTGCGATCGACTGTGGTTGAGCTAAGTTATCTTTGGTTTCCGCGTGTCTTATCTTTCGGGTTGGCGGGAGAAGCGAGTTGGTTGTGAGCCTTCGACGGGTAACCCACGAGATCTCCTTACATTCGCGGGGACACGAGTGTCAACAGCTGCCGAACGAGCGTGATGACCGTTACATGCTGTGGTGTGAAATTGATTGGGCGTGTTGCCGACATGGGCAGCTTGGAGATACAAGGTCTGTGACTTCGCTGGGAACAAAATTTGAAGGGAAGCGGTGAAGCTGTGGAACCCGCTCCCTCGTATTGTGTACCTGATATGGAGTAAGTCGTCGTTATTATGTTTGTTCGCCGACGCACTCAGAGCCATTTAAACTTTATTATTATAGTGAGACTTTCATAGACGAACCTTAAGACGGAGTGGAAGAGTTCAGTTGGCCTAGTTACATGGTGTCCGTTATTTGAAAGTTTTCTCAGAAGTTTTACTAGTGCTTTGTGTCTCTTGCAATGTTGCCGTTTTTAAAGCCTGCACTCTATTTATACAGTTGTCCATGTGTAAGTGAGTCAAAGGTTCTGCCGAGTGTTTCTATGTTTCAGAGTTATTGGAATGTCTTTGTGATTCGGGCGGAAACTTTTGATTGTGCCAGCGCCTTGGCGGGGAGTGAAACGTCATCCGAGGTCTAGGCCCGGCAGTGTTTAAGAACGTGGCCACTTGTTCACATGTTGCCTTACAAAGTTTAGTATTTATCTTCCACGAAGACGGTTTAAGCTGGTGGATATATATAAATACATATTGTATCTAACCTGTTCCTATATGAACTTGTTTCCTTATATATTAGGGATTGGCAACTGGCTAAACCTTAAACTGCATAGCATCTGCTGAGTTCCTTGTGCAGCCTTTTATAGTATTTTTTTTTATTAACACGTCTGAGCACGTGAACGCTTATTTTTAACGATAAATGTTTCTGCTGTAGTTTTTTTATTTAATTGGTTCTATCATGTAATGTAATTGGATCTCAGCTTGGCACTAGTGTTCGAGTGTGATTGAGTCACTTTTTACTTGTAATTGTTTTGTTATATGTATTTTCAGGGAAATCCTATATGGGAGTTAGAATTTCAGAAGTTTGTCATTAATTCTGTTTTCTTAATAAGGGACTGTTTGAGTACTGAGTACGTTGGGTTTATAACTGTATTTGCAAAGCTTTATCTAGTGGCTCGACCACAATTTGTAATTCTCAAATTATTTTCTTTAAAGGCGTAATGTCATTAAGTTGTCTTAATTATAAGGTGTGACTACCAATCATGATTCCATCCCCCTTCCTCTTTTATGGTATTTAAGATATGTTGTGTAAGTGTGGTACGATTAAGGAATCGCGTATCAGACGTATTAACATTTGTGGTGGTTACTTTTGCTATTATAATCATTTTTCTTACTTTTTACCCATCTGTGTCATTTTCATTTGACTGTCCCTAATAAAAATATTTTTTTAAAATAACATTTTCTGATTAACACACCCACTGTCGACAAGCATTACATATTGTTATGAATGGCATACACGAAGAGGCAATCACTATGAAAATACAAATAAGAAAATTGGAGTTAGTCACTTTGATCTCCGAAAACTGTAACGAATTGTTCAGCTGCCATGGAAATTATTGTGATCTAGTGCTGCAAGTATTAATGAACGGCCTTAAACAATTTAGCCACTCAAAATATGTTTTCGAGGTTTTCATAGATAAAAGTAGAAAAAATATAAAAAATGGAGTTAGTCGTTCTCGCTTCGGAGTGGCACTTTCTTGAGTACAATGAAGCGGATGTAACGTATCTTCTGAAAGGAAAATCAAAACAAATGTTTGTGTGATTCATTGCTTTCGCGGCGCGTTTCGATGGTTAATGGAAGACACGAAGTGTTCCATTAAAAAGCTGCCCTTGCGATAGAATTTTCGAACTTCCTGTCTGAAATGAAACTGACAGAAAACACGAAAATATTGATCCTCGGAAAGAAAACTGTCTCTTGATTTGGGCAACGGTTTGTGCGTTGTGTTTCTGTCTTTCATAGTAGGCACTTTTTTCGTGTCATTCACACAGTTCAACGAGAAGCTCAGTGCTAAATGCTCAACGTTGTTTCGAAACCCCTGAGTAAGACTAAGGAAGGAAGCATACTTATTATACCGCCGAGTAGCTACACTCCTGGAAATTGAAATAAGAACAACGTGAATTCATTGTCCCAGGAAGGGGAAACTTTATTGACACATTCCTGGGGTCAGATACATCACATGATCACACTGACAGAACCACAGGCACATAGACACAGGCAACAGAGCATGCACAATGTCGGCACTAGTACAGTGTATATCCACCTTTCGCAGCAATGCAGGCTGCTATTCTCCCATGGAGACGATCGTAGAGATGCTGGATGTAGTTCTGTGGAACGGCTTGCCATGCCATTTCCACCTGGCGCCTCAGTTGGACCAGCGTTCGTGCTGGACGTGCAGACCGCGTGAGACGCCGCTTCATCCAGTCCCAAACATGCTCAATGGGGGACAGATCCGGAGAACTTGCTGGCCAGGGTAGTTGACTTACACCTTCTAGAGCACGTTGGGTGGCACGGGATACATGCGGACGTGCATTGTCCTGTTGGAACAGCAAGTTCCCTTGCCGGTCTAGGAATGGTAGAACGATGGGTTCGATGACGGTTTGGATGTACCGTGCACTATTCAGTGTCCCCTCGACGATCACCAGTGGTGTACGGCCAGTGTAGGAGATCGCTCCCCACACCATGATGCCGGGTGTTGGCCCTGTGTGCCTCAGTCGTATGCAGTCCTGATTGTGGCGCTCACCTGCACGGCGCCAAACACGCATACGACCATCATTGGAACCAAGGCAGAAGCGACTCTCATCGCTGAAGACGACACGTCTCCATTCGTCCCTCCATTCACGCCTGTCGCGACACCACTGGAGGCGGGCTGCACGATGTTGGGGAGTGAGCGGAAGACGGCCTAACGGTGTGCGGGACCGTAGCCCAGCTTCATGGAGACGGTTGCGAATGGTCCTCGCCGATACCCCAGGAGCAACAGTGTCCGTAATTTGCTGGGAAGTGGCGGTGCGGTCCCCTACGGCACTGCGTAGGATCCTACGGTCTTGGCGCGCATCCGTGCGTCGCTGCTGTCCGGTCCCAGGTCGACGGGCACGTGCACCTTCCGCCGACCACTGGCGACAACATCGATGTACTGTGGAGACCTCACGCCCCACGTGTTGAGCAATTCGGCGGTACGTCCACCCGGCCTCCCGCATGCCCACTATACGCCCTCGTTCAAAGTCCGTCAACTGCACATACGGTTCACGTCCACGCTGTCGCGGCATGCTACCAGTGTTAAAGACTGCGATGGAGCTCCGTATGCCACGGCAAACTGGCTGACACTGACGGCGGCGGTGCACAAATGCTGCGCAGCTAGCGCCATTCGACGGCCAACACCGCGGTTCCTGGTGTGTCCGCTGTGCCGTGCGTGTGATCATTGCTTGTACAGCCCTCTCGCAGTGTGCAAGTATGGTGGGTCTGACACACCGGTGTCAATGTGTTCTTTTTTCCATTTCCAGGAGTGTATTACTCTCTGTCTCTCGCTTTCATATGTGTGCCGCGCTGGATTAGCCGAGCGGTCTATGGGCGCTGCAGTCATGGACTGTGCGGCTGATCCCGGCGGAGGTTCGAATCCTCCCATGGGCGTGGGTGTGTGTGTTTATCCGTAGGATAATTTAGGTTAAGTAGTGTGTAAGCTTAGGGACTGATGACCTTAGCAGTTAAGTCCCATAAGATTTCACACACACATTTCAAATGTGATAAGGGAATAAAATTCAGTTCAGAAATCTTGCTTTCCTTTATTGATATGAATATGGCGCTTTAAGTAACAGAATATACGAAATAAGAGACGCGGGTACACATCTGTTCCGTAGTTTGCCTGAGACGATCGGCATGGCTGCCTAAATGCAGGATCGCGCACTGCTGGTAAAGCACTCGTAAGCTCTAAGTTACCACACAGAAGTCATACATTATCTCGGAAGCTCCCACTAGTCTGAAGGTATCAGATTCTATTACACAACATACTTCTATTAAATTAAAAGGTGTTACATAACCTTTTAGAAACGCGAAGGCGATAAAAAAGTTTCGGGCATGACAAGATGCAAAGTTCATCGTGGTGTAGTGGTAATAAGCGTGCAATAACGAAATAAAATGGCCAAGTGGCTGGTTCGTTAATGTTTTGTTTTTGTTTCCATACAGTTCCCCCGTCTTCGATAATATTCCGTACAAATTTGACGTCATTCTGAGAAGTGGTTCTTTCTTTACGTTGTCTTCAGCGGACTGTGCTCCTATCGGAAAGCAATGAAGCTAATATGCTCCTGTTTGAAAGACTATGACTGAAAAGTAGACAATTTGACATTACGATACTACCCAATGAAGATCAAGGAGCGGTGCATTACACTTGTCTTCCACAATTCTGTAGTCACCGCTTACATTAAACAACATGCCATTTGCAGATGCTAGCTGAATGGTCAGCGTGACGGATTGTCAATCCTCTGGGCCCGGGTTCGATTCCCGGCTGGGTCGGAGAATTTTCTCCGCCCAGGGACTGGGTGTTTTGCTGTCATCATCATCACCATCATCATCCTATCATCCTCATCGACTGTAGGTCGCCGAAGTGGCGTTAAATTGAAAGACCGACAACCGGCGAAAGGTCTGCCCGATGGGGGACTCTCGCCATACGATTAAATAAATTGAAAGAAAAGAGTTTCTGAAGAAGGGAAATTTGTTAACATTGAATATGAATTTAATTTTTAGGAAGCATTTTCTGAAGACGTTTGTCTGGAGTGTAGCCTTATATGGAAGTGAAACATGAATGATAAACACTTCAGAGTAGAAGAAAATGGAAGCTTTTGAAATGCTGTGTTACAGAAGAATGCTGCAGATTAGATGGGTGGATTATGTAATCAGTGAGGAGGTACTGAATGTAACTGGGGAGAAAAGATATTTGTCACGTAACTTAGCTAAAAGAAGAAATCGGCTGATAGGAGACATTCTGAGACATCAAGGGATGATCCGTTTAGTATTAGAGGGATGTGTGGGTGGATAAAAATTGAAGAGAGAGACCAAGAGAGGAATACGGTAAGCACTTTCAGAAGGGTGTAGGTTGCAGTATTTTTGGATATGAAGAGGCCTGCACAGGATAGAGTAGCGTGGAGAGCTGCATCAAACCGATCTACTAGCTCAAAACCACAACCACAAACAATTACGGTTCAGGTCTCCACTACCTAAGCACTGAGTGTAAGTCGAGTTGCTAAAACATATTCACTATTGCTCGAATACTACATGTGATATTTTACATTCACATATGTTCAGTTTCATGTCGATATACTTGCTGATTACAGTTACTCTATTAAAGGAAGAGGGAACTTCTCAGGTACTTTCATCTACCATGTTGTAGTCACATTACGTTTGCAAATTAGTTACATAAGTCATAACTTCATCTTTGTTAGGGCATAGCATTTCCAAATCAGAGCATGTTAGGATTTATGTGCATCAGTTATTCAATTTTAAACAGAGCAGTAACCTTATGAAGGGCAGTGACTGTGTTTTGTTAGACGTTTACACTCAAACTGAATTCCACTGTGCAGGGGAAAGTCGATCAACGTAATTCCGAGGAATAGACAATCAGTACGCTCCATAGCAGTTGTCTGCTACCGGAATTCTGTTTCCATCAACTGATCTTTTTTTTTTTTTTTTTTTTTTTTTTTTGATAGAATGAAGGCTTTCAAGACAAGAAACTCTTCTGTTCCTTACGGCTCATCTTCAGAGAGTCTGAGAGCGACATACATACTGTAGAAAAAGTGGTGTGGCCGGAGCTACACGCGATGAGCAGAGATGATCCTTGCCAAAGATAAAACTTAATTATCGGTTGTCGTCAAAGATAAAAAACTGTTCGTGATTCTGCAGAGCTACTGTCCATATGTCGCTAAGATTTATGGTCTTTTCTTTCCTGTTAATATTATCCCTATGATTGTATATTTCAATGGCCTCTCTACATAGCCGTGGATAACAGTTCGTCATCGTAGATAAAATTTTCGTGTCAGAAAACTTCACTTCATGGCTTCCTGACTGAAGAGAATGCTCTATTAAAGCCGATTTGTCTATTTTCCATAGTCGGTAGACTTTTGTGTTCCTTTAGCAATATATTTACGCTTTTCTTGCTTGTTCCAATATAAACTTTACCACACGTACACGGAATTTTAATATGCCACATGCTGACAAAGGATCTCTGTCAGCATGTGGCGTATATAAAATTCCGTGTACGTGTGGTGAAGTGAAGTTTTCTGATATAAAAATTTTATCTAAGACGACGAACTGTTATCCACGGCTATGTAGAGAAGCCATTGAAACATATAAAGTTAGGGATAATTTCAATAGGAAAGAAGAGACCAAGAAAATTAGCGACATATGGACAGTAGCTCTGCAGAATTGCTAAACAGTTTTTTTTTATCTTTGACAAGACGACAATCGATAGTTAAATTTTATCTTTGACAACGATCAACTCTGCTTATCGCGTGCAACTCGGGTCACACCTCCTTTTCTACAGTATATATGTCAGAGGCCGGACCCGCCAGTCGGCAAGACTCAAATGAGGAGCAACGCATTTGAAGATGTCCAACGCAGTTCTGGACGAAACGTAAGGAACTGCAGAGTTTCGTTGACCACGACCTTATAGCCAGAAAGGTTTACCAGAGACTATCTTCCTCTGTTCTAAGAACTCCATCTAGCTGTGCTGCCGCCTCTAAACAGCTTGCTCTAACCTCCATAAGAATTGATTTTTAACTAACATATCAGAAAGAAACAACTGTTTATTCGGTCGTTTGTGTAGGCATTTGATTTTAAATTCGTGAATATTACGTAATCAATGAAATCGCTGTGTCAGAGCGACACGGAGTTAAGAGCTAGTTTATTACCGGTACGGACGGTGATTATTTTTCACTTGTCTCCAGTACAAAAGTACATGTGAATTCTAATTTGACCGAGATTCACTTCGCAAGTGCCTCATTTCACAAGAATTCTGTGCAGGCTCTTCAAACAGACTCGAGTTTCCCTAACAAATTGGGTCGACCGGGCCGCCCTCGGAATCCTAAGAGTCACTTAGGCGCTATTCGTGGAGCCAAGCAAATGGTGAAACCGTCCGTGAAAATATGCGCGCTGGCCTCCAATTAGCAGAGCGAGGAGAGCAACTATTTCTGTGGTCAGTATGTGTGCCGCCATACATCAGCCAAAGGAGTCTGTCTTCCGAAATGCCGGCCGACAGCCCTAATTAAGAATCGCCGCACACAATGAGGCTACGCCTTTCGTGTTTGTTTCCACCGAACAACAAGGAACTCTGTCTTTAGCGGTGTGTAAGCACATGTAGCATTGTACATCGAGCATGACAGGAACACGAATGGACAGCGGTCTCTTTTATTTGTGTAACACAAAGAAAAAACAGTGATGCCATCCTCGTGAATAACGACTGCGCTGATTTCGTATCTATGAAAATCGTATAGTAGCAATTTCACTTTAAAAAAAAATCGTGTTTGGCAATTTTTCTAAATTACAGATGGTCTTCTGCCTCTGTATCTGAAAGAAAAAAGGAAGGTTTGAGAGTGTGATCATTATTGACGGAGCGCAAACTCGGATTACGAAAGGACCAAGTACACATTATGAATTTTCAGATAAACTCACTTACATACTGTTCTTTTTTATTGCAGATAACACAAATAGCTTACATGAGAAAATCTTCTTATCAAATCTTTTAGAATCTAATTAACATGAGAAAGTTATAGTGACGGTGAAATTTATATTCCAGCTTTTGCAGAAAAAAGTTCTGGCCCTTACTATAGATCAGCTGGCAGGGGCAGGTTTACACATTTGCCGCCACTAGGCTATTTAAATTTTGCCACCCCTACCGACCTCTGCAATACGATATCCTAATTTACAATCACATTAATTACCGTTTTTTTATCAATGAAATTGTAAGTTTATGATCTTTACGCTGTCGTTCTAATTACACCACCTTTTCCCCGTTATTAGTTATATTGTGAGGTAGCTGCCCGATGTGTCAGTATCTAGATTATTTTTACTGAAAGGTATAAGCACAGGGTAAATTATTGTAAGAAAGTTTTATATTGAACCAGAGATGGTGAAATTGTATCGATTGAGTAGTAGCGTCACTGCTCAACAGCGATCGCTGGTTCAAGGTGGACTCTGAAGTGTAAAGATGTGTTGTATCTGATGTGTGCAGGATATATACTTACTCGCTACGGGCAATAATGATTTTCTTGCAAGATACCATACTGGAAATAATTAAGCTAAAGAAAGTTATTTTGTTATCAATGCAATGCGGGTATTCATAAGTGATAATTGAGACAATGTATAGCACTGACATCCAATGATTTTGTAAAAATAATTGTTAATGAGTAATCAGTTTATTGTGTGTTAATTCGGAGCATTATTAATTTTCAAAGAGTCAGAATACAAATTTTAAAATTAGTGCCATATTGTTACTTACCAAATGTCAATACCAATTTCCAGATCCATGTCGTTTTTGATTAACTATTTTGCTCAAGAAGTTATTGTCTCAGTCATATTCGATTTAATTAAAATGTATGCTAAGCAACAGCCTTGCACAATAGCTGTATGCTAACTACACAATTGTAAGTGCTAACAGAGAGCAGTGCGAAGAGCGTTACCATTGCTCAGATACACGTAAGAAATGTTATTATTTCAGGGATAGCATTCATCAAGTACAGGGTCCTTTTCTAAATTGATCAAGTTTTGTTTTGTTGCCAGAGCCTATTTCAAATCAATAGTGTTGCATCAGATTCAGTTTTTGTGTTACGTAAATTCATGCAGATTTGGTTTGGTTTAAAGTCATTGACAGTTTACATTCTCGCAGTCAGAAAAGATCAGCGCATGGCAAAGCGCAGAAGCGACGAGATAAAATACACCTTCGCATGTCATTCCCATTCTAAGAGATGTGTTGCAGGCTACTGTCAGTTACGTTACAACAAACGTACATGTTTCATTACAACCCAGAGATTTAGTTAAGACTGCGCAAGAAATAGTTTTTGGGTATTTTTCAGGGCTAATGAAAGCTCAATCATGTACTGCTAATAAGGCGGGGTAAGGTATGCTCTAATACTACTTACACAATAATTAACATTCGGCAAATGTAATTAAATAATTTTGATTGCGCTTACTTAAAGTTTAAAAACAATATATTCAATTGTCTGGTAACGATCCGGCTAAAGACGACTGTGAAATTCAAATACTTAAGCTATGAAAGTTTTGCAGTAACTTTTTGCGTGATTTTTTATTTGCAAAATCTTCAGTTTTATCGTCGTATGAAATATTGTTAATTGGTTCTGACTCTGTGCACAAAAGAGCTAGGGCGTTTAGCTTTTCTTGGCTTAAGGTTGGTCTTAGACCACTTTTCACTCGTCTTAAGCAAGAAAAGTTTCCCCCACCCGAACAATTTGTTGGTGTATATAGGGCCATGCGAACTGCTGTATCCAAGCTTAGAAAAACGTTTTGCAAATTCTGTTTTCGCAGGAACGAAGACAGACTTCTGAATGATCCAGAAGCTGGTTTTACAAAAATTCTTTCAGAAGAAAGACAGCATTGAAAATTTACGAATTCTTGAGCTAAGTCAGCCTCTAAATCATTTTGATGCATTTCTTCCAAGAAAAGGGATTTTTTCGCAAGGTTTGATGATGAAAGTTCACTCATTTTGGCTTAGAAATACAAACTTTTCATTGAACCTGTTGTAGGCCTCCTGGTTTTTTTTTTTTTTTGTAAATTCGGATACGAGTGTATCTCTGAGGACAAGAAATGTGTTAACGCTGAAAATATCAATCGCAGTATTCTCATTTTTTCATCGGGTGTTTCATAACAAATTTCTTCTGTTTTCGTTTGTCTTTTTCCCACGTCTTTTGTATACTGCTTTGACATGCTTAATTCCATCGCCTTTCCTTCGAAATACTTCTAATTGTCTCGTTCAGCTACGAAAAACTTGCAAAGAGATTCAGAAAGATCGGCAACAGTGATCAGATCTGTGATGGAGGCCTGAATTTGAACATTCACTTTGTTTATTCTTTCCAAAAAAATCATTCCACGCAACAACAATTCCCGCCGTTTCCAGTTTTCTAAATTCAAAAGCATTCCTGTCGCTTCGTTTCGCGTTGCAAGCTTTTCGGTACAGTCGTCCTTGATTGATTCCAAAGGTTTAAGAACTTCGTGCCAAGAATCTCTCAAACTTCTACATGCGCGCTCTCTAGCTGACCAACGTCCTGGATTTACTCTCTTCAGCGTTTTCCCTATCTCAATTTCAGTCGTTAATATCCAAAACACAAAAAAGTAGATTTGTTGAAGAAGCGGCAAGCTTCTGTGTAAGATGCAGCATCTGTAGTTGCCACTAAATTTAAAGTGTGGGCAGAGCAAGGAACTACAGTTTTCCAGTCATTACACCTTCTTATTTTCCGATGGATCGAATGCCAAACAAGGCCCGCAATATACGATCTTTTACTTTCAGATTAAACCAGCCAATGCCGGACATTAACTTCATTATTTTTCATTTTTCTTTGAAAGAAACTCACTGGCAAAAAAAGATGCTAATCAGCACATATTTTTTCACTTTTAGGGAAGTCACAAGACTTGTGTTGATCGAAGGCGTATCTTGCGGTAATCTCCCTTAAGGCATTGTTGATTTCCCATAAAGCTGGCTCTTTGTTTAGATTTACGCACTTGGCCATTATTTAGCGTTTAATTCTGAGACGCATCTTCATTTGTTATTCTTATTGATGATTCCTCTATCGCCTTTTCGTCATAAACCTAAATATCCGTTTTTTCAAAATTAGGTTGTTCAACAGAAGACTGTTGTTAGTACAGGTCGTTGAAGTTCCTGGTCTTTCAACATTACTTCCACTTCCACTTTTTTAAAAAATTGTCAGTTTTTATTGTTTTACACATAATATCTTCTTGTTTTGTTTACTTTGTCCTTCTTTTTATACTCAGCTCCACCAAATCGCTTTCTCCCGTCAGTCGTTCTAACATATTTTTATCCAATAACTGAAATAAAAAAAGATTACATTGGAAGTTTTATTTCTCGAACATAATTAGCAGTATCCTTTGATCAGACCTCAGACATTGAGCTATTACCAACCAGAAGTACAAGAAGTTTATTTAGGTATGATTTAACAAAAAAAAAATCGAAATTTCTTTGTATGGCTTCCGAAACAGCCATTTATCAGGTTAAATTACGTATTACTGTTTCGTTACAGATGATTTTTTTGTGATATTTTATGACTACTTACCTACTATAACTTTGTACGCACCGGTGATGTTAAGTCATGAAATTATTCGTGCAGTCAACGAAACACTTAGGAAAAGTACAGCACAACCAGAAAAATGTGCCAGAGTTATATTGTATTAGACGTTACAGGACGCAATGAACAGTGCGGCTTTTCCTTTGTTTTTGAGGTAAACACGGGACGGGACTTCCCCATTTGCATCGCCGCTCTGTATCTCTCTCTCTCTCTAACTCACTGCCACCACGCGGAGTATGCCTTCCACAGCATGACTCGATTCGGCTCCCTTGGCGGCCGCGCCGCCGTCGTGCAGTAAATGTTGATATCGATATTTTTAAATATAATATTGGTAGATATCGGCAATGTATTTTCCACAGACATATCGATATCAACGAGGCGATATCGAGAGCCGATATTTTTATTTTATATTATATTTTTTCAAAATTTTCGGTGCATATTTGAAGTTGTTCTTTTGAAATTGTAGTGGAACATAACTTTACTTTCACCGTGTGAAGGAGTCATTCTACTTTTTGAGCTTTCGACACGTCCAATCTTCCTCTTTTTATGTGTGAAGCAAATGTGTGACACAAAAGTAGTCCGATTGCAGTGGGGAGGGGGAGGACGGATTACAAGGTTTCCGATGTGAAGAAATAGCACACCTGTTGCGTTAAAAAGCATAGGCAGGCTGCTAGTTTGTTGATGTGCAGAATATCTAATTGTAAGTCAATACTTAAATATACAGCTCTAAAACCGGCAGTATGTTTACAATAAGAAACCGATATTTTTATGGTCCAGTACGTCGATATTTTTTCCGTCGACGTGTCGGTTTATCGATACTTTTCCTGGATATTTCGAGAGGCGATTTGATACTTTTTAAATTATTGATATATCGGATTCCCGACATTTTAAAAAATATCAACAGCCCTTTCGTGCAGTCAATTCGGCCAGATGCCCTTATCGAACTCTCATGTCACTCGTTTCCGCGCCGCAACCAAACGCGACTACGCAAATTGTAGAAAAAATTATCTAAGTTGTGAAACATATTACAATGGAAATAATAAAATTTAGGTATATGATAATGAATCTTTAATTCCAGTAAGGCATTACAAATATTTTGGCCCCAGATTTGCCGCCCCTAAACTCTGTCGCCCGAAGCTGCAGCCTACTCGGTCTGCTGATTAATCCGCCACCACCAGCTGGGATTTTGGGGAAAACTGGACCATGTCCACGTTATACACGTTTATCGCAAGAACTTTTGGAACAAATACGCTACATGGACAGTGTACACATTAATCTGCGAAAACATCTCTCATTTCGTCAAGTGGTGATAGGAATGGAAGAAACGTAAATGGTATATCATCGGCGTACAACGAGTAGAATATTTGACTTAGATCTGCAGTAGTCGCATGCGGACTGACAGTTCGCACGAATGTATTTTTTCCTTTCCTGTTAATGTCTTTGGACCTAGGAATTGGACGAATAGAGTACCTTCCGGCTCTTGTTTCATTTGGACTAGAGTAGCTGTAGTGGGAAGTTCAACATTTGTTGACTGACAGTCCCGCGCGAACTACGGCGTTCGATATAATTTGTTTTGTTGCTCGTAGGAGATATAGTAAAAGCCATTATAACCATATTAAAGTTTACTCTCAAAGTGTTGCTTATTGTTGGAGTGCTCGTTTCTGTTAGCTACATTGTTTTGTTGGGTACAAGTTGGTTAATTGCCCATTTTTATGTTTTTGCAGACTAGAATTTCCACATGAATTCACGATGCCAACTGAGGATCCAGAGGGTTTGACTATGTTTGTCTTCAGAAAATCCTGTACTCTTGTTTTATATATTGCTAAGAAAGAGAAAAATGCTGTACTTGTCTCCAGTCTACTCGGTGATAAGTGTTGATGAAGAGATGGACAAAATAGAAATGACAGTGATGTACAAGAAGGCAAAAGGAAATATAGATTTATGTGACAAGTGTGCAGTGTAAGTTGTGTTCTATCTACAATTGCTCACAGCACACTCATCGATGACATCTAGCCATATTTTATTCCCTACTGAATGTTGGAGGTATCAATTCTTTTGTAATTTATGACACTGACAACCCAGACAGCTGCACTCTACGAAGAGATTTTCTGCACCTGTTGTCTTATCAGCTTGTTTCAGAACAAGTGCGAGTCCGATCTACCTTCAAAATTTAAAAATACTGTAGTAAATTATATATTCACAACTACTTCACTGATTTTTATTTGTAAATCTGTATTCATCTCCATCCGGACTGACAGTCCGCAGCGACTACAGACGGTACGAAACAGCGCGAACACTGCAGGACTGGGGAACAGCTGATATCATATGTCTTTATTGCGGCTTTGTAGTTCCAGACATTGTGCATTGTTGGCCAGAGCACAAGTGAAGCCACAACACAATGTTGGCATGTTGTTGCCAGTTGATACTAATACAAGAGAGATACCGCTTTCTGTTAAGTGTTCAGTTGTGGCAAGTTTCTGACAAAGTTCAATTACTAAACAAAATGTGCGTATGACATTGTTGGTCAGGAGACCCCCTTATTGATTTTCGGCCTTCCGGTGCAAGACTTTTTGTTTGACGCCACTTTGACAACTTGCACGTCGATAATAACGAAATGATGATAGAGGGCAACACACACACACACACACACACACACACACACACACACACGCACACACACAAACAGTCCGGAGCGGAGAAAATCGCCGACGACGCCGGGAATCAAACGCGGGGTCCTGTGACCGAGGGTTAGTAACGGTAATCAAAGCTGCCGACACTTACTGGAAAGCACCTCCGAATTCAAGTTGCCTCACTAGTCCATGTATTTCCGAAAAAATCAGTCAGATGTAGCAGCAGGAAGCGAAGAGATCGGAACACTTAGTAGGTCCCACCTGATAGGATTTTGATAACAGTCTTCTGGCGAGAAAGGAATTTTCAGTCAGTAGCGAGACAAACTGCCCGAAAAGCCTCTGCCGCACTGTGTTATCCACCCATTATCCCCGTTCTCATTGCTGCTTACTTCTGAATTAATGCTGGGGAGATTAGAATACAATAACGTGTGCGATGGAGCCTGAATTATTACATCGCTTTTCACTTACCATGAATTTTCATGATGCTTTTTAACACGTAATGTCATGCACTATGGCTTAGTAAAATCAGTATGCATAAACATTTTTCACATACTAATAAATTCTCACTATTATGTCACCACCTGTGACAGGCGACATGAAACTTCCCTGCATAGTGTGCGTGGTAATCGGAAAACGACACACGCCTCTCGCTGGAAGTGTAGGTCGTAATTTCACGTTGTGTCGTGGTGAATCCATCAACTCGGGGGAGGAAGAGTGAGGTAATGGCTACCAGTGCCAGGTTGCCGGTGGTGGTACCGTCCGGTGCTCCAAGAAGAGCGGTAACTTTCACCGACAACACGTCACAGACTATATTCCAGAAATTTCCCCCTGAACTGAATTTTATACGGCTTCCTTAAGCAAAGAAAGGATGGATAACATTTCTTCGTATTTTGTAAAGTCGTAGTGAGAAGTGACAGTCAACAGTCTGTCCAAATTATTCATAGTTGAAAGTGACAACTAAAGAATTATTCAAATTAGTGTTTGGAATCTATAAGACTGGTGTCATACCACTGGACATTCGGAAGAATATACTCCACATGATTTCGAAGATATCAAAGGCAGATAGATATTTTCGACATATAAACCAGTGCAATACTGTTGTTGTTGTTGTTGTTGTTGTGGTCTTCAGTCCTGAGACTGGTTTGATGCAGCTCTCCAAGCTACTCTATTCTGTGCAAGCTTCTTCATCTCCCAGTACTTACTGCAACCTACATCCTTCTGAATCTGCTTAGTGTATTCATCTCTTGGTCTCCCTCTACGATTTTTACCCTCCACGCTGCCCTCCAATGCTAAATTTGTGATCCCTCGATGCCTCAGAACATGTCCTACCAACCGATCCCTTCTTCTAGTCAAGTTGTGCCACAAACTCCTCTTCTCCCCAATTCTGTTCAATACCTCCTCATTAGTTATGTGATCTACCCACCTAATCTTCAGCATTCTTCTGCAGCACCACATTTCGAAAGCTTCTATTCTCTTCTTGTCCAAACTATTTATCGTCCAAGTTTCACTTCCATACATGGCTACACTCCACACAAATACTTTCAGAAACGACTTCCTGAGACTTAAATCTATACTCGATGTTAACAAATTTCTCTTCTTCAGAAACGCTTTCCTTGCCAATGCCAGTCTGGATTTTATATCCTGTTTACTTCGACCATCATCAGTTATTTTGCTCCCCAAATAGCAAAACTCCTTTACTACTTTAAGTGTCTCATTTCCTAATCTAATTCCCTCAGCATCACCCGACTTAATTTGAAAACATTCCACTATCCCCGTTTTGCTTTGGTTGATGTTCATCTTATATCCTCCTTTCAAGACACTGTCCATTCCGTTCAATTGCTCTTCCAAGTCCTTTGCTGTCTCTGACAGCAAAACTAAAAAAGTATAAGTTTTAGTCTGTAGTCGCAATTTATTTTGTTGGCTGTCAACGGTTTTCGGTGCGCAGTACCACCTTGGCGCCATCCCCCTGCGCAAAGTCGTCACACTCGCTTCCCAAGTAGATGTGTCGATACAAACACTTTTGACACACCTACTTGGGAAGGGAGTGTGGCAGCTGCATGCCAGGGGATGGCCTGAAGATGGTACTGCGTACCTAAACCGGTAGCTAGGCGGCAAAGTAAATGAACTGCGATTATAGACGAAAACATATACTTGTTGAAAGTCAGATAAATGAGAAATGTGTTGCACAATCAGCGTAACAACTTACAAATCCTAGTTGCTGACAAGAATAATATACAGAGGAATGGAAAAGAAAATCAAGGATCTTAGATAATCAATTCGATCTTAGGAAAGGAAAAATCTCCAGACAGCCAGTTTAACACTGTGCTTGGTAATGGAGCCAAAACATAAGAAAAATTAAGTCACTTTCGTAGCATTTGTTGACCCGGAAAAAGCGTACGACAACGTAAAATTATTCAAGATTTTTCAAATTCTTAAGAAAATAAGCGTAAGCTATTGGAAGAGAAGGGGAAAAAAACTGGAAAAACCAGAAGGGTACATAATAGTGGAAGAACAAAAGAAAAATGCTCGGAATAAAAAAGGGGTATGACAGAGATGCAGTCTTCCTCTCCTCCTGTTCAATCTATACATCGAAGGACTAATGAAGGAAATACGGTGTAAGAAAAAAAACGAAGTAATTATTCTGATGTACATTTACAGAAAAACAATCAGGTTGGGATGCCTCAGCTTCCCGACGCGTCTCCAGACATGTCTTCGGCCTGGAACTTCGTTGATGAGATCCGCTTCGAATTGAGCTCCGATGACCAGCGAAACGTGTCTGGAGATGCTACGGAGAGCGGAGGGCGGTGGGATAACAACCTGAATGTCGTCAGCCATTCGACGCGACAAGCAGGAGTTATAATCTGAGGTGCCATTTCTTTACATATCAGGACCCCTATGGCTGTCATCCGCGGCCCCCACACAGTACAACGGTTCGTCGATGATATTCTGCGTCCCGTTTCGTTGCCCCTCATGACAGGCCATACAGGGCTTACATTTCAGCAAGATAATGCCGTCCCGCACAAGGCGAGAGTTTCTATTGGTCGTCGTCGTGCTTGCCGAACACTTAGACAACATGGTCGTCGAATTCCACCCCAATTGAGAACGTTTGGAGCATTATGGGCCAACTGTCTCGCTATTTTGACGATCTAACTCGCCAATTGGAGAGATTGTGGCTCGATATTCCTCAGGAGGACACACAACAACTACATCAATCAATGTCAAGGCGACTAACTGCTTGCATAAGGACCAGAGGTGGACCACCACTCCCAGTTTGTGAAGCTCTTTCTCTCGAATGAATCACTCAATTTTTCTGTAATTGTAATAATTTGTTTGTCTGTACATACGGTATACTTCACATCTGGCGATTTACGTCTCATTCGCATAACTCCTTCAGTCTGCGGCTTGGTCTTAGAGTGTAAAAGAAAGGTTCATGAGTGTGATTAAAATTCAGGGTGACAGGACATCAATGACAATATTCGCTGATGACATTGCTACCCCTGTGAATGTTAAAAAGATTGAACAATGCAATGAGAACCGAATATGGTCTCAGCTTAAGCTAGAGAACGATGAAAGTAATGACGAGTAGCAGATGTGAGATAAACGATAATTTTGACACCAAAATTAGGGAATACGTAGTACACGAACTAATTCTGTAGCCTTGGAAGCAAAACAGTGCATGACAGGCAAAACATGGGGCATATAATGTTGTGATTTGGGGGCGTCCACTTTAATGAAATTCTTTCTGCCGCTGAAACAGACTAATAAAGGTGTCCTGGAAGGCCGGATACGTGGGTTGTAGGGTAGCAGATACACAAAGAAATTAACACAGAACGATGAATGGTAAAATATAGTACTCAGCTTTGGTAACGCAATTGTAGAATGCAGGCTTACCCTGTCTGTTCTACGTTGACTACAGTTCCTTGAACGCAAACTAAATAATGTTCTTTGAACTAAAATCTGAAGAAAACTAATCTTCTGATTAATGTAGTATTCGAAGAGCAGTTCCGAACTAACAGTACTCAGTTAAATCTCTAGGCAGGCTGTCTCTGTCCATACACATTAATTCTATTCACTGTTCTGTTTTTACCGAAGACTAACCGCTGTCTCTATATCGGGCACTGTTTCTATCTCACTCGATTTGAAGACACGATGAACGTCCTGCAGGAACTCCCTAGCAAGACTCGGACTGACCGACAACTTGCAACTGACAACTTCTGCTCGTGCACGGATACTTAAGTGTGCATCTCTCTTCCTGGTGGCGCTACCGTTCCGGGAGCGTGATTCTCGCGGGCAGCGTGATTGGTTTCTGCGCAGCGACGTCCCTGCTGCGGACGGACGTCCACGATGCTTCTCGTGCCAAGTTGGTTCAAATGGCTCTGAGCACTATGGGACTCAACATCTGAGGTCATCAGTGCCCTAGATCTTAGAACTACTTAAACCTAGCTAACCTAAGGACATCACACACATCCATGCCCGACGCAGGATTCGAACCTGCGACCGTGGCGGTCGCGCGGTTCCAGACTGAAGCGCCTAGAACCGCTCGGTCATAGAGGCCGGCTCGTACCAAGTGCCGCAAGCTCTTCTTATGCGGTATCTTCGTACACCACATACAAGAAACAGATTAGAACAGGCAAAGAGAGTCTTCCTCGTTGAAGAATGCCTTCTACTATGAAACATATGGCTTACGTTGAGGGAGAAATTTCTGAGAACTTACGTTTGCGTCATAACACTGTATGGAAGTGAACCATGGACTGTGGGAAAACCAGGAAAGAAAAGATTCTAAGACATTGAGATGTTATACTGCAGAAGGATGTTGAAAATCAAGTAAATCGATAAGGTAAGATATGAGGTCTGTTCAAAAAATTCTGGGACATTCGTAATTTCGCGCCAATGATTTGTTGGAGCGAAACGCGCTTTGCACCCCTGCACACGCCTGTGTTTAATGTGTAACTGCTGGAAGTTTCATTGTTGTATGTCTGCTAGTTATTGTTCAGTGCTGTATTGAGCAAAAAGTTGTGTCCAGAGTTTGCGACTTTTGATATGGCAGAGTTAGAGGAGCAACGCGTCAGCATTAAATTTTGCGTGAAACTCAACAAAACCTTTACAGAGACACACCAAATGATGCAGGAAGCCTACAGTGATGAGTGCTTAAGCCGTACTCGGTGTTACGAATGGTTCACACGGTCTAAAAATGGCCGGACGGAAGTGAAAGATGATCCTCGCTCAGGACGCCCTTTGACATTACTGACGACATTCATGTCAGGAATGTCAACGAAATCGTGCATGTCAATCAAAGACTCACTGTCCTACAGATTGCAGAATAATGTAACATTTGAGTTGGATCATGTCATGAAATACTGACACAGCATCTTGTAATACATCGTGTTGTCGACAAGTTCGTCCCACGACTCATGATTCAAGACCAGGAAGACCTTCACCTCGCAGTATATGAAAAGCTTTTGGACCGCGCAAATGAGAAGGAAATGTCCCTTAAGAGAATCATAATTAGTGATGAGACGTGGGTAGGTTTATGATGTTGAGACCAAGGTTCAATCTACGTAAAGGGTCGGGAAAGGTTTTCCAAGATCAAAAAGATGTCACATCAGGTCAAATGTCAAAGCCATGCTGATATTTTTCTTGCTCTTTGAACGATTAGTTCAGCATGAATTCGTGCCGCAGGGACAAACTGTTAATCGATGGTACTATCGGGACGTGTTGCAACGCCTGCGAGAAAATGTGAGTAGGTTGTTTATTGTTGTGGTCTTCAGTCCTGAGACTGGTTTGATGCAGCTCTCCATGCTACTTTATCCTGTGCAAGCTTCTTCATCTCCCAGTACCTACTGCAACCTACATCCTTCTGAATCTGCTTAGTGTATTCATCTCTTGGTCTCCCTCTACGATTTCTACCCTCCACGCTGCCCTCCAACGCTAAATTTGTGATCCCTTGATGCCTCAAAACATGTCCTACAAACCGGCCCCTTCTTCTTGTCAAGTTGTGCCACAAACTCCTCTTCTCCCCAATTCTGTTCAATACCTCCTCATTAGTTATGTGATCTACCCACCTAATCTTCAGCATTCTTCTGTAGCACCACATTTCGAAAGCTTCTATTCTCTTCTTGTCCAAACTATTTATCGTCCAAGTTTCACTTCCATACATGGCTACACTCCACACAAATACTTCCTGAGACTTAAATCTATACTCGATGTTAACAAATTTCTCTTCTTCAGAAACGCTTTCCTTGCCAATGCCAGTCTGCATTTTATATCCTGTTTACTTCGACCATCATCAGTTATTTTGCTCCCCAAATAGCAAAACTCCTTTACTATTTTAAGTGTCTCATTTCCTAATCTAATTCCCGCAGCATCACCCGACTTAATTCGACTACATTCCATTATCCTCGTTTTGCTTTTGTTGATGTTCATCTTATATCCTCCTTTCAAGACACTGTCCATTCCATTCAACTGCTCTTCCAAGTCCTTTGCTGTCTCTGACAGAATTACAATGTCATCGGCGAATCTCAAAGTTTTTATTTCTTCTCCATGGATTTTAATATCTACTCCGAATTTTTCTTTTGTTTCCTTTACTGCTTGCTCAATATACAGATTGAATAACATTGGGGATAGGCTACAACCCTGTCTCACTCCCTTCCCAACCGTTGGTTCCCTTTCCTGCCCCTCGACTCTTATGACTGCCATCTGGTTTCTGTACAAATCGTAAATAGCCTTTCGCTCCCTGTATTTTACACCTGCCACATTTGGAATTTGAAAGAGAGTATTCCAGTCAACATTGTCAAAAGCTTCCTCAAAGTCTACAAATGCTAGAAATGTAGGTTTGCCTTTCCTTAATCTTTCTTCTAAGATAAGTAGTAGGGTCAGTATTGCCTCACGTGTTCCAACATTTCTGCGGAATCCAAACTGATCTTCGCCGAGGTCGGCTTCTACCAGTTTTTCCATTCGTCTGTAAAGAGTTCGCGTTAATATTTTGCAGCTGTGACTTATTAAACTGATAGTTCAGTAATTTTCACATCTGTCAACACCTGCTTTCTTTGGGATTGGAATTATTATATACATACATCTTGCTTACCAGATGGTAGAGTTTTGTCAGGACTGGCTCTCCCAAGGCCGTCAGTAGTTCCAATGGAATGTTGTCTACTCCTGGGGCCTTGTTTCGAATTAGGTCTTTCAGTGCTCTGTCAAACTCTTCACGCAGTATCGTATCTCCCATTTCATCTTCATCTACATCCTCTTCCATTTCCATAATATTGTCCTTAAGTACATCGCCCTTGTATAGACACTCTATATACTCCTTCCACCTTTCTGCTTTCCCTTCTTTGCTTAGAACTGGGCTTCCATCTGAGCTCTTGATATTCATACAAGTGGCTCTCTTTTCTCCAAAGGTCTCTTTAATTTTCCTGTAGGCAGTATCTATCTTATCCCTAGTGAGATAAGCCTCTACATCCTTACATTTGTCCTCTAGCCATCCCTGCTTAGTCCTTTTGCACTTCCTGTCGATCTCATTTTTGAGATGTTTGTATTCCTTTTTGCCTGCTTCAGTTGTTTGTTGTTGTTGTTGTGGTCTTCAGTCCTGAGACTGGTTTGATGCAGCTCTCCATGCTACTCTATCCTGTGCAAGCTTCTTCATCTCCCAGTATGTACTGCAACCTACATCCTTCTGAATCTGCTTAGTGTATTCATCTCTTGGTCTCCCTCTACGATTTTTACCCTCCACACTGCCCTCCAATGCTAAATTTGTGATCCCTTGATGCCTCAAAACATGTCCTACCAACCGATCCCTTCTTCTAGTCAAGTTGTGCCACAAACTTCTCTTCTCCCCAATCCTATTCAATACCTCCTCATTAGTTACGTGATCTACCCACCTTATCTTCAGCATTCTTCTGTAGCACCACATTTCGAAAGCTTCTATTCTCTTCTTGTCCAAACTAGTTATCGTCCATGTTTCACTTCCATACGTGGCTACACTCCATACAAAGACTTTCAGAAACGACTTCCTGAGACTTAAATCTATACTCGATGTTAACAAATTCCTCTTCTTGAGAAACGCTTTCCTTGCCATTGCCAGTCTACATTTTATATCCTCTCTACTTCGACCATCATCGGTTATTTTACTCCCTAAATAGCAAAACTCCTTTACTACTTTAAGTGTCTCATTTCCTAATCTAATTCCCTCAGCATCACCCGACTTAATTTGACTACATTCCATTATCCTCGTTTTACTTTCGTTGATGTTCACCTTATATCCTCCTTTCAAGACACTGTCCATTCCGTTCAACTGCTCTTCCAAGTCCTTTGCTGTCTCTGACAGAATTACAATGTCATCGGCGAATCTCAAAGTTTTTACTTCTTCTCCATGAATTTTAATACCTACTCCGAATTTTTCTTTTGTTTCCTTTACTGCTTGCTCAATATACAGATTGAATAACATCGGGGAAAGGCTACAACCCTGTCTTACTCCTTTCCCAACCACTGCTTCCCTTTCATGCCCCTCGACTCTTATAACTGCCATCTGGTTTCTGTACAACCTGTAAATAGCCTTTCGCTCCCTGTATTTTACCCCTGCCACCTTCAGAATTTCAAAGAGAGTATTCCAGTTAACATTGTCAAAAGCTTTCTCTAAGTCTACAAATGCTAGAAACGTAGGTTTGCCTTTTCTTAATCTTTCTTCTAAGATAAGTCGTAAGGTCAGTATTGCCTCACGTGTTCCAACTTTTCTACGGAATCCAAACTGATCTTCCCCGAAGTCGGCTTCTACCAGTTTTTCCATTCGTCTGTAAAGAATTCCTGTTAGTATTTTGCAGCTGTGACTTATTAAACTGATAGTTCGGTAATTTTCACATCTGTCAACACCTGCTTTCTTTGGGATTGGAATTATTATATTCTTCTTGAAGTCTGAGGGTATTTCGCCTGTCTCATACATCGTGCTCACCAGATGGTAGAGTTTTGTCAAGACTGGCTCTCCCGAGGCCATCAGTAGTTCAAATGGAATGTTGTCTACTCCCGGGGCCTTGTTTCGACTCAGGTCTTTCAGTGCTCTGTCATACTCTTCACGCAGTATATTATCTCCCATTTCGTCTTCATCTACATCCTCTTCCATTTCCATAATATTGTCCTCAAGTACATCGCCCTTGTATAAACCCTCTATATACTCCTTCCACCTTTCTGCCTTCCCTTCTTTGCTTAGAACTGGGTTGCCATCTGATCTCTTGATATTCATACAAGTGGTTCTCTTCTCTCCAAAGGTCTCTTTAATTTTCCTGTAGGCAGTATCTATCTTACCCCTAGTGAGACAAGCCTCTACATCCTTACATTTGTCCTCTAGCCATCCCTGCTTAGCCATTTTGCACTTCCTGTCGATATCATTTTTGAGACGGTTGTATTCCTTTTTGCCTGCTTCATTTACTGCATTTTTATATTTTCTCCTTTCATCAATTAAATTCAGTATTTCTTCTGTTACCCAAGGATTTCTACTAGCCCTCGTCTTTTTACCTGCTTGATCCTCTGCTGCCTTCACTACTTCATCCCTCAGAGCTACCCATTCGTCTTCTACTGTATTTCTGTCCCCCATTCCAGTCAATTGTTCCCTTATGTTCTCCCTGAAACTCTGTACAACATCTGGTTTAGTCAGTTTATCCAGGTCCCATCTCCTTAAATTCCCACCTTTTTGCAGTTTCTTCAGTTTTAATCTACAGTTCATAACCAATAGATTGTGGTCAGAGTCCACATCTGCCCCTGGAAATGTCTAACAATTTAAAGCCTGGTTCCTAAATCTCTGTCTTACCATTATATAATCTATCTGATACCTTTTAGTGTCTCCAGGATTCTTCCGTGTATACAACCTTCTTTTATCATTCTTGAACCGTTAGCTATGATTAAGTTATGCTCTTTGCAAAATTCTACCAGACGGCTTCCTCTTTCATTTCTCTCCCCAAATCCATATTCACCCACTATGTTTCCTTCTCTCCCTTATCCTACTGTCGAATTCCAGTCACCCATGACTATTAAATGTTCGTCTCCCTTCACTACCTGAATAATTTTTTCTATCTCATCAAACATTTCATCAATTTCCTCATCATCTGCAGAGCTAGTTGGCATATAAACTTGTACTACTGTAGTAGGCATGGGCTTCATGTCTATCTTGGACACAATAATGCGTTCACTATGCTGTTGGTAGTAGCTTACTCGCACCCCTATTTTTTATTCATTTTAAACCTACTCCTGCATTACCCCTACTTGATTTTGTATTTATAACCCTGTATTCACCTGACCAAAAGTCTTGTTCCTCCTGCCACCGAACTTCACTAATTCCCACTATATCTAATTCCGACTGTATCTAACTCTAACCTATCCATTTCCGTTTTTAAATTTTCTAACCTACCTGCCCGATTAAGGGATCTGACATTCCACGCTCCGATCCGTAGAACGCCAGTTTTCTTTCTCCTGATAACGACGTCCTCTTGAGTAGTCCCCGCCCAGAGATCCGAATGGGGGACTATTTTATCTCCGGAATATTTTACCCAAGAGGACGCCATCATCATAGAACCATACAGTAAAGCTGCATGCCCTCGGGAAAAATAACGGCTGTAGTTTGCCCTTGCTTTCAGCCGTTCGCAGTACCAGCACAGCAAGGCAGTTTGGGTTAGTGTTGCAAGGCCAGATCAGTCAATCAACCAGACTGTGGCCCCTGCAACTACTGAAAAGGCTGCTGCCCCTCTTCAGGAACCACACGTTTGTCTGGCCTCTCAACAGATACCCCTCCGTTGTGGTTGCACCTACGGTACAGCCATCTGTATCGCTGAGGCACGCAAGCCTCCCCACCAAAGGCAAGGTCCATGGTTCATGGGGGTGGGGGGTAGGTTGGTACCGGCCTGAAACGAGTCAATTCAATGTCCTTGCAACACAATGACGCACCCGCACATTCATCCCTGTTGGTGCGTGACTATTGCACAAAAACCAAATCACTGTGCTGCCTCATCCTCTATTTCTCCATATCTTGCCCCTGCGACCATTATTTTTTATTTCCAGAGTTGATAACCCAGTTGAAAGGACAAAGATTTGCAACGACAGACGAGATAAAAGGGAACCCACCGACGGCGCTTCGCGCTATCCAGCAAGAGGCGTACCAAGACTGCTTTCGGAAGTGGAAACGACGTTGGGAGCGGAGTATCAATTGTGGAGGAGAGAATTTCGAAGGAGATCATGGATAATAAGTAAAAGATAAGTGTAGAAAAATTTTGTGGTCAAACCTTTTGAACAGACCTCGCACAAGGAGATTCTCCATAGAATCATAATGGAAAGAAAAATGCGCAAAACCCTGGTAAATATTGGGAACAAGATGATAATATGTGTGTTGCATCAAGGAATAACTTCCGAGGTGCTAGAGGGAATAGTATATGGCAAAAACTCTACGATGTATTGGAATATATTGAAACGTCTCCTTAGAAAAATTATAAATGACTGTGCTTAAATTGACACACAATATTTTTAGCGCAACGCAATCTGACTTTCAAAAATCCCTACAAAAGAATGGCCCTGACTAACAATAACCTATACCTTTCATGAATCACTTACCTCACAAAAATCTTCGTTACTCGAACAACTGCAATACAGCGAGCGCCACTACTGCCAGCTAAATAAAAGATTCTTACTACTGAAGGGACTCACTACTGATAGGCATAGTTAGCAAATGCAAGATTTTGATAAATAACAATCAATGTATTTACCTTAATAGTGTTCAAAAGTCATTATATAGTTCATGACATCCAGTCTTACAAATTTACTGTCTCTGGCGGACACACGTCCATATCATCCGCTCTCAAAACTCCGTCATCTCTCTCCCCACATCCACCACTGCTGGCGGCTCACCTCGCAACTGCGCAACGCTACGCGCTGTTAACACTACAATAGCAAATTCGAGCAATGCAAACCAGCCACAGACTTCACACAGCACAGCCAGTGATTTTCATACAGAGCGCTACGTGGCGTTGCCAATATAAACACTTAAACAGCCTACTTACAATATGCAACAAATCATTGAGAAATTTGAGTACAACTGTGAAGAGGTTGGCACACGAGTGAAAAGTGTGGTGGGCAGCATCAGACCAGTCGAACAGATGATCTCTCCCCCCTCCCCCAAAAAAGAAACGTACAATAATATTCTGTACCCATTATGACGACCTGCTGAAAATGATCCACATTTATTAGTGTTTTCATGCTCAGCCTCTACCTACTGTACCGCAGCCGGCTGTGATCTGCGTTTTGGGGCAGTGGGGAGGCTTCATGGCAAAATTTCGTTGTGCTTTGTCTATGTTCTATCACAAATGGCTATTAACTACAGAAAAGTCTTATGTTCGGCTTCAGACTGATTGAGTCGCATTTTGCAAAATCTCTTGAGGTACCATTTTTTTTATGAAGGATTTGATGGTCTAATGCCCAACTTACTTTCACTTTGTCTAACAGTGCTCGTAGGTAATTGCCTTAGCACTGCTAACGCTGTTATTTACCTCCACTGAAACAACGCGCGACGTTACTCGATGATTCGTAAAAATGGACTGAAAATCTATCACTTCCAAAGAGAGCTAGAACTTGTTCGAATATCTCCCTACTTCCTTTTACCGAGTTAAAATGATGTTAGTTTTATCCCAGATCCCGTAACAAACAGATTGCCCGATCGCTTGGTCTAGCAGGCAACCCTTGTCGGGGAACGGCCACCAGGCGGCAACAGCGTCACATCCTTACTTGTGGCACCAACCAAAAGATGGCACTCCGTTCTGTGAAATATGTGGCAACATCGTCCGAATGCATGCAGCTTTCCACCATTTGGTGTCTGTGAAGTAGTGATGGGCTAAACTGCGATTTTCCGATATCAGTGATTTCTGTGAATGCTACTTTTCAGTATCTGTTATTCTTAACTGTGATTTGTCGCAGTTAAGAGTCGCATTTAAGGAACATAGGTCGTGTATCCCTCCGCCACTGCTATTTCTGCGATTTCTGCTACTTCCGCGATTTCTGCTACTTCTGCGATTTCTGTGACTTCTGCTACTTCTGCGCTTTCTGTGATTTCTGCGACTTACCACCGTATGAAAAAGTTACATCTGTCAACACAGAAAATTGCATCTCAACAAACCTGTCATTGGCAAGTATGTTTTACGTTTTTTCTTCCGTTGGCTTTAATTTTGTATTAAAGAAACAACTGTGAAAATATTAATAGTGTAATTAATATGTAAGTAGCCGTAGAGTACCGTAATAGTTCGTATTTAGAAAATGAATTCTAACATATTGTTATGTTCACAGGTACCTGAACTACATTTCAGTCACTCAGTAAAGTGATAACTCAAAATATCATTGTCAACAGATCTGAACAAATTGCCACTGCGTCTTTAGACCGTTTTCGTCAGACGAGAGGTTAGTTTCTAAGCGTTTCGATGGACTTAATTACTTCAGTGAGATCGTTCTTGCAAATGTGATATTCATTATAGCAAATATTAGCAATCTACTCTGTCAATTATATTGCTAGTAATCAATGACAGCAAAAATTGTTTAATACTCCATGTGTTTTTGCAGACACAGTTCTGACTCTGATTACTGGTTGCTGTACGTATCTATCCACATCAAGGCTGTTTTTGAGAGAGACTCGTGAAGATTCAAGACAGCTCTTAGAGGATTTGCAGTTTAAAAGTGAAATAATTGTGAAATAAGTGTGTGAATGATTAAACTGTGTTTTATTGAAGTTGTTGTGCGATTTTAAAGGAATAATAAATGTCAAATACAGTGAGTGAATAATAAAAATATCATTTTCCACATGTTTAAGCCGTCCTATACCCATAATTTTCCGCCACTTACTTATTGGTAAACACTTGTTGGAGAGTGACATGCCATCCCCCCTCCCCCCTTTCTCCACAATCTTGGTGTGACACTGACCTGTAACGTATCCCGAAGTCTACAATATGCATTTTGAGGCTGTTGATATGAAAGTGGGAAGTACAGATCGTCCAGTTAAATCAGGAATAGCTTAAGTGCATTACTTGAAAGTAACACAGGAAAAGCTTACTTATGTAGGTGGTAGTAGCGTCGGAAAAAAGTTCTTGTGTGTGAAGTTGCCATGTAGAACACCAGGTGTAAAACTGTTCTCCCGAGTCTTGAACTGTGTCGGAACAAAAGTGAGGCATTCATATGACTGTTTTCATTTCTCTACGCTTACTCAGATGTCTGAGTTCTGCTGTGTTAACATTGCAAAGTCCTGTAGGCATGTGGAGTATTAACCAAAACTGTCATATTGGAAGCAGAATCAAACACATTTGTTACGTTACTTGATATTTTCAGGAGAAAAAGGCAATGTTGCTTCTTATTAATATAATACATTCAGAGTCACAGCAGTATTTGACCAACCATAACTGATGCTGAATGTGCATGGCGTCATATAATATGAAGGGCTTATTTCAATAGTGGTACAAGTCCATTACCTCCACTTTTCTGTCTATAATGCTTCTGAAATTAGTGATCCAAACAAACATAAATAAAGGTTCATCTCTAGCAAGAAGCCATATGCTTGAATATTTCTGGTATCTCAAGTGCAGATTTGTCAGCGCTCATTTAACTTTACGACTCTGTATCTCAAAATGAACAAAAATGGACTTGTACCACTATTGAAATAAGCCCTTCATATGCACACACTGCACATCGAGCTCGTGAGGCACAAGGCTCTCATAACGAAGTACGTAAGTCAGTCAACAGATGACACTAGGAAAAGTATGTTAACTGCGCTTTTTAGTTGCTACTTGCGACTCTTAGTTGCGATTTGTCACAGAAATCGCAGTTTGACTCGGTAGCGAATAGCGTAGTATGAACTTTGCTCAACAGATGGCAGTGCTAACTGCGCTTTTTAGTTGCTACTTGCGACTCTTAATTGCGACTTGTCACGGTAATCGCAGTTGGACTCAATAGTGTATCGCAGAGATGGGCGTAGTACGAACTTTGACCCACAGATGGCACCGTTAACCGCGCTTTCTAGTTGCTACTTGCGACTCTTAGTTGCGACTTGTCACGGAAATCGCAGTTGGACTCCATAGCGTACCGCAGAGATGGACGAGTACGAACTTTGGCCAACAGATGCCACTGTTAACCGCGCTTTTTAGTTGCTACTTGCGACTCTTAGTTGCGACTTGTAACTGAAATCGCAGAAAGCAGTGCTAAATTCGATCAATAGATGGCTCACGTCTTTGAATATGAAATAGTACTTGCGACTGTTAACTGTGACTGAAATCGCAGTTAGATTCTGTAAAGTTGCTACTGTGATATCTGTGACTTCTCAGTCACTGTGATTTCTAACAGATACGCGATTTCCTGCCCACCACTACTGTGAAGTACAGCTGTTTCTGACATACCGGTGGTAGTGGATCGAGTCGTCATGCCGAGGGCCTGCGAGTATATCAACTGCAGAAGGAGTAGACGGACAGATCCTGAACTAAAAATGTTCAGATTTCCCGTCAAAGATAAAGAAAGGTTACCGGAGTGGATTTTAAATTCAGGTAAATCAATAAATTAGTTACGAGTAAGAATTAATAAAGAGCCCTAGGCATTCGATCCTATCTAAATTTTGTCGATCTTATATTCTGATATAACGTGGCAGCCCTTCCTGTACAAGAATCATATCATACAATTTTTAAATGAAATCTTTGCTGCGATTTGGACTTTTTTAAACTGTTTATTCATTTCACTATCGTAATTTTGGCTGTAGAGGCATTTTTGTGTGCAATGTGAAAACTGAAACCAATATAAGGTATGGATAACAAAATGCAAAGCATAGTGTGGTAACATTTGGTAAACAATTTAAGAAGCATTACCTTACAAGACCTTTCCCTTGGTACTTGAAAATGGCTCTAGAGCTGAAATCGCAACAGTGAAATAAATGAATAATACCCGTCATCTAACTGCTAGGTCATCGATCCCTCTAAATCCTGGTGTATACTAGAGTGAACGAAGTAAACGAGTGTAATACCCGTTTACACTGCTGCAAACGAGTATTCATAGATAATTCGCCAATGTTCACTGCCGTTCGTTTATACTTGTGAACAAGCGTTTATTCTGGAATGAAGAGAGGAGAATAGAAGAGAGCGAGCATAACATGAAAACTATAGACGCTGCCTATTTTAATTTTTTTTATCTGTGCGCTAATAATCCTCACACAGTGTTCACTCGAAAACAACACTACTTATAGTAACAGGTCTGCGCGAGTGCGGATATCACCAGTAATAACTGTGTTGCAGATAAAAGCGTACATCTGTTGCGAATATTTGCGGGTTATCTTTAAACTGTACAAAGTAAATTTTTAACATAATTATGGTTTGCCGTCTGTGGCTCTTCAAAGTTGACACCGTCAAAATATGCTCGAAAAACACGCTTTCACTTGTATATTACCGCGTTTGCAGCCCCCTTTCAACAACAATCCAAAATTCATCGTTTTGTGCCACTCTTATATCATTTACGGTAAGTTACATGCAAAGTAAAAGAATTTAAATTTGAAATGACTGTCACTGAAAATGTCCAGCCTTAATTCGCATCATAACTGAGTGCGGATTTTGAAAACTTTCTAGTGTTAACCTGCACGTGGAGATTTTTTTTTACCACCATAATCCGTATCAGAAGAGCTGTAAAGCAAAGAGGAAATGGACGGCATGGAAGGCACGTGTAAAACCTATGCGACTGCAATACAGTCTGCATTTAAATAGTAACTCGCGAGAAATGTTTGTGTGTTACTTTTCATTTATTTAATTTCACATATGATTGTGAGAAATAAACTTGGTTTGTAGAATTACAGGAGCTAATCTACATTCTTAGACTGAAAACTCGGGAAAAACCACAGCCGATCATGAGCTACAGTCAGCAGTGTGAAGAATGCATTTCGCGCGCAGCGGTCTAGCCGAACGCAAATCTGCGTCATTCACGTCACCGAAGATACAGCGTTGCCAATTCCGCGACATGGACAGGTCAGTTAGCATTGTAACGTCGCCTGCGACATCTGTTGACCGACTGGAAAACTATTTTTACGGTTGCCTGTTCCGCCGTAAGGACGGTCAATCTGTTTCTTACGTGATCTGGGGTTTTATCTATCATTAGCCAGCGCAAAGATTCCCGAAACTCACACTCTGAAATCAGCATTGTATTTAACACCAACTTTATAAATTTTTACTAATGGATTACATTATCGACCTGACCCAGTTTCGCATGGTTAGCATTACCAAAGGAACCTCCCCATCGCACCCACCTCAGATTTAGTTGTAAGATGTCCCAGTGGATAGCCTGTTAAATATCTGATCACAGATCAAGCATTAAAACAGGAAGAAGGTGTACTGAACTATGAAAAAAGAAACAAAATATAGACAGTGAACGGTCCAAGCTGAAGATGTACAACATCGAGCGAATGAGTGGCCACGGCATTGTAGTTATGCGGGAATGGTGCCGGACCACGAAGGGGGAGATCCATGTTGAAATTTCCCGCGTGCATCATTTTTTTCTCCAAATTATGAGCTGTCCGTGCGGTCATTGACGTGCCTGTTCGCTGTATTCAAGTTTGTGACTGTGCCGTGGTATAACGTCCATTTGCAACAACTAAGTGTAAGGAACTGACTTACAAACGTACATACCTCCCATCTGTTCCACACAAGTACCACATGTTATGACTTTTGCGTTCCGTTTTGAAAGTTTTGACTCTTGAATTGCTTTATTGTAGAATAGCTCAATCCCATTTATTTGTTGTGTTCATTTCTGTGAGAGGTGTATGTGGCATCTCGCCTGCTCTCAGAATTCAATATATTTACTTGCGATGGGAATATATTCTAACCATATGACTCACATTTTATAACCAATGTACAGTATGTCAGGCAGCAGTAGCCGACCGATCAGATGCAGCAATACGGAAGTAAACGGCTTTTGTCATTTACGAGTTCCTAGCCAGGAGCGAATTTTATTGTATCTTCTGTGTACTTTAATAGTTCAGTTTCTTGTGTTTCTGTGTGTAAATTTAATATCTAATAGCCACAGTTGTCGCGTTTTCGTTTGCGTCGGAAAGTAAACCGATTTTGTGACATATTACAAGTTCCTAGTCGGGGGCAAATTATTTAGTTTCACCTGAGTGCTTCGGTAGATAGGTTTTTGAATAAGTGCGTACAACTAGACACAGTTCGTGCGTTTTTGCGCAGCATGTGCTGATAGTCCGTCTATCTGCATAGCATAGTTTTCCACGGCCTATAGTATGGACAGGGACACCGATTGTTGTGTGCGGATGGGAGCCGAGTTGGTGACACTTCGCTCTCAGCTTCAGGCTGTGATGGCTTCAGTTACACAGCTTAGGGGCTGCAGTGGATGGGCACCACTGTTGTGGGCCGGCCGTGGGAATCCAACGGACGTCCAGCACGTCAGAGTCCTCCGATCGGTCCTCACCGGTGGCCAACCCAGTTACTGCTGGCACTGAGGCTGACCCCTCACCTGTGGTCGAGTGGGCCGGCCGGTATGGCCGAGCGGTTCTAGGCGCTACAGTCTGGAACCGCGCGACTGCTACGGTCGCAGGTTCGAATCCTGCTGCGGGCATGGATGTGTGTGATGTCCTTAGGTTTAAGTAGTTCTAAGTTCTAGGGAACTGATGACCTCAGAAGTTGAGTCCCATAGTGCTCAGAGCCATTTGAACCATTTTTTTGTGGTCGAGTGAGAGGTCACCCCAGGGCGAAGCAGGCGGCGAAGGACTTCCCAGGCGGCCGCACTTAAGGCCTCCCCTGTCTGTCTGACAAACAGGTTCCAGGTACTGTCTGTGGCTGACACTGTCGTTGAGCCAGATGCTGTCGCCTGTCCTGTTTCGGAGGAAACCACTCAGCTTCCAAGATCCGGGCAATCACAGAGGGTGGGATTACTGGTAGTTGGGAGCTCCAACGTTAGGCGCGTTATGGGGCCCCTTAGGGACTTGGCCGACAAGCAGGGTAAGAAATCCAATGTGCAGTCCGTGTGCACACCGGGTGGAGTCATTCCAGATGCCATGAAGAGCACAGGGTGCAGCCACTTGCAGGTGGTGGCTCACGTCGGTACCAATGATGTGTGTCAATTTGGATCAAAAGAGATTCTCTCTGGTTTCGAGCAGCTAGCAGAAGTGGTAAAAGCTGCGATTCTTGCTTGGAAGAGGAAAGCAGAGCTGTCCATTTGCAGCATAGTCGGCAGGACCGATTGCGGACCTCTGATACAGAGCCGAGTGGAGGGTCTTAATCAGAGGCTCAGACGGTTCTGCGACCATATAGGCTGCAGATTCCTCGACTTACGCCAAAGGGTGGTTGGGTTTCGGGTTCCGCTGAATACGTCAGGTGTCTACTATACGCAGGAGGTGGCTACACGGGTAGCAGGGGCTGTGTGACGTGGACTGGGCAGTCTTTTAGGTTAGAGGGTCTCGGGAAAACACGAGAAGGGCTTCAGTCACAAAGGGTGCAGGCTGAACACAGGAAAAACGTAGATACAGGAACCATTGGTATAACAGTTGTAAATTGTCGTACCTGTGTTGGGAAAGTACCAGAGCTCCAAGATCTAATAGAAAGCACTGATGCTAAAATCGTTATAAGCACTGAAAGCTGGCTAAAGCCAGATATAAGCTCAGCCGAAATTTTTGCGAAGAACCCGGTATTCCGAAAGGATAGGCTAAACACGGTTGGCGGTGGCGTGTTTGTTGCTGTCAGAAGTAGTTTAATCTGTCGCGAAATTGAAGTAGATACTTCCTGTGAGTTAATATGGGCAGAGGTCATTGTTGACAACCGGAATAAAATAATATTTAGATCCTTTTACCGACCTCCCAATTCACATGACACAGTTGCTCAAAGGTTCAAAGAAAACTCGAGTCTGATTTCAAACACGTATCCAACTCATACGATAATAGTTGGTGGTGACTTTAATTTACCCTCGATATGTTGGCGAAAATACATGTTTAATTCCAGAGGTACGCATAAAATATCATTCGAAATTGTGCTAAACGCATTCTCTGAAAATTATTTCGAGCAGTTAGTTCCTGAGCCCACGTGAATAGTAAACGGTTGTGAAAATACACTTGACCTCTTAGCAACAAATAATCCTGAATTAATAACGAGCATCAAAACCGATTCAGGGATTAGTGAACACAGGGTTGTCGTAGCGAGATTGAATACTGTAATTCCCAAATCCTCGAAAAATAAGCGAAAAATATACCTATTCAAAAAAGCAGATAAAAATTCACTTGACGTCTTCCTGAGAGACAATCTCCACTCATCCCAAATTAATAATATAAGTGTAGACCAGATGTGGCTTGGATTCAAAGAAATAGTATCGGCAGCAGTTGAAAGATTTATACCAAATAAATTAACAAACGACGGAGCTGATCCTCCTTGGTACACAAAACGGGTTAGAACACTGTTGCAGAAACAACGAAACAAATATGCCAAATTTAAACAGACGCAAAATCCCCAAGATCTTTTAGAGAAGCTCGAAATTTAGCGCGGACTTCAATGCGAGATGCCTATAACAGTTTCCACAACGAAACTTTGTCTCGAAACCTGGCAGAAAATCCAAAGAGATTCTGGTCGTATGTGAAGTATGTTAGCGGCAAGAAACAATCAATGCCTTCTCTGCGCGATAGCAATGGAGATACTATCGAAGATAGTGCTGCCAAACCAGAGTTACTAAACAAAGCCTTCCGAAATGCCTTCACAAAAGAAGACGAAGTAAATATTTCAGAATTCAAATCAAGAACAGCTGCCAACATTAGTAAAGTAGATGTAAATATCTGCAGAGTAGTGAAGCAACTTAAATTACTTAATAAAAGCAAGTCTTCTGGTTCAGACTATATACCATTCGGAGTGTGCTGATGCATTAGCTCCATACTTAACAATCATATACAACCGTTTACTAGACGAAAGATCCGTACCCAAAGACTGGAAAATTGCACAGGTCACACCAATATTCAAGAAAGGTAGTCGGAGTAATCCACTAAATTACAGGCCCATATCGTTAACGTCGATATGCAGCAGGATTTTAGAACATATGTTGTGTTCGAACATTATGAATTACCTCGAAGAAAACGGTCTACTGACACACAGTCAACATGGGTTTAGAAAACATCGTTCCCGTGAAATATAACTAGCTCTTTATTCACATAAAGTGTTGAGTGCTATTGACAAGGGATTTCAGATCGATTCCGTATTTCTGTATTTCCGGAAGCCTTTTGACACTGTACCACACAAGCGGCTGGTAGTGAAATTGCGTGCTTATAGAATATCGTCTCAGTTATGTGACCGGATTAGTGATTTCCTGTCAGAGAGGTCACAGTTCATAGTAATTGAAGGAAAGTCATCGAGTAAAACAGAAGTGATTTCTAGCGTTCCCCAGGGTAGTGTTATAGGCCCTTTGCTGTTCATTATATATATGAACGTTTTTGGAGACAATCTGAGCAGCCGTCTTCGGTTGTTTGCAGATGACGCTGTCGTTTATCGACTAATAAAATCATCAGAAGACAAAAACAAACTGCAAAACTATTTAGAAAAGATATCTGAATGGTGCGAAAAGTGGCAGTTGACTCTAAATAATGAAAAGTGTGAGGTCATCCACATGAGTGCTAAAAGGAACTGGTTAAACTTCGGTTACACGATAAATCAGTCTAATCTAGAAACCCTAAATTCAAGTAAATACCTAGGTATTACAATTACGATCAACTTAAATTGGAAGGAACACATAGAAAATGTTGTGGAGAAGGCTAACAATAGACTGCGTTTCATTGGCAGGACACTTAGAAAATGTAACAGACCTACTAAGGAGACTGCCTACACTACGCTTGTCCGTCCTCTTTTAGAATACTGCTGCGCGCTGTGGGATCCTTACCAGACAGGACTGAATGAGTACATCGAAAAAGTTCAAAGAGAGGGAGCACGTTTTGTATTATCGCGAAATTTGGGAGAGAGTCTCACAGAAATGATAAAGAATTTGGGATGGACATCATTAAAAGAAAGGTATTTCTCGTTGCGACGGAATCTTCTCACGAAATTCCAATCACCAACTTTTTCCTCCGAATGAGAAAATATTTTGTTGCCACCGACCTACATAGGGAGGAACGATCACCATGATAAAATAAGGGAAATCAGAGCTCGTACGGAAAGATATAGATGTTCATTCTTTCCGCGTGCTATACGAGTTTGGAATAATAGAAAATTGTGAAGGTGGTTCGATGAACCCTCTGCCAGGCACTTCAATGTGACTTGCAGAGTATCCATGTAGATGTAGATTTATGACAATTGCCAAGACTACAGAAGAAGTGTCAATGACCGGCAGGACTGTTCATAAATTAGTGGAAAGAAATAAAGGGCTTCTTTTTTCACATTTCGGTACACCTTCTTCCAGTTTTCATGCTTGATCTGTGTTCAGTTTTTGATGGCTATCCACGGGGCCATTTTACAACTAAATCTGAGGTGAGTGCGATGGGGAGTTTCGCTAGAAAGTAACTACGGCCGGACGACTTGGCTGGCTTTGCTGTAACAATTTTAAATACAAACCTTCTTCGTGAATCAGTCCATATATTGGTGAAAACCGTGTCAAAAGCAATACAGTAGCTCCTGAGATTAGCCTTAACGCTGAAGCAGAAAAACGCGGCGGTAGATATATACACTCCTGGAAATGGAAAAAAGAACACATTGACACCGGTGTGTCAGACCCACCATACTTGCTCCGGACACTACGAGAGGGCTGTACAAGCAATGATCACACGCACGGCACAGCGGACACACCAGGAACCGCGGTGTTGGCCGTCGAATGGCGCTAGCTGCGCAGCATTTGTGCACCGCCGCCGTCAGTGTCAGCCAGTTTGCCGTGGCATACGGAGCTCCATCGCAGTCTTTAACACTGGTAGCATGCCGCGACAGCGTGGACGTGAACCGTATGTGCAGTTGACGGACTTTGAGCGAGGGCGTATAGTGGGCATGCGGGAGGCCGGGTGGACGTACCGCCGAATTGCTCAACACGTGGGGCGTGAGGTCTCCACAGTACATCGATGTTGTCGCCAGTGGTCGGCGGAAGGTGCACGTGCCCGTCGACCTGGGACCGGACCGCAGCGACGCACGGATGCACGCCAAGACCGTAGGATCCTACGCAGTGCCGTAGGGGACCGCACCGCCACTTCCCAGCAAATTAGGGACACTGTTGCTCCTGGGGTATCGGCGAGGACCATTCGCAACCGTCTCCATGAAGCTGGGCTACGGTCCCGCACACCGTTAGGCCGTCTTCCGCTCACGCCCCAACATTGTGCAGCCCGCCTCTAGTGGTGTCGCGACAGGCGTGAATGGAGGGACGAATGGAGACGTGTCGTCTTCAGCGATGAGAGTCGCTTCTGCCTTGGTGCCAATGATGGTCGTATGCGTGTTTGGCGCCGTGCAGGTGAGCGCCACAATCAGGACTGCATACGACCGAGGCACACAGGGCCAACACCCGGCATCATGGTGTGGGGAGCGATCTCCTACACTGGCCGTACACCACTGGTGATCGTCGAGGGGACACTGAATAGTGCACGGTACATCCAAACCGTCATCGAACCCATCGTTCTACCATTCCTAGACCGGCAAGGGAACTTGCTGTTCCAACAGGACAATGCACGTCCGCATGTATCCCGTGCCACCCAACGTGCTCTAGAAGGTGTAAGTCAACTACCCTGGCCAGCAAGATCTCCGGATCTGTCCCCCATTGAGCATGTTTGGGACTGGATGAAGCGTCGTCTCACGCGGTCTGCACGTCCAGCACGAACGCTGGTCCAACTGAGGCGCCAGGTGGAAATGGCATGGCAAGCCGTTCCACAGGACTACATCCAGCATCTCTACGATCGTCTCCATGGGAGAATAGCAGCCTGCATTGCTGCGAAAGGTGGATATACACTGTACTAGTGCCAACATTGTGCATGCTCTGTTGTCTGTGTCTATGTGCCTGTGGTTCTGTCAGTGTGATCATGTGATGTATCTGACCCCAGGAATGTGTCAATAAAGTTTCCCCTTCCTGGGACAATGAATTCACGGTGTTCTTATTTCAATTTCCAGGAGTGTATATAGATAGATAGATAGATACTGCAGGTTAGGGCACAGTAGGATGTGCAACAAGTCGCATGACACAGTCAGTCTCTATATTCTGTACAGGACGTACCAGTTATGTTATGAGGAGATTATCACAATTAGGGAAGTAGTAAAATATGGCAGATTATGCGAACAGAATATCGCGTCGCTACTAACCATTGCCTAACCGGGCAGCACAGCCTCATAAAGCCCAGCCATAACAAAAATGTGTTGCTTACAATTACATACAGTGTTAACGAGGTCATTTCTAAAACAAAATATGGAATAGTGATGAACGTTTCGAGGATTTCAGTTCAATCGGCATCTTCCTAACTGAAACAACCGTCAGTTTAACCAAACGAGTAATAAACATAGGTGAAGTAGTAAACGATAAATACCCTTATCAGGAAATGCCGAACTAAACAAACAGTAAAGGAAAGAAAGGTCGGTAGACGCAGTGTGGTTTGTGGGAGGTCGTAAAAGGAGTGTATTACGTCTATCTGCATGCAAAAATAATGCTATTTCTATCGTTTACGAAATGGAGGACAACAAGACAGGCGTAACAACGAGTGTGTGATTTCATCATGATAAAATCACGACCCACCCCTTTGAATATGGCTGAAACATTTTTGCGATGAAGAGGCAGACAATCGTTTGATAGTTCCGTGCACCAGGTAAAAATAATAACAAAATTTTTACGCGATTATTAGTTTCAACAGAATTTATATCGTTGCTGTTATGCTAAGAGAGTTCTTGCATTAAGAATGCTCTTTACAATCTTGATAACGTATATTTCAGAAAGGGGGTAGATAGGAAGATGTGGTTTCCAACACAATGTCCCCACACACGTAGTTTCTTAAAATTATTTTTGCAGGTCAGTTATTGACGAAAATGTCTTGCCCACAGGAAGTGGCACAATGTGTGCAATGTTTGATAGAGACCAAATCTGATATCTAGGTTCAGCGGAGCATCCGGGTACTGATGTGTTGTAGAACCACATCACCATCACGTCCGACCATCAGACAGTGGCACAAGAGGTTCAAGGACTCCGGAAGTGTCATGAAGAGGACGACTTCTGGGCATCCGAGAACACCCGATGCGGATGTGTAACGGGTACAGCAATTATTTATCAGCAGCCGAACTAAGCGATATGAAATGAAATGAACATGTGAGAACTGTGGTAGGGAAGGCGAATGGTGGACTTCGGTTAATTGCGGGAATTTTAGGAAAATGTGGTTCACATGTAAAGGAGACCTCATGTAGGACACTGCTGCGAGCTATTCTTGAGTACTGCTCGAGTGTTTGTGATCCGGACCAGGTCGGACTGAAGGAGGACATCGAAGCAATTCAGAGGTGGGCTGCTGGATTTATTAGGTGTTACAGAGCTGTTTCGGGAATTCAAATGGGAATCCCTGTAGGGGTGGTAACGTTCTTTTCGAGGAACACTACTGAGAAAATTTACAAAAAAAAATGGTTCAAATGGCTCTGAGCACTATGGGACTCAACTTCTGAGGTCATTAGTCCCCTAGAACTTAGAACTAGTTAAACCTAACTAACCTAAGGACATCACACACATCCATGCCCGAGTAAGGATTCGAACCTACGACCGTAGCGGTCTCGCGGTTCCAGACTGCAGCGCCTAGAACCGCACGGCCACTTCGGCCGGTTAGAAAATTTACAGAACCGGCTTTTGAAGCTGACTAGAGAACGATTCTACCGCCGGCAATATATATTGCGTTTAAAGACAGCGAAGATAAGAGTAATCAGGAGTCATAAGAAGGCATACAGACGGTCGTTTTCCCATCACTCTGTTTACAAGTGGAACAGGAGATGGAATGATAGTAGTGGTACATGGTACCCTCCGCCACGCACCGTACGGTGCGGTGGCTTGTGGAGTATCTTTATAGACGTAGAAGCGTCCAGACAGTTGCAGCTACCACCACCCACGGTGCACAGAGTTCTATACAAGAGAATGAAGCTTCATGCCCACAAGATACAGCTGCTGCATGCGCTTTAACCCGATTACAGGCCAAAGCGCAAAGCATTAGCAGTTGAGATTCCGAGTAGCAGGGACGATGTTCCAAACTATCAGAAAAAGGTGATGTTCACGGAGGAAGCTTCCTTTTATGTGTCTGGTAAGTCACACCGACACAATGTCTAGGGCTCTGAAAACCCCCACTTCAGCACGGAATTTGTGCGCTAGAGCCCAAAGAGAAACGTGTGATATGATCTAATTCACTACCGTGTTTTGGGACAGTTCCTCTTTGCAAAGGCGTTGGTAACATCTGCAGTCTATCTGGACACGTTGGCACAGTTTACTTTTTCACATGTCGAAAACTACTGCAACCTGTCATGCTGCAGCAGGACAGTGCTCCTCCCCACTAGCCATCGACCATCAGATCGACCGTTAGGAAGGCTCTGGACGACACATTTCTAGGTTGCTGGATTGGCAGAGGAGGACCTATTCCATGGCTCTCAAGCTCTCTAGACATAACCCCTTAATTTTTCCTGTTTGGATCTTTGTGACGGATGCTGTCTGATAGACCCACATGCGGAACCTGCAGGAACTGCGAATTCCCATCACAGCAGCAATTGCACACGTTAATGAGAACATAGTAGGCCTGACATGAGAGGAAGTGGAATATCGATTAGATGTCCTGTGTGCGACAGATGGCGCACAACCTGAACTCTGTTAAACGGCTATTATACTAGAACTAGGTGTGTGTGAACATTGAGTTGCAGACCGCACCTCTCTGCCCATTATTAAAATATACGTGCTCAAAGATGTAACAATAGGCTTGAACACTAAGTATTTAACTAGACTGACGGAAAAATAATCCAAGGAGGAGGTGTGCGACATAAAAGTGAGTTGGTAGGCGTGTTTCTACCTCAGAAAGAGGATGTCTCTTCACATTTCGCCCCAGTCGCATAAAAGTGGTGTTAGTAGCGCCACTATGAGGATTCAAATTAGATTTGCTTTAAACAGACGCTGTGACAGTCGTGAGCGTTAGTTGCCTTTCAGATTGGACGTGGTGAGTTGATGTTAGTCAAGAATGGCGACAAAGACGTCATTGGAAATGAAATGAGCGTTTGGCGTCATTGGCCGGGAGGCCCCTTACGGGGCAGGTCCGGCCGCCTTGGTACAGGTTTTTTTTTTTTTTTTTTTTTTTTTTTACATTCGACGCCACATTGGGCAACCTGCGCGCCGGCCGAATGGGGATGAAATGATGATAAAGACAATACCCAATCCCTGGGCGTAGAAAATCCACGACCCAGCCGGGAATCGAACCCGGGACCCTTAGGACGGCAGCCCGTCACGCTGACGATTCAGCTATCGGGGCGGACCAAGACGCCATTGTTAACACATCACTGAGTTTGAACGAGGTCATGTAATACGACTATGACAACCTGGGTGTTCCTTCAGAGATGCTGCAGAACGTCTTGGCAGGAATGTAGCTACTGTACATGACAGCTGGTAGCCGTGCTCCGGAAGGCCACGTGGCACTACCAACAGGGAAGACCATCGTCTTTGTCGTATGACTCTGGCGCATCGTACGGTATCTCCAGGAGCAATCTGAGAAGCGTTTGGCATCACAGTGGTACAACGAAATGTTACAAATCGATTACTTCAAGGACAGCTCCTAGGCAGACGTCCTGTAGCGTGCATTCCACTGACCCCAGACCACCGACAATTGGTGTCAAGCGAGAGCTCATTGGGAGGCAGTATGGACGTCTGTTGTGTTTTCTGGTGAAATCTGTTTCTGCTTTCGTGCCAGTGATGGCCGTCTGTTGATTAGGAGACCAGTTGAGAGCTTGCAACCAATCTATCTGAGTTTTGGGCACAATGGACGTACATCTAGAGGTATGGTCTGGGGTGCGAGTTTGTATGGCTGCAGGAGCATTCTCGTGGATATCCCAAGCACCCTGATTGCAAATTGTACGTCAGTCTGGTGGTACGACCTGATGGACTACCATTCATGAAAAGCATTCGGGCGGTTGTTTTCCAGCAGATCTGCTCGATCACCAGATCTGTCTCCAATCGAGCGCATATGCACATCATCGAACAACAACATGAGCGTCATCCACAAACAGCATTGACTGTCCCTGTTTTGACCGACCAAGTGCAACAGGCATGTTACTGTACGTTTGCGTGCTTGAATTCAACATAATGTTATGAAAATGACGTCTTATGTTTGTATGATACTACTATACTGCGACTATATGAATATAAATCCTTGTTTAACGTTGTTACGAAAAATCTTGAAAAGTTTTTGACCGATTTACTTCAAATTTTTGCTATGGTGCTCTAATAAACATTTGGACTGACATAGGCGACGTATTTTTTAATATACTGTATAAATATCTATCTGTCTATACTAGTATATGACGAAATGTTGATTAACGTTGTTTCCAAGAATCTGGAGAAATTATTGAGCGATTTCTACGCCATGGGTGACCAACTAGAGGGTAACATGCGGCCGACAGCAGGTATCAGTGAGGCCCAAGAAATGAGCATCTATCACGTGATCGGCAAGGAAAAGAAAGAGAAAGTTCCATAAAGCTCGTCTAAGCAAAGTTATCATAAACTGAATATGTTCAATAAAGAACTCCCACCAGAAGAGGCTCTTCCCTCATTGGTAGGCCTACACCCCGTTCTCTCTCTCTCTGTCTTTATTTCCCTCAGCGGGTATTGTAAGCGTTAAGTATATTATGTGCGGCTCAGAAATACTCATCTTCTTCCAGTGTGGCTCAGGATAATAGAAAACATTGAACGCCCTTGTTCTGCGCTGTGCTGTTGTGACGGTATCCGTACGAAAAAATTAATACAGCAGATTTTGAGAAATAATATGAGAGAAATTTATTTTTTGCCAGCATAAATGTTGTATTCGCACTTTTAAAATGCGCAGAAAAGCGTTAAAATATTTTAAGAAGTCTAAATTTCTAACTCCTTCTCCCCCCCCCCCCCCATCCCGCGGAAGGTCACAGGGTCACAGTACCAGAACCTCTTTTTACAATAGAACCCATATGTATATAGGTACTTGCTTGCAAAAAGTTTTATTTATGGTTTACCGGCTTAAACAGCCATCTCCCAGTATCTCCGCCTCGGGTGGCAGCCCATGTGAATCATGGCACGCCAGGGGTAACCATCCAGACAAATAAGTAGTCTAGCTTGGTCCTGATACCAAGTACAGAAGGGCAGTGTAGTGTAGTGCTGTGTAATGTAGTGTTGTGTAGTAGAGCAGCCCAGTATTATAAATTACAAAATTTATGATCTACCAGTTCTGGTTAGTGTAACAGACCAGTAGCGTGTGCCTTCTGGATTCCGGATTACAGTTATCTGTGCTCTAGATGGCCAAATGGTAGTATGTAGCTTTTTTAGTTATTATTATCAGTATTATTTTTATTTTTAGCGTAGCGTAATACATAATGATCACTAACACGTATGGAAGTGTTAAAATATTATGTGCTATATTCATGCCAGTTCATGTGCAACATTCGCTCTGTTCTTTTATACAGACAACAGACTAAAAGAAAATAGCAAATAAATAAGTAAGTAATGTTATTGAAGCTACTATCCTGACCGATCCAGCAGCTGGAGAAGTGTCTCTCGTATCTCGATACCAAAGATCTCAATCGATTTACCCATTCATTCTGAGCGACTTCAGTTCCAATCAATATTTTGTTTGCAGTAACAAGGCTCAAGGTCAGAGAGAAGAGGCAATGGGAGATGGACAGAGAGAGACGTCGGGAGGAAATGAACCTAGAGAGGGAGAAGGAGGAGCTATACTGGGGTAGGGTGGAGGAAGAGATGGAGAGAGAGAGAGAGAGAGAGAGGCTGGAGGAGGAGATGGAGTGAGGGGGGGGGTGATGGACAAAGAGAGGGGCAGGAGAAAGAGACAAACAAAGAAATATGGGAGAGGAAAACGGACAAACTGAGCGGCGAGAAGGAGATTAGGACTTATATTCAGTATCCATGTGTATTTAGCAATTACGAAGTATTGCAGAGTTCGCTAGTAGTGTATCAGGTGGGTGCATTAAGTTTGTGGCGTTTTTGTTTACCACGTTGGTATTCCGGATGCTGTGGGTTTATTTGTCTATTGCAATTTTTGAATTTGTAGTTCACCGTTGCTACTTAAGTTTACATATTGTCATTTTGTGATTTGGAGATAATGAATAGAGCTGTGGACACTAGAAAATGGAGCGCGAAGAGGCTGAGCGGTTCTAGGCGCTTCAGTCCGGAACCGCGCTGCTGCTACGGTGTCGCAGGTTAGAATCCTGCCTGGGGCATGGATGTGTGTGTTGTCCTTACGTTAGTTATGTTTAAGTAGTTCCAAGTTATAGGGGACTGATGACCTCAGATAGTGCTTAGAGCCATTTGAACCATTTTTGAAACATTTTAGACATATACTTCTGTGTGAGTTCAGTAAAGGGATGACATCAGTGGAATCAGCCAGATACGTTAGTGCTGTGTATGGTGCTAATGCCACTGCACAGAGCCCGAGAAGAAAGTGGTTTTCTCGTTTCAGGCAGGATCATCTTGACATTAGTGTCTCTCCACGTTCAAGAAGACCTTCACGGTTTGATGAAGATCGTTTAAACGCATTAATCCATAACAATCTACGACAGCGTACTCGAGAAATGGCTAATGTGATGGCACAATCGTGCGTCATTTGCACGCAGTGGGTAAAGTTAAAAAATCGGGTGTATGGGTACAGCGTGTCTAAGACAACATCACAAGAAGCAGCGCGTGACTATATGTGCATGTCTGCTTGTTCATCAATTGGCTCATGAACAACACCGACCATGCCTATCCCGCATTGTTACTGGTGACAAGTGGTGTCTTTATGCTGACACAGCCGGCCGGGGTGGCCGAGTGGTTCTAGGCACTACAGTCTGGTACCGCGCGACCCTTTACGGTCGCAGGTTCGAATCCTGCCTCGGGCATGGATGTGTGTGATGTCCTTAGGTTAGTTAGGTTTAAGTAGTTCTAAGTTCTAGGGGACTGATGACCGTAGAAGTTAAGTCCCATAGTGCTCAGAGCCATTTGAACCATTTTTTTATGCTGACACAAGTAAAAGAAAGGAATGGTTGAGCCGAAACAAAGCAACAACTCCCCGTACCAAACATTGCGCACTTCTACAAAAGATAATGTAATGCATCTTGTGGAACAGCGGCGTTGTGGAGTACTTCGAATTGCTTCCCCGCAGTGCAGTCATCAATGCTAACATTGTCAGCAGCTGAAACGTCTTGCAGACGCAATCGAAGAACAACGACCGGGAAGATCGTGTGATGTGACGCTACTTCACGATAACGCCCGCCCGCATTCTGTTAGACTGACAAAAGAACGCTAGTCGGAACTTGGGCCGGGAAGTCATTCCGCAACCAACTTATTCACCTGAACTTGTGCCGTCAAATTTTCACCTTTTCCGCTCTCTGGCGAACAGCCTTCAAGGAACTTCCTTTCCGGGCGGAAATGCGCTGCGAACATGGCTCGACGAGTTGTTCGCCTGAAAACCACGTGATGTCTACAGCCACGGAATAGAAAAGTCACCCCAGCGTTGGCGGACGGTTGTAAATAGTGGAGGAGAAGTGACCAGTATAGACTGTGTTATGTGTATCTCTAGTGTTTATTAAATTTACGGAAAAACGCTACAGTGTTGCGAACGAAGGGCAACGGCCTTGCCGCAGTGGATACACCTGTTCCCGTGAAATCACCGAAGTTAAGCGCTGTCGGGCGTGACCGGCACTTGGATGGGTGACCATCCAGCCGCCATGCGTTGTTGCCATTTTTCGGGGTGCACTCAGCCTCGTGATGCCAATTGAGGAGCTACTCGACCGAATAGTAGCGGCTCCGGTCAAAGAAAACCATCACAACTACCGGGAGTGCGGTGTGCTGACCACGCGCCCCTCTTATCCACATCCTCACCTGAGGATGACACAGCGGTCGGATGGTCCCGATGGGCCTCTTGTGGCCTGAAGACGGAGGCTTACGAACGAACCATGTGTGAAGCTTAGGTAAAAGTGTCCGAAGTTGAAAACAAATGAGACTGGGGCAGGGGGTTGGGGAGTCCATCGTCTAGGGTGCCGCCGTCTGTAAAACCAGCCTGGCCTTCTGAAGATGGTCTTGTTGGTTAGTAAACCATCGAGTGGTGGAGAGACGGCTGGCCGCTGCGGCCGAGCGGTTCTAGGCGCTTCAGTCCGGAACCGCGCTGCTGCTACGGTCGCAGGTTCGAATCCTGCCTCGGGCATGAATGTGTGTGATGTCCTTCGTTAGGTTTAAGTAGTTCTAAGTCTAGGGGACAGATGATCTCAGATGTTAAGTCCCATAGTGCTTAGAGCCATCTTTTTGGTGGAGAGACGAAAATAGCTGAGCCGCTAATGGCTAGCTGAGCTCGGCGACAGGCAGGCGGCGGCTGAACGGCGCCCCATAGCAGTGGCGCCCCGTAACAGCCGCCGGCGCCGCGTCTTAGACTAACTAGCTGGTCGACGCCACGTCGCGCCGGTAGGAAGGCGAGCAGGCAGGCTACGGTCTGGGATGGGACGGGCCCGGCGACATTTGTCGCGCTAAATCTCGCGTGCGACAAGCGACAGCTGCCGCCGCCTTTGCCTCCAGCCGGCGTAACGTACACACTGGCTGCCGGGGAAGCACACGTGGCGTCGGCTGGGGTGCCTTGGGGTGGAGTGGGTCCTCTGTGGCGGCGGAGACCGCCCTGGCGGTGGCAGTGGTGGTGGTGGGGGGCGTGGTGAGGGCTGCTGGACGGAGACGCGTCAAGGGAAACACGAGGTGCCTCATAAAGTGGAGACCTGTAGTGAAAAAAAAATGAAAATAGTGGAAATTAAAAGGAGCACTAACGATGACGATCAGTTTGGCCTTAGAAAAGGTAAAGCCACCAGAGAGGCAATTCTGACACTGCGGTTGATAATGGAAGCAAGACTAAAGAAAAATCAAGGCACGTTCGTAGGATTTGTCGGCCAGGAGAAAGTGTTCGACAATGTAAAATGGTACAAGATGTTCGGAATTCTGAGACAAATAGTGGTAAGCTATAGGGAGAAACGGGTAGTATACAAAATGTACAAGAGCCAAGAGGGAATAACAGGACTGGACGACCAGGAACCAAGTGCTTGAATTACAAAGGGTGTGAGATAGGGCTGCAGTCTTTCACTCTGTGAGGGTAGTGTGTAGTATCTTTAAGTGGTTGTTCTTTGGAGGGCGACAATACCTAGTGGCGCAGGGAGTCGCAAGTAGTGACATTGTTGAGAGGCTGTGGAAAGTGTGGGCTGCGTGAGCCAAAGGCGTATGCGTAGCGAAGGATTTATCTCTATGTTTAATAGTAGTGGCGCAAAGTTTGAATAATAGTGTCTTTATGTTTGTGCAGTGTGATAAAGAAAATAAATTAAATTAATGCGTCTCCATCAGTTAGTACCACACCATTGCATTTAACATTGAACGAAGTCTCGATATACACGGTCAACTACAACAAGAGGATTGTAACATAATAATCTTTAATTAACCCATATAATCTCCAAGGAGAAGGGAGCTTATAACTCCTACTGTTCAATCTGTACATCGAAGAAGAAATGACGGAAATAAAAGAAAGTTTCAGGAGTGGAATTAAAATTCAATGTCAAAGAATACCAATGATACGATTCACTGATGAAATTGCTATCCTGTGCGAATGTGAAGAAGATTTACATGACCTGCTGAATCGAATGGCAGTCTGATGAGTACAGAATATGGACTGAGAGTAAATCGAAGAAGGTCAAAAGTAATGAGAACTAGCAGAAATGTGAACAGCGAGAAACTGAACATCGGGATTGATGGTCACGAAGTAGATGAAGTTAAGGAACTGTATTACCAAGGCAGCAAAATAACCAGTGACGGATAGAGAAAGCAGACTACCACAGACAAAAGGGGCATTCCTGGGCAAGAGAAAGTCTACTAGTATCAAACATAGGCCTTAATTTGAGGAAGAAATTTCTGAGAATGTAAGTTTGGAGCGCAGCATTGTATGACAGTGAATCACAGATTGTGAGGAAACCACAACAGAGGAGAATCGAAGCGTTTGAGGTATGATGTTATACACGAATGTTGAAAATTAGTGGACTGATAATGAGGTTTGGCACAAAATTGGAGAGGAAGGGATATGTGGAAAACACTGATACGGAAAAGGGACAGGGCGATAGGACATTTTTTTAAGACATCAGTGAATGACTTCCATGGTACTAAAGGGAGCTGTAGAGGGCAAAAACTGTAGAGGAAGACAGAGATTGGAATACTTCTAGCAAATAATTGATGACATACGTGTAAGTGCCAAGTGCTAATCCGAGATGAAGAGGTTGGCACAGGAGAGGAAATCGTGGTGGGCCGCATCAAACGAGTCAGAAGACTGATGACGATAAAAAAAAGAAAAAAAAAACAAAATAAAGAGGGATGTAAATAAAAACGAGATTTAGCTAAGTCTTGCAGGATTTTAAGATGTATATCAGTTGTATGTGAATAAAGATTGTAGAATCTAATATGGCTAGATATATCTTGGATTTTCCGAACGGACTAGGATTAAGCTGTGAATATGGAGCAGAACCTACTTTTCACAATGAGATACCTGTAGGTTATTCGCAAGACGGTGCTGGGCCATGCTAGCTCACAAGCATTGTCCGTCAGTCTGTAAGTAGGCTGTTTAGGTTTTCTTATTGGTAACGCCACGTAGCGCTGTGTATGAAAATAACTGGCTGTGCTGTGTGCAGTCTGTGGCTGCTTTGCATTGTTGTAATACTCGCCATTGTAGCGTTGGGCAGCTGGATGTGAACAGCGCGTAGCGTTGCGCAGTTGGAGGTGAGCCGCCAGCAGTGGTGGATGTGGGGAGAGAAATGGCGGAGATTTGAAATTTGTAAGACTGGATGGCTCAAAATGGTTCAAATGGCTCTGAGCACTATGGGACTCAACTGCTGAGGTTATTAGTCCCCTAGAACTTAGAACTAGTTAAACCTAACTAACCTAAGGACATCACAAACATCCATGCCCGAGGCAGGATTCGAACCTGCGACCGTAGCGGTCTTGCGGTTCCAGACTGCAGCGCCTTTAACCGCACGGCCACTTCGGCCGGCTAGACTGGATGGCATATATATTATGATTATTAAGGTAAATACATTGTTTGTTCTCTATTAAAATCTTTCATTTGCTAACTATGCCTATCAGTAGTTAGTGCCTTCAGTAGTTTGAATCTTTTATTTAGCTGGCAGTAGTGGCGCTCGCTGTATTGCAGTAGTTCGAGTAACGAAGATTTTTGGTGAGGTAAGTGATTTGTGAAAGGTATAGGTTAATGTTAGTCAGGGCCATTCTTTTGTAGGGATTTCTGAAAGTCAGATTGCGTTGCGCTAAAAATATTGTGTGTCAGTTTAAGCACAGTCGTATATAATTTTTGTAAGGGGACGTTTCATAAGTCTAGCCATTGTGATGTCCCTGCCGGTCAGACATGACAAACATTATCAGATTCGGAGGATTGTTTGTAGATGTAAAGAGCTGTTACAATTTGAAACTGAAAATGTGGACTTCTTAAATGCGGAGTTTACGCCAGTACTTGATGAAACACGTAGAGGAGCCTTGACGTCCCAAAAACGGATGCCGATAATTCTTCGTTGTGTGGGCGGTCGTGGACTCGAGACTGGTGTGGCCGAGGATTTTGGAGTCGACCGGAAAACAATATGTAAAACAGCGAACAATGTTGTGGTTCAGATAATTTTAGGAGCTCACGACTGGATTCTATTCGCGTCTAAAATGCAGGAATTAGTAAGTCTTTGCGCAAAATATCTCGACTGTCAACTGTTATAGGGGCTTTGGATTGCACTCAAATAGAAATTAGAAAACCAGTATCACATAGTGATGAATACATCAATTGCACAGACAATACCTCTATTAATGTGCAGGCCACCGTAGACTCTGGTGAGAAATTTACTAGCAGAATGACCTGGCAACGTCCTTGATGCTAGAATATGGAGACGTAGCCAAGTTAAAAATTTCAGGGTTAAACGAGGATGCTACAAACTTCGTTGTTCAGGGTATGGAATATCTCCATCGTTAGTCACTCCATTTACGCCAGCAAGAAATGCCGATCAGCATAGATTCAATTTGGCCCATGTCAGAGAAAGACCGATAGTGGAGAGTGCCTTTGGTTTATTAAAGCAACGATTTTCAACCATTGGTAATTGTGTAAGACTTTCTTTAGAAAATCACCAAACTAACAGTAGCGTGTGCTGTACTGCACAACATCTTTAAGAACCTGAAAGATCACTTTCAATATCACTTTGAGGACAGGAAAGATGCTGAAGAAGAAGACGACGATGAAAGTGAGAGTCCTGATGAAGACGATTCTACCGACAGACAGCTGGAAAGCAGTGGAAGCAATGTTAGTGGTGAACATAATCGGCAGAAAATTCTCCTATTTACTTGGGCGTTTTCCTTGGTTTTATTGCTTGAACATGAATCAGATGCTAGTCAAGACTGCATGTTGCGCCGTGCAGTGTCCTCAATATGTTGCAAATCTCATTCGTGGTCAGAACAGTGTTCTGTATAGTGTGAATGCATTATGTCCGAGCTAAGAGAATTGGAACCGGGACAGATTGTTGGTGCTCGTACGGTGGGTACTCCTGTAACCAAGGCGACCGCAGTGTTTGGTGTTTTAAGAGGCACCGTATCGAATATTTTTACACCGCAAACAGGGAAAGCAGAAAACCATCATCCGGCAAGTGACAATGCGGGTGAAAGTGTGTGCTGAATGATCGTGACAGATGGTCATTGCAGAGGACTGTGACGAAAAATAAGGGAATGACAACTGCAAAGGTCACTGCAGAACTTAATGTCGCATTCGCGAACCATGTCAGCACCAAAACAACACGAAGGGAGCTGCATAAGCAGGGAACTGCAGGGAGAGCACGAATTCCAAAACCACTCATCAGTGATGCAATGCCCGTAACCTGACCTGGCAACCGGCCGGGGTGGCCGAGCGGTTCAAGGCGCTACAGTCTGGAACCGCGAGCATGCAGGTTCGAATCCTGCCTCGGGCATGGGTGTGTGTGATGTCCTTAGGTTAGTTGGGTTTAAGTAGTTCTAAGTTCTAGGGGACTGATGACCTCATAAATTAAGTCCCATAGTGCTCAGGGCCATTTGAACCATTTGTACCGGCAATGTGGTGCCGAAGCCATTAAAACAGGACTGTGGAGCAATGGAAGCATGCCATTTGATCGGAAGAGTCTTGTTTTGCACTGTTTCCAACTTCTGGGCGAGCTACCGTCTCCAGAGTAAAACATGGCCGGGGTTCGGTGATGCTACGGGCAGCCATATCGTGGTATTCGTGATACTGCATGGGCCCCGCGGTTATTCTGCAAGAAATCAGTGTTCGTTCCTCAATGGTGATGCTGTGTTGGAAGACGATAGAGCCCCTGTTTACACAGATCTCATTGCCACGCCTTTTTTTGTGAACAAGCTGATGAATTTTTGCATCTTCCATGGCCACCACAGTCAAATGGTTCAAATGGCTCTGAGCACTATGCGACATAACTTCTGAGGTCATCAGTCGCCGAGAACTTAGAACTAATTAAACCTAACTAACCTAAGGACATCACACCCATCCATGCCCGAGGCAGGACTCGAACCTGCGACCGTAGTGGTCATGCGGTTCCAGACTGAAGCGCCTAGAACCGCACGGCCACACCGGCCGGCCCCCCACAGTCCCCAGATCACACTGACATTAAGCCTTTGTCGTCTACTATGGAGAGAAGTGTGCATGATCGCTAATCACGTCCATCACCGTTGCCTGAAATTGCCAATATTTTGCAGGAAAAATGGTATAAGATTTCCTTGAAAATGAAACAGGATTTGTATTTACCCATTACGAAATGACTGAAAGCTGCTGTGAATGGCAACAGGTTTCCTACGTCGTACTGGGCATTACAATGTATTGTGTTATTGGCATTGTCATATTTTTGTCTACCCGCTGTAGACCTTTACGTCATATTCAATATAATCGCTTTAAACAGTGGTAATAATCCTAAAAGAAGTCGTACTGAAATTGAGATATATGTTCTCTATATGGAATAACTTGTGAAACGTTACACGAATATTTTTGTCTTATATCGCGGAAATTAATAATCACCCATACTGGGGCGGTACCGGTAAACGTGAGCATGCACGGACCTGATACCTTCTGGCAAAATTTCAATGTAAGAAACAGTCGACGGTAAACGAGGATATTTCACGAGTGCCTGAACATTTGCTTCATTACCGTCTCCTGGAGACTACATTCACCCTCGTCACAATGCTTAGTTGCGTCTTCGTGATCACAGTTATTACGAAATGTGGGAAAATATCTATTATAATAAAAACTGTATCCACGACGATTATTAAGGAGCGAACCGTAATTACTCAGTATTATATGAATGAGGTAATACAAGAATATTACAGCTATATCATTTCTCGAAGGGGGGCCCATGACGTGCAACGCAAGCATTCCGTCTCTTCGGACGTGCATCGATACCTCATGAGAAGAGTCCTTTCGGTTGTAAATACAGCCGTTGGTTCACGCGTTTTTCACTTCTTCATCGCTTCCGAAACAGCTCCCAGCGTTTGTCTGGCCGTCCGAACGCATGAAAGTCTTTCGTGGTGCGATTTCGTGACCTTCAGATCTAGTATCCTGCCTTGCTGCTACGACTGAATGGTCAGTTATGGGGACGAGCGTTGTGTTGCAACAAAACACCTGCAGTCAGAAGTCGTCATCGTTTACCCCTGATTTCAGGATGGAAGTGATTTAGTGGCGGTAATGAGTATGAATTCCGGTAACGAAAACTGACAACGACCGTGAGTGCGATGTACTGACAACATGCTTCTGCATATACACACCAGTCGCGCCTATCCCCTGAGGACGACACGACAGTCAGTCGGTGCCGTTAAGTCTTACGCGGCCTGCACGAATGGAGACAACGAATGTGAATTGCTGGTCACTACTAATCCCCTCATGTTGCAGTGCAGCACAATTACTCCTATTCCTACCCAAAAGAAAGTCAGCTCGACTTTTCTTGCCGAAGTTTGCCAATTTTTATTTTTTTGTTTTTGCGGAGAGCTGTGGTGCCATTGTTTGTTCGATCTTTTCGTATATGGTTGGTGATATTGCAAACCTCATGTACTGCGATACAGGGACCGTCGAACATTGGAGAGAGTGGTTGTAAAAAATAGCATGATACCTGGGGAAGAACCACTCGTGAGTTCCAAATACCGCTAACACAATTGAGCCGTACTTCATAAGCGACGCATTTCTGAGTCACTGCTAATCAACGCTCGAGGTGGAGTTGAGATCATTGCCACTGGACAGTGGATGACTGGATTTGGTTGGCTGATTCGGGGGATAGGTCCAAAGAGCGGCCGGCCGTTGTGACGGAGCGATTCTAGGCGTTTCAGTTCTGAACTGCGTTCCCACCATGGTCGTAGGTTTGAATCCTGCCTCGGGCATTGATGTGTGTTATGTTCTTAGGTTAGTTAGGTTTAAGTAGTTCTAAATCTAGGGGACTGATGATTTCAAATGTTAAGTTCCATAGTGCTCAGAGCCATTTGAACCATTTGAACCAAACAACGAGGTCATCGGTCCCATCAAATTAGGGAAGGATGGGGAAGGAAATCGGCCATGCTCTTTCAAAGGATTTATCCCGGCATTCGCCTGAAGCGATTCAGAGAAATCACAGAAAACCTGTATCAGGATGGCCGGACGCGGATTTGAACCATCGTCCTCCCGAAAGCGAGTCTAATGTGCTAACCACTGCACCATCGCGCTCTGGTGGTTGACGGAAACCGAGAGACATGGAATGACGAATCACGCTATACCTTGTGTCAATCCGAATGAAGAGTTTGGGTTTGGCGAATGCCTAGAGAACGTTACCTGCCGTCATGTATAGTGCCGTTGTTGCACTAAGGCGATGTTTTTTATTGGTTAAGGGTGTCTTAGGGTTGAGTCATCAGCACAACAAAGCATCTGTGAGGCAATGGTTTCTAGACAATTACATTCGTGAAATGGACTGACCTATCCAGCGCCTGTAGGATGACTTAGAAACGGCGACTTCGCTACAGACCCCAGTGTCCGACGTCATTCCCTTCTCTGCTTTAGGCTCTTGAGGAAGAGTGGGCTGTCATTCCTTTAGTGAAGATCGGACACCTCACTGAAAGTGTCCCCAGCGGTTCAAGCTGTCATAAAGGCGAAGGATGGACACCCTGTATTACACTGCTGGCCATTACAATTGCTACACCAAGAAGAAATGCAGATGATAAACTGGTATTCATTGGACAAATATACACTCCTGGAAATGGAAAAAAGAACACATTGACACCGGTGTGTCAGACCCACCATACTTGCTCCGGACACTGCGAGAGGGCTGTACAAGCAATGATCACACGCACGGCACAGCGGACACACCAGGAACCGCGGTGTTGGCCGTCGAATGGCGCTAGCTGCGCAGCATTTGTGCACCGCCGCCGTCAGTGTCAGCCAGTTTGCCGTGGCATACGGAGCTCCATCGCAGTCTTTAACACTGGTAGCATGCCGCGACAGCGTGGACGTGAACCGTATGTGCAGTTGACGGACTTTGAGCGAGGGCGTATAGTGGGCATGCGGGAGGCCGGGTGGACGTACCGCCGAATTGCTCAACACGTGGGGCGTGAGGTCTCCACTGTACATCGATGTTGTCGCCAGTGGTCGGCGGAAGGTGCACGTGCCCGTCGACCTGGGACCGGACCGCAGCGACGCACGGATGCACGCCAAGACCGTAGGATCCTACGCAGTGCCGTAGGGGACCGCACCGCCACTTCCCAGCAAATTAGGGACACTGTTGCTCCTGGGGTATCGGCGAGGACCATTCGCAACCGTCTCCATGAAGCTGGGCTACGGTCCCGCACACCATTAGGCCGTCTTCCGCTCACGCCCCAACATCGTGCAGCCCGCTTCCAGTGGTGTCGCGACAGGCGTGAATGGAGGGACGAATGGAGACGTGTCGTCTTCAGCGATGAGAGTCGCTTCTGTCTTGGTGCCAATGATGGTCGTATGCGTGTTTGGCGCCGTGCAGGTGAGCGCCACAATCAGGACTGCATACGACCGAGGCACACAGGGCCAACACCCGGCATCATGGTGTGGGGAGCGATCTCCTACACTGGCCGTACACCACTGGTGATCGTCGAGGGGACACTGAATAGTGCACGGTACATCCAAACCGTCATCGAACCCATCGTTATACCATTCCTAGACCGGCAAGGGAACTTGCTGTTCCAACAGAACATTGCACGTCCGCATGTATCCCGTGCCACCCAACGTGCTCTAGAAGGTGTAAGTCAACTACCCTGGCCAGCAAGATCTCCGGATCTGTCCCCCATTGAGCATGTTTGGGACTGGATGAAGCGTCGTCTCACGCGGTCTGCACGTCCAGCACGAACGCTGGTCCAACTGAGGCGCCAGGTGGAAATGGCATGGCAAGCCGTTCAACAGGACTACATCCAGCATCTCTACGATCGTCTCCATGGGAGAATAGCAGCCTGCATTGCCGCGAAAGGTGGATATACACTGTACTAGTGCCGACATTGTGCATGCTCTGTTGCCTGTGTCTATGTGCCTGTAGTTCTGTCAGTGTGATCATGTGATGTATCTGACCCCAGGAATGTGTCGATAAAGTTTCCCCTTCCTGGGACAATGAATTCACGGTGTTCTTATTTCAATTTCCAGGAGTGTACTATACTAGAACTGACGTGTGATTACCAATCCACGCAATTTGGGTGCATAGATCCTGAGAAATCAGAACGCAGAACATACACCTCTGGCCGCAATAACAGCCTTGATACGCCTGGACATTGAGTCAAATAGAGCTTGGATGGCGTGTACAGGTACAGCTGCCCATGCAGCTTCAACACCGTACTACAGGTCATCAAGAGTAGTGACTGGCGTTTTGTGACGAGCCAGTTGCTCGGCCACCACTGACCAGACGTTTTCAATTGGTGAGAGATCTGGAGAATGTGCTGGCAGGGCAGCAGTCGAACATTTTCTGTATTCAGAAAGGCCCGCACAGGACCTGCAACATGCGGTAGGGCCACAGGTCGTAACACATCTGAAATGTAACGTCCACTGTTCAAAGTGCCGTCAATGCGAGCAAGAGGCGACGGAGATGTGTAACCAATGGCACCCCATACCATCTCACCGGGTGATAAGCCAGTTTGGCGAAGACGAATACACGCTTCCAATGTGCGTTGACCGGGATGCCGCCAAACACGGATACGACCACCACGATACTGTACATAGAACCTGGATTCATCCTAAAAAAATGACGTTTTGCGATTAGTGCACCAAGGTTCGTCGTTGAGTACACCATCGCAGGCGCCCCTGTCTGTGATGCAGCGTCAAGGGTAACCGCAGCCATGGTCTCTGAGCTGATAGTCAATGCTGCTGCAAACGTCGTCGAACTGTTCGTGCAGATGATTGTTGTCTTGCAAACGTCCCCATCTGTTGACTCAGGGATCGAGACGTGGCTGAACGATTCGTTACAGCCATGCGGATAAGATGCCTGTCATCTCGACTGCTAGTAATACGAGGCCGTTGGGATCCAGCACGGCGTTCCGTATTACCCTCCTGAACCCACCGATTCCATATTCTGCTAATAGTCATTGGCGACCAACGCGAGCAGCAGTGTCGCGATGCGATAATCCGTAATCGCGATATGCTACAATCCGACCTTTATCATAGTCGGAAACGTGATGGTACGCATTTCTTCTCCTTACACGAGGTACCACAACAACGTTTCATCAGGCAACGCCGGCCAACTGCTGTTTGTGTATGAGAAACCGGTTGGAAGCTTTCCCCATGTCAGCACGTTGTAGGTGTCGCCACCGGCGCCAACCTTGTGTGAAGGGTCTGAAAAGCTAATCATTTGCATATCACAGCATCTTGTTCCTGTCGGTTAAATTTCGCGTCTGTAGCACGTCATCTTCGTGGTGTAGCAATTTTAATGGCCAGTAGTGTAGTGTTCACCAACAGGTGTCCAGATACTTTTCAGCCGATAGTGTTATGTGAACATTACATGCACCAGTCATCACAATAGTGACAGCATATTTGCCATCTGTATCTCATCGGGCCGTTTAAGTGCCTTTTTTTTTTTTAATTACATCTCAAGGAATGCGGTCCACAATACTGGAGAGAACTTCCCGCCAGCGATGGGATCATTAGCGGGCAAGCAGCGTAGGAGGTACGATAAGAAGGATGCCTATACAGAGAGGGAGAGCTTCTCATTTAGCAGCAGCTTTCCTTCTCGTCGGGACGGACTCGCGGTTAATCCTGGGCAGACAGAGGCGCCGCCTCTGCCACTCCCCCACCGCCAGACGCAAGCCTTCCTGCCAAGCAGGTCCGGAAGTGACATCAGGCACACAGTGGCGCCGTGTCCTGCGCCACCCTGCTATCCCGGCAGGAAGTACCGCGCTACCGAGTCCTCATTAGGCCCGGGGCCCACGGGAAGACGCTAACGCAAACAGACACACATATACTCGGCAGCCTCCGTCCTGTCGCCTGATGCGTTCATTAGCAGCACAGACCTAGTTTTTCTTTTTTGCTCCTTTTGAGTCGACGAATTAGCCGAAATGTAACTTGAGAAATGGATGACAGTGATATGCGGAGAGGATGAAATACAGATGTGTGACTGATTCACAAATTGGTGGAGCTATTTCTCGTGCGTCTGTGAGGGTATGCGGCGTCTGTGTTGTTTCTACTATTGAAGAATGGAAATGTCTGACTCTCTAAGTGACGAAACCCACATTTGTCAGGAGAACCAAAAAACAGTGTACCTCATTTTGTACCCAGCTTACTTGTTTCCAAAAAACCGAGAAGGTGTTCTTCTATCACAGAATTATGCTGCTCACCTCCATATTGCAAAAAATAATGAGGCAAATTTGAAAATAAATAATTTATTAAGAACGTTCTACGTGTCTTACTACGTAATTGGCTTCTTCAAAGTGCCAATAAGAAAGTTTTTGTTTCAAATGCCGTTAATAATCTACATCTAAATGGATACTCTGTAAATCAGAGTGCTTCGCAGCGGGTTTATTCTCTATTATTCCGTTCTCGAACAGCGCGCGATAAAACCAAACACTTATATTTTTATTATGATGATCATTTCTCCCTATGTAGGTCGGCGTCAACAAAATTCGGAGGAGAAAGTTAGTGACAGAAATTTAGTGAGAAGATTCCACCTTTGTTTGAGTGGTGTCTGCCCCAAATCCTGCATCATGTCAATGACACTCTCTCCCCTATTTCGAGATAATTTGAAACGTGCTGCTCTTGTTTGAATTTTCTCGATGTCCTCCGTTAATCCTATGTGGTAAAGATCCCCGATTGCGCAGCATTACTCCAGAAGAGGACAGACAAGCGTGGTGTAGGCAATCTGTTTATTACGTCTGTTACATTTTCTAGGTGTTCTGTCAATAAAACACAGTCTTTGGTCCGCCTTCCCCACAACATTTTCTGTGTGTTCTTTCCAATTTGAATTGTTCGTAATTGTAATTCCTTGGTGTTTAGTTGAATTTACGGTCTTTAGATTAGACTGATTTATCGTGTACCCGAAGTTTAACGGATTCCTTTTAGCACTCATGTGGATGGACTCACACTTTTCATTATTTAGGGTCAATTTAGAGCCAATTTACGCACTATTCATGCATCTTTTCTACATCATTTTGCAATTTGTTTTGATCTTCTGATGAGTTAACTAGACGATAAACGACAGCATCACCTGCAAAAAAACCTCAGATTGTCTCCTAAACCGTTTGTATAAGGAATATTAGAGGACCTACAAAACTATCTTGAGGAACGCTAGAAATCACTTCTGTTTTACTCGATGATTTTCTTTCAGTTACAACAAACTGTGACCTCTCTGACAGGAAATCACGAATCCAGTCACATAACTGAGACGATATTGCATACGCACTCAATTTCACTACAAGCCGCTTGTGTGGCGCATTGTCAAAAGCCTTTTGGAAATCTAGAAACTCGGAATCAATTTCAAATCCCTTACCAATAGCACTCAACACTTCGTGCATGTAGAGAGGTAGTTGCGTTTCAAGGAGCTACGTTATATTTGTGATAATAAAAATACAGAAGTACGGCAGGAATGTTTTAACTAGTTGAACCGCGGTCAATAAACTAGTTGTCCATATCTTTTATATGTTTTGCAAGAGGATAACGAAACTAAGTTCAAGAAAAAATTGCACAGTATTGAGTTCCGTTTCTTATACACTCCGTTCAAGGAATCAGATGATTCAAAGTTTACTGTAGTTCTCGCTCTGCTGTTGAAGAAGAAATGGCAGCATCGTTAAGAGGTCTTTCTCTTTTGCAACTGATAAAATTGGCTGATATTTCAGATGTACGGAATCGCATACTTCAGCTACGGTCTTTCACCTTTTGAATACAGTTCCGATCTTCCGTTTCAGAGAAAAAAATTTCAATAGTTATTTGACATGGATGAATAAGAGAAACTTTGATCATATTGCATTTGGAGATACTACAACCCTGTATAGACAACAATGTTTCAGCATCATCTTTAAAATGGAAAAAGTCATTTGTATGCATTGCAATTACATACAATGGTTCATGGGTTAAGCTGAAACAATAACCTTGTGTAAAATCTAGTTTATCTTTCTTTTATCCTCTGTAACTACGAAATCTGTCACAGCTCAAAAAGCTGTGACCAGTCACCGAAAACTTGCGAGTCATCTCTTCAAAGCATCCTAAGCTAAATGAGGAGACATTGACGTATGACACTTGGAACAGCAGAGAGAAGCACTGTTTGCACACAGACCATGCGCCATATAATAACGAATGTTTGAAACATTTTATACTTCCTTCAACACTTCTGACAATTCTAGCGACATGCAAAAGAGTACCGAGAACACAACGGCACTGAAAATGCTTTTTGTGAAAAAAATAACACTTAGAACGTTTCCCATTTCCACTCGTTAGTTGTTCACGAGGTTTGCAGATGCTGCTTTTTCTTGATCGCTTATAGCTGATAGCCTTACGGATAGAGGTTTTCTGGGATTTTGTTCTTTAATCATTCTTCTGACTAATTTCATACTGCTTGCCTCGGCATCGTCTCCTGCCCCAACATCTTCATCAAATGGTTCAAATGGCTCTGAGCACTATGGGACTTAACATCTGATGTCATCAGTCCCCTAGACTTATAACTACTTAAACCTAACTAACCTAAGGACACACACTTCCACGCCCGAGGCAGGATTCGAACTTGTGATCGTAGCAGCCGCGTGGTTCCGGACTGAAGCGCCTAGAACCGCTCGGCCACAGAGGGCGGCACCTCTTCATCGCAGGGTAGCAGTTCCACATGTGTCCTCAGTTATTTGGTGAATATGTTCCATTCTCTGAGTGCCCCTACAGATTTATCCTCTACCGTCTACAGGTCCATCTAGTACCATTGAAGTTATTCCTCGATGCCTTAACATCTATCGTATCAAAAAATGGTTCAAATGGCTCTGAGCACTATGGGACTTAACCGCTGTGGTCATCAGTCCCCTAGAACTTAGAACTACTTAAATCTAACTAACCTAAAGACATCACACACATCCATGCCCGAGGCAGGATTCGAACCTGCGACCGTAGCGGTCGCGCGGTTCCAGACTGTAGCGCCTAGAACCCCTCGGTCAACTATCGTATCATCCTGACCCTACATCTTATCAGTGTTTTTCACATATTCCCTTCCTCGCCGATTCAGCACACATCGTCCTTATTTCTTACCTTATCGGTCTACCAAGTTTTCGGATATATCTACAGCATGACATCTCAAATGCTTCGAATCTCTTCTTTCGCGGTTTTCCCACAGTGTAGGGTCCTTTTCCAGACATCATCGCGATCCAAACGTATATTTGCAGAGATTTATTCCTCGAATTGAGGACTTCTACTTTGTTTCCAAGGTATAAGACTTCCTTCGCTTCTCCTGTTTGGTTATCCCCTAGTCTGAAATTAAGTTTATCGCAAACGTCATTCCGGTTCTCCTCTATACGACCGTTTTTCTTTGGTTTGCTCTCAATATATATCCTGTGTTAACTAGGCTGTTAGTTTCATCGAATAACTCTTGTAATTCTTCCTCATTTTGATTTGTGAACTGTATTCCTTTTAGCCCGAATTATAGTCCCACTTCTGAACCTTTCTTTAATTTTCGTCATCGCTTTCTCGATGTACTGATTTAACCGTTGGGAAGAAAGGCTTCATCTCTGACACACTCCACTTAAACCGAGCATTTATTTGTTAGTCTTACGACATTATTGTTCCTTCTCGGTTCTTGCATATACTGCATCTGACCGTTCTTTCTGCACAGTTTACGCCTATTTTTATGAGAGTTTCGAATATCTTGCACAATTTTACGTTGCTGAACACTTCTTTTCGGTCGATCAATCCTACATCCGTAGCCGACCGTGGTGGCTGAGCGGTTCTAGGCGCTACAGTCTGGAAGCGCGCGACCGCTACGGTCGCAGGTTCGAATCCTGCCTCGGGCATGGATGTGTGTTATGTCCTTAGGTTAGTTAGGTTTAAGTAGTTCTAAGGTCTAGGGGAATTATGACCTCAGAAGTTAAGTCCCATAGTGCTCAGAGCAATTTGAGGCATTTGAACCTACATCCGTCAATATACGAGGGCGTGCTGAAAAATAGTGCCTTCGAATTTTTTATGTGAAAACTCTTAAGGTTTTTTTAATAAAACAATCGTTATTAACATTCTACATCTTTAATATTCGCCGGACTTTGTGGCCGAGTGGTTCTAGGCGCTTCAGTCTGGAACCCGCGACCGCTACGGTCGCAGGTTCGAATCCTGCTTCGGGCATGGATGTGTGTTGTCTTTAGGTTAGTTAGGTTTAAGTAGTTCTAAGTTATATGGGACTGATGACCTCAGATGTTAAGTCCCATAGTGCTCAGAGCCCTTTGAACCCTTAATCTTCTCATTTAGATATTTATTTCTCAACATAGTCACCCTGGTGACGAACACATTTCCCCAGACGAGACAGCAGTTTGTTGATACAGTCACTGTAGAAAGTTTGATTTTGTTGACGGAGCCATAACCTCACCTCCACTTGCACCACCTCATCACTGTCAAAGTGAAGTCCTCGAAAGTGTTCTTTAAGTTTTGCAAACAGATGAAAATCGGATGAGACCAAGTCGCGACTGTAAGGAGTGTGGTGTCACCGCCAGACACCACACTTGCTAGGTGGTAGCCTTTAAATCGGCCGCGGTCCGTTAGTATACGTCGGACCCGCGTGTCGCCACTGTCAGTGATTGCAGACCGAGCGCCGCCACACGGCTGGTCTAGAGAGACTTCCTAGCACTCGCCCCAGTTGTACAGCCGACTTTGCTAGCGATGGTTCGCTGATAAGTTACGCTCTCATCTGCCGAGACGATAGTTAGCATAGCCTTCAGCTACGTCATTTGCTACGACCTAGCAAGGCGCCAGTACCAGTTACTATTGATGCTGTAAAACATGTACCGTCAAGAGCGATGTTCACCAATTATGAATTAAAGTTAAGTATTCCAGTAGTTACGTACGTTCTTTGCTACTATAACGTCCTTGTCCAGTTCCTGACCTCACGCCAGCCGGCGTGAGCTTAAACGCGTGCCTTTCGGCTTCCTCCTAGTGGATTGGCTGTCTTGCCAGTCCACAACAAGGAGGATGATCAATGCAAGCAAACCGAACGCATCGGTCTTGGTTATTAATAACCGCTTCAACTGTATTTAGTCCTTTATTACTGGATCACTACCGTTTCGTGGCACTAAAAGCCACATCTTCAGGTGAACATATGATTAAAACATTAACCCGCCAGGGTAGCCGAGAGCGCTAACGCGTTGTTTCCTGGACTCGGGTAGGCGAACCGGCCCCAGATCGAATCCGCCCGGTGGATTGACGACGAGTGCCAATGTGCCGGCCATCCTGGATGTGGTTTTTAGGTGGTTTTCCACCTCCCGCTAGGTGAATACCGGGCTGGTCCCCATGTTCCGCCTCAGTTACACGGCTCGCAGACATCTGAACACATTCGCGCTATTCCGTGGATTACACTCGACACAGACAGTTGGGGTACACTAATTCCGTCCCGGTGGGTACGGGGTGGCGGTAGGAAGGGCATCCGGCCACCCCTCAAGCATTAACATGCCAAATCCGATTAACGGTGGCTGACCCTGCGTAACTGCGGAACAAGGCTCAAGCGATAGATAGATAGATATGATTAAAACAATAGAGCGGAAAAGCGGCCTCGTCCCTTGTACGCTGTTCTGCGTATTTTTGAGAAACGAACACTATGGTACGATTTGTTTTGGACCCATCCACTACAGTGGAATCTGGCAGTTTTTAATATATGACATACCGTCTTTCAGCGGTGTTTTGTTCGGCCGGACAACGATTGTTGGGTAAAAAGATTCCGAGCTTTTCCGCTCTAATGGTTCAATCATATGTTCACCTGAAGATGTGCCTTTTAGTGCCAAGAAACCGGTAGTGATCCAGTAATAAAGGACTAAATACAGCTGAAGCGGTTATTAACACCCAAGATGAAAGCTGTGGTTGCCTCACCTAGAACGTTGTGTGCAAGCGCATCGGACTCTTACAGATGTCGCAGAGCTTGTGCGTAGTCAGGCACTGTCGTGCTGAACTAAAGGGTGCTCCGTATGTGGACGAACTGTTTCAATTCGAAAGTCGATTACAGCACGCTGTTCCTCAGGCACCGACAAAGCTACGTTAGGCACCGCCGTATTACACCCTACAATTCGGAGCCCTTTAGCGGCTGAGGGCTGCAGATATGTAGACGTGAAGACTAAAGATGTAGAATGTTAATAACGTTTCTTTTGTTTTAAAATCTTTAAGAGTATGCAAATAAAAAATTTGGAGGCATTACTTATCAGCACGCTCTCCTAAAAGCCACTGCCTATGCGGTTATCTGCGATACATCTACCGGTGTCTGCGATAATAATTATTTTGTGATTAAGAGTTAAAGCATAGTGTTTACATCACGATTTACGCCTATTCGAATTACACTGATCGATTGGATACTCATTAACCTTTGAAGTCACTGTTATTCGAGACGGAGTTCTACTACGTTGGCTGAAACGCAAATTGTGCTGGAGAGTGTAGATGCTTTGCTGATATCTGCTAGGGCTAAATACCAATACATACCAATACATACGTTGTGCCAGCGGCTGCCTTACGTCCTGAGTCAGTCCTGTTATTTTTGTATTTCCATCTGTCACCTTTGCAGTTTTACCAAAGCGACATCAAGGCTATTCTACACACACCATCATTTGGAGCTATCGCTCCAGGTCCTGATTCCCATTTGTTTTTCACAAAGGGCATAAATGAATCAATGTGGAATATAATTTAGTTTGAGACTTATAAATTATGTTTAAGGGGGGACGTCTACGAAAAAAGACACACTTTTTAACAGATGCACCAGATCCGCAATTTTGAAGATACAGCTATACAATTTTGTACCATGCTTTACATGAAATTAATACATTTACTATTAAGCTTCGTGGAATATATATATTTTTTTGTTTATGAAAATAAAAATTTTAGTTTAAAAAAGGAATATATGTACCTTTTTCCCAGAAACTATTCAAGAGATTTCTACAGAATTTTCTCTCTTTAATTCGTTACGATAGGTTTTGACCATATCGAATAGGAGAATTTTAACAATTTTTTATTTATAATTCTGTAAATATAATATAAAATACTTTGTCCCATATGTCAACTTACATTCAGAGTCTCAAAATTTACTCCAGAGACAACTGTTGCAGGGTTTACATAACTAAGTGTACGACGTTTCATAATGCATGGCTTCATAGAGTCTGAGAAAAAGATACACAAACTTTAAAACAAAATTTTCAGGAAATGCAGTTTAAAGTTCAACCTAATATTTATCCTATATCACCTCTTCAGAAGGCCCCCGATTTGTACTGAGGGTCCTATTCCCCTTCAAGTTTTCTCTTCTGATTTCTTGTTTTCTGTCTTCTTTCCGTTACTAGTTCCTCAACTGACTTCTGACTTTTCAGCTGCGCAGAGGCGCTGTAATTTATTTTTCTCGAGATGTGTGTGTGTGTGTGTGTGTGTGTGTGTGTGTGTGTGTGTGTGTGTGTGTGTGTGAATTGATTGCTAAGGGACGAAATTGCTGAGGTCAGCGGGCCCTATACTTACACACTACTTAAACCAAGTTACACTAACTTATGCTAAGAACAACACACACAAAAATGATTCAAATGGCTCTGAGCACTATGGGACTTAACATCTATGGTCATCAGTCCCCTAGATCTTAGAACTACTTAAACCTAACTAACCTAAGGACATCACACAACACCCAGTCATCACGAGGCAGAGAAAATCCCTGACCCCGCCGGGAATCGAACCCGGGACCCCGGGCGTGGGAAGCGAGAGCGCTACCGCACGACCATGAGCTGCGGACACAACACACACACACCCATGCCCGAGGGAGAACCTCCGACGGGAGAGAGCAGCTCCCTCCGTTCTCAAGATGTCTTGAGTGAAATTTCATATTTTAAGGCCCTTTCTCTCAAGTACCTTCATCTTCCCTACGTACCCAACATTAAATACAAGAACTGCATCATAAGCTGCAATTCAGACAACTGTAGAAGATGAAAATTGGATCTAGGGCACTGCTTCTTCATATACGAACTGCCTCTAAGATACGGAACAGAGTCACATATGTCTATAAAAGCAAAGAGTATATATCACAGTCTTCTAGATGTATCCCGTGCAAGTTTGCTTGAAAGCAATCCACGAATCGTTTTTCACCGAGCTAGTATTGAAACGTTTTCATCGAGCTAATATTGAAACGTTACTTCAAAAAGTGGGCGTGGCAGGAAGGTCACGTTACATATTTAATTAATAATTTTTGAGAACATGTCTCTAGGAAAACAGCGGCTTTTTTTATAACTTAAGAATGAACATGAACAGTCACAAGCGGAAGAAATTTCTTTTTTTTTAATGAGGTCGTGTCTGCAATTAGCGTTCACGGAGACACAGCACCTGTCCCTTCCACCGCCACCGTCTAACATCGCGGTGATAGATCTGAAGATGATCTAAAACCGACCGAAGCCGGTAACCTCATAAAATAAAGAAGTTTCTTGCAGTTGTGACGGTTCATGTTCATTCTTAAACGTATTTAATTATTTTTCAAGCACTTCGGATCGGTTTCATCATTGTAACTTTGAAAACTTATTGCCATTAGTTCTACTAATAAATAAAAAATAAACTGAAAACTGAAATTTTCGCTGAATTTCATGAACGATAGTCCCCCCTTAAGAAACTCTACCCACGCGCTCGGATACTACCATTTGTTTTGAACTGTAAGGGTTTTCAAATAGCTGCCCTTTTTTTTTCGAGGTATTTTTCAAAATGCTACTGTGATGGCCTCCCAAATTCATTCTAATTTAAAAATTTTATATTTTTATGCATTTCAGAAATAGCCATGAATCTGTTCAACATTTCGCGGACCTAATCAGGCGGCACAGTGGGTAGCACACTGGACTCGCATTCGGGAGGGCAACCGTTCAATCCTGCGTCCGACCATGCTGATTTAGGATTTCCCTAAATCGCTCCAGGAAAATGCTGGGATCGTTCCTGTGAAGGGACACGGCCGACTTCCTTCCCCGTCCTTCCCTAATCCGATGAGACCGATGACTTCGTTGTCTCGTCTCCTCCCCCAAAACAACCCAACCCAACATTTCGCGCAAACCAGGACGCACCGCGCGGGTCTTACTTTGACAAGGACTGCAGCCGCCATTTTTAATCTGTTATTAAATAAATTTCTTTATCATTGACAAATGTATGTATAATAAAGCGGCAGAATCCTTATTTTAATAAAAACATTCGTTGTTTGAAAAATATTCTAAACTTCACAAATTTGTCGTGCCTCTCGACCAGAACCTCTGCTTGCTATTGTGGCCTCTTCCATTCGATACTCAACACAGCTCACAGGCGCTCGTACGTCTTATGCGAAAACGGGCAGCGTTTTATAACATCAACATAAAACAAACCTTACGAGTTTACCTCAAAGGTAAATTCACAAGTAGTATATGGGAAACCATAAGTGGTCTACTGCTGCAATAAGGAAATTCTTAGAGGAATTAAAAACGCGCCCTACTTCTCTTGACAGTGCTACCCTGACTGGAATGCCAAAACTACGAAACAAAAAATGGTCAAATGGCTCTGAGCACTATGGGACTTAACATCTGAGGTCATCAACCCCTAGGACTTAGAACTACTTAAACCTACCTAACCTAAGAACATCACACACATCCATGCCCGAGGCAGGATTCGAACCTACGACCGCAGCGGTGGCGCGGTTCCAGACTGGAGCGCGTAGAACCGCTCCGCCACACTGGCCGGCACTACGAAAACAGAAGATGATGATGAACAACGGGTCTTTGAGGAAATGCAAGGAGTAGCAGCTAAAACAGGCCAGCCCAGATATATTCAGGACGAGTGAATATAGCGGGGTGTGGGCTTTCACTAAGGTAAGGCGGATAATTTGGCAAATTTTCGGGCGTAGGCCTATGGCAGCAATATTTAACGTTTATAGTGGCCGAAATATGACACTGACTTTTCTAGAAAAAAATGAGCTATATACCTTTTTTCTATGGTATTTGAAAGAGCATTGGAAGACTTCTTTAACAGCAAACACATAACGCAGGTGTTAATTATTCCTAGTGTCATAATCCCGAAAGTATTCCGTTGGGTTCAAGTTGGGACTCTGGGCAGGCCTACCGATTTCAGGAATGTTACTTAACAGGAACTATAGCCTGCCAGATGCTGCTCTATGTCAGAGTGCATTATCATGCCTAATGAAATCGTGGTCTTCCTTTTCCTGAAAAAAAAGATTGAAAAATGTGTTCATCCTCTCTCATTTAGCTTTTTCTTACGCACGAAAGGGAACCTATGGGTAACCGAGAAAAACACCTCATACTGTAACACGACCTGCTCCGCACCTCGCTGTTGGCATTAAGCACGATGACAAGTAACGCTCTACAGGCAATCTCCCAAAACCTTTGTCACACCGTACACCGTGATTCATTACTCCAAATCACTCGTTTCCAGTCATCCACTGTAGAAAGGCGTCGCTCTTTACACCATCTCGAACGTCAGTTAGCATTGACTGCAGAAATGTGTAGCTTATGAGAAGTTGCTCCGCCATTGTACCTTATGATTTTTGATAACACTTTGGAACCAACTAGTGATTGCTTCCGCTGATTTCACGCAAGTTTTTATAGCTACCCTCCGCATCACTCGACCGTCCCTGTCTACAGTACATAAGATCTACTTGGTATTAATTTAGCTGTGGTTGTTCTTTCACGTTCCCACATCACCAATCACATCACCAAGCATCGACTGGCGGATATTTAGAAGGGCTGAAAATCCATGATGGATTTATTCCTTAGGTGACATCCAATGACCAGTCCACGTTCGAAGTCAGTGAGCTTTCCTCACCAACCCATTCTACTGATAGTGGTCTACTGGCAATATTACCCCCTCCTTGTATACTGGCGGATCCGTTTCCCATGACATCTGATCAATTTTGCATTATACATGGTGAAGCAGCTAATAAAGGCCACGCCAAATTATACCGGACTATTTAGAGAATTTTGTAAATCTGCAGGCTTTCGTGGCCGTTGTTACTGAAGTTAAAATCTTCTGGGTTATTAGGCCGTGTCATGTTCTAGCAGTAGTGGACACCAAAAGATCCTGAGGAAGATCCCAGCAGAGGGGTCGAAACGTCGAACATTTTAGAAGAAACATGACGCGGCCTAATAACCCAGAAGATTTTAACTTCAATTTAGAGAATTTCCTGACGTTCGGAAGCAATTTTTGTTGTTTATAGTTACCGAATTACGACGCCGGATCTGTTTGCCTCTGTTTTTCTGTGGCATTTGAGTGAAGCTCCTAAGAGAACTTCAACGATATAACAAGCATGGGTCTTGATCAAACAGTACCAAAATAACAGTCTTGCGGTCTGGAGAAGAGGTTTGACAAACGACTGCATGTTATACCAGATGTAAGCAAGCACATAACTCAGGGACGGTTCATGTGTTTGTTGTCATGGCTGTCATACCAATTCCTCAAAATGTTGACCTTTAGCACTGCCACATACTGTGAAGTGATTCTGGAGAAACAATACTGCAAGTTGAATTTCAACTGTATTTAACGGTGGCACAGGCACGTGTTATGAGGCATTTCATGGCTTCAGGACTCGTTGGTGTTTCCAAACAGACCTCTTGTTTTAGTTTCAGCCACAGATAAGGGTGCAGAAGTGTTAAATTTGGTAGGTGTGCACACAATTCTGCGTTTTCTGAACCACCGTTGCAATGCTCTCCAAATATTCTCTTAAGAGGCTCTATTACTACATTTGTGGAATGGGAGGGATATCTTCCAATAACTTCTTTGAAACTCGAAATACTTCAATATATTTAGATTCCCATCAATAAAACAGGGGCCAATTACGCGGAACTTGAAAACATGCTCGAAGTGTTGCTAGACCAAGAGCACTGTTTTCATCCACCTCTTTCAACTTGCGATTAGTGCGTATTGCGAAGATTAGCGTACTCATGATCTGTAAACGATGCTTCTTCCGTACACAATTTTTTTCTTAGATATGCCGTACCACTTTGGACTTTTCGTATCTAACATTCTGAGAACTGTAAACAATTTTGGAAGTCACTACCATGAAGCTGTAGATGTAGTGAAATGTGCACAGGATGAAATACGTTGGAATGTAGTGCTCGCAGAAGAGTCGGCTGGTTGATCCCTCTCGTACTTCCGAGATGCGTCGTGTGTTACTGCTGCTATAATGTTAGTTTCATTTCTTTCATCAATTGCTCTTCTTTGTCCTTGGCGTATTTTATCCTCCACACTTCCAGTTTCTAGAACCTTTCTATGATGTTGGTGTGGTGTTACCGCCAGACACCACACTTGCTAGGTGGTAGCCTTTAAATCGGCCGCGGTCCGTTAGTATACGTCGGACCCGCGTGTCGCCACTGTCAGTGATTGCAGACCGAGCGCCGCCACACGGCAGGTCTAGAGAGACTTCCCAGCACTCGCCCCAGTTGTACAGCCGACTTTGCTAGCGATGGTTCACTGACAAATTACGCCCTCATTTGCCGAGACGATAGTTAGCATAGCCTTCAGCTACGTCATTTTCTACGACCTAGCAAGGCGCCATTATCATTTGCTATTTATCTTGTGATGCATGTACCGTCAGACCGATGTTCACCAATTATGGATTAAAGTTAAGTATTCCAAAAGCTACGACCTTTTTTGCTAAAGTCTAACTTCCTTAAATGTTCCAGACCTCACGCCAGCCTGCGTGAGCTTAACGCGTGCCTTTCGGCTACCAATCATAGTGGCTTGGCTGTCTTGCCAAGTCACAACAGTTGGCAAAAACAGAACGTTAGTGCTTGGCATGACCTGCATACTGTTCAGCACACAACCGTATCGCTGCTCTAATGGTTTGGCGACATTCGCCGTAAACGATTTTCACTTTTCCGACTGTCGTATACATTGTGAATGTCTCATAAGCCTTACAAGCAAGTTATCTCATTACTACAACGGCAGAACACAGACCGATCGGATTAAAGCGCACGGTTAACCACAAGAACCGTACCTGAGTTACGTGTCTGCTTACACTTCGTGTAATAGGGGAGGCGGTTGTGGTACCTCTGCTGACGTCGGGACAGTAGTTAGCAGGGATGCTATCTTGATAATGTTTGATCAGCTCCCATACTTGTTATGTCGTTAAAGGTCTCTTCTCTTAGAAGCTTCTTCAGTCCAATAGAAAAAATATGAAGTTTCATTAAAAGAAAAAAAAAACAACAAAGTCGGTGTCGAAATTCTCCGACTATAAACGACAAAAATTACTTGCGAACGCCAGGAAATTTGCCATATTGGCGAAGACAGCACCTCGATATATTTGATATATTTATTCAGTCTACAGATATTTGTGACGGCATATGTAAAGCATATTCCCATGCTTTTCATTAGAAAGCGAATGTCTCGTCATTGAACATTTTTCGAAGGTTTTTTCAAACAAACAGAATAAAGTACGTTCTTCAGTGTAAAAGAAATCCCATTTGATATTACGGCAACTATTACCTCTAAAAATTACTTGCGCACGTCAAAAAATGCTTCACATAGTCCACTTACCCGCTGTAATATATCTAAAAGCTCACCTTCATATATTTACTCGTAGGGCGTCGGTCTTAGGTGCCTCACCATGAAAAAAAAAAAAAAAAAAAAAAAAAAAACATATTTTTAGGGACTAATGTCCCGTCGACAATTAGGTCATTAAAGGCAGAGCACAATTTTGGGTTCAAAAACATTAGGAAAGAAAACACTTGTGTCTTACTGGGACCTCGGCAGTATCTGCCTTAATAGATTTAGGACAACGTAACTGTGGAGGTCTGGCCGTGGAATTGAACCCGCTCCTCCAGAGAGCGAGTTCAGGGCCATAACCATTGCATTATTGTCAACACACAGCTGCTAATATTCCGCTGATGGTGTAGTTATTGTAGGCCTGGTGACAGTCTCTGTTTGCAAAGCAAAACTGAATCTCCGTGCACATATTCTCTTTGTCGGCCTTATAACTGGATGTGAGCAGGTGGTGCGCAGGTGCTACCGGAGACCGGCACCGGAGATGATCCAATTAACAGGGTTCCTGCTCCATCGTCAGTCACAGCAATCTGTCACACCATCTTACAAAAAACAGAACAGATTCTAAATTTCTCAGCCGCCGTGGAATCGCGTGCCAAGATAGCACGGTCCTTGCTTTCAGATGGCGTGATTGTCCTTTCCGATTACAATTTTCGCAGGTTCTCACGTTAACGCTTGCGTTTTTGTTGCCCTCGACGACAAGGCTAAATGAAATAATCTGCTCCTCATGGAGTAATTACCGCATAACAAGAAGTAATGGCTTCATCGCAACAACGCCACAATTATTTTAAGTTTTACTCACGTTTAATGTAACTGGAGGAAATTGTTATAATTAACGGAACAAGACGTCTTTAATTTTTGGAAACATCTGCGCATTAATTTGTAAAAGTTCCGTTTTATGATTAAAGACATAACTATAGTTGAAGACGTGGCTGACAAGCTAATGCATAGATCAGCGATAGAACGAAAACAGTACAAAAACTGTCATCATCCCTTCTTATACTTCCATAAACACAGCAAATCAGAAGAAAGAAAAAAGAGTCGATGTTAACGACTCTTTGACGACGAGGTTGCTACGACTGGAGCACTAGCTCGGATAGCACAAAGGGAGGAGAATATCGACTGTGTCTTTTTCAAAAGAACCATTCTAGCATTGAACTTAATAGGTTTAACGAAGCCACGGGAAACGTAAATCTGCTTGGAAGCGTATCTCACCTCCATGTCTGGTAAATGCGAGTCCAAGGGTCCAGTATCTTGGCAACTGTAGGTGTTTTGTTGTAGAGCAGAATGTTTCAACAGCTATCAGAATTTGCAGCATGAAAAAGGAGTAAAGAAGTTTTCTTTTTAAATGCGTTTCACTACAGAAAACACTTTATGCAATGTAAGATGTTTGTTGCTACTATACAGCATTTCTTTAAAAGATGACATACACTGAGGTGACAAAAGCCAGGGACAGAGATACAGAGATTGCGATAGTATCGTATTCACAAGCTATAAAAGGGCAGTGCATTGGCGGAGATGTCATCTGCTCTCAGGCGATTCATGTGAAAAGGTTTCCAACGTAATAATGGCCGCATGACGCGAATTAACAGACTTTGAACACGAAATGTTAGTTTCAGCTCGACGTACGGGCCATTCCATTTCGGAAATCGTTAGGGAATTCGATATTCTGAGAAAAGCATTGTCAAGAGTGTGCCGAGAATACAAAATTTCAGGCATTACCTCTCACCAGGACAACGCAATGGCCGACGTCTGTAATTTAACGACCTATCTTAAATAACATCACATACACTCTCCACCTTTGAAGCTTCATTTCATTTCATCTTAACCTTCTGCGTGTTTTGCTGTTTTTGTCAGGCAGTGTATACAGAAATGCACCCACATAATGAGGCACTACGTTATTAACTGTTTATTACATTGTGCCCCAATGTCCTTCGACGCATAAAGCGCCTGTTACTATTTATAGATGATAGATCTTTGTGGTATTGCATACTTATCAACAACATTTATTCATCATTGCCGTTTCCAGTACATAAATGTGCAAAAACAGGGTAACTACATGTGATATTTAAGTTTTCTTGTAACATTTCGCTATAAATAAAAAATATAAAATAATGATGTGTAACCTTCCGAACAGAAAATAAAAATAAAAATAAATAAATTTGGATAATTAAATTCTGGCATATGAAAACTGATAAATCTTAACTCATGAAAAACTGATAAATTTTGACGTAAGCAACGCTACGCCATGGCCCTGTGAAATCAATGTGAATCTGTCCGTGAGAAATAAAGTAAACAATTCTTACTTCGTGGTGGTGTCGCCGGATGACGCTGTCTGCATGTCTGCTCGTAAATGGCACAGATTAGTGCAGTGCTGGTCTGTCTACTAATACTGGATAACATTTGTCTGAAATCTGAATTACTAGAAAAACTGACTTTACTTAGTGACACAGCTGATCGTCTGATTACTAAAGAACACATGACTATGATCTGACAAAAATTCTGGAATATTTTAATTTAGATAAATGACTGGATCGGGACTGGCGCTGACTTAAGAGGAAATTATACTTTTATAGTTGGCTGGTAAAAACAGTTACATTCTGAAAATTTGTTATGTTATTGATAAAGATCAACAATTCATTACACGGGAAAACTGAATATATTAGAAATCTGCGTCAACTGGTGCTGACGAAACACACACAAAAAAAGATTGAAACAAATGCATATTAACATCTTAGACAAGTGACTTAACCAGCGCATGCCAATAAAAATAATAAAATTTACCTTACAATAGATGCTTGACTTAACTACACTCTTGATTTTTCGTTATATTGACAATTATTCATTTGTTCATCATCATCTCATTCCATGGTATTATTTAGCTCTGCGGGTGATCACAATTATTATTCAGTTCCATTTAATAAATTTGTTCTGCACTGTGATTTTAACAACTACTAACTGTAGACTGCGCTGTACCAGCGACAGACTACAACTACACTGTAGCAGCGAGCGACTGCAACTGCGGCAGAGACTGCTCTCACATGCGACTCTATTGCAGCTCTCTTTTAACAGGGGCAAAGATATTTTATGTCTCAGGCAGCGCCTGTGACTTGTCGTTCTAGCAAGTGAGCAATAAATCGGGATTACATTTGCTCCAGCAGGGTGATAAACCCCTTACATCCTTCCTAGCACAAAATGGAAGTAGAGAGCTTTAACTGAAAGTGGTATAATAATCCCAGTTTGATGTTGGGGCTGTGCGCTATACACCGTACCCACTCCATAAATATTCGTACTCTATGGATTGGCCGGCGTGGCCGCCCCCAAGCAAAGTTCAATGTCGGCAATTTTTTTAAACACATTTTATCAGAAATGGCTACAAGAGAAGTCTCCCCAGATTATTTCCTTAATTCTGTCAATCTAGTCGTTTGCTTTAGAACTTCATACCGTTAGGCATGCAAAACTGGTTTCAGCACATGACCCTGAGAGTCTTTCAGCCATGTTCCATCAATCTAACATGTTTCCCTGCGAGTCGGGGCTTCTGTATTTAAATACCTCTGTGGAGGTACGAAGTTTGTTAAGGAATCGTTTAATGAAGATGTGAAACAAGTCCTTTTTGCGGGGTACTATATTTTTAACAGTTAGCGATGACCTATGTACAGTAAGCCTGTGTCTGTGAACCGGAAAATCGTCCCTTGGACATAGACAAACTCTTCACCGCATCCGTTACTCGCCACAAAGACATGGTGAACACGCCAACGGAATTTTAGACGAATTATACAGAATCACAAAGAATCAGTCTCGCATTCCAAAAGTTTGCTAGAAACCAGAAGGAACAAATGCCCTCGTATATTCTGTGCAGGTGGTGCCTCCCAGCTTGGAAGTGTTTAAAAAAGTCATATTTCAAACGCACCGAGAGATGTTGAGAAATGCATCTTTATTCTACCATCTGATCATTCTCAGTCTGACTCTGCCCTGAAACTTTACGTTCACACAGGGTGACAATTACTGAAATATACTAAAAAAAATTAGTTACAAACTACGGCGTGCACACACTTTATTCGACACGTAAAAGTCATTACAGATATTCGGATTTGGGTTATGACATGTTCGACATGCCTGCCACCATTGGCGGTGATGTGGCACAGACGCATAGCGAAACTCCGCATGACCCGCTGAAGTGTCGGAACATCGATGCTGTCGATGACCTCCTGAATGGCTGTTTTCAGCGCAGCAATGGTTTTGCGGCTATTACTGTAAGTTTTGCCTTTAATATAGCCCCACAAAAAGGCTTCGCATGTGTTCAGATCCCTCGAATATGGCGGGCAATGAAGGCCCATGCCAGTGGCCTCTGGGTACCCCAGAGCCAGAATGCGGTCCCCAAAAGCGCTCCTCCAGGGCATCAAACACCCTCCTGCTTCCGTGGGGTCGAGCTCCATCTTGCATGAACCACATCTTGTCAAAATCAGTGCAACTTTGGATAATAGGGATGAAATCATCCTCCAAAACTTTACGTACCGTTTGGCAGTCACCGTGCCATCAAGGAGTATCTCACCGTTTATTCCGTGACTGGACATTCCATACCACATAGTCACCCGTTGAAGGTCAAAAGACTTCTCGATCGCGAAATGCGTATTCTCAGTCCCTCAGTTTTGCTTACTGACACCCGTTCAAATGAAAGTGGGCTGAACCAAACCATGCGCATACGAATTCCCGTCACGCCCCGCTGCGAACCGTACAGTTTGAACGTCCTAACCCAAACCGTTCAGAAGTTATCAAGATTTTATTTCATATAGTTCAATAGCTGCCACCCTAAAAGTAAAAAATAAAAGACGAACGCAATCTAACTTACTTTTCAATTTAGTAGTAGCAAGGAACTTTGTCGTACCGCAACGGAACAGAATAATAATTAATGGGGGATTAACGGAAACTAAATCAAGAAAAAACTGAGACTACAATCCTGATAACAGATCTCATGCAGCTACTAACTATATGCGTATGTGACCTACACCTTACAGCTACAATTCATACAATGCAAATGTGTATGCTGCAACCGTTACTAAATGGATAAGAATCGTAGGTAGTATGGTACAAAATATCGAAGTATTCGTAGTGCAACTACATGCTTTAAAGTTTAACTGTAACACTAACTTACCTGGCTAGCTAAAAATAACAACGCGCCAGTGCTTCCCTCTTTACTTGAAATGTAGTGAAAATGAAATATAGTTACGTTTTTAATTGAACACTAGTAAAGGCTTGACTAAAAATCAGAGGAGTGAAAAATAAGTTCGTAATAATTATATAAGTGCTGAATACATATTGTTCAGAAAATTAATAAAAAATGACGTTTCACATGTAAGTATCCTTCAGTGGAAGTGAATTGCTCACGTCGAAAACAACTGCAAACCACTCGTGTATACAGGATAGACAAATATTTCCTGCATCTTAAGATAAGCAACGTAAGCTACATTTTCCGCAAATTGAGCCGGATGATGAAACTTGGGTTGTCGATTTCGAGATGCACGAAGTCCACTGCACGGAAATAACTTAGTACGCCCTCTTAGAGGTTTCCGATTCACTTTATTGTTGCAACAGTGCATGTGGAGTACAGATTAGCAGAACAAGTGGTTCTGAGGTAGCAGGTATTGACCCATGCTGAGACACCCGCATTAGTAAGTGGTGTAGCCTCAAAGAAGAGCATTGTCGATGCTGACTATGGCATTTAGTCGATCGTGCAGTTGTCGAATATTGCCCTGGGACGCTATGCAACGCCTGCTCGAACTTTTTCAGGTAGTTATGTAAGAGTTGTTCGTTGACGAATCGCACAAGTCACTTCTTGTGGCGTTACGTCACACAGATGCTCGATTGGAGACGAGACCGGAGAATATGCTGGAAGCTGCTGAAAGTCTTGCAGAGCACGTTGAGTTTCACGGGCTGTGTGTGAGCGAGCATTATCCTATTGTAACAACACATCTCCTTCTTACTCCAACAAAAGCAAAAGAACAGGTCTAACAGGTTTCTGCTTGTACCAAGCGAATGTTACCGTCCCCTGCAGAAACACCAAAGGTGAACGAGAGTAGCTTATTGCATCCCAGACCTTAAGGCCTGGGTTGAGGCTAGCGTGCCTTGGAAAAATACAGTATATGGAAATGAGCGATGGCGTCATTGGTCGGGAGGCCCCTTACAGGGCAGGTCCGGCCGCCTTGGTGCAGGTCTTATTACATTCGGCGCCACACTGGGCAACCTGCGCGCCGGATGGGGATGAAATGATGATGAAGACAACACAACGCCCAGTCCCTGAGCGGAGAAAACCCCCGACCCAGCCGGGAATAGAACCCGGGCCCGTAGAATGACCATCCGTCACGCTGACCACTCAGCTATAGAGGCGGACAATACAGCGCCTCGAGGGCTACATCGTACAAGCAGACGACCATCATTTGCCTGGAGGTAGAATCGCTGAAGACCATGGAGCGCCATTTCATCTTCCAAGTGATCCTCTGACCAGTCGAGCCGTGAACGTCGATGCTGCAGCCTGAGTGGATGACGAAGGTGTGCGTGCCCATAGTACCACTGCTAATACAGGGCTATTACAAATGATTGGAGCGATTTCATAAATTCACTATAGCTCCATTCATTGACATATGGTCACGACACACTACAGATACGTAGAAAAACTCATAAAGTTTTGTTCGGCTGAAGCCGCACTTCAGGTTTCTGCCGCCAGAGCGCTCGAGGGCGCAGTGAGACAAAACGGCGACAGGAGCCGAGAAAGCGTATGTCGTGCTTGAAATGCACTCACATCAGTCAGTCATAACAGTGCAACGACACTTCAGGACGAAGTTCAACAAAGATCCACCAACTGCTAACTCCATTCGGCGATGGTATGCGCAGTTTAAAGCTTCTGGATGCCTCTGTAAGGGGAAATCAACGGGTCGGCCTGCAGTGAGCGAAGAAACGGTTGAACGCGTGCGGGCAAGTTTCACGCGTAGCCCGCGGAAGTCGACGAATAAAGCAAGCAGGGAGCTAAACGTACCACAGCCGACGGTTTGGAAAATCTTACGGAAAAGGCTAAAGCAGAAGCCTTACCGTTTACAATTGCTACAAGCCCTGACACCCGATGACAAAGTGAAACGCTTTGAATTTTCGGCGCGGTTGCAACAGCTCATGGAAGAGGATGCGTTCAGTGCGAAACTTGTTTTCAGTGATGAAGCAACATTTTTTCTTAATGGTGAAGTGAACAGACACAATGTGCGAATCTGGGCGGTAGAGAATCCTCACGCATTCGTGCAGCAAATTCGAAATTCACCAAAAGTTAATGTGTTTTGTGCAATCTCACGGTTTAAAGTTTACGGCCCCTTTTTCTTCTGCGAAAAAAACGTTACAGGACACGTGTATCTGGACATGCTGGAAAATTGGCTCATGCCACAACTGGAGACCGACAGCGCCGACTTCATCTTTCAACAGGATGGTGCTCCACCGCACTTCCATCATCATGTTCGGCATTTCTTAAACAGGAGATTGGAAAAGCGATGGATCGGTCGTGGTGGAGATCATGATCAGCAATTCATGTCATGGCCTCCACGCTCTCCCGACTTAACCCCATGCGATTTCTTTCTGTGGGGTTATGTGAAAGATTCAGTGTTAAAACTCCTCTACCATGAAACGTGCCAGAACTGCGAGCTCGCGTCAACGATGCTTTCGAACTCATTGATGGGGACATGCTGCGCCGAGTGTGGGAGGAACTTGATTATCGGCTTGATGTCTGCCGAATCACTGAAGGGGCACATATCGAACGTTTTTGAATGCCTAAAAAAACTTTTTGAGTTTTTGTATGTGTGTGCAAAGCATTGTGAAAATATCTCAAATAATAAAGTTATTGTAGAGCTGTGAAATCGCTTCAATCATTTGTAATAACCCTGTACGTGGTACGCAACGTTTCGAGTTGGCGCGTCTGTGCTCGCGAGCCCTCTTATTATCTGTGCTGTGATAGCTGTACGATCTGCCATTGCACCCCTTACAATACGAAGATGCTAGCGGGCGGCTGTGCTGTGTCGACGTCCAGAACCACGCCTACTGGGTGAGAATGTTCACGTGACTACTGATACCAGCATCGCTGACACCTGACGCAGAGTGTCCAACTTGCGTGGCAATTCTCCGAAAGGACCATCCCGCCATTCCGGAGGCTACAGTCTGACCGCTTTCAAAATAGCTCAGTTGGCTATAGGGACTACGAGTGCATCTCCGTGGTTTGGTTGCCTGCTTGCAACACGTTCGCGTCACGCTGATCCTTCTGGCTGTGAGCATTCCCTGTTAAAGGGTAGACACAGATGGCGCTCTGGTAGCTATGCTACTATGCTAACTGTTGTCGGATGACGTTGAAAAATCATTATCAGTACCTGCTCCATGTGGCAAATGTCGTCTTCGAATCAAAATCGGCGTCGTCTTTCCGGGTGTACATTTCTTTTGCGGCAGTGCGTTTTCCAGGCCAGTTTTATTTTCACCATCCTCTACAAGAGAAAATGAGACAAGTAAAGAAATGGCACGTTGTGGGTGACATGTGCCACGTGATAGGTCTTCTGATTACCTAGCAGCTATGAAGATCCTGTATCCTCAATTTACATAAGAAAATGGATATTTTTTACCAATTTAATTAATTCCTTCCTGTGGCTTCATGGATCGTTACGTATCTATGGGCATGATAGAAATGAGTTGATGAATTTCAAGTCAATATATTATTAATTATATTACTACATTTAGCAGCAGTGTGAAGTGTAGCTGCATCCAACGCGAATTCGCTCTAACGAATCAACAGTCGCGTGAAAATACAAATGGCTCAAATGGCTCGGAGCACTATGGGACTTAACATCTGTGGTCATCAGTCCCCTAGAACTTAGAACTACTTAAACCTAACTAACCTAAGGACATCACACAACACCCAGTCATCACGAGGCAGAGAAAATCCCTGACCCCGCCGGGAATCGAACCCGGGAACCCGGGCGTGGGAAGCGAGAACGCTACCGCACGACCACGAGCTGCGGACGTGAAAATACACGGAGCACTTCTGAAGACGAGGGAAGCACTGTTGTACAGCGTCGTGGACTGTATTAAGAGTCACGTTACCTTCTGAGATAAAGTTTAATGTTAATTAAAAATTAAACTTAGACTGTGATGCGACTCTAGAGCCTTATCATCATTTTCTGTCCAGCCATGCGTGACACTACCTCTAAAGGAGCGACAGCAAGGAAAGAAAGTCGAGAGTATTCACGGTACCATCCCAGCTAAGGAAGCGCTAATGCGCTTTGTGCGATGCCAACACCGTAAGAAGCAACAGAACCGTTCCGAACTCCTACGATGCTAGTTACAGAACCTGGGGCTTCATTGTTCTTAAAGGCGGCCATTAAGCCATATAACAGTGGCCCGGCGTTGCGTTGTACGCCTGCTGAGCACTCGGCATATTGTAAGTAGGCTGTTTATGTTTTCTTTATGTAAGTTTGCTGTTTATGTTTTTTATTGGCAACGTTACATAGCACTCTGTATGAAAATCACTGGCTGTGCTGTGTGCAGTATGTGGCTAGTTTGCATTGTTGCCTGCCATTGTTGTCATGAACTGCTATAGCTGGATGTGAACAGCAGATAGCGTTGGGCAGTTGGAGGTGAGCCGCCAGCAGTGGTGGATGTGGGGAGAGAGATGGCGGAGTTTTGAAAAATGTCATGAACTGCTGTATATATTATGAATATTGAGGTAAATACAGTGTTTGTTCTCTATTAATATCTTTCATTTGCTAACTATCCCTATCAGTAGTTAGTACCTTCAGTAGTTTGAATCTTTTATTTAGCTGGCAGTAGTGGCGCTCGCTGTTTTGCAGTAGCTTGAGTAGCGAAGATTTTTGTGAGGTAAGTGATTTCTGAAAGGTATAGTTTAATGTTACTCAGGGCCATTCTTTTGCAGGGATTTTTGATAGTCAGATTGCGTTGCGCTAAAATTATTGTGTGTCAGGTTAAGCACAGTCTTGTACAATTGTTCTAAGGGGACATTTCATATGGAATTACTATTATGATGAACAATCTGGACTGTCTTTATTGACTGTGAAAAAAATTTTAGCTGTTGACCAACATTGTATCAATAAGTGTGTGCATTTGATATCTTTGTTAGTGTAATTATGAAAAATTTTATCAAATCATTATTGGCCACTGGCCAAAAACATTTGTAAAATTTTTTGTGGGGAGCATGGGGGCTAATATGAAACGTCCCCTTAGAACAATTGTACAAGACTGTGCTTAACCTGACACACAATAATTTTAGCGCAACGCAATCTGACTATCAAAAATCCCTGCAAAAGAATGGCCCTGAGTAACATTAAACTATACCTTTCAGAAATCACTTACCTCACAAAAATCTTCGCTACTCAAGCTACTGCAAAACAGCGAGCGCCACTACTGCCAGCTAAATAAAAGATTCAAACTACTGAAGGTACTAACTACTGATAGGGATAGTTAGCAAATGAAAGATATTAATAGAGAACAAACACTGTATTTACCTCAATATTCATAATATATACAGCAGTTCATGACATTTTTCAAAACTCCGCCATCTCTCTCCCCACATCCACCACTGCTGGCGGCTCACCTCCAACTGCCCAACGCTATCTGCTGTTCACATCCAGCTATAGCAGTTCATGACAACAATGGCAGGCAACAATGCAAACTAGCCACATACTGCACACAGCACAGCCAGTGATTTTCATACAGAGTGCTATGTAACGTTGCCAATAAAAAACATAAACAGCAAACTTACATAAAGAAAACATAAACAGCCTACTTACAATATGACGTCTATTATGAGTACGTTCGCCTGGACCACCCGTAATCGTGATACGTAACGAGCAGCGATTAAACAGATATCGGCTTGTTTGATAGCTGGAAGACGCTATGGCGTAACATTGTAAAGGTAATCGTGTGGAGTTACGTCTCCCGGACTGTGCAATGTCGGTGCTGCTACAGAAGAAACTGAATTTTCGATTCTTTTGTGTAGCTCAGCGCAAACTTAAAGATGCCCTCTATTGTTAGAATTACTCGTTGTCATTTGTTTGTTTAAGATATTTCGTGTAAATTTAGTGTCAGTTTAGTTTTTAGTATCCGACTGCTGTCAGAAATCAAAACTTCACTATCCACAGTATTGGTTCGAAAAAGAATCTTTGTCAGCGCAAGGACTCGACCCTTTTTAACTCCTACATCCATGGATATTCGTAGCTGACCGACGCGTTTGTCAAGGCATTTCTTAAGTTAGATCTAACTTAGATCTAACTTAACCTCAGGCTTCGCGAATTATAGAACACCGTTAAAGAATACAAATATAAAGTACTGAATGGAATGATATTATACGTCATAGACGTAGAAACAAATTAATAAAAATTATTTTATTACCAGGAGAGATGAGTTGTTGGGAAATGTAATGAGGATCTTCGATTTGTCACTTAATAACGAGAGAAAGTGGAAAGTACAGCATCTGTCACTGAAGGGTGGAATACCTGTGATAGTAGAGAGCCTTGTAGGAGGTAAAATAGAACCAGATATGGACCAAAAGCTTATATCAACAATAATGGGCAGGAATTGTATTGCTGAAAAAGCCACCCCGCCATCATTCCTAGTCTTAAACAGTATAATATGACTAGGGTTGATTTGTACCACTTAAGTTGAGAATGTGAGTCCAGAGACTTAACTTCTGCGCTATCTTTAAAAACTTGTTAATCAACAGACTTTTGATGGTAGGAGACGTACGTGGAAATCTAGATGCACAATTTTAATAACCTTCTTGGATTTCAGTTTTGATATCATATGCTTTTAAAGAAGTAGTTTTTCGTTGTATGCTGTCATGGCAGTGACGGTTACTGCGAGAACAGAAGACTGCAATACGGTACAAGAACTGCCGTTTTGCTGACTGAATGAAAATTTCTAAACTCCTTCGTAGACATTATGTTATTGTAATAAAAAAATGCAACATATAAAACAATAGAGTATGGAACCATCAGTAGGCAATCTATCTCAATTTATGGTCCCGTATTACTGATTTTAAATAGAAGACAAAACAGGATCATTCAGCTTTTGACGAATACATACGAATAAATCTGTAGTGATGCCTCAGTGGTTGACATAATACCTGCAGCGTGAAGGAAATATCAAATGGCATCATATGCCGTCAGTCCAAAAAGTTTCGAGACAGCATTGAGAAAAGAAGGATAAAAATTAAGAAGGTATTTTTAATGTTTCAGGGGTTCTATATAGTGACCCCTCACGTTCATACAACCAGGCAAAATTGTCAGAAAAGTATTTCTTTGGGATGCTGTTCGACTCACATGTCGCAATGACTTGAATGTCGGTCATGTCATCAAAGTCTTGATCCGTCGTGTGAATATTTGCACATTGTCGGTTTTGATAGGTTGGTACTGTAAACACCAAGTCTCATTAGCCATGGTGATTTTTTTCAGGAAGAGAATTATCCACCTTTTATATTTCAATCAAGTCGCGGCAGACATCCACGCATCGCTGTTTTTGTTCGGGGGTCAAGTTGTGCGACACAAAATCTGCACATACTTTTCTTTTCTTCAAAACATTCTGAGGATTGTCTTGTCGCTTGATTTATGGATGTTGTTCCATTGCGATTTGTAACACAACGACTGTGACACACTACGGCCGCACTTTCACTGCTTCACACTGCCTGCTCACAAATGACTGGATGAATGCGCATCTGTTGTTTAGAGTTCTTACTTCAAGTTACCTTCGTAGTTACCGCGCTGATGTCTTTCATACGCCAGGCATAAAACTAAACTTTTTGGACGGACTGTATATGAAGATAGAGCAAATGCACATACAAAATCCGAGTACAACAAGAGCACTTGAGATTCAAGAATATAATCTAATAAAAGGTATGATATATAAGAAGGCGAAAAAAAGGGAAAAGATGGTTGAGCTGATTGGGGGGAGGAGGGGGGGGGGAGGACAATGTCAGTCTCATCGGATAGGGAAGGAAGTCGGCCGCGCCCTTTCAAAGGAACCATCCCGGCATTTGCCTGAGGCGATTTAGGGAAATCACGGAAAACCTAAATCAGGATCGCCGGACACGGGATTGAACCGTCGTCCTCCCGAATGCGAGACCAGTGTGCTAACCACTGCGCTACCTCGCTTGGTCGCAAAAGATCGTATCATGGTCAGTGGAGACAAGAAGACGAAATATTTTTTTTAATTACAGGTATAAACTCTTGGAGAATACGCAAACATTGGAAACATATATGTTCTGTTTGTGTTCTCACTGTTTAAAATATCCCTCATACAGAAACGTGCGTCAACACAGCTGACACCATCATATCAACAACACCATCAATCTCCGTACCGAGCGAGGTGACGCAAGTGACTCACTATCTGGGGGGACTTGAGCTCAGATCCTCAATCGGTTTTCCAGATTTAGGTTTTCCGTGGTTGCCGTAAATCACTTAAAACAAGAGCCGGATTGGTTTTGTTTCAGCATCGTGGGTAGAAAGGTCGTGCCATACCGACGGTTTTTCGTTTATTGTTTATTGGAACTTTCTCACGAGCGAACGTGCTATTTCGATAAACGAGTGTCTAATTTCTCCTCCTTGTGTGCGCTGGGCCGTAGCTCAGTCCGTGATATGTTTTTCGCAGGCAGAGCGAAACTCACTGGGTCTCTGTTCACGTCTCACAGATCGACTTCAAGATTCAGATTGTCATTTGTCCCCCCCCCCTCCCATAATTTTCAAGTTCCTAAGAGGCTCCCCTAATAGGTGGTAGCACTAACACCACTTGGAGAAAGAAATCAACAGAGTTAGATATAATCATAGCCTGTTCTGACGTGGTTCGTGAGATGTCCACGGGCAACGAAAAAGAAGACTGTGGTAAAGGAGGATTCTGTAAACTAAAGGCTCAGTCATCCTGGGTTTCCGTTAAGCGGTAGGATGGGAGGTAGAAAAGCAGGAAGGATAAAGTTTCACGTGTCGCTGATGCCGAGATCATTAAAGACATCACATTAGGCTAGCTGAGACTGACGGCTATATGGAAGAAAACATCAAACATTCGTTTGAAATGAACTAGGAAAATCACAGAGTGCTCTGAAACGTTCCTTTCGTTCACTCAGTCATTAACGATTTAAACTAGTTTTCATGTGTAGATACTATTTCTTGTGAGGTAATAAGTGTGATTATTATATAATTTAAACGCTGTGGTTGTTGTGAGAGAATACTAATATCTGTGGAATGAGCTCAACGTAGTGCGCGTATAACCAGCACCAAACCGAAATAGCCACATGACGTTAAGTATGACGTCGCCGTTTACATTTTTCGCTTAGGCGAAAACTTTAATATTACAAGTATTTACCTTGTTTTCACGCATTAATTTATTAGGACCAGATACAACTGTCCCGAGTTCTTGCTTCTAGGGATGCTAATCGAAATACGGTCAAAAAAGAAGTTACTTTTTATAGATAAGCAATTTTCATAGTTAAGTACCAGAAACGTTAACTATAGATAAAACACTAATAAGAAGCATTTTGTATGTTAATTAATATTGAGATACAGTGTAAAGAAGGGATAAAATCGTAGTGATAATTTATGTGGTTGTATGGCCTAGCCGGCCGCTGTAGCCGAGCGGTTCTAGGCGCTTCAGTCCGGAACCGCGCGACCGCTACGGTCGCAGGTTCCAATCCTGCCTCGGGCATGGGTGTGTGTGATCTCCTTAGGTTAGTTAGGTTTAAGTAGTTTTAAGTTCTAGGGGACTGATAACCTCAGATGTTAAGTCCCATAGTGCTCAGAGCCATTTGTATGGCCTATGAGTAAATGTACAGGTCTGTACTAGACAAACACTAGTCTTGTGGGAGTGTATTGTCACTCAGTTGGTTCAATGTATGTTCATTTCAAGCAACAGTCTGAGTCAGTACTTCCACACTATACAGTTCTCCAAACAACTGGTCTAATTTTAAAATAGTCACAAAAGGAAGCTGTAGTATTTGCACCTATGATACGGAGAATGGGTATGTACGATTAATATTTTTGTTTCTATGGACACGTACAAAGATTAACCATATGGCATCTGAAAATAAGAACTGAGGAATTTGGCACTAAAAATATTTCGATTTGCGATAAATAGCTAATGAACTGCGCGTCGTAGCTCCCAGTAAGTTGTCTGTCGAGACTCTTTCACTTTGGCGTGCTAGAAAACGATTTCCCAATGTCGCCGAAGCGTAATTTATTAAAAGAGGGAATCGTCAATAGTATCAAGTGCACTACAAAATCTAAATAATATCAGTAGCTATCCCTTCTTTTCCTATGGTACCCATGGCGACGTCTGAACTGTGACACTTGCCGCAAAGAAGCGAAATGCCCTTGCATTTAGCTCTTTCGAGCATTAACGCAAGTTCATTCCAGATATCGAATGCACATTACTAATATGCCCATGAAAAGTGCAAAACCTATGACACTTTAGAAGAAGGTATCTCTGTAGTAGCGATGTAATGGCATTAAAAAATTGCAAAGCGCGTGTGGGACAATTCCTTTCGCTGCATTATAGTCACCTGACTTTTGGAGTTAATGTGTGTTGGCGACAAAAATTATGTTCCGTGCTTGTGAATGGTCAGTTCATTTATATTTGTAGACTATGTTTGTTGCAGTTTTTGCGTTGTTTCTATTCACATGTTTTGAAATTAATAACGCTAGAAGCAACTAAACTGAAATTAATTTACTTGCATTGCATAAAGAGTGAGGAAGAAGTGTGTGAACACAGTCTCTTTGTCGCAACATTACTTACTTTTAATTACAACATTTACCTGGAATCTGAAATCGTTATCTTCTGGTAAAGACTGTCGCGTCTGGTAACGTACCCGTTAGGAGTAAAACTGAAAAATTACAAGCAGGTGAGTGTTCAGTCACTAACCGATAGCAACTACGAACATTTGTGGTGGGAACTTTTTTCATTCTTTTATTACATCTGCCTGGCAATGAACAAATAGTTTCACTATCCATAATAAAGTTAAAAATCGCAATGTCACATCGCGGGAGAAGATGAATGTATTAAGAAGGCAACCGTCGGTTAAAACACAAGCTAGTATCTCTCTCAGACCCTTCGCACGAAAATGATTATAACCGTGGCTTTCTTGCCCTTCCGACGCACATGACTTGTGATTCCGCCTTACACTACTGACCACAATTCTTGCCTTCAGCAAATAAGACCTGCCATAAAACTGTTACCTTCACAGAAAATTCACTACTCTCGTGCACGAAATGTTACACCTAATTCTTCACCTTCTTTTATCCAGAGTATTTCCAAAATTTGATTTACGATTCTGACTTTTAGCCACTCATCAATATATTTAAAGTAATTGGCCTTACTTTCAGTAACAAGTAGTAGCATTGGCTACATCCCTCCGATCACGGTCTGTCGTTACTATTATTTAATGAAAGTTCGCGTCTCAAGTCATTTTCTGTATCATGTTAACAACAAAACTCGTTATATGAGTGTACAGGGCTTCTTGCTGCCGTTCTACCGGCAAACATTGTTTCGCGCTTAAAATTCAGCTAATTGTTACCGAGAACGAAGCATTCCTCCATGCGAGAGAATCTCGCGGTTGGAACACTAATCGACGCCTGTGGTTCCAGAAAGCTTTAGATTATGCTCACGCTACTGCATTCTTAACGAATGTGAAGTGCGTCACAGAACTGAAATCCGAATTGCATCGTTCACGTCTACGAAAGTCTGTTCTTGCAACGTCTGAAAATTATACGTCGCATCCCAAATAAGTTTCGTCAGAGAGAGCGCTTAGGAAATCTCCTAAGCACCACGTCAACTTACTCGGTGTGTTTAATCGTGTCGCTAAAATCCCTCCCGTTAGAGGCACTAAATTTTCGATAAATATCCTCTCAAATGTAACAACGAAGTTGCAAGAAATAAATGAATGGAGAAAAGTAATACATTCCCATCTTTTCGTGCCTGGTAGTTTACCAAACTCAAACACACGGCAAGGGGACGCTTGAAGTGAAATTAATAGCCTTTGTCTCTTTCTTGTGCTTTTCAGCCCAATTTCGCAAGTGCGTCACTTAAATTGCATTTCGCCAATATGTTAATCAGTTGACATGTTAAGCGACAGAAGTTTTGTGTAATACGTGGCAAATAGGGGTACAATAATAATTAAAACTGAAGAAAAGTTTTTTACTTACAGTAGGAGGTCTTGGCGTATCGTTTATTGTGTACATGATGTGCGACGTTTCACTATACGTCAGTCGTGGTACGGTTGTGCTTGAAAAGTGACTGCACGTCAGATAGAGTGAGAAATTTGTGCTCTGCCGTTATAAGGAAACAGTTTTCAGTAGTATATCGTATCAAGTGATGAAACATAAGTAACTCGTCAAACACCTAACGAAAATCGACAGTCAATAAAGTAACGACAAAACCCGCTTCCCATACAAGAAAAACAATTTCGAATGTTATCTAGGATCGTCAGCAGGTGTAGAACTACCCTTCTAAAACAGGTGTATACAAACAGAAATTTAAAGTCGAGTAGTACGAGGAAGGATAGTGGCAAAAACCTCTGAGGTTATGTTACCAACATGGTGGCCATTTTGGAAGCTGCCATCTTGGATTCAAAAAATGGTTCAAATGGCTCTGAGCACTATGGGACTTAACTGCTGAGGTCAGCAGTCCCCTAGAACTTAGAACTACTTAAACCTAACTAACCTAAGGACATCACACACATCCATGCCCGAGGCAGGATTCGAACCTGCGACCGTGGCGGTCGCGCGGTTCCAGACTGTAGCGCCTAGAACCGCTCGACCACTCCGGCCGGCTCTTGGATTCAACTCCTGATTTCCAAGTGGAAAAAGGGCCATGTGACGTGTCAAACAGATAGAGAATTATATGATAAAGACAATAGTGTCTTTAAAAAGCGTCAATATCGCATGGTATTGTTGGCTGAGGTATCCCGCGGCGTTGGCTCGGCAGCCCGTCGGGAAGTGTGTTCTTCCTCCGCAGACATGGCCCCTTCCCTTGTGAAAATGTGAGAAGTGCGTCATATGTGTATCTGTAGAGTGTAGGTGAGTGTAATGGGTGCATGTGTAGTGTAGCATTATGTTTGTGTTGTTTGATGATGAGAGGAGAGAGAGGGTAAGACCCGGTGCCGTCACATGGCGTATTCTTATCGAACAACACCAAAGAGATCGCCGAGGAAATTTAGAAATTTGTGGTAAGGAGTATGGGACCAAACAGCTGAGGCCATCGGTCCCTAGGCTTACGCACTACTAAATCTAACTTAAACTAACTTATGCTAAGGACAACACACACACCCATACTCGAGGTGGTGCAAAGGCTTGTACTTAGGAACTTTACGCCACCACCTCTTCGCCTTTCGCTGATCTACTGGCAGTGATTTAAACAGCCAATAGCGTTTTTAATTTATCGTAGCTAGGTTTCACAGTCAAGTAAAATTTTGTAAGTGACACCATGGTCGCCTTTGACCGATGAATTATTTATTTCTGTCTAATATTGCAGTTTCAGCCGTTGGCCCATATCAAGTGGTATAACTTCAGTACATCCCAGAACTTAAAAAAAAGGTCTGACAGTATTACAGGTATGTTAGGAATGGGTCTGGATCCAAAGAGAGTGAGGCAATGTACATCATGAAAATGGCGTCAGTTATACATACTGTTACCGTTGTTAACATCTTTTACAAGTACAATATATTAACAACGGTAACAGTATGTACACTACTGGCCATTAAAATTGCTACAACAAGAAGAAAAGCAGATGATAAACGGGTATTCATTGGACAAATATATAATACTAGAACTGACATGTGATTACATTTTCACGCAAGTTGGGTGCTTAGATCCTGAGAAACCAGCACCCAGAACAACCACCTCTGGCCGTAATAACGGCCTTAATACGCCTGGGCATTGAGTCAAACAGAGCTTGGATGGCGTGTTCAGGTACAGCTGCCCATGCAACTTCGACACGATACCACAGTTCATCAAGAGTAGTGACTGGCGTATTGTGACGAGCCAGTTGCTCGGCCACCATTGACCAGACGTTTTCAGTTGGTGAGATATCTGGAGAATGTGCTGGCCAGGGCAACAGTCGAACAGAAAGGCCCGTAGAGGACCTGCAACATGCGGTCGTGCATTATCCTGCTCAAATGTAGGGTTTCGCAGGGATCGAATGAAGGGTAGAGCCACGGGTCGTAACACATCTGAAATTTAACTTCCACTGTTCGAAGTGACGTCAATGCGAACAAGAAGTGACCGAGACGTGTAACCAATGGCACCCCATACCATCACGCCGGGTGATACGCCAGTATGGCGATGACAAATACACGCTTTCAATGTTTGCGTTCACCACGATGTCGCCAAACACGGATGCGACCATCATGATGCCGTAAACAGAACCTGGATTCATCCGAAAAAATGACGTTTTGCCATTCGTGCACCCAGGTTCGTCGATGAATACATCATCGCGGGCGTTCCTGTCTGTGATGCAGCGTCAAGGGTAATCGCAGCCATGGTCTCCGAGCTGATAGTCCATGCTGCTGCAAACGTCGATCAACTGTTCGTGCTGATGGTTGTTGTCTTGTAAACGTCCCCATCTGTTGATTCAGGGATCGAGACGTGGCTGCACGATCCGTTACAGCCATGCGGATAAGATACCTGTCATCTCGACTGCTAGTGATACGAGGCCGTTGGGATTCAGCACGGCGTTTCGTATTACCCACCTGAACCCACCGATTCCATATTCTGCTAACAGTCATCGGATCTCGACCAACTCGAGCAGCAGTGTGGCGATACGATAAACCGCAGTTGCTATAGGCTACAATCTGACCATTATCAAAGTCGGAAACGTGATGGTACTCATTTCTCCTCCTTACACGAGGCATCAAAACATCGTTTCGCCAGGCAACGCCGGTCAACTGCTGTTTGTGTATGGCAAATCGGTTGGAAACATTCCTCATGGCAGCACGTTGTAGGTGTCGCCACCGGCGCCAACCATGTGTGAATGCTCTGAAAAGCTAATGATTTCCATATCACAGCATCTTCTTTCTGTTGGTTAAATTTCGCATCTGTAGCACGTCATCTTCGTGGTGTAGCAATTTTCATGGACAGAAGTGTATAATTTATGCCATTTGTGTCCCGTACGTAGGCTTTTTGATTGGATAATCACCATGGACGAGTGCTGGGTGCAAAACTCCGAGACGTAGCAGCAAAGCAAGCAGTGGAAACATTTGGGTTCATCACTGCCGATAAAATCGAGGAACCAAGCGTCATCTGATAGGGTGATGTTAAGTGCATCTTTGGGACGCTCGTGGTGTGATGTTAACAGATTATGCTCGTGAGGAGCAAACCGTAACAGAAGCGCACTGCCAACATATTCTGACGAGGTTACAGGAGATTGTCAAAGCGAAGCTTCGGCGGAAGCTCGTTTTGTATAGGACAAAGTCACACCTGATTCTTTGGGCTATCCAGTTTTGCCCCACATTCCGTATTCTCCTGACATGGCACCCGTGATGCCCTCCTCTTTCGTCGGATGAAGAAACCATTGCATGGGAGACATTTCTAGAATGACGACCAGGTTATTTCTGAGGCGTAATTTTACCTGAACAGACAAAATACAATCTTCCACAACCAAGATTTCCGCCAAGTCAGCCATCGTTGTGACTAACATGTCTCACTGAAGGGTGAACTTTGCATGGGGGCTTAATTTTAGTCGCTGTCTGTCCGATTACGCAGTATCGTAACCGGTTGGCCCTGGGTAGAATTAGTACGCAATCTGACTGCATCGAATAACAACAAATAATGAAAAAAACTTCCGTTAACACAATTAATTAATTAAGTCCCCAGAAACTATAAAAGCTACGAAACAACAAAGCACAAGTGTAATTGTTCTGTGTGTGGAAGTGTGATTCAACGTGCACATCTGGCACGGTTCTTCCTCAATAAGACAAGGTATTTTAAGCACCATTTACACTGAAGTAATTTAAAAAAAACAGAAATACTATAATTGCACATAAAAACCAGAATTACCCTCTAATACATGAACACAAGCCAGATGCTTTGTTGACTGAACCTGTGACCAAGAGACATTGTTAGTTAGGACATTTGAAATAAAAAATTTTCTTTACCTTCATATATATTGACGAAACATACACTCTGATCATTACAAAATCCGCAATCGAACAGCATCGGCTGTCTAGCCCATCAGAACAACATGCTCACAACTAGTCACGGCTACATCAGAACTCCTACTGCCCACTTCTCAACAAGCACTCTCCAGAACGACTTCTCGGCAAGCACTCTCCACTACGACTTCTCAACAAGCACTGCCAGTGGAGGCGGCTGAATAATGCTCTTTGGCGCAATCTCTGGCGCTGTGACTCAGTGTAGCCACCTTTCAACTTGTAGAGGAGCACTAACACCCTCAAAAGATTTCAGGGCTATATGGGTTTTTGAGTTGATAATTAAAACTTTATGAATGTCTTTCGTGTTCAGGCAAAAGATGGGTTGGTGACATGCATGAGCCGCGAGGGGTAGCCGCGCGGTCTGAGGCGCCTTTTCACGGCCCGCGCGGCTCCCCCCGTCGGGGGTTCGAATCCTCCCTCGGGTATGGGTGTGTGTGTGTGTCGTCCTTAGCGTAAGTTAAAGTTACATTAAGTAGTGCGTAAGCTTATGGACCGAAGATCTCAGCAGTTTAGTCCCATAAGATCTTACCACAAATTTCCAATTTTGACTTGCATGTTGTAAATAGTTTTTTCTTTACAGTACTAGAGTGGAGAATTTATAAGTTGTTAGACGTCTTGTTGAGTTTTACCTAATGATTCTTTGCAGAATTTTTCTTATATGGCATGTACTTCATCGTAACATCTTATGTTCAAATCTAGTTCGGGTTCATTGTCAGAAAAACAATTTGAACATAGACAAATTGCCTGTTGTCTTCTGTTTCGGATCCTTAGCCCTATGGTTGTTTGGTGATATTCCTAACGTTCGCCAGCACGAGTGGCTGGCACTGTCAAAGCTTCACGCTTCATTCTGGGAGTGAACTCGAGACGAGTCGCCGCCGCAGATTACATGTACCTGGCGCGCTAACGTCCAAGGGCTTTTACGTGGTCATTACAACTACGGTTCTGCCCTTGCTGTATATCTGCAACGGTCGTTCGCTGCAGCACGGGAATCCAGGATACGTTCACCTTGAAGCTTTCTTCTTTGCTATTGAAGCTGTTGTCATGTTTATAGAATGAGATTTTCACTCTGCAGCGGAGTGTGCGCTCATATGAAACTTCCTGGCAGGTTTAGACTGAGTGCGGGACCGAGACTCGAACTCGGGACCTATGCCTTTCGCGGGCAAGTGCTCTACCAACTGAGCTACCCAGGAGAGCTTCTGTGAAGTTTCGAAGGTAGGAGACGAGGTACTGGCGGAATTGAAGCTGTGAGGACGGGTCGTGAGTCGTGCTTGGGTAGCTCAGTTGGTAGAGCACTTGCCCGCGAAAGGCAAAGGTCCCGAGTTCGAGTCTCGGTCTGGCACACAGTTTTAATCTGCCAGGAAGTTTCATTGTCATGTTTGTGTATTTCTATAGTTTCCCCGAACAAGTGGGTGTGATAGCTCTTCTCTACTGGAAGAACTTCTGTGTCGGCAACTTTTACTATGTGGTAGGTCTCACAAAACGCGTGCTCCGCCACGGCCGATTTCTCCAACTGTTCCAACCTGTAATGCCACTTATGTTTGGTGATCCTGTTGTTGATCGAACGCCCAGTCATTCCAACACAGATCTTTCCTCATGTGCATGGTATGTGGTATATTAGCGACATTGCAAGTGGGTCCTTATTTTCCTTTGTCGATCTGAGACACTCTTTGTACTTCTTTGTCGGTTTGTAAATAGCCTCTACGCCGTGTTTGTACTACATACGACCCATTCTGTCAGTCACTCTGGGAATCTATGGAAGAACGGTCGTACCCGACATTTCTTTTCCCGATGCGTCACTTCGCTGTGTGTCTGATTGTGTGACGCTACTTAGGCAACTGGTGAAGTACCCATTGGTCCTCAGAACGCTTTCTAGGTGCTGCATCCGGCGTCTGAGGTGCTGCGGCTCACATATTCGTCTTGCTTGCGTTTCGAGCGTGTTCATCATGACACTTTTCTAGCTCGGGCGGTGATATGACAGTCAGTGCAAGTAGCTGTTGGCCCTTTTCTATCCTCAAGGTAAATTTTATGTTGGCATGGAGACTGTTCAGTGCCTTAAGAAGTCACCGAGCTGTTCCTCGCCGGTTCCACACAATGAAGGTACCATCGAAGTATCTGTACCACACCATAGGTTTACAAGTTACCAAGTCGAAATTTGAACGCTTCCACCTACACATTAGAGAATTCGAAATGTTATACGAGGTGTAAGACAACGAGTAAATGGTTGGTGATTACATCTGAGGATTGATAACGCAAGTAACTGGGAAACAAATAGTACGCAAGGCATCTGACTCAACTAGATAATTAAGGTACACCAATCAAGGCCGAGATTGGCAAAGAAAAGAAAACTTTTGTCAGATCAAAGTTCCTACCGTAAAATATTCTATGGAAATTGGAATACCGAAGTGCAAAGTCTGAGCGTATCCACACTATTCAGTATTTTCGGCACCCTCGGACTGTCATCTGTTTCCACATTACTTTGAAGAAATTTCTGACTGGGCGTCGTTTTGGGTCCAATGAAGAGATAATGCATACCATACACGAGTATTTTGTAAAAAGAATTTGTGTTCTGCCTTACGGCAGGTCTTGTCATGGGGGAAGCCTCGTCAGAGAGGTCCATCGCATGAGCGTCTAGTGAAGTGATTCCAGCGGTGGTTTCCCGTTGCCTTCCACTGGCGATGATGAAATGATAATGAGGACAACACAGCACCCAGTCCCTGAACGGAGAAAATCTCCGACCCACTCAGGAATCGAACCCGGGCCCCTTGGCGTGACAGACCGCCGCGCTGACCACTCAGCTATCGGGGCGGACAGTATTTTGTAGAAAGTCCAAAATCAAACGGAACAGGTGTACAGACTGGAAGAAGGTTGAACAAAGTGCGCTGATCTGAAAGGGAACGACATTTTGACCCTAACCTAGGGATGGAGGTTATCGCTGAAACAAGTATTTTTCATCTCCATTTCAACCTGACTGTGAAAACCGCTGAGTATAACCGGTTTGTGAAATAACCGATTTTCAGTTTTTTATTGCTGTTATATCCAGTAATAAACGTAGATTTCGAACGAAGACAAAAAGTTCTAATGAATGCGAAGGGCTAGGAGATCCCGATCGACATGAGGTGAAGGCTGTGGCAGAAATCAGTCTCACTGTCTCCAGCAAAGACGGTGAATGTGAAGGAGAGGGAAGCTGCGACAGAGAAAGCGAAGGGTCGCAATTAGATGACTTTCCTGCATCGTCACTATTGGATGGTACCAATTTTTCACCTTAAAGCCACAGCAATATTAGCGGTTCAGTTATTACACGACGTTTATAACACGTCAATGAAACTATAGGTGTATGAAAACAAACTTACCTTCTCTTTCAGTAAATATTGTGGAGTCATGAGACAGAGGACACAACATCTCAGATCGGGTCTGACACACCTCAGATGACGACCACAACCGTTGAGGACGGCCAAAACCGGCGCGGACGGCAGTCGGAACATCCGCGACTGGAGGGGTCCATTGAAGCCGAGTCTGGTGGACACGGACCACAGACGGAATACTCGACTCGGCGCGACCGATTAGGGAACGCCCAGCTCCTTCCAGACATAAATACTGGACTCGATCGACCCAAGGATTAGTCTCAGGTAGCACCTGAAGAAGACAGCGACGCACGCTGTTGAAATATCGTGCGAGAACGGCGCGAACATCCGGCTGGATTCCCGAATATCCAAGATGCCAACAGATCGCCGGGAAAGCATGAAGAATTACAATATTGTGGATGTTTGCTCCCTACTGGTGTCGCAAGGTTGTACCTCCTCACGTTTATAATCTTTTAACGCAAATCGATCACTGTACTTCAGTGCTACTGTAAGTAGGCTGTTTAGGTTTTTTTATTGGTAACACCACGTAGCGCTCTGTATGAAAATCACTGGCTGTGCTGTGTGCAGTCTGTGGCTGGTTTGCATTGTTGTTTGCTCTTTGTAGTGTTGGGCAGCTGGATGCGAACAGCGCGTAGCGTTGCGCAGTTGGAGGTAGAGTTGGGCAACACGATTTTTTTTCCCGATTCCTACGATTCAATCTCACATTGCGAATCGATTTCTACGATTTGTTCACGATTCCTTCACGATTCATTCTAGTCTGCGATAGCACGATTCTTACGGAATGCAAAAAGTTCTACATCTTACTCACAGATGGCAGGACATGTCTGAAATTGCCAATGGGGTTAGAATCGAACTGTATCATGTTAAGATATTCCAGAAATAGTTTATTTATGAGTTAACATGCATATGACGTTACAAGTGTAATTCTCGATTTATACGTGTAATGCCTTAATTGATGAAAGGTCACGTTTGATTTTATTGCATCTATTGTTTTATTTCAGTATGCCAGGAAAGAGGAGCCGATTTGTGCGAAAGGTGGTGCAAAATTACGTGGTATGCCAGTTTGGTTGTGTGGCTTGAACGTATCTAACTACAGACGAATGGGTAAAATTGACTTTTTACGAAAGAATGGAACTATGTAGGTGAACTCAAAAAGGAAAAACCAGTCTAAACACAAAATTTCATCCAAATCGTCAGGGCCATTTTCGAGATACGCGAAATGTAATACATAATCCAAGTGCTATTGCTCGTGTGTAAAGAAGGTGTGTGTGTTTTGCATTGCATCTGCAACAGATAAGAGCTACGTATTTATTCATCATACTTGGATTTCTTGATTTTAATCGTGTGTATTGGGAGCTGTGTAATCGCTGTATATCGTTTCTGCCATCACTAGTTCGTGTATTAATCTCGCAAACTAAGCTGACGTCGGCGCGGTGGCTGATGGCTGCGGTAGTAAATGGGAAATGGTTTTACGCTCGTTCCCGTCAGCCACCGCCAAGTGTCAGCTTGGTTTTCACGAGTAATATTACGGCCCACGAACTTCGTTTGTTCGTTCCGAGCTTCCTTTGTTCATACGCATCCTCCACTTGACTGCCATGTGGCGGTCGTAATCATTCGGCACGACTCGGCATGATTCGGAAGTATAGCGTACTAAGAATCGATGAATCGTTGGAACTTGGAATCGTCGCGACTCGGACAACACGCAATCGTTCTTCCGATTCTTTTGAACGACGATTCGTCCGTATCACGATTCGATTCTTACGATTCTTTATGTAGACGCGATAAAATGAACGACTCATTCACGAATCGCGACAACTCTAGTTGGAGGTGAGCCGCCAGCAGTGGTGGATGTGGGGAGAGAGATGGCGGAGTTTTGAGAGCGGATGATCTGGACGTGTGTCCATCAGAGACAGTAAATTTGTAAGACTGGATGTCATGAACTGATATATATATATATATACAGGGTGTTTCAAAAATGACCGGTATATTTGAAACGGCAATAAAAACTAAACGAGCAGCGATAGAAATACACCGTTTGTTGCAATATGCTTGGGACAACAGTACATTTTCAGGCGGACAAACTTTCGAAATTACAGTAGTTACAATTTTCAACAACAGATGGCGCTGCAAGTGATGTGAAAGATATAGAAGACAACGCAGTCTGTGGGTGCGCCATTCTGTACATCGTCTTTCTGCTGTAAGCGTGTGCTGTTCACAACGTGCAAGTGTGCTGTGGACAACATGGTTTATTCCTTAGAACAGAGGATTTTTCTGGTGTTGGAATTCCACTACCTAGAACACAGTGTTGTTGCGACAAGACGAAGTTTTCAACGGAGGTTTAATGTAACCAAAGGACCGAATAGCGATACAATAAAGGATCTGTTTGAAAAATTTCAACGGACTGGGAGCGTGACGGATGAACGTGCTGGAAAGGTAGGGCGACCGCGTACGGCAACCACAGAGGGCAATGCGCAGCTAGTGCAGCAGGTGATCCAACAGCGGCCTCGGGTTTCCGTTCGCCGTGTTGCAGCTGCGGTCCAAATGACGCCGTCCACGTATCGTCTCATGCGCCAGAGTTTACACCTCTATCCATACAAAATTCAAACGCGGCAACCCTTCAGCGCCGCTACCATTGCTGCACGAGAGACATTCGCTCACGATATACTGCACAGGATTGATGACGGCGATATGCATGTGGGCAGCATTTGGTTTACTGACGAAGCTTATTTTTACCTGGACGGCTTCGTCAATAAACAGAAATGGCGCATATGGGGAACCGAAAAGCCCCATGTTGCAGTCCCATCGTCCCTGCATCCTCAAAAAGTACTGGTCTGGGCCGCCATTTCTTCTAAAGGAATCATTGGCCCATTTTTCAGATCCGAAACGATTACTGCATCTCGCTATATGGACATTCTTCGTGAATTTGTGGCGGTACAAACTGCCTTAGACGACACTGCGAACACCTCGTGGTTTATGCAAGATGATGCCCGGCCACATCGCACGGCCGACGTCTTTAATTTCCTGAATGAATATTTCGATGATCGAAACATACAGGAGGCGGCGTGGATTGGCCTCCCTATTCGCCAGACATGAACCCCTGTGACTTCTTTCTGTGGGGACACTTGAAAGACCAGGTGTACCGCCAGAATCCAGAAACAATTGAACAGCTGAAGCAGTACATCTCATCTGCATGTGAAGCCATTCCGCCAGACACGTTGTCAAAGGTTTCGGGTAATTTCATTCAGAGACTACGCCATATTATTGCTACGCATGGTGGATATGTGGAAAATATCGTACTATAGAGTTTCCCAGACCGCAGCGCCATCTGTTGTTGACAATTGTAACTACTGTAATTTCGAAAGTTTGTCTCCCTGAAAATGTACTGTTGTCCCAAGCATATTGCAACAAACGGTGTATTTCTATCGCTGCTCGTTTAGTTTTTATTGCCGTTTCAAATATACCGGTCATTTTTGAAACACCCTGTATATTATGACTTTTGAACACTATTAAAGTAAATACATTGTTTGTTCTTTATCAAAATCTTTCATTTGCTAATATGCCTATCAGTAGTTAGTGCCTTCAGTAGTTAGAATCTTTTATTTAGCTGGCAGTAGTGGCGGTCGCTGTATTGCAGTAGTTCGAGTAACGAAGATTTTTGTGAGGTAAGTGATTCATGAAAGGTATAGGTTATTGTTGCTCAGGACCGTTCTTTTGTAGGAATTTTTGAAAGTCAGATTGCGTTGGGCTAAAAATATTGTGTGTCAGTTTAGTTTTGATCAGAATAAGTAAAGAGCGAAATGTCTGAGTACGTTCAGTTCTGCTCAGCTGTTTGAAAATCAAATAACGTAAGGGGTTTGCCAGCACAGTAATTCAATAATTTTTCTAAGGGGACGTTTCACTACCACACTTCGTAAAAGACTTCCGAACTAGGAATGATGCCATTTTACAATACAACCGATGTCCGAGGATGACAGTGAGAAACTGTCGTATAGACCAGGTGTATCTTCTAATAAGTCACATCAGTAGCAACAGGTACGTTATTGTTTTAGCGCTGCTCTACCGATTGTTATGTAGTATGTTTGTTGCTTGTTCTTGTCGGAGTTGCTACTAAACCTGCACTGATCTCTTTTCCTATTTTCTGTAATAGACCAGTATTTCAAAACTAATGGAAATTTTACGAATAAACATTATTCGTTTTATTAAAAAAATTAGCACTTCTGCTGTGAACTGATATGTCAGTTTTTTAGCCGGTTGTTCGTAAAAAATGAAAAGAACCTGTTATAGCTGATACAAAACAAATATCGAAAAATACCGATAATTCGGAGCTAAAATACCGGTAAGAATTTTAACCGATTAGTTTTTCCGATCTCTAGCCAACCCTCTGCCCGGCACTTAAATGTGATTTGCAGAGTATCCATGTCGATGTAGATGTACAAGGTGCATTCAAGTTCTAAGGCCTCCGATTTTTTTTCTCCAGACTGGAAAGAGATAGAAACATGCACATTGTTTTAAAATGAGGCCGCAGTCATTGTCAATACGTTCCAGAGATGGCAGCACCGTACGGCAGATGGAATTTTACCACCAGCGGCGAGAATGAGAACTGTTTTAAATACTTAAAATGGCGACGTTTTCCTTACTTGAACAGTGTGCAATCATTCGTTTTCTGAATTTGCGTGGAGTGAAACCTATTGAAATTCATCAACAGTTGAAGGAGACATGTGGTGATGGAGTTATGGATGTGTCGAAAGTGCGTTCGTGGGTGCAACAGTTTGATGAAGGCAGAACATGGTGTGATAACAAACCGAAACAACCTCGGGCTTTCACAAGCCGGTCTGACGACATGATCGAGAAAGTGGAGAGAACTGTTTTGGGGGATCGCCGAATGACTGTTGAACAGATCGCCTCCAGAGTTGGCATTTCTGTGGGTTCTGTGCACACAATCCTGCATGACGACCTGAAAATGCGAAAAATGTCATCCAGGTGGGTGCCACGAATGCTGACCGACGACCATATGACTGCCCGTGTTGCATGTTGCCAAGCAATGTTGACGCGCAACAACAACGTGAATGGGACTTTCTTTTCGTCGGTTGTGACAATGGATGAGACGTGGATACCATTTTTCAATCCAGAAACAAAGCGCCAGTCAGCTCAATGGAAGCACACAGATTCACCGCCACCAAAAAAATTTCGGGTAACCGCCAGTGCTGAAAAAATGATGGTGTCCATGTTCTGGGACAGCAAGGGCGTAATCCTTACCCATTGCGTTTCAAAGGGCACTACGGTAACAGGTGCATCCTACGAAAATGTTTTGAAGAACAAATTCCTTCCTGTACTGCAACAAAAACGTCCGGGAAGGGCTGCGCGTGTGCTGTTTCACCAAGACAACGCACCCGTACATCGAGCTAACGTTACGCAACAGTTTCTTCGTGATAACAACTTTGAAGTGATTCCTCATGCTCCCTACTCACCTGACCTGGCTCCTAGTGACTTTCGGCTTTTTCCAACAATGAAAGACACTCTCCGTGGCCGCAGATTCACTAGCCGTGCTGCTATTGCCTCAGCGATTTTCCAGTGGTCAAAACAGACTCCTAAAGAAGCCTTCGCCGCTGCCATGGAGTCATGGCGTCAGCGTTGTGAAAAATGTGTACGTCTGCAGGGCGATTACGTCGAGAAGTAACGCCAATTTCATCGATTTCGGGTGAGTAGTTAATTAGAAAAAAAATCGGAGGCCTTAGAACTTGAATGCAGCTCGTAGAACCACACTGTTTTAACAGCACGACCGAGAACTTTTCACTTTGATCCTCGCAAGACCATAGCTGTAACGGCACCCAGGTCTAATTAAGAAGGCAGGACACGGGTTTCAGCTTACTTTCAGAACACGCATCGAGTAACCTTCCGTGTTCCACCGGCCTTTACCAGGCGGTTCTCGAGCTGTGGAGTACAGTGACCCCTAGGAGGGAGCTCGGCGGGCGTGTCCCAGTTGGGAGTGGGACACGCGACACGCGGGGGGCTCCTGAGCCCGTATCAGGCGGGGCACCCGCGCCGGCGGTGCTCGTAAATCTGCAGGGCGCGACTTTTAGTGCGGGGGTCGCGATTCGGTCCCAGGGCGGCACATCCGGGTCTGGCGCGCCCGCTTCCTGCGGACCGCACCTGTTGCGCAGGACGAGGAAACCGCAGGGCCCCCATCAGGGAGACAATGGGGGCGGCCACTGGCTCTTAGCGGGACACGGGGTGCCGGTGGCCGCGGGCGCTAGCGGATGGCGCACCGCGTGCTCGGTACAAGAGACTACTCTCGCAACGGTGCAGCGGCCGTAATCGTAGGGCACAGAGCTTGCGCTGAATACACTGACGCAAATGGAAAACGATGTACAGGGTGTCCTAAAAGTCTTTCCCTGATTACATAAATTGATAACTCAGGCTAGAAGTAAGATACAAATATGAAACTGGTGTCTAATTGTTTACAAACTATCAAAGATCTTCTCACACATCAGTAAACTTCCACTTCCATTGTTGCCCAATGACAGTACACGTCGATATGACTTTGCGGTCGAAATGCTATCACGTATTGAGGACGATGATGGTTATCTCAGACGAATTGCGTTTTCCGACGAAGCGAACCTTTTTTGTCAGTGGAGTAGTGAATCGTCATAATGTGCGCATTTGGGGTTCACAACCCCCTGGCGAGGTCATGGAGTGCACCAGAGGCAATCCAAAGGTGAATGTTTGGCGCGCGTTATTACGCGATCGAATTATCGGGCCATTCTACTTCGCTGAGGCTACCATCACATCTGCAGTGTATCTGGACATGTTGCAACTGTATGCTGTTCTTCAGCTGCTTCAGTATCACCAAGATGTCTTGTTTCAGCAAGACGGTGCAGCGCCTCATTGGGGTTTGGACGTCCGTGCCTATCTCGATATGACCTTTCCTGGACCAACGGTTTGGCCTCCACGCTCTCCTGACATAACCCCATTAAACTTCCTTTTATGGGGTTATGTCAAGGACGAGGTATACCGAACACGTGTACCAGATCTTGAAACTCTGCGGCAACGGATAACCACAGTCGTTGAATCGATCCCTCCAGTGATGTTGGCTAATGTGTGGACGGAAATTGAATGTCGCCTAGATGTGCTACGTGCTACCAAGGGTGCTCATGTGGAAGTTTACTCATGTGTGAAAAACATTTGATAGTTTGTAGCCGGCCACGGTGGCCGAGCGGTGCTAGGCGCTTCAGTCCGGCACCGCGCGACTGCTACGGTCGCAGGTTCGAATCCTGCCTCGGGCATGGATGTGTGTGATGTATTTAGGTTAAGTACGTTTAAGTAGTTCTAAGTTATAGGGGACTGATGACCTCAGATGTTATGTCCCATAGTGCTCAGAGCCATTTGAACCATTTTTGATAGTTTGTAAACAATTAGACACCAGTTTCATATTTGTAGCTTACTTCTAGCCTGAGTTATCAATTTATGTAATCAAGGAAAGACTTTTCGGACACCATGTAAAACCAAGCACCAGTACCATACTTAAGGTAACAAACTTCGTGGAGATCTTCACCACGTAACGGGAATCAAATTATAAAATTTTCATTTCATTCAGAACTGACGTCCAACATCAACTTGTGTTTGAGGTGTGACAAACACGAGCACGAAGACACACTTCTATTCGTTGCAGCATGGAAGAAAAGACACTCCATATATCAAGTTTGTTTCCAAAGAACGATGCGCTACATCAGTGGGCCACGGTTGTTCGCGATGGGTTTGAAGAACGTTGTGGACAATTCCAGTGAAAGGTTTGGCTACCCAGGTCTCCCGATGTGAATGCCACCGAACATTTATGGGACGTAATCTTGCGGAAAATTGTGCGAACTACAACATTTTCGCAATTATGGACGGCTATAGAGGCAGCATGGCTCTTTACTTCTGCAGAGGATTTGCAACGAACACTTTTAAGCTTACCTCCAGCTAACAATTTTCATGAACTGAGACAGCATGGGTTGAGTCATGGCAACAAATTCCTCAAGATGAAAGATGATATATGGAGTACTTGTTTTGTAAATAAAACGGCCTTTTCTTGCTGAAAATTTATTTCTCCCAGACGAATTTCGCCTTCTTTTTGCTCTAAGACATCTTCAGTGGTCTCTACAACGATACAGTTTTGTTACTTTTTAGATTATCAAACACTTCACGTCGCGTTTTTTATGCAAATAAGTAATTAGTTACTGTTTTCTTTGACCTGCGTTTCCTCTTATCAGGTCTGCAGGTCACACTACCATTTTATTTCCGAAACATAAGCACAATTTTGTATTTCGAACATTTTCACACAGTTCACCATGTTTCCCCTCCTTCTTTGTGGTTTACTATTATACTTTTGCCACTCGATATAGCTATTTGTTCAAACATTGTGCTTATAACAACGTAAATATTGTAACTCCATTATGTGTTTTCTCCTCTTTTCTTCGTTTACCAACATACTGCCAACCTAATGATGTATATTTTCAAAACCAACTTCTGTTCATGATGTTATGATGTTTATATCTGTGTGTGTTCGTGTGCATGTGTGTGTGTGTGTGTGTGAGAGAGAGAGAGAGAGAGACAGACAGAGAGAGAGAGAGAGAGAGAGTTAGCTGAAGAGTGTAAACATGTTTTTTTTCCTTAAGTAGTGTGTTTTGGGAGGGTTGTGATTTTTTTCTCTTTGTGTGTGTGGGGGGGGGGGGGGGGGGTTCAGTGACGTGGCGCATCGTTGTTTGGAAACATGAAGTCCATCAAAATTGTTAAATTGTTTACAAGTAGCCGAACATAATCTTTTCCACTCAATGATAGGTTCAGTTGGACCAAAGGTCCCAGTCCATTCCATGTAAACACAGCTCGCAATATTATGCAGCCACCACCAGCTTGCACAGTGCCTTGTTGGCAACCTGGTCCATGTCTTCTTGGAATCTGCGCCACACTCGAATCCCATCATCAGTTATTACCAACTGAAATCAGGACTCGTCTGACCAGGCCACGGTTTCCCTTTCGTCTAGGGTCCAAGTGATGCTGTCACGAGCCCAGGAGAGGCGCTACAGGCCGTGTCGTGCTGTTAGCAAAGGCACTCGCGTTGGTCGTCTGCTGCCATAGATCATTAACGCCAAATTTCGCCACAGGGCACTACCGTATACGTTCGTCGTAAATTCCACATTAATTTCTGCGGTTACTTTACACACTGTTCCTTTTCTGTTAGCACTGATAACTCTACGCAAAAACCGCTGCTCTCGGTCGTTAAGTGAAGGTCGTCAACCACAGCGTTGTCTGTGATGAGATAACGTCTGAAACTTGGTATCCTCAGCACACTGTTGACACTGTGGATCTCGGAATATTGAATTACGTAACGATTGCCGAAACGGAATGTCCCGTGTGCCTAGCTCCAACTACAATTCTGCGTTCAGAGTCTGTTAATTCCCGTAGTGCGGCCATAATTAGTATGGAAACCTTTTCATATGAATCACGTGAGTACAGATGACAGCTTCGCCAGTGCACAGTCCTTATATATTTTCCACGCGATGCTACCGCCACCTGTATATGTGCGTATTGCTATCCCACGCATTTTGTCACTTGACTGTACATCCCTGACTGCGGTACAGACAAGTGTATTTCTCTTCAAAGCCGTAACTCAGGTTCATTCCAGACATCGAATAGAAATTACTAAGAGGCAAAATCTACGGTACTTTGGAATAAGACACAGAGGTTGGACAGAAATATGGAAACGCCAAAAACACAACACATTACCATGCTACTACGGTCTACGGAACCAGTTGGCACTGAAAACAGCTTCTAGTCGTCTCGGAATGGATAAATGAGGATGCCATATGATTTTCACTCGAATCTTATACCATTCTTTCGGATAAATAGTGACAATATCAAGTAACGATGATGGAGGTGGGTAGCGATCACACCCTTCTCTCCAATGTAGCCCACAAAAAGATCTTGTAGTTAGGTTGGCAGGGGACGACATTTCATCCTTGTGCTCACAAAACCAGTCCTGGACGATGCGAACTATGTGAACAGTGGCCCCGTGGTGATAAATTTGTATCAGTTCTAGTTGTTAATTAGTGCGCCTGTCTATGACATTTAGCGAAAATAGTGATAAAGCAACTTGAGGAAACTGTTGCGCAGTTTCTCTGAACCCAACGCTGTAAACTTTTCCGTGTGAATTATATGAAATCACGGCGGCACTAAAATTTGCTTCAAATCTTCGATGACCAAGGTGCAAGATTCAAGGTTCATTGGCATGAAAATTAATTCAGTGTTTCCAGATACAATAAAAAAAGAATAAAATTTCAGTTTACTTGATACACACACATACGTTTGTAAAGTTCATCGTTTCTACAAAAAATCAAAATCTTTCCCTTGTAAAAATTCCGTTAACATATGGAAAAGATAATTATTTTTGCAAGATTAACTCTGTCTGGCTCAGTTGCTGCTGTCTGTTGATGATTATTATTAGCTCCACGCATGTGGTGCTTCATCAAATTTTTCATAGGCCGCGCCTCCATCGTCTAGTAAAATAATGTTCGTCAATCCGTGCCCACAATGTTACGTATAAAAAAAATTAGAATCTTACTCGTAATATTTTACGATATTCATTCGTAACTTATTTCTGTTACATTATAAAATTAATCGAAGGAGAGAAAAAAGAAAGAATTACGTTGTCTGCAATTACGTCAGGATAAAAATATCCCCTGACAGAAACCCATCTACTGGACCTTTCTTCAAATCCACGCTGTCATAAACATAGAAGAACAATGCCGTTAGAAGGCCATTAAAAGCATAAGTGCGTTCTATGTCAGTTTTTTATAGAATGAGGCTATCGATTGTGCCTGTATCCTTTCTAAACGGTACTGAGAGCTCAAAAGACGAGAGATACTCTTAAACCATCATTCCAATCGAGATTTCAAGATATCTTTTAATGTTTGGAGGAAGTAGGAAGGAAAACCGATAGGATGATATGAATAGAGCGAATCTGGGTCTTTTCCAAGTTTGAGTAAGGGGACAGTTACGTAAGTATGCCAAATGGTAAATTGCCTACGTCCCAGAAATGATTTAAACTGTCGATCAGGATATGTAATGCTTCTTCTGACAAATTATCTAAGATTCTGTAGTGTATGTCGTCGTACGGTTGCTGGAACCTTTTAAGACTTGCTCAGTTCTGAGAACTGAAATGGTTTCTGCAGTGATTGTGTCGGACACAGGGCAGAAGGAGGAACGGGTCCGAGATATGCATTGGTTTTGAAAAGACAAAAAGAGGCGCGACGAGCGCGCCGATATTAGCAATCGTGTATTGACCCTTGTGATAAATCTGAGAGGAGATGTTCCTTTATATATGCTTTACATGCCTCTCAGTCTATGTTACACATGTTCCATCTCGATGACGATACGTGTGGTCTCGGAATTGTTATAGTGGCAAAATGATGGGAACCCAGAGGGTAATGGTAGCTTTCCCGTTTAAATTCCTCTAATAGGCTGGAAAAAGACAAGGTAACGCCTATCGCAGACGGACGTCTGACGGGTGCTGGGATGATAGCTGGGTAACGGCTGTTCATTGTAAACTGAATTCATCTACCACGTCCAGAATTGCTTATCCAACTTTTTTTGGCATTCATTTCGCATGCAAAGATCGTATGGTGCGCGTTGTAATCTCCTCAGAGCAGAAACGGAAGGGGTTCAAAATGGTTCAAATGGCTCTGAGCACTATGGGACTCAACTGCTGTGGTCATAAGTCCCCTAGAACTTAGAACTACTTAAACCTAACTAACCTAAGGACATCACACACATCCATGCCCGAGGCAGGATTCGAACCTGCGACCGTAGCGGTCGTGCGGTTCCAGACTGTAGCGCCTTTAACCGCTCGGCCACTTCGGCCGGCGAAACGGAAGGGGAGGAGGAGGATGAGATGACTAACCAAATTTCGATTTTGATTCGTGGAGGTCAGTATAGTGGCATTACCGACAGGTCTGAAGTCACTAAGGGCGTTCACATCGCACCGATACTGCCTAGAAACCTTGTATACACTCCTGGAAATTGAAATAAGAACACCGTGAATTCATTGTCCCAGGAAGGGGAAACTTTATTGACACATTCCTGGGGTCAGATACATCACATGATCACACTGACAGAACCACAGGCACATAGACACAGGCAACAGAGCATGCACAATGTCGGCACTAGTACAGTGTATATCCACCTTTAGCAGCAATGCAGGCTGCTATTCTCCCATGGAGACGATAGTAGAGATGCTGGATGTAGTCCTGTGGAACGGCTTGCCATGCCATTTCCACCTGGCGCCTCAGTTGGACCAGCGTTCGTGCTGGACGTGCAGACCGCGTGAGACGACGCTTCATCCAGTCCCAAACATGCTCAATGGGGGACAGATCCGGAGATCTTGCTGGCCAGGGTAGTTGACTTACACCTTCTAGAGCACGTTGGGTGGCACGGTATACATGCGGACGTGCATTGTCCTGTTGGAACAGCAAGTTCCCTTGCCGGTCTAGGAATGGTAGAACGATGGGTTCGATGACGGTTTGGATGTACCGTGCACTATTCAGTGTCCCCTCGACGATCACCAGTGGTGTACGGCCAGTGTAGGAGATCGCTCCCCACACCATGATGCCGGGTGTTGGCCCTGTGTGCCTCGGTCGTATGCAGTCCTGATTGTGGCGCTCACCTGCACGGCGCCAAACACGCATACGACCATCATTGGCACCAAGGCAGAAGCGACTCTCATCGCTGAAGACGACACGTCGCCATTCGTCCCTCCATTCACGCCTGTCGCGACACCACTGGAGGCGGGCTGCACGATGTTGGGGCGTGAGCGGAAGACGGCCTAACGGTGTGTGGGACCGTAGCCCAGCTTCATGGAGACGGTTGCGAATGGTCCTCGCCGATACCCCAGGAGCAACAGTGTCCCTAATTTGGTGGGAAGTGGCGGTGCGGTCCCCTACGGCACTGCGTAGGATCCTACGGTCTTGGCGTGCATCCGTGCGTCGCTGCGGTCCGGTCCCAGGTCGACGGGCACGTGCACCTTCCGCCGACCACTGGCGACAACATCGATGTACTGTGGAGACCTCACGCCCCACGTGTTGAGCAATACGGCGGTACGTCCACCCGGCCTCCCGCATGCCCACTATACGCCCTCGCTCAAAGTCCGTCAACTGCACATACGGTTCACGTCCACGCTGTCGCGGCATGCTACCAGCGTTAAAAACTGCGATGGAGCTCCGTATGCCACGGCAAACTGGCTGACACTGACGGCGGCGGTGCACAAATGCTGCGCAGCTAGCGCCATTTGACGGCCAACACCGCGGTTCCTGGTGTGTCCGCTGTGCCGTGCGTGTGATCATTGCTTGTACAGCCCTCTCGCAGTGTCCGGAGCAAGTATGGTGGGTCTGACACACCGGTGTCAATGTGTTCTTTTTTCCATTTCCAGGAGTGTATATGTGTGTTCTGCACACCTACCTGATCACCTACGATACATCGCTAAACCGCATTTTCCGCCTTTTCATTTGCATTTGTCACGTTGAAAAAAATGTGGAAGCCTAGTGGCGAGACCGTCACTGTTGTGTGGCTGTAATTCTGAGCGGTAGCGCCGACAGAGCTGAGAAGACTCGTTCATCGCTTTAGGTGGAGAAGAACGCACTGCTATGGCGTACGGCTTGTAGGAGGTAGCCGTCCCGGTTTACGTGAAACGGATTGCCTGATACACTCTGGCACACGAACTCCAGGCACGTAGTGTGAGATATCGTTCGAAGACTGAGATGCCATATCAAAGTTGGTACCTCTAGACGAAACCACAGGTAAGGATAGTCGCTGCCAGACGCAGCAACAAATGAGAGACATCGGCGTCGTGGACGCAATCTACAGAGATTCTATTCGTCGCCGCTGCGGGAAGATTACTTACGTCATAGCCCAGCACCGTTCCCCCCGAAACTGCAATCATCGCCTACGACGACAGCATCGTCTAACTTCACATGCAGCAGCACGAGTTGCATCAGAAGTCCGAACTGTATATCAAAGTTTACAGTTGAGGTATGATTGTCATTATGTGTCGTGTCAAGTGACAAGTTACAGTATACAGCGACAGTAATAAATACATTCCTGTGGACATGGATTGTTTTCAAGCTAAGTACACTGTCAGGCACGAAAAACGCAACACCCAATAAATGATGTGTAATCATTGTGTAATTACCTATTTCATCAAAATGAAGCGATTTAACCAACTTTTTGATACGGTGTAGCCGGCTGGAGTGGCCGTGCGGTTCTGGGCGCTACAGTCTGGAGCCGAGCGACCGCTACGGTCGCAGGTTCGAATCCTGCCTCGGGCATGGATGTGTGTGATGTCCTTGGGTTAGTTAAGTTTAATTAGTTCTAAGTTCTAGGCGACTGATGACCTCAGCAGTTACATCGCATAGTGCTCAGACCCATTTGAACCATTTTGATACGGTGTATGTTATTGGCGTCGCTTTGCGAACAACCAATGAAGTGTTGATTGTTTATTGCACTAGCCTCAGTTGCTGTCCCCTCACAATCTAGAAAACACATCACTGAATGTGAGAGGATGACGTTTTCCCGCTCTGTTAGATCCACAATTGTTCCCCTTTCAATCACACCTGTTTGTAGGATCTGTCTGTGATTGTTGTTATCAGCGTTCTGGAGAAAACATGCCGTGAACAAGCTGCGAAAGCTTTTGCTTTGGTGGAAAATTGCCACAGCATGCATTACGTTGCAGAAGTGTTGAGGATTACACCCTCCACGGCTTCCAGAACCGTACGATAGTACAGGGAAACTGAAGCCTTTGCAAGGAGATCAGGAGCAGCAGCGGAAAGAGCAACGTCGGAGAGAGATGACCGCTTCTTAAGACTTAAAGTTCTCTGCAACCATCACACCACTGATACTGAAGCATGAAATCGACTCGAACGGGTTCGCGGGTGTTACCAGAACGAAACTCTGTCTCTAAATCTTAATTAAAATTCAAGGAGAGTCTGGTCGTATGTAAAGCACTACATCGACGAGACACAATCAATACCTTCACTGCGCGAAATCAATGTTGATATTACCGATGACGGCGCCACTGAAGCGGTCTTACAAAACACTATTTTCCGAAATTCATTTAGCGAAGAAGATTAACTAAATATTCCAGAATTCGTACCAAGAACAGTTGCCATCCTGAGTAGATTCGTCGACGTATGAAGCTGCTTCGATCACTTCATAAAGGCAAGTCTTCCTGTCCACATAGTATACCAATTAGGTTCCGTTCAGAGTATGCAAATATAACATTACCGCCCTTGTATGATGTAATGTCGAGCTTAATTTCTAAGATTTAAGTTGGGTAACTCAACCGTCGAAAATTCTGTCTTTGCCGAGAACGTTATAAGGAAAACATGGTGTCATAAAAATGAAATTACTTTGCTGTATTTTTTAATGATTTAATAAGAAGTGAAAAATATTTAATGATGCCTAGATTTTCTTTCATTGCACGCATTAAAGTAGCAACGGTCCATAGTTACTTTTGAAGACAAACATTTCATAATTCTTAACCGGCGGCGAAAAGAAATAATGTTTTGCTTTCGGAAAGCATCAGTTAGGAACAATATCGCAATTCGTAAAATTAAAATGATTGCAGGTTCTAATGGATACAGTAACTGAATTGCAGTCGCACACAAAATTTGGCTTAAAAGGATCACAAACCATCCGAAAGGTCTCCGTATTTAAATAATTAACGTTGAACAAAAATAAACACTTTTACTCTGACTTTCAATAAAAGGGATGGTAGAAGGATGTAGTCTACACCCAAGAAAATATGTTTCACATTTTTTAACGTAAAACAGTTAACACATAAACTCATATTTCAATCTGTATAGCAAGAGAAATTAGCAGACCAGATAATCTCGCAATAGTCAGCAACAGTAGTAATGACAGTAGTAGCCTTCTTTCATATGGGTACACTGAAGCTCCAAAGAAACTGGTATAGGCGTGCGTATTCAAATAGAGAGGTATGTAAACAGGCAGAATACGGCACTGCGGTCGGCAACGCCTCTATAAGACAAGTGTCCGGGGCAGTTGTTGATCGGTTATTGCTGCTAAAATGGCATTTTATCAAGATTTAAGTGAATTTGAATATGGCGTTATAGTCGGCGCACGAGCGACGGGACGCAGCATCTCCGAGATAGCGATGAAGTCTGGGATTTTTCCGTACGTTCATTTCACAAGTGTACCCTGAATATCAGGAGTCTGGTAAAACATCAAATATGCGACATCGCTGCGGCCGGAAAAAGACCCTGAAAGGCCGGGACCAACGACGACTGAAGAGAATCGTTCAACTTGACGGAAGTGTAATCCTTCCGCAAATTACTTCATATTTCACCCTCGGCCATCAACAAGTGTCAGCGTCCGAACCATTCAACGAAACATCATCGATATGGGCTTTCGGAGTCGAAGGCCCACCCGTGTACCCTTGATGACTACACGACACAAAGATTTATGCCTCGCCTGGGCCCCGAATTTGGACTGGTGATGATCAGAGACCTGTTGCCTGGTCGGACGAGTCTCGTTTCACATTCTATCAAGCGGATGGGCGTGTACAGGTATGGAGACAACCTCATGAATCCATGGACCCTGCATGTCAGCAGGAACTGTACAATCTGGTGGAGGCTCTGTAATGGTGTGGGGCGTGTGCAGTTGGACTGATATGGGACCCCTGATACGTCTACATGCGACACTGGCAAGTGACACGTACGTAAGCATCCTGCCTGATCACGTGCTTCCATTCATGTCAATTGTGCATTCCGACGGACTTGGGCAATTCCAGCAGGACGATGCGACACACCACACGTACAGAATTGCTGCAGAGTTTAAACACCTCCACTGGCCACGAGACTCCCCAGACATGAACATTATTGAATATTGCTGGGTTGCCTTGCAACGTGCTGTTCAGAAGAGATCTCCGCTCCCTCGTAGTCTTACTGATTTATGGCAGCCCTGCAGGATTCATGGTGTCAATTCCTTCCAACATTATTTCAGACATTAGTAAGGCCAATGCCACGTCGTGTTGCGGCAGTTCTGCGCGCTCGCGGGGGCCCTGTATTTATTAGGCAGGTGTAACAATTTCTTTGGCTCTTCAGTGTATGATCTACTAGTAATAGGATCTTTTTATTGAGTTTTATCTTGCTATTCATTAAATATTATTTCATTTATGCGTGTTTTACCCGGTCTTATAATATGTCTTGTTCATGAAACGATGCGACGTCACAAAAGCCTCCTTGGATCTTGAGCTTCATATGCAGTCATCTATATGAGATCACCATTCAACTAAAAATGTTATTTCACTTGGCTGATTATTTGTAGTATTTCATTGCAAGATACATTGTTGGTCTTACTACATGCACATTTCTTTGTCACCATGACTATTAGATACAGGTCTTTTGTTATTTCCGTTTGTGAACTGATTGCTTGCGGCTCTTTGCAATTTAGTCATACTTTGAAATTTTGAAAATCAATTTCACTAATGATTTTGTTTGTCGTTTGGCTGGGGTCTCCGTTCTAGCTTGTTCCTCGAATGATGTTAGTTTGTCCACCTGTTTAGGAGCAGGTTACAACCCTGGCATGGACGCACAGGCCGCCGTCTGTGATCGGTGATAGTAATTTCATTCCACATGTACATGAAATATAACATTTTACAGGAAAACATAAAGATTTTAACAGATTTTTGTAAATAAAGAGATTGAAACATTTTACTCAGTTTAAAATCGTCGTTACATTCAAGTACTATTAGTCTTTTGCGGGGATTGCTAGATTTACGTAGATGATAAAGGTCATCTTTTTCACATTTTACTTCGCACTAACACTTAACATATTTTTGCTTTTGATTAGCTTATAGTGCCTTTCTTCATTACAAAAAAAAGGCGATTAGTAATCGTTCTTTAAACTTAAATTCTATTACTGTTACAAAAATTAGTTTTTTTCAATTTCACATAGCGAAGATAAGTTAAATGATGTTTAACGTAAAATAGTCGTATGACGAAGTTTTGCTGAGCTGTCGAGGTGAACAGGAGGCACAACAGCCCGCGTTTTGGGTTGTGGATCGACGCCAGGACCCTCGGAGGTGAACAGAAACACGTTGGATAGCCGCGCGGGATTAGCCGAGCGGTCTGATTGGCTACAGTCATGGACTGTGCGGTTGGTCCCGGCGGAGGTTCGAGTCCTCCCTCTGGCATGTGTGTGTATGTCCTTAGGATAATTAAGGTTAAGTAGTGTGTACGCTTAGGGATTGATGATATTAGCAGTTAAGTCCCATAAGATTTCACACACATTTTGAACGGATGGATAGTTCAGGATGTCGGCGGTGATCGACAGGGTTCAGGATGACCAGGATGTGTACTTGCAGAGGCCAGGCATCACATTGGTTATGGCTACGTGGAACACAATTATGTTCCATTAGAATACAAATAATGTGCCATGATACGTCGTTAGTACAAATGCTTTACAGGGATGAATTGTTCATAATTTTTTTATTGTATTTGGTGACAGTTTCTGATTTCGGGATGATTTTGCATGATATCTGTGCACCACATCTGTGTACCACATCTGCTGTTTATTGTTCGCGGTATGGTTCACAGTCAGTGTTGTTCAAATAATGATGTCACTACATGATCCTGCGGAGTGTCATTTGTAGATTAATCGTGAATGAAATTTCAGTTGATTGCAATTCTGCACGATCATGTTGCTGATGACGTCCCATAGTGACAATCCAGGATACGTTTGCGACCAATGTGTTTCATTTTGGTTGCAAAGGCATTTCGCTGCATACGCTGTGGTCACTCGCGGGTGCAACTTTCGAACCTGGCAGTACATAGTCTTTGGTCCACACAGATGTTCTTCCACACACTGCTGCACTGGCTCACTTGATTCCATACATCAATTAAAGCAAGTGTAAAATTTTACTTTATGTAATCAGAAATAGATTCGTTGTCCTTTTCAACACACTAGTACCGTCGTACAATTTAATGTTCAATGTGTAACTGATCAGTACAACATTTCACTAAATAGTTCGTCACACATTAAATTCGTAAGTGTCATTAACATATTTACGTTATGTACAATTTCATTCCTTGCTAGATTTCTCAATTCATGCCGCGAAGCTGTGTATGGCCTTGTTTTATTGAACTGTGTGGCCGTGCTTTACATATGCATTTCAATTGCAAAGTATATGGCACCCATTGAAATTCATTAATTTAAAGAAACCGCTGTTCGAGAACTTTATAAAATCTCTGTGCATTTGAACAGCACAAATTTCGGAAGAGAAAATGACTAGTTCACATGGCATAAGAATATTCGTGACAGCTCGCAGCACTTTTGCCAGCATTCAAGCTGCGAAGCCCTAACTGCTGCAGACGAATACAGCAGCCGTTTACAGGGCAGTGGCAAAACTCAGACGTTGCCATAGAGACGTTTACAAAGTCGCGTAATGTTATTGGTTGAGATAGGCCCGCGAAGGTGCCACACCCTGCCCACTGCAATTAGTAGGGGTCAACTTACACCGATTCAACTGTAGTTTTACACGTAAATAAATCATGTCGGAAGACACCAAAACTGTACCAGGATTAAATAAACACTGTCCTAATGACTATTCCCAAAATTTGACGAATCGTGTCCCTTGATTTCCTGATTAAGGTACATGTACAGTCATCGATTGATTGAAACTAGAATTGATAAAACATTTCTATATACCTACACATACATTTTGTTTGGATTCTGCGCAAAGTGTCTACACCAAACGCTTCAAGATTCGCGTTTTGGCACCTCTGTATAATTTTTTTCAGTGTGACCTTTTACGCATTACTCACACATTTGTGTTTACGTAGTCGTTCATTTATTTGCTGCACTCATTTAGATAATGTTGAAGATATACACAAAGAAATAAATAAACCAAAACTATTTCTATTTGGAATGTCAATAAAACCTTTATATACTGCACATTCTTTGGACTTACAGCTACTAGTACACTCTTCTGGATCGAGTATTTCTGAATCTACGGAGAGAATTAAGCTATTTTCCGCCCGTGGGGAAAGAAAAATGCGCCAGCTCCCTCATTTCGACGGAAGCGTACCACCAGGTAATTTACATATGTATGTAACTGAATACTAAGACTCTGCTGCTGCAAATGAAATAATAATAATACATGCACATTGAACTCAAAGACACTCAAGTCGCGCAAAACTGTTTCTTTGTAGCAAATTCAACGACCACCTCTTCATAGTCTAGTTACTGTGTTATGTCAGAATTAATGGAGAGGACAGCAAGACTGAAACTCCATCCTGCGTCACGGATGGCCGCAAATAATTCTTGAATCTTTTGAGGAGTGAAAACGAGCGCTTGGCTGAAAAGTTAACTGCAGAGGATGAAAAACACATTTGCAGTGCAATCACTAAATTAGGAAACAATTCTTGAATGTGGTTCTCACTCAAAATTTTATACCAAGTACTTAGGAAGGAAGTTTTTATTTCGTTTTTATGTTACTCACATCTCTTTCATTGTGAACTGTGTTAGCATTATTTCTTCATGCGCTGTGAATAAATTTTAATTTTTATTTTTTAAGGTAGCAGCTTATAAGCAAGCCCTTAAAATTCGCCGTCCTAGGCAGCTTTCTAGTCTGCCTATGCCTAAATACACTTCTGACCCAGTCCCAAAAAATAATCTGAGTCACTTATGTGCTTAATTTCCTGCTGCCACGCACACAGGTTACTCAATGAAAGTTCTTTAATACCTATACCTTAATCATTTTTACTTGCGGTAGATACATTAGTTCATTCCTGACGTATTTGTACACAATCTTCAGTTATCTGATATACTTGTTATTACTTGTACTCTTAACTGCTCATTCAGTGGAATAAAATATTTACAGTACTTGGTTTCCCTACGCACTACCTTTCTTTTGTCTCAGGGAATTGAATAGGTAGAATGACAATACATTTCATGTGGTTTAGCTTGTATGTGCTGTACGGACCCTTCATTACACTTAGTTTTTCAGTGAATACTTACAAATAGTTTCGTAGTAAGTTACTGAGTTCAGTCCTTTGGTTTTCATTGAGATAATCAGATTTTAGGATCTTATCTTGTCATGCTGTTTCCAGATGCTGAAGATGGTTGTAAATGATTGTACAGAGTGACGTAAAAGTCCTTTAACATTTGAAAATACACTAAGTCACGAAGTAATTGAGGTAGAGTGGTAAACCTTGACACACCTGCCTGAAATGACACGTTTTTCATTGAAACCATACACGAGTGCAAGAACCGAGTGTAACATATAGCGTTGGGCAGCTAAACGTCAGTATCCTCCAGCGCCATCCCTACAAAATCCAGCGTCATCGTTAACTGTTGGTCACCAAGTTTGTGAAGCGCAGAGCATTGGCGGTGTACGCACATCAGTAAAAGGGGAAGATGACGATCGGTTGTCTCATGCATTGTGGATCGAGGAAGTCCATTTCGCAGTCCGAGGAACTGTCAGCTAGGGTCCGGACTACTGGAAGTCCTAGAGTTGTCGTGGGAACCCCATTTCATAACGAGAAAGTCGCGGTGTGGTGAAGAATCAGTCGTGGCCGCAGTACCTTTCTTCTTCGAAGAAATGCAGGGCGCTGCTTTTCAAACTGTCAGCGTGACAGGTACGAAGTACGCCAGTGTGTTAAAGAATCGCATCATTCCTAGCCTGGACGATAAACACCTGCTGGAAGGTACTACTTTTAGGCGTGTTGTAGCTCCACCCCATATTGCTAAACATGTGAAAAACTCTTTCGCACATCGTTTGGTGATTATCGCGTGCCTTAGCCACCTCTTGCATCAGTTCGGCCTTCCAGGTTCTCAGATCGTAGTCTAAGTCGCAAGTCTACCGCGATTTTCCTACCTCATTATGAATACTAAAAGACAACATCCGACAGCAATTTCTCACCGTACCTACTGATACGATGTACACTGTTGTTCGTAACATTATTCCTCGACTACAGGCAATGCTGATGCATGACAGCTGTCATGCTGAGCATTTGTATGAAGGACATCGTCGTTGCTAAAAATCAGTTGTTTAAGTATTGCTTTTGTATCATATGAAGCCCCATTTGTTGGTCATTATGTGCACTTTTTTTGATTTCAATAAAACCCTATATCGTTTCAAGGAAGTGTGTCAATTTTTACTCTACCTACAATAATCCATGAAGCAATGAATTTTCAAATGTTAATGGACTTTTGGGTCATCCTGTACATTTAGTGTCCTAGGTCTGTGTAGTTAAGAGGCTACTATATATGTTACCTCAGCAGGGCCGTTTTTAACCTATTGGAGGCCCTGGCCATATTAGGATAATAGGGCCTCTGTATTATTTTGTTAGAATAGACAAAGCAAGTAGATAAGCGAGGTTCTAGGTATATTTTTATTTCTTTACAGTCACATTAAATGAATATATAATATAATATAATCCACAAAAGTAACTCTTTTACCATTCACAGGTTAATGCTTAAGAATCTATGTTGACTGAAGATGTACCCTTCTAGATTTCAGGCGGGCAAAATCGTTAATCACTTCTTGAAGCGTTCCGCACTGCAGTCGGTTACCATCATGCTTAAAACGATTCTCAATGCGGTGTCTACATTTGGATATGTGTCTTCAATTTTGTTTTTTCTTTTTTTCCAGATGATTATATATTTCCAATATACTATTAGTTCCAACATTTTTACTAAGAACAGTTTTCAAGTAATTTGTTAAATGCAGACATTCTGTTCGCAACTCTTGCTCGTTATCGTCTTCTATCTATTCTACCAACCGCTTTACTTCGTGCCACATAATTCATCCTAGATTGCCTAGGTCCTGCGCTATGTTAATTTGATTAATGTGCTTCCATTCGTTACATCTACTCGGAGAGCAAAGATTTATATCAGAAGGGTTAAATAAACAGCATGAAAAACAAAATACAGAGTTTTTGGAAGGCGAGTACAACAACCATTTTCTTTCGACGCTTTTATCGTTCTTTAATTTGGCAATAAATAATGCTGTGTGGAAATACCTACTTACTGATTTAGTACCTTCGTTGTAGTTTCTGGATGCCTCGGAAAAGTCACAATATATATATATTTTGAAAGTATATAGGTCCCTTACGAATCAAAATTTCGCGATTTCTTTCTGTAAAATTTTCATGTAAACAATCAGAGGCATGGTGTGATATTTCTTCTGGATTGGAGAACTTGTTCAGCTGACACAATTGTCGGTGTTATTTAAGTAACCGAAGTTGTTGTACTTTCGCATTAGGGATGGTCGCTTTCTGATTCATTTCCTAAATTGGTAGAAATTTGAAATTTCTGTAGAACATGAACATTCAGAAATTCCTGCAATTTGTGATCCACACGACTCTTTAAGTGGAAGATTCATTTTGATTTATACTTACAGGTTGCTCCTTTAGTAGTAGTAGCAGCAAAATATGGTGTTAATTTTAGTAACTTTTCAATTACTTCCTTCTGATGAACAGCTTTTTCCTTTTGCAGATTCACTATGAACGTTTCGACATTTTATATTATAATTCAGTATTTATTTTTACCCAAGAAAAAACAGGCAAACGACGATTTAGCCAAATAATATCTCTACTGATTCCAGACTCGTGTTCAACCCAGCGAGCTGAGCAGATTGTTCCATAAACGCTCGATATCATACTCATTTGCTGTTGAATGCTGGTACTATTTTGTACCATTTGTTCATTTGCAAGACGTTCAAAATTTTCGTTTATTTGTTACTGAATAATGGTGGTAATTTGTACCATGTGTTCAGAAATTTTGTTCCTTTGTTTCTGAATTTGGTAATGGGCATGCTAACTATGCATTTTCTTCGAATTCTGTCGGTAGTTCTGCGTTATTCGTGGCAGAATTCGTGTCTTGTGTTGCTAGATCTGGAATTTGCTGCTTTTCGACACTTCATTTTAGGCTGCTTGTACCTACCACTAAAGATTTTGCTAAATTTTTCCCGTTTGTATGAATAAGGACTGAATTATTAAATTGGAGTTTTACTATTATTCTCCCTAACAGATCCATCACACACTTGAAATGACATTTTATTTTGCCAACGTAAAAAGGAAAACAATCTAAGGGCGACTCGTCATGATACGATAGACCGAACAGTACTCCGCCATCTTGAGGCGTGCAAGATTAACTGAAAATTTCTAATAATTAATGTACATTCACTATCACTCAATTCGCTAGAAAAGAATGTCCACTGTTGGCTTCCTAACTATAGAGCACAAAGATTTTGGTTTGACCAGGGTCCTCCTTATCTGGAGATTTGCGATCTGTAACCTCGCATAATTTGATTCCGACTCATAATTTTCTTGATGTTATTTGTGTCGACTTTTTCACCTGATATTCTTCATTCTTATTTGCTCTTTTTTTTCTCTCATCAGTGACAGATACGTGAAAAAGAGAGTACATGACAGAATTTTAGAACGTTTGCTTTTACAATATTTTTACAATTTAAATTTATTTCAGTGTCAACTTTATTGGCAGTCCTCGTCTGATGTCACCATTTATAACATTACCGCCCTTGTATGATGTAATATCGAATTTAGTTCCTGAATCTGGTAATAGTCCAGCTATAAGTTACGTAACACAACCGTCAAAAATTCTTTGGTGAGAACGTTATATGAAACACATGGCTGCAAAAATGAAAATATTTCGTTTGTTATATTTTGTAAATGGTTGCATAAATAAGTGAAAGATACTTAATGGGTTTATGATCAGCAACAGTAACAGCAACAGTAGCAGTAACAGTAGTATTATTTTTTCTTGTGAGTACACGTACATATGATCTACTGGTAATAGGATTTTTGTATTGAGTTTGTATCTTATTACTCACTATAGATTACACACGTCGCAGTATTTCACAGATATTGACACAAAATAAAATACAATATTATTTCATTTAAAAGTATTATACGCAGTCATACAATATGTATTGTTCATGGAACGAAGAGAACATTTTCTAAGTTCAGCTGTGACATCACACAATACAACAGCCCCACACTTAACAGTCATATATAACCGCTCGCTCTAAGAAAGATCCGTACCAGGAGACTGGAAAGTTGCACGAGTCACACCAATACGCATGAAAGGAAATGTGAGTAATCCGATGAATTACATACCCATATCACTGACGTCGATATGCTGTAGGATTTTAGTATCTATACTGTGTTCGAACGTTATGAATTACCTCGAAGGTAACAGTCTATTGACAACAGAATGGACTAAAAAAAATCATTTTTTGTGGAACACAAGTAGTTCTTTATTCGCACGAAGAATGAATGCTATCGACAGGCAATCTTAAATCGATTCCATATTTCTAGATTTCCGGAAGGCTTTTGACGCTGTTCCTCACAAGAGACTTCTAATCAAATTATGTGCCTATGGAGAATATCGCTTCAGTTGTGCACATGGATTCGTGATATCCTGTCAGAAAGGTCATAGTTCGTAGTAGGCTGCGGAAAATCATCGAGTACAATAGAGGTGATATCTGACGTTCCCCAAGGAAGTGTTATAGGTCCTCTGCTGTTCGTAATCTACATAAAAGATTTGGGAGACAATCTGAATAGCTCTCTTAGATTGTTTGCTGGTGATACTGTCATTTACTGTCTTGTAAAGTCATCAGAGTCGGCTTCCGTATCTGACTGGGCTGCTTAGACGACTGCCAAGTGGTGGACCGGGTTCGATTCCTGGTATTGTCAAGGATTTTTCCTTTGTGGGAGAACTGGTACGCGTTGCACTCAGCCTCGTGATGCCAACTGAGAAATTCCGTGATCGAATAGTAGCGTCTCAAGGTCAGAAAAGCGTGCAAAACTGCCAGGAGAGCGGTGCGCTGACCATAAGCCACTTCATACCGCATCCGCATGGCGCAGCTAGGGAGAGGAAACATGGCTGCCGGTGGACACCCCTTGGGACTTCACGGCCTGGACGAGGAGCTCTTTTCAAAGGCATCAGAAGATCAACTTAAGCACCAAAATTACTTAGACACAATATCTGTATGGAACGAAAAGTGGTAATCATTTCTGAATAATGGCAAATGTGATGTCACCCACTTGACTACGAAAGTAAATCCGTTAAATTTCCGTTACACGATAAATCACACTAACGTAAAGCCTGTGAAGTCAACTAAATACCTAGGATTTACAATTATGGACAACTTGAACATGATCGATCACATAGATAATGTTGTGAGGGAAGCAAACCAAAGACTGAGAAATCTGCAAAGGGTATTTGATAGGTGTGATACTGATATCGTCTGTCCTCTGATGTTAATAGACAGAAATAATAAACATGTAGTAACATTGTGATCTTTTTCAAAGATCACCGCAACTAAAGTCAACTTGATCATGATATAACAAACGGAAATGAATCCACTACCCCAGGCCGCAGTCAACGCACTGAATTTTCCTGGTTATCGGATTCCGGGGGACCAGGAGCATCATGAGAAAAAGAATCGGAGCTTTTCGAAATCTCTTTGCAAACACAACATTGGCACTCTCAATACAAACACACTCTTCAAACTTGGAAAACTAAAACAACTCACAGACATACTAGAAAAATTTCATATCAAAATTCTCGCCATTCAATAGACGCGCTACAGACAAGAAAACCATTTCAATACAGAAAATTACAGCATCTACAAAGGGAAACCTGCTGACAGCAGTTGGTATTATTGCCGAGATCTGGAAGCTCCAAGATTAAAACATCAACAAACAAATTTGTAAGATCATCTCAGAAATTTGGGTCACAGAGAAGTTGCCAGAGGAATGGAAATGTGCTTTGGTCCATCCCCTATATAAAAAGGGTGATAAGTCAGATCCAAATTATTACAGAGGTGTTTCTCTAGTACAAGTCACATACAAAATTCTCTCAAAGGTGTTATTAAACAGACTAGAACCACAAGCAGATCCGCAAATAGGAGAATACCAAGCAGGCTTCAGAAGAGGGAGATCGGGCATAGAACAGATCTGGAACTTGAGAATACTTTTGAAAGTCAGACAGACAAGAAACACTGTAGTTACCTTTGTTGACTTTAAAAAATCATACCTCTCCATAGACCGACAAACGCTCTTTGACATACTAGAACAATATAGCATCGACAGAAAAACCAGGGCAATCATACAACAGACGCTCACAGACACCACCTCGAAGATTAAGTTCATGGGAGAAATTTCGGAACCCTTCCAGATAACACAAATGTCCGACAAGGAGATGGGCTTTCACCAATCCTGTTTAACATAGTCTTAGACAAAACTGTCAGACAATGAGAAGAAAAAGTTAAAGGAATACAGCTAGGAAGAACACGTAAAACAAGAACAATCATAAAATGTCTGGCATTTGCAGATGACATAGCCATACTTCGTAATAACGCAGATGAGGCAAAGGAAGCGCTGGAACACCTACACGAAATAGCTGCCAAAACAGGTCTACAGATATCGTATGAGAAGACTCAATACATGGAACGACAAACCAACAATGTACACATCGTGCAAACGGTGTATGGATCCGTAAAAAGAGTCGAAAATTTTAAATACTTAGAGGAATACATACAAATAGGAGGATCAAACAAGGCATCCAACACAGAACGAACAGAAAGACTCCAGAAAGCATACAAACTCACATGGTCACATTATAATAAGAAAAGCATATCAAGAAAGGCCAAAATTAGATACTACAAAACAGTTGTATTACCGGAAGCACTATATGCGTCAGAACCGACCACAATTGGAGCATCAGGCATTATAGAGACAGAAAAAATTGAGCGCAAAATTCTCAGGAAAATATTCGGACCAATACACAAAGAAGGCATATGGATGAAAAGACCTACCAATGAGTTATGCCAACACACTAATAGACTCACAAACATGATCAGAAAACGCAGTTTCTATGGACACATATAGAGAATGGACAACACCAGACTTACAAAGATAATCTTTTATGTAGTAAAGCATTCAAGCCATAAAACAAATTATTATCATGAAATAGAGGAAGACATAAGTCAGCTGGGGACCAACAAACAAATGATAAAAGACAGAAATGAATTCAGGAACGAGGAAGACGGGATCATTATGGACAGAACAAAGGAAACAAGAGCATAGTCAAAGGATGAAGAGAATTTGGGAAGAGAAAAGGAAGAAAGGAAAGAAGTGAAAACTGTGTCATCATGATAATTGAGTTCAACTACTGTCCATAAGGGCAAAAATTATATGAATGAAATGAATGAATAGTAACATTCAAGGAGGGTCTAACAGAGTTCGTTGTAGCTGAATCGACAGAAAACAGGACACAGATAGTGTGGCTATCTCTAGATGGAAAGGATAATTTCAGATTTAGAATACCCTCATTAATACTCAGTAACAACAGTAGCAGATTTTTGAGTGACACGCTAAAGAGAGAGTGTAAATTGTTAAGGACTGTATTATATCAATAGGGATCAATCAAAATGGGACGAATGGCTTCAATTCGCGGTATCCGTGTACCATACCAACCCCATAGTCCCTCGAATTATGCCCCACAAGTGGTATTTTTCGATAGAGCATGTACCATACCGAGCATATTGCAAAGAGATCCCTCTGGGGGTACTTACAACTACGAAGCTTATGTACTTGAATTAACAGAGAAAATGGCACAGATGCACCAATGTGCTAGTGATTGTAATAAACAGTGCAAGGAAAAGAACTAAAAGTACTGCGATAGAGGCCAGAATCCGAAGATTCTAAAACAGGTGATCAAGTTCTATTGTACGACAAAAGCGTTAGAAGGGACAGGAGCCGTAAGCTAGACATGCTGTGGCGTGACTCATGCACGCACTCTTGGACAGTTTCAAGATTTTGGCATAGAGAAGTTTCCTTCATTGATGGGCTTGTATTATGGTAGTATCAGTAAGGTACAAATCTACCATGTGACGTGGGAAATCGTCAGTAATATAATCTGCGAGAACTGCAGGGAAAAGATGATGAGACTGACAGAATGGCACGTTTATCTTCCGAGGATGACACGGCGGTCGGTCGGTACCGTTGGACCTTCCGAGGCCTGTTCGGACGAAGTTAATGTTATGTTACTCGAACAATTAACAAGACACGAGGCACGTAGGAAACGAGGAGTTTAAATTTCGTGGATGAAATTAGTAAAATACTGTTTGGGACGTTAGAGGAACAGGATGCCTCATATTTCAAACCAAAGACTGATTTAATTGAAAATGAACAGAGACAGTTGCTCAAGTTGACCAAAAAGCAAGTAACAGTAGTAAAAGGAACGTTGACTACTTTCAATCATATGGTAGCTAGCCTTACATGAAACGAAGAAATAATTGTTAAAACACGGGAAAGCTCCATAGGTACAAGAATGAATATGCTAGTAGCACTGAGCAGAAGATACAGCACTTAATCGTGATCACTACTGTTAACGAAAAGTTTGGAAGTTGGAATCGCTGTATACTGAGTTAGAAAGGGAATATGAGACGTTAATTTCTGCAAGTAAATCCATAGAAAGGAATATGGGAACCTCACACACAATTAATCCAGTGGAAATAGTTAAATACTTGCATTTAATTCGGTATGATATAACGGATCAAGTTCCCAACTGCTCTTACAGAACATAGCGGATACCATCAACTGATGTTGATGTTTTTATGTCAGCCCATATTTTGAGTTATGTATTGTATATCCCAATAGTGGAAAATGAACTTTTTAATTTATACAGAGTACTACCTCTACCTTCTGAATCTGATGAAAGTCATAGTTTGTTCGTGTCCATACGACCAGAGAAAGATTATTTGCTAATGGATGAATCGAAGCAGCGCTATGCAAAACTATGCAGTTCATGGGTAAAGAGAGAAAGATTGCGTTCGCAGAATTTGTAAGCTAACGTTTGTTATAATGTCTACGTATGATCACAAAACGTATGAAGCTAGTGTAGTGTAATCCTTAAGCGAAATTCCCAAAGTTGGTATTAAGAAGTTTTTGTGAAACTAAATGATAGTATTTGTACACCAATGAGTCAGGATCAATGGTTATTTGTTGCTCCGAAAGAGGGAGGTTTGGCAATTTTGTGCAACGACAACAAGCCAACAAACTTATCAAAAGTACAGCGAAACTAACATTTTGTGGAAAATAGGAAGGGTAAGGAACACGTGTTCATACAATTTGAACAAGTAATAACAATTAATATGAGCAGTGAAGACATAGTGCCAGCTCTAAAATGGAGATTGACTGCAGTGTAGTAAACCAGGAAGAGAGGAACATTCCTGAGTTAAAGTTAGACTTACTGTTGGAACATGAAATACAACATTTAGATCACCTTAAAGAAGCAAGTCATAAAATAGCAGAAAAAGAATAGGAAATAGCTTTCCAAGAGCAGCATAGTTTCTCAGAAAAGTCTTGATTTCATTATTCGTTCTGGTTTTAACTTGGAGTTGAATTACCTTTTATTATTATTATATGCTCTTTGTTACTCCAACCATTTTAGGGATTGTTTTAAACATACGTGGAAAGGCATGGGTAATGATTGTTGCAGCAGAGTGTATTGAGGACGATCATAGCAAACACATGTGAAGGGTTGGAGACGACACGCATTTCTAGTAGGTGACCTTTTTGATCAGGTAGAGGAAATAGAGAGGAGTTTGATGAAGCTCCATTGCTTTAGAATACAACGAGGAAAGAGCCTCGTTACCAACGCCAGCTCTGCTCAGAAATCAAAGGTAATGCAAGGTATTGCAAAACTTCCTTAGTACGTAAGAATGTAATACGCCCCTCTTGTAGGTGCCTTGTAACAGCATTTGGCGCCGATCCAAGCAATTAACCTGCCTTCACTGGACTTGTGTTAGAAAAGGACACAGCAATTTACGCGGAGTCAGAAAGAAGCACCGTTACTTGTTCAGAAAAAATTGTGATTTTGTCATGTTCAGTATAGGACTTAAAGACTGGAAAATAACTTTTAGAAGACCACGTGAACCACTGTATTTGTCTCATTTTAAAGGAAATAGTTGTGAAGAGTACCTTGTTCCGACTTGTTGCAGAATTTGCAATTTAACAGTTACAGTACGCCTCGAGATGATTTCATATCTGCGACATGCACGACATAGAAAAGGTACGGCCACACATAATTGCACAGAATGTCGTTGGACGATGATTAGACTTAAGAATTAAGTCAAATGGTTTTTGTGTAAATGTAGGTACTGAGGTTTTTGTTTTGAGAGTTATGCAACTTTTTTCGTGTAAGAAAGGAAAAAGTACACAAACATGATGCAGACGTGGTCAGCTAGTACTAAAGACAAGATAGCTGCTCTTGTGGGGCAAGTTTGTGGATTGTTAGAGGACAGTGAGCAGCAGAAGGCATGTAATACACAGTTCAGTCAGCAGTTGCAAGCTTCACAGGCAGGACAGCAATAAGATTTGGGTGAAATTAAAACTGTAGGAAGAGTTCCTTCCTCAACTTTGGATCCTTACAGCCGCGGATCTCGTAGCCACATTCTCAGGGAAAATATCTGTAACTCGTCAGATGAGACATGCTGGCGGATGGCCGAATTACGTATCAAGAGTGAGGTTAAGACCTAAGTTCTCAGTACGGCATTCACACCGAAAGATTTGCAGAGAGGTTACGACAAAGGTGTAGAAAGTAAAACAGCGCACTGTTTTTTAGAGGCAGACTCACTGCCTTAACACAGAAAGCGAATGAAACTGTAGAATCTTTTTTGGATAAGTTTCACAAAGTAAATGCACAAGCTTACAAGCTCACACGAAATCCAGAGACAGATAGGGTCGTATCATGGAAGCAGAGAGTAAGGCATTGGACTTTTTTCTTATGTGGAAACTGAACTGAACTGGTCAGTGGACAACTGTGATAATTGGAAAATTATGATCAGTAGAGATCGATGCTCAATGGAGAACTGTTGTCAGTGGGGAGGCTGATTGTCAGTGAAGAGAATGATGAGCAGAGAATAATGATGATCAATGAAGAATGATGGTCAAAGTATAATATTGGTCACTGGATAATTTTGCTCAAAAGGAGAGGCCCCCAGGGGTGGGATCGATTTTTTAAAACCATTTATACGGTGGCGCAGGTTAGAGTTCCAAATATAACACCTTGAAGGCATTCACCCTAAAGGGTCCTCATTTGTACGTATTCAACGAAAAAAGCTTTGTAATTTTGTGTATTCCTCTACAGCTACTAGTCAGTCAGCTGTATGCTAGCATAGCGCAATGGTTAAGGTGCAATTCTCACTTGCAAAAACTTGAGTTCGAATCTCCTCAGGGTCTCTGACTTTTTTATTTTTTAATACTTATGAAAATGATTTTGTTTGTTATTTTTATTAAATATTTTGGTTTATATTTGGTTTTTTTATTTACAGTCCTTTCTCATGAGATTTTAAGTATCATTTTAACTTTATGGTTTGCTCTCACATTTTCTTCCTTTCCTCCTTTTTGTCCTATTTGAACTCTCATTTGCATAATAATTTAATTATGTATATTTAATTATCATGAGATATGAGCGTTTGAAAATGCCAAGCTATTGTTTAAAAACAAAAGACAAAATAATTTACTTATATTGAGTTTGCAGTGAGGTAAAAAATTAACATGATGTTAAATGTAGAATGATGGTCAATGGAGAGAAAGATGTTCAGTGGAGAATGATATTCACTGAAGAATGATGGATAATGGAAAATGATGGTCAGTGCAATATTATGGTCAACTAAGGATTATGGTCAATGATGAATTATGATCAATGGATAACTAATGGGCAATGAAGGGAACAATGGCAAGGGAGAATGGTGTTTGCTGGAGAAAGATGGTCAATGCAGAATTATGATCAGTGAAGGAAGATGATGTGAAGAATAATGATCAATGGAGAATGATGATTAGTGGGTAAAATGACTGTCAGTGAAGAATTATATTTAATGGAGAATGATGGCCAAAGGTGAACTGCATTTGGTGGGTAATGATGGTCAGAAGAGAGAATGATACAAACAAATATTCATGTTTCCATTGTGTTTACTATCATTAATTTTCTGTAATACAAAATTTAATACAGCTCTCCTCCCCTGAGAGCTTTGTAGTGGCCACCCACTCCTGGACTATGGGTCATCACACTGGCTAGGTAAGTCCTGCGGTCCACACAGAACTGAGGTGTCAAAGCGGCTCATGCTTTGTACTGGAGTGGTGGTAGTGGACCCATGGACATTCCATTGTTTTGTCAGGATATGTAGCCTGAGGCCGTGAGGGGCTTCGTTAGATGCTTGTAAAACAAGATTAAATATCATTCAATCTGTTGTTCAATACGCATCTCGTGACTGTGGCCTCAGCTATGGCTGGTTACTACATAGGCCATAGTGGAATCTGCTGTCATCTGTGGCAGACTCAAGGCTGCCAGAGATCTCTGTGTCAGCCAAAGCATCTCCCATCGACTCTTGGTCTGCCAGACTGCCCAATTGCCAATCCATAGGAACTTCCAGTGCAGCAGATCACTGCAAAGAGGGCGTGACCAATGGTTCATGCTCTGTCCCTCTCTGGTCAAAACCTGCGTTATCCCATCAGATGGGCCACAGTGTTGCATGCCATAGAGTCTGATGTCATGATATATGTTGATCCTGTCACACTGTTTAGGTAGGCCTTCTGATCTGTACGAAGCTGAAGTATCAAAGCTGTCAAAGTGCTTGTCAGCTCATACCGCTTGAGCTGGCAAATGGTGACTAACTCCTTGATACACTTGCTGAGATCTCCTTTTGACATAACAACGTGAGTATCCCTTTGTCCTGAAACTAGTAATACATTGCCAGCTTGAACCTGTACCCATTTACTAATAAGTTTCCATTTGACTGTATACTGACGGATCATACAACGCTGTTATCGAGTATTTAAATCTAGTGGAGGAAATTGATATCAATGTATATCCTAGCTTGATGCGTACAAACCTTAACTGTCGAAACGTGACAGAAAAGGGCTTTATTACTTTTTGTCAGACGTACAGTCATACTCAAAAGTATCCGAACGAATTCCATTTCGCCTGATTCGCATGCAACCGGCATAACGGGGCTGTCTAGCAGGTCCAGTAATCACTCCTTGGTACAGTCGTTTGACTATTGAAAATGGTCCCAACATGTCACCACTAGAAAACACTGCTCTGTATCGCAATAACTCAAGATGTAAAGTAATACCACGATGCTACAAATATCAGGGAACACCTTATCACAGATAAGACTGTCCTTAAGGCTTGTAAGCTCACATTTATTACAATAAATGACATACCTGAAATGTTAGCACTCTCATTTTTACGTCAAATAGGTAATGCACGTAGTAAGTTCGTCGTATTCATGATTTCCTCTTCAAAGTAACATACAGTACTTATTATTTAACACAAAATGACATTAAAAATTTAAGTTATTCACGAGCAGTTAGTTGAGAATATGTATGAACTTCAAATGACACGACGAACCGTCTCGTTCTGCATATGGATTCAAACCCAGGTCAGGCAGACTAAGCAAAGATGTCGTGACTGACGCAAACTAACAGTAATTCCTGATGAGGCATACAGAGAGTGATATTCCTCGATTTTAGACAGTATCAGTTAGCAAATATCAACTTTAAATTACATAACCCAAAACATTTGTAACGGACGCGAATTCCTACCCAGCATCTATTGTCCCTGTTAGCGAACTACGAGAGATGTTAAATATTACTTCTTCACAAGTAACTTAAGTGAAAGGCCGTGAGGCAAACCTTTGTGTTCGACAGGGATTCGAACCCAGAAACTAAACGGATTGATATCGAAGCACAACCAACTGTGACATATCGGATTTTCTCGGCAGAAGCTAGATGTTTTAACTGAAATGACGAGACGAAACATTAATTTTTTCCTTCCCAGGACTCCAAGCCGGCACCTATCGCTGTTATATTCTAGCGAAAACGAACGTTAAATATGGGTTTGTTGCACCAGCAGCGAAATGTGGGCATGTTTGAACTAGAAATTATATGACGATGGGTTCAGTGCTCACTGGGAATAGATCCCACACAAAGAGACGTCAGCTACCGAATTTTTCTAAACCAGCAGCTCGGAATAACATCTTGAACTTACAGTGATCTCGCAAATAGTTCTGTATCCCATTGGGAGCCAAAAACGTCAGATATCGTTGGTGTTGACAACGAATGAAAAAACATTAAAAATCAAAATTATTACCCACCAGCAGATAGGTGTTCTCATGCTAGAGCTTGATAATACATAATGAAATATTTAGTGCCGGGCCAGGATTCGAACCCATTCACACGTAATATGTGGAGATGTTGAGGAATCTGCAGTTTGGAACAAACAACAAATTGTAGCCGAGCTGTATTGTCACGAAGGGATCAAATTCCGCGTTAAGGGCGGTCTGAGTTGCATTCTCTGTTCAGATCCAATTTTATCGACATACAGAAGCTCAGATAAAAGATGGAATAAGTGTCCTGTGACCTTACATAGCGTTTGTTTTGTCACTAGAAATAAATAACTAGTATAAGAAAGGTTACTGGTGATAGAGTTTCTACATGTCGCCACTCCTGACTTTATTGTGGTTCAACCTAACGTCTACTTCGCAGAGAAGGAATATCGTCTTTAATGTGAACTTCTGACCACACTGCCAATTATATCTTCTTCAATTGGTGTAGTCAGAAGAGAATGGAATCTTTCTCTACCTATCTAAAATCATTGACTGAAGTGGGAATCGAACCCAGACCATACGTATAAGAATCTACCATCAGTCCAACAGACCACCAAACCCACCTTTCGGTGACTCATTTTCTATCGTAATGCCGGTGCGCCACACTGGATGAGACTTCTGACACACAGGCTCCCTGTGGTAAATTGCAGCATGTACAGTACATTCATTTACTTGGTTGACCGAATCACCATGAACTAGCTGCCTCGGCTACCCAGTGCATACATTCGACTCTATTTTGTAATCACCGAAATAAAATCCTGTAACTGCCACGTACACAGAACTGCCAACAGTGTAGGATGCAGAAATTTAAATAGGAAGTGTTCCTTTCCACTTGAGCTATTCTAGTGCGCTATCTGTCAGTAAAAAACGTCGTGCAGCGCAAAAGAAAAGCTGTAACTGTTTCTCTCAGAAGTCTAGACCCGGCCATTTGCATTATCTCGCAGCGCTGTGGTATGCAGAATTTCTGGAGGAATTGTTGTTCACCTCAGAAGGCGTTATAGCTATGTGTCAGCTTGTAGCATAATGGTAAGTGTCGTGCTCCATAGGTGAGATGGCGTACTCGCTTCGGCGGTACATATACTAAAATTGGAACGATACAGAGAACGCCGGCACGGTAGCTCAGCGTGTTCGGACAGAGGGTTAGCTGCCCTCTGTAATAAAAAAAAACTGAGTTAATGGATCAACAATGAACTTTACGGGCGTCTTGCGACGTCCGCCCCGAGCAGATACAACGAACAAAAACGAACAAAATGAATTAAAAAAAAAGTTGCAAAAAAAAAAAGGTGTCGCGAGTTCGAATACATTTACTGCAAAATTTTTTTAAAACGCAATTCTGCTGTCTGCTGAAGTTACCAATCTAATGGAACTTTGAACATAATTCCCTTCACATCTCAACCCAAAATAGTCGCATGTGGAGAAAGGGCTAACTTCTGTTACATTTTGTTCTTTTCAGGTTTAATAGACAGCCAGGCAGCAGATGCATATGGAAGCTTTTGTATTATGTATGGGGAGCGCGCATCGTGCCCAAATACGTCAGAGAAGTATTTTCTACATTAGCTGTCGTGTGGTAGTGGCATTTTATTCTTCTTCAAACATTGTTTGACAGCTTTAACTAAGAACAAGTTTTCTACATGCATGTAATCAATAAACTGCATGTGCATCGTCAGACTGTTATAGATGACATCATAGAATTCGCATATATCGTTGATGATTAATTTCACTCTCATGTTTACTATTGCTTCAACAACATTAAATGAAACCATACGAAAATTGTGCCCTGTATTATAAGAAATGAAATAAAACTACCTACGATAACCTTACGACGAAAGTCTGTTTTAATAAAACTGAATATCTGTACACAAGCATGCCTCTATCGACACGAGTTAGTAAAATACTACTCACTTAGATTTTGATTGGGTCTGTGTTTAATTGGTATGCTGTGTCATACTCAAGATGTATGCAAATGTGGCATTTCATAAATATAGTTATGTATTTCTAGAAACCCAAAATTTGCTTGTCAGCAGCGGAAAGAGGCGATACCTGTTGCGCACCGTTGCACTAAGAGCCGAAAGTATTTTTTTGCGATTTCCTTATTGATGTTTGATCTGACTGCTCTGTATGCCTTATCAGGGATGACTGTTAGTTTGCTTAGTCTGCCTGACCTGGGTTTCAATCCATATGCAGAACGAGACGGTTCGTCGTGTCATTTGAAGTTCATACATATTCTCAACTAACTGCTCGTGAATAACTTAAATTTTTAATGTCATTTTGTATTAAAGAATAAGTACTGTATGTTACTTTGAAGAGGAAATCATGAATACGACGAACTTACTACGTGCATTACCTATTTGACGTAAAAATATGTCATTTATTGTAATAAATGTGAGCTTACAAGCCTTAAGGACAGTCTTATCTGTGATAAGGTGTTCCCTGATATTTGTAGCATCGTGGTATTACTTTACATCTTGAGTTATTGCGATACAGAGCAGTGTTTTCTAGTGGTGACATGTTGGAAACATTTTCAATAGTCAAACGACTGTACCAAGGAGCGATTAGAGGATCTGCTAGACAGCCGCGTTATGCCGGTTGCATGCGAATCAGGCGAAATGCAGTTCAGGTTGTTCGGATACTTTTGAGCACGACTGTACATGCAACAACGTTGGAAATTCCTTTTTCCGCTTCTGTAATCCTAATAGAAATCATTGCAGTTTGTGAGAAGTACTTCTGATTGCCATGAAAATAAGATTCCAGTTTCCAAGGGTTGGTTCTTGATCACATTTGCCTTACATACACATAATAACACTATGCTCACGATAATATGTTTGAAAATCATCGTTGACATCCCCTAGAAGAAAGAAATTATTATGAATCCCTCTCTCCTTAGGATAAAGGTGTATTTCATACACGTAATAGTAAACAAAGCAAGATAACTTTACTGTAGTTAAACTAACACAAAGTTAAACATGTACAGCACAATATCACTAATGGTACATTACGTGTTCACTTTGTTCAGCACTGTAGCTTCTCTTTCTGTGGTAAAGGCAAAGATACTTGCTGTAATACATCAACAACACCCTTAAAAGATTTTATCTGACTAACACAGACTACCAGTGTTTTGGTTGGTAACTATAACTTGACATGTACTCATGAAGTCATGTTCACTATCTTAAAAGGTGCTTGAAACTTCGTCAATAATTACTCTTTGAGGTATAGGGATTTGTTAACAAGACCTAGTGTCCTACTATATACTGAGGTAGCTTACTATTACCTTGTCCAAGGCACTCTTGATGCTTTGGAGCTTTCATATTAGCATGTTTTACTCATTGTCATATCTCTATCAATGTCTTTGCTAAACGTTTCACACGTTCACCCTGAGTTCCCAAATTAGCTGGATCTCTTCAAAAGGTGATGGCATTTATCGTCCATACAGTAGCTCCTAGCTCCTGAGTGGATTTTAGTGTTGCAACATGTAACTTAAGCACACATCCTTTTCTAAGTATGGGCTTTTGCTGTGGCATGGTGGACTCACCCCACATGACCATTTGCTTGTAGGTAAAATAGACTGGTACGCACCTTCTTAACTTTAGACAAAGTACGTAATTGCCTCATCAGTCCAGACATAAAATTACGTCCTTGATCTGTGACTGCAGTTTTCAGTACTCAAAGTTTAAGCACCCAGTTGTTAACCATGACTTTAGTTATGGTGCTTGCTTATTGATCCAGTATTGCTATTATTACTATGTATTGTGAAAAATGGTCATTCATAGTTAGTACATATTCATTCCCTGCTAGACTTCTATTAATGGTCCTAACACATCAATTTCTACAATATGAAGTAGTTTCTCTGATTCTAATAACCTTTGGAGTTGTCTCCTCTGGTGTCTCCATTCTGTTCATTCAGCACACAGAATGCAACTTTTGACAAATGTTCCACGTTTACCACCAAAATCTCCAAACATCAAAAAAGGTTTTGCATCACCCTGGTTCCCAGAACTCTTGAAGATGGACGTCGACTGTGGATATTGTATCACAGACACAGTCCCTCTGACGATTTAGAGATGTCACTAAACTCGCCCGAAGATGTAAACAACCATGAATGAGCAGCGCATATTAGACGGAGGGAGTTCGACTGCCGATCAGTTCCAGTCATTCCACCAGGAAGGAGGTACACGGCTCGTGTTGTCTGTAGTTCAACCATGCCTAGACGGTCAATACCGCAGTTCGGTCGCGTCCGCATTGTTACTTTGTGCCAGGAAGAGCTCTCAACATGGCAAGTGTGCAGGCGTCTAGGAGTGAACGAAAGTGATGTTCGGACATGGAGGAGATGCAGTGAGACGGGAACTGTCGATGACATGACTCACTCAGGCCACTCAAGGGGTACTACTGCAGTGGATGACCGCTATCTACGGATTATGGCTCCGAGGAACCCTGATAGCAACGCCACCATGTTGAATAGTGCTTTTCGTGCAGCCACAGGATGTCGTGTTACGACACAAACTGTGCACAATAGGCTGCATGATGCGCAACTTCACTACCGACGTCCATGGCAAGGTCCATCTTTGCAATCACGACATCACGCAGCGCGGTACAGATGGGCCCAGCAGCATGCCGAATGGACCGCTCAGGATTAGCATCACGTTCTCTTCACCCATGAGTATCGCATATGCCTTCAACCAGACAATCGTCGGAGACGAGTTTGGAGGCGACCCGGTCAGGCTGAACGCCTTAGACACACAGTCGAGCGAGTGCAGCAAGATGGAGGTTCCCTGCTGTTTTGGGGTGGCATTATATGAGGCCGACGTACGCCGCTGGTGGCCATGGAAGGCGCCGTAACGGCTGTACGATACGTGAATGCCATCCTCCAACCGATAGTGCAACCATATGGGCAGCATATTGGCGAGGCGTTCGTCTTCATGGAGGACAATTCGCGCTCCGATCGTGCACATCTTGTAAATGACTTCCTTCACGATGACGACACCGCTCGACTAGAGTGGCCAGTATTTTCTCCAGACATGAACCCTGTCGAACATGTCTGGGATAGATTGACCCACCAACCACTCTGAGGGATCTACGCCGAATCGCCATTGAGGAGTGGGACAATCTGGACCAATAGTGCCGTCATGAACTTGTGGATAGTATGCCACGACGAATACAGGCATGCATTATTGCAAGAGGACGTGCTACCGGTGTGCACATCAATCTGGACCACCATCTTTGAAGGCCTCGCTGTATGGTGGTACAACGTTCAATGTATTGTTTTCATGAGCAATAAAAAGGGTGGAAACGATGTTTATGTTGATCTCTATTCCAATTTTCTGTACAGGTTCCGGAACTCTCGGAACCGAGGTGATGAAAAACTTTTTTTTTGATGTATGTATCTGCAATTTGTTTGTCAGTCGCCCTTTTACCTCTGTGTCTTGACAGTAGATGGACATGTGCATTTCATAAACTTCCATTTGGAGTTCTGCAGAATGTTAACGTGTGGCCCTTATTTTGTTGACCTCCACAATAATCTTTCACCCATTAGAAACTGCGGTTGCTTACTGTACAACTGACATTCTTTGTCAGCTGCTTGTGTATTCTTCCACTCTGTCAGATTCATCCCAGATATCTGTTGCGCTGCAACGTTTCTCTAAGTATGTCTGCATTCGGTTTGAAATGTCTTTCAGTACCAGTAACCATTTCATGGATATGTTCTCTGTAACAACTAAATTTACAACTGGGTAAATACAAAACACCATGGGTTAAAGCTATCATCTCTTTTTGTGTTGTAGAATAGTTGCGTTCAGCCCTATTCAGCTGATGAGAGTAATATGTTACTAGATTCTCTTTTCTATATACGTTTGGACTCAAGAGGGCACCTAAGACAGTACTACTTGCATCGTGAAATGCTGTTTGATACTCTGATGTTCAGTGAAATATAAAACCTTTCTTTAGTAATCTAGTGAATGATTGTAACTGCTTTACTGTTTACAGAATTGCTAAGTCATGCATACCTTAAGTCAGATGAGAATCTGTTCTCACTCCATCTTGGCTGATAATATGCCCAAGGTAATTAACATGTGAGCATGCAAAATGGAATTCGTCAGTGCTAACCGTGAGACGAGCTGTACTTAATCTACCGAACACTTCTTTCAGGCGTTTCATGTGTATATCTAAATCTTTAGCAAAATCTATGATGTTAGCTAAATAGCATTCTTTAAAGCAAAATGCATTCTGTGGTACTGGTAGTGACCAAACAGTGCTGTAAGCACTGTTTTAGGACTGCCTTCTGGGAACACATCGATTTGGCGATAATCATTTCACAATCTAATGTGGAAAAGAATTTACATTGCCCCAGATTATCCAGAGTTTCAGTGATGTTAGGAATTGGATATGCAACAGTTACTATCCGTTCATTCAAGTACCTGTAATCACAACAGGACCAATACTTCCCATTGCGTTTTTAGGTACGATTACTATACTTGCTGACCAGAGACTATCACTGTGTTCAATTATGCCTTCTGCCAGTTGGTGGTGTATGGAATGCTCTACCAGTGGCTGTAGGTGCTTCGGTAACCGATATTGCTTACGATGTCCTGGTGCATGATTGGCTGTTGGAATGCAATGGGGTGTTATGGCTGTGACTGACAATGAACCTTCTGAATTAAATAAATCCTCATATTGTACCAACAATGATTATATGGTTGCCTTATCTTTACCCTTTGAATGACTGTCTTTTTTAGGCAACGAATATGTGCTGATGGTTTGCTTGATGTGTTCTCTTATTGACTCTCCTTCGATGAGTGGTTCTAGTGTAACTACCGTGAACCCTTTCGGGAGACCCGCTTTGTCGATCCTGAAACTGTCCAGGCTTATTGGCACCATAACTTGGCCATTTATGTTCTTTACATGTGCCTTACTCCTTTGTAGAAACCAATGCTTCGCGTCCAGAACGTCATTATTTGATAGCGGTCCTAACAGACAGAAAACCTGCTGTGGTACATCGCCATGTACTGTAACCCAAATTAGCTTCTCTGTACCTGTTGGTATCCTGTCGTGTAAAACAACCTTTAAGGCAGTTGCACACAGTTTATTTGGCACTACGTAAGCAATGCGTGTACCTTGCGACACAGAAACATTTGCAACTGCTGTATCTATTCCTGTTGAGTTCAACTGTTTGTTGTCAAGGATCGTTTTTAGTATGATGCTTAATCATAAAGTCTAATACGAGTACTGCAGAAAATTCCTGTCCCACAGTTGGCAACACTTTCATTTGTCCACGAAAACTTGTATTTCCTACCTTAAGCTAGAACTGTTTTGTCCCTACTAAATCTGTACTATTACCTCCTATTGCGCACAAACCGTATCTCGCGGTTTTTCGTCTCCTCTTGTAAACGAGGTCCAGACACGACAAATAAGTACGCCCCAGTGTCCACTGCCCATTGTGTACCCAAGCTGTCAACCAACAATCTGTCTCTGCGTAAGCTTTCACAGTTCTGGGGTTTATTGGGAGTGCTTTCCAACAGAAGGAACATGCCGTTTGGCGTTTAACAGTTTCTTTTTAGCGTTGTGCTTGCCTTGTTTCCTGGATCTACTCTCCTGTGCCTTATGCCCGAAGAGCTGGCAATCGCAGCATTGTGGTTGACAACATTGTGCCTTCAAATGTCGCCGTTTACCACAGTGGTAACATTCTTTACCAGACCTGAATATTCACCGCTCATTACGCGTTTTTCTTGTACTATCTGCCTCCTGCAAATGTGAAATACTGCAGCTAAGTCAGTGGCCATCATTCTCTCCAATGACGATCATTCTCTTCAGAATGTTGTTTTCCAATTAATATAAACCTAAATCAGCCATGCTACTGCTTTGTCTGTGTGTTCAAATGTGTGTGAAATCTTATGGGACTGAACTGCTAAGGTCATCAGTCCCTAAGCTTACACACTACTTAACCTACATTATCCTAAGGACAAACACACAAACCAATGCCCGAGGGAGGACTCGAACCTCCGCCGGGACCAGCTGCACAGGCTTTGTCTGTATATCTCCATTGATCAACATTCTACACAACACATCCATCTACACTAAACATCACTCTTCACTGGTGATCATTCTCTCCACTAACCGCCATTCACTCCACTGACCAATAATCTCCACTGACCATAATTCTCCATTGACAATAATTTTCCAATGGCCAAAGTTCTACATTGACAATCGTTCGATATTGACCATTATTCTCCATTGGACATCATTATCCATTGACCTTTATTATATCTTGAGCATTGTTTTACTCTGACCAGCATTCTACACTCTGATACCCATTTTCCTCATTTACCATCATTCTCCACTGACCGTTTTCTCTATTGACCATCATTCTTCATTGACTGTCATTCTACCTTGAACATCATTCTCTACTGACCATCTTTCTCTGCTCTGACCAACTTTCGCCACTGGCCATCAGCCTCTACTGACAATCACTCAGTGTTGACCATGATTTTGTATTGACCATAATACTCTGTTGACCATAATTCTCGATTGCCCATCATTATTTGTTGATCATCATTTTCGACTGACCATCATTGTCTCTACCAACTGTCATTCTCCATTGACTATCGTTCTCCATGGTCATCATCCTACGTTTACCATCATTCTCCACTGACCATCATTCTCTTCAGTGAGCACCCTTCAGTCTGTAAACCTTAATTCTTCGTTCATCATTACTTTCCATTAGCCGAAATTTTCCAGTGGCAATAATTCTGCTGTGACTAACTGTTTTTGATTGTCCAACATTCTTTTCAATGACCATGAATTCCCACTGACCATCATTCTCCATTGACTATAATTTTCCATTGATCATAATTCAACACTGACCATCATTCTCCACCATTGACTATCATTCTCCATTGACCCTTATTCTCTTTTGATCACAGTTACACATTGACCAAAATTCTCCAGTGACTATAATTCTCTGTTGATCATAATATTCCACTGACCATCATTCACCATCGATGACAATTCTCTCCTGACTATAATTCTCCATTGACCATCATTAATTATTACTGATCGTTCCCCACTGACCATCATTCTCTCCACTGACCTTAGTTGTCCATTGACCATCTATCTTCATTAATCACAATTCTACACCCACTATAATTCTCCATTGACTACTATTCTTACCAATGACAGTCAGTCTCTCCACTGACCAGAAATCTCCAGGGAGCATAGTTCTCCATTCTTCATAATTCTCCATTGTTCATCATTCTACATTGATCATCATTCTCCATTGACCATCATTCTCTCCAGTGACCATAATTCTCTCCAATAACCATAATTCCCTCCACAGAGCATCATTTCTGATTGACTGTCATTCACTATTTACATTCATTCTCCATCCAATAATATGCAACTAACAGTTGTCATATATTTCCACATCTGTTTCACCTAGTGCACTGCCTCGTCTTTAATTGTGGTAGGTGATGACAGCAACCAGCAAAAACTGAGCACCGGTTATGCATTTAGATACAGCTGTAATGCTTCAATATTTCATTTGAGGGTGTTACATCAATGGTATGCATGAATACTTACATTCTGAATGCCCAAATGTTTCTGTGTTTGCCTATTATTTGAACCTGGTCAAGTTAATTTAGATTTTTAGTCCTAATGTTAAATCTGAATTGTCTATTATTTGTTTTTTATCCATGTCAATAAAGGGATGGTTAATGTTGTTTGTGGATGATGCTGGCATTGTTGTCCAATGATGTCCCATATTTGAGGCAGATCTGGCAGGCCAAGGCAACATGTCGACTCTCTGGATAACATGTTGGATTACAACAGCTGTGGCAGGAAGTTATCCTGTTGGAAAACACACCCTATAATGCTATTCATAAATCGCAGAGGACAACAGGTCTAATCACCAGACTGACATACAAATTTGCAGTTAGTGTGCGTGGGATAAAAACGAGAGTACTGCTGCAGTCATACGATATCACATGCCAGACCATAACTCCAGGTGTACGTCCAGTGTATCTAGCATGCAGACGGATTGGTTGTGGGCCCTCAACTGTCCTCTTTCTAACCAACATACGGCCATCACTGGCACCAAAGCAGAATCAACTTTCATCAGAAAACACAATAGACCTCCAGCGTGCCCTCCCCTGAAGTCGCAAATGACACTGGTTTGGAGTCAGTGGAATGCACATTACAGGGCGTCTGACTCGAAGCTATCCGTAAAGTAACCTATTCGTAATAGTGTGTCACGGCGGTGACAGCTGCTGCTCAAATTGCTGCTACAAATGCAATACAGTATGGCAATGCCACTGGCTGTCTGGAGCCTGGTCTTCCTGTTACTGTACATTCTCGTCACCACTGCTACCAACAACCATGTACTGTTTTCTATATGAAAAAAAAGACGCTACACCAGGAAGGAGTACTGCGACATAAACGAAAGTTGGCAGGTGTGTTTCTACATCTGAAAGGTGATGCCGATTCAAACATCGCGCCATTCGCTTGAGAGTGACGCATGTACATTTTCAGGCAGACAAACTTTCGAAATTACAGTAGTTACAATTTTCAACAACAGATGGCGCTGCGGTCTGGGAAACTCTATAATACGATATTTTCCACATATCCACCATGCGTAGCAATAATATGGCGTAGTCTCTGAATGAAATTACCCGAGCCGGCTGCGGTGGCCGTGCGATTCTGGCGCTGCAGTCCGGAACCGCGGGACTGCTACGGTCGCAGGTTCGAATCCTGCCTCGGGCATGGGTGTGTGTGATGTCCTTAGGTTAGTTAGGTTTAAGTAGTTCTAAGTTCTAGGGGACTTATGACCTAAGATGTTGAGTCCCATAGTGCTCAGAGCCATTTGAACCATTTTTTTTTTAAATTACCCGAAACCTTTGACAACGTGTCTGGCGGAATGGCTTCACATGCAGATGAGATGTACTGCTTCAGCTGTTCAATTGTTTCTGGATTCTGGTGGTACACCTGGTCTTTCAAGTGTCCCCACAGAAAGAAGTCACAGGGGTTCCTGTCTGGCGAATAGGGAGGCCAATCCACGCCGCCTCCTGTATGTTTCGGATAGCCCAAAGCAATCACACGATCATCGAAATATTCATTCAGGAAATTAAAGACGTCGGCCGTGCGATGTGGCCGGGCACCATCTTGCATAAACCGCGAGGTGTTCGCAGTGTCGTCTAAGGCAGTTTGTACCGCCACAAATTCACGAAGAATGTCCAGATAGCGTGATGCAGTAATCGTTTCGGATCTGAAAAATGGGCCAATGATTCCTTTGGAGGAAATGGCGGCCCAGACCAGTACTTTTTGAGGATGCAGGGACGATGGGATTGCAACATGGGGCTTTTCGGTTCCCCATATGCGCCAGTTCTGTTTATTGACGAAGCCGTCCAGGTAAAAATAAGCTTCGTCAGTAAACCAAATGCTGCCCACATGCATATCGCCGTCATCAATCCTGTGCACTATATCGTTAGCGAATGTCTCTCGTGCAGCAATGGTAGCGGCGCTGAGGGGTTGCCGCATTTGAATTTTGTATGGATAGAGGTGTAAACTCTGGCGCATGAGACGATACGTGGACGTTGGCGTCATTTGGACCGCAGCTGCAACACGGCGAACGGAAACTCGAGGCCGCTGTTGGATCACCTGCTGCACTAGCTGCGCGTTGCCCTCTGTGGTTGCCGTACGCGGTCGCCCTACCTTTCCAGCACGTTCATCCGTCACGTTCCCAGTCCGTTGAAATTTTTCAAACGGATCCTTTATTGTATCGCTTTTCGGTCCTTTGGTTACATTAAACCTCCGTTGAAAACTCCGTCTTGTTGCAACAACACTGTGTTCTAGGCGGTGGAATTCCAACACCAGAAAAATCCTCTGTTCTAAGGAATAAACCATGTTGTCTACAGCACACTTGCACGTTGTGAACAGCACACGCTTACAGCAGAAAGACGACGTACAGAATGGCGCACCCACAGACTGCGTTGTCTTCTATATCTTTCACATCACTTGCAGCGCCATCTGTTGTTGAAAATTGTAACTACTGTAATTTCGAAAGTTTGTCCGCCTGAAAATGTACTGTTGTCCCAAGCATATTGCAACAAACGGTGTATTTCTATCGCTGCTCGTTTAGTTTTTATTGCCGTTTCAAATATACCGGTCATTTTTGAAACACCCTGTATACAGGGTGAGTCACCTAACATTACCGCTGGATGTATTTCGTAAACCACATCAAATACTGACGAATCGATTCCACAGACCGAACGTGAGGAGAGGGCCTAGAGTAATTGGTTAATACAAACCATAAAAAAATGCACGGAAGTATGTTTTTTAACACAAACCTACGTTTTTTTAAATGGAACCCCGTTAGTTTTGCTAGCACATCTGAACATATAAACAAGTACGTAATCAGTGCCGTTTGTTGCATTGTAAAATGTTAATTACATCCGGAGATATTGTAACCTAAAGTTGACGCTTGAGTACCACTCCTCCGCTGTTCGATATTGTGTGTCGGAGAGCACCGAATTACGTAGGGATCCAAAGGGAACGGTGATGGACCTTAGGTACAGAAGAGACTGGAACAGCCCATTACGTCCACATGCTAACAACTTTTTATTGGTCTTTTTCACTGACGCACATGTACATTGCCAGAGGGGTGAGGTACACGTACATATGGTTTCCGTTTTCAATTACGGAGTGGAATAAAGTGTGTCCCGACATGTCAGGCCAATAGATGTTCAATGTGGTGGCCATCATTTGCTGCACACAATTGCAATCTCTGGCGTAATGAATGTCGTACACGCCGCAGTACATTTGGTGTAATGTCGCCGCAGGCCGCCACAATACGTTGTTTCATATCCTCTGGGGTTGTAGGCACATCACGGTACGCATTACACATTCTCCTTTAACGTACCCCACAGAAAGAAGTCCAGAGGTGTAAGATCAGGAGAACGGGCTGGCCAATTTATGCTTCCTCCACGTCCTATGAAACGCCCGTCGAACATCCTGTCAAGGGTCAGCCTAGTGTTAATTGCGGAATGTGCAGGTGCACCATCATGCTGATACCACATACGTCGACGCGTTTCCAGTGGGACATTTTCGCGCAACGTTGGCAGATCATTCTGTAGAAACGCGATGTATGTTGCAGCTGTTTGGGCCCCTGCAATGAAGTGAGGACCAATGAGGTGTTCGCCAATGATTCCGCACCATACATTTACAGTACACGGTCGCTGTCGCTATACCTGTCTGAGCCAGCGAGGATTGTCCACGGACCAGTAATGCTTGTTCCGTAGATTCACTGCCCCGTGGTTTGTGAAACCCGCTTCATCGGTAAACAGGTAGAACTGCAACGCATTCTCTGTTAATGTCCATTGACAGAATTGCACTCGATGATTAAAGTCATCACCATGTAATTGCTGATGTAGCGACACATGAAACGGGTGACAGCGGTGACGATGCAGTATGCGCATGACACTACTTTGACTCAGTCCACCGGCTCTCGCAATGTCCCGTAAACTCATGTGTGGGTTCATGGCAACAGCCTCTAACACACCAACTGCACCCGCTTCTCCTGTGATGGGTCTGTTACGGACCCGTTTGCGTTCTACGACCATACCTGTTGCATGCAGTTGGCGGTAGATGTTTTGCAATGTGCGGCACGTTGGATGCTCTCTGTCCGGTTACCGTTCTGCATATACCCTGCAGGCTTCAGCTACATTTCGTCGACACTCGTCATAGATGAGTATCATCTCTGCCTTTTCAGAGTTCGAATACACCATGGTCACAGTTCCTACAACACTACACTATCACAGACGTCTGGTAACACGGTGTACTACAGTTGGTGTGCGTGCGGAGACGAATGCAGAATAACAGTAGCAGCAAGCGCTACATGCGGTCACTGCGACAGCTAGACCAAATCACAACAGTGCACTATAGCCACACTCGTAAACACGGTCGTCATCGTAAACATGTCCCTGCAGATGCTGCTCGCCGACCGTGGCCCGTGTTTGTTACAACACGCAACTGAACGTCGGAGGTTTCAAGCGTCAACTTTAGGTTACAATATCTCCGGATGTAATTAACATTTTACAATGCAACAAACGGCACTGATAACGTATTTGTTTATGTGTTCAGATGTGCTAACAAAACTAACGTGGTTCCATTTTAAAAAACGTAGGTTTGTGTTAAAAAACATACTTCCGTGCATTTTTTATGGTTTATATTAACCAATTACACTAGCCCCTCTCCTCACGTTCGGTCTGTGGAATCGGTTCTTCAGTATTTGATGTGGTTTACGAAATATATCCAGCGGTAACGTTAGGTGACTCACCCTATATATATACACTCCTGGAAATGGAAAAAAGAACACATTGACACTGGTGTGTCAGACCCACCATACTTGCTCCGGACACTGCGAGAGGGCTGTACAAGCAATGATCACACGCACGGCACAGCGGACACACCAGGAACCGCGGTGTTGGCCGTCGAATGGCGCTAGCTGCGCAGCATTTGTGCACCGCCGCCGTCAGTGTCAGCCAGTTTGCCGTGGCATACGGAGCTCCATCGCAGTCTTTAACACTGGTAGCATGCCGCGACAGCGTGGACGTGAACCGTATGTGCAGTTGACGGACTTTGAGCGAGGGCGTATAGTGGGCATGCGGGAGGCCGGGTGGACGTACCGCCGAATTGCTCAACACGTGGGGCGTGAGGTCTCCACAGTACATCGATGTTGTCGCCAGTGGTCGGCGGAAGGTGCACGTGCCCGTCGACCTGGGACCGGACCGCAGCGACGCACGGATGCACGCCAAGACCGTAGGATCCTAAGCAGTGCCGTAGGGGACCGCACCGCCACTTCCCAGCAAATTAGGGACACTGTTGCTCCTGGGGTATCGGCGAGGACCATTCGCAACCGTCTCCATGAAGCTGGGCTACGGTCCCGCACACCGTTAGGCCGTCTTCCGCTCACGCCCCAACATCGTGCAGCCCGCCTCCAGTGGTGTCGCGACAGGCGTGAATGGAGGGACGAATGGAGACGTGTCGTCTTCAGCGATGAGAGTCGCTTCTGCCTTGGTGCCAATGATGGTCGTATGCGTGTTTGGCGCCGTGCAGGTGAGCGCCACAATCAGGACTGCATATGACCGAGGCACACAGGGCCAACACGCGGCATCATGGTGTGGGGAGCGATCTCCTACACTGGCCGTACACCACTGGTGATCGTCGAGGGGACACTGAATAGTGCACGGTACATCCAAACCGTCATCGAACCCATCGTTCTACCATTCCTAGACCGGCAAGGGAACTTGCTGTTCCAACAGGACAATGCACGTCCGCATGTATCCCGTGCCACCCAACGTGCTCTAGAAGGTGTAAGTCAACTACCCTGGCCAGCAAGATCTCCGGATCTGTCCCCCATTGAGCATGTTTGGGACTGGATGAAGCGTCGTCTGCACGTCCAGCACGAACGCTGGTCCAACTGAGGCGCCAGGTGGAAATGGCATGGCAAGCCGTTCCACAGGACTACATCCAGCATCTCTACGATCGTCTCCATGGGAGAATAGCAGCCTGCATTGCTGCGAAAGGTGGATATACACTGTACTAGTGCCGACATTGTGCATGCTCTGTTGCCTGTGTCTATGTGCCTGTGGTTCTGTCAGTGTGATCATGTGATGTATCTGACCCCAGGAATGTGTCAATAAAGTTTCCCCTTCCTGGGACAATGAATTCACGGTGTTCTTATTTCAATTTCCAGGAGTTTATATATATATAAATATATATATATATATATATATATATATATATATATATATATATATATATTTGTGTGTGTGTGTGTGCGTGAGCCGTGCGCGGCTCGTGTTCATGCCGTTTATTGCTTGACATCTTGTGAAACGTCCCCTTAGAACAATTTTACATGTGAAACGTCCACTTAGAACAATTATACATGTGAAACGTCCACTTAGAACAATTATACAAGACTGTGCTTAACCTGGCACACAATAATTTTTAGCGCAACGCAATCTGACTTTCAATAACCCCTACAAAACAATGGCCCTGACTAACTTTAACCTATACCTTTTACAAATCACTTACCTCACAAAAATCTTCGCTGCTCGAACTACTGCAATACAGCGAGTGCCACTACTGCCAGCTAAATAAAAGATTCAAACTACTGGAGGCACTAACTACTGATAGGGATAGTTAGCAAATGAAAGATATTATTAGAGAACAAACAATGTATTTACCTTAATATTCATAATTGACATCCAGTCTTACAGATTATCAAAACTCGGCCATCTCTCTCCCCACGTCCACCACTGCTGGCGGCTCACCTCCAACTGCCCAGCGCTACGCGCTGTTCGCATCCAGCTATAGCAGTTCATGACAACAATGGCAGACAACAATTCAAACTTTTCATATAGAGAGTGCTACGTAACGTTGCCAATAAAAAAACATAAACAGCAAACTTACATAAAGAAAACATAAACAGCCTACTTACATAAAAACATAAACAGCAAACTTACATAGCCCCCATGCTCCCCACAAAAAATTTTTACAAATGGTGTTGGGCACTGGCCAATACAGATTTGAAAAAATTTTTCATAATTACAATCACAAAGATATCAAATGCACACACTTATTAATACAATGTTGGTCAACAGCTAAAATTTTCTCACAGTCCATAAAGACAGTCCAGATTGTTCATCATAATAGTAATTACAGTTTCTCATTAGTAAAAGAAATTGCACACAGAAGTAGTGGATTTCCATGTAGTATTGAAGAAGTAGTGTTGTCCTTCCAACGGAAAGACAGTGCTGACTCTTGAAATGCTGACAGGTAATGGGCCACAATGGAGCAAACCCACAGCAGAGTCATTCGAAGTTCTGACGAATATTGGTAGATAGGTCATCACAGAGCAGACCAACTGCAGTCCTGGTAGAGAGTATGGTATTGGTGGGCCACCAGAGGTGCAGACCCACTGCAGTCCTTGTAGAAACTGTGGTACTGGTGAGTCAGCAAAGGTGTAGACCCACTGTAGTCCTTGTAGAAACTGTGGTACTGGTGAGTCAGCAAAGGTGTAGACCCACTGTAGTCCTGGTAGAGATGGCCAGCAGCCATCTGCTGCGACTGTGCAGGTGCACAATCACCATCGAAGAGTCTTGCAGAGAAGATAGCAAGTCCATAAACCACCACTTGTGCACGCACAAAGTTTTTGGGAATTGTCCTTAGAACCAGCAATGCTGTTATCCAGTCCCTTGCTGAATTAGTAACACACGTGCAAACACTAACAGTCCCTACTTCTCACATATTGTCCATATACTATGACCAACAGAATGTGTGCAGTGAAATGAATGCTTACAAGTTAATAATAAGATGAACTGGTGTCAATTACAATTTTATGACGTAAGAATACAATTACAAAGGTACAAAATACATCATTAAAAACATAACAATACAGATAACATTTGTAGTACAGGCTTTACAAAAGAATAGAAATAGACATATACATCAGTGTTACAGGAATTATGACATGAGTACATACATAAAAGATCAGAATAACTTTTGAAACGTCAACTTCACACATGAGCATTAAAACAAAGCAGAATAAATAAAGTCTAAGCATCTTTACAAAGAAAATAACAGAGTATTAGAAAAATTCTACAACATAGCTCTCATCAGCTAAACACATAAAGACAGGAAAAACACAAATACACACGGGTACCCAAACACATAGTGGGATAACACCAAAAGGAAAGGACAACACACAATTACATATTGGGAAAAAACAGCAAAGAGGAAAGGACAGGGTTTGTTTTACTGCAGTATTTTGCTTGGAGATCTCCCTTCATTCCATAGATCGTTCGTCTTTTATTTACAAGAAAATCCTACCTATACCTCGTTCCTGTATTCTATTCATATTTCTTTCAAAATAATTATTTCTGATTGTACAATACTCATTGGGGCCCAAATCTTTCTTCGCAATGCATTCTTTACCTATTCTCCATAGTCAGTTTCTTATATAGTCTACCCCCTCTTAAGCTAACTTAAATCTACTGAGCTCAGATATATATACCAAGGGACGAGGCAATGCAGCAAAAAAAAAAAAATAATTAACACAAACATCAATGACAAAATATAGAAATGGCAAAGCAAGCAGCATAAATTAGCAAAGCAAGTGCAATATTACAACTAATATAAGGCAATGCAGGAAACAAGAAAAACTAGCTTAGAAGAGTAACACAAAGTCAAATTCAGTAACACTATGCCTGACAAACAGGAGCAACTTATACCTAAACATGACATAGCTCAAGCAGAAAAAATATTACAGGAAACAACAATGCAGACAAGGGAAATGCATATTCACATCTTAATGTCTATGTAATTAAAGTGGTGCACCATAACAACTTATTGTAAAAAAAATATTACCATGTACTTGAAAAGAAAATTATGTGTTACTGTTATTAGTTCCTTCTTATTGTTCTTTCCTTTCCAAGTGCTCCCTTTTTAAAGAATGTGGATCATAAAATAATTATTTAATAGATCTGTTGACAGAAAGAGTTCACATTAGCAAATGCATTTCATTTTATAAAAGCAATGCTGCAACACAGCTGGAAACCAGATATCAAATGAAATAAGCAATTACGCAAACCAAAGCATAAAAATATCATTCAATAGTCATGTGGCATTTCGTTTCATAAGTTAATGGCTCTCAACTCTCGTAGAAAGACACTTGTCATAATCAGGTGAGCAGATGTACGAATATTTCCCATCAATTCATAAGCATTTCAATAATTAGCACAAAGTGCGAGTAATCATATGTTTTTAAGTAACGAGGGTGTCGCATTAGCGATGAAAGGCACATCCTAATGGCTTATTCTCCAGGTGTTTGACACAGCTGTGTGCCCACAACGCATTACAAAAATCATATGTTTTTAAGTGACGAGGGTGTCGCATTAGCGATGCCCTCTACAAAGGAATGTCATTAACAGATATATAGGCCTCTCTTTGTCCTACTCTTCCACCTGTGCCTCTGGCACACCCTAATGGCTTTCTTTTCTACCTGAGCGTCTGAAAAGGCTTGTTCTCCAGGTGTCTGACACACCTGGGTGCCCACGTCACATTATGTGCAGGTGGTCACTTAACTTTCTTACGGAAATATTTACGACAGTAGTTTCCGCTACAGTGACAGTCTCATATAAAAACATTTCACAGGTCAAGAATTTTATTGACATAAACATACCTCAACAGCATAATACACATCGTCGTCGTAAAAATAACATCATAACACCTCAGTCAAATGTCAAAAACGTCGTAGCTTCCTCCAATGATTTCAAAACCTAAAGAAAATTCTATGCTCATTTCAGTAGTGTCATCTACCTCAAACGTACTTTAAAAATCATGATCTCATACCAAATACATCATTCAAAGCTCTCATAGTATCACAATGGTACCAAAAAAATATGAACAGTTCACAAAGTGCAGACAAAGTACAATTTCTTAAGTGTGAAGTAATCCAACTCTGTAATTGCGTAAACATGTGTCACTGACGTGGTAAAAGGATGTTTGTTTCTCTGTTAAATGATCAGATAGCTGTGTAATTTATGTGTTAGAGAAATATGGTACCGATGTGTTAAATTGTATAAGCAAATACCATATTAGCTAGGGCTCCTTGTGCTTGCCAAACACATGGTACACAAAGTAGGCGTGTACCCCCCTGAGGTTTATTGTAATTATACCCTCAGGTGTTACAGATTACAGCAATGGAATGAAATGTATCACGAAAAACTTTCTTTGTAATTCAAAACTCTTTAAAAATAAATGTTTTAAGTACAAAATTAATCACTCAAATACGTGTCCTGTAGCGCTAAATATGCGTCTTGCTGTAAGATAATCTCTGGGAAGTGTCGTAGTTATTGTCCTCCGAAAGCTAAGTTCTGCAGAAGTCAATGTACTTACCTCATGATACACAAAAGTGAAATGCTTTGCGTATAGATTTCTTAGTTATTACGCTTATTGCCGTGATGAGGAAAGTACTGTGCTGTAACGTATTGTTGTCCTACGGAAAAGGCTGTCTCCTTGTAGCAATAGCACAAAAGTCACCACTAAAACATGTCTCACTTTATAGAAGAATTCAGAAAAAACTGTGCAGATATAAAACAGATACACCGCAAAAGCAACATTGTAAATTGTCACTCATTAGTAACGTCGTGATGAAATCGTGTAGCTGTCACATAAACCAACCACTGTGTCATCTGGCATTTCACAGAAAGCACCAAATCCAGAATCCACTCGTAAGCAAACCAAAATGTTGCATGTTAACAGTTTCTTAAGTCTGACAAATTGTACAAGTAGCGTGAAGTGAAAATTGCAAAGACTAAGTTAAAAAGCAGATTATCTGTCAATAAATGGTTTTACATGAGAAATGTGGTGTAAACCTTTACTCTTCCTAGTACGCAGAGTTTCAACTTGAATGCAATTATCATGCGGTATTCGTCCATAAAGAATACTGGAATTTTGCTCAAGGTTAGCGTCAATGTTATTTTTCTCGGAGCCAGCCGGCGCACGCAGCTGCCTGCGGTGCGAGTCATTGTCTGTTTCTTTGTTGGCGCGCGCCGTTACTGGGATTAGGAGGCCTAACTTCCACAAATTCGCCTTGCCGAGAGGGCCCAGCTCTGTTTAAAACTCGCCAGTTCTGATGCAGTTCAGGTCTGTCGTTACGATCATATCGTCTGTCGTCATGTCGGTAGTTTCCATAGTTTCTTTCTTGTCGGTCACATGGTGGAGAATTTCTCCTTGAATCGTAACTACGCGCTGGACCGTTGCGTCTAAAGTTATTCTGTCTCCCTTGATAATAGTTATTTTGGTTCCCATATTGTCTGTTTCTCTGATTGTCTCTGTGATAGTCATTACTGCGGAAAGGTGACCTTTCCCTGTAACTATTACTCTGCCAGTGGTTATCATATGGGTGGTGTCTGTTTTGGTCACGATTTACGTTGTAAGAATAGGTTTGTCGTGGCCATTTATTGTTTCTGTCGTCACGGAATTGAGACGGATGTGACCTGTAGTGATTGTTTTCCTGTTTTCGCATTCCGCGACTGTCTGTGTCAATTTCCAGTTCTTGTAACAGTCCCTGAAAAGCTTCAATGTCATCTTTGCAACGTCCTGCTAAAATAATATGTCTCAAATGTTCAGGCAGTTTGATTAAGCAAATGCGGATGAGTTCTGAGGGGCTGTATGGGTTTGACAGGTATTGATTCTTGTGCAACATGTCTTCAAAATATTTGACAAGACTGGAAAATTCAGATTGTTCAAAGTGTTTCATCATCATGATGCTATGTTTTACGCGGTCTTGTGTGGCTTGAGACCAATATGCTGAGAGGAAGGCATGATAAAAATCTCCTTCACTGTGACAATCGTGAATGACCGATCGCATTCTTACAGCTGGTTCATTCTCCAAATAGCCACACATAAATTCTAATCTGTGTTCTAATGACCAGTTGGGAGGAAAACAATGAGAGAATTGATGGAGCCATGCTTGTGGATGAATGTCGTTGCCAGAATTCTTAAATGTTTTGAATTTACGTGTAGTAATGAACAGCTTATAATCAAAATCATCGTGTCGGCGAGTAGCATATCGGTCATTGTTACGTCGTGTCGGCGGTTCCATCTCAAAATTCGGTGCACCTTGCCAGTTCCTTTCATAATTACCGAAATGCTCTGTGTTATTATTTTGTGGCTTTTCCGTATTTATATGTCCCTCTTCCCTTATTGGGGCGCGAGTGTCCTCTGAAATACGTAATTCTTGTATTACCTGTGTCAGCTGATCTTGTACTTCCCGCATTTCTCTTTTGTATTGCGTATTAATTTGATTCTGATTTTGTTTGAATTTTCTTATTTGTTCATACTCTTCTGTGTCCGTGAAGGCTACGGGTCTTGTGTCATTCAGATCATCATCTACCTTTGTAGATAAGTTAGTGACCTGATCCGAAAGTTCAGCTACTTTCTCCGATAGTGAACACATTTCCTCAGTGTGTTTTTCTGAACCAAGTTTCAGAGTGTCCATTTGTGTTGCAATCGAATCTACTGTGTTCTTTAAGTTGTCCTGAGTTTTTGCCAGTTGCGTAACCGAGTCGGTAGATGCAACTGAGTCAATTTTAGCCCACAAGGTCTCATGATTTTCATGAACAATGGTTTGCAGCTCTTTTATGGCTGCTTCGTGATTCTGTAATGCATTTTCATGCCGCGAAAAAATAGGCTGAAAATGCTCACAAATTTGTGTTTTTACGTCATTACAGACTTTTTGACATTTCGATTCAATGTTATGTAATTCAGTAGTTAAATCTTCACGTGTTTGTTCAAGTGTGGTGTCTAACTTCCGAAGATTTTGTTCCATTGTGTCTAACTTTTGCTGTGTTTGTCTCTGGTGTTGTTCCATTGTGTCTAACTTTTGAAGATTTTGTTCCACTGTGTCTAATTTTTTAAGATTTTGTTCCATTGTGTCTAACTTTTGAAGATTTTGTTCCATCTGTCTCTGATTTTGTTCCATTTGTTGCATTAATTGCAATAATAATGTATTAGTGTCTGGAATCTGTTTCTCTATGCTTTTTAGCAGTGCATTTTGACCGGCAACATTCACATTTTGACAAGCAGAAAATGTGTCTTGACTCATTTGAGAAAAAGGTGAGGACCCAAAACCTGAATCTACAGTATTTGCAAAATTGTGTCCTATCATTTCGGATTCCTGAGGCGAGCTGTTGATGACCGATCGATCGATAATGCTTCCCTGTTCACTACCTGTTTGACTGTCTACGCCATTGTTTGACGCCCGCTCCATTTCCCTATGCACAGTTACCAAATTACTACTTTGAACATTAGTTAACTCATTACACAGTGGCGCTAACACATTGCTTTCGTCTTCACTGTCGTTTCTTAGTTTACTTTGGAGCCGAGTGTTACGTTTTTCACACGCCATTATTGAGACAATATTTCACACGATAACACACGAAAACACAATTTGAAGAGCAAAAATAAGAGAACACATTAACATAGCACTGAAAATAATATGTAGTTAATTACAAGCGCAGCTGCGAAATACTTGTTGCAAATCTACATGCATGCCACAACTGTTTTACATTACAACAATGAAAGACTGCAACTACAAAGGAGATTCTCTCTACAATTACGCGCTAGCAATAAACAAAAGCTACACTAAATACACAAACTACAAGAAAAAATCAGAAGATTCCAGTGAGGTATCCTAGGCTAAGGGTCGACATATGAAACGTCCCCTTAGAACAATTTTACATGTGAAACGTCCACTTAGAACAATTATACATGTGAAACGTCCACTTAGAACAATTATACAAGACTGTGCTTAACCTGGCACACAATAATTTTTAGCGCAACGCAATCTGACTTTCAATAACCCCTACAAAACAATGGCCCTGACTAACTTTAACCTATACCTTTTACAAATCACTTACCTCACAAAAATCTTCGCTGCTCGAACTACTGCAATACAGCGAGTGCCACTACTGCCAGCTAAATAAAAGATTCAAACTACTGGAGGCACTAACTACTGATAGGGATAGTTAGCAAATGAAAGATATTATTAGAGAACAAACAATGTATTTACCTTAATATTCATAATTGACATCCAGTCTTACAGATTATCAAAACTCGGCCATCTCTCTCCCCACGTCCACCACTGCTGGCGGCTCACCTCCAACTGCCCAGCGCTACGCGCTGTTCGCATCCAGCTATAGCAGTTCATGACAACAATGGCAGACAACAATTCAAACTTTTCATATAGAGAGTGCTACGTAACGTTGCCAATAAAAAAACATAAACAGCAAACTTACATAAAGAAAACATAAACAGCCTACTTACATAAAAACATAAACAGCAAACTTACACTTGTCTTTGCAAACTGCCGTCCCTTTTCGTACTCGATTTACTGACATCACTAAGTTGCTGGCTTGCCTGCCCATGAGTGGGAGCAGCATCGCTTATTGATAAGAGCACTGTCGTACTATCTCTGGAGCTACCGTTAGTATCCCCAGGTTGTCATGTGTCCGGAGTTCAGTCAGGATGGAGCAGCAGTGAGGTCCGGACAGCCATGACTCGCCCGACCATTGCCGAAACACATGACTTGAATGGGGACGACCATGGTTGGTCGTTCAGTCGGTCCTCTCATCGAACGACTCGTATTTGGTCGCCAACCGCTTCTGGGCTCTCCGTGTGTGTCGACTTGTGAATCGTCGTTGTTGTTCCACCGTCACTGGTTTTAGTATTGTTCGAGTTGTTTGTGGAAGTGATTCGTGGAACCATGTGTAGCGAGTGTGGTTTTGACTGAGCAGCAATTGTAATGCTGTCTGCGTGCTGCAGGCAGTCATTCGGTTGGGGCGGAGCAGTGAGGAAGTCTCCGTGGTGAGAAGCCAGGCTGGGACCACTGGCGGCGTGCACGCGCTGTCAGATCGTGAGGCACTAGCTGCGAGAGCAACGAAGTTTGTTGCCCACCGAACCTAGATGCTGAAGCTGAGTGATCAGTTAACGTGTGATGAAGCCTCAACTATTGTGACATCTCTTCGTTCAGTTGAGGGTTGTTGCTCCCTGGACCATTCGGGTTAGCAGCAACGTATAATGTGTTGGGGTTGGTGAAACCTTGCAGCCATCTTCCTATATTGTGATTAATTATTAAAGTGACTGTTACTTACCAGTGAAGTGGACCAGCGCTATTTTCTCCCCTGCGGCCGTTAACGGCTCAGTTATCTGCCCTGGTTCTTAGTGTACATTTCCGGCAGTGTGCCTTTCCTCGTCGGTTGATGCTGTTCGGCATGGCATGTAATTCGACAGCGTTTTAAGTTTTGGTTCATATTTTCTTAGAATGGTTATTGTTCCCTTGGCTGTTTTTAAATGCCAATTTCTGAAGATGCAGTGCTGTTCGCATCCTCGTTCTCGGCCAATATTTTCCATCGTTGTGCCATTGGTCAGAGGGAAGGGAATTGGTTAAATTGTTGTTCGGTCCTTGGGCCTTCCCTACTTAGGGTTGCCATCCGATTATTTAACTTCAACTCTTGGCTGCCTGTCTCACCTCACCTTACATTTGAGCTACCTTCTCAGGCCGACCCTTCGAACACTTCTGAGCACCACTTGTTCTGTTTGTTTTAGACTGTGATTTTCATTTTAGTTTGAAGTAATGTAAGTTTAAAAGAAATTTCTTGGTTAGAAAAATTGTTTATTAATGTGTTTTAATTATAGCTGTCCTTCAGACGTGTAATGAAGGCCTTCAGCCGCTAATTGTTTTCAATTGCACGTCTTTTTTTTTTAATTTACCTTCCATTTTATTGCTCTTGATTTCTAAGCCAGACCTTCAGCCATTCTTGTTTTTGGTGTGGTTTTGGGGCCTCCAGCCCAGAAAGCATCTCAAGTTTTCTTCAACTAGCCCTTCAGCCGTATTGCCTAATTGTGATCTGTGTGCGATGTGTAAATAAGTGCCTCTTAGAAAAATAAAGTTGTGTGTTTGATTGTGCAACTCACAGTAACTGTTTACGGCCCCATCCACAATAATAACCTTATCCTGTGCGCTCTCTGAGTACCTACTAACCAGTGTGTGTGTATGTGTGTGTGTGTGTGTGTGTGTAGAAAATACACTCCTGGAAATTGAAATAAGAACACCGTGAATTCATTGTCCCAGGAAGGGGAAACTTTATTGACACATTCCTGGGGTCAGATACATCACATGATCACACTGACAGAACCACAGGCACATAGACACAGGCAACAGAGCATGCACAATGTCGGCACTAGTACAGTGTATATCCACCTTTCGCAGCAATGCAGGCTGCTATTCTCCCATGGAGACGATCGTAGAGATGCTGGATGTAGTCCTGTGGAACGGCTTGCCATGCCATTTCCACCTGGCACCTCAGTTGGACCAGCGTTCGTGCTGGACGTGCAGACCGCGTGAGACGACGCTTCATCCAGTCCCAAACATGCTCAATGGGGGACAGATCCGGAGATCTTGCTGGCCAGGGTAGTTGACTTACACCTTCTAGAGCACGTTGGGTGGCACGGGATACATGCGGACGTGCATTGTCCTGTTGGAACAGCAAGTTCCCTTGCCGGTCTAGGAATGATAGAACGATGGGTTCGATGACGGTTTGGATGTACCGTGCACTATTCAGTGTCCCCTCGACGATCACCAGTGGTGTACGGCCAGTGTAGGAGATCGCTCCCCACACCATGATGCCGGGTGTTGGCCCTGTGTGCCTCGGTCGTATGCAGTCCTGATTGTGGCGCTCACCTGCACGGCGCCAAACACGCATACGACCATCATTGGCACCAAGGCAGAAGCGACTCTCATCGCTGAAGACGACACGTCTCCATTCGTCCCTCCATTCACGCCTGTCGCGACACCACTGGAGGCGGGCTGCACGATGTTGGGGCGTGAGCGGAAGACGGCCTAACGGTGTGCGGGACCGTAGCCCAGCTTCATGGAGACGGTTGCGAATGGTCCTCGCCGATACCCCAGGAGCAACAGTGTCCCTAATTTGCTGGGAAGTGGCGGTGCGGTTCCCTACGGCACTGCGTAGGATCCTACGGTCTTGGCGTGCATCCGTGCGTCGCTGCGGTCCGGTCCCAGGTCGACGGGCACGTGCACCTTCAGCCGACCACTGGCGACAACATCGACGTACTGTGGAGACCTCACGCCCCACGTGTTGAGCAATTCGGCGGTACGTCCACCCGGCCTCCCGCATGCCCACTATACGCCCTCGCTCAAAGTCCGTCAACTGCACATACGGTTCACGTCCACGCTGTCGTGGCATGCTACCAGTGTTAAAGACTGCGATGGAGCTCCGTATGCCACGGCAAACTGGCTGACACTGACGGCGGCGGTGCACAAATGCTGCGCAGTTAGCGCCATTCGACGGCCAACACCGCGGTTCCTGGTGTGTCCGCTGTGCCGTGCGTGTGATCATTGCTTGTACAGCCCTCTCGCAGTGTCCGGAGCAAGTATGGTGGGTCTGACACACCGGTGTCAATGTGTTCTTTTTTCCATTTCCAGGAGTGTAGCAGCGTAACACTTGACGTAAACACTATTTTACTCCATGTAAACATATTGTACTATTTTGTATTGCTGACGCATTTTTGTAGAAATTTTTGACTTGGAAAGAATATTGTAATATTTGGCAAGCTTCATAAATAATTGATTTGAGACTTTGCTGTGTCTTACACTATGACACAGGTATCAAACTTTGAGCATTTATCAGTGCAGCCATCTGTTGGCGAAAACAGATGACATGGACATAAGTCTGTAGTTGATTTTATTTCGCGTTTTTGAAGTTTTTCGGAATACGACTTTAAAGTTAAATCCACCTTTGGCAAGAATGTATGATTAATTCGTTAATTACTTTGCATAAAAATAAGCAAATGTTGGATTTTAATTACTTATGGAGAAAATGTTTTATACGCCCTTTATTACTCCATAGCAAATGACACTAAGCTTTCAGTGACACTAGCAGATGCGATTGGCTAATCAGTCCACAACTGAATTTTTTAGTCAGTGAAGAAAACATAGATGGCAATATTTTTTCGTCATTTTACGTTATTCAGGCGAGATTATGTGTTTTAGATACCGCAAACGTAATTGTTCGACAAATGATTCACATCCTTTTCAGCACAGCCAAGCTGGCTATACTGTGAATGGCAGTTTCATTTTAAGGGCTGTTAAAAACTAATCTCTGATGAAAGGAGACGAGAGGGGATGGTACATTATTCATTGTGTGTGTTTATGTTATTTTACGTAAATATATCTGACATTCACGGATATAATCAACTTGGAGCTGTTGTGGGTTGGCAGGAGAGCCAACGCCGGTTTACTAGAGAAAGCCGATAGGCACGCGTTTTAGCTCACGCACGCTGGCGTGAGGTCTGGAACAGGACAAGGAAATTAGACTGTAGGAAAAACGGACGTAGCTGGTGGAATACTTAACTTTAATCCATAAATGGTGAACGTCGCTCTTGACGGTACATTATTCATAATATCAATAGTAACTGAATCTGGCGCCTTGCTAGGTCGTAGCAAATGACGTAGCTGAAGGCTATGCTAACTATCGTCTCGGCAAATGAGAGCGTATTTTGACAGTGAACTATCGTTAGCAAAGTCGGTTGTACCACTGGGGCGAGTGCTAGGAAGTCTCTCTAGACCTGCCGTGTGGCGGCGCTCGGTCTGCAGTCACTGATAGTGGCGACACGCGGGTCCGACGTATACTAACGGACCGCGGCCGATTTAAAGGCTACCACCCAGCAAGTGTGGTGTCTGCCGGTGACACCACAGGAGCTATTTTACGCATGATTTTAATATTGTGCTAGAGGTATATAAATATCTTTGACTTCTAAATGTATGAGGAGGTGGGATGGGAGATCACAAGAAACAGCTAAACTGTTTATTCCTCTTCTTCTTTTGCTTCAGGCTCCATATATCGACTCCTTGGCAAAGCCTCTTCGAAAAGTTTCCGTCTCGATCTCTGCTGGGCGGTCTGGATCCAACTTTTTCTCACATGTTGTTGGATGTCATCTCTCCATGCCATCAGAGGTTTTCCGACACTTCTTTCTGACTGTCTTGGGCGCCACTGTATCGTTGTTTTGGCCCATGTGAAGTTGTTCCCGGTCACTTGTCCTGTCCAACGCCAATTCAGTCTCTCTATCCGTTCTTCTCGTTACCTCTTCGTTCCTGATCCTATCTCTCAAACTCACACCAAACATTTCACAGACCCGGAGCCTGTTTGCGTTGCTCGTTGGAAATGTCATTGTATCGAGCTCCTTTGTTGTTATTGTTAGGATGTATGTGTCACAAACATTACTTTTTTCAAATTTGTAGGGGTAGCTGGGCCATGGAGAATGTAACCAAGTTTCCTTAATGCCATCCAGGCGATCTCTGCTGCCTACTTGCCTTTCCAAAGACGATTTTTATGTCCCACAGGAATGTATTCATTTATTGCAGCCAGAGCATGGCTTTCGATGGAGACCGTGATATTGACTGTGGTCTTGACTTTGGTCTTTCAAGTATAATTTTGAGGCCTACAGCTTGGAACGCATGTTCAAGTTTTCAGATCACTGTTGACCGTTTGTTTGTGCTGCAAAATGAAGATGGTTTAGACATTTTCCATCTATGTTGATACCTTTCTCTCCCCAGTACAGACACTCTAACACATCGTCCAGAGCCAAGATGAATAATTTAGGTGAGATTGTGTCTCCTTGTCTGACATCTTTTCTAACAAGGCTGGTACTATCACTTTGTTTTACATTTTCCACTTGCACAACTGTGCGAGTTCCACCATCTTGCTCTTGATTGGCTGTTGCATTTCAATGCTAGGCTGTGATTACTAGGCTATGACTGGATCGAGATGGTATGGAGGAGTGGGTGGAAAGGGGCATATTTCGTTACGTGATAGATAAGAGGGGACGTGACTCGTCATGTGATAGATAAGAAGAGCATGTCTGAAGCCATCTAGGATTGTGTTGTCAGCGACCTGAATCGCGTGATGTAAAGAAAGTAAAACCTTATGATTTGTAAACAAAGTGTTCCAGAACATGTCTTGGCTTCCTGCTGTGACTCACAAGTACAACCGACTCTTTTAAAATAGCACTTTGTTTTTTAATTCTAAGTAATGTGATCTGGAAAGTTGATGAGATACATTTTGTTCATTGTGAGCCTAACATTACGACTATGCATTGTCATAAAGACAAGAAAAAATTCTGTCTTTTGCAACTGAATAACTTACTTGCGTCACGAAACATGTCTCTCCTATCTATGCCAGGCATCATCAGTAGCCTACAAATAAAGAAATTTAGTGAATTATGCATATTTTAATAGAAGAACTGTAGTGATTCTTGGCAGTTCATTTAAATTATCTATTTACAATTATATGATTGTGTCTTTTTTTACACTTATAATCATTATTACATCCTTTTATGTATCCTGTAGTTCTTCTGTAGGTACTGGATGCATGTAATCCAGGTTTCCAATTGATAGGTCATATTTAAAATTTCTAACCTATCTGGTTGCACGCTGCACTGGTCTTGCTCACAAGCTGTAGGACTAACTGAAGGATGATGGGAGATATAGAGGATGAGAGTGGAGTGGGATGCTGGGGTTGGGATGGAGGGAGGAAGGGGATGGGGCACTGTATGTGTGCTTTTTGTTTTTTTTTATGGTAAACAGGAAAACCGAAAGCAACAAAAAGGAAGTTAGCCCAGAAGCCTTAACAATTAAGTAAAGAATGAAAACGCTTCAGGAAAACAGAGTGGGGGCAACAGCTACAAAAACAGACAAGGTAAAACCTGTACTGGTCTAGGATACACGATAATATGCGAATAAACAACTGTTACAGCTAAATTATTTTGGTGGACTGAAGTCTGATCCAGTTAATAGATTTCCAATAAAACTGAAAAACAGATTTTAAAATGTCAAAAATACACTCACAAAATAAAAGAAAGATAACTTAGTGAAAAGTGTAATGTAATGTGTTATCTATTTTGGCCATATAATAATTTCTACTCTATGCAAAGTTGTTTTAAATATGCTACCGGAAAAAGTTAGCACACCCTTTTAGAGGTTTTCAGTTCAGTCAAGATTTATTATTGCAACAGTGCATAGGAGTACATGAAATGATTACATTTACAGATCCACAGCTTAAGCGTTTCTGAGATACCAGATATTGACCTATGCTGAAATACCCAGTTTAGTACATGGCGTAGCATCCACGGGCGGCAGTGCAGTTGCTTAATCTCGCGTCCAGTTGATCACATATATGGCGAATACCGTCGGGGCATACTTTATGCCACGCCTGTTCGACCTGTTCACAAAGTTCTAAGTGATCCTACGATGGCATCAGTCGAGCCTTGACGATGATGTGGCGTGAACTGAAGACGGGCTAGAGGTGTGTGAACCCACAGTCTCACTGCTAACAACCGAATCACAACAGGTCATGTTGACACATAGGGGCTCGCAAGCTCTATTATCTGTGCTGTGGTAGCTGTACGATATGCCCTTTTAATACGACGAACCTGGAAAGCGTCTGTGCAGTGTGGACACCCAGAATCTCGTGTACGGCTGTGAGAATATTCACGTAATCTATTATACCAGCATCGTTGCACAACTGACGCAGCACGTCCAACTTATGTGGCGATTCTCCAAAAGGATCATCCCGCTCCTTAGGAGGCTACAATTTAAACCCTTTCAAAGTAATTCAGTTGACTGTAGGACGCACGATTGCGTCTCCATGGCATGGTTACTGCTTGCTTCACACGTTTACAACACACTGAGCCTTCTGGCTGTGAGTATTCCTTCTTAAATGGTAGACACAGATGACACTCTGGTAGCTATGCCTCTATGCTAACTGTTGGCGTTGAAAAGTCGTTATCAGTACTTCTACTATCCTCCTGGTGGCATCGGTCGTCATCGAATCAAAATCCACGTCGTTTTTCTGGGTGTAATAATTTCTTTCCCGGCAGTATAGTTTAAATATGGTACCTAAGAAAAACTGATCAGTTTGAAGGTATTTTTTAACAAAAGACGAAATCAAACTGTAAACTACGTCCAAAAGATATCGACTCGGCCATAAATAGAACAAACTTGCGCATTTTCGAAATGTTCATGATGTTGCCTGCTTTGAAATTTTCCAAAACAAAATAATACACCGAAAACAGTAAAAACAACGGTTTTGATTTATGAACAACCTGCTGCAGGTCGCAGTAGTTATCAAAGGCTGGTATTATTGGTAAACTTCAATGTGCAGCCGTCACATCTACAAGCTGCACTAAAGATTTCCTCCAAACAGTCAAAGAAGACTTCCAATAAAACACGTGTGCAGATTAGTAAGAAGGCGCTACAAACCATCCAGTTAGCAATAAACTCGTATTTCCAAGATTTCTCCGTTTATTTCGAAACTGCTATGAAGACAGCCAACCTTCTAAAGACAACCAACGTTTCTCGTTGTCAGCTGTTCAGAATGAAGGCCTTTAGAATCTAAAGAAACGGTTGCTGTACCTCTGTGTATAATCACTCGTAGGACCTACTCGCAGACACTGGCTAGACAAAAAATAAGAGGCTATTTCTTAAAAATTTTAATACAAAACTGCCCACTATCTGCTATAGGAAACATGACTTTGAGAACAGATATTTGCCCCTACACTTGAAGTATGAGAAGGTTTATAGATGTGAATGCACATTTAGGAATAGATTCGAAACTATTTTCAGTTACCCTTCGCGTGTACGAATTATACAAAATACGTAGCTCATAGTATGCTTCTGAAAGGCTTCGCAAGAAAGATGAGACATAAAGAGAATGTGGCTCCTGTTGTTGCCGATAATGCTACCAACGTGGTTAATACATCAAATTAGCGTTCTCTCAAAGAAACACATTCGATTTTCACTGACGGTAATGTTTTAAACTGGGTGAAGCCCCTTACGGTGCTTCAAGTCATATCGCGAAATAGCCTCTCGCAACAGTATCGTGAGGAAAGTCTCGTGAAGTGTAAAGGCAGGTTAAAACACACTTCTAAAGTGACGCCACAGCTAGTGGACACTGCAGTGGCACTGCAGCTGCGTGTGTGGGCATCCAGTTGCCAGTGGCGCACTCAAGAGATGCCACTTTTGTCATGCCACAAAAAGTTCCCCTCGTTTGTACTTCGTGACGCAACTTTCCTTCCCCCAGCACCGGATTGCGTCAATCGACTGTGATTTCTTGGCTGAATTTCGAACTACCGTTGATGTGTTTTTGCTTGCATGTTTCTAATTTTGCCGTGTGGGTGTATGTATGTTTTGCATTGTGGGAAAATGTTTAAAACTCATTGTTAGCAACAATTATACAGTTTCTTGAACTGTGCGAGGATCGATCTTATTTGTGGAAAAGAGTACTACAAACAGAGAAGCTTAATAGATCAAGGATTGCTTGAAATTGTGGATGATGCGTGGGAAAACGTCTCTAGTTGAGATCTGCCATCGCAAAAGTGAAAACAACAAACATTCACAGTGCCTATGTGAACAGAAACAACAACGCGTTAAAATCTTGGAACAGTGCCGCATCTGCAGGTCCAACTAGGCACCCAAAAAGATTGATTTCTGAAAATGCTTGATATGCAATAATTTTTACTTTAAAAACTTGGCTCTTTCTTTTATATGTGTTTAGTACTGTACTTTGTCAAGACAAAAAATTGATCACTTTATGCTGTATGATAAATGGTCAGCAATCAGCGTAGTAAAATGATGTGCAGTATGATTTCATTCTGTATGGTGAGTTCCAAGCACCTCTGACAATATGCTGTGTGTATTTTTATTATAAATTGTATACTTCCACAACCAGGACAACAAAGTGTTTATTTTAATGAGAATGTATTACTAACTTTTTACATTCAAAGATGTTGGTACTTAAAGGTTTTGTCATTGCAGTTATGAGCAAATAATGGTTAATTTATTTGATGAAATTATATGATATTTCTGTAATCTGATTCATACATGAGACATTCAACTCGAGGTACAAGCTGTTGTATGTTTGTGTACAAACAAATTTGCTTTCAGATGGGATCCTCCTTGAGCAAATACAATTATGTCTTATTTTAACCAGACACGTTTCGCCGAAGTTACGGAGTCATCAGCGTGTGGTAACAAGAAATAAAATAAAAAACCTATTGATTATGCTGAACTTAAGCAAAATGTGTGGATAGAAGTAGACAAAATTGTTTTTACTCAAGGCAGATCCCATCCAAAAACACGTTTACGGTTAACGTTTATTTGTGAGCAAACAAGTATTACTGAGAGTTAGTAGAAGGTGATTTTGTAGTTTGACAGCAACACGTTTAATTCTACAAATATCGAAAATAAAGCAATACTGTCTGTGTAGTGATATTCCAGTAGTGGCAACATAAATGCACTTAAACACCTGCCCAGTGGGTTTGAGAAAGAATGTAATAATGTTTCCTGTAGCAGTATAATTTTGGCTTGGCAATAGCTTTTAATAAATGTTATGAGTATTCAGTCATCAGGATGTTACAGTGTCTTTTAGTGTACATGCCAAAATCATAACTGTAAAATTTGGTCTAGAAAAATTTTAATACTTCGTCTTATTTAACTAATGCCGGTTGCAAGAGTGAAAATATTAGTTTTCAAATATGTAAATATCATCCAATGCACGAGAGAAGAACTTTAAAATTATCCTTCTGGAACAGTACTGCGTCATTTATGTGACTATCGGTTTTTTTTGATAGAGTTCAATATGCAGCTAAACAAGTGTACTGAAATTTTGGCATTTGGAACTGATTTACGGATGAATTTTCGTCTTCTATTGTTAATTCTTTTGTATATACGTTAGTAGCTCCCATTTACCTCCTGCGTAATATCCATTTTTTGTATCCGACATATTCGTTTTCTTCTGCTTCTGCTTTCAAGCCTTGGTTCTAAGACTTCTAAGGAAGACCTGCAGAGGATTAATGCATGGTGCGACAGCTGGCAGCTTTCCCTAAACGTAGATAAATGTAATATAATGCGCATACATAGGGGCAGAAATCCATTCCAGTACGATTATGCCATAGGTGGTAAATCATTGGAAGCGGTAACGACCGTAAAATACTTAGGAGTTACTATCCGGAGCGATCTGAAGTGGAATGATCACATAAAACAAATAGTGGGAAAAGCAGGCGCCAGGTTGAGATTCATAGGAAGAATTCTAAGAAAATGTGACTCATCGACGAAAGAAGTAGCTTACAAAACGCTTGTTCGTCCGATTCTTGAGTATTGCTCATCAGTATGGGACCCTTACCAGGTTGGATTAATAGAAGAGATAGACATGATCCAGCGAAAAGCAGCGCGATTCGTCATGGGGACATTTAGTCAGCGCGAGAGCGTTACGGAGATGCTGAACAAGCTCCAGTGGCGGACACTTCAAGAAAGGCGTTACGCAATACGGAGAGGTTTATTATCGAAATTACGAGAGAGCACATTCCGGGAAGAGATGGGCAACATATTACTACCGCCCACATATATCTCGCGTAATGATCACAACGAAAAGATCCGAGAAATTAGAGCAAATACGGAGACTTACAAGCAGTCGTTCTTCCCACGCACAATTCGTGAATGGAACAGGGAAGGGGGGATCAGATAGTGGTACAATAAGTACCCTCCGCCACACACCGTAAGGTGGCTCGCGGAGTATAGATGTAGATGTAGATGTAAGACTTCTAATGCCACAATCTGAGCTACTACAAAGCACCCTATCGAATTATTAGCTCATAGTGATGCTGGCCTGTATAACTCTCCCTCTCCCGCCGAGAAAAAGAGTTACGTTGGTAAAGGAAATTATTTGCGGATGAAGATATATAGACTCATACTCCGCTGCCGGGATAACAGGCTCACAGTTTCTAATTTGCGACCGCGTGATTATTAATTATTACAGACACGCCAATTTTATTCGCGCTTGGACATCGCACCTTGTAGTGAAATAATAACTGAAGATGTGAAAAAGTTTGCTCCGTTATTAGCAGTTCTGCATGAGATGTAGAAGATAGTTTATAATTGTCTGTCGGCAAGCCGTTACTCTGGGAAGTCTTACAAGTCTTCTAGAAACCGGAACCTCTGGTTTGTCAACTATAATGGAGTTATCATTGTCAAATAATTACAAATGCCTGCATAACCAATGGCCAAGGCAGGAGAGAACAGATTAGCTGAAGGAGAAGAAAGAAAAAGTGTAACAAGTGATGAACAACTTACAAAAATTATCAGAGATAACATTTTATTGATTTTTATCGCAGTTACTGATGTACTGTATATTAAGTTTGACTTCTCCGGCCATGATAATGAAAGTCATTCAATTACAGATTCCTAACAACATTTATAATACTGTATAAAAAAATAAAATATTATGAAAAATGGAGAAGAAATAAAAACTTTGAGGTTCGGCGATGACATTGTAATTGTGTCAGAGACAGCAAAGGACTTGGAAGAGCAGTTGAAAGGAATGGACAGTGTCTTGAAAGGAGGATATAAGATGAACATCAACAAAAGCAAAACGAGGATAATGGAATGTAGTCGAATTAAGTCGGGTGATGCTGCGGGAATTAGATTAGGAAACGAGACATTTAAAGTAGTAAAGGAGTTTTGCTATTTGGGGAGCAAAATAACTGATGATGGTCGAAGAAGAGAGGATATAAAATGTAGACAGGCAATGGCAAGGAAAGCGTTTCTGAAGAAGAGAAATTTTTTAACATCGAGTGTAGATTTAAGTGTCAGGAAGTCGTTTCTGAAAATATTTGTATGGAGTGTAGCCATGTATGGAAGTGAAACATGAGACTAAGAGATGAATACACTAAGCAGATTCAGAAGGATATATGTTGCAGTAGGTACCGGGAGATGATGAAGCTTGCACAGGATACGGTAGCATGGAGAGCTCCATCAAACCAGTCTCAGGACTGAAAACCACAACAACATCATTATGAAAAAGATAGTTGCTACTCGCCATATAGGAGACGCAGATACGCACAATTTAAAGACTGTCAAAAAATGAGATTTCGGCCAACAAGGCCTTCGTCGGAGATAGAAAACTCTCTCACACACACACACACACACACACACCACACACACACACACATGCACACAAACGCAAACGTAACTCACACACATGTCCAAGGTCTGGCTGCTGTGGCAGATTTACGAATCATTTGATGTATCGTTTGACTCGTGTACTGAAAATTGTGGAAGTGTGCAGAATTTTTGGCGCTCTGTGTGAACGGTAGCTCACTGCACCATGACAAATACGGCGAGCCGTGGCGTCACTTTAGTCGCATGTGTGAACACAGCTTAATTGCACCTTTACTGGTTGCGCGCTGGACAGTTGTGTAAAGGATGGGGAGCAACGAGCCTTCCGTGCTCTTTTCGCCTTCTACTGCTTGAGCAGGGAGTAACAGGACACAGAGGGGTAGGCGTTGTTTGCAGCGGAGCGTCGTCTGTTTTGAGTAATGATGAATGCTGTGGGTGATGCGAGCGGGCCGGCCGGACATTTTTGTGCCACCTGCAGCGGCGCGGCGGTGATTGCCAGCTAATGGGCGGCTCTTACCGCCAGTATCGGGCACAAAGCGGGCCCGCCGACAAATGAGCGGCCACGGCGGCGGCGGCGCCTTTGATGCGCGGCTCGCATTGTTAGGCGGCGCCACGGCGGGAACGCCCGCACATCAAACGGCGCCGCCCGCGCAATTAGGGGCCTGGCGCGGCCGTGGCGCGGACTGGATTAGCCGCCGCCGCGACGCCGACGCTCCGCCACCGGTGGCTGCCTCTGGCGCCCCTCCACAGGTGTCGCGGAATCTGCCAGTGTGAACTGTCAAGTCTTCACAAGTCAACCAAGTCCAGACGTGGCCAAAGCGGAGGGAAGGGGGGGGGGGGGGGAGAGGAGCGGGGATTTCAGGGATCCGGACCCCCTCTAGCAAGTAAACGAAATTACACACGACCTGCCTCCCGTGCGGTGAAACTGAAAGATATAAGGGGCGACGGAAAATTTGTCGTTTGAAGGCATTACTGCAGCCTACATGCAACGTAGCGCCACTCTTATTAGCAAGTTTGTTTGTGTGGCCATCCTCCGCAGCAAGCATATAAACACTTGTTTTGTAAATAAAACTGCCTTTTCCTGCTGCTAGTTAGTTTATTTATCCCATACGCGTTTCGCTTTCTCCTGTTCTAAGGCATCATCAGTGGGATCTATAACGATACAGTTTTGTTAGTTATAGATTATCTAACATTTCACTTCGCTATTTTTTGTAAAAAAAAGTAATTACTTACGATTTGCTGACCTGCTGTAATGTCTCTTGCAGCGGTCTCTCCGCGATATTTTCAGAAATTTTATAAATTATATAACTCAGTACATATCTCGAAATATCTCTTCTTATCTTACCGATTATCAATGCAAAGTAATTTCAAGCCCAATTATTCCTTGGAGCGTCCATTTACTCCATGGAATAGCTTCTCTGCTATCTATGTTTCCTCTGATGAAAAGAATGAAGGAATGCTTGCGGATGAGTCGTGAAAGAAGGAGGATGTATATGTATGTATTGTTGAGCTAGTCGCCATCTTGATGAGATTCTGTATGAGAAGGTATTTAATACATGAACTAAACTAAAGTAAGTGTGTTCGCGTATTATTTAAATGATTATTATTGACAGTGTCTGCTTACTACGCTGTGTTGCACGGGATCAGTGGGGAACATCTGATTTACACTGGACGAACCTGCCGTTTTGTATGCGCAAGATATCCAGTTACTTCAAATAAATAGGCTAACACGGTCTTACCAGCAGATCTCCGGTCTTCCCCATGTGATCACCGAAAGTTAATAATTATTACAAATGTTTCCAGGAGATCGACTGACAATTTTCGTCGCACCGAGACTTCGAAATTGCTTCACTGCCTTATGGAATTTAAGTTAAGCTCAATTTAATCAGGATAGAACAGTATTGAACTGTGATAACCCTGCTTTGTGAATGAAAATTCCCTTAACATACGCATGTTAAATCAGCCCGGTGTGAGAGAGGTTTTCAAATTTTGATTCACAAAAAATATTACACTGCGTTTCCGCACATCTGATCTGGAGGTCGCACTACCACTTTTATCACTGCCATATGATCACATCTTTGTGTTCTCGCCTTCCACACACTGTTCACCATGTTTCTCACTCTTTTTTGTGATGGACTATTGTTCTTTTGTCGCTCGATACAAATATTACGTCGTACACTGCTTTTCACAGCATAAATGTTGCGACTCCATTACGTGTTTCATCTTCTTTGGTATGTTTACCTATTTGTTGCCAACCTAACGAATTATATGTTCGGTACTAACTTCTATTTATGTGCATGAGTGAGAGAGAGAGGGGGATAGAGCTGACTTTTTTTTGGGGGGGGGGGGGTGGCATGTGTAGGTGTACTAGATGTTAGCGAGTGGCTGAAAACTTTGGTGACAGCTGTTTTGACTTCTCGTTTCAATATTCTGTGGAGGGGTATGGGATGAGTGAGTGTAAAGATGTTGGGTTCTATTATTATTACATTGGACAGTATTATTATATTAATACTTTATTAGTGTAAATAATGAGTTGCTTGGCATGTGTACTTGGTTATTCAACAGCATTTTCCCCTATGCTTTGGTTTTATGTATGTGTTAATTTTTTTGCATGGTCAGGTGGTGTTTTTTATTGTTGATCCTAATTATTTTCATGTCATCTTCTCTAGTGATTGGTTTGTGGTCATTTTCTCTTAGGTGTTCTGCAAATGTGGAGTGGTTTGTCCCATATTGGCTTATTAGCATCGACACGAAGGCAAGGGATTAGTGTGGTATTCCTGTCTTCCGATGTGCGTGCGGTAAATGCGGAAACGTGGACTATGGTGACGTTATTACTAATTGTGTCCAAATAGGCCAACATACTGTTATTAATTCTTGGCTGCCGAAGGGCAAATATCAGTAGACTTCCATCGGGGAATGAATGTATGGGCAGTACGTCTGTCGATGACATTCGTCATGGAATGGTGTGACAAGAGGTGCTCCTTTCCATGATAACGAACGTCGCCACATCACTAATGTCGTAATGCAGAAGTTCCGCCAACTGAAGGGGGAGACACCCGAGCAACCGCGCCGTAGTTCTGATCTCCCCCCGTGCAATTAGCACGCTAGTGACCCACTAGAAAAGGCCTCGTACGGTCAACGATTCCTGTCGGACGACGATGTGCAGCAGGTAGTTACGGGACAGCAGGGGCAGCAGGTCACGGCGTTCTACCAAACGGTCATCTTCACCTGCTGAGTCGGCAGGATCATTGCCTCTATGATAATGGCGATTTAGGCTGATATGCGTACCGATTCTGGACTGTTCGGCCTTCGAACGGGAACTTTTTGACCGCCCCTTATATTCCGACTTTCAGTCATACGACGATAAACGGATATGCATGATCGTCGGTCAACAATGCCATCAATAGATTTGATCTATCGGCATATCGATAGCACTATAGGCTATCGCCTTTACCTAAGCCTATATTTATATTAGAGGACTGAGGTGTATTTTGTTAGCAAAGAATCTTAATTCGTTTGGCAATGAAATGAAATCATATTACCAAATAAAGAAGTATTTAATTGTACATTTGGGTTTTTCATCATATATGGTGAAATACCCAAATGTGGCCCGTCGCTGTTGCCAAGAGGTTCTAGGCGCTTCAGTCCGGAACCGCGCTGCTGCTACGGTCGCAGGATGTGTGTGATGTCCTTAGGTTAGTTAGATTTATATAGTTCTAAGTCTAGGGGACTAATGACCTCAAATGTTAAGTCCCATAGTGCTTAGAGCCATTTGAACCATTTTGAACCCAAATGTGCAATTAAATACTTCTTTACTTGGCAATTTGATTTCATTGCACTGACAAACTTGCCGAATAACGAACTCATACACTGAGGCAAAACATTATGACCATCTGCTTAATAGCTTGTTTGTTCGTCTTTGGAATGAATTACTTCACTGATTCTGCGTATCAGGTATCCGACAGTATGTTGCTAGGTTTGTGGAGGTATGTGGCATTAGATGTCTACGCACAAGTCATGAATTCGCCTAAACAACGGGCCGATGATTTGTCTACACGTGAACGCGCCCTATAGTGACCCTGATGGGTCCCAAATGATTTACATCAGGCGGATCTGGTCACCGTGACATCAGCGTGGGATCACAATAAAGCTCTTCAAACCACTGTGGCACCGTTATGGCTCCACGACACGGACAACTATACTGCTGAAAGATGACATCGCCTTTGGGGAAGTCATCCAGCATGAAGGGATTCAGGTGGTTCGCAGCTGATTCTATTTACTAGATTTATTAATGTGAACCAAGTAGTTCTAATTTGGAGTAATATGGATTAATTATGAATAAAATACCGCTCTAATAGAAAGGTCGAGAAACCATGACAATTTACAATCATAGGACTAGTCAAAGTAACCCCGCTTATCGTATTTCAATAAAATTAAAATAAAGGTAACTGTCAATATTTCACTATAATAAATGATAAAATATTGTTATCGTATGGTATTATTGTATCAATTATATATAACTAATTATGAGAGAACGAGTCCCCCCCCCCCCCCCCCAGTCTGTGATAGGTATCTTAATATACGACACCATCGCATATTTGGTCCCCATACTATGGCATATTAGGAATCTCGCCACCTTACGGAAAGAATCATATTCATGCCAACAAAGTTCGTCGGAAAATGAACCTGATTGCCCATAGTTACAGGTAATTCCATCACAAATAGCGACAATAAAAGAATAGAGAATATCCACTCACTTTTAAGCAGAAATATTTATTTAGCACCGATGTCACAAGGACTCCAGACATTGTACATTTTATAACAAACAGCTTGTACGTACTCTGTTCGACTAAACAATGTCTTCCTACTCGCTGTGTAAACGTCGACACGCTGGAGACCTGTTTAAGAACTTTCAGCCAGAATTCACCACCTACTATGGGCACAGTCGAGGTCTTTCACATTTTGGAACTATCGCACAATAGACACCTTTCCTTTACTATCTAAAATGAAAATCAGATTTTTGGCTCAACAATATCCCGTTTTAGAGAAAACTACCCCTAAAGTTTAAGCACGCAAGCGACCCATAACTGACTGGATCAATAGATAATTCTGAAAATGCACATTTTACTAGGAAACGAGGAACGGAACATTTTCGACTGCCCCTTATCCATCCTTAAGGTAAAAACTGTCCTACGAAACCACCGCGGGCGTAGCGACCAAGACATCTGGCTGTGGTGCTTAGGACCTGTGTTGCATTCCCAGTTGTATTCTGCGTTTTTTTTTATTTTTTGCTTTTCTAAATGGGTAGTTATAAGAAGGTTAATAAAGTAACTAAAGCAATAAGGGGTAGTAACAAGACAGACAAATAAATTCTCAAAAGACATGGATTAGTGAAGAATTAAAAATTTAACATCAGTCACTGAAGAATTGAACTGCCTGCTGCGGGTGACGCACTGATGATGCATCTGTCTTGCAATTTTTACGCAAACCAGAACATAGTGTCGGTCACTTCCCGCTTGTCTTCTTCTGTGACAAGCACACAAATACTCATTTTAGTGCTGGTCGAAGGCAATGCATAATCCAGTATTACAAATTTTCAACTGTAAAATTATGGAAAACAATGTGATATTATTATAGAATGCAACAATTGATTTACTACAAATTACTTACAGCATAAGGCGCAAGACATATATAACCTTTGAAAGACCGTTGCAGTATTCCACTAAAAGTATTGTACTCCATGGAATGCATCAACAGTTCACTGCAACTACGCTTGAGGCTTGCAAACAGACTATCCATGGAAGGCAACTCTTTCCTGGTGGAAATCTTCACTCTTGGAAGGCCAACTACTCATAATCAACGATGAATGGGAAACAAGAGCAACATACGCGCGTTCTTGTATCTTCGTGCAGCCTGTGCCGTTCCACGGTGGTCAGCTGCTGTGGATTCTCGAGAAGAATTCACACCGGTCCTTTTCGGACCTGTTTTCACACAAGGCTTAGAAGGTTGCTTCTCCACTATTGAAACTGCTTTAGTAATTGATCCACCTGCCCTGTTATTATTCCCTATTGATTTATTTACTTCATAAACCCTCTAACTCCAACCAATTCCAAAACGGAGGAAGTTGCATATGTAAAAAAAAAAAAAAAAAAAGCAAAACCTGTAGGAATCGAATACGTGATGATCTCGAGCCGGGTATCAAATGGTTCTGAGCACTGTGGGACTTAACATCGGAGGTCATCATTCCCCTAGAACTTAGAACTTCGTAAGCTTAACTAACCTAGGGACATCACACACATCCATGCCCGAGGCAGGATTCGAACCTGCGACCGTAGCAATCGTGCGGTTCCGTACTAAAGCGCCTAGAACCGCTCGGCCACCCCGGCAGGTCGAATGGGGTATCTTGGTCCCGTTTTTCCCTTTAATTTTGATCTTCATTGATCACGGCACATGACACCCGTTCAAATTCGTCATTGAGTACATCACTCAGTTTTTTTAAATTTTTTTTTTTTATTGTAGAGAGCAAGCTGCCCTCTGACCGAACATGCCGAGCTACAACGCTGACTGTAACAGGGCTAGCGATGCTTTCGCTGAAGCATGTTCACCTTCATGTGTGGATAAGCAACAGTCATTAAAGTTTCTTTTCTTGATTGCTCAGAAAATATTCGTTTTCGTGCAATATACATGATGATGAAAAATGCTCAGTTTACAATTATCTGTCGGACCAGTTAATTTTGAGTACATTTAGTACCAGGAATTTTAAGGGCGATTCTCTCAGCATCTCGGTGATAGTGATCCAAAATATCTTACACATCTTAGTATTTGTTCACACGGAAGCAACCTGTCAAAAGTGAACCGAATTGGTTGGTCGTGTCTGAGGTCCTTTCCTTGTGAACCACACTCGATGCTCGTGCTTAGGGCGTTGGTCACACACTCAGAGCACCTCCACTCCCTCTCATTTTGTCCTGAATTTTCGATATTCCATTTCACTATACATGGTGTCCCTCCAAGGAGACGTCAGGCGTATTTTCTCTGGCGTTTCGGCAGATCTCTACAGTCGCGCTATATGTGGCGTATAACTGGTACGAGAGAGTCACGTTACCCTCCAACATTGGTGTAAGACATGGCAGTTTAGTGGTGTGTGTGTGTGTGTCTGTGTGTGTGTGTGTGTGTGTGTGCGTGTGTGGCAGTCTGTTGTATGCATTCAGCGCAGGAAGATAGGCGAGTAGGAAGAGGTGATTAAATGGCAGAAATGAGATAAAGTATTTTGACCTTCCTATGACGACTCCATGAGTGAAGCTGCCAGCTTTGTTGCTTCATGAACACGTAGTGTCCAGGAATGGTGTACGATATACAGCAGCTTCAAACGGCTTAACAACAGTGGTCGTGAAAAGATCCTAAGCGACACGTTCCGATCGATGTCAATCTGTTTCAAACCCAATATTAATTGAACTGATGAAATAATGTTTTTCCAGAGAAAGAGTCTCAACGTTATCTTCAATAAGGATAGAAGCTGAAGAAATCAATTAAAATTTGTGTCACAGCTGGAACTTAAACCTGGGTTTCCTTCTCACAAGGAAGATGTGCTAGCCATTACACCACCCTAGCACCGTAGCCACCACAACCGCACGGACCACCTTAATTCCCTCTCTAACACAAACTTCAATTCCAACTTTCAGTTCATTTTCTCCAAAAAAAATGTTATTCCATCAGATCAAAAGATCCCCTATGCCTGAGGTTGGGGTATAGGCAGAACTTGCCCATTACGTACAAAGCTGTGGTGCTGTTTTTTTTCAGTGTCGGAGAGGCTCGAAAGTAATGACGATGTGAGAAGCGGAAAGTGACTGAAAGTATGTTGTCAGTAAATGCAGGTGCATCTCAACTAGTTTCCAAGCGAACAGTACGAAGCAAACTGCATGCAATTGACATTTGAAGACAGGCACATCACAAAAGTCCATGTTCTTGCCGCGGCACATAGTGGTCCATGTCTTCAGTGGGGCAAACAACCCAGACAGTGAACAGTAATTGAAGGTGGCGCGAAGCGTGTTCTGACGGGTCACGATTTTGCCTCTTTTCAAATGATGACAGATGTCGAGTGCACCAACAACTCAATATGGCCTTTAATCCGGAATATGTGGGTGGTGTGCTTCAGGCAAGAGGTGGTTCTGTGACTGTTTTGTAATATGGCAAGAACTATGCCCCTTACGTGAAGTCATTAAAGGTCACCTAACTCACGTTGGGCGAACAGTAGGGCTGAACAAAATTGACTGACAAGGCACAATGCATCTTGTAGAGGGTATACTATGGACGTATTGGAATAATTAATGTTGGGTGATGGTTTTAAAGTAATTCACACGACATGAAAACTTTGTGGAAACACGTCGATTTACTGGAGGCTAGTTTATCCCAGGGAAGAACTCAGAAATGAGCGCGGCGCGCGGCTGGGGAGTGGCGAAGGGAAGCGACAATAGGCAGCTTAGGGCAGCTCAAGCTCTGAGAAAGCGGTAACGGGGTGCGGCCTCCAGCTGCCTTAAGATGAGTGACATTGAGTGGGTGGTTGACCCCATGCTGGTGTACCGGGAACTTGTACGCCTGTTGATAGATGTCCGTCGTCCCATTTTCAGTGAAACATGCGAGAAAGCCGCGCAAAGCTGCTGTGGAGCGGTCAACAGAGGTCAAAATATGCGTGTTCGTGACTACAGCAACTTCACACTGAATTCACGGTCTGCAGAGTCTGAAGTAAATCAGGTGAAGAGCGACAGAATGAAATACGCCGGCCTTCTACGGGAATGTAGGACCAAGGAATTTGAAGGACTCTACTGGGAGTCGGAATTCCGGAAAAAAATGGTGTTTGTGCGGACGCTAACCTTGATGAGTGGCCTGGGAGGAGCTAAATAGCAGAAGTTGAGAGGAAGGGAAATTTTGTGGGAATTTGTTCACTTCCCAGAGCAGGCATTGGTCAGCGCTGGGAAGGACGCATAATTAACGCGACTTGCGCTGCAATTGGCGTAAGTGATTTTGCTGGAGGGGAAACCGATGTGAAGAACGGACTGGGAGAAGTCCCCGTAGAGGTCTTTCGTTCCCAGCTTGCCTAGAGTGCGGACGTGGCGTTCTTGACTCAGCTTGCCTGAGAAAGAGTGAGCATCTCTGCAGTTTAGGACTTAGCAAATGGAACGATTGAGCTTGGAGATAGGAAGTTTTGGTTCAGCTATGTACTGAGCAAGATAGCTAAGAGTGAGAAGACGAGCGCAGCCTTGCAGCACCACGAGGTGGGCCGACGTCCGCACAACGATGCCGCTCCGCCACGCTGAATTCGGTTGTATTGCACCCGCTCCGGCCACTGATTAATTTGTTGGATCACGTCGGCAAAGTTTCCACGAGGGTTTCATGGGCCGTGTATTGTAGAATTCTTCTCGCACTTCGCATTACGCCAGGGTCAGTCGATAGGAATTACTTTTGATTTATCGCGCTTTACTCCACGCAAACGCAATTTATTACCACTGCCTGTTAGGAGAGTCATGTAATGTGATGACTGAAGGTCGTGAGTTAAAATAAATCTGTGCTAATCGTCTGCATCTGATTTCAATCAAGCAGATGAAATCCCAAGTCACTTTCTTAATTAATTTTATGTTCAACATTTTCATCTGGTGTTCAGTTGCTGAATATAACATCAATGTGCACCCCTTTTCAATTAAAAGTAAACAATTCTGAATCAATTAATGTCAACACTGCCACCGCAGTTCAATCAGGAGTCACAGGGCCTTATTACTTTCTTTGCGTTATCCAACATTACAGCAGTCTTGCACTCTCTGTTGATCTGTTAGTCAGTTACCTGGGGTGAACACACACCATAACCAGATAAGTGAAGGTGGGGTGTTACAGTTTTTCATACCATGCCTTGGCCCCAATTATTGAGGTTACCATTAACGAACCAAATGTTTACTTCAACATCAAGGCTGCATTTACTGACAGCATTCTTTCAGCCCACCTTCCGCTTCGCACATTGTCATTACTGTCGAGCCTCTCCGACACAGTGTTTCACAGTATTAATTCGATATATCCGGCATCATAGTTTTTTATCCAGCATGCTCAGGTAAAAGCCTTGATGTAACAAAGCTCACAGTTTGGGGTAAAGTAGAACATAAAGTAACAGCCATTGATTTTCATTCCCTTCTGCTTGACGGAAGTCACTCAGAGCATAGTATTTTCTACAGCTGCAGTAAATGGAGAATACATGTCTCAAACTGAACAAACAAAGAAACTGGCACACCTGCATAATATCGTATAGGGTCCATGTGAGCACGCAGAAGTCCCGCAACACGATGTGGCATTCGCTGGCCAGGATGGCCTAGCGGTTCTAGGCGCTACAGTCTGGAACCTCGCGACCACTAAGGTCGCAGGTTCGAATCCTGCCTCGGGCATGGATGCGTGTGATGTCCTTAGGTTAGTTAGGTTTAAGCAGTTCTAGGGGACTGATGACCTCAGAAATTAAGTCCCATATTGCTCAGAGCCATTGATGTGGCATTGAATAGACTAACGTCTGAAGTAATGATGGAGGGAATTGACACCATGAATCCTGCAGGGCTGTCCATAAATCCATAAGAACACGTGGGGGTGGAGATCTCTTCTGAGCAGCACGTTGCATGGCATCCGACATATTCCCGTAATGTTCATGTCTGGGGAGTTTAGTGGCCAGCAGGAGTGTTTGAACCCAGAAGAGTGTTCCTGGAGCCACTCTGTAGCAATTCTGGACGTGTGGTATGTCGCAGAGTCCTGCTGGAATTGCCCTAGTTTGTCGGAATGCACAATGGACATGAATGGACGCAGGATGCTTACGTACGTGTCACCCGTCAGTCGTATCTAGACGTATCAGGGGTCCCATATTACTCCAAGTGCACACAACCCACACAATAACAGAGCCTCTACCAGCTTGAACAGTCCCCTACTGACATGTTGGCTCCATGGATTCATGAGGTTGTCACCATACCCATACACGTCCATTCGCTTGATGCAATTTGAAACGAGACTCGTCCGTCCAGTCATCAACAGTCCAATGTCGGTGTTGATGGGCCCTCGCGAGGCATATAGCTTTGTGTAACGCAATCTGACTTTTAAAAATCTCTACAAAAGAATGGCCCTGACTAACATTAACCTATACCTTTCACAAATCACTTACCTCACAAAAAATCTTCGTTACTCGAACTACTGCAATACAGCGAGCGCCACTACTGCCAGCTAAATAAAAGATTCAAACTACTGAAGGCACTAACTACTGATAGGCATAGTTAGCAAATGAAAGATTTTAATAGAGAACAAACACTGTATTTACCGAGAACAAACAATGTATTTACCTTAATAGTCATAATATATATAGCAGTTCATGACAAATTACAAAACTCCGCCATCTCTCTCCCCAAATCCACCACTGCTGGCGGCTCGCCTCCAACTGCGCAACGCTACGTGCTGTTCACACCCAGCTGCCCAACACTACAATGGCAGACAACAATGAAAACTAGCCAGAGACTGCACACAGCACAGCCAGTGATTTTCATACAGAGAGCGCTACGTGGCGGCGGCGTTACCAATATAAGAACCTAAACAGCCTACTTACAATGGCTCTGAGCACTATGGGACTTAACTTCTGAGGTCATCAGTCCCCTAGGACTTAGAACTATTTAAACCTAACTAACCTAAGGACATCACACACATCTATGCCCGAGGCAGGATTCGAACCTGCGGCTATAGCGGTCGCGCGGTTCCAGACTATAGCGCCTAGAACCGCTCGGCCACTTCGGCCGGCCGATGATGTTTCGTTCACCAGTTCGCACGCTGACCCTTGTTGATGACTCAGCATTGAAATCTGCAGCAATTTGAGGAAGGGTTGCACTTCTATCCTGATGTTCACAGTACACTCGTGAAATGGTTGTACGGGAAAATCCCCACTTCATCGCTACCTGGGAGATGTGTCCCACTGCTCGTGCGCCGGCTATAACAGCACGTTAAAACTCACTTAAATATTGATAACCTGCCATTGTAGCAGCAGTAATCGTACTACCAACCGCGACAGACTCTTGTTGTCTTATGTAGGCGTTGCTGACCGTAGCGCCGTATTCTGACTGTTTACATATCACTGTATTTAAATACACATGTCTACACAAGTTTCTTTGGCGCTTCAGTGTATGTGTATGAAGTAGAATAAATTACTGGGGAGTTGAGAACACTTGTAGATGACGCTATAGCAAGCCGAAAACCTTTTTCTTATAAGAAGGAAAGACATCTCTAAATATTTTCGCATTCTGCGACTACACCCGATATCAGCTGTTTGTGAAACGTCAAAATTTGTTTCGGACCGGGATTCGAAACCGGAATTCCCACTTGCGACGAGCGGTCGCCTTTCCACTTCGGCAGTCCTAGCAAGCCTCCAGGACCGATCCATACTTCCATACACTATGTGATCAAAAGTATCCGGACAACTGGCTGAGAATGACTTAAGACTTTGTGGCGATCTCCATTCGTAATGCTAGAATTCAGTATGGCGTTGGCCCCCCCTTAGCCTTGATGACAGCTTCCACTCTCGCAGGCATACGTTCAATCAGGTGCTGGAAGGTTTCTTGGGGAATGGCAGCCCATTCTTCACGGAGTGCGGCACTGAGGAGAGGTATCGATGTCGGTCGGTGGGACCTGGCACTAAGTCGGCGTAACAAAACATTCCAAAGGTGTTCTGTAAGATTCAGGTCAGAACTCTGTGTAGGCCATTACAGGGATGTTATTGTCGTGTAACCACTCCGCCACAGGACGTGCATTATGAATAGGTGCTCAATCGTGTTGAAAGAGGAAATCACCATCCCCGAATTGCTCTTTGGCAGTGGGAAGTATGCACGTGCTTGAAACATCAAAAATGGCTCTGAGCACTATGGGACTTAACTTCTGAGGTCATCAGTCCCCTAGAACATCCATGCCAGAGGCAGGATTCGAACCTGCGACCGCTGAGGTCGCGCGGTTCCAGACTGTAGCGCCTAGAACCGCTCGGCCACTCCGGCCGGCGATACTTTTGATCACATAGTGTATGTCGTGCAGTCATAATCGGTATTCTCGCACAATTCGTTATTCGCACACCGGGAGACAAGTATTACATCGTCATTTCAGCCCATGGAGGCATGGGTACATCATTGATGGTTATAATGTCGATGCATAATCAGTGTCTGCATCTTCACAATACAATGTCCTTCAGACAAGCATGCATGTCTGAAGGACAATGTATGTCTGAAAGACGTACTGTGTAGATACAGACACTGTACAGACGAAGACACTTTAACCATCAGTGACGAAAAGGCGCAAGATTTCATTTCTGTCGGCACGTCACAGCACTTCTTTGGTCCATTGTGACCAACAAAGGCGACAGTCCAAAGACTCTTTTATTGAAAGGGCAACCTGTAGTGCGGCAGGAAAAATGAGCTTTCAAGTTATGGCCCTCAACGACGACCTGGCATGCTATTTAGGAAATCGTGTGGAACCTTTTTTGCGTAAAGAGAATGCAGTGCAGCCGCGAGAAGTGTACCATTAGCACGTAATTTCTACGTAAAAGGAAATTTTTACGGCCAGTTATACTCTGTGCGAGGAACTCGCGGTGCAGTAAATCCGTTCCTCTCATTAACTTCTGTAACACGTCTTTTGGCTGCGTTTCTGGTGTTAGAAGTTTTACAGTCACAGCGACGAGACTTCGATACTCAAACTGCCGATTTTACACGTCGTACGCATTGTAGTTTTCAGAGTGCCAATCGCACGTTGTCATTGCCAGACACAGGCTATTGTGTAAGCTGCTTTTATCTCTCACTCGTAACCACAATGCCAATGGTACACGTCTTTCTCAGCCCCTTTCTTACAGTCTTTTTTATATGTTTTATGGTAAAAATCCTAGCGTAGTAGAGTCGATCCGTTTGGTTCCCACGTCGGAATGAAGTACCAGACTTACTGCCGTTATTGCTTCGGAAGCTACACTCTAACTGATCTTCTGAAGTTTTCATCCTCTTAGTATTTGATGTTAGTCTCGGACGCTATGTCCCTTGAAACGTGACAAGTAGACAGCAGCTAGAAAAGTGATTAACAGTCTTCCTTCCTGCAGTACCGCCTTTCGGAATCAACTGAGGTAACCAATCTCGGTATAAACTACGACATAATGTAGAGTCTCTTCAGGATGAATCTTGTTTGTTCAAACATCACTCTAGTGCTAATAATTTCAGCCGTATACATAGGACTACATTTTAGAAAATGCAACTATATCCTGATTTCCCGCCTTGACAGCACAGAAACGAGTACATAATAAGGAATTCAAGGAAATTAAGTTAAAAAGTCCTTAATAGCATAACTGAATTAAAGTTTACGTTCACAGAATTACTTCGCGACTCCTTACTACACCCGATTAAATATTAATTATCATATTCTTGGACTTGAAAAGATCCATGCCACTCGGCTGCGGTTGGAAAAATGATGTGTAGATTTACAAGGTTTGGGCTATTTCCCATATCGTTGTTTTCACGTAACACCGATAAACATAAACTTGTACTCTCTGTGAGTCCTGCCTCGTACCCCAATTACGGTAGCTGCTTTTCATCTTCCGTCCCCCCCCCCTCTCCCCCCCCAAAAAAAACCCTTGTTGGCAAGTCTGCGAATTGTCCAGTGTATTCGTCAAACAATTAAGGTAGCAAGTGAGGTAAGTTTTTTTATTCGTTATGATACTATGCCTATGATGGTACATCTTAAGTGTGTACGTGCAAATAGTGTACAATAATGCGATGAACTGAACATAGTGGCACATTGGTTATGAGAATAAACTCATATTCAGAAAGAATGTGAAAGGCCTTGTCCACCAGAGCTGGAACTATGTGTGATCTCCATTTCACTTCAGGCAAATACTGGAATGTTTTCAGAAACAAAGTCATGGCCGATTTCCTCTCACATACAATGCAATTTTGAGATCTGTCTGTAATAATCATGACGTCAATATGTTAAATCTTCGTTCTTTACGTTCATGTCTGTGCTCTGCAATTATTCTTCAGTTTGGCCCTTTGGTTTTACTTTTTATATTCTTCTTATCTTCCGAAAAGTTCTTCGTCCTATCAACATGGAGCCGCCGTCGGTTTAGCGCCCATGCATTTTCCTGTATCAGACAACCTTCTCTTGTCTGTTTGCACTTTGAAACACGTCTGCGCGGAGTACGCTCCCCCTTGTTTTACATTGCGCGCAAGCGTACCCTGTGCTAGTCGCTTGTTACCAAAGTATCGCCTGCCCGACAAATTCGTCCATGCTGTCTTCGAACCATCTAGTGCAACACATTTCGCTCTCTTCAGGAACTTGGACTTAGGAGAGCCAGTGGGCTAGGGAGCCGCCAAAAGTCGGTAGAACCAACGTGCTCTGAAACAGGAAACTCACTCTACACCCAACATTCATGTGACAATTGACTCGGCGCTGTTGTTGCTTTGTGGGGACTGTGGTGGCTGTTCCCGTGTCTCGCGGTGCTGCTCGGTATAACTGGGTGACATGGCTGCCTGCTGTCAGCTTTTTGGTGCATTTCTTTCGCGTCCCGGTTGAGACTCGAACTCGGGACCTTTGTCTTTCGCATCTGATGCAAGAGCACTTGCCCGCGAAAGGAAAAGGTCCCGAGTTCGTGTCTCGGTCCGGCACACGGTTTTAATTTGCCAGGAAGTTTCATTTTCTAGCTTTAATTTTTAACTGATTAAGTAATTTGCGAGCTTGTGCAACACTTGTACTAACGATCTACATAGTCCATGAGATCTAGTTCCATTTTCCTGACTGGTTTGTTTCAGAAGGAAGGCACTTATTAAACTTTGCAATCGATGTGCTAGCTACCTTTCTTATCATCTTTAGCGGTCAGATAAGGCGACAGATTAATGAGACGTGTGCTACGGTATCCAGATATTATTAATTTTGCTCTGAATGCAGTAGCGGAGGAGGAAAGCGGTAACAATGGACAAAGATTAGTTTCGTGAAACGTAATATTGGGGTCCCTCTGTGTAGCAGTTCTGGAGGGCGGAAACAGTCGCGTAAGAGGTGAGGAAAGGACGGGTTCAAACAAGTCGAAGACGACTTAAAAAAGTTTTACAGGTTCTGAAAAGTCAAAGGGAAGCTGACGTTTAAGCAAATCACATACTTATATAGTAAGATTCAGCTTGGGGTAGTACGCTGGCAATGATATCAGAGTAACAACCGCATTTTATAGGAAATCGTCCAGAAATTAAACGTTGTTGGAGCGAGGATTGCCGTACGTAAGATGGAAATAATCGTCTGTGGCACAAGTGTATGGCAGAACGAATTGTATACCCCCCTAGTAGAAAGCAGTTTTGTGAACCAATTGCTATGGATATCACAAAAATCATTAGATCACTATAAGCAGTAAACCATTTGATTATAACGATATTTCAACCAACGTACAAAAATCTTGTGGTGACTAGATAGCGCCCCCTCCCCTCAAATCATCTTTGTAATCAGTGCGAAGCTGTTTCTTGTTAGACTTAAACTTGTGATAATAACACCTATTTATACAAGCAATAGTAAGCAGGTCTCCTCCCCATGTTCACAAAAATATTTGGTGAACCGCTCTTCTGATAATAACCTTTTAACAACAGATCAATTTACCTTCTGTAGCGGCTTCTCTGCAGATAAAGTAGTATGTGATCTCACCTTCTCAAATCTGGTGGAATTAAAACAGAAAAAATTACGCTATTGGCATTCTCTTTCATATTGCCAAAATTTTCAGTTCTATAGGTCATAAAAATTCTTCAACAGAAACTAGATTGTTATGGCGTACTAACCATTCACCTTGCTAGGGTGCATTCATGTTAACGAGCGATAACTCAGAAACGAAATTAAATTCTACATGGAGGAATATTAGAAACGGTGTTCTGCAACGTTTGGTGCTTGGTCCACTCATTTTCTTGCCCTACAAAATGATGTGCTGATGACATTGCAGAACTCTACAATAACTGTGATGTTTGATGATGAACGAAGTACATTGATAAAGGATCCAAACATATCAGGCTAGATACAGACAAGATGATAACGAAAACGGCATTTAAATGGTTCACAGCACAAAGACTCAGAATTTGAAATTCAAAACAGATAAGCGATTTATAAGTACCAGAAGTAGAGGTTCATGGACACAAACTATAGGTACCTCAATGTAAGTAATTCCAAGACATCCAGATGTATGATAAATGTAAGTCGACTTATACGTGGATAAAATAATCGAAATCCTCAATTTCGCCTTTGCAATTAGAAATTTCTACCATTTCATTGGGCTGCGGAAGGGATTGCCAACAAACTGTCCTACTTCGTGCTGTCCTGGGAAAATGTAGCTAGGATTAAAAATACGTTTATTCTACAGAAATGTGCAGTGAGAATACAATGCAAAGTTGAAAACTGGACATGTTTTACAAGTCTCATCAGGGATCTTAAATTTGCGTGCCAATACACTTAATTCCCAGTGGTATCTGTAGCTGATAACGATAATAAATTGATAAACCACGAAATTCATAGCCACAATATTAGAAGTAAAGCAAATACATATAGTCTAATGTCCCCATCTATGATTCAGAAAGGATATTTATATTTGGTGGAGAAGTATTCAGCAGGTTGATGGTAGACATCTGGCATGAAACTGGAAATCCACAGATACTGAAAAACCAAAACCAAGTGAAGGATACCTTGTTAGGCACTCCATCTAAAATTATCAGAATATTTTGACTCTGGGCTGTAAGTTCAAAGTAAAACTAATGTTCATATTGCCTACACGGTTAGCCGTGCGGTCTATCGCACTGCTTTCCGGGCGGGAAGGTGTGCCGGTCTCCGGAACGAATCCGCCCAGAGTATTAGTGTCGACGTCTGGTGTGCCGGCCAGTCTGTGGATGGTTTTTAAGGCGGTTTTCCATCTGCCTCGGTGAATGTGGGCTGGTTCCCCTTTATTCCCCTCAGTTACACTATGTCGGCGATTGCTGCGCAAACACTATCTCCACGTACGCACACCTTAATTACTCTCCTAAGCAGCCGGCCGTTGTGGCCGAGCGGCTCTAGGCGCTTCAGTCTAGAACCGCGCGGGCACTACGGTCGCAGGTTCGAATCCTGCCTCATCCTGGATGTGTGTGATGTCCTTAGGTTAGTTAGGTTTAAGTAGTTCTAAGCTCTAGGGGACTGATGACCTCAGATGTTATGTCCCATAGTGCTCAAAGCCATTTGAACCATTTGAACTCTACCACCCAAACATTGGGGTTACACTCGTCTGGTGTAAGAGGTTCCCGGGTGTGTGTGTGTGTGTGGGGGGGGGGGGGGGGTCCACTGGGGCCGAACCGCACAATAACCCTGGGTTCGGTGTGGGGCGGCGGTGGGGTGAGTGGACTGCTGTAGCCTGTTGTGGGGTTGTGAACCACTGAGGGCTACGGCGGGGGCGAAGCCTCTCCGTCGTTCCTAGGACCCCAGTTCCATTCAATACAATACAGTGGTCATATTATACGTTTTTAACTTTCCTCGTATGCAGATGGCTGAAATAGGTTTCTGAAATCAGTAGAGTGCTCTACCGTATTTCTTTTCTATTCGATCCTTCGTTGAGACAACTAATTTTTAAGAAAATTTCCCACATTAGGTAATGCTCCGCCCTGTTGAAAAATGTAAAATTCGGTGTGATCCAGCCGTTATGGGAAAAGCCACAGGGGCATGGTGAGTGAGGGAGCTGGGTTCACTAGCAACTACAGGAACTGGCAACTTACAACTGGTGCCAAGCTAATTTTTCAAGTTTGATTCATAAATTAAAATTCAATCGAAGTTTCTGTCTTCATTCATTCAGTCGACATAGCTTTGTGCAATCGGATAAATTTTTTTGAAGTACCCTTTATTATATCGTGTAATCAAAAAGTCAGTATAAATTTGAAAACTGAATAAATCACGGAATAATGTAGATTGAGGGGTACAAATTGACACACATGCTTGGAATGACATGGGGTTTTATTAGAACCAAAAAAATACAAAAGTTCAAAAAATGTCCGACAGATGGCGCTTCATCTGATCTGAATAGCAATAATTAGCATAACAAAGTAAGACAAATGGCTCTGAGCACTATGGGACTTAACTACTGAGGTCATCAGTCCCCTAGAACTTAGAACTACTTAAACCTAACTAACCTAAGGACATCACACACATCCATGCCCGGGGCAGGATTCGAACCTGCGACCGGAGCGGTCACGCGGTTCCAAACTGACGCGCTTAGAACCGCACGGCCACACTGGCCGGCTAAAGTAAGACAAAGCAAAGATGATGTTCTTTACAGGAAATGCTCAATATGTCCACCATCATTCCTCAACAATAGCTGTAGTCGAGGAATAACGTTGTGAACACAACTGTAAAACATGTCCGGAGTTATGGTGAGGCATTGGCGTCGGATGTTGTCTTTCAGCATCCCTAGAGATGTCGGTCGATCACGATACACTTGCGACTTCAGGTAACCCCAAAGCCAACAATAGCACGGACTGAGGGCTGGGGACCTGGGAGGCCAAGCATGACGAAAGTAGCGGCTGAGCACACATCATCACCAAACGACGCGCACAAGAGATCTTTTACCCGTCTAGCAATACTTTGTTTGTTTGTTTTTTTTTTGGTTCTAATAAAACCCCATGTCATTCCAAGCATGTGTATCAATTTTTACCTCTCTATCTACATTATTCCGTGGTTTATTAAGTTTTCAAATTCATACTGACTTTTTGATCACACGGTATAAGAAATGTCTGTAGTCATCAAAGATTATGGCGATTTCAGAAACAGATATTACGTCCATTAGATAGAACATGCAAAGGGTGCCTGTGACTAACAATGGAAACATAGATATAGTGTAAGGGGTACTTCAGCAGTATTGGTATCTGTCGTGGATACCCTCTCGTAGCATAATCTTGTGCATTCCATTCCATCCGAAGTAGGAAATGTACATTATCTGATCAATTAATCCACATTAATACGGAGAGTGTCCACAATTAGTCTTTATGGCAGCTTCAACTCTGCTGAGGACATTTTCAATGAGGTATCCGAATGTCTGTGGAGGAATGGCAGCCTTTTCTGCCTCAGGAGTGGAAATCAGGAAAGGTAGTGATGGTGGACGCCGGGGTCTAGAGCGAAGGCGACGTTCTAGCTCAGGTCAAAGGCGTTCCCCTAGGTTCAGGTAGGTACTCTTTGTAGGACAGCTCATTTCAGGAATGTCCATAAACCACTGCTTCATCTATGCTGCTTTATGGCGGTGCGCATTATCTTGCTTGTACAAAGAACCGTCGTCTCCGAACTGTTCCTCTACACAGTACAGAATGCTGTAAATTCCATTCATATACTTCCGCTCATAGCATTTTCTTATGCGCAATTAGGGGACCATATCCTAACCACAAAAAACCGGCCCATACCGTAGCACTACCTCTTCCCTACTTTGCTTTTGGCAACGCGCATGTTGGTAGGTAATGTTATCCAGGTATGTGGCCAAACACAAACACCTCGTTGGGATTGCCACAAGGTGTAGCGTGATTCAAGGCTAATGTCATTCCTTCTCAGTAATCCAGTGATGCCGCTCTTAATACCACCTCAAGCGTCGGTTAGCACTGACTGCAGAAACGTGTGTCTTATGAGGAGATGCTCGATCATTGTACCCCATTCTTCTTAACTCCCGAAGCTCTGTCAATGTGCCAGCTGAACTACTGGCAGTACTCCGGAACTCACGGGTGATTCTTTCTACTTATTTCATGCGATTTTTTACAAATATCTTCCGCAATGATTGATGGTCCCTGTACATAAGTACATGAGGTTTTTCCAATCTTACTTTAGCTGTGACTGTTTCTTTCGCCTTTCACCAACAGCAGACGTAGTCAGCTTTAGAAAAGTCCAAATGGTTTGACTGATTTGATACTCAGATGACATGCAGTGACTAATCCACGTCGAAGTCACTGAGCTCTCTTGACAGTCTCATTTTGTTGTTACAGCTTCTCTAGACTAAACTCAGATTCTTGGAAGACCAAATGGTGTCGACCGGCCGCCGTGTCATCCTCTCAGCCCAGGGGCGTCACTGGATGAGGATACGAAGGGGCATGTGGTCACCATACAGCTCTCCCGGCCGTTGTCAGTTTACGTGACCGGGGCCGCTACTTCTCCGTTAAGTAGCTCTTCATTTTGCCTAACAAAGGATGAGTGCACCCTGCTTGCCAACAGCGCTCGGCAGATCGGAAGGTCACCCATCCAAGTGCTAGCCCAGCCCGACAGCGCTTAACTTCGGTGATCTGACGGGAACCGGTGTTACCACTGCGGCAAGACCGTTAGCAACATTGCTCCTCTACTGTCAACTAAATACTCGCCGCCGCCTTTTATACTGGTGAGTTCGCCCTTGGTGAAATCTACCGTCTAATTCTGCATTTAAGAGGGTACCTGGATACTTCTCATCAGAAAGTGTATTCCTGAATTCGTTTGCACTAGAAGAGCGAACTCATTTAAACAGACAACAAAGTTCTTGCTCAGACTTGTGATATTTTCTGACTTGCTTCCTAAAGAATCTGTTTACTTTTTGCTCTACTGGAGTAACGTTGAACTGTGAACTTAACTGAACAACAGCGTATTATCACTGAGGTCTTTGCAAGTCACCAACAAAAGAAATGAATCTAGTCACGTGTATGCCTGTTCGCGTGTTTTGTGTTTTTTAGGAAGCAAGGGGGCGGAGAGCAGGTGCTCATCTGTGCGGTGGTAGGAGTACGACTGGGGAGCGAGAGGTAGCAGAAGAAGCGAAAGAGTGGGAAGAACCTACGAATATAAAGAAATTGGTGATTCGCAACCGGCTCCAAAAGAAGGCTTACTAACGAAGCTATTTAATGGCACCGGTTTTAATTCTTTGCAGGCGCGTAATTAGCAATCCCATCTCAACAATTTCTCAGCTATTCGAAGTGGAAATTACAGCGCTTTTACCGCACTCAGCCTCGACCGGATTCGTGCGACCACACGGCTGGCTGGGGTGTCGGACGCAGGTGTCGGTGCTGCGAAGCGCTCACCAGACGACCAGCCAGCCGTACGCTGCAGCGCTCCGGATGTGCCGGCTGCAGCCGCAGGAAGAGCCGTAATGGCGACCAGCGCCGCCGGAGCGTGAACTGCCATTACCGGCGCTCCTCGCGGACACGCCCTTCCACCCCCGCAGCCGTCAAAGGCGAACGCTGCTCTGTTCAGCCTGCAGCTGTGCTACACTGAGACGGCGATGAGATACCTCCTAATATCGCGTCTAATCTCGTTTTGCCCTGCGTAGTGCAGGAACTCGACGTAGCATGGACTCAACAAGTCGCTGGAAGTGTCCTGCAGAAATACTGAACTACGCTTCCTCTACAGACGGTCACAATTGCGAAAGTGCTGCCGGCGCAGGGTTTTGTGCACGAACTGACCTCTCCAGTGTCTCTCATAACTGTCCGATGGCATTCGTGTCTGTCGATCTGGTAACGAAATCATTTGTTCGAATTGACAGGATATTCTTCAAACTAGTCGTGAACGACTGTGGCCCTGTGACATGGCGAGTTGTCATCCAAAAAGATTCCATTGTTGTTTGGGAACATGAAATCCATGAATGGCTGAAAATGGGCTCCAAGTAGCTGAACATAACCAATTCCACTCATTGGTTGGTTCAGCTGGACCAAAGGACCCAATCCATTCCGTGTAAACGCAGCCCACATCATTATGGAGCCACCAGCTTGCACAGTGTCTTGTTGAAAACTTGGGTCCATGATTTCGTGAGGTCTGCGCCACTCTAACATCAGCTCTTACCAACTTAAATTGGGACTCAACCGACCAGGCCACGGTTTTCCATTCCTCTAGAGTGTCAACAACTACACTCCTGGAAATTGAAATAAGAACACCGTGAATTCATTGTCCCAGGAAGGGGAAACTTTATTGACACATTCCTGGGGTCAGATACATCACATGATCACACTGACAGAACCACAGGCACATAGACACAGGCAACAGAGCATGCACAATGTCGGCACTAGTACAGTGTATATCCACCTTTCGCAGCAATGCAGGCTGCTATTCTCCCATGGAGACGATCGTAGAGATGCTGGATGTAGTCCTGTGGAACGGCTTGCCATGCCATTTCCACCTGGCGCCTCAGTTGGACCAGCGTTCGTGCTGGACGTGCAGACCGCGTGAGACGACGCTTCATCCAGTCCCAAACATGCTCAATGCGGGACAGATCCGGAGATCTTGCTGGCCAGGGTAGTTGACTTATACCTTCCAGAGCACGTTGGGTGGCACGGGATACATGCGGACGTGCATTGTCCTGTTGGAACAGCAAGTTCCCTTGCCGGTCTAGGAATGGTAGAACGATGGGTTCGATGACGGTTTGGATGTACCGTGCACTATTCAGTGTCCCCTCGACGATCACCAGTGGTGTACGGCCAGTGTAGGAGATCGCTCCCCACACCATGAAGCCGGGTGTTGGCCCTGTGTGCCTCGGTCGTATGCAGTCCTGATTGTGGCGCTCACCTGCACGGCGCCAAACACGCATACGACCATCATTGGCACCAAGGCAGAAGCGACTCTCATCGCTGAAGACGACACGTCTCCATTCGTCCCTCCATTCACGCCTGTCGCGACACCACTGGAGGCGGGCTGCACGATGTTGGGGCGTGAGCGGAAGACGGCCTAACGGTGTGCGGGACCGTAGCCCAGCTTCATGGAGACGGTTACGAATGTTCCTCGCCGATACCCCAGGAGCAACAGTGTCCCTAATTTGCTGGGAAGTGGCGGTGCGGTCCCCTACGGCACTGCGTAGGATCCTACGGTCTTGGCGTGCATCCGTGCGTCGCTGCGGTCCGATCCCAGGTCGACGGGCACGTGCACCTTCCGCCGACCACTGGCGACAACATCGATGTACTGTGGAGACCTCACGCCCCACGTGTTGAGCAATTCGGCGGTACGTCCACCCGGCCTCCCGCATGCCCACTATACGCCCTCGCTCAAAGTCCGTCAACTGCACATACGGTTCACGTCCACGCTGTCGCGGCATGCTACCAGTGTTAAAGACTGCGATGGAGCTCCGTATGCCACGGCAAACTGGCTGACACTGACGGCGGCGGTGCACAAATGCTGCGCAGCTAGCGCCATTCGACGGCCAACACCGCGGTTCCTGGTGTGTCCGCTGTGCCGTGCGTGTGATGATTGCTTGTACAGCCCTCTCGCAGTGTCCGGAGCAAGTATGGTGGGTCAGACACACCGGTGTCAATGTGTTCTTTTTTCCATTTCCAGGAGTGTACATTCACGTTGGTCTTCTGGTGCCATAGCCCATTAACACCAAATTTCGCAGCTCTGCCCTTAAGTATACTTTTGTAGTACGTCGCACATTGATTTCTACCGTTACTTCAAGCAGTGTTGCTAGTCTGTCAGCACTGACAACTCTAAGCAAACGCCGCTCCTCTCGGTCGCTACGTGAAAGCCGTCGGCCACTGCGTAATCCGTGGTCAGCTAATGCCTGAAATTTGGTACTCTCGGCACACTGTTGGGACTGTGACTCTTGCAATGTTGAATTCCCTAACGTTTTTTCCGAAATGGAATGTCCTCTGTATCTAGCTCCAACTACCGTTTCGCGTTCAAAACGTGTTAATTCCGATCGTGCGTCCATAATCACGTGAGAAACCTTTTCACATGAATCGCCTGTTACAAATTATAGCTCCGCCAGTGCACTGCACTTTTACATCTTGTGTACGAGATACTAACGCCATCTATATATATGCATATAGCTATCCCATCACCCCTGTGTACAGCATGACTGCAGTGTAGGCCAGCACGGCTGTAACACCATGTTTGCGCATAACAGCAGTCTACATAGGTCGCTGGAGGAACGAAGCGTTACAAATGATCCGGAAACCCCCAGGTCACGCGCCTATATCTGCAGAGTTTTGGGACACGTATAATGCTCATGAGTTATGACCTTTCTGCAAGTCTAAAACTTCGACTGTAGGAATCAACATCTATTCTGCAGACAAAGATTGTGTGAAAAACATCTCGCTTCTTTCGTTCCATGAGACCCAAAATGCAGCAGATATTGACACTTGGTTTTACAACGTGTTCTCCTCGTTCCGGAAGGCATTCGATACGCTGTCGCTTAACAAACAAAGTAAAATCGCACGGCGTATCAGATGAGCTTTGTGACTGGATTGAGGAGCTCATAGCAGACAGAACAAAGTATTCATTTATAACGAAGATAAATGTTCAGACCCCGAGTGGAGTTGCTAGTCTCCCATCGGGCGACTCCCCAGGTGGCGCATAAGGGATTGGTCACCAGATATGGTGGGTACCGGAGAAATAAAATACCCGTGGTGGACCAAAACTAGCGGCTTCTGCCTTGTAGCGTGATACTAACTTATCAAGTCTGAAGGAAGAAAACCTTGAGAATAAATCACCTGGTCCCCCCAGGTTGTATGTTGTGCAGTGATCCAGCTCCCAACTTACGTGAAAAAATTAAAATGCTAAAAAACTTAATTGATTGTGGAATGGGAGCCACAGGGAAAGAAGAGAAGACGCCCTATGGCTCCAAAATGTACGATTAACAATGAGAAGACTTGGCGCAGAGGAAGACGATACGCAAGATCAAAACACCTGGAGGGATATCCTGAGGAGATAAATTAAGATATTATATAACAGGTGTAATAATTTCAGGGTATTTGTTATGTTGAAGAAAAATCTTTATGTAGAGGAAAATCTCAATAAATAAATAAAATAAAAATCTTCAGACGTTAAAGGACCTTCGGGCATGCTCGAAGATAGTGGTACAGGATTCCTATTGTATTGTCATACGCAAACGACCTAGCAGATAACGTCAGAAGCGCCATGAGGTTGTTCGCAGATGATGCTGCTGTATGTACAGAAGTCGCCACGCTAGAAAATTGTAGCGAGATGCAAGAGGACCTACAAAGGTTAGACCTTGTTGCGGGGATCGGCACTTCACTCTCAACATGAGAAAATTGTAACGCACTGCACATAAATAGGACGAAATTACTGAATCATTGAAAGCTGGCGTATCCTTAAAAGTGCCAGCCCCTATACTTTCATTAAGTTCAGATTGGTGGCGGCTCTATGCTCAGCCTTCAAATCTTTCAAATGGCTCTGAGCACTATGGGACTTAACTTCTGAGGTCGTCAGTCCCCTAGAACTTAGAACTACTTAAACCTAACTAACCTAAAGACATCACACACACCCATGCCAGAGGCAGGATTCGAACCTGCGACCGTAGTGGTCGTGCGGTTCCAGACTGTAGCGCCTAGAACCGCTCGGCCGCTCCGGCCGGCCTCAGCCTCCAAAATGGCGTCTCTAACGGAGATGTGTTCCAAGTAGGGAGCTGTCATTGAGTTTCTTTTGGCGCAAAAGCAGAGCATCGCTTATATTCGTAGGCGCTTGTAGAATGTCAAAAGCACGATGAGTCGTCGGGTGAGGCGTTTGTCGTCTCGCAACAAGGTAGCACAAACATGTCCTATCTCCCGTGTGACAGCCGGCCGCACACAGCTGACACTCCTGCGATGTTGGAACGTGCGGACACTCTCATTCGAGGTGATATAAGGAACACAATTAAACACCTCGCTGTTCAACAGACGCCTCTGTTGGTAGCCGAGACGCTCGTCCACTTGTTGGGGCACTCAAAGGTATGTGCCAATTGGGTTCCTCGTCGCCTAACAGATGACCACAACGAGCAACAAAGGGTCATGTGTGTGGCATTGCTTGCGCGTTGCAAGGCTGATCGTGCCAATTTTTCTGTCGAACATCGTCACAGGCGATGAAATATGGGTTCATCAGTCCTAACAGGAAACAAAGAACAAAACGGCAATCCATGGAGCAGCGCCATGTCACCTCGCCTCCGAAGAAAATGTTTAAAGCGGTGCCCTCAGCCGACAAAGTTAAGGCGACAGTCTTCTGGGACTCTGAACGGGTTCTTTTGTTTGATGTCCACCCTCGTGGTGCAACGATGAACTCTGAAGTGTATTATGCTACCATCACGAAACTGAAGAAAAGACTTGGGTTTGTTCGTCGCCACAAAAATGCAAACCAACTTCTCCTTCTCCGTGACAACACAAGACCACAAACTGGTCTGTGTCACCGATATGAACTCATAAAACTTCACTGGTCTGTTCTTCCTCATACAAAATTCAGCCCCTATCTCGCAACTTCCGACTTCCGTCTGTTTGGCCCAATGAAAGAGTGACACCGCGGAGGCAGCACGTGGATGATGGCCATGTTATTGATGCAGCAAGACGCTGATTCCGACGTCGACTAGTTGAGTGGTGCCATGTGGGCGTACAGGCCCTAGTAATAAGTTTCCATAAGACCGCCTCATTGAATGGAGATAATGTTGAAAAATAGAGTTTTGCAGTCAAAAGAGTGGGGAATAATACGGTGTATTCGAAATATGAATGAAACCAACCTGCTTTCAGAAAAAAAAAATGTTGGTTTACATATTGAACGCCCCTTGTACACTACTGGCCATTAAAACTGCTACACCAAGAAGAATTGTAGATGATAATCGGGTATTCATTGGACAAATATATTATACTAGAACTGACATGTGATTACATTTTCACGCAATTTGGGTGCATAGATCCTGAGAAATCAGTACCCAGAACAACCACCTCTGGCCATAATAACGGCCTTGATACGCCTGCGCATTGAGTCAAACAGAGCTCGGATGGCGTGTAAGGGTACAGCTGCCCATGCAGCTTCAACACGATACCACAGTACATCAAGAGTAGTGACTGGCGTATTGTGACGAGCCACTTGCTCGGCCACCACTGACAAGACGCTTTCAATTGGTGAGAGATCTGGAGAATGTGCTGGGTGCTGGCCAGGACAGCAGTCGAACATTTTCTGTATCCAGAAAGGCCCGTGCAGGACCTGCAACATGCGGTCGTGCATTATCCTGCTGAAATGTAGGGTTTCGCAGGGATAGAATGAAGGGTAGAGCCACGGGTCGTAACGTATCTGAAATGTAACGTCCACTGTTCAAAGTGCCGTCAGTGCGAACAAGAGGTGACCGAGACGTGTAACCAATGACACCCCATACCATCAAGCCGGGTGATACGCCAGTATTGTGATGACGAATACACGCTTCCAATGTGCGTTCACCGCGACGTCGCCAAACACTGATGCGACCATCATGATGCTGTAAATAAAACCTGGATTCATGCGAAAAAATGACGTTTCGCCATTCGTACACCCAGTTTCGTCGTTGAGTACACCATCGCAGGCGCTCCTGTCTGTGATGCAGCGTCAAGGGTAACCGCAGCCATGGTCTCCGAGCTGATAGTCCGTGCTGCTGCAAACGTCGTCGAACTGTTGGTGCAGATGGTTGTTGTCTTGCAAACTTCCCCATCTGTTGACTCCGGGATCGAGACGTGGCTGCACTATCCGTTACAGCCATGCGGATAAGATGCCTGTCATCTCGACTGCTAGTGATACGAGGCCGTTGGGATCCAGCATGGCGTTCCGTATTACCCTCCTGAACCCACCGATTCCATATTCTGCTAACAGTCATCGGATCTCGACCAACGCGAGCAGCAATGTCGCGATATGATGAACTGCAATAGCGTCAGGCTACAATCCGACCTTTATCAAAGTCGGAAACGTGGTGGTAGCATTTCTCCTCCTTACACGAGGCGTCACAACAACGTTTCACCAGGCAACGAACGCCGGTCAACTGCTGTTTGTGTATGAGAAATCGGTTGGAAACTTTCCCCCTGTCAGCACGTTGTAGGTGTCGCCACCGGCGCCAACCTTATGTGAATGCTCTGAAAATTGCATATCACAGCATCTTGTTCCTGTCGGTTAAATTTCGCGTCTGTAGCACGTCATCTTGGTGGTGTAGCAATTTTAATGGCCAGTCGTGTATTTAAACTGGAACGACCACATAAAACATATCGTACGAAAGAGATAGGTCTGTCTGATGTTCAGTGGAGGAATCCTCAGGAAGTGTAGTCCATCCGAAAAGGTGGTAGCAGAAGAGTGATGGACAAGCTCTTCCGTCTCCAGTGGCAGACGCTGCTAGAGAGGCATTGTGCATTACTGTATGATTCACTCTTTAAATCCCGAGATCATACGTGACTAGAAGAGTCAACGAATATATTGCTTTCCCTCAAAAACACGCTGCAAAAGTACCATGAAGATAAAATTAAGTTCGATGTCTTTTATAGGCTTATGAACAATCGTTCTACACGCGTGTCATTGGGTACTGGAATTGGAAAGTGGGGGGAGTGACAATGGTACACAATTTATCCTCCGATACTCATCATAAGGTGGACTGCAGAGTGCAGACGTGGTTATAATAAGAGGGACGCCGAGAAATACATCTACATCTACATTCGTAAGCCGCAAGCCACCGTAAGGTTCGTGGTACTCTGGTATTGCTGCGAAAGGAGCGTTGCAGTCACCATGTTACTCCAGTAAATGGTCACTCGGTGACTGTCAACTTGCTAGAAGGAAACAGACAGTACAACTTCTTTCCTGCTTCTCACATTATTTAGGTGTCAGTCTCTGTGCAGTTAATTTTTGTGGAGGCATGAGTATCTACCAGGTGATCAAAAAGTCAGTATAAATTTGAAAACTTAATAAAACACGGAATAATGTAGATAGAGAGGTAAAAGCTGACACACATGCTTGGAATGACATGGGGTTTTATTAGAATTAAAAAAAAAGTATTGCTAGACGTGTGAAAGATCTATTGCGCGCGTCGTTTGGTGATGATCGTGTGCTCAGCCGCCACTTTCGTTATGCTTGGCCTCCCAGGTCCCCAGACCTCAGTCCGTGCGATTATTGGCTTTGGCGTTACCTTAAGTCGCAAGTGTATCGTGATCGACCGACATCTCTAGGGATGCTGAAAGACAACATCCGACGCCAATGCCTCACCATAACTCCAGACATGCTTTACAGAGCTGTTCATAACATTACTCCTCGACTACAGCTATTGCTGAGGAATGATGGTGGACATATTGAGCATTTGCTGTAAAGATCATCATCTTTACTTTGTCTTACTTTGTTATGCTAATTATTGCTATTCTGATCAGATGAAGCGCCATCTGTCGGACATTTTTTGAAATTTTGTATTTTTTTGGTTTTAATAAAACCCCATGTCATTCCAAAGATGTGTGTCAATTTGTACCTTTCTATCTACATTATCCCGTGATTTATTCAGTTTTCAAATTTATGCTGACTTTTTGATCACCCGCTATGTCACCAGTGAGCGGTGAACGGACTTCTACCGATACGGCAAAATGGTAACGACGACTCTTCATTTGGGGTAGTGCTATCGAACGGCGTTCTGAGTTTCACAGCCCGTCAGTGTACGAGCCTCCCAGAAATAATTACGCACTTAAATACCATAATCCAATGTTACGATAGCATGAAGAAAAAAACCAAGAAGGAAGCTACGAAGATTAAGGTCTAATGTACCGTCAACAGCGATGTCATTGGAGACGGAATACCAACTCTTATTGGGGGCAGGGAAGGAAATCGGTTTATCCTTTCAAAGCTACCATCCCGGTTGTCGCCGAAAGTGATTTAGTAAAATCACGGAAACCTAAGACTTTAGGGCTGGACGGGGAGTTTAACCGCCATCCGCCAGCACTACACGGCTCTCTGATATCAACAGGATAAAACGTTAATTTTTAAGCCCTGGAGGGGGTTACAGTCATGAGCAATTTAATTAGAGGCAACAATTTACTAGCGTGTAATACCACTCCCACCAAGATGACAGCAGCGTCGCGTCGTGGCATTACTGCTACGGCGCGGTTCACACTGAGGCGATACAATATGCGGTAAGACACGTTGCAATAAAGGTCGCGCGACGCGACCCCTACCGGTTCCAAAACTGTTGTGTCCACTGTAGCGAAACGACAAGTGACACGTGTCTGCCTCAGTTGCGATCATGAGCGCTCTTCTTAAGTCGACGTTATCGTGGCTTCTCGTGACTTCAGGCTCAGAAAACTGAAAAAAATGAAGTATTGGATGCGCCCGTACTATGTCATAAGTATCAAAGTAGTTTGGATATGGTTTCTGGTGAACACGGAACGAACACAAATTCCGCGAATTTTACGGAGTGAGTCTAGACAGTTTCCAGATTTGGAGCAACTAGTCTCCGCTACTCTGACAAAACAGGAAGCAAATTTTCGAGTAGCTATTCTCCTGTTGAGAAGCTACTCGTTACAATAAGGTAAACTGGTGCAACTGTTTGAATAACGCTAAAAATGCCACTATGAAAAGTTTTTTTTAGTAAGAACACCTATTACAGTACTTTATTCAATGTCGTACATATATAAATATGTTAATAAAGTTAGGATAGAATTTCGCGGAATACTATATGATTCAATGTGAAGAGCATTCAGAATAAACGTTGCTGGATTTGGAGTGAGATTAGTCACCGTCTGTGATGTAACAGTGGGTGATGTACTCTGCATAGGAGTAGACAAAGTATTTAACGAAATGGTAGAATCCCATGATGATAAGGAAAATACGTGTCCCTCTGTGCTTCGTTCAGCTGCTCATTGAGAAGTAACAGGAATTTAGATTTCACATCTCTTTCACGCCTCCCACAAAGTTTTCTGAAATTAGGGAGCACAAACTGAAGAAACGTCCAGCCAGCGTCATCAGCTGATGACTCCCAGTGTCTTTTCATTTCAGCAACTCTTTCATTTACAGCTTCAGCTTGTATCGTCCGTATTGGAAAAAGAGAAACGCGAGGCAGCTCTGCACACCGCATAGCAGGTCATAGCAGCCTCGTCTGGAGTGCCTAAGTGTCAACCACATAGTGGGTAACCTCCAATATACCTAAAGTTTTTTCTGGAGAATAGAAAGAGATACAGCTTCCATTCAACGATTAAAAACAATTTCTATAGGTTCACAATATTTAGTACACAGCAATATATAACCTAAAAGCCTCCAAATGTAAATGGGACAACGACTACATTTTTCACTGTAAACTTTGCAAAATATGCCCTGCAGTTAACTTACCGTACTTGTGAACCATCACAAAAACTAAGGGAAATAGCGAAAAGAAAACCAGCTCATTATGGGGATGTCATTGGGGACTATAAAATGTGAAAAATCTATTTTTTTTACCAGTTTCCATGGAACTGTATGGGGTAGCCTGCCAAGCGGAGAGCACATGCGAATCTGAAGACCGTCGTTTTTAATTTCTTTTTTTACACAAAAAGTAAAACAATTACTAAGTTACTAAGTGGAGAGACAATTGTAGCTTTGCTACATTTACATAAAACAATTTTTATCGAGGCTCGTCTGACGACTCGAAATTTGTATCACACGACAAAATTGCGTGGAGCAACCAACACTAACTGTTTTGCCGGGCTGAACCATAGAGACACGTGTTCGTTTCGTATCGCTGTCGTCTGAGTGTGAATCTGTTAGTTGCATCGCATATGGTATCGCATTCCATTGTGAACCACACCTAAGTGACAGCATCGGGGAGCCATCCTTTCTCAAGAGGGCACACCTACCACCTACGCAGAGATTGATCGGAGCTGGACTGGCTCGATAGCGTGCCAGATGTGCTTAAAATGACTGAGATCACATGAATTGGGGTGCCGCAGAAACACGCTCGTGCCTGTGAACAGCTGTGAAAAAGGTTCAGGATCGGTAGGTTGATACAGAGTGTCAGTGAAACTGCTCCTGAAGGCAGCACGAACACTTTAAGTTATAACTGACTGAAAGTGTGACTGCACCAGTCCCATATTTATTAAACTTAGTGACTATAATTGTGGTGTCACCGCCAGACAATACACTTGCTAGGTGGTAGCCTTTAAATCGGCCACGATCCGTTAGTATACGTCGGACCCGCGTGTCGCCACTATCAGTGATTGCAGACCGAGCGCCGCCACACGGCAGGTCTATAGACACTTCCTAGCACTCGCCCAGTTGTACAGCCGACTTTGCTAGAGATGGTTAACTGACAAATTACGCTCTCATTTGCCGAGACGATAGTTAGCATAGCCTTCAGCTACGTCATTTGCTACGACCTAGCAAGGCGCCATTACCAGTTACTATTGATGCTGTAAAACATGTACCGTCAAGAGCGATGTTAACCAATTGTGGATTAAAGTTAAGTATTCCAGCAGCTACGTACTTTATTTGCTAGTCTCATATCCGTGGCCTGTTCCAGACCTCACGCCAGCCTGCGTGAGCTAAAACGCGTGCCTTTCGGCTTCCTCCTAGTGGATTGCCAGTCCACAACAATAATCATCACAAGAAAGGAATTAGATTATTAGACTTTCATTGCATCCGGAACGGATGTCCATTATCAATTTCAGTATTAGATATGATTTACTTGTTGGTTTGTGTCTCAGGATTTTCGGCTGGCGTTTCTTTTGTTGTGTATGAGTTTGTGCACAACGGTAACGAGAGGTGGGCTACAAAGTGGTGTAGCAGCTGTCGTCGTAGGAAAGCTGGACAAGAGGAGAAATTATTAGCGAACACACAAAATAGTAAACAGAAGTTTCATTTAACGTAGAGCTTCCTCCAAACGTTGCGAAGAAACTTAACAAAATAACAAACAGCAATAAAGCCCCACTGTTACGAGAAGCAAAATAAACACCTTCATGCAATGTGACAATTGCGCTGCTAATCCACGAGCTAACTGTCGAAGGCTGACTTAAGACTGAAGATTGTCGAAGGCTGCTACTGAGACAGGGTCGTGTAGCTGCCGCCAGCCATATCGCGGGGCCAGAGGCGCTCGTAGTCAGAGCCGCTGTAGGCGTGGCTCACTGGGCATGCATCATTGGATCCACCGGGTCTCCCTGCGAGCTCTGTCAGCGTCTGTCGGAAATGTGCGTTTCCAGTTCCAACTGTGAGGCGCCGGTGGAGGTCGTATCGATCTATGGAAATGGAAATGAGCGTTTGGCGTCATTGGCCGGGAGGCCCCTTACGGGGCAGGTCCGGCCGCCTAGGTGCAGGTTTTATTACATTAGACGCCACATTGGGTGATCTGCGCGCCGGATGGGGATGAAATGATAATGAAGGCAACACAACACCCAGTCCGTGAACGGAAAAACACCCCGACCTAACCGGGAATCGAACCTGGGCCCCTTAGGACGTATCGATCTATGATACTACATATTTAACCACTTAAAATCATGAAACACACTTCAGCTGAAGATCCTGATATTAAGGCAATAGGCTTTATGTCAAGAAGATGCCATAAGAACCCCAACAATTTCGATGAGGCACATCATCCACAGGCACGAATTATTCACTGTATGAAACGTCCCCTTTGAAAAATTGTACATGACTGTGCTTAAACTGACACAATATTTTTAGCGCAACGCAATCTGAATTTCAAAAATCCCTACAAAAGAATGGCCCTGACTAAGCATTAACCTATGCGTTTCACAAATCGCTTACCTCACAAAAATCTTGGTTACTCGAACTACTGCAATACAGCGAGCGCCACTACTGCCAGCTAAATAAAAGATTCAAACTACGGAAGGCACTAACTACTGATAGGCATAGTTAGCAAATGAAAGATTTTGATAGAGAACAAACAATGTATTTACCTTAATAGTGTTGAAAAATCATAATATACATAGCAGTTCATAATATCCAGTATTACAAATTTCGAAACTCCACCATCTCTCTCCCCACATCCACCACTGCTGGCGGCTCACCTCCAACTGCGCAACGCTACGCGCTGTTCACGTCCAGCTGCCCAACACTACAATGGCAGACAACAATGCAAACTAGCCACAGACTGCACACAGCACAGCCAGTGATTTTCATACAGAGAGCGCTACGTGGCGGTGGCGTTACCAATATAAGAACCTAAACAGCCTACTTACAACTGCTGCATGGAATGAAATAGCTGACGAATGTTCTGCTGAAACACATTCTGTGTCCATGGCAACTGCTGGCTGGAGGCAAGTGTGTCTCCCCATCGGACCATAGAGGTGCTCTATGGGTGACAAATCAGGGGAAGGGTCAGGACAGTCAAGGGGTCGTACACTCCTCAAGGTATCTTTTGTGTGAATTTCAGTGTGGAGTCTTGGATTATCCTGCTGGAATAGTGATTTGGTATGCAGAGCATGACAACAGGCTCTACCATTCATTCCATATACTGACAAGCATTCAACCTCCCTTCAAAAATGACCAAATCAGTCCTGTAGTTATTTTCAGTTGCTTCCCACACAATGCTTCTAGGAGTTTTAGAGATGGAGTTCTAAGGAATTACTGCTTTCTGCGATCTTTCGCCCAATCGTTGATGAACACGTTGGCGTCGATCTGATCGCCACAAACAGAAGCGAGACTCATCGCTGAACAGCGCAGAATGCCACTCAATATCCCAGCTGACTCTCGCTCTACATAATGCAAGCCCCCGTTCTCTCCACGTGCAGGTCCTGTGTTTCGATCTCCACCTGGAAAGGTCGAGTAACGTTATATACACACCTAATAGCCGTCCCAAACTCACACCACTCTCGGTGAATGGCGTTTTTCTGTACTGAAAGTAATGGGCATATGGATGAAATTTTAATCCCAAAGACATGGAGATACCGGAGTGCAAGTTTGGCGGTTTTCGGTCATGGTGTTCATGGAGTAACGCTTTCCATTTACATCAGTGCGTTTTATGGAGTTCATGTAGTGTTATATTAATTCTTTTTCAACTACTACCCTGAATTGTGTAGTACTTGCGTCTGCTGTTGTCCTGGCGTTATAAGAAATGGAAAGGGAGCTGCATTATTGGAGGACACAGGAAGCGTACTAAATGGTTCCCAGTCAGATTTATTGACATGTTAGACACAGATGACAGGGACCAGGGAGAAGTAAATAAATGTCGTGTGACTAGCACCGGCCGTCGGGTAGATCGTTCGCCAGGTGAAGTCTTTCGATGTGACGCCACTTCGGCGACTTGCGCGTCGATGGGGATGAAATGATGATCATTAGGACAACACAACACCCAGTCCCTGAGCGGAGAAAATCTCCGACCCAGCCAGGAATCGAACGCGGGCCCTTAGGATTGATATTCTGTCGCACTGACCACTCAGCTACCGGGGGCGGACCAGGGACAAGGAAAGTCGCATCACTCGTCCCTCTTACTAACGGGTTTGCGATGTTATCTCCAACTGAAACTGTAACAGGTTCAGGGCGACGCGCTTGACCTGTAAGGAAGTGTATTGTCCCGTGTCGGGGTATGGGTGTGCAGCTGCCATTGGAAAAGTACAGCAGGGGATAAATATTAGGAGCTTGTGCAATCGTTATGCACTCCTTGGGGCTATTACAACAGCCGTTGAGAAAACAGGGTGTGACCTGCTGCACGTTGTGACTTATCGGTACGTTTAACGAATGATGCCTGTGGTCTGGGCCTTGAGGTCACCATTGGACCATTCCAGCGTCTAGTACAGAACATTTTGTTTAGGTGAAAATCAGAACCATGTATAAACTTCAAAAAGTGTATGACACTGTGCTGTCAACAATAAACGAGGAGCGATCAATAAACAGCGCAAAACCACTTTTTTCTGAGAGCAGATCGGTTTAATTCAGAATTCCAGTTGGCCGTATGATTTTCCACTCCTTTGGCTACAAAACGCTATTTTTCAACATAATCTCCGTTCAGTGCGACAGCCTTACTCCACCTCACAGGGAGGACCTGTATGTCCTCATGGTACCACTCTACTGGTCGGAGGCAACGTCTTGCTGCGTCAGTAACCTCCCCATCACCCGCATATTGCTTCCCTCGGATTGCATCCTTCATTGGACCAAAGAGATGGAAGGTGCGAGATGCGGGCTGTAGCATAGAAGAGGAAGAACAGCAGGTGGACGGCTGCGTCGGCACTACCAAAAGAGACGTGCTGTTGAGTAGTGAGGTGTTTCACTGTGATCCGTCTGTCACCTCGAATGAGAATGTCCGCACGTTCCAACAATGCAAGAATCACAGCTGTGTGCGGCCAGCCAGTACACGGGAGATCGGGCGGGTTTGCGCGACCTTTTTCAGGCGATGACAAACGCCTCGCCCAATGAATCGTCATGCCTTTGTTCACTGCCAGGTCTCCGTAGACATTCTGCAAGCGCCTATGAATATCGTTGTTCTGGTTTTCCTCCAAAAGAAGCTCTTTGACAGCTTCCTTCTTGGAACGTACCTCCGTTACAGACGCTATTTTGAAGGCAACGTATGTCGTCGCCATCAGTCGGAACTCCAAGAAAATACAGGGGCTGAAGCGAGAATACTCGACGATGTCCCACAATCGAAATCGACGAGAAAAAAGTGTCATATTACTTATTGAACGACCCTCGTATTTATTTGGAGTCGGCAGGAGTCAGCCCTCATGTTCAAATGGTTCAAATGGCTCTGAGCACTATGGGACTTAACTTCTGAGGTCATCAGTCCCCTAGAACTACTTAAACCTAACTAACCTAAGGACATCACACACATCCATGCCCGAGGCAGGATTCGAACCTGCGACCGTAGCGGTCGCGCGGTTCCAGACTGTAGCGCCTAGAACCGCTCGGCCACTCCGGCCGGCAGTCCTCATGTTAATTGTGTATGTTGTCACATATGATAAAACTGATTTTCTAATGTCTTTTGATCTTATTTGTAGTCCATGTATTTTTCCTTAACTTTATCTCTAGATATGTATGACGTTTGACCCATCCGTAATTCATATCATTCCGTGAAGATGGTTCATAACCAAATCTGGCTGCAAATAAATATTATTACAGACATCACAGTGTCATGCATTTTTTGGTGTCAGCACAGAACGTTGAGAAGACAAGGCTTGCTCACGGAATTTCAACAGTTCACAGTTTCCTCGTAACTGATAGAGTCCCTCTCCTTCTGCGTGTGAGGCTCACGTGAGGATTCTTCGGTTATCTGACTCTCCATCCCGCCCAGATAATGATAGCTGAACGAGACCCCAAATGATTAGTGTAAGACCGAACGAATTGCTTCTGACAGGTGAGACTATTAAAATCCAAGCGAGAACTGCTAAAGCATTCGCAAGAAAATGTCAGCGTTGAAGCGCCCCTAAAGAGCAGTGTAGTTCACGTAACACTAAGTACAGGAAGCTGGCTGAAACTAGTAATCTGTAGCACAAGACTTTTGGTGTGAATCTAGATGCTCAACGGAAGTATAGCCTAGAGGGAAATTAAGGCAGTAGGCAAGAAATTCAAATCCACCGAGAGAGGAACAGAAGCTGCACGCGAGAGTATTCGGACAAGGCACAGGCATAAACACTGAGTCTTTTTGTCTTTCCTCAGCCTCACCTGTAGATGTAACCGAAAACTTTAGAGGAAAACTTGGGCTGTTAGTATTTATGTTCCTCAATCTTATTGTCATCAAGGGAAAAGACTTTGATAATTAAACAATCTGTTGTGATGACTAGAGTTTTGTCAGTGGTGGGCATAACAGGACGTCCACTAAAATACGAGTATTACTAAATGCTTTCATTGGAAACTAGTTATAACTAATGCTGTCTTTCAGAAGCTCACTCATGATAGAAATATGTTATATCAAATAACAACAAATACACCTAACGTCTTTGTGGATGCCAGCATTGAAACAGGTACCAGTGACACGAGACATTCGTAGCAACGATTATTTACGAAGTGCAAAGGGTGTCCAAAACAAGAAGAAAAATCTACCTCTTCAGTAATACAGAAAAAGAATCAGTAGCGTCATAACTTAAGGAAGAAATCAATAAATTTAATTCTGGATACAGGCATATAGAGGGACCATGCCCCAAGTTTAAAAGAGCAGTTACCTAGTGAAAAAGTTTATGAAGGGAGGCACCCCATGCGGTATACAGTCTCTGTTAAGTAACTTCTGAAGAAACAGTGGCTGGAGCATTGACCTATAATTAGAGTCATGTTAAACGAAATACCTTTTGGCTGTCAAAAGGGAAATGCGTGTAGGCTTCAACGATTGCTGTAGAAGAATACTATCGAAAGGCCTTATGACATTACAGTTAACCATCAGTGCTAACAGGACCTTGATAGTTTCACAGGCAACGTCAACGGCTTCATGAGATCTAGCACAATAGTCACTGGAGTGGGAAGCCACTTCCTGGACAAAATTATTTCTCCCAACGTTGTTCAATAAATAATGTCACAATATTTTTACAGCCATTAATATACACAGGAAAATGTCCTTTAAGGTGCTTCTGATTTGATGTTTCTTCAGTGAAGTACCGAAAAAATCCGACAGCGCGCAGCGAAGCGTCAAAATTACGATTGTGCAAGAGACTAGTTACGAGAAACAACTGTGATTTAATTGGGGTTGTGGAAAAGGAAACAGTGGTGAACATTTATAAAGATTTGTATGCAGTGTATGGTAGTAGTGCAGTTGATAGGAGTATTGCTGGGCGATGGGTGAAAAGAGCCAAGCGTCAGGAAGTTCAAAAACTGAGTTCCTCGATCACCAATATTCGAGACGTCCTGTCACAGTCACTGCCCCGACATGATGGATCGCGTTGGTACCATTATTCATAGGACCATCGCTTCAGAACTCGGCACTACAACTGTATACAATGGAGTATTCAAAGGTGTGCTCAAGAGTCGTTCCACGACTGCTCACAAGACACCACAAGATTCAAAGAAAAGTCATTGTATCTCAACTATTTCAGCTGTTTAAGACAACAGAGATTTGCGCTGATATGACAAAAGCCGTGAGATACGTCCTACTGTAGTGTCGGACGTCCTTTTGCACCGAGTAGTGAAGCAACACGATGTAACATGGTCTCAACAAGTTCTTGAAAATCCCCTCCAGGAACCCTACCATCATCTCTTACCAACTCAAATCTGGACTCATCGGACTAGGCCACCGTTTTACGGTCGTCTAGGGGCCAATCAATATGGTCACGACCCCAGGAGATGCGCTGTAGGCGATTTCGTGCTGTTAGCAAATACTCCCGTGTCGGTCGTCTCCTGCCATAGCCCACTACCGCCAGATTTCGCCGCACTGTCTTTACGGATACGCTCGTCGTAGTTCCCACTTTGATTTCGGCTGTTATTTTAGTGTTGCTCGTCTATCAGCACGGACAACTCTACGAATACGCCGTTGCTCTCGGTTGTTAAGTGGAGGCCGTCAGCCACTGCGTTGCCCATCGTAAGAGGTAATGTCTAACATTTAGTATTCTCCACATCCTCTCGACAAAGTCGATTTCGGAATATTGAATTTCCTAACGTTTTCCGAAATGGAATGTCCCATGCATCTGGCTCCAACTACCATTCCGCGTTCAAAATCTTTAATTCCCGTCGTGCGCTTATGATCACATCGGAAATATTTTCACACGAATGACCTGATTAAAAATGACAGCTCCCCAAACGCACTGCCTTTTTTTACACTGAAACTGGTACAGCTGCTTAATATCGTGTAGCGCCCCCGCGAGCACGCAGAACTGCTGCAACACGACGTGGCATGGACTCCACGAATGTCTAAAGTAGTGCTGGAGGCAATTGACACCATGAATCCTGCACGGCTATCCATAAATACGTAAAAGAAAGATGGGGTGGAGATCGCTTCTGAACACCACGTTGCAAGGCATCCCAGATTGCTCAGTAATGTTAATGTCTGGGGAGTCTGGCGGCCAGGTGAAGTGTTAAACTCAAAAGAGGGTTCCTGGAGCCACTCCGTGGCAATTCTGGGCGAGTGGGGTCCTGCTGAGTCCGTCGGAATGTACAATGGACATAGATGGATGAAATGGCAATTAAATCAAGACCCTAAGCTGTCGGCAGGCGTTGATATACATCAACGGGGACAGCTGACAATATGTGGCCCATCCGGGACTCGAACCCGGGATCTGCTGCTTACATGGCAGACGCTCTAACCATCTGAGCCACCGAGGACACAGGGGATAGTGCGACTGCAGGGATTTATCCTTTGTACGCTCCCCGTGAGACCCACATTCCCAACTTAATGTCCACACACTACATCCGTAGTGCCCCTGCCCATTACACTGCCGGCCGCGGTGGTCTAGCGGTTCTAGGCGCTCAGTCCGGAACCGCGTGACTGCTACGGTCGCAGGTTCGAATCCTGCCTCGGGCATGGATGTGTGTGATATCCTTAGGTTAGTTAGGTTTAAGTAGTTCTAAGTTCTAGGGGAATCATGACCACAGATGTTAAGTCCCATAGTGCTCAGAGCCATTTGAACCATTTGAACCCATTACACTCATTACTCGCGGCAGACAATCTTACCGACTCCCATAAGAGTTGGAGCAATGCGTGTGCATCCAGCACAGAAGAAGGAGGTCAGTGGCCAGTTAGCCTTAACTACACTCCTGGAAATTGAAATAAGAACACCGTGAATTCATTGTCCCAGGAAGAGGAAACTTTATTGACACATTCCTGGGGTCAGATACATTACATGATCACACTGACAGAACCACAGGCACATAGACACAGCCAACAGAGCATGCACAATGTCGGCACTAGTACAGTGTATATCCACCTTTCGCAGCAATGCAGGCTGCTATTCTCCCATGGAGACGATAGTAGAGATGCTGGATGTAGTCCTGCGGAACGGCTTGCCATGCCATTTCCACCTGGCGCCTCAGTTGGACCAGCGTTCGTGCTGGACGTGCAGACCGCGTGAGACGACGCTTCATCCAGTCCCAAACATGCTCAATGGGGGACAGATCCGGAGATCTTGCTGGCCAGGGTAGTTGACTTACACCTTCTAGAGCACGTTGGGTGGCACGGGATACATGCGGACGTGCATTGTCCTGTTGGAACAGCAAGTTCCCTTGCCGGTCTAGGAATGATAGAACGATGGGTTCGATGACGGTTTGGATGTACCGTGCACTAGTCAGTGTCCCCTCGACGATCACCAGTGGTGTACGGCCAGTGTAGGAGATCACTCCCCACACCATGATGCCGGGTGTTGGCCCTGTGTGCCTCGGTCGTATGCAGTCCTGATTGTGACGCTCACCTGCACGGCGCCAAACACGTATACGACCATCATTGGCACCAAGGCAGAAGCGACTCTCATCGCTGAAGACGACACGTCTCCATTCGTCCCTCCATTCACGCCTGTCGCGACACCACTGGAGGCGGGCTGCACGATGTTGGGGCGTGAGCGGAAGACGGCCTAACGGTGTGCGGGACCGTAGCCCAGCTTCATGGAGACGGTTGCGAATGGTCCTCGCCGATACCCCAGGAGCAACAGTGTCCCTAATTTGCTGGGAAGTGGCGGTGAGGTCCCCTACGGCACTGCGTAGGATCCTACGGTCTTGGCGTGCATCCGTGCGTCGCTGCGGTCCGGTCCCAGGTCGACGGGCACGTGCACCTTCCGCCGACCACTGGCGACAACATCGATGTACTGTGGAGACCTCAGGCCCCACGTGTTGAACAATTCGGCGGTACGTCCACCCGGCCTCCCGCATGCCCACTATACGCCCTCGCTCAAAGTCCGTCAACTGCACATACGGTTCACGTCCACGCTGTCGCGGCATGCTACCAGTGTTAAAGACTGCGATGGAGCTCCGTATGCCACGGCAAACTGGCTGACACTGACGGCGGCGGTGCACAAATGCTGCGCAGCTAGCGCCATTCGACGGCCAACACCGCGGTTCCTGGTGTGTCCGCTGTGCCGTGCGTGTGATCATTGCTTGTACAGCACTCTCGCAGTGTCCGGTGCAAGTATGGTGGGTCTGACACACCGGTGTCAATGTGTTCTTTTTTCCATTTCCAGGAGTGTATATGAAGATGGTATCTGTTCTTTCGGACATGTGTCTGTTGAGCGAACAATGTAGCGTGCAGGATATACGCTGACAACTAAAGATTATGACACCACTGACCAACGCGAGACCGAATACCGCCTGCTGAAGAGCCAAAAAAACTGGCACACCTGATTAATATCGCGTAGCGCGGAAGTGCCGCAACAAAACCACAACGTGGCATGAACTCGACAAATGTCTGAAATAGTGCTGGAGGGAATTGACACCATGAATTCTGCGGAGCTGTCCATAAATCCGTAAGAGTAAGAGGGGGTGGAGATCTCTTCTAAACAGCACGTTGCAAGGCATCCCAGATATGCTCAATAATAGTGGCCAACGGTAGTGTTTAAACTCAGAAGAGTGTTCCTGGAGCAACTCTGTAGCAATTTTTGACGTGTTGGGTGTCTCATTGTCCTGTTGGGATTGGTCAAGTCCGTCGGAATGCACAGTGGACATGAATGGATGCTGGTGATCAGACAGGATCCTTACGTACGTGTCGTCTGTCGGAGTCATATCTAGACTTAATCAGGGGTCCCATATCACTCCACTTGCACACGCCCCACACCATTACAGAGCCTCCACCAGCTTGAACAGTGCCCTGCTGACAGGCAGGGTCCATGGATTCATGAGGCCAATGCAAGAATGGCGTCATTATGGGTCGCCGCGAAAGTCGAAATGGCGTCAGAGCCCAGTATGGTGAAAGTTATGGTGATTCTCGTGTACGACTATGATGGTGTTACCCTAACGCATTACGATCCTCCACGGCAGACCATCAATGCACAGTATTATAGTTCGTTTTTGGAGCATCACCTGAGACCAGCTTTGCGAAAGAAGCGGAGACACTTTCTACGCAACCCACCAATCATTTTGCACGACAATGCGCAGGCGCATGCAGCTCAAGCTGTGGCTGCTCTTTTCGGTCGATAGAACTGGGAAGTACCGTACCATCCACCGTACTCTCCGGACTTAAGTCCTTGTGACTTTAATTTGATTCAGAAGGTGAAGGAACCACTTCGTGGCATTCGCTTCAGAACTGTTCCAGAGATTCGACAGGCAGTGACCGCTCCATTCGCACAATCAACAGAACAGGCTCTGCTAACGGTGTACTACGCCTTCCGCATCGCTGGCAACAGGTTCTACACAACGCTGGTGACTACTTTGAAAGACAGTTACAGGTTGTGAATAAATAATTGCCACTATTTAAGGTCCATCTCTCGTATTATCGCGAACGAGAGGAGAGATTGTCACGGACAAGATACGCGAGATTTGATGGCACTCATTAAAAAAAGGCGTTCTTCGTTCCGGCGAGATATTTTCTTGAAATTTTAATCTCCAGCTTGCACTCTCGACTGGAAAAATGTTTTCTTGACACCCTCCTACATAGGGAGAAGTGATCATCGTAACGAAGCAAAAGCTCGCCCTATACGGAAGACTGAGATGTTCGTCTTTCGCGCGAGCTGTTCGAGACCGGAAGGGTAGAGAAACATTGGGAAAGTGGTTCGATGAACCATCTGCCTGGCACTTCACTGTGACTTGCTGGCACTTCAGTGTGAATTGCAGAGTATTCACGTAGACGTAGATATGCATCATAAAAGAATGATAAAACAAGTAGAACCAGTGTCATATGCATATGTAAGAGTAATATTGGAGAGCGCTACGTAGAGAATTGGTGGCTCTTTTACTCTTCTTCTAGCAGTAGTGTGTTTGAAATACTTCAAATGTATGTACGCTACTGGCCATTAAAATTGCTACACCAAGAAGAAATGCAGATGATAAACGGGTATTCATTGGACGAATAGAACTGACATGTGATTACATTTTCACGCAATTTGGGTGGATAGATCCTGACAAATCAGTTCCCAGAACAACCACGTCTGGCCGTAATAACGGCCTTGATACGCCTGGGCATTGAGTCAAACAGAACTTGGATGGCGTGTACAGGTACAGCTGCCCATGCAGCTTCAACACGATACCACAGTTCATCAAGAGCAGTGACTGGCGTATTGTGACGAGCCAGTTGCTCGGCCACCATTGTGGTGAGAGATCTGGAGTATGTGCTGGCCAGGGCAGCAGTCGAACATTTTCTGCATCCAGAATGTCCCGTACAGGACCTGCAACTTGCGGTCGTGCATTATCCTGCTGAAATGTAGGGATTCGCAGGGATCGAGTGAACGGTAGCGCCACGGGTCGTAACACATCTGAAATGTAACGTCCACGGTTCAAAGTGTCGTCAATGCGAACAAGAGGTGACCGAGACGTGTAACCAATGGCACCCCATACCATCACGCCGGGTCATACACCCAGTATGGCGATGACGAATACACTCTTCCAATGTGCGTTCACCGCGATGTCGCCAAACACAGATGCGGCCATCACGATGTTTTAAACACAACATAGATTCATCCGAAAAAATGACTTTTTGCCATTCGTGCACCTAGGTTCGTCGTTGAGTACTCCATCGCAAGCGCTCCTGTCTGTGATGCAGCGTCGAGGGTAACCGCAGCCATGGTCTCCGAGCTGATAGTCCGTGCTGCTGCAAACGTCGTCGAACTGTTGGAGCAGATGGTTGTTGTCTTGCAAACGTCCCCATCTGTTGACTCAGAGATCGAGATGTGACTGACGATCCGTTACAGCCAAGAGGATAAGATGCCTGTCATCTCGACTGCTAGTGATACGAGGCCGTTGGGATCCAGCACGGCGTTCCGTATTACCCTCCTGAACCCACCGATTCCATATTCTGCTAACAGTCATCGGATCTCGACCAACGCGAGCAGCAATGTCGCGATACGATAAACCGAAATCGCGATGTGCTACAATCCGACCTTTATCAAAGTCGGAAACGTGATGGTACGCATTTCTCCTCCTTACAAGAGGCATCGCAACAACGTTTCACCAGGCAACGCCGGTCAACTGCTGTTTATGTATGAGAACTCGGTTGGAAAGTTTCCTCATGTCAACACGTTGTAGGTGTCGCCACCGGCACCAACCTTGTGTGAATGCTCTAAAAAGCTAATCATTTGCATATCACAGCATCTTCTTCCTGTCGGTTACATTTGGCGCCTGTTGCACGTCATCTTCGTGGTGTAGCAATTTTAATGGCCAGTAGTGTATTCGCAGCTGCAATTACTGGCAACCATCACCTGTATCATAGAGTGACGTAACGAAAATTTGCGCCTGGCCGGGACTCTAACCCGGATTTCCCGCTTATCGCGAGCCGTCGCCTCATCGTCAGGCTATTCGAGCACGACTCACGACCAGACTTCCGTATGTTGTCAGACATGTGTCTACAACATGTACACGTACGTCCATTGTGGATATTCCCGTAGACCGAAGGATATTTGCATGGTATTTCTTAAAACATGTCCGAAGGAGCTTTGCAACGTTTTTCTGAGCAACACAGGCTGTGCAGTGTCGTAGAAGAATATTTTGATCACGTGGGCATTTTCATGGCTGCGTCCACGCGGCCCTGTCAGGGCTGTGCAGCACTGCACTGCGGTCGGAGGGACCCGCAGAGTGAGGGCTCGGGGTGCAGGTGGGCTGTAACGTAGTGAGCAGGTAGTTTTCACGTAACCTGGGCGCAAATTGCACAGATTTCTGGTTGCGTGCAAATTTCACTGGCGCGGTTTCCACATATCCTCTTCGGACATGTCTTCGCTGGTAATCGGGACTCAGATCAAAGCGGGACTTATCACTGAAGGCAGTTCTGTTCCAGACTATGAGATTCAAGGCAGAATGTGCCCGACCCCACTAAAAATTGGCTTGTTGGTGTACAGAGGTCAATAGCAGTCGTCACAGGGGGCACCGTGAGCTCAGCCCCCTTTCTCTGAGCCCTCAGTTAATGGTCCTTGTGGTCAATAAAACACCCATTGCACGTCGGATCGATGACAATCACGAATCCGGAGCCCTGAGCGCCCTCTGACAGTTCCTCGGTCTTCACTTTCTGTCGTCTCCCTAGGCCCACCGCTTCCTTTGTAACCTCCCCCTCACTTATCGACCTTTATGACAGTGAAAAATTAAACCGCGTGCACCTAATGGAAATTTGGGAAAAGCAATCGTCACCGAAGTTAATTTGTCGGTAAAGAGGGAGAAATGGGTTACATCTAAATGAAAGGAAAAATGCAAATGAAATTGGTGGAAATTAATTTCGAGAAAAGGGTAAAATTAATAAAGAAAGTAAATGTGCGGTCGTTACGTTAACAATTAATTGGCGTTAATTAGTTATTTGAGATTTGGGGAAAATTACGGTCGCCAGTCCCTATGGACAACTACTATAATAACTGGAAATGAAATATTAATGCACATATAATTAGCACTAAAAGCGTGGCAACTGAAGGTTGACATGTGTTGTGTGAGAACTGAATGTTTGTCACACTCTGACTTAATTTAGCAAAAGAATTAATAAAACCGGAAAATTGAAGGTCAATTTAGTGACTGAAATTAATAGTGAACTTTGTTTCTGAAGCAGTACGAAATTCAATAAAATAAGGTTAGTCTTGGGCTACCTCAACAATCATTTCAAAAGCTACTTGAATCTACGCAATTTAGAAATAAGAGATTTAACTTTGAACTTGAATTAAGTGATTCTGAACAATTAACAATAGTAAAATTTAGTATGTACCAAGCTGAGCTGCAGTCACAGGTAAGCTAAAATATGGTAACAAAACTCGCACTTTTAATTTGTGCTTGTGTAATCTAAATATTGAAGCCAACTATGAATACTTTAACTGAACTTTGAAATTAAAGCAGTGAAATGGAATGATATCACTTTAATGCTGGCGTTTGAATTTCAACGACACTCGGGTTCATTCCGGAAAAGGAAGGGACCGTGCTTGGTAATGCAACTGGGACAATGAGCAACAAATGTTCATGCTAAGTTGCTGTAATTTTGCCAGGCAAATGGAATAATTTTGAAAAGCTCAGGTCTGCCATACAGTTCTAAAACTTTACGTGCTTCCAGTCTTCCTTGTTGATTGATTGAAGGTTTGAAGTCGTCGATCGAGGAGGTGGCGACAGTCACTCATTGCAGAAGCTGGATGTTGGCGCGCCTTCTTCTCGACACGGTCTCTAGGCGAAACGGGCTCTTGATGTGCGCCAGCTAATGCTTCCCGTCCGCGACACCATGTCAGAAACTATCATCGCAAGTCGAGCGCAATTACATGCTGCCAAACCTCGAAAGCGCGGCAACTCGCGGAAGCGTCTCACAACACACCTGCTCCACCGCACTACTCCAGCCAGACTCTCTCTGCTCGCGCTCCATGCGACAGAGTTAACACTACCACAGATCCTGAACACTTTGGTTCTCCACACGACCTATCGATGTAATCATTCGATATCATAGCTTTTCCTAGGCAAGACCCAGCGTAAAAATACAAATAATATTTATAAAACAAACCAATTATACATCGACATATATATATATATATATATATATATATATATATATATATATATATATATATATACAAATAGTAAAACAATTACAATATATAAAGACACAGAAATGTCATATCTTCAGGTAAAAAAATAAGGAAAAAATTTATAGTACGATAGATGGAAATAGGAGGATATGCATTTCCGGCGTTACACCTTATTGACGCTGTGTTCGGCCTTGGTTAACAAAAATGGCTCTGAGCACTATGCGACTTAACTTCTGAGGTCATCAGTCGCCTAGAACTTAGAACTAATTAAACCTAACTAACCTAAGGACATCACACACATCCGAGGCAGGATTCGAACCTGCGACAGTAGCGGTCACGCGGCTCCAGACTGAAGCTCCTAGAACCGCACGGCTACAACGGCCGGCCTTTGGTTCACCCATTCCTGTCAACATCATCGAATAGTGGCATCGCTCCTATTCAAATGTCAAGCGATTCGCCCACTACTCCAACCGTTACTTTGAGCACACCTACAAGTTCTCTCTCAGGTGTTGACATCTGCATATTGTATTCATGCACCTGTCTGCGAGGCATAGTTACTGTCCAACCGACTACACGGAATGAAATTCGCAAAGACTTTATGCCTGGTATCGGCATGTCCCCTATTTTCTATTCTTGCCAACTGCAATGTGGAATTGTGCTGTAGCGCCACAAATTCATCCACCGGCCGCCAAAGTTTACAATTTTGCGTTTTCGTCGATGCTTGTATGAATATCAATTTGTGACCAGATTGCGTAACTCCTTCGTAGTGCGTCCTTTTTTTTCGGTATTTGCGTGATAGATCGTTCCGCTTTCTGCTTCTGTGACTCCAGCGGTCGTGACAAACATGTCACATGGGGATGGTCGCTAGCAACAAAACAGGAAATAAATACCTGGCTTGGCTAGTGGAAAGGCAGTTCTTATCTAATTGAAATTTCTGTTACCCTGAATCCGAATACAACAATTACCTCGTTCCTCTCGACCATTACTTTGATTTAAAATATTGTGTGATAATATTTTGCCTTTTGATTTTGGTTATGTGCACCGATTCTAACTGAAGAATACTTGTAACGCTTGACCACTACTGTGGTTTCGACCATCGACTTAGCTTCGACACAGAAGCAATGCTCGGTCTCAACGTTTTCAGTGGGATTCGAAGAGTGACGAGTGATCTTTTTCTCCAGTGGTACAACATATGTATTGCAGTTGGGTTGCATAGCTTAGTATGTAATAAACAAATATGGAGTACACTCGGCGAAATTAAAAGCAAAGGCAAGTCACTGTTAGACGTGGAGGAGAGAGCGGAGAGATAGAAAGAGTACACTGAAGGCCTCAGCAGCGTGGGAAGAACTAACAGAAGAAGAGATGGGAGACGATGTGGAAGTTATTTGGGCTCTAGCAGTAGGGCCAGGGTTTGATAAATCTTTGGAAGACTTGCAATCAAATAAACCGGAAGGCGTAGATAACATTATTTCGTAATTTGTGAAACCATTGTGGGAAATGGCAACTGAAGAAGTATTCAAGTTGACTTACAAAATAATACTACCTGTAAAATATGTTATGCACCTTAAGATGTGACATGCGTGTTACATCATGTAACACTGGTATGGGTGGTGTACGAAATAATGGGATCTTATGTGCTCTCAGTTAAGGTGCATGAAATAGCTGCCACGCCATTTTTATTTTGTTCACCCTGTAGAATCCATGAACTTCAAGAAATACTATCAGACTTCTGAAAAAATCAGCCAAACCATCCCGAAAATAGCAAGGAAACAGGAGTGCAAGAAATGTCGCACAAACAACTTTACTGCTAATGCAGCCAAGTTGTTGACAAGAATAATATACAAAAGGATGGAAAATAAAGTTGAGGATCTGTTAGATGGCGATCAGTCTGGATTTAGGAAAGGTGATGATGATGATTATGATGTCGGTTTGTGGGGCGCTCAACATCGTGGTTATCAGCGTCCGTACAAGTTCCCAATCTTTCCATTCATTTCTAGTCTCGCCTCGTCTCGAATGATAATGAGATGATGAGGACAGCACAAACACCCAGTCCCCGGGCGGAGAAAATCCCCGACCAGGCCGGTTTACGAAAGGTAAAAAGGTAAGCTAACAAGACAGTTTCATAGGCTTTGTCGGCCCAGAAAAAGCGTTCGACGATGTAAAGTGGCAAGAAATGTTCGAAATTCTCAGAAAAGTGTGTGTAAGCGGTAGGGACAGACGGATAATGTAAGGAAGGAAGGAAGATTGGGTTTAACGTCCCGTCGCCATTGGGTTCATTAGGGACGGAGCACAAGCTCGGATTGTGTTAAGAATGAGGAAGGAAATCAGCCGTGCCCTTTCATAGGGACCATCGCAGCAATTACCTGGAGCGATTTAGTGAAATCACGGAAAACCTAAATCTGGATGGCCGGACGCGGGTTTTAACCGTCGTCCTCCGGAATGCGAGGGTAAATATACTATATGTACGAAAACCAAGAGGGAAGGGGAACAGAAGACCATGAACGAAGTGCTCGGGTTAGAGCTGATACAAGACACAGATGTAGTCTTCCATCCTTACTTTTCAGTCTATAAATCGAAGAAGTAATAACGGAAGTAAAAGAAAGATTTAGAAGTGGCATTACAATTCAGAGTGAAATGATATCAGTGGTGAGTTTTACTGACAACAATGCTATTGTCAGTAAAACTAGAGAAAAATTTCAGGACCAGTTGAATGGAAGCAATAGCTTAAAGAACAGACACTGTAGAGAGATAAAACCGAAGAAAGACGAAAGTAGTGGGGAGTAGCAAACAAGAGATAAGCGATGACATTAAAACAAGAACTGGGGACCGTAAACAAGACGGCGTGGAGCAACTCTACAGCCTTGGAAGCAAAATATCACAAGAGGGAGGAAGCAATGAGGAGGACTAGAACAGGCAATGGGAGCATTCATTGCTGACGAAAGTGTACTAGAATCAAATGGAGACTTTAATTTCATGACGAAGTTTGTGAGAATGTACGTTTGGAGCACAATAGTTTATGGAAGTGAAACATGAACTGTAGAAACGGGGAAAAGAAGAGTAGAATCAAATCATTTAATATATGGTGTTAAAAATAGATGTTGAAAATCAGGTGGATTGATAAGGAATGAAGAGTTTCTCTGCAGAACAGACTAAGGCATGAGCATATAGAAAACATTCGCAGAGTGGCACGACATGTGCTAATACATCAAGGAATGACTTCTGTAGTACTGTAGGGAGCTGTAGAGGGTAAAAGGGAGGGAAGCTAGAGACTGGAATATATCCAACAAATAAATAATTGAGCACGTTGGGTGCAAGTGCTATTTGGAGATGAAGAGCTTAGTAAAGGAAAGGAATTTGTGAGTGACCGCATCAGACAAAGGATAGGAATTTGTGAGTGACCGCATCAGACCAATCAGAAGACTGATATTACTTGTAGAATAATGCCCATATTATACGGATAGACATGGAATAAAACATAGGAAGACTATTCACACGCCGGCCGATGTGGCCGAGCGGTTCTAGGCGCTTCAGTCTAGAAACCGCGCGACCGCTACGGTCGCAGGTTCGAATCCTGCCTCTGGCACGGATGTGTGTGATATCCTTAGGTTAATTATGTTTAAGTAGTTCTAGGGGACTGATGACCTCAGATGTTAAGTCCCATAGTGCTGAGAGCCATTAGTATTCACACAGATGCGAAGTTCGAATACTGCGAGAGCATATCCGTTGTTAATTTCTTCCTCCAGTCGTTAAATCTTCTGTAGCAGTCTTTTTCTTCAAATCATTCGATAGCTCAGAGACTGCGAGTCAAAGGTAAGGGCATGGTGCAAGAGGACGTTATGTATAGCAGGTAGAAGGTGTAGCAGCTCATCATGCAATATATGAAACTGAACCAGGGCTGCCGTATTTATTAAAGAAGACGCGGTACCTATTCTGCCCCAGGGAAGTACCAAGCAGGGTGAAACAGGTTATTTTTCCAGAATGAGATTTTCACTCTGCATCGGAGTGTGCGCTAATATGAAACTTCCTGGCAGATTAAAACTGTGTGCCGAACCGAGACTCGAACTCGGGACCTTTGCCTTTCGCGGGCAAGTGCTCTACCAACTGAGTTTGGAAGGTAGGAGACGAGGTACTGGCAGAAGTAAAGCTGTGAGAGTGGGGCGTGAGTCGTGCTGGGGTATGTCATTTGGTAGAGCACTTGCCCGCGAAAGGCAAAGGTCCCGAGTTCGAGTCTCGGTCCGGCACACAGTTTTAATCTGCCCGGAAGTTTCAAGTTATTTTTCATTTATTTTCAAAACGTTTCAGGGGTTTCGGCTTTACTGTCGGCAGCCCTTCCCCAAATTTATACAGCGCCGGTAGCAGGTGTTTGTACTAGCTGATAGCACGAGGTGTCTTCCGCGCCGCCATTGTCGGGCCACACGCAGCGCGGCTGCCCAGTTCTTGCCTCGGGAGAGGTCCCGCCCTGGTTTTTACCACTGCGGAGGCAGCACGCAGTTCCCTGGCCGTGCGCTGGTCACGGAGACCTCAGGCCACGGTCTCGATATGGTGCAGGTGTGCTCGCACCCTCACTCCACGCAGTAATAGCCCTCGTAGATACGTTGTAAAGGCTGGTGCGCTGTGGTACAGGCATCTCCACACGTGGCCGTGCCCGGCGGTACAGCTATTACCGCGCACTAGTTCGTGCAGCTGCATGAGGCTTATAAACGGTAATCCAAGCGGGACACTGACCTTCCCGAGCGTTACTTCATCCTGTGGCTGAGGACACACTGGACGACAGTATTGGTGGTCAGCACGCGGTTCTCCCCATGGGTGTCTGTAGAAATTTTTCAAAGGCAGGGCAGGGGGGTGCGGGGGGAGGGGGGGGGGCAAGGGGGCAATATTCGAAACTTTCCTTCTTTGACGTAATTGGTTTGGTGAGTTTGAAAACATGTCTTGCCCTAAGAACAAGGAGGAAAGGAAACGTAATTTGTCTCGTAAGATTGATTGCTATGTGATTAGTATTTTTGAGTTGGATAGCTGTGGTACCTAAACTGGAAACATAATTCAACACTATATTCAAAACGCATCTCTTCATGTTACTAATATGAACATGGATACTATGAAACGTCCCCTTAGAAAAATTATAAATGACTGTGCTTAAACTCACACACAATATTTTTAGCGCAACGCAATCTGACTTTCAATAATCCCTACAAAAGAATGGCCCTAACTAACATTAACCTATACCTTTCACAAATAACTTATCTCACAAAAATCTTCGTTACTCGAACTACTGCAATACAGCGAGTGCCAGCTAAATAAAAGATTCTAACTACTGAAGGCACTAACTACTGATAGGCATGGTTAGCAAATGAAAGATTTTGATAGAGAAAAAACAATGTATTTACCTTAATAGTGTTCAAAAGTCATAATATATATAGCAGTTCATGACATCCATGCTTACAAATGTACTGTTTCTGATGGACACACGTCCAGATCATCCGCTCTCAAAATTCCACCATTTCTCTCCCCACATACACCACTGCTGGCGGCTCACCTCCAACTGCGCAACGCTACGCGCTGTTAACAGCCAACAGCTCAACACTACAATAGCGAATATTACAACAATGCCACCCAGCCACAGACTGCACACAGCACAGCCAGTGATTTTCATACAGAGCGTTACGTGGCGTTACCAATTAAAAACCTAAACAGCCTACTTACAGATACCATGTTTTTGATTCAACGATGTGTAATTACATTCTCATATGAATAAATCCAGTGTATCCAACGAGCTACGAAATTAAGCTAGTAGATATTCGCAAAAACAGGTCATTCATACATCCCTAATGTTAGAGATAACTCAAAATTTAAAATCTGAAAGAAGAGCAAAAAGTCAGAATTGCTGAGAAAATCGTGTTGGATATCAACGATAATGGCAAATTAACCTCTTAATGCCGAGTGTTAGATGACGGTAAGTTTGGCTTCAGGAAAGGTAAAGGCACGAGAGAGGCAATTCTGAAGTTGCGGTTGCTGATGGAAGCAAGACTAAAGAAAAATAAAGACTCATTCGTAGAATTTGTCGACCTGGAAAAACCGCTCGACAATGTAATATGGTGCAAGATGTTCGAAATTCTGAGAAAAATAGGGGTAAGCTGTAGGTTCAAAATGTCTCTGAGCACTATGGGACTTAACACACATCAGTCCCCTACAACGTAGAACTACTTAAACCTAACTAACCTAGGGACAGCACACAACACCCAGTCGTCACGAGGCGTCAATCTCTGACCCCGCCGGGAATCGAACCCGGAAACCCGGGCGTGGGAAGTGAGAACGCTACCGCACGACCACGAGCTGCGGACGGTAAGCTGTAGGGAGAGACGGATAACGTACGAATTGTACAAGAGCCAAAATGGAATAATAAGAGCCGATGAAGTGTTCGTAATAAAAGGGGTTTAAGACAGGGATGGAAGCTTTCGCCTCTACTGTGGAATTCATACATCGAAGAAGCAATGTTGGAAATAAAAGAAAGGTTCAGGAGTGTAATTAAAATTCATGTTGGAAGGATATCAATGATACGATTCGCTGATGACATTGCTATCTTGAGTGAAAATAGAGAATAATTACACGATATGAACACTCTAATGAATAAAGAATATGGATTGAGAGTAAATCGAAGAAAGACAAAAGCAATGAGAAGCATCAGAAATGAGAACAGTGAGAAACTTAACATCAGGACTGATAGTCACGAAGTAGATGAAGATATGGAATTCTGGTATCTAGGCAGCAAAATAAGGAGCAAAAGGGCGGACTACCACAGGCAAAAACGGCATTCCTAGCCAAGAGATGTGTACTAGTAACAAACATAGGCCTCAATTTGAGGAATAAATTTCTGAGAATGTACGCTTGGAGCACAGCATTGTGTGGTAGTGAAACATGGACTGTGGGAAAACCGGAATAGAAGAGAATAGGAGCATTTGAGATGTGGTGCTACAGAAAAATGTTGAAAATTAGATGGACTGATAACGTAGGGAATGAAGAGATTCCGCGCAGAATCGGAGAGGAAAGGAATATGTGGAAAACACTGACAGGGAGAAAGGGCAGGATGATCGGACATCTGTTAATACTCAGGGAATGACTTCCATGGTACTAGAGGGAACTGTAGAGGGCAAAACTGTAGAGTAAGACAGGGATTGAAATACGTCCAGCAGATAATTGAAGACGTAGAGTGCACGTTCTACTCTGAGATGAAGAGGTTGGCACAAGAGAGGAATTCGTGGTTGGTCGCATCAAACCTGTCAGAAGACCGATGACGCAAAAAAAAAAAGAAAAAAAAAGAAAAAAAAAAAAAAAGGAAGTCGGGTGCAACGAAGTCGCATCTTACCAATGCTGTAATTGTAACTGGCACATTAACTGTTACCGAATACCAGTGCTGGCAGGTGCTGATTCTTCATGAAGCTACCAACGTTTCTGACAAGTACTGCATTCTCCTGAGTGATTCGGGCACCTCTAACGCGCCATGATGTTTTATTTTTATCTTTTACCTAGAAATTTATTCAGGCATTAAGGGGTTAACACCCCTTGGAACCGCGCGACTGCTACGGTCGCAGGTTCGAATCCTGCCTCCGGTATGGATGTTTGTGATGTCCTTAGGTTAGTTAGATTTAAGTAGTTCTAAGTTCTAGGGGACTGATGACCCCAGATGTTAAGTCCCATAGTGCTCAGAGCCATTCATGGGTTTTCTTTTTCCACAGAAAAATGGTAAACCACGGTTCCGATCCGGTGTGCACCTTGGGGAGAGTGTGATCTTGAGGGAATCGGGGACAAATGACTGGCACGTATACTGGTACCATGTTTATGAGTTGGGAATCCGCGACGGAATCAGTGCGCCAGAGTATTAGACTGACCCCTCTTCTGCAGATCGGTAAGGACTAAACGAGGAAACAAAAGGAAAAGATTGAAGACTTGTTTCGGGATCGTTCTGTAAAGGCCCGTATCCATCTACACTATACATCAACGTCGAAACCGCGACTACAACTAGGAATCGTCATACACTGAGCTGACAACAGTCATGGGATGCCTCCTAATATCGTCTAATATCGTGTCGGACCTCCTTTTGCCCGGCGTAGTGCAGCAGCTCGAGCTGGCACGGACTCGACAAGCCGTTGGAAGTCCCCTACAGAAATAATGAGCCATGATACGTCTTTAGCTGTCCACAATTGCGTAAGTGTCACTGTTGTAGGATTTCATGCATGAACCGACCTCTCGATTATGTCCCACAAATATTCTATGGACCTCATGGCAGCGATCTGGGTGGCCAAACTACTCGCGCGAATCGTCCAGAATGTTCTTCAAACCAATCGCGAACAATTGTGGCTCGATGAAGTGATGCATCGTCATCTACACTCCTGGAAATGGAAAAAAGAACACATTGACACCGGTGTGTCAGACCCACCATACTTGCTCCGGACACTGCGAGAGGGCTGTACAAGCAATGATCACACGCACGGCACAGCGGACACACCAGGAAACGCGGTGTTGGCCGTCGAATGGCGCTAGCTGCGCAGCATTTGTGCACCGCCGCCGTCAGTGTCAGCCAGTTTGCCGTGGCATACGGAGCTCCATCGCAGTCTTTAACACTGGTAGCATGCCGCGACAGCGTGGACGTGAACCGTATGTGCAGTTGACGGACTTTGAGCGAGGGCGTATAGTGGGCATGCGGGAGGCCGGGTGGACGTACCGCCGAATTGCTCAACACGTGGGGCGTGAGGTCTCGACAGTACATCGATGTTGTCGCCAGTGGTCGGCGGAAGGTGCACGTGCCCGTCGACCTGGGACCGGACCGCAGCGACGCACGGATGCACGCCAAGACCGTAGGATCCTACGCAGTGCCGTAGGGGACCGCACCGCCACTTCCCAGCAAATTAGGGACACTGTTGCTCCTAGGGTATCGGCGAGGACCATTCGCAACCGTCTCCATGAAGCTGGGCTACGGTCCCGCACACCGTTAGGCCGTCTTCCGCTCACGCCCCAACATCGTGCAGCCCGCCTCCAGTGGTGTCGCGACAGGCGTGAATGGAGGGACGAATGGAGACGTGTCGTCTTCAGCGATGAGAGTCGCTTCTGCCTTGGTGCCAATGATGGCCGTATACGTGTTTGGCGCCGTGCAGGTGAGCGCCACAATCAGGACTGCATACGACCGAGGCACACAGGGCCAACACCCGGCATCATGGTGTGGGGAGCGATCTCCTACACTGGCCGTACTCCACTGGTGATCGTCGAGGGGACACTGAATAGTGCATGGTACATCCAAAACGTCATCGAACCCATCGTTCTACCATTCCTAGACCGGCAAGGGAACTTGCCGTTCCAACAGGACAATGCACGTGCGCATGTATCCCGTGCCACCCAACGTGCTCTAGAAGGTGTAAGTCAACTACCCTGGCCAGCAAGATCTCCGGATCTGTCCCCCATTGAGCATGTTTGGGACTGGATGAAGCGTCGTCTCACGCGGTCTGCACGTCCAGCACGAACGCTGGTCCAACTGAGGCGCCAGGTGGAAATGGCATGGCAAGCCGTTCCACAGGACTACATCCAGCATCTCTACGATCGTCTCCATGGGAGAATAGCAGCCTGCATTGCTGCGAAAGGTGGATATACACTGTACTAGTGCCGACATTGTGCATGCTCTGTTGCCTGTGTCTATGTGCCTGTGGTTCTGTCAGTGTGATCATGTGATGTATCTGACTCCAGGAATGTGTCAATAAAGTTTCCCATTCCTGGGACAATGAATTCACGGTGTTCTTATTTCAATTTCCAGGAGTGTATAAAAATTCCATCGTTGTTTAAGAACATGAAATCCATGAATAGCTCCAAATGGTGTCCAAGTAGCCGAATATAAACATTTCTACTCAATAATCCGTTCAGTTTGACCAGAAGACCCAGTACATTCCATGTAAACACAGTCCACACCATTATCGAGCCACCATCAGGTTACAAAGTGCTTTGTTGACAACTTGGATCCATGGCTTCGTGGGGTTCGCGCCACACTCGAACCTTACCACCAGCTCTTACCAACTGAAGTCGGGATTCATCTGACCAGGCCACAGTTTTACAGCCGGCTAGGATCCAACCGAGATGGTCACGATGCCAGAAGAGGCGCTGAAGGCTATGTTGTGCTGTTACCAAAGGCACTCGGCGTCGGTCATCTGCTGTCATAGCCCATTAACACCAAATTTCGCCGCACTGTCCTAACGGATATGTTCATCGTGCGCCCCACATAGAGTTCTGTGGTGATTTCACACAGTGTTGATTGTCACTTAGCACACGCAACTCTACGCAAACTCCGCTTCACTCGATTGTTCAATGAAGGCCGCCGGTCCCTGCGTTGTCCGTGATGAGAGGTAATAAAAATTCTCGCCACACTCTTGACGCTGAGGATCGCGGAATAGAAGAACAGATGTAGTGGTAAACACTATATAATTGCCGGTCGTCAAATGTCGTTATGTGTACAAAATACTTCCAGAGTAACTACTCTTAGTGTCGTGTGTCGTACATAGTACTGATTGGACAACAAAAATACTACGATGAGTGCGGCATTCTGCCATTCAGTTATACTGTGTGTGTGTGTGTGAGTGTGTGTGTGTGTGTGTGTGTGTGTGTGAGTGTGATAGAGACAGACAGAGAGAGAGAGAGAGAGAGAGAGATAGAGAGGCAAAATTTTTTTTCTGCTTTGCGGGAAATAAATACCAATGGTTAAGGAACAAAGACATCTTCGGATTACTGAAAACAATGAACAAATCAGATTATTGAAAAACCATAACGTATTATGTTAGTCAATCGTGGATAACACAGCAGTGCAAGTCTAATGGCTTCTGCTGCTGCTGATAATAATGAATGTGTCAGTAACAGTAAAAATTTTCGTTTTTGACGTTTTTGATCTTTTTATGTTGCGTCAACGGAGTTTTGATGCTTCTGATTAAATATAACTGTACTCACCGTCATAGGTTTCGGTAAAACGGCAAGGGGGATGGGGGAGGGTTGACGGCAAACAGATGCACTTGCTACTTGCCCCCAGTAATCTATTTACTTTTTTCAAATGGATTACCGCCCCCAATTTTCAGTCAGTTTTAATTAGACTTGTCGCTGTAATAACTGTGTTCCTCGATCGAAAAAATTTGGTTTCAACAATAACAACGGAACTTACTTGGCTTTCGTGATGTTCATAGTAAATTATCCCGGTTTCCTCTGGCTCGGCGACCGTTTCGGCGCTGACGATGGCTGCGCGCCTTTACACTAATATGACGGGTGGTAATAAACTCTTAACTACCACATCGAAAAGAAGAAAGCTACATAATTAATTTTTTGTTTATTTGCTGGTACTTGTCTGTAGTCCCGGTACAACAAAATGACCCAGACCATTGACGACGAATAATTTATTGCGCTATTTCCTTTTCTGTCTTTGAAGGGCAACAAGGCCTCAATAATTCACGCAGTATTGGCAGAAGTATACTGTCGACGTATTGTGCGTGATATGTGGGTAGATGGCGGAAAAGCTCTCAGCGTGTTTGAAGAAATATGAATGAGAGAGAAGGAAGTGATACATCTCTCTTTGAAGACTCGTGATTTGCAAAACTAGTTGAGGCCCAAGCGCTCGAAGGTTAGTGGATCACAATGGAGGCGGTGGTGGAAAAAGTGAATGTTAGCCATGGACTAGTTTCCATAATCTTGCGCGACATTTTGAACACGTGAAGGGTTGTTGCCCGCTGGGTTTCACAACTGTTCACACTCGTTCAAGAAGCTCTCCGAACCGAGGCAGCAGCGGAAATGTTACGGCTATGTCAGACCACTCCAACTGACTCTTTTAGTCATCGAATCACCAGCGATGAGTGCTGAGTGACCACTAGAACCCCCAAAATAAAGAAGCAAAACAAGAACTTGAAACATGTCCATCCATCACTGCCGTAAAAGCGAAGACTCAACCAACATCGGACAAGGTGACACTGATTGTGTTCCGCGGCTGTCAACCTGTCCCAGGAGCATACTCCCGAAATCCGACAAGGTTACGATAGGCTGTAGCAACGCAGAGTCGCAAGAAAGCTGACTAAGGGGGTGATCGTGTTTCAGGACAGCGCCTTACCACGTTCTGCACAGGGCAGAAACACACATGCTGCTTGTTTGGGCTACCAAATTTTCAAACTTTTCCTCTCCCGCCCCTTGCCCCGTTTCTCCTGACATGGCACTCCACTCAGTGGCTTCTTCCTCATTATTTGGATGAGGAAATCATTGTGTGGCAGGCATTTGCAGAATGACGACGATGTGATGTTCGAGGCGATATATTTTGTTAACAGTCAAAACGCAGACTTTTATAACCAAGGTCGCCCATCTTTGGGGTAAAAGTGTCCACTGAACGATGAATTTGCAGAGAAAGACTAACGCCTTCGCCAAGCTTCATGGTCACAGCATCTTTTGTATTCAAAGAAAAGTACGAAACACTGGCGGATAAATTGCATTTCTTTTTAGAAAAATTAGGGTACTGAATTAACGAGCTGTTCAACGCCGTCTTCCGTTTTATTAGAAAAATGGTTTGTAGAATATTACCCAAATTGCTTGTTCTCCACTTACAAGGGCTAAGTTTCATGGTCGCAAACTGATTTTTTTCGTGGTTATAATTATAATCTTAAGAGTATCCCTCGAATATCAACCAGCTCTCTGTAATTTCCTAGTTCACGCCAATATTGAGCTACAGGAACGGTCTAGTCCAACACCCCAGTTCTTAAGTTGATCAACAATTCCCCCTTCCCTGCACATCCACAAGATAATCATGTGTGTTTTATATGTGGTCAACATTCGTCGCTAATTAACATATTCTCTCTATCTGCACAACATAATCTCCACCTTAGTCAGTTCACAGCCTACACTGCAACAGACTGGAGGGACTATTTTCATTTTCCAACGGCAGAGCGTGATTGTAGCAGAACCTGAAGAACACGACCCTGTACCTGATGTGTCACTAATAGAACTTGATATTTTCCGCACTGGGGATGAAAAGAAATGAGACTTTATTTTAGTCATATTCGAAAAAAATGTCGCGTCCAGCAGTTGACACATTTACGATATCGACAAGCTTAAAACACTGAACATGATCTAGATAAAGAATTGCAAATTCTGGAACTCATTAGAAAAACTGAACAGCAAATTGTCTTGCTAGGGACATCATGGCTCTCTTGGTTTGAAGGTATGGTTGTACTGAACAGTTTTATGTGGTTTTAAGGAGGTTTACCATAGCCATCTAGATGAATTCTGAGTCTGCTTTATAATTTACACTAAAAACCCGAAACACTCACGAAATACACCTTTGTTCATTTGAAATTATGCCAGTCACTATTAAAAAATAAAAGACTTGAATTTTTGTAAGTAAACAAAGGCATCATAGAAATTTTCGAGTTGTTGGAGGTGAATATCTCATCAAAGGAAGAGAAAATTATACAAACAAGTCAAAAATTTTCATTCTCTAGTCATTAATGATACAACATTTCTCAAAAGCTTCACATCACAAACTGATAATTAATGTCAAAAATCTTGTCTAGTTGCCAGACCATAGAATGTCAAACTCAAACACACCTGTATGGTGTGAAATGATTTTTTGGCATTATCTATATGTATCTCTACATGTAAAGGTGTGTATGTGTGTGTGTGTGTGTGTGTGTGTGTGTGTGTGTGCACATGTGTATATGTCCACCATCTTCTTCCAAACCCTACATCGATTTCAACTAAAACTGGTACTCAGGTAGGGCAATTCATGAGTATCAGCACTGTGGGGGTTAGAGACTCTTAGCTTCCACAGGAGCAGACATATGGAGAAAAATGCCTTCCTTATCCTCCTGGTTTGCAGGGCAGTCTATATCTTGGGGGGATGGAAAAATGGTGTTGAAGCACCTGACATCTAGGCTGCCCTGCATAACAGGTATGTGTTGAAAGTAGTGTCAGCCTTTATCATCTAGTTTTACAGGGGCCACTAGTGTGGATGTGTGTAGCTCAGGGAAGATTGAGATGGACAGGCACAGAGAGAAGAGGAGGAGGGGATGGATAGTGAGAGATGGAGAGACAGAGAGAGAGAGAGAGAGAGAGAGAGAGAGAGAGAGAGAGAGAGAGAGCAGGAAAGAATGGATATAAGAAGGGGCAGGGGATGGATAGGGAGAGAGGACAGATGATGATAAGTAGGGAGAGAGGGCACGAGGAGATGTGCAGAGAGATGGAGGCAGGAGGATATGGACAGAGAATGGGGAGGATGAAAGGATGAGATGGACAGAGAGAGAGGGGAGGAGGTGGGGATGGATAAACATATGGGAGGAGATGGTTGGAGAGAGGGGAGGAGGAGATGGATAGAGAACAAGGAGGTGGGGAGATCCAGGAGGCAGGCAGATAGTGTAGAGGGGGAGTAGATAGGTGGGAAAGGGAGGGGGAAGGAGGAGGTGGACAGAGAGGGGGGGCAAAGGGTATCGACAGATTGAGGAAGACAAAGTTAGGGTCAGAGAGGGTGGGGAACAGGATGGCGGTGGGAGGATGAGCTGGATAGAGAGACAGGGGGAGGAAGGCATTTATACAGAGAGGGGAGGAAGATATCTACGCAGTGTGTGTATCGAACGCTTAAGTGAGCGAAGCTACAGGGAAAAGGCTAGTATCACACTACGGTCAAGAATATTCTCCTTACACCAACTGACTTGGGTGTCCACATAGATAACCCTACAAACGAGTGAGGTGAGGGGATGGGCAGTGATCGTATTAGTCTTCCATTATCTATCCAACCGTCACTGAAGGCGTCATGCAGATAATCTAAAACAATGTAATTTAAGTCCACTGGAATTTGTAGATCATTTACTTTTATTTTCAGGGGCTCATCTTATAGCAAGCGTAAAAAAAGTCTACTGAACTAAACCCTTGTTAATAGAAGCTATAAGAAGTGCTGTGAGAAGATGTGTAATTAGCAGGCGGTCACCTACAATTCCAGCCCACGTATTAATCTTTAATTAATTTATCTAGGCCAAATCGTAGCATTCATGCAAGAAAACTAATTACGAAAATCTGCTATTACCCTTTCTGTAATCAGGACTGAAGATACGAACTACAGTTGACAGTATGACTAATAAACCATCGACAGAAGTTTGCTGGGTTATGTGAAGATATCTATACATCAACAGTCCATGAAGTACACTACATATGACACTACGAAATTTATGTGGTGCTATGCTGATGTATTGTGATCCGATACCAGGATCTTGTTCGACAGGAAGCAGGATGCGTTCTTTCTTGTCAGCTTACAAACAAATCCTGACCTACCCTGTTTCACCATTTGTAAGTAGGCTGTTTAGGTTTTTATATTGGTAACGCCACGTAGCGCTCTGTATGAAAATCACTGGCTGTGCTGTGTGCAGTCTGTGGTTGGGTGGCATTGTTGTAATATTCGCTATTGTAGTGTTGGGCAGTTGGCTGTTAACAGCGCGTAGCGTTGCGCAGTTGGAGGTGAGCCGCCAGCGGTGGTGGATGTGGGGAAGTGAGATGGCGGAGTTTTGAGAGCGGATGATCTGGACGTGTGTCCATCAGAAACAGTACATTTGTAAGAATGGATGTCATGAACTGCTGTATATATTATGACTTTTGAACACTATTAAGGTAAATACATTGTTTGTTCTCTATCAAAATCTTTCATTTGCTAACCATGCCTATCAGTAGTTAGTGCCTTCAGTAGTTTGAATCTTTTATTTAGTTGGCAGTAGTGGCGCTCGCTGTATTGCAGTAGTTCGAGTAACGAAGATTTTTGTGAGGTAAGTGATTTGTGAAAGGTATAGGTTAATGTTAGTCAGGGCCTTTCTTTTGTAGGAATTATTGAAAGTCAGATTGCGTTGCGCTAAAAAAATATTGTGTGTCAGTTTAGTGTTGATCAGAATAGGTAAAGAGCGAAATGTCTGGGTACGTTCAGTTCTGCTCAGCTGTTTGAAAATCAAATAACGGGATTTACCAGCACAGTAATTCACTAATTTTTCTAAGGGGACGTTTCACATTTATCTTGCCACGAATACTATGTCAGCAGCGCTCCGAAAACGGGCAGTAAAGGTTAAATAACTCGGCTGTTTTGCCACAGCTGTCCAGCATCGCGTCTATTACCATACTCGTATTCGTGCGCGAAAATCGCATCTACTTGCGCATTGAAAGAATAACCTTCCCTGGTTAATTGACAGCTCACATCTGCCACACACGTAGCACTGGGTGAGGCATAATGGACGGACGTTTAACAGCAAAACAATATATCGTTACTTGAGCTTCAAAAATTTTTATTTACTGAATAATACTCAAATGATATCACAGTTTTACAAAGTAATGCTTGAAAACAACGTTTCCCAGGTGACGGCCGTTTCCTGCGATTTACTTCTCAAGCCGCTTTCGGAAACTGACTTACACTCTCTGCAACATTCCTCTGTCAATCTGAACGACTTCCACACGAACTGCTTCCTTCAGTTCTTCAAGTGTACGTGGTTTATGCTCGTGTACGCGTGACTTGAGGTAACCCTACAGAAAGTAATCGTACATGGACAAAGAGGGAAACGACGCGACCACGAAAAACAGTTGGAATAGCTTCCACTGACATTCTTGCTATGTGAACTGTGGCCCCATCCTGCTGAAACCAAACTCGCCGGATAGGAATGCGTTTTCTTCTTACGAGGTGCATTCAAGTTCTAAGGCCTCCGATTTTTTTTCTCCGGACTGGAAAGAGATAGAAACATGCGCATTGTTTTAAAATGAGGCCGCGTTCATTGTCAATACGTCCCAGAGATGGCAGCACCGTACGGCAGATGGAATTTTACCGCCAGCGGCGAGAATGAGAACTGTTTTAAATACTTAAAATGGCGACGTTTTCCTTACATGAAAAGCGTGCAATCATTCGTTTTCTGAATTTGCGTGGTGTGAAACCAATTGAAATTCATCGACAGTTGAAGGAGACATGTGGTGATGGAGTTATGGATGTGTCGAAAGTGCATTCGTGGGTGCGACAGTTTAATGAAGGCAGAACATCGTGTGACAACAAACCGAAACAATCTCGGGCTCACACAAGCCAGTCTGACGACATGATCGAGAAACTAGAGAGAATTGTTTTGGGGGGTCGGCGAATGACTGTTGAACAGATCGCCTCCAGAGTTGGCATTTCTGTGGGTTCTGTGCACACAATCCTGCATGACGACCTGAAAATGCGAAAAGTGTCATCCAGGAGGGTGCCACGAGTGCTGACGGACGACCACATGGCTGCCCGTGTGGCATGTTGCCAAGCAATGTTGACTCGCAACGACAGCATGAATGGGACTTTCTTTTCGTCGGTTGTGACAATGGATGAGACGCGGATGCCATTTTTCAATCCAGAAACAAAGCGCCAGTCAGCTCAATGGAAGCACACAGATTCACCGCCACCAAAAAAATTTCGGGTAACCACCAGTGCTGAAAAAATGATGGTGTCCATGTTCTGGGACAGCGAGGGCGTAATCCTTACCCACTGCGTTCCAAAGGGTACTACGGTAACAGGTGCATCCTACGAAAATGTTTTGAAGAACAAATTCCTTCCTGCACTGCAACAAATACGTCCGGGAAGGGCTGCGCGTGTGCTGTTTCACCAAGCCACGCACCCGCACATCGAGCTAACGTTACGCAACAGTTTCTTCGTGATAATAACTTTGCTCCCTACTCACCTGACCTGGCTCCTAGTGACTTTTGGCTTTTTCCAACAATGAAAGACACTCTCCATGGCCGCACATTCACCAGCCGTGCTGCTATTGCCTCAGCGATTTTCCAGTGGTCAAAACAGACTCCTAAAGAAGCCTTCGCCGCTGCCATGGAGTCATGGCGTCAGCATTGTGAAAAATGTGTACGTCTGCAGGGCGATTACGTCGAGAAGTAACGCTAGTTTCATCGATTTCGGGTGAGTAGTTAATTAGGAAAAAAATCGGAGGCCTTAGAACTTGAATGCACCTCGTAGTTCAGGTAGAAGGAATTTAGTGATCATCTGTCTATAACGTTCCGAGATTACACGTACAGCATTCCCTCTATCGTCTTAGAAAAAGTATGGACCAGTAACATCTGTACCAGTTACAGCATATAATACAGTCACCTTGGGACTATGTAATGGTCTCTCAAGCATTACGTTGGATTTTCCCTCGCCCAATACCAATATTTCTGCTGATTTACAATGACGTTCAAATGATAACGACCTTCATTACTCCATTTCTGGAGCAAAATTTAGACCCTGTACAGGATCTCTAAAAGTTCAACTGTTGCATCATGGCGATTTTTTTTGGGATGGAATCCTAGATCAATATGCAAAATACGCCTTACTAAACGATTACTGAAGAGCAGTTCAGCAGAGCGTCTCCTAGCAGATCGACCGGGAGTACGGAGCATGACTTGCCGAACTTTTTCAACATTTTCCGCAGTGCGTACTGAGCGAGGAGCGCTTGGTAGTTTTCTGTTCATCGCTGTTCCTCGTGAACGAAACGACTCAACCCAACGTAAAATAGTGTTACGAGTGGTAACACTACCATGCCCCGCAAGATTGAAAGGCGACGAAACTCACGTGGAACTGCATCGATAGGCTCATTATTACGCACAAAATTATCGTAAACAAACATACTATGTTGCACAGTCCACGGCTCCACAGCCTCGACTAAACAAAATTGCAGGGGCTACCAGACACGTGAACATATCAATCCCTCAACTCCTACTACCTGAGCCTACACCGTTTGCTTGTAACGCCGGAAATGCATATCCTCCTATTTCCATCTATTGTACTATTTTTTTTCCTTGCTTTGTTACCTCAAGATATGACATTTCTGTCTCTTTGTATATTGTAATTGTTTTACTATTTGTATATTTATGCATTTATGTCGATGTATAATTGGTTTGTTTCGTAAATATTATTTGTATTTTTACGCTGGGTCTTGCCTAGGGAAAACTGCTATCGAACGATTACGGCGATAGGTCGTGTGAAGAATCAAAGTGTGTAGGATCTTTGGTAGTGTTAACTCTGCCGCGGAGAGCGCGGGCTGAGCAGAAGGTGTGTGGCGGGAGTAGCGAGTGGAGCAGGTGTGTTGTGTGACGCTCCCGCGAGTTGCCGCGCTTTCGGGGTTTGGCAGCATGTAATTGCGCTCGACTTGCGATGATAGTTTCCGACATGGTGTCGCGGACGGGAAACATTAACTAGTGCACATCAAGAGCCCGTTTCGTCTGGTGACCGTGTCGAGAAGAAGGCGCGCCAACATCCAGCTTCTGCAACAGCGACGGCCGACAATGAGTGACTGTCGCCACCTCCTCGATCGACGGCTTCAAACCTTCAATCCACCAACAAGGAAGACTGGAAGCAAGTAAAGTTTTAGAGCTGTATGGCAGACCTCAGCTTTTAATCTTGTTCCATTTTCGTCACTATAATTACAGCAACTTAGCATGAACGTTTGTTGCTCATTGTCCCAATTGCATTACCAAGCAGAGTCCCTTCCTTTTCCGAAATGAACCCGAGTGTCGTTGAAATTTAAACGCCAGCACTAAAGTAATATAGCTAATTCTATTTCACTGCTTTAATTTCAAAGTTCAGTTAGCTGGCTACAATATTCAGATTATACAAGCACAAATTAAGAGTGCGAGTTTTGTTACCATATTTTAGCTTACCTGTGACTGCAGCTCAGCTTGGTACGTACTAGATTTTACTATTGTTAATTGTTCAGAATCATTTAATTCAGGCTCAAAGTTAAATCTCTTCTTTCTAAATTGCGTAGATTCAAGTAGCTTTTGAAATGATTGTTGAGGTAGTCCAAGACTAACCGTATTTTACTGAATTTCGATGTGCTTCAGAAAGAAAGCTCGCTATTAACTTCAGTCACTAAATTAACTTTCGATTTTCCGGTTTTATTAATTCTTTTACTAAATTAAGTCAGGGTGTAGCGAAATTTATTACTTCTGACAAACTTTCAGTTTTCACACTACACGTGTCAACCTTCAGTTGCCACGCTTCTAGTGCTAATTATATGTGTAATAACCTTTCTTTTTCAGTTACTATAGTAATTGTCCTTAGGACTGGCGACCGTGATTTCCCTCAAATCTCAAATACCTAATTACCGCTAGTTAATTGTTAACGTAACGGCTGCACATTTACTTTCTTTATTAACTTTACCCCTTTTCAAAATTAATTTCCACCAGTTTCATTAGCACATTTCCTTTCATTTAGATGTAACCCTTTCCTCCCTCTTTACCGACAGGTTAACTTCGGTGACGATTGCTTTTACAAAATTCCCATTAGGTACACGCGGTTTCATTTTTCACTGTCATTAAGGACGGTAAGTGAGGGGGAGGTTACATGCTCTAGAAACGTCCGTCCTTTCTGTCTCACCCTCTATTCAAGGCAAGGTAATCTGCATTGCAGATAAATGCCAAACGTAAGTGTATCCCCATAACAAAATATCATGATTAGAGATACAAGGAGTGAATCAGCAGAGATATTATCAGTAGGCCACTATGATCTATGAAAGTCAATTTTAAGTATTGGTAACAAACTTCACTTGCTGAATGTCGCATTGATCTTAAACTTTCTTTATAACTCATCGATTCCTTGGAACACTTTTTTTTTTCGTTCTCTGGTGAGGAAAATAGACCTCGAAGTCTGACAAAGTGCGTCAGTGCTAGGTAATCATTCTTTTAATTGTGTTTTCTCCTTCTCTATCTGAAACATTAGTCAATGGAACTCCATGACTTGTTGCTCGTTGAATGCGCTGGTTCCTCTCAGATCAACAAAGTTGAACAATGGCGTGTGTCGCCAGTACTTGGACTGGTAACTGTCCGGGTATGTGACGTTGGCAATTTTCTCTTTGCTTTTCCAGCAAAGGGGAGGAGGGGTGGCGTCGCAGAATCTCATGATCATCAGACTTTGCGACAGCGTCCTCGGTTAAATTTTAGAAACTTGCCCCCTTTTGAATAAATTTCTGGGGACACCCATATGTTTGTTACATACGCAGCCCTAATCGTGACAGTAATTAATACAGTACGTTTACCGGCCACTCTCACGGTGCTGGCACGGTAACTCAGCGTGTTCGGTCAGAGGTTCAAATGGTTCAAATGGCTCTGAGCACTATGGGACTTAACATCTATGGTCATCAGTCCCCTAGAACTTAGAACTACTTAAACCTAACTAACCTAAGGACATCACACAACACCCAGCCATCACGAGGCAGAGAAAATCCCTGACCCCGCCGGGAATCGAACCCGGTAACCCGGGCGTGGGAAGCGAGAACGCTACCGCACGACCACGAGATGCGGGCGTTCGGTCAGAGGACTGGTTGCTCTTTGTAAAATAAAAAAACTGAGTGAACTCTTCAGCGATTAACTTGGTGGGGTGTCCCCCACTGAAAAAAAGGGAGGGGGGTGGAAACGCCGGTTCACGTCGGACCACCGAAGTTAAGCAGCGTCGGTCGTGGCCAGTACTCGGATGGGTGACCGTCCGGGTGTGCCGCGGTATTGGCATTTTTTCCCCTTTGCTTTTACGGTTGAGGGGTCAGGAGGTGGTGGTGGCGAGATCCTTGATCAACACGCTATGCGCCAGATATCTTGGTTTCTAATCCAGATTGCTCTGCAGTGTCTCATGGAGTGAGGGCATGTGACACTGTTGATAATGATCCGTCCAACGGACGGGGATGTTAAGGGGGGTTTACTGTCTTTTGGCTCAAAAAATCAATTTTTTTAAAATTGCATTTTTGGATCCATAAAAGTGTTTAGAATTCACCCCTGAAACGGTTTTTCCGGATACGGGACGGAAATGTTTGTTATTCGCGGTATAGCAAAAAAATGCACCTGCTTGAAATTGGTCTTTTTTACGCACCAGTTTTTTTTCTTTCGGAGGGCGAGTTATTGTATTGTTATAGCTTAGGAGGAAACACACAAAATTCAAATGAAAGTTTGAACGCGTTTGTTTGGAAGGTAGCCCCCAAGCATTTGCATTCTGGTGTGAAGGCTCTGGAGACTGCGATTTTCCTGACAGTGAGCAGCTTCAAAGAAGGGTATTCAGCAATTCTGAAGACCATGACAACGATGGACCTCACCCTGGGACTCTATTGGACGCATTTCGCCAAGCATTCGGACGACCACCGGATTCAAGCGGCCGAAAACCGCTTGTCACCGGCAGTACGAGCGGCTCTGGAGCAGCGCAGGATGGCCCAGATGGAGGAGAACGTCCTCTATGAGGAAGAGGAAGGACTAGTTTATGGACTCGGAATAGCAGATTGAAGGTAAGTTACATAATATTGCATTTATATGTAGTCAAAACTTCAAACGCGTTTCTCTCGAAATGACTTTTTTTTCTTTTTTTTTTTTTTTTTTTTTTTACTGCGCGGCATGGTAACTTCAAATCTACTGAACCGATTGGCATGATTTTTTGTTTCCGACGAAGCTAACTAAATTGTCCAGGAGTTGTACCACTTTTATTCCGATCCATCCACTATAAATATTTTTACTTGGCCGACAAAAAATCGAGGAAAAAAACCCTATTTTTTCAAATGGCCGCCATTTCGTTTCCTAAGGTTCAAATAACTTAAGCGAGGTACAACTCCTAAAGAATATTATATCCTTTGCTAACGTCAACTCAATTTTGATTCCAGACGAACCGGCAGACCTGTGACATGCCGCGCGTGGAGGTCTACATAAAAAATTTTGTTTCGCTCCGACGGCACTTCCACCTTTGCTCTTCGACATTTCCGGTAGAAAAAAAAAACCAGTTTGTAGAGGATATATCAGTAAACATTTTTAACAAATTTGACATTGTTATCTATAACACATCCCGAGAAAAAAATTTTCAAAGTACAACACTGATCAACACTAAACTGACACACAATATTTTCAGCGCAACTCAATCTGACTTTCAAAAATCCCTACAAAAGAATGGCCCTGACTAACAATAACCTATACCTTTCATGAATCACTTACCTCACAAAAATCTTCGTTACTCGAACTACTGCAACACAGCGACCGCCACTACTGCCAGCTAAATAAAAGATTCTAACTACTGAAGGCACTAACTACTGATAGGCATAGTCAGCAAATGAAAGATTTTGATAGAGAACAAACAGTGTATTTACCTTGATAATGTTTAAAAGTCATAATATAGATATCAGTTCATGATATCCAGTATTACAAATTTACTCTTCCTGGCGGACACACGTCCAGATCATCCGCTCTTAAAATTCCGCCATCTCTCTCCCCACATGCACCACTGCTGGCGGCTCACCTCCAACTGCACAACGCGCCAAGCGGTTCTAGGCGCTACAGTCTGGAACCGCGCGACCGCTACGGTCACAGGTTCGAATCCTGCCTCGGGCATGGATGTGCGTGATGTCCTTAGGTTAGTTAGGTTTAAGTAGTTCTAAGTTCTAGGGGACTGATGATCTCAGACATTAAGTCCCATAGTTCTCAGAGCCATTTGAACCATTTTTTTGCTACGTGACGTTACCAACATAAAACCTAAACAGCCTACTTACAACGTCTAAATCCAGTTTGTTCATATGGTACCACAGAATTAATCTAGTCTCGTATTCGGTGTAAGACCATCATATTAAAGAGTTTTTTTAAGCACATCTGAGTAGAGACATTGGCTGAAAGTATTAAGCAGCTACTCCTTCTTTCCTTGGATTTTTGTTAGCAATAACTTTAGCTCTCTTATGATCTACTGGTAGCGTTCCTGTGCGGATAATTTGGCTAAAAAGCCGCAATAGCTACTCTCTAGATCCACTCTGCACCAAAAAGTCAGGGTAGACAGTGATTCCCGAAGTTTTACATTATTTCTCGTCCGGCTCAGCAGCGTGGAACTTGTAGCGCAGTCGAGCCGCTGATACTCATTGCTAGAAATGTGTGAGAATTCTGTAACGAGTGTGTGTTCCCAGATGCCTGAACGGGGCAAGTGCCTTCCCCGTCCACTTTGTGGTACGTACCCGTAGGCCATAGCCTACACAGGCTGTGCCTAAAATGTGGCCCTAAGCACGAGGAGAGTGGGGATCCCACAGCAGCATAGATCTGATTCCTCAGTGGTGACATAAATTCTGGGGCGGTAAAGTTGAATGGCAGTAGATGACCTACGACCAGACAATGAATTCGCCGCTCGGTAGCAATAGGCAGCCCGGCGCGGCGCGGCGCGGCGCAGCGTGGCGACAGCGGCGGAACACACGAGGCGCACAGGTGTGACGGCGCCAGCGGGCGGGGAGGGGAGGGGAGGGCACTGTTTACACTGGCGCCAATCGCCGGTCAAGGTTCACCGGCCGCCGGCCAATGGCGGCGCCCGTCTCATTACGCGGGAGGCGGGCCGTCCGCGCACACAAAGGGAAGAACAAAACGCCGCCTCCCACCCCACCCCATCCCAGCTTCATCACCGCTCCTCCTCCTCCTCCTCCTTCTCCTCCTCATCTTCCTCCTGCTTATTCCCATTCTCGTTCCGGGACTCATTCCCCTCCGGCCAGTTAATGGCTGCACTCGCGCCTATTACCGCGCGTTAGTGCGTCCGCTGCCTGAGGAGTGGCAGGTATATTCGCTCAGCCGGTCTACTGCTGCGGCTTGAAGTTCATTTGCACTGCTGGCGCGCCTACCCGTTGCGCTTGCTTTAAGCGCCACTTTGACACTAACGCTCTTACAGACAGCTTGACGTAACTTCCTAGCAGGGAGGAACATCTTACGTAACGTATTGTTCGCTGAATGGAAGTGGAACAGCCTGATGCTAATGTAAAACTAAGTAAAACTAATAGTCATGAGCTTCACAAGCCGCTCTCCCTCATACTAAACGCAAGTGACTTCAATTACAAAGGAAACGCTGTGCAGTTAACATTGAGGGATATGTCGTACAGTCATCAGGTTGTATCTTCACTGACGCAAAAGCTCTACTTGGACTACGTTGATGAGTTATCCAACACTTTATCTGCAGCTTAAAATTCGAGCCTCTCAAGTTAACTTTGTAGTAACGGATGATGTTATATGCTACTATTCCACTGTAAACATTTTGTCAGATAAGGGAGAAAAAACTGAAGCATTAGCTGGCTATTCTGCTCCTCTGTCAATCAACATTATTTTTTAGGTGGTAGTGGAAACAATATACACGGCGTCCACCTGAAGTCTCCCCGATTTCCGAATTTTAATAAAAAAATGAAAAAGACTGTGAGACGTACGAGGTCGTGCTGACAAGCAATGCTCCTGAATTTTTTTTATGTGAAAACTCTTTAACCTTCCTAAATAAAACATTGCTCCTCTCGCATCGACATAGTTATGTTACACACTCAACCGATATTGAGAACAGAATAAAAAATTCGGAGGCATTAGTTTTCAGCACGCTCTCGTAGATACGACGTGCGGCACCATGTAAGGAAACTCAAAAAATTTTGCACAAGGAATTAATGCACTTCTGCATACGCTTCTTTCGTAACCAGCAAAATGTCTAGACGATACTCCGTCTCAGGCTTTTCCATCCACAATTCATCTGTGGAGGCCGCAAAGGTCACGTGTATTTCGCCTAACCCGACGGGAAGAAATCCGGAGAGGTTATATCCGGAGATCGCAGTGGCCACTTGGCTGGTCCATCCAGTATCTCAGTTGCACATTGCACGGCAAATCTGCGAGCCCTTTCACTTCAGTGGTTGTACAATATGAACTTTGTAAGCGTGCAATAACACTCGTTTATGCCGCACCTTGCGAACTGTTGAGCGGGTGGTGTTTAGCTCTCGTGATGCTCGGCAAACTGACTTTGATGGGCTTCTTTGCAAGGTCTCTCTTATCTCCTCTATCATTTCGTCAGGTGTTACTTTCCTGCAAAAACCTGACAGACAGTTTACGCTACCAGCGGGTAGGAAGTTGTCTTACCAAGCCTTAACGGCTTAACGTATGGTGGTTCACTTCGAAATTCACTTCGGAAATCTCATTGCGCAGCGATGAGTTATTTCATTTCCGCACACCACACCAAGCATTGGGCTCTCTTCTGAGGAGTGGAGACTTCTGGTCATTATTTAGGGCATGAAAGAAAGCAAAAGGAATAACTGAAAACTTTTTTAGGCGACTTACATCTGTAAACAGCAAGTATGGATTTTTGAAGATTGCATTTGGGAAGCAGGGAGGTTTCATGTGAACACCATATAATTATTCATTCGTTAAGACGCCCTGGAGATGTCACTGCAGATTTCACAAAATAGTTTCTGTCTGATTGTAGCGGAAAAGGAATAATAATAGTAACAATAATACTTGGAACAAGATAAATAATAGCCGTGATGCAAACAAAGCATGAACACAAAATGAAAAACTGTGAGAAGATTTGTCGAAATAGGCAGATAACATCGCCTTTAGTAGCAAAACGATGGAAAAAATTTATTTTCCTTATTTTCTGGAGATCTTCCACGTGACTGAGAATGGACTACGAAAGAAATATTTTGATATGTCTTTACCAGTAAGTAAATAATAATGAGGAAGACAGAAAAAATAAAGGAATTTGAAAAAAGGAAAAAACTTCTAAGAATTGCAAACAGCAGAACGAAGGGTTTTTGGACGGAAATAATACTTTTAAACAGACGTAAAAAGCAAAAAATTCGAACAGAGTGAAAAAAAGGCGAGCAGAACACAAAGAGAGTCTGAACTAATATCCGTAGGATAGCCTAATGCTGTTTTCAATGTGGGGTCATTACCAGAATTTTAAGGAAGTATGTCTTACATGACCCTAAAATTTCTACTCGTATGATCAGCATCTCTGTCACATTCTGTACGAAAAAGTAGCACTGTCAACGAGGCATTCACAGGAAATTTAATAAAGTTTTTTTACGAATTGAAGAGTAACTTGACAGCAATTCTACTTTATGACATATTCCTGCAATAGTTGAGTTCTGTCTAAACAAGGTACTGCTTGTTTTCCACTTGCCTTTGTTTATCCGTTTCTGAATTTTCTTACTAAATTAGGAGTCTGTATTTACATTACAGCTAGTTGTCTTCAAGCGTAATCAATAGTCCTGAACTCAACTTTCACAGCTGGATGAATCAGCGTTAAGGAATGTAAACTATACTTTGATAACGACCAAAACAGTCTTCAAGCTATTTTTTGTTATCAGCATACGTAATTAAACGCCTAAAATTAAACAACACATCTTTTACAGTTAATCCTGCTCTCCTGTTGGAATACGCACCAGCAAAATATTTATAAAAGTGTTGTTCTTATAGTCTGTATTCTCCGGTGTTTACACTATCCTACTGCGTTTGTATTATTTGGCAGCTCAGAATCAATTGACATGGAGGTATGCAGCTTTTGCTGTTAACTATACAGAGATAACTTCGGTAGCAATGTTACTAATTTTTATTTAATTACACGAAAGATATCTCGTTTAAGAATTATACCAAGAACTGCAGGATGGGCTAAATCGTGTCTTTAGTAGTAGGGATGAAATTTAGAGTCTAAACATTAGCCGCTTCAGTTAAGTAAACTCGTTTGGAAATTCCCCGAAACGCTACTTTCAAAATGTTCAAAATGACGCATTCTCTTGAACTCCTGTAACACGGTTGTAAGTTACCTTGTAAAATGTCATTCTGTGTCACAAACGCACGAATTGTGGAGGAAACAGGTTTTATTTTTATTTTCATCTAACGTCGGCCGGTTCGATAATGTAGCCGAAACCGCCGTTCCACGTAACAATTCTCTCTCTTACAATAGCAAAAAACAATTAACAGTGAAATCTAAAAGTGAATCAGTGATCAGAATGCTGCATAAATAAATCCATGGTGGGAGGGACTGGTAGGCTCGTTTAGAGTCCTTAACGCTGCTGCTGAAATTACTGTACAATACGGAACTAGGAGAAAAGCTGCATATAATTAACAGGATATCTACGGTATTATATGCGCCAAATAATGAGGCATTTGTGTACAGGAACAAAGGGACAACGATTCCGTCAATAGAGTGCGCATATTTGACGAATGAACAAAAAAAAGTGCTTATAGTGGATAAAATTAAAATTCACTTTCCCAGATAAGCGAGGCAGCGCAAATATCATTTAAAGGAAAGCCAACAATATATTATTTTACGGTTTTAATATTTACGATCTGCTTGCTTCTCATACGCTTCTCGTTACAGATGTAGTAAAAGTCACCTGTATTTTCAGTAACACCCTGCAAATGTTTGTGTCAGTTAACAGCAGGGATGTGCTCCTAGGGAACACCTATTACATACCTCTATTTCTCTTAGACACGTTTGAGAAGCAGTTAACACAGTATGCACGAAGCATATGTTGAATGATATTATATGTGGTCCTTAAGATCGGAATTTCAAATCGACGAATGTATTTTTCGTATTCAGGTACGACAAACCACTGGATGAATTACTGTTATAAAGGGTTTTCAGTATATTTTTGTTACTCAGTTTCCTGAGAAGAAAGCAAAATAGACTTTACATGCGGATATAGAAGACTTAACATATTTATTGGTTAAATAATGTCGTCATTTACATACTTTGGGGACTTTTTACCGGATCGGGTAGGTACCATCCTGAACAGAAACTCCTGTGGAGTGAAGTACCAGTTACGTGAAATAATAAATTTTATCTTCTCACGAGTGCTGAAAATTACTGATAATAAACTGCTGTGACTGGATTTATGTGAGTTAACTTCTTTTCTAGGCACAGCAGGTAGAGCTGTAAACTATGTATCGCAGATGACACATTGGTGGATAGTACTTCGCTATGAAAAAAGAAAATATCAAAGTAAATGGTTGAAGCTTTCATTCAGATGCTGAAATGAGTTATATTCATTCGTAATTTTGTTTATTTACTTTCAAAAAGTTTGATCAGTAAAAGAGAGTGATTTGAGCAATATGCTAGTAACATTTAGTTCATAACTAATCGAATCACGAAGTAGGGAAAAGTAAGATTAAGGCTTAATATCCCGTTCTTTAGAGACGAAACACAAGATCAGATTGGACATTGATGAAAGAGATGGGTGTATTGCTGCTTAAAGAGATCATCACGATAATCGCCTTGAGTAATTTCGGGAGGACAAATACAAATGCAAATAGTGTATACGGACGATTGGGCGGGAAGTTGAACCCCTCTAATCCAGAATGCGGGGTCAATGTTTTAATTTCTTCGCCATCTCACTCAGTTGCGACAATAATGAGTCTAACCCTTACATTTAGACTTTAGATTGCTTCTGCAGATATGCGTAGGCAGTGATGACTAAAAGTGTTAATAGAGTTAAAATAACTTAAATATTGTTACCTCATAAGTTGCCCCGTCAGTCTTTATCCTATGGTTCATTATACGCAGTTCTCCATTCCTGACGACTATTGGCTATGGTATTCAACTGAGCATAAATTTTGCAACCCACGTCAACGATAGTCTACCTTAGACCATTTGTTCTCTCCTTTCGCCATTCCTTCAACTGCAGTTTGCCGGCCGGAGTGACCGTGCGGTTCTAGGCGCTTCAGTCTGGAACTGCGCGACCGCGACGGTCGCAGGTTCGAATCCTGCCTCGGGCATGGATGTGTGTGATGTCCGTAGGTTAGTTAGGTTTACGTAGTTCTAAGTTCTAGGGGACTGATAACCTCAGAAGTTAAGTCCCATAGTGCTCAGAGCCATTTGAACCATTTCAACTGCAGTTTTCAGCAACGAGTCATGCGACTACTTTACTTTTTATTTTTATTTTTATTGGGCTGTATTAATGTAAGGTGGCAAATGATAATGCATTGAACTACTGAGCTTTTTCCCGTTAATCCAGAAGTTTTGATAAACATTTACTTATTTCGAGCGTGATTACAAATCGATCAGTATCAGCTTCTGAAATTGAGCAACAAGGATCCAAAGCAGATACACTTAACGAAAGTGCCTGGATTTCAAATGTGATTAGAAACATTTCAAATATTCAATATCAATCTGTGACCAACGACTGATTTTCAGCACAGCTTTCACTGCATGAGTTTTTCCTGTCTTCCTCTTAATGACAGTTCTAGCCAGGTAAGGAGAAAAAGATGTTAACGACCAATAGAAGTCAACACTGTTCATCGTCGAATGTACCAAAAGAAAAGAATTAGGAAAAGAGTCTGAAATAATCTGTATAATCACAAAGACTATTTAGAAAAGACTAATTTTTTTACAAAAAGAATACATTGTCTTCTGCGCAAAGTAACACTGATTGGAGACTTGTTTGTGTTAGTACCGAATTGACTGCTGATTTATCAAACCCAGCATAGACATCCATATGTGACGTCTTCAAGGAATAAAGGTGGTAGGGTTCAAGCTGAATGACACACAGTATTGTTTTAAGTAAATTACGTCTTTTTATTATAAATGGTTATTTTGTTCTATCTGTTATAAAACGCTCTTCTGTCGAAATTTTATTGTAATATTATCGCAGTATTTCATTTCCCTTCAGAGTCAACACATTATGTACCATCTTACTCTAACAGAACCTATACCAACTTCCTGTTGTAATGTGTTTCTTTCGTTTCAGCTCGAAGACATCTGATATGAGTCCTCCAGCGACAACCTTTGTGTTGCAGATTAAAGTGTTGTGATTTAATGTATCCAACGGCATTGACGCCGTTCATCCAAAATAAAATAGTATTTAATTTTATTTATTTATTGTTTAATTAACTGGACCAGCTTAGTGCCTTACACCGGACAAGGAGCAACAGATATCAAAATATACTACAAAACTTTCACAATAATATTAGTTTTCATTAATAATAATAATAATAATAATAATAATAATAACAAGAATAACAATAAATGCCAACAAAAATTGATTATTTTAGCATAATTGAAGGCCTGGATAGTGTTGTCAAACGCTGAACGGGTAACGAAAGAGAAGAAAACTGAATTGAGTTTGATTGACGCAATTTCAATAAAGGTCTCTGTAGATAAGAGGTAGGAGGAAGGCGCAGAAAGGGTAGTGGGGGAGGGAGGGTTGACAAGAGTGAGGTGCAGACAGGTTATGGAGGAGATAGCTATTGTCATAGAAGGTAGACCAGTAACTGTCTTTTGAAGTTTGAAAGAAGTTTAATGTCTCCGATGGTTTGAGGAGGAGTGTTCCAAAATTAGGATACTGATACAGAAAATACTTTTCAGAAGATGACTCTGTTGTGCAGTGGTACAGAGACAATTTTAACTTGTTGCCAACGAGTATTCCTGCTATCCTGTTCAGATAGCAGTGTAAGAGTTGAAAATAATTAAGAGGGAGTGGAATGACTGAGAAGACAATAGAGAAAACATATGATCGAAATAGCGTACGTCATAAACGTATCGCACACAAACATTCATCGTCAGCTCCAGGAGCAGTGAGTACTCTTACAAAAGTACTTGGAGAATACGATTACCATAACCAAGTATGGAGGGTATTACTGAGTTTACGAGTTCCTTTTTAAGCACGAGAAGAAAAGAATTTTTTATATTTTGGTAGTGAATGAAATGACGTTAACACCTTCTTACAGACTGCAGTTCTGTGTTCAGTTTAGCCTAACTGGTGGTCCAGCATTAGCCCCAAGTTCTTTGCAAAAAATGAATAACTTATTACTGTTCCGTTTAGGCTTAAGTGTAGAATTGACAGTCTTTTGTGGGATTGCTTGTGTTTTAGATGAGTAACGTTTCTACGTAAGCATTTCTCATGCAACATAAAAATACATACACATTTTCACATGCGTGCGTTTACAGAAATAAACGACCTGCAGCAAAATTCTGGGTTCAAATTCTCAAGGCAATCATTCTCTATTGCAGAAATGAGACACCAGCCAGTTTTTTTAATCAGTATTTTCTTGCGCAGCTTAATTTTGGTTTAACCTAAACGTGAGCAAGGAATAATCTCACTATTACGCGCCGTCCCAATTTTATTTCCCTGATCTGTGTCCTACAGACATATGTGGACCAAGAAACGAAAATAGAAGATTGGAGTTTAACACCTTTGGCTTTAGGAAAGGTAAAGGGACAAGAGAGGCAGTTCTGACGTTGCGGTTGATAATGGAGGCAAGACTAAAGAAAAATCAAGACACGTTCATAGGATTTGTCAACCTGGAAAAAAGCGTTCAATAGTGTCAAATGGTGCAAGATGTTCGAAATTCTAAGGAAAATAGGGATAAACAATAGGGAGGGACGGGTAATATACAACATATACAAAAGCCGAGAGGGGTTAATAAGAGTGGAAGACGAAGAACGAAGTGCTCGGATTGAAAAAGATGTAAGAAAGGGATGCAGTCGTCGTCCCTATTTTACAATCTATACATTAAGAAGCGGTGATCGAAATAAAAGAAAGGTTCAACAGTAAATTTAAAATTCAAGGTGAAAGAATAGCAATGATAAAATTCGCCGACGACATTGCTATCCTCAGTGAAAGTGAAGTAGAATTACAGTATCTACTGAATGAGCAGTCTAATGAGTACAGAATATGGAATGGGGGTAAATCGAAGAAAGTCGAAAGTATTGAGATGTAGCAGAAATGAGAACAGGAACAAACATAAAATCAGGATTGATGGGCACAAAGTAGATGAAGTTAAGGAGTTCTGCTACCTAGGCAGCAAAACAATTCATAGCGGACTGAGCAAGGAGGGCATCAAAAGCAGACTAGCACTAGCTTAAAGCGCATTCCTGGGCAAGAGAAGTCTACTAGTATCAACTGTACGTCTTAATTTCAGGAAGAAGTCTGTGGGAATGTATGTTTGGAGCACCGCATTCTATGGTGGTGAAACATGGAATGTGGGGAAACCGAAACAGAGGAGGATCGAAGGATTTCAGATGTGCTGCTACAGAAAATTAAGTGGATTGATAAGGTACGAAATGAGGAAGTTCTGAGCAGAATGAAAACACTAACAAGAAGACGGGACAGAATGATATACTACCTGTTAAGAAATCAAGGAATAACTTCCATGGTACTAGAGAGAGCTGTGGAGGGTAAAAACTATAGAGGAAGACAGAGATTGGAATACATCCAGCAAATACACTACTGGCCATTAAAATTGTTACACCACGAAGATGACGTGCTACAGACGCGAAATTTAACCGACAGGAACAAGATGCTGTGATATGCAAATGATTAGCTTTTCAGAGCATTCACACAAGGTTGGCGGCGGTGGCGACACCTACAACGTGCTGACACGAGGAAAGTTCCCAACCGATTTTTAATACACAAACAGCAGTTGACCGGCGTTGCCGGGTGAAACTTTGTTGTGATGCCTCGTGTAAGGAGGAGAAATGCGTACCATCACGTTTCCGACTTTGATAAAGGTCGGATTGTAGCCTCTCGCGATTGTGGTTTATCGTATTGCGACATTGCTGCTCGCGTTGGTCAAGATCCAATGACTGTTAGCAGAATATGGAATCGGTGGGTTCAGGAGGGTAATACGGAACGCCGTACTGGATCCCAACGGCCTCGTATCACTAGCAGTCGAGATGACAGGCATCTTATCCGCATGGCTGTAACGGATCGTGCAGCCACGTCTCGATCCCTGACTCAGCAGACGGGGACGTTTACAAGACAACAACCATCTGCACGAACAGTTCGACGACGTTTGCAGCAGCACGGACTATCAGCTCTTAGACCATGGCTGCGGTTACCCTCGACGCTGCATCACAGACAGGAGCGCCTGCGATGGTGTACTCAACGACGAACCTGGGTGCACGAATGGCAAAAAGTCATTTTTTCGGATGAATCCATGTTCTGTTTAAAAGATCGTGTTGGTCGCATCTGTGTTTGGCGACATCGCGGTGAACGCACATTGGAAGCGTGTATTCGTCATCGCCATACTGGGTGTATGACCCGGCGTGATGGTATGGGGTGCCATTGGTTACACGTCTCGGTCACCTCTTGTTCGCATTGACGACACTTTGCACAGTGGACGTTACATTTCAGATGTGTTACGACCCGTGGCTCTACCCTTCATTCGATCCCTGCGAAACCCTACATTTCAGCAGGATAATGCACGATCGCATGTAGCAGGTCCTGTACAGGCCTTTCTGAATACAGAAAATGTTCGACTGCTGCCCTGGCCAGCACATTGTCCAGACCTCTCACCAATTGAAAACGTCTGGTCAATGGTGGCCGAGGAACTGGCTCGTCACAATACGCCAGTCACTACTCTTGATGAACTGTGGTATCGTGCTGAAGCTGCATGGGCAGCTGTACCTGTACACGCCATCCGAGTTCCATTTGATTCAATGCCCAAGCGTATCAAGGCCGTTATTACGGCCAGAGGTGGTTGTTCTGGGTACTGATTTCTCAGGATCTATGCATCCAAATTGCGTGAAAATATAATCACATGTCAGTTCTAGTATAATATATTTGTCCAATGAATACCTGTTTATCAACTGCATTTCTTCTTGATGTAGCAATTTTAATGGCCAGTAGTGTATTTGGGAACGCAGATTGTAGGGGCTACTCTGAGATGGAACGGGAGAGGAATTAGTGGCGGGCTGCATCAGATCAATCAGAAGACTGGTGGCTCAAAAACTAGAGAATCAGAGCATAAGAGACTCCAGACAAGCTTGCGCTGGATAAGTATTAAAAAGGAAATCAACCATGTCCTTTCCAAATGTACCGTTCAGGACTCATGGAAATCTCGGAAAACTTAAATCTTGATGCCCAGACGAGAAGTCGAACCCCATTCCTCTGAAATTTCTTAAGTGCTTCGTAACGTCACTTGCTAACAAGAAGTCGAAGAGTTCACGTGCCGCATGACTTGAAAGGCGGTCTAGAGTAATTTAATTAAATTTATTTTGGAATGGACACGTCAGACATCACTGTACCATATCTCAGTTATACGCTGAATTCCATACAGGGTTATACCGAGTGAACAGAGAAGAATAAGGACGATGCAAGTTGCAGGGAACAGCGTGGCATTCCATAATAATGCGGCGTTCGTCTACCGTAAAATGTGGTTACGGCCGTCGGACCCAAGTGGCTGTGAGTAACTTCTGAAAGTGTGTCGCCTTCTCGCAGGCTGCGTTCTGGATTCCCGATGCTTAGCGTAACCCGGTTACGAGGAGTTAAACTGTGGTTACACACTGATGAGCGTTTGCAACATTAACTAACTCTGTGTAATTCACCTTCTGTCTGCTTGATTACAGGCCGCAATGAACGACAGCGTTCGATCACGGCTTTATAAATCTCCCATGTATTATTCACCATTAATCGCAAAGATTCATGAGCCCTCACAGTAAGCTCGTTGCATATTCACACAAATTTTTTTCTGAAATATGCAAAACGGATAAGGGAAGAGATTAACTGAATCTGTTCAAACAGAATGAATATTTTAAGGCAAGGAATGGGAATATGCAACATGTTAGACTCTGTGGACAAATAAAACTGTCATCTTGACTGAAGAGGAAGGAATAATGAGGTTTAAATGTACTGTCAACGACGATGTGATTAGAGACATAACTAAAGAGTGTATTGAGTAAGGATATGGTAGGAAACTGGCTGCTGTCTTTTCAAGGGAACTATTCTGGCATTCGACTTAACGATTTAGGGAAACTCCAGAAAACCCATATATGAGAACCCAGTTCTCTCCAGTGTGAGAACAGAAGACTCAGAAATAATGCTTTTGGACCACAACAGCATAAATGAATAAGCAGAATTCAGTACGTTAAGGGATTATTAAGCACTGTACAAGCCATAAGAGCCTTGAAGAGATAAACAAAAGAAACGTGGACTGAACATCGCTAAAATTTCTTTTTAAATCCTAAATGTCAACATTAATAGAAAGCCATTTTGTGAATATGACCACATAAGGGACAAATATAGAATATATCCAGGTATTTACACTCATTCCTCTCTTTACTTGTAATAAAAACGAATTGTCAGTGTTTCTTTGCTATTGCTAATCTTTCAGTTGTTTCCATCTTCAGATGATGGAGAAAATGTGAATTACATTTCGTTCTCGTGCTTCGGGGAGTATCAGCTGTCTACAACGGCAAAGAAAAATCTAGATATAAAAAAAGCTCAATACCAATACAAAATGCCGAATTCAGTAATTGAACAAGTGTACTTACCCAACAACTCCGGAGAAAGGTACGAACAAGGGAAGCAATACTGTGCCTAAGGCATAGCGTAGATGAGAGATTAAAAAAAGGCAAATCTACATTTATATCATTTGTAGATTTGGAAAAAGCTTTTGAAAATGTTTAACGGAACACATTTTTTTTATCGTTTTGAAGGCGCCGGGGACAAAATGCCGAAAGTGAAAAGTTATTTACAGAGTGTAAAAAATGGTTCAAATGGCTCTGAGCACTATGGGACTTAACTACTACGGTTATCAGTCCCCTAGAACTTAGAACTACTTAAACCTAACTAACCTAAGGACAGCACACAACACCCAGCCATCACGAGGCAGAGAAAATCCCTGACCCCGCCGGGAATCGAACCCGGGAACCCGGGCGTGGGAAGCGAGAACGCTACCGCACGACCACGAGATGCGGGCAACAGAGTGTACAAAAACCAGACTGCAGTTATAAGACTCGAAGTATATAAAGTGGAAGTAGTAATTGAGAAGAGAGTGAGACAGGGTTGTAGCCTCTCCCTGATCTTATTTAATCTGTGTATCGAGGAAGCAGTAAAGAAAAGCTAGGAGAAATTTGGGAACGTAACTATAGTTCAAGGAGAATAATTAAAAACTTTACTATTAGCCGACGGCACCGTAATTCTGCTAGAGACAGCGAAGGACTGGGAGAAGCAGTTGATTAGTGTGGGTAATGCTCTGAAAAGAAGTTATAAGGTGAAGGTCAACAAAAGTAAAACATGGATAATGGGACGTAGTCGAGTTAAATAAGGTGACGTCGATAGAATTGGATTACGAAATGAGACGTTAACAGTAGTAGATGAGTATTACTATTTTGACAGCAAAGTATCTGATGATAACCGAAGTCGCGGGATATAAGACGCAAACTGGCAACTGAAAGAAAAGCGTTTCTGAAAAATGAAATTTATTAACATCTGTTATTATAGGTTATTTAAGCTGACTGCAATCTAATTAAAATTATTAACATCTAATGTAATTTTATGCGAAGTGTAGTCGTTTCTGTAGATATTTGTCTGGAGTGTAGTCTTGTACGGAATTTAAGCGTGGACGTCGAAGAGTTCTAACGAGAAGAGAATAGAAGCTTTTGTAATATGGTTCTATAGAAGAGTGATGAAGACTAGGTGTGTAGACTGAATGACTAATGAGGAGGTACCATATCGAACTGGAGATAAAAGAAATTTATGTCACGACTAAAAGAAGACATGAGTTGATACAAGCATAAAAAAGGGTTTATTCGTTGCCCGTCAGATAATTAGGAACAAATATGATTCTACATAAATTATAATACTATTGGAAGATATGTCTTTCAAACAGTTTCTTGCCAGAAATCTAATTTTCGGGAGGCTTCAAGTAAAAATACAGAGACATAATAGAAGGAGCAAGCTGCTAAGGGAAGTAAATAGTGGGAACAAAAGGAGAAATAGAAGGGATAACGGTTGAGGTTTAACGTCTCGTCCAAAGAGAGTACACAACAAAGGAGCACAAACTGAAAGGTGAATCACCTGATGGGACGTAGTGGACGTATGGAAGAACTAATTCAGAATAGCCGGACATGGGTTTGATTCATACAGTTTCCGTATATCCAGCTTCATCATAGAATACGAATCACATTGTCTCGCAATAAGAAGAGTATCAGCCTTTCCCTGGTCTTACAATATTAAGCCGAAAGCAAATAAAGAGTTCCTGTAATTTTTAAAAGACATCTTTTTAGCTTTGAGTGCACAAAGTATTTGTTTATGAAGTACACGACTTCAGTTTCGTCCTTTGTCCCTTTTCAAATGGAACAATGCAAAGAATTTCGTGCGTTAACGTATGTGAAAAAAATTCTTAGTTTTTGGTTTTAAAGTGGCCACAGAACTAAACTGCGTCCAGGACTTCGTTAATATATAGTAGCAACAGTTTTAACACTCGAAAGTGTCAGTGATGTCGTCTAAAAGTTTCAGTGACTGTGAAAGATAATTGAGAAAAAAATTCAGTTGTAATATTCAGTGCTCTGTGCAATATTTCGAGGGAGCTATGTGGTGTGAACAGGTGTCTTCTTTCTGAAAGAAGAGTAGGCGCCAAATTTCCAGCTGCCCCTGGTGAGTTTTAGTGGGCCTGAATTGACATAGGACTAGTACAAGTTGTTTGTTCAAATGATACGACAAGAACGAAGCTGATCACAGTATATATCAAGTGGTTCGCGGTGCTTGTGCCTTCTCCAACGCATTGCCCCACTCCACTTCTATTAATGGCTGCTGCGCTGCAGGAAAGGTTACAAAAATGCGGCAATCGCATCTAAAGTAATTCGTCCTTCTTATTCTTCCCGTTAAAAACTGACAACTAAATAGCACCGTATACGTTATCCGTGAAGTTAAATGAGGAAAGAAAATTACTTTCGGTGATTATAAGGAGCACAAATTCAAAATAATCTTAAATCGAATGTGTGAAAATTAAAGAAAAAGGATAATTAGGGTGTAATGTCCTTAGACGACGAGTGAGTAGAAACGAAGCTCATAAATTCGGAACAGACAAGAAAGAAGAAGGAAATCGACCGTGTCCTTCTGAAAGAAATCATACTGACATTCGCCTTAAATAAGTAACGAAATTAATTTATTATTATTGTTCACAATATTGACATCCGCCATCTAGGATGTAATGTTGATCTTGTTTCCACATAAATTCAATAGTTTTTGAGTAGTAATTATCTGACATTAATTTCTTGACTTCGGTTTATAACATCCATAGAGAAATTAAAAACTGAATGAAATTACGCTACAAGTAACAAACAGAAAACCTCATCGAAAAATTACAGCCTATGACCTTACATATATTCATTTACTGGGGCAGCCCCTAATGATATCTACTTGAAAACCTCGTGGTTTCAGGACGCGTCTATTGTGGCATTAGCGTAACTGTGAACTACACTAACAATGCTTACGTCTATGCATGTGGGTCACCAAATGGCAGGGACGGCAAATATTTCCCTATAACTGGAACTCCCGGCTCATACGAATTCCGCACCTTTTCCCCACTCACCGCTCTTTTTGCAACTCAACCACAACGCGTTAGTAGACCATGCTGTACTCTCAAGCTTAAGAGTAATAATACACTTTCACTAGAAAATTTTGTAAAAAATAAATTACTGTCGTTTCACTCCGATTGGCAGATGATGACGAAAAAGTATTTAAAGAAAAGAAATTATAAAATTCCTGTGCAGGTACTTTTATTCAGAAGATATTTTTAAGCTGACGATAACACTTGAGTCGCAGGAAGCAATCAATTTTGTTCTGCTGGGGTTTTATGGTTGATTTCTGGTACGGAGCCAGAGTCGACACTGTTTTGCTGAATGTAAGGGTATGTTTGTACTCTTCTCAAGTTCTTCACAAAAATATAAATGTTAAGGTGAGTCAGTTCAAATACAAATTTAAAACGAGAAGCAAAACTCTCACATGCATTTGTCTTTCTCTAAAGCGCAGAGAAATCGCCTCGACAGATACATGTTCTGCTCTACCAACTAAGGAGTGAATTGCGAAATTCGGACAGAGAGATTAGGTCTCCCGTTTTCGACCTCATCTGAACTGCGGAATCGTAGCTCCAGAGAACCCCACACCACGTAACAACAATTCCGGGATCCCAAGTGCATCAACCCTGAGATGGACCCATAGATGATGGTGCGGCATTGTCCTCAGACCCGGTGGGTTCAGTGTAGCCACCACGAAACTGATGTATTAACCCCAGCAATACCAACGCATTTCCCATAAAGCTTCTACCATGGGGTGTATTTTATGCTCACAGAAGAAGATTCGTTAATCTTTGTCAACTTTTATTAACAACATCCTTTTTTTAAATAGGTACTGATGTGTAAGTATGGTCCAGAACCTGAACATATCTTTTAGCACAATCGTAGCAATACCAACGTATTTTCCGTAATGTACAAACCCAGGGGACGGGTGCTACATGATCGCCACAAAAAAAATACAGATTTAGTTAACTTTCATTGACTTTTATTGTCAACATACCTTTTAAAATATGTAGGTGGGCAGAAAGTATTCTGAAATTGAAAATACGAATATGAAATTTGTTACTGAAAGTCACATTCCCTACTAAGACTTAAATTTTTGGGTTAAGTTTTACTGTCAAATTTAAAAGACTTACGTAATCTGGTATAAGAAACTTTTTAAAGAAATTTCAGCCATTTGACTGTTGATTATTCATTTATTGCATACCATCATGATTTCGACTTTGCAGCCGTTCTCAAATGCATGTTGAACTGAAAATTAATAAATCATATGCATCATGCGGTATAGAGCATAGAAACAAACGGTTATTACGTATTAGTAAACATTACTAACGTATTAAAATATGTCTGACCTGTCTGTGACATGCCATAATGACGAAAAAGTATTTAAAGAAAAGAAATGATAAAATAACGATCTTCCAATGCAAGTACTTTTATTCAGAAATAATTTTTAAGCAGACGATAACACCCGGGCCTCGCAAATCGAATAATCGAAAGTACATATTTCTGGTCTTACAGGCCAACTTTCGTATTACAGGTTACGAGTACAAATCCAAGATACAAAACATAGCTGACATTGTGTGCCATGTGAAACCCTTAAGATACAGTTCGGCGTATTTAACAGCTAATATATTCCTGTGACCTACATTCAGCACTTCTGTTCATCAACTGACGCAGGCATACGTCAAAACACTGGCAGAGATAGTAACAAGGCGGTACCGCTATGTGAGCTACATGATCTTTGCTTTATCGGAGCTATTACCAGGGAAGTGAGGAGTATATTTATCTAACTAAATGCTTGACATGTCAGTTAACAGTCAAATGGCTGAAATTTATTTCAAAAAATTCTGTATGACTGTGGTCCAACACGAAGGAAAGATGTGATATAAGAAATCATTAAAAACAGTAAACATTTTTTCAAAATTTAAAATATGAAGTACATGGCTAGATTACAATATTTCCCAAAGGTGGGCATAAAGTACCCCCTCCCTCACCCCTTTGTATTGCGAGGTTAAGAGCACCGCTGTAAAACCTAAATCTGTACAATTGGACAGTGACTTGAACCTCGGTGCTTTCGCCTGGGAGCCCGGAGGCGTAATCACCGCGCCACCTCTCCAGATGTGAGTAATTTCCAGAGACGCAGAGCAATACGGGAAGGCAAGGTGAAGGACCGCATGGGCGTGGCAGTGCAGGAGAGGGCAGAGCAGCGTATTAGCCGGCCCTGATCAGACACGGTTTGGCGTCAGACACCAGGTGTCGCCCGCAGGTACCGGTTCCTCGCTGCTTGACACGGGCGTAGGCAGCTGCTACACCTGTGAACACAGCCATTACGTGAGTTACACCAGCATGTGACAACACACTTCCCAGCACGTGGCCTTAGAGTCATTTTTCAGATCATTCAGCCAGGAGGAAGCAGAATTAACGAAACATGTCTGAACCACTGTCTTTTCGATGATGGCACTGCAACTTTTACCTCTAGAGCACAGAAATTTCAACGGCGACTGAGTGGAATGAGTTCCAATTAGGCCTGAAAATCAATTACACTGGTCAATAGTTGTTTTGCTGCCGGAATATTTGGAGCTGATTTCATACGAACTTGATACCCTTATTCATAATTTTGATTTGCAGCTCCTTGTACCGGCTGTGTTTGCAGTTAAAATTGTTGGATGTGAGGTCCGCCAGTTGTCTGTAGTAATTAACATACAAGTGATCCAGAAAATTCATGCACACCGAATGTAAAGGTATTTACAAAAAGAAACGATCTGTTGTTTGAACTGAAGATGCACATCATTTTATAATCATTTAACAAAAATGTTCACATTGCAGAATAAATAAAAACGAAAACCCCTGATGATGGCACAGGGGTGCTGAAACATGTTTGGGTACTGAGAAAAAACGGTGTTTTGCATAACTGGCGGACCTCATATCCAACAAATTGATACCCTTAATTCAAATACGGCATTAGTTTTTACCTAGGAGTTCGAATTTTTATTTTAGTGAAATATTTGTTACGATATTTTAAGTGAAATCCATGGATTCAATAAAGGAACAAAACACGAAATTTTTGTTATTGTGTTATAGAAATATTATTATATACTAAAATAAAGCGAAATGTCATCGATGAAACCAGCCGGTCACTGAACACTTCGAAAGCGTCTGTTTCGTGATATTTTTGAATATAATTTGGAAAGCCATTTTTTAAACTCTAGCAGTAATCTCCCGTCCGGTGTGCAACGCTTTTCCCTTCGTAGTAGTACTCCATAGTTGCAATATATTGATGAAGTCTTTTAGCTCGTTCCTCACTAGTGCCTAAGTCACTGTGTAAATAGTGCACCTTAATACTCATGTTACACCCAAGGGGTTTGAAAGTGTTAAGCGCCTCGTTTACCAGTCCAACATAATTTCCAGCTTCCCGGTAGCCCAGTAAACTGGTGAAACGTTGGAATCGGCATTTCCTATGAGTTGGAGACCAGGTATCTTGCAGAGACTAAATCGGGATAATTCCACTTGCTGCGGATGTTTCAATTGATTCCAATAGCACTTTCAACAATTGAAGTCAAAGATTTTCGCTCAGCGTAATTAATCGAATTTATGAAGACAGGATCTTTAATAAGTTCTCTTATTTGTGAGCCGCCAAATATCCCTGCCTTAATTTTTTCCGTCTCATCTGAGGGATTTTTCCCTATGTATATGCAAAGCATGATCCGTTCTTATTAAGAGCGTATCAAAACTGTTTCACAAGGACCAGCTTGATACGTAGTGGACGAACGACGATTTTCTGTCGTTCATCTAAGAGATCCACTCCTTTCTAATCCAATAATGTTTTTTGTCTCTTATGTCACAGAGATACAATTGGGGAGGATCTTTTTTATGGCTTCCTTTTTGTCTAAGTAGAAAGTCTACAAGTTTTAAGTCCTCACGAATAACCCACTTTATCTTCTTCAAGACGCAGTCTATGATGTCATGTTCTTTCCTTTTCTTTGAGTGAACCATTGGTACTAAACCATATCTGTTCCAGTTGTGTAGAAGGCCATATGTCAAATTTTGCTTTGAGCTGTCAATAACACCTGGAAAATATTCAGGAGTACCCATTATTTATAGTTCTCTAATTTCGTAAGAAAATACAAAATTTTCTTCTTGAGACAAGGGGGGTCGCAGACTCTATCGTCTTGATCAGTAACAGGTAATTTTGGTTCCTTGTACCAGTACATTTTTGTAATTCATCCTGGAAGTCACTAATTCAGAAGAGTTTTTTGACAGGTTGAGATCGCTGTGAGGTCAATTAACTCATCCTTGTTGAAACGTCGAGGAATTGATGACATCCCCCCATAATCACAGTTACCTGTGTTCGTATCACAGGGACGACACTCATTGTCACAACAGGTGAAACCTTGGAATCAGCGTTTCCTCTGAGTTGGAGACCAGGCATCTTACAGAGACTAAATCGCGATAATTCCATTTGCTGCGGATGTTTCGATTGATTCCAGTAATACTTGTCAGGAACGGATAACAATCGCCGAAGTAGTTTTTGGATTCTCTTCAAACAATCAGTACACCGAATTTCAGGATTTCACTTTTTCCGGTAGTCCAGCATCGTAAATGCTCTATACAAGTTTTACAGACCTGACACAGTGCTCAGGTTTTATATTAATCACCAAGTCTAACACCAAAGTATTCAAGGTAAGCGCTGTTTACAATGTCACTATCAGTTTTTCTGTTTTCATCCAATGTGTATTCTCTGTATAGGTAGCAAAACACGTCAGTCACACTACTTATCTTACCTGAACTCTCTTTATTTTTATACAACAATAAAGAAAAACAATTTAGGTTAACCTTATAACAACACTTTCTGACGCACGAATATCATGCAGGCCATCTTCGCTCTACCCTGTACAGCGAGAACTCACAAACGTAAGCTCAGTTCTAGCGCTGAAGGTCGCGCAAGCTCCCAGGTGCTTATTCCAGCTGGTAGATTTTCCCGTATCTAACTCGAACGTACCTTTCTGAAGCGTCAACTGGCGCAAGAGCAAGAAAATTAATGTGATTACTTAGATATACACGAAGGCGGGCCCACATGGTCCGAAATGCACAGCGATATGTAACATGTGAAACACAAAATGTTAGCGACTGAAGGCATTGTTTAACACATGTTCATTGTGAAACGAAACAAGCTTCCAAGATTAGGAGTCCAGTATGGCTGAAATGCTAAGGATACAGTCAGTGGGTATTATATTTTTTATGACAATTAAATGTTATACTTAATTAAAATATGGAGAAATTTCGGATTGTAAGACCGGTCTGGCAAGGAGACTCCATATAATCAAAATTGTTCTTCAGCGTTTATTGATAGTATTTTAATTCTTTTTTTGCAAGTACAAGAAAATGCATGTTTTGTCACCAAACGCATTTCAATTTGTTGAAATAATGCACATCAGTGGTCTGTAACAAAATATACTTACGATTTGGCGTTTCAAGCCCGCATTTTATCTCACATCAGGGAACGACATCCGCTTTCACGGTTTTAGGTTTTTTCTTCGTTTGACATTGTTGATTCTGATCTAATCCCACACTGCTTTGGAGAACTATGTATTTTGTGATGTTAAACAGAACAATATGCAATACCATCACTATTTATTTGTGTCTATCTGGCTGAAGATGTATCATGTAGTGGTGCCAACATTGTTATTAGTTTTTCTTCGATCTAAAAGGTATTCCTTTCCTGCAGTTTGTCTTTTGTGTGTTATTCCTTTTAATTATGTCACTACGTATTTATTTGATGTGTACGACAAATGGAGGATTACTGATGGAGCAGGCGGGTGGGGGGCGATGTTAAGAGCAAAGATGAATGAACAGTAACTGAAATATATTGCTATGGAGAGTGAGTTGGAGGGACGAGGGTGAAGAGGAAGAGGTGAAATAAAATGTGTGTTTGTGTGGGGAAGGGGGGGGGGGTAGGGGGAGGAGAGGAAGGTAGAATGAGAGAGAATTTGTTTTCTTGTGCGATTTTTCAATTATTTTATACAGAGTCTGGTTTCCAATATTTACTCGGTCATCGAGTAACTGTTGGTTGTGTGTTAATGCCTTGTGTAAATGGAAGTTTTCTTGGAAAGGGAGGATGTGTCTGTCTTTACTGATTTTTATAATGTTCATGTCTTTTGCTGTAGTGCTTGGTATGTGGTATCCATGTTTCAGTGGTCTGCAAATGTTGAATGATTTGTACGGTATTTCCATGCCCTAATGTACTTATATTTTGAGTCAAACGTTTTGCTAGTTCACCACAATGCCGATTTATCACATTCCCTGGGACTGAGCTGATAGATACCAGATTGTTGGTATCTGTCTGATTTTAATTTTAGTTTTAGGCAGGTGATTCTGTATTGAGTTATTTGTTTTGTAGGCAAAGTTTAATCGCTGTTTCTTTAATGTATTGCTTGTTGTAGTAGGTTATTGTGTGCCATTTTCTTGTGTCTGTGCTGCTTGTATATGTTGATGTGATATGGTTTGTTTGTTTCATTATTTGTGTCTTAATGTTCTTGTTAAGATTGTCTACTTGGCTTTCTTTGTATCCGTTATTTACTGCTATCTTTTTTGTAATGCCTAGCTCTTTCTGGTAATCAGAAGTGTTTAGGGGGATCTTTTTGAGTCTGTTAATACGTATCTGATTGCAGCTTGCTCGTGATTCTGCATATGGTTTGAGATTACATTTCTTAATGTGTCTGATGTCGCTGGTTTTCCGTATACGTCAAAGGTGCATTTGTGATTGTCTTTTCTTATCATATCACATTAGAGAAAATCGTTCTTTTTTTAAACCACACCTACATTAGACTTAAGCAGTTTACAGAAACCATGGAAAAGTTGAGTCTGGGTGCCACGACGGTATCTGAATCGCCATGCTCCCGCGTGCCTTAACCACTGCGCCGCCTCGCTCTGTGGTCGTTTACGTTTATGTTCATGGTTATGGATTTAAATACCCTTACTAAATGTAGTAATCTGTAAAACAACAAGTACCCCTTCATTGAGGGGAAGAGACTCTCGACCGATGCTCACGTTCCATTAGTCACAGTAAAAGTTTTGGTTCGTCCTTCTAAACACAGTCCGGAACCGTCATACAAATGATAGGTAACGTAAAGATTTCTACTTAAATTTTGTTAATTATTAGAATGTGGAAGCTTAAAGCACAAGTATGTCTCAACGTCTGCTATTATTGACAAAATGTGCGTGATGTGATTCGTTACTCTATATGTTTCTCCTTCAGTTTTGAAATGCGAACCCAAATTATAAGCTGCGCTAAACTTCACCACAACACTTGAGCTCGTATTCCATTCTATCAGTCTCTGTCAGATGTCAGCGAGACCTGAGAGTCATGGACCAGTACGGCTCCCCATCGCTTTCTATGCCTCAGGAAGACAATGTCACGACGTCTTCAAAGCGTACTGCTTACGTAGCAGCAACTTTTTAACTTGCGTCACGTGAGTTTGTGCATGGGAGAGATACCGTGACTGCAGCACAGTATTCGACGGTCTACTTCAAGATTTACCTGATAAACTGTTTATAAAAAATTAAATTAAAACTATGTATAATGTCTAACAGAGGCCTTTTCCGGAAGAAAGGCTCTTAGGACTAGGTGGTTACTTGAGGTAGGATAGTTTTGATACTTACTTTTAGTAATTTTTACTAATAATTTCATTCTAATATATCAGTACAAGTATATTTTAATAGGATGACTACTGCTATTAAGTAAATCTTTCCGTAATACTAAATGTTTTAACCTGTTTCAATGTGAAAAATAATATTTCTGATAAACATTTTTAGGCCCTTTTCCCATAAATGAGTGTCAGTAATTTATAATGGGCAAACATTTATTTCATCCAATTCTATTATAACACTCAGAACATGCTGAACATAGCAGTAATATTAATATTATTCGTAATAATACCTACGATCAGGGAATCCTCAGAAATGTGCAAAAATAAAATACCCGAATTGTCATAAGACTGTCGTCGTTTCCTACCTATTACCACTATTTTCTGTTGCATAACCTTGAAACAGGATTCTTCGTAATATGAACACATCACTAAATGCCGATGCACCGAGTAAGCTGACCGGCACATAAGCATGCTCTACGTTAAACTACACACTCGTCAAGAAAACGCTGCCTTGGCCTCTAGGACGGATTTAATTCAGTTTTCCCGGAGACAACATTCCCACATCGCGATACTGTGCGAGATTTGATTAACAAATTTCGAAGTAAGGGTCCAGTTACAGATGCACCGAGAAGTGGTCGTCCTAGCCTTTTGTCTGACGAGAAATTACTCCATATTTCTGATAAAATGTCCATGAGTCCAAACAAGTCAGTAAGAAAACTAGCCCAGGAAATCGATGTTAGTGTCGGAACGGCCCACACAGCTGTAGGGGAAAATATTAGAACTTTTCCCATACAAAGTGACAGTCGTGCAAGAACTGAAAAATACTGATCATGGCAAGAGACTTCATTATTGTCAATGGTTAAGAAATTTCGTTCAACAAAGTGGAAGGGATATTCTTAATGAAACGTTTTTCACTGATGAGGCATGGTTTCATTTATCCAGGTACATGAACTCGCAAAATTCTCGTATGTGGAGTACAGCAAATCCAATTTGTATTCATGAGGAACCACTTCATTCTCTGAAAACAGAGGTTTGGATTGCAATTTCTAGACGTCGGATTGTGGGTCCCATATTTTTCAACGAAACAATAAACGCACAACGATACTGGAGTGATATTCTGTACCCACTCATGGGAGAACTTTGTTAAGTGAAATACTGAACGGTTATTTTCAACAAGATGGTGCAACCACGCATACAGCTCGCGTTTCAATGTCACTGCTCACTGATGTTTTTGGTGATCGCATAATTTCACAGGGACTCTGGCCTCCACGGTCGCCTGACCTAACACCACTTGACTTTTTCTTCTGGGATGCAGTGAAAGCAACTGTCTATAAAAACCGTCCAAAATCCATCGATGAATTGATAACTGCGATGTCCACTTCCACTGCTTCTGTTACAGAAAAAATGTTACAGCTTGTGTTTGGAAACATGATTAGACGAATTGAATTAATGTGAAAATTTGTAAGTAAGAATGAATACTTTATAAATTAATAACTTGAGTTTCATTTCGGTATATTCACTGCGGCATACGGCACGCGCGGCTAACAATAATACGGCACTGCGGCGAGACTTTTTGAACACCCCGTATCATAAGTATTTCTCAATTTCATTTCTTCTATGAAGGAGATGCATTATATTTTCCTGTTGGCAAGATCCGCTAGTTGACTGTGGGAAAGTGAAAGACACAGGGGTACTTCGGCAAGAAAATCTTAAAGCTGTTCCTAGCTAGAACGCTGAGGCTCGATCTAGGTACACTGGCGGACGAGTGCTCTTAGAGACAGTGTCCTATGTTCCGATAAGAGCCTCACAGAGAGCGGAAGAAGGTATTTGGCGAGCCGTAAACTCCCATTATGCGGAGCAGCGTAAAAGACGCTTTCAAAACACAAATCTTCAAGGGGATGAGAAAAACGATGCAGTCAGGCCAACAAGAATTGTGGAATGAAAGGAGGTCAGCAGTAGCAGTTGTTTAAATTCTGTAAAGGAGGCCAAATCGTGAAACGACTCTCATGGTACAAGAGAAGTTCTGCTTGCCTCCGCACTTTAAGAGAAAAATGTGTATCACTGGTTAATAGCAGCAGCAGGGAGAATGTTGCTAATGCTATAAATTTTTCATTGGCCAGAACTCGGGAAGCCTACCGCAATTGGCTTAACGAAAATGTGTTCCTGGCAGAACTAGGGAGATTTTGAGGGGCACGTCGCCTTAGGTCTCCAGCGAAGGGAAACGTCATCTTAGATCTCCAGAGGGGGAGCTTTGTCGTATGGGACAAGGCTGGTGCTGAACTGCGGCCACCCTCTGCAGCTGAGCTTTAGATTGATGGTAACCATTACCCGCATTTACTTGCATCGTCAGGAAGGGACCGCGAACACGTTCGTATCAAGTTAGGGCTCTAACATTCTACGTGGTGTCTGTTTGTTCTATATCGTGTTTCCCTACCACTTTCGCGCAACGACGCTCTGAGCGTGTTTTTTAGGGAATTGACTAGTTTGAACCTGGGACCTGTTGCTGGTAAGGAGACGCCAGACCACACATGACATGTAGAGTTCAGAAGAGTTCAATGAGACTAGCGATGATATAACCAAATACTTAATGATTTCAGCGTCAGCTCCACTGCACTCCCTGTAAAAGAACCTTAATACTAACTAAATTTAGTGGAAGGGGTTCAAGGCTTTCCTATTTTTAGTTAGCTGGTAAAATAACGTCGAAAAAGCAGTTAAGTTTACCACTGGAAATTTTATTCTACTCACAAAACATTGTTTATAAATTGCACTATTGATAAAAGGAAATGTTTTAATACAGGATGGTAAAAACCAACTGTGTTCAACAAAAATGTGAACGAATATTCCCTGAATGGGTTTCCAAGTTCTACAATGGATCGAAGGATGACCTATGCCATATCACATCTGTAATCTAGGTTTAAATTAAGTTTCACAAAAGAGAAAACTATCAAAATGGTCTACAGTGACCCTCAATTATCTTTAATTACTATCCTAACTTGCTATCTAACTTGTCGTAAATTACAGTGGCTGATGTGGCTTCTCAATAACTATATAACAGAAAAATCATCGCATTTCAGATTTTTACTTCAAGTGGCAAATGTGAACACCATGAGCTTTAATTGACGATCGACACTAGTATTACGCAAAAAGGGGGTGTAACAGATGAGACTTCTGCAGTTCTGAGTGAAGCTTTATGTGTTGTTATGCGGCATCGCGTGCGTTCATTACCTTGTCAGAGGGCGCCGGGCAGCACAGTCCCGCTCACCTCGCCGTCTCGGAAGCAACTCCCTTCTAACTTCTCCTTACTACAGTTTACCGAAGTTGGTTTAAAAAAACTGTCTGGCTGTGTTTTCATCTGACCAATCAGGGTCTCAATGTTAACCTTAAGCTCCGCCTACAAAAATTCTGTCTATCAATGAGAAACGTTATACTTTTCGTGGTGGGGCAATGTTTTTAAAGTTTGCAACGTAACAGAGACGCGAAAAAGTCTGACGCTAAAGCTTGCAGCTGGTGTGGTCCTTTTAATGTTATCGTAAGATCTATACTGTTCTTCTGGAGGGCTCTAGCTTTTAACATGGGCTGGAGGATATTCCTAGCGGTTAGCTGGCGACGTGGGTGTCCGTCCCTTATCGTAGGGCCTTCTAGCTTAACACGGTTCTGCTCTCGGCTTCTGTTCTCTCCCCTCGGAACTGCGCCTGTCTCACTGTGGGAAGGTACGACATGCATTTAGGCATTCTTGTGTTAGTCTGTGGTATTCCATTTGCTCACTCGTTACTCGTATTACTTTGGTTAATTTAATGTCACGATTTATTCGGAGCTATGTGACATGCTACTGGATTTGCTTATCATGTCAGGATTTTCATGGAAGGTGTTGGATTGGCCTGACACCTTACAGGGCTTTGCTTTTCTAAATTAATCCAGGCAGTCACTTAGTTAAACTCAAAATGTGCTTAGGCAGGGGAACTGGTGCAAACATATACTTCTCTAGATCTGTTCTTTTATCTGTTGTTTTCATTCAGCAGTAATTCGCAGTTTATGTGAATGTAGCTAACTGTATCATTTCACTTCTAACTTCACCCCCTTTGCGAAGATCTTATCGCGTTTCTTTTATAATTCATTTGGGCCTTACTGAATTTTATAATTATCTGTTTTGTCTCTTCAATGATTGGACTCAAGTTAATGCATCTTAATAATAAATAGGTTTTTATTGTGATCTTTGGTTTCATTTCGTAGCTCGATGAAACCACTTTCTCATTATATCTATGTGAGCTATGGTACTCATAGTTCGTTTTTGATTGGCCCAACCCTGTTGAAATTCAGATGCTTACGAATTTCCGTTGCGCGACTTTATTACAGCATTCCACATGATCTGTTCACTGTACAGGTAACCTGGTTCATATGTTTTTTGCACCTCTGGGTTATGGCAAATGCTCAGCCGTAGTCCCACGTAAGGAACTATGCGAGACACAGCTATGTCGTTTGCTGCTTTAGGTAGTTCGAGTTATGAAGTTTTTATGGATACACTTTTCGTTATGCTCTGAAAGCGCATGATTATTTCTCTCTTTCTCATTATAAATGGCTCTGAGCACTATGGGACTTAACGTCTGAGGTCATCAGTCCCCTAGAACTTAGAACTACTTAACCCTAACAAAGCTAAGAACATCACACACAATCATGCCCGAGGCAGGATTCGAACCTGCGACCTTAGCGGTCGCTCGGTCCCAGACTGTAGCGCCTAGAACCGCTCATCCACCCCGACCAGCGAATGCCACATCGTGTTGCGGGACTTTTGCGTGCTCACATGGACCCTACACGATATTATGCAGGTGTACCAGTTTCTTTGTTTGTTCAGTTTGAGACATGTATTCTCCATTTACTTCGCGAGGCATAAAGCTTTGTGTCGTGCAGTGATCAAGGGTACAAGAGTGGGCCTTCGGCTCCGAAAACAGATATCGATGATGTTTCAAAATGGTTCAGATGTCTGTGAGCACTATGGGACTTGACTTCTGAGGTCATCAGTCCCCTAGAACTTAGAACTACTTAAACCTAACTAACCTAAGGACATCACACACATCCATGCCCGAGGCAGGATTCGAACCTGTTACAGGAATTTCGACTATGGATAGTGTTGCAACAAGATAGTGCACCGCCACTCTAGAAGTTATTTGTCCTCCAGTTCTTGGATGAAACCATTTCGGGCAGATGGATCGGTTGAGAGGATCCAACATCGAGGCCTTCGCGTTAGCCAGATGTAACCTATCTTGACTCTTTCTTTGTTAGTTTTTGTTACGGATAAACTGTTGAGCTCAGAAGTTCCTGCTGTGCAAAGTGTTACGGAAGGATGCAATCCGGCCGGTGTGACCGAGCGGTTATAGGCGCTTGAGTCTGGAACCCCGCGACCGCTACGGTCGCAGGTTCGAATCCTGCCTCATGCATGGATGTTTGTGATGTCCTTAGGTTGGTTAGGTTTAATTAGTTCCAAGTTCTAGGGGACTGATGACCTCAGAAGTTAAGTCCCACAGTGCTCAGAGCCATTTCAACCATTTGAAGGATGCGAGATGCTGTAGAGGTGGTGACGGAAGAAACGTTGGCAAAGATACGGAGAGAAATTGAGTATCGCCCCAACGTTCTAAGGACAACAAACGGAGCACATATGGAAGTGTATCTATAAAACATTATGTGATAAGCTACCAATTGCAATGAACAACGTATCTGCATCTAACAGCAAAAAAAAAAAAAAAAAAAAAAAAAAAAAAAATATATATATATATATATATATATATATCAATGTTCTAGCCCAGATATACAGATGGGGACCGACCGACCACAGGTTCATCCTGTGCCAAAGGCATCATTTGGCTGCAGTATGGAGGTGCAATGGATCTTCAAACTACTCTCCCGAGCACTGAATCATTTGTTGGCATTGATGCCGCTAGTTCTAAATCGAGTAGTTAATCAATTGGTCTCAAAATGTTGAGTGAACCCTGTTCCAGTGACATAATTTTTAGCTTCGATGTGACATAGTTATTTACTAACAGCCGAATATTAGGAACAATGGCGATTACAAATTAGAAAGTTGCTGCAGACATTTGTGAGTTGACTCATTTACGCCTTCGATTGAACTATTTTAAGTACGACGGTGCATTCTATGAACAGTCTGACGTCGCCAGATGCAGCTGACATTTATATGGGATACTTTCAACAATTAGCATAAAGTAGTATCCTTCGAAGCTTCCTGCTGGCTCTTCGATGTGGAGGCACTTTCGTTAAACGGCCACACAGTAAAGAAGAACTACATGGGTTCCATAATTTGTTAGATGGAATTCACCCCAAAATCAACTTGGAGGCTGTGCGTGTGGGCGATCTGCCGTTCCTATGTGTGTTGGTATATAGAAGATCTGACAACACAGCCTAATAACACAAACATATTTAGACGCCACTTCCCACTACCACCTAGCACTGAAGCAACCAGTGCTCAATACTCTATCTTCACGTACCTTCGCTATCAGCGATGACAACAGTTTGGAATCGGAGTTCCTTTTCTTTTTAAAGAAGACAGGCCAATGGCTGTGACAGTTTGTCCATAGACAGGGCTTTTAAGAGAAGTGTTAATTACGCTAATAGGAATGACGAGGAACTGCCTTCTCATTCTGTTAAGTAACCGTTTGTTTCTTGGGTCTCTGATCGCATACACAGAATTCTAAGGAACAATGGAATTGAGACCACTTTCTTCAGTCAAGACGAAATAACACTTTTTCCGACGCGCACAGCGTGGAGGGAATCCACGCTGTGCGCGTCTATGAAATGACGTGTGGGTGCGGGAAAGTTTATATAGGCGGGACGGGAAGGACTGTAAAAGAAGGTAATAAGAAATGCGAACGTTACACGCGGCTAAAATAAAGTGTAAAATCGGCGGCAGTGGGACATCACGAGAAGTGTGACCTTGACATCGATTTCAATAACGTACGTCTGACGGCTAAGTAAACCATAATTTGTAGAAGAAAAGTCCCAGAAGTGACTGAAATTTCTAAGAACGCATGGTACTTCAATATGGAGGACAGCTATATGCTTACGGCACTGTGGCTCCCCGCCATCCGCAGCGTGAGAGTAATACAAGCAACGGCCTGGGAGCCGTCTCTGCGGACAATAATATTTAGGATGAAAATATGTCCCCTCTCTTGCTCTGCCTGATCTGCTTTTAGCCAATGATTTTAGCCCACCAACAGTGACATGAGAAATTTTAACCAATAACTCTTCTCCACTGTAATTGCAGGAAAAATTTATTCCTAGGAAAAGACGTTGGTCCACTAACGGTGCCCACGAGGGAGTTAGCCAATAAGCCCTTCTTCGGCAAAAGTGTGGGAATACTGCTCTTACGATGGTCCACCAGTAGTAGTCACAAGAATTTTATTCAATAGTCCCACCTCTCCAGCACAACTCAGCTTGCCCTTTTCTCACATCATACACAAAGAACTACGGATGAAAGGCAACCGGCCGATTCCATATTTCTAGATGTTCGGAAAGCATTTAACACGGTGTCCCATTGTAATTGTTAACGAAGGTACGAGCATACGGAGTAAGTTGACAAATATGTGAGTGGCTCGAAGACTTCTTAAATACTAGGACTCAGTACGTTGTCCTCGACAGCGAGTGTTCATCACAGACCACCAGGGTATCGTCAGGAGTGACCCAGGGAAGTGTGATAGGATGCTGTTGTTCTCTATATACATAAATGACAGGGTGGGCAGCAATCTGCAGTTGTTTGCTGACGATGCCGTGGTGTACGGCAAGGCATCGAACTTGAGTGACTGTAGACGACTTAGACATAATTTCTAGTAAGTTAAGATGGGTAGGAAGATCAGACCTGTAATGTTCGGATGCAATATTACTACTATCCTGCGTGACACAGTCAAGTCGTTTAAATATCTGGGCATAACGTTGCAAAGTGATATGTGGTGGAACGAGCATGTGGGAACTGTGATAGGGAAGGAAAATGGTCGACTTCGGTTTATTCAGAGAATTTTAGTAAAGAGTGTGAAAGAGACCGCATATAGGACGCTGGTGCGAGCTATTCTTGAGTAGTGCTCGAGCATTTGGGATCCGTACAAGGTAGAATTGAAGGAAGACATAGAAGCAATTCAAAGGAGGGATGCTCAATTTGTTACCGGTAGTTAGAACAACACGTAACTGTAGTGGAAATGCTACGGGAACTCAAATGGGAGTCCCTGGAGGGAAGGAGACGTTCTTTTCGAGAATCACTACTGAAAAAATTTAGAGAACCGACATTTGAAAATGACTGCCGAACGATTCTACTGCCACCAACATACACTGCGCATAAGGACCGCAAACATACGGGAAGAGAAATTAGGGCTCATCCTGAGGAATATAGACCGTCGTTTTTCCCTCGCTCTATTCGCGAATGGGACAGAAAAGGAAATGACAAGCAGTGGTGCAGGGTACCCTCCGCCACGCACCGTACGGTGACTTCCGGAGTATCCATGTATATGCAAATGTGGGTGTAGACGCGCTGGAAAGCTCCCCTTTATAAGAGAACGCGACAATTGCCTCTGACACTGCTCAGTCTACAGTGCACACGAAAATATCCTGAAGCGTAGCAATCCATAAAAAGGGTAGAAAATCGGATGCACATAATTACAGGCCAATTTCACTGACATCGATTTGTTGTAGAATCATGGAACATATTTTGTGTTTCAGGCATAATAACCTTTCTAGACTCTGCGAAGCTCATCTGCAGAAACCAGCACGGTTTCAGGAAACAGCGGTCATGCGAGACACAGCTGGCCCTCTTTGTGCATGGTATACAACAGGCTCTAGATACCGGCCAATTTCTCGATTTTCGAAAGGCGTTCGAGTCAGTTCCGCACTGTCGCTTGCTACAAAAAGTGCGTGCTTACGGTCTATCCAGTGACATATGCGGTTGGATAGAACGTTTTCTAACCGACAGGAAGCAGTATGTCGTCCTGAACGGGGTAACTTCAACAGAAACAAGAGTAACTTCAGGTGTGCCCCAGGGCAGCGTAATAGGTCCACTGCTTTTTACGATTTACATAAACGATCTGGTTTTTGGTATTGACAGTGGCCTTAGACTGTTTGCCGATGATGCTGTAGTCTACAGGAAAGTAGTATCACACGAAAGCTGTGAACAAATCAGTGAGGTTTTGCAGAAAATAAATCTGTGGTGTAATGACTGGCAGTTATCTCTCATTATTAGTAAGTGTAACCTACTGCGTATAACAAGGCGAAAATTCCCACTAATGTGTGAGTACAAAATAAATGATCAGTCTTTGGAAGCGGTAATATCAGTTAAGTATCTGGGTGTGACTATTCGAAGTGATCTCAAATGGAATGATCAGATTACACAAGTAACGGGTAAGGGGAACTCAAGATTGCGGTTTATTGGTAGAATCCTGAAGCGATGCAGTCCTTCAACAAAGAAAATAGCTTACAATACGTTAGTTCTTCCAGTCTTAGAATATTGTTCGTCTGTATGGGACCCTTACCAGGTGGGTCTGATTCAAGAAATTGAGAAGGTCCAAAGAAGAGCGGTACGATTCGTGACTGGTACATTTAGCCATCGCGAGAGCGTTACAAATCTCATAGAAAGTTTGAAGTGGGACACACTTGCAGATAGGCGACGCGTTAAACAGAAGGGGCTGCTGTCTAAATTCCGAAATCCAATCTTCACCGAGGATGTAGAGCATATATTATTACCACCAATTTTCAAATCACGTAATGATCATTATTAAAAGATAAGGGATATAGGAGCTCGTACTGAGGCTTTCAGACAGTCGTTTTTCCCTCGTGCGATCCGCGAGTGGGACAGAGGGGGGAAATATGACTTTGGCGCGAATTGTGCCCTCCGGCACACACCGCTTGGTGGCTAGCGGAGTATATATGTAAATGTAGATGTAGAAGAAGTGTAGTGGGACGCGAAATTGAAGCATGACCCACCCACCAGTGTCAGCCCAGTTTGCAGGTGAATATAAGTTTCATTTAGTGTTTTGTTTATGTATTTTGTAATATTTGTAATGTTTGTGAATTATCTAAAGTTTTGTATTTATTTTTATGTTTCATGTACGGAGAGGGCAGCGCAATGAACGGACACCGCATCTTCACTGCCGGGACCAGAGAGAAAATTGCTGGCCACTATACGTCGCGGGTCGACAGCCAAAGAGCAACAGAAGATCCTGAAACTGAGTTGTACAGTGCTTCTAAAAACTGAAAAAATAGGAATTTGTAATGTTTCTACAACAATGACGTCATAGAAAGTTTAATCATGTTGTAAATGTTCAGTCCTATCTTGTCAAGGTTCAAATGGTTCAAATGGCTCTGAGCACTATGGGACTTAACTACTGTGGTCATCAGTCCCCTAGAACTTAGAACTACTTAAACCTAACCAACCTAAGGACATCACACACATCCATGCCCGAGGCAGGATTCGAACCTGCGACCGTAAGAGTCGCGCGGTTCCGGACTGCGCGCCTAGAACCGCTAGACCACCGCGGCCAGCTATTTTGTCAAGGCTCATGTTCACGTCTATAAGTAGTATATATGAAGATAATAAACTAGTGTACACTACAAAAGTTTAAATACATGTTCCGAGAATTTATTTATGAAGAATTATATTAAGGAAGAAGTATTACTGATTTATTTGACAAGATTATTAATTTTTGACAACGTTCATCGCGAGTTTGAGTCTTAAAAGTTTATTCAATGTGGTTTTAATATTTATTAAAGCAGATAACTTGCATTAATATAATTTCTGAGAAGAAACAAACGACATCTAAATTGAAAAAAGTTTGCGCAAACCAATTGGACAGAGTGACGTAATTCTGCGCATACGAGTCAAATGATGATGTTTTAATTACAGTTTCGTTCAAGAGCCATTCAGAGACAACTTTAAAAATAATTTAAATAATTGTGAAGTGTTTTGTAACTGACGTAGGTGACGAAGTCTGCACATGGTCACATGTCAAAAGCAAATCATTTATACAAAACTTGCACTACAGAAGATACCAGCAGACGGAACGAAACGTCGATCGTTCGAAGAAATGTGACGCGGCCTAACAACCTAGAAGAGTTTAACTTCAGGGAAATCTAGTCTACATCTACATCTACATCCATACTCCGCAAGCCACCTGACGGTGTGTGGCGGAGGGTACCTTCAGTACCTCTATCGGTTCTCCCTTCTATTCCAGTCTCGTATTGTTCGTGGAAAGAAGGATTGTCGGTATGCCTCTGTGTGGGCTCTAATCTCTCTGATTTTATCCTCATGGTCTCTTCGCGAGATATACGTAGGAGGGAGCAATATACTGCTTGACTCTTCGGTGAACGTATGTTCTCGAAACTTTGACAAAAGCCCGTACCGAGCTACTGAGCGTCTCTCCTGCAGAGTCTTCCACTGGAGTTTATCTATCATCTCCGTAACGCTTTCGCGATTACTAAATGATCCTGTAACGAAGCGCGCTGCTCTCCGTTGGATCTTCTCTATGTCTTGTATCAACCCTATCTGGTACGGATCCCACACTGCTGAGCAGTATTCAAGCAGTGGGCGAACAAGCGTACTGTAACCTACTTCCTTTGTTTTCGGATTGCATTTCCTTAGGATTCTTCCAATGAATCTCAGTCTGGCATCTGCTTTACCGACAATCAACATTATATGATCATTCCATTTTAAATCACTCCTAATGCGTACTCCCAGATAATTTATGGTATTAACTGCTTCCAGTTGCTGACCTGCTATTTTGTAGCTAAATGATAAAGTATCTATCTTTCTGTGTATTCGCAGCACATTACACTTGTCTACATTGAGATTCAGTTGCCATTCCCTGCACCATGCGTCAATTCGCTGCAGATCCTCCTGCATTTCAGTACAATTTTCCATTGTTATAACCTCTCGATACACCACAGCATCATCTGCAAAAAGCCTCAGTGAATTTCCGATGTCATCCACCAGGTCATTTATGTATATTGTGAATAGCAACGGTCCTATGACACTCCCCTGCGGCACACCTGAAATTACTCTTACTTCGGAAGACTTCTCTCCATTGAGAATATCATGCTGCGTCCTGTTATCTAGGAACTCCTCAATCCAATCACACAATTGGTCTGATAGTCCATATGCTCTTACTTTGTTCAATAAACGACTGTGGGGAACTGTATCGAACGCCTTGCGGAAGTCAAGAAACACGGCATCTACCTGTGAACCCGTGTCTATGGCCCTCTGAGTCTCTTGGACGATTAGCGCGAGCTGGGTTTCACATGACCGTCTTTTTCGAAACCCATGCTGATTCCTACAGAGTAGATTTCTAGTCTCCAGAAAAATCATTATACTCTAACACAATACGTGTTCCAAAATTCTACAATGTTCGTCTCCTTAATAATACGCTATATGCTGCCTGGAGCACAACACTACAGCACCACTCTTTTGCCGATAGTGGCATGATAGAGATGTTGCATCCGAGAAAGTGATTTCGTGCCCAGTCCTAACAGAGTCCTCAGCCTGGAAGTGGCGGCAGCACGCTTCCGGGAGCGGCAAGTGCTCGGGCGCCCGGCAGCTGCCACTGTGCTTTAGCCGTGTCCCCTGGCCACCACCGCCGGCCGCCGACAGCCGGCCGCTGTGATCGAATTACAGACCGGCCGCCGTAATTGAAGCAAGCGGACTGAATTTGTTGTGGGAACAGGAGGCCCTAAACGCCATTTCCTCCTGCTGCGAGCGGAGCCGCCCGCCGTGCGTGTGTGCCGACGTCCGCTGCCGGTGGTAAGCGGCGGAGGGCGGCGACCGCTACCGCTCAACGGGCCATTAGCCAGTCTAAACTCTGGCAGCCGAGCCGCGAGGCCGGCCGGCCAGCGCGGCGCGGGTAATGCTCTCCGGGCGACTTTCCAGCCCGGCGACATTAGGCGGGTATCAAATTACAGGCCCGGGGCCGCGGAATTACGTTTTCCAATTTGTGCCGACGCCTTCCGCGGAGGGCGCGATCGGAGCTGCAGATGTGGAGGCGAGGTGAGGTTAGGTGCCCGCCGCGCGTTATGGCTAATTGCCCGCCTGCAGTGCACGCCGGCCGCTGAAATTGCCCGCGCCTGTCGCCAATATACCGGTGCGCCGTTGACTGCGAGTATTTTTCCGCTACGCCGCTGATGACTGGGGGAAACGAGAAACGCGGGAAACGTCACGCGAGCAAGAAAGTCAGTGCTAACCGAGTGTCCTTCTGTGCTGTATGGCTGTGAAAGTCTTATCAGTACAATATGAGAATCAGTATTAAGGAACTTGGCAGCGCGGAGTGGCCGCGCGGTTTGGGGCGTCATGTCACGGATTGTGCGGCCCCTCTCGCCGGAGGTTCGAGTCTTTCCTCGAGCATGGGTGTGTGTGTTGTTCTTAGCATGTGAACACGACTGAGTGTAGGTCGTTCTGTAATAGTAATAATGTAATATGCTGTCTGACTAAATAACACTGACAAAATGTTATTGATTGGCGACTCCATGTTGTCTTGTGCACTACGACCAGATAACAGGTATACTTGAAAAAAGAGACAGCATTGGTCGTATATTTTTTACTATCGCAAACTCGATTTTCTGTCACTGAGTGACCATCTTCAGTGCTATATTGTATAACTTAAATTAGGATGCACTGTTGTCACTAAGCTTACGGCAATCACATAGAGTTTATGTGATTGCCGTAAGCTTAGTGACAACAGTGCATCCTAATTTAAGTTATACAATATAGCACTGAAGATGGTCACTCAGTGACAGAAAATCGAGTTTGCGATAGTAAAAAAATATACGACCAATGCTGTCTCTTTTTTCAAGTATAACTGACAAAATTATTAATATTTCAATACTTGCTGTATACTACTGAATGTTATTAAAGAGTGTGTGGTACACAAACAGAACAGCTAATGCACAGAATAAAATGAAAATCATATTGCCAGTCGTGATGGTAAGCAGCACAAAGTCGGCCATATAAACTCAGCTCGTAATAATCATACTTCTATTACTGATAAGTCTGACATATGAACAGTATTTAATTATTGAACTATACGAAATGAAATTCTCGTAACTCCTGAACTGTTTGCGTTACGACGTTCAAACTGCACTCTTGGCCGCGGGGCATGATGGGTATTAGTCCAATATCGTTTGTATGGATTCGTCGATAAGCAAAATTGGCTCATTTCGAGCCTGAGAATCCTCATTTAGCGATCGAGAAATCTCAACACCCTTGACGGGTGACTGTCCGGTGTACAATGTCCAGTCACAGAATAATCGGTGCGATATTTCTTCATAGCACGGTGACTGCCGAACAGTACGTGAAGGTTCTGGAAGATGATTTCATCCCCATTATCACAAATGATTGTGGTTTCGACACAGTGTGGTTCACGCAAGACACAGCTCGAACCCATAGAAGCAGGAGAGTTTCTGATGTCCTGGAGGAGCACTTTGTCGACCGCATTTTGGCTTTAGGGTGCCTAGATTCCACTGGCAAAGGCCACGAAGGCCGCCATATCTCCGGATCTGAACACATTCTACTAATTTTTGTGGGGCTATACTAAAGACAAGGTGTACAGTAATAATCCCAAAACTATTGCGGTGGTGAAAACAGCCAATGAGGAGGTCACCGGCGTTATCGATTTTCCGAGACTTCAGGGGGCCATACAGAATTACGCAGTTCGTCTACGCCACATCATCGCCAATGATGGTAGGCATATCGAACGTGTCAGAACCTAAATCCGAATATCTATAGTGACGTTTACATGTTGAATAAAGTGTGTGCACGCCGTAGTTTTTTCGTATTGTTCAACAGTTTTCACCCTGTAACAAGCACTTTCTGAGCTTTGCTGGTGAATTAAACAAAAATATAGAACTCTCTTGGAAAATGTCTTTCCGAGACTGATGTCTGAAATTGTTGTATCCTGACTACTCGTCGTTATGGCATTAGTTTAAGTAGTGTCTAGGAACCGATGACCTTAGCAATTTGGTTCCTTACGAATTCATACACATTTGAACATTTTTTAAAGAAGTTGAGGTGTCAACTACTGCTTCGCAGTGTTTTTTATCAATATCATTATTAAATAAATAAATGTCTTGTGACTAGGGCCTCCCGTATCGGGTAGACCGTTCGCGGTGTGCAAGTCTTTCGATTTGACGCCACTTCGGCGATTTGCGCGTCGATGTGGATGAGATGATGACGATTAGGACAACACCACATCCAGTCCTTGAGCGGAGAAAGTCTCCGACCTAGCCGGCAATCGAACCCAGGCCCTTAGGATTGACATTCTGTCGGCGCTGGCCACTCAGCTGCCGGGGGAGGACAATATCATTATTAATATTACAGGATTAATTAATACAAGGATCACACTAATGCGACCACCCGTCGAAAGCCTGAATAGCCATCTTTTGCACCAGCGCACGCTTTTGCCAGACGTGAAGTAAGAGATTCAGTGAGGTTCTGTAAGTTACCGACAGTGATGTGGAACCATGCCGACTCTAGTGCTGTGGCCAGCTGCGCTAGGGTTCTGGGTTGAGGAACCATGGCGCAAACTGCCCACTCGAGGTAATCCCACAAATTATTGACTGGCTATAAATCCGGAGAGTTTCGTTGGTTGGGTTGGGTTGATTTCGGAGGAAGAGACCAACTTGCGAGGTCATCGGTCTCATCAGATTAGGGAAGGATGGGTAAGGAAGTCGGCCGTGCCTTTTCAAAGGAACCATCCCAGCACTCGCCTGAAGTGATTTAGGGAAATCACGGAATACCTAAATCAGGATGACCGGACGCGGGATTGAACCGTTGTCCTCCCGAATGCGAGTCCAGTGTGCTAACCACTGCGTCACCTCGCTCGGTAGAGTTTCGTGACTAGGGGATTACGGAAAACTTATTCTGGTCCTCTTGGAACCACGCTCGTAATGCTACGAGTTGTGTGACACGTTGCGTTGTCCTGATGGTAGATACCATCTTGCCGAGGAAAAACAAACTATGTGTAAGGGTCGACATGGTCGCCAAGGACAATGCATACTTGTCTTGATACACTGTGCCTTCCAGAATGATGAGACTATCCAGTGAACGCCACAAAAACATTTCCCACCCCACAATGGTCCGTCCTCCGGCTGGACCCTTTTGACAGTTGTCACAGGCTGTTTGTTTTCGTATGTTACAGACCGTACACGCCAACAGTCACCTCCGATGGAGCACAAAAAGTGCAAATGCCACTCAATGGACGTACAATTGTGGTGTATTGTGTATTGAACCGGGTACCTAGAAACACCGGAGAGGCTTCGTCCCTCCATAGCTCTCAGTGGTTCACAACCGCACAACAGGCCACACCAGTTCACGCACCCCACCGCCGCTCCACACCGAACCCAGAGTTATTGTGCGATTCGGCCCACAGTAGACCCCCCCCCCCTCCCTTCCGGCCCACCGGGAACGTCTCATACCAGACGAGTGTAACCCCAAATGTTTGAGTGGTTGAGTAATTATGCTGTACGCGTACGTGGAGACAATGTTTGCGCAGCAATCGCTGAGATAGCGTAACTGAGGCGGAATAAGGGGAACCAGCCCGCATTCGCAGAGGAAGATGGAAAACCGCCTTAAAAACCATCCACAGGTTGGCCGGACTTCGACACTAATCCGCCAGGTGGATTCGTGTCGCCTTCACGCTCGGGAGGCAGCGCGTCAGACCGAGCGGCTAGCCGGTGGCACTGGCGCGAAATTGCTGCCTTCGTCGCCGAAAAACAGCAGTCAACACGGTTTCAGGAACGGGGTGTCTGCTGCGGAGACCCATACGGCAACGTTCACTGAACTGTCGTTCAGAAGGCGGATAGCCCCTTGGGTCATCTGGGTGGTCAGTTGCTCAACAGTTGCACGTCTATTCGCTCATACACATCTCCGCAGGCATCGTTCACCTCTGTCATCTATGACCCCTGGTGCAGCACGGTTGTCTCGGCGCCGGTTTAGCATAGCGCTATTTTGCCGGTTTAGGATAGCGCCATTTTGCCATACACGATATTCTTCAACAACGGCAGCAGGCGAGCGGCTTACAAACTTTTCGGAAGTGCTAGAACCCTTGGCCCAAAAGCCAGTGATCATGCTCTTTTGAATGGCAGGTAAATCGCTCCGTTTCCGCATTACAACAACGACTGGACTATTTTCCGCGTCTCCCTGGTGCGCTGTATGTATCCTCCTGTGCTACTGTTGTCACCTGCCATCTCTGAGTGGTTATTGCAAGTTGACGCCGAACAAAGGCGTTGCATTTATGTGACTGGACTGCGTATCAGAATCAATGGTTATTTAAGGAACTGAGGATAAACTACTGCTTTCCAGTGTATTTATTATTATTACAGGATTAATTAATACAAAGATCAATTAATAACAACATTTTGTTGTATTTCTGTTATCTTCTCCCAAGCCTCTCTATTCAGGGCATCTTGCTTACGTATAGCACGATACTCCATTATTTTGCTGATGTGGTCATTCGAAGAACGCCGTGGTCTGCCGCCTTTACGTGCGCAATGTGGTTTCCATTCAAAAACTTCCTTTGGGCACCGATGATCTGGCATTCTCAACAAACGGCCTAGTAGAATGTAGTTTTCACTCTACAGCGGAGTGTGCGCTGATATGAAACTTCCTGGCAGATTGAAACTGTGTGCCGGACCGAGACTCGAACTCGGGAGAAGGTAGGAGACGAGGTACTGGCGGAATTAAAGCTGTGAGGAGGAGGCATCAGTCGTGCTTGCGTAGCTCAGTTGGTAGAGCGCTTGCCCGCGAAAGGTAGAGGACCCGAGTTCGAGTCTCGGTCCAGCACACAGTTTTAATCTGCCAGGAAGTTTCAAACGGCCTAGTACTTTAACGATTCTCTTGCAATTCTATCTATCACTGTCTGATTTGGTCTCATTGTAGCTCTTATTTCACTATTACGTTTTTTTTCCCTATTCCTGATATGCAAAACTTAATGATGTACCTGAACTTCATTAACAGTAATTCCCACTTTTCCATAGCTGTTCTTCCATTTTTGGAGAGCCACTTCTTGGTATAAATTGAACAATATGGAGCATTGTCTCAGCCCTTTTGTGACATTAATAGGTTCTCATAATTCTGACCCTCTTTTAATCTATACCATATTATTTCTGCACATTTCAGTAATAATCCTTAAAAGATGATCATTCATTTTTAGGAAGTCGAATAGAGGAGACTTTACCTGCTACAGAAACATTAGTGTGTAATGCTCGATGAACCGGTTATTTGGCAAAATTTAGTATGAGAAAGTAAGGCAGAACGTTGGCCACCACAATCGGGAAGATTGGAGTGAATTCAGACAGAACAGATCCTGTACAGATAACCTACTTATTTTACAATGGCATACTTATTCCTTACTGAATTGTGTCATAAACAATATCTTTCGTTTACAAACCAACAGCTCAGTGCATTGAACAGATACTACAAATAAGGCGGAGTACATAATAATTCGAAGTCACTTTCTTTCGTCCACGAAGGAGCCCATGGCAGCCTTAAAGTCACTAGTGAAGTTCAGAAGTCTAAAGGATTTAACTGCTGGCGAATCTTCCGGGTTATATAATTATGTCCCATGACACGTTTTCGTGTCTGACGTTTCGTCCAGAGCTGCGGTGGACATCTTCAGAGGTGCTCCCGATTCCGCTAAGGTAGTGGTCGCAGTGGCGCCGACCGACAGTGGCCGCCAGACACCGTCACCAGAGGTCGCCCGATAAGGTTGGCCTACAGCTCGGTCTCAGTGCGTCCAATTCCGTCGCCAGTTTTTGAGGAGCTAGCATCTGTTCTCTCAATAACATTACAATCTATTCTAACATATATCTGTCTTGAAAAGAACGCGGTGTGTACTGCACACTCTTTCCTCAGTCAACAGAGTAACCAGGTAAGTTTTACGAACATGTGAGATGAAGAGGAAAACGTTCTATTGAATAATTGAGTTGTTTTGTTCTGACATGGAAAAGCAAGGTTACAAATACGCCATACAACCTCAAATAAATTCAACGAAATAGCGATTTGTAAATTATGCTTCAATGACTGCCGTCCAGTATATATGAGAAAGACAAACATTAGTTGTAGAATAAGATACTCTGTACAATGGAAGGAGGAAACACATACGCCACATCTGCGAACCTCATAAAATTGAATCAACTGAATCACCACCTTAAAAAAAAAAAAAAAAAAAAAAAAAAAAAAAAAAAAAAAAAAAGAGTAAGCAGTAATAATACCTCATTGACTACAAAATCGCATACCACGTCCCAAAAAACATCCCCAACAGTAACTTTAAGCATGAAAACTGACATATGCCTCTTGAGCATATAATGTTTTGAATTTTTAATCTAGGCGTTAGACGCCCGATACAGATTTTGCCTGTTTTGCAGATGACATACTGATACTAAAATGTAGACTTTCACGGCCGGAAATATCATGTCCATTATAATTATCCGGGCTGTTATGCCGTGGTCGGTTGATGAATTCTGTGTCGATTCCCAACGTTTCGTCTCCGACTGCGGGAGACATCTTCAAAGGGGGTCCGTAGCTCAATGGAAGGTCCAACACACCCACTGGCTCGCTACTGACTGCCGCTAAATTCCGTGTCCGCGCGCTCCCACGCCGCGGGGTGACGTCACGTGTTTTGAAAACGTCAGTGCAATTGGCCGCTGTCCGTCGCCGTTGATCGCCGTTGCCATCACCCAGTAGTGGGCGGGTGGTACACATCTTCTTTAACACCGGCATCCATATGCCGTTTAATTTCACACTCTCCTCCTTACGGTTGAAATTATTTGGGTGTTTAGCGATTTCGATTGCCTCCCTGTAGAGCCTTTCGTAATATCCGCTTGTGGCCGCTAGTACTTGCGTCTCCTCGAAACGAATATTGTGGTTCCCTGGCTGGAAAGCATGCTCCGCAACAGCTGATCGTTCCGTTTCTCCTCTTCTGCAATTTCCCTTATGCTCTTCCAAACGTTTAGAAACAGTTCTTTTAGTGGTACCCACATAAATATCCCCACAGCTGCATGGGATCCTATACACTCCAGCTTTTTCCAGTGGTTTGCGAGCGTCCTTGGCAGGCTTAAGGTATTCCTGTATCTTCCTGGTGGGCTTGTAAATTACGGTAATATTCCGCTTCGTCAAGATCCTCCCTATTCTCTCCGTTACATTTTTAACAAACGGCAGGAAAACTTTAGATTTTGCAGTAGCCTGTACGTCAGTATGATTTCTGCGTGGCTGCCTCAACGCACGTTTTATTTCGGCGGACGAATATCCGTTCTTCATTAGTGCATTGTGGAGATGTTCCATCTCAGCGTCGAGCAACTCAGGTTCACAAATATTTCTAGCTCTGTCCGCTAACGCCTTGATAACACCCCGCTTCTGTTGTGGGTGGTGGTTCGAATCCCGGTGCAAATAACGGTCCGTGTGCGTGGGTTTGCGGTATACTGAGTGGCCCAAACTACCATTTTCGTTTCTAAAAACAAGCACATCGAGGAAATGTAACTTGCCGTCTACCTCCTCCTCCATTGTAAACTGAATTCTCGAGTTTATACTGTTCAGATGTTCGTGGAACCGGCTTAGTTCCTCCCTACCATGTCTCCACAGCACAAACGTGTCATCCACGTATCGGAACCATACATTTGGTTTTTTGCTGGCAGTACCTAAGGCCTGTTCTTCGAATTTCTCCATAAAGAAGTTTGCAATTACGGGATTTAGGGGGCTTCCCATAGCCACGCCATCCGTTTGCTCATGAAACTGTTCATTCCACTTGAAGTATGTGGTCGTCAAAAAACACTTAAACAGTTCTGAAATATCGGTAGGTAAAATTCGATCCAGCTGTTCCAATACATCATTAAGTGGAACCATGGTAAACAGCGATACCACATCGAAGCTGACCAATATGTCCTTCGGCTGGACCACTATGCCATTCAATCTGCTGATGAAATATGTCGAATTCTTTATGTAAGAGTCCGAACGGCCCACATGTGGTTTTAGCAGCGTAGTCAAAAACTTGGCTAACGAGTAGGTGGGCGAACCAGTGGCACTTAGTATCGGTCTTAACGGCACATTTTCTTTATGAATTTTGGGCAATCCTTAAAGCCTCGTTGGTAGCGCAACCGAATTGCAGAGACCTTTCTGTACACTCTCTTCAATGGAGGACTTTTTTATTAACCGCGACACAGTTCTGAGAACGCCGTTAGTGGGGTCCTTATTCAGCTTCCTATATGCTTGCGGATCCAGTAGATCAGTAATTTTACTCCGATAGTCGGCCACATCCATAACCACCGTTGCGCTTCCTTTGTCAGCTGGGAGAACCAAAATACTATCGTCGTCATTCAGGAGTTTTAAAGCTCTTCTCTCACCCACAGTTATATTACTTTTCGGCGGTTTTGCATTGGCTAATATTCTTACTGATTCTATACGGATTTCTTCAGCTGTAACGGAAAGAATAGGGAGGATCTTAACGAATCGGAATATTACCGTAATTTTCAAGCCCACCAGGAAGATACAGGAATACCTTAAGCCTGCCAAGGACGCTCGCAAACCACTGGAAAAAGCTGGAGTGTATAGGATCCCATGCAGCTGTGGTGATGTTTATGTGGGTACCACTAATAGAACTGTTTCTAAACGTTTGGAAGAGCATAAGGGAAATTGCAGAAGAGGAGAAACGGAACGATCAGCTGTTGCGGAGCATGCTTTCCAGCCAGGGAACCACAATATTCGTTTCGAGGAGACGCAAGTACTAGCGGCCACAAGCGGATATTACGAAAGGCTCTACAGGGAGGCAATCGAAATCGCTAAACACCCAAATAATTTCCACCGTAAAGAGGAGGGTGTGAAATTAAACGGCATATGGAAGCCGGTGTTAAAGAAGATGTGTACCACCCGCCCACTACTGGGTGATGGCAACGGCGATCAACGGCGACGGACAGCGGCCAATTGCACTGACGTTTTCAAAACACGTGACGTCACGCCGCGGCGTGGGAGCGCGCGGACACGGAATTTAGCGGCAGTCAGTAGCGAGCCAGTGGGTGTGTTGGACCTTCCATTGAGCTACGGACCCCCTTGAAGATGTCTCCCGCAGTCGGAGACGAAACGTTGGGAATCGACACAGAATTCATCAACCGACCACGGCATAACAGCCCGGATAATTTTAATGGACAGATGACATACTGCATAAAGTACAGACTGATATGGGCAGACGGCCGCAGTATGTGCATAATGTTGTATAAGATGACGTTCAGTTAATTATTATTGCAATTTTAAGTTGCTCGAAACTTGTGGTTGCTAATAAAATACCGATTTTAGACTTGGACCGATTAGACAGATTAGAGACATATTCCTATTATGATATTTCTGATCCTCAGGATGCCACGTGTTCCTTTTTTTTCTATTAAACTTGGGTTTCTTGCAATCCATGCTTCGTGTGTGGGAATTTCGCCCGATTTCACCGAAGAAAACAAACTGATCTGAATTTCGCCGGCCATCGTCAGAAGCCTGTACGGTCAGGCACTGAGATCAGTTGCACTGACGCCGGAATCCACCGATGTCGGTGCCAATGTGATCACAGCTTGCCGTTTGACGTATAGGATGTCGGAGAGTGACGCAGATAATGTGTAAAAGGGGCAATGCAGAAGTTTACAGGCGACAGTGCCATAGTTAAGTTTTGTCTCTGACAAGGATTGTCTCTGCCGATCACGTGTAAACTTCTAATACACCCTGTTTTCACAGTATTTATGTCGCTCTTCCAGTCGGCGGAACCAGGAGCATCTCTGAAGATGTCCAACGCAGTTGTGGACGAAACGTTAGGAACGAAAAAGTTTAGTGGACAACGACCACACAACACGGAATATTAACTAGCAACTAAGACATCCGTTGGCGAAAACGTTCACTTTATGACTCAAATGATTCATTGTTGGCCAACACCTTTGAATAATCTGTTGGTAGAACCAGTAGAGTATACATTACTAACAGTGTCAAATAACATGACTGTTACGTAAAATCTGACTTCTACACAACGTCAGTGCAGTGATGTGATCAATGTAAATAAGTGTCGTAAGCTGTTTTTCCGTTCGATGATGTGTGGCTACAACTGTCTAAGAATTTTTATATTCACTTCAGTGTGTTATACATTTTGGTTGACAAGATTTTTATTATCTTTTAAATGAAAAGATTTAGACCTTTCCCTTATTCATGAACATCATTCCACTTGGGATCTGCGGTTGGAACATTAGTATGTATCTTGTTCGCCCTCCTGGTTGGCCGTGCTAGACCGCACGGCTTTCCGGGCGGGAAGGAGCGCCTGGTCCCCGGCACGAATCCGCCCGGCGGATTTCTGTCGAGGTCCGGTGAACCGGCCAGTCTGTGGATGGTTTTTAGTCAGTTTTCCATCTTCCTCGGCGAATGCGGGCTGATTCCTCTTATTCCGTCTCAGTTACACTATGTCGGCGACTGCTGCGCAAACAAGTTCTCCATGTACGCGTACGCCACCATTACTCTACCACGCAAACATAGGGTTTACACTCGTCTGGTGTGACACGTTCCCTAGGGGGTCCACCGGGGGCCGAACCGCACAATAACCCTGGGTTCGGTGTGGGGCGGGCCGCGGTGGTCTAGCGGTTCTGGCGCTGCAGTCCGGAACCGCGGGATTGCTACGGTCGCAGGTTCGAATCCTGCCTCGGGCATGGGTGTGTGTGATGTCCTTAGGTTAGTTAGGTTTAAGTAGTTCTAAGTTCTAGGGGACTTATGACCTAAGATGTTGAGTCCCATAGTGCTCAGAGCCATGAGGTGTGGGGCGGCGGAGGGCTGAAGTGGACTGCGGTAGTCGTAGTGGGGTTGTGGACCACTGCGGCTGCGGCGGGGACGGAGGTTCTCCGTCGTTTCTAAGTCCCGGTTAACATACGATACAATACAATACATACAATATACCTTGTTCGAAAATGCGAAAATGTTCCTCTTTAAGATATTCTCACAGAAAAGTGGAGAAGAACCCGCCTCAGTCCTCATTCCACCTTCCTCACCAAAAATTTTGGCATGTGAACGTATTCATGCTCTTTTAGCACAGAACATTCTAAATCCCTTTACCCAGTCTCTCTTTGTAGTTAAGCCTCTTACTCAGCGTTCCGTCTCACTGCCACTGCCTATATAAGTCTCCTTCCCACTGTCACTGTCTCATTTTTTCTCCCACTTACACAGTCTCATTTTGTCTTTGTTTCTCATTGCCACTTTCTCCAAAATACCTCAGCAGGTCAGAAATTCTGGAGGGTCCAACTTACTTTTTCCCAAATACCCATGTGTTTAAAATTTTGGTCCAAAATCCGCCCTCCCCTACATCTACGTGTAAAAGCTCGCCAGTCTGGTGAGGTCCAGACCCCACCAAAGCCTATGTATGGTCTCCACTCATATGCATTTTTCATTCCCACTGCCTCGTCTGCCTTTTGCTCCCGCTGCTCCTACCCCTCTTTTGCTGACACTGTCTGTCACTGACCAGCCATATCTCCTCTTTCTTTGGCTCCCACTGCTATTGTCTTCATCCATCTCTCTTTTTCACCGCCAATTTTTCTCTTCCACCAACACTGTCTCCTGTCACTTTCTCTCCTGCTGGCACTATCTCCTACCGAATATGATCGCATGCCAAAATTTTTAGCGAGAAAGACGGAATGACGAGTGAGGTAGTTTGTTCCCTGCTTTTCGTCAGAGTATTTAGAAGAAGTATATATTCTTCTTCTTTTTTTGCTCAGATAGGATTATTTTTCCGCTGGTTCCCTTCTTTTCCCCGCTACGGCAAAGTGTGCTGCTCATAGACGAATTCTGTGGGACAGTAAAGTTTTTACAGTTTATTTATTTGCTTCAACACATTATATACTTTGAACATACAAACAACAAGTAAATACACATAATACACTGTCCAATCACATTACTGTGACCACTTGTCAAAAGCCTAGATGACCATCTTTTGCAGCGCGGGCCGCTGCGAGACGTCCAGGAAGGGATTGCTCTATGGTTTATGCAAATACGTTTAGCAGTCATTTGTGAACGTTGAGGCAAATCAGAACCTACTAGTTTAGTGCTGGGGTTCGGATTGATTTGTATTCCTGGCGGAGCTTGCTGGGTGCATGTATTTGTACAGTATCACATTATACTCACGTAACAAAGCTTTCTGCCTGCTGAGTTCAGATAAACAGATATAGTGTGAGACTGGTAGCCAGAAGCTAGTAAGCTGATGCTCTTTTTAAATAGCTTGTAATTGTACGAACTGTTGTTTTAATTGGCCGGCCGCGGTGGTCTCGCGGTTCTAGGCGCTCAGTCCGGAACCGCGCGACTGCTACGGTCGCAGGTTCGAATCCTGCCTCGGGCATGGATGTGTGTGATGTCCTTAGGTTAGTTAGGTTTAAGTAGTTCTAAGTTCTAGGGGACTGATGACCACAGATGTTAAGTCCCATAGTGCTCAGAGCCATTTTTGTTGTTTTAATTTTCGTGTTGTGCTTCAGTAGCGTCGAGACAGCTCAGATGAGAGTCTAAGATAGCCTGTAACGTAAAAGGTCACATATCGGTGAAGTAATTATTTTATTAAGACGCAATACACGACGACTCTTTGTTTCTGCAGGAATAGCATAAGTTGAAGGGACACTGATTTTCTTTCTTCTGATGTGCAAGCTTCGAAGATTAGAATTGCTGCTGGATACAAACAACGTTTATGTCATTTTACCTGTTGTGCAGCCATCGTATAACTATGAAACAGTACTGAGAATGTTATTCACCATTGTCTAAAGTAGTGATTTATTTACCACATGTAATTTCATTACCAAGGACTAAAAGGCAAGCAAACATCAATCAAACCATCGCAAGATTGCACATACTGATAAGTATGTAAATTTATCTATATTACACTTTTGTGTGATATACGGGCGTATCATGCATTGTCAAACATAAACCTCTTCCTCGAACATCTCATGTTGGCACACACAATCCCATAAAGCTAGGTTATAGACTAAAAGCGTAACTTTTATAAAAGCCACTTTTATACTGCGTACGTGATGTAACTTTACGCTAATGTACCTGCATGCATTATTACGTATATTACGTGCAATATTTATGAACAATCTGCGTCTGACCTACCGCAGATGACTCATGTTGCTCAATACACTTTGTACATAATCCACATAATCCAGGTATCTAGATTTCCGATGCAAAACATAGTCAGAAACTGAATCAATTAACATCAGAATCTATTTCAAACCCGTTATTGTTTCACTGAATATAATCTGAACAGACAATCACTGTTCCATAAGTGCATAAAACAACGTTTAATTCTGCCCCTAATAATCACATGGCTTACCCGTGAAACAACAGATAATCAGCATGTTGCAAAGGAATTACATTTCTGTAAGACGCTGAAAGAAGTCGCGCTGCTTGTGCCATTACTAAAAATACAACTCGCGCAGTACAATGCAGGTGTGCCAAGCGCCAGCAGATAACAAATTAATAATCGGATCTCGTCAGCGGCAATCCGAGACCGGATCACTTGGTTTTTAAAAACCTTAGAATAGCAAGTGGGATGTGGAGGCTCAGTGTAGAATAATTTTGAGTCACCAGTCTTCTGGCAGGTTTGATTCGGCCCGCCACGAATTCCTCTCCTGTGCCAACCTCTTCATCTCAGAGTAGCACTTGCAACCTATGTCCTCAATTATTTGCTGGATGTGTTCCAATATTTTTCTTCTTCTACACTTTCTTACCGTTTAAATCCCCCTCTAGTAGCGTGGAAGTTATCCCCTGATGTGTTAACAGATGTCCTATCATCCTGTCCTTTCTTCTTGTCAGTGTTTCCCTATATTCCTTTCCTCGCCGATTCTGGCGGAACTTCCTCACTGCACGTCTTGTCAGCACACCCAATTTCAACATTCGTCTGTAGCACCACATCACAAACACTTTGATTCTCTTCTGTTACGGTTTTCCCATAGCCCATATTTCGCTATCATACCATGCTGTGCTCCAAACATACACTCTCCGAAATTTATTCCTCAAATTAAGGCCTATGTCTGATATTAGTAGACTTCTCATAGCCATAAATGCCCATTTTGCTAGTGTTAGTCTGCTTTTTATGTCCTTAATGTGTCGGTCATGGGTCATTTTGCAACCTAGGCAGCAAAATTGCTTAACTTAATCTGTTTCGTGATCACTAATCCTGATTTTAAGTTTATCACTGTTTTCATTTCTGTTAGTTCTCATTACTTTTGTATTTATTCGACTTTTCTCAAACTATAATTTGTACTCATTAGATTGTTCATACTATTCAGCATATCCTGTAATTCTTCTTCACTTTCACTGACGATAGCGAAGTCGTCAGTGAATCTTATGATCGATATCATTTCACCTTGCATTTTAATTCTACACTTGAATTCTTCTTTTATTCCGTCACAGCTTCCTCGACGTATAGATTGAAGAGTAGTGGCGAAAGACTACATCCCCGTCTTACACCCTTTTTAATACGACTGGATCTTTTACGCATTGTATATTACCCGTTTTTCCCTATAGCTTATCACGGTTTTCCTCAGCATTTCGAACATCTTCCACTGTTTTACATTATCGTACGCATTTTCTAGGTTGACGAATCCTACGAATGTGTCTTAATTTTTCTTTAATCTTGCTTTCAGTATCAATCACAACTTCAGAACTGCCTCTCTGGTGTCTTTACCTTCCCTAAAACCAAACCGATCGTCATCTATTACATCCTCAATTTTCTTTTCCAGTCTTTTTACTTTGGGTGTTAAATTTTTGACGTTAAGGAGAAAATGTTTAGAAAAGGTTTAAAATTACGGTGCAAGTCGCTGTGTGCTCTCTTTATCAAATACCGAATGAATAAGGTCTCGGTAATTTGCGCTGCATTTTTAAGCGACAGCTAGGTTCTCGCCCATCTAATTGTTTACGACGTGAAATCTCCTGAACTATGTAATGTAATATGATGTCATTCTGCAGGTAAATTCAGAGGTATATGTGGATACTGTCTGAAAAATGTGCTACGAATAAAAAACTAGTAATGAAATACACTGAAGCGCCAAATAAACTGGTATAGACATACGTATTCAAATACCGAGATGTAAACAGGCAGAATACGGCACTGCGGTCAGAAACCCCTCAGTAAGACAATAAGTGTCTGGCGCAGTTGTTAGATCGGTTATCGCTGCTACAATGGCAGGTTATCAAGATTTAAGTGAGTTTGAACTTTGTGTTATAGTCGGCACAAGAGCGATGGGACGCAGCAACTCCGAGGTAGCGATGAAGTGGAGATTTTCCGGAACTACCATTTCACGAGTGTACCGTGAATATCAGCAGTCTGGTAAAACGTCAAATCTCCGACATCGCTGCGGCCGGAAAAAGATCCTGCAAGAACGGGACCAACGACGAGAGCAAGCCTTCAGTAGATTGCAGCAGATTTCAATGCTGGGCTATCAACAAGTGGCAGCGTGTGAACTATTCAACGAAACATCGTCGCTATGGGGTTTCGGACGAAGGGCCCAATCTCATGAATCCATGGACCCTGAATGTCAGCAGGTGACTGTTCAAGCTGTGTGGAGGCTCTGTAATGGTGACACGCTCGTAAGCATCCCGTCTGTCACCTGCATTCATTCACGTCCATTGTGCATTTCGACAGACTTGGGCAAAACCAGCAGGACAATGCGTCACCCCACATGTCCAGAATTGCTACAGCGTGGCTCCAGGAACACTTTCATGAGTTTAAACACTTCCCCTGGCCACCAAACTCTCCAGACATTACTGAGCATATCTGGGATGCCTTGCGATGTGCTGTTCAGAAGAGATCTCCGTGCCCTCGTACTCTTACGGATTTATAGATAACCCTGCATGAATCGCAAGGTCAGTTCCCTCTAGCACTACTTCAGACATTAGTCGAGGTATGCCACATTGTGTTGCGGCACTTCTATGTGTTGTCGGAGGCCCTACACGATATTAGGCAGTTGTACCAGTTTCTTTGGCTCATGCCTGATGCAAAGGTTTGACTACATCAACAGCGAAGATGTAGTAAGCGATAAACTTTTCTCCTTAAATCATTTGATGGTGCATTTACGCCAGTAACAGTTTCATGAAGGTTTGAAATCATATGTGAGGTTTGTTGGAAGTCACTAGATGCGCGAATTCCCAAAAACTGTATGAATACAGTCTGGTTATTTTTGCACATGGCGAGCTACGCTGCCTGCAGGCATATTTGCAGTTTCTGACCGTAATACTTATCTCACACTGTTAAATATTCAATATAAGATTATATATGTTAACGAGCAGATTATGCAGCATTTTAAGTTTTTGACTGAGATCGGTAATTACACTCCTGGAAATTGAAATAAGAACACCGTGAATTCATTGTCCCAGGAAGGGGAAACTTTATTGACACATTCCTGGGGTCAGATACATCACATGATCACACTGACAGAACCACAGGCACATAGACACAGGCAACAGAGCATGCACAATGTCGGCACTAGTACAGTGTATATCCACCTTTCGCAGCAATGCAGGCTGCTATTCTCCCATGGAGACGATCGTAGAGATGCTGGATGTAGTCCTGTGGAACGGCTTGCCATGCCATTTCCACCTAGCGCCTCAGTTGGACCAGCGTTCGTGCTGGACGTGCAGACCGCGTGAGACGACGCTTCATCCAGTCCCAAACATGCTCAATGGGGGACAGATCCGGAGATCTTGCTGGTCAGGGTAGTTGACTTACACCTTCTAGAGCACGTTGGGTGGCACGGGATACATGCGGACGTGCATTGTCCTGTTGGAACAGCAAGTTCCCTTGCCGGTCTAGGAATGGTAGAACGATGGGTTCGATGACGGTTTGGATGTACCGTGCACTATTCAGTGTCCCCTCGACGATCACCAGTGGTGTACGGCCAGTGTAGGAGATCGCTCCCCACACCATGATGCCGGGTGTTGGCCCTGTGTGCCTCAGTCGTATGCAGTCCTGATTGTGGCGCTCATCTGCACGGCGCCAAACACGCATACGACCATCATTGGCACCAAGGCAGAAGCGACTCTCATCGCTGAAGACGACACGTCTCCATTCGTCCCTCCATTCACGCCTGTCGCGACACCACTGGAGGCGGGCTGCACGATGTTGGGGCGTGAGCGGAAGACGGCCTAACGGTGTGCGGGACCGTAGCCCAGCTTCATGGAGACGGTTGCGAATGGTCCTCGCCGATACCCCAGGAGCAACAGTGTCCCTAATTTGCTGGTAAGTGGCGGTGCGGTCCCCTACGGCACTGCGTAGGATCCTACGGTCTTGGCGTGCATGCGTGCGTCGCAGCGGTCCGGTCCCAGGCCGACGGGCACGTGCACCTTCCGCCGACCACTGGCGACAACATCGATGTACTGTGGAGACCTCACGTCCCACGTGTTGAGCAATTCGGCGGTACGTCCACCCGGCCTCCCGCATGCCCACTATACGCCCTAGCTCAAAGTCCGTCAACTGCACATACGGTTCATGTCCACGCTGTCGCGGCATGCTACCAGTGTTAAAGACTGCGATGGAGCTCCGTATGCCACGGCAAACTGGCTGACACTGACGGCGGCGGTGCAGAAATGCTGCGCAGCTAGCGCCATTCGACGGCCAACACCGCAGTTCCTGGTGTGTCCGCTGTGCCGTGCGTGTGATCATTGCTTGTACAGCCCTCTCGCAGTGTCCGGAGCAAGTATGGTGGGTCTGACACACCGGTGTCAATGTGTTCTTTTTTCCATTTCCAGGAGTGTATATAAAATATTAGAAACCTCATTTTTGGTGGAAGTCGTTAGGTGTGCAACTTGCAGCTTGGATTGGGTGACTGTGCTTCGGGATAGCCTGTTAGTAATATATCTTACTTTGTGGACGATCTGTAGCATTACATTCCTGTTGAGAACATGCAGAACGTCCTCGAGAGCGTTTGTTGCACATTTCTGTCTGTGAAATGTACTGTGGGCTCTCAACTCTATAAGTGATACGGTTACACAGCAGAAATGTACCGTAGACAAGTGTAAAATTTCCTCAAAATCCTCTCCAGCGAGCACCCAGCCAGGCCAACGCACCGCGATGCACTCAAAATGACAAACAGGCACAAAGTCGATATTGCGAAAAATGGAACAAACCCGGAAGAGATTGCCACACCTCATACGCGAGAGAAGCTTAAATTGTAAACTCAACACAGCAGAAGCCATCACATAATTGTAACAGCACAGTATGGTATTTCTTAAAGGAGAGTAAAAATTTCACAAAAACATCGGCCTGCTGATATGGTGGAAAAGCAACGAGCCGAAGCCCTGAAATACATTCTTGCGAAACGGGGAGTAGTGAGGACCGTTGATGAGCCACGAAAAGTAGGCCACATTCGCTCATCACCGGCCTATCGTAATGTCACTATTTAAACCCCGTAGTAATAAATACTCAGGCTTCCGAGCCTCTGTCCCAGCCTTTTCGTTGCAGCACACCACCTACGAGACCGAGCCTGTGATGCGCTGCTAGCGTTCGCCAAGATGACCTCTGCCTCCTCTGCTAACTGTCTGGTCTAACAGATTCTGTCACTGCGAGCTGCCTACCTCGCAACGACTGAAGACAAGATTTGAACTCTTCCAAGACTTCTACACTACTGGCCATTAAAATTGCTACACCACGAAGATGACGTGCTACAGATGCGAAATATAACCGACAGGAAGAAGATGCTGTCATATGCAAATGATTAGCTTTTCATAGCATTCACACAAGGTTGGCGCCGGTGGCGATACCTACAACGTGCTGGCTAGAGGAAAGTTTCCAATCGATTTCTCATATACAAACAGCAGTTGACCGGCGTTGTCTGGTGGAACGTTGTAAGAACGACAAATGCGTACCATCACGTTTCCGACTTTGATAAAGGTCGGATTGTAGCCTATCGCGATTGCGGTTTATCGTATTGCGACATTGCTGCTCGCGTTGGTCGAGATTCAATAACTGTTAGCAAAATATGGAATCGGTGGGTTCAGTAGGGTAATACGGAACGCCGTGCTGGATCCCAACGGCCTCATATCACTAGCAGTCGAAATGACAGGCATCTTATCCGCATGGCTGTAACGGATCGTGCAGCCACATCTCGATCCCTGAGTCAACAGATGGGGACGTTTGCAAGACAACAATCATCTGCACGAACAGTTCGACGACGTTTGCAGCAGCAAGGAGTATCAGCTCGGAGGCCATGGCTGCGGTTACCCTTGACGCTGCATCTCAGACAGGAGCGCCTGCGATGGTGTGCTCAACGACGAACCTGGGTGCACTAATGCCTAAACGTCATTTTTTCCTATGAATCCAGGTTCTGTTTACAGCATCACGATGGTCGCATTCGTGTTTGGTGACATCGCGGTGAACGCACATTGGAAGCGTGTATTTGTCATCGTCATAGTGGCGTATCACCCGGCGTAATGGTATGGGGTACCATTGGTTACACGTCTCGGTCACCTCTTGTGCGCATTGACGACACTTTGAACAGTGGACGTTACATTTCAGATGTGTTACGACCCGTGGCTCTACCCTTCATTCAATCCTCGCGAAACCCTACATTTCAGCAGGATAATGCACGACCGCATGTTGCAGGTCCTGTACGGGTCTTTCTGGATACAGAAAATGTTCCACTGCTGCTCTGGACAGCACATCCTCCAGATCTCCCACCAATTGAAAACGTCTGGTCAATGGTGGCCGAGCAACTGGCTCGTCACAATACGCCAGTCACTACTCTTGATGAACTGTGGTATCGTGTTGAAGCTGTACCTGTACACGCCATCCAAGCTCCGTTTGAATCAATGCCCAGGCGTATCAAGGCCGTTATTACGGCCAGTGGTTGTTCTGGGTACTGATTTCTTAGGATCTATGCACACAAATTGCGTGAAAATGTAATCACATGTCAGTTCAAGTATAATATATTTGTCCAATGAATACCCGTTTATTATCTGCATTTCTTCTTGGTGTAGCAATTTTAATGCACAGTAGTGTACTTACTGCCTCCTGTGCCTCGCGGTAACTGGCGCACTGCATAGTTGTGGCAGTGTTCGGGAGGCGTGCTAATCTCTGCTGTCTCCGACTAGTACCTGTGAGCAGTCACTGACATCCCCAGCCTTGCGCGGCGCAAGAGCCATGCTGTGGACCATCTCCACACCATGCAGACCTGCTGAGAGACTACCCGAGCACATCCCCTTAGGCGACAGCGAGAGTGCCGTGACAATTGGCAGTCTCTGTTCTGGTCAGCCTGGTACGAGGTGCATTCAAGTTCTAAGGCCTCCGATTTTTTTTCTAATTAACTACTCACCCGAAATCGATGAAATTGGCGTTACTTCTCGACGTAATTGCCCTGCAGACGTACACATTTTGCACAACGCTGACGCCATGATTCCATGGCAGCGGCGAAGGCTTCTTTAGGAGTCTGTTTTGACCACTGGAAAATCGCTGAGGCAATAGCAGCACGGCTGGTGAATGTGCGGCCATGGAGAGTGTCTTTCATTGTTGGAAAAAGCCAAAAGTCACTAGGAGTCAGGTCAAGCGAGTAGGGAGCATGAGGAATCACTTCACGAAGAAACTGTTGCGTAACGTTAGCTCGATGTGCGGGTGCGTTGTCTTGGTGAAACAGCACACGCGCAGCCCTTCCCGGGCGTTATTGTTGCAGTGCAGGAAGGAATTTGTTCTTCAAAACATTTTCGTAGGATGCACCTGTTACCGTAGTGCCCTTTGGAACGCAATGGGTAAGGATTACGCCCTCGCTGTCCGAGAACATGGACACCATCATTTTTTCAGCACTGGCGGTTACCCGAAATTTTTTTGGTGGCGGTGAATCTGTGTGCTTCCATTGAGCTGACTGGCGCTTTGTTTCAGGATTGAAAAATGGCATCCACTTCTCATCCATTGTCACAACCGACGAAAAGAAAGTCCCATTCACGCTGTCGTTGCGCGTCAACATTGCTTGGCATCATGCCACACGGGCAGCCATGTGGTCATCCGTCAGCATTCGTGGCACCCACCTGGATGACACTTTTCGCATTTTCAGGTCGTCATGCAAGATTGTGTGCACAGAACCCACAGAAATGGCAACTCTGGAGGCGATCTGTTCAACAGTCATTCGGCGATCCCCCAAAACAATTCTCTCCACTTTCTCGATCATGTCGTCAGACCGGCTTGTGTGAGCCCGAGGTTGTTTCGGTTTGTTGTTACACGATGCTCTGCCTTCATTAAACTGTCGCACCTATGAATGCGCTTTCGACACATCCATAACTCCATCACCACATGTCTCCTTCAACTGTCGATGAATTTAAATTGGTTTCACACCACGCAAATTCAGAAAACGAATGACTGCACGCTGTTCAAGTAAGGAAAACGTCGCCATTTTAAGTATTTAAAACAGTTCTCATTCTCGCCGCTGGCGGTAAAATTCCATCTTCCGTACGGTGCTGCCATCTCTGGGACGTATTGACAATGAACGCGGCCTCAGTTTAAAACAATGCGCATGTTTCTATCTCTTTCCAGTCCGGAGAAAAAAAATCGGAGGCCTTAGAACTTGAATGCACCTCGTACAGGCTACGCCGTTCGCCACTGAGGCCTGCCACTTGCACGACACCATGATTACATGAGCCGCACGCCGAAGGCACCCTCTGCCAGAATTGGTGGAGACTGCATCAGCAATTTCCGAGGTTGAGTTGTTGCACCACCAGTGACACAGAAAATTAATATGACTGTAAATTTTAATGAATAAATTCTTGTTACACTAATGTTGTATCATCAGCGCTCAGGGCGCACTCCAGACCCCACCACCCCGACAACAGCAGAGGTACCAACCAAGGCCACTACAGTATACATTGAGGTAACAAAAATCATGGGATAGCTGCTAATATACACTCCTGGAAATTGAAATAAGAACACCGTGAATTCATTGTCTCAGGAAGGGGAAACTTTTTTGACACATTCCTGGGGTCAGATACATCACATGATCACACTGACAGAACCACAGGCACATAGACACAGGCAACAGAGCATGCACAATGTCGGCATTAGTACAGTGTATATCCACCTTTCGCAGCAATGCAGGCTGCTATTCTCCCATGAAGACGATCGTAGAGATGCTGGATGTAGTCCTGTGGAACGGCTTGCCATGCCATTTCCACCTGGCGCCTCAGTTGGACCAGCGTTCGTGCTGGACGTGCAGACCGCGTGAGACGACGCTTCATCCAGTCCCAAACATGCTCAATGGGGGACAGATCCGGAGATCTTGCTGGCCAGGGTAGTTGACTTACACCTTCTAGAGCACGTTGGGTGGCACGGGATACATGCGGACGTGCATTGTCCTGTTGGAACAGCAAGTTCCCTTGCCGGTCTAGGAATGGTAGAACGATGGGTTCGATGACGGTTTGGATGTACCGTGCACTATTCAGTGTCCCCTCGACGATCACCAGTGGTGTACGGCCAGTGTAGGAGATCGCTTCCCACACCATGATGCCGGGTGTTGGCCCTGTGTGCCTCGGTCGTATGCAGTCCTGATTGTGGCGCTCACCTGCACGGCGCCAAACACGCATACGACCATCATTCGCACCAAGGCAGAAGCGACTCTCATCGCTGAAGACGACACGTCTCCATTCGTCCCTCCATTCACGCCTGTCGCGACACCACTGGAGGCGGGCTGCACGATGTTGGGGCGTGAGCGGAAGACGGCCTAACGGTGTGCGGGACCGTAGCCCAGCTTCATGGAGACGGTTGCGAATGGTCCTCGCGGATACCCCAGGAGCAACAGTGTCCCTAATTTGCTGGGAAGTGGCGGTGCGGTCCCCTACGGCACTGCGTAGGATCCTACGGTCTTGGCGTGCATCCGTGCGTCGCTGCGGTCCGGTCCCAGGTCGACGGGCACGTGCACCTTCCGCCGACCACTGGCGACAACATCGATGTACTGTGGAGACCTCACGCCCCACGTGTTGAGCAATTCGGCGGTACGTCCACCCGGCGTCCCGCATGCCCACTATACGCCCTCGCTCAAAGTCCGTCAACTGCACATACGGTTCACGTCCACGCTGTCGCGGCATGCTGCCAGTGTTAAAGACTGCGATGGAGCTCCGTATGCCACGGCAAACTGGCTGACACTGACGGCGGCGGTGCACAAATGCTGCGCAGCTAGCGCCATTCGACGGCCAACACCGCGGTTCCTGGTGTGTCCGCTGTGCCGTGCTTTTGATCATTGCTTGTACAGCCCTCTCGCAGTGTCCGGAGCAAGTATGGTGGGTCTGACACACCGGTGTCAATGTGTTCTTTTTTCCATTTCCAGGAGTGTAGTACCAGACTTCCATTTGTCCGGCATAGTGCAGCAACTCGACATGACATGGGTTCAACAAGTCGTTGGAAGTCCCTGCTGAAATACTGAGCCATGCTGCCTCTACAGCCGTCCATAATTGCGTAAGTGTTGCACGTGCAGGATTTTGTTCACGAATTGACTTCTAGATTATGTCCCACAAATGTTCGATGGGATTCATGTCGGGCGATCTCGGTGGCCAAATCATACGCTCGAACTGTCCAGAATGTGACATGGCGCATAATCGTCCATAAAATTTTTATCGTTGTTTGGGAACGTGAAGTCCATGAATAGCTGTAAATGGTCTCCAAGTAGCCGAACATAACCATTTACAGTCAATGATTGGTACAGCTGGACCAGAGAACACACTCTACTCCCTATAAACACAGCCCACACCATTATGGAGCTTCCACCAGCTTACACAGTGCCTTGTTGAAAACTTGCTTCCATGGCTTCGTGGGGTTCGTGCAACACTCGAACGCTACCATCAGCTCTTACCAACTGAAATCGGGACTCTTATGACCACTCCATTGTTTTCCAGTCGTCTATAGTCCAACTGACATGGTCACGAGCCCAGAAAAGGCGCTGCAGGCGATGTCGTGCGGTTGGCAAAGTAACTCGCGTCGGTCGTCTGCTGGCATAGCCCATTATCGCCAAATTTCGCTGCACTGTCTTAAAGGATACGTTCATTGTATGTTCCACATTGATTTCTGCGGTTATTTCACGCAGTGTTGCTTGTGTGTTAGCACTGACAGCTCTACGCAAAAGCCACTGCTCTCGGTCATTAAGTGAAAGCCGTCGGTCACTGCGTTGTCCGTGGTGAGTGGTAGTGCCTGAAATTTGATGTTCTCTGCACACTCTTGACACTATGGATCTCGGAATACTGAATTCCCTAATGATTTTCGAAATGGAATGGCCAACGTCTTGTTCCAACTACCATTCCACGTTCAACGCCAGTTAATTTCCGCAGTGCGGCTATAATCAGGGCGAGAACTTTTTCACGTGACACGGCGTGCCCTGGCTCTCGCGATTCGAAAGGCGGTAAGATTGACCGCTGTTGGGCGGCATTTAAATCGGCGAAGAGCAGCACGCCTGTCCCGGATGGCTGAACGGCACTCTTCTGTCCACCAAGGCACGAGGCGCCGCTTAAGAGTGCCAGAAGACTGTGGTATGGACAGGTCAGCAGCATGATGGACCACAAGCGTGATGTGATCCACCCGTTCCTGTACGTTATTGTGGCGGTCAAAGACAGCCAACCGAGTGAACAGTGGCCAGTTAGCCCTGCCAATCATCCACGATGGTGGCCGCTGCTCCAGCAATACATCATCCAGGAGATGAATGCGGATAGGGAAGTGATCGCTGGAATGAAGGTCGTCAATGACCTCCCAGTAAACAGAGTCGGTGAGGGTTGGAGAGCAGAAAGATAGGTCAATGACTGAGAATGACCCTGTAGCAGTAGAGAAATGAGTCGGAGTACCTGTGTTGAGGATGCACAACACTTGAGATGTTAGGAGGCTCTCCAAAATTCGACCTCGAGTGCAAAGAGAAGTGGAGCCCCACAGGCAAAGAGAGCAAGAAAAGGTCATGGCAGGAGTTCCTGGACTCCATCAGCCGTTCCACTTGTTCCACAAGAGTATGGGAAGCCATCCGGAGGATTTCCGGTAAACATAGCCGTTTACCAATAGCTGCTATCCTGAAACAGGGATGCCTCCAAACGACACCCAGAGCCATTGCTCAGACGCTGGCAGAGCGTTTTGCACAAAGTACTGCCACTGCAACCCAGGATCCAGCGTTTCGTCACTACCGTGCGACTGTCGAAAGAGCACACTTGGACTTTCGGTCGAACAGTTCTGAGGCCTACAACTCCTCTTTCTCCATGTGGGAACTTGAATTGGCACTTACTGAGACTTCTGACACTGCACCAGGTTACGACCGCATCCGGTACTCCATGCTGCGACATCTGCCAGCGGCGTCAAAGGAAATCCTCCTCGAATGTTTTAATCTCATATGGCAGACAGGAGTGTTCCCCACCTCGTGGAGGGAGGCAATCCTCATCCCTCTCCTCAAACAAGGAAAGGACCGCACATGTCCCGGTAGTTATCGTAGTATCGCCTTGACAAGCTGTGTCGGAAAGACCCTGGAACGGATGGTTAACCGGCGTCTGGTCTGGCTGTTAGAGACCAGACAGCTCCTTAGCCGCTTTCAATGTGGATTCCGAAAATTTCTGTCCACGGTCGACAACCTGACCCTCCTAGAGGCGGCTATTCAGCAGGCTTTTCAGCATCACTGTATCGGTATCTTCTTTGATATCAGTAAGGCATATGATACTACTTGGAGACACTATATTCTTGCACAACTGCAATGGGGCTTTCGTGGCCGCCTCCCCATTTTCATTCGGTCTTTCCTGTCTCAGCGGTTTTTCCGGACCCGAGTTGGTAACACACTGTCTGATCGCTTTGAGCAAGAGAACGGTGTCCCCCAGGGCAGTGTTTTAAGCGTTACCCTCTTTGCCACAGCCATCAACAGTATAACGTCTACAGTGAGAAGTCCAGTGGAGTGCTCCTTATTTATTTTGCTGTTTTCTGTTCCTCCTCGAGTGTTGCAACCGTGAGCCGTCAGTTGCAGCTAACAGTGCGGCGGTTAGAGGAGTGGGCTGCAAAGACGGGTTTTCGGTTTTCTGCCGATAAGTGTGTTTATGTTCATTTTAATCGTTCTCGTCGTGTTTTTACTTTGCCTGCCTTGCATATGGGGGATACTGTCCTACATTTTAGAGACACAGTGCGGTTTCTGGGCCTAATTTTTGACTCCAGGTTGTCATGGCTGCCACACCTACGTGACTTGAAAGCCAGAACGCTGAAGGCACTGACCATCCTTAAGTGCCTCAGCCACAGGTCTTGGGGCGCGGACAGGGCGCGTCTCCTTCAGTTTTATGGAGCTTTTGTGCGTTCACGGCTGGACTATGGGTGCACAGTACATGGGTCAGCGAGGCCATTTTATTTGCGGATCCTTGATGCTGTTCACCATGCTGGGATCCGACTGGCCACGGGTGCTTATCGGACCAGTCCCGTACCCAGCCTCTGTGCTGAGTCTGGCGAACCGCCACTTACCATCCGGCGGCAGCTCCTGCTGGTGCGCCAGGCTTGTAAGTTTCTTGCAGCTCCCAGCTCGCCTGCCCACCGTCTTGTTGCCCATCCACCTCTGGACCGCCTTTTTTCCCGCCGTCCCCGGGCTACGTTGCCGTTTGGGATGCGTGTGCGACGTGTACTAGAGTCCCTCGGTGTGGAGTCTGTACAACCCCAAATCCAAGGTTTTAACCGCCTGCCACCCTGGTTACTGAAGAGGCCCGGAGTGATTTTAGATTTATTGCAGTACAAGAGAGATTGCACTCCTGCCACCGTTTTTAATGCAGCATTTTCTGCCATTTTATCTGAGCACCACGACTATATAGCTTTTTTCACGGATGGGTCGAAACAAGGGGATTCTGTTGGTTGCTCATTTGTTTTTCCGGATCGCGTCCACAAGGTCCGACTGCCTCAGACATTTACTGTCTTTGATGCAGAATTGTCTGCGATCTTGCGGGCACTGGAGCACATGAGACATTCTTCCTCTCCTAAATTTCTTGTCTGTTCCGATTCACTCAGTGCCCTTCACTCATTGCAACATTTGTATCCGGCAGACAAAATTGTCCAGACCATCCAGGATGCCCTCCTCCGACTACAGCGACTGGAGAAGGTTGTAGCTTTCTGCTGGGTTCCGGGGCATGTAGGTATTGCTGGGAATGAAAGGGCAGATCTCGCAGCCAAGGAGGCGCGTCTCGCCCCACAAATATCTCAGTGTGCTATCCCCTTGCACGCACTCACCTCGCTGTTGAGCTCACGTGTCATGCGTCGGTGGGAGGATGAGTGGCTGGAAGTGACTGACAATAAGCTCCGTATAGTCAAGCCCACAACGCGTGTGTGGTGTACTTCCTTTCAGCCCCGTCGACGGGACGAGGTTCTCCTCACTCGGCTTCGAATAGGCCACAGCCCTATGACGCATGGCTTCCTGCTCCGGCGAGAGGACCCTCCAATGTGTGGTGCTTGCGGCGTCCAGGTCACTGTGCGCCATGTTTTATTGGATTACGTTTTATTTTCTGACCAGCGGGTCGCGGCTGACTTGCCAGCGGACCTGCCATGTCTTTTAGGCAACACTCGGTTAAAGTTTTAAAATTCTGTGCCCTGTCAAATGTTTTTACAAAGATTTTAGGGAGAGGATTTTAATTTGCTCACCGTGTGACAAGCTCGCCCATATTTTATGTAAGTGGCCAGCCAATAACAATTTCCTGTGACATTCTTGTTGCTATGTTTTCCCTTTCCTTAGGTTTTACTTTCTTATGTAGCATTTTCCTTCTTTTCCTGCTTTCTTTGAGTGTGTGCTTAGGTCTGTCCACATTCGTTCCTTTTAATGTGTGTCAGGGCGCTGATGACCTCGATGTTGAGCGCCCATAAGCCCCAACACACCACACCACCACTTTTCACGTGAATCACCTGGGTACAAACGACACCTCTACCAATGCACTGCCCTTTTATACCTTATGTACACTATACGACCTCCATCTATATTTGTGCATATCGCTATCCTACGTCTTCCGTCACCGCAGTGCAGTACGTGTGAGTTTCCACATAGGAGGAGAATAAGAAAGTAAAAAGGAAAATAGTAACTGCCAGCAGAAAATGTTATTTTTAACAAGTGACACGATTTCGAACTACCTGGTAACAAATAGCTCCTTACAAAAAAAAAAAAAAAAAAAAAAAATGGTTCAAATGGCTCTGAGCACTATGCGACTTAACTTCTGAGGTCATCAGTCGCCTAGAACTTAGAACTAATTAAACCTAACTCACCTAAGGACATCACACACATCCATGCCCGAGGCAGGATTCGAACCTGCGAGCGTAGCGGTCGCTCGGCTCCAGACTGTAGCGCCCAGAACCGCACAGCTCCTTACCAGTGACGTATGCGTCACCCTGATGTAGGACGCTGGTCTCCGAGCACGGAACTTACGCGTCGCTGCCGGTCCCTGTCGCCTAAATTGTCTGCCGTGTTTATAAATGGATAAACAGTTTCGATCGGTCTGTACGTGACTAAGTGTCTTTTACGTATTTACTTTTAAGATACTTTATTTACTTTTATGACACTATAACATCACTGGAACAACGGCAGAAGAAGCTATTAACGGAACGAATCGCCAGGCTCGACTGGGGGTGTGTAGCAGATTATGAATGATGTGGAATGTGCTACGTATGCAGAATTGAAGAGAAAGGCAGACAGTTTCTGTTTAGGACAGTTCCGTGTGTACGCAAACGTTCGTTTACATTATTGACTGACGTTAAATACGGGGGATTAGCAATTAATTCAGTGCACAATACTCGGTAAAGGCGATTATTAGTGTCATTTAGACTCGATACGTTGAAGGTAGCAGTTTTTATATATTTTATTAGGAATAGTGATACTGACAGTGAATTATAACCTCACTTGTGTACGTTTGACTATCGCAACCTGCGAGCGTGAACAGTTAAGCAAACGTAAAATCCGTGGTAAATTAGTATGACAGTACAATATATGAGTAAATCAGTATTACAATACTACTTCTGTGCCCTTCTTACATACGGTTTAGTTAGCAGGAAGCTAAAACTCTCCTAGCCGTCTGCTTAAATTCCTTAGCTTGTTGTGGACTTTAGTGATCGTGTACAGTAAGCCCATCGTTTCCTGTAAAGTAGAGTTCGTGTTTGTGCTTTACATTCTGAACTCTTATTGCTAGCTAAAGGTTTTATTTTGTACCTGCATCTGTCAGTGTACAGTACTCAGCATTTACGTTTATTAGTGTCATTTAGATTCGGTACAGATAAGGCAGCAGTTTTTATAGTTTTATTAGGTCACTTTCGCGTGTACGTAAACGCTTGTTTAAATTGCAAATACGAGGGATAATCAGTAAGTGCAGCTTACCGTAGGTCACTGTTTAATTCGTTAATAATATTCACTAGATACCCCTAGCAGTTTACTATAGGTCACTGTCTCATTCTTTAGTATTCACTAAATAGCCCCTAGCAGGAAAATAAGCACCAGATTTAGCTTCTACCATAAACTTTTATTTTCATTATTGAGTGTCCTTTCTGCCAACTAGAGTGTAGCTGTTAACATTGTGTGGCAGCAAGTTTCCTAAAAAATTTTTAAAGTAAATGAGTTATTAGTTAGATGTATAGGGACTGTGTCTGTTGTGTGCGGATGCAGGAGGAGTTGTCCACAGTCCAAACGTAGCTAGAAGCTTTGTTGGCCACAGTCAACAAGCTCCAGAGTGCCACCTTGAAGTGAGGTGGGGATGGGCTGCCCGGGGCAGCCTCTGCTGTACTAGATGTGCAGGGGGGGGGGGGGGGGGGACGTCACAGCTCTCTGTCACTGAGCCGTCCTCAGGTGCGACTGAGCCGGCCGGCCCATTCTCACTTCAGTGTGGGTGGACCGGGGTCCTCTGGTTTGGAGTCGAGTGGAGGATCTAAACCAGAGGCTACGTAGACTCTGTGACGAAAATGGATGTTGATTCCTCGACCTGCGCTAAGGCGTGGAAGGTTGTAGGACACCCCTAGATAGTTCAGGGGTGCACTACACACAAGAAGCAGCTACATGGGTGTTTTTTAGATTAAGTTCCTGGAAACAAACCGTTGCCCTGAAAAATTACCAGTTCATGTCAATGATGTGGGTGTGCCAACTGTAAAAATTGTTAGTTCGCCTAAACAGGTCATTCCAAAGGATTTAAATATGCTTAATCTCATGTTAGTAAATTGTCGAAGTGTCTGTAGCAAGATCCCCGAGTTACTCTCCGAAATAAACAGTAGCAATGCCAATATTGTATTAGGTACCGAAAGTTGGTTGAAACCAGATACAAAAAGCAGTGAAATTTTGAACTCGGATTGGACAATGTTTAGGAAGGATAGGACTGATGCTATGGGAGGTGGTGTGTTCTTTGCAGTTAAAAGCTGTATAAGCGAAGTTGAGATCGATACTGGGTCGGACTGTGAAATAGTCTGGATAAAGCTGTCAATCACACAAGGAATGACAATTGTATTAGGATGTTTTTATAGACCACCAGCATCCGCAACAAACGTCGCAGAACGTTTCAGGGAAAGTCTTGAGTATATAGGAAATAAATATCAAAATTATCCATTAGTTATACGTGGAGACTTTAATCTGGCATCCATTGATTGGTAAAATTACACATTTATCACAGGGGCAGAAGCAAATATTCGTGTGAAGTTATTCTAGGAGCGCTCTCAACATACAACCTTGAGAAATTGGTTAGAAAACCAACTCGAGATTGGAACATAGATATCTTGGCGAAAAACAGACCTGATCTTTTTGATGAAGTTAATCTAGAAGAAGGTTCGAAAATGGTTTAAATGGCTCTGAGCACTATGGGACTTAACTTCTGAGGTCATCAGTCCCATAGAACTTAGAACTATTTAAACCTAACTAACCTAAGGACATCACACACATCCATGCCCGAGGCAGAATTCGAACCAGCGACCGTAGCAGTCACGCGGCTCCAGACTGTTGTGCCTAGAACCGCTCAGCCACTCCGGCCGGCTAGAAGAAGGTATTAGCGATCATAATGTCGTTGTGGCATTTATGTCAGTAGAAGTTACCAAAAAAAAAACCAAAGAAACAGCGTATAGTTTTCTTGTCTGGGAAAGCAAATAAAAGTGTCATTTATGAATATCTTCATAGTCAGCTCCAAGCATTCACCGCGGGACACAATGATATTGAGCATCTTTGGTCGGAATTTAAAGGTATTGTCCACCATGTGCTACAGACGTATGTGCCTAACAAAAATATAGGGGAGGGAAAGGATCCGACCTGGTACAACAAACATATTAGGAAGTTGCTGAGGAAACAGAGAATTTTGCGCAGTCGTTTTAAAAGTAGTCACTGCCCCGCTGACAAACAGAAATTATGCTGTCAGAAGCACAATGAGAGATTATTTTACAGAATTTGAAAGCAATATTTTATCTACAAAATCTAAAAATAACCCCAACAAATTTTGTCGTATGTAAAATCTATGAACGCTACAAATAATTCAATACCTTCTCTTGCTGACAGGATGGGTAATCTAAGTGGTGATGATAAACAGAAGGCCAAAATTCTAAACCTAGGTTTCAAAAACTCGTTAACGGTAGAGGACTGCAGCACCATTCCCGTTTTCAACTATCGAACAAACGAAAGGATGGCTGACATAGTGTTTAGTGTATCTGGGATTGTAAAACAGTTAAGATCCTTAGACGGCAAGAAGGCATCTGCAGCTCGTGGTCGTGCGGTAGCGTTCTCGCTTCCCGCGCCCGTGTTCCCGGGTTATATTCCCGGCGGGGTCAGAGATTTTCTCTGCCTCGTGATGACTGGGTGTTGTGTGATGTCCTAAGGTTAGTTAGGTTTATGTAGTTCTAAGTTCTAGGGGACTGATAACCATAGCTGTTGTGTCCCATAGTGCTCAGAGCCATTTGAACCAGGAAGGCATCTGGCCCAGAAGGTATCTGTGGTGTCACCGCCAGACACCACACTTGCTAGGTGGTAGCCTTTAAATCGGCCGCGGTCCGTTAGTATACGTCGGACCCGCGTGTCGGCACTATCAGTGATTGCAGACCGAGCGCCGCCACACGGCAGGTCTAGAGACACTTCCTAGCACTCGCCCCAGTTGTTCAACCGACTTTGCTAGCGATGGTCCACTGACAAAATACGCTCTCATTTGCCGAGACGATAGTTAGCATAGCCTTCAGCTACGTCAATTGCTACGACCTAGCAAGGCGCCATTACCAGTCACTATTGATGCTGTAAAACATGTACCGTCAAGAGCGATGTTCACCATTTATGGATTAAAGTTAAGTATTCCACAGCTACGTCCGTTTTTGCTAGTCTAATTTCCTTGTCCTGTTCCAGACCTCACGCCAACCTGCGTGAGCTAAAACGCGTACCTTTCGGCTTCCTCTCAAAACCGGGTTGGCTCTCTAGCCAATCCACAACAGTATACCTGTAAGATTATATGTTGACTATGCTACAAATATAGCACCATTCTTATTCATCATCTATCAGAGATCACTGGAACAGCGGAAAGTTACACGGGACTGAAAGAAGGCCCAGGTCATAACAATCTACAAAAAGAGTAGAAAATCGGATGCACATAATTACCGGCCAATTTCACTGACATCAATTTGTTGTAGAGTCATGGAACATATTTTGTGTTCAGACATAATGACCTTTCTAGACTCTGAGAATCTCATCTGCAAAAACCAGCACGGTTTTAGGAAATAGCAGTCATGCGTGCATGATATACAACAGACTCTAGATACCGGTTCCCAGGTTGATGCCATATTTCTCGACTTTCGAAATGCGTTCGACTCAGTTCCGCACTTGCGCTTGCTCCAAAAAGTGGGCGCTTAAGGGTCTATCTGATGACATATGCGGTTGGATAGAAAGTTTTCTGACAGACAGGGAGCGGTATGTCGTCGTGAACGGGGTGACCTCAACAGAAACAAGCTAACTTGAGGTGTGCTTCAGGGCAGCGTAATAGGTCCGCTGCTTTTTACGATTTACGTAAACGATGTGGTTGATGGTATTGACAGCGGAATTAGACTGTTTGCCGATGATGCTGTAGTCAGCAGGAATGTAGTATCACACGAAAGTTGTGAACAAATCAATGAGGATTTGCAGAGATTTAATGCGTGGTGTAATGACTGGCAGTTCTCTCAATATTAGTAAGTGTAACCTACTGCGTGTAACAAGGCGCAAATCCCCATTAATGTACGAGTACAAAATAAATGCCCAGTCTTTGGAAGCGGTAACATCTGTCAACTATCTGGGTGTGACCATTCGAAATGATCTCAAATGGAATGATCAGATTACACAAGCAACGGGTAAGGTAAACTCTAGATTGCGGTTTATTCGTAGAATCCTGAAGCGATGCAGTCCTTCAACTAAGGAGATATCTTACATTACGTCATTTCGTCCAGTCTTAAAGTATTGTTCGTCTGTATGGGACCCTTACCAGTTGGGTCTGATTTAGTAGATTGAGAAGGTCCAAAGAAGACCGGCAAGATTCGTGACTGGTACATTTAGCCATCGCGAGAGCGTTAAAATTCTCATCGAAAGTTTGAAGTGGGACTCACTTGCAGATAGACGGCGCACTAAATTCCGAAATCCGATCTTCGCCGAGGATGTAGAGCATATATTATTTCCTCCAACTTTCAAATCGCGCAATGATCACCATTCAAAGATAAGGGAAATTAGAGCTCGTACTGAGATGTTCAGACAGTCGATTTTCCCTTGCGCGATATGCGAGTGGAACAGTGGAGGGAGGTGTAGATAAGGGGCATGGCGTACTGCTGCAAACCATCCTCAGGGTTCAGCACTAAGGAAGAAGAAGACTTATTTCTTGTTATAAAGCTGATGCCTTTGGCTGTGACATTCTGTGAGGTAGGACTGGTGATATTTTTAAAAACATAGGGAATCCGATATCTCGATAGTTAAAAGACGGTATCAGCTCTCGATTGCCGAAATGTATCGATATATCGATGTATTGACGGCAAGGTATCGACGTCTGTTCTATAACAATGTCGGCTGCACATTGCTAATGTACCGCCGGTTTTAGAGCTCTATGTTTAAGTATTGATTTTTTGTTAGATATTCTGTACATCAACAAGCTAGAAGCCTTCTTATCCACCTTAGAACAAGAACTGAAACGAAAACAATGCACGTTCACGCTTGGCGATAACCGCATTGCTAACAATGGTAACTGCATGCAACTGGCACAATGAAAGGCTTACGATGGATCCGTTGTTCGGTTTCGTCATATACCGGCGTTGTCCGGAACACTTCATGTCGATATCCTTTTTTTTTTTTCTGCAAACGCCAGCGTGGTGAAGTTAAACGTCGCATGTTCTGCTGGTAGTGCCGAGCGCCGATTACGTCAGCATTTTCCCTCACACGTCTCCGTCCACTGCAAAGTCCAGTCTTGTCATTTAGATTTTTGTTCATTATTTTCAGCAGCTGTTTTTGAAGAATGCCGATGTGAACAAATAGCACACTAGTTGCGTTAAAAATTGTTTTTTAATGCAACTGATATGGTATTTCTTCACATCAGAAATCTTGTTATTCGATTCACATCGCCACCGCCTACCGCTATCGGTCTTCCATAGTGCCACCTATACTCGCTTAACACAGTCGAAAAGGAAGACTGGACATGATGAAAGCTCAAAAAGTAGTAAGACTCCTTCACACACTGAAAGTAAATTATGTCCTACTACAATTTCATAACAACAATTTCAAATATTTACCGAAAATTGCGAAATAATATAATATGAAATAAAAGTATCGGCATCCTATACTGCCTTTCTTTATCGATATATCGATGGTATGATGTCGCCGCCATATTTAGATATACTTTGTAGTAGGTATCGATATATCGACATTGTTGACAGCCCTAGTGTGAAGCAGGTAACTGCCAGAAGCATGGTAATTAATATTCTGTTCTCTTCGTTATTTCGGGAATATGATCTTTTACTTTTACATTGATTGCCTTTAATCAGCACATTATTACAATACTTTCACAAATTGCTCTGCTTATGCCCTCAATGTTCAGCTGCTAATTTGCTATTGAAGATCCAGTCTTATGAACTAGAGGGTCCTGAAGAAACCTTTTCCGGGTATCTTTTCTCCACAGTCTCCGACCGTTTATAACTGGTGCTCGCTTGGCTTCTGGACCACCAAAACGGTCATGTTCGACGAAGTTCTGCGTGCACTGCGTGCTCCCAACCTTCTCCAGTATTGTTGAACATGATCGTTTTTGTGGTCTGGTTGTTATGGTGTGGGAGGCATAATGTTGCACTGATGCACTGACCTCCAAATTTTTGAACACGGTACACTCACTGGTCAACATTAGTGTGACACTGTACTCATTTCCATGTGTGTCTTTTCAGGGGTGCATTCGGCTCTGACTTCATTTTTATGGACAACAAACAATTCTCGTCGGAGCAGAACAGCGAAGGTGGAGGTGTTCTTGGAACGAGAGAGCATTCGGCGAATGGACTGGGCTACCCATTCGCCCGGCGTAAATCCCATGGTGTACTTGCGGGATGGGTTGAATAGACGGACTGCAGCCCGGCCACATGCACCAACGACCATCGAGCAGTTGCTAAAAGCTCTCGTGTTGGAATCGAACGCCCTGTCACAAGAACTCCTCAACAATATTGCGGGCAGCGTAGGAGGACGTTGTACAACGTACACTGCTATCCGTGGTGGTCACACCTGCTATTAAGAAACATGTCCTGCATTTTGGGATGTCCAGTGGGCCATCATGAATCGCGATGACTTCAGTGTCACTTCTATTCGTCTCACTGGGTATTTCTTTTAGTTATCTTCTGGACTACACTGTAGCAGTTCTCTCTGTGTATGGCCCAAGTTTCATGGAGATATGTCACTTGGCAATGACACGTCTTACAAAAGTTACTTTTTCCCTTAAGGCTAATGTCAGTGTATATGCTGTAGCTACATTGTGGTCTAGTATTTTCTCCTGCCAGTATACGAGGGCAGTTCAATAAGTAATGCAACACATTTTTTTTCTGAAACAGGGGTTGCTTTATTCAGCATTGAAATACACCAGGTTATTCCCCAATCTTTTAGCTACACAACACTATTTTTCAACGTAATCTCCATTCAATACTACGGCCTTACGCCACCTTGAAATGAGGGCCTGTATGCCTGCACGGTACCATTCCACTAGTCGATGTCGGAGCCAGCGTCGTACTGCATCAATAACTTCTTCATCATCCACGTAGTGCCTCCCACGGATTGCGGCCTTCATTGGGCCAAACATATGGAAATCCGACGGTGCGAGATCGGGGCCGTAGGGTGCATGAGGAAGAACAGTCCACTGAAGTTTTGTGAGCTCCTCTCGGGTGCGAAGACTTGTGTGAGGTCTTGCGTTGTCATGAAGAAGGAGAAGTTCGTTCAGATTTTTGTGCCTACGAACACGCTGAAGTCGTTTCTTCAATTTCTGAAGAGTAGCACAATACACTTCAGAGTCGATCGTTTGACCACGGGGAAGGACATCGAACAGAATAACCCCTTCAGCGTCCCAGAAGACTGTAACCGTGACTTTACCGGCTGAGGGTATGGCTTTAAACTTTTTCTTGGTAGGGGAGTGGGTGTGGCGCCACTCCATTGATTGCCGTTTTGTTTCAGGTTCGAAGTGATGAACCCATGTTTCATCGCCTGTAACAATCTTTGACAAGAAATTGTCACCCTCAGCCACATGACGAGCAAGCAATTCCGCACAGATGGTTCTCCTTTGCTCTTTATGGTGTTCGGTTTGACAACGAGGGACCCAGCGGGAACAAACCTTTGAATATCCCAACTGCTGAACAATTGTGACAGCACTACCAACAGAGATGTCAAGTTGAGCACTGAGTTGTTTGATGGTGATCCGTCGATCATCTCGAACGAGTGTGTTCGCACGCTCCGCCATTGCAGGAGTCACAGCTGTGCACGGCCGGCCCGCACGCGGGAGATAAGACAGTCTTGCTTGACCTTGCGGCGATGATGTCACACGCTTTGCCAACGACTCACCGTGCTTTTGTCCACTGCCAGATCACCGTAGACATTCTGCAAGCGCCTATGAATATCTGAGATGCCCTGGTTTTCCGCCAAAAGAAACTCGATCACTGCCCGTTGTTTGCAACGCACATCCGTTACAGACGCCATTTTAACAGCTCCGTACAGCGCTGCCACCTGTCGGAAGTCAATGAAACTATACGAGACGAAGCGGGAATGTTTGAAAATATTCCACAAGAAATTTCCGGTTTTTTCAACCAAAATTGGCCGAGAAAAAAAATGTGTTGCATTACTTATTGAACTGCCCTCGTACAATAAACAAAATAAAAAGTAAGCTATGAATTTTAAAGTCTCCTGTGGTTTTATTCATACAAATAATAAAAGAACATTCAGCGCCCAAGAAGTATTTCGAATGTTTTGTATATTATACATGAATTCGACAAGCATTTGCTACAATAACCCCAAACCCATTATTTGTCACCTTATCGTTGTGCTGGCCAAGTGTAATAACGGAAGCGCAGATCACTTCTTTCGCAACTAGACTACTTATGCCCTGTTGAGAGAAATACTTTATTGTGTCTTCCCTTTGTGTGTGGATTACAATGGATGGCAACATGCTCAATGATAGCGAATGTATCACTTCAGATATAATGAATTGCGCTACAGTCTGGAACCGAGTGACCACTACGGTCGCAGGTTCGAATCCTGCCTCGGGAATGGATGTGTGTGCTGTCCTTAGGTTAGTTAGGTTTAAGTAGTTCTAAGTTCTAGGGGACTGATGACCTCAGAAGTTAAGTTCCATAGTGCTCAGAGCCATTTCAACCATTTATCATGCATGTAAAAATATGTATCGCCTTAGGTTGATAAGTAAAGCAGTTGCGCATATTAATATCAGCTTATACTTTACCTTAACTTACTTAGTTCGTTCTTAATTTTTGCCATCAGTAAAAAATTGGAAATTTGTGGTAAGGGCCGCGCGGGTTTAGCCGAGCGGTCTTGCGCGCTGCAGTCATGGACTGCGCGGCTGGTCCCGGCGGAGGTTCGAGTCCTCGCTCGAGCATGGGTGTGTGTGTTTGTCCTTAGGATAATTTAGGTTAAGCAGTGTGTAAGCTTAGCGACTCATGACCTTAGCAGTTAAGTCCCATAAGATTTCACACACATTTGAACTTTTTTTTTTGTGGTAAGGTCTTATGGGACCAAACTCATGAGGTCATCGGTCGCTAAGCCTACACACTACTTAATCTAACTTAAACTAACTTAGTCCTAAGGAAAACACACTCAGACATGCCCGAGGGAGAACTCGAACCTCCGACGGGGAGCCGCACGGACCGCTACAAGGCGTCCTAAAACGCGCGGGTACCCCGCGCGGCGCCATCAGTAAAGTCAGTCACGAGCAAACGATGACACCTTTATTCGACAGGCGTCTGTGTTGTTTACGACAGATCATTTCAGGAACATGTGTTTCTACACTTACTTAAAAGTTTGACTAGTATAGTATATAGTTTATCTATTTTTACTGCACCTCGTGTTACGGCGTAAAGTCAAGCGCCGGCACACCAGTCGGGAACGACAGAGTAGAGAGGGCTGTGAGAAGAAGTCAGCCAATCGCACGCTGACCGACCTCCCTTCCAGGACGACAACGCGACAGCAGCGGCCTCTATGCGATGAGGACATAAGCGCCGCGCCCGACTCGTCGCCGTCCAGTTCCGGAGCAGCTTCAAGAGTAGCGACTTAGAAGCGACAACGCTCGTTACTTCGTGTGCAATCTACATGTAGCACCGACTTCGAATTGTTATACTGAATAGATTTCTTATTTTGTCTGTTGTCCTTTGCTTGCGACACATCTGTGTAACACAAAGTTAAGTATTGTACTATTTTCCTTTGGTAATAAACTTCATTAGTACGATTTGTTTCAATGTTATCAAGCGATCCGAAAAGTATGTTTCCTAGACAACCCATATTGACGACCAGGCTGGATTTAACACCTCAAATCATTGTTTTACCCGCCAACAGAGTGTTTCTACATTTACACCTACAAGCATACTCCGCAAATCACCGTACGGTGTATCAGTGCTAGTCATTTCCTCTCCTGTTCCACTCGCAAATAGAGCGAAGGAAAAACGACTCTCTAAAAGGCTCCGTACGATCTCTAATTTCTCGTATCTTACGTTCATGGTCCTTAAGCGAAATGCACGATGGCAGCAACAGAATCGTTCTGCACTCGGCCTCGGACGTCGGTTCTCTAAAGTCATACAGTTGTCACTTGTGCGAAAAATATTTTCTTCCCCTCCAGGGATTGCTATTTGATTTCTCGCGGTATCTCCATAATATTTACGTGCTGATCAAATCCACTGGTAAGAAATGTAGCAGCACGCTTCTGAATTGCTTCAATGACCTCCTCTTACCCGACCTGAACAGTACTCAAGAATGGGCCGCACTAGCGTTCTGTAGGCCGTCTCCTTTATGGAAGAACTACACTTTCCCAAACTTCTCCCAATACAACGAAGTCGAGTATTCGCTTTCGCAACTACCAACCTCACGTGCTCGCCCCATTTCATATCGCAGTGCGACGTTCCCCCTAGATATTTAATCGAAATGACCGTGTCAAGCTGCACTCTACAAATGCTATATTCGAATGTTACACAACAGTTTTTTCTACTCATCTACATTAACTTACGTTTTTCTATATTTGGAGCAAGGTGCTACACTCCTGGAAATTGAAATAAGAACACCGTGAATTCATTGTCCCAGGAAGGGTAAACTTTATTGACACATTCCTGGGGTCAGATACATCACATGATCACACTGACAGAACAACAGGCACATAGATACAGGCAACAGAGCATGCACAATGTCGGCACGTACAGTGTATATCCACCTTTCGCAGCAATGCAGGCTGCTATTCTCCCATGGAGACGATCGTAGAGATGCTGGATGTAGTCCTGTGGAACGGCTTGCCATGCCATTTCCACCTGGCGCCTCAGTTGGACCAGCGTTCGTGCTGGACGTGCAGACCGCGTGAGACGACGCTTCATCCAGTCCCAAACATGCTCAATGGGGGACAGATCCGGAGATCTTGCTGGCCAGGGTAGTTGACTTACACCTTCTAGAGTACGTTGGGTGGCACGGGATACATGCGGACGTGCATTGTCCTGTTGGAACAGCAAGTTCCCTTGCCGGTCTAGGAATGGTAGAACGATGGGTTCGATGACGGTTTGGATGTACCGTGCACTATTCAGTGTCCCCTCGACGATCACCAGTGGTGTACGGCCAGTGTAGGAGATCGCTCCCCACACCATGATGCCGGGTGTTGGCCCTGTGTGCCTCGGTCGTATGCAGTCCTGATTGTGGCGCTCACCTGCACGGCGCCAAACACGCATACGACCATCATTGGCACCAAGGCAGAAGCGACTCTCATCGCTGAAGACGACACGTCTCCATTCGTCCCTCCGTTCACGCCTGTCGCGACACCACTGGAGGCGGGCTGCACGATGTTGGGGCGTGAGCGGAAGACGGCCTAACGGTGTGCGGGACCGTAGCCCAGCTTCATGGAGACGGTTGCGAATGGTCCTCGTTGATACCCCAGGAGCAACAGTGTCCCTAATTTGCTGGGAAGTGGCGGTGCGGTCCCCTACGGCACTGCGTAGGATCCTACGGTCTTGGCGTGCATCCGTGCGTCGCTGCGGTCCGGTCCCAGGTCGACGGGCACGTGCACCTTCCGCCGACCACTGGCGACAACATCGATGTACTGTGGAGACCTCACGCCCCACGTGTTGAGCAATTCGGCGGTACGTCCACCCGGCCTCCCGCATGCCCACTATACGCCCTCGCTCAAAGTCCGTCAACTGCACATACGGTTCACGTCCACGCTGTCGCGGCATGCTACCAGTGTTAAAGACTGCGATGGAGCTCCGTATGCCACGGCAAACTGGCTGACACTGACGGCGGCGGTGCACAAATGCTGCGCAGCTAGCGCCATTCGACGGCCAACACCGCGGTTCCTGGTGTGTCCGCTGTGCCGTGCGTGTGACCATTGCTTGTACAGCCCTCTCGCAGTGTCCGGAGCAAGTATGGTGGGTCTGACACACCGGTGTCAATGTGTTCTTTTTTCCATTTCCAGGAGTGTATTTATCACACCAACTAGAAATTTTGTCCAAGTCATCTTGTACATTCCTACACTCACTCAACAATTACATCTTTCTGTACACCACAGCGACATCAGCAAACAGCTGTAAATTGCTGATTACCCTGTACGACAGGTCATTTTTCGATATAAAGAATAAAAACGGTCCTATTACTCTTTCCCGCAGGTTCGAATCCTGCCTCGGGCATGGATGTGTGCGATGTCCTTAGGTTAATTAGGTTTAAGTAGTTCTAAGTTCTAGGGGACTGATGACCTCAGAAGTTAAGTCCCATAGTGCTCAGAGCCATTTGAGCCATCACTCTTTCCTGGGGCACTCCTGACGATTCCCTTGTCTCTGATGAACACTCGCTGTCGTGGACCGCGTAATTATTTCTGTTACTTTAAACGTCTTCGAGCCACTTACATATCTGAGAGCCTAATCTGTATACTCGGAGGTTCGTCAAAAATCTGCAGTGGGGTACTGTGTCAAATGATTTCCCGTAATTTAGGAATATGCAATTTATTTGTTAGCCTCCATCCATGGATTGTAGAATGTGCTCAAGAATTCTGCAGCAAACCGATGTTAAGGATTTTGGTCTCTAATTATGGGGATCAGCTCTCTTACCTTTCTCATTTAAAGGGTTCAATACTATTTTTCCATTCGCTGGTCGATAGATTCGCCATAAATGCAGGCTAAGTAAGGGACCAATGCCGTAGAGTAATCTATGCAAAACCGAATTCTGTCTAGAACTGAGATCTATTTATTTTCAACTGTTTGAGTTGTTTCTCTACGCCACGGATGCCAATTTCTATGTTCTCCGTGCGCCGCGCGGGGTAGCCGTGCTGTTTAGGGCGTCTTGTCACGGCTCGTGTGGCTTCCCTCCTCGGAGGTTCGAGTCCTCCATCGGGCATGGGTGTGTCTGTTGTCCTTAGTGTAAATTAGTTTAAGTTAGGGTAAGTAGTGTGAAGCCTAGGGACCGATGACCTCAGCAGTTTGGTCTCCTAGTCCTTACCACAAATTTCAAGGATTTTCTTCATGTGGGAGCCTGTACGACAACTAGATGACTATTTGTTTGTACGATCTTGTTGGAAAAATGGTTTCCTAAATGTGGCATTTCAAACTTCAGACTGTCTTTTTACTGTCTGTTACTGCCACCAGAAATTGGTCGGTGAGTGACTGGATAGAAACCTCGACCCACTTAGTGATTTTGGGTAGGACCAGCGTTTCCTCGGGTTCTCGGAAAGATCTTTCGCTAAGGTGTGACGGTGGAAGTAGTTGCATTCTTCGCGAAATGTTCTTTTTACGGACGCACGAATTTCTACAGACTTTTGCCTGTCAGCATTTGCGCTCCCTTTTTTCTACCGAAAGGCAATAATCTCTGTTTCCGCAGCTTTTTTCGAATTTGATTATTACACCACAAAGGGTCCTTTCTATCCTTAAGCCACTTAAGTGGTACATGCGTCTCCAGATTTACAATTAGTTTAAATTTTGCCCATAATCCCTCTACCTGGACCTGATTGTGTATATTCAGTAGCCATCGTTGCCATAGTGGCATCAGAATTACCAATCTCTGTTTCTATACTTACACTATCGATAAGATCAGGCCTGTTTGTACACTGTTACCAAAAGTGTCTGCACACCTGGCTGAAAATGACTTAAAAGTTCGTCGTGCCCTTCATCGGTAATGCTGGATTTTAGTATGGTGTTGGCCCACGATTAGCCTTGATGACAGCTTCCACTCTCTGAGGCATACGTTTAGTCAGGTGCTGCAAGGTTTCTTGGGGAATGGCAGCCCATTCTTTACGGAGTGCTGCACTGAGGAAAGATATCGATGTCGGTCGGTGGGGCCGGTCACGAAGTCGGCGTTCCAAAACATCCCAAAGGTGTTCTATAGGATTCAGGTCAGGACTCTGTGCAGGCCAGTCCATTACAGGGATGTTATTGTCATGTAACCACTCCGCCACAGGCCGTACATTATGAACAGGTGTTCGATAGTGTTGAAACATGCGATCGCCATCCCCGAATCGCTCTTCAACGATGGGAAGTAAGAGTGTGCTTAAAACATCAATGTAGGCCTGTGCTGTGACAGTGCCACGCAAAACAACAAACCTCCATGAAAAACACGACCACACCATAAAGCCACCGTCTCCGAATTTTACTTTTGGCAGTACACACGTTGCCAGATGGCGTCCACCGGGCATTCGCCATACCTACACCCTCCCATCAGATCGCCACATTATGTACCGTGATTTGTCATTCCACACAACGTTTTTCCACTGTTCAATCGTCCAATGTTTACGCTCCTTACACTAAGCGATGCCTCGTTTGGCATGTACCGGCGTGATGTGTGACTAATGAGTTGCTGCTCGACCATGAAATTCAAGTTTTCTCACCTCCTGCCTAACTGTCATAGTACCTGCAGTGGATCCTGATACAGTTTGGAATTTCTGGGTGATGGTCTAGACAGATCACTGCCTATTACACATTACGACCCACTTCAACTGTCGGCGGTCTCTGTCCGTCAACGGACGTCGGCCTGTACGCTTTTGTGCTGTACGTGTCCCTTCACGTTTCCACTTCATATCATATCGGGAGCAATGGACCTAGGTATGTACAGGAGTGTGGAAATCTCGCGTACAGACGTATGACACAAGTGACACCCAATCACCTGACTACGTTCGAAGTCCGCGGAGCGCCCCATTCTGCTTTATCATGATGTATAACGACTACTGAGGTCGCTGATATGGAGTACCTGGTAGTAGGTGCCAGAACAATGCACCTAATATGAAAAACGTATATGTTTGTGGGTGTGCAAAAAAAATGGTTCAAATGGCTTTGAGCACTATGGGACTTAACATCTGTGGTCATCAGTCCCCTAGAACTTAGAACTACTTAAACCTAACTAACCTAAGGACATCACACACATCCACGCCCGAGGCAGGATTCGAACCTGCGACTGTAGCAGTCGCGCGGTTCCGGACTGAGCGCCTAGAACCGCGAGACCACCGCGGCCGGCGTTTGTGGGTGTCCGGATATTTTTGATCACCTAGTGTATCTACATATTATAAAATATTTCCTTTACGTGTGGGTTGTCTGAGTAGCTGTTCAAGGCAGTTTTCGGAAAACGTGTTCAGAAGTACTTCACAAGACTTCACAAGACTTCTGCCCGTACAACCTGCAGTGAATCCATAGATGTTTCAGTCTATACGCGGAGGATTGGAGTCACCTCCAACTAATATTACATGAGCTGGGTATTTCCGTGATACTGACCGAGACTTCCCTTGAATGACTCAAAAACTGTCAGAGAAGAATCGGGCGGCCGGTTAAAACATCCAAAAATTAACTTGATTTGACGTAGGCCTGTTATAGGCGATCAGATAACTTTACTGTCACTTTCAAGTCCGACTTGAGTTGAGGAAAGTATAAGTGAAATAAAATTCTGATTAACCTATGTTCGGATAACTCCAGAGTTCAGAAACGATGTAGCGGAATTAGTATCACCTTTGCACTAGTTTTGAAACAGTTTATTTTGTTCGTCTGGACAATTCTGGAATATCCAATGTGATTGGTTCAAGTGGGCGCAGATTTATAAATTATTTTCTATTGTGTTCTATTGCGAAACTTCGCGGACACTGTGTTGCTGTTAGGCAAGAAACGAAGTACGAGTGTATCTTCGGCTGGCACGTTCGAATAACTGCAGGATGAGATCCAGTTTACGTAGAGATGACTGGTCCTCTTTATTTCACAGTGACGATGCAACTATCGTGACTATTTTCTTTTTATTTTTATTTCTGTAGTGTTTCTAACACAGATATCGTAGGAGGACTAAGCTCTTTATTATGCCCCAAGCACAAGAAAAGTAAATTAACGAAGAAACGGTTCTATTTTATGAGCTGCACATCGTTAAAGGCGCGTGAAAACAATGGCGAACAGAACAGCTGCGGGAATAACGCTGATTTCCGCCGGAGATAGACTGATCTTAACGATTGCCTCTGTGTCATATACTCCGCTGGACATTTTACGACGGCAGTTCCAAGAACATCATTACAATAATGAACAACTCTCGCGATGGGCTCAAGTGTGCCTGTACATAGGTGAGTATTTTGCTCGTACTTGTATGTCTGTGTGTGTGTTTTATTTGAGACAGTAAATATTCCAGAGGACTGAGTCACCGACTATAAGTCTCGCAAAAGAAGGCTATCAATATTCATATGACAGCAATGCCAAGGAACAGACAAGAGAACTGCTAGAGAACAAATCGCGGAGGTGGCTAGGTGCGTCGGATTTCCACAGTGAAGTACATTCAGTACTAGAGAAGAACCTGAAGATTGTCCCACGAGACGAAGCTGTAACCACAAAACTTTTCTCTCTACGTACACCCTAATGTTACTACCTTCTTGCCAGCCGGAGTGGCCGTGCGGTTCTAGGCGCTACAATCTGGAACCGAGCGACCGCTACGGTCGCAGGTTCGAATCCTGCCTCGGGCATGGATGTGTGTGATGTCCTTAGGTTAGTTAGGTTTAATTAGTTCTAAGTTATAGGCGACTGATGACCTCAGAAGTTAAGTCGCATAGTGCTCAGAGCCATTTGAATACCTTCTTGTCCGAAAAAGACGCAGCGAGGTGGGGCATTGATTAATTCTCTAAGCTCTGATCGGAGCGAGATTGATTATCTCCATAAAATTCGAGGAGAATGTTAGATTGGTTCGCTGAATGAGACAACTACCTCTTCCCTTACCCGTCCTTGCCCAGTTGAATTTGTAACCCTGATGTCAAAAGGCGACTAAACTGCATTATTTCCATCTTTCAAATAAAAGCACGTAATAAACGACAAGAAACAATTTAGTGCCATTTTCTAATCAACTATCGCTCATCCTTAGTGTAACGTAGCACCGCTGTCACACGTGCAGTCTTGTATGAAGTTTTCAACATTGTCTCTGCAGTAAGCAGCGCAGAACGGAAACAAATTGTTTCAAATAGGAAGTGATGTACAACAATTTGGTGGAAGCCAACCCACTGTGTGTAGCGGAAGGTACTGCTTGGACCACAGTCATTTTCCCCTTCCTTGTACCAATCTCGGATAACATGCGGGAAGAGCAACTAGGGATAAGCAACAGTATGAGTTAGAATACATCGCCCGACAAAAAATTTACTTGTGTGTGTGTGTGTGTGTGTGTGTGTGTGTGTGTGTATGAGACAGAGAGAGAGAGAGAGAGAGAGAGAGAGAGAGAGAGAGACTTTCGAGCTTACGGGCGCTCAACACCGAGGTCATCAGCACCCTTACACATATTAGAAGAAACGAATGTGGAGAAAACGATAAAAATTTTTGTTACGCAGTACCGAGGAAGCATATAAAATGACAAGCATTCACTCAGTACACCTCACTCGCATTCACTTACACAATAACTCATCTCACACGTCTTAAGACAATAGACAAAGTTTGAAAGGTGCTATACATGGAGTTGAAACAGAAGTAAAACCACAGAAGAGCTAAAAGAAAGGTACAAGGAAATGTTAAAGTACTTTGAACATTGCAGCCCAGTCAGCAACCGTGATAATCTAATATATAAGAAACTATCAGCTCCGATTGCGGTAGTGAAACCAACCTTTACCTAGGTTTCAGCCCAAGTAATTGAGCCTTCTTCAGAAGATTAACCTGATTCTATAATATGTCTACGAGGGCATGGTCTAGAAACAAAACTAAAACAGCCTGAAAAGGCGTAGTCACAGGCTGTTTTAGTTTTATTTCTAGACCATGCCCTCGTAGACATATTATAGAATCAGGTTTATCTTCTGAAGAAGGCTCAATTACTTGGGCTGAAACCTAGGTAAAGGTTGGTTTCATTACCGCAATCGAGGCTGATAGTTTCTTATATATAAGGAAACTTGACTGGTTGACCACTTACAAAAAACGTGGACGAACCAGTCACCCTGTTGGCACATGAAGGCCGTCTCTCTAAATTTAAGGATTTTAAGTTATATTGTTTATTGCGTTTACTTAAACTTATGGCTTGACTTTTTTGGGTTCATAAACCGTTTAATTTTATCTGTAATTACTTTTATGTTGTAGTTTCATGTACTGACGCGTTCCATGACCTTGGAGATTTGCTCCTCAATTTGGTCCTACGGAACTTGATGTGTAAATAAATAAGTAAATAAACATCATACAGTCTTAAAACTCTAACCCAGATTCGTTTCAATGTCTCTTAAAGTAGGGTGCATATCTGACACTGCCCTTTGATCCGAAAATAAAACACAGTATAGTAAAATACGGCGCACAGTGGTCCGCACGTCACAAGCACCACACACTGGAAGTCGTCGCGCCGGAGAAATGAGCCATGCCTCATAGACGAATGAGGCGGCCCTCGTCCCGTCGACGCGGCCGGAAAGAGAGACGCCATGGCCGCATTGTGAACTTTACAAGCGGAGCTTATTGTCTGTCATTTGAATCACTCGTCGTCCCATCGACACAAGACTCTGCAGCGAGGTGATAGTATGCAGGAGGATGGCACACTGAACTAGCTGAGGATCGCTAGGCCGGCCGATGTGGCCGAGCGCTTCTAGGCCCTTCAGTCTGGAACCGCGCGACCGCTACGGTCGCAGGTTCGAATCCTGCCTAGGGCATGGATGTGTGTGATGTCCTTTGTTAGGTTTAAGTAGTTCTAACTTCTAGGGGATTGATGACCTCAGATGTTAAGTCCCTTAGTGCTCAGAGCCATTTGAACCATTTTGAGGATCGCTACACGCTTCCTTGGCTAATCTTATTCTGGTCGTATAAACGACGTCAGCGTAGTAACTAGAGGAGCAGCTTGAATTAACAACTGTAAACAGCATATGTGCATTCAACTAGTCGGTTGTTAGCAGTGTCGCCCGAGGAACAAGGTCTCAGGACAAACTTGTTACCTCACCATGGAAGTACAAGTAAGCTCGGTCGCTGCCTGGCGCAGCAACAAATGAGAGACGTTGTCGCAGACACGCCCCGAAGAGGTTCCTCACGCCGCCTCTCACTCACTAAATCATCGTCTAGGACGACAGCACTGTCTTACTTCAGATCCAACAGCGCGGGATGTAGTACGAATCAGAACAGTAACGAAGTCAACAGTCAATTCAGAGAAGAGACCATCTTTCTGTATTGTGCCAGTTGATAAGTTATAGAGCACAGCGGTGGTAGCAAATACATAAGTGACATTTCTGTAGATATGGACTGCTTTCAAGTTACGTATTTTACGAGGTCTGCTCAAACAATTCCGGAACTTTGTCCAAGAAATTTTTGTACACTTACCTTTTACTTATTGTGCACGGCCTCCTACGACACACTATCCTCCACAACTGATACACCGCTCCCAAGGCCGTTTCCACTTCTGGAAGCAGTCCTGGTACGTCTCTTACTGGATCGTGCGAAGCGCCGTCTGCGAATTTTATCTCGTCTATCATTGCAAATCTTCGTCCTTTCAACGGGGTTTTCAGCTCTGGAAATTAAAAAAAAGAAAAGTCAGCAAGGGCCAGGTCTGTAGAGGATGGAGGATGAGGCAGCACAGTGATTTCGCTTTTTTGTGCAATAGTTACGCACCGACAGGGATGAATGTATGGGTGCGTTATCGGGGTGCAAGAGCCAGGAATTGTCTCACCACATTTCAAGGCGTTTCCTTCTCACATTTTCTCGCAGGCATTGCAACACGTCCCGATAGTATCAGCGACTGACAGTTTGTCCCTGTGGCACGAAATCATGGTGAACTAATCCTTCAGAGTCAACAAAAACTATCCGCATGGATTTGACCTTTGACCTGACGTGGTCTTGCAGAATCTTTCCTGACCAATTGTGAAGATTGAACCTTGATCTCAACATCATTACCGGAGATCCACGTCTCATCACCAGCTATTATTCGCTTAAGGAACATCTGGTTCTCATTTGCACGGTTCAAAAGCTCTTCACAGATTGCGAGGCGAATATCTTTCTGGTCTTGGCTCATTAGCCATGGGGCGAATTTGGCGGCAATGCATTGTGATGCATTCCAAGATACCGTATCAGGATTTCGTGATATCATCCAACTGAAATGTTACATTCTTCATCTACATCTACATCTACATCCATACTCCGCAAGCCACCTGACGGTGTGTGGCGGAGGGTACCTTCAATACCTCTATCGGTTCTCCCTTCTATTCCAGTCTCGTATTGTTCGTGGAAAGAAGGATTGTCGGTATGCCTCTGTGTGGGCTCTAATCTCTCTGATTTTATCCTCATGATCTCTTCGCGAGATATACGTAGGAGGGAGCAATATACTGCTTGACTCTTCGGTGAAGGTATGTTCTCGAAACTTTGACAAAAGCCCGTACCGAGCTACTGAGCGTCTCTCCTGCAGAGTCTCCCACTGGAGTTTATCTATCATCTCCGTAACGCTTTCGCGATTACTAAATGATCCTGTAACGAAGCGCGCTGCTCTCCGTTGGATCTTCTCTATGTCTTGTATCAACCCTATCTGGTACGGATCCCACACTGCTGAGCAGTATTCAAGCAGTGGGCGAACAAGCGTACTGTAACCTACTTCCTTTGTTTCCGGATTGCATTTCCTTAGGATTCTTCCAATGAATCTCAGTCTGGCATCTGCTTTACCGACAATCAACATTATATGGTCATTCCATTTTAAATCACTCCTAATGCGTACTCCCAGATAATTTATGGTATTAACTGCTTCCAGTTGCTGACCTGCTATTTTGTAGCTAAATGATAAAGGATCTATCTTTCTGTGTATTCGCAGCACATTACACTTGTCTACATTGAGATTCAATTGCCATTCCCTGCACCATGCGTCAATTCGCTGCAGATCCTCCTGCATTTCAGTACAATTTTCCATTGTTACAACCTCTCGATACACCACAGCATCATCTGCAAAAAGCCTCAGTGAACTTCCGATGTCATCCACCAGGTCATTTATGTATATTGTGAATAGCAACGGTCCTATGACACTCCCCTGCGGCACACCTGAAATTACTCTTACTTCGGAAGACTTCTCTCCATCGAGAATAACATGCTGCGTCCTGTTATCTAGGAACTCCTCAATCCAATCACACAATTGGTCCGATAGTCCATATGCTCTTACTTTGTTCAATAAACATTCTTCTGCAATCTCAGTCAGTCTCCGATTGGCACGCACAATTTCGTTGACCTTCCTAACATGAGCGTCTTCAGTAGACGTCCAAGGGCGTCCTGAACGAGGGTCATCTTTGACCCCTCGTCCGGCCATTTTTAAACCGTGTGAACCATTTGTAACACCGAGCTCGGCGTAAACACTCTTCGCAGTAGGTTTCCTGCATTATTTGGTGATATCTTTAAAGGTTTTCTTGAGTTTTACGCAAAATTTTATTCAGAAGCGTTGCTCCTCTAACCCTGTCGTCTCGAAATTCACAAACTGTGCGACACAACGCTCTACTCAACACTACAGTGAACAATAACTAACAGACATACAACAATGAAACTTCCAGCAGTCACACATTAAACACAGGAGTGTGAAGGGATGCCAGTGGCATTCACTCCAACGCACCATTGACGCGAAATTACGAATGTTCCGGAATTTTTTGAACAGACCTCGTGCATTGATCAAACTTTAATAATGTGATCTAATATTTTGTGTGTTGTAGTATCTATTCCACGTTCTCCAGAAGTAGACCTAGGCTTACTAGGACCCACTATAGCGCGACTGCGAATGTCTCAAGTAGTTTTTTTCTTCCAGCAATAAAAGCAGGCAAAGTAGTGGACGTGCGGCCGTAGCGTGACAACGTTGTAGTGTGTGAAAGCCGCGCGGTTAGGGGCGCAATGTCACGAATTGCGCGGAGGTTCGAGTTCTCCCTAGCGCATGGGTGTGTGTGTGTGTGTGTGTGTGTGTGTGTGTGTGTGTGTGTTGTCCTTAGCGTAAGTTAGTTTAAGTAGTGTGTAAGTCTAGGGACCGATGATCTCAGCAGTTTGGTCCCTTAGGAATTCACACATATTTAAACATTTTGTGTCTCAAGTCGCAGTAGAGCAACATCTCAAAATCAAATGTTCAAGGCAAACTCCAGAATTTTTTAGAGAAGAGAAAAGCGTGTGAAAAGCTTGTCCCGCGCACTGTGACTCCTGAACAAAAACGAGGACAAGTGGACACTTGCAGTGACTTGACTGAAGTGCAAAACGCGGAAATTTTTTTACTGAAAAGAGTCATCACTGCTGACGAGACTTGTTGCTGTCAATACGAACCTACCACAAAGCGACATAGTACCGAAATTCACGTGAAGGGTCGATGTTTTGACGACATAATCGGCATTCAAGTAGATATCACAATACAGTTGAAAAACATCGCTAATAAGGACTTTACTGAAAGTTTCACATGGTTGTATGAACGTTCTGTTCATTGCACTCCAAAGGTTGAAAACCACACAGAACTCAGTCGGTGAAAATGGATCCTTACAGGATCACTTTGTTGTGCGTCTCTCAGTCCGTCTGTCTGTCCGACTATTAGACTCCATTTCCTTAGCAACGAGAAGAGGTATCAAGTCCAAATTTGTTTCAGGTACTATGATGTATGGTCCCTTGGCGGTATGAAATATTTAAGCTTCTAAGTCAATGCAATCAAAAGATATTATCGTTTATGTCATATTTTGATAATCGGAAATAGGGTACTTCCCATGAAGTTAAAAACATAAAATTTGGCAATAAGCAAGATTTCAAAGCACAAGTAAAGAAAGAAACAGGAAAATTATTAATTTGTAATTGTGTCACATAAAAGCATATATTTTTTACCATTCCTTGTCCATCTGTCTCTCTGTTCGTCTGCTACGACCCCTTTTTCTCGGGAACTGGCAGAGGTATCGAGTTGAAATATGTGTCAGATACTAAAGTCTACAGACCGTTGGCGCTGTAAATGGGTTAAGCTTCTACACCAGTGCAGTCAAAAGATACGGCAATGTGTGCCACATATATTGATGCCCGCAAATCCACTATTCAAAACCTGTACATGAACCATTTGTACAAACAGTGATAGAAAAAAAAATCTGAACAAGAAACAAGGAGCTTTGCGACATAAACGGAAGTTGGTAGGCGTGATTCTACATCTACTATGAGGATGCAAATCAGGTTTGTTTTAAATACATGTAACGGTAGTGAGCGTCGTTACCTGTGAGATTGGACGTGGTGACCTGATGTTGGTCAGCAGTGCCTTGAAGGCGACAAAGCCGCCATTATCAACACTTCTCTGACTTTGAACGTGGTCGTGAAGTAGGGCTACGAGAAGCTGAATGTTCCTTCTGCGATATTACAGAAAGGCCTGGCAGGAATGTAGCCTCTGTAGGTGATAGGTGGCAGCAGAAATCACGCGAATGTATGGTAGGAAGAAAACTAGGCTCTGGACGGCAAGGTGGCACTACCTAGAGGGAAGATCTTCATGTTCGGCGTATGATTCTGGTGCGCATTGTACTGCATCTGTAGCAGCAATATGAGCAGCATTTGGCACCACAGTGACAACCAGCTATTAGAAATCGGTCACGTCAAGGACAGCTCTGAGCTGAACGCCCTGTAGCGTGCATTCCACTGATACCAAACTACCAACACTTGCAACTTCGGTGGTGTCAAGCGAAAGCTCATTGGAGGGCAGGGTGGAGGTCGTGTTTTCTGATGAAGGATGGTTCTGCCTCGGTGCCAGTGATGGCCGTGTGATGGTTAGAAGAAGACCAGTTGAGGGCCTGCAACCAGCCTGTCTGTGTGCTAGACACATTGGTCCTACTCCTGGGCTTCTCGCCTAGACTGCAAGTCCGTATGATAGCAAGAGCACTCTTATGGTTATCCCACGCACCCCAACTGCAGATCTGTACGTCAGTTTTGTGGCTCAGCCTGTTGTGCTGCCATTCATGAACAGCGTTCCAGGGAGTGATTTCCAGCAAGATAACGCTGGCTAACACACTGCTGTTGTGATCCCAACATCCTCTACAGAGTGTTGACTTGGCCTGCTCGATCACCCGATCTGTCTCCAATGGAGCACGTATGGAAAATCAGCGGACGGTAACTCCAGCGTCATCCACAAATTCCATTAATCGTCCGTGAATTGATCGACCAAGTGCAACATGCATGGAACTAGTAATGGGACTCCCTCCTCTAACAGTACCTTTTTTTTTACAGAAATAACCGATACCAGTAAGACAGAGCTGTAGCCTCTCCCCGATGTTACTCAATCTGTATATTGAGCAAGCAGTAAAGGAAACAAAAGAAAAATTTGGAGTAGGTATTAAAATCCATGGAGAAGAAATAAAAACTTTGAGGTTCGCCGATGACATTGTAATTCTGTCAGAGACAGCAAAGGACTTGGAAGAGCAGTTGAACGGAATGGATGGTGTCTTGAAGGGAGGATATAAGATGAACATCAATAAAAGCAAAACGAGGATAATGGAATGTAGTCGAATTAAGTCGGGTGATGCTGAAGGAATTAGATTAGGAAATGAGACACTTAAAGTAGTAAATTCGTTTTGCTATTTAGGGAGTAAAATAACTGATGATGGTCGAAGTAGAGAGGATATAAAATGTAGACTGGCAATGGCAAGGAAAGCGTTTCTGAAGAAGAGAAATTTGTTAACATCGAGTATAGATTTAAGTGTCAGGAAGTCATTTCTGAAAGTATTTGTATGGAGTGTAGCCATGTATGGAAGTGAAACATGGACGGTAAATAGTTTGGACAAGAAGAGAATAGAAGCTTTTGAAATGTGGTGCTACAGAAGAATGCTGAAGATTAGATGGGTAGATCACATAACTAATGAGGAAGTATTGAATAGGATTGGGGACAAGAGAAGTTTGTGGCACAACTTGACCAGAAGAAGGGATCGGCTGGTAGGACATGTTCTGAGGCATCAAGGGATCACCAATTCAGTATTGGAGGGCAGCGTGAAGGGTAAAAATCGTAGGGGGAGACCAAGAGATGAATACACTAAGCAGATTCAAAAGGATGTAGGTTGCAGTAGGTACTGGGAGATGAAGAAGCTTGCACAGGATAGAGTAGCATGGAGAGCTGCATCAAACCAGTCTCAGGACTGAAGACCACAACAACAACAACAACCGATACCATTTATACATTCGATTCTTGTGTAGGTGAACATTATCTCAGTTGTTCAACTACAAGAATTTCATACGATTTTGCATATGACGTATTAAATTTCAAACTAAAATGTATAAAATGAAATTAATTTGTTAGTAGGTAGTAAGTACAGTTAAAATTACTCTTCTTTTAAAGATATGTGAAATTATGAAATGTCTGGTATACTTAAAATTCATATTATTAATTGCGCAATCTAACGCTAATTATTAAGTTTATTTCTGGATTCATTTATAAAATAATGTTATATCTGGGTGATGACTCTTCTTTTGTCAAGAAAGTTTGTAAACTCTTTTGCTTTGTAAACTCTTTGGAATATTGGGAGTACCGCAGAATGTAAGTAGTAGTGGGCCTCTGATGGAATCAGTCGTGTTTTTGATTCTGCCACTAATAGTGTAATTTGTGGTGTGGTGGAAGTGGAAATTTTAAAGACGGTGTGACATTTAAAAATGTGACAAAGAATAAAATTCAAGAAATATACAGGCAAACCTTCATCAGGTATTTAGTCATCAGGAACCCACGACGTCAGATCAAAATTTCAACAGCAAGAATGTACCACTAGATGCAAGACTTCGAGCCAACAACAAGAGATAATGAAGATATGTAAAAAGTTTTTCTTTTGTGTATCTTACGCCTCTCGATGCTTTTGAAAATAATGAAGAGACTAAGAGAAAATGGTGATGTGTGGGAGGGTAAGATTACAGACTCCATCCCATAAACTGACATCCACCACGTGCAGAACACATTTCATGCACGTTTGCATGCTTGTATTCAATGTTCTGGTGGTTACACCGATTATTAATGTACCAATATTTCATATTTGCTATGGCTTGTATTGCGCATACATATTAATCTGTGATCTAGCAATGTTAATGACTTAAATATCTTACCTAGACAAATGCAATCCCAAATTTTCGGTACATTAAATTAAACATTTTTTGATTTTACAATTTTTCCATCTGTTTATGTCGATCCTGGTTGTCTAGCGCAAAGTGCGTGGCTGGAAACTGAGAGGTCACGAGACCGTAACTCGCTCGCCCCACGAATGTTTAGTCTTCGTTCTAACATAGCCTTCACCTCTCAACGAGTAGAGGTGTTGTCAGAAACAACACGTGCGTGGCATTCCACGTTAATCTGTACGTCCTCTTTCCCCAATTGGGCAGTAGGGGTAGCTCAGGGATACAAAAGTCGTAGAAGAGGGGTGCAATAAAAATACACTCCTGGAAATGGAAAAAAGAACACATTGACACCGGTGTGTCAGACCCACCATACTTGCTCCGGACACTGCGAGAGGGCTGTACAAGCAATGATCACACGCCCGGCAGAGCGGACACACCAGGAACCGCGGTGTTGGCCGTCGAATGGCGCTAGCTGCGCAGCATTGTTGCACCGCCGCCGTCAGTGTCAGCCAGTTTGCCGTGGCATACGGAGCTCCATCGCAGTCTTTAACACTGGTAGCATGCCGCGACAGCGTGGACGTGAACCGTATGTGCAGTTGACGGACTTTGAGCGAGGGCGTATAGTGGGCATGCGGGAGGCCGGGTGGACGTACCGCCGAATTGCTCAACACGTGGGGCGTGAGGTCTCCACAGTACATCGATGTTGTCGCCAGTGGTCGGCGGAAGGTGCACGTGCCCGTCGACCTGGGACCGGACCGCAGCGACGCACGGATGCACGCCAAGACCGTAGGATCCTACGCAGTGCCGTAGGGGACCGCACCGCCACTTCCCAGCAAATTAGGGACACTGTTGCTCCTGGGGTATCGGCGAGGACCATTCGCAACCGTCTCCATGAAGCTGGGCTACGGTCCCGCACACCGTTAGGCCGTCTTCCGCTCACGCCCCAACATCGTGCAGCCCGCCTCCAGTGGTGTCGCGACAGGCGTGAATGGAGGGACGAATGGAGACGTGTCGTCTTCAGCGATGAGAGTCGCTTCTGCCTTGGTGCCAATGATGGTCGTATGCGTGTTTGGCGCCGTGCAGGTGAGCGCCACAATCAGGACTGCATACGACCGAGGCACACAGGGCCAACACCCGGCATCATGGTGTGGGGAGCGATCTCCTACACTGGCCGTACACCACTGGTGATCGTCGAGGGGACACTGAATAGTGCACGGTACATCCAAACCGTCATCGAACCCATCGTTCTACCATTCCTAGACCGGCAAGGGAACTTGCTGTTCCAACAGGACAATGCACGTCCGCATGTATCCCGTGCCACCCAACGAGCTCTAGAAGGTGTAAGTCAACTACCCTGGCCAGCAAGATCTCCGGATCTGTCCCCCATTGAGCATGTTTGGGACTGGATGAAGCGTCGTCTCACGCGGTCTGCACGTCCAGCACGAACGCTGGTCCAACTGAGGCGCCAGGTGGAAATGGCATGGCAAGCCGTTCCACAGGACTACATCCAGCATCTCTACGATCGTCTCCATGGGAGAATAGCAGCCTGCATTGCTGCGAAAGGTGGATATACACTGTACTAGTGCCGACATTGTGCATGCTCTGTTGCCTGTGTCTATGTGCCTGTGGTTCTGTCAGTGTGATCATGTGATGTATCTGACCCCAGGAACGTGTCAATAAAGTTTCCCCTTCCTGGGACAATGAATTCACGGTGTTCTTATTTCAATTTCCAGGAGTGTACTTGGAGCAGGCCACCGAACCACATGAAATATTATTTTCCATGTACAGAATGAACTTTTAATCAAATGAAACTATATGGCTCCAGAGACCTCTTCAAGTCTCAAACATTTATGTAGTGCATATGCAGACTGACGCGACAAATGAAAATGTGTACCAGGACTGGATTCGAATGCATGTCTCCTTATCACTAGGCAGATATGCTGACCACTACACGACCATGGATGCACCAACGTGGCACAGTGACTTTGTACTGCTGCACAGAGTATCGTGGCACGCCTCCCTCCTCAGTCCAAATTCCCATTCACTCCTCAGTCCACTTGCAATTCCTTTCAAAACTCGGGAAAGTACTGAGTTGGCTGAGGCGTGAATGCGTTGTGGATTGAAGAGGGAAGCCTGCTAGGGCAGTTCATGCAGATACACGAAGTCACTGTGCCAGAATGGCGTAGTGGTTAGCGCATCTGCTTGGTAATCGAGTGTCCAGAGTTTGGATCGTGGCCTTGCGAAAAATTTTCATTCCTAGCTTCAATCCTCTCTCATATAATTAAGTTTGTACGGAACCCTCAATGTCGGGTCCTACTCGTACTTGTTTGGTTGTATCAATCGAATGTCGAAACTTTCTGAACTGACGAGGTGTGTGTGGTTTTATCGTTGTGGTCGTAACATGAGATTTGTGCCGCAGGAAACTATGTTGCTAGACGCTTCTTCGAGTGTGTACTCTCGCAGTTCCTACAGGCAAACTCTGCCTCTGGAGCTGACAGAGTATCTCTGTGATTCTGTCGTGCTTATCAAACAAAGCTTTTACAAAACACTCTCCTCGTCTTCGTACCTCTTCCGTCTCCTTTATTAAACTTGTCTAGTTAGAATGTGATTGTCAGCCATTGATCGAAAGAGGGTTTCGTTTACTACTGTTCCACTTTAAATCCATACGAGTGTATCCCACGTTACCATTAAAATAAATGCTCCAGCAGTAGATGTGATGCTGTAAAACTTGACAACTTATTTAAAAATGTTTGAAGACAAGCTCGCAGTCGCAGAGCACATTGTGGCGGCAGTGTATGACAAAATAGCTCTCCCAAACAGAAAGTCAAGTACGCTTGTTTCCATTTTCCAGGAAACATGTACTAGAAAGCTGTTAATTTTATTTGCCAGAGTAAACTAAGAATAATACTTTCGACAAACGAGAAGTTTCAAAAGAAGCCCTTTAATAACTTAACAGAAAACGTGAACTCACGCAGTAAATCAGGACTCAGATTTTTTAGTTACACGACCGGTAATGAGTGTACACTATGTGATCAGAAGTATCCGGACACCCCCAAAAACATACAGTTTTCATATTAGGTGCATTGTGCTGCCACTTATTGCCAGGAACTCCATATCAGCGACCTCAGTAGTCATTAGACATCGTGAGAGATCAGAATGGGGCGCTCCGCGGAACTCACGGACTTCCAACGTGGTCAGGTGATTGGGTGTCATTGTGTCACACGTGTGTACGCGAGATTTCCACACTCCTAAACATCCCTAGGTCCACTGTTTCCGATGTGAAAGAGGAAACGTGAAGGAATACGTAAAGCACAAAGGTGTACATGCCAATCTCGTCTGTTGACTGACAGAGACCGCCGACAGTTGATTCAAATGGTTCAAATAGCACTAAGCAGTTTGGGACTTAACATCTGAGGTCGTAAGTCCCATAGAACCACTTAAACCTAACTACCCTAAGGACATCACACACACCCACGCCCGAGGTAGGATTCGAACCTGCGACCGTAGCAGCAACGCGGTTCCGGACTGAGCGCCTAGAACCGCTCGGCCATTGAGCGCCGACAAAATGGGTCGTAATGTGTAATAGGCAGACATCTATCCAGACCATCACATAGAAATTCCAAACTGCAGGTACTATGATAGTTAGGAGGGAGGTGATAAAACTTGGATTTCATGGTCGAGCGGCTACCCATAAGCCACACAACACGCCGGTAAATGCCAAACGACGCCTCGCTTGGTGTAAGGAGCATAATCATTGGACGACTAAACAGTGGAAAAAGGTTGTGTGGAGTGACGAACCAACGATACACAATGTGGCGATCCGATGGCAGGGTGTGGGTATGGCAAATGCCCGGTGAACTTCATCTGCCAGCGTGTGTAGTGCCAACAGTAAAATTCGGAGACGGTGGTGTTATGGTGTTTTGCATGGAGGGGGCTAGCACCCCTTGTTGTTTTGCGTGGCACTCTGACAGTACAGGCCTATATTGATGTTTTAAGCACCTTCCCACTGTTGAAGAGCAGTTCGGGGACGGCGATTGCATCTTTCAACACGATCGAGCACCTGTTCATAATGCAAGGCCTGTGGCGGAGTGGTTACACAATAACATCCCTGTAATGGACTGGCCTTCACAGAGTCCTGTCCTGAATCCTATAGAACACCTTTGGGATGTTTTGGGACTCTGAGTTCGTGCCAGGCCTCACCGACAGCCATCGATACCTCTCCGCAGTGCAGCACTCCATGGAAAATGGGGTGCTATTCCGCAAGAAACCTTCCAGCACCTGACTAAATGTATGCCTGCAAGAGTGGAAGCTGTGATCAAGGCTAAGGGTGGGCCAACACCAATTCGAATTCCAGCATTACCGATGGATGGCGCCACGAACTTGTAAGTCATTTTCAGCCAGGTGTCCGTATACTTTTGATCACATAGTGTACAGCAATGAGAGTAACCTGCGGGGATTACATTATATTCAAAAGCAGAAACGTGAACCCTCTGCGGAAACAAGTATTGTCATTTGCAACAAGAAGAGCCAAAGCATCTCTTCACGACAAGATGGAACTGGCAAATGAAATTATCTTGAATCATTTCAAAGATGTTTTCAGTACATTTTGATGTTGTTGCTTATAATCCGTCTTGATTGCAAAATTTTTTTTTATTCATATGACCGGTTTCGGTTCATTCAGAACTGTCTTCAGATCTGATATTTCAGTTCTGAAGATGGTTCTGAATGAACCGAAACCGGTCATAGGAATATAAAAAAATTTTGCAATCAAGACGGATTATAAGTAACATTGTACAATCACTGATTGCTGCTATCCCATCTGACCTTATGTCTGTTTTTGCAAACATTTTGATGCCACTAAACAGGCCCAAAGATGTAAACAACCATGCATGAGCATCGCCTATTAGACGGAAGGGGTCCGACAGCCGATGAGTTCCATACATTCCAACAGGAAGGAGGTACACTGTTCGTGTTGTCTGTAGTTCAACCATGCCTAGACGGTCAATACCGCGGTTCTATCGCGTCCACATTGTTACTTTGTGCCAGGAAGGGCTCCCAACAAGGGAAGTGTCTAGACTTCTCGAAGTGAACCAAAGCGATGTTGTTTGGACATGAAGGAGATACAGAGAGACAGGAAATCTCGATGACATGCCTCTCTCAGGCGGCCCAGGGGCTACTACTGAAGTGAATGACAGCTGCCTACGCATTGTGGTTCGGAGGAACCCTGACAGCAACGCCACCATGTTGAATAATGCTTTTCGTGCAGCCACAGCACGTCGTGTTACGGCTTTAACTGTGCGCAATAGGCTGGATGATGCGCAAGTTCACTCCAGACTTCCATAGCGAGGTCCATCTTTGCAACCACGAAACCTTGCAAAGCGGTGCAGATGGGCCCAACAACATGCCGAATGGACCGCTCAGGATTGTCATCACGTTCTCTTCGCCGATGAGTGTCTCATATGCCTTCAACCAGACAATCGTCGGAGACGTGTTTGAAGGGAACCCGGTCAGGTTGAACGCCTTAGATACACTACCCAGCGACTGCAGCAAGGTGGTGGTCCCCTGATGTTTTGGGGTGGCATTATGTTAAGCCGACGTTCACCGTTAGTGGTCATGGAAGGCGGCGTAACGGCTGTACGACACGTGAATGCCATCCTCCGACCGATAGTGAAATCATATAAGCAGCAAATTGGCGAGGCATTCGTCTTCATCGACGACACTTCGCGCCCCCATCATGCACTTCTTGTGAATGACTTCCTTCAGGATAACGACTTCGTTGACTAGAGTGGCCAGCATGTTCTCCAGACATGAACGCTATCGAACATGCCTGGAAAAGGTTGAAAAAGACTGTTTATGGACGACGTGACCCACTGAATCGCCGTTGAGGAGTGGGACAATCTGAACCGACAGTGCCTTGATGAACTTGTGGATAGTAATCCACGACGAATACAGGCATGCATCAATGCGAGAGGACATGCTATTAGGTATTAGAGGTACCGGTGTGTACAACGATCTGGACAACCACCTCTGAAGGTCTCGCTGTATGGTGTGGTGGTACAACATCCAATGTGTGGTTTTCATGAGCAATAAAAAGGGCGGAAATGATGTTTATGTTGATCTCTATTCCAATTTTCTGTACAGGTTCCGGATCTCTCGGAACCGAGGTGATGCAAACCTTTATATATATATATATATATATATATATATATATATATATATATATATATATAATTACAACTTCGTTCTTGTTTATAACCTATTACGTGCGTATGAGATAGCTGTTTTGTAGCTTTTCATACATTCCTCAGTTGATATATCGTTTATGTCAAACATCTTTTCCTCTGTGACTAATAATTTTTTCTCTTATTAATGTGCCGGCCGGTGTGGCCGAGCGGTTCTAAGCGCTTCAGTTTGGAACCACGCGACTGCTCCGGTCGCAGGTTCGAATCCTGCCTCGGGCATGGATGTGTGTGATGTCCTTAGGTTGGTTAGGTTTAAGTAGGTCTAAGTTCTAGGGGACTGATGACCTCAGATGTTAAGTACCATAGTGCTCAGAGCCATTTGAACCATTTGATTCTTATTAATGTAATGATATAAATCTTTTGGTAGATGGTTAAGCTCTAGTGATACAGTTAATAAGTGCAAAATAATATACAATATTCAAAATATAATACATAAATACTGCGGATTAAGAAGACGGATTGGAAAATGAGACATCATGTTGTTTCCACAAGTCGCTCCATAGAACTTCACACCGTACATCAACATTTCTAAATTCTAAATGTAATCTTTCACAATTTGCTATCTTAAGGAACTACAATAATTCCACTGTCTCTTAATCACTGTTGAAATCGGCAACTAAACAATCAAATGTGTCAATGGAAAAAATAGAAAATGCGTCTCTGTGTGTACCACTGCTGAAATGAGCCAAGAGAGCTGGAAACCATTATTCTGTTACTGATGAAGTAAGTAAGTGCTAAAAGTTGTGACCGGTTGCGGAATTTTTTGTTAGTAGAAGTGTTAAATAGAAACCTATGTAAGAAGACAACCCGTTTCCTTACTGGAAGAAAAATAGCTCTGAACACTATGGGACTTAACTTCTAAGGTCATCAGTCCCCCAGAACTTAGAACTACTTAAACCGAACTAACCTAAGGACATCACACACATCCAAGCCCGAGGCAGGATTCGAACCTGCGACCGTAGCGGTCGCGCGGTTCCAGACTGTAGCGCCTAGAACCGCTCGGCCACCCCGGCCGGCATATTGGAAGGAAAAAAAATCGACTCTCTTGTTCGGAAGTCTCTTGCTACATTTGATCTTGCTTACGCAGCTTTTCTCTGTGAAAGACTGCCCACTTTGAGTGCTTAAAAAGATTACTTAACGTCTCATGATTTGTTTCGTGTACATCTGCCTCGGCGATTTGCTCACAGGTTGCTACTCAGTGCTAACCAATGTGGGTAAGTCAAAATTATATTTTGGTGAGGTGACTTGCAGCATCTGTAAGGAACTTAAGGAAAATCATTTCTGACATTATCTGTACGAATTATTCTTTATTCTTTACCGTTTTCGGTCATAGCGATTATCGTTACGGGAAGAAAAGGTAATACATCCAATGGATAACCAATTCATCCTTTCCTGTAGACGAATCGAACGTCCTGAAAATTACAAGATGTTTACTTAACCACACACAGCAAACTGTAAGCACCCCGATACTCATCGGTTTTAATGCGATAATATGATCGTGAGAGTGTATGCCTAATGAACTTGATTCTGGATGAGACTATCTTCTCTGAGGAAAATTTGACCAGTTAGTGGACAGATGCGTACTTGTCGTTCTAAAGAACAACATATTCTACTCCAGCACTTTCTACTTATATGGATTTTGTTTAGTACTCAAATCAGTGACACCACTCGCATAAGATGCAAAATTATAAGGGGAATTACATTACTCAAAGAGTCGACAGCAAAACTAATTGGAATAATACAGAAATAAATTAATACGGTTGCCAGCCCAGTTTGACACTATCTGTCCAAAATATGATCAATAATGTGGACAGCAGTGAATACGCAACCGTTTGGTTGTACGTGTGGCAACAGGTCTGACAACACAATACCTTAGGAAATAATAATGAATGAAGAAATCAGTTGTCCGCCATCGTTAAAAATCAACTGTGTTAATTAGGAAAATTTTGTTACAACAGTAATTTACGTAACATCAGATTAACACTTACTTACGTGCACTACATTACTGGACATGGCAAGGTAAGTACTTTGCATAAACTGTAATTACTATGAAAATTTTTCTCGATCTGATATGCAACTGTTGGCTTTCAACAAGGTGACAACTTCGGAATACTAACCATGCCAGTGCACAACAGCATTATTACAACAGATACACATGTGGAAGAAGTGAACTTAATTGGTTCTCTTCTTTAATTTTAGATTGCTATAATTACTTTGATTTTAGTTACATTGCTTTACTTTGCCTTCAGTCAGTTAGAAAGAATGATTTTGCACCTAAATATTAGTGAACAACACGGTTAACTTAATGAACCGTCATTATTAATTACTTTCAACTATCGTCTTTGCAAACTAAGAAAACTGGCACAGATTATTAATACTTTTCTATTAATTATTTAGACAACGTCACGAGGGTACTCAGTTGTTGTAAAAGAATAGGACTTTAAGTAGGTGACAATGACTGACTGTAATGGAAGATCAGGTACATACAGTTGTTACGTAGAACACTTACTAATGCTGTTAATTTCACAGAGAATGTCACTCGGTAATGGCTCACGAAGTTTATGACGTGAACGAAAATAAAACAACCTTACAGGAAGTTACAGATGTTAATCCCTCGTCTTCGTTGTCATCTACAATGTTCCCATTGCTGCATGTACACTGAAGAGCCAAAGTAACTGGTATACCTGCCTAATTTCGTGTAGGTCCCCCGCGAGCACGCAGAACTGCCGCAACACGACGTGGCATGGACTCGACTAATGTCTGAAATAGTGATGGAGGGAACTGACAGCATGACTCCTGCAGGGGTCTCCATAAATCCGTAAGAGTACCAGGGGGTGGAGGTCTCTTCTAAACAGCACGTTGCAAGACATCCCAGATATGCTCAAGAATATTCATGTCTGGGAAGTGTGGTAGGCAGCGGAAGTGTTTAAACTCAGAAGAGTGTTCATGGAGCCACTCTGCAGCAATTCTGGACGTGCGAGATGTTGCATTGACCTGATTCAATTGTCCAAGTCCGTCGAAATGCACAATGGACATGAATGGATGCAGGTGATCAGACAGCACGCTTACATAAGTGTCACCTGTCAGAGTCATATCTAGACGGATCAGGGGTCCCATATCCCTCGAACTGTACAGGCCCCACATCATTATAGAGCCTCTACGAGCTTGAACTGTCGCCTGCTGACATGCACGGTCCATGGATTCATAAGGTTGTCTCCACACCCGTACACGTCCATCCGCTCGATCCAATTTGAAACGAGACTCATTCGACCAGGCAACATGTTTCCAGTCATCAACAGTCAAATGTCGGTGTTGACGGGCCCAAGCGAGGCGTAAAGTCTTGTATCGTGCAGTCATCAAGGGTACACTAGTGAGCCTTCAGCTCCGAAAGCCCATATCGATATTTCGTGGAATGGTTCGCACGCTGACACTTTTTGATGGCCCAGCATTGAAATCTGCAGCGATATGCGGAAGGGTTGCACTTCTGTCACGTTGAACGGTTCTCATCAGTTGTTGTTGGTCCCGTTCTGCCAGCCGGGGTTGCCGTGCGGTTCTAGTCGCTACAGTGTGGAACCGCGTGACCGCTACGGTCGCAGGTTCGAATCCTGCCTCGGGCATGGATGTGTGCGATGTCCTTGGGTTAGTTAGGTTTAAGTAGTTCTAAGTTCTAGGGGACTGATGACCTCAGAAGTTAAGTCCCACAGTGCTCAGAGCCATTTGAACCATTTGGTCCCGTTCTTGCAGGTGCTTTTTCCGGCCGTAGCGATGTCGGAGATCTGATGTTTTATCGGATTCCTAATACATCTACAACTGCATATACATCTACATCCGTACTGCGCAAGCCACCTGACGGTGTGTGGCAGAGGGTACCTTGAGTACCTCTATCGGTTCTCCCTTCTATTCCAGTCCCGTATTGTTGGTGGAAAGAAGGATTGTCGGTATGCCCCTGTGTGGGCTCTAATCTCTCTGATTTTATCCTCATGGTCTCTTCGCGAGATATACGTAGGAGGGAGCAATATACTGCTTGACTCTTCGGTGGAGGTATGTTCTCGAAACTTTAACAAAAGCCCGTACCGAGCTACTGAGCGTCTCTCCTGCAGAGTCTTCCACTGGAGTTTATCTATCATCTCCGTAACGCTTTCGCGATTACTAAATGATCCTGTAACGAAGCGCGCTGCTCTCCGTTGGATCTTCTCTATCTCTTCTATCAACCCTATCTGGTGCGGATCCCACACTGCTGAGCAGTATTCACGCAGTGGGCGAACAAGCGTACTGTAACCGACTTCCTTTGTTTTAGGATTACATTTCCTTAGGATCCTTCCAATGAATCTCAGTCTGGCATCTGCTTTACCGACGATCAACATTATATGATCATTCCATTTTAAATCACTCCTAATGCGTACTGCCAGATAATTTATGGTATTAACTGCTTCCAGTTGCTGACCTGCTATTTCGTAGCTAAATGATAAAGGATCTATCTTTCTGTGTATTCGCAGCACATTACACTTGTCTACATTGAGATTCAATTGCCATTCCCTGCACCATCCGTCAATTCGCTGCACACGGTACACTCGTGAAATGGTAGTAGAGAGAAATCCCCACTTCATCACTACCTCGTAGATGGTGTGCCCCATCGCTCGTGCGGTCTTCAAACTCAGTTAAATCTGTAACTGCGCCAGACACTTGCCTTATAGAGGCGTTGCCGACTGCAGCGCCGTATTCCGCCTGTTTACCTATATCTGTATCTCAATACGCATGCGTATACCAATTTCTTTGGAGCTTCAGTGTAATACTATGGATACACCTTGATTCTGAATGACAAATTATGGGGCAGGATTATAATAGTACTGGAGCCTCTTACACCCTCCTCTATTCGTCGTGCGTCGCTAGTAAAAATAGCACGATCCGTTGTCCCGACAGTGTTCGCCACACGCGTGTATTCACTCGTACGTTTCGCAACCAAGTCAGTGTTCTGCGTGCTCGGCTCTGACGTCAAAAATGCCTCCAGAGACAACGCTCCTATACAAGTCCTTACTCTGTGTCAACGATATTGCTTTTCTTAACTTTCGCTAACGGCGTTACTTCAGAATAAATACACTCCTGGAAATGGAAAAAAGAACACATTGACACCGGTGTGTCAGACCCACCATACTTGCTCCGGACACTGCGAGAGGGCTGTACAAGCGATGATCACACGCACGGCACAGCGGACACACCAGGATCCGCGGTGTTGGCCGTCGAATGGCGCTAGCTGCGCAGCATTTGTGCACCGCCGCCGTCAGTGTCAGCCAGTTTGCCGTGGCATACGGAGCTCCATCGCAGTCTTTAACACTGGTAGCATGCCGCGACAGCGTGGACGTGAACCGTATGTGCAGTTGACGGACTTTGAGCGAGGGCGTATAGTGGGCATGCGGGAGGCCGGGTGGACGTACCGCCGAATTGCTCAACACGTGGGGCGTGAGGTCTCCACAGTACATCGATGTTGTCGCCAGTGGTCGGCGGAAGGTGCACGTTCCCGTCGACCTGGGACCGGACCGCAGTGACGCACGGATGCACGCCAAGACCGTAGGATCCTACGCAGTGCCGTAGGGGACCGCACCGCCACTTCCCAGCAAATTAGGGACACTGTTGCTCCTGGGGTATCGGCGAGGACCATTCGCAACCGTCTCCATGAAGCTGGGCTACGGTCCCGCACACCGTTAGGCCGTCTTCCGCTCACGCCCCAACATCGTGCAGCCCGCCTCCAGTGGTGTCGCGACAGGCGTGAATGGAGGGACGAATGGAGACGTGTCGTCTTCAGCGATGAGAGTCGCTTCTGCCTTGGTGCCAATGATGGTCGTATGCGTGTTTGGCGCCGTGCAGGTGAGCGCCACAATCAGGACTGCATACGACCGAGGCACACAGGGCCAACATCCGGTATCATGGTGTGGGGAGCGATCTCCTACACTGGCCGTACACCACTGGTGATCGTCGAGGGGACACTGAATAGTGCACGGTACATCCAAACCGTCATCGAACCCATCGTTCTACCATTCCTAGACCGGCAAGGGAACTTGCTCTTCCAACAGGACAATGCACGTCCGCATGTATCCCGTGCCACCCAACGTGCTCTAGAAGGTGTAAGTCAACTACCCTGGCCAGCAAGATCTCCGGATCTGTCCCCCATTGAGCATGTTTGGGACTGGGTGAAGCGTCGTCTCACGCGGTCTGCACGTCCAGCACGAACGCTGGTCCAACTGAGGCGCCAGGTGGAAATGGCATGGCAAGCCGTTCCACAGGACTACATCCAGCATCGCTACGATCGTCTCCATGGGAGAATAGCAGCCTGCATTGCTGCGAAAGGTGGATATACACTTTACTAGTGCCGACATTGTGCATACTCTGTTGCCTGTGTCTATGTGCCTGTGGTTCTGTCAGTGTGATCATGTGATGTATCTGACCCCAGGAATGTGTCAATAAAGTTTACCCTTCCTGGGACAATGAATTCACGGTGTTCTTATTTCAATTTCCAGGAGTGTACATCACAATACAAAATAATTTTTAGATGTTACAGCACATATTACATTTCTAATTAACACACAGTACCTTAAGATTTACAGAATAAAACAGTTACATCGTATTTGTAATAAATGTAATGAGCAAAAAATTTTAGTTTGCCCATTTATATTATTGTGTCACAACACCATAACTCTAAACGGCATGCAATTGATCTCTGAGATCAGTCCTCAAACTATATCTCTCGTACTCGGTTGTGAGTTACTGTGCGGCCAATTTTCTGCTCTTTACGGTTATGGTGTACTACGTACCTCGAGATCTCTAAATCATGTCGACCAGTACCCTAACCATCGCGCCACCTACCCGCGATGATGTCATTCGAGCGTACATCTGCATCTTCTAGCGCTTCCAAACAGCATTGCTGCCCGTTGTTAAAGGTAATGATATTCACGGTAATTGTGGACAGTCATTGGGTTAAGGCTTCGTAAGGAACGTCTCTGTTTGCACTCGTCAGCAGTAATTGCAAGCGACTGGCCAATAACTTTCGGATGGTAATAACAATAGTTCGACGGTAATTGTACGCCGCACGGCGAGTAAAATGCTTCGGAGGTCAATTAGAAAGAAGCGTTTTACGACTTTTAGCAGATATCGTACTTCGGTTTTACTGCAAGGAGTGTGTCGCTAATGCGCTTGAAATGAGAGTCAATAGCAATCGTGGATGTCAGAAACTCTGCGAGGTAATTTGTCTAGTGCTGCGCGGGACGTTTCATCACGACACATAATTCTTCTCTATATCGTATAATCGGCATTCTCTCAGTAATAAAGGGAAGACAGATGTGTCTGAGAGACCAGGTGGCGGTAGTTCTCAGCAAGGAGAACGCAATCACTTCGATCATTAGTTTGAGAGTCATACGTAGGAGATTTCACAAAGAGCCTGGTCAGACATAACTTCCGCCCTCTTTTACGGCGTTACCATCTACATATCATACTCTGGAAGCTACAAGAAGGACAAAATACACTCCATCACCATGTTATTTAGCAGGAAATAGACGGAATGTCGAAGCAATGAATCCCAGTCTGAAAACTCCTCCGTGCAATATCTTGAAGCCACAGTCAAAAATATTGTTTGGCAAGCCACTTAAAATGAAACAGTTAAATTTCCAGAACTCTGATGAATGAATTTCGCTGAGCAATTTAAGTAACGAGTTTATATTAGAGATGCATACGAGTAGATTATGATTCTGGGAGTTGTTCTTGATGGCGTTCCCACATATGATCAACGTTGCGGTAAGCTCTGAGTAATTCGCTAAAGAGCGACAGAACACAGTGTTAATGACATTTTTCAAAGAATTATTAAGTGATTCTCTGAAAATTGACTCTCTCTAAATTTTGAGAAAACAAGCTATTTTAAGTTGTGTACAACAAATAAAATCAAAGCTGTAACTGATGTAGCAAATGAACAGGAACCAGCAAACGTGATACAATGCTCCACATTGTTGGGTGCATATATTGATGAGAAACTGACATGGAAGAAGCATATTACTGAGATTCCCAAACAATGAAGTTCAGCTACTTTGGCTCTTCGTATAATTGCTAGTCATGAAAACGAACGAATCTACCTCCTCACATATTTACATATTTCCATTCAATAATGTCTTATGCAATAATTTTCTTGGGTAACTCATCCCTTGGCAAGAAAGCATTGACTGTATAAAAGCGAGCATTAAGAAAATAGTATGTGGCCCTCACCCGAGGTTGTCATGTAAGTACCTCTTTAAGGTGTTAGGCATTTTGACTGCCTCATCACAGTACAGATTCGGAATTGAAATTCATCATAAATACCCCGTTAGAATTTGAGGAGAATAGTGATTTCCACAATTACAACAAAAAAAGAATTACACATTATTGAAGCAGCAGTGGTTCAAAAAGGATTTCAATACGCAGCAACAAAAATTTTCATCATTTGCACGAAAACATAAAATGTCTGGCAGGTAGTAAAGCAATTTGTAAATGAAACCTAAAATTATTTCTTTTTGGGAACTCTTTTTATTTCATGGATTAATTTCTACTTAAAATTGAACCTCGTGTTTAAGTGTAGTTGCATGAGTAGGACTAAAAATTAGTGTTTTTTTTAATGTTGAAACTAATGATGTTGACATATCCTCTAAACTGACCCGTTCCACGACATTTCGGTAAAAGAATCGTTCAGATTATCTATGGAACATATAACGTATCTGAGTTGTCCTATGGCTGCTATGAGTAACCCTCTTCGATCCGTAGAAAAGTCTTGTTAACAAAAATTTTCATACAAAGTCATAAGAAACGTCACATGTCGTCATATCAGGTGAACGCCATGAACGTACTGCACGACTCCTCTTTCTAATAGTACGTCAGGCAAAATGTGGACAGGTTATTAGAGAAAGCCATATCAAAAAACTAAACTTATTAGTTCCGAGATACAAATAATGTTTCACAATATCCTGCAATTGTGATACTGTTCCCTCTCACTTTCGCAGCCTTCTTATAGCAGTATTACCTAATGATGGGTACAATGATTCGAGCTTCCGCCAGTTACGATTACCTACTTGTTTCACTTCGATTTCTGTTCTCTTTTCCTTGTGTTTCCTTTTCTCTTTTAGTGCGTTTCTTCTCCTCTTGTTTTGCCTCTGTATGTGAGGATTTGGAACTGCGTCAGGTCTGTGTCTTTTAGCCGTTCTCCTTCTTCGGTGTCCGTCTTCGTCCCTTCACTGCATGTGTTCCTGTTTCTATGCGTTTGGGCGCTGATGACCACGCTGTTTAGCGCCCGAAAACCTCAAACCACACACACACACACGAGCTTCGTTCAACCAAATTACACGAACTCATTTTCTTTAAATACCACGGTATGGCACCATGAAAACCACGTTCGCTGTACTTGCAAACCGTTCAATTTATCACTCCGATGTTGATTTATGTTAAGCTTTATGGCGTGCCCATATGTTGTCGTAAAATGCATTTCTACGAACTATGTATAAGACCTATGAAATTTGCAGAACACGTCATGTAGACGTATGGACAAACCTGTTACCAAAAATAATTAATTTTGTAAAGCTTATTTATATACTGGATCACAGACGATATGCATCGAATAGACATATTACGGTAATTGTAATAATGAGAATTATTATTTATGATTTTTATATATATCGAGCAGACAATGTACGCTTATGCTCTTGTTCTCGTAGAAGTGGTAACAGCTGACGCAGCTGTATCAAGTCTGTAACCGTATACGTAACGAATTAACCGTTGAAATAGTTAATTGTTTACAACTGATTATTTCGTGCCTTCATTCCGTAGTTTAGTGTGCTATGCGTCAAATATCTGAATTATTTCTGCTTTCATAGCAGCCCGACTGCAAAACAATCTAGCAGCGCCTGATCGACCAGATTGCCGCCATTAAGCGGCAAAATTAAGTTTAAAACATTTTATCTCCAGCGGCGCTCATATACTATTACTTTCGCAGGACGAGGTAGACCTGGCGCAGCCAATGTCTTACGGTTTTTGTTTCTAATTAGGTGGACTTTAAAACAATTTTTTGTGTTGCTGGCCTGGCTACGTGTAACGAAGAGCTGTTAAATTCATTTTCTCAGTTAAATAGTGTCATAGCAACCAAATGAGGCCGCGCGGGGTAGCCGTGTGGTCTAGGGCGTCTTGTCACGGTCCGCGCGGCTCCCCCCGTCGGAGGTTCGAGTCCTCCCTCGGGTATGGGTGTGTATGTTGTCCTTAGCGTAAGTTAGTTTAAGCTAGATTAAGTAGTGTGCAAGCTTAGGGACCGATGACCTCAGCAGTTTGGTCCCATAAGAGCTTACCACAAATTAATTTAACCAAATGAGAACTGAAATTAATCCAAACTGTTTCCTATTTAATTTTGGTAAGGTATTTGCCATGGAATTTTGTGTTGTAGTGTATATCTACGACCTAGTGTATTAGGACTAGCCACAGATGTGTGTTATCCCCTGATTTTAAAATCATATTCTTATGGTAGCTAAGGCAGAAAGTATTATTAAGTGCAATAATTCACTACAAGACTCGGTAAAATAATCCTGCGGCAAGTTAGTAAACGACACATTACGTACGCGTACTCTAACCCAACGAAAATACATAAGCCGCAATTTCTATTAATGAACGTTAAGCACGGCAGGCCTAGAAAGCTAAGTAATAACCAAAAGCGATCATTAATATTCATTCAAACGTTTTCTCATTAACAGTAATATTCTTAGAGACATTATAGTAAACGACACGTTACATACGTAGACTCTAACCTAACAAAAATACATAAGCCGCAAATTAATCTACTTCGAATGATTCATGTTTACATATCAGAATCGCTTTTAGGATAGCTTATGATTCTTTTTAAGGGTGTGCGAATATTTTGTGCGCAACATACTTTCCGTGTAACTTGCAGTAAGTGGGCAGACGAAGGCGGGTTCGCCATTTACGGCTTTTGTCCAGCCGCCAGTGGCGTGTGCGTCTCATCTAGCAAACAGATTTCCTATTAAATCGCAATTAATGGCACCTGAGTTATGTTTCCTTTGTCACGCAACACACACTGTGGTTTCACAAGACAACATCAAATGTTCTTGCAGAACTTATTTAGGCGACCCTGACGGAAATACGTTAGGAAACGAGAAACTGAAAATTTCTACTATTTGAGCAACTGCGCTCTACATTTGAGCAACAAAATACCCGAATATGGCCGAATTAGGTAGGGTACACAGGTATGTAAATTAACAAGAGAAAGATAAACGTTTCTGAAAAACAGAAATATGGTAATAATTATCATAAATTTAAGTGTTAAGAACTCTTTTCTGAATTTGCCTGGAGTGTAGCACGGCCCAGAAATGGACTTTGGACGTTAGGCAGTACAGGTGAGAATGGAAGTTTCTGAACTTTGGAGCTACAGAATAACGCTGAAGATTAGATGGTTACATCAGATAACTAATGAACTGAATCGAGGAAAAAATAAATTTGTTGTACAACTTGATTGAAAGAAGGGTTCTGTTGATGGTGAACACCCTGAGATGTCAGAGAATATTTATTTCTGTAATTTAGAGGGTGATAATTGTAGAGGGAGACCAAGAGTTGACTCCAGTGGATGTGTATTGCAGTAGTTACGCAGAGATGAAGACTGCGGGATACACTAGCGTGGTGAGCTGCATCAATTCTGTATTCATAGTGAAACCTTTCCGTCTCCTCTATACCTCTTTTGTTACACAATAACCGTCTTCTCTATATCTCTTTTGTTAATGATAACCTCCCCTTTTACAATAACCTATGTAACCTCCCTTAGGATTTCTTTCTCTTGCTTAATAATAAGATGAAATTAAATCGGAACTCATCAAATACAGTGGAATGTCAGGTCTTAAATGGCTACACAGGATAATTGAAATGGCCTGGGAGTCGGGACAGGTCCCATCAGACTGGACGAAAGCAGTAATCACACCAATCTTTAAACATGGAAACAGAAAAGATTGTAACAATTACAGAGGTATCTCTTTAATCGGCGTTGTGGGTAAAATCTTCTCAGGTATTGTTGAAAGGAAAGTGCGAGTATTAGTTGAGGACCAATTGGATGAAAATCAGTGTGGGTTTAGGCCTCTTAGAGGTTGTCAGGACCAGATCTTTAGCTTACGGCAAATAATGGAGAAGTGTTATGAGTGGAACAGGGAATTGTATCTATGCTTTATAGATCTAGAAAAGGCATATGACCGGGTTCGTAGGAGGAAGTTATTGTCTGTTCTACGAGATTATGGAATAGGAGGCAAACTTTTGCAAGCAATTAAAGGTCTTTACATGGATAGTCAGGCGGCAGTTAGAGTTGACGATAAACTGAGTTCATGGTTCAGAGTAGTTTCAGGGGTAAGACAAGGCTGCAACCTGTCTCCACTGTTGTTCATATTATTTATGGATCATATGTTGAAAACAATAGACTGGCTGGGTGAGATTAAGATATGTGAACACAAAATATGCAGTCTTGCATATGCGGATGACTGAATGGCAGATTCGATTGAAAGTTTGCAAAGTAATATTTCAGAGCTAGATCAGAAATGTAAGGACTATGGTATGAAGATTAGCATCTCCAAAACGAAAGTAATGTCAGTGGGAAAGAAATATAAACGGATTGAGTGCCAAATAGGAGGAACAAAGTTAGAACAGGTGGACGATTTCAAGTACTTAGAATGCATATTCTCACAGGATGGCAAAATAGTGAAAGAACTGGAAGCGATGTGTAGCAAAGCTAATGCAGTGAGCGCTCAGCTACGATCTACTCTCTTCTGCAAGAAGGAAGTCAGTACCAAGACTAAGTTATCTGTGCACCGTTCAATCTTTCGACCAACTTTGTTGTATGGGAGCGAAAGCTGGGTGGATTCAGGTTACCTTATCAACAAGGTTGAGGTTACGGATATGAAAGTAGCTAGGATGACTGCAGGTACTAGTAGATGGGAACAATGGCAGGAGGGTGTCCACAATGAGGAAATCAAAGAAAAACTGGGAATGAACTCCATAGATGTAGCAGTCAGGGCGAACAGGCTTAGATGGTGGGGTCATGTTACACGTATGGGAGAAGCAAGGTTACCCAGGAGACTCATGGATTCAGCAGTAGAGGGTAGGAGGAGTCGGGGCAGACCGAGGAAAAGGTACCTGGATTCGGTTAAGAATGATTTTGAAGTAATAGGTTTAACATCAGAAGAGGCACCAATGTTAGCACTGAATAGGAGATCGTGGAGGAATTTTATAAGGGGGCTATGCTCCAGACTGAACGCTGAAAGGCATAATCAGTCTTAGATGATGAGATGATGATGATGATGATGCCTAATAATAACAAATGAAATCTTACCTTTGAAATTTATTCTCTTTCTCAATCTTCAAATACAAATTTAATTGCTGCCTTTTAAACGTGATTTTCGGATTATTTCGACGAAACATAGAATGTGTCGTCGTCGTGGCCCTCAGTCGTTATCTGCAATAACCCAAAACTGTTCCTTACCTTTTTTACTGTTACTGGATCGCCATCTAACTGCTACATCGAACTGCGACATGAATATACTTACTCTGGTTTACTATACTCTATTAACTGCTGGTGGGCTGTCATAATAAGTGGCTGCATTTATTACCAAAGCTGACGTTATTCTTTATTAGCAAAGCTCACGTTATTCTTTAATTAATTTGACTGAAGTTACGTAATTCATAGTTACACTTTCTCTTGACAACAATAAAATTTTTGCAAAGTTTTATGTTGATGGTTTTTGGGATGGATTATAATCAGTAATGCAACATTGCTGGCAAAATTTAATTATTTTCTGAAAACGCTTCAAATATTTACTGTTGCTAATGAAATTATTTTACAAACATTCACATAGAACTTACTTTTTACAATAATCTTACAACTAGCATTGCGGAAACATACCTTCAGTAGTCTTGAGTTTCGCAAAGAAAATAATTCAATAATATTAGTTCCTCTTACGATAATAGTTAGCTGATGTCTCTGTACATCCGTTTATAATCGCTTGTAAATCATAGCTAGTGGCTGGCAGGCACGCCGCTTCTCTCAACCTCTCGCTTCAGACCTGCTACCGACTCGCTTCACATCTCGCTTACTACTGACTTCCTACGAACGCTAAAGCGCCGTCTCTCCTGCCAACAATGCTTTCTGGTGCAGACAATCCCTGCTACCATTACAAAATGTATCAACGCGCGGTCTTACCCGCTCTTTTCTTAAAATGTAACCGTACGCGGTTTCTCCCGCCCTTTTTAAAATTATATTAACAATACTTTGGTACACATATTCCCTGCTACCACAATTATTTCCAACATGACAAATATTAATTATTCCTACTTAACCCTATTAATAAAATATAAACATATTTCATAAATTGTGGTTTGACAATAGACAATAGAAATATACACGTGTTACAATACTGAAGGTCACAACAACATTCACTATTGCTGCCAGAAACGTAATTTCGCCAGTAATTTCGCAAAGTTTCAGTGACATCATGGCACACCGTCTGAATACTTAGTACAATGAAACCTACCCGTGTGTCACATTATGCTGAAAGTCGGCCATAGTCCTTCTGCCCCTCTAAGGCTACCGGCTAATGCAGTATCTTGGACCTAGTGCGTTTCACAACGTCGCCCGAAAACTCCATCACTTGCTAGCCATTGTTTCAGCGGCTAACGCGGTTTTCTTTACACACGAAATCCAAATCGAATAATTACTCTTCTGGCAACCGTTCCTATCGGCTACGAAAAGTTACCTTACACGCCGTCTGTTATACGGTTTCCTTTGTTACTGCACCACACTTGTCCATAAGTATCCCACTAACGCGAACTTATGCCTACACAATTTATCACTGTGACTGACTGCGGTAGCATAACACTCCTACTGTCCTGTATGCTTTCCAAACTTTTCCATGTTCTCTTGCTCGATATTTTGCTTTTATTCATACTTAAGATAACTTGATGTTTATCGCGCGGCTCCCCCCGTCGGACGTTCGCGTCCTCCGTCGGGCATGGGTGTATGTGTTGTCCTTAGCGTAAGTTAGTTCCAGTTAGATTAAGTACTATGTAAGCCTAGGGACCGATGACTTCAGCAGTTTGGTCACATAGGAACTTACCACCAACAACACCACCACCAACATCACTTGATGTTTATTATATCAGGTAGCTATTTAAACTGCTTAATCCTGAAGTTCTCTTCAGTGATTTGGGATGGAGACATTCCTGTTTACATCTGCATTGGCAGTTTGTTGTACGAGCTACTTGACTATATTGTTACGAATACAGCTCCATACGCACGTATCGGTGTGAACCCGAACTTCACCGACAAAATTTTGCAGGTTGTTCACGAATGTTTCCGATAAATTTGTTATAATAGATCATGGTCTGCGATGGATTATTACATGGTAACTACATTCAGTTGGATTCCTTACCCACCTTAACTGTTGTACCGAAATTGCACTGAACATACCTACGCGAAATGCAAATGTCGACTACATGCACTCTGAGTCTAGATAGGGAACAATATATTTACGCCCACTCACGTCACTTGCTGCTGACAATAGTAATGTCCAATTTAATCTTCATCCTCAAGCATGTATGTGTATTATTATTCCTCGTTTCTGTCTAGAATTAGTCACAAGTTAAGACCGATGCACGGCAGTACGGACAGGTTGTTGTTAAAGAGTCGGCCGATACACCTCGTGTATGGGACCGCTGAATGCAATACAAGACCGACAAAGCTATGCCGAACAATTCCCACAGCGACACCAAACACAACGCACTACTTCCGCACCTGTACATGGGCGCTTATGCCAAAACCTATCCTTCCGTATCATGGTGAAGGAATGGTACAAAAAATGGTTCAAATGACTCTAAGCACTAAGGGACTTAACATCTGAGGTCATCAGTTCCCTAGACTTATAACTACTTAAACATCACAAGGACATCACACACATCCATGCCCGAGGCAGGATTCGAACCTACGAAACTGCAGCAGTGCGGTTCCGGACTGAAGCGCCTAGAACCACTCGGTCATAGCGGCCGGCTAAGGAATGGTACAGGAAGTTTCACTCCCGAGAAAGGATTTCCTCAGAAACCAATATCGTTGGATAACAAACCGAATAAACTATAGTTAAATTACTATTCTGTAACTGAGCACCAGAGATTATGAGTCTCTGTACCCAGAAATTATCTCGGAACAGCCTTTGAAATTTTGTCGATGGAGTTCGGGTTCAGCCTGTATATCTGCCATTGTACATTCCTGTTAAGTATAATCTATGTAATCGTTTTGCTCATGTTCTTATACACAGGGGAGCCAAAGAAACTGGTACACCTGCCTGATATCGTGTAGGGCACCTGAAAGCAAGCAGAAGTGCCGCAACACGGCGTGGCGTGGACTCGACTGAAGTCTGAAGTAGCGCTGGAGGGAAGTGACACCATGAATCCTGCAGAGCTCTGCAAGGTATCCCACATATGCTCAATAATGTTCATCTCTGGGGTGTTTGATGGCCAGCGAAGGTGTTTAAACTCAGACGAGTATTCCAGGAGTCACTCTGTAGCAATTCTGGACGTGTGGGGTGTCACATTGTCCTGCTGGAATTGCCCAAGTCCGGCGGAATGTACAGTGGACATGAATGGATGCAGGTGATCAGACAGGATGCTTACGTACGTGTCACCTCTCAGAATCGCTTCTAGACGTATCAGGGGTCCCATACCACTGCAACTGTACACGCGCCGCATAATTAAAGAGCCTCCACCAGCATGAACATCCCCCTGCTAACATGCAAGACCCATGAATTCATAAGATTGTCTCCATACCTGTATATGTCCATCTGCTCGATACAATTTGAAACGAGTATCGTCCGACGAGGCAACATATTTCCAGCCATCAACAGTCCCATGTTGGTGTTGACTGGCCCAGGCGAGGCGTAAAGGTTTCTGTCGTTAACTCATCGAGGGTACACAAGTGGACCTTCGGCCCCGAAAAGTTTCGTTGAGTGATTCGCACGCTGACACTTTTTGACGACCAGCATTGGAATCTGCAGTAATTAGCGGAAGGGGTGCTCTTCTGTCATGTTGAACGATTCTCTTCAGTCGTAGTTGGTCCGGTTCATGCACGTTCTTTTTCCGGTCGCAGCGATGGTGGCGATTTGATGTTTTACCGGATTGATAATATTCACGATGCACTCGTGAAATGGTCGTACGGGAAAACCCCACTTCATCGCTAACTCGGTGATGTTGTGACCCGTCGCTCGTGCGCTGACTATAACACCACGTTCAATCTCACTTAAATCTTCATAACATACCATTGTAGCAGCAGTACCCGATCTAGCAACTGCGCCAAACACTTGTTCTCTTATATATGCGTTGGCGACCTCTTTCTTTGGCGCTTCAGTGGATACTTACAGCGTGCGTTCTTATTTGCATTAATTAGACTTTCATTTACTGTCTTTTGTTTCGAAATTGTGTGTTACAAGCCATTTAGCTTTGTATGTCGTTCTCCGGAAGTATGGTTCCCTTGAAAGTGACAAAAGAAGTTGTCCAGGCCACAGTCGAGTAATTTAAAACTTGGTACTTAAAGAGAACATTATTTTAAATTTGTGTTTTGGTAGTTACGGCTCTAAGATTTTGAATGTTGTTTCACATGACGATGTGTCTTCTCACATTTGCTGTCTACTTGAGTCTAACGCTAACTTGGGAGTATAAATGCTTGATCTGTTAAACGGTCTGTTAGATTTCTTTACATGATTAGCTTCAAGTACAAATATTAAATAACTGTTGTGACTACATTTGTGTTATGACAGCAGTTCTGATATGTGAAGTTGTTACTGCTATTCGTCTGTACTTAAATATATGCAACACGTCTGAATCTTTGTTCTGTAGTATAAAAACGGCCTGTTCATGTTTACGACCCTGCAAATTTAACTTTGCTTATTACTAACGCAAAGGATTTCTTAATGTGTTTTCCGATCTGACTGCAGAAAGAAATGTTACTGAATGAATTTCCAACATGCAGTAACTATTTTTTCGAGCACCGAATGCTTTAGTCTTTTTGTTAAAGTGTGTCTCGACTAGTCTTTTACGCTTGAAGTGATGGTTTCTGGAGCTTTCCCATAGCGTCCCCTGTCTTACCCACATGACGGCGACGCACTCTGGTTGAGTGATCGCCTCTTTCATGGTGACGTCACAGTAAATTTTCGTTGCAGTAATTTGTTGTGACCAGACGAAACTACAATCGTCCAGCCGCAACTGTGGGTTCTTTGAGTACTCTGGGAGATGGTCCATTTTAAACTGCAACAAAAGAAATATTAGGTTACTTTATTAAATAAATGAACAAAAGATTTATTTCACTTCGAAACAGGTCTTTGTTACAGCAGTACTAGATAATTTACAACTGTCATGGGCCCGTAAAGCATCAACTGATGCTTAGATTAACAAACTGTTCTGTTGAGATACAATGTTCAACATTAACAAACTACAAATTCGTATGAAACTTTAACTACTCGTTGGTCCTAGACGATGATGCTGATTGCTGTAGCGGGGGTCGCGAACTGGGACTGAGCTCTTGCATGTTCAACGCTATATTGACCTCAGCGCGAGGGCGCTGTGGTAGGGGAGAGGTGCGGTCTTTTTCAGGAATGCTCCCCCTACGCCGTTGCGAATTGCAGCAAGCCCTCGCTATCGTCTGTGGTACCGGTTCCCATGCCTACGTTGATGTGGCGCCGCAATCTCTGGACGATACCACATAATTTTTGTGGCACGATAATTAACGTAAAGAAGAAACTTACCATTAGTCGTTTGTTTCTCGTTGTAAATTATTATGGTTTTCTCTGCCCCTCCCAGGACCAACTGTTAACGTGCGAAACTAGTTTCGACAGCACGCCGTCAATCAGTCATGTTAGACACTTGGTCAAAGACTGAAATAATTTCAGTACTTGTTTCATCATTTTAAGTGTAATATTCACGACTCTTTACTGCCCTCGACGTCCTGTCCCATTTGTCAACTTTATCAACCCTTCGCACGTACTCACGAGTTTCATATCCAACTCTGTCCTCTCACTGCTACTGTCCCATTCACACTGAAGTTTCATTCCTTCAGCTGGGTAACTCTAGATATGTTTCAAACCGCTGTCAAGTTAACAGGAGGCAGTGGTCGACAGCAACAATACATGCGCCGTTCACTTGATCTTAAGAGGAGCGCAATACTCTTCTGAGTCCTTTAATTTACGGTACTTTTATAATCGTCCCAGCTACATCAGAGGGCCAATGCGTTCAGGGGCGAATTCAGTTACTCATCTGCATGTGGAGAATTTTAATCGTGTATAAATTAATAAAAATGTAAGGTGACGTGGGAGGAAGCTTGGTTGGGTTGTTTGGGGGAAGAGAACTAACAGCGAGGTCATCGGTCTCATCGGATTACGGAAGGATGGGGAAGGAAGTCGGCCGTGCCCTTTCAATGGAACCATCCCGGCATTTGCCTAGAGCGATTTAGAGAAATCACGGAAAACCTAAATCAGGATGGCCGGACGCGGGAATGAACCATCGTCCTCCGGAATGCGAGTGTGGGAGGAAGTCAAAGGATAAGGCTACCTTACTCTCTACGTCGGCATAGAAATTCAGAATTAAGCGTAAGCCCAAGGCCATACAGAGAGTCTGAGGAATCAAGCTGAAGAAAGCTCATCCAGAAAGCCGAAGAGAGTGAGGTCTGTATTGTCGCTCGGAACATCGAAGTTAGTGATATCGTTGCCACTAGAGTAATACTGCCACAGGATATTATGACAGTCTGTCGAGATTCATAAATTGTCTAACAATACAGAGTTGAAGAACTTTGTCATTTTCTTCTACATCTACGTCTACACTCCTGGAAATTGAAATAAGAACACCGTGAATTCATTGTCCCAGGAAGGGGAAACTTTATTGACACATTCCTGGGGTCAGATACATCACATGATCACACTGACAGAACCACAGGCACATAGACACAGGCAACAGAGCATGCACAATGTCGGCACTAGTACAGTGTACATCCACCTTTCGCAGCAATGCAGGCTGCTATTCTCCCATGCAGACGATCGTAGAGATGCTGGATGTAGTCCTGTGGAACGGCTTGCTATGCCATTTCCACCTGGCGCCTCAGTTGCACCAGCGTTCGTGCTGGACGTGCAGACCGCGTGAGACGACGCTTCATCCAGTCCCAAACATGCTCAATGGGGGACAGATCCGGAGATCTTGCTGGCCAGGGTAGTTGACTTACACCTTCTAGAGCACGTTGGGTGGCACGGGATACATGCGGACGTGCATTGTCCTGTTGGAACAGCAAGTTCCCTTGCCGGTCTAGGAATGGTAGAACGATGGGTTCGATGACGGTTTGGATGTACCGTGTACTATTCAGTGTCCCCTCGACGATCACCAGTGGTGTACGGCCAGTGTAGGAGATCGCTCCCCACACCATGATGCCGGGTGTTGGCCCTGTGTGCCTCGGTCGTATGCAGTCCTGATTGTGGCGCTCACCTGCACGGCGCCAAACACGCATACGACCATCATTGGCACCAAGGCAGAAGCGACTCTTATCGCTGAAGACGACACGTCTCCATTCGTCCCTCCATTCACGCCTGTCGCGACACCACTGGAGGCGGGCTGCACGATGTTGGGGCGTGAGCGGAAGACGGCCTAACGGTGTGCGGGACCGTAGCCCAGCTTCATGGAGACGGTTGCGAATGGTCCTCGCCGATACCCCAGGAGCAACAGTGTCCCTAATTTGCTGGGAAGTGGCGGTGCGGTCCCCTACGGCACTGCGTAGGATCCTACGGTCTTGGCGTGCATCCGTGCGTCGCGGCGGTCCGGTCCCAGGTCGACGGGCACGTGCACCTTCCGCCGACCACTGGCGACAACATCGATGTACTGTGGAGACCTCACGCCCCACGTGTTGAGCAATTCGGCGGTACGTCCACCCGGCCTCCCGCATGCCCACTATACGCCCTCGCTCAAAGTCCGTCAACTGCAAATACGGTTCACGTCCACGCTGTCGCGGCATGCTACCAGTGTTAAAGACTGCGATGGAGCTCCGTATGCCACGGCAAACTGGCTGACACTGACGGCGGCGGTGCACAAATGCTGCGCAGGTAGCGCCATTCGACGGCCAACACCGCGGTTCCTGGTGTGTCCGCTGTGCCGTGCGTGTAATCATTGCTTGTACAGCCCTCTCGCAGTGTCCGGAGCAAGTATGGTGGGTCTGACACACCGGTGTCAATGTGTTCTTTTTTCCATTACCAGGAGTGTATATCCACATCTGCATGTACATAGATACTCAGCAAGCCACCGTACGGTGCGTGGTGGACGGTACCCTGTACCACTATTTGTCATTGCCATTCCTGTTCCACTCGCAAATAGAGCAAGGGTAAAACAACTGTCTATATGCTTTCGTATGAGCCATAATTTCTCGTATCTTATCTTCGTGCCTCTTACGCGCAATGTATGTTGGCGGCAGTAGAATCGTTCGGCAGTCAGCTTCAAATGCCGGTTCCCTCAATTTTCTCGAAAAGAACGTCGCCTTCCCCTCAGAGATTCCCTTTTGAGTTCCCGAAGCATCTCCGTAACACTTACGTGTTGTCCGAACCTACCGGTAACGAATCTAGCAGCCTAGCTCTGAATTACTTCGATGTCTTCCTTCAATCTCCTCTTGAACGGATCACAACCCTTGAGCAGTACTCAAGAATAGGTCACATTATCCTCCTACATCCGGCCTCCCTTACAGGTGAACCACTCTTTCCTCAAATTCTCCCAGTAAACCGAAGTCAGCCATTCGCCTTCCCTACCGCAGTTCTCACATGCTCGTTCCACCTCACATCGCTTTGCAACATTACGCTCATATACACTCCTGGAAATGGAAAAAAAGAACACATTGACACCGGTGTGTCAGACCCACCATACTTGCTCCGGACACTGCGAGAGGGCTGTACAAGCAATGATCACACGCACGGCACAGCGGACACACCAGGAACCGCGGTGTTGGCCGTCGAATGGCGCTAGCTGCGCAGCATTTGTGCACCGCCGCCGTCAGTGTCAGCCAGTTTGCCGTGGCATACGGAGCTCCATCGCAGTCTTTAACACTGGTAGCATGCCGCGACAGCGTGGACGTGAACCGTATGTGCAGTTGACGGACTTTGAGCGAGGGCGTATAGTGGGCATGCGGGAGGCCGGGTGGACGTACCGCCGAATTGCTCAACACGTGGGGCGTGAGGTCTCCACAGTACATCGATGTTGTCGCCAGTGGTCGGCGGAAGGTGCACGTGCCCGTCGACCTGGGACCGGACCGCCGCGACGCACGGATGCACGCCAAGACCGTAGGATCCTACGCAGTGCCGTAGGGGACCGCACCGCCACTTCCCAGCAAATTAGGGACACTGTTGCTCCTGGGGTATCGGCGAGGACCATTCGCAACCGTCTCCATGAAGCTGGGCTACGGTCCCGCACACCGTTAGGCCGTTTCCGCTCACGCCCCAACATCGTGCAGCCCGCCTCCAGTGGTGTCGCGACAGGCGTGAATGGAGGGACGAATGGAGACGTGTCGTCTTCAGCGATGAGAGTCGCTTCTGCCTTGGTGCCAATGATGGTCGTATGCGTGTTTGGCGCCGTGCAGGTGAGCGCCACAATCAGGACTGCATACGACCGAGGCACACAGGGCCAACATCCGGCATCATGGTGTGGGGAGCGATCTCCTACACTGGCCGTACACCACTGGTGATCGTCGAGGGGACACTGAATAGTACACGGTTCATCCAAACCGTCATCGAACCCATCGTTCTACCATTCCTAGACCGGCAAGGGAACTTGCTGTTCCAACAGGACAATGCACGTCCGCATGTATCCCGTGCCACCCAACGTGCTCTAGAAGGTGTAAGTCAACTACCCTGGCCAGCAAGATCTCCGGATCTGTCCCCCATTGAGCATGTTTGGGACTGGATGAAGCGTCGTCTCACGCGGTCTGCACGTCCAGCACGAACGCTGGTCCAACTGAGGCGCCAGGTGGAAATGGCATGGCAAGCCGTTCCACAGGACTACATCCAGCAACTCTATGATCGTCTCCATGGGAGAATAGCAGCCTGCATTGCTGCGAAAGGTGGATATACACTGTACTAGTGCCGACATTGTGCATGCTCTGTTGCCTGTGTCTATGTGCCTGTGGTTCTGTCAGTGTGATCATGTGATGTATCTGACCCCAGGAATGTGTCAATAAAGTTTCCCCTTCCTGGGACAATGAATTCACGGTGTTGTTATTTCAATTTCCAGAAGTGTATTTAAACGACTCGACTGTGTCAAGCAGGACACTAGTAATACTGTGTCCGAACATTATAGGTGTTATGTTGCTACTAATACGCATTAACTTTCATTTTTCCACATTTGGGTCTAGCTGCCATTCATCACACCAACTGGAAATTAACCAAAGGAATCAAGAATACAGACATGAATTAGTACCATGATTTATGTTTTTCCTATTTTCCCTAAATAACTTGCGGCCTAGTTTCCAAAGACGAACATCCACTATTTCAAATATGTAAAATTAAAAACAGTCTAGATCACGATTTATTTATCTACGTGACCGGTTTCGACCACTACTGTGGTCATCTTCAGACCACTGAGTGGGAGCCTCTTTCTGTTGGAGATTCTCCAACAGAAGGAGGTTCCTACTCAATGGTCTGAAGATGACCACAGTAGTGGTCGAAAACGGTCACCTTGATAAATAAATCGTAATCAAGACTGTTTTTAATATTAAATATTTGTAAGACATTGATCACTGCCTCTCCCATAATGTATTCAAAAGTAATCCACTATTTCATTTGGCATTATTATCTGGTTCCTGACTTATAGATGCCTTCTTTTTTGCTCGAGCTCAGTGGATATAGAATATAGGCGTATCAATAACCCAGAGATATAGCTCGTTCGTTGCACACAGTTTCTAGTTCAAAACTTGGCTTCGGTATATCGATATGCTCACATCACAGACGTATGAACGTTACGTGAATGAGGCTGTATGTGAGTTCAACTACGGCCAGAACCATTTTATTTCTTCCGCACGTCTTTGTGAACACTGACGTGGCGCGATCCCGACGTTTATTTGACGCGGAGGTCTCCTCAAGGCAGACGCCGCGGGTTTTCCCAGCCAATGCCGGCATCGCTTGTGGGCGGAACGCAGCTCGTCGGAACATATTGGCTGTGGAAGTCACGGATCGACCACAAGCTACCGCACCGCGCTTCCACTTCACAGTTTTTGCCTCGTTTTTCCCGCGGCATCTTCAGGAGCGGAATGGGACAAGCGACGGGGGGACAGCGTCAAGCATCCGATACGTCCCGCATGAAAGAGACCACCGGGGGCGGCCATTGTTACGATGATCGGCGGGCAATTCGGGCGGAACCGCGGCCTTTCTTTTTGTTTTTGTTTGGGCTGGGACGCACTTAACGCAGTGTAATTGGACGTGGAGAGCTGCGTTCCGAGGGCAGGATGCTCGGCGGTCAGGGCGGAGCTTGTTTTGCGAAACGACGTGACTGCCCGGGCGGCCAGCGGAAAGGCGGCCCCGTCGGGCCCGCCTGCTTACCTGTCCAAAATGCTGCCGCCGCGTGGCTCGACCACTGGCGAGAGAGCGAAGAAGGCGCGCTTTGTAAGTGCAGCAGTCAGTAAGCAATAAGTAAGAGCACGTGGACTATCAGACCAATTGTGTGATTGGATTGAAGAGTTCCTAGATAACAGAATGCAGCATGTCATTCTCGATGGAGAGAAGTCTTCCGAAGTAAGTGTGATTTCAGGTGTGCCGCAGGGGAGTGTCATGGGACCGTTGCTGTTCACAGTATACATAAATGACCTGGTGGATGACATCGGAAGTTCACTGAGGCTTTTTGCAGATGATGCTGTGGTGTATCGAGAGGGTGTAACAATGGAAAATTGTACTGAAATGCAGGAGGATCTGCAGCGAATTGTCGCATGGTGCAGGGAACGGCAATTGAATCTCAATGTAGACAAGTGTAATGTGCTGCGGATACACAGAAAGATAGATGCTTTATCATTTAGTTACAAAATAGCAGGTCAGTAACTGGAGCGGTTAATACCATAAATTATCTGGGAGTACGCATTGGGAGTGATTTAAAATGGAATGATCATATAATGTTGATCGTCGGTAAAGCAGATGCCAGACTGAGATTCATTGGAAGAATCCTAAGGAAATGCAATCCGAAAACAAAGGAAGTAGGTTACAGTACCCTTGTTCGCCCACTGCTTGAATACTGCTCAGCAGTGTGGGATCCGTACCAGATAGGGTTGATAGAAGAGATAGAGGAGATCCAACGGAGAGCAGCGCGCTTCGTTACAGGATCATTTAGTAATAGCGAAAGCGTTACGGAGATGATAGATAAATTCCAGTGGAAGACTCTGCAGGAGAGACGCTCAGTAGCTCGGTACGGGCTTTTGTTAAAGTTTCGAGAGCATACCTTCACCGAAGCGTCAAGCAGTATATTGCTCCCTCCTACGTATATCTCGCGAAGAGACCATAAGGATAAAATCAGAGAGATTAGAGCCCACACACAAGCATACCGACAATCCTTCTTTCCACGAACAATATGAGACTGGAATAGAAGGGAGAACGATAGAGGTACTCAAGGTACCCTCCGCCACACACCGTCAGGTGGCTTGCGGAGTATGGATGTAGATGTAGATGTAGAGATAGATGCCCGTTTGCTCGTATTAAATTCTGAAAACTTGTAAGAATGTCAACGGAAAATTACCCTGATTGAAATGCCCTCTCATAATCCGTTAATATTGACTCATGAAAATTGTTATTGAACGCTTTCTGACCTATTTTAAGAATAAGTTATCAATAGGAACACTTAACTTCGCGCGACGGTTAATCTATGGGCATAAATGAACATTTAAATATACCTTAATGATTAATTTTTCAGTCGACGAGTTTATCACGTGACTTACGAAATGTGTAAATGCCCCATCCAACACATTATGATCACCTGCTTCTTAGTCTGTTTGCCGGCCGGGGTGGCTGAGCGGTTCTAGGTGCTACAGCCTGGAACCGCGTGACAGCTCCGGTCGCAGGTTCGAATCCTGCCTCGGGCATGGATGTGTGTGATGCCCTTAGGTTAGTTAGGTTTAAGTAGTTCTAAGTTCAAGGGGACTGATGACCTCAGAAGTTAAGTAGCATAGTGCTCAGAGCCATTTGAACCATTTTTTTCATAGTCTGTTTGTCCCTCTTTGGAACGAAAAACATCACTGATTCTGCTTATCAGACATCCTACAGTTTCTTGGTAGGTTTGTGAAAGTATGTAGCATTAGCTGTCTACACACAGGTCATGTAATTCGCGTAAATAACGGGACGCTGATTTGCGTACGCGATGATTGCGCACTTAGCGATCCAGATGGGTTGCATAGGACTTACATTGAGGGAACTTGGTCGCCGAGACATCATCGTGAGTTCACTATAATGCTGTAACACCTTTCTGGCTTCGAGACACGGACAATCATACTGCCGAAAGGTGACATCGCCGCCGGGGAAGACATCAAACATGAAAGGATTCAGGTGATCCACAGCTGTCTTCGATTACTACCATAGGTCCCATGCAAGCGCAGGAAAATGTCTTCCATAGAATAAAAATACTGTAGAATGAAGGCTTTCACGACCGGGTGACATGGCTGTTGATATACTTTCCGGGATGTGAGGTCGTGGTCCAAGAACTTTTCTGCTCCTTACGTTTCGTCCAGGACTGCGCTGGACTTCCTCAGAGGCGCTGCTACGCTGAGTCTTGCCGACTGACTGGTCGGGTGTCTGAGAGCGACTTATATATTGTGAGAAAAGGGGGACGTGGTTCAGGTGACACGTGATGAGCAGTGATAATCCATAGCAAAGATAAGGTTGACTATCGATTACCACCTTGTCAAAGATAAAAATTGTTAGCAATTTTGTAGAGCCACTGTCCATATATCGCTAAGTTTCTGCCACCAGCCAGCATCCGAGGCGCGTTGCACGTTTCGAGCTGCCGTTCACATCGACGGCGGCGTTTGTAGAATCGACTATCGACCAGTTGTTGCGTAAATTTGATTCACCCGAAGAGCCGAGACGTTTCCATTGGTCTAAGGTCAAATCCCGATGGTCCCGTGATCACTGCACTCGTAATTGACGACGTCTTTGGGAGTTCATGTTCAACAATGTACGAGAACACTGTAATCCAAAACAATTGTACGTGGACCAGCATCGCATTCTTTCGGCAGGTATGTCACATATCACCATATATTCTGCTTTACAGAGCAGACAAGTCTCCGAACCCAAAGCTCTGTGAAGAGTCGAACCTTTCAGCCCCTAGTGGTAGTTTCACTGTCCTTCTACCTCTTTCTATACATTGTCACAACAGTAACAGGTGAACATTCGATCAGCTTCGCCGTTTTCGAGACACTCGTTCACAGGCTCTGCCTAATAATAATCTGTCATTTGTCAAAGTCGCTTCTCTCAATGGCATCTGCAGCCCATATCTTCGCTAGGGCGATACCCCGTCCGTGTCTGCTCCGCTTACATACTTTCGTTACCGCGTGAAGTGCCCGCAACGCCATCAGGCGACATCCAACGTCGCGGTGGGTTTTGGTCCTAACGTCTTGGCGTATCAGTGTAGATAAGGCATATGCAGTGAGTAGGTACAGGAAAATTTCGTGGAAACGATAATGTGAAAAGAAACGAGATGCAAGTGGTTTTTCGCGAAATAACGAGAAGCAGATCTTTGTGACACATTGTGAAATTTATAATATTACCATATAAAATATTATAAATTGAAGTACGTCAGCTTAATAATATTTTTAATCATGACATATTGAATGTTAAGACTGCAGTTTGAAGTATGATCTCCTGTGGGTAGAGGTTTGTATGTGATCTTAAACTGACAGTCCTCTTTTAGTATAATAAACTTCGATATGATGAAGAAAGTGACAATGAAATCAACAGAAATAGCATAGAGTTTGGCAAATAAAACAGAACGTGGGGGACAATGACCTCAAATAGAGCAAGAAATAACCCCGAAAATGACAAAAATACTAGTAAATTTGGCAAAAAATAACATCGAAAAAAATGCCGAATATAGCAAGAAAAGTAAGACCGAATTTATCAAAAAATTTCACCAAATTTAGCAAGAAAGAAACAGATTTGGCAAAAAATACAAATTCTGGCAGCATAATGAAGTTTGGCAAAAATTACACTAAATTTGGCAAAAAACCACCAAATTTGGATAAAAACCACCAAATTTGGCAAATTAGGCAAAAGAGTTTCACTGTATTTGTCCAAAACAACAGCGACTTTGGCTGAAACTTATACCAAATGTGGCAAAAAAGACAGAATTTGGCAAAAAATACCAAATTTCACTAAAAATACAATGAATATGCAAAAAACTAATTTGGCAAGCAAATAATTATGAATTTTACTAAATTATTAACTAATTTGCAAAACATGACAACGAATCTGCAAAAAAATACCATACCAATTTTGGCCATAAGAAGAAACGATTTTTTCCTGTCGCTTGCAAGGGGTGTATCTGGCTTGTAATAGTGATCTAAATACTTTTCTTTACACAGCGACTGAAATTATTGAATAACGGAATAAACACTGAATGGTTTTTTTTATCGTTGGCTGCTACTAAGATCTCGGTGTAACTCACCTTCAGTACCTGAAAGATTCAAGCAAAGATGCATATGGTAATCTTGTTGCTGTGTAAAAAACCCGACAGTCCAAGCATCTCGTAGTGAATAAACACGTTTGCTGAAGGCAAAATATCATATCAGTATTTATAATGGTGTTTAATCTGCGTAGTGTATAATCACATGGTCCACTAAATGTAATGGTTGAATTTTAGCTATCAATTTAACAGTTTCAAGTAACGCAAATAGATTCAGGGAGGTTGTGTTCAAGCTACCAATTATTTCAGCTCATAACGTAACTCATAGTCCTTGAAAGAATACACTTGTTCCTGCAAAGACCACGTGGTAATCTATTCCATTGCATAGCAAAGAATTTATTCACAAAGTATTCAAGAAACCTATGAAAACGTCAATAATTGTTAAAGAAATGAGCAAGTGATTTATTTAGTTCACCTATGATTCTGATATGCTTTAGGAGAACCGATTTCTGGCCCATGTAAATCGAGAGTGCATATTTTGCACCATATAGCATGTTGAATACTAGCACTCACAATGGGTATGCGATTCATTACCGCACTATAACTCACAGCTCATAATAAGAGAATACAAGAAGCAAGCCTCATTGCAAGTTTGCACATCAGTCGTCTTCACGAGGGACGTGCCAGCACAAAACTTTCACATATAGACCCAAGCACCAACCACCAGCCAGTGTCATTTTTCTAACTGCTACACTGCATCCCCTTGTTCCGATTAGACTAGATAAATATTAATTTGTCCCCATTTACTCAGATCACGCCGTATGTGCCGAGCTGTGCTGATGTCTTATTGATCGAGACACAGCACGCCAAAGAACGCCCCGCAAATTACCCATCTCGACTGAGCAAAGTCTGTCTTATCTCAGACGTCGACTATGGGTCACAGAATATGTTAGCAAGAGTGCTCATGGGTTAGCAACTTGGAAAACAGTGAAAGCTGAAAGTTAACATAAGTGACAAACCGCTTTTAACCTGATGTTTGTAAATCCCAGTTACAAACTTTGAGGGTAATTCGGTAGCAGGTTGCTGGATATTATTTTCAGTTGAGGCTCAAATTCGAAAACGTATTTTCCCTGTACCATGTACGGTTCGCTTATAGCAGCCATCTGGTGTTAACTACACCATCCTGCCACCCACGACAACTTAGTGACGATGTTCAAAAGAAGAAAGATTGCTAAGAGGAAAACGACCGTCCATTTGGTGGAGTTTTAAATATGTTAAAGGGTTTGAAAAATATTCCAATAATACAACAGCGATCACAGAATCCCCTTGAACACTGCCCTCAAACGGATTTTGCAAAATTATATTGTTAAAAATTTCAGTTCGTGCTTGCATTAGTAGTAGCGCAAGGTGTGTCCTGATACATTTTTCATATAAAATTGATATGCTAATTAATTAAATTGTTCAGCTAAACCATCCCTCCCCTCAACGCATTGTTCTGCTAAGTGGTTTATGAATCCCTGATGGTTGATTTATGCTCTGCTGGGGATAATAAATCCTTCTGAGAAACACCCCAGCCATCCCTCTCCCCCTCCTCCACCTCTACCCCTCTGGGAAGGGACACTTGTTCAGCTCTGATCCACTTTTCCCTCTGCTGGGAAATCCCCCAGCCCTCCCCTTCCCTCCCCCAGTTCATATAGGTAAGAGAAGAAGACTGATGGGCTTTCAGCTACCTAGTTTCAGCTATTTTTAAAGATCATCCAACTACACACTTTCCTCATCCAAAATACATGAACAGAAATAATTGTAAATAGGAAACATATTAGGATTTCTGGCAGGTTAATGAATAAGACAAGCAAATAGTCGTGTACAAAATTTTTATTAATGTCTGTACATACATTTATACACAGGAAACAACCCTTTCTTTATGTTTGTGGGGTGTAGTTTTAATAATATCTAACTTAATTTTTAACTTTATTCTTAAATCCAAATCTGAATAATATATTTCTTTCTTCAGCCTGTAAATTGACAGGTACAAAGGAGGTATGTCCTCGAATACTAATACATATCTACTTCTGCTCTTGTGAACTATTTTCTTTTTGGCTTAAACAATTAGCCTGGTTCCTTCTTAAAGTTTTTCTAGACGTCAGCATTCGAGAATTTTAACTTTACCTCTTATTTCCCCCATGACACTATCGCTAAAATGTTCCACATCTTCCCATGTGTACACCAACATCTCTTCTACACGTTCTTGCGAAATTTCTCCTTAGGACTTAATGTTTACGACTTTTGCGAATGACTGTCCATTTAATTTTGATATTCCATCGGTTCTATATAAATTTTTTCCGCGAATCATTTAATGTAGTACACAATCTCGATTCCACTGATTTCGGCAGCACTCCAACATGTCATCAATTTCCAGTAATTTTTACTGTAAATGCAGATATTTTATATTCCCCAGTCACAGCCAAATTTCTCCATACACTTTGTTTAAAGCCATATGTAAACCTTGCTTGCACATCTGTAATAACTACTCCTTTTATCAGTTGCAGTTTATGTTCTTCCTTTATGGCGGTTGACTTTGCCATATACTCTAGTTTTTTTTGTTAACTTTGATGTCCTCCATTGTCAGTTTTATTTTTGTGCACATCACACATTAACTGCACTTAAGGGATTACTTTCCTAAGTAGGGAATGATTTAAGGCTGTTTGACACATTGTTCTTTTCCTTCACACTTGTGAAATAACACTGTCTGTGGGAATCAGACCCAGTTCGGCAATATCTATATGCGATGGTATTGTGGAGGACAATATCCTATACTGTGAAACATACTGCGTAACACTTACACCGTATTTGTTGGAGTCAGTGTTAAGAATCTCCATATAATTTACACATATACAATTAAAAGTGTATGTAAAGAGTGCACAACTTATAAGATTTTCTCGGTCTTGAGAGTCTGCCAGATCTACTTGTACACCAGTCAATTTTTGGATATCCTTATTGGCACAGAGTAAAGTGGAGCACATTGGAAAAATGTTTGTTAGAGCCTAATGCACATAAACAGTCTTGTGCAGGGTCAAATACATGATCCATTCTGTAGTAATATATTGTAGCTTCCAGCATGGTATTGCCATGTTCCTTAGCCGAAGAAGACGTAAAAGGTATCATAGTCACGTGTCTGGACACTTTAAGAAATCTGTAAGGTGATTACCGATTACTTTGTTTACTCCTAGATTTGTGATTTGGCGTATAAATTTGTTATACATCTTTGCTCATCCACTTTAAGCAGTCTGTTCCAGCTGTCTTATTGTTGTCCACAATCACAATGCTGCTTCCCTGCCGGACTCCTTCCATGCAGAAATAGTGATTTGATATTAAGTAGTCGCACATCTCCATTTTATTAAAAACTCTGGCAAAGTCTTGCGTTATGTCCAAATCCAAACACACAAGGTAACACTCACCTACAAGTAGATGCTGCAATATTCCAGGAAGCACTTCCATTAGAACATCCAATTTAATGTTGGATAATTCCATGGTTTAGCTACAGAATTTTTATATTCCTTCGAAATGGTTTCCATTGCTTCTTTGCTGATTTTGTCTAATATGCATCTTGCCGTCACACTGTCGTTCCTGTATAGGAGAAATACACTCGTTAACGTTGGGAAGAACCTAGGCTACACATTTATTTAATATATATGGTATATAAATATGCATATAGTATGTAAAGGTGAAAAGCTATTAGGAAAAACCTCAGAAAAATCTCAACCAATTTACTTCCAAATTTTACACATTAAGGCAATAAACTTTGGAAGGACATGTGCTACATTTTATATATATATATATATATATATATACATATATATATATATATATATATATATATATGCCACTATCTAAAAAAAGTCGTTAACAGTGTTACCAAAAATATGGAAGAGTTCTTGACCGATTTACTTCAAATTTTTAAATAATGCTCTAATAAATGTTCAGAAAGATATAGGCTGCATGGTTTTTTTTAATACATGTGTAATATATAAAGTGGAAACGCTATTAGCAAAATATTCGATTCAGTTCAAATTTTTATTCGATACTCTTAACAAGCATTCGGAAGGTCACAGTCTACATATTTTTAAACATCCACACACACAATATATATATATATATATATATATATATATATATATATATATAGGATGAAACGTCATTAGCAACAGTCCTGAACAGTCTCTGGCTGATTATGAGCGTTTCTACAGACATAGGCTATAATTTTAAATATATATTGTATCTAAATAAATATGTTGTAACATATAAGAAAGAAATGTTGTTAGCAAATGTCCGAAAAACTTTTGACTGCTGAACTGCAAACCTTTACCCAATACTCTAATAAAAATTTACGTAGATAATGGCCCTGTATTTTTATAAAATATGTTGTATATAAATACATGTACATCATATAACAGGGCACTTTCTTCTGATGTATAACTTAAACAAAAGTTGTATACACAACTATGTGCTGTTTTGTTTTCTTCCTTACAGTTGGTTTTCACAGAAATTAGGTAAGTTGTGTTTATGGCTTATCAGCTTATGATTAGTATACTACTATGGAATATGAATCTTCCAGAACTTTTTTTAATCCAACCCATCTGGAAATTAAAACTGCAGGAGGGGTCTACCGTGTATACCAATGACCAAAACAGACTTACCCATTCATTTTAAGCGACTTAAAATCACAGTAAACGATTTGTTGAAAATAACGATAAGCGAATATCAAAATCAGAGAGCGGGGGAAGAGGGGGTGGGCAGAAAGGGTGGGGGAAATCGTTATAGAGAGGGGAATGGAGCAGAGATGGGAGGAGGAGGCGGAGACAGGTAGGGGAGGAGGGAAAATATAGAGGACGGTATGAGGAGGTAATGGATTGAGGGAGGGGGAGGGAAAGTAGATGGACAAAGATAACGCAGAAGAGGAGATGGACAGAGAGAGGAGGGAGAAGGAGATTAAAAAGAATATCCAGTTCCCATACATATTTCGTACTTGTATTGCCAGGTTCACTAATATACTTACCCCCTTGGCCTTGCATCAATCAACGGCAAACTGTTGAATATAATGTTTTGTTTGCTTGTTCCTATGGAAAGGAAATTCCCAGAGACGAATTACAGCTGAAAATGGAACCAAATCAGTCTTCATTACAACCCCTGAATGTGTGTATTAATAATATGGCAATAGTATGTACATCGTTCCTGTGATAATGGCTCTCTGTAATGCTGGCAGGAACGTGGACTTTTATTTTTCGTCACTCTGTCTTGCATGCTGATGGACGTAAAAGAGAGTGAATCTTCGATTATGTTAATGACACACAACGTCCAGATTTCATTTTAGAAGATTTGTGTATGGATTTCAGCTATTTCCGACCATTGGTTAAAGTGACGTCTGCTTCTATTGTATTATCGTTCGAATTTAGTTTCGAAGTACTAAAATATATGGCTCATTTTTAGCGAGATTATGTGATTCGCTGATTGCAAGTGGCTGCGATTTATCTTCAAAAGGCTTTAAAACAATTTCAAAATAATGGAGTTACATAAAAATAGGAAATATAAGTAAAAACCTAGCACACGTAGCAGGAATTGATAAAAGAGTAAGTACAAATAGGGTTAATGTGACTCTTTAAATATTTTCATTTAGAGACGTTTGTTTCTACAGTTAAAGGGACAACTAAAACCAACAAAATCATTTTAAAATACTTGGATATCATATTTCTAATTATTAAATATAAACAGAAACAAATTATCTCCTAATAAATGTCATCATTATCGTAGATTAACCGATTTGGAATCCATATTGCAATAAAATGTTCATATTATAAACGTGAACAATTCTCATATAATACCATAAATTCGTGTAAGTTATCTGAAATTATAGTAGTGAAGCTGTTGAAAACTTTATAAGTGATCAACGAACTACTCTTATCGCGCTTCTGTATACGTCGAGAGAAGAGATACACTGACCATCACATTCAGTTGCACGTTTTAGACTAAGACTTTTTCTAGAGGATCAAGTTTCTCTTCATAAAAATTACACAAACATCCTCTTACATGTTAAGAATTGCGACTTCCTTAGCCCTTTTGCAACATACAGGTATTATCAGGAAGATGGAGACAAACGTGCAGATTTAAAGATGATGCAACTACTGTTATGTCTTTAATTTTGTGTTTCTACAGTAATGAGGTAAAATTATTTAAATGCGTCTTTTGTAACTGCGCTTACTTCATTTCCTTTTCCTTTCGGGAATTTGTAGATCAGTATCAACATGAATCAGATTTTCAGGACATGATCCTCGCCCTGTACTGTTCTATCCTCTAATGTTGTGAACTCTCATCTGACAGTTTTGGGTGTGTTCTATGTACAATTCTGTGTTGGAAAACAATTAAAGCACCAGTTTGGATAGGAATTTATCTGCCTATGTTTGACTTTAATTTATTTGTTTCGCTCAGAAAGAAGCTCAGTACCTGAAGTGTTAATATTCCCTCTCCCATTCTACGAATATTTCATGGAACATAGATCATCTTAGCCTGGAGGTCCCTGAAATTCTTTACATCGGTGTATAAACTACTTCTACCCCGTATCTTCTGAATGATTCGTCTTCGGTTCTTCGAGTTTGCAATATTTGTGTGCCAATTTTCCACTCTACAGTGCATGGTCTTCCAACGGCAAGGGCAGCTATGCGTGCCGAAGCGTCTCAGTAGACAAGTGTGAAGTATCTTGGACTGTTTGTGAGTCTCTTCTCCTTTGCGCTTCGATGGAAACCCTCAGTGGCATTAACAGAGCGCTGTTGTCTAGGGTGGTCTGCAGAAGGTGTGGTGCACGAATATTTGTCTAAGGGGAGGCCTGCCATCGGTGCTACGAGTGCTGCAATAGGCAGTCACGACGATGAAGGCGGATACGTCACTGTAGAATTGAAGCCAGCCAGCTTTCTGTTGTTCTACTGTGTACCCTGGCTGGACGCTGAATGGGTTCATCGTTGCTCTGCGAGCCGCTCACCCAGTGCAGCTAAGATGATGGCTGAGCTCCTACTCATGGATGCAGCTGGGTGCGATGACCCAACAGTTCTTTGACTTCTGCTATGTACAGAAAGTGTCTTTAACATTCGGTCAGGCAGTGTGTCTAATAACTTTCCATGTCAAGTGAATGATTTCGTGTGAAGAACACATGAAATGCTATGGATCCTGATAGGTGATTATTCTTATCAAAATTGCTATTCCCGATACTCAAACTCCATTAAATTGGTAAATTCACACATTCGACTCCACCCGTAAATTCAGCGATAACTGTAAGGACAGTATATCAAGATATTTGTATTGCTGTCGAGTGCTCAGTCGGGTGCAGTAGTTTTCGTAATATGATATTTCGACAGCGTACCTTGCCTTCATCTTCATGTGAGTGAGCGTATTTGCTACATCCCTCCACCTTTATACTCTTGTCGCCTCCCACACTTCCTCCATTGACAGCTGCATGCCGCTACTGGAAGAGTGGTGGGGGTGGGGGTGAGGGGTGGGGAGGTGGACGCCGCCGAAAGTTGGACGTGAACTCTGCTCCTGTGGCCTACGTCAGGCGCTGAAGTCGCTCCTGGCCGATGCTGTGATTTTAGTTGGATGAGTGCTGCGTCCTAAAGCTTTGCTGTGAGTGAACCCAGTGCGTCTATTGATTAGCCCATCACCCACTCGTATTTCAGTTTGCCTCCTTCAGAACACAGTCCCAAAACCACGAAGTCTTTCTTAGCACTTCTGTTTCTTCCCACTTCATGCAGTGTTCTGCAACCGCAGATTTTGTTAGTTCAAAAAATGGCTCTGAGCACTATGGGACTAAACTGCTGTGGTCATAAGTCCCCTAGAACTTAGAACTACTTAAACCTAACTAACCTAAGGACAGCACACAACACCCAGCCATCACGAGGCAGAGAAAATCCCTGACCCCACCGGGAATCGAACCGGGGAACCCGGGCGTGGGAAGCGAGAACGCTACCGCACGACCACGAGATGCGGGCTTTTGTTAGTTGTTTGAGTTCGGTGTACCTTCTGTATTTCTGGCATCTTTGTTTGTCCGTACAGTCTTCTTTATATGTGGGGCCCCAAGTCATCTCTCACCGTACCTGATAGGGCACGCGTTTTCCGAGATGGATGAAAAACGCATTTAATGTTACGTACAGCGAAGATTCAGCGTATTTTGTTCGATACTTTGCTGGCATTTGGCTGATCTATACTTCTAAGAGAAAGTTATAAAAACAGCTGCACTGACGCCTCCATGCTTTTCCAGATATGCTGAGACACGTTTGTGGTATGATGACATGGAAGTTCAGGACTTCAGGAGTTCCCCCAACATACGAACTCTCTACACTCTAGTATCAAATTCACCATGGATGTGGAAGGGAACAGCGAACTCCCCTTTTTGGACGTCTTAGTCAAGCGCAGAATGAAGGACAAAAATGGTTCAAATGGTTCCGAGCACTATGGGACAACTTCTGAGGTCATCAGTCCCCTAATTAAACCTAACTAACCTAAGGACATCACACATATCCATGCCCGAGGTAGGATTCAAACCTGTGATCGTAGAGGTCGCGTGGTTCCAGAATGAAGCGCCTAGAACCGCTCGGCCACTCCGGCCGGCAGAATGAAGGACACAGTGTGTACAGAAAAGCCACTCACGTTGTCAGCTCCCATCAACCTGCACGATGTGAGGATGTGCTATGTACACTGGCAGACACGGCCTGTGCAATATCTGGTGAAGAAAGCCAACCAACGGGACTTAACTAACTTAAGCAAGTTTTCAGATACGACGAGAGATAAATCCAATGTGCTTTCAGGCTGAAAGTACTAGCCCAGCAGACACAAAACGACGTGGAGGAGGAGACAATGGCGTATCTGCAATACGCCAGCAACGTATCGAACAAATTCGTCAGAATCTTGGCTCGACGTAATATTAAATGCGCTTTATGTCTATCTCCGAAAACGCTTGCCCTAGTAGGTATGGTGAAAGATGACTTAGGGATAGGTTAGCAAGGTGTTTACCGTATTCCTTGTAAATGCAGTTAGGCGTATATCGTGGAGATGGTACAGATAATCTAAGAAAAATGCCAGGAACACAGAAGACACAACGAACTGAAGCAACCAACAAAATCTGCGATTGCACAACACTACATGGTTACAGGGGACTCTATGAAGCATGAAGAAACGGAATTCCTAAGATAAACATTGTGGTTTTGGACCTGTGTTCTGAAGGAGGCAATTGACATACGAGTGGCTGATGGGCTCATCAACAGAGACACTGAGTCCGCTCACAATATACCTTGGGACCCACCAGTCATTCAACTAAAATCACTGAGTCCCCGACCAGAGTTCGCGCCCAGATTACGGCTGCATACCCCCCCCCCCCCCTCCCCACCACCACCACCACCACTACCACCACTCCTCTTGTTGTGCCTTGCAGATCGCAGTGGAGAAAGACGTGGGGGTGATAGGAGTATAAAGGAGGTGGTATGTAGCAAAGACGCTCATTTTACAGGTATTACAGCAAGGTAAGCTGCTGAAATCTCGTGTCATGAAAACGACTGCTGCCAGCTGGACACCCAGCAACAGTACAAACAGTTGGTTCACCAGGAAAGCCTAAGATCACACATCATGATATCAAGATGTTGATGAGCACGCAATCCAGAAACACTTAGTTTCAGTACTGATGTACTCATTGTTTCTCGATCCTTCAAATAGTTTACATCCAAAATTTGAATACAATAGTTTCAGGAGGCACTGCCAATGTCATGCTCCCATACACTAAAAATAAATTTTGTGTAGTCATATTTTTGGGCAGAACCAGCTGCACCAATGGGAGTGCCATGGGAGAATGTAAAATTTATGAAGATTTAAGACGCACTTTTGAACAAGTGCTGGTAGAAGGCAAAACAAGATCAGGAGAAGTTAGGAATTCTCATGAAGGAGACTCTGTAGATTCTAGATGGCAGCTGGTGATATGTTATGCTCTAATTTTCTTTCCTTCCTTCCAGACAGCGGCGTTTGATACAATATTTTAAAGAAGTGGATAACTGCAACCAATTCCTAGACTAATCACTTGAGCCAGCAATTCTGATTAGGACCTGTTTGAGAATCTTGCGTTATTGATTACAAAAACAGATTATGATAGCAGATAGAAATATGCAAGACGTGGGGCCATTCCAACAATTACTTCAGGAGCTTGGGGATGATCATGGTGCAGGAGTGAAGGAGCCATCGTACTTCATACAGATTAACTTCCAACCAGAAAGATGTGAACAAGACAATAAAAATTGAAGAGTAAGCCATCCACCTCAAAGAAGCAGAAATCGGTGGAATCGCCAGAAGCAACGTGCACAACCGGGGCCACAATACAGGCCAAATGAATGGCGAAGTAGTAGGAGATGATACGATCAGTATAGAGAGAGAGAGAGAGAGAGAGAGAGAGAGAGTCAAAAGCTTGGAGATCCATAATCCAAACCTTAGGAGTAAGCAGCAGAATATGGAGCAATGAAGTGAACTCCAGAACTGACTAGTGACATCTGCTCCAGGAAGGACTGTCAAAGTATGAGGACAACTGAAACATTATATGTAGACTTACAGAAGGTTCAGAAGATATTAGTGGGAGAATGAAATACGTAGTTGTGAATACTCTGTCTTTAATGTAAATATAAACAGTAGATTCGTTCAATACGCGCTGAATACTGGGATTCAAGTGTCATCAGTACTGGATAAATGTGTGAATGATGCTTGGAACGGGGAATGGCGATGTCTAGTGTTTAAGATGAATAGCATAACGATACAGAGTGCTGTGAGCAGCAAAAGTGATGGCAAGGAATATGTTTCAATTCGTTTTACATGGATTTCGTACGAATTTCGTGACTGTGCAAGGTACTCACAGGTGAGGCTATACTGTGGCTTGATTGCCTAAATAAATTCGAAATTGTTTTGTATTTGCCAAAAGATTTGTTGTGGTGAATGTTGCAAATAGAGAGGTGAGCTTGCATTTTGATGATTATGTAGTAAGAGACAGTGGACAAGATCTGACTGCGCTAAGTCTTGTGGAGATGAAGAGAAGTGATGCTCAAACAATTGTCAGTGAAACAGAGAGGAAGCTGTGTTGTATTGAGTCAACTGACGACGGCAACCTTAAGAAAACTGTTACAGTCACATGCGTACCTGTTTTTGGATGCACGTTTTTGTATCAGTTCAAAGTGCAGGAACCCAGAAAATTTGTTGTTAATCCTTATCAAATACTATACTCTTCAAAGAGAAAGTACAAAAAGAAATTAAAGCCATGATGAAAGATGGTGTAATAGAAGAAGCAACCAGTTCTTACTATTGACAGTCATTCAGGTGCCATCAGATAAAGGATGGATCTATCCAGTTGATGGTTGATTCTCACCAGATAGATCTATCCAGTGTATGGTTTATTCTCGTCAGATCAACACTACAACTGACACATAAACTGATAGGGGGACTGATGACCTTAGCTGTTTAGTCCCCCTTAAACATCCCAACAACCACCACCACATAAACTGATAGACTGGGAATGCTTACGAGAATACTGCGGTGATTCAAACGGTTGAAATGGCTCTGAGCACTATGGGACTTAACATCTGAGGTCATCAATCCCTTAGAACAGAACTACTTAAATCTAAGTAACCTATGGACATCACACACATCCATGCCTGAGGCGGGAATCGAACCTGGGACCGTAGCAGCAGCGTAGTTCCGGACTGAAGCACCTAGAAGAGTTCGGCCACACCGGCCGGATACGTGATTCCACGATGTGTGTGTGTGTGTGTGTGTGTGTGTGTGTGTGTGCCCATACATTTATGAACTTGTGTAAGTTACTGGCAGGTTTGTGGCGACACAAGTGCTGTATCATTTGAGAGATACAGAGGCAGGAGAGTGTGCCAGGACTTACCTCAGTTCACTGCTAGCAGGGGTACGTCACCACAATGCATCTGTGCATAGCTCACAAATATTGCACAATAATTTAAGAATGAAATTAAAAGTTAAAATTGCTTTTACAAAATTTGTTAGCATGTGCTTTAGTATATTATTGTTTAAACTGTCAAATGTCAGATTGATCGGATGGATGTTGTTCCCTAAACACATCGTTTTAAGAGAAAATGAGTGGCACTAAATAATAAAGTGAGAAACCCAAAAACTGGTCATAATGTGCAGATGTATGTCAAAATTAACTGGTAAAATCCTCAACATGATTAAAACAATATCTTGGTCAGAATCCACATTCTTAAGAAAAATTGAAGGCGCTAAATATTAGACTTAGAAATTGAAAATTTGTATGAAGCTTCAGTTCAACATAAAAACATTAATTATGTAACACCATTTAGCTACCTCTAATAGTTTTTGGGTAATTTACTGAAAACTAAATTTGGAACAAACACATCCTTATTTGTAGTGGATTAAGTATCTGTTATATTAATTCCAGAAAATTTTGGTTAGAGCACATGATGAAACCGATTAAGTAACAGAGCTATAATAAGTTTCAAAGCCTGAGTGTAAATAATAACAAATACAAGGTCTATTAAAGTTGTGTTCGGAGGCCCTGTTTTACTGTCAGTTATGCTCTAAAAATTCTAGACGGCAAAGTTCGGACGCAGGCGAGCTAAAACTTTTTCTGTGATTTTATCCAACTTAACTAGATTCATATAAAAATTAAGATAATTCAAAATCAGTGCACAACAATGTCATAAAATATTATGTGTCTGAGAAAGCGGCCGTTTAGAGGCTGCTACCGTGGGCATAGATCAGATAACAGCGGATGTTCTCTCGGCCATCAGCTAAGCCAGCGGATAAATACAGCCCGAGAGGCAAGACTGTTCTTCACTTCGCACCCAGCCACCGCAGGATCCGCATCAGTCAAACGCTGGAGTGCGCGATGCCTCGGCTGACGTCACAGCCAGACCGAAACTAATCTCATATTTTTGTATATATGAGATTAGTTATAGGAAGTGAAATTGCGAGGACTGTACAAAGTCCTGGATCGTTTAGATTTCACAGAAGTAACGGTTAGTATGCCTCCAGTGATGTTAACAGATGCGCATGGCAAGTGGTGACAATTATTTTCCACTTTTGCAGCGGACAATTATTTTGATTAGCAGAAGTCAGGGCGAAAGATAATTTAATAGAAACTTACTCTAGAGCCTGCCTCAGAACTGCTCGTAGTGCTGTTTAGGATAGAGAGAACTATTATTAGTATTAACATAATGAATATTACAGTCTTGTGCGGGAGAAAATTTCCGAAATATATCTATCAATTAGAATTTGAAATCTTCATTTATAATTATAGTCCTGATCCTGCTGAGCAAATAGAGAATAGGAAGATTTCTTTCAGTGGGCTGGACAAGAATGTGGACTTGCAGCCTGGGAACTATGGTCAGTATGTCGCCTATTGCTTTCTGGCCGACCACAGAAATAGTTTCCAGGCTCTAGTAAAGCGGCAAACAGTATTCTAATATTTCCTTCTATTACTTATGACTAACCATCATTACCTATTATTAACCCACAGCCCCACAGGCTGAATGCTATAGGCAGTGCTATCTAATTTGGAAGTTACTGTTTGGGATAAATTTAGCGTAAAGAACAAAATGATTAGTATGTGTGTTTCTATGCCTTGTGAATTTTTATAAGTCATTCACGAAAGAGTCTGCTAACACGTCCAACTTGTGCCATTTGTTGAGTAAAAATAAGGGATGCAACTGGACCAAAGTAGAACCAGGTAAGTTTGAAGATCTAAAGGGAGCATCATTGAGAGTGCTACTTCTGTTCCATCTAGGATTAAGTAGGGAGTGCTGCATGTTGACTGATGCATCAAAAACTGGTCTTGGGATCGAACAGGATGGAGGATTAGTTAACCAAACTACTGCACATGGTAGTTTTACGCTGAGTAAAGCCAAAAGGATTTACTCAGTGACTGAACTGAGTCATTAGTTGTTCTGCATCTACATCCATACTCCACAAGCCACCTGACGGTGTGTGGCGGAGGGTACCTTGAGTACCTCTATCGGTTCTCCCTTCTATTCCAGTCTCGTATTGTTCGTGGAAAGAAGGATTGTCGGTATGCCTCTGTGTGGGCTCTAATCTCTCTGATTTTATCCTTATGGTCTCTTCGTGAGATATACGTAGGAGGGAGCAATATACTGCTTGACTCTTCGGTGGAGGTATGTTCTCGAAACTTCAACAAAAGCCCGTACCGAGCTACTGAGCGTCTCTCCTGAAAAGTCTTCCACTGGAGTTTATCTATCATCTCCGTAACGCTTTCACGATTATTAAATGATCCTGTAACGAATCGCGCTGCTCTCCGTTGGATCTTCTCTATCTCTTCTATCAACCCTATCTGGTACGGATCCCACACTGCTGAGCAGTATTCAAGCAGTCGGCGAACAAGCGTACTGTAACCTACTTCCTTTGTTTTCGGATTGCATTTCCTTAGGATTCTTCCAATGAATCTCAGTCTGCCATCAGCTTTACCGACGATCAACTTTATATGATCATTCCATTTTAAATCACTCCTAATGCGTACTCCCAGATAATTTATGGAATTAGCTGCTTCCAGTTGCTGACCTGATATTTTGTAGCTAAATGATAAGGGATCTGTCTTTCTATGTATTCGCAGCACATTACACTTGTCTACATTGAGATTCAATTGCCATTCCCTGCACCATGCGTCAATTCGCTGCAGATCCTCCTGCATTTCAGTACAATTTTCCATTGTTACAACCTTTCGATACACCACTGCATCATCTGCAAAAAGCCTCAGTGAACTTCCGATGTCATCCTTAAGGTCATTTATGTATATTGTGAATAGCAACGGTCCCATGACACTCCCCTGCGGCACACCTGAAATCACTCTTACTTCGGAAGACTTCTCTCCATTGAGAATGGCATGCTGCGTTCTGTTATCTAGGAACTCTTCAATCCAATCACACAATTGCTCTAATAGTCCATATGCTCTTACTTTGTTCATTAAACGACTGTGGGGAACTGTATCGAACGCCTTGCGAAAGTCAAGAAGCACGGCATCTACCTGTGAACCCGTGTCTATGGCCCTCTGAGTCTCGTGGACTAATAGCGCGAGCTGGGTTTCACACGACCGTCTTTTTCGAAACCCATGCTGATTCCTACAGAGTAGACTTGTAGTCTCCAGAAAAGTCATTATACTCGAACATAATACGTGTTAGAGATATAGGTCTATAGTTCTGCACATCTGTTCGACGTCTATTCTTGAAAACGGGGGTGCCCTTTTCCAATCCTTTGGAACGCTACGCTGTTCTAGAGACCTACGGTACACCGCTGCAAGAAGGGGGGCAAGTTCCTTCGCGTACTCTGTGTAAAATCGAACTGGTATCTCATCAGGTCCAGTGGCCTTTCCTCTTTTGAGCGATTTTGTTTCTCAATCCCTCTGTCGTCTATTTCGATATCTACCATTTTGTCAACTGTGCGACAATCTAGAGAAGGAACTACAGTGCAGTCTTCCTCTGTGAAACAGCTTTGGAAAAAGATATTTAGTATTTCGGCCTTCAGTCTGTCATCCCCTGTTTCAGTACCATTCTGGTCACAGAGTGTCCGGACATTTTATTTTAATCCACCTACCGCTTTGACATAAGGCCAAAATTTTTTAGGATTTTCTGCCAAGTCACTACATGGAACTTTACTTTAGAATCCATTGAACGCCTCTCGCTTAGCCCTCCTCACACTACATTTCGCTTCGCGTAATTTTTGTTTTTGTGCAAGGCTTTGGCTATGTTTATGTTTGCTGTGAAGTTCCCTTTGCTTCCGCAGCAGTTTTCTAACTCGGTTGTTGTCCCACGGTGGCCCTTTTTCATCTCTTAAGATCTTGCTTGGCACACTCATCTAACGCATATTGTACGATGGTTTTGAACTTTGTCCACTGATCTTCAGCACTATCTGTACTTGAGACAAAACTTTTGTGTTGAGCCGTCAGGTACTCTGTAATCTGCTTTTTGTCACTTTTGCTAAACAGAAAAATCTTCCTACCTTTTTTAATATTTTTATTTACGGCTGAAATCATCGATGCAGTAACCGCTTTATGATCGCTGATTCCCTGTTCTGCGTTAACTGTTTCAAATAGTTCGGGTCTGTTTGTTACCAGGAGGTCTAATATATTATCACCACGAGTCGGTTCTCTGTTTAACTGCTCAAGGTAGTTTTCAGATAAAGCACCTAAAAAAATTTTACTGGATTCTTTGTCCCTGCCACCCGTTATGAACGTTTGAGTCTCCCAGTCTATATCCGGCAAATTAAAATCTCCACCCAGAACTATAACATGGTTGTTCTGTGTGGATTTACTAAATTTCGGTATATATTGATGGGAAGATTAACAAAAGTGTATAGCAATCAAAAGGCTCTAAAATCCTTGATGACTGCAAGACTAATACAGAGATGCACACATGCCTTGCCTGTTGGGTCCTTTATCTGCAAGAATTCAGGACCCATGTTGTGCATGTCCTGGGAAAAGAAGACATTGTAACAGATATGTTCTCATGGGCATCCACAGGGCTGGCATGCAAGAATAATAACGAGCTAAAAGAAATCAATGTGGATGAGTTATGTATGAAAAGAGTAACATTCACAGATTTATTGGGAACCAAATGTGCTGAAATTGGCAAAGAGTGCAACATAGATCCTTTTCTGGGAGAAAGTAAAGGGAAATTGGAAGATGGCGCTGTAGTCAATATCATATAGTTTTACCTAATTAAAAGTAACATACTGTTCAGGTGAGCCAATCGTAATTAGAGCAGCTGCTTGTTGTGTGTGCCAGAAGAGTTCATCAATAAACTCATCTGATACACACATTTGAGTCATTCACATATTTGGCAGTGGAAATGCTATAATAAATTAAGGGAATCAGTTCAGCTGAATAATATGGATAGATGTATGAGAAAGGTATTAACTAGTCATGAATCACGCCAAAAAGCCAAGCCTGGGACATTCACATACTGAGCACACATCTGTCCAATTTTACCAAAGGAGCTATGAGTCATCGCTGGAGCAGATATTTTTGATCCGATTCTGAGATCCATTGAGCCTTTCAGTGTATATTCATGACTGTCAAACCCATTTTTAAATTTGTGGCTCTCATATCACGCTGCTGGAAGATTGGAAATGAAAGCTTTCGTTAACCACTTCCTTTGCGTCATGGATAGAGTAAAACAATGGTCACTGGACCACAGTTACATACGAGGACTTGGAAGAATTTCATGGGTCAGAAGAAAATAAAGACAATATACATATCATGGTATCACCCAACTTCGCACCCCACAGGATGGATTACGAAAGAAGTGGTGAAGATATTCCAGTTGTATTGCCGCCATCAACACAGATAGTGAAATGAATATTTAGTAGACTTCGGGGAGATAATGAATGACCTGCCAAAAGAGGCAATGGGGATGGCGCCAAGACTGATATTAATGAACCAGCCACCAGCAGATAGAGTGAAAGAGATATTGGTCTACCCACCTGCTAGACGCAGATGTCACCAACAAAAAGGAAAGCTAATGTTGGAAAGGATAAAACAAAGGGCCACAAGATACAAGGAAGATCAAAAGAGGTCAACATGAAAAATGAATTTCACTGTTGGAGATAAGCTATCAGTAAAACGACGTAGAGGGCCTAAAAAAACTAACAAGTCCTTTTATATATTTCGTAGTCTGCACAATATGGAAATAACAGTACATGATAATTGGAGACTTATGGAATCCGCAAGTCGAAGGGAGACAGCATATTTCTCATATCAAGATGTTTAAGAAGTAAAATAATTCCTAGTTGCGAGTTGGCACTGAGCCACAGATGTTCAAAATGGTTCAAATGGCTCTGAACACTATGGGACTTAACTGCTGAGGTCATCAGTCCCCTAGAGCTTAGAACTATTTAAACCTAACTAACCTAAGGACGTCACACACATCCACGCCCGAGGCAGGATTCGAACCTGCGACAATAGTGGTGGCGCGGTTCCAGACTGTAGCGCCTAGAACCGCTCGGTCACGCCGGCCGGCCACAGATGTTAGTGTGATGATTAGGAAGATAAACAATTTTTATGTGAGGATGTGTAAGTAATTGTTGGACGATAACAAACTATGTAGGTAGGCATGACACAATCTAACAAAATAATCTGTGTGATAAAGGAATTATGTTATGAGATATTTTAATGTTAAAGGAGAACAATATTTTGTATATGCTTAGCACTGCACAGAATAGTCGCTGTTTAAAGGTGGAAGAGAAATGGCAGAAGGTAAATGAAATTGTGGAAAGAGAAGTGGCAATTGAGAAGCAAAAGGGAGTTGATAAGTTGAGACGATGTGACGATGAACAAGAACATCAAAATCGTAGTATCAGCAGAATGAGTAGAGTGGCCACATAAGATGCATTGACACTGTGGTTGTTAACACGCTAGCAGGTAATAGCAAGGTGTCTGCACCAATATCAAGGGATAACTCAAGTGAAATAAAGTGTTTAATTGTCAAGGAATCAGTGTTAAGCAAGATAATTGCACCAACTTATTTGTGGTTGATTTGTTTGTAAATAAATTAAAACAGAAATTATGTCTGATAGAAAGAAGTAAATATTCAGATTAATTATACTACAGAGAAGCTTAAAATGCATTTTACATAAATTTTTACATACTTTTTAATTTTCATAGATTAACTGCAGGAAAAAGAAAACCTTATGATTAATGAATGTAACCCTGCACTTTATTATCTGCTGGTAATGTTTTTCTGAAACATTGTTTGAGGTTTCCTGACTTACAAATATAGAAGAGAGAGACAAGTGGTGCAAGATAATCATCATAGGTAATGAGGTATCTGGCACACTGGAGCCCTGTAGGGATGGTGACTTTGGCTACAACTGGAATACAAGAGATGGGTTGGAGTGGCACCAAACTCCATGGCATGCAACACCGTACCACACACAGCTGACCGAATCTGACGTGCTGGGGAGCAACAAAATGGAAGCATTGTCTACCTGGATCACACATTACCTGACCACTTGCTGGTTACTGTAATTGACTCTGCAGGGAGCCATCATGGAATCCTGCAGTCATTAAGCCACGATTTCTCATTAGCTGAACGCCCAATCCTGCCAACAAATGAACCAGACTTGTTTAGGCAGATCTGTTATAACAAATAACTGTGTTTACATGGGGTCTACACATGGGCTATAGAGACAATTGTTATTTGTTGTCCATGTAACCCGGTGAACTCATCTACACTTGTATTAGCCTCTGAACGTAACAGCTGTAATCAATGAACTAGAGTAACGTGTATGAGAGACAATTTATTCATGACACAGGATAATTGGAAATAGGGATAAACACGCTATACTGAATTAATGTTGTTTACTAAATGAGAAGGGATAATATGATGCATCTCATGATCATGCAATAAATAATAATCGAGGTCGTGGGCACATGGAAGGACAGTAAAATCTGTGTCAATTTCCATGAACCTTGTTTGTCATTGAAGGACATTCATTACATATTATAACCTTGTCCCTAGTTAATACAAGTGAGAAAAACAGTGACCATATGATAAACTTGAACAATTTTGAAGATAAATGAACTGTGTTCATAAATAATATGAATACTTTACTGAGTGAAACTACACTGATAGGTGACGAAAATAAATAGGACAAATTTTGTGTCCACATGAGTCTCACAAGTCTGACGTAATTATGCGAAGTCAATTTTAATTTGTCAGTGAGCATAGTCTCATCACTGTGAACCTTAACTTGTAACTTTACTTCTTTTTTCTCATACCAGAATAGTGGAAGAAAGTCTATCATATGAAGAAGAGATCAACAAAGCTCAAGCCAGTGAAAATTTACTGTGTGAGTTTTGCTTGCATGAACTCATCAGTAAATCTTGGTGTGTTGCACGTTTTGTAATTTTGTTTCACAGGGACTAGCCTGTAGGCCATAATAATGAACAATAATTTATGTTGCAATATCGATATAAAATAATTGCTAGTCTGATACTGAATTAATAGTAACACGATCAGACGTGTGAGGTCTTAGTCACTGAATGTCAGTATAGGGTTTTGTATCAAGTGATAATATTATGTAATCTTGAACTCATATGGAGGACGCAAATCTTATTTGGTGTTCTAATCTAATTCTTACACCATTTTTACAGACTATTATGTACAGAAATGTACAACACTTTTGCGATGCACACACCAAAAATCATTTTCAGTATGTGTGACTGTGTCCATCACAAAAGTGTTATACATATATATCCGTTTGTATTACTGGGAGTTTTGACATACATATACATTCTCAAAGACTGTGAATGATAGTGAGAATTCAGCTATTTAAAATAAAGGTGAAATGATTTAATACCTTTTATTCAGTAAGAATTAGTCCAAAGGACTATCAGTGAATGTTACTGAAGCAATACCATTTTTTTCAGTAAATGAGTATGCATGTAAAATTTACTTAAAGAATAATAATTATTAAGTTAATTCAGAAAGACGAATGAACTCTGAGAGCCTGTGTTCTTTTTAAAAATGATGATCCATGAAATAAACTTTAGCCCTGTGCCAGCAGTTAGTGTGTGAATGTGGAACTACTTACAATAAATGTCAATGTGTTTATGGTGGGATTTAACCTTGACAAAGATTCTTTCCCTTGTTAACATCCATTCCATTATGAATACGCGTACCCATGGCTGAATAAATGAAAATTTGCTTGTGTCCTTACACTATGAAAGTTTAACTACACGTGCTGTAATAATAAAGCCAAGGGAGGTGTGTGATACATGACCGTATTTATGAACTACCACACATGATAATCAAGCTCCACTAAATTACAATTTTCTGGAAGGTAACTACCATCTGCCATTAAGTAACACATGAAACACATTTTTGACAATTTGCTGATTTTTAATTAAAACCCAAAATATCGACCAGTTTCCGTCACAGAACCCCAAGTAAACTAAAACCGCATGTAGCGCACAGAAACGTGACAAAATCATTTCCTGGTAAGTCCAAAATATACATGAATACGTACTGAGTTAAAATAGTTTAGGTCACAACATCACATCTGTCATTACTTAGATAATGGTCATGAATTCCGGAATAACACACAGGACTTTTAAAGTCAAACACTCTAATAACATACATAAACAGAGCAGCACTGAAGAGAAGATTTGCGGTATAAGTGCTACAGTTGTACTAAATATGGAGGAGTTCATCAAAGTTCTTTACAAAGTACTTTAGTAATATGGTGCATAAATATCTCAATGATAAGTTTCTTACTGAATGCAGGGGACTCGACTATCTTGGCGAACATTTTTGGTTTAGTTTTCACATGTAAACAGAAAAACGAAGTCGCTGTCCCCAAACATAGAATAACATCGATCTTACAAAATAAGACAGAAATCATTATAATACTGTAATGTTAAACAGTAACATAATCATTGCATACACTCTATTAAATGTATATAAACAAATGTCAATTACATCATAAATGTAATTAAAATAGTAACCATAACATAAAACAAGTTAAAATACAGTGTTCAGAAACAGCTTGAAATGTCACCCTGCATTCATATACACCTTACCATTATTGTAAAATATCGACTACATTTACAGGAAAAACAACACATGTACATAAAGTTTAGTTAAAGTGCTTATTAGAAACCAAGTATATCAGTAATACTGAAAGCATAAAGAAGGTGGGGGGAAATAAACAGAGCATAAATAGCCATGTGCCCAGATTTGACTTTAAGGAATATGTACAGATGTATGTAATAATGGTAATGATTAACTTTATTTATCGAAGCCAAACTTTAGTTAAAAGGCGTTAGAGGCTCACTCAAAAAAATGGCTCTGAGCACTATGGGACTTAACATCTATGGTTAGCAATCCCCTAGAACTTAGAACTACTTAAACCTAACTAACCTAAGGACGTCACACACATCAATGCCCGAGGCAGGATTCGAACCTGCGACCGTAGCGGTACGCGGTTCCAGACTGAAGCGCCTAGAACCGCACGGCCACACCGGTCGGCTAGGCTCAGTCACTAAAGGATATATTTTGAGAGGCAAATAGAGCAAATCTAGGCAAGTGATTACTAAACAAAATATTTACCTGTGTATGTAAAGACTTAAAAACATTAAATGGAATCTAGATCTCGGACTACAGATGACTTATGTAACATTTCACACCAAATGTAGACCTCGGGCTAACAGATGACATATCAGACATATATTATGTAATTCCATGTTAATGGTTTGTTATTTTCATCCTAAGTAATTACTGCTCTACATATGAAACATGGCCATTATTTAAGTGAAGACACATGTGATGTTGTGACCTAAACTGTTATAAACCTATAAAAAAAAAATTCATATGGCTCTGAGCACTATGGGACTTAACATCTGAGGTCATCAGTCCCCTACACTTACAACTACTTTAAAACTAACTAACCTAAGGACATCACATACATCCATGCCCGGGGCAGGATTCGAACCTGCGACAGTAGCAGCAGCGCGGTTCCGGACTGAAGCGCCTAGAACCACAAAGGCCGGCTTAACCCTGCAAGTTTTCATGTATATTTTGCACTTCCTTGGTAAAGATTTCGTAACATTTCTGTACACTACATGTAGTCGTAGTATCCTTGGAGAGAATCCATGAGGATAGTCTGTGACTTAAACCTGTCGATATTTGAGTTTTAATTAAAAAGCAGCTGATGGTCAAACATGTTTTTAATGCATTAAATTAGTTCTGAGGGGTAAAAGTTTTTTTCAAAGTGCATGTTTTGCCACTGCTGAACGAGGCGAGACGTTAGGCAGGAAACCACTAGGTCTGGTCTATTGTGTGTGAGCAGACGCTTGCTGAACAGGCTAAGCTGCACTTTCTCGGATGGCACTAGCACTTGTGCCATAAGAGACAGGAGGCTATTGATTAATAGAAGACTACTTTAAAATGGCTTGTTCATCAGTGCCAGAGGCGTGTTGCGACGTTTTCCCATAAGTTAACAGTATCAAGGTGTACAGAATTGTAAAGAACTCATTCCTGCAGGATTTCTGCATTCTAGAAACTTTGAGCAAGAGGCAGTTTACAGATAAGATAGGTTGTTTAAACTGTGGTCCCACTAGAGCACGTGTTTTGAAACAACATTCATGTGATGTAAGGGGAAAACCCGGTGACCATTTTAATTCTACATTTAGAACAAATGAGCTAACATCCTTGCAGACTGCATCAGGGAGCTGGTAAATACGCTATGATGATTACTGTAATTACCCCTGCAGGTTCCTACATGCCTGTATGAATAATAACTTCCTGCCAGCGTGGGGAAAACACGTTAAATGGTTTATAATAGTGCTGAAAGCAGGTCTTCTTATAAATAGCAGACAAGGTCAGAGTGGTTACTACCTGTAAGGTAAAAAATATGTTTATGTATCCTAAGTTTGTTGTTGAGCATGCTAGCTTGGACCTGCATGGGGAAAAACATCTTTTGCCTTTGACAAGAGAATGCCCTTTTTTGACGTTGCTGAGCAACAGTCATACATTAATTTTTAAATGAACACAACGCCATTTGATTGCATTGTTGTTTATATAATTACTACCATAGGTTTCGGCCTTTTATGCCATTTTCGAGTGATTAAGTTTATGTCATTAACATATATTGCAGGACATCAAGCTAAAATTGGACCATAAGATAAGGAAAATATTCGCTCCGCACGAAATGCCAGATGTAAAATCATCATTTTGTAAAAAAAAATCAGTAAATAATAGTGGGAGCATGTCATATTGACATTTCGTGGGGAGCAAATATTTTGCTTAATTTATGTCCAGTTTTAAGCTTGATGTCCTGCAATATATATTAATGACATGAACTCAATCACTTGAAAATGGCTTTACGGGGTCGTAATTAAATAAACAACAATACAGTCAAATGGCGGTGACTTCTTTTAGTAAGAATGCCCTTTGTCTCAGAATAGTAGAGGTGGGTGAACTTGGAAAACAACGCCCTTTCTCCCAGAACTGGCTGTAGGTCCATAATGTTCTGCTTTGGTAATCGGAATTTTCTTCTGGCTTTTTTGCCAAAGTACTCCAAATATGTGGAATTGTTGTATCCAGTTGGCTATGCAGTTCCTCAAAACGTTTTCGAATCCAATTATCCTTTCCTCGAAATACTCCCCTAAGTTTCTCCCTCCGCTTTCTGCCCTATTCCTGACTCTTTTGTTCAGTCTGTGCCCAGGATTCTTTACTATGTTTTTGAAGTTCCTCAGTCGACTTTCTGCCATGTTTCTTACTAACTTTTTTGGCAAGTTCCCAGACTGCTTTACTCTCCTGAATAGTTCCTCAAAAAACGTTAATGTCACGCGGTAGTGAGATCGGTTTCCCCGCAACATCCGTTACACGCCAGGAATAGACTGTTGCACAATGTGCTGGACCGATTCCACTGCTGCATCTTATGTTCAGGACCTGCATCTCTGGAATAGTTTTCTCACACCTTATGTTATTTGCATAATCGATCCCTGTGCCTTATGGCCAACTATTCTCATACACAGAAGCAACAGCGATATGCACATACACAAATAGCAATAGTGTCACGTACATCAAGTATAAAAATGTAATGATCACTAGGACTAGTCCGCCCCTATAGCTGAGTCGTCAGCGTGACGGATTGCCGTCCTAGGTGCCCGGGTTCGATTCCCGGCTGGGTCGGTGATTTTCTCCGCTCAGGGACTGGCTGTTGTGCTGTCTTCATCATCTTTTCATCCCCATCCGGCCCGCACGTCGCCCAATGTCGAGTCGAATGTAGCAAGACCTGCACCGAGGCGGCCGGACCTGCCCCGCAAGGGGCCTCCCAGCCACCCAGCCAGTGATGCCAAACGCACATTTTCCATTTCCATGACTAGGAAATCAGATGGAAATACTTGCGATCGAGACGCCCTTATGGAAGAACTGGGGTCCCCTTCGCGACTGCTTCAGCATTCATCATCTTTAATACATAACTTGCCTTTATTAAAGTCAAACGAGTTTTAAAAACAATCATCGGTGAAATTGACTGAGCAGACCTTAGAGAAATGACTTTTAAACAGCTGACGCTAATTATGAACCACCAGCCATTAACTATACACCAATAATACAGAATTTAAAAAAACAATTAACTACAGTTAGCAAAATTCATTGAACAGTTTTTTTAAAAACTAAATCACCTTCAAACAGCTGCTATGAATTGTGAATCCACTGGCAGCAAAGATACAGAATTTTAAAAATAATTAACAATCACTGAATATTTAGCTACAGTTAACCAAAATTCCCTGATCAGATTTTGAGAAAATGATTTTTAAACAGCTGTTATCAATTATGAACTCCTAAATTCAGTACACAAACAGAGTAAGGGATTTTAAAAACAATTAACAGTCATTGAATAAGCAGCTAAAGTTAGCTAAAATTCGTAACTTGGACAAGATGGCCGCCTTCCTTCCACTCCTTAGGCCTGCAAGAGACTGGACCGTCTCCACTAGCGTCGAATCGACTAAATAACCTCCAAGCCGCTAGTTTGGTTTCCAAAATATTATGCCCACTCACGGAAACCAGTTTGCAGGGCAGGCGATATCCGACAGTCAAAACCAGGCTCGGCACCTTCATAGAAGCTGATTAGTTCTCTCGTGTACACTTGGAATCCAAACCTCTCGCCACCCAGCCCGACTCGCTTTGCGCATCACACACTCACTGCCCAAAACCTTGCTGCTTCGCGGCTTTTGTCGCCACCGATGGCGCCACCGGCGAACACTCAAAGTTATCCAGACAAAGATTGTGAACGAGGGCCGAAATCGATAGAAGGCTGAGCGCGCTCGGCTCAGGTACCGCCTTGGCGGAGGTGTCATTTGTACACAGGTGATTCGTATGGAAGGGTTTCCGACGTGATTATGGCCGCACATCGGGAATTAACAGAATTTGAATGTAGAGTGGTAGTTGAAGCTGGGCTCTACCAGTTCGTACATCGTTATGGAATTCAGTACTCCTAAATCCACAATGTGAAGGGTGTGCCGAGAATATAAAATTTCAGGGATTACCTCTTACCACGGACACTGCGGTGGCCGACAGCCTTCATTTAGCGAGCGAGAAGAGCAGTGTTCACGTAGTAGTCAGAGCTCACAGACAAGCAACACTGCGTGATATAAACGCAAAAATCAACTTGGGACGTACCGCAACCGTATGTATTAGGACAGTGGGGCGGAATGCGGCGTCAGTGGGCTGTGGCAGCAGATGACAGATGTGAACGCATTGGCCAACTGCACACAGCCTGCAGCCCCCCTCCTAGGGTCGTGACCATATCAGTTGGGCTCTAGACGGCTGGAAAGCCGTGGGCTGGTCAGATGAGTCACGATATCAGTTAGTAAGACATGGTGGTTGGGTCTGAGTGTGGCACAGACCCCCACAAAGGTATGGACCCAAATTGTCAACAAGACACTGTGCAAGTTGATGGTGGTACTGAGTCGTGGCGGAATGTGGCGTCAGTGGGCTGTGGCAGCAGATGACAGATGTGACTGCATTGGCCAACAGCACACCGCCTGCAGCCCCCCTCCTAGGCTCGTGACCATATCAGTTGGACTCTAGACGGCTGGAAAGCCGTGGGCTGGTCAGATGAGTCACGATATCAGTTAGTACGACATGGTGGTTGGGTCTGAGTGTGGCACAGACCCCCACAAAGGTATGGACCCAAATTGTCAACAAGACACTGTGCAATTTGATGGTGGTCCTGAGTCGTGGCGGAATGTGGCGTCAGTGGGCTGTGGCAGCAGATGACAGATGTGACTGCATTGGCCAACAGCACACCGCCTGCAGCCACCCTCCTAGGCTCGTGACCATGTCAGTTGGGCTCTAGACGACTGGAAAGCCGTGGGCTGGTTAGATGAGTCACGATATCAGTTAGTAAGACATGGTGGTTGGGTCTGAGTGTGTCACAGACCCCCACAAAGGTATGGACCCAAATTGTCAACAAGACACTATGCAAGTTGATAGTGGTCCTGAGTCGTGGCGGAATGTGGCGTCAGTGGGCTGTGGCAGCAGATGACAGATGTGACTGCATTGGCCAACAACACACCGCCTGCAGCCCCCCTCCTAGGCTCGTGACCATATCAGTTGGGCTCTAGACGGCTGGAAAGCCGTGGGCTGGTCAGATGAGTCACGATATCAGTTAGTACGACATGGTGGTTGGGTCTGAGTGTGGCACAGACCCCCACAAAGGTATGGACCCAAATTGTCAACAAGACACTGTGCAAGTTGATGGTGGTCCTGAGTCGTGGCGGAATGTGGCGTCAGTGGGCTGTGGCAGCAGATGACAGATGTGACTGCATTGGCCAACAACACACCGCCTGCAGCCCCCCTCCTAGGCTCGTGACCATATCAGTTGGGCTCTAGACGGCTGGAAAGCCGTGGGCTGGTCAGATGAGTCACGATATCAGTTAGTACGACATGGTGGTTGGGTCTGAGTGTGGCACAGACCCCCACAAAGGTATGGACCCAAATTGTCAACAAGACACTGTGCAAGTTGATGGTGGTCCTGAGTCGTGGCGGAATGTGGCGTCAGTGGGCTGTGGCAGCAGATGACAGATGTGACTGCATTGGCCAACAACACACCGCCTGCAGCCCCCCTCCTAGGCTCGTGACCATATCAGTTGGGCTCTAGACGGCTGGAAAGCCGTGGGCTGGTCAGATGAGTCACGATATCAGTTAGTACGACGTGGTGGTTGGGTCTGAGTGTGGCACAGACCCCCACAAAGGTATGGACCCAAATTGTCAACAAGACACTGTGCAAGTTGATGGTGGTCCTGAGTCGTGGCGGAATGTGGCGGCAGTGGGCTGTGGCAGCAGATGACAGATGTGACTGCACTGGCCAACAACACACCGCCTGCAGCCCCCCTCCTAGGCTCGTGACCATATCAGTTGGGCTCTAGACGGCTGGAAAGCCGTGGGCTGGTCAGATGAGTCACGATATCAGTTAGTACGACATGGTGGTTGGGTCTGAGTGTGGCACAGACCCCCACAAAGGTATGGACCCAAATTGTCAACAAGACACTATGCAAGTTGATAGTGGTCCTGAGTCGTGGCGGAATGTGGCGTCAGTGGGCTGTGGCAGCAGATGACAGATGTGACTGCATTGGCCAACAACACACCGCCTGCAGCCCCCCTCCTAGGCTCGTGACCATATCAGTTGGGCTCTAGACGGCTGGAAAGCCGTGGGCTGGTCAGATGAGTCAAGATATCAGTTAGTACGACATGGTGGTTGGGTCTGAGTGTGGCACAGACCCCCACAAAGGTATGGACCCAAATTGTCAACAAGACACTGTGCAAGTTGATGGTGGTCCTGAGTCGTGGCGGAATGTGGCGTCAGTGGGCTGTGGCAGCAGATGACAGATGTGACTGCATTGGCCAACAACACACCGCCTGCAGCCTCCCTCCTAGGCTCGTGACCATATCAGTTGGGCTCTAGACGGCTGGAAAGCCGTGGGCTGGTCAGATGAGTCACGATATCAGTTAGTACGACATGGTGGTTGGGTCTGAGTGTGGCACAGACCCCCACAAAGGTATGGACCCAAATTGTCAACAAGACACTGTGCAAGTTGATGGTGGTCCTGAGTCGTGGCGGAATGTGGCGTCAGTGGGCTGTGGCAGCAGATGACAGATGTGACTGCATTGGCCAACAACACACCGCCTGCAGCCCCCCTCCTAGGCTCGTGACCATATCAGTTGGGCTCTAGACGGCTGGAAAGCCGTGGGCTGGTCAGATGAGTCACGATATCAGTTAGTACGACATGGTGGTTGGGTCTGAGTGTGGCACAGACCCCCACAAAGGTATGGACCCAAATTGTCAACAAGACACTGTGCAAGTTGATGGTGGTCCTGAGTCGTGGCGGAATGTGGCGTCAGTGGGCTGTGGCAGCAGATGACAGATGTGACTGCATTGGCCAACAACACACCGCCTGCAGCCCCCCTCCTAGGCTCGTGACCATATCAGTTGGGCTCTAGACGGCTGGAAAGCCGTGGGCTGATCAGATGAGTCACGATATTAGTTAGTACGACATGGTGGTTGGGTCTGAGTGTGGCACAGACCCCCACAAAGGTATGGACCCAAATTGTCAACAAGACACTGTGCAAGTTGATGGTGGTCCTGAGTCGTGGCGGAATGTGGCGTCAGTGGGCTGTGGCAGCAGATGACAGATGTGACTGCATTGGCCAACAACACACCGCCTGCAGCCCCCCTCCTAGGCTCGTGACCATATCAGTTGGGCTCTAGACGGCTGGAAAGCCGTGGGCTGGTCAGATGAGTCACGATATCAGTTAGTACGACGTGGTGGTTGGGTCTGAGTGTGGCACAGACCCCCACAAAGGTATGGACCCAAATTGTCAACAAGACACTGTGCAATTTGATGGTGGTCCTGAGTCGTGGCGGAATGTGGCGTCAGTGGGCTGTGCCAGCAGATGACAGATGTGACTGCATTGGCCAACAACACACCGCCTGCAGCCCCCCTCCTAGGCTCGTGACCATATCAGTTGGGCTCTAGACGGCTGGAAAGCCGTGGGCTGGTCAGATGAGTCACGATATCAGTTAGTACGACATGGTGGTTGGGTCTGAGTGTGGCACAGACCCCCACAAAGGTATGGACCCAAATTGTCAACAAGACACTGTGCAAGTTGATGGTGGTCCTGAGTCGTGGCGGAATGTGGCGTCAGTGGGCTGTGGCAGCAGATGACAGATGTGACTGCATTGGCCAACAGCACACCGCCTGCAGCCCCCCTCCTAGGCTCGTGACCATATCAGTTGGGCTCTAGACGGCTGGAAAGCCGTGGGCTGGTCAGATGAGTCATGATATCAGTTAGTATGACATGGTGGTTGGGTCTGAGTGTGGCACAGACCCCCACAAAGGTATGGACCCAAATTGTCAACAAGACACTGTGCAAGTTGATGGTGGTCCTGAGTCGTGGCGGAATGTGGCGTCAGTGGGCTGTGGCAGCAGATGACAGATGTGACTGCATTGGCCAACAGCACACCGCCTGCAGCCCCCCTCCTAGGCTCGTGACCATATCAGTTGGGCTCTAGACGGCTGGAAAGCCGTGGGCTGGTTAGATGAGTCCCGATATCAGTTAGTAAGATATGGTGGTTGGGTCTGAGTGTGGCACAGACCCCCACAAAGGTATGGACCCAAATTGTCAACAAGACACTGTGCAAGTTGATGGTGGTCCTGAGTCGTGGCGGAATGTGGCGTCAGTGGGCTGTGGCAGCAGATGACAGATGTGACTGCATTGGCCAACAGCACACCGCCTGCAGCCCCCCTCCTAGGCTCGTGACCATATCAGTTGGGCTCTAGACGGCTGGAAAGCAGTGGGCTGGTCAGATGAGTCACGATATCAGTTAGTACGACATGGTGGTTGGGTCTGAGTGTGGCACAGACCCCCACAAAGGTGTGGACCCAAATTGTCAACAAGACACTGTGCAAGTTGATGGTGGTCCTGAGTCGTGGCGGCTGTGCTAGGGTGCTCCACTTGCATCGCTAATATCGATATTCGGCTGTACTGCTATGTTTGACTGCTCCCCCGGCGGTTTTCCGGGTGAACGTGTGACAAGGAGTCTCTGGTCGGCGTTCAACGAACCAACTTGTGTTGAAAACAAGCCCACGTCCCTAACCGTGGTGCATGAGCCTCGCTGTGCTGGCCGCCCTTGTCTTTCGGCGAGCGCCAGATTTACGGTGGCGATCACTGGGCGCCTTGACTTGCAAAATTGTGGTGAGTTCGTTGTCTCACACTGAATAGCTTCCCAGCTCGTAATTTGCAAGCTCCAAGTTACGTATGACTTTATTCTGTGATCAATTAAGAAGATTGTTGAAACTTGTGGTGGCATGGGTAGCTGTCGGAGATGGTTCTGTACTTGGTTCCACAGTGGCTATTTTTAAGGAATCTTATGTTCCACATTGCGTTTCTGTTTATCCGTGGAGTGTTAACTTGTTTTAGCCCATATTGCCAGCTTTGGGACTGGCTGCAGTTGTGTACGTGCTCGGCAGCCGTAGAGTCGATGGTTTAATCATTTGTCACTGAAGCATTTGGCTGAAAGTGCCTTATGGCAATTGGAAGTGATCTCTTAAGTTTCCCGCTAATTTACTGCGAGACGGGTAATGTTAGAGTATTGGTCCGTAAGAATTTGGTGGTGTGCTTATTATTTATTCCAGTGTGGCTGTGATTTGACATTTTTTTCATTGCAATCTATTTGTGCTGCAGGCCATTTGTTAAGACTGCCTGTTCCCTGGCGTCGGCACGGTTATGGATTGTCAGGACCGCTCATTGTGGTGCCGGTTGGATTATACAGGGTGGTCCCGAATTCATGGTACAAACTTTAATGGTAGGTACAGGACATTGTAACAAGGATTTATTGTATAGGAATGTATAGTCGCAGGTGACGCGGTGAGGCGTAAACAGGGGAAAGAGAAATGGAGTGATCGGTTGGTGTCACTGCCGGTAGAGGGCAGTAGATGAACATGATGTATCGCAGTAGGGACAAGCGCCATTCACAATTGTGCTGCCGTAGACGATGGGTGACTTTACGTATGCAGAAAAAGCAGACATGCATTACATGTACGGCCGTGCAAATGGTAACGCCAGAGCTGCGTTACGAATGTATCGCGCGGAGTATCCTAATCGACGAATGCCGGATCATAGAATTTTTCAACGGTTACATCGTCAACTTTGTGAAACAGGTACGTTCGACGTCAACAGACATGACGCTGGTCGATTAAGAGCTGTACGCACTCCAAGACTGGAAGAACGCATCTTGAACATAGTGGCTGATAGACCCGAGTCAAGCACAAGAACTGTTGCGCGTGACGTACATGTGAGTCATCAGACTGTATGCAGAGTGTTAAATGAAAATCGCTTACACCCCTTCCATTTTCAAAAAGTACAAGCATTGAATCCGGCAGATTATCCTCTTCGCGTGAACTTCTGCCAGTGGTTGTTGCAGCAATGTGCGTTGCAGCCGGATTTCGTAGGTCATGTGCTATTTACAGATGAAGCGACATTTTCACGCGAGGGTGTCTTTAATGCGCACAATTCCCATGTGTGGGCAACAGATAATCCACATGCAACGCGTCCACATGCGTATCAACAACGTTTCGGTATTAATGTGTGGGCTGGTATTGTGAACGACTTTTTGATTGGGCCATACTTACTACCCACGCGACTCTGTGGCGAAAGCTATCGTATTTTTCTGCAAGAAGTGTTACCAGAACTGCTGCAAGATGTTCCGCTCGCCATTCGTAACCGCATGTGGTTTCAGCACGATGGAGCGCCAGCACACTTCAGCACTGCTGTACGGAATTACCTGAATGCCACGTTTGGTGCTAGATGGATTGGGCGTGGTGGACCAGTCCCTTGGCCACCCCGATCTCCTGATTTCTCTTGCCTCGATTACTTTTTATGGGGACATCTTAAGAGTCTTGTTTATGAGACTCCAGTTGACTCAGATGAGGATCTCGTTGCTCGCATATCTGTAGCTGCTGCAGGTGTGCGTGAAATACCAGGCATCTTTGAACGTGTACGCCAATCGCTGCACCGACGCTGTCAAGCATGTATCGCTCATGGTGGACGCAATTTTGAACACTTACTGTAAACATGACACTTGTCAACAACGATTTCAATAAAATCTTTCGTTTTCCTTTCGGCCGTTATTTCCCCTGTTTACGCCTCACCGCGTCACCTGGGACTATACATTCCTATACAATATATCCTTGTTACAATGTCCTGCACCTACCATTAAAGTTTGTACCATGAATTCGGGACCACCCTGTATATGAATACATACCGCCTGCTACGTGACCTGTGAACAAGCCGTGGGCAGTGAGCGCTTGTATTGTCTGCCGGCCGTAGCATTATTGCTTTCAAACACTGCTATGGGTCTTAACGCTGTTCTCTTAAAGTTAAGTGCAACTTGGGAATCATTCTGAGTCATTATGTACGCTAGTTAAGTGAAGCCACCCTGTTGTAATATTTGCTTTAGGTAAGTTATTTTACTGGTTGAGTTACTAGTAAATCATTTGTGTATCTTTAATGAACATGCAACTTGTTATTATTTCTGTGTGCAAGTTTTGCGACCGTGGTTGGCCCACCTTGCATTTTTAGTATAAGCATGTTTCACTGTGGAGCTTTATGTGGGCAGTTCAGTTTTAGTAAGCTTTAAGATTGCTTGTTGTTTTCTGAAGTTGTGGTATTGTGTGGCTGTGTAACTTTGGTTGGAAGTGTATAATGTTATTGGTCTTTTGAGGTACGGTTGAACAGAAATGATTGTTTGTGACTGATTATTCACGGTACCTACTATCCATGATTTTGGTTGAGGACGCAAAATAATACGGTTCTTAGTCGTGTTTAAGTAATTGAATTAAAGTGAAGATTTGTATATTGCATCAAGTAAAAGGGCAAATGTCCGAATTGAAGTTTATGATAAAATTTGTTTTGAGTCAAATTAAAATTGTGCAATAATCACAAGCTTGTCGATCACCGGTGATCCCGGGCTTCCTATCTCCTTTAAACAACTGTGGTGGGATTGTAATTTTGATTTTCTAAAGAACTGAGTAGTACAAGGGTTCTGTCCCATAATGTGTGGGCTGTGTTCACATGGGCTGCACTGGATCCTCTGGTGCAACTGAACGTATCGTTGGCAGGAAAAGGCTGTTTTGTGTCACCAGACCACAAATGGTCTGAAGAACATTCTGAACAATTCGCGCGAATGATTTGGCCACCCATCTGACATTTATGGGACATAACCGAGAGGTCATTTTATGCGTAAAATCCTGCACCGGCAACACTACTGCAATTAATTACGGCTACAGAGGCAGCATGGCCCAATACTTGTGCAGGGGCCTTTCAACGAGTTGTCGAGTCTATGCCACTTCCAGTTGTTGCACTATTCCGGGAAAAAGGAAGTTCGGAACAATATTAAAAGGCATCCCACGATTTCTGGCACATCGCTGTATATATTGAACATGGGTCCTAGCTGTCCTGTATCTCAAAATCAGCTGTTATTATCCCTTATTTTATTCATTGTCAATTGTACTCTTGACTTTGACTCTGTGGTGACACTCATTCCTACTAACTTTGCTCTGTGGATACCTGATCAGATCTTACAAGCACCACAACAAAGCGGGCAGGTTTTCCACTACGCTTATCTACAAAATAATATGTCGATGATTCAGTATAAGGTTCACGCGCTCGTACTGAACACTGGCAGTAAAGCACATGAGACTCACGAAAGGAAAAAGAACAAAAATCAAACAATGCACTTACTCAAACAATAAACCATCGCCGATAAGCAACACTGATTGATGACCCATGTGGAAATGTGACTACTGACAATAATAAACTAAAATTATTAAATAAAATCCTACTGTCTCAGCAGGTTACCTTCCATTCGGAATGCGGTTGCACTCAGCGACTGTTATATTGACTTGTAAATTATAGATTGCAGCAATCAGTCGTCCTTTTTAAATTTTAATATGCTGATACAGATTTCGGCTAGAAACTAGCCATTCTCAATGCACTATTATTTTCACTCAGTGCATGTATTCAGTGAACTGTGGGTAAACGCCGATCAACAGGGACTTACACGCATTGAGCGAAAATAATAGTGCATTGAGAATGGCTAGCTTCTAGCCGAAATCTGGATGTGCATATTAAAATTTAAAAAGGACGACTGATTGATGCAATGTATAATTTACAAATCTTACTGTCTGTCTGTTCTGTAGAAGCTCGCAGTGTACAGATAACCATGAGAACGGACCACATGGATGGTAACTTTGTATCTTTGAATTAGCATTCGGCCCCCTATGACACTCTCTCGTGGTCATATGACATTCTCTCGTGTTCAGGTCTCGCTCCAGACCGTAATCTTTGCCACCGTATATGTCAGCGGAAGCACTGCATAACGTGTAGCGTAGTCGACCCAATACAATTATTATTAACAGATCTGACGCATAGTGAATAAAGAGTATAGGAATCAACCGAATACTCGACGGCATATAGGGATAGGAAAAATTGCAACGCATTCGACGATTTTAGCTTGCAAAAAATTCAGTTTCCTTTCAGTACTCGATATTCACAATGCTCAAATTCATATTGTTCTCTTCTAAGTGGTCTCAGAGGATCAGAAGGAAAAGCGGTGACGAAAAGCTGGGTTGTGAATGTTCTCCACAAAATCTGCTGTTCACGAGACTGATTTATTAATTAACGTCATGAATGAAACCCATTCTGGAATACACAGTCCCGTGAAACAAGATTTTAAAAGGAGTTTTATATATTATGCTATAAGAATGATCCCTTAATGAACACATCACCATTACTAAACAACAAAAGTATGAGAAGGATGGAACTGAAGTAAACACAGCCCGTCTTATGAGGATCAAAGCGTCAAACTAGACACCTGATGGGATGCACGATCCATTCATAAAGGATGCGTGTGGAGGTTAAACCAGCCTAAGACAGCAGCCTAAATGCTCAACAGAACCTAGAGAGCACTGAAGAGTATCAGACGTGTATGCCTAGGTGGACGAGTGGACATAAGAGGGCACCAAAGTATAAAAATGATTAACTGAGAAATTTTCCACAAATATACTTAATAATGTTACTACTGTAAGAAAAGGTTCGAGTCGTTGTTTGGGTAGCCCTCCGCTAGCATGCATACCCAGGACATGTCTTTGGCTGATGGTCGAAAACCAGTTTTGAAAGAGGAAGCTCGACCTAAAATTTGAGGAAATGGATAGAAAGAAAGCAGTTCGTAGGCAGTAAGAACAAAGAAACCCATTGCAAGTAATATCCCTCATCTTTACACTACTAGAACCGAAGTTTAACAGTCATTCTTTCGAGACAAAGCAAGACTCATGGAATTTGATAAAACATGTGAATTAACCCAAGAAAACTTCAGAACAACCAAACTCGTAAAGCTACACATTTTTGTGTCTGAAAAATTTCATGGGTCAATCGCAAACACAAGTCGAAATAATTCAACGGCATGCTTAGTCGGTGATGCCAGAGCAATGCTTGCAGATCGCGTCTAACCAACAGTGCCGAGTTCCTCGTTAGGAGGTCGCATTTACCCTGGGCGAGTGGAGGGGGTAAGTGACTGACCAGAGTCTCTCGTTCCACCTCAAATACTCTAAAGATTAGGCTGGCACTGCAGGCCTACGACTCTATGATGACCTCTGAATGCACTGTAGTGAACTTCAGATCAGACGTATACTCCAGCTACACATAATCACGCGCACAAAGGGAAAAATGGGGAGGAAAGTGGACTGCATAAAAGAAACAATAAATAAACAAAATGAACAGGGAGCACTCTTCCTTACCAGGGATTACAGACTGACCTGTCAGAGAAGAGTCATAAAAGAGAAAAGGAATGAAAAAACTAGTTGCGTCAAGAATTTAGTCCAAAGAAATGAACGATTATGCATCTCTTCCACGCGTGATGTGCCCAGTCAGTTTCGTTCCTCCAGGTGGTCCTGCCAATGTATCCATCCTAAATACGTTATTCCGCTAGCAAGGAATTTCCGCAAGTACTGCTGCAAGCACTTGATGAGGTTTTAGTACTTTCAACATTGCAGCCCAGACAGCAATCGTGATAATCTAATATATAAGAAACTATCAGTCTCGACTGTGGTAATGAAACCAATCTTTACCTAGGTTTCAGCCCAAGTAATTGAGCCTTCTTCAGGAGGTAAACCTGATGCTATAATATGTCTACGAGGGCATGGTCTAGAAATAAAACTAAAACAGCCTTAATAGGCGTAGTCACATTTTAAAAATTTGGTACATAGGTACTTCGTTAAGCTTAAGTTAAGTCTTGGTGGTGACTTTGTGCCTTTGTGCCGCATTTTTAAAATGTGACTAGGCCTATTGAGGCTGTTTTAGTTTTATTTCTAGACCATGCCCTGGTAGACAGAATCAGGTTTATCTTCTGAAGGAGGCTCAATTATTTGGGCTGAAACCTAGGTAAAGGTTGGTTTCATTACCGCAATCGAGGCTCATAGTTTCTTATGTACTTGATGAGGTGTTTACATTAGAACAAAAATTTTCGCAAGTTTATTTGTATAAGTTGCCTGGGCCAGTTAATTTCTGGTATTTGATGTAAGTACTTGCAGAAGAGTTTCGTGAGATAGGCAAGTGGAAGTCTGGAGTGTCGCGCTTACAACATAGAGCAGCTACCACAGTTGTTGCAATTTATTATCGAAGAAAAATCGCAACAAAAAACAAAAACTTAACTGAAAAATATCTGTTTCTGTGAAGAAGTGGATACAGAGGTGCACATATTTCAGTTATCAAGAGATACACTTGAATGAACTGAAATCTGAGGACTTTACTCAGATTAAAATCTTTTGAAGAATGTCATATGCAGGTTTCGAACACCTCTCACTATTGTCTGTTGTACCATGAAATTGCCGAAGACAGGATGCAAAAATACGACAAACTAAATTTATCTAGAGATCACTTTCCAAACAGTGTTTATTACTAATGCAATGTATTTACTCCAGGCTAATATTAACAAATCAGCTGAAATTTAATGACATCTGTATAACCATTCTACTTCCACTTCTGGAGAAACAAAGTAACATGTAAATTCATTTTGCACATCCTCAGCTGACAGTGTACAATTATACAAGATCTCATAAAAATGTTGTGACATTGTAGAGGGTGTCTTGAGGAACAAATCGGGACTGGGAAATCGTGTCCGGAAATGTCATCCAACGACGCTACAGAAAGTCGAAGTTATAGGCGTTGGCGCCTGCCATCAGGCTACTCCTCTGGCAGCAAACGTGACTTGCGTGCTGGCGTCCATAGGCGAAACGTCTCGAAACGTTGTTTGCTATTCACTGATCGCGACTGATTGTCGCGATCACCAGTTGACAAGCTGGACCTAGTTGCTTCGAAGACACATCTTGTATCCTATGAATGCGATGCTCTGTTGGCTTCGTGAAAGATAATTTTGGACACAGGTTTCAATCTGAAGCCTACTTTTTCCTTTGGAACCTTCTAAAACTGCTTTGCAGTATAGAGGAAAAAAACAAGCATTGAAGGACTTTGAGGGTTTCAGGAGAAAAATCAACTGTAGATTGAAACTGTCATCTACCAAGTCTATGGAGCAATGCTTTCATAGGAGACAAGGCCTGTCTATGCGGCAGCTAGCTCCATCTTCTCTCATGGTGATCGTGGCAATCAGTAATGATCACTGAATAACAAACAACATTCCGAAATGTTCCGCCTATGGTGTTTCAGCGTGCTAAGTCACGTTTGCTGCTGAAGGAGTGGCGCAGTGGCAGGCGCCAGGATCTATACCCCGACGTTCTGTAGCGTCGTTATATGACATTCCAGAACAAGGGTTCCCATCCTTGACGTGTTTCTCAAGATACCCTCTTTAACCCCTCTAAGTTTGTCGCAAAAGGGACAAGGAGGGAAGAAAACAGGAAGGACGGAAGAGTAGGGTTTAACATCCCTTCGACATCGATGTCATTAGAGGTGGAGCACAAGTTTAGATTGTTTCAAGGATGAGAAGGAAATAGGCCGTGCCATTTCAAAAGAACCATCCTGGCATTTGCCAGGATTATGTACGGAAAATCACTGCATTTATTCAAAATAGTCTCCTCCTTAATCAAGACCTCGCTGAAATGGTGTGAAAAGTGTTTTGAAACAGTCACTGTAGTCCTTCTCTGGACACGCATTTAGTACTGCAGTGTAATTTTCTTGGGTGTCCCTAACTGGGTGATAAAGTTGTCCTTTCATTTCCAGCTTGATTTTGGGGAACAACGAGAAGTCGGCTGAGGATAAATCCGACGCGTACGGTGGGCGATCCAGAACTGTAATCCATTTGATAGCCAAAATCCCGTGCACAATCTTCGCTTTGTGGGCTGGGATGTTGTCATGGAGGGGCAACGAGGGATCTGCCTCTCGGTATTTGGGCCGAATTTGACAAATTCTCGCTTACAAACGCTGGAGGACTAAAAAACATGATATTGCCCCACTGCTCCATTGCCATTTTCGGCCAGTCAGACACGTACTGTTACATTCGTGGCCAAGACGCCTTCTGTAACAGTGCCACAGCTTTGACATTCTACACAGCTGTTTTTGGAGCTTCAAGGATCGTAAGGCAAAAAGTCGCCATGAGATAGCATTGCAGTTTGAAATTTCACAAAAGGAGTCCTAACGGAACTGGGACATACAGTGTAGGGTCTATGCTGATCCATCGTGAATACTGGACAGTGACCGATCAAATATTTACCAAAGAAAAATCGCCAAATAGCCATGTGTTTTCAGAAGTTATTTTATTTAGGTGTCCAGCTTCACCATCTCATTAAAGCCATTCTCACCCCTCATGCACTCCATGTATAACTGGAATCAACAACAAAAAATAAAAAAATTGCTTCACAGAATCCGGGTATTGAGGATTCCCGTTTCGGATGCAACGCTATAGCTGATTCTCTATATATGCAGTGCTACGGGGCTTGAAGATGGCTTTGATGAGATGGTGCAACTAGTCGTCTAAATGAAATAGGCACTGAAAACATACTGCTGTTAGGCGATTTTTCTTTGGTAAAGATTGTGAAGGTGTCGATTAGAGAAAAAGGACACTCGTGACAAGCAACTCGCGGTACAGGAAAAACACCACGGACTGTAGTAGAGTCACTTGCCATGCCTAGTCGAATGGGACAGGGAAGGCGCTCTCGTAGAGGGGCCTTATGTGTCGGGTCTATAGCGAGAGGACTGCGCCGCCCGGAGCGGACACGCGCGCGGCCTGGCACAGCCCCCGCCGCCTCCAACTCCTTCTCCCTCCTCCTCCAGCCCCTGCCGCCCCCTCCCACTAACCCCTGCCCCCTCCAACCCTAATAACTCAATCGGGCGTGTTGGCGGCCCCGGGCAGCAGCCGGGTGGTCTCCGCTGGCCGCGCTCTCCTAAGTGGACCTCACACTCGGCTCCAGACGCCCCGCTCGGCTGCGCGCCGCCGCTGATGCCTCGCAACTGGCGTCCGCCTGCCAGATTAGCATCTTTATTAGGCGGCGGCGTCTCTGAGTTACACCTGGGCTCACTAATAACCCCCAGAGCAGGCTTTACCGGAAAACCCGACACTGTCTGGCGCTTCTCGGTGGTTTATTAGCGCCCTGTGATACAAAGAAAAGAAAAACATGGCCTGGCAGGACCCTTCGGGTCGATCAGCTGTAGAACTGGGAAGCCATTGGCTCTGTGCCACCTGTGACACCTCTGTTTCGTGAAACATGTAAAAAGTACTGCTTCCTAACTCTCTGATGTGTGCGGTTGACGTTTCCATTGGTTTCTCTACCGCTGTGGATACACTGAAGAGCCAAAGAAACTGGTACGCCTGCCTAATATTGTGCAGGGTAGTCGCGAGCACGCAGAAGTGCCGCAACACGACGTGGCATAGACTCGACTAATGTCTGAAGTCAGAGAACTGACACCATGAATCCTGCAGGGCTGTCGATAAATTCGTAAGAGTACGAGGGGGTGGAGATCTCTTCTGAACAACGCATTACAAAGCATCCCAGACATGCTCAATAATGTTCATGCCTGGGGAGTCTGGTGGCCAGCGCAGGTGTTTAAACTCATAAAAGTGTTCCTGGAGCCACGCTGTAGCACATGAGGAGTGTCGCATTGTCCTGCTGGAATTGCACAAGTCTGTCGAAATGCACAGTGGACATGAATGGATGCAGGTGATCAGACATATCACTCCAACTGTACACGCCTCACACCATTACAGAGCCTCTACCAGCTTGAACAGTTCCCTGGTGACATGCAGGGTCCATGGATTCATGGTGTTGTCTCCACACCTGTACACGCCCAGCCGCTCGATGCACTTTGAAACGAGACTCGTCCGACCAGGCAACATGTTTCCAGCCATCAGCAGTGCAATGTCGGAGTTGACGGGCCCATGCGAGGCATAAAGCTTTGTGTCGTGCAGTAATAAAGGATACACGAGTGGGCCTTCAGCTCAGAAAGCCCATATCGATGATGTTTCGTTGAATGGTTCGCACGCTGATACTTCTCGATGACCCAGGACTGAAGTCTGCAGCAATTTTCGGAAGAGTTACACTTCTGTCAAGTTGACCGATTCTCTTCAGTTGTCGTTGGCCCAGTTTGCAGCGATGTCGGAGGTTTGATGTTCTACCGAATTCCTAATATTCACGGTACACTTGTGAAATGATACTACGGGGAAATCCCCACTTCATTGCTATCTCGGAGTTGCAGTGTCCCATCGCTCTGCGTCGACTGTAACACCATGTTCAAACTCACTTAAATTCTGGTAACCTAAGACTGTAGCAGAAGTTACCGATCTAACAACTGCGCCAGAACCTGTTGTCTATCGCAGCACCGTATTCTACCTGTTTACATATCTCTCTATTTGAATACACGTGGCTATATCAATTTCTTTAGCGCCTCAGTGTAATACGATAATACACTTTGTAGAGCTACATCAGAACACTCGTGACCTGTGGAGTCGAACCCTGCAGGCACGTAGGCAGTACAAGAAAGTTGTACTCTAGCTTTAATTGGTTGTAATTCTATACATACTCTGCAGACCACTATAAAGTTATGGAAGACGATATTTAGCATGGTACCACAGTTACATTTTCTTCCCGTTCCAAGTGTGTTTGGAGTGCAGGACGAGTCCCTCTTGCGTGCTTAGTCCTTCACTATCCCTATGGCAGCGATACGTAAGTTTTTCTCACTTGATACTCGTTCTTGAAATTTTGTAAACAGGCATTCACAGAATGTTTTGCGTCTATTTTCGAGCCTGCCAATTTGGGTTCTTCGATATTTCCGTACCAATTCCCATGAATCAAACAAATCTGTGACCAATCAAACTGTCCTTCTTTGTATACCCTCTGTTCCCAGCTAGTGCCATTTGGTATGGCTCTCACACACTTCAGCAATATTTTAAGATGGGATGCACAAGTGATTTGTAAGCACTGTCCGTAAACTGAGTGAATTTTCCCAGTATCCTGCCAATGATCTGAGGTCTGCCACCTGCCCGATCTACGACCGAGCCTATTTAATCATACGGGTTCGTATCCTGAAAAATTGTTATACCATGGTATTTGCGTTTCACTGATGACAAGTGTGAAACATTAACATTTTAGATATGGGATAACTTATTTTTTTCTTTTTGCGAAGAAAGTTTTACATTTCTGTATATTTAAAGCAGGTTGTCAATCATTACACCTCTTTGATATCTCATCAAGATCTGATTGAATATTTCTGCAGTTTTTTCGTAGACATACATAAATGAATCGTACAAGGAAACACTGACGTTGCTATTAGTACTGAAACGTCCTCTTAGAAAAATTTGAAATGACTGTGCTTAAACTGACACACAATATTTTTAGCGCAACGCAATCTGACTTTCAAAAATCCCTACAAAAGAATGGCTCTGACTAACAATAACCTATACCTTTCATGAATGACTTACCTCACAAAAATCTTCGTTACTCAAACTACTGCAATACAGCGTGTGCCAATACTGCCAGCTGAATAAAAGATTCTAACTACTGATAGGCATAGTTAGCAAATGAAAGATTTTGTTATTTACCTTAATAGTGTTCAAAAGTCATTATATATATATATATATATATATATATATATATATATATATATATATATATATATCAGTTCATGATATCCAGTATTACAAATTTACTCTTTCTGGCGCACACACGTCCAGATCGTCCGCTCTTAAAATTCTGCCATCTCTCTCCACACATCCACCACTGCTGGCGGCTCACCTCCAACTGAGCAACGCTACGCGCTGTTAACAGCCAACTGCCCAACACTACAATAGCAAATTCCAACAATGCAAACCAGCCACAGGCTGCATGCAGCACAGTCCGTGATTTTCAGATAGAGCGCTACATGGCGTTACCAACATAAAAACCTAAACAGCCTACTTACAGTACTATCTACCAGGTCGTCAATAAATATCAGTAACAAGCATCCCAACACCCTTACCTGGGGTGCATCTGGAGTTACTTCAATTTCTATTGATAGTCCTGAGAGGTGTCATCACATTCCCAGCATGCAACATCTTATTGCTTTCCGTAAATTAATCACAATCACAATCATGTTTCTCCCACTCGATTTATACTGCTTACTAATTACACTTATGATATCAGTGCTTATAAAAGTCAAGACATCTTTTTTTATCTATTAACCTTCTCTGTTGCGACTGGGGTCCATTACATGTGGAATGGTAAATATCCCTTGTAAGCCTTTGTGTATGCCACAGCAGGAGCTGTGGGCCGAGTTGCTTGCAGAGACACTTTCTTAAAAGATAGAGGCTGACTTCTGAGGACCTTATCAACAGGAGTAGCGGCCGAGTCTTCGGTCAGTCGGCGCGCAGGTACTCAGCCGATCAACATTCTTCTTTTCCATGTTCCAGCAGGAACTGTGGCCCGAATTGCTTGCAGAGACACTTTCTTAAAAGATAGGCTGACTTCTGAGGACCTTATCAACAGGAGTAGCGGCCGAGTCTTCGGTCAGTCGGGGTGCAGGTACTCAGCCGATCAACATTCTTCTTTTCCATGATCCGTAGTCGGACAGCGCACACAGCAGAGGTGCCGCTAAAATGTGAGAATAATGGACCATGGTGAGAGTCGCCCGCAGCTCGCAAACTGCCTCTTTACATCCGTTTTTTCAAGTCGGTTACAGTATGTTTTGCAGAGGACTTTGTATTCAACCCAGTGACTTATCGGACGGCAACTGGAGTGTGAAACAAGATCCCAATCTCCTGCTGTTCCGGAAGAAGCGACGCTATTCATCTCTGTTTAATGCTGCTTTCGGTTCCCCGGTGAAAGTGAGTTACATCAACCAGACGCCGGCCATAGTTCCGTGAAGAATTCTTCCCCTAAAATGTTGTAGATGTTCTTAGTGGACGTTCTTAAAAAATACTGGGGAGTGAGAGATTGGGAGCTGAAGCTCAAGAAGTACGCAGGAAACCCACGGACTAATGGACTAAACAAGACATTCGTGATAAAGGAATGCGACATAGAATGTTCTAGAAACGATGTCGGCGGTGAGTCGGCTGATTGGAGAACGTCGGATAACAGGCAACGCCTTAACAGTTACATCACTGACCAGAATTTATCGCTGCTTTTTTATTGGAGGATGTGTTTTATCTGAGAAGAGCGGGGAGAGGAGACACAAAGGGTAGAGTGGACTCTGGGAGAAGACGCGAGGCAGTAGGCACGTTCAGAGCTAAGGCTGGGGACTTCAGACTTCAGTGACGGGATGCATCAGCCAACGAAACTTCTTCTGTGAGAAGCAGCCTGTGCGTTGTCTGACAAATGGCAGTGGCATCCACATGCACAATACACGGCTCGTATTCCTACACAGTGATTATGGTGAGACTGTCTGGTGGCTCCAAATGGTTAGGCAAGAGTGAAGTTAAGCGATTCTTGCCGCTAAGTTAAATTCGTGAGGGCTCATCCGTGACTAGGCGAGCAGGAGTATTTCCGTATTCGTTTTCCTTTCCCCATTCGATACGATCTAACAACCATAGTGTGTCCATCAAAAAATGGCTCTGAGCACTATGGGACTCAACATCTGAGGTCATCAGTCTCCTAGAACTTAGAACTACTTAAACCTAACTAACCTAAGGACATCACACACATCCATGCCCGAGGCAGGATTCGAACCTGCGACCGTAGCGGTCGCGCGGTTCCAGACTGAAGCGCCTAGAACCGCTTGGCCACACCGGCCGGCTGTGTCCATCAGTGGCGATTTTCATGCAGTTCAGTTGTTAGGATGTCGATTAATTCTGAACTCCTCGATTCCTTTTCCGAGAACTTTGTCGATTTGCTCCAGAAGTTGGACCATTACGGAATACGGGGAGTAGCTCACAATTGGTTCACCTCTTACTTAAACAACAGACAGGAAAAGGTCATTAATCACTATGTTGATAACGGCTGTGATGTGGGATCTGAGTGGGGTACTGTCAAGTGGGAGTGCCCCAGGGATCAGTGTTGGGGCCGCTTCTATTCCTTATTTATATAAATGATATGCCCTCTAGTATTACGGGTAACTCTAAAATATTTCTGTTTGCTGATGACACTAGCTTGGTAGTAAAGGATGTTGTGTGCAACATTGGCTCGATTCCAAATAGTACAGTACATGACCTCAGTTCATGGCTTGTGGAAAATAAACTAACGTTAAATAACAGTAAGACTCAGTTTTTACAGTTTCTAACACACAATTCAACAAAACCAGACGTTTTAATTTCACAGAACGGGAATATATTAGTGCAATTGAACAGTTCAAATTTCTAGGTGTTCAGATAGATAGTAAGCTGTCGCGGAAAGCCCACGTTCAGGATCTTGTCAAAGACTTAATACTGCCATTTTTACTATTCGAACTATATCAAAAGTGAGGGATACTTCGACACGAAAATTAGTCTACTTTGCTTATTTTCATTCGCTTATGTCATATGGTATTATACTTTGGGGTAACTCTTTCCATTCCGCAAGGATATTTTTGGCTCAGAAACGGACGGTTCAGGCAATAAGTAGTGTGAGTTCACGAACCTCTTGTCGACCTCTGTTCACGAGTCTGGGTATTTTGACATTGGCCTCTCAACATGTATATTCCTTATTGTCGTTTCTTGTTACCAATATTAGTTTATTCCCAAGAATAAGCAGCTTTCACTAGGTTAATACACGTCAGAAATAAAACCTGCATTTGGATCGGACTTCCTTAACTGTTGTGCAAAAAGGTGTGCAGTATACTGCTGCACCCATTTTCAATAAGCTGCCACTCGAATTCAGAAATCTTAGCAGTAATCCACGCGCTTTCAAATCGAAACTGAGGAGTTTCCTCATGGTTCACTCCTCCTACTCTGTCGAGGAGTTCCTTGAAAAATATAGCTGATTCTTATTGTATTGCTGGTAGAGTTTACTTAAATTTATGGACTGACTTTTTTCAGGTTCATGAATATTTATTTTTGTCTGTTATTACTTTTATGTTGTAATTTCATGTACTGACACGATCCATGACCTTGGAGATTTGCTCCTCAATTTGGTCCTACGGAACTTGACGTGTAAATAAATAAAATAAATTAATTATTGCTTGCTGTATGTAATTTATTTGTCCTAATTAAGCGTTACTTTCGTCATTTGGCAGTTAAGATCCATCATGATGGTATTTTTTGACTTGAAACCTCCATTTCCTAATCGTCCTACTGGATTGCGATATAACTGACCGTGATCGCATATGCGTAATGAAATTTTACAGTGAGTGAGGCTACCGTTACCGAAGGAAAATAACATCGGTTAGATGGAGGAAATGTACAGCAGACTCTCTTGAAGGAAGAATTTATTGTAATCTGAAGCTGAATACTGATGATAGTTTTGAAATGGGTGGAATATAGCGCAATCGCTCATGAACCGCACAGGGGAGAAAGAGAATACTGCGTAATATTTACTATAAAAATTACTGATAATACAAAGAAAACACTGATTAGCTAAAAGAGGATAATTAAACGGTCGCCAGCCCGCTAGGGCAATGAATCCCAAGAATCTTAAGAAAGGTAATGGCAAAGAAATTTTAGCAACAATCATTGGCGTGGCTACGGAAGGCTGACACGCTTTTCCACAGCACAACAGTTCAAGACAAAATAAATGAATCAGGAAACACTAGTTTGCAATTACTTATTCAGAAATACTAAATTCTGAAAGTAAAATTGAATGAAGTTACTGGTTACTGGCTTAAATTGAACTTCGTTCTGTAGAAAATGACTTTCAGGAATCTGTGTAACGTAATACAAAATTTAGAAAAAGACAAGCAAGTCACTTTTGATTATTGAAAGACTGAACTGAATTTTCTTTAAGCATGTGAACAAATGATTTAACATTTAAACTAAAAAGCATAAAATACATACCAAGCCAGCACAAGTCTTTCGCTGAGCTAAATACAGAATAAAAGAAGTTGCGCACTCTTAATTTGTGCTGTTTCAGTAGTTATTAGTTATTCCAATGAAATTTTACGTTACGTTAAGTGAATGGAGATAATACGCAAAATTTCAAATTGTTTAAGCCTGTGTTACGCAGTACAAGGATGAACAGTTACTGAGGCAGAAAATATAGACTGAAACTGGTCATTACAAACACACAAAACTGCTAGTAAATAGTTAATCAATTTTGATATCCTTACGACACTCGGTGATTGCATTGAAAGGAAAGAGACCCTGCCTGGTAATAATGTCTGGGGACAATGACAGCACAGGTCTCCTACAAGCTTTAACTATTGCAAGTCATATTCAAGCTAGTCATACTTTGTGACAGAAATTCGGCTTCCTAAAGCCCCTACAGTACTATATCTGTGAGTTAACAGTCTCATGATGTTGTAGCTGCACGGACGACGAAAAATGTAGCCGACGACAATGCTGAGCTGTGGTTGTTGCTGCTGCTGCTTTCTGAGAACCCCGAGTAGTCTCCATAGCCACGGATAATTACGGGACAGGCAGTAGTTAGAACTGCAGCTTCGTCTGCCTGTCCGCTCCTACCCTGCTCTCAATACTCGTGGGTTAAGGAATCAGGTGCGCCTACACTGGCGCAGTCATTGCTGCACACCACGTCTGCGGAAGCGGCCAACAAATACTTACCCACTCTTTCATCACTCAAGCTGCTCTGCTTCCTCTCTGATCGCAACGAGACAGAGAATCTCCATACGCAAAGACAAACAACGGCACAGCTACTGCCATTTCGTCTTTGCTATCGAGATAAGTTTATTTAAAGTTCACTAGGCTATTACCCCACAATTTACAATATTTTCTTTATAAGTACAATCAATTATATACAGTCAGAAATAAATATGCTATTACATCGATAACTTATTAAGTATATCTACATTTACATCCATACTCCGCAAGCCACCTGACGGTGAGTGGCGGAGGGTACCTTGAGTACCTCTATCAGTTCTCCCTTCTATTCCAGTCTCGTATTGTTCGTGGAAAGAAAAATTGTCGGTATGCCTCTGTGTGGGCTCTAATCTCTCTGATTTTATCCTCATGGTCTCTTCGCGAGATATACGTAGGAGAGAGCAATATACTGCTTGACTCCTCGGTGAAGGTATGTTCTCGAAACTTCAACAAAAGCCCATACCGAGCTACTGAGCGTCTCTCTGGCAGAGTCTTCCACTGGAGTTTATCTATCATCTCCGTAACGATTTGGCGATTACTAAATGATTCTGTAACGAAGGGCGCTACTCTCCGTTGGATCTTCTCTATCTCTTCTATCAACCCTATCTGGTACGGATCCCACTCCGGTGAGCGGTATTCAAGCAGTGGGCGAACAAGTGTACTGTAACCTACTTCCTTTGTTTTCGGACTGCATTTCCTTAGGATTATTCCAATGAATCTCAGTCTGGTATCTGCTTTACCAATGATTAATTTTATATGGTCATTCCATTTTAAATCATTCCTAATGCCTACTCCCAGATAATTTATGGAATCCCAGTTGCTTACCTGCTATAGAGTAACTAAATGATAAAGGAACTTTCTTTCTATGTATTCGCAGCACGTTACACTTGTCTGCATTGAGATTCAATTGCCATTCCCTGCACCATGTCTACTGTCTGTAATAGAGCTTAGAGATTCAGCATCAGAAGTGCAGTAAAAGTTATCAATGGATATTAAACGGCAAAATTTTTCGATGATGCAGAAGGTATTTTATCCGCATTTTCGGTGTTGCAGACTCGTCCACGTTGAGGATGATCGTAATAAACTTAGATTCGTTTCGGTCGAGATTTTAATTCGATAGTTAGTAAACCCCTCCTCCCTGGGGTGTATCTTTGATTTCTTCAGGCCTCAAAACCAGAACTCATTTACTAGGGACACGCCTTTGACATGGTTAAATTCTTCTGTACAGTTCTTAAGTTCGTTATTTGAGTTCTCAGTAGCACAGCTGACACATATAGCAGCAGGAAGGCTAGTTAACAAATAGTAGTATTGCCTTGGTCATGAGAGAGTGACTGAGTTGCTACTCCTCGGTTGCCGGAGTCATACATGGTAACCTATTTATAGAAGCAGAAACTGCCTAACCGTAGGGGAACAACAACATGTCTTTCGCACAATTGCGTAATTTCCCGCTCAAGATACAAATACAGAATTGAATGGTAGATCAGTTGTGCCAAACCAAAAAATCACTCTTTTTTTAAAGTATTGTACTTCGGCGAAGGCTCAATAGAGACGATACACACGGAAGTATATTTTACTTTGCTCAGTCAACTATATGAAGATTCTGGCTTATCACTTATTATATAATACAGGCGTAAGACTCCCCGTCTTCGTAGTGTAGCCAAAAAGGACATGCAATCAGATTGAGAAAAGTTCAATCATACCACAATCATCTACCTTGTAATTAAAGAATGCAATAAAGCCATGGTAGAGCGGTTCTAGGCGCTTCCGTCTGGAACCGCTCGACCGCTACGGTCGCAGGTTCGAATCCTGCCTCGGGCATGGATGTGTGTGATGTCCTTAGGTTAGTTAGGTTTAAGTAGTTCTAAGTTCTAGGGGACTGATTACCTCAGATGTTAAGTCCCATAGTGCTCAGAGCCATTTGAACCATTTTTTGAACCAATGAAGCCAAACAACAACTCATTGCCACTTTGGAGGATCCGCAGTAACAAGTTTATAAAGCAAAAAAGGCAATTAAAGATTACATAATCCAGCATTATGAAGAACTCTGCATAAGCATGGGCGTTCCTGCTAATATAAAATCCGACAGCTCGAATCCCTGCAGAAGACGAGGGGCTATAATTCTGTTTTTTTTTTTTTCCCAACCGTTCGACCTAGAAGAACTAACATAGGTAGCAGCCAATAAGCCGCCTGGAGCACGTGAACACTTCATTTCCCTTCGCATTTTTAAAAATGTCCGTGATCGAAACTAGCATTTCTATCGAACACTGTTCGTACTTACTTACGGTTTCGACCCTACTTCTTTCAGACAATAATGGGACGCATCTTGCAGTTCAAAACTAGAATTAGGGTCAGCTAGTGCCATACACCTCTCGTAACCTTCCATCGAGCCCTGAGTCCAGGATGCCTACTATTAACAACATTATATGCCTTAGGTATTGAATCATTTTTGAGACGTCTCCATTAAGATCTAGAGTGATTCACGTTTCTAAGACATACATAAGAAAGGAGTGCAGGCACACGTAGATGACATGAGTGTCTTCCTTTATGGCGAATCAGATATTCGTATCACGCAGCTACTCAAGCAACAATATGAAGAGAATAACGGAGCTATTCTCAAAAGGCACAAGTCAGCTGTGTTACAGATGTGCTTACATATTTAAGCCAACTCGAAATATAAGTTGAATGAGAATTGGATGAAGAAAATGAAATGATTTTGGATCCCATTACTAGAGCAATCGCTACGGCATTTTAACAGATTTCAAATGGCACGTTTCATTTACACCTACGTTTACCCAAACTTCACTACGTCGTATCACTTTACTGCCCCAAGATGCCCGTTTTAACGGCGGCTACCCACAGTCTGGAGAAAGATCTTGCAAAAGATTCATGGAAAATTCCTGCCGCTGGATGTCAGATCCACTTGGTTGAATGTAATATACAGAAAGGTTCCAACTAGAGAGAAGTTACACAACAACAGTCTAAATAGACCAATTCTGCAGAAGGTACCAGTTACAGGATACCTTCTCAAAGAGATTCATTTACTCAGGTCAAAATGCAATTTGGTCGACCCTAGCATCAGTGATTTCAAACTCATTTTCCAGCCTGACTGGCACATGTTACCATGGGCCAAACACCGGTCTTATGACCTACATGGTATGAGGCTCATTTCGCTCACTACTAGATAACCATAACCACTCTGGTCATATTGGACCTTCAGTGTTATCTAAAGCAGCAACACTGGACCATGCGACAGAAAATATGTGGAATGGTTTCAAAAGCATTTAATCATGTCCCTTGGTTTCTACTGACGAAGAATACAAGCCGAAATTCAGTGGACCCCGACAATGTTATAGCAGTAATAATGGTCTTTACTAGACCAGAAACAATATGCTAAGTCTGAGAAAGGGATATTGTTTTCCGTTTTCTGTTGTAAGGCTGAAGAATTTTGATTTCAAGAATGAATATTAAAAAAAGAAAAAGAAGAGGAGAAAAAAAAGAAAAAGTCGTGCCTGAGCATAACGTGACAAGTTAGGTATAGAAGACATTTTTAGACAGAGACAGGATGAGCTGAAGAGGAGATGAAAAGTCCAAATTAAAAAAAAATAATGAAAAAGAATTGGCAATGTCGCTCTGTATAGTGAAAGCAGCATTGATTCTTGGTTCCTATATACACACATCAAAAAAGTTTTACATGACCCCAGTTCCCAGAACTCCTGAAGATAGATGTTGACTGTGGATATTGTATCACAGACAGTCCCTTTGACTGTTCAGAAATGTCACTGAACCCACCCAAAGATATAAACGACCATGCATGAGCAGCACCTATTAGACGGAGGTTATACCACAGTCGATCAATTCTAGTCATTGCACAAGGATGGAGGTACACGGCTCGTGTTGTCTGTAGTTCAACCATGCCTAGACGGTGAATACCGCGGTTCGATTGCGTCCGCATTGTTACTTTGTGCCAAGAAGGGCTCTCAATAAGGGAAGTGTCCAGGCGTCTCGGAGTGAATCATAGCAATGTTGTTCGGACATGGAAGAGATACAGAGAGACAGGAACTGTCGATGACATGTCTCGCTCAGGCCGCCCAAGGGCTACTACTGCAGTGGATGACCGCTGCCTACGAAACGTGGTTGGAGGGAACCCTGTCAGTCTGAACACTGTCCAGCGAGTGCAGCAAGGTGCAGTTCTCGTGCTGTTTTGGGGTGGCATTATGTGGGGTCGACGTACGCCGTTTGTTGTCATGGAAGGCGCCGTAACGGCCGTACGATACGTGAATGCCATCCTCCGACCGATAGTGCAACCATATAGGCAGCATATTGGCTAGGCATTCGTCTTCATGGACGACAATTCGTGCCCCCATCGTGCATATCTTGTGAATGACTTCCTTCAGAATAACGACATCGCTCGACTAGAGTGGCCAGCTTGTTATCCAGTAATGAACCCTATTGCACATGCCTGGGATAGAATGAAAAGTGCTGTTTATGGACGACGTGACCCAGCGACCACTCTGAGGGATCTACGCAGAATCGCCGTTGAGGAGTGGAACAATCTGAACCGACAGTGCCTTGATGAGCTTGTGGATAGTATGCCACGACGAATACAGGCATGCATCGATGCAAGAGGACGTGCTCTTGGGTATTAGAGGTACCGGATGTACAGCGATCTGGACCACAACCTCTTAAGGTCTCGCTGTATGGTGGTACAACATGGAATGTGTGGTTTTTATGAGCAATAAAAAGGGCGGAAATGATGTTTATGTTGATCTCTATTCCAGTCTTCTGTACAGGTTCCGAAACTCTCGGAACTGAGCTGATGAAAAATGTTTTTCGATGTGTGTGTACATATACAGGGCTATTACAAATGATTGAAGCGATTTCATTAATTCACTGTAGCTCCATTCATTGACATATGGTCACGACACACTACAGATACGTAGAAAAACTCATAAAGTTTTGTTCGGCTGAAGCCGCACTTCAGGTTTCTGCCGTCAGAGCACTCGAGAGCACAGTGAGACAAAATGGCGACAGGAACCGAGAAAGCGTATGTCGTGCTTGAAATGCACTCACATCAGTCAGTCATAACAGTGCAACGACACTTCAGGACGAAGTTCAACAAAGATCCACCAACTGCTAACTCCATTCGGCGATGGTATGCGTTTAAAGCTTCTGGATGCCTCTGTAAGGGGAAATCAATGGGTCGGCCTGCAGTGAGCGAAGAAACGGTTGAACGCGTGCGGGCAAGTTTCACGCGTAGCCCGCGGAAAATTGGCTCATGCCACAACTGGAGACCGACAGCGCCGACTTCATCTTTCAACAGGATGGTGCTCCACCACACTTCCATCATGATGTTCGGCATTTCTTAAACAGGAGATTGGAAAACCGATGGATCGGTCGTGGTGGAGATCATGATCAGCAATTCATGTCATGGCCTCACGCTCTCCCGACTTAACCCCATGCGATTTCTTTCTGTGGGGTTATGTGAAAGATTCAGTGTTTAAACCTCCTCTACCAAGAAACGTGCCAGAACTGCGAGCTCGCATCAACGATACTTTCGAACTCATTGATGTGGACATGCTGCGCCGAGTGTGGGAGGAACTTGATTATCGGCTTGATGTCTGCCGAATCACTAAAGGGGCACATATCGAACATTTGTGAATGCCTAAAAAAATTTTTTGAGTTTCTGTATGTGTGTGCAAAGCATTGTGAAAATATCTCAAATAATAAAGTTATTGTAGAGCTGTGAAATCGCTTCAATCATTTGTAATAACCCTGTATATACAAAACAATAGCAAAGTGATCAGCTCAGAGTGTCTGACTGCTTCACAGATGACTCAGGTTCGATTCCTGGTACTGCCACGGAATTTTTCTTGGTTGGGGAGAATGTAATGTGGAGCATTCAGCCTACTGGTGCACACTGAGGAGCTCCATGAATGAGAAATAAGGCTCCAAAGTTTGGGAAGCTGTCAACGGGGTGTGCTGATCCCAAGTCCATACAGCCTGCTTCTGAAGGAAGCCGTTGGCTGAGGATGACGCCTGACAGATTCAGTAGACGGAGGTTCAGTGTTAACTCAAAAGCACTATGTTCTTTTACGTAAATTGGGTGTCTGTTGCTGAGCAATTTGGGAAGGAAATATTTTGTGATGCAGTCATCCCAGCTATCAGTCTCCGAGGCACAATAACCACATGTAGGGTCTACATCCCCAATACCACTCCAGCTGCATGAAGGTAAAGCCACCCATTCATAGCCTGACTGGTGCGCTGGCCCGCTCGCCAACCCATCTGACTGTGTGTGGGCAATGACAACTGTTTGGCAGACGCTACCTGCCTACACTGATAGTGTGTGAGCTGGTAGGTAGTAGTTGGATCTAGGAGCTAGCGGTTCACTGGCAAACCGATGCTTTTGGACCACAGACCCAAATGCTATAAAATCGGCCACACACAGATGAATGGTGCATGGGGGCTTAATTAAAATAAAGATATAAGAATGCAATGCAAATACTTTTTAATTTACTGTCGCTGTATGTCCGAATACGCTGTTTCGTAAATGGCTGGCCCTGACTAGTTTTAGTACGCAATCTGACTGCTTAGAATGACAACAAAGAATGTAAGGAAATTTCTGTTAGCACAATTAATTAATTAAGTCCCCAGCAACTATAAAACCTACGAAACCAACAAAGCACAAGTGTAGCTGTTCTGTATGTGGTAGTATGACTCAACGCACATCTGGCACGGTTCTTCTTCAACAAGACAAGAATTTTTAAATAGCAATTATACTGACGTGATAAAAGAAAATTAGAAATACTATAATTGTGCAAGAAACCCAGAATTACACTCTAATACAAGAACACACGCCAGATGCTTTGTTGACTGAACCTGTAATGAAGCATTATTCAGGACACACAAATAATAAGAAAATAAAGAACAGTAGTTAGTTACCTTAATTTATATTGACGAAAAGCACTCAGATCATTACAATATCTCCATTGGAACAACATCTGCTATCTCTCCCATCAAATAACTGCATAAACATGGAACAACACTCTCCACTACCGCATCTCACTCTGACTTCAGCTACAAGCAGTGTCCACCACAACTTCTCGGCAAGAACTGCCTGTCGCTGCGTCTCAATAATCACTGCTAGTGGAGGCGGCGGAACAATACTCGCGATTTCTGGCGCTGTGGCTCAGTGTAGCCACCTTTCATATGCCCTTCCCCCACGGGCTAGAATTTGATAGTATTTTTGCCAGCATTGGTGGTGAAAATACCACCAAATTCGTCAAAAAAAATACAGACAAAAATAAAAGATAATATTAATACGTAAGTATCATATAACTAGATAAAATTTTGGCTTTGCACTGACCTTTCAATAGCCTAATATATAAAATACACTAAGCAATACAAATTCTTTCATACATGTGACTTTACATAATAGTTTACACAAGTATTATGTGGTTAAACAGTTCAATCAATAGCGTCAGCAATGACGAATATGTACAGGTAAGAGTCTCATAACTTTTCACAAACAGTAATACACAAAAAATCAGTTTATACAAATTTTCACAACAAGTAGTTGACAGTTCCAGCAGTAGCACCCAGCACTGTTGAGTAGGTGCAGACACCATCAGGTGACATCATTTCAGTAGAAGCAGTCCATCAGTGGCACCCAGCATTGTGGAACAGGTGCAGACTCCAACAGGTGACATCATTTCAGTAGAAGCAGTCCATCAGTGGCACCCAGCAATGTTGAGTAGGTGCAGACTCCAACAGGTGATATCATTTCAGTAGAAGCAGTTCATCAGTGGCACATACCAATGTTGAGTAGGTGCAGACAGCAAGAAGTAACATCATTTCAGTAGAAGCAGTCCATCAATGGCACCCAGCAATGTGGAGTAGGTTCAGACTCCAACAGGTGACATCATTTCAGTAGAAGCAGTCCATCAGTGGCACCCAGCAATGTTGAATAGGTGCAGACTCCAACAGGTGACATCCTTTCAGTAGAAGCAGTCCATCAGTGGCACCCAGCAATGTTGAGCAGGTGCAGACACCAAGAAATGACTTCAATTCAGTAGAAGCAGTCCATCAGTGGCACCCAGCAATGTTGAACAGGTGCAACAGCAACAAGTGACACCATTTCAGTAGAAGCAGTTCCATCAGTGGCACCCAGCAATGTTGAACAGGTGCAGACACCAACAAGTGACATTATTTCAATAGATGCAGTCCATCAGTGACACCCAGTAATGTTGAACAGGTGCAGACACCAACAAGTGACATCATCTCAGTAGAAACAGTCCATCAGTGGCACCCAACAATGTTGAACAGGTGCTACAGCAACAAGTGACATTATTTCAATAGATGCAGTCATCAGTGGCACCCAGCAATGTTGAGCAGGTGCAGACATCAGTCCATAATATTCACTATCACTAATCACACTGTTGATCAGAGTTTATCAGCAGAAATGAAACATGTCCTAGTGGCACCAATCACGTAGAAAAAGTGCAAGTAACAGTCCATAATATTCACTATCACTAATTAGACAGTTCATCAGCAGTAATTAAACATTTCCAGGTGGCACCCATTATGTTGAACAAGTGCAGGTAACAGTCCATAATATTCACTATCACTAATCAGACAGTTCATCAGCAGAAATTAAACATTTCTAAGTGTCACACATCAATTTGAACAGGTGCAGGTGTGAACAACAGTTTGAATGCACACACAATTGCTTTTACAAAATTATTATCAATGCTCTTACACTAAACATACAAATCATAACAAACACACAAATGATGTCAGATAATTGTCATATTAACTGTTACAAGTACACAAACATCAGTAAACCTATAATATTTATGGGTGTCAGTGCAAGCCACTACAAACAAATAAAATAATATTTAGGAGATAGGTGGGTAGGATTAGGAAAGGAAAACACACCAAACACACTCACTCATCTTTCATCCACATTAAGTACTACTGTGTAATTGACTAGTGTTAACTGTGTAAATCCACTTCTGTCAAAATTTCATGTTCATCATGTGTATCAAGTAATAGTGGCAGCAGTGTACAACAGTCAATAATAGTTAAGTCAGCGTCATAGTCATCATGTCAAGACCAATGTTTGCCAAGCCAGATCAAAATGTATGGTTGCTGAACAACTGTCAGTGTGCCAAGATATGCAACTTCCTCTCTCCAAAAAAAAAAAAGAAGTACATACTGCTTAGTGATTTAACAAAGTGTGTGTAGACAATCTTCCTTCCATTTTAGTGTTCTAGTCTGCTATCTTCATCCTCCTTGTTCCATATAGACCAACAACAACAAAAAAAAATTATGCACCTCACTTATTTTACCTCTTATACACCATAACTCCAATCAACTTCATATAATCTCAATACCTCCATAATACCTCTTCAATACGTCGATACATATAAACCTTATTGCCAGTATCATTTCACTTCCATAACAACTCTTTCCTCTAGTCAGTCTCCTCGATCGAGTACAGATAAAATCCTAATGCAAACCTCCTCATCCCATACAATCTGAAGACACACTGTCAACACACAACCTCTGTGTAATCCATCTGACCAAATCTTCTACTCATTATGAATTATAAACAAAGAATGCATACATGACCTCTAACAGACTTAGTTCAAATAACTCTCAGTAATTAAGTACGATTACGGAGTGTGAATGATCCTAATATTTCACAGTGTGTACACCACTTCAAGAATTATGGCAAACAGAAGCAAACATGTGGAGTATTTCTTGTGTCAAGTGTCACTTCCTATTTCAATTGCTCACGAAAAATGCAGTGTAATAACTGTGTTGGTATGTCATGTCGTTAGCTTCCTTCCTATTGGCATACATTTATACAGCTTTCATAAAACCTCCAGCTCATGTGACTTCTATGATATTTCTTGTACTAAAGTCGCTCGTCGAATTACTGCAGTTCATTTTCTTATGTTAAAATATAAAGCACTGAGCGTAAGCAAAACCAGCAACAGCGAGTAAATATACCAGTAGTGAACAGAATGTCAACAAGTGGATGCAGCACAATTTCTATAACGAGGCTTCGCCAAGCGAACAATCCGTAACCCATACCACATCGTAACCCACACTCCATGTCCGTACACTGTACATCAGCATTGCTATATACCAAATTAAAGTATAGTTATTACAACAAGCAGAAATGTGTAAATGTGCAATCCATACGCATAGCAGTAAACATATATCTTACGTACTAAACAGGTCATTAGCATCGTATCTTAATAAGTAAACATGAAGGTGCAAGCAGATAAATCACAAAGTATAACTTACATACCTAACCACATCAGCACAATTAATCAGGTGACAATTATAATTTAAATAAATAAGCACAGCAGGCACATAATAAAAAATATGACATCAGTGAAAAAACAGTGCAGCCAAGCGATGCATAATATACACAAGTAACAATCCAGTTCATTAATATTCATTGTCAAAATCAGTTAACGTACGCAAGCACGTCGCTTCACAAGTAATTTCATTGAACATGTAATTAGCACAAAGTATGAATCACGTAATCGCGAGCAGCAAATTACGTCTAAAGTACGTACCTAAGTGGAAATATGTTACCTGAAAAATAAACTCAATTAATAATTACCTTTTTAGTTTATTACTTTCTTCTTCGAAATGACATTTTTCCTGAAATTTTCTCGATAGCAAGTCGTCTTAACGTCGGACACGCACAGAATTTACCTGAAGTTCTTAAATATTTTATAGAACCGTATCCTGAAAAATACTGAATGTTAATAACAGAATTCATCAAGTCACTATAGCTTTATACTGAATTTAGTCGGAGAAATTAGACTGTGTATTTATTTACGGCTGTCAGTAAATTCGCACTGAGCGCTCGATCAGCTGTAGGCGCGTGACGTAGGAAGTGATTGTTTGCGGTCAACGACTGCCTTGTGCGGCGCGCAGACTTGACTGTTGCTTTGAGTATATGCCGCCGCCAAAACACAGCGCGGTATCCTTGTACTCTCCGTGTGTTTACATACAACTGTTAGTTTCTCAAAAGTATGTCATTCTACAAAAATTTTTCAAAAGTATATCATTCCACAAAAATTTTAACGTTAGATATAAGATGTATTCCCTTAGAGCGTCGTGATTTAAGAGTTTCTACTTCGACAGTGTTATCATGAATAATTTTGCGAATTCTGTATGGACCGTTATAAAGCAGAAAAAATTTCCGACACAAGCCTTTTCCTTTGTGAGACAAACGATGAGCCTTAATTAACACCTTCTGACCAACTGACAAGATTTTTAAACGACCAGGACGCTTAGCAGATTTCTCTCTTCTAGCAGCCGCAGATGCAATATTTTGTAGAGCCAGGTTGACAACTTCAGAATGCCGCAGTTTCCGTGGAGGCGGAAAAGGAACGATTTCAGAAATGCGATTTGTCGGTGCTTTGTTTTTTAATATCAGTATAGGTGGTAAAGAAGTTGAGTCGTTAGGAAGTTCATTCAGAATGTTTTGAAAAATATGAAGATACTGATCCCAAGTTCTGTGATTCTGATGACAATAAAGACGACACAATTTATTGACTTCCTTCATCCATCTCTCTGAAGCGTTAGATTGAGGGTGAAAAAGTGAAATGAAAATTGGTTTAATTTTACGACGCCGTAGAGTACGAAGCCAAATTTTAGAACGAAACTGTGATCAATTATCTGATATAACCTTATCAACATGACCCACTTCTTTAAGAAAATGTTTGATGAAAGCGTTAGATACTGAACGAGCTGTTGCTTTGCGTAAAGGTGTAAAACACACATATTTTGACGTCAACTCCACTGCTACGAAAATGTACGCAAAACCATTAGTAGATCGAACCACTGGACCGAACAAATCAACTGCAGCCATGTCCTTTAATTTTGCTGGAATGATAGGAAACAACGGTGCTCTGTGAGAAACTGTCGGCGGCTTAGCCTTTTGACATAATTTGCATTTGGCAAGAACAAATCGAATACGTTTTTCCATATTATTGAAGTAGCAATTTTCTCGTAATTTATGAAAGCATTTTCTGGGACCAAAGTGTGCATAACTGAAATGCGTATACCAAATCAGCTTATTAACCCACTCATCAGGAATACAAACTAACCAAACAGAGTTGTCGACCGATTTTCGTTTGAAAAGAATGTCATTGCGAACTAAATAATGCTGTCTAATCGCTACGCTTTCCTTTCTCCTCCACTTCTCCTTAATGTCCTTCCAGATTGGATCCTTATTTTGCTCCTTAGCGATGTCCTGGAGCGAAGACGAAATAAAGTTCTCAAACGCAACACCTTGAATATACATCAAACAATAATTGTTTTCCTTGCAGTCCTCTTCAGCACTTTGTTTCAAACCCATAGGTGCACGTGATAAAGCATCGGCAACAATATTTGAAGAACCCTGTATGTAAACAATACTAAAATCAAACTCCTGTAGGTACAACGCCCATCGTGACAATCTGCCATGAGTTAATTTTGTCGACATAAGAAACTCCAGAGCTCGATGATCGGTGTAAACCTTAGTATGTCTGCCAAACAAAAATGTGCGAAATTTTGTAAAAGCCCAAACAACAGCCAAAGCTTCAAGTTCCGTAATCGAATAATTCTTTTCTGATTTCGAGAGAACACGACTTCCAAATGCAATAGTCTTTTGTACTACAGCGCCATTTTCTTCTATCTCTTGAAATAAATGTGCACCTAGGCCTTTGTATGATGAGTCCGTCGCCAAACAAAAATCTTTAGATAAATCCGGGTGTGAAAGAAGTGGAGCAGCAACTAAAGCATCACGAAGTTGTTCAAATTCTGACTGAGCTTCCTCATCCCAACACCAATTAGATTTCTTTCCGGATAGTTCACATAAACGAGGTGTGGCCAAATTGTCCAATCTAACAAAGCGTCTAAGAAAATTACAGACACCAAGGAAACTACGAACATCACGTTTTGTGGTAGGAACAGCATAATTACGAATAGCGTCTAATTTTTCTGGATCAGGAAGAATACCTTCTGTAGAAATAATGTGACCGAGAAATTTCACCTGAGAACGACCAAATTCAGATTTTTCTAAGTTCACCGTAATGCCAACTCTTGCAAAAATACGTAATAATGAATCCAAAATTTTGTTGTGCTCACTCCAAGAAAGTTTAGCAATAAGAATGTCGTCAACATATGAAGTAATATTGTCACGAAGATAAACAGGTAAAATTTCATTTAAGCTGCGAATGAATGCTGCTGAAGATACAGTAAGTCCAAACGGTAATTTCCGAAACTGGTAACAGTTACCAAAGGCTAAAAAGGCAGTATATTTTCTACAATCAGGGTGGAGTTCTATTTGCCAAAAACTTGCGCGCATATCAATCGTGGATAAGACTTTAATTCCATGGAAATGTTGAAGAAGTTCATCTAAATTTTGTGGACGGTCAGTTTCAGGAATGATGATATTATTTATCTGTCTGGAATCCAGAACCAAACGAATTGACCCATCCTTTTTAAGAACAACGTGTAATGGGCTAGTATAAGGACTGACTGCAGGCTCAATAATGCCCTGATCTAACATGTACTGAAGTTCATTCTTAACCTTGTCTCTCTAAGCCAAAGGAATAGCGTACGTTTTCTCGCGAAATGGTGTGTGTTCTTTTACTTTAAATAAATATTGTAAGCCTTGTATAGTTCCCGTGTGATGACTAAACACTGTAGCATGTGAAGTCAAAATTTGGTGCAGCTCTTCTCTTGCAACGTCATCTGGCACTTCAGCTTTCTTAACCTTTTCATTAATTAGTTCTTCGCTATTAATTATATCATCCATCGCGTCTCTGTATCTATTGTCATTGTCATGAATAAACACATTGTCGTCATAATGCTCAACGAAAACATCAGAAGTAAGAAACCTTAAACATTTTGTATCTGACTCAGATCTTGTTAAACACTCGAAAAATTTCAAACATTTCGGCATTCCGGCAACAGTCAAATTCACACTTCCTTCTTTAAAGTTCAAAATTGCCTTATGTGCGTTAAGAAACTCCATACCTAATATAATTTGTGTACTGAGTAATGGAACAATAATAAAATTAGCAGAAAATTCGTATCCTTGACAATTGAAATTTAGGTTGGTCTGTTGTTTAACTTCTACACCTTTTCCAGAAATCGCTCCTCGAATTGTAGTTCTAGAAATAGGTAACTCAGGACAGGCAATCGTTCTTTCACATATACGAAAAACTGATTCACTAATGACATTCAATGGGCTCCCAGAATCTAAAACTGCAGTGAACTTATTCTTACCCACACATACTTCAATAACAGGATGTAAAAATGCGTCTACATTATTTTCCTTTTCGTCTAACAAAATGTCTCTCATGTCTTCCAGGCGTACGTAGTGTAAAGTCGTAGTGTCATTACTTTCTGAACCGTCTATATTGCTGCCAGAAGCCGAAGCTGCTAGTCATTGTCGATTGTTTGCGTCACGTCTTTGATTATTCGCGTCATTTCGCGGATCCATTTCTACGATTTGCACTTGTCTCTCTGAAGTTCTGTCACGTGGAGGATGCCAATTAGGTCCCTCCTGTCTGTTAGATACAAATTCTTGGTTGTGTATGTTATTAAAATTTCTGTTTTCCTGTCTGTCTGCATAGCTACTTCTTGTGTAATTTCGACTGTCACTTCTGAAATTATTGTTGTATCTACTACCCGGATTATTTCTGTAGTAAGAATTTCTATTGCTGTTTGAATAATTTCTGTCTTGATAATACCGATTACTGTTTCCGTATGATTGATCATTCCGGTACGAATTACCGTTATTATAATCGTCTGTGTAATTTCTGTTAGAACGTCTGTTATTGTCATAAGGCTGGTATCTATTGTCCTGTCTGTTACGTCTGTCATTGTCAAAATTACCCATATAACGCCCGTTCCGATCACTATTCCTTTTCTCTGAAAATCTATTGTAATTACTGTTACTGAAAAAGTTACAAGGAGTCCCGTCGTCGTTGTCATACTCAAGTTCTTGCAACAAAGTCTTAAAAGTCTCAATGTCGTCTTTACATCTTCCAGCTAAAGCAATTTGTCTTATGGATTGTGGCAGCTTAGTTAAACAAATGCGAATTAATTCAGTCGGGCTATAAGGGTTGGAAAGGAACTGATTCTTTCGAATCATGTCTTCAAAATATTCCGCTGGCGTGCGGAACTCAGACTGTTTGAAATTACGCTGCATAATAAGACTGTGTTTGACTCTGTCTTGCGTGTTTTCGGACCAATATGCCGATAGAAATGCATGATAAAAATCATTCAGATTATTACAATCTCTAATGAGTGCGCGCATCCGCGTCGCCGGTTCGTTTTCTAAATACCCACACATAAATTCCAGTTTGTGACTTAGTGGCCAATTTGGTGGAAGTGCGTACATAAATTGATCTAACCATGTACATGGATGTATGTCATTCTTAGAATTGCGGAAGATCTTAAATTTCCGAACAGTCAAAAAGTGTTTATAGTCAAAGTTTTCGCCTCGTGGCGACAAAGACCTACCGCGTCTGTCCCAGTCCCAATGTCGATTATTGTCAAGTTCGCGCGCCTGGCGCTCTCTTGTTGCATCCCGTAAATGAAACAAATTATTTTCTTCAAACCCCTCTGCTATCTGTGATTCCAAATTTCTTTTGCTGTCTTTTCCTACAATTTCGCCTTCGATTTGTTTGACTTGCTTTCGTAATGCCTCAACTTCCCTTTTAACGTGTTTATTACATTTTCCCTGATTTTCAACATGCTTATTTATGTTCTGGTACTCTTCGGTTTCTGCAAATGGCAATGGTGCTGTATCATCTGAATCTCTGTCCCCATTTAAACTAAGACTTGTCAATTTATCTGAAATCTCCTCAACTCTTTCCGATAAATCACCTATTTGTTCTTTCTGTTTATTTACGTCTTCCGTAAGTGTCGCGACTCGGGTTTCAGTATTAACACATTTAGTAGTTAACTGTTCATACTGTTGTGTTAGGTTATTTAATCTGTCATTTGGTACAGATTCCTCGAGTCTCTAAAATATTTCTTCCTTATCTTTTGCACGTTGTAAATTTAACTCTGAAAATTTCTGTACTATCACGCGATCTCTTTCTTCCTGTTCTCTATCCTGTTCCCTTTGTCTAATCTCTACTGCAACTAATCTATTATTGTGAGCATTCAAAATCGGTTGTACTTCTTCTCTGATTTCTTTCTTTAATTCATCTTTCATATTTTTGAAACATGTCCCTATTCGTGAATCTAACCGTGTTTCCATTGTCCCCATCTGCGTTTTAATTCAGATCTAAACTGCAATCCCAGTGAGTCTAACCGTGTTTCCATTGTTCCCATATCAGTTTTAATTGTTCCTATCTCAGTTTTAATTGTTCCTATATCTGTTTTTAATTCAGATCGTAACTGTGATCCCACATTTAATATAGCACTCATCAACTGCTCCATAGTAACTGTTTCAAAATTCTTTTCACCCCTCACATTTCCCACAAAACCAGCTTCCTTCTGCATAGCCAGAAGGCCATCTGTGTTCGATACTATTCCAGAATCTTCTGTCGTTAATCTCGGATTCTGTGAATTTTCTGATTGAGAAAAATTTTGAAATGGTTCCGGACTATTTTCCCGACTTATTACATCGTTTTCCACTTCATTATTCATCACACTGTTCTCCTGTGTTGGCGAGTTCGCCATGTTAACAATTTCGTCATTCTCACTATCCATCATTTTTGCCTTTTTCATAGATCGCGTAATCATTTACAAAACATACAAAGCTCGTCACTATATGAAAATTGCACACAATGACACTTTATCTCCAACAATATCAATCACACGAAATGCTTCCTTCAAACACGATTAACGAACAATTGAAGAATAACAATCACCAAATCTACACATGTAATACAAACTACAATTACTAAACTACAAATTACTACAACAATACTACTGTCTACTATTTTTACAATCAGAAGAATTCCAAGGGACGATCCGAGGCAGCGGTCGCCACGTGCATGGGGGCTTAATTAAAATAAAGATATAAGAATGCAATGCAAATACTTTTTAATTTACTGTCGCTGTATGTCCGAATACGCTGTTTCGTAAACGGCTGGCCCTGACTAGTTTTAGTACGCAATCTGACTGCTTAGAATGACAACAAAGAATGTAAGGAAATTTCTGTTAGCACAATTAATTAATTAAGTCCCCAGCAACTATAAAACCTACGAAACCAACAAAGCACAAGTGTAACTGTTCTGTATGTGGTAGTATGACTCAACGCACATCTGGCACGGTTCTTCTTCAACAAGACAAGAATTTTTAAATAGCAATTATACTGACGTGATAAAAGAAAATTAGAAATACTATAATTGTGCAAGAAACCCAGAATTACACTCTAATACAAGAACACACGCCAGATGCTTTGTTGACTGAACCTGTAATGAAGCATTATTCAGGACACACAAATAATAAGAAAATAAAGAACAGTAGTTAGTTACCTTAATTTATATTGACGAAAAGCACTCAGATCATTACAATATCTCCATTGGAACAACATCTGCTATCTCTCCCATCAAATAACTGCATAAACATGGAACAACACTCTCCACTACCGCATCTCACTCTGACTTCAGCTACAAGCAGTGTCCACCACAACTTCTCGGCAAGAACTGCCTGTCGCTGCGTCTCAATAATCACTGCTAGTGGAGGCGGCGGAACAATACTCGCGATTTCTGGCGCTGTGGCTCAGTGTAGCCACCTTTCAATGGGTATGGGTAGACAGCAGGGGGAACGTCAGCCAACTGGTTGTGCTGTATTTGGGGGTCTTTAGCCGCTCATTAACGGGCCCATTCAGTTATTTACAACAAATTTCGTAAGTCAATACATATACTGTGAAGCAGTAGTCAAAATGCCCTACTCCTTCAACAGACATTTACAAGTTGCTAATTGATGGGCACCACATGTTTTTCATACAGCAAGTTTTCGAAAAATTAAAATTTTCTATCTTAAAGATGAGTCATTCCAGAATGTTATTGCATTTGAGCTTACTGAATGAAAGTACACAAAACATGTTAACTTATTTATTTGTCCCTCCCCACGATTCTAAGTGCAAATGTAGCTGAACTGAATGTTTTACGAGTTCAAAAATGTTTCCACCTAGTTATTATTTCCCCAGGATGTTTTACATTTATCAGTTCTGTAGTTCCTCTAGATGAGCAGAATTTAAAACGTTGTATCTTTCTGAAAGTGAGAATCATACAACTTGAAAAAAAAAGAAAACCACTCAGTAATATCTGCAAGAATATTATTGACCATTTTTTCCTTTGTTGTATGTATATTTCGATTGGTTACTAGTATCACTCGCAAAAATAAGTAAGTGTGCAAGTTTATGGTAGCTGGAAGGTCGTTTACTTATGTGAGACGTAACAGTGGACGTAAGACTGAATCTTGTGGGACATCTATAAGTGTTTCCTACGCTCTCAGAAGAAGCTTACCTATTTTCCTTCCCTTAGAGTAGTGTGATTGTACTGTGCAAATTCAACTGTCGTGGCTGAAGGTGCATGTTCCCCTGACTTATAGCAATGTTATTTGTTTTTTCCAAATTTATGGAAATCGGTATATATTCTGTATTCTGAAATGCATGTCCCAGTTCCGTAACACGGAAGCCCCTTCCGCCAGCGTCACACTGGAGGCTTTCGTGCATTGAAAATTGGTGTACGCCCAGTGCACCCTCGGGTTATTCCCGCCTGCCTCCAGACCTCCACGCCCACAGCGCCCATAATTCTACTGTGCAGTTACCGGCCGCACGCACGTTCTGATAAGACCAGCGGTCGATTCCTGCTCCTCTCGCCAGCACAGCACCGACAACGGCCAATCACAGACGGTCTGGCTCTCTCCAACTCTGCCAGAGAGCGCGAGCGAATAGGGCGCCAGGCCTCGAGTAAATCACGAGCTACGAACGGGCTCCCCCGGTTTAACAAGCGGCCGCCGAGACCATGTATTATTTATCGGGGCACCTTCGGATGGAGATTCGTAATTACCGACGGGTCTGTGCGATAACCCGGTCCGCCCAGTGGCCGCGCCCGTGTTATACGGGGCTGCACGAGGAAACGACCGTGCCGAGTGTGCTATCGCGGACCGCGGAATCTCGCATTCGTACCTCGCGCTCAGGCGCTGCGGGTGTAATTTTGTGAAAATGAATGCGGCTGCTTCGCAGGTGCATTCTTATTTCTGCCTAATAACTCCCAGCGCTCTAGTTCTGCGTTTGAACGAGGAATCGTAATGCCAAGTGGCTCTGCAGATATTACAGTGGCGTGATCACAGTTTCAGAGATTGTTAACTTTTTATCAGGTTTGTTACGATTTGGAAACGAAAGGAACATGTGTATAAAGTTAACAGATTAAAAAAGGTAGCACACTACAGTGCCTGTATCTCAGATTTAGAAAACCAGAGGTGTGGGCCCTCACTCAACCTCCAGACAAATGCAGAATTGCGGAGGAATACCGATAAACTCAGCAGAAATATTGCGAATAACATTCACTGCCTGACAAGGAAGAGAGATCAGTCCAAGTACCCAGAAGAGGAAGAGGAAATGAAGTTTCGCGTGCTGAGAGAGTATGTGATGTTTATATCAGTCATCACACAATCGAGTCAAATTTACGAAGAATTTGGCAGTGTGAGCCCACTTATCAGTATGACGTGATGTCATACTTGGGTCGGATGCCCGCACTGATTCGGTTGGTTACATATCATAAAGCCGTTGTGTCATCTCCCGAGGTGAGCTGGCCCACAGCTATTGTAACTGGTCCTTGCCATGCTGGATACGGGCACTGGGACTGAGTTGATGTCCTAGCTCTTCCCGAACATCTTCCGTCAGGGGCATTTCGGAGTATCTTGGTGGCCACCGAAGAACCTCAGCACATCATCACGCACAGAGTTGAGAGGGACTCGTGTCATGTGCCGAGGATAATTGTTGTGTTGACTGTTCATGCATGTCCTCCACGTGCTCATGCAATCTAACATCGAGCCTTTGTCACATCTGAGTGTCCCACAAATCTGGGTATTACCAACCTGCCAAACGGAGGTACATTTCAGACTCTACAGGGTGTTGATAAAACTGACTCACACAACTACACGGCATCTACATATCCTTCAGAATGATCACTCAACTTCTGACGCCGTTCACGCTTCTGATATACCATACCAAGCATGGTAACAACATTTGTTACGAACATCACTAACGTATTCTGGTGGCCGTTCTACACATCACAGGGAATCGCAACTGCATGCATTTACATACCACCGTTGGTGTGGCCGTATACGAATTTAAACTGACATCCGTCCATGTCTTCTGGGTGCTTCACTTTTCTTGTCAGATATTTCTTGCAAAAATGTTGTTTTCCAATTGAATATACGATGGTATTAGTTTTCTTTAGTACTGATACTATTCATTACTTCGACGTAAAATTTGAAATCAAAACACACTTGCAAACGTCTTTCAAGCAGCCCTACACAAAATTGATAACTTTAAAAACCTCGTAATTTTGAGAAAGAATCTACCAGCACAATTGTTATGCTACACCATTGTTTTTAGGAAGTCATTAAAAATGGATCATAGAATCTGTTGTGGCTGTGCCCTCTTGTAATGTTTTGTGGTTTCTGGCTGGATGATAAGAGGGTTGTATGATAGGTGGGTGGCCGGTTTCGTCTCACAACAACACAAAATACACACGTGGTTAAAATAAACTTTATTACAGGAACCAATTGATTGCTGAACTTCAGTGATGTCCAATCTGAAGTTCTGTGGTTAACAGCAATCAAATAACATGTACTGATTCTTGAATCTTGTCCGTATCCATATCACAAATATGTACAATCTAACGCCCCCTCACAATAGCTAAAGTGCGAAGAGACGACTATCACTGTGGAAGACTAGAGCACAATGCGACGTATTGAGGTGCTATGCGAACTGAGTTGCGATGCGACGTACTCAGGTACTGCCTGAGGGATTGACACGGCTCGGTCGGCACACTGCCCACGTGGCGTAGCCCGAGGGCGCGTCTTAGTCTTCTCTTGTCATAGGCACGCCTAGTTCAGTGTTTCCTAGTGCCGAAGGCGTACGCCGGCATACAACCCATCACAAGAATACCATACTACCACCGAAAATATCATTCACTTTTGTTTTTCAGTCTCTGCTTCCTTCTACTATCTTATCCTACACTGTCAGTATAAATCGGCGTATGTTCCGTTCTTACAAAGAATCGTTAAAACCATTTAACAAAAGATCATTTTCATCAGAAGGTGCAATAGCATTTCTTACACAAGAACACTTTTGTTCCTTTTGTTAACAACACTTCGTGCTATCTTAAAATCAGGAAACACACTTCTTAACATAGCTGTCAAATGGTCAGTTGTTTCAAAACGAATCTCATGAGCTGCTAGGAATGCAGCAACTTTAAACTAGGCTTCCATAGTTTGTCGAGTGTTGTCGTGCATTTAGACAAAAACTTTTCAAATGACGCGCATGATTTTTCAGTGATCCACTCATTTTATTAATATGCGTTTTCGATCGGTTGTGTTTCTATAATACAGTTGCAGTAGCTCCTCTACAGTCGTAACAGTATCTGCAGTTTGCCTTACACCAATTATTAGGGTACTTTGCTATCCATGAACGAAATGTTTGTTTTCCCTCCCATGCAGTGCGACATTGTTCAAGCTTTTGCTGAGGTTTCCCAGTTTTTGGCAAATGACCTCTTCGTATATTCTTTTTCTTGAGTAGGAACATGACACATAACTTCATCACTACCTAACACTATTTTACATATATCTTCGTCAACCCTTAGAATTACACCCTCTTAATAAATTACACATAATATTAATGTGATATGCTGGGTAATGTGATATGCTGTCTGACAAGGCGTGGTAGTACCGAAGTAGAGCACGAAGAGCTGAGAACGATCGTTAAGGAATTCACAACTGAGCTGCCAGTAGAACCACGTGCAATGACAAATCATACGCTACAGGAAGCGCATAGCCGAAAACCATTTTTAGTTCAGTATTCAAGTATTAAGCGGAACTGTAATTTTTGCACAAATCTGAAATTATCCTTACTGCACAACAAGGTGCCTGTGACGCTCGTGCATCGGAAGACACTAAACTAAATACTCTTAACGTGAGAGTAGTTTCTTGTTGTCCCAGAGCTTCGTAATTGCTTGGTAGTAACCTAGAAACTTGCGCACAGTTCGTTTCGCTACGATTTCTCGCTCGAAAAGTATAAATCCAAGAAATATATTGTCGCGTTTTAAGCCTTCACAAAGTAAGGCACCTGCTTTGAGATTATGATACATGTTTTATCTTCACCATACACGTAATGGCTCTCCACACACGAGCGCAAACGGTGTTATTCCCATCCTTCAAATTCGATTGTATGATTCGACTGCATATAAACAAGTATTTATCCACAACATAAATATAAACACTGTTGAAAAAGTTTCACCTGCAAGAATGCTTTAAAAAACAGGGTGATCAAAAGTCAGTATACATTTGAAAACTTAATAAATCACGGAATAATGGAGAGGTACAAATTGACACACCTGCTTGGAATGACATGGGGTTTTATTAGAAGCAAAAAAATACAAAAGTTCAAAAAAATGTCCGACAGATGGCGCTTCATCTGATCAGAATAGCAATAATTAGCATAACAAAGTAAGACAAAGCAAAGATGATGTTCTTTACAGGAAATGCTCAATATGTTCACCATCATTCCTCAACAATAGCTGCAGTCCAGGAATAGTGTTGCGAACAGCACTGTAAAGCATGTCCGGAGTTATGGTGAGACATTGGCGTCGGATGTTGTCTTTCAGCATCCCTAGAGATGTCGGTCGATCACGATACACTTGCGACTTCAGGTAACCCCAAATTAATAATCGCACGGACTGTGGTCCGGGGACCTGGGAGGCCAAGCATGACGGAAGTGGCGGCTGAGCACACGATCATCACCAAATGACGCGTGCAAGAGATCTATCACGCGTCTAGCAATATGGGTTGGAGTGCCATCCTGCATAAACATCGTACGTTACAGCAGGTGTTTATCAGCCAGGCTGGGGATGATGCGATTCTGTAACATATCGGCGTACCTCTCACCCGTCACGGTAGCAGTTACAAAACCAGAATCACGCATTTCCTCGAAGAAAAAAGGCCCGATGACGGTAGATGTCGTAAATCCAATCCATACCGTGACTTTCTCGTCGTGCGATGGAGTTTCCAAGACAGTTCTAGGATTTTCGGTATCCTAAATTCTGCAGTTGTGGGCGTTGACAGACCCTCGGAGCGTGAAATGAGCTCCGTCGGTCCACAACACGTTACTCAACCAATCGTCATCTTCCGCCATCTTTTGAAACGCCCACACCGCAAATGCCCTCCGCTTCACTAAATCGACAGGTAACAGTTCATGATGCCGATGGATTTTGTACGGATAGCATCGGAGGGTACGCCTAAGTGCCAACCAAACAGTAGTGTATGGGATGCCGGTGCGACGTGCGACTGCACGAGTGCTGACTTCCCCGTGCATAGACGAACCCGCTACAGTCTCCTTTTCTTCCTGAACTGTCTCAGCAGCATTACGCCTTGTGCTCGGTCGGCCACTACGGGGTCTGTCGTCTAAACAACCCGTGGCTTCGAACTTTGAATTCATTCTCGCCACAGCTGCATTTGTCAACGGACCTTTACCCGTTCGAATCCCCTTCCTATGGCGATAGGATCGTAACGCTGAACTAGCACATTCCCCATTCTGATAATCAGCTTCACTAAAAGTGCCTTTTCAGGTAACGCCAACATGCTGCGACTGCTGGCGCATCAGATTCTCTCTCTCATTACAGCTCCTATTATACACGATTGTCATGCGCAGTCACTGACGTTTTGCTGTCCAACGCCATCTGTCGGACATTTTGTGAACTCTGTTTTTTTTTTTTGTTCTAATAAAACGCCATGTCATTCCAAGCGTGTGTGTCAATTTTTACCTCTCTGTCTACATTATTCCGTGCTTTATTAAGTTTTCAAATTTATACTCACTTTTTGATCACCCGGTACAACAATTAGTTTCTTTAAACGCGAAAGGAAAGCTTTAAACTGTATATTAGTTCAAAAAATTAATAGTTGTTACACTTTGAATGCGCGTGTCACGAAGTTTGTTTTTCGTTCGCTTCTGCTATCTGTATGTTCTGTAATCAAAGATTAATGCAGCCTCGTGACCTGAAGCTGGTATGGCACTGCGATCTCTGTTAAGTGCATTAAATATGGTGACTTCTCTTGCTTCATCAAAAGGTACTTCGTAGTCAAAATTATTGATGAGGCTACGTGGCTAATAGTTTTCTGTAATGTAGCAGTTACTGGAAATCAAAAGTGTGTAGAACAGACGAGATGGAGGTTAAATATAAAACGATTTCTTTCATTCTTTCATATAAGATCATACATTCAGATTGCGTATTTTTCCTTCTACAGGACTATTTATGTAAAAGTCCTCCCAAATCGTAACATTCTTTGTTCCAATAATTGTGGGAAACAATAAACATGCTCTGTAGGAGTTGCTTGTTAGACATCGCAACTCGACCTCCGGCCGTCTGCACACACTCACCACGCCGATAATAATTAATGCTTAGTGTCTTTTCTTAAAGTCTCTTTAAACACACCCTGTAGCAGTCAGTTCTCAACATTAAATTTCAAGCTCCGACAGTCTGCACTCACTTTAAACCGCAATCCACACCGTTAATTAATCTTTAGTGTCTTGTGCTGCAACTTTCCGTGCATCTCACGAATCGTGCCACCAGCCAGTTCAATAAACGCCATTTCTCCTGTGTGCTTCGACACACTGCGTTCACTTCAAACCACATTCCTCACAGTACTATACTGTCATATTGTACAACTTTTTGTACATATGTTGCGAAACAAACCGCCACACAGAGTAAGAAACCCCAACACCATTTTCCACGAACTACTGTCCTTCAACTCTCTTCCTTTCCCCGCTACTCTGTTTTTAGTTGTATGTAATTTCTCTTGATAATGCACTGCAATTTCAAATCACAAACATGTACAACATTTACACACAGGAATAAAATTGGCATGTTTCAGGTAACATAAATAATTTAAAATTAAAAAGTACACAAATACACTCGAAAAGAAAAATTACATCTCAAAAAGTCTGTCGGTAACAACCTTATGTCATATCTCACACGGAAAAGAATTTTGTTTACAATTCCGTATAAAACATTTATAGCACAGATGAGCACTTCATTTGAACCCAGATTTTGAGGCGAGAATACCGAAAGGTCATACGTGGCTGTGAAACCTGGAAACAAGGGCGGGTGGTGTGCTGTTTAGAATCACAGCCCGGTCACTTTCCTTTACGTCACAGCCGACATATGAGCAGACGCATTGTCCTGCTGTAAAAGACTTTTCTTCGCAGTTCGTCGCCACTTCTGCTTCAATCACTGTGAACGACGATTAGGACCTAACGTCTCGTCATCGACGAGTTCATTTGAGTAAGAGTGCAATTTAGGACTGGATAATCGTGATGAGGGAAATGACCTATGTCGTTTCCAGAGGGACCGTCCTGGCATTCGTCTTTATCGACTTATAGGAACCAAGGGAAACATAACTACGGTATAGAAATTCTAACGCTGCTTCTCTTTAATGTGAACTTACTGTGATAACCACTTGACCATCGCACTCGGTAAACGGTACAATAAGAACAGGTAATGTAACTCGTTAACTATCTTTCCGTTTCCAGATAGTCAAACATGACCATACCCAGGAAATAAAAAAAAAAAGCAATCATTTGTGCCGTTGATAAAACAGCCTGCGATCAGTGTTGTAATAGAAAGCACAGATTAGTGTGAGGTAAAAAACAGACCTTGAAGCAATGGAAAGGAGTACTAAAGGATCAATTTACAAGCATGTTTATCACCATACCTACAACCGAATCCATGCTTTGAAGCTCCGCCATCACTGTATCCTGCCAACCCAATGACGATATCAGACTCGACGGAACCAGGTTACCATGGGTTAGCAGTGTGACATATCTATGACCAATAATATCAGATGACAGAGATACAGATATCGGATAATCATATGTTGGAATAAATGTTGCACATTCATTAGCAGGTTTGTGACGGAAAAATGTCTTAGAACGAGTATAAAAAGGAGTCATCGGACCAGCAACTACCTGTGGCATTTGAGGTATGGGCTACGATAAAAACACGTGAGTCAAAACTACATTAGTCAGAGATGGTTTGTTGCGGTGTTTCTGTGCAGTCAGCCTTAAGGACATGCTCCGTAAACGATGAGTGCTATGAAAGTAGCATCCAGTACGTGTAACTGAATCCAGATTTGAAGGTAGGGCCACATCTTAATGGAGACCACACGACTACATTAAACATTGGGTCATCTCTGTCCGTGGCACATTCGAACCGATGCTGTTCGTAGAGTACGAGGGTATTTCGGAAAGTAAAGATACACCGTACGCCAGAGGAACAGAAGAGTTTTGGCGAGCAAGTTGGCAACAGTGGTGTTATCCTTGAACCGTTAGCTTTCTCCTCGCGGCCGTTCGGCAGTTGAACGTTGCTTCTGGTTGGAGTAGGTCGTGTTTAAAATGGCTGCGCCGATTCAGAATCCCGCCAAATGCGAAGTGCGCTCCGTCATACGTTTTCTTCCTGCAAAAGGTCAGCGACCAGCGGATATTCACAAAGGAATTGTTTCTGTTTATGGGAACATTATGAATCGACAAAATGTAACGAAATGGTGTCGTCATTTCTCTGAAGGTAGGACCGATGTTCATGACGAACAAAGAGCAGGTCGCCCACCTGTGATCTCTGATGCCCTTCTTCGGAGACCGGAGGAAGCAATTCGTGCGAATAGACGTCTCACATTGAAAGAATTGCTTCAGATCATACCGGACGTGTCAATGACAACTCTTTCTGACGTTGTAACTGTCAAGTTAGGGTACAGGAAATTGTGTGCGCGCCGGGTTCCAAAACTGTTAACGGAAGAACACAAAAGGAAAATGATGGGCTTGGCATTCGAATTCCTCACACGCTATGCTGAAGCAGGTGATGAGTTCCTTGATCACATTGTGACAGGTGATGGGACGTGGGTTTATCACCATACACCTGAATCCAAGCAACAATCGATGCAATGGCGCCATTTGAATTCACCAAAAGCCAAGAAATGCAAAACGTCGATTTAAGCGAAGAAAATAATGGCTTCTGTTTTTTGGGACAAGCAAGGCATTCTTCTGTTGGAATTTATGCCTCCTGGAACGACAATTAATGATGCTGCATATTGCCAGACTCTGAAACGTCTTCGAAGGGCAATTCAAAACAAACGCAGGGGAATGCTGACAAGTGGAGTCCGCTTGCTTCATGACAACGCTCGGCCTCACACAGCGCTCGTAACTAAAGCACTACTCAAACAATTCAAATGGGACGTATTGGACCATCCGCCATACAGCCCAGACCTTGCGCCCACCGACTTCCATGTCTTCCGTTACCTGAAGTCACATCTTGGTGGAAAATCATTCCACGACGATGAAGAGATCAAAGATGAAGTTGAAATGTGGTTCCAACAACAGGCGGCAACCTTCTATAACTGTGGGATACAAAAGCTTGTGCACCGACTTAACAAATGTTTGGATAACGGGGGTGATTATGTCGAAAAATAACAAATAATCCAGTTAATAAGATGTAACTGACGTTTTCTAAATAAATGCTCTATTTAAGGACTGCGAGCCATTGTATCTTTACTTTTCGAAATGCCCTCGTATATTGGTACTGGATGAACCCACCTACCACCACTGCATTAGTTGATTTCCATTTTCTGCATCACTGAAGAAGCGGGTGGACTATTGGTCATCTACGAATGATGACTAGTTTCAAGATGCTGGAGTAATATTTAGTTACAAAATACTGAATGGCTTATGACATACCTTCCCTGATGGAAATTGTGCTTAGGTGAGGTAGTGGAACAAATATTTAACGAAGCCTTAAGACTATTTCGAACGGTAATGGATATACTGGCGCAATACAGGGGATTAAAACTTGTTGGACTGTTGCAGAACAGTATACTTTTAGCAGCGCAGCATAAATTTGTGATCTTATCAGGAGTTAGAGGAGGGAACTTAGAAAATATGACACCAACCTAGGGCACACGATGTGATCATTTTGATTATTACAACAGACGACACTGGGTAGCCCGTTGTTGCGAAGTCGACTCATCTAATAAATCCTTGTCACATTATTGACGCCAGTAGTAATGCGGAGTCTAAATTTCTGTCAACGTTTATCGAGTGTTTCTCTTGAGCTGAGTGGCCATGTGCACTGGCTGTCTCTAATACCTGATGCGGTGCCAACCCAAGGATCTAGCAGGTGTTGGCATAGGTGTTTCCAGACACTGGTATTCCAGGGTTTTATAGCCATGTTCAGTTATCAAATAGACACCTGATTCTCCTCCTTCGTGGCGAGATAATTTAGAAACATTTGAAAACGTGTTCGTGTTTGTATCGTTTGCTCTGGGTGTCAATGAGGGAACTCTCCATATCTAGAATATTAACTTTCAAAAGAAATGAAATGTTTCTTCATCACTCACAAGAATTTCTCCGGCCGGAGTGTCCGAGCGGTTCTAGGCGCTACAGTCTGGAACCGCGTGACCGCTACGGTCGCAGGTTCGAATCCTGCCTCGGGCATGGATGTATGTGGTGTCCTTAGGTTAGTTATATTTAAGTAGTTCTACGTTCTAGGGGACTGATGACCTCAGAAGTTAAGTCCCATAGTGCTCAGAGCCGTTTGAACCATTTTGAACAAGAATTCCTTCCGGCAAGCCGTAATCGTCTTCTTGGTATCATCAGGACTCAGTTACTGTACCTGATTAAGTTTCTATGGGATATACGAGTACTCTAATCGCTAATGTAGAATTTTATTTACTACTGATGTAGGTAACTGAAGCTGTTGAGTGGACGTTTGCACCACTTTCTTTTGTCTCCACAAGAAGCTTTGGTAGAACACGTTGAGTTTATCGTCATTTGAATTAGACGCTCAATCGCTTGCAATTCCTATTTTTGTATTATTGTAACTTTCTCACTGACGTCACAACCGTAATACGACTACCGAACTGAAGTTGCAGTCTTACTTCGGAGCTGACTTACAGACTTCCACGGGGTGTACACGTTGTTCGCCGTCATGTTCATGTGCTGTGAGGCACGACCTTTGATGAGACGGGTGGACGACAGGAATCTGTCAGTCACATGCTCACACGTATTTCCACAAGCTATCAGATGGTAGATTTGTGGGAACGCATGACGAAGTCGTACAGAGGAAGACAGGAACATTGTACTTCGTTATTTGCTGCACACCCACCCCTTTTGATATGGGAAGATCTTAGCAAACTATGCCAGGTGTCTCTTGAAATGCACCTGTTACATCTACATCTACATCTACGTCCATACTCCGCAAGCCACCTGACGGTGTGTGGCGGAGGGTACCTTGAGTACCTCTATCGGTTCTCCCTTCTATTCCAGTCTCGTATTGTTCGTGGAAAGAAGGATTGTCGGTATGCCTCTGTGTGGGCTCTAATCTCTCTGATTTTATCCTCATGGTCTCTTCGCGAGATATACGTAGGAGGGAGCAATATACTGCTTGACTCTTCGGTGAAGGTATGTTCTCGAAACTTTGACAAAAGCCCGTACCGAGCTACTGAGCGTCTCTCCTGCAGAGTCTTCCACTGGAGTTTATCTATCATCTCTGTAACGCTTTCGCGATTACTAAATGATCCTGTAACGAAGCGCGCTGCTCTCCGTTGGATCTTCTCTATATCTTCTATCAACCCTATCTGGTACGGATCCCACAATGCTGAGCAGTATTCAAGCAGTGGGCGAACAAGCGTACTGTACCCTACTTCCTTTGTTTTCGGATTGCATTTCCTTAGGATTCTTCCAATGAATCTCAGTCTGGCATCTGCTTTACCGACGGTCAACATTATATGATCGTTCCATTTTAAATCACTCCTAATGCGTACTCCCTGATAATTTATGGTATTAACTGCTTCCAGTTGCTGACTTGCTATTTTGTAGCTAAATGATAAAGGATCTATCTTTCTGTGTATTCGCAGCACATTACACTTGTCTACATTGAGATTCAATTGCCATTCCCTGCACCATGCGTCAATTCGCTGCAGATCCTCCTGCATTTCAGTACAATTTTCCATTGTTACAACCTCTCGATACACCACAGCATCATCTGCAAAAAGCCCCAGTGAACTTCCGATGTCATCCACAAGGTCATTTATGTATATTGTGAATAGCAACGGTCCTATGACACTCCCCTGCGGCACACCTGAAATCACTCTTACTTCGGAAGACTTCTCTCCATTGAGAATGTCTTGCTGCGTCCTGTTATCTAGGAACTCCTCAATCCAATCACACAATTGGTCTGATAGTCCATATGCTCTTACTTTGTTCATTAAACGACTGTGTTGCTACATGTGACTGACCATCGATATTTTCAGTTCACTAGGGTTAAGTACCACTGCATGACTCTGCTGTGACGTTCTGCCATGTGCACCAGCCACTGCACTTTGAAAGGAATTGTATATCTGTGTGTGCTGGTCAAGGGCTGAATTATCCTTGTCCATTGAAGTTGTAGTCAGGTTCCGCCCAGGTGATGGTCCTTGTAGGTCTCAGTTCTGTTTGAGTATTTAGTATGTCTATGTATCTTTAGAGTACTATCTTACTTACAAAATTTATGCAAGGCCACCTAATATTACAGAGATGCTTTATGAACTGAAATGGGAATCCTTGGAGGGAAAACGATGTCATTTTCGTGAAACACAAATGAGAAAAATTTGGACAACAGACATTTGCGGCTAATTGCAGAACTATTCTACCGCCACGAACGTCCATTTCGCGTAAGGACCGCAAAACAAGATAAGAGAAATTACGGCTCGAACGGAGGCATGTAGACCATCGTTTTTCCCTCGCTCCATTTTCGTGTGTAACTGGTAAAAGGTACTCTTCGCTGTGCACCACATGGTAGCTTGCGGAACACATATTTAGATGTAGAATTAAATGTAGAGGCCAAAAATATAAAAAAAATATAAAAATCTGTTATCAGGATCATTATTTTCATCTCTATTAGCATCACTATCATAACAATAAGTCTGTGACATGACTGTCACGTGTCTCTATTGTTTCATTTTTCTGCCACTGTTCCATTGTTATTTTATTGACAGTGAAACCTTCCCGTCTCCTCTATATCTCTTTTGTTGTTACGCAACCTTCCCTTCTCCAATAACCTATGAAACCTTCCCTTAGAATTCTACCTCTTACTTAATAATAACAAATGAAATTTTCCCTTTGATATTTATTCTCTTTCTCAATCTTCGCATACAAATTTAAATGCTGCTTATTAAAAGTTATTTTCTGATTATTTCGACGAAACACAGAATGTGTCGTCGTCGTGGCCCTCAGTCGTTACCTGCAATAACCCAAAACGGTTCCTTACCTTTTTTACTGTTACCGGACCGCCATCTGACTGCTACATCGAACTGCGACATGAATATACTTACTCTGTTTTACTATACTTCAGCCGGCCGCGGTGGTCTCGCGGTTCTAGGCGCGCAGTCCGGAACCGTGCGTCTGCTACGGTCGCAGGTTCGAATCCTGCCTCGGGCATCGATGTGTGTGATGTCCTTAGGTTAGTTAGGTTTAAGTAGTTCTAAGTTCTAGGGGACTGATGACCACAGCTGTTAAGTCCCATAGTACTCAGCCATTTGAACCATTTTGAACTATACTTCATTAGCTGCTGGTGGGCTGTCATAATAAGTGGCTGTATTTATTACCAAAGCTGACGTTATTTTTTAATAGCAAAGCTGACGTTATTCTTTAATTAATTTGACTGAAGTTACGTAATTCGTAGTTAAACGTTTTCTTGACAACAATAAAATTTTGCGAAGTTTTACGTTGATGGTTTTTGAGATGGATTATAATCAGTAATGCAATATTTCTGGCAAAAATTAATTATATTCTGAATGAAATGATTTTACAAACCTTCAAATGGGACTTACTTTTTACAATAATCTTACAACTAGCATTGCGCAAACATACCTTCAGTAGTCTTGAGTTTCTCAAAACATTAATTCAATAATATTAGTTCCTCTTATGATAATAGTTAGCTGATGTCTCTGTACATCCGTTTATAATCTCTTGTAAATCATAGTTGGTGGCTGGTAGGTACACCGCTCCTCTCAATGTCTCGCTTCAGACCTGCTACCGACTCGCTTCACTTCTCGCTTACTACTGACTTCCTACGAACGCTAAAGTGCGGTCTCTCCCGCCAACAATGCTTTCTGGTGCAAACAATCCCTGCTACCATTACAAAATGTATCAATGCGCGGTCTTTCCCGCTCTTTTCTTAAAATGTATCCATACGCTCTCTCTCCCGCCATTTTTAAAATTATATCAATGTGTGGTCTATCTTCCCAACAATACTTTGGCACAGACATTCCCTGCTAGCACAATCATTTCCAACATGACAAATATTAATTATTCCTACTTAATCCTATTAATAAAATATAAACATCTTACATAAACTGTGGTTTGACAATAGAAATATACACGTCTTACAGGAGTACTGGACATATTTGCTTCGAAGGAAATATTTGAGTTTCTCTCACTGGAATGGAGCACTCATGGTGTGGTCTCTAATTCCAGTTTGCCGGCGGGAGGCGGTCAGCGAGTGTCATTAGGAGGAGCGAGCATCCCTGTGGAGTTGAGTAGATTTGCAGAAGTGGCACCATGGTCCACTCTGTGCTCCTCTTGGCTGCAGCCGGCGACTGTCCTCGCCGAGGTCAGAGACTACCGCCGCCATATCCATAGTATAACCGAGTATGACGTTCTATCCTTTTCTGTGCAGATATCAAAGGACAGGATGCCGTGGTGCTGCCTGAGCAGCGTGAAAAAGTCACTTGCTTTTGCTCTAAAATTTTAGTGTATCCAGTTGAATGAGTCCCTCTGCCACAATCTTAGGCGCGGAGAGGCCGTTTAATCGGCGGGACACTGGTACGTGCCATAAGCAACCTCCTGTTTGTTAAGGTTCGTTTTCACTGCGTAGAGTGGGAAGTTTCTGCTGTGTCCCACTATTTTCACATGTTTTAAGCGATCTCGTATTTGTTCCTCACAATGGCAACAGCACTGAGTCATCTCATTGATTTGGAGTGTTTTGGAATGTGAGGAATGAGGGTGTAGTTCGATCTTTCTCGGCGACACGTCTCCCGGCCACCGTCTGGTGCTGATGGTAGCACGTAGGTGATTTCTGGGGAAGTGTGTCTCAACGGCGATATCGTGATACATATTATGAGCAGCGTGCTTCTTAGTTGTTCTGCCACGCAGCTTCTGCTGCCTATTTGACTACAATCTTTCGTCTCGTTAACTTTGAACTCGCGATCTGAGCACTATGGGACCTAACATCTATGGTCATCAGTCCTCCAGAACTTAGAACTACTTAAACCTAACTAACCTAAGGACATCACACAACACCCAGTCATCACGAGGCAGAGAAAATCCCTGACCCCGAACCCGGGAACCCGAGCGTGGGAAGCGAGAACGCTACCGCACGACCACGAGCTGCGGACAATATGAGAAAATCTTCCTATGTTAGCACCATACCGTTTTCCATATAATATAACATTCCCCTCCTCCCGCCGCCCACAGTGTCGTTCTCTGCTAGTTTTATGTAAATTGTGTAAAGGGCAAATAAAAATCAGTTAGCTTTCAAGATACCTTGATTGCACCACCAAGTTTCCATGGTTAGGCGAACCGTATATACTAAGGTTTTACAGAAAGTAACGCACCATATTTTTTTTCTTCAACAATTGTTTATAGAACATAATGGGAATTACACACACGAAAGAATGGTGTTTCATCTACACACCCTATTTTTCCACGTAATCTCTATCCTGTTCTATGGCCTTCCTCCAGCACGAAACAAGGGCGTGCATGCCATGTCGGTACCAGTCTTTGTCCTGGTGGAGGAACTAGTGTTCCGCGGTGTCAACTTTCTTTGCTGATTGCCGGATGCAGCGCCAACTGTCGAGTCGTAGTGCGTTTGTCCTCGCGAATGACAACATGTCAGGTGTGACAGTCGTGGATGGTCTTCCGACCGCTGCAAATCGTGAAGCTACACCGAAACTCCTTCTGATGACCTTACCCTCCATGCCCAGCAACTAACTGTACTCCTATCGACAGCAGATGCTCCATAGACTTTGCACAAGCATTTGTTAATATTCCCCACAGTTTCTTTCTCTGCAGTGAGAAATTCAATGAGGGCACGTTGCTTGTAACGTAGATCACCTACAGACGCCATTTTGAAACTGTCCTCCACCTACGCTATCTGTCGGAAGTGATGCAAACTTGCGCACTCACTCAGATGACTTCAAATAATATATACGTAACCTTATGCATTCGTAATCATTGTTTTCGGCTGAGGAAAAAAAAATGCGGTGCATAACTTTCTGGGCAATCCTCCTATGTAACCTGTTGTACAGCTAAACTGTTGTTCACTGAAACGAGGCTATAGTCGTCTATCGTGGACAAGAAAAACCGACTGGTGTTTAAAGTTAAATAGAAGTCTTTTGAATTTCAATCCATTTGTCATCTAATATTTAATATAAGCGTCCTCTCGATGTTTCTGTGTCTTAAGGTATTTTAATGTCATTTACTCACCTGCCATTAGGTCATCGTTTTGGTTTTTTGTTATTTCTAGCAGTCCAGCGGAGAACTTTTATGATCCATCTGGACGAAAAGCGGTTCAGGGCATATTTAGACTCCTGTTTTATGTCTTCATTCGTCCCAAGTGACCAAGACGGACGCGACATGATTATCTGACGTGTTATCTTCGTGAGAATATATTGGTTCTGAAGATGACTCATAAGAATCGAAGTCAACTGTTGCAAGCCCATCGAATGCGATCAAGACAATTGTGAATATCAGAACAGGATCCACGTCCACTACGTTAATTATTCATATTTTTTCGTCTAGCTACAGTACAAAAGATCCGAACTGTGCGTCTAGGAGCGGTGCCAATGTTCTACGTAGCTCGTCAAGGAGACGTGGCAATAACGTGGAGGGTGAGAGGCTAGCCGGACGCTAATATACCCGTCGGCGGGCGCTGAATGGGCTAATTAAGGCGCAATCGGCATGCCGCCGGCGCCCGTGGCCAATCCGGAAATTGGCTGCGTCTGGCCCCACCCACCCACTCGGTGCGACACCTCATGAATTATTCACGCGCACGTGTCATCCGCACAGCACGCCGCTCCGCGCAGCGACCTGTTTGCCATTAGTGAGGCCCGCAGCCGGGCGACCTTCCCGTCTCGGCCGACTCCTCCGGTCCTCTGCTCTCCCTCCCTGTTCCTCCGTCTGTCATTTCGTCCGCATTAGTACAGTAAACGCCTGTCTTGCACTACACACACACACACACACACACACACACGCACAAGCACAGATTCTGTCTGGGATGGTAATCACACCTGCTGAAAATTTTGAATGTTCCTGGCCTTCGCTGAGGACCCCTTGGACCATCGGGAGCAGTTGAACACTTCAAAAATCCACAGAAAGTGACTGACCACACCCATACTGTGTTGTTACCACATACGCTTGAGATTTTGGGAGTCATACTTTCCAACACTGGTACACTATCTGATCAAAAGTCTTCAGACACCTATGTAATGTGAGGCTGACGACTAGACGTCGTCCATCTGTACCACCTTGGTCCTATTTTGGATGCTTCACATTCTCATCCCCTTGAAGCTTCTGTTCCCTCTTACGCCATACACCTCCTGAGTGGCAATCTTCCTTATCTGGAATATCCAATGTTGCCACTAATGTTCCTTTTAACAACATAACTTCAGTATAAAATACGGTATGAAGTATTCTGTTATCAATAAAGAAGCAATAATGGCAGAATGGGTAGTTAGAGAGAGCTCAGTGATTTCGAAATTGGACTAGTCACTGGATGTACCAAATCCGTCAGAGAGATTTCAGTCCAACTAAAGCTGCCCAAGTCAACTGTTGGTGATGTGATTTTAGGAACAACCACGAAAACCAAGACCAGCTAGACCTCACGCATTGATAGACAGGGACTGCCGAGCGTTGAGGAGGATGGTTGTAAAAAATCGCCTGAAATCAGCGAAAGTAATCACTCTTGAGATCCAAAGTGATTCCAGTAGTCCAGTTAGCATAAGGAGCTAAAAACAACAAGGCACAATGTTCGAGCAGCTCCTCATAAGCTACAGATTTCTGTAGTCAGTGCCAACCGATACTTGAGATTTTGTAAAGAACAACGCCACTGGATAATGGATGACTGGAAAATGGTGATTTGTAGTGGTGAATCACGCTGTACCCTGTGGCAGTCTGATGGAAAGATTTGGGTTTGACAGATCCCTGGACTGCCTTACCTGCCATCGCGTGTAGTGGCAGCAATAATTTTTGGCGTAGGTGATGTTATGGTATGGGGGTGTTTTTGGTCCTAAGGGAATGGTCACCTTTTTTCACTTAAGAAAATGTTAAATGGAGAAGGATATGAACACATTTTACAGCATTGTGAACTATATGCAGCAGAGGAAAAGTCTGGAGACTATGATTATGTGTGTGGTAAAAATGCAAATATCGTGTGACTAGGGCCTCCAGTCGGGTAGACCGTTCGTCGGGTGCAAGTCTTTCGATTTGACGCCACTTCGGCGACTTGCGCGTCGAGAGGGATGAAACGATGATCACGCCTTGTGCGGAGAAAATCTCCGTCCCAGCCGTGAATCGAACCCGGGCCCTTAGGACTGACATTGTGTCGCGCTGACCACTCAGTTACCGGGGTCACACAATGTGTGGGGTATCACACATCGATACCGTTCAGCAGTTGCCTGGCTTCCTGTTCACCTTGTTCACATCCTCATTATGTGTTAACTCATAAGTATCCTAAGATTCCTAATATTATCGGCAACAACCTCTATGTCTTCAGTATATTTCTTCGAAAGTATGCTCAGCTCTTTACGGAAAAACCTTGCACTGTTCTTCTTCCTATGTCTCGGTTCTAATCGTTGCCTGAGTTGTTAAAGATCTCGATCTTGTGCAGTGTCTCTGTGCACCATACAAATGACTTTCCCTCTCCTGACAGACGCAACCTTGCTCTCTATAACATTGTTTATCTGACCAACCCCACACATCAGCAGATGACAAGAGATCCTCTACAAATGCCAACATATCCTCACATGACCTACCGGAAAAGGAAGAAGCACGTTCCCAATCACTGGATCCACTCCTAGGCTTTGTGTCTTCAGTAATTTTGTCTTTCGATCCTACTCTGCTAGCTTATTATTTACAAATATGTTCTCTGCCCCCAAATAAGCATCGTGATTAATGAGTGACAGCTTCCTCTCTGGTGATATCTTGTGTCTCTGGTTTTGCTGTTGCATCATACCCATTTTCACTAACCTGGTACTAACAATTCAACGATAACAGTCCATAGCTACCACACTTACTTGTTGTGTCTAATCATGAGCCACCCGGACTCTTAATATGGCTTTCCATGTGGCCAAAAAGATTACATGCAAAACAAACAGCTGCCACTCAAAAAGAGTGGTAGAACGCCCAAGTAAACTGCATTGTGTACATCACACATGTTCCAGCCATTCGTTCCAAGAATTACACTTAAATTTAGATATACCCATGGGATATTTCAATCTCACAAAGTAATACCAAAGTTATGGTGTTGCCTGACTCCTGATTCCATTATTGTCACCACGAAAGAACAGAAAAATCTCGCTCACAACACAATGACTATGTCAGAGGCTGTGATTCACACATCGTGCAGTGGGGGATGGTAGACTTCCTCTGTCCACTGCAATGACGTCAGGTCTCCTGAAAACACTCTTGTTGTGGTTGCATTTGTTAAGGTAGGTGGTGGTGATCAAGGCCTGAGAGGTCCATTGGGAACACTGCAGACCAAAAGAAAGGCGTTTATTCAGCTTTAATTACACACTGCATCGTTAGCTCAGTGGGGCAAACACACCTCACTCCATTGAACCTATCCAATGCTGGCACGTGGCCAGATGCTTCTGCAGAGCAAGAAAATGCTTATGTAGGCACCACGTGATGATCACGAATGACCAGAGAACAGCTGGCAGCCTCAGTAGGCCACGGGCGTGGCTTCTTTAGCGCTCTTTATATTGTGCTCTGACGACGTTCCACCAGAGAATGCCTCCTCTTGCACTTCAGCCACTCCCACACTCACTGCGGCAATGTATGATGACTACCGTGCACAGGGTGCCACCTACCACCCTCCAGCAGCAGTCGGATGGCTGCTGGCATGGAAGCCAGGTCAGTGGCGCAGCGGCACCTAGTCCCACAAGTAACTCAGTGCTGGTGGCGACTGGTCAAACTTGGTCTCGAACTCATGGGTGCAACTGGCGATACCTAGTCATGTCGTTGTCTAACATGGTGGCGTTGCTGGACCCTGAAGAAGTACCTCTGCCACAAAATTCAGACCTATTTATATTACTCTGCTGTGCATTTTTTACATCAAAACTGGCACCTAGTCGTGCAGCCTATAGCAAGAATCTTGCTGTGGTGTGGTTACATTGATCCACCCACTACTGCCATTACTGCTGCACAATGCAGTTATCCAGTGAGTGTGACTAGCGTGTCCTTCAGTCTGCGACCGAACCGCCGAATCTTTCCATCAGTAAATGGGGTATGTTCTCAACTGACTCGGTTCTTTTAACCCCCTCCACTGACGGAATGGTAGCTGTCACGCCTTTGCGCTTACTGCTACGTATTTTAACTGTAAATAGCTCAGTCCTAATGGTAAGAGGTAGTAGTGAATTCACGTTGTTAATATTTGAATACAGCACAGCTGCCACAAGCTCAGCTCACTTTTACTCCACTCCTACCCTCGCCATTGCACCACATCCACTATGTGCTACGTGGACCTTGCTAAATTCACTTTCGTATACATTTTTGACCGTTACTCGCCAGTATTTACCTAATGATTAGTACACTCCTAACCGGACTATTTCCCTAAGAGCTGTGATGATTGAACGGGTTCGATCCACGGCCTACAGTGCCCTACAGTTCACACGGTAACACTGCCTACCTGACCCACTTAACTTGGTAGTGAGCTTATGTATCCAATCACCACTGCTAGCAGCAGTGGATAATCCTATCAGCACGACGAGAGCAGCAGACTTACTGTCGAATCCTCCTGAAAATACTTATAACTACGGTCGCCAGCTCTGAAGGAGCAAAAGAATAAATCAATTTTTGGCTCGTTTCAAAGTGAAATGGCTTGAGTTGAATTTAAACTTAATTCTGAATATTACTATTTCTGATCATTCTAGGTGATTCTGTTGTTGTTGTTGTGGTCTTCAGTCCTGAGACTGGTTTGATGCAGCTCTCCATGCTACTCTATCCTGTGCAAGCTTCTTCATCTCCCAGTACCTACTGCAACCTACATCCTGCTGAATCTGCTTAGTGTATTCATCTCTTGGTCTCCCCCTACGATTTTTACCCTCCACGCTGCCCTCCAATACTAAATTGGTGATCCCTTGATGCCTCAGAACATGTCCTACCAGCCGATCCCTTCTTCTGGTCAAGTTGTGCCACAAACTTCTCTTCTCCCCAATCCTATTCAATACTTCCTCATTAGTTATGTGATCTACCCATCTAATCTTCAGCATTCTTCTGTAGCACCACATTTCGAAAGCTTCTATTCTCTTCTTGTCCAAAGTGTTTACCGTCCATGTTTCACTTCCATACATGGCTACACTCCATACAAATACTTTCAGAAATGACTTCCTGACACTTAAATCTATACTCGATGTTAACAAATTTCTCTTCTTCAGAAACGCTTTCCTTGCCATTGCCAGTCTACATTTTATATCCTCTCTACTTCGACCATCATCAGTTATTTTGCTCCCCAAATAGCAAAACTCCTTTACTACTTTAAGTGTCTCATTTCCTAATCTAATTCCCTCAGCATCACCCGACTTAATTCGACTACATTCCATTATCCTCGTTTTGCTTTTGTTGATGTTCATCTTATATCCTCCTTTCAAGACACTATCCATTCCATTCAACTGCTCTTCCAAGTCCTTTGCTGTCTCTGACAGAATTACAATGTCATCGGCGAATCTCAAAGTTTTTATTTCTTCTCCATGGATTTTAATACCTACTCCGAATTTTTCTTTTGATTCCTTTACTGCTTGCTCAATATACAGATTGAATAACATCGGGGAGAGGCTACAACCCTGTCTTACTCCCTTCCCAACAACTGCTTCCCTTTCATGTCCCTCGATTCTTATAACTGCCATCTGGTTTCTGTACAACCTGTAAATAGCGTTTCGCTCCCTGTATTTTACCCCTGCCACCTTTAGAATTTGAAAGAGAGTATTACAGTCAACATTGTCAAAAGCTTTCTCTAAGTCTACAAATGCACGTAGGTTTGCCTTTCCTTAATCTTTCTTCTAAGGTAAGTCGTAAGGTCAGTACTGCCTCACGTGTTCCAGTATTTCTACGGAATCCAAACTGATCTTCCCCGAGGTCGGCTTCTACTAGTTTTTCCATTCGTCTGTAAAGAATACGTGTTAGTATTTTGCAGCTGTGGCTTATTAAACTGATTGTTCGGTAATCTTCACATCTGTCAACACCTGCTTTCTTTGGGATTGGAATTATTATATTCTTCTTGAAGTCTGAGGGTATTTCGCCTGCTTCATACATCTTGCTCACCAGATGGTAGAGTTTGTCAGGACTGGCTCTCCCAAGGCTGTCAGTAGTTCCAATGGAATGTTGTCTACTCCGGGGGCTTTGTTTCGGCTCAGGTCTTTCAGTGCTCTGTCAAACTCTTCACGCAGTATCGTATCTCCCATTTCATCTTCATCTACATCCTCTTCCATTTCCATAATATTGTGCTCAAGTACATCGCCCTTGTATAGACCCCCTATATACTCCTTCCACCTTTCTGCTTTCCCTTCTTTGCTTAGAACTGGCTTTCCATCTGAGCTCTTGATATTCATACAAGTGGTTCTCTTATCTCCAAAGGTCTCTTTAATTTTCCTGTAGGCAGTATCTATCTTACCCCTAGTGAGATAAGCCTCTACATCCTTACATTTGTCCTCTAGCCATCCCTGCTTAGCCATTTTGCACTTCCTGTCGATCTCATTTTTGAGACGTTTGTATTCCTTTTTGCCTGCTTCATTTACTGCATTTTTATATTTTCTCCTTTCATCAATTAAATTCAATATTCCTTCTGTTATCCAAGGATTTCTACTAGCCCTCGTCTTTTTACCTACTTGATCCTCTGCTGCCTTCACTACTTCATCCCTCAAAGCTAACCATTCTTCTTCTACTGTATTTCTTTCCCCCATTCCTGTCAATTGTTCCCTTATGCTCTCCCTGAAACTCTGTACAACCTCTGGTTCTTTCAGTTTATCCAGGTCCCATCTCCTTAAATTCCCACCTTTTTGCAGTTTCTTCAGTTTTAATCTACAGGTCATAACCAATAGATTGTGGTCAGAGTCCACATCTGCCCCTGGAAATGTCTTACAATTTAAAACCTGGTTCCTAAATCTCTGTCTTACCATTATATAATCTATCTGATACCTTTTAGTATCTCCAGGGTTCTTCCATGTATACAACCTTCTATCATGATTCTTAAACCAAGTGTCAGCTATGATTAAGTTGTGCTCTGTGCAAAATTCTACGAGGCGGCTTCCTCTTTCATTTCTTAGCCCCAATTCATATTCACCTACTACGTTTCCTTCTCTCCCTTTTCCTACACTCGAATTCTAGTCATCCATGACTATTAAATTTTCGTCTCCCTTCACTATCTGAATAATTTCTTTTATTTCATCATACATTTCTTCAATTTCTTCGTCATCTGCAGAGCTAGTTGGCATATAAACTTGTACTACTGTAGTAGGTGTGGTCTTCGTATCTATCTTGGCCATAATAATGCGTTCACTATGCTGTTTGTAGTAGCTTACCCACATTCCTATTTTCCTATTCATTCTATTGATTCTACAAAGCAAATACTCTCTCAATTTCTGTGAGTTGGCTTGGTAATTACTACCAAGACAGTTTATGCAACTTGGGTTAACAAAATTCTATCCTTCAACTTATTTAATGATTTTGGATATTACTCTTTGGACAATTGGTACAGAATTAGTTAAGTGACTTTACTTGAAAGGTTACTCAGAAAAATTTAAGTAACTATAAATAGGCGACTCATTCTGGTGTGACCATTGCTCTTTTCAACATTCTTATACGCTAAAGTATTCTACAACCAAAAGAATTGTAAATGAAAGAGGCGATGGTGGCCTCAGTCTGATTTCACTATACTATGTTTGAGGTTACTACACTTTACAATGAACAACATGCGTCATAATTTTACTCATTACTATATTCTGTCCTCTGCACTTGCATAAAAGAAAACTGGTATTCTCCTTTTACATGTATACAAAGTTCGACTTAACAATTGCAAGCAGTGTTGCCTTGGGTAGACGTGTCGATGCTGGTGGTGAGATGCATGTGGCTAATGCAGCTCTTCACGCCATGCCCTTAATGGCGGCTGGAACTACGAGCTGTAGCACTCGTATAAGCTACTGCACGTCCGCCGTAAAATCTGGGCGCAGGAAATCTTACAATCAGCCCTAGTGGCATAGAGGTGGCTTCAACAACCATTCGTCGCGTTTCACTCCAAAAACGACGGCAACGATATTCGCCTCTTCTCTGTTGCACAATCACTTTTGCGTGAGCACAGTTACGCACGTCCGATCACGTCAACACTCCCCAGGCCATTCCATTGTTCAGTCCCTGTGTCTCCAGCTACCCCTAGCTACACTCGTATCACCAAGAGTGGGGGCGTTCTCCTACCACCTACATTTAGTATTTAAGAATATTTATATTTATTATCCTGGAGTTCATACCAGTCATAATGATTTACTACTAGCACTTTACAACATTAAATTATACAGTAACAACTTATAATTACCAAGAAAAAGAATACATTTGACTCCGAGAGCTTAGTGCATTGTCTGACAGGTAGCGCTAATTCCCAGTTTCGCCAATAGATGGCATCAGGGTGCACTCCCTGGCAGTCTCACACAAGCGCGCCCGTTTCCGACGCGCGGGCTCCAAATTACTATCAGCCCAACATCATTTCAGTTCCGTTACAAGTCCTTCTGCGACATGTTATCCTGACCAACATACCAACATGTCACCTAACATCTCACAGTTGCTATTTAAATAACCTACTTCATGTTGCCTTTCTTACTGCTTCACATTAATTTCGCTGGAAACTACTTCTAATTGGTGATCTGATAATTTTGATCTAATAGTGCACAGAGTGTGTTTCAAAAAAGAGTGGTACCAGATATTCGCCAGCCACATGTATATGAACCACATTAATGATGGACGGTTACAGAGTGGTAATTGGAGATGGAGAACAAGCCATATCCTTTTCAATGGACGCCTGCCCAGTTAGAAGGTTTCTCACCTCCATGTATTTGGCTATCAATAATAGCATACACAGAGAAATTCAGACTGCCCTTTTATGAAAAACGCATAAGTAAAGTGCATTAAATTCTAGAAGAAATTTAGTGGGCATAGAACTTCCTGAATGGTACCCCCTCACAAGAAAATAGGCCAACAGTACCCCATCTGGAGTGGGAAACTTCAAGTATCCTTTTTTAATCAGTAAGGACAAACCTATTGGAATGGGTATTATAAGATGAAAGCGACATTTTCTGCAATTGCGGCGAGTGTACGATATGGAGCACACATTAAATTGTCTTATCAGTCCTCAGAAGAGCGCCCTCAATGTAGCTGTTGACGTTGTCCAATAGTGAGCTGGAAACTTTAGAAGGGATGAAAAGTCTCAGAGACCAAGGCTGAAAATCCTCCTGGACATGAGAAAGTAAATCAATAGAGCCATTCTGGGATTTGCATTGCACTGCTTTTACTGACCATTCTCTACATCTCTCCCCCATCAAAAACACCTGGTCATGAATTGCCGACTCCAATATGTGCAACCACTGTCCACCCACTAGGGTTGAAGAACTCGCCCATGCAGCCACTATGATTGATGAACTTGACCATGCAGTTGGCGCAGCATGGAATGACGTACCTGAGTCACACATCCAAGCTGAGTTTGACTTCATGCACAACTGGGTTACAACTACTATCAGTCTGACAGATGGCAGCTTGTGAGGCCTCAACCGTTGATAGAGTGTATTCTACCATGGACAGTTGTCTGCAGTTGGATATGCCTTGTCTGAGTCTCATAGTAGATCTCTCCTCAGGGTGCACTCCCAATTAATAAAATTACACATTGGATTTTGGGTAACAAGATCCGTTGTTAAGGGCCTAAGCAAAATATCCAGAGTTTGGTCTCCTTAATTCTTCTCTAACACACTACTGTGACAGAGGATTTAATAGCTATACAATGAAGGTAATTACTTATATATAATTTACATTACTGTCTTCATTTGCCCCATCTTAATTCGAGAGTGAGATGTGACTAGTTGGCCAGATTAGCACCTCTTGTAATTCCACTCTCACAACGAAAATTTTGAAGAGGAGATGACACAACTGGAAACAACATTTTCAAGGTTAATGTCTTCTTGTCATGCCATGGATTTATACTATTTGCTAGGATCATATTGGGTAGGAAGCAAAGCATGCCTATTTTAACCTTGCCAACAAGAAATAAAACTAAATGCAAATTATCAGAATTAATTAGATGTACTCATGGGAGCCACTGTACTTTTATATACTCAAGGCAATAGTGGTATTGTCATTGCAAGTATTACCTCATAAAACTTTAAAGAACATATACTACTACACTAACACAATGGTGCAGTCATTTGTTACACAGTTATCTGAAGCATAAAAGAAGAGGTGATGACAATGTAACTACTACAAATTACTCTCAGCCCCTTACTAGCAGTCCCACATTTAATGTGTCAACCACATAGCATGTCATATAGAATGTTGGTGACCTAATCTCCTGAGTCACTTACAAATATATGGACATATATGCACATACATAGTGACACCACACACACACACACACACACACACACACACACACACACACACACACACACACACACACACACACACACACATATATATATATATATATATATATATATATATATATATATATATATACCCTAGGAATGCAGCAACAGTCAGAAGATTTATTTACATGAGTGTGTGGAACTCATCCCTTATCTGTTTGATTGAAGTTGAGCAATACTTCTTTAATTTTATCCAAGCCTGAAATGCTTGACAACAATCTCTCTATTGAATATGTATTAAATATTGTACATATTATTATTTGTGACAATACATCACAATAGCCAAAAAACATTATCTCATGTATTAGTACTGAAAAGTAAAAACCACATTGCCATGTCAGTTTTTCCGATTTTTTGTTTACTCCATGTCACTGTATTAGTACTTCCCCAGACTATATAACACCATTCTGTTTGGGAGTTATACAGAATCGCATGTGTCCCAATAGATAAACTAGAATGAGTGGCAGACTGATATTCAAATTTTATCTTATCCATAGTATTCTCTTTATCCTGTAACATCAATTTGTACATGCCCGAGGCAATATTCGAACCTGCGACTGTAGCAGTCGCGCGGTTCCAGACTGTAGCGTCTAGAACCACTCGGCCACCCCGGCTGGCATGAGTTTAGGTGCCTCACTCATGCAGACACCACTGCAGTCATTCTTCTTTTGCAGCAGTGGCCTATCTTAACAGTGGAACTAGTTCATCTCACATATCTGCGAATATGTGTCAGTCAGGTATGGGTACTAGTCCAGGTATTTATGTATTCCTGTGGGGCATATTTGCTTTCAGCTGTGTAGGATATCCCTGTGTGGAGTACTATTACCCTCTTTAACTTGTCCATGTTACATCTTTTGCTGCGTGAATGCTGGAAGATAACATAAAGTTCGATGTAGACAAAATCTGTATATTAAGTAAGAGAGTAGCGCTACCAGATGTGGTATTATTATCCATGGTGGTCAAAAACCGAAACATGGGTCACTGTCTGAAACTGCATTGTACAGTCGAAAGCTGGTGGGAAATTATCATTCGTGGAAAATCTAAATGTGTTGTAAATGATCTGGCACAGTGTCACTTGGTTTGCAGCCTGGCCAGTGTGTGTCCTACTGATTGACAAGGGCTTTCGTTTCTTTGTATTTGTCTTTGTGTCGTGAAGGCCGCAGTCTTGCATCTGTCTTTTGAGGTGGTGTCATTCCCTTTGGTTGCATGTCGGTGCTTGTTGTGATGTGGTTGCTCCTTGTTTTAGCCCATTCAGGTCCACTCTTTAACCATGTGGCATGGATCCAGCTGATGCCCACAGGCCAGTAGTTGCACAATAGCATCGCTGCCTGTCCTCTTTCTGCTATGATCTAGACTCGTACAGTGGGCGATCACCTGTGGATTAGGTTGCAAGCGATCTTGTGTATCACCTCCATGATGGTGTGTGCCCCCTCCCCCCCCCCCCCTCCCACATACTCTTGTGCCTGCTATGCTGTTCCATGCCTATTCGAAGTGGTCCTCACCAGCTTCCACCTATACATTACTCAGGATGCCAGATTTTACTTAATTGTCACCGTGTCACCACATGGCTCGTTGACACTTCCTTATGTAAAGCTACATGTACGTTGTTTCAGTTTATAAAAATTATATCACTATTTATATTCATATGCCTTTATGTGGTTCTAATAGTCATTGAATCCCCATACCACCATCTTATATGCTCTTCATGTATCTATATTCTATCACAAGGCTCATTTCTATGCTATTCTCTTTGTTGTATCTACATCACCAGTTTCAATTTAATTTACATCTGGATTCGTACAGTGGTACATCCCATACCCTCTTAAATTCCATGTTAATAATTGAGCTGCAGTTTATTATGTCATGTGTTAGAATCAGAAATTATTAATTTGCATGCAGTTTCCCTCTCATGCATATTGTGTTAGTTGCTCATTCCTTATCTTTTTTGCTACTAATCCTACCAGTTGTAACCCTGTGAGCATATTCAACCATAACCTGATACAACTACCTTTCCTTGTCCTGCATGGCCTTTTTCTTTTTCATGTGTATCCTCTAAACCCATCATTTTTGTTCTATCTCAGATACTTTTTATATGCCTGCCCATAATTCACATTCTCTTGATTCGACGATACTAGTTTTACCGTTTCTATTAGTACTGTATTGCGATACTGTAGTATGGTGTTTATATGTCAATGGCACATTAGGTGGATACACCGTATTCGGCGAATATTTACCATGTATTTGCACGATATACGAGAGAGAATTGTCAGAGCATGTGCTTTGATAAGTGCCGATGTGATAAGGAACGCCACTCAATCCATGATAAGAAGATTGGAGCACTGCATTGACACGTATGGTCATCACTTCGAACACCTGCTGTAAATGGACGTTCATGCCACCTTTCTGCCCTTCGTTGACCTTCAAAGACGTTACTCTTACACATCACTGGATTCGTCTCAATAGGCGCTATCAGAAAATAAGTACCAAACTATGGTATCCCTTTATTTTTTTATAAAAGAACTTGACTTTCATATATCGGACGCGACCCCACCTAGCAACAAAATACCAACGTCATATTATGGTCCCCGTTGACCCATGAAACCTTTTTCCCACAAACTTTTCAGCTCCTACCTCGGAATTATTCTAGGTGGCAATGGTTAGTGACTCACCCTGTATAAGATAGCAAGTGACTGGCGCGGTTGTTCGATCTGTTACTGCTGCGACAATGGCAGTTCATGAAGATTTAAGTGAGTTTGAACGTGGTATTATAGTCAGCGCACGAGCGATGGGACGCAGAATGTCCAAGGTAGCGATGAAGTGGGGATTTTCCCGTGTGATCATTTCACGAGTGTACCCTGAATATCAGGAATCCGGTGAAGCATTACATCTCCGGCATCGCTCGGGTCCGGAAAAACATCCTGCAAGAACAGGACCAACGACGACTGAAGAGAAACGCTCAACGTGACAGAAATGCAACCTTTCCAAAAATTTCTGCAGATATCAATGCTGACCTATCAACATGTTTCAGCGTGCGAACCATTCAACGAAACATTATTGATATGGGCTTTCTGAAGCGAAGATCCACTCGTGTACCCTTAATGACTGCACGACACAAAGCTTTATACCTCGTCTGGGACCCTCAACACGAACATTGGACTGTTGATGACTGGAAACATACTGCCTAATCGCACGAGTCTCGTTTCAAATTGTATCGAGTGGATGGACGCGTAAGGTGTGGAGACGACCTCATGAATCCATGGACCCTGCATGTCACCAAGGGACTGTTGAAGTTGGTGGAAGCTTTGTAATGGTGTGGGGCGTGTATAGTTGGAGTGATATGGGTCCCTGATACGTCTAGATACGACTCTGGCAGGTGACACGTATGTAAGCACCCTGTCTGATCATCTGCATCCATTCATGTCCACTGTGCATTCCGACGGACTTGGACAATTCCAGCACAACAGTGTGACACCCCGCACGTCCAGAATTGCTAGGGAGTGACTTCTGAGTTTAAACACTTCCTCTGGCCACCATTCTCCTCAGACATGAACATTATTGAGCATATCTGGGATGCATTGCTACGTGCTGTTCACACGAGATCTCCATCCCGCCTTACTCTTACTGATATATGGAGAGCCATGCAGGATTCATGGTGTCAATTCCCTCCAACACTACTTCAGACATTAGTCGAGTCCATGCCCGTTCGTGTTGCGTCACTTCTGCGTGCTCGCGGCGACCCTACACGATATTAGGCAAGTGTACCAATTTCTTTGGCACCTTAATTTATAGAGACATATAAGTTTAATTGAGAGGAAAATAAAGAAAGAATGCCGTGGCCACCCATGAGGGCCCGCGTAGATTCATGGATTGTTAAGGCATGCACGTAACACCGTGGGTGATGTAGAACAGTGCAGCAACAATAGGTTTAGAAGTAGGTATTGTTGTAGTCAGTCGGCAAACCTCGAGTTATTCCAAGGCTACCAGTAATATACATAATAAAAGCTGGAAGCTATTCACTTGGAAATTGAGTTAATTCCCCTTTTTTATGCCATTTTTAATTCATTCTTATTTTTAATAGTCTATTTTGTTTCTACATTTATATTACCAATTGTTCCAGTTAACATCACCTATTACTATACACATAATATAAAACATTATATATTACCACTATTATTGCATATGCACTATCCATTAAGTATTTCCTGATAATAGGTCTAAAATTCATGGCAATAAATTGAAAATCTTGGTCCATAACAAAATAATGGAAAGAAGTTGTAGTACACCGCCTTTTGTGTGTTTGATAGATTATGCAAGCCTATTAAAGTATTCTGGTCTACTTCATTATCCGATTATCTCCGTAATGGCCGGCCGGAGTGGCCGAGCGGGTCTAGGCGCTACAGTCTGGAACCGGGCGACTGCTATGGTCGCAGGTTCGAATCCTGCCTCGGACATGGATGTATGTGATGCCCTTAGGTTAGTTAGGTTTAAGTAGTTCTAAGTTCTAGGGGACTGATGATCTCAGAAGTTAAGTCCCATAGTGCTCAGAGACATTTGAACCATCTCCGTAATTTTGTCTGCTGATGCCTTATTCTACAGTACTGTCACCGGAGCGAAGCCTGTTGCTGCTGGATGCGTGTTCTGTGTCTGTATACCTTTATCTCCTCGGCCGACCCTTCGCGTAAGTATTCATATGCGACGTGTTTGACCTTCTATTCTATTCCGAGTCGATTCATGGGTCTGTCCTCTCTTTTTCTCTTTTTCCCGTGGATCTCGCCAGTCACTGTGACGATCCTGCAATCTGATTCATTCATTGGTGGGTCCGCGTAGTTCAATAAAGTAGGCCCGCTATCGTGGTCGTGCTCGCTCACTCTCTTATCACCTGTTGTCCACATTCTCGTTGTTCTACTTGCCGTTGTAGCTGTCCCTTCGTCGATCATTCATAATACCTCGTCCTCCGTGTTGCGGGCGATATGGTCTAAAATGTCCGCCACTGTTGGAGTGAGCCCTATTGTTTCTCCGGTCGTGATGTGACCTCTGTGGCCCGGTAAAGTCAGATACCTGCGTCACCGGCTGATTTATTCTGGGATCGCAACGTTGTACAAATTCGATCTCATGCACTAGGTCCTTGACCCGTCTATGTCGTTGTTGCACCATCCTATCATTATGTGCTGCCAGAGTAGCTCTTGAAAACAGAACCTGACCGTCACTGTATGGTATATCTAAGAATTGATTTTGTTTCAATGCTTCTTCGAAAAATTTCACTAGACCTCAAAGTCCTGAATAATGATGCGACGTAATTATTTCGTTCTTTACTCGTACTTCTTTTTGTTTCAATCAGTAATAGGGTAAAAAATGCTTTTTTAAAATCCTGGTGCGATGTGCACTTCAATGCTATTGGTCACGTCTTCACTGACGGTTCACCCTCGAATAAGCTACATAAGTTCTCCGATTTATGTATTAATGGCCACTACGGTGAGTCCAGATTGCTCAGTCCAAGCCTAGGTGTGGAGCACATTTCAGTTCTCCTTGAACGTATGATACTTGCATGCTGACAAGTAGCGCTTGTAATCAAATTGTAGAAGCCCACATCTTATCTGACTGGATGAGTCCTTTCCACTCGCTTCACCATTTCCTTGCAATTCTGTGCTGGTCAACCCTTCTGAATTGCCCGCAGTTGTGCATTGATTCTGACTAGCATGTGTGCTTGCGACACTGATCTCTCGCGCTGTCGTACTGTTGCACCGTTCTGTCATCTGTCCTACCTTTTTTCCTTGTTCTTCTCGATTTCATTTAGCTTTTGATTGATTACTGGCAGTTGTGCCAATATTTTCACTGTCTATTCTTCCAGTTTCTTTGCCCTTGCTTCCTCCTGTTCCTCTCTTTTCTTTTCTCACTTGGCCATTTTCTTTCCTCATTTCTTATCCTGTTCTGTTGTTTCCATTTCCCATTTCTTCTCAGATTTAATTACTTCCCTTATTTGCTTTCTCTCCTGTTTCGGTACTTGTGTTTCCAATTCCTTCTCTCATTCAGTGGTTTCATTATTTTCCATTTTTCGCACAATAAAGGCCATTAATTTATACATGTGTGGCTCGTTACTCTCTCCCCTCTTGATGCCCTTGCTTCACTCAATTGAGTGAACATTCTTTTCTTCTTGTGTTCCACCATACTTCCTCCCCGTATATATTTTGAAAACTACACACTGGTTTCTCCAGATTCAACCTCTTCCACAACCGTATCAACCTCATGTAGAATATGTCTGTCCCCTGTTACCCTAAGTGCCTCCACATCCAATCTGTTTATCATATACTGAATGTTCTGTACCCCATATGACATCTTATTTTCTACCATTATTCCTTCTCCCACTCCTTTCTCTATGTCCATATGCTGTACTGAGTCACTCATACTTGCAGTTTTAAGGACATGCACCTAAATTCATGTTCGCATCGGCCGATAATCATCGGAAAATGAAGTACGCGATCCCGATGACGACATGACGATTACTTCGAATTGCTATCGGAAACAGGGTATCACAGGCAAAACCCCAAATTCCTGAATTATTAGCACGCCAACAGATACTTAGTGCAATTCTGAAAAAAGATCCCATTAAGTTATAGAAATGTTCCTACATATTCCTAACCGCTCTCATTTCTCTTTTGCTTCCATATTTCCTCCCTGCTACAATGTGGATTTTGTACGAAATATTGCCACTTACTGCTAAATGTGTCTTTATTAGTCATCTGAGTATCTCAGCTATATAGCGCAAGTCCCTGAAAAATCTTTTACAGTACCAATTTTTCATAGGACCCCGCCAAAACACACGAAGTCTGTCTAGATATCTCCCAATGAGATACCTTGTAGCAAATGTTGCCCTCTTTTCTCCAAAAATTTTTACTTAAAAACTAGACAGCGTTATATACACTCCTGGAACACATTGACACCGGTGTGTCAGACCCACCATACTTGCTCCGGACACTGCGAGAGGGCTGTACAAGCAATGATCACACGCACGGCACAGCGGACACACCAGGAACCGCGGTGTTGGCCGTCGAATGGCGCTAGCTGCGCATCATTTGTGCACCGCCGCCGTCAGTGTCAGCCAGTTTGCCGTGGCATACGGAGCTCCATCGCAGTCTTTAACACTGGTAGCATGCCGCGACAGCGTGGACGTGAACCGTATGTGCAGTTGACGGACTTTGAGCGAGGGCATATAGTGGGCATGCGGGAGGCCGGGTGGACGTACCGCCGAATTGCTCAACACGTGGGGCGTGAGGTCTCCCTCCACAGTACATCGATGTTGTCGCCAGTGGTCGGCGGAAGGTGCACGTGCCCGTCGACCTGGGACCGGACCGCAGCGACGCACGGATGCACGCCAAGACCGTAGGATCCTACGCAGTGCCGTAGGGGACCGCACCGCCACTTCCCAGCAAATTAGGGACACTGTTGCTCCTGGTGTATCGGCGAGGACCATTCGCAACCGTCTCCATGAAGCTGGGCTACGGTCCCGCACACCGTTAGGCCGTCTTCCACTCACGCCCCAACATCGTGCAGCGCGCCTCCAGTGGTGTCGCGACAGGCGTGAATGGAGGGACGAATGGAGACGTGTCGTCTTCAGCGATGAGAGTCGCTTCTGCCTTGGTGCCAATGATGGTCGTATGCGTGTTTGGCGCCGTGCAGGTGAGCGCCACAATCAGGACTGCATACGACCGAGGCACACAGGGCCAACACCCGGCATCATGGTGTGGGGAGCGATCTCCTACACTGGCCGTACACCACTGGTGATCGTCGAGGGGACACTGAATAGTGCACGGTACATCCAAACCGTCATCGAACCCATCGTTCTACCATTCCTAGACCGGCAAGGGAACTTGTTGTTCCAACAGGACAATGCACGTCCGCATGTATCCCGTGCCACCCAACGTGCTCTAGAAGGTGTAAGTCAACTACCCTGGCCAGCAAGATCTCCGGATCTGTCCCCCATTGAGCATGTTTGGGACTGGATGAGGCGTCGTCTCACGCGGTCTGCACGTCCAGCACGAACGCTGGTCCAACTGAGGCGCCAGGTGGAAATGGCATGGCAAGCCGTTCCACAGGACTACATCGAGCATCTCTACGATCGTCTCCATGGGAGAATAGCAGCCTGCATTGCTGCGAAAGGTGGATATACACTGTACTAGTGCCGACATTGTGCATGCTCTGTTGCCTGTGTCTATGTGCCTGTGGTTCTGTCAGTGTGATCATGTGATGTATCTGACCCCAGGAATGTGTCAACAAAGTTTCCCCTTCCTGGGACAATGAATTCACGGTGTTCTTATTTCAATTTCCAGGAGTGTATATCCAAGCTGGCAACGTCTAAACAATTTAGCAACGATCTCTCACTCTTGAGAAAAGTTTATACACTAACCAATGCACCCGCAATACACTTTTCTCGGGAAATGGCACCCTGTCAACACTCAAGCTACTCTTTTTAAGAAGTATCCAATCGCTGTTTCTCCCTACACACTTTCTGCGGTGCTCCATTCAACAAAGTCTGTGGAGTGGCGACAGAAAGTAGGCACGCTGGTTCTTCACAAAGCGCAGCCAGCATTCCACAAAGAAAAGAGTTTTACACTGTCACGATCGAAATAAGATCTTATCTGTCTTTCCAGCCACCCTCACACCATTCTTTTACGACCACTGTCCAGCATGAGACGTTTTAGCTGAATGAGGCACCACATAGAGAAACACACGGGCCCCCAGTTTCAGTTTCCTCTTTGGTGGTCGTAGCTAAGGGCCATTTGCTAATGCCTATCTGACAGCTGCCTCCTCAGTTTCAGAGCCACGCCACCGTGGTGTCATATACACAACAGCACTGGCCTGGTGTACCGACGGCCTACATGACCAGGTGCTCCAGGGCATCACCCTGCACCGTGTGGCGAGGATCTTCAAATCTCACATTACGTCTTCCACTGGAGGCACCTGCCGGGCCCGTGCCTAGCAAGTTGTCCCTATTCGGATGATTCCCTTGGGTTAGACCAAGTTCTCCAGTCCAGTACTACATGCTATCTAATCAGAGTTCGCCCACCCGGCTAGCCTTGCCGTCTAACGAGCTGCTTCCCAAGCACGAAGGCGTGTCGGTCCACGGCACGAATCCGCCGGGCAGGCTCGTGTCGAGGTCCCGTGTGCCGGCCAGCCTGTAGATGGTTTTTAAGGCGGTTTTCCATCTACCTCGGCGAATGCGGGCTGTTTCCCCTTATTCCGCCTCAGTTTCACTGTGCCGGCAATTGCTGTGCAAACACCGTTTCCACGTACGTGTACACCATCATTATTCTACCACGCAAAATTTTGGGGTTGGTATGAGACGTTCCCGGGGAGGGGGGGGGGGGTCCACTGGGGGCCGAACCGTATAATCACACTGGGTTAGATGTGGGGCGGCGGTGGGGTGGGTGGACTGCTGTGGCCTGCTGTGGGGCTGTGAACCACACTGAGGGCTACGGCGCGATGAAGCCTCTTCGTCGTTTCTAGGTCCCTGGTTTAATACATACATACATACATACAATAGTCAGAGTTTATAAGATTTACTTTATAGCGGCTGGCTTGACCTCTGCAGTCATCTGCGTCAACCATATTGATATCAAAGCTTGAATTAATCGAAAAAATAGAAGTCTGTCCCACAATAAATGAATAATTATTAATAATAATCAGAATGAAATGACAGTCTGGAGCCAGCAAGACGTATTTCTATTTTTTATAGAAAATATTTTGTTGAGTGGTATCTGATGGAACAGTCATTTCCATAACTTCTACTGTCAACGGAAATTGTTTATGTAAACTTTTCTCTACTTACCTTATTTCTTTATTACCTTATTTCGTTCCACCATTCCTCCAACGATAGCCTGCGACAACTACCTTGTAATATATACAGGGTGAGCACAAAGCCTTGCCCTGATTATAATAATTTATTACAGAATAACTGTTTGACACAATAATTTACATTTGATGCCGTTACGTAGCTTAGTGTTACTAGTTTTTTCTAAGACCACTTACGTTAGTAAACCTCAACGTGTGCTCCCCTGGTAGCTTGGAGAATGTCGAGGCGGTATTCCAGTTCTCTCCAGGTGTTTCGTAACATGTGTTCTGTCACAGTACCCACAGCCGCTTGTATCCTAGCCTTCAGTTCGTCGACATCAGCAACTGGTGTGACGATGACTCTGTCCATGATATGTTGTTGTTGTGGTATTCAGTCCAGAGACTGGTTTGATGCAGCTCTCCATGCTACTCTATCCTGTGCAAGCTTCTTCATCTCCCAGTACCTATTGCAACCTACATCCTTCTGAATCTGTTTAGTATATCCATCTCTTGGTCTCCCTCTACGATTTTTACCCTGCACGCTGCCCTCCAATACTAAATTGGTGATCACTTGATGCCTCAGAACATGTGCTATCAACCGATCCCTTCTTCTAGTCAAGTTGTACCACAAATTTCTCTGCTCCCCAATTCCATTCCGTACCTCCTCAATAGCTATGTGATCTACCCATCTAATCTTCAGCATTCTTCTGTAGCACCACATTTAGAAAGTTTCTATTCTCTTCTTGTCCAAACTATTTATCGTCCACGTTTCACTTCCATACGTGGCTACACTACATACAAATAGTTTCGGAAACGACTTCCTGACGCTTAAATCTATACTCGATGTTAACAAATTTCTCTTCTTCAGAAACGGTTTCCTTCCCATTGCCAGTCTACATTTTATATCCTCTCTATTTCGACCATCATTAGTTATTTTGCTCCCCAAATAGCAAAACTCCTTTACTACTCTAAGTGTCTCATTTCCTAATCTAATTCCCCCTACATCACCTGTGTTAACTCGATTACATTCCATGATCTTCGTTTTGCTTTTGTTGATGTTCATCTTTATATCCTCCTTTCAAGACACTGTCCATTCCATTCAACTGCACTTCCAGGTCCTTCGCTGTCTCTCACAGAATTACAATATCATCGGCGAAACTCTAAGTTTTTATTTCTTCTCCATGGATTTTAATTCCTACTACAAATTTTTCTTTTGTTTCATTTACTGCTTGCTCAGTATACTGATTGAATAACGTCGGGGGTAGGCTGCAACCGCGTTTCACTCCCTTCCCAACCACTGCTTCCATTTCATGCCCCTCGACTCTTCTAACTGCCATCTGGTTTCTGTACAAATTGTAAATAGCCATTCGCTCCCTGTATTTTATCCCCGCCACCTCCAGAATTTGAAAGAGAGTATAGCCACAGAAAAAAAGGTCAAGGGGCGTAATGTCTGGAGAGGGGAGTAATGTTCGGGTTGGTGGATTGGAAGGAACGGTCCTACACCCTGGCCACCCCGCTCTCCAGACATTACGCCCCTTGACTTTATTTTCTTGGGCTGTATCAAGGACAAAGTCTTCGTCACACCAGTTGCTGACGTCGTCGAACAGAAGGCTGGGATACAAGCTGCTGTGGGTACTGTGACAGAACACATGTTATGAAACACCTGGCGGGAACTGGAATACCGCCTCGACATTCTCCGAGCTAGCAAGGGAGCACACGTTGACGTTTACTAACGTAAGTGGTCTTAAAAAAACTAGTAGCACTAGCCTATGTAACGGCATCAAATGTAACTTATTATGTCAAACGGTTATTCTGTTATAAACTTTTATAATCAGGGCAATACTTCGTGCTCACCCTGTATATCATCGACTGATTACGTTTTTTATTAGATATTTTTCTCGTTGATTCCTTACTTGATAAAGGCATGTGATCTTGAACGGTCTCCTACAATATTGCAATTGAAAGTATTCCTATAGTTTCATTTGTTCCCCACGCCTTCCCGACTGTACTTGTTTAACTTCCATACAGATGTATGCTTTTGGACGAATTTGTCATGTATCTTATCTGGATTCGAAGTTTATATTTTTGGATGTTAGTAGCTGTTTCTTTTTATAGAAAGCTCTTTTGTCCAATAACTACCAGTCTCTCTGTCTTGTACTTTCCTTCTTTGTCTGTTCCACCATTGTTCATTTTGTATTTACATCCTAAGATTCAGGAACTTGCCGGTAGTGTTGTGGATAAACGTCTGTATGTCCAAAAACGCTCACCTGAATAAGTCTTCATGAAGAGCAACTTCTATCTGTATTGCTGGGTGAAAAGCACTCCATGCGCCTGTGGTATGATTACATGAAGACATACTGAATTCCTGTCACAGACAGGAGAATTATGGCTATGCTCCAGTAAACTCTTCCAATACAAATACTGTGCGCCGAAATTAAAATCGAGATGGAATATTTTGCTGAGTCCATGCCTTACACTAAAGTGACTAAACATCGTCTTCCATGCATTAAATACCAATAAAAGTTCTTACCCGTTGTTGCCTGTATTGCAATGAATGTTGTGGTTAGCACTTTCGTGCACTCTACGTTTATTTAGCCATTACAGGTCCTTGATAAAGAGATCTATGGGATCACTCTCTACAGTCACTTTAATTTTAGAAACGTCGTGTAGATGCAAGCTGTCAGTAGACCAGGAGGAGAAACTATGCATTCCTTTTTCTGGAGATAAGGCAAAGGGGCATACGGTAATCAACAGTTCCTCATTTGAACTATGTATAACTCCAGACCTACTGAAACGTTGGTTGCGAAAGGGAGGCGCAGTGACGAAATCTATTTCGTGATGAAGCGCATTTGTAATTTGAGTGCAAGCATGCTGTGGTATTCGTTTGTGCTGCCACTCTGTTGCAAAAGTTAACCTTTACGTGTGCAGCTGCTGAGAAATTTCATAGCTACCCTGGCCTCAATTAGCCTGAATTTCTAATATAAGCCTCGCGTGGCAGTAGGTTACTGAAAACGCTGTTTCCAGCGGATAGTTGTAGGTACAGATTAAGACTGCGTGACTTGGAGCAGCCGCTGACGCGATGAGAAATAACGCAGCAGGTGTTATTGTGTGAGACTTGTCTGTTCTCTCCAACATTCCATCGCTTCCTCAACGATACTACTATTAGATTTTCATATGTTTTCTGACACTGTAAATAATTTACCTTGACTGTACTGGGACAAAGATTCATGAGCGCGCCGCACCGGTAGTGGATAAGATTCTTGACTCTGCGTTTAATTTAATATGTGGTATGTCTAGTCGCCAGTCAGTTATGCGGCGCTGGGGCATTCTTATTAGAGGCTTAGTAGCGGGCAGTTTGCTTTTAGAGAAGATTTGGTATTTCTGAATCTGGTAGAAATTATCTGGAATACTTTATTACGGAGATAAAAACTTGTTTATATAACTTTTTTATTGACTCTATTGATGGAGAACTTTTTGGAAGAATATTTCATGCTAACCCAAGAACTGGCGTGAATGAAATGTTTGTTTGCCAGAACTATCAAGTGAAGCAAGTCTTTGTCTGTTACGTAAGTAACAATGTCGTGATTTGGGTTTATTTTGATCTCTTTGTTTTCATTACGTCACAAATTGCGCAATTGGTTGAAATGGTTGTAATTTTTGTAATGAGAGAATCTCGTAATTGTTAGAGTCTTCTTATACTGTACAGTGTTTTTTGATAATAATGAAAGTTTAATTTTTCAAGAACGCTTTTTTAAAAAATAAAATCCTCCTGCGTCACTCTTAGTAAAGTTTATAATATCCTGATATTCTGTCGTGTGTGCATTGCACCTCACGCCACACGCAGTAACAAATTGCTTCAGACAAGCAAAGAAAAATTTAAAAAAATTATCTTTAGCTGCTACATTTGCTGATTTAAATTTGCTTTCGAGAACGTTAGTACACCAGACACGAAATAGCATGCTGAACGAGAGGTAAGTTACTTTTCTTTCAAGGAGATCTCAATTTACTTTCTTGTGAGCAAACAATACGTCGTCAGAATTTTCAGGTATTCTACTAAGTAAGCAGATTAATTTACTGTGAACAGGGAAGATAACATTAAACAGTTATTTTCTTCCGGGTTAAGCAGTATTTTATTTCGGGGCTATTTGAAGTCAGATATTACACTTCATGTTACGTAACTTTCATACTGCACTTCAGTATCATGTGACAGTTAAATAGTTTTCACTGAGGACACAATTAGTTTCTCAAGGAATTTAATTAGATTCATTTTCATTGTGCAGCATTTCATTAAGATTTAAGTATTGCTTCATGACTCTGTTTACATGCGCAACAGCCGGTCGGAGTGGCCGTGTGGTTCTAGGCGCTGCAGTCTGGAGCCGAGCGATCCCTACGGTCGCAGGTTCGAATCCTGCCTCGGGCATGGATGTGTGTGATGTCCTTAGGTTAGTTAGGTTTAATTAGCTCTAAGTTCTAGGCGACTGATGACCTCAGCAGTTAAGTCGCGTAGTGCTCAGAGCCATTTGAACCATCTGAACCGGCCACATGCGTAACAGAGATCCAGCCTTTAGTCAGTTTTGCTCAGCAGATGAATACAATATCTAAAGCACACGTTATACAAGAAGAAAGTTTTTAAAATTTGAATATTTTACAGGTAGATAAATTCCACAGGAAACTTACACCACTTGTAATATGCGAAATTAAGCATTCAGCATTACGTGTTTTCGTGGTTTATAATGGACAGGGGCACAGAAAAACATGAGTTTGATAGTGGAAAGGTAAAGGTGCTCGTGAATAATTCTGATATTTTGTTCAAACAAATTTGGGGCTTGCAGCCTGTCTTCGTTCAGCACATTCCACGATATTTCAATTGACCACCTGCCAGTCATCCTAAGGTGACCCATCGAAGACTTACAGAGACGTCGTCCGTACCGTAATATATAACGCGCCGTAATTATTCCGCGCATGCGTCAAAATCGAGTTGATAGACATAACACCCTAACTCAGCTGTCCTCTGCGTTGCCGCTCGGCGCGACTATTGAGGTACTCAGTCGTGTTCGATTAGGGCAAATCGTGGAAATGATAGGGCTACATTCACTGTCCAACTGATAGCCACTATCACGATTCATCAGATACTTCGCCAGGCGTATTTCGACGAATTCTTTAATAATGAAGACCCAGTAAGGTGTCGCTGTGCTTATAATCATGGTTTTATAATACTCCACTGATTGCCCACTGGAAATACAGTTTTCGACTATAGTGGATTTTCTTGGTCGCAGAAGGCGAGTGCAGAGCTGAAGTTCAGTGCAGTGTTCTTCAACGGTGCGTGTGGTGTGACCTGTGTAAACCATACCGCTTTGGTATGGTATTTTGTAAATTTCGGCCTTCCACAATAACAAATCGTCCTTCAGTAATCTCAGAAGGTCTACATTCTTAGATGGTGAGCGGAAAACAACTTTCACCTGAAATTTACGGATGATTCTTGCTACCTGATATGTAATTTTACCAACAAAAGGTAGAAACGCTAAAGATTTTGGCGGCAGGTTCTCCTCTTTATCCACTTCTTGGTTCTCGATTTTAACTGATAGCTGCCTGTTAAATTGCAGGGTAAAACACCCATTTTCCCTGAATGATGTCTTTTTTTTAGACGGGCGCGCTCTTTAGGCAAACTATCTGTGTGAGCTGTGGGTATAAGAGTTTTCAGCAGGCTCATAGTTTGCGATGGGTCATACAAACTCGATGATTGTACATACAAGTCGGTATTTGTGGGGTTATGGTAAACTGAATACTCCAGAAAGCCATCATTCTTCCGTCTAACCAAAACATCCAGGAGAGGCAGACAGCCATCTTTCTCTAATTCCATAGTGAAGCGGATGTTGTTATGAATGGGGCGGAGATGGTGTAGAAACTCCCTTAATTTATATCCTGCACACACTGCGAAGGTATCATTTCCATACCTCCAACACACAGATGATTGAAGATCAGCTGATTCAAGCGACCTCTTCTCGAAATCTTCCATAAAAGAAATTGCTCACAGGAAAACGAAGTGTTGGTAATCACGAGACCAGCAGTCTGTCCAAAACAGGTTGAAGAATGAGCGTGCCGAAATAAAGAAGTGGTGTCCATCTGAAATTATTACCAATAAGCGCCAAAGAATCTGCGAGAGCGACTTTTACAAAGCGTGATTCTAAATCAAAGTTAACTAAATCGTCAGAGCTTGTTAGACGGAGAGCTCCCTGTCTCCTGATAAAGTCAACTGAGTTACAGACGTGATGTGAGCATTTGCCCACCAATGGTCTCATAAAGAAGAAAGAGGTTTGGCTAAATCATATCTAGGAGCTTGAATGTTGCTCAACATGCAGTCTTGGTGGTACACAACGATGTGGTCTTAACTCTTGATGATATCTTGAGGTAACGAGGACGAATTCAGGACTGCAGAAATTTTCCGTCGAGCACGTCGTGTAAGGTTCGTAAGCGCTCCCACAATACGTAGAATCACTTCGTAGAACATGCGTCTTATCTTACGACACTTCCGAGTGAGGTGCTCTAACAGCTGTGAAATGACAGAGCTCCAGGTAATTTTGATGCCAATTTGTGGCACCACCTGCACGGCACTTTCGCATGTCGATAGAATGGTAGAGGGGGTACTATGAAGACGATGGTGTGTTATTGCACGAATATATGCTGGAACTATAACGCAAAATCGCACTTATTTCACCAACTGCGTCAATCTTTACGGCCGATGTACACTTTGCAATGAAGTTGGAAGTCCAAATTTTGAACTCCTTTTGTAACTTAGTGTATGGTGAAAAGCTCTTATTTTTAGCGAACCGGGTAACATCGAGCCATTACTGTATCCGAGACGGTCTCTAACATTAGCGGCCCACAGAATGCAAACCATACATTTCCGAACGTAAGTTCCGTGTTGAAAACCGGTCAGTTTACCGTCTTGTTCGACGTAGTCAGCATTCCGCAGGCACAGTCCGTGTGTCCGCGTTACAGTGCTGGCTAGTGGGTTGCATAACTAATTAGGATACCAACCAGAAGCCGATACAACTTTTACCATCACCGTTCTCAGACTTCGACGTCTCACAGCGCGGACTCTATGCATTTCCTTATGACGACTCCTCTTGAAAAATTAGCACATTGCCTTCACTCACTGTCGTTTTTTTCTTCTTTTTACTACTTCCTTTGTAATTCCAATCTTTCGGGCAGGGAGGTGGTAGTGAGATGTTCTGCAGCTAGATGCTTCTATTACGTATTACTTCGAAAAGTCCAACTTAGGAGTAAAATTACTGAATGTCTCCTACTTTTTTAAAAAATAAACTGGATTAATAAAAGATGTGATTTCAGTGAAAACATCCCTTTTTGTACAAGATTTGGATCCAAGAAAGAAGACAGTTTCATGGACGTATTCAGAAGTAGGAAATCCTTTCACAGCGCAATGGAGGTTATAAGGCCAACTTGGACAAACATTTAAATGAATGCAATATTACGATCACACTCTCTAGTTTCCTAACACAGCCTACAAGCATAACAGCGACCTCTCATGTAGGCAAATTACGTGAAACGAGGATGTAAGATCTCACTTTGTAAGCCTAACGCCTTCTCATAAATGGACCTGAAATGAGGTAGTCACGTCTAACATATTCAGGATTAGCATGAAGTCTCAAAGTTCTCACCAATACTGACTTAATCTATTTGGTGTAATACTCATGAAAAGACTTCAACGTATTTCTTTTGATAGCCGCTCGTTTTTGTATTGATTCCGCTGAACGGCAATGCATTTAACAGCTTACGCTCAGATCAGCTACTGTTTTGCGTTAAGTATAAGAGCTGAAACTCCTTTATTAAAATTTTCTGCTTAAATTGCAGTAACTAAGAAGGTGAAACTTCTACATTATGATTTTACTTAAACTGCTGAATGCTTACTCAATGTTCTTCAACTGCTGAGTGAAACTGAATGTACTGTCACGTTGCTTGTCCTTATCATTTCAAAACTGACCTACAGAATTTGCCCAGACAAACAGAACTCAAACTTCTTCTATTCATAAATTACCCACAATATTCAAGGATAACGGGATCTCAACTCTTTAAAATTGGTGATCTGACTTCAAATAATTAATACAAAAGAATGAGCCTGAATTAGTATAAATCCTAACAATAACCTATACATTTCATAAGTCACTTATCTCACAAAAATCTTCATTAAACGAACTACAACAATACAGCAAGTGCCAATACAGCCAGCTAAATAAATGATTCTAACTACAGAAGACTCTAACTACTAATAGGCATGTGGTTAGCAAAGGCAAGATTTTGTTCCAGAGAAAACAATGTATTTACGAAATTTTACCTTAATCAAGTGACAACCAGTTCAAAAATTATATAATCATCAGTAATAAATCTCAATGACGGATATACATTCAGACGGTCTGCTCGCGCTAATACTGCAAACCTCCAACACTGCTAATTATTAACCTCTAACCTCCGTCACTGCTGACTATTCACTCCCAACTTCCATCACTGCTGGCTGTTCACCTCCAACTGCTGAGTCCGACCAGCCACAGAGTCTCTTAGAGAGAGCGCACAGCGCTGTCAGAGTTATTAATGCAAAGCGCTACATAACGCTGCCAACATACAAACACATAAACAGCCTACTTACAGAGCATAAGGGAACAATCCAGAAATCCTTACAAGTTTCACAAATGACAGTAGGAGGAATATGGATCGAAGACACTTTAGAATTATTGCATGTTGTTATTCATTAACAATGAGAAGTTGCAGGAAAAGAGTTACGTTTGTCCTATTACGAACCCCGTAGAGTGCATTTCCACAAAACATGAAAATCAGAGCAAAAGGGAACGCCGTAAAATCTAGAATCAACGTAGCGATGTTAAAAAAGTGGAGTGGTAATGAGTGCTGTCAGTAAACTAGCGGATGAATCACTGACAAACCGATGTTGGTCTGTGAACGTGGAACAAGTAGTTTTTTTCAACAACGGATGCTAAGCTTGAATACAACAGATGGTACACTACAACCCCAGGAGCGTTGGGAACAATATATCACACCAAGGTGCGCTTTCATATGCACGATCTCACTATAAATTCTTGTACGCTGCAGCACAAAACTGACTGTCATATTGTAGCATCGACTTTAGGACAGGCGACGGCCCCACGATAAATGTGACCCCAATCACCCCATAAACAAGACAACCGAGACCAGCATGAAGAATCAGCCCGTCGAAAACCAGGAAACAGGGTGTCTTCGTGTAAACGTTGACTGGGGTATGCTGCCTCTAGATTCTACCTCGCTCACTCTTCGTTGGTAGTCAGCCATTCTTCCAAAGGTATCGAGTCTAGAGAGATCTTCACTAAACAGCCAGAGACTGTTGCTTGCTTAGCAGTCAAGAACACACATACCAAGGAATGAGCGGTATTCAGAAGAAAAGGTTTTTTTTTTGTATGACCTTGGAGTCCCGTGGACAAACTTTACTGTGGAACTGAATCACTCCCTCCGTGAGAAGCCTAGGCCGTTTGCTCTTGACAGACTTGGGTAGGCTACGAGAATTCATGAGTGCAGACCTCGAACGTCGAAAAAGACGGCATCACCTTTGCCTGCTCATAGGGAAAGGTGACGATGTATGCTTCCATTGCATGCATGTCTCACTGTGGTATTCCAAACAGTATATGCGAATTTCGATAAGTTTAGTTGTTACGAAGTTTCGTACCTTTTCATTTGAACACTCTTTATGTCTTTACATCTTTAGCGATGTATATAAATGGCAGCCAAATGAAAACGAGACAGATAGAAAAAACTAAGTTAACTGTTTATTATTTTAAAGTAAACGCTATAACTGTTAATATATTTATCTCATTGTAAGACAAGACGGTCAGCGCCTTCATGCAAAAATATTTGTGGTTGCCTATGGAATCTTATTTGTATCCAGGCATGCACCTTTTCATCTAAAGCAATACGATATCTTCCTTCAGGTCTCCAAAAATATGGAACTCGCATGTGGAGACATCGAGATTGCGTGAAGGATGTGCAAAATCTGAAGAGCGCCACCAAGTCCAAACGCTCAGGAATGTTAACGGTCGGCATCGTTCCGTTGCAGAGTAACGACCGCTTAAATATTGCTATGGTTGTTTCGATTACGATGCAGAAGTGTCCCTGGGTAACCGTTATAAATCCTCCATACAGTTCCGATCTCTCCCGTCGCGCTTCCCGTATAATTGGAGCCCTGAAGAGAGACATTCGTGCCGTCGATTTGTTTCAGGCGAAGTGATGCAAGCCTTGGTACAATCATGGTTCCGTAGGCAACAGCAAACACTTTTCCATCAAGGTATTGACTATCTTGTCTGACAGTAGGATAAATGTATTGACAATTATAGGAATTACTTTAGAAATAATGAATTGTTTATTTACTTTATTTCCTTCTGTCTTGTTTTCATTTGACTGTCTCTAATAACTCGCGTGGAAATGCATCATTTGACAGATAATATTTAACGTAAGGTTTTCAGTACCGACACAATAAAACTACTTAATCACAGTTCCTATCCTCAAATGATCGCATTTTGGCAGTAAAGATTATTTTAGAATATCAAAACACTTATGAAAAACTTATTCTTGACTGGTTACAGTAATCTACAGTTTCATTTGATATTTATAACGATAACATTCAAGTCTAGGCTAGGATGTTTGAATTTGAGCTTTGGAGAAATTTTTTTCCACTGGTTCAATATTGCAGCGATTTCTATTTCATCTGTCTTCCCCCCTGAAAATATTTTCCCTTATGTCTCTTTTGTACGCAGGAAGCAGGAGAAGCCGCAGACGCTAATATTTATTGAGGATGGTGAACGTGAAACCGATGTACTTTGTTTTCGGTCAGACGAAAACTTCCTGACACATAGCACTGTCTGAACAGAAGCATTGCTATAGTGGAGGTGTCAACCTCTGATCTCCACAGTACGGACCTTTTTTGCAGCAGTACATCAGCTTATCGTAACTGAGGTTAACTGTTGTACTTGGAGGAAAAGGATTCAAATGAGTTTCGAGATCACCCTCAGTCCGACAGAAACTGTCATTTGTACATGTATCACAACTGAAAAAAGTTTAAGAATTTAATAATCATTATTCGTATAATAAACAACTAACTTAAACAAAATATCTAACCACTGAGTTTCAAAATAAAAACAAATAATATTTAAGAAAACCTCTTTTATTTCCCAACGTGCCATGATTTCCTTAAACGATTATACGGTATGTGACATATCACAACTAGCAGGTAGTGGGATATGTCACATTGTTTAAATACTTACGAAGGAACACGTGAAATCCATAGTGGTGAGAGTGAAAAGATTTTTTGGGAGAGATTTGGGGAAGTGCATTCGTTAAGTAATAGTGTAGAACACTGCAGTGACTATAAGAAAGACGTAACCACATGGAAGGAATCCAGAGGTCCACAATTACGATTTTATTTGACTCATGCGGACATTAATCCATCGCAATACGCCGGTAACAAAGTCAGGTATTTTTCTAGATGCCAAAAGCTTGACACCCGAGCAGTCAACAGCCATAGCTGCGATGTGAGCTAGTCTGGATTAACAAAAGCATCAGCCAAACTCGTAGGGAAACCTGAGAACCAGAATAAGCGCTAATTTAATACAACAGATCAGCAGCGATAGAACACGACGACCGCAGCAGCTCCACACAATATAGACGAACGAGTGTTTTTGACAGGTAAACGCCGTCAACAAGAGAGGGTATACTTCTAGCAAAATACCTGCCACCGTGAATCGTGAAGACTTCCAAACTCTTGCCATCCTGGTTACCTCTGGTTGCGACGAACCAGATGTTTACAGTGCTGCCAACACACGCGCCGTAGTAAACAGCGCACTAGGCGAAATGGGAAGCACTGGCAGGTGCCGTGAGCCACTGGGAAATACGTACGCCAAGTTGGCAGCTTCCACTGCGTTCGTGGATGATAACCATTATAAAATAAATCGTGCACTCCACGCCGTAAGCGCTGGATTTGTTTCCGCATTGATCCTGCCATGCAGTTGACACATGGATGGTAACGACTCCTCCACCATATAACAAAATGTGTTGAACCCAGGTACCACATAAAACTACAGACAAAAAATATGAAACTGTTCGCGTTACTTAGTAACGGCCTTGCCTTTAATAATCCACTAAATCCCGTAAACTCGTAGATCAAAACCCTATTGTGTTCTCAATTGTCGCTAATCCTAGCTCCATTTTTACACCCACGACATCCTAACCCAAGGAATCTTCAATAGGCTGGCCTTTCCTGATCTTGAAATCTATCCTGTCAACTTCCATCCTACGACCTCTGGCTCTAACGCCCATATCCTTCCGTTACATCAAGACTCCAGTACCTCACCCAGCCTCCTGACGAAAACCCTCCAACCCCCACATCCTTTCGCCGGCCTGTGTGGCCGAGCGGTTCTAGGCGCTTCAGTCTGGAACTGCGTGACCGCTACGGTCGCAGGTTCGAATCCTGCCTCGAACATGGATGTGTGTGATGTCCTTAGGCTAGTTAGGTTTAAGTAGTTCTAAGTTCTAGGGGACTGATGACCTCAGAAGTTAAGTCCTTTAGTGCTCAGAGCCATTAGCCCATATCTTTTCCTTACACCAAGACTCCAATACCTCACCTATCCTCTTGACCCAACCCTACTTTCTATTTCAGCATCCACATATACATCAATGTTATTAGCTCATCGTCATCCGCTATCGTCAGACATCACAATCTTTCTATCAGTATTGTCCTGTTTCCCTCACACCTCCATCGTTCCTCTCTATTCACACAACATTCAGTGGGAGCAGACCTCGATTCACTTGCCAGAAAAGCCATCATCATCATTATCATTATGACAATAACTACACCATCCCCATCGGTGTTTCTCCTGTAAGTCATTAAAATAAATCATTTTTTTGCATTTTAATCCTGTTATTTTAATCTTTTTAAACTTAAAAAAATCAGCATGTCTATGTTATTAGTATATTTAGAAGAATAGCAGCTACCTGGCTGCTGTCAGACACTCTATGTGAGAAAGCGGGTGAAGAAGGATGAAATGATCAGTAAAAGAAGTTACTTACTATTACACGGCGACTGTTTCTCGACCTTGAACTCTATTTTTCGGTGTACGAAATTTAGCAGTGGCAGTGGAAGAGCGATTAACTACCTACGTATATGCCATTGCGCTCCAGTGGAAGGCAAAAATGCTGTAATTACATGGACAACCACGTGAAGAAACTCTTTGATCAGTAGGTGGAAACACTGTTGGGTATGGACTTAAAAATGCCTTAATTTGAAGGTGACCACAGGCTATTGCACATTTTTGCTAAGTGCACAATTTTACGAGTTTCAGTGTAGTACAAGAACACACCTGCTCGTCCATTGCCAGCAGGATCACCGAATTTTAAGAAATTTGTCATAACATGAGGAAATAGTTCAAATATGGAAAAGAGGCTCACTAGTAATACGCAATGACGAATAGTTCCTTAGTAATGCAAGCAGTTCCGCTTGATCTATAGTATAGTATAATCGGGCTGCAACAATGCCCCGCAAGTAGTGACAATGATGAAGACTGCCTGGTGTAGGGCAGACAGTTTTATTTACGTGAAGATGCGGTCTTCACGTCAAAACAATTTTATTATAATGTATAGATCTGTTAAATGGTTTGATGGGTATGTGGCAGACTAAAATGCTACTGCGGTTCGATGTCCACGTTAAAATGAACATCCTTCCGTAATTAACGGAGTAAGTGAATTCATAGGCCAGAGAAAGGCAATCGCATACTACAGTAAAGTCCACCATGCCTGGAAAAAAAGAAAGAGTCGTATGAAATTGTTGGAGAACCTTGAAGGGCTGTTCAATCGCTCTCTGCATGGTATATCGGAGTTGTGCATCTGTGGATTGTAGATGGCTCTAAAGGATAGGTGTGTAGTGTAGTGTTATTTTCGAGTTGTGCGACGATGATAGAAGAGAGACGGTAAAAAATCGGTGTTAACACATAGCCTATTCTTCTCGAACAACAAGAAAGGGCCGCTAACGAGTCTTTTAGAGAGGCGAATTACCAGTAGCGGTGTCACTTGGCCTCGTTTCGTGAGGCTCTGCAGAGAGGTTTGGAATTTTATCCAGGACACTGGTGCAAATTATGGTGATCAGGAACCTTACGGCTCTACCATTCTCTGTCTTGCCCATCACCGGGATTCGAGTCGACTACCTTCAAATCTAACATCACCGCTCAGACGTGCATAATTTTCCATGACAAGTGAGGTGGGTACCACGCTTTCTAAAGCGCTGCAGTAATCGAACCAACTTTAGGACTGAGATCGGAGACGTCTCTAATTCTATTCATTGAAATTTTATTCTATCTCTCTTAAGTTTTTCATGTTTGCGAGTTTAATCATTTTCTACAACAGTCGCTCAAACGTACAGAGAGTCGTATACAGGAGCGTAGTCCTATAAAGGAGAGTAGACAATGAGACGGAAGGTCATAATTTAAGCTATAATTTGTTATCAGATTGTTTTGGGAAGCAAGTAAACGTTCGTGGCCACTGATTGAGCGCGCCAATTACATTCCTACATCGGCTTGTGCAGGACGAGCCGACCTTTGGCTCCGGTCGGTCCCCTAACACCAGTGGCGAGTGTACAATTACGACCGGCGTCTTTATTTATGCCGACGCTCCCCTCAGGCCTATCATTATCGTACTTACCAATTACGCAGCGACATGCGGGTCCTTGTACTTCGGCAATCGCCCGTAAGAGACAGGAACACACGACGGCTTCATAAACATGTATACTTGGCATGTTCTCCATCCACAAATTTATGGCCTGTCAAGGTTGCGGTGTCGTGGACGTCTTCATCCACTAGTGAGAGGCTGTAATACCCACTAATTTGGAGCGGAACCACCTGCAGCATCCAGCGACCAAAGCTGCGATCGCCAGTGGACCGGATGACGGAATATGTTGCTCACTCGGAACGGTAATAGTCGGTGGTGTCGCCCCGTAAGTGCTTTCCGTGTAACCTGTCCGCTCTCTCGTAGTTTCCCAGAGTGGATTTAAGGGACGCACCACCATTTAAGACACTAAACGTTGAGAGTACAGGCTGCAGACGGTCCATTACGGACTAATCACATCAGCAGTTCGTCATCCGTGCAGAAACCATTATTTGAACGCATTACTTTTTTCCGCAGTAAGTAAGTTTGTATCTAGGCAGCAAGTACTTGCTTACAGCTGACGAAGCCAGTGTTAATTTAATGTGGGGCTACGCGTTACACATGTAACCTATGAAATATAGGTCTGATGACAGAGACTGCACTCGTGTTCTGGAGAAGCAGCTTTTAAACTTTCTGTCGGGCTACCGTGAATAACGATTTCCGTTGTTTTACTTATATATCTTCATCTGAATGCTTGGATGCTTCCCCGTTCTTGACGAGGTAGTATTCTGTAATGACTAAAATATTCTTATTTCTGCTTGAAGTTGACCGTTCAAAGTCGAACCGACAACGAGGATCCTTGAAGCAGAAAACAGATGAACAATAAAGACTGTAATATACATTCGCTGTTCTGTCTGACTCATTGTGTCTACACATTATTACGTCCTTTAGTGTCTCCTTTTACTTACTCTTCTTTCTTATTCTACTCCAAGAACCATTATGGAACTAATTCTGAAAGAACATCTGCAATTTTGGTCCTATAAAGCCACAGAGAACTAAAGCCAATCGATCACGAAAAGCACAGATTTGCCTATTGGGTGGTTTCTAAACGAAGAGAGGACAACGATTTCATCAGTAAAGCGATGTTCACCGATGAGGCAGAGTTATTGTTGAGGGGCTTTGTGAGCAAACGAAATTTCAGTATTTGCTGTACAGAATAACCTCGAGTAATTATGAAGAACCCATTACGTCAACAAGAAGTGACTGTTCAGCGGCATTTGGGCTGAGGGCTAATCTTCTTCGAAGATGGCGCCAGAAACAGTAGGCGGCGAGAGATGCGGCAATACGTTAAGAGAGTCTTTGTGATCTGAACTGGATAGAGTGAATGGTGAATAGGTCTTGTTTTAACAATATGGCGCAGCATATCACACATCGATTGCAACAAAACACTTGTTACGAGTGAGGTTTCCTGGCCTTGTGATGCCGAGCAACGGTGACATGTATTGCCGCTCCAGATTTATGATGCAACACTGTGTCATTTCTTTCTGTGGGAGTATTTAAAATCTCGTGTGTACGCCAACAAAGAGCGATCACGTCCAGAGCAAAGGCCAAGATTCAAGGTGGAATTTCAGAACTAGAGGCTGAAGTAGGCCCCAAAAGTTACGGAAAATTTCATCGAAACGAGAGTGTGCCCGATGGTCTGTGAAGAATATTTGAGTGATATAGTATTTCATACATCGTGAAGGTAGCATACACGGCAATAATATGTAGAGTACTTAATTTCGTTAGTGAATTTGTATGTCATTGTGCACACAAAAGTTGCGTTCTTTATGAGGCACCCTTTACTTTTCATTCTATACCTCCGAAGGCCGACTGGGCTGTTAGAAGATTCGCACGTTCGAGAGTAAGGGACTTTGCAGCAAAATACGAGGGGAATTGGTAGCAGGGTAAATGGAGTCCCTACAAGGAATATTTGGGAGGGGATTTCCTGTCCCAGCATTTGCCTTAAAACCAAGGGAACCTCCCAAATACATTGGTTAGAACTGAAGGACGGCAACTATTTTCTGAGACAAAATGTCTAAGACCATAAACAGGAAAGCCTAGTATATGTGTAGGTGTAAATTTTCATTTGAGTACACGGAAAAAAGGTATAATCGTCCAGCTAAGGAGAGATAGATAACAGTGAAACTTCTCATTGTTAGGAACAAGTCACGAACAAAATATGTGGACTATAAGAACTTATTTCTGTTGGCTTAAATTATATTTAATATAACTCAACACTGTGACGTACACTGGTACCAGAATATATAGCATACAATTATAGTAACTAAAAATAATAATAATAACAAAAGTCCTGGCCAGAGTTAAGGACCTAAAAGAAGGGGACTAACCTTTCGATTCATCTGAGAGTTTCAAAGACATTTAAATTAAAACATCTTGACTTATTGCGATCTTTTACTTGTTAGTATTAGCACCCATGTCATCCAGTATAACACATTGTGCGAAGTAAAATAACGTGATATATGATATCATGTCGTATGACGTGACACACTCTATCATGCCATCGAACACGGTATTTGTCATGTCGTGCGGTATGATACAAAGTGTCATTAAAGTTTAGGATGCAAACATCCCCACTCTGTTTGTGTCTATATGTTCTTACATCCTTCACCATGCATGTAAAAAGGGGTGGGTCAAAGAGATCTCACTGCGCTGGGGAAGTATGGTTAACTCCTACAAAAGAGCGAATATATCAAGATGTATTAATTTAAATGTCTTTGTAGCTATCAGCTAAATCGAAAAGCTAGTTCTCGTCTTTTACATCCCTGAATCTGTCCAGGACATATTCTCGTTTCTCTATTGCTATAGGAGAATTTATCATTTTGATTCCCAAGTTTTAAATTACTATAATTCTGATATTGGACATCGCCATAGCTTGGCGACCGATGTAGATTTTCGAAACTCGGGCGACGAATGATTTAGTATATGCTTTTCATCGTATTTCGACCCATGTTGCTAGTATAACGGCAATGGATAAAGCTTTCTACAAACAACAGGCCGAGCATTAATTACATGTCTTTGTCTACCTTCTTACAAAATCTGAACTGATTCACACGGCCGGCCGCGGCGGTCAAGCGGTTCAGGCGCTCAGTCCGGAACCGCGCGACTACTACGGTCGCAGGTTCGAATCCTGCCATCGGTGTGCGTCGGCTTCCTATAAACTTCATGTCCCAAAGTGCCGTCCTCTCTGCGCCGAACCAAAACATCCAAGAATGGAAGACATCCCTCCTTTTCAATTTCCATTGTGAACTTTATTTGATCGTGGAGGGAGTTCAGATGTCTTAAGAAGTCTTGTCTTCACCATGGGGCCAAACTACAAAGGTGTCATCAACATACCTCCAGAATACCGTGGGTTTCAAGTCAGCAGATTCAAGCGCCTTCTCCTCGAAGTCCTCCATAAATATACTGGCCACCAGAGGGGATAAGGGACTACCCATGGCAAATCCGTCCGTCTATTCAAAAAATTCGTTCTTAAATAAGAAATATGTGGAGGTCACAACATGTTTAAATAAAGCTGAAATTTCTTTGTCAAAACTTCTTTCAATAAGTTGTAGAGATTCTGGAAGGGGAACCTTTGTAAATAAAGCCACCACATCAAAACTAACTAATATATCAGACGGGTTCATTTTCAATGATTTCAGTTTACTAATGAAGTCAGCAGAGTTTCTTATGTGGTGAGTACATTTTCTCACAAGAGGCCTCAACAATGATTCCGGATGTTTGGCAACGTCATAGGTCGGAGAGCCTATGTTACTCACTATGGGGCGTAGAGGGACACCTTTCTTGTGGACCTTTGGTAGTCCATGAACTCTAGGAGGCACCGGACCACTTGGTTTCAATCTCCGAACAACTTCTGGTTCACAATGGAAATTCAGAAGGAGGGATGTCTTCCATTCTTGGATGTTTTGGTTCGGCGCAGAGAGGACGGCACTTTGGGACATGAAGTTTATAGGAAGTCGACGTACACCGATCTATATTTACGTGCAAATAGCTGCCACCATCCTGCCCAGACAATGAGTGTTCTCCGAACTTTGACTCAGAGAGCGCATATTATTTCTGACGAAAGCAGTCTGCAAGATGAACTTTCCCACTTACAAAGAGTGTTTGAAGACAATGGGTACTCTCCACAACAAATACAGAGGGCACTGAAAATGAAACCGAAAGAGGCCACAAAGAAATCAGAAGAAGATGAAGAAACCTTTAAATCGATGGCCTTCCTGCCATATGTGGGTAGCCTCTCATCAAAAATAGGACGCATTCTAGGCAGACACAAAGTAAAAGTGGTTTTTCGTCCTCCACCCAAGACAGCTGCACTCGTGGGCTCCGTCAAAGATGATTTGCTGCTCCGAAAATCTGGAGCTTACAAAATTCCATGTGAATGTGGCCTTTCTTACATCGGACAAACAACTCGTACTGTCCAAGAAAGATGTACAGAACAGCGGACGTACACACGACTTTTACAACCTAACAAGTCGGCAGTGGCAGAGCACTGTATTGATAATGGTCACAGTATGTTTTATGACAACGTCGAAATTTTGGCAACTACGTCATCCTTTTGGGACTCGATAGTGAAGGAGGCAATTGAAATTCGCTTGACGACGAATTTAATTAATAGAGATAGTGGTTTCAATCTTGATAAATCCTGAATTCGGCACTTGCTATAATGAACTCGCAAACACGTCGTCACAGTGCAGCTCACAATGATATATCGATATGCAAACACAGATCAACTGCGGAGTCATAGATACAACTCGCGCATTATGCACGTCTCTGCCGCCCAACGTCTCTGGCGCATTTGTATCTGTGGCCGCATGCGCAGTCGCGCGGTAAAACAGCTGAAGGGTCGAAGCGAGCACTGGAGTGGCAGTCTTGCGGCTCACTCTAAAAATGGCTGAACGTTACACAGCCGAAATATTAGAAGAAGATTTCTTGCGGCCGCACACCCGAAACTTAATGGATCACTTTTGGTCTTATATAGGCGTTGCCTAGCGCAACACCGTATTCTGCATGTATACATATCTTTGTGTTTGAATATGCATACCTATACCAGTTCTTTTGGCGCTTCAATGTACCTCCCATCTGAGACATGGGACACACCGATACTCGTGCAAGTCATGTTCATTCTAGCCTGTACAACCCTCATGGGTCCACTTTTTAGTCTTTAAAAACTTTACTCAGACTATGAGTTTCTTGTTGAGGAGTATATATCTTTACATATAAGACAAAGCGTCATATTCTCGTCTTCAGAAGAACTGTCACTTCACGCGTTTTTGAACCTTTTTAAGTGGGCTGGATCCGGAGTACTTTAACAATTTTCTTTTAACCTACCAGGAAGAAGCTTTGGCTGCGCTGACTTCACTTTTGTGCGGAGACTCCATGATCAAGCAGCATTTTCCTCTTCGCCTGGATAATGACGGTCTCTCGAAATGAAGAACTGACTTTTACACTCTCTGGTGATACAGTGAATGGAGACAATGTTTGCACATCGGGCTACGGATTTTGTTGTGGAGAAGAGGCAGTACTATTTGTCGACGGAGCAGATTGCGAAGAAGAAGCAGTAACTAACTTGACTGTGCTCTGAAAATCTGGCGTTATTGTTTGTGTCATATCTTGTGGCGCAAATTCATCTTCGCCAAATGCATTTGCATTAAAAGGGAAAATATCCGTCTTTTTAAACGCTGATAAGGCATTTTGCATTGTTGCATATCTACCACATGTATGTATCACCCATTGAACTACAGAGAGCATCGAATCCAGTCGAAGACTTATAAATACAAACGTTGCAAGAAAAGGCTGAGAAAGTAGAGGACGAAAATAGGGAACTCAGTGTAGCGAACCAAGACTTGCAACAACAAATTAGAGAATTAACTAATAAAGTCACACAACAAGTGCACAGACACTGACATACGCCTTAACAATAGAACCAAAACCAAAGAGGCTCGAAGAATAGAACAGGCTAAAACAAAACAGGCCACAACACTATATATCAAATCGATAGCAAATCAAGACACCGAAGCTGTTCGACAGACAATCACTGAGAACATATCAAGTCAATCAGAACCACCCAGACTGCAGTTATAGTAGAAACGGAAACCCAGGAGGATTGTCTAAAAATGATAGAAAAGACATAAGACCTGCACACCATTGTTTATGAAGTACAGCGAAAAGCAAGTCATCCGTGGATGTATATCATGTGCCAGATACACTTAGCAACGAGGAATTTCTTGAAAGGCATTATGAGCAGAATATAAGCGGTGACACCACGAAAGAAGACTTCGACAGAGAAGTCAAAAGAAGGTTTAAAACAGGGCCTAAGGGAAGGGGTTTCAGTCACCAGATACTGGAGATCAGCCCACACCTATACAGAGTCATTACACGAATGAGAGTCTACATAGAAGTAGTATATGGGCAGGTATGGGACAGACAATAAATGTGGTTCTCACCAACCATAAAAAAATACTCTAAAAATAGTGGTTCAAGTAACCATAAACATCCAAACACCCGTTAAGTAGCTACTTAATGGCCCCCACCAACCATAAAAAACACACCATAAAAATAATGGTTAAGTAATGGACCCTAGTGACCATTAACCAGCCTCATACTCCCATTATGGTACCAATCAACCATAAATGACATCAAAAAATATGGGTACTAACTTAAGGTACTAAAGAACCATTAATTTCAAAATAAAAACATCTGAGAAATGGTACTACTCCACCATAACTTGAGAAACAATTTAAAGGTTCTAAACAACCACAATTTTTTTAAAAAAAATATTTAAATTTAAGCCAAATTTCTTTTTAAGGTATTAAAGAACCATTAATTATTCAACCGTTAAAAAGGTTACAAAGAACCATTAATTTTTCCCAAAAATAAAAATGAATTTTCCAAAAAATTCATTTAATTGTTCAAAAGGCCATTAAAATTTGAAACACTATTGAAGTCACGTATAAAGGTACTAAAGAACCATAACTTCTTATCCAAAGTCTTTTTCGTTTAAAGGTACTTAAGTACCATAACTTCTTATCCAAAGTCTTTAATATTTAATGCTCGCACCTACCATAACTATAAACTATAGGGTAGGTTTATAAAAATGAAAAATATAAATAAAATATAAGACAGTTAATAAATGGAATACAACAAACAAAATGGTATGCGTCGTAATAGCGCAACTGTTAAGGAACTAAGGGCTCAGGCTAAAGAGCTCAAAATCAAAGGCTACTACAAAATGAGGAAGGCGGATCTTGTTGAAGCTGTGACCAATGCAACGTCCAAGGCTATGAATAATGATTTATTTAATTATACAAATGAAGAACTGTCAGCAATGACTGTTCGCCAACTGAAACGATTTGCAAGGGAGAACGGAATTAAGGGCTACTCAATGATTCATTCAAAGAACGGATTGACGGCTTTGATACGAAGTGAGAAGGAACGGTTGGATAAAATCAGGCACTTCAACTTTGCTGAAGACTTGTTTGAAACTAAAGTATCCCCTCAACCACAGGCGAACCAACAATGCAAAGAAATAGTAATTAATGAGAAGTTAGGTCAAATTTTCCCATTCAAACAAAAATTGTTCGATAAACTTGTCGAAAACAAACCTGCATTCACCATTCATGAAGGAGACCGTACCTTTCTTAAGACGTTCAACGTTTGGCAAACTAACTATACCGTACAGGTAAAAGATATGAAAGGAACACCCCTTGAACAAATGAAAGCTGTTAGGGCAGCCGTCCATGCAACTATAAAAGCTGTAAGAAAAATGTGTAATTACAGTCCTGGCGATCAGATGAAGATAGTTGCTGAGAACGAAAATTTCCACCATACAATATCGACCAAAAAACATCAGAAAGTCAATGCCTCATTTATACTTAACCAAATTGAGAGAATAGTCACATCCAATGAGAATGTAGACATAAATTCAACCAGATTTGAATTTCAAGTTTATAAAATACCCAGAGGTGCCAGTAATAAAGGTAAAAAGGTAGTCAACCTTAAGAAAGACGTTAATGCTAAAAGATGCATTAACAAAATAGACAACGATGACAATATGTGCGGTCCAAGAGCTATAATCACGGCCTTGACATACGAAACCAACATCATTCTTGATAGGGAACTCACCAGTAATGAATTAATTTATATAAGGAAAGGTAGAAACTTGCAAGAAGAGCTGGCTAAAGAACTCTGTATCAGATTGGGGAAGAACTGTGAAGATATGTTCACCTTAGAAGACATCCAGGATGCTGAAGAGTTTTTGGATGTTCAGATTAAGGTTGTTTCTGCAGCACACTTCAACACCGTCATTCATTTTGGAAAAGAAAGAGACGTTACGATATATCTGTACCATCACGACAATCACTATGACGCTATAAATAACATGAAAGCCTTTTTTGGAAGCTCGTACTACTGCCAGAAGTGTGATAAACCTTATAATAACCATGATGTACACAAGTGTAAAAAGGACAAGAAAGAAGTGTGTAATTTGTGCAAACAACCTCAACACAAGAAACTCGCAGACAAAGACCGTGTTAGGATATATTGCGACAAGTGTAATAGATACTGCTATGGTAAAGACTGTTTGAAAAACCATCAAAAAGTTTGTAAGGTAGCGTATAAGTGTAAAACTTGCAACAAAATCTGTCTAAGGAAAAAGAAGCACAACTGCGGCTACGTATGGTGCAAAAATTGTCAGGATGCTGTGAAGATTACTGACCACGAGTGTTATATGTATCCCAAGGGTACAAGGGGTGGTATCTGTGAAGAAGCGTGTCTCTGTAATGGAAGGTCGGAGAAGAGGTGTGGGAGCTGTAGTTACACTGAAAAATATTACTTTTTCGATTACGAAGCCGAGCAAGATACTGGCGTACACAACCCTAATTATATAGCCGTTCACAGCTTCGACGGTAACAGACGTGATTTCACCTCAAATGATGAATTTTGCCAGTGGCTTATTAGTGATGCACACAAAGGTTATACGTGTATAGCGCACAACGCGAAGGGGTACGACTCGTACTTTATTCTACAATACTGTGTTAAAAATGGAATAAGACCAAAGACTATATACGCAGGATCTAAAATAATGAAGCTTGAAATACCATGTTTAAGAATAAAAATAATCGATAGTATTAATTTCGTACAAGGAGCTTTAGCATCATTCCCGAAAACGTTTGGTATAAAAGAAATTAAAAAAGGATACTTTCCCTACTTTTTCAATACAAAAGAAAATCAAAATTACGTAGGAGGTGTACCTCCAACCAAATTCTATGGCGTCAACACTATGAAAGAAAGCCAGCGTAAAGACTTTTTGAAATGGCACGCTGACAGGGTAAAAGAGAACTACGTGTTTGACTTCAAGAAGGAACTGTCAGAGTATTGTCATTCAGATGTTGATATTTTGCGTAGAGGGTGCCTTGAATTTAGGAAGATATTCCTAGAAATCGCCAATATAGACCCTTTACAATATGTAACCATCGCTAGTGTTTGTATGGCTATCTACAGGTCAAAATTCCTTCAGGAAAATACTATTGCAGTTGTGAAAGAAGATAAGAAGGAAATGTTTAGTAAAGAATCCATAGCTTGGTTAAATACCTTCGAGGGTGTACGTCACGCACTGAATGGTGGTGAAGCGGTGGTATGCGGTGCTAAAGTTGATGGATACAACTTTAAAACTAAAACAGTCTACCAATACCACGGATGTTTCTGGCACGGATGCCCTGACTGTTACAACTGTGACACTATTAACAGTGTTAACAATGAAACTATGGATGATTTGTTTACTAAAACTATGGACCGAACTAACACACTGAGAAATGCGGGTTACAATGTAGTTGAGGTGTGGTCTTGTGAGTGGAAGAAATCCAAAGCTTACAAGCAAGCCCTAAATAAAACGATCAATGTCGTGGAACCCCTGAAACCTAGAGACGCCTTTTTCGGTGGACGAACAAATGCCGCAAAGCTGAAAGTGACTGCAAAGAAAATGCGGTATATAGACATATGCTCTTTGTATCCAACGGTCATGTTTTACGATAGGTACCCTGTAGGTCATCCCCTTAAAATATTCAAACCAGAAGAATACAGTAAGGAATGGTTTGGTTTGGTCAAATGCAAGGTACTAGCTCCAAAAGGTCTTTACCATCCTGTACTTCCAATTAAGCAAGAAAAACTAGTGTTTGCTCTGTGCGCCAAGTGTGCCGAGGAAAAGGTAGGATATTGTAATCATACTGATGAAGAGAGAGCTTTCGCTGGAACATGGACTACGGTTGAACTGAATAAGGCTATTGAAAAGGGCTACAAGATACTTGAAACTTACGAGGTGTGGCACTTCCCTCAGACGAGCAACAACCTTTTCCGGGACTACATCAGAACTTTTATGAAAATCAAGTTAGAAACTAGTCCTTGGGAGGATGATTACCAATCAAAAGAGGAATACATCCAAGCCATAAAAGAGAAGCAAGGTATTGAGCTGGACACACATAAAATTGAGCCCAACCCTGGAAAACGTGCTGTCGCCAAGATATGCCTAAATTCTTTGTGGGGTAAATTCGGCCAAAGACAAAATTTGACACAAAGTGAATTCATCACTGATCCACAACGCTGGTATGAACTATTGCTAGATGATAAGATAGAGATATCTAATGTCATCTTCATCAATGAAGATATGATTGAGGTTAGTTACAAGTACACCGATGAATACATTGAGGATAGTACTGCTACAAACATATTTATAGCAGCTTTCACTACATCCAATGCCAGGATAAGATTATACGAAATGCTCGACCGCCTTGGCGATAAAGTTGTCTACTATGATACAGATAGTGTGGTCTACACTGATGATGGAACAAATACGGTCGATACAGGGTGTATGCTAGGAGAGTGGACAGATGAACTCGGTAAAGATGATTATATCATAGATTGGATAAGTACAGGCCCTAAAAACTATGCATACCACACTCACACAAACAAACGGTGTACCAAAATAAAAGGGTTCAGTCTCAACTATGAAAATAGTTTGAAAATTAACATGGAAACAATGGCTGAACTGGTCCATGGTGAAACTGGGTGTATAACCACAACTAATGGGATGATAACCAGGGATAAGAAAACAAAGAAGCTTGTAAATAAGCTTACCCCCAAGGAGTTCAAAGTAACCTACGACAAACGAATGGTCTTGAAGGAGACAGATGGAATAATTGACACACTACCTTGGGGATACTGAAAAGTAATTACACACAGTTAATAAATGAAAACAATCATCCTAACATTAATATTTAGTGGATTTGTCGCTGCTGATGAAGAAGTAATCAAATATTTACATGATTTTGGGTATCTTGAACCAGATTCTGCAAATATTCCAGAACTTTCAGATATAAAGAATGCTTTAAAACTATTTCAACAAAAGTTTAATTTGAAACCCACAGGTGAAATAAGTGATGAAACTTTAGAACTGATAAGGAGACCTAGATGTGGCGTTGAAGATCATGCACTATCTTTTACTTCACACATCGATAAATGGAATAAGAAAAATATAAAATGGTATTACACTGGTTCATCAAAGAGAATGAAGGAATTAACTGAAATAGCTTTTAATAGCTGGAAAGAACATACAGATTTGATTTTTGAAGAAGATCAATCGAATTGCGACATTATTATTTCAAATAAAAGACGTTTACACAGAAAAGAAACTAGTGGCCAACATTTTTGCTCAAAACCGTTTGATGGCAAAGGAGGTGTGTTAGGTCATGCATTTTACCCTGATATCAATAATAATGCTGTAGAAATTCATATGGATCAAGATGAAGATTGGTATTTTGAGATTGATACAAACACTCCTAAAGAAAAGATTAACTTTTATGCTGTTTTAGTTCATGAAATTGGTCATACACTAGGACTAGCTCATTCAAGTGTAAATACATCAATTATGTATCCGATATACAATAGTTCAAATATTGAATTAAGTAAAGATGATATTCTTGGAATTCAAAGTTTGTATGGAAAAGATAGTGAAGGAAGTGGTAAAGATGAAGCTGATGAAGGAGAGGAAGATTCAAATCCTCCAGAACTATGTAAACTGAATAAGAAAATAAAGAACTTTTTAATCGTTGATCAGGTTCTGTATATTTATTATGAGAAATGGGTTTGGGTAATGGATTTGGATAACTTAAATATACACACGACACCACAACTCATAAATGATTGGTTAACATTTCTTCCAAAAGGCTTTAAAAATATTACTGCAGCTTACCAAAGACCATCTGGAGATGTTGTTTTATTCATTGATAACAAGATATATGTAATGGAAATATGGTTATCCACAATCATTAACAAACCTTTCATTAAGGAAAAATGTAGTGTTACATTCAGCAATAAATTCATATTCTGGCAAAAGTTTCATATTTTTCGATGATGTTTACTATATAGAAGTTGACGAATGTAAGGGAATAAGCAAAAGGTATGGAAGAATTACAAGAGAATTTCCGGGATTACCTCCAAGTATCGATTCATCTTTTAGATATACAAATGGTTTATTATATTTCTTCAAAGGGGAAACGTTCTATGAGTACAATGAATTTACTAATTCTGTAGTTAGAGCTGGGAAAATGGATCTATCTTTGTTTGAAATAAATTGCCCTAAACAGTCATCTTCTATTGTAGAAATAATAAGTACTCTAAAAAATACAGTTACCCTGTTAGAACAAATAAATTTTTAGTTAAAAAAACATATTTAATAAATGAATAGTCAACAACAACAACTTCTACTAAAACTCAATAGTTTTAACACACAAACATCGTTTTCTCGTTTGCGAGATCTCGAAATAGATTATGAATATCTTATTACAGATGTAGAGTTCAAGACAATGAAATTCGGTAGTGGATACATTTTAGAACTTGAGAATGAACTTAAAGTTATTTTGCCTGAAAGGTACAACAAAATCCTAAGTTGGGAAGACTCTAGGTCTATTATAGGATTAAAAATGGTTTACAAAGGTATGACACACGGAGACATTAACATAAAACCCAGACACATCATAGAATTTTTATAAAATACATTTTTAATTTTTAATGCCTGAGAGGCATTAAAAATAGGTATTAAAAGCTTTCATTTACTATACCATGCTTTGCATCATAGATCAAATTCTTTTTGGTATACATCACAATATAAGCAGTAGTGTTTTCAGGTATGTTAGCATTAAAATTTGCGCACAACTTCATACTTGTTTTGTTTGCCGCTACAACATTTCGCCTCTTGGTCATATTAATAACATAAATGGGATACGAATTAATGAAGCTGTAAGGACTAATTTTCGAATCACCTCTTAACTCGGTTATCCGCTTAAAGTCTAAGAATGCATTGTAGGCCTTGAAGTAAATTGAAGGAGGAGCAATGTTCCACATCTCCTCAGGAAATATTTCGTTTCTACCATTCTTTAGATAAATATTTTGAAGGTTGACATGATCGTACTGCGACGAATCTCTTTCTTGGTTACCTTTTCGGTTAGTCTGGAACACAACAAAAATAAAGTAAGGCATATCAAACTCTAAGGATGTGTAGTAATTGATAATGTCAATTTCAAAGTTCCTCCTACCACTGAGCCCCGCTATCTCTTGAGTCTGTAGTTCAAAGAATGAAATGGGTAGTTTAGGTTCTCTGAATATTTTATCTCTTAGATCGAGCTCATACGTTGGCTCATATTTAACTACAGGCATTCTTATTTCCATACTTGTGATGATTACTTTCCCTTCTTCTGGACGAGTTCCATCAATATCAACACCAGCAGCATTTTTTGAAAACCATCTCTCCAAAGCATCTCCACCACTCGCGCTCCAAGTGAAACAAATCGTTATATCTCCTTCCCACATAATCTCTTTGTAGTCTTTAAAGTACCCACCCAACATTTTCAGTGGGTACAATACTTCATTTGATTTTGACTTTAGCTTACCATTGTTTACAAAGTTCCCTTCATACATTACATCCTCAGCAATTGAAGAGGTGAGGTGATACAACACCGTTGAAGAAATACTGGGATGTTCAATTCTGGAGATGATAACTCCTTTCTTTTTAATGGTAATTGCGGAAAACAACTGCGATACAAAATTGTCGATCAGCTTTACATTAGATTTTCCATCATAGCTAGTGTAATCAGAACCATTAACGTGAGTTACATTAAAATTCATATAAAGAAAAGCATTCTTACTGTCAATCCACCCATCACCAACTTTGATGTCTATTTCAACATCTTTGTTTGGTATGTTTACATTAAATTTCGTCTTCTCATTTACGGGAAAAGACTGGTATTGATAACTTTCTATCTTGTTCATTTATTAACTGAGTTTTTGTTTAATTAATTAATTAAACTAAATTTTTACTGCATTTCTAAAATTACCGTGACATCGGCTCCACCAAAATCAATCAAATTATCGTCTTCATCAGTTACAGTTACTACCAAGTACTGAATTCTGTCGTGAAGGGGAACAAATGAGTGGTTCTGTGGTTCATAAATAATAGGGCCACCAAACTCCACACCTATTTTAAAAGAAGCTATAATATTAGTTTCTCTGTGGTAGTGTTCACCACCCTTAACTAACATGCCATCTGCCAAGTTGAAATGAACATTAATCGTTTCGAAGGGAATAATTTTAGGAATACCAGTACCAATAGTCTTTGTGTTAGGTTCAACGATTTGATTATTAAACCCCAGCACACTTCCTATGCTATCCTTTCTGTCCATAAATAGCTTCACTTCACTTTCTATAACAACTCTGTTTGAAACCTTGTCTGCCTTAATACTTATTTCAGGGTTTTTGGTACGAATGTATTTTTCTAAACTTTGTATACTGTACTGGCCAGGAGGGATATTTAACATGTTAACCACACCATCTTTCTCATAGTACAACTTATTATTCTTTGTGGTTACATTTGGAGTCAAGAACGTCGTGTAAAATCCTTTTAAGGCCACACCTTTAAAGTGGTCTCTAATCGGAACTGTCAACCTCTTTTCTAGTACAGAGGACCTACCGCTCAGCTTAAATAATCTTGTCATTTATTAACTCAGTTAATAAAGCTAAATAGATAATAAAGAAAGGAGAAATGAAGACAGACTGGGAACCTAAAGTTAGAATACCAGAAAGGAAAAGAAAATTGAAGCATGGGGAGCTTTTACCTAATTCGATACGTTGTGGAATTATCGGTCCAAGCGGATGTGGTAAAACAACACTAATGATCGACAATTACCTTCTTGCACCAGGGTGGTTGAACTGGGACAAAGTAAATCATGTATACATATATTCAAAAAGTCTAGATCAATCAAAGTATCAAGAACTAATGAAAATGTGTGACAAACTAGAAGGAAAAACAGATTTGAAGGTAGCATCATTCATTGAAGCTGCACAAGATATAATACCTTTAGATGAATGTATGGAAAATTCAGTTGTGATATTTGATGATTTTATTTTGGAGAACCAAGATATAGTTAGGGAATATTTCACCAGAGGTAGACACAAAGGAGTAGACTGTTTTTACTTAGCACAAACATACACCAAGATACCGAAACAACTGGTTCGTGATAATCTGAACTTCCTGAATGTTTTTAGACAAGACAATAGGAATCTAAATCATATTTATAATGAATTTGTTGGGGGTGATATGAGATACGATGATTTCAAAACCATGTGTAGTAATTGCTGGAATGAAGACGATTTTGGTTTTATAACGCTAGACTTAACGCGTAAATCTAATGATGGCAAGTACAGAAATAAGATCAAACAATTGTTAAACTGCGTAACACCCAACGATTAACGCTTAACGCTTAACGCCCAACGATCAACGCCTACCGTCTAACGTCCAACGCCTACCGCTTAACGCTCAACGCTTAACGCCTAACGCTTAACGCCCAACGCCTACCGTCTAACGCTTAACGCTCAACGCCTACCGTCTAACGCTTAACGTCCAACGCCTACCGTCTAACGCTCAACGCCTACCGTCTAACGCTCAACGCCTACCGTCTAACGCTCAACGCTTAACGCCTACCGTCTAACGCTTAACGCTTAACGCCTACCGTCTAACGCTTAACGCTCAACGCTTAACGCCTACCGTCTAACGCTCAACGCTTAACGCTTAACGCTCAACGCTTAACGCCTACCGTCTAACGCTTAACGCTTAACGCTTAACGCTTACCGTCTAACGCTTAACGCCTACCGTCTAACGCTTAACGCTTACGTTTTACTATAAAATATCACATATAATAAAGATGTTTGCAAAATATAATCCTGATGCTATTAAGAGTGCACGGAAGAACAGAAGAAAGTTTGAAGAACTCAGGGAAGGTTTTAAATCGTGGAAGAAACAACCAATAACAGAGTATGAAAAGTATAAAAAAGAAGACCAACCTGTTATCGATGCAATTAAAGAGGTTAAGGGAGAATTGGAGGGTTTAGGTGATAATGTAATAAAAGCAATAGAACTAAACAGAGAAGTAGAAAAGCAGCTGGTTCCATATAAAAAAACAGATTTCGAAGACATGTTTCCTATTCCCTCAACACCTGATGAAACGTCATTTGAAAAGAGTATATTTAAAGACAATGATACTGATAGCGATGTTTCACCAAATACAAAACAAAGATTAGAATCAACCTTAGCAGAAATTGAAGAGAAGGAAAGGGAAAAGATGATTAGGAAGGGTGAATTAACTAGTACACCAAAGGCTGCTATAACCAATTATGCAACAACATATTTAGGCCCTGTAGTATCCAAGTACTTAGGAGGTTTAGGTGACAAGGTGTTTGGTTTAAGATACGATAATGGTAAGCATTTTATTGGTGATTCAGAAGTTAACTTTCAGAATGACGACATTATCATTAAAGATAAACGAATTAAAGCTACTAAAGGGTTAATGAATCTTCTAACACAGAAAGATGTAGATGAGAGTGTACCACTTGATGACCATGACAATTATGTGGATATATTAAAATTAACAAATGCTATATATCAGAACAACGACCCTACAAAAGGACCTAAATCAAGTGCAAGCGAAAAATATAACAGGTTAATCAAGCCCATATACAAAGCAATAAAGAGGTCAAAGGTAAGTCCCACAAAGACTGGAAATGGTTTCGTGAAGAAATATAGTGACAGGCCGATTGATTACATCTGGATGGACGATGTCCGGGACTTAATTGATAGACTTATGGTTATTCATGGGGAAGAAAATGCTGGAAACACCAACTACCACAATGAAAAAGTTGCAATTACTAAAATGCTCAGTAATAAGTTTAATGACTTTATTATCGATAATCCGAAGGGGATCCCTTACCTAATTAGATTTCTAAACCACCTCCCTCACACCTTCTGGAAGTCAGAAAAACATGGGAAAGGTTTAGTGAACACACTAATTAATAATCTCCCGGTTGAATTGCACCTTCCTGGGTACAACTACTGCGGCCCTGGCACCAAATTAGAAGAAAGATTAGCTAGAGGAGATGCAGGAATCAATCCTTTAGACGAAGCATGTAAACAACATGACATTGCTTATCGAGATCATAAGGATTTGGAGAATAGACACGTAGCTGACAAAGAACTACAAAAAGCTGCAAAGGAAAGAATGTTCAGTAAAGATGCTTCACTTGGAGAGAGATTAGCTTCCACAGCTGTTGCTGGAATAATGTTCGGGAAACGGAAACTGGGAATGGGGTTGGAAGTCGATGAAAACGGCTTTGGTTTGTGAAAAGGTGCAATTTTAATGCAGATTTTATGCTTTTAAAGCATAAAATTAAAATTGAAATAAATTAATAAATAAATGAGAGGATTTAGTATTGATTACAATGTTTCCCCCAGAGGGAGTCCAAAAGCAAAATCTATTAAAATAAAATTGACCAATGATGATTTGAAAAGTCATGGGTTTCTTGATGGTTTCCTCACAGAGGCTCAAATGAAACAGAAAGCAAATAAACTTAAGAAAGGTGGTAGTTTACTTATAACACTATCTATACCTATCGTGAAAAAGATTCTTGATTACCTTAACTCAAAGAGTTTAAAAAAGGGTTCTGGTATGAGTATACACGAAGGAGGATTCCTACCACTGATACTGGCTGCCTTAGGCGCAATTGGTTCATTGGCTGGTGGAGCTGCTGCAATCACAAGCGCCGTTCATAAAAAACAGAAAGAAGATGCAGAACTGGCTGAACAGAAGAGACACAATCTAATTTTGGAAAAATTGGAAAAGAAGGGATCTGGAATGAGAAAAAAAAGTTCAAAAAAATAATCGCAGACTACCCTCATGCTTTAAGCAACTTTGACATAGAAAAACTAGCAAAAGAATTGAAAATTGAATCTTTCAGAGGTGTTTATATGATTGATGAGTTACATGGTAAACCATTAAAGTACGAATCAGGAATTGTGAATTTAGACTTGTCTAAGCACACTGGTTCACATTGGATCTGTTACTTCAAAAAAAGCGACGAAAAATTTGTTTTTGATTCATTTGGAGGAATTGTACCTGACGAATTGGTCCGTTACCTAGGTTCAAAGAATTTGTTTTACAATACAGAAAGAATACAGTATTATGACGAGTATATTTGTGGTCACCTGTGTATGCTCGTACTTAAGCTCTTTTCAGATGGGTGGAATTTTAACGAAATTTTGAATGTAATAAATGGACGTTTTTGGGAATAAACTAGCTGTAGCTACTGATGTAGCGTTTCGAATGACGGAAGAAGAGTTAGATAAGATAAAAAATGTCGAAAAGAGCTTTACCAAGTTTCAAAAATATTTCACAGATGTGTTGAAGAAATCAAAGCGTTATATTAATTTTCTAGGTAGAAGATTAGTCAACGTCGATGATCCTGTTGATGATATGGATGTAGTTAACAAGAGGTTTCTGCAAACAAAACTTGTAGAGAGTAGTGCACAATACACAAGTCTCTTAACACAATTCAGTAATTATTACAGCAAGAAGGAGATTGAGAAAGTTCTTTCAGATTATTTTACTAAATCAGATTTGAAGCCATATATTGAGAGTTCTCAGAGCACTATACACGATAAACAAACAGTTGAATTTACATTTGTGACAGGTGATGAACAAAAAATGCACAACTTTGAATACACCTTTCAGTTAAGAAGAGTTGTTGCAATTGGTGAAAACGTTAATGGACGTCTGTCAACTAAGGACTTTGATATGGCAGTAAGTGTATATGACAAAATACATCTAATTAATGGTGGAAACCATTCAATAACAATAAATGAAGGAAATTTTCTTTCTGTAAGACTAAAAGATAGTGTTAAAACCGTACCTGTTAACGTGAAATTTCTAATTTATGGTGAACTTATACCAGTTGTCGAGGATATTGAGAATTAAGAATGACTTTTTAAAGGTCTTTAGGATCTTTAAAAAGTGTGTACTAGTAAGAAGATTATATTTTAGATGTAACACTCAGTTAATAAATGGACGACTATCATATTTGGTGTTTAAAGTGCAAAAAATACACTAACACACTTCATCCACACCGTGTTATGGCTAAAAACGGACGAACAAGAATGGAAGGTATCTGTTCGGAATGCAAAAGCAGGAAAAGTAAATTTGTAAAAAAAAAGACGTAGAAAATGTAGGTTGTAACGTTCCTAAGGAACAACCATCTGTTCGTGAAGGTATTGTAAACGAGCTTCACACACCATCGAGAAAGAACTTCCCAAGGAGAACTGTCATAGCTTATGGCGTAGATGATTTGTGGCAAGCTGATTTGGTTGAGATGGATTCTGGACACCTAAAAGGGGTGTCTAAGATTAATAAAGGATACAAGTACCTATTAACGGTTATTGATGTGTTTTCAAAGTATGCATGGGCTATTCCTGTTAACGACAAATCAGGTGTGAATGTGGCCATTGCTTTTAAAAGTATTCTACAAGAAAGGAAGCCAAGGAATCTACAAACAGATAATGGTAAAGAGTTCTACAATAAACACTTTAAGGAACTGATGAAACTTGAAGGCATAAACCACTATTCCACATTTACAGAACTTAAAGCATCAGTAGTTGAAAGGTTCAATAGAACGCTAAAAGAAAAAATGTGGAAACAATTCTCGATTCAAGGTAATCAAAAGTGGATTGACTTACTCCCAAAGCTCATATATGACTACAACAACAGAAAACATAGAACAATAGGGATGAAACCAATAGAAGTGACTAAAAAGAACGCAAAGATATTGCTACCAACAATTGAACTTAAAGCAAGCCCACCCAAGTTCAAGATAGGTGATAAAGTTAGGATCAGTAAACTGAAAGGTTTGTTTGAGAAAGGCTATACTGCTAACTGGTCGACAGAAATATTTGAGGTGAGTCAGATCAGTAACACAATTCCAACCACGTACAAGCTGAAAGACACAAATAAAGAAGAAATTGAAGGTAACTTCTACGAACAAGAATTACAGAAAACTAAGTATCCTGACGTCTATCTTGTAGAAAAAGTAATCAGAAAGAAGGGTGACAAAGTATATGTAAAGTGGTTAGGGTTTGATAACTCACACAATAGTTGGGTGAATAAAAGTAAAGTAATATTTTAATGGTTTTTAACCATTAAAATCTGATAAATGTTTTGATTTTGTTACGGTTCGACTGCAATGAGGGTAACCATCAACTTTTCAAATTCTTGTTCTATTTGTGCTACACTTTCGCCTATTTTGCAGAGGTCAGTCTGGTCTTCTACTAATTCCATAACAGTCAGCTGTAGGTACTGCATTTTCTTTAGATAATTAAAAACGATACCTTTTAGGTGTGGTGGCACCCTGTTTATATTAAAAGGAAGTTGTACTGGTGTGTCACCGCCTTTCATTATACTCGTCAGGCTACAAGGAGGTATTAGTTGATTGTTCATTTATTTACTTTATTATTTTAAATTTATTATTTTAATTGAAAAAATTGTTCAAAACAGCAAAACCTTGGCGCCAAGGAACCCTGTGGGGACTTCTCTTTCTGTCTCTTCTTCGCTGCTTTCTTCACCCCACAGGGTTTTTCCTCTTTGTTACCACGTCTCGTCCCATGCATCTTGGTTGATGAGGGAGAGCGGTTCTTTGCGGACGTCTCATGACGTCACTCAAAATTCCACGACGAAAACTTTACTCAGTTTCTTTATTACAGAGGCTGGCCAGACCCCTGACCGAACGCGCTGAGCAACCACGCCGGCGAGAGAAAACTGGACGTGTTCGGGTTATAAGTCATGCTGAAGCTGTTAAGAGTGCCATCTACTAGCGAACGAACGAGTAAATATTACGTATCAGCAAGTTGCGGTGATACACGTCACGCTGGCCTTCACCTCGCGGCTTGGCGGGTCGCCAGATGTGTGTCGGTAGTTCCGCGACGCTCCTCTGATTATCTGTTTCGGATTGCGTAACGACTTCAGGGTCGAGGTCACCGTATTCCTAATTTGCGCCAGCGACAGACTCAAAGAATTCAAACTTAATATATTCATTGTCAGTATTAAAATATAAATCAACTATGTGCTCTCTGACACCACAAGTTAATTCCCACCTATCATAATCATCACGACGAGTAACTACATTCTTAAAATGTGAGAATTTATTTATATCAAGACTTTCAATATAAAATGTATATGTCAAGAATATGTATTCATCATCTTTAACGTATAGCACTTTTCCTTGTTCATTTAATTTATAGTTTATATCGAAATTATCTAGTTCTCTCAAGATAGCATACAGAGCCATTTTCTTTATTTATTTATTAACTGTCTTATATTTTATTTATATTTTTCATTTTTATAAACTCTATAAATTTTTGACTTATGGTAGGTGCGAGCTTTAAATATTAAAGACTTTGGATAAGAAGTTGTGGTACTTAAGTACCTTTAAACGAAAAAGGCGTTGGATGAAAAGTTGTGGTTCTTTAGTACCTTTATACGTGACTTCAAAAGTATTTTCAAATTTAATGGTCTTTTGACCCATTAAATAAAATTTTTTGAAATTTTATTTTTATTTTCGGGAAAAATTAATGGTTCTCTGTTACCTTTTTTAATGGTTGCATAATTAATGGTTCTTTAATACCTTAAAAAGGAATTTATCTTACATTTTGATATATATATTTTTTAAATTAGTGGTTGTTTAGAACCTTTAAATTGCTGGTCAAGTTATGGCGGGGTAGTACCATTTCTCAGTTGTTTTTCTTTTGAAAATAATGGTTCCTTAGTACCTTAAGTTTGGACCTGTACTTTTTGATGCCATTTATGGCTGATTGGTACCTTAATGGTTGTATGATGATGGTTAAAGGTCACTGGAGACCATTATTTAAGCACTGTTTTTTATGGAATATTTTTAATGGTTGGTGTGGCCATTATATAAATTCTTATTGGCTGTTTGGATGTTTATGGTTACTTGAACCACTATTTTAGAGTATATTTTTTATGGTTGATGAGGACCGTAATTATTGTCTGTCCCATACCTGCCCATATACTACTCATAGACTTCGAATTACTCTCTGTAAAAACTATACAGTAGTAAACCAGTGTTTTAAGTGTTGTGCCCTAGGACATACGACTAAAACCTGCAGAAAAGCCGACGTCACGTGCGCCAAGTGCGGCAACCAAGGACACAAGCGCAGTGAGTGCAGGTCCGCGGTTTGCGTCTGTATCCCCTGCAAACACAGAGGCTGTGTCTGCAATAAAACAAAAGGAGGTGTCAGACCTATAAACAACTGAACGACCGGCTCCTGGACAGTATAGGCTATGGCAGCTAAAATCAGCATACACACAAGAAACACGAACACCCAAAGGTAATCACCCGAAACACGTAAATACAAATCACTGTCAACATTACAGAGATGCTACCAAAGAACAATTTCCTGGAGAAGACAAATGAACCTTCTGCCGGAGAATTACGACGTTAATGAACCTACCCCGCCCCTAACACACTCAACGACGTTACAGGATCGCTGCATCAATACGATAGAATATATAGATGACACGACAATCGGTGGCTCCATCCACTACGAGGTGGTAAAGCAAATTAAAAGACAATTACACCACTGGATAAACTTCCAGATAACATTAACGCAGAGGATACATGAGTTGGAACAAGAGCTTACATATATTGTGCACAAGAAAATGTGCAAACAAATCCGACGTACTCCTTCACAATTTCTACCAGCCGAAGTACATCACATCACACATACACAAGACGAACACAAACCAGAGGCACTCTCCACCCCAGGCAAAAGGAACAAAGAACAGACAAATACGTAGACCCTGAATCAATACACATCGAAACAGACCACAAGCCAATACAAAACTAAGAATTACCGGACCCTGACTTATAAAAACAGACAAAGTACATGAGGACAAATGTGAAGAAGACACATTTGATATTTGCAACGATGTCAGCGTGCGCTTAGAAACAATCTCCACTCCAAACATCAGCAAAGACAACATAACACATACAGTCATTCCCGCACAAATCACCACCATCGCCGACACCACACCAGCAAGTACCATCAACATCAGTGAAAAACGTGTTAAGGCAAAAAGCATTGAAGAAGCGTGTCACAAAACGAAATGTAACCGTGTGACAGCCCAAAGAGATCTTAAAATGTCTCCCAATCAGTGGCCAAATTCCGTCTAGTACCAGCTCAGAAACTGCAACAGAAACCACCACCAACAGCAAGCCTGCTACACCTAATTATGATAATTTAGAATTTAACTTACTTTTAAGTAGGCTAGAGAAAAAACAGATACTGCAGACAGCGCAGCGGATGCCACTTAGATTGTGCCATCCAAAGGGAGATTCTCTCTGTTTTCCAGTAACTGAGTAGACAGACAGAATCATCCTAAGGACAGAAAATATTCCTACATCAGCAGAGCCGATGCTCGATCTCATGCTCCAGGTCTGCCTGCGCAGGTCAGAATCATTCTACTTGGACAAAATATATACAGGGTGTTACAAAAATGTACGGCCAAACTTTCAGGAAACATTCCTCACACACAAATAAAGAAAATATGTTATGTGGGCATGTGTCCGGAAACGCTTACTTTCCATGTTAGAGCTCATTTTAATACTTCTCTTCAAATCACGTTAATCATGGAATGGAAACACACAGCAACAGAACATACCAGCGTGCCTTCAAACACTTTGTTACAGGAAATGTTCAAAATGTCCTCCGTTAGCGAGGATACATGCATCCACCCTCCGTCGCATGGAATCCCTGATGCGCTGATGCAGCCCTGGAGAATGGCGTCTTGTATCACAGCCGTCCACAATAAGAGCACGAAGAGTCTCTACATTTGGTACCGGGGTTGCGTAGACAAGAGCTTTCAAATGCCCCCATAAATGAAAGCCAAGAGGGTTGAGGTCAGGAGAGCGTGGAGGCCATGGAATTGGTCCGCCTCTACTAATCCATCGGTCACCGAATCTGTTGTTGAGAAGCGTGCGAACACTTCGACTGAAATGTGCAGGAGCTCCATCGTGCATGAACCACATGTGGTGTCGTACTTGTAAAGGCACATGTTCTAGCAGCACAGGTAGAGTATCCCGTATGAAATCATGCTAACGTGCACCATTGAGCGTAGGTGGATGAACATACTGACGAAACTAAAATTAGCTCTAACATGGAAATTAAGCGTTTCCGGACACATGTCCACATAACATCTTTTCTTTATTTGTGTTGAGGAATGTTTCCTGAAAGTTTGGCCGTACCTTTTTGTAACACCCTGTATAGATCATGTAAGAGCACACGTACGAACATATTTCGATTACTCACAGACAGCCAGTAAATTTTTTGTACACGTAAAACACCCAGAACACATAGACAAAAATTAATATCTAGCAACATAATACAAAAAAGTACGATAGTAAGCGCGGAAATCTCTAAAATAGCACATGACTTGCAGGTAGACATCATGTGCTTACAAGGACCTTATAATATAAAAGGGCATGTCTACCAAAACACGTTACCACAATAACAGTCAGCAATGACTGTAAGGCTGCAATAGTAATTTTAAATAGAACTTATAACATAATTAAGGTAACACAGTTATGCAATCGACACTTAGTTACCATAGAAAAAACTTATGGGTGCGTCACGTAGGTTATTGCATTCATGCACGCCCAATACAGCCGTCAAATACAGTCGTACGCAGTCTACCCCAGAGACCTAGTAATGTATGCCAGAGTAAAAAAATTAGTTTTTAGTGTTGATATTAATTCCAGATCAACCCTATGGAACTCAGACAGAACAGATGACAGAAGACGCATAATCACCGACCTAATACAAGAAACACAATTACATGTAATCAATACGGAAGGATCTATACCAACATATGCAGGGTTCGATGGTACGAGCAGTAATATCGACTTTACGCTAGCAAATAATGCAGCAATGGCATACGTAACAAACTGGACTGTACACGACAACATAACCAGTAGGGATCACAATGTCATAACATACACACTAATTTACACTCGGAACACAACGACCAAATCACACACCAGACACTTATTGCTGCACATAGCAGACTGGAACAAGTTAACGGACGTTATCCAACAACACGATCTAGAAAACATCAGTGGACGTATCGATTACAGAGCACCCAAGTTAACACAGGTAATACAACATGCACGAAACACATCAATACCGACAGCAAACAACACAAAACGCTCACCAGTACCATCGACCAACGAACTCACGAAACTCAAACAAAATGCAACACACAAACGAAAATTATATCAAAGGGCGACAGAAGATAGCCACAGACGAATAAGACTTGAAGCATATAGGCATGCACAAGACTTATTCAGACAGACCCTATACAACACTCGTAGACAACAATGGGAATTATTTGTAACAACACAAACAGAGCAAAATATATGGAGTGGGGGGGGGGAGAACCAAACAAAATACTAACAGAGAAGATAAAAAATCCCACTAGTTCTGGGAACGCTAAGGCATGATGACTTCTGGGAACGCTAAGGCAGGATGACGGCACGCTGACGAGGGGATGGAGGAATACAGCGGAGTTTCTGCTGTATAAACTGCTCCCTGACGACTTTATCGATACAGACACACAATATCATGCGACACTAAGAGAAACCCTCACACACCATACCACACTGCAATGGTCATCTGTCCTTTTGCGCAAGAAGAGGTTGCGCTAGTAATCTCGAAGCTCAAAATCAAGAAAGCACCTGGATCAGATGGTATCCACTCGGAAACACTGAAAAAACTAGCACCGCAGATCATCCCTTTCCTAACAACGTCTAGCCACGGTACCTACAATATGGAAAACCTCCAAAGCAATCAGCGGACAGGGTCCTTCAGATCCAAAGACTTACAGACCAATATGCCCAATGAACACTCTAGCAAAGATTCAGGAGAAGTTACTGTGTAAGCGCCTGCAAACACACAGAGCTCTCAGGGGTATGAAACACCACCAGTTCGGTTTCAGAACTGTGGGATGAATAGATGATGCCATTAACCAGACCCTACACATAGTTAATACTACAAAACAGAAATACGCCATGGCAATAAAGATTGACATTTCTGGAGGATTCTATAATCTCTGGTGGCCCGCACTGTTTCAAAGGTTCATGTGGAGGCACCGCAGTCACTGTACAACAGTTTCCTAGGCTGGTGTAAAGACCGAGTAGTCGAATGGCAGATGGACAGCCGGAAAGTAATTAAAACAATTACCAAAGTCTGTCCTCAAGGGTCGATCTGCGGTCCCATCTTCTAGGACATAACAATCGAACCCCTGCTACAACTTCTGGAGGGGTGACAGGTCAGACGGATTTGCCTACGCAGGTGACCTAGTAGTTGTAGCCACTGCAAACAACAGAGCCCAGTTAGGGGGAAAGCCAGTGGAATAGTACAAACAATTACACAATGGTGTCACAACAATAAACTCAGGATAGCCGAAAACAAAACAACATACACATTACTGACAGGATCACTCCAAAGGAATCCTTAGGTTAAAATTGGGGACACAAACATCAAACGAACACACGTTACGCACTATCTTGGGGTACACATAGATGAAAAATTTAATTCCCACGAACACATACAAAGCAGAAAAAATACTACACAAACTGGTGAGGCTAAATTCAAAACAGTACAGATTACCTCTACCAGTCTTAAGGACGTACCACTGCGCGCTCTTCGAATCAGTAGTCAGCTTCGCAGCTAGCACGTGGGCACATAGGCTGAACGTGGTCACCAACAAAGCATCGGTCAGACGAGGGCAGAGAAGTGTCCTACTCAAGCTATCTGGAGCCTTCGGCACCACCTCAGCGGATGCACTGTGTGTGTTGCTCGGAATATGTCTCATAGGTATTATGATCAAATACAGAGCTGCAAGGTACTGGTTAAAGATGGTGAGACTAGATGAGGTACACATTAACTGGTGTGCCGATAGAGACGATACATCACCTTAAAAGTTGGCGTTTGGCTACATGGCAAGGTGAGTGTGATGTAAGTGATAAGGGACGTAGACTGCACGACTTCCTCTCTGACATAAGGGAGCGGTTGAGAATGAAACATATCGATCCCAGCCGCGGTATGATATATTTCTTAACCGGACACGGACCTTATCCCACGCACTTAAACCGCCTGAGTCTGAGGCAGACACCTACGTGCACATGCGGGGAAGAAGGTTCCCCAGAACACACTGTCTTTTTCTGCGGGCAACACACGAACAATAGACATACACTACACTTAGACTACACAGATACAGACATAGATATATACACAGCAATGAGGCGAAGACCAATGGGCACAATTAAACCTACTGACAAGAAGTATTTCAAAAACAACACATGAAGAGTACATGCGGACACAACATAACAGACAAGCCTATGTGCAACGTAACAACAATTTCCAGAGGGTGGACAGCGATACCCATAGTGACAGCGAAAACAGTGACAATGAGGAGGAACGGGATGAGGAATTCGAGATGTGACAGTAAATAAGCATAAGGTGCTGGCCATCTAGCCAAGATATCACCGAATGCTGTACACGGATGGGCACCTAAAGTTAATACAAAGGATTAGCAATAAATAGGATAAGCAATACTACTTCTCTATCAATAACCATTTGTGTGAGTGTGTGTGTGTGTGTGTGTGTGTGTGTGTGTGTGTGTGTGTGTGTGTGTGCGTGCGTGCTTGCACGAGTGTTTCTGTGTGTGTGAGACTGGAGATCAACGGCTCGAAGAAACCATTTCGAGGTACTCACCGTCAGTCACATTCTGTTACGGTATTAACAAATCTCTCCACTATACTATCATCTTTTTATATTCTTCTTAAAAAACAACTTTTATTTATATTTCAACCTTAAATTATTGTAATTTTGTAAAGTGTCATTCTTTGTAAATGTTGTAGACAAAACAAAAGAAAATAAAACTGTAAGAAGATGAAAAACGAAAATTGTGAGATGTACGACCTGTTTTAAAACATCGGGTAACAGATGTAAAATTTGGCAATAAATAAATAAATGTCTCAACAACGGAGCTATATGGTCCTGAGTTGCCACTCTTCTCGGACGATTGACAAGCCGTGTTTTAATTTCCTGTTGGTGGAAAGCGCTTCACCGTTCCAGAAACTGAGTCGGCCGGTCGCAACTTATGAGTGCTGTGTGTTGGGAAGCAAACAGTCACGACACCGTGTTTTCTAGCAAGACCGATAACCTCACGTTCTACACATGATTTCAATAGTCGTCAAGCAACGGAAGAACTGATTCATTCCTGGAAGACTTGGTGTCAGAAATCAAGCGATTTGGATGAAGATTCCATCTTGCATCCAATCACTAGGATGACACAAGACATACTGCTTCTATCCCATCTAAAAATTCCTCTTTCGTCCTAACTCTAGGACATTATGAAAGTAGAGGAACGTAATTGATTTCCTTACATCCGTAATTCGATCCTCTAGTGTCTACTACGGTACGCCAAAATTAGTTGCTGCTTTTTTGTAGCTCACGCGTTTCTGCTAAAACGACATCAGTTGCACTTGCCATATTTTGCTCTTCCCAGCACTGGCGACTGATTTGACTTTTTTACGTTCTTGCCATATTGAAAGCAGAATATTTTTTCTGAAGTATTAATAATAATGATAATAACAGTAACAATATACACTAAATTGCGAATTATCTTTTAGATATGCTAACGAAAAGATAGTTTTAAATGAAGAATAGTTTTGGAAATTTGTGGTAAGGTCTTATGGGACTAAACTGATGTAGTCATCGGTCCCTAAGCCTTCACACTACTTAATCTAACTTAAGCTGACTTATGCTATGGACCACACACACACCCATGTCCGAGAGAGGACTCGAACCTCCGACGGGGGGAGCTGCACGGAACTTGACAAGGTGCCGTTGAAGGCGCAGCCACCCCACGTGGCTAAGGGACAACTGATCATATTATTAAGGGTAAAAATAATCTAAACACTGGCAAAAATAATTGTAAATTCTATAGGCAATTATTAAATTGTAGTTATTAGAATGTGTACACACAGTTTTCATACCGTTAAAAAGTATAAAGTTTTTGTGTCGCACTTGTAAGTTATATGTTACGAAGTCATAGGGTTGTTCCGGTTTTATCCCGTTGCTTCTTCTCGGTTTTAGCCCAACTGTTCTGTTACTGTAAAATTCCTGGTACATGAGAAACATGATGAACAATCGTTTAAAATAACATAAATTCAGAAAGCCTATTAAAAATATCATTCATTGTACTTGCCAGTTTCATCTTGTAATGATATGATTTAAATTCCCTATTGAACACATATAAAATCGTAAAATAACCTACAAAACCACAAAGAACTGACTAATTATTCTGCTGAATAACAATGCGACTGGCGCTACTAAAGCTGCGGCTACTTTAAAAGTCTAACGGCGAAGAACAATGCTACCAACTCTCAAAGAGATACACTGAAGCGCCAAAGAATCTGGTATAGGCATGCGTATTTTAATACAGAGATATGTAAACAGGCAGAATACGGCGCTGTGGTCGGCAACGCCATATAAGACAACAAGTTCAAATGGTTCAAATGGCTCCAAGCACTATGGGAGTTAACATGTGAGGTCATCAGTCCCCTAGACTTAGAACTACTTAAACCTAACTAACCTAAGGACATCACACGCACCCGTGACCGAGGCAGGATTCGAACCTGCGACCGTAGCGGTCGCGCGGTTCCAGACTGTAGCGCCTAGAACCACTCGGCCACCCAGGCCGGCTGACAACAGTGTCTGGCGCAGTTGTTAGATCGGTTACTGCTGCTACAATGGCAGGCTATCAAGATTTAAGTGAACTTGAACGTGGTGTTGTATTCGGTGCACGAGAGATGGAACACAGCATCTCCGAGGTCGCGATGAAGTGCGGATTTTTCCGTACGACCATTTGACGAGTGTACCGTGAGTATCAGGAATCCGGTAAAACATCACATCTCCGACATCGCTGTGGCCGAAAAAAGATACTGCAGGAACGGGACCAACGACGACAGATGAAAATCGTGACAGAAGTGCAACCCGTCCACAAATTGATGCAGATTTTAATGCTGGGCCATCAACAAGTGTCACCGTGCGAAACATTCAGCGAAATATCATCGATATGTGCTTTCGGAGCTGAAGGCTCACTCGCGTACTCTTGATGACTACACGACAGAAAGCTTTACGCCTCGCCTAGGCCTGTCGACACCGACATTGGACTATTGATGACTGGAACATGCTGCCTAGTCGGAAAAGTCTCGTTTCATATTTATCATCCGGATGGAGTCTACGGGTGTAGAGACAACCTCATGAATCCATGGACCCTGCATGTCGGCGGGGGACTGTTCAAACTGGTGGATGCTCTGAAGTGCAGTTGAAGTGATATGGGACCCCTGATATGTTTAAACACAACTCTGACAGGTGACACGTACGTAAGCATCCTGTGTGGTCACCTGCATCGATTCATGTGTATTGCGCATTCCGACGGACTTGGACAATTCCATGATGAGAATGGGACACTCCAGACATCCAGAATTGCTACAGAGTGGCCCCAGGAACACTCTTCTGCGTTTAAGAACTTCCGCTGACCACCAAACTCCCCAGACATGAGCAATGTTGAGCATATCTCGGATGCCTTGCAAGGTGCTGCTTGGAATAGCCCTCCACTCCCTCGTACTCTCGCGGATTTATGGATAACGCTGCAGGATTCATGGTGTCAGTTCTCTCCAGCACTACTTCAGACATTAGTCGAGTCCATGCCACATCTGCGTACTCGCGGAGGCCCTACACGGTATTAGGCAGGTGTACCAGTTTCTTAGACTCTTCAGTGTACAATAGGTTCTTGATTTGGCAGCACTTACCCGATTATATCAAAATTTCCCGTACAAAGTGAAGTCAAATGGTTCAAATGGCTCTGAGCACTATGGGACTTACGATCTATGGTCATCAGTCCCCTAAGAACTACTTAAACCTAACTAACCTAAGGACATCACACAACTCCCAGTCATCACGAGGCAGAGAAAATCCCTGACCCCGCCGGGAATCGAACCCGGGAACCCGGATGTGGGAAGCGAGAACGCTAAAAGCGAAGTCGATTACATTGTGATGTAACTGTTTAGTCACATGTCTCAAAGCGACAGCGTATAAACTGACTGCTACAGTATTATGTCTAACTTTCCTAGGAAAAGGCACAAGACCTTTTAAGTTTGAAATTTGAGAGCGGAATTTATCCACTGTTTGTGCGAAGCGGAAGTAACGGGGTTTAGTCTGCGAGCAGGCGCACAAAGCAAGGATTACGGGAAAGGACACCCGTGTGTCCATGGCCGAAAGACATGAATGGTCTCGCTTCAGATGTCGGCGTCCCCGTTGTGGAGATGTGTGTTTCCAAAAGGAATGAGGACCACGGAGAGGTCCTGAGCGAAGCTAGAAAAGGCCGCGGTCTGTCCCATTTGAGCACGGGTTTTAGAGCCTGACGGTTTTCCGTGTACAGCATGGGAAAACAGCTGCCTCCTTGCCCAAAACAATCCTCACCCAAACACGGCAAGGGCTTTGAACAGTGCAACCCATAGTGAGTTGACGGTGTGCCGCAGCCTCCTATAGAGAAAATACTTCGTTATTTTCCCGGTACTTGGAAAGGAACGAAGAAATTCTCTCCTGCCAGTGGGGCAAAACTTGCAAGTACTCCTCTCAACGGCACAGCGTTCGGAAGCGGGACAGAGTGCAGTGACGCCCGTTTTTAAAGTGTGACAACCAAAGTGCACGGATGTATGCATTAGTCTCTCTTCGGTATCGAACTTAACGTTCGACACAAGCGCTGTCTAGCATTTAGCTTTCGGTGTCTGTGACTGCTCGGCGACGTGTTTAACGCACACGAGGAGATCCATATGTCTCCAGCTGTAGCTTGACGTTGTTCCGGTCCAGTTAATTTGGGTAAGTGTTACATTTAGCGTTTGTACTGCTTTATGCTCTGCATAACTCGCTATTTGTGTAATTATTCAGCGAACAGCCCGTAGCGTTGGGCAGTTGGAGGTGAGCCGCCAGCAGTGGTGTATGTGGGGAGAGAGATGCTAGAGTTTTGAGAGGTTACTATGAGTGGACGATGTGGACGTGTGTCCATCAGAAGTGATTCATGAAAGGTATAGGTTATTGTTAGTCAGGGCCATTCTTTTGTAGGAATTATTGAAAGTTAGATTGCGTTGCGGTAAAAATATTGTGTGTCAGTTTAGTGTTGATCAGAATAAGTAAAGAGAGAAATGTCTGAGTACGTTCAGTTCTGCTGAGCTGTTTGGAAATCAAATAATATAGAGGTTTTCCAGCACTGTCATTTATAAATTTTTCTAAGGGGATGTTACACATTTGTGAGCAATCCTCCCCAGTTTAGCAGTATTTGTGAGCTGCTCAGACTTAGACTAGTCGTTTGATTTATCCGGCACAGTCTTCCACATGAAATTCTGGTGCCTTCAGCAGATTCAGTAGTCCTGAAAAATCTCATACTGCTAACTGATGTCAATAATTCTTGCGTCCTTGTGCACCTGCTAATGCTAATCTAGTACCCAACAGTTTGTAATTTCAATGAGCAATTAAACATTTTAACTGAATATGATTGGCTTTTGTGTCATCTTTTCTTCCTTGCAACGAAGAGATGAGGCGTCCCACCATAGAAAAATATATTGTCACCACATTGCTACATTTATAAACTGTGGTCTTACTATGACGTTGTTTTCCCTCTTAAAACAGATGCCATTATGAGGAACATTCCCAAGTGGAAGGAGACTGATATTATTATTTTATTTTGAGTAATCGATCGTCGTCTGCAAGTGCACAGAGCAGCGTTAGTGATCTTTCATTACCAGTGTACTTTACTAGCGTTATTTTGCCTACAAGGCTCAACACGAGGGCTATTCGGAAAGTAAGGTCCATGGGGTGCGAAATGGAAACCACAGTGAAAATCCGATGAAGCTTTGCACAGATGTGTTGGGCAGTGTCTCTAGTATGTCCGTCGATCGCGTCGTGTCGCTCTTTTCAGATCTGAGTGCACAGTGACCACGTAAAGATGCTTAGAACAGTAGTGTCTGCCGCCAAGTGCGAGGGCATGGTGTACGATTTCGCCTGGTGTCATGCAGATCACATAACGTAGCTGTCATACATTTCCTTCTGCTTGGAAATTCTCGGCTGCACTCTGAAGGGGCAATCTACATCTACATGGATACTCTGCAAATCATTTTCAAGTGCTTGGCAGAGGGTTCATCGAACCACCTTCACAATTCTCTATTATTCCAATCTCGTATAACGCATGGAAAGAATGAACACCTGTATCTTCCTATAAGAGCTCTGATTTCCCTTATTTTATCGTGCTCATCGTTCCTCCCTATGTAGGTCGGTGTCAACAAAATATTTTCGCATTCGGACGAGCAGATCGGTGATTGGAATTTCGTGAGATGATTCCATCGCAACGAAAACCGCGTTTCCTTTATTGATTACTTTTAATGATTTCCAGCCCAAATACTATTTCAGTTCTGTGACACTCTCTCCCATATTTCGCGATAATACAAAACGTGCTGCCTTTCTTTGAACTTTTTCGATGTACTCCGTCAGTCCTACCTGGTAATGATCCCACACCGCACAGCAGTATTCTTAAAGAGGACGGGCAAGCGTAGCGTAGGCAGTCTCCTTAGTAGGTCTGTTACATTTTCTAAGTGTCCTGTCAATAAAACGCAGTCTTTGGTTAGCCTTCCCCACAACATTTTATATGTGTTCCTTCCAATTTAAGTAGTTCGTAATTGTAATACCTAGGCATTTAGTTGAACTTACAGCTTTTAGATTAGACTGATGTATCGTGTAACCGAAGTTTAACGAATTCATTTTGCACTCATGTGGATGACCTCACACTTTTCGTTATTTAGGGTCAATTGCCACTTTTCGCACAACGCAGACGTCTTTTCTAAATCTTTTTCAGTTTGTTTTGATCTTCTGATGATTTTATTAGACGATAAACGACAGCGTCATCTGCAAATAACCGAAGACGGCTGCTCAGAATGTCTCCAAAATCATTTATATAGATAAGGAACAGCAAAGGGCCTATAACAGTATGTTGGGGAACGCCAGATATCACTTCTGTTTTACTCGATGACTTTCCGTCAGTCACTACGAACTGTGACCTCTCTGGCAGGAAATCACAAATCCAGTCACATAACTGAGACGATATGAAGATACTGCTGCAACGTTTTCGATGGGAAGTGTCTGATCATCCATGATACAGCTCGTAATTGACTATCCCTCAGTTTCATCTCTGCTCACATGAATCGCTAGCTATGAAGACAACGTTCTGGCACAGACAAGAGCTGTGAACCAACGGAGATAATTGGCAGGAAGCACAGCTGGCTTACATCTATGACGATGGTATTGGGAACTTAGTACAACGCTGTGACAAATGTCTAAATCGGAGCGGCGACTATGTGGAGAAGTAGCTGGAAGGTGTAGCTAACTGTTGCAAATAAAACATTTTTGATTTTCACAGTGGAACCAAGCTGCTGCTACGGTCGCAGGTTCGAATCCTGCCTAGGGCTTTGATGTGTGTGATGTCCGTAGGTTAGTTAGGTTTAAGTAGTTCCGAGTCAAGGGGACTGAAGACCTCAGATGTTAAGTCCCGTAGTGCTTAGAGCCATTTGAATCTTTTTTTTCACAGTGTTTTCCATTTTGCGGCCGATAGGAGCTTACTTTCCGAATGGGTCTCGTGTTAAGTACAGTATGTTGAGTTGGAAAGTGTGGCAGGCAGCCAGTACTTACCTATGCCGAGACCCTTGCCACTCACCCACGCCTAAGGTACTGAACAGGCAACATACAACATGATAAACGTGTGCAGTGTACCTCCGTAGCCAAGTACATAGAAAGAAAATGCGCAAACTGATAAAAGGTTCAAAGACCACTTGCAATTGCAAGAGTTTAAGCAACGCTAGTCTTAAAAGTGTCATATGTAGCCGTAAGTGAATTACGGCTGGCCTGGTGATTTAAGCCTCACACGCAGCCGCTGCGACGTGATATACGGGCTATGAATGTCCACGTCGGCCGGTCTCATTTCGGGAGAAAGTTAGGTGCGTCCTTTTAGCGGCGAGCGGTCCCTTCCCCTCGCGCCTCTGAAATACGAACTCCGTGCCCAAAGGTCAGTCAGTCGTACCTCATAAAAAGAGATTTATCGCGCGCATTACGATTCATATAATTATTTTTATACGCCTAAATTATGATGTTTTGATTCTCCATTGTTGTAAATGAGGAGCGATAAAACACGGCCGGCTTCAGAGGCGCCGCGGAGAGCTGTGGCGGTGGGTGCTTTTGTCGCGCCTGGCCCGCCGAGCACGAAAAACGGCCGGGATAAATTGCCTCGGCGCCGTAATCGTTTCTACAAATTTACCCACAAAAATCGTCCCGTTAGAGGACGGCCGCTGCACAGAGGCCCGGCTGCACTTTATGGGGCAGCGCTGCCCCGCGCGGCATCTGGGCTGGCGGCTGGCGCGGTGGCCTCCGTCGCGGCGCTCGTTATGGGCTCTCTGGTGGTTAGGCCGGCGAGCGTCCTTCCCGCCGTGATGGAGAGGGTCTTTGCCGCCGGCCTGCTCAGGCTGCTCCTGTAGCGCTTATGGTGCTACGTCCGACTCTTCGTCCCCAGACGTCCTCGCAAGTCTAATCGACGGCGGTGAGTAACTGTTAAGCACACTGGAAGCGCTTCCACTTTTCAGTGGCATCACACACGTCTTAAGTACACTACTGGCCATTAAAATTGCTGCACCACGAAGATGACGTGCTACAGGCGGGAAATTTAACCGAGAGGAAGAAGATGCTCTGATATACAAATGATTAGCTTTTCAGAACATTGCCACAAGGTTGGCGCCGGTGTCGACACCGGCAGCTTGCTGACATGAGGAAAGTTTCCAACCGATTTCTCATACACAAACAGCAGTTGACCGGCGTTGTCTGGTGAAACGTTGTCGTGATGCCTCGTGTAAGGAGGAGTAATGCGTACCATCACGTTTCCGACTTTGATAAAGGTCGGATTGTAGCCTATCGCGATTGCGGTTTATCGTATCGCGACATTGCTGCTCGTGTTGGTCGAGATCCAATGGATGTTAGCAGAATATGGAATCGGTGGGTTCAGGAGGGTAATAAGGAACGCAGTGCTGGATTCCAATGGCATCGTATCACTAGCAGTCGAGATGACAGGCATCTTATCCGCATGGCTGTAACGGATCGTGCAGCCACGTCACGATCCCAGAGTCAACATTGGGGACGTTTGCAAGACAACATCTGCACGAACAGTTCGAACAGTTCGACGACGTTTGCAGCAGCATGGACAATCAGTTCGGAGACCATGGCTGCGGTTACCCTTGACGCTGCATCACAGACAGGAGCGCCTGAGATGGTGTACTCAACGGCAAGAGCCAGACCTGACAAAATTCTACCATCTGGTGAACAAGATGTATGAGACACGCGAAATACCCTCAGACTTCAAGAAGAATATAATAATTCCAATCCCAAGGAAAGCAGGTGTTGACAGATGTGTAAATTACCGAACTACCAGTTTAATAAGCCACGGCTGCAAATATTAACACGAATTATTTACAAACGAATGGAAAAACTGGCAGAAACCGACCGCGTGGAAGATCAGTTTGGATTGCGTAGAAATATTGGAACATGTGAGGCAATACTAACCCTACGACTTATTTTAGAAGATAGATTAAGGAAGGGCAAACCTACGTTTCTAGTATTTGTAGGCTTAGAGAAAGCTTTTGACAATGTTGACTGGAATATTCTCTTTCAAATTTTGGAGGCGCCAGGGGTGAAATACAGGGAGCGAAAGGCTATTTACAATTTGTAGAGAAACCATATAGCAGTTATAAGAGTCGAGGGGCATGAAAGGGAAGCAGTGGTTGGGAAGGGAGGGAGACATGGTTGCAGCCTATCCTCGGTGTTATTCAATCTGTATATTGACCAAGCAGTAAAGGAAACAAAAGAAAAATTCGAAGTAGAAGAAATAAAAACTTTGAGGTCCGCCGATGACATTGTAATTCTGTCAGAGACAGCTGAACGGTATGGACAGTGTCTTGAAAGGAGGGTATAAGATGAACATCAACAAAAGCAAAACGAGGATAATGGAATGTAGTCGAATTAAATCGGGTGATGCTGAGGGAATTAGATTAGGAAATGAGACGCTTAAAGTAGTAAATGAGTTTTACTATTTGGGGGCCAAAATAACTGATGATGGTCGAAGTGTAGAGGATATAAAATGTAGACTGGCAATGGCAAGGAAAGCGTTTCTGAAAAAGAGAAATTTGTTAACATCGAGTATAGATTTAAGAGTAAGGCAGTCGTTTCTGAAAGTATTTGCATGAAGTGTAGCCATGTATGGAAGTGAAACGTGGACGATAAATTGTTTAGACAAGAAGAGAATATAAGCTTTCGAAATGTGGTGCTACGAAAGAATGCTGAAGATTATATGGGTAGATCACATAACTAATGAGGAGGTATTGAATAGAATTGGGGAGAAAAGAAATTTGTGGCACAACTTGACTAGAAGAAGGGATGTTCTGAGGCATCAAGGGATCACCAATTTAGTATTGGAGGGCAGCGTGGAGGGTAAAAATAGTTGAGGGAGACCAAGAGATGAATACACTAAATAGATTGAGAAGGATGTAGGTTGCAGTAGGTACTAAGAGATGAAGAAGCTTGCACAGGATAGAGTAGTATGGAGAGCTGCATCAAACCAGTCTCTGGACTGAAGACCACAACAACAAAGTATTAAATACATTTCTATACTACAAATATGTTCTTTAGGGTCCTAAATTACAGAAAATGCCAAACATTAATGTTGGCCACCTTCTTCCATAAAATAACACAAATGGAGACCCACAACGTGGCCCTTTTGAAATTATGTCAGGCGACGGTAATACTGTATCACAGGAGTATGCGCCATCTCGGTGTCTTTCAGAGTGATCACTCTAATAAGTTCACTCCCCTTAGATACTTGTTCAGGTCTTGTAACAGCATTAAACACGAGCAACACTAGTGTAATCTCGTAGCCGTTCTACCCGCTGCGCCGGCCGTTGTGGCCGAGCGGTTCTAGGCGCTTCAGTCTGGAACCGCGCCGCCACTACGGTCGCAGGTTCGACTCCTGCCTTGGGGATGGCTCTGTGTGATGTCCTTAGGTTAGTTACGTTTAAGTAGTTCTAAGTTCGATGGGACTGATGACCTCAGAGGTTAAGTCCCATAGTGCTCAGAGCCATTTGAACCGTTTTCTATCTGCTGCAGAGAATTACACTGCCAGAAATTTACACATCTGACAAAGGTGTGTACGTTTACGAAGTTACAATTACATCCGACATTGTCTTCTGGATCTTTTTATTTTTATTTTTTTTATCAGACAATGTATTTTAAGCTTACGACATTCTTTTTACGTCCCCGTCTTTCGAAAATATTGTTTAACAATCTGTATACTTCAATTTCCTGTTTTAAAGGCATTCCATATTTGAGGAGCACTTTTCCTTTAACGCTCTGGCAGGAACAAGAGCAGAACTGCTATCATCGCTAATTGGTGAATTGTCCTTGGATGCAACGTCCTTTTGCCTTTCAGATACTATATGTCACGTAGTTTATTTTAACGAATCTTACTTCAGACTTATTCAATAAAGCCAACAAAACAAATTACATTCGACTTCGTTTTGGGTTTTTACTTGATCCCTAACGCATTATTACGGAGGAAGGTGCAATGCATCTCTTGTAGCACTATCACTGCTTCTTTTTCGTTCTATTAGAGATTGTTCCGCTGCAAACAAGTGTCGGCAGATCTCAGTGTGAACTCTGATTTCTAAGTGATACACAACAGTTCTCTTGGAGTACCCAACATTGGTGTTTTATGACCATCCCTAACCATGCCGAGGTAAAACCTGCTGCACTTCATCGACTTTCTTCTTTCTCTGTATTAATTCTTCCTGTTAAGAGCTCGCGATCAGTTACTTAGTCACATTTTCCACAAATCATTTGAAAGGTTCGTTTATGGAAATGGTGTGAAACGAGTCAGTTTACTTGCTCGCTTTTGTACAATCAGTATTTTCTTTCTAAGTGAAGAACTGCCCCAGAAATTATTCCGTAAGACATTATTGAGTGGAAATATGCAAAATATCTCTAGAGGATGATTCGTTTGTTTCCTAGACTAGCAATTACGGAAAAATTGAAAGTACCTGAACTTGACTGTTTGGGAAGCTCAGCAATATGCAGTTCAAGTTTTCATCAATTTGCACACCCAAAAATTACAAATATTCTCCCGTGTTTAATGGTTCCTGCTCATGTGCTACATTTGCTGTTGCTTTGATTTTGTTTGTTATGCAGAACTGAACAAGGCGTATTTTCTCAGAATTTAGTGATAGTTCCATTTTCAGAGAACCACTTAATAAGAATTTGTAAAATACCACGAAAAATCTCTTTTGTTGCATTCTCTCTAATGGGGTTTATGATAACACTAGGATCGTCTGCAATATGTACCAATTCTGCTTGTTGAATGTTAACTGGAAGGTCATTCCCATATGTAAGGAATAGGTGTGGATATAAAACTGTACCCTGTCGAACATCCTTTGTGATTTCTCCCCAGTTACCAAAAGCTTCTGCTTTTCCTACATTCTCTGAATTATCCCACGAAACTCTTTTCAATGTGTTTGATAAGCATGATTCAAATGGGTTGTCTGTAAAGTCATCAATTCCATATAACCTAAGTATTTCTAAGAGTGTAACAGATCTGCGAAGTCAATTATGCCTTGGTTAGATCACAAAAAATACCAACTGGTAATACTTTAAGGCTCGTAATATTTGGTGAATGTGTAAACAGCATTCTCAGTTGAGTAATTTTTCTGGAATCCAAACTGTTACGTGCTTAGTGAATTGACAACACTACTTTTTCGAATATTTTGGAAAAAGATACCAGGAAGGAAACGACGATAATTATTTAGCTCTTGCTTGTTATTTTTCTTATAGAGAGCCTTAAAAATTGCATAATTTTTGCCAGTAACCTCGTTCGTAGATGAATTACAGAATTACATTTTCTTCGAATTCTTGCAGTGAATATGTCTGGCCCCTCCTTTTCGCTCAACAAGATTTGGATGGTTGCTCACATTTTTTATTGTTCCAGACGTATACTCCTAGATGTTCCAAGGTTGGTACTATTTCTAGTGTGTTCATCTGCAGTCGTCAAACTTGGCAATAGTGGTTCTATCCATCTATTTATGAGTACTACTTTTCTTTTATGTTGGGATTCAACCATCATTAACAGCACCTAGCGTCGATCATGTGGACGACTACCTGTATTTCTTTATAGTTTCGTGATGCTGGAACTTTCCTACATACAACAGCATCATCCACGAGCTGCCTCAGGGAGATACCGACGTTGATCACCTCCTCCATCTACACATACAGTCAAGAATAACGGCCCTGTAGCAATGCCATGGAGTACGATCCAAGTTTACGATTTCTAGTGTTCATGGACGAAGGACTGTATCCTGCCTGTGAGTAAATCTTGATTCCACTCACAAATCTGGTCTGATAATACCTAAGACCTTAGTCTGCTAGGACGCCCTTCGGATGTTAAAGATCTGTAGCAATTCCGTCGCTCATATCGCCTGCCTTCTGATCTCAAGGACGAGCTGAGACTCGTAGATACTGTTAGAAAAATATACATTGATTTCTTCACCTAGTTATCAACATGTTAACATGTTTACCATTTCTTTCGTCAGCTTTGTACAATAGAAGCATCTTTCACAAATATCCGTATCAGTGGTGAGCCAACACGTTTTGATCGTTGCCCATCGCGAGATTCAGTGCCATCTAGTGACGTTGCAGTCACGTAACGCACTAAGGAAAGTACATAAGCGGCGCAGAGCTGAATGTAGAATCATTCCAGCAACGATGCGGGCTGCAAATGGTGAAAGACACTGAGTTAAGCGACTTCAACAAAGGGCCGATTCTTTTAGCCCCGTGCCGCGGAAGGAGCGTCTCAGAAATGGGTGAAGGTGGTTGGCTGTTCGCGTGGTCGAAGGATGATGAAACCACAAGTACACGCAAGTTGTTAGACATCCAAGCCTCACCTCGTAACGTGAAAGTCAGAGGCTTGTCTGCTCTATAAGTCAGGATAGCTGACTATCAGTGGCATGTGTGACGAGAGTACAATGCTGGTGCAGGAAGATGTGTTTCGGAGTACATTGATCAGCGCAGCTCCGCAGAGAACGACCCCTACGTGTTCCCATGTTAACCCAAAGACGTAGTCAATTACAGCTGCAACGGGCTGAGGAACATCGCAATTGGACCGTGGACCTATGGAAATGCGTAACTTGGTCAGATGAATCACGTCTCTTGTTACTCTAGATCCATGGTTGAGTAGGAGTACGCCGTCATCTAGGCGCACGGCTGCTCGAAACATGCGCCGCGGCAGGGATGCAGGCCTGTGGAGGCAGTATCACAATGATCCGACACAGCTAATGGGATACCTTTTAATATCGTGTCGGATCTCGTTTTGCCCGCAGCAGAGCAGCGACTCGACGGGGCATGGACTCAACAAGTCGTTGGAAGTCCTGTGAAGAAATGTTGAGCCATGCTGCATCTATTGCCATCCATAACTGCGGAAGTGTTGCCAGTTCAGGATTTCGTACACTAACTGACCTATCGATTACTCCCCAAAAATGGTCGATGGGGTACATGTCCGGCGATCCGGGTGGCCAACCATTCACTCGAATTGTCCAGAGTGTTCTTCAAACCAATCGCGAACAGTTGTAGCCAGGTAATGTGGCGCATTGTCATGGGAACACGAAGTCTGCGAATGGATGCAAATGGTCTCCAAGTAGACGAACATAACCATTTCCAGTTACTGATCTGTTCAGTTGGACCAGAAGACGCCGTCCATTCCACGCAAAACACTGCCCACACCATTATGGAGCCACCACCAGCATGGACAGTGCCTTGTTGACAACTAGGGTCCATGGCTTCGTGAGGTGTTCCCCACTTCGAACCCTACCACCAGCTCTTACGAACTCAAATCAGGTCTCATCTGACCAGATCACCGATTTCCATTCACCTAGGGTCCAACCGATATGGTCAAGAGTCCAGGAAAGGCGGATCGGCTGCTGCCAAAACCATTAACGCAAGATTTCGCCGCATTACCCTAACCGATTGTCTTTGAGGAGCCTCATTTGCTTTAATCTCCTGCAGGTTGGTGTCGTAAGCAGGCTGTTTAGATTCTTATATCGGTAACGCCGTTAGCGCTCTATATGAAAATCACTGGCTGTGCTGTGTGCAGTCTGTGGCTGGTTGGCATTGTTGTAATACTCGCCATTGTAGTGTATGGCGGAGTTGTGAGAGCGGATGATCTGGACAGAGACAGTAAATTTGTAAGACTGGATGTCATGAACTGATATATATATATATATATATATAATATGACTTTTGAACAATATTAAGGTAAATACATTGTTTTTTCTCTGTAAAATTCTTTCATTTGCTAACTATGCCTATCAGTAGTTAGTGCCTTCAGTAGTTTGAATCTTTTATTTAGCTGGCAGTAGTGGCGCTCGCTGTATTGCAGTAGTTCGAGTAACGAAGATTTTTGTGACGTAAGTGATTTGTGAAAGGTATAGGTTAATGTTAGTCAGGGTCATTCTTTTGTAGGGATTATTGAAAGTCAGATTGCGTTGCGCTGAAAAAAAAAAATATTGTGTGTCAGTTTACGCACAGTCATGTATAATTTTTCTAAGGGGACGTTTCATTTCGATTCAATGGTATGTAACTCAGTAGTTAAATCTTCACGTGTTTGTTCAAGCGTGGTGTCTAACTTCCGAAGATTTTGTTCCATTGTGTCTAACTTTTGAAGCTTTTGCTGTGTTTGTCTCTGATTTTGTTCCATTGTGTCTAACTTTTGAAGATTTTGCTCCATTGTGTCTAACTTTCGAAGATTTTGTTCCATTGTGTCTAACGTTTGAAGCTTTTGTTGTGTTTGTTCCATTTGTTGTATTAATTGTAATAACAATGCACTGGTGTCTGAAACATGTTCTTCAGTGCTTTTCGGCAGTGAATTTGCACCGGCAACATTCACATTTTGACAAGCAGAAAATGTGTCTTGACTTATTTGAGAAAACGATGAGGATCCAAAACCTGAATCTATAGTATTTGCGAGATTGTGTCCTGTCATTTCGGATTCCTGAGGCGAGCTATTGCCGACCGATCGATCGATAATGCTTCCCCATTCACTAATTGTTTCACTGTCTACGCCATTATTTAACGCTCGCTCCATTTCCCTATGCACAACTACCAAATTACTACTTTGAATGTCTGTTAATTCATTACACAGTGATGCTGATAAGCTACGCTCGTCGTCAATATTATTTCTCAGTTTACTTTGGAGCCTAGTGTTACGTGTTCCACACGCCATTATTGACACAATATTTCACACGATAACACAGAAAAGCTCACTTTGAAGAGCAAAATAAGAAAACACATTAACATAGCGCTGAAAATAATATCTCGTTAATTGCAAGCGCAGCTGCGAAATACTTGGTGCAAATCTACATGCATGCCACAACTGTTTTACTATACAAGAATGAAAAACTACAACTACAAAGGCAATTCGAAAAAATCAGAAGATTCTAGTGAGGTATCCTCGGCTAAGGGTCGACATATGAAACGTCCCCTTAGAAAAATTTTACATGACAGTGCTTAAACTGACACACAATTTTTTTTTTTAGCGCAACGCTATCTTTCAATAATCCCTACAAAAGAATAGCCCTGACTAACATTAACCTATACCTTTCACAAATCACTTACCTCACAAAAATCTTCGTTACTCGAACTACTGCAATACAGCGAGCGCCACTACTATCAGCTAAATAAAAGATTCAAACTACTGAAGGCACTAACTACTGATAGGCATAGTTAGCAATTGAAAGAATTTTATAGAGAAAAAACAATGTATTTACCTTAATATTGTTCAAAAGTCATATTATGTATATCAGTTCATGACATCCAGTCTTACAAATTTACTGTCTCTGTCCAGATCATCCGCTCTCACAACTCCGCCATCTTACTCCCCACATCCACCACTGCTGGCGGCTCACCTCCAACTGCACAACGCTATGCGCTGTTAACAGTCAACTGCCCAACGCTACAATGGCGAGTATTACAACAATGCCAACCAGCCACAGACTGCACACAGCACAGCCAGTGATTTTCATACAGAGCGCTACGTGGCGGCGGCGTTACCAATATAAGAACCTAAACAACCTACTTACAGTGTTTGCTAAGTTTTCATCCGTCAGTTCAGTAACAGTAATGAATTTTAGAAATTCTTCTCTTACAACACTGGTCTCAACATCAAAGGAAAGTAAGCGTGGCCATAACTGTTCAGAGATGCTTACATCAACTGCCTCATCTGCTATTATGGTGAACAATTTGGATTCCTTCAGCACGATCATTACTTCAATGAGAATTATTTCTCATGTTGCACAGACTTTTCGATAGTGTGAGATTGCTTGCCATATTCTCAGTAGATTTGCACCAGGTTCCAGATGGTAAGTTCGCATCGAGATCGTTCTACCAGCATTTACTAGGCCACCTTCCATGCAGTGTTCTACGAATACTCAATATTATTCTATAAGTTGCATAAATGTATTCTGCATTACTGTGATCAGCCAAGAGTGCTCATCATAGAAATTTTGCGTATAAGTTGGGACATATAAAACTTGTCATGTAAATTGTCATCTCTTTTGATACCAAACTTCGTTACTGCAGAGAATTTATCAGTACAGATGCCCAATTGAAACGTTGCCTTCAGTACGTTTGGCTGTGTTTCATTATTCATGAAGTCAGATTGTATTGTAATAACAGGGGAAGAGGGGCAAGAAGAGGAGGCTGTACATTATATTACAGGCAGAGTGCTGCTATCGACAGGAAACTACGTCAACTTCACCAGACACAGTTTCAACAACGCCTGACCTCATTCACACATCGGATGCTGCGATATATCTAGCGTATCTATAATATTTACCCTGATTTACAAGATTTTCTATTTTTGTGGCTGTAAAATGCGTTGTGCGTTAAGATCTGCTGAAATTGTATATACACCTCTGAATATTATGTATTAGCAATTAAATGGTGTGCGTGAATTCAATTTTCACTGGACAGTTTTCATCTAGACATAACATAACCTTAAAAGCGTGCTTGGGGGCCTGAGGTGGAGTGGCAAGACGGGCAGCATCCTTGTCTTGCCCCAATAATGCTACAGATCGCTATGTAAGCACCAAATTTGTTATGCTTATACTTCACGCTAGCTTTTAACATATAAATCATATGCTGTTTTAAATATAAATTGCTTTGTAGTTTCCAGCCTTAGCAATGAATAATACAGATAAGAAAATAACATTTTCAAAATTAGTGTATGCATCCAAAGACATTTGTAATAACTGGTTGTTGCAAATATATGTTACATACATATCCTGTTATATAGATTATTAGGTGTTATCTGTCCATGTACTATGATCAGTTTTTTTTTGTTTCAGATGATTCACAAGTATCAACGAAAACCACGGGGTAAGAATGGTCATTGGAGCCCATGGAAAGAACCGTAAATGCTGTTTTAGAAGGACAATGTGTTACTTGTGTATTCACCACAAAACAAGAGGCAGAACTTACAGACTACCTAGCACATATGGAAGGTCAGTTTTTTGGTCTAACAACTGAAGAACTTTGAGAACTTGCGTATAAGTTTGCTGAAATTAGCAACATCAAACACCGCTTAACGCAGCAGCAAGTTCTGCTGGAAAAGATGGGGCAAAAGGTTTTCTTGCACGAAATCCCATCTTAACAGTAAGGTGCACGAGCAATGGGTTGTAGCCAAGTGCCCTTAGACAAGTTTTTCGATCTATTGGAAAGTCAAGTAGAGAAATTTAAGTTTACCGGAGACAAAATTTTCAATTGTGATGAGACTAGTTGCACAGTAAGTCCTAAAGGACATACGAAATCTGTCGCTTTGAAAGGATGTATTTAAGTCGGGTGGACGTGCACACGATTCCATTCGCAGAATTTCCATTAGTTCCAAGAACTTCTCCATCTGTGGAGTTCGGCAGAAAAAAAAAAGAAAACTCACATGGGGAAGGAATACAGTGTCAAAATAACGTTGACTGTCGAGTGTGTCGCGTCAAAATATTTGGAGGTCATTACGCTGAATGCAACGATATGCCTCTTAACATATTCCTGGGTGCATTACGACTTCGCGTCTCTCGCCATACGAGGGTACATAATGCGCCCAGGAACATTGTGGAACAAGGTTGTTTTGATAGTCGATGTGTTACGGAGTGGGGAGGCCTGCACAAGATCAGCTAGAGAGCCCTCAGTTTCATCAATATTTGAATATACGTCAAGTGCTTTCTGTATTTCCAGGATCCATGAAATACTCACCTCTCTTTTGGGGTTATTAAATCTGAATAACCGCATATTAACGCAGCTCCAAATTCAGTCGCATTGTGTCTTACTTGGTTTTTAAAACCGAATCGCTAACTATGATTCACTGGTGGATGGATTATACAGGGTGTCTCTCCTAAGAGCCGTCAGGCGGATTTTCTCTGGTGTTTCGATAGATGTTCGCAATTTAGTTTTTGCATTGTGTAACTGGAGTCAATCCGAACAAATAGTGCTTATCGCATCTTTCTTGCGATGCCCACTGTGGACGGAAAGCGCCGGTTTGTTTCCAGTTGCGAACAAAATGATTTTTAAAGCGGAAATTTAGGTGAGTGTTCAATACCGCGATTTTATTTTACTCTAGTGAGATATTCGTTTAACCAGTATGTGTTAACAGGGATAATACATTTATTTTTCAATTTACTGGCTTTCGGGCCGTTCCCATTCAGCCATCTCAATAGCAATGTCAATTATGACGATACGAAAGTAAAGACAACTAAATACCCAGTCCCAGAGCCGAAAAAAATGTCCGGCACGACCGGGAATCCAACGTCCCATTGGCTCATTCGCTAGGCAATGCGCCGCGCTGGCCAGCAGCTACCGAGGCGGACATGCAGTGGATTTACGACAGCTTTGCCCTGGCCCACGATGACTGCTACCGCCAAGAATGTATCGCTATTAAGTCGCTGCCGAACTGCTGTTTCTTCTTCGAGTTTTATTGTTCCTTTTCATACTTATGGATAAAACGAATATTGCATTACACTATTTTGGAACCACTTTGTCCAGTGGGCACCCCCCAAAATTCCGATTTAAAAATAATTTTATATGTAATGGCAACAAAGCGACGCTTTCTGTTCACAATGGGCGTCGCGTCGGTTCGCGTCGCGTGAAAGAAGTGAGGAACATTATTTGTTTGGGTCGAATGAAGCTACACACTGTAAAAACAAAATTGCCGACGCACCAGAGAAAATGCGTGTGACGACTCTCAGGAAAAACACTCATTACACACTGAGGTGACAAAACGTATGGGGTACCTCCTAATACTCAGTTGGACCTTCATTCACCCTGCATATTGCTGTAACTCGTTGTGGCATACACTGAACACGTCGCTGAAGGTCTCTGCAAAAATATTGACCTTTCGTAAGTAGGCTGTTTAGGTTTTTATGTTGGTAACGTCACGTAGCGCTCTGTATGAAAATCACTGGCTGTGCTGTGTGCAGTCTGTGGCTGGTTTGCATTGTTGGAATATTTGCTATTTTAGTGTTGGGTAGTTGGATGTGAACAGCGCTTAGCGTTGGGCAGTTGGAGGTGATCCGCCGGCAGTGGTGGAAGTGGGGAGAGAGATGGCAGAGTTTTGAGAGCGGATGATCTGGACGTGTGTCCGTCAGAAAGAGTAAATTTGTAAGACTGGATGTCATGAACTGATTTATATATTATGACTTTTGAACACTATTAAGGTAAATACATTGTTTGTTCTCTATCAAAATCTTTCATTTGCTAAGCATGCCTATCAGTACTTAGTACCTTCTGTAGTTAGAATCTTTTATTTAGCTGGCAGTATTGGCACTCACTGTATTGCAGTAGTTCAAGTAACGGAGATTTTTGTGAGGTAAGTGATTCATGAAAGGCATAGGTTATTGTTAATCACGGCCATTCTTTTGTAGAGATTATTGAAAGTCAGATTGCGTTGCGCTAAAAATATTGTGTGTCAGTTTAGTGATGATCAGAATAAGTAAAGAGACAAATGTCTGAGTACGTTCAGTTTTGCTCATCTGTTTGAAAATCAAATAACGTAAGCGGTTTCCCAGCACAGTAATTCATAAATTTTTCTAAGGGGGGGGTTTCACCTTGATGCCTCTACAGCCATCCATAATCGCAAAAATATTGCCGCTGCATGATTTTGTGCAGTAAGTGACCTTGCGACTTCGTCATATAAATGTTCGATGGGAGTCATGTCGGGCGATCTGGGTGGCCAAATCATTCACTCGAATTGTCCAGAATGTTCTTCAAACAGGTGTAATGGCTAATTGTCATCCATAAACATTTCATTATTGTTTGGGAACAGGAAGTCCATGAGTGGGTGAAAATTGTCTGCACGTAGCCGAACATAACCATTTCCAGTCAATGATCGGTGCACTTGTACCAGAGGACTCATTCGATTCCATGTAAATACAACCCACACCATTATGGATCCATCCAGCAGCTAGCACAGTGATTTGTTGACAATCTGAGTCCATGCCTTCGTGGAGTCTGTGCCACACTCGACCCCTACCATCTACTCTCACTTACTGAAGTCAGGAATCATCTGAAAAGGCTACGGATTTCCAGTCGTCTAGAATCCAACTGATATAGTCACGAGCCCTGGAGATGCGCTGCAGACGATGTCGTGCTGTTAACAAAAGCGTCGGACGTCTACTGTCATAGCCCATTAATGCCATATTTCGCCGTACTGTTATAACGGGTACGTTCGTCGCACGTACCACACTGATTGCTACGGTTATTTCACGTAGTGTTGCTTGTCTGTCAGCACTGACAACTACATGCAAACGACTCGATCATTAAGTGAAGGTCGTCGGCCACTGCATTTCCATGGTTAGAGGCAATTCATGAAATCTGGTATTCTTCGCACACTCTTAACACTGTCTGTTGTGGCTTGGCAAGACAGCCAAGCCACTATGAGGAAGGCGAAAGGCACGCGTTTAAGCTCACACAGGCTGGCGTGAGGTCTGGAACAGGACAAGGTAATTATACTAGCAAAAAAAGTACGTAGCTGCTGGAATACTTAACTTTAATCCATAATTGGTGAACATCCGTCTTGACGGTACATGTTTTACAGCATCAATAGTGACTGGTAATGGCGCCTTGCTAGGTCGTAGCAAATGACGTAGCTGAAGGCTATGCTAACTATCGTCTCGGCAAATGAGAGCGTAATTTGTCAGTGAACCATCGCTAGCAAAGTCGGCTGTAGAACTGGGGCGAGTGCTAGGAAGTCTAGACCTGCCGTGTGGCGGCGCTCGGTCTGCAATCACTGTGAAACGTCCCCTTTGAACATTTCTACAAGACTGTGCTAAAACTGACACACAATATTTTTAGCGCAACGCAATCTGACTTTCAATAATCCCTACAAAACAATGGCCCTGACTAACATTAACCTATACCTTTCACAAATCACTTACCTCACAAAAATCTTCGTTACTCGAACTACTGCAATACAGCGAGCGCCACTACTGCCAGCTAAATAAAAGATTCAAACTACGGGAGGCAATAACTACTGATAAGCATAGTTAGCAAATGAAAGATTTTAATAGAGAACAAACAATGTATTTACCTTAATAGTCATAATATATTTATTAGTTCATGACATCCAGTGTTACAAATTTCAAAACTCCGCCATCTCTCTCCCCACATCCACCACTGCTGGCGGCTCACCTCCAACTGTTAACATCCAGCTGCCCAACACTACAATGGCAGACAACAATGCTAACTAGCCACAGACTGCACACAGCACAGTCAGTGATTTTCATACAGAGCGCTACGTAACGTTGCCAATAAGAAAACATAAACAGCCTACTTACAACTGATAGCGGCGACACGCGGGTCCGACGTATACTAACGGACCGCGGCCGATTTAAAGGCTACCACCTAGCAAGTGTGGTGTCTGGCGGTGACACCACACTGTCTATCCCAGAATACTGAATTCCCTAACGATCTCCGAAATGAAATGTCCCGGGTGTCTAGCATCAACTACCATTACATGTTTGAATCCTGTTAAATCTCGTCTTGCGGCCATAATCACATCGGAAAGCTTTTCACATGAACACCTGAGTACAAATGACAGCCTTTTATACCTTGTGTACGTAATGCTACCGCCATCTGTGCATATCTGTGCATATCAATATCCCATGACTTTCGTCTCTTCAGTCTATTTTCGCAATTAATTTAACTGATTGTTATGCAGAGGAAGACATTATAAAAACTTGACACACATGATTTACTTGAGCACTGAGGAATTGTACATGTGACTGTGGAAGACCAAACTGGTCACTGCTGACGATATATTGCGAGTCAACCAGGGCCGGATTTACAGATGAGGCAGGTAGTCTCGTGCCTAGGACGCCGAGAAAAAAAGCGTGCGCCCAGAGACCTCAATCATTTCTTGTTTTTAGCCACATGAACAGCAAGCCAGCACCTCTGTCACTAGCGCCACATTCGTTTCACTGCTCTGTTCAGTTGGAGGACTATAGTTAATGTCGTCTCGCGGTATCGTTCTCGCTTCCCGAGCACGGGGTCCCGGGTTCGATTCCCGGCGGGGTCAGGGATTTTCACCTACCTCGAGATGACTGGGTGTTTGTGTTGTCCTCATCATTTCATCATCATCCAGGAAAGTGGCGCAATTGGACTGAGCAAAGATTGGGTAATTGCACGGGCGCTGATAACCACGCTGTTGAGCGCCCCACAAACCAAACATCATCATCATCACATATAGTTAATGTCGCTTTTCGCAGCTGCTGTATAATTATGTTGTGAATCGGTTCGTGTAGAAGCTGTCATTGCCTTGGTTGTCATTTGTCACGATTGTACGCATTGGTTACTGTTCCTTTTTTTAAAGTAGACTATTCGTCATAATGGGTGTCGCGAAGACGCTAAATAGCCCACAAAACAGGCAACGAACTAGTGGACGAAAAAAGCAGATCTACTCCAGCTAAAAAATTAGCGAATATTTTTCTAAGTGTCCAATTCCCGTTTTAACGAGTCGATCGCTAGTAATAGCATTAAGAGTCAAGGTGGAATTTAAAACCATTTAATGAAAGAGCTAACTCCGGTGAAACGCGTGGTGACGTTGATGGTAGAGTCGGGAGCGAAAACGACAGTGTTATTGGTTTCGTGCTGAAGAGGTGTTGAACAGGGAGGATAGTGATGGTTCAAAAATATTCAAATGTATATGAATTCCTACAGAAACAAAGTGCTGAGGCCATCGGTCCCTAGATTTACACACTATTTAATCTAAGTTGGACTAAAGTATGTTAAGAGCAACACACACACACACACACCCATGCCCCCCTCGAGGGAGGACTCGAACCTCCGGCGGGAAAGGCCGCGCAATCCGTGACATCGCGCCTCTAACCGCACTGCCACTGCGCGCGGCGATTGTGATGGTATTATGATTTTTTAAAAAAAAATCTTTATTTACAATACATTATAATTACACAAATGTAACCCACCACCTTAATGATTAGTGGGTCCTAAGTGATACAATGTTGTTATTTGCACCTAATTACATTTAACTTGTAAACTACAAACTGTATACACAGGTTAATGGGCAAACTTACGATTTATGTAGAGCTATACACTACTACCTACTTGTAAGTGATCTTAACTGCCTGCAGCGTTACAGGTGTGTCAGTATAGATACAAACCTACTACAAGGCCTTGCTCATCGAGCTAATCCCGATGAGCGTGCCCCTGACGCTAGGCAGGCCAAAATTACTAGTCGCTGCAAGTTCCTATTTTGGTATCTACTTCTAATCCTACTAACTACCAACTAACCTACGTCAAGTCCGGTGCTGTCATAATCGTGAAGTTGGTGTAACCCAGTCCCCCTAGCCCTGCACGTGGCGGATTCCAACTAGCGAGTCGACCTGTCCACGCACAGGCGGTACAGCATCAGGGTACTAGGAAGTTTACAACATATACAAATGGAGGAGTACCGAGCAAGTGATAAGGAAGGTCTCGGAGAGTGTCATGAAAGTCAAAAACAAACAAGCTGCGTGGTAGAGGAGGGATGGGGGGTGGGGGGCCGGTGTTGAGAGCAAAAGTTTCTGCCTAGGGAGCGCCTACAAATCCGGCCCTGCAGTCCTCACTTTCATTTGAGATGCAGTACATTCTAGCAATAGGAACACTGCTACTTTAAAGGTGCACATTACTATTGTGTTGACAGAATGAAACTTCCGATTAGTTATTTACGCACGGAAAACCTCGGTTCAAGGACGGCAGCGTAATTCGACGTCTGAAATATGGCTCCTAAAGTAGGAGGTGTGACGCGTCACGCGAGCGAAACTGTTGGTGAGCACGTATTTTTTCCACACTCCGGAACAAAAGAGTAGTTAGCCTGACAGTTTTACAGCAACTTACGTAGTGGCAACACGCGATGTTGTCCCAGTGAATCAATTTTGCGCTATCTCGTTCTCTTGGTAAGAGACTTAAAACAAACTGGGAGTTACTTTAGCTGCCACACGATCTAACTCATATATTCTCAGCCGAATACCGGTCCTCTGCTCTTTCACTACGTTAGCGCAGCGAGGTGAAGAACGTGTTACAGAGAACGCTTACCAGTTACTTTACGAACCCTTGCCATTCACTATTGTTCTGTTGTACCTGTTAGTTAGTTGTCATATAGTATTACACAGACAAGATCTATAAAAATCTATAGTAATTACCTAGTACACTAGAAGACAAGATTTTTAGAGTACAAAGAACTTTTCAGTTCCATATTTTAGGTCCTATGCTAGTGTCAAATCATAATTTTTAATAAGAAGAGAAAGTGAAACATCGCTTGAAAGATCCAAACATTTCCTCGACCCCTTTAAAAACAAAAGTTACGAAAAATGTAATGCGAATGGATTCTTTGGAATCTGAGCCATCCATGGCTACACCGTTACATACAGTCTGTGCGAAATTTTTAGTCCAACTGTGGGTTTGTGGCTCAAAATGTCTCTTAGTTCATTTTCGCATAGGGCGCAGGAAAAAAATGGAAAAAACTGCAGTCAACCAAAACATTTAAGCTTGCACCGAAACTTAATAAAAAGAATATGGATAACGACGGGGAGCTGTAATTGTACACACAATTTATGACCAAATACACTCATTTTCATAAATTAAGGATAATTTCAGAATGTGGTACCACACAACGTGGTACTACACAAAACTGGAGCTAATAGCACACGCACGTAGGGAACACACACGACACTGATCTGTAAGTCCGCGGTATTGGTGATAAGTTGAGAAAATCGTCCCGAAGCACATGTGCTACAAAACGCCACTGTTTCCTGCGCATGTACCCCGACATCAATATGGGATATGATCACCATGCACACGTGCACAGACCGCACAACGGGTTGGCATACACTGGATCAGGTGGTCGAGCAGCTGCTGGGGTATAAACTCCCATTCTTGCACCAGTACCTGACAGAGCTCCTGAAGTGTCCTATGGGTTTGAAGATGTACAGCGATACGTCGACCGAGAGCATCCCAGACGTGCTCAATGGGGTCTGGAGAACAGGCAGGCCACTCCATTCGCCTGATATCTTCTGTTTCAAGGTACTCCTCCACAGTGGCAGCTCGGTGGGGAAGGAAGGTGGGACCCACTGCACCCCTGAAAAGGCGGACATACTGGTGCAAAATGACGTCCCGATACGCCTGATCTGTTGTAGTTCCTCTGTCAAAGACATGCAGGGGTGTATGAGCACCAATAATCATAATCCCGCCCGATACCATCAAACCACGATCCCCATACAAGTCCCTTTCAAGGACATTCAGGGGTTGGTATGTGTTTGCTGGTTCACGCCAGATGAAAACCCGGCGAGAATCACTGTTCAGACTATAGCTGGACTCGTCCGTGAACATATCCTGGGACCACTGTTCCAATGACCATGTACTGCGTTCCTGACACCAGGGTTTACGGGCTCTCCTGTGACCAGGGGTCAGTGGAATGCACCTTTCAGGTATCCGGGAGAATAAACCATGTCTATTCAGTCGTCGGTAGACAGTGTGTCTGGAGACAACTGTTCCACCTACCTGCAGTACTCCGTGGCCGTCTGCGGGCACTGATGGTGATATATCGGTCTTCTTGTGGTGTTATACACTGTAGACGTACAATACGGTAGCGCCCTAGACACGTTTCCTGTCTGCTGGAATCGTTGGCATAATCTTGAGGTCACACTTTGTATCATACGGAGGGCCCGTGCTACGACCAGCTTTATTTGACCAGCCTCCAGTCGCCTCCAGTCGACCAGCCTTCTACCCCTCATAACCTCATCAATATGTGTTCTTTGAGCCATTTTCAACGCACAGTCACCATTAGCACATCTGAAAACCTCTGCACACTTACTCGCTGCACCGTACTCTGACATGCACCAACACATATCCTCTTATGTGAACTGCTGTCAGTGCCACCGTGCGACGACCGCGGGTCAAATGTACAGCATGATCATACCATGAGGTGATTTAAACCCGCAAACCACCCACCAGAGCATTATCCTTAATTTATGAACATGAGTGTAGTTCAAATATTCTTCTACAAAATGCACCAGTTCTTACTCGGAACAAGCTGTTTTGATCAATTACCAACATCCTAACATCCCTTCAGCTGCAGAATGAAAAATAGTAAAAGTTCGTAAAATGTTAGATCCGTATAAAACATCAACATTCACAAATATCCGAAATGCTTTAGTGTTAGCATGAGGATTTTAAATCACGGAACGGAGTGCAAACGGAAGTGTCAAAGTGACACAGCTGAACACGTCTCATCAACGTTAGTTACTGTTATGACACGATGAAATTGTTCGAAATGAAGTGAAAATGCGCCGGCATAGTTCGCACCACGGAATTACAGTAAGTATCTTGTTGGCGCAACTTTACAGAAACTCGTTGTAAAGTTATCAAAATGCAATGCCTGACGAAAATAAAGTGAAGCATGCAGAAGGAGACGAGGAAAGAAAATGAACCTTCACGGACACACGAGGACGCAGGATATCTGTGACATAACCCTGTACAGTCAGCGCTCATCAGCCAATAGCATGATTAACGTGAAGTCGTACTCAGTAGCTCCCCCCATACCACTGTGCCTGTCCAAAAGGTTGGAAGGAAAGCATCTCTTCCCAGATCACGGCCATACTACCTGATGCTGGTCACCCCCACAGAACGATACATATCTGAACAGAATGCGACTCCATTTACTAATAGCCCATGCTTCCCCATCACAGCAGCACTCCAAACGCAGCCGTTTTTGTTGTGGCGTTAACGGAAATGTACACAGATCCCTAGGACAGGTGTTGCTATTTTCCGACTAATGATTCAGACTGACATAGAATGTTGCAGGGTGTCCGTTGCTTCTTCCTAGATGACGGCAGGAGATGTGCAGGGCTATGATGTCCTCGGTGCACAATATGGCTATCCTTGTGGTCGGACGTGGTCGATCTGGAAGTTGAGGGCGAATATGCCTGCCTTTACATTCCAGTGCAGTCCAGCACCAGGCTAGTAAGACAACAGAATGCCCTAAATGTCTCTATATTTCACGGTTCGACCAGCCTGACAAATGGAGGAGGAGGAGATGAGGATTTAAGTACTATTGACAGCTAGGTCATTTGAGATGGAGCAGATGCTCGGATTATGGAAGGATGGGGAAGGAAATCGGTGTGCTGGCGTAAGCTGTCGCCAACACACCGGTACGCAAAGATGTAGTGCGATGATTGATAGTAGGCGTTGGATCAAGTGCGGCTATCACGGGAGAGGCCAGAGACACACCTGCAAGCAACAGGCCGCCAAGACTTCTCGGCAGCAAGTATCAGGGCACCGCCACTGACCGGACCAGACTCCCTGACACTGATTCACCCTTGACTCACTCTTCGAGTTTGGTGTCTGTCAGCATATTTGCAGAGCGGGTCACGTGTTACAACAGTACACAGCGACCAGATTAGTGACTATAGGGGGACTAGTAATCAGACTACAGTGTGTAATTGCAAGATTACCGATATTGTCTGCAAGAGGACTATTACTGATGAGCTTGTACCACGTCCATCCAAGTAAAATGAATGTTAATGTAAATTAAGAACCTTATTAATCCACATGCGCTTATGTGTTGTAGAAAGACCCATAACAACATCGTCTGCCCTGCTTCCTTGCGGTACAAGACACTACAAAAGGAACCATCGCGGCATTTGCCTGGAGCGATTTAGGGAAAACCTAAATCTGGATGATCAGATGGGGATATGAACCACCGTCTAACCAAATGCGAGCCCGGTGTGCTAACCACTTAGCTAATCCGCTCGATGCCAAAAGGAGACACATAATGAGGCCCGTTTTAAATTCTGTTCAAAAAATGGTTCAAATGGTTCTGAGCACTATGGGACTTAACATCTGAGGTCACCAGTCCCCTAGAACTTAGAACTACTTAAACCTAACCAACCTAAGGACATCACACACATCCATGCCTGAAGCAGGATTCGAACCTGCGACCGTAGTGGTCTTGCGGTTCCAGACTGAAGCGCCTAGAACCGCTCGGCCACGTCGACCGGCTTAAACTCTGTCAGCTGCTGATGACACTGTCTCAACGAGTACGCGGCATCTTCGTGTCCTTCACAGAGATCAATCAACATCTAACTCTGCTCACACCTTCTTATATATCAGATGGTGTGTATACATACGAAGTTACTAGTACACTGACATTCGACGACTTTTCTGGGTGCTTGGCTTTTACTCGTCAGACAGTGTATTTATTCACTCGTACAGTGCCATAGAATGATGAATACGACATTTGAGACTCTGCACAGATATGAAATTGCGGTAGTGAAATATATGCAATTTCGAAGCTGTACAGGAGAGGTATCGTCGCAGCTAACGCACCCCATGTCAAATTCGTTCCCCTCGTGCCGACGGCGACCCAGTTGGAGTGTTTACTGAGAGACCGCCGTCGCCAGGGCCGAACTTCTAATTAGCTCCGCAGAGCGGCGGCATTCAATTAGAGGCGAGCCGACCATTAAAGGGGGGGGGGGGTCGAGCAGGGGTACGCCGACGCAAATGAAATCCGGCACTTTATTCGTCTCGCGCCTGCGGCGGCGGCGTCGCCAAAGGAAGGAAGCGGCGGACGGCAAGGTTTAGGAGGAGAAAAAGCGGCCTGAAACAAGAAAAAGAGGTGGCCGCGAACGGCCAATAAGTTAGCGGCGGCTCGCGAACCGCGCCGTCACAATGGGGTTCATTAGCGCCGCGGTGCAGCGAGCCAGCACAGTATTTCAGGCGCAATCACGCGAGCCGGCCGCGGGCGCACCGAGCCGGCGAGGCAGCCACCGGCGGCCGGCCGGCTCTCCCAGGAGGTCCTGCCGCTAATCGGCGCCTGACTTACTGCCCGCGTCGGCCGGAATTCCCTCTCACGGCGCTCGTTGTGTGGCACTGGGCACTGGAAACCTGACGGCTCAGCGTTTCGACTGTTACTGCTCCGATCGTTAACCCCGGATAGTTTACAGGCGAAGAACTCGTGGTGTGCGCCTGTGTGACAGCGCACGTGTTCCTATGAGTCCACACACGTGCGCATGCGTGAGTATTTGTATACGAAAGTCTGCTTACGAGTTTGTTTGCCAGATGCCAAAGACGTGTCTCCATCAGTGAGGTCTCTAAAAGTACCTTGTACGAGGTGCAGGTTAGAACCGAATGTAGCTGTCTGGAAAGCAGTTGGACGATTATCAATCCTTGTGGATATTGTCATCATACACTCCTGGAAATGGAAAAAAGAACACATTGACACCGGTGTGTCAGACCCACCATAATTGCTCCGGACACTGCGAGAGGGCTGTACAAGCAATGATCACACGCACGGCACAGCGGACACACCAGGATCCGCGGTGTTGGCCGTCGAATGGCGCTAGCTGCGCAGCATTTGTGCACCGCCGCCGTCAGTGTCAGCCAGTTTGCCGTGGCATACGGAGCTCCATCGCAGTCTTTAACACTGGTAGCATGCCGCGACAGCGTGTACGTGAACCGTATGTGCAGTTAACGGACTTTAAACGAGGGCGTATAGTGGGCATGCGGGAGGCCGGGTGGACGTACCGCCGAATTGCTCAACACGTGGGGCGTGAGGTCTCCACAGTACATCGATGTTGTCGCCAGTGGTCGGCGGAAGGTGCACGTGCCCGTCGACCTGGGACCGGACCGCAGCGACGCACGGATGCACGCCAAGACCGTAGGATCCTACGCAGTGCCGTAGGGGACCGCACCGCCACTTCCCAGCAAATTAGGGACACTGTTGCTCCTGGGGTATCGGCGAGGACCATTCGCAACCGTCTCCATGAAGCTTGGCTACGGTCCCGCACACCGTTAGGCCGTCTTCCGCTCACGCCCCAACATCGTGCAGCCCGCCTCCAGTGGTGTCGCGACAGGCGTGAATGGAGGGACGAATGGAGACGTGTCGTCTTCAGCGATGAGAGTCGCTTCTGCCTTGGTGCCAATGATGGTCGTATGCTTGTTTGGCGCCGTGCAGGTGAGCGCCACAATCAGGACTGCATACGACCGAGGCACACAGGGCCAACACCCGGCATCATGGTGTGGGGAGTGATCTCCTACACTGGCCGTACACCACTGGTGATCGTCGACGGGACACTGAATAGTGCACGGTACATCCAAACCGTCATCGAACCCATCGTTCTACCATTCCTAGACCGGCAAGGGAACTTGCTGTTCCAACAGGACAATTCACGTCCGCATGTATCCCGTGCCACCCAACGTGCTCTAGAAGGTGTAAGTCAACTACCCTGGCCAGCAAGATCTCCGGATCTGTCCCCCATTGAGCATGTTTGGGACTGGATGAAGCGTCGTCTCACGCGGTCTGCACGTCCAGCACGAACGCTGGTCCAACTGAGGCGCCAGGTGGAAATGGCATGGCAAGCCGTTCCACAGGACTACACCCAGCATCTCTACGATCGTCTCCATGGGAGAATAGCAGCCTGCATTGCTGCGAAAGGTGGATATACACTGTACTAGTGCCGACATTGTGCATGCTCTGTTGCCTGTGTCTATGTGCCTGTGGTTCTGTCAGTGTGATCATGTGATGTATCTGACCCCAGGAATGTGTCAATAAAGTTTCCCCTTCCTGGGACAATGAATTCACGGTGTTCTTATTTCAATTTCCAGGAGTGTATAATGAACAGTGGTGATTAAAGTTTCATTCCATTCGGAACTGAAGCTCATTAACAACAACAATATGTGTTACAGCACTGAAACACATCTCTAAACGTCATCTTTGTAATTCCTTGGTCTGGCTGAAATATGCAGCCGCGCGGAATGGCCGCGCGGTTTAAGGCGCCATGTCACGGATTGCACGGCCCCTCCCGCTGGAGCTTCCAGTCCTCCCTGGGGCATAGGTGTTGGTGTTGTTCTTAGCACGTTAGTTTAAGTAGTGTGTAAGTCTAGGGTCCGATGATCTCAGCAGTTTGGTCCCTTAAGAATTCACACACATTTCAACATTTTGAAATATGGTTCAAATGGTTCAAATGGCTCTGAGCACTATAGGACTTAACATCTGTGCTCAGCAGTCCCCTAGAACTTAGAACTACTTAAAACTAACTAACCTAAGGACATCACATACATCCATGCCCGAGGCAGGATTCGAACCTGCGACCGTAGCGGTCACGCGGTTCCAGACTGAATCGCGTAGAACCGCACGGCCGCACCGGCCGGCTCTAAAATATGCATTTTGTGAGTTCATAAAGACTGCTTTCTAGCGGCTGGTATCCCAACTGCATCTCTGACATGCTCCGTGGATGACAGATCAGGGAACTAGACAGGCGGTTGAGGATGCGTGGATTATTCACGGCGTTTGTTGCTTCAAATGGCTCTAAGCCCTAAGGGGCTTAACATCTGAGGTCACCAGTCAACTATAGCTTCGAACTACGTAAACCTAGCTAACCTAAGGACATCACACACAGCCATGCCTGAGGCAGGATTCGAACCTGCGACCTTAGCAGCAGCGCGGTTCCGGACTGAAGCGCCCAGAACCGCTCGGTCACATTGGTCGGCCACGGGGTTTGTGCGCTGCAGTGTGTGGTCTTGCTTTATCCGACTGGATTGTGACATTTGGTACCCTGGTTATGAAGTACGTGACAACAGGATTTAGCATTCTTGCCACACACCATAGTGCCCCAGGGTAGGATGCTATGGTGGGTTGTGTACTGAGGACAGGTCAAGTCAGGAAGTCAATCGTTAACCACCCAAGAGATGGGGGTATGCCGACTCAGAGCGTAAATGCCAGTCTGATGCCCAAAGCCATCAGAGATGCAGTATTACAGTATTATTATCCACAGACAACAACAATTGATCTATTGACGTTCAGGCAGCCAGCATTGGCGGGGGTGCATGATCTAAGCATCTGCCTGGTACATGCTGATGACGGTGTGGTACGTAGCTACAGCAGAGGCAGCAGAATCAGCAGCTTCAGGACCAATGTTGTCACGAGGTGGTTGCCCTGAGAAATTAGCACACGTCACCGGCTGGGCTGCTTCAGGCAGTCAGCAGCTTCTCAGGTTACCCATGACACTCTTATAAACTGCATACAGGTGAGGCAGCTACGAGCTCAGTTTGGAGTACTTGAAGCTCTGGAGATGAGTGCCAGGGTCTTCCTTCAGGAGAAAGGGCCTGTCACCCTCGAAGTTTGCGATAGGAGTAGAGGCAAGCAGCAGCAGCATGTCCACACAGTGACAGATGCCATTCTGTTCTCAGGTTCTCCTAGTCTAGGCCTGTGAGATTGCCGCAGCTCCCCATCAGTCTTGACTCAGTAGACGTCACTGCAGCTCACAAAGGCCGGCCGGGGTGGCCGAGCGGTTCTAGGCGCTACACTCTGGAACCGCGCGACCGCTACGGTCGCAGGTTCGAAACCTGCCTCGGGCATGGATGTGTGTGATGTCCTTAGGCTTGTTAGGTTTAAGTAGTTCTAAGTTCTAGGGGACTGATGACCTCAGAAGTTAAGTCCCATAGTGCTCAGAGCCATTTGAACCATTTTAGTTCACAAAGCCCACGTCCATTAACAGAGTGGGAGATATAAGACGATTAGATAAGCAGAAGGTCGACCGACATAGGTCTTCCTTCTCGACAGGACAGCTGCAAACTGAATAGAACTTCACCAGAACAGAAGTATTATTTGTGGAGGATGGGTTCATGTGCTCTGCTACAGTGAGGTGGCAATGACATCATTCGATTTGCCTTTCTCGTTGGATCAGCACTCTTGGTCGCTTCAGGATCTCACGACTTATCCTTTCAGACACTCTGTCCCCCAGGTCACTGTACTGAATAGTTTCTCTTACATCCAACATAAGCTTTCTTGTGACACTTTTCTGCAATCACCGTTATGATGATATACCTTAATCATCGTGATATCAATTTGCCAAGTTGCAGGCTAAAGTGCGCCGCTTGTTTGGTATGTCACAACAGCTTCCATGTTTGCTACTGTATCATCGCTGGGTTGTTCTCACAGGAATTCCGCCTCGTTATTTACTTGCTCTGCAGTTCCTCTGGCATTGCTGGGAAGACCTTCGAAATTTTTCTGGCTGCACCAAATATGCAACTCCAGATTAGATATAGGTGTAATGGAATACTTATGTGCAATAAACTATAAAGATGAAGTTGATTCACGTTTCTCATTTCAAAATTCCCCTTTCATTGTGAGTAAATCAGACAGCTAATAGTCAAAAATCACTAGAAACATGTCTTCGCTCAGGATTTCAGTTACGATTTCTGAAAGGCGCGCTATCATTTTCTCTCTCTGTTGACTGCTTCCCTCCACGTTGTCTGATAGCCGTCGCTCGCTAATAAAAAGAAGTAGGGGTTTTTATACGTTGCAACGGAAATATATAAAAATAACTAAATATAGTATTATTAATTTGGTAAATGCTTTATTTTAATATTAAAACTAGGTTTGTACACCCCATAGCATTTTAAGCGTCCACTCCTGATATGGAGGAAAATTAGAAGCAATCTTTCACGAAGTTATGGGAGGGAAACAGAAATATATGAAAACCAAAAAGTCATTTCGGAAGAAGAGTATTATTGTCCCCATGTGTGATAAGACTAGCGGAATAGAAATTGCTCAAGCGAACTCCTTATTATCTGGGCAACAAAATGAATAAAAACAAAGACATCAGTGAAATTTCTAAAAGCCATAAAGAGCGAATTATGTTAGAAGAAGACATTAAAAATAGTGGGAAAGTCAGAAAAAGAAAACGAAAGGAGCAAATGTAGAAAAATCAAAATGGAAGCACAGAGAAGAAAACACAACAGAATCATTTATCAGAATACGGCAGCTAGGAAACTGAACATCAACAGAACGGATAAATCGTAGCATGTAGTTCTTAACGAAGAGATATCTTGAGACCTAAAAGAAAGTTGGATGTACCCAAGGGTGTGTAACAGGACCATATACAGATGTTTCTTTTAACTTAAGACAAGCAAAAAGCTCGAAAACGACGCCTGGTACAGAAAAAAGTTTCTATTTGAACAGTTAATATTAGTAAAGGGGACATGTGTCTGGGCTACAACTGACCGTCTGCAACCACCTCTCTTGCGTGGACGGGGTGAAATTTGTATTTTCAAATGGAACCCCATGTTTTTAATGGATATTCGGATTCTGTGCCAAGAAACAAATATGGTTTACCAAACTTTTGTTTTCCATTCGTGGTAGATGACGCTGCAATCGACAAATATTAAGTGTGCCTGATTTTGCAATTAAGAAACTTCACATTTGATGCTGCATTTCACTTATGATGTAAATTCAAACCTTTATGTTTTAGTGGCTGACACTGATGTTCAAACTTTTAATGCTGCAAATGTGATTGTATAGTAGAAATAATATGGCTAGATATTCTGGGAAATAGTCCATTTGTGTGGTAACGTAGCTTTCTGTTCCTATTGTGCTGACTTGCCGAACCATCGGAATGCTTGATTTCGGTGGCTGCCCAAGAACCCCGTCATCGGAGTGACTGATTTCAGTGTGCGTTTCCATCCAACCGTCGTAACTCAAGCGCTGTCCGCTACACGGTTACCGACGGAATACAAACTGCAACCATTGTACGAGTAATAAAGTAAAATGCCTATGATGTGACAGTGACAGTTTCATCTGGCATTTCTACTCACCGAGATCTGACACTCCAATGGTGAGCGACAACGGGACTCACCGGCGTCAAGCATCCCGTTTGAAAGAGAAAACTACACTAGTCAACATGCAGATATAATACTAAATTCTATATTGCAATCTGACATAAAATGTGAATTCAGTAAGTGTCCATCACGTCAGGATTAAAATTTATGACCTGCAAGTTATATAACGTAGTTGAATTTACTGTATAATTTTTAAGTGCTTTGTGTTTGAAAGGAGTGTGATTAAAGTTAGTGCAGTGACCTTTTTTGTTCTTAACTTTAATGTGAACTACTTTTCAAATGTAATATGTAACATTAATGTATTTTACATACTGTATTAAAACCCTCCAGTCACACACATTTGCTTACTCTTCCTTCTTCATTATATCACGTCTTTCAATTTTTCTTTTCTTTTTCAGGAATTGATCTGTCTAAGCTCATTCGACAGAAAGATGTTTTGTAGACACTGAATACACAACAAGAAGAAATCAAAACGTGGGTGTACAAACCATCCCGATTCATTTTGTTATATATGTGGTGTATTCACGACAAGGAAACAAATACGACCAATTTCTAACTTACTGAAGACGTCGTATCATTTATACGTAAAATGCCAACTGGGAGATCAGGATAAAGATTGGGCCCCTCACATAACTTTCACTAGGTGCAATTATAAACTAACACAATGGCTGAAAGTAAAAAAGAGTGCTTACCATTTGGTGTACCAGTCATCTGGCGAGTGCCTCAAAATCATGTTGATGATTGCTACTTCTGTTTGACTAATGTAACTGGCTTTTCATCAAAGAATAAGAAGAATATTAAGTACCCTAACCTACCCTCAGCAATTAGACCTGTCCACACTGTGAAGGCCTACCAGTTCCAACTCCTCCACTGGTGTGGGGAGAAATCCCTAATTATGATCATGAATCTACAAAAGCTGAGGAAGCACAATGTCAATCAAGTGAAGAGGAGAACTTTCCAGAACAAAGACCACATTTAATTACACAAGCAGACTTGAATGATCTACACTCCTGGAAATTGAAATAAGAACACCGTGAATTCATTGTCCCAGGAAGGGGAAACTTTATTAACACATTCCTGGGGTCAGATACATCACATGATCACACTGACAGAACCACAGGCACATAGACACAGGCAACAGAGCATGCACAATGTCGGCACTAGTACAGTGTATATCCACCTTTCGCAGCAATGCAGGCTGCTATTCTCCCATGGAGACGATCGTAGAGTTGCTGGATGTAGTCCTGTGGAACGGCTTGCCATGCCATTTCCACCTGGCGCCTCAATTGGACCAGCGTTCGTGCTGGACGTGCAGACCGCGTGAGACGACGCTTCATCCAGTCCCAAACATGCTCAATGGGGGACAGATCCGGAGATCTTGCTGGCCGGGGTAGTTGACTTACACCTTCTAGAGCACGTTGGGTGGCACGGGATACATGCGGACGTGCATTGTCATGTTGGAACAGCAAGTTCCCTTGCCGGTATAGGAATGGTAGAATGATAGGTTCGATGACGGTTTGGATGTACCGCGCACTATTCAGTGTCCCCTCGACGATCACCAGTGGTGTACGGCCAGTGTAGGAGATCGCTCCCCACACCATGATGCCGGGTGTTGGCCCTGTGTGCCTCGGTCGTATGCAGTCCTGATTGTGGCGCTCACCTGCACGGCGCCAAACACGCATACGACCATCATTGGCACCAAGGCAGAAGCGACTCTCATCGCTGAAGACGACACGTTTCCATTCGTCCCTCCATTCACGCCTGTCGCGACACCACTGGAGGCGGGCTGCACGATGTTGGGGCGTGAGCGGAAGACGGCCTAACGGTGTGTGGGACAGTAGCCCAGCTTCATGGAGACGGTTGCGAATGGTCCTCGCCGATACCCCAGGAGCAACAGTGTCCCTAATTTGCTGGGAAGTGGCGGTGCGGTCCCCTACGGCACTGCGTAGGATCCTACGGTCTTGGCGTGCATCCGTGCGTCGCTGCGGTCCGGTCCCAGGTCGACGAGCACGTGCACCTTCCGCCGACCACTGGCGACAACATCGATGTACTGTGGAGGCCTCACGCCCCACGTGTTGAGCAATTCGGCGGTACGTCCACCCGGCCTCCCGCATGCCCACTATACGCCCTCGCTCAAAGTCCGTCAACTGCACATACGGTTCACGTCCTCGCTGTCGCGGCATGCTACCAGTGTTAAAGACTGCGATGGAGCTCCGTATGCCACGGCAAACTGGCTGACACTGACGGCGGCGGTGCACAAATGCTGCGCAGCTAGCGCCATTCGACGGCCAACACCGCGGTTCCCGGTGTGTCCTCTGTGCCGTGCGTGTGATCATTGCTTGTACAGCCCTCTCGCAGTGTCCGGAGCAAGTATGGTGGGTCTGACACACCGGTGTCAGTGTGTTCTTTTTTCCATTTCCAGGAGTGTAGTTCGTGATTTATACTTATCCAAGGGGCATGCTGATATTTTATCTTCACGTCTTAAGGAATGGAACTTAGTTCAAGAAGAAACAAGAATTGCTCACTTCACGCAACGTGATAAAGTTCTAATGACACATTACCGTATGGTGGGCAAAGTTTCTGCTTGTAGTGATGTAGTGGGATTAATGAAACAGTTAAACACACCATACGATGGTGCTGAATAGCGCTTGTTTATTGACGCTTCCAAGACAAGTCTGAAGGCTGTAATGTTGCATAATGGTAATACGTTTCCATCTGTACCTGTAGGATACTCTGTGACTATGAGAGAGAACTACGTAAGTTTGCCAGAAATACTGAAGCTATTAAGAGTAAGGCAGAAAATTGGAAAATATGTGGTGATCTTAAGGTGACTGGTTTACTAAATGGTCTCCAAAGTGGTTTCACAAAGTATTGCTGTTTCCTTTGCCTCTGGGTCAGCCGTGCAACAGATAAACATTACACAGTAAAACAGTGGCCACCACGAGAGAAATTGGCTCCAAGGACAGAAAATGTGAAATATGTACCTTTGGTGGATTCTCAAAATGTTTTCCTTCCCCCACTCCCTATTAATATCGGCCTTATGAAGAATTTTGTCAAGGGAATGGACACAAATGCTAATGATTTCATGTATCTACGTAAAGTGTTCCCTGAATTAAGTGACACCAAATTGAAAGAGAGGATTTTTATTGGGCCACAGATTAGGAAGTAATGCATGATCTACATTTACATCTACATTTATACTCCGCAAGCCACCCAACGGTGTGTGGCGGAGGAACTTTGAAGAAAAATTAAGTCAGTTTGAACTTGCAGCCTGGCGTTGAAGGTTTCCTGCGGACTACAAGAGCAGAAAACAGTGACATATTAGTGGGAACTCTTTTAGAGAACTATAAAAATCTTGGATGCAGAATCTCACTAAAAATGCACTTCCTTCATTCTCATTTGGATTTCTTCCCTACCAATTTTGGAGCGGTTAGTGACGAACACGGAGAAAGGTTCCATCAGGACACCTTGCGAATGAAAAGCCACTATAAAGACAGATAATAATAAATGTCATGTGACTAGGGCCTCCTGTCGGGTAGACCGTTCGCCGTGTGTAAGTCTTTCGATTGGACGCCACTTCGGCGACTTGCGCGTCGATGGGGATGAAATGATGATGATTAGGTCAACACAACACCCAGCCCAATCCCTGAGCGGAGAAAATCTCCGACCCAGCCGGGAATCAAACCCGAGCCCTTAGGATTGACAGTCTGTCGCGCTGACCATTCAGCTACCGGGGGGGGGGGGGGGGGGGGGGACTATAAAGACTTCAATGTTAAGTGACTACTGTTGGTTTTTGAATCGTGAAGGATGTAGGTCCCACAGAAGGAAGGAGGGAAAAGCTGATTAAATACCTCTGTGCGAGCTGCTATTAGGAAGGCTCTTCCTTCACCATATTAAACGGATTTGGAGTCGATTGCCGGGACAACCCTGACAATCGTGATAAGGTATCTGACTTTTCTCTGTTCTGAATGAAGTGGAAACGTAGCCCACCATATATACAAGGGACAACGGAAGCGTAACAGAATAACAGATTAAGCTCTAGCACATTTTGTCTCCAAGCCAAAAGTGCGCCACGGAAACGCACGTGATCCCGTGCGACAATACGGTGACGATCAGTTCTGTTGGAAGTCACTACAAATACCTGAATTTAGTGTTTCCATCGGATGGTTCTGCAATTGGGGGCCGAGGGACGTTTTGCAGGGATCGACTCAAACTGAAAAACTAGTTCTCACAGAATTCAGTCATTTATTACATAAAATTTCATGTTAACACCAGGGACAAATTTTAGATTGCTATGGTCCCTTATACAGGCGAAGAATTATTGATTAAATTAATTAAATCGTTCAACAAGAACACCTCTCGATAGGACTGGAGATAAGGTATTATTTACAGTGGTTGTAAGAAAGCTCCAACTTCAGCACGTCCGTTAACGATTTCGTTATTCCGATAATACCTTTTCAAGGAAAGTATCACAACGGATGTGACGATTCATTCTATTCAGGAATACGAGTATCGTGTGGTTGGATGGAGACTACGAATGGACAAAGGAAACACCACCAAGTCGGAGTGAAATTGAATGCAGGGGCTTGAAATTATTGATATGGTTATTCATTACGGACTTAGAATCAAGTTCTCTCTGTTACGAAGGATTTTTGATCGTAAAACACAGGTTTGTCACCATGTGGTGTCCAATACCCCACATAGAACGGACGTGACTCTGCTCAATATTTTACTTAGAGAAAGAAAATGGACAGCCTGCACTTGGATTATGACCTGAAAGCTCGCTGAAGTCGGTGAGAAGAAGAAATACCAAACGGAACTGAAGACTGTAAATAGACACAAATGGTTAAAATGGCTCTGAACACTATGGGACTTAACATCTGAGGTTATCAGTCCCCTATAACTTAGAACTACTTAAACCTAACTAATCTAAGGACATCACACACATCCATGCCCGAGGTGTAAATAGACACACGTGGGGTCATTAACCGTGGAAGTCACCAAATGTGCTCCACCAATAGAATTTCGTTACCCTTAAGAATTTCGCTCAGTTAACGCTCTGCTAAACTAACAGCAGTCGATAATTAAGGCAAGACGTGGAACAAGCAATCTGCCAATTGATAGCGCCATGCGATCACATCTACAGATGCCGTGGAAGAACAAATGGTTCAAATGGCTCTGAGCACTATGGGGCTTAACTTCTGAGGTCATGAGTCCCCTAGAACTTAGATCTACTTAAACCTAACTAACCTAAGGACATCACACATATCCATGCCCGAGGCAGGACTCGAACCTGCGACCGTAGCGGTCGCGCGGTTCCAGACTGTAGCGCCTAGAACCACTCGGCCACCTAGGCCGGCGTGGAAGAACAATTCATGAACACAAGATCTTGAGTTACACACGATTCTACTGGAATCCACACATGAATATTGAAAGGTGGCTACACTGAGTCACAGCGCCAGAAATCGCGCCAGAGAGTATTGTTCCGCCGCCTCCACTGGCAGTGATTATTGAGACGTAGCGGCAAGCAGTGCTTACCGAGAAGTTGTGGTGGACACTGCTTGTCGTGAAGTCAGACTGAGATGTGGTAGTGGAGAGTGTTGTTCCATGTTTTATGCAGTGGTTTGATGGGAGAGATAGCAGATGTTGTTCTAATGGAGATATTGTAACGATCTGAGTGCTTTTCGTCAATATATATGAAGGTAATAAGTATTATGTTGTTTTATTATTTGTGTGTCCTGAATAATGTGTCATTACAGCTTCAGTCAACAAAGCATCTGGCTTGTGTTCTTGTATTAGAGTGTAATTTTGGTTTTCTTGCACAATTATAGTATTTCTAATTTTCTTTTATCACGTCAGTATAATTGGTATTTAAAAATTCTTGTCTTGTTGAAGAAGAACCGTGCCAGATGTGCGTTGTGTCATACTACCACATACAGAACAGCTACACTTGTGCTTTGTTGGTTTCGTAGGTTTTATAGTTGCTGGGGACTTAATTAATTGTGTCAACGAAAATTTTCTTTCATTGTTTGTTGTTATTCCATGCAGTCAGATAGCGTACTAAAACTAGTCAGGGCCAGCCGTTTACGAGACTTGCGTAATCGGACTTACAGCTACCAAAAATATTTGCATTCTTATTTTTTTTATAATTAAGCCCCCATGCAATATTACTGAAAAAGCGTAACTGATCGGTAACTGGACACCGAAGTGTTGATACTTAGAAATCTACTAACAGCCAGCATACATAACGTCACCCGCCTTATCATAAGACCTTGGTCCAGATAGCAACCATACTCTCACGTGTGAGTCTGCAGGAAGTGTGTCCCCAAAAAATCGATCTCCGCTCGTCCGTTGAGGACGGGGTTTCGCTTTTATTCATTTGTTAATCATTTAATTTTTACAAGGCGGGGGTAAGGCGCCGCTCTGCTAGCCAATCGAGTAAAACAGAAAAACCGGGATAGCTCACAAATCGCGGCATGGAGTCCTACTGGAAAGTCAGTAAGACCAGGAAGGTTCAGATGGCTCTGAGCACTATGGGACTTAACATCTATGGTCATCAGTGCCCTAGAACTTAGAACTACTTAAACCTAACTAACCTAAGGACAACACACAACACCTAGTCATCACGAGGCATAGAAAATCCCTGACCACGCCGGGAATCTAACCCGGCAACCCGTGACGAGGAAGGCACAGGATTCACTAGATGTTATTTTACTGTACATCTCTGGAACTCAGACTGAGAGGAAAGGAGAATAAATCGGAAGGTTGGTGTGGCTGCTTCTGAGGGAAAGAAACTTCTTTGATCTACTCCGAACATCCGAAAATACGCACCCATGCTTCCATATCGCGCAAATACGAGGTGCATTCAAGTTCTAAGGCCTCCGATTTTTTTTCTCCGGACTGGAAAGAGATAGAAACATGCACATTGTTTTAAAATGAGGCCGCGTTCATTGTCAATACGTCCCAGAGATGGCAGCACCGTACGGCAGATGGAATTTTACCGCCAGCGGCGAGAATGTGAACTGTTTTAAATACTTAAAATGGCGACGTTTTCCTTACTTGAACAGCGTGCAACATTCGTTTTCTGAATTTGCGTGGTGTGAAACCAATTGAAATTCATCGACAGTTGAAGGAGACATGTGCTGATGGAGTTATGGATGTGTCGAAAGTGCGTTCGTGGGTGCGACAGTTTAATGAAGGCAGAACATCGTGTGACAACAAACCGAAACAAACTCAGGCTCGCACAAGCCGGTCTGACGACATGATCAAGAAGGTGGAGAGAATTGTTTTGGGGGATCGCCGAATGACTGTTGAACAGATCGCCTGCAGAGTTGGCATTTCTGTGGGTTCTGTGCACACAATCCTGCACGACCTGAAAATGCGAAAAGTGTCATCCAGGTGGGTGCCACGAATGCTGACGGACGACCACATGGCTGCCCGGGTGGCATGTTGCCAAGCAATGTTGACGCGCAACGACAGCATGAATGGGACTTTCTTTTCGTCGGTTGTGACAATGGATGAAACGTGGATGCCATTTTTCAATCCAGAAACAAAGCGCCAGTCAGCTCAATGGAAGCACACAGATTCACCGCCACCAAAAAAATTTCGGGTAACCGCCAGTGCTGAAAAAATGATGGTGTCTATGTTCTGGGACAGCGAGGGCGTAATCCTTACCCATTGCGTTCCAAAGGGCACTACGGTAACAGGTGCATCCTATGAAAATGTTTTGAAGAACAAATTCCTTCCTGCACTGCAACAAAAACGTCCTGGAAGGTCTGCGCGTGTGCTGTTTCACCAAGACAACGCACCCGCACATCGAGCTAACGTTACGCAACAGTTTCTTCGTGATAACAACTTTGAAGTGATTCAGCATGCTCCCTACTCACCTGTCCTGGCTCATAGTGACTTTTGGATTTTTCCAACAATGAAAGACACTCTCCGTGGCCACACATTCACCAGCCGTGCTGCTATTGCCTCAGCGATTTTCCAGTGGTCAAAACAGACTCCTAAAGAAGCCTTCGCCGCTGCCATGGAATCATGGCGTCAGCGTTGTGAAAAATGTGTACATCAGCAGGGTGATTACGTCGAGATGTAACGCCAGTTTCATCGATTTCGGGTGAGTAGTTAATTAGAAAAAAAATCGGAGGCCTTAGAACTTGAATGCACCTCGTAAACCAGGGCGTGGTAGTGGAAAAGGAAGAGGCTGCTGTTCTCAGGTGAAAAATAAAGCAAAACATCCCACTGTATTCTCCTCCAAAACATAGGAAAGAGTTCAATATGTGATATTGTGTGCAAAAAAAAATCGTGCCAGTAACAAGTCAAGAAATCATAATATGATGACAGAGATGCGAAAGGCGTACCCCTTTCGAGATTTAGTTGCAGGTGTAGATTAAATTTCGTGCGCTGTTACTCTCTCACACATTTCCGAGCTGGCGTTCAGTAGTTCCTATCCCGTCTGCTATCCCCTGACTGTGGCTCTCCGCCTATTTCCACGACACTTCCGTACAGGACGTACAGACGCAACCGATGATACTGGACCTGGACCGGCGTCAGCTCGCGACCGTCCCGCGTGTCGGGCATCAGATAAGCGTGCCCAGCACTCGGGCAGGCCGGAGGCGGCCGTGGCGGCCCCTTTGAAGTCTTCCGAGAACACATGCCGACGCGCTATTTTCGACAACCAGTGATCCTCGCTGCTACCGGGAACTACCTGCCGTTGAACTCTGGCCCGTGGACAGGAGTCTCCTGTTACTATCAACATGTCGCTAAACACTGCTCCAGCGACGGCTACTGTGTGGGCGAGTATCCGGAAACCGTACACCCGCGACTGCATCCATACTCTGTAAACCACAGTGAAGTGCGTGACATACTTCCCATTGTACCGCATATTAGGACATCTTCTCATTTCGTCAGCAAATAAGGCGCGGGAAAAAATTGACCGTTTCAATATCTGTGTGCGAGCTGTTATTAATCTGCTGGTAATCGGGATTCTGATACACTGAAGCGCCAGGGAAACTGGTACACGTATGCGTATTCAGTTACAGAAATATGTAAACAGGCAGAATATGGCGCTGCGGTCGGCAATGCCTGTACAAGATAACAAATGTCTGGCGCAGTTGTTAGATCAGTTACCACTGCTACAATGAGAGATTATCACGATTTAAGTGAGTTTGAACATGGTGCTATAGTCGGCGCACGAGCGATGGGACGCAGCATCTCCTGGGTAACAAAGAAGTGTGGATTTTCCGGTACGACCATTTCACGAGTGTACCGTAATATCAAGGAATATGGCAAAACATCATATCTCCGACATCATTGCGGCCGGAAAAGGGTCCTGCAAGAACGGGACTAACGACGACTGAAGAAAATCGTTCATCGTGATCAGAAGTGCAACACTTCCGCAAATTACTGCAGATTTCAATGCTGGGCCATGAACAAGTGTCAGCGGGCGAACCATTCAACGGAACATAATCGATATGGGCTTTCGGAGCCGAAGGCCCACTCGTGTACCCTTGATGACCGCACAACGCGAAGCTTTACGTCTCGCCTGAGTCCGTCAACACCGATCATACGCCCGCTAAACCCGCTAGCAGAACAGTTGATTAGGATTGTGGAAAGGGCAATATAGGGTTGGTGTCAGTTTCACCTTAAAATTGTGATTTATTGTAATTTAATAACACATTTACAACCGAAGCGGCACATAGCCGAACTTTTACAACTACGAGTTTCAAATTACAAATCGTTCCGGCTGAAGGCCTCTAAACAAGAAATCTTAAAAATCAACAAGGTAAATTTCAAGTGACTGAAAACACGCAATTACAATCACAAATAAAATAATGAAAGTATATATATCACAGCTAGGCTGAAAGCCTCAAGGCAAGGGTGAATAGGCAAATATACACAAGATGCAATACAAACGGCTGAAGGCCCACAATAAAATTTTCAAGATTTTAACATAAATTACCATAACCTTTCAAAGGCAGAAGGCCGCAATGTTTAAGCTTGAAACGTAATTTTAAGAACAAGGTTCCAAGGCTGAAGGCCCACAATTAATTTTCGAAAAAAAAATATCCATAAGCCTTAAGTAGCTGAAACCGGACTAAAAGACAAGACAACACAACGGCAATAACCTTTCAGCAAATCATTCCATGTAGGCTTTCACGGCCGGCGTCTTTATCAGTAAAATCTTCCGGGCTAAGTTGCCGTGGTCGATCTGTAGAACTTCTTCTTCCTGACGTTTCGTTCTCAACTACGGAGAACATCTTCCGAGGTGAGTCGACGACTGGCTGTTAGGAGCTGGGGCCGCCGCTTATATAGAGATCGTAGGGGGCGCCACCACACGTCACGTGGCGTCGATGTGCAGCTATCTCTGGCTATCGTTCGTTCTCTCGATTGCAGGCAATCGATTGTCACGTGATTGATGCAACGTCGACCGCCATATCTTATCCAATTTTAATCCTTCTTCTTTACGATTAAAATTGTATTGATGTTTGTGGATTTCAATTGCCTCTCTATACATACGTGTATAATAGTGTGACGTCCTCGCTAGCACGCTTGTTTCACCAAATTTTATTTCGTGATCTCCATCCTTAAAAACATGTTCCGCTACTGCCGATTTGTCGATATGTCCCAAGCGACAGTTTCTTTTGTGCTCCGTCAGCCGTGTATTGACGCTTCTTTTTGTAGTTCCTATGTAAACCCTGCCACAACTACACGGAATTTTATATACCCCTGGAGTGGCTAGGGGGTGACGAGCATCTTTTGTTGATCTTAGGCATTCACTAATTTTCTTAGTAGGTCTAAAAATGGTCTCTACCTGAAACTTGGCTAGTACTTTTCCAATGCGATCCGTGATATTATGGATGAACGGAAGAAATACTTTTCCAGCTGATGGTTGTTGCTGTCTCCTATTTTTAGGCATTTTTCTATTTGGGTGAAGTGCTCGGTTAATCTCGTTCTTCGTATAACCATTTTTCGCAAAGGCCATTCGTAAATGATTTAGTTCTTCTTTCAAGTAGCCTGGTTCACAAATATTATTGGCCCTATCCACTAGTGTTTTTGTGACCCCCCTCTTTTGCCTAGGGTGGTGGTTTGAGTTCTTATGGAGGTAGCGATCAGTATGTGTACCTTTCCTGTAGACCTTATGGCCTAAGGTCCCATCTGCTCGTTTGATAACTGATACATCCAAGAAGTTAAGTTGTCCATTCTTCTCCTTCTCCATAGTAAATTTAATCTTTGGGTTGATGCTATTTAAGTGTACCAGAAAATCATTCAAGTCTTCTTCCTCATGATTCCATATTACAAAGGTATCATCCACATACCGATACCACTTCGAGGGGCTTTTTTTGGCCGACTGCAGTGCTTGATGTTCAAAATATTCCATGAATAAATTCGCAATTGCGGGACTTAGGGGGCTTCCCATGGCTACCCCATCGGTCTGTTCATAAAATTCACCATTGTACTGAAAATAGGTCGAGGATAGACAGTGTTGGAACAAGGCTACTATATCAATATTCACTTGCCGGAAAGTCTAGGGGACTGATGACCTCAGATGTTAAGTCCCATAGTGCTTAGAGCCATTTGAACCACTTGTCAGCTGGTGGAGGCTCTGTAATGATGTGGGGCGTGTGCAGTTAGGCTGATATGGGACCCCTGATATGTCTAGATACGACTCTGATAGGTGACACGTACAAAACATCCTGTCATATCAACTCCATTCATTTATGTCCATTGTGGATTTCGACGAACTTGGGCGATTCCAGTAGGACAATGCCACACCCCACATGGCCAGAATTGCTACAGAGTGGCTCCTGGAACACACTTCTGAGTTTAAACACTTCTGCTGGCCACAATACTCCCCAGATATGAACATTATTGAGCGTATCAGGGTGTCTACAACGTGCTGTTCGGAAGAGATCTCCACCCCTTCCTAATCTTACGGATTTTTGGCAGCCCTGCAGGATTCAGGGTATCAGTTTCCTCCAGCACTGCTTCAGACGTTAGCAGAGTCCATGGCACGTCGTGTTGCGGCACTTCTGCGTGCTAGCAGGAACGCTACACGATATTAGACAGGTACTGGTTTTTTTGGTTCTTCAGTGCATAATCGCACGAGGATTCTTCGGAAAGTAAAGCCCCATCGGTCGCGAAATGGGAACCACTGTCAGAATCAAAAATGTTTAATTTGAAACAGTTTGTTATACCTTCCAGCTACTTCCCTGCATAGTCGCCGCTCCTACTTAGACGTTTGTCGTAGCATTGTACCAACTTTCCAATACCCTCATAATCGAGAGTAGCTGGCTCTGCTCTCCGCCACTTCTCTACGATAGTCTCAAGCTGCCTGTCTGTGCCAATATATTGCCTTCATAGCCAGCGGTTCATGTGAGCAGAGAGGATCATCCAGGTCGTATGATGGGGGATCAAACGCTTTCCATCGATAGCGCTACATGGGCGTCCTCATTGTCGCTGTAGTGTGAAGAAGGAAATGCATGACAAGTATGTTGTGTGGGGTTGCACGAAATCAGGCGAAACCTCGCAGACTATACTTGGCGGGAGACACTAATGTCCACACACATCTGTATGTGCTCTTTGTGTGCTCAAAACTAGAAAGAGTGACGAGACGCGATCTATAAACATACTAAAGACACTGCCCCAGACATCAGTACAAAAAGCTTGAACTGATTTTTACAGTCATTTGCATTTACCAACCTGACTTTATTTTCAGAATAGGTCTCGTAGCTTCCTCACCTAATACTGCTATTGAGAACTTTGTGAGTAGCATTTCGCGTTGCAGTTGACTAACCACGTCAGGTTTTTTAGCATTTTCACGGCGCTCGCTCATAGCTCAGTCAAAACTGTCGCTAGAGGGCTGCATCAATGTGAATATCAATGTGAATATCTGTACATCCAAAGTAGTAATAATACAGCGTATAAAAGTCCATGTCATCATCGTCGTTATTTGTGTGTGTGTGCGCCTGTGTGTGTATGTGTGTGTGTGTGTGTGTGTGTGTGTGTGTGTGTGTGTACAGTTCTCTCTAGTACCATGAGATTTAGTCCGTGGCGCCTTAACACATCTCCTACCATCCCGTCCCTTCTTCTTGTCAGCGTTACCCATATTTTGCACGGTACATCCTCATTCCCCATCTTATCAGTCCACCTAATTTTCAACATCCCTTTGTAACACCATATATCAAACACTTCGATTCTCTTCTTGTACAATTTTCCCACCGTCCATCATCGACTTTCATAAATGTTGTTCTCCAGACACACATTATAAAAAAAAAGTTTTTCTCAAACTGCAGTCTTTGTTTAGTGCTAGTATACTTCTTTTGGCTAGGAAGGCCATCTTTGTCAGTGCTAGTCAGCTTTTTATCTCCTTGCTTCGTCATATGTTATTTTGCTTCCGAGGTACTATAATTCCTTAACTTCATCTACTTTGTGATCATAAATATTGATGGTAACTTTATCACTAATCATTAACACACTTGGCCCTAATTAGGTAGTAGCCGCCCCACCATCATGATGCAAGTTTACCGTGGCTTCCTATAACACATCAAGCGAATGCTAGGATCTTTTCGTCAATAGTACCAATGCCAGTTTCCTTCACTACGATTGCCAAAAAGCGATGGTGTCCGTCTATAAGGATCCTGCAGTCGTTAATCCATGACTATCCTTCTCTTCCTCTTCCTCCTCCTTGTCAGCTTTTCACGAAAACTGTTTCCATTACTTTAACTATTTGGTAACGAATTAATGTGTTTTTCGAACCGCGTAAATCGTTACGAAAATTTCAGGCCCAAAAATACGAACAGGATAGTTCTCAGAAAAGCTCCATCGTATTGTCTTCACTTGCGGTCAACAACCACAGACTCAGGGATGTTAAGTTACATACAATATTTACGAAATTGTTGACTAATATTCTCAGAACTCCTTACATTCTAATACTGCGAAGCGGCTCTAACGAAATAGGCATTATTTAGCAGCTATTCCGCACTCGTACTGTGTGTTTCTACTCCTTGCGGAATTGTGCAAGTGGGTGGTAAAGAACTGTTAAGTTATGTGGTGACAGGGATTTGCTGGTTCATCAGATCTATTGAATGGTAAGATGAAGAAAAGGAGTATGATGAAGATGACGGTTTAATGTGCCATAGACGACGACTTCATCGGAGACGGGGTAACAGCGGGGATTGTGAACTACTGCAGAATCAAGTCGGCTGTTTCGTTTTAAAAGGTACCATTTGAGGGATTTTCACGCCTGCGCTGAGAATAGTGTTTCTCTGTGTGTGGCAGCTAGCGTATTCATGCTTTCCTTAGTCTGGCAGGCTTCTTTTCCTGTTTCTCGCTGTAGGACGGCGGTCGTATTCAGACGTCCTAGATTATTGTTGTAATATATTGACCTTTTATTTTGATAGTGGCATACGGTCATTTTTTTTGTAAAATGAGCGAGAGATCACATGAAATTGTTTTACAATAAATTAATCACAATGCAAGTGATATCCCATTTTTTCAGAAAGCTCTCTCGTAGAAGGGTCACTCGAAATTGTATTTGATGCTCCTGGTTGATGGGTAATATATCATATGTTAGTGTATTGCTGGTAGCATAATGCGTAGGGTTGGTGGTGACTTTAATTTACCCTTGATATGTTGGCGAAAATAAATTTTTAAATCCGGAGGAACGTGAAAAACATCATCCGAAATAGTGCAAAACGCAATCTCAGAAAATTTTTTCGAGCAGTTAGTTCATGAGCCCACGCGAATAGTAAACGGTTGTGATAAGACACTTGACCTCATAGCTACAAATTATCCTGAGCTAATAACGAGCATCAAAACGGATACAGGAATATTTAAACACAGGGTTGTTGTAGCGATACTGAATACTGTGACCCCCAAATCCTCCAAAAATAAACGAAAAATATACTTATTCAAAGAAGCAGATACGAATTCACTTGACGCCTTCCTGAGAGACAAACTCCACTCGTTCCTAATTAAATGGTTCAAATGGCGCTAAACACTAAGGGACTTAACATCTGAGGTCATCAGTCCTCTAGACTTAGAACTACGTAAACCTAACTAACATAAGGACATCACACTCATCATGTCCGAAAGAACAGATGCCATCTTCATATCGTTAACGCTAACCGACTGATGACCTTCTTCAGTGCGGATGCACACCATTTCCCTGAACTCTTACGGGACTCTGTGGATTGTCTGCCGCGAGTAATGGGTATAATGCAGGGGTACTACGAATGTAATGTGTGGACTATGAGTTCAGAATGTGGGTCTCACGGGGAGCGTGCCGGCGATAAATCCCTGCAGTCGCACTGTCCTCTGTGCTCTCTATGGCTCAGATGGATAGAGCGTCTGCCATGTTGCCATGTAAGCAGGAGATCCAGGGTTCGACTCCCGGTCGGGGCACACATTTTCAAATGTCCCCGTTTATGTATATCAACGCCCGTCAGCAGCTAATGGTACTGATTTAATTGTAATTTCATTCTAGAGCGCTGCACGGTCACCAATGGCATCTGGTCTTTCGGACATGTCCGAAAGAAAAGATGCTATCTTCATATCAACAGAACAGGCTCTGCTAACGGTAAACTACGCCTTCCACATCGCTGGCAACGGGCTCCACACAACGCTGGTGACTACTTTGAAGGACAGTAACAGGTGCATACATGTAACTCTTTTGTATCGGTTGTGAATAAATAGTTGCCATTATTTAAGTTCCAACCCTCGTGTATCCACGATTGCGGCGTCAAACTTAGCAGAGAGCGCGAAACGACGCGTGTGCGGAAGACCGTTTGGGAAGATCACAGCAGCTCCGACCTTCCGCGGACCGAGTGACGTCAGGTGGTACGAGGGGCCTCCGTCAAGTTTGAATCTGTCGCCCCAGCCTCCCTACAGGTGTCAAAAATTCGTCATTGCTTCCTTTCGGCATCCAAAGCCCCCATCCCCTCCCTCCCACGCCCTGCTAGGCGTGTACACCTGGTCTCTGTTAAAATCGTTGCTTCTCATTCTGATCTCAGTCGCCTATTTTATAAGGGAATCTCAGTATTTTGGAGCACAAGCCAAGACTCTCGTGTTTTCAAACTATATTTCGTGTCCGTTTTCCAAGCAATGCTCAGCTGTGGCCGACTTGTGAAGATCCCTCTGATTAAAATGTCGCTTGCGCTCGATACAACGCTATGAAACTGTACGACCTGTGTGACCTGTATAGATACTGCAGCATTCACAGGGGACATCATACCCTCCGGGCTATGTTGTCTTCAACAGGGCGCAGCATACCTCGTATCTTGCGGGCGGGCTGGAATGCTGGTCTCACTGCATGTCTCTGCAGCAAACGTCCTAACTTGCTGCTCGCTGCCCTACAGAGTGGTAGAAAAGCAGCCGGCTTGCCCTCTTCTGCCGTTTCACATGGCATCCTTCTTAGGTGGCACCTGAAAGCGTTTCCAATGTCTCTCTTGCTATAACTACACTACTGGCCATTAAAATTGCTACACCACGAAGATGACGTGCTACAGACGCGAAATTTAACCGACACGAAGAAGATTCTGTGATATGCAAATGATTAGCTTTTCAGAGCATTGACGCAAGGTTGGCGCCGGTGGCGACACCTACAACGTACTGAAAGTTTCCAACCGATTTCTCATACACAAACAGCAGTTGACCTGCGTTGCCTGGTGAAACGTTCTTGTGATGCCTCGTGTAAGGAGGAGAAATGCGTACCATCACGCTTCCGACTTTGATAAAGGTCGGATTGTAGCCTATCTCGATTGCGGTTTATCGTATCGGAACATTGCTGCTCGAGTTGGTCGAGATCCAAGGACTGTTACCAGAATATGGAATCGGTGGGTTCAGGAGGGTAATACGGAACGCCGTGCTGGATCCCAAATGTCTGTAACGGATCGTGCAGCCACGTCTCGATCCCTGAGTCGACAGATGGGGACGTTTGCAAGACAAAAACCATCTGCACGTTCAGTTCGACGACGTTTGCAGCAGCGTGGACTATCAGCTCGGAGACCGTGGCTGCGGTTACCCTTGGAGCTGCATCAGAGACAGGAGCGCCTGCGATGGTGTACTCAACGACGAACCTGGGTGCACGAATGGCAAAACGTCATTTTTTCGGATGAATAAAGGTTCTGTTTAGAGCATCACGATGGTCGCATCCGAGTTTGGCGACACCGCGGTCAACGCACATTGGAAGCGTGTATTCGTCATCGCCATACTGGCGTATCACCCGGCGTGATGGTATGGGGTGCCATTGGTTACACGTCTCGGTCACCTCTTGTTCGCATTGACGGCACTTTCAACAGTGGACGTTACATTTCAAATGTGTTACGACCCGTGGCTCTACCCTTCATTCGATCCCTGCGAAACCCTACATTTCAGTAGGATAATGCACTACCACATGTTACATGTCCTGTACGGGCCTTTCTGGATACAGAAAATGTTCGACTGCTGCCCTGGCCAGCACATTCTCCAGATCTCTCACCAATTGAAAACGTCTGGTCAATGGTGGCCGAGCAACTGGCTCGTCGCAATACGCCAGTCAGAACTCTTGATGAACTGTGGTATCGTGTTGAAGCTGCATGGGCAGCGGAACCTGTACACGTCATCCAAGCTCTGCTTGACTCAATGCCCAATCAAGGCCGTTATTACGGCCAGAGGTGGTTGTTTTGGGTACAGATGTCTCAGGATCTATGCACCCAAATTGCGTTAAAATGTAATCACATGTCAGTTTTAGTATAATATATTTGTTCAATGAATACCCGTTTCTTATCTGCATTTCTTCTTGGTGTTGCAATTTTAATGGCCAGTAGTGTATTTTTTCTGAACATGTGTCTCAGGTGCTGCAGTTGAGACTGTAAGTGGTCATCGCCAGAAATAACTTTTTGCTCTGTGATTCTTCAGTTTCTCCCGGCATATTTCTTGCTCGAACAGTCCACGGGTGTACTGCCAGTCCATAGTGTCCAACGGGCACAATATTTCGGCGATGTCGCCATCGTCAGGTGCACTGACGATTTGAGCTCCTCAGCCGCTGCAGAATATATTGGGACATCTAGGATTGCCCAGTCTGGAAACAGAAGTTCAAGCCATGCGGCTACGCCTTCAATAATAAAAAATTGACAATAAAACAATAGCTTTTTGGTTCTCCTGTTTTTTTCTGCATTTAAATGGTTTAAAAAGACATTGGCTGAATGTCGTTTTTATTTTTATTTTTTATTTTTTTAATTTTTTTATAATTTTTTTTCCCATTCGCTCACGCATTCACACGATATATACATTCTACACACTTACACATATTACAGTGAATACATTCGCACCCACATGCATCTTTAAAAAAAATTTTTTAGTTAAATAAAATAAAATAAATAATAGATAAATAAATAAATAAAATTAAATTAACCTTAAAGATTTTAAATATATGTTCACAAGACGTCTTGTTATTCGCGTAGGTCGACGGTCCATCTGGTGGAGGTCAGGTAGTGGACCCTGTGTCCAAGTTCTCGTACAAGGTTATTATCTGACTTTTGTGTGCTTTCGTAGAAGGCTTTGGCAGTGGTTCTGAATCGGTCCCTCAAATATGGTACCCCTGCGAGCTGATGAAGTTCGTTCGTTGGGAACCGGTATGGCAGGTGGAGTGCCCTTTTCTGAGCACGGTTCTGAATTCTCTGTAGCCGTTGTATGTGGGTTGGAGAAGCATTGCCCCACACAACAGTGGCCTAGTCCAAGATTGGTCGCACCAATGCGAGGTACAATATCACCCCCAGTCTTGATGGTAGTGTTGACGATGGATTTAGTAGTGGGTAAAGCTGTACTGTTCTTCTCCTGGCTTTCTCTCTAATGTTTTCTGTATGAGGTTGCCATGTCAAACGCCTGTCAAGGGTCGCACCCAGTTTTTTACCATGGGACTGGGGTGCCCCTTATCTCAATGGGCTGGATGTTAGGCGGAAGAGGTCTTCTGCAAATAGCCATTGCCTACATCTTCGTGGCGTTGGAAGACAATCGCCATTTATACGATTGGAGCTCCTCAGAGCGGTTGGGCGTCTTAAATCCCCTCCCCTCGCGAGGCGTTCTCTCCACGGTCCGCGCCAGCGCGCCAGCGGTCGCTGAGACGCTGGCGTCGGCGTCTGTGGTAGTGTCGGTGTAATTGCCTCTTCCGCCATAGTCGCCTGTTCGTTTCCTTTGCCCGTTGGACACTATGGACCGACAGCACACCCGTGGACTGTTCGAGAAACTTTTTCTCTGTCTACCAACGTGTTCAGGACAATTTTTTTTTTGTGTACAGGGTGGTGAAAACTATCGGCGATGAAGCATCGATAATTGTGTGTCGGTTTGCTGTTCACTGAATGACCAAACCGGCCTCCTCCCATTCTCCATCTCGGTGGTAACTTTAATATTGAAATGGACAACGTTCATGTGATCGACGAACTGTCGCAGTGTATTTTCGTCTTGAGGGCATATCAGGAAGCTGTCATCGATGTACCTTAGGAAGCAAGACAATCCGAACGCAGCCGACTTGTTTTGTGGTGTTTAAAAAACTTGGAGGAGTTAAAAAAATATGATATTCGTAAGTAAAAATTACGACACGACGACTACACAGAAAACACTATGAACAGAAGTACAACTATATGAGCTCTACAGAAACAGCACAGCTTGAAGAAAAACCTCTCCAATCCAAAGGCAAACTACCACGGCGGATGAAGATCAAACAATGAAGACCCTCGTTAACGTTGTCATATAAACTCTGGAGTCAGTAACCACAGCAGTAAAGAATTTGTGTGTCCACTTCGATGCGAACGTTTTCGTTTTGTTACCCCTAAAATAGTTTCAGTAATAATTCGCTGTCATCAGGCGCGCAAAGTCAATTGAATTCTTCTTCATACGGTCCAGACGTTACTGAAAGAATCGTTTTGAGTTTTCTTTTAGTAAGCAGACAAATATGGAGTCCAGGTTGCACAAAGCCTTATTACAATTAATTCACCTTAAACATACTCTGGTATTACTTCTGATACGCGAATGGCATCACCTATTTCTTAATTTCACGTTTACTCGCTTAGCTTGCAATGTCGCAATATTCACTGTCTCTTTTAAACCCTTCTCATTTATTTTATTTCGCTTCTTATATCTGTCCTGAGATGGGCTGTGTGGGCTCCTTGCGATTGTAATATTCAGTTCATTTCAGCCAAATCTCAGCGAAGGTGATGCTGATAGATGAGAACCATAATTGGAGGCGACCCTAGATGTCCACCTCATGCGAGTAACACGTTCATTAACACACCAGTATGAACTGATATCAGCAGTCTGTTAAATACACTGTTGGGCACGAAAACTGCAACACCAAAGAGGTGATATGCAACAAACAATCACTGACATGAATGGCTGGATACAAATGATTGGTGTTTCAGTACAATCCTACAAAATATGCAGAAGTAGTGGCTATTTGCAATTTGTATATAGAGAAAGATTACACACTGGTTTCTGATTTAGTAATCGCATTTTTATGTTGTTTATTTGTGATAAGAACATGTTACGCTTCGCGTAAGAAGAAGAATCAATTACCAGCACATATAGGAACTGTGGTCGGCGAACTGTGATATAGAGTTGAAACAATATGGAGTGACATACCGATATTTGTCAACTATGCTCAGTCCTACTCTATAGGCATCCTGGTTCAGCCATTATTGTTAGCAGACGTGGCATCTCTATGTACTATAGTTTACATCCTGTACAAACCAAAAGTTAGCTTGATCGCTTAGTAGTAAAGTGACAGATTACAGAGCCAACGCTCTGTATTTCGATAGCCTTTCAGTCCTAGGATTTTTGCTTCTCCCTTCTTCTTTCTCCTTGACTGATGTGAAAAATGTGCGAACAATATCATGTTCTACCAAAGTATTAACTAAAGAAAACGTATCAAGAAATCTGATATTGACAGAAAAGGTAAAGTTAACGAAGATTTTTGCTGTCGAAATCTTGGTACATGGCCCAAATTTTAAACATGCCTAAAGAACCGGGACGAACTGCAGTACAAATAGTCTACTGTCTACTGCGACATTGAGATATATTTAAAGGTACCAAAACAGGACGCGTCGGCCTAACCGACTACATGTCAAAGAGTGTTGTTCTGCTGATGATAAGGACAACCAAAGCCAATGAAAACAATCCAGGCACTGCAACAGCGGTCTTGTTCGATAAATACATACCGAAGGACACTACTGCTCCCATGAAACACACAACGATTCCATCTGCAGTCGGTTACGGCGACAGTGCTACATGCTGAAGAACTACATAATAGAAGGGTCCCTCAATCACAGAGAGAGTGTCTGCAAAGAAACTACGGAAAGGTCTCAGATGCAACCCACACAAGAATAGCATTGAGTCAAAATTTCCGCAACACCGTGAGAACATCATGAGGCAATATGTCTCAGAGTATACTTTTTATAAGTAGAAGCTCACAGCATTTGGAACGAGGTTAATAAGAGGACGATGCCGACCTGTTACACCTGATTCGGAGAGATGCCGGAGACAAGAGCAATGAACTACGACTCTTGAGGACACGATTTTATGTCGAACGGTCGAAGACGTTCGGCAGACCAGCAAACAAATATTCACCCTGATCAAGTCACGCCATCAGACGTGCATGAAAGAGCTCAGCTACCACACGTTTAGTCGCCCACGTAGCGCACTCCATCTTCCACCATCTACGCACCGAAGAAATCACCATTTCTAACTTCTCTAGAGGGACAAACACGGAAAAACAAATGAGTAAGTGAGTACAAAGGTCGATGGAAAGCCAAGGCATAATAACATCTTCAATAGTATCATGTCTAGTGAAGCACTGCAGAAATCAAACCAGCATTCGGATTGTTGAAAGCATCACCATTAATAGAAACACTACTAGTGAAGTAGTCTTGTGATCAAATCAACGTTTGGCTTGCTGAAAGCCTTAAATTACTCCCCAAAACCGCATACAAATCTAATTATCAAAATGTTAAACGCTTGGCACTCCGCAGCTTTCAGATACTTAAGACACAAAGGAATTGCAGACATTGGCTGAGAATGGGTAATGATTTAAATCAGTGGAGAAAGTTGAAAATTTGTAGCGGACTGGGATTCGAAGCCTAGTCCTCTGCTAACTAAGTAGATTCACTGACTACTGCGCCAGCCGAACACAGTGGTCAGCGCACAGGCACTGACTATCCTAGCATGCCTCTCTTCAGACCAAAGTTCTCGGCTTATCCACATGCTACTAACGAAGTGCCTCTTGCCCATTATCCTCATTACTTGTGGCGTTTTGCTGATTCTTGGAACAGTTCGAGTTTTGTGTGCATCTGTACTGAAGAGATCATTTGTCGTCCTCAACTTATATATCTATGTATTTATACATTATGTGATCAAAAGTATCCGATCGCCTGGCTGAAAATGACTTAGAAGTTCGTGGCGCCCCCCATCGGTAATGCTGGTCCACCCTTAGCCTTGATGACAGCTTCCACTCTCGCAGGCATACGTTAAATCATGTGCCGGAATGTTTCTTGGGGAATGGCAGCCCATTCTGCACGGAGTGCTGGACTGAGGAGAGGTATCGATGTCGGTCGGTGAGGCCTTGCACGAAGTTGGCGTTCCGAAACATCCCAAAGGTGTTCTGTAGGATTCAGGTCAGGACTCTGTGCAGGCCAGTCCATTACAGGGATGTTACTGTCGTGTAACCACTCCGCCACAGGCCATGTATTATGAACAGTAGCTCGATCGTGTTGGATGATGCAGTCGCCATCCCCGAATTGCTCTTCGTCAGCGGGAAGCAAGAAGGTGCTTAAAATATCAATGTAGGCCTGTGCTGTGATAGTGCCACGCAAAAGAACAAGGGGCGCAACCCCCCTCCATGAAAAACACGACCACAAAATATCACCACCGCCTCCGAATTTTAGTCTTGGCCTACACACGCTGGGAGGTGACGTTCACCGGGAATTTGCCGTATCCACACACTGCCATCGTATCGCCACATTGTGTACTGTGATTCGTCACTGCACTTAACGCTTTGCACAGTTCATTCGTTCAATGTGTACACTCCTTACACCATGCGAGGCGTCGTTTGGCATTTACCGGCGTAGGTTGGTTGGGTTGTTTTGGGGGAAGAGACCAAACAGTGAAGTCATCGGTCTCATCGGATGAGGGAAGGACGGGGAAGGAAGTCGGCCGTGCCCTGTCAAAGGAACCATCCCGGCAGTTGCCTGAAGCGATTTAGGGAAATCACGGAAAACCTAAATCAGGATGGCCGGACGCGGGATTGAACCGTCGTCCTCCCGAATGCAAGTCCAGTATGGTAACCACTGCGCCACCTCGCTCGATTTTTACCGGCGTGATGTGTGGCTTATGAGCAGCAAATCGACCATAAAATCCAAGTTTTCTCACCTCCCGCCTAACTGTCACAGTGCTTGCAGTGGGTTCTGATGCAGTTTGGGATTCCTGTGTGATGATCTGGAATGATGTCTGCCTGTTACACTTTATGACCCTCTTTAGCTGTCGGCGGTCTCTGTGAATCAACATACGAGGTCGGCCAGTAAGCTTTCGTGCTATACGTGTCCCTTCACGTTTCCACTTCACTATCACATCGGGAACAGTGGACCTAGGGATGTTTAGGAGTTTGGAAATCTCGCGTAGAGACGTATGACACAAGTGACACTCAATCACGTGAAGCCGTTACGGTGTAAGCACAGCCTGAGGTCGTCGTCAGAGCGCCATAGAAGCGGAGTGGCGCGTGGGCAAAGGCAGAGGTCTCCACCTGACCGCATCTGGGCCGGCCATGGCGCAGCGGGACCACCGGCGCTGAGCCGAGTGGTTTGTTGGGCTGGGGGCCCGTTCGGCGTTTCCTCCTCTTCTCTGGTAATCCCGCCGCTAATTACCCGCTCAGAACCTAAATCTCCTCCTTTCAAACGATAAACAGGCTTTTCGAAACAAGCTTCCTTGAAGACCGATTAGTGAAACTGAGGCTACACGGGAAGCAACCTTCCCGAACATAACTAATTACTTTATATTTATTTATTCTGGCGAGAATAGGGCCATCAGGCTCGCACCTACATGACACCACGTGTAGCACTAGGAGAGGGAGGATTGCCGACCCGTTGCCCAGGCCGTCTCTTACTCCGGGGCAAGATTCCCCACACTCATTTGATAGCAGCCTGAGTGCACGTGCAGTCATCCTGGAGGGACTGGATCGAGGAAAAATATCCCCGCCAATATCCGGTCAGAACACAGGACCTTCACTGCCAGAGTCAAGTGCTCTAGTGGCCACACCATATCGGTCACTATGGACTATCCTACCGCAATAAAGAGCCAAAGAAACTGGTACAACTGCCTAATCAGGCTTAGTACCCACGCGAGCACGCGAAGTGCCGCAAAACGAAGTGGTAACAGCACGGGGTGCAGATCCCTTCTAAATATCACGATGCAAGGCATCGCAAATACGCTCAATAATGCTCATGTCTGGGCGGTCTGGTGGCCAGCGGAAATCAGAAGAGTGTACCTGGAGACACTGTGTAGCAATTCTGGACGTGTGGGATGTCGCATTGTCCTGCTGGAATTTCCCAAGTACGTCGGAATGCACAATGGACATGAACTGATGCAGATGATCAGACAGGATGCTTGCGTACGTTTCACCTGTCGTATCTAGAAGTATCAGGGGTCCCATATCACTCCAGCTGCACACGCCCCACACCATTTCAGAGCCTCCACCAGCTTAAATAGTCCCCTGCTGACATGTAAGGGCCATGGATTGTTGTATGAGGTTGTATCCATATCAATTCACGTCCATCCTCTCGATACAATTTGAAACGAGACTCGTCCGACCAGGCAACATGTTTCCAGTAATCAACAGTCAAGTGTCTGTGCCGACACGCCCAGGTGAGGCATAAAGCTTTGTGTCGTGCAGTCATCAAGGCATGAGTGGGCCTTCAGCTCCAAAAGCTCATATCTATGATGTTTCCTTGAATGGTTCGCACGCTGACGCTTGTTGATGGCCCAGCATTGAAATCTACAGCAATTTGCGAAAGGCTTTCACAACTGCAACATTGAACGATGCTATTCGGTTGTCGTTGGTCCCGTTCTTGCAGGATCTCTCTGCTGGAGAGACGGTCTGTAGCTCTGTACGGGCGTTTGTTGAAGTTTCGAGAACATATCTTCACCGAGGAGTCAACCAGTACATTGCTCCCTCCTGCATATATCTCGTGAAGAGACCATGAGGATAAAATAAGAGAGATTAGACCCCACACAGAGGCATACCGAAAATCTTTCTTTCCGCTAACAATACGAGACTGAAATAGAAGGGAGAACCGATAGAGGTACTCAAGGTACCCTCCACCACACACCGTCAGTTGGCTTGCGGAGTATGGATGTAGATGTAGATGTAGATCTTTTACCGGCCGCAGCGATGTTCGAGATTTGATGTTTTGCCGGATTCCTGATATTCGCGGTATTCTCGTGAAATGGTTGTATGGGAAAATCCTCACTTTATCGCTATCTCGGAGATGCTGTGTTCCATCGCTCGTGTGCCTACCATAACACCACTTTCAAACTCACTTAAATCTTGATAAGCTGCCATAGTAGCAGCAGTAATCGTTCTAACAACTGCGCCAGACACTTATTGTCTCATATAGGCGTTGCCGACCGCAGCACCGTATTCTGCCTGTTTACCTATCTCTGTATTTGAATACGCATGCCTATACGTTTGTTTGGCACTTCAGTATATTTAAAATTATAGGTTTGTGGTTGGTCACTTATTTTTTGTTTCCTGCGATTTTAATGTTTCTGTAGGCACTTATGTACATTTTAACTCACTCACTGTTGTAATTATTCATTCACTGTACATAAACTTTCTTGATGGACACAGCTTTTGAACTTGCTTAGTGCTGACTGAAGAAATGTGGGGTGTGTAAAGAGTGGCAGCGGAGTGGGTGTATGTTGTGGGTGCACTCGTTTGTGTGTGTGTGTGACTTTTAAACTATTTTTAAGTTATTATCTTCTTAACAGATTATGTAACATTCAGCTTATTTTCTGTTTTCAATTTTTTGTGACTACCTGTGAATTAGTCGAAATATTACACTAATGTTATCGGTTATTTTTCTTTAAGCCTTATACATGAAATGCACTTCCTGGAGAGTAAGCATGTTCTTGTTTTTCTTATATTTCTGTAAGACTGCCACGTACGTTTTTGTACCACAGTGGGGGTAATTTTCTTGTGTTAGACGTTCAGATTATGTGGTTTGGGTGCATGTGCTCATAAATTCCATTATACGATTTGTACCTGACGTTCAAATTTCTTGCAGTAATTCCATTACACAGGGTGATTCCGCTGCCCCTGAATAGAGTTTTATGCAACCCACAGTGTCTTCAAAACCACTTGCGCAATTTTTGTGTTCTCTCGCTCGCCACTTGAAAACTGTTAGTCGTACAGAAAAAATAAACAGCACATTTTATAGTTTTATTTAATGTACTTAAATCTTATCCTGGGATACGTTTTCGCGGGTGACCACGGGTTTCGAGTTATTCAAGAAAAACAAGCATATGAAGGTCATTATTGTACATTTTCTTGAATGATCCGAAAACTGCGGTCTCTAGCGAAAACGTATTCCACTACAAAATTGAATTACACTAAATTTTCTACGAAAAGGTCCCGTCCATTTAGGAGAAACAGTTTGCGTGTAGCAAACGATAGAAAGAAAAATTTGCACTTGCTATTAGAAGACGTTGCATAAAACCCATAGCTAGGGACAGTTGAATCACCTATATGGAGCTGTAGCAATTTTATTTTAGTTCGTATATTCTTGAATTATTGTATTCAATTTTCTCTTCAAACAGAGATTTTAGTGTTTCATGTACTGTGCAATAATTTGTATTGAAGAGTATTGTTATTCTATGTGTTGTGAAGATGTCCATTATATGCAGCATGGCAGTTCCGCAACTGTAGTATTCATTTGTGTGCTGTTTTTAGTTTGTGGTGTGGGGTGAGTTTTCTCATGCAGGTGTGCATCGTGTATTGCTGTTATGCGTTAGTACATCAGGATTTTTCTTATTTGTGCCGTCTTCTGTAGCTGTTTTCTTTTCAGTGATGTGGTGTAACTTTTGTACCGCCTAGCTGTTGTATCGTTTGTTTAGTGCTGTGTTGATGAGCATGTTCAGTTCTTCTTCATAGTAATTTTTGCTTAGATACATATCTGATTGCTGCCAGTATTTGGAAACGTAAGTGGTTTGATTAATTGCATATTATCATGTCTCTAGTTGTTTCCTTTCTGAAAATTTTGAAGATGTGTATGTTGTTGTATTTTTTGATTTTGAGTTCGAGGTGTTGTATTGCTTCTGTTTCCTTTTTCATAGTTAATTAAATGTTATGGTGTGTACAATCTTTCTACAACTGTAAATTGTTTATATGATCTTACGATTAATCAATAATACATTGTCAAGATATCTGAGCACTAAAAGACATTAAGTGTTTTTATGTCTATTATTTTGCAGTAATTCTGTAGAGACGATTTGATATGGAGACTGGCAATACCTGGAAATGCTTTACTGAAGTAGAGAATTCTTTTAATACGGAATTTAAATTTAACTCTTAAGAAGTCTTTCATGATGGTATTTTTTTTGGAATGTAGTCCTGTACGGATTTGAAATTTGGAGAATTGGAAAAAAAGAGCATATGTAGGGACTTCAGGAAGTAAGTTACCCATGTAGTCCGGCGAGAAGACGGTTGTGCAACAAACTGACGTATTGGCAGAAACGAGTTTACATTCCACATCTACTGTGACTATAATTCTGCTGCGGTATGGATAACAGGTAAATCACATGGTGCAACTGAAATGGTGTAGTACCAGGAAACGTACTCCAAAGTTTAAGTGTGCAGGACAGTGTGATACTTGTGGGCAAAATGCAAACTGCATACAGATTCACTGTGAAATGCTGGCAGTGAAATGGTACCAACAATTTTTCCAGGACTGCATAGACATGGTGATGCTGGTTGCGAAGAAGGCCATAGACACCAATAACAGACGAAAATGTGTAGGCAGTCGAGGCACTGATGCACAGCAGTCTCAAGAAGAGAGATTTTACAACGATGATGATGCCCACACAGGTACTACCCCACCTAAAAACACACTACTCCTAATATCTATAATTATCAGTGTGCAAATGAAGTAAACACTGGTGTAATATTGTTCTGAACTGACAAGAGGATTTTTTAATTTCATCGAACACCTAAGCACACTGTGTTTTCCAGGTCCAAGATGTATTTTTACTCAAAATATTCAGATAATGTCATTGTTTAATAAGTGGTTGGGCACAAAGCTTCGAAAAACCTAATCCAAACAACAAACAACTTGAGCTGTTTCTTGGTTGTTGAGCCGTGGTAAAAATTGCTGTTTTGAAGAGCGCGCCGCAGCGCGTAGTGTGAAGCAGTCGCCCTCCTCATCTGGCGGTGGAGCCGCTGTGGCAATCGCAGCTTTGGTGTCTCCCTCTGGTGGGAAAGGGGAAAGGTTGCCTGTTCACGTGCATTTAAGGGGCGCTATGAGCTCGCCAGTCACCCCCTCACCCCCTGGTTGCTCTTCTCCTCTCCCATCCCCGCCCCCTGCCACGTCTTCACCGTTGTGTCCCCCCCTACCCTCCATCTCTACACCCTACATCTCCTTTCCCAAGGTGGCTTCCATCAACTCCCCCTCCCGGACGATGCCCTCTCCCCCTCCATTTATCCCTCCTATCAACTCTGATCCTCACTCCCCCTCCTTTCCTCTGTCCTTTTCCCAGGCTCTCTCTGCCCCCCTTCTCTCCCCCGAGTCCATTTGCATTTCCCTCCTCTGCCTCCTCTCATTCCCTCTCGCGTCTGCCGTACCCCTCTCCCCCTTTATGAGTCCCCCCCCCTTTTCGTTGTTTCCTTCCACCCTCCTTGTTCTTCCCCCTACTCCAGGTCCCCCCCCCCCCCCCATCTGCCTTTGCTCTGGAGTGTCATCTTTGTGCCGCCATTTTCGTGCAGTGTTTTACAGTGAGTGTTTAATAGTGAGTGCTCTGTGTTGTGTTTTTTGGGAAGTGTTGCGAACGGCCATCATACTGTCGCTGGGTGTACTTTTTATCTCTTGTGAACAGAAACCAGACTGTCGCCATATTTTTTTTAATTGTATGTGTACTATGTTACTTGTCTGATTCCTGTGTCTCTTATAAACATTACCAATCCATTTTGCTTCTGTTTTAACTTTCCGCATTTTTACGCCGTTTTACACTTTAAGTCACCGTTTTATCGCCAGTTTTTCTTATTTCTTTTCTTCTTCCGTTTTTAGAAACAAAGTCTGTAGGCTGTAGAGCAGCGTACTAAGCTGCTGCCAGCCCGCCCCCTTCGGAGGGAATTGAAAATCAATAAAAAAAAAATACTCGCCAGTCGGTCAGTCTGGGGCAGTCTCTCATCCGCATTTGTTAGGCAGTAAGAGAACTCAGCGAGTGGTCGCCCGGTCGGGGCTTAGTTCCTGCATTTGAGTCTGCGTGTTAAGCCGCCAGTCTGCTCGAGTTTGCTCAGGCAATGCTCATTGGCGGTTGGATAGATCGGTTGGTCGGTCGCGCACTGAGACACGACTTGTCTGTCTTGAGCGTCGGCGCATGTGAGGTCGCCACAAGAGTCCAGTGGGCCGTGGCGTATAGCGAGTGGTAGTGACTATGCGGTCGACACGAGAGCAACAGGAGTCAACCCTCGACATGAGTCTGGCCGGTGCGAGATGCGACGCCGTGAAATGGGAGATCGGCGCGCCTTCCTGCGTCCGTTGAAGCGGCTGGCAGGGGACGGTTCGGGAGAGCGCTTTGGGGGTGCTGTGCCATGTCTTCTCGAGAAATCGTAGTTTATTAGAAGTCAAGTGATTGGTGATATGTTGTTGATATACTCTTGTTAAATTCTACTTGTTTTCTTAGTGAGGTCACCAGCCGTTTTGCTTTTGGGTCGTCCCACCATTCTTCTCCGTTTGCCTACCCGCGGGAAGGTGGTTGTTTGTTAATTGGATGGCCCGTTTTCCCTTGTGGAGTACGGGCCGGTTAGAGCAACCATCTTTCTTTGTCCAAGGGACCGAGTATTGTGAGGATAAACTCCCATATGATAGACATAACTTTTATGGCACCAGGCTTCTCTTCAAAAACTTCCATGTATTTGTATAAAACATATGACAAGCCTCACTGTTGAGACTGTGTCAGATAACCAGACACGGCTACTTTCTGTTCAATTAAAACTTGATTACCAGTACCAAATTCCTGAGCTAAATTCTCTGAATCATTATCTGTCACGATGTGTAAGATAACTGGTTCTTCTCATTGTATTGCTAAGCTGTGGCAATGTTTACCATGCAATTCCTGTACCTTAACCAAATTTAGTTCTACTCTGTCACATTCAACATTTAACGCTAATTTTTCTGCAGAGAGGTTAAGTGCTGCTAGTTTCTCACACAAAAAATCTCATACACATTTACTGGCAGTGGACAGTCTACCCACTATAAGGAAAGTGCACTTTACTTCTTCCTTGCCCGCTACGATTTCCACTATAACCTGAAATTCAACAGTCTGTGACTGGGCCTCCAGGCCGCCTGTAACATTACGGTTCTGAACAGGCAAGGTTGGGATTCTCCTGTTTCGACTGCTTGATTTAAGAAATGCTTGAATCATCACACTGGTCGTGGTTTCTGTATCTTGTATTACATCCACAGGAACTCCGTAGATAGCAGCCTGTACCATGGTCTGCACCAGTTCCTGTTTTCCTGGTTTTCACGGCTTCATTACCTCGCTTAATTCTTCACGAATATCGTTTCTGTCATTATAACGGAGTATTATTATTATGTCTTGCTTATTCATGTCTTCCTCTCGTCCACTGGTCAGCCATGGAAGGTGAAGATTGGCCGGAATTAGTCTGTTGAAAAAGATGCTTCATTACGTGGTTCGTTTGTCACATCAACAATCTCAATGCCATGCTCATGTTGCGGCCAGCATCTAACAGCAGCATTCATGGGCATCTGATTACTGCTATTTATGTTCATTTCATTATTTCGTGCCATCTGAATCGGCACAGTGGGCGATTGCCAGGTTTCTTTTACCGCTGCCATTGAATGACTTGTTATGATTCACTCTATTGTTACTACTGTCGCCGTTTATATACGCTACAGTAATTGGTGCCTTGCCGCTGACCAAAAGGAAAATTCCCATCACCATCTCCGTTTTTATTATAATTGTTATTATTATTATTTCGGTTACTGGTGTTATTACCGTTCCTACCAGTACCATTACTATTTGTATAATAGTTGTAATTATTCATTTCCCACGAGGAAAGGGTCAAATCCTGATTGCCAGTAAACTTTTTACCGTCTTCCTCGATAGTATCCAGGGAATCGACAAAGACGGAAACAAATCTAGGTCGTGATCCGGAACTTTCTGCCTTGGCTGAATCGGAAGTTCAGCTTTTAATATTCTCAATACCTCACGAGGAGAGATTGGTTTATCCAAACATCTCCTTTTATTTATGTATCACTCGATTATAAAATTCTGGATTATAAAATTGTTTACGAAGTGTCTCCTGTTTGTTGTGTGATCAAGATTTGGCGATGAACATCCATCCAAACTCCTCACAGTTATTACACATAGTGGACTCTTAATTTGCCCGTAAAGCGACTTCTTTGGTTACATGGGACACTATAAACTGCGTTTTGTGGTGCTCCGAATAAGACCGCGGGAATACATTTCGAAAACTCTTAATAAATGTAGTGGGATATGGCTCGTGCTTTTCCACAGAATAGAACTGAAACTGCCTACTCGTCATTATATTATGTTCTAGTTTAAATGTAAACAAATCGGAAAATTCACTCCGCATTTCACCAACTTGATTAGAGTATGGGCTATATGATGGAGAAAATTCGTTGCCGTATTCGTATCCATTCGCAAACATTGTACTATCCTTCCCAGTTTGCTTCAGAACCCTTGGATTAGTACCTGTTTCAGGTTTACCCTCAACAGACATATCAGTTTCGATAGTATTTAATCGGTAATTACTATCTTTTTGCCACTTGAGTGTTTCTGGCATGACTGTCTTTTATTTGCTGGAATTCTTCCTTGGATTCTTCAGGAGAATCGGCGTCATTCGACTTGGATTCTTTATTATTTCGTTGTATTGCGGCAGAAGTTTCCACGGTAACTTTCTGATTTATCTGAACAGATTTATTCTGATCTCACTCAGCCATCTCTTTTTCTCACTTCTTAATCTGAGGTACTAAATTATCACCGGACTGTTTTTTATTACGTACCTCCAGATTCTTAAGCCTGCTGCTGGAATTGCCCACCGGGGTTTCTACGGTGGACTGTGCTGTCTTAACTGCTTTTATATGGTCTTTCGGCTGATTTACTGATTCAGGAAGGCCTTCATGCTTCCTATTTACTTCGTTTGATTCGAATCTGATCGTGCTGTCTCTTTCTTCTTGTTTCTTTGCAGGCTCGGATTCTAGAGCGGCTTGTTTTGAATCTCGCTCAGCCGCTAGAGCTTTCAACAGTTCAACAATTCGCTATGTTTTAAAGACGTTAGATTTTTCTTGAGAAATTAATTCGTGTGAAATGGTGAAGAAAATTTGCGAAGGAAAGATAGAGTGTGTGAATTTAGTGGAAAGGGGGCTCGTGATAATTTAAATGAACTGCATATTTCAGATATCGAGACATTACCAGTGTCCAGGAATGGCTGAGGCAAGAGCAGGGAACTTTTCCTCTCGTTTGCATTCACGTTCGACTTCGGGAGCAGGAAATTTCATTCCTCCTTACCGTTCCCTCTGCTCCAATTTTATTAAAACTCGAGAAAGGGATCCTGGGATCTAGTCAAGACAGTCGCAGTTCCAACGCTTCGGATTCCTCCTATGTATATTTAGGTAAATCCGATGAGACGTGACTAGATGCCACGGCACCTCGATCTAATTGACCTACCTCAGCCATTCCCCGACACTGGTAATGTCACGATATCTGAAATATCCAGTTCATTTAAATTATCGCGAGCCCCCTTTCCACTAAATTCGAAGGCTCTATCCTTCCTTCGCAAATTTTCTTCATCATTTCACACGAATTAATTTCTCAAGAAAAATCTAACGTCTTTGAAAACCAAATACTAGAAACATTTCCGTTAAAACACTCTTCCTGAACGGTTAACAAAAAAAAAAAAAAAATTACAAGTGAAAAGGATGTTGACACTACTAACTAAAACAATTGTGAAGATCTTGTCTTAGATTTTTTGATTAACACTACACAAAATTAGTTAGATAAACAATTGAAAAACACCTTTCTTAAAGCCTTCACTTAGAAACACAATGAAATGTTCAGGGCGAAAAATCGAAGTTCCCAATGCAAGAACCCACGAATACAAACGTCCTCACCTTAATAGCAGCGTGGCACATCAAACCAGGAGTTCACCTCTCAACGATTTTGAGCCCAATGGGAGGATAATAATGGGCTCGTTCATTTACAATTGTGCATAAATACACAACACGACACAGAAAAAACAATTCTCATTAATTAAACAGAATAAACCAATCACAAATTGGTATTACAGTTTTCGCAATAATGATGTCAGTTTCACCCTCAGAAGATCTTAAACAATATTTACCCGGTTAGTTTCTTCGTCGGGCCCGACGTTGGAGGCCATTTGAAGCTGATGCAGGATTGTCGTAGTCTTGTCTTGACTGTAGATATTTTAATATGGGATCCTCTTGGGCTGTGGCGTCGTCGTGTGTGGAGATCTCGACGTAAATCGTACGTAGTGTTGCCGGAGTACGCTAACTCTTATCCTGTTTTATTTGAATAACATGGCGACGAAGTTCAGTTCAGTTGTTATACTCCGGCCACTTACAAGAACACAGATGAAGAATCAACATCTCGCTTCAAAAAGACACAACTCGTTAAAATTTAATTTAAATACAGTAGTTTATAGACACTGCGTGCGACACAGGTGATCTGTTTATTAATCACGCTACAAAACGGGCTGCGTCGACAGAATTATCTGCCCTCCGCTATTGATTCTGATTTTTAATTATAGGTTTGTTAAGTTTTTCGTCTGTCCTATTTCTTATCTTTAGATGGGCCAATAAATATTCATTAGCAAGTTATCAAAATGTTCCAGCTAGCTCAAAGGCTACGACCGATCAGAGATTCTGACAGTCTGCAGTACTGAAATTTTATACTAACACTTGAATGTCGATATCGATAGTGCTAACTTTTACAAATATTCATACTAAAATTCAGTTAATTTCACCTTTTACTTTTCACTTGATAATTCAATTTAACGTCAAATGTCACAAATCTTCAGCTGTAATCTATGTCTCTCTCTTTTTAAATAAATTAAAGTACTTTTTTAAACTGACCGGCACAATTTTAAAAATAACTATGTATACTTTCAGTACTTCACGCTACACAACACGTAGTATTAGTAATTCCTACAATAGTAATGACAGCAATCACAGAATAGTAATCGGGACGGGAATGGGAACAGTAACCGGAGTAGTAATTGGAATAGTAATGAGCTGACAATGACGATTAATATCGTAAAGAAACCTACGGTATTGCAGCGTTGTTTCCTTGTACCTTTATGTTCTTAGACATTTTACTTTCTTTTAATTAAAATTCTTACTTAAATACACTACTGGAAATGGAAAAAAGAACACATTGACACCGGTGTGTCAGACCCACCATACTTGCTCCGGACACTGCGAGAGGGCTGTACAAGCAATGATCACACGCACGGCACAGCGGACACACCAGGAACCGCGGTGTTGGCCGTCTAATGGCGCTAGCTGCGCAGCATTTGTGCACCGCCGCCGTCAGTGTCAGCCAGTTTGCCGTGGCATACGGAGCTCCATCGCAGTCTTTAACACGTTCGCTGCGGCTGACGCTCATAAGCGTTTCCGCGATCAACACGCCAGAGCGGCTGACGCTCATAAGCGTTGCCGCGATCAGCAAGCCAGTGCGGGTAACACTTATAAGCGGTGCGCTCGCTAGCTGAGTTCTCACTAGGGGAGGTCGCCAACTGGGACACGCCGATTTCGTCCGAATTGTTTCTAGAAAGAGGTGGGACTCCACATAACGTGCCCGAAATATTTCGCCTGAGTTGGCCATAGGAAAGGAGAACATGCTCTCGAAAGTTGTTCCGATAGCACTATAGGAGGCTATACCCTATTTAGCGCTCTGTTCGTCGTTATTGGCGTAGAGTCATGGTCAAGCGCATTGCTCACGAAACAGGCGCCTTGGGATCAATCCCAGGTCCGTCCTGATTTTGTTTTCTCATTTCTATTTTACTCCGTATCTTCAGAGTGTTCAGTTATTTACGGTAGATGTATATTTCTATCGTCAAGTCAAAAATCTAATTAAAAGATTACAAAGTGCCCCTGAATAACTCCAACAACAGCGAGAGGTATCATCAAGAGAAGATGCAATTAAAATACATTCGACCGTGCTGCATCAATGCAGTGCTCTTGTGGACACCCCTATGATCTAGTACGCTTGGTTTGCATCCAAACTATTAGAGGAAACACCTTAGTTTTAAAACTTGAATTAAGTGTGCTTTCCAATGAAGCATGTTGCAGAGAAATGTAACTGCTCAAACAATGCCTTCATAGAATGTGCCTAGAGTGAAACATATATGTTTCACATGTTTCTATGATATGTCACCATAAAAATGGCAAAACGTCTACTGTCGTAATGAATAAAAAGTAGCGCACGTAATCACAAGAATCGTTAAAATCTTTATTTTCATTAAACCTTTCGCCTAGTTATATAAATATACTACTTGAATGTATTTAAATTCTACGGTAAATAGTTGAACAATCTGACGAAACCAAGGAAAATAAGAATGACAACAATTGCAAAAAATTAGGAAGCACCTGGGATTGATTCCAGGTCGACTGTTTCGTGAGCAATGCGCTTGACCATTACGCTACGCCGTCAACATGTTCGCTGCGGCTGACGCATATAAGCGGCGCGTTCACTAGCAGAGTTCTCAGTTTAGTTTGTTCGGCTGTGCACTCGTGTTAGTTCAAGTAACCAACGACATATCACGTAACGTGTTCCTGTCTGCAGTTGTGTGTTTTCGTTTTTTGTCGTCTGTGTTGTGCATTGTTTGCAATGGCGGCGACTGAACCGACACCGGGGCCTTCGAACGCGAAAAAGTGTAGGAAGAGTGACCAATATACTGCCCATGAGTTACTACGTGTGTTAGAAGATAGTGATGTAGAGTTCAGAGAGGACGAACCAGATGAGGGTGACTGGCATTTGGAGACTGCAGAAACAGACCACAGTGATGACAGTGTGGAAGCAGAACTGTCCCGTATGTTTCGTGACAGTTCGGAATCGGACGATACGGGCGACGATGATGAGGAAATCGCCGACGATAAAGAACCAGCGCTCGCAGAGGTAAGCAAACCAGGTGTTACGTGGCATGAAGAACCACATGGGATGCAGTATCACCCGTTTACGAAAGCAGAATGTTTGCTGATGAAGCCTGCTGGCAATACGCCAATGGATTTCTTTAGGCTACTGGTTACAGATGACATACTGCAGCTCATAGTTGACGAAACAAATGATAACGCACGGAATATATTTGCGAGCGCAAATACACAAGAGGGCTCTAGAATTAGTAATTGGAAACCCGTAAGTATAGAAGAAATACGTGTCTTCCTGGGGATTTCATTACATATGGGTAATGTCAAATGTGCCCGACTACAAGACTACTGGAAGAGGGATCCGCTGTTCGAAAATAAAGGAATAACGATGAGTATGAGCAGAGACAGATATTTGCTGATCTTACGCGCATTGCATTTTGCAAAAAATCCAGAGTCAGGAGAACCGAAACCAAATGATCGACTGTATAAGATACGCCCTATATTGAATTATTTCAACAACAAAATGTGTAATGTGTATTATCCAGGTAGGGATCTCTCTTTAGATGAATCAATGATTCTTTGGAGGGGACGATTGTCATTTAGACAATACATAAAAAACAAACGAAATAAGTATGGCATCAAATTGTACATGCTAAATAACCCAGACGGCTTCATCAATAAATGCGCTGTGTACACGGGGATGCGTGGTGATATGGGGGGAAAAGGGCATGCTGAAAAGATAGTATTGCATTTGTTAGAAGAGAAGATGAATGTTGGCCATCACATTTACATGGACAATTTTTACAACAGCTTTGCCTTAGCTAAAACCCTGTTGAATGCAAAAACACATTGCACCGGGACACTAAGGGTAAATAGGAAAAATACCCCTAAAGACGTGGTATGCGCCAAGCTGGGGAAAGGGGACACCATAGCACGATATTCGGACGGGGTAATGATCGGCAAATGGAAGGATAGACGAGAGGTCTCCTATATTTCCACAGAATACCCCAATACAATGGAACGTGTGCAGAATGCACGCCAGCAAATAGTCGCGAAACCACTGCCAATTATCAGATATAATAGTTGTATGTCTGGGACCGATAGGCAGGACCAGATGTTGTCTTATTATTTATGTGAACGAAAGACAATCCGCTGGCCAAAGAAACTATTCTTCCATGTAGTTGACATGCTAATGTTCAATGCACATTACCTATATAATAAATACTCAGGGCATAATATGACTTTGTATGATTATAGAATACAAATAATAAAGGGACTACTTCCACCAATGGACGTTACAAAAGGTGTGCGTAACAAATGTAAAGACACACATGTTGTGCAAAAGCGGGACGCAACGGAAGGGACGAAGCAAGTTATGCGGAAGCGATGTAAAACGTGCGCGGCACGGGGCAAGCGTACGGATACACCATACGTGTGTATAACGTGTCCAAACCAACCTGGATTCTGTTTGAACTGCTGCACAATTACACATCCATAATGTAATGGGACGTCGTATCTACAGAGGAAGATCTGTTTGTGTTTGATTTGTAAAGTGTTTGTTTTATTTGATATCCATGTAAATATAGTTACATTGGTTGCTCAGAATATGATGTTTCTGTACAGTACCGTATGTGGACGTATTTGTGGTTTGCTATACAAACATCACCTCTACACCTTGAAAACGTATTTGTTACTAGCTGCAGTGCCCGGCGTTGCCCGGGTGTGTATTCATTCCTGTCTTATTTTAGTCCATCTGCTTCTTCTCTCTCTGTCCATCGCCTCCTGTTCTATCGCTATCTATTTTCCATTCATCTCAGTTCCGTTTTCACACAGGTCAATCTTCATGACATAATATTTCCTGTACTATGTGTCCCACAAGAATATAATTTTCCATGTTCCCCGGGAAGAATATTAGGAAACTGCAAAATGCGTTGCGAATGGAGTTGGTATTACAGACGTAATACATTACAACCACATGCATAGTGGGACGGATTTTCGTGCGTTTCATAGTTTTGACGTCATATCTCCTGTACTACGTGTCATACTATGATATAATTTCAAAGCTACATTTAGTGGTATATATGCATATCCTCTGCAAAATTCTTCGCGAATAGCTTTAGTAGTAATGACATAATAAATAGAAATCACAAACCTGATGTTGCGGTTATTCACGAACAGAATTGTTTATGACGTCATATCTCCTGAACTATATATCGTAAGTAGGTTTTGCTACCATAGCAAATGATTCATTACCTTAGAGAAGATTTGTGCCAAATTTGATTGCAATCGGTGTACTAGTTTAGGAGCAGATGTGGAATATCGTCACATGATGCGGCCGTTTTTGACGAATTACATTGTTCATGACGTCATATCTCCTGACGTATGTGTCGTATGTGGTTCTTACCCCTACAGTGATAGTTTTCCGATAATAGGAATATGTGTACCAAGTTTCGTTGAAATCGGTCCAGTAGGAGGAGATGTGGAACATACATACATACACATACAGTCATTTCTAAAATATGTATATATTTGTGATTGGGTTTCCATAGCACCACATTGCAGACGAGTCCTGTTTCTTTTTCTTCGTTTTATACATCTTTTGGTGTTTTCCGACTAATTCTTTTTCAATGGAGTGGATTTGTCACTTGTGTGAATTGCATTTTCTGTCCAGTTAGCAATACAATAAATAAATAAGGGGCTTTGTTAGAATTGTTTGCAATAAATGCATGTAACGCTTATAAGCGACAGACAGCAGGCAGCATTTATCACATGATCGGCATGCAGCTAAAGTGTACTTGTATTTCTATATCTAGCACCTCTTCAGCAGACGTTATATTCGTTGCCAATATTACGTTCGTGCACAACATGAATTTGTCGCAAAACTAGACATTAGTCTTGCGATCAAAATTTAGGCGTGTTCATAATTTGTATTCAGCCAGGTATGGATTACGAAATATAAATTCCAGCAGTATCTTATTATAACTTGCAACTGCTGACTTCCCTTGCAGAACAAAGTTTTATTCATTCATAAGAATTATGAAACGATACAGTGGCGAGCTAAGTCGGTAACTATGTAAAGTTATTTCCTCGAAATAAAAATCGTAGAAGGCCGTGCGGCTGCAAAGAGAAGTGATTGCAGCGCTCCTGGCAGCTGGCCCCGAACTGTTTTGACTGAGTGGAACGCTGCGCCTCTGGTAGCCAGCGTACGAACTCCAAACGAATCAGCTGGCGGCATCTAGTTTATTCGCCACAAACTTACAGGTTTCGCAGGGCTATGATTTCAGCTCTCAGCGCACGTGCGCTTACAAGCGTTCGCCTCGCGCGTTAGCGGCTCGCACTGGCGACCGCAGCGAACGTGTTAACACTGGTAGCATGCCGCGACAGCGTGGACGTGAACCGTATGTGCAGTTGACGGACTTTGAGCGAGGGCGTATAGTGGGCATGCGGAAGGCCGGGTGGACGTACCGCCGAATTGCTCAACACGTGGGGCGTGAGGTCTCCACAGTACATCGATGTTGTCGCCAGTGGTCGGCGGAAGGTGCACGTGCCCGTCGACCTGGGACCGGACCGCAGCGACGCACGGATGCACGCCAAGACCGTAGGATCCTACGCAGTGCCGTAGGGGACCGCACCGCCACTTCCCAGCAAATTAGGGACACTGTTGCTCCTGGGGTATCGGCGAGGACCATTCGCAACCGTCTCCATGAAGCTGGGCTACGGTCCCGCACACCGTTAGGCCGTCTTCCGCTCACGCCCCAACATCGTGCAGCCCGCCTCCAGTGGTGTCGCGACAGGCGTGAATGGAGGGACGAATGGAGACGTGTCGTCTTCAGCGATGAGAGTCGCTTCTGCCTTGGTGCCAATGATGGTCGTATGCGTGTTTGGCGCCGTGCAGGTGAGCGCCACAATCAGGACTGCATACGACCGAGGCACACAGGGCCAACACCCGGCATCATGGTGTGGGGGGCGATCTCCTACACTGGCCGTACACCGCTGGTGATCGTCGAGGGGACACTGAATAGTGCACGGTACATCCAAACCGTCATCGAACCCATCGTTCTACCATTCCTAGACCGGCAAGGGAACTTGCTGTTCCAACAGGGCAATGCACGTCCGCATGTATCCCGTGCCACCCAACGTGCTCTAGAAGGTGTAAGTCAACTACCCTGGCCAGCAAGATCTCCGGATCTGTCCCCCATTGAGCATGTTTGGGACTGGATGAAGCGTCGTCTCACGCGGTCTGCACGTCCAGCACGAACGCTGGTCCAACTGAGGCGCCAGGTGGAAATGGCATGGCAAGCCGTTCCACAGGACTACATCCAGCATCTCTACGATCGTCTCCATGGGAGAATAGCAGCCTGCATTGCTGCGAAAGGTGGATATACACTGTACTAGTGCCGACATTGTGCATGCTCTGTTGCCTGTGTCTATGTGGCTGTGGTTCTGTCAGTGTGATCATGTGATGCATCTGACCCCAGGAATGTGTCAATAAAGTTTCCCCTTCCTGGGACAATGAATTCACGGTGTTCTTATTTCAATTTCCAGGAGTGTATTTCAAATAATGCTAATTAAAAATCATTATGAAAGAAAGAATTACTGAAATATTTCCCTAACTCAGACGGAAATGCGAGAGTAATTACACTGCAGAACACATCTTTTTGTAAAGCCAGCGTGTATTACCTTGCCGGCCGGGGAGACCGAGCGGTTGTAGGCGCTACAGTCTGGAACCGCTCGACCGCTACGGTCGCAAGTTCGAATCCTGCCTCGGGCATGGATGTGTGTGCTGTCCTGAGGTTGGTTAGGTTTAAGTAGTTCTAAGTTCTAGGGGACTGACGACCTCAGAAGTTAAGTCCCATAGTGGTCAGAGTCATCTGAACCATTTGTATTGCCTTGCTCTCTTCACGAGTTATTCGCAGCTGATTCTCCCGGCGACATTTCTTGAACAGAAATCTAATCTATGAAAAGTATCTTTTATTTACTAATTACGAGTTGATTGTGGATACAACAGTAACCACCAGCATATTTCGAGCAGCTGTATGACCATAGTCGATATCAGGGACCATCATCAATTTGAGCAGGAGGAAAGTTTCTTTTTGGTATTCGTAACTTTTTCGTTTCGCAGTAGAAGACCGCCTTTTGCGACAGCACGTTCTGTAGAAACAATATCGTGCTGTTTAGTTAGGGCTTGATGTGAATACGTGGTGGTCTGCGGCTCCTCTTCAACATTTTCCTTTGGAATGTGGTTTTCGGTAGTACCAGCGCTGAATTTTCTTCAAAAGTATTATCTGTTTCTTCGACTAGTTATCCGGTATCAATATGTGCGCTTTGTTTCCCAGGCAAACATGACGATGCTATGTCTCTTTTTGCTTCAACGTTAAACATGTCTTCATAAGGACGTTGACGTATTCCTTCGTAGTACGTAGTGTTCAAGTTGTCTTAAAAACATTTGAAGAAGGTGGTAACTTACTTCTTCATTTCTCTTAGTTTTCAAAGCTCGTAGCGGAACAAACTTCCCTGTGTGACTACTGCTCTATCAGATCGACTTGAAATCTTAAGCTTAACTCCGAATGTACCATTGGTTTCACAAGAATACTTTTTATACGTGCACTATGTTTCATTTGACTTGTTTACAGAAATTTAAATACCTCATTAAAACTTCGTACGTAATATTTTTTGTATCTGCATGCAATTCTCTAAACATATTTGTTCCTTCTCCGTGGCCTGTTGTGATGTGAGTTTCATATAGTATCAATTATCATTGGTAAATATTACTGCATATTTGTTTCTCCTGGTTTTCATGGTATCAGTAATTACTCTTCATAATTAATTTTGAAAACTTCAAAACATTTTAATTGTTTGTAATCCAAACGTTTGCTGCACTTGATTTTACAGGAATCACTTCAGATAGTATTTTAGAGTACTATTCTTGAGAAAAATAAAAAATTCTCGTCTCCTTTAAGCGCAATTAATGCACGTAACTGTAAAAAATCACGTTCACTGCAGTATCCATTCAATATAAACTAGCGTAATGCAAAAAAAAAAGGAATTTGAGAAAATGTTGCACGCACTAGGAAACCTTACGTAAGATTGACAAACAACAGTGTACGAGAGTATAAAAAATGGATGAAACGTGACCTCAGTCGAAACCGAATAAAGACTGGCGACAGACTATCGCCCTTCCGTCAACATCGGCTTCTCGCTTCAACTTCCACCAAAGCATATCTCTGCTCGTCCTTGTCGACGTATACCGGTCATTACCCGAATGTGTAAGAATAGGACCAAATATTCGGACTTTCACCTAAGTATTTGGTGTGCGCTGACATCACAAAAGGAAGTCGACATTTTCCAACTTCGGCCTTTCACGGTGACATATACGCACTCTGCTGCCCATCATTAGCTAGTATAGGCGACATTCACATCCAGACAGAAATAGTTTGCTAGTTATACATCGCTCATAAGAGGAAAGGCCGCTGGACCTGATGGGATACCAGTTCGTTTTTACACAGAGTACGCGAAGGAACTTACCCTCCTTCTTACAGCGGTGTACCGTAGGTCTCTAGAAGAGCGTAGCGTTCCAAAAACATTGGAAGAGGGCACAGGTCATTCATGTTTTCAAGAAGGGACGTCCAACAGATGCCGGCCGGGGTGGCCGAGCGGTTCTAGGTGCTACAATCTGGAAGCGCACGATGTGTGTGATGTCCTTAGGTTAGTTAGGTTTAAGTAGTTCTAAGTTCTAGGGGACTGATGACCTCCCATAGTGCTCAGAGCCATTTGAACCATTTTTTCGAACAGATGGGCAGAACTAAAGACCTATATCTCTAACGTCGATCAGTTGTAGAATTTTGGAACACGTATTATGTTATAGTATAATGACTTTTCTGGAGACTAGAAATCTACTCTGTAGGAATCAGCGTGGGTTTCGAAAATGACGATCGTGTGAAACCCAGCTCGCTCTATTCGTCCAGGAGACTCAGAGGGCCATAGACACGGGTTGTCAGGTAGATGCCGTGTTTCTTGACTTCCGCAAGGCGTTTGATACAGTTCCGCACAGTCGTTTAATCAACAGAGTAAGAGCATATGGACTATCAGACCAATTGTGTGACTGGATTGAAGAGTTCCTAGATAACAGAACGCAGCATGTCATTCTCAACGGAGAGAAGTCTTCCGAAGTAAGAGTGATTTCAGGTGTGCCGCAGGGAAGTGTCGTAGGACCGTTGCTATTCACAATATACATAAATGACCTTGTGGATGACATCGGAAGTTCACTGAGGCTTTTGCGGATGATGCTGTAGTATATAGAGAGGTTGTAACGATGGAAAATTGTACTGAAATGCAGCAGGATCTGCAACGAATTGACGCATGGTGCAGGGAATGGCAATTGAATCTCAATGTAGACAAGTGTAAGGTGTTGCGAATACATAGAAAGAAAGATTCTTTATCATTTAGCTACAATATAGCAGGTCAGCAACTGGAAGCAGTTAATTCCATAAATCAGCTGGGAGTAGGCATTAGGAGTGATTTAAAATGGAATGACCATATAAAATTAATCGTCGGTAAAGCAAATGCAATCCGAAAGCAAAGGAAGTAGGTTACAGTACACTTGTTCGCCCACTGCTCACCAGTGTGGGGTGCGTACCAGATAGGGTCGATAGAAGGGATAGAGAAGATGCAACGGAGAGCAACGCGCTTCGTTACAGGATCATTTAGTAATCGCGAAAGCGTTACGGAGATGATAGATAAACTCCAGTGGAAGACTCTGCAAAAGAGAGGCTCAGTAGCTCAGTACGGGCTTTTGTTGAAGTTTCGAGAACATACCTTCACCGAGGAGTCAAGCAGTATATTGCTCCCTCCTACGAATATCTCGCGAAGAGACCATGAGGATAAAATCAGAGAGATTAGAACCCACACAGAGGAATACCGACAATCTTTCTTTCCACCAACAAGACTGGAACAGAAGGGAGGACCGATAGAGGTACTCAAATTACCCTCCGCCACACACCGTCAGGTGGCTTGCGGAGTATGGATGTAGATGTAGATGTAGACAGGTGGGTGGGCCACTTACCGAGGGGCATGGGAAGGCGTCTGCTCTCCTTCCCCACCCCCCTCTCCCCTAATTCTCCTAGAACCTATGAGCCAAACTGATTCCGTATCTTACCCCGCCAAACAGACAGACGTAATACTGTAATTCAGTTCTGAAGACGTCATTTTCCGGTTATAGCTTTAGATGCTTCCAATTTGCTATTTCAATACCGGCGTTGACCCATTGTCCCGCATAAAGACGGGTAATCGACACCTTGTCAGGGCACAGATATAAATTACATGGGTTGGGTCCCACATTATAGCCTGTTACAAAATCACAGACACCTACATTACATACAACAAAGACGCAAAGAAACTGGTACACCTGCCTAATAATGGGTAAGCCCCCAAGAGCACGCGGAAGTGCCGCAACACGACGTGGCATGGACTCGATTAATGACTGAAGTAGTGCTGAAGGGCATTGACACCATGAATCTTTCACGGCTGTCCATAAATCCGTAAGAGTCTTAGGGGGTGGAGATCTCTTCTGAACAGCACGTTGCAAGACAAGATATGCTCAATAATATTCATGTCTGGGGAGTTTGGTGACCAGCGGAAGTGTTTAAACTCAGAAAGAGTGTTCGTGGAGTCACTCGGTAGCAATTCTGGACGTGTGGAGTGTCGCATTTTCCTTCTGTAATTGCCCTAGTCCGTCGAAATGCACAATGGACATGAATGGGTGCAGGTGGTCATACAGGATGCTTACGTACGTGTCACCTGTCAGAGTCGTATCTAGACGTGTCATGGGTCGCATATCACTCCAACTGCACATGCCCCACAACATTATAGTCTTCATCAGCTTGGACAGTCCCCTGATGACTTGCAGGGTCCATGGATTTATGAGGTTGTGTCCATAAGCGTACACGTCCATCCGCTCGATACTATTTGAAACGAGACTCGCCCGATCAGGCAACATGATTCCAGTCATCAACAGTCCGATGTTTGTGTTGACGGGCCCAGGCGAGGCATAAAGTTTTGTGTCGTGCAGTCATCAAGGCTACGTGAGTGTGCCTTCGGCACCGGAAGTCCATATCGATGATGTTCCGTTGAATGGTTTGCACGCTGACACTTGTTGATGGGCCAGCATTGAAATCTGCAGCAGTGTGCGGAAGCGTTGCACTTCCGTCACGTTGAACGATTCTATTCAGTCGTCGTTGGTTCCGGTGTTGCAGGATCATTTTCCAGCCGTAGCGATGTCGGAGATTTGATTTTTTACCGGATTCCTGATATTCACGGTACACTCGTGAAATGGTCGTACGAGGAAGTCCCACTTCATCGCTACCTCGGAAATACGGAGTCCCATCGCTCGTGCGCCGACAATAGCCCCACGTTCTAACTCACTTAAATCTTGATAACCGGCCACTGTAGCAGCAGTAACTGATCTAACAACTTGTTGTCTTCTATAAGCTTTGCCGACCGCAGTGCCGTATTCTCCCTGTTTACGTATTTCTGTATTTGAACACGCATGCCTATACCAGTTTCTTTGGCGCTTCAGTGTATGATGCCGCGCTCATAAACTGCGTGTAAGTACGAAGGAGTAATAGTAGAGAGAATACCTACTACTGACGTAACTGCTGTGATCGCTGACACGTGTAGCATAGTTCCTAAATTTGTGTCCATGACATACATGTATACTCCTTTATTACGCAGGGGACTAAAGATGGCAAAATGAATTTCCGAAACTGATTGCTTTCAGAATAAAATAAAGTATCTTAAAGTATACGGCTGTTGGGGAAGTGTATCGAGATTGAAAAGCAAATAACGTAGTTATTAAATTCGCTTCTATCATATGCCGGTTGATATACAACTCAACTGAGTACGTTAATATGTCAGTAGTACACCCATTTCTTTGCCAGCGGTGTGCCCCTTAATTTCTTGATAGTGCAGGAAGTTAACTTAGTTCCAGTCTGCAGAAACATGAACAGATACGAAAAGAAATCGATTTACTGTGAGTGATTTGTTACGAAATCTCAAAACTCTTTCGCTTTTCACCGCTATTCTGGTTGCAAGTGAAAATGCGACATAGCTCTGGATTCTGAAAACTTGTGGTAACATTGTACATCAAGTCAGCGATGTTGTTTTCTTTCGTGTTACTAGTCAGTGCAAAAATGTACTGAAAAGGTGAATATAGGAAGAATTTACGTCAGAACAGCAAAATAATACTACGAATCTCACCCAAAGTACTCTCGCTGAACGAAGAACATTGTAGGTAACAGGTAACTATTATCTAGTGACAGATGATTAATAAATACAGTTTTTCAACAGTTTTGAACTTTTTTTTTTATAAGAAATTTCATCCCCCCCCCCTCCCAACCTTCCTCCAACCCTCTCGCTCACCCACTCCCGCGGCACAGATACTGGGTACGCTATTCTTTAATTGTATTTACGTGACTAATATTCAAAATCGTCATCTATACGGCTTTTTCATTCAGTGTGAAATTTGATTATTTGCGTTTGAAGTGTTCCGCAATCCCCTTTCGCCATAGTTAGTTCCGTCTAACACTTATTCGAATATCCACATTGTAATGCTGCGAGCAGATTTAGGCTTACTGATCTGTATTTACAGCCATATTGACATACAGATGTACTCAGTTACATGACGGGTGAAGTTTAGAGTTGAACGCCAGCGGCCTGGGTCAGCGACACCAAAATTGAGCTTCCTAATTATGTTTTGGTGCTGTATCATGTAACAGTCACACTGCATTAGGACCTGTCTTCATTTAGAACTGACACGTTCTCTCTGGCTTCATGTGAGGTCTGCTTTTCGCAGAATAATCGCCAAGCTACGACTAAAGGATTTCCGAGGAGTGCCGGAACACAACGGCTCAAAGCCCTACCGATCACACACATTTCGCCGCGCTAGAATGCACAGCGCGCTGGACCATTCGAGCAGGTGGGCGGTTGTCGAACTGGACGCATTTGGGACCAGAGATGATCGTTTCCCGGAACTGGGGGGGACAACTCCATTAGGAAATCGAAACGAATCCGGTAAAAGAGGCGCTACGCAGCTGGCTGTGAATTAACGCTCGACAGACTGGAGGAGGCCATTAGGGAGTAGGGAGCCCTGTGAAAGCTCTCTACCCGCGTCCGAGTAATTCCGGAAGCAATCTGTCTGCTCGATTCCTCGGAAATGCTCAACAGCCACTACCGAGCAGGAGGAAGTAATTTGTGAAGCGAATCTGACGCGGCAGCGACGATTAAATTATCAAAGAACAGAGTATTTATTCGTTTGTCGTTATTATTTTGTGTTTGCACTTTAACTTCCGGTCGACAGCAGAGTCGGTATGATTGCTGGACGTGGAAAGCGGTACGTTATACTAACTGGCGCATGAAACAAGAGTACCAAAGCTGTAAAGCGGCAGCTGATAGAGGAAGTCTGCACTGTTTTGAATTTAGCCTCACCTTGTTCATGTATTATTTTTTCTGCAATTGTTTATTGCTAGTCTTAGGTGTTCGTGTAAATTCAATTTTTCATCATGTGTACCCCAAGACTGGGTGTTACAAATGCTCGATTGCTGTTAGTGTGCGTGTGTGTTGCTTTGTTTTCGGGTATCCTGAGTTTATTGTTGTTACACAATTCTGTAATTTCAGTATTCCACTGGATTTCTCTTCTAGCTGGGCTCTGTTGTTTGCAGTGACTACAACTAACAGGTCATCCGCGTAGGTTACAATTGTGTCTGATCTGTCATCACCATCTAGAATTTTTAGGACGAGTTCGATTGTTATGTCCCAGAACATTGGCCCGCATATCGAACATCTGGTACTTACCGGCTGTCCATCTATCATTTGAATACTCGGTCTTTATAGTAGTCTAGGAAACTGTTACACACTGACTGCGGTATCTTCACCACCAGAGGTTATCGAGTAAGCTCGCGATGTCAATCATTATTGCCGTAGTGTATTTTGGCGTTGTGTTATTAACTATGTATAGGGAGTGCTTGGCACATCATCTACGGATTTTTCGGTTCTGAAGCCGAATTGGTGTTGGCTCAAGCCCCTGAGAACTCTGTGGATTTGCAAATGCTTACACAGCAGCTTCTCCTGAATCTTTGCTAGGATGCTTATTAGTCTTATAGGTCTGTAGGTCTTTGGATCTGGAGGAACCCTGTCTGCTGGTTTCTTCACAATGACCTATTTGGAGGTTTTCCATACTGTAGGTACCCTGCCGTGCCGTAAGACATCGTTCAGAAACGTTGTTAGGAACTGGATGATCTGCGGTGCAAGCTTTTACAGTGTTTTCGAGTGGATGCCATAAGATACAGGAGCTTTTTTGTTTTTGAGTTCTGAGATTGCTAGCGCAGCCTCTTCTTGCGCAATTGGAGTGTTGTATGGTGTGTATAGGTCTTGTCTTAGTGTTGTGTAATATTGTGTGTGTGTACCGATGGCGCTGTAAGAGAACAGTTTATACAGCACAGACTCTGCTGTATTCCTCCATCCCCTCGTGACCGTAACGTCATCCTGCCTTAGCATTACCAGAACTATTGGGGTTTTTATCGTCTCCGTCAGTATTTTGTATGGTTCCCCGATATGTTTTGATTGTGCTGTTACAAATCGTTCACATTGTTGTTTATGTGTGTTTTATAGGATCTGTCTGTACAAATCTTGTGCTTGCCTATATGCTTCAAGTCTTATGCGTCTGTCTCTATCTAATATCACCCCTTTGATATAATTTTCATTTGCGTCTATCTTGTTTGAATCTTGTGAGTTATTTGGCCCATGGTATTGGTGAGCGTTTTGTGTTCTTTGCCGGCGGTATTGACTTGTTTTGTGCATTATGTATTACCAGGGTTAGGTTGTGTGCTCTGTAATCGATCCCGACAATTATGTTTTCTAAATCGTGATATTATATGATTTCTGTTAATTTGTTCCAGTCTGCTTTGTAGAACAATAAGTATCTGGTGTATGTTTTGGTAGTTGTGTTCTGAGAGTGTGTTAGTATATATAATGCTGTAGTCACTACTGGTTATATTGTCATGTATGGTTCATTTTGTTGTATGCTATCGCTGCTTTCTTCGGTGCAATACATGTAAGCTCATATTCCAACTCATCTATCCTCTGCGATAATGTTATTTGGAAATTTTCTTGTGGTGTATTTGTCATTAGATTTGCTTTGCCACCTCGTTGTGGATGTCGCCACAGATTCTCATGTTATCTATATGTTTTATCAGATTAATAAAGCTTCCTTGAATGTCGTTGAGTGTGTTAGGGGTGGGATGAGTTGATTTTCGTCGTAATTTTCTGTCAGAAGACTCATTTCTCGTCTAGAGGAAATTGCTTTTCTTTAGCTTCTCTGTATTGTTGAGGGTGATTTGTATTCATGTGTTTTTGCGTGACTAACTTTGGGTATTTAAGTCTGTTGCGTGTGTATTGATTTTAGTTGCCATAGTCGATGTTGTCCAGAAGCCGGTCATGCAATTCTTTATGTGTTCGTCAATCACATCCTTTTGTTTTGTTGCAGATACGGCCTCTGTACTAGCAGGGGATGCAGACGCAAGCCTCTGTAAACGGGCTGCTGTGCTGGTGACCATGGTTGCCACACTTGCCACACGTGACGTCAGCGTTTCTGCAGGTGTCAGTCGTAAGTCTAAGGTCACAACACATAAAACACTAGTTTACTACTGTATATTCTTTTACAGATAGTGATTCAAAGTCTATGTAGACGCTCTGTCTTTATGTTAGGACTCTGTACAGAGGGGCGCAGAGATGTGACCTCCAGCACCTAATGGTTGAAACCCCTTCCCTTAGGCTCTATGTTAAACCTTTTTTCTGCTCATTAAGGCTTTCTAGAAACTCCTCGTCGGTGAGTGTACCGGGCAAGTGATATACTGCCATGAGTGGCTTGCGTTTTCACGGCCCTTCACACACAATGGTGCGGAGATCTTTCGTTTTTTCTATTATTTTTCGACAATCCTCCTGCATTAAAGTTGTTATATCCGCAGCCTGAGTAGTTCTGATTGACTTCAAATGTGAGTTCCCTTTCCTTGGCTTTGGTAATGATCTGTCGTTCAGCTTTGGCGTCTTGATTTGCAGTCGATTTTATGAATAATCTTGTGGCCTGTTTGATTTAGCCTGTTCCGTTTTTCTTGCCTCTTTGGTTTTGGGCTCTATTGTTAAGGCAGCAGCATATGTCAGTGCCTGTGTTTTGTTTCGTCTTGTTGAGAGACTTTATCAGTTGATTCTCTCGTTTGTTTTTCGAGGTCTTGGTTCACTACATTGAGTTCACTATTTTCCTCCTCTAATTTCTTAGTCTTCATTTGCAGAGTCGTATTTTCAAGTCGTTAACTGGATTAGATTCTCTCTGTTTTCATTATTTAGCCAGGCCAGTTTAACTTGAAGGTTAGCTATTTGGAAAGTAAGGGGAATCACTCTGTTTCTAAAGGCAATTTGCCGGGCAGATGGATCATGACGTCTGTAGTGCCCACCCACAAACACGTGACCCAGCGCTTTAGCTCTGTGCTGCTCTGCAGATGAACAGACACGTCCAGTATGGCATAAAACAAGCAATGTCAAGTACGTGAATTAGCCCTCAAAGAGACCTGCTCGATTCGTCGTCTGACTAAGAATGACGTTTTCAGGAAACGTATACATCCTCTCCGTCTTAGCACCACCGGACATGAGGAGTGGAGTAGCTTCCTGGAAGGAAAATCTTGAAGTTTCCACTTCCGAAGCACATCCAGCATACGGACAGCAACCCTCCATCAACGCCCCAAATCGAGGAAAAGCTTTATGCACTCAACCGAAGATGCGATTGAGTGAGACCAGATCAGGCCAGAACCGTGCGTGCAAGCAAGAGTCTGGTTGGAGCCTTCCCAAGAATTTCCATCCAGGAGTACAGAGACAATGATGACATAGGTATCGCTGAACAGACTTCAAACATGAATGGCTACATATATAGATGAATTCTTTATGTGTGACTGTGGAGAAGCACAAACAACGATGCATGTGCATTTTATCCTTCTACATCCTCCATCTCTACATCTATTGTCCACAAGTCCCCTTTTCCATTTGCAGTCGTGAATGGTGAGCAGGAAGAACTATTGTTTGTAAGCTTCCATGTGAACTCAGATCTCTCTAATTTTACTTTATTGGTTCAAAAATGGTTCAAATGGCTCTAAGCGCTATGGGACTTAACATCTGAGGTTATCAGTCCCCTAGACTTAGAACTACTTAAACCTAACTAACCTAAGGGCAGCACACACATCCATGCCCGAGGCAGGATTCGAACCTGCGACCGTTCCGGACTGAAGCGCCTAGAACCACTAGGCCACAGCACCTTATTGGTATTTTTGTGTGATATTCGTAGGATGAAGCAGTATATGGTTGATTCTTCCAGGAACATACCATATTGGAACTTTAACAGTACACCACACCGTTAGACAGAACCATTCTCATGCAGAGTCTGCTACTGGAGTTGCCTGAGAATCTCCACGACGCTTTCGCGCTTATTAAATGAACCCGTAACGAAACGCGCTGCTCGTCTTTGGATTTTCCGAGTCTTATATATCAGTCCTATGCGGGTACGGCTGACAGGCTGAAAAGCAATATTGAAGTATTGGTCGAACGAGATTTTTATTCAGTCTCCTTTATTGGTGGATTGCACTTCCTGAAGATTCTTCTAACGAATCTCAGTCTGGCATCTACCTTCTCCTTCATTTATTTTGTGAGTTCCCTCTAGTTTAAATTGCTCTGTACGCATGGATGTGACTGCTTCCAGTGATTGCTCTACAGTCACGTATTCATACAATACTGTGTCTTTCTGCCTATTTATGGGCTATACAGTTATTTATGTTCATGGTCAACTGTCAATCCCTGCACCAAGCGTTGATCCGCTGCACGTCTTCTTGCACTTCTTGCACTTCGCTGCAGTTTTCTACTACTCTGCATAGAACAGCATTATCCATGAAAAGCCTCATGGTTTTCCTATCCGTTCCACTAGGTCATTTACATAAATAATTGTAGGGTGCAAGTGCAGATGTTTTCTTTGGTGACTGAGGACAGTGTACTGGACAACATTACGTCAGTGTTTACAATACCTGCAGGCTAATAATAATAGCCATTAGGAGTAGTATGTTTTTAGGTGGGATCGTACCTCCAAGTACATGTGGCAAAAGCAAGTCATTAATGCTTATTTTTCTTTGGCCGCAAGTCAGATGTTGAAGTGTGGACGCAAAACGGTTTGTCTATATTATCAGGCATAGTCCACTTCGTGGTGCAGTTACGCCTGTGCAGGAAACATATACTAAATTATGTAACGTGTCTGTGGTGAGATAGTTAAGCACAGAGAATAAACAACTAAGACATTGACTTTTGGGTACATATTAAGGCGCTAATGATAACAATGTCTGCACATATACCCCTAACATCCTACATATTGTGAAAAGTAATGGACCTATAACACTTGATTGGTACATGCCCGAAGTTACTTTTAGGTCTCAAGATTTCACCCTGTCGAGAATAATATGCAGTTTTCTGTTTGTTAGCAACTCTTCAGTCCAGCGTGACAACTAGTCTGACATTCCAGGGGGCAGTGCGGAAGTGTATCGGACGCAAACCAGAAGTCAAGGAGCACGGCGTCAAACTAGGGCACTGTTATCTGCTGCTTTCTGGGTCTCGTGGACGAGCAGTGCGAGTTTGGTTTCACACGAGCGCTGTTTCTGAAACCCTTGTTCATTACTGCAGAGGACATTATCTGCCTCCAGAAATGTCTTAATACTAGAGCATAATGCATGTTCCAAATTTCTTCAACCTACTGGCGTCAGGGATATAGGGCTATAGTTTTGTGCGTATGTTTGTCGACCCATCTTGACATAGGGAATGACCAGGACATTATCTCCAGACTCTAGGAACGCATCTCTCCTCAAGTGAACTACAGTACATCAATACTAGAAGAGGAGTTAGGTCCAGTGGCTTTAATGTGTTGAGCGATTTCAGTAGCTCATTTCAAGACCTGCAGCTGGCAACGCCAAATGCGATTGACGCCACCAACTTCTCACCTCAAATAACAAAGATGTATATATATATATATATATATATATATATATATATATATATACTCCTGGAAATTGAAATAAGAACACCGTGAATTCATTGTCCCAGGAAGGAGAAACTTTATTGACACATTCCTGGGGTCAGATACATCACATGATCACACTGACAGAACCACAGGCACATAGACACAGGCAACAGAGCATGCACAATGTCGGCACTAGTACAGTGTATATCCACCTTTCGCAGCAATGCAGGTTGCTATTCTCCCATGGAGACGGTCGTAGAGATGCTGGATGTAGTCCTGTGGAACGGCTTGCCATGCCATTTCCACCTGGCGCCTCAGTTGGACCAGCGTTCGTGCTGGACGTGCAGACCGCGTGAGACGACGCTTCATCCAGTCCCAAACATGCTCAATGGGGGACAGATCCGGAGATCTTGCTGGCCAGGGTAGTTGACTTACACCTTCTAGAGCACGTTGGGTGGCACGGGATAAATGCGGACGTGCATTGTCCTGTTGGAACAGCAGGTTCCCTTGCCGGTCTAGGAATGGTAGAACGATGGGTTCGATGACGGTTTGGATGTACCGTGCACTATTCAGTGTCCCCTCGACGATCACCAGTGGTGTACGGCCAGTGTAGGAGATCGCTCCCCACACCATGATGCCGGGTGTTGGCACTGTGTGCCTCGGTCGTATGCAGTCCTGATTGTGGCGCTCACCTGCACGGCGCCAAACACGCATACGACCATCATTGGCACCAAGGCAGAAGCGACTCTCATCGCTGAAGACGACACGTCTCCATTCGTCCCTCCATTCACGCCTGTCGCGACACCACTGGAGGCGGGCTGCACGATGTTGGGGCGTGAGCGGAAGACGGCCTAACGGTGTGCGGGACCGTAGCCCAGCTTCATGGAGACGGTTGCGAATGGTCCTCGCCGATACCCCAGGAGCAACAGTGTCCCTAATTTGCTGGGAAGTGGCGGTGCGGTCCCCTACGGCACTGCGTAGGATCCTACGGTCTTGGCGTGCATCCGTGCGTCGCTGCGGTCCGGTCCCAGGTCGACGGGCACGTGCACCTTCCGCCGACCACTGGCGACAACATCGATGTACTGTGGAGACCTCACGCCCCACGTGTTGAGCAATTCGGCGGTACGTCCACCCGGCCTCCCGCATGCCCACTATACGCCCTCGCTCGAAGTCCGTCAACTGCACATACGGTTCACGTCCACGCTGTCGCGGCATGCTACCAGTGTTAAAGACTGCGATGGAGCTCCGTATGCCACGGCAAACTGGCTGACACTGACGGCGGGGTGCACAAATGCTGCGCAGCTAGCGCCATTCGACGCCCAACACCGCGGTTCCTGGTGTGTCCGCTGTGCCGTGCGTGTGATCATTGCTTATACAGCCCTCTCGCAGTGTCCGGGGCAAGTATGGTGGGTCTGACACACCGGTGTCAATGTGTTCTTTTTTCCATTTCCAGGAGTATATATATATATATATATCATAATAGTTTTTATATTATTATTTGATTCCTATGTAATGTGTTTGACGTTGTGTGTACGTTGTATTTGTCTATAACTTTCATGATGCTTTTGACGCCTCGACTGGAAAAATCGTACAGTCTTTGCGATAGTTAATGTCACCATCATCATCATCGACGTCATCATCACTATTACCTTCACCGTCATCTGGCATTCACCAATCCCTGCTACTACCTCTTTGTTTTCCACACGTTACGGTCTCTAGCCACAGGCATCGCGTTACTCGTCCGTGTATTCTGACGTCACCTATGCACCTTAAGTTAGGTCATTTTATCGGTGGCTTCCTATGTCATGAAACCCAGCATACATCTTCCTTTGTTCATTTAGCATCCATTTCTTGCTCGCTTCCGTTCCTCCTCATGTGCAATCAAACTACTGCTGTGTATTCCCTGATCTTTTTGTTTCTTTTTCTCTCATTTCTAGTAACGCCCCACACGCATCCCGCCGTTTCTCGCTGTGTGATTCTTAGTTTTTGTTTTCACATTTGAAGTCCATATCTAGTTTCTGTTTCCGACTATATAACTCAAAATATTTCTTCTTCTCCTTGTCTGTTTCAGCCATATGACAGTGGAAAAAAATACCCAGTACACTGCGTCTTATTACAAAGTGCAATCATTCGTGAAGCGACTAAAATTCTTCCTGTTGTAATCAGCGAAGGTTCCCTGTCTCTACATTCCAGCTCTCATGTTTCCATCACCTGTGATTTAATCCATACACCTGTACATGCTACAAAAAGGTATGTACGAGGCTGTGCTCAAAACTAATGCCTCCGAATTTCTTATGTGATAAATCTGTAAGCTTTTTAAATAAAAGAGACATTGTTGACGTTCTATATTTTTATTTTTTATGCTTACATATTTGGTGACGTCTTCCGCCAGAGAGCTCCGAATTGTAGCATCTGACATGGCGGAGTGAAACGTTACTACGTCGCTGCGTGAGAAACAGCGTGCTGTAATTGAGTTGCGAATTCAAAGAGCTCATCCACACTTGCAGCGTCCTCTTCTTCAGCATGATAATGCAAGAACACACACGCGCGCTGTCACATCTGTAACAATGGACGACTTGGTTTCACTGCCACTGCTCATCCTCCATACAGTCCCAACTAGGTCTCATCCGATTTTCATCTATTCCTGAAACTTAAAGGACACCTTCGAGGATTTCTCATTGATAGAGCAAGTGGTTCAAGCAGAGGTGTGGTTGTGTCTCTGTCAACGAAGTCAAACACTCTAAAATGATGATATCAACAAACTGCTCTCTCGTTGGGAAAAATTTATTCGTCGGCAGGGTGACTATGTTCAGAAATAAATTTGTAGATATAAAGAACAAGGATGCAAAGTGTTGATAAGGTTTGTTTTGTCCTTAAGTTTTAAGAGTTTTCATGTATTACTTTTAAGCACGCACTTGTATGTATGTTCAAAATGTCGTCCTAAGCCACTGAACCCATTTCAGCAAACGTGGTACACATGTATCGTCTGGAAAGAATCGCTGTCGATGCAAGAACCAGAACCAGGGATGGAAAAGAAGTGTAGCCCACGACGAGCGAATACCTAGTCTTTATTCATCCAGTAAACCAGAATTAGAGCACTTTGTGACTTGAAGCTTACTGTACACATAATTTCAAACCTTTATGAAACGTTTTTTCGTCCATTGACATTCCCCACAAAATGATGAAAGGAAAAAAATATTGCTTACTAGACTTTTGCTGTTTATGTAGCAAAACTACCGCATCCAGCATGATGTTTTACTACCAACTGCATTCGCGACAAATTTTGCAGGCAGAATTCGCATGTGCCACTGAATATTCCTGCAAAATTATATCACTGTGCGACATACAGCTAAGGAAATATGACGTCAGAAACAATGAGCTGGATTAAAACGAAACTGCAGGACGAAAGTCTGTAGAGATACATGTAAACTATGAGTACAAATATGTGCGACATATGTTAAATATATGTATATACACCTGGACGATATATATATATATGCGTTTTAAAAATCTTCTGAGCCCCTGGATCGATTTCAGTCGAACTTAGTACATATACTACTTATTATGTGGAAACAGATATTGTAGGAGTAAAAACCAGCTACCTCCCATTTGGGCAGCGGTGATAACGTGAGGAAAGAAGGGCGTAGGAATAGATGGATAGACAGAGACAGGAAAGGAGATGGACACAGATAGGGGGTGAAGGGGAGAAGGAGAGCGTAGTAGTCAGAAAGGGAAGAGGAGAACAGGAGGGGATGAACAGAAAGAGGGGAGAGGAGGATAGAGAAAGGAGGAGATGGACAGAGAGGTTGGAAGAAGAGATGGAGAGGGACAGTGGGGAGGAGGAGACAGTCAGCGAGAGAGAAAGGAGTAGATGGAAAAAGAGAGGGGGATGAGGAAGTGGAAAGAGAGGGAGAGATTAGAAGATGGACTAAGAGGGGGTGAGGAGGAGGTAGCGGAGGAGGAGAGAAGATGGACTAAGAAGGGGTGAGGAGGAGGTAGTGGAGGAGAAGATGGACTAAGAGGGGGTGAGGAAGAGGTAGCGGAGGAGGAGACAGAAGGGGAGAGGAGAGGAACAGAAGGGAAAGGAGCAGATGGGGAGAAGTTGATAGATAGAAGATAAAGAGAAGGAAATGGGCAGTGACAGGGGGTAGGAAGAAATGGACAGAGAGAAGGAGGATAAGGAGGTTGACAGAAAGATGGGAAGGAGATGGAGAAAGAGAGGGTGGAGGAGGAGATGGGGAGAGGGGAAGTAAGCAGGTGGACAGAGAAAGGAAGGAGGAGGAGATGGGCGGAGAAAGGAAGAGATGTACTAATAGACGATTGGCATAAACACATACCTGGGTAATGCCGTGCACCCAGTTGGTATGTTATACCCATCACACTGTGATGATTTGATGAGAAGATAAAGGGGGAGGACGAGACTGAGTTAGAGGGGGGAAGGAAAATATAGACAAGGAAAAAAGAGGATGGATGAGATTGTGGGGGGGGGGGGAGGGTGCATGGGGGCTTAATTAAAAATATGAATGCAAATATTTTTAGTGGCTGTAGGCCCGATTACGCAAGTCTCGTAAACGGCTGGCCCTGACTAGTATTATTACGCAATCTGACTGCATGAAACAACAACAAAGAATGAAATGAAAATTTCAGTTAATACAATTAATTAATTAAGTCCCCAGCAACTATAAAATCTACGAAGCCAACAAAGCACAAGTGTAGCTGTTCTGTGTGTGGTAGTATGACTCAACGCACATCTGGCACGGTTCTTCTTCAACAAGACAAGAATTTTTAAATACCAATTATATTGATGTGATAAAAGAAAATTAGAAATACTATAATTGCGTAAGGAAAGCAGAATTACACTCTAATACAAGAACACAAGCCAGATGCTTTGTTGACTGAACCTGTAATGATGCATTATTTGAGACACACAAATAATAAAAGAACATAGCGTTTTATTACCTTCATATATATTGACGAAATGCACTCTGATCATTACAATATCTCCATTAGAATAACATCTGCTATCTCTCCCATCAAATAACTGCATAAAACATGGAACAAACACTCCCTACTACCACATATCCACTCCGACTTCACGACAAGCAGTGTCCACCACAACTTCTCGGCAAGAACTGCCTGCCGCTATTTCTCAATAATCACTGCCAGTGGAGGCGGCGGAACAATACTCTCTGGCGCGATCTCTGGCGCTGTGGCTCAGTGTAGCCACCTTTCATATGCCCTTCCTCCACGGGCTAGAATTTGATGGTATTTTTGCCAGCATTGGTGGTGAAAATACCACCAAATTCGTCAAAAAAATACAGACAAAAATAAAAGATAATATTAATACGTAAATATCATATAACTAGATAAAATTTTGGCTTTGCACTGACCTTTCAATAGCCTAATATATAAAATACAGTAAGGAATACAAATTCTTTCATACATATGACTTTACATAATAGTTTACACAAGTATTATGTGGTTAAACAGTTCAATCAATAGCGTCAGCAATGACGAATATGTACAGGTAAGAGTCTCATAACTTTTCACAAACAGTAATACACAAAAAGTCAGTTTATACAAATATTCACATAAATCCTTTCCATAGTTCAAGAAACAAGTAGTTGACAGTTCCAGCAGTAGCACCCAGCATTGTGGAATAGGTGCAGACACCATCAGGTGACATCATTTCAGTAGAAGCAGTCCATCAGTGGCACCCAGCAATGTTGAGCAGGTGCAGACAGCAACAGGTGACATCATCTCAGTAGAATAAGTTCCATCAGTTGCACCCAGCATTGTGGAACAGGTGCAGACACCATCAGGTGACATCATTTCACCAGAAGCAGTTCCATCAGTGGCACCCAGCAATATTGAGCAGGTGCAGACAGCAACAGGTGACATCATCTCAGTAGAATCAGTTCCATCAGTTGCACCCAGCAATGTTGAGTAGGTGCTGACACCGACAAATGACATCATTTCCATAGAAGTAGCTCCATCTGTGCACCCAGTATTGTTGAGTAGGTGCAGAGAGCAACAAGAGACATCATTTCAATAAAAGCAGTTCCATCAGTTGCACCCAGCAATGTTGAGTAGGTGCTGACACCGACAAATGACATCATTTCCATAGAAGTAGCTCCATCTGTGCACCCAGTATTGTTGAGTAGGTGCAGAGAGCAACAAGTGACATCATTTCAATAAAAGCAGTTCCATCAGTTGCACCCAGCAATGATGAGCAGGTGCAGACACCATCAGGTGACATCATTTCAGTAGAAGCAGTCCATCAGTGGCACCCAGCAATGTGGAACAGGTGCAGACTCCAACAGGTGACATCATTTAAGTAGAAGCAGTCCATCAGTGGCACCCAGCATTGTGGAACAGGTGCAGACAGCAGTCCATAATATTCACTATCACTAATCACACTGTTCATCAGAGTTTATAAGCAGAAAGTAAACATGTCCTATTGGCACCAATCATGAAGAAAAAGTACAAGTAACAGACCATAATATTCACTATCACTGATCACACTGTTCATCAGCAGAAATTAAACATGTCCTAGTGGCACCAGTCATGTAGAAAAAGTACAAGTAACAGTCCATAATATTTACTATCACTGATCACACAGTTCATCAGCAGAAACTAAACATTTCTAAGTGTCACACATCATGTTGAAAAGTGCAGGTAACAGTTCATAATATTCACCATCACTACTCAGACAGTTCAGGCATGAACAATAGTTTGAATCCACATACAAATGCTTTTACACTAAACATACAAATCATAACAAACACACAAATGACGTCAGATAATTGTCATTTAACTATTACAAATACACAAACATCAGTAAACCTATAATATTTATGGGTGTCAGTGCAAGCCACTACAAACAAATAAAATAATATTTAGGAAATAGGTGGGTAGGATTAGGAAAGGAAAACACACAAAACACACTCACTCATCTTTCATCCACATTAAGTACTACTGTGTAATTGAGTAGTGTTACTGTATAAATGCAATTCTGTCAAAATTTGATGTTCATCATGTGTATCAAGTGGTAGTGGCAGCAATGTATAACAGTCAATAATAGTTAAGTCAACGTCATAGTCATCATGTCAAGACCAATGTTTGCCAAGCCAGATCAAAATGTACGGTTGCTGAACAACTGTCAGTGTGCCAAGATATGCAAATACTTCCTCTCTCCCAAAAAAAAGTACATACTGCTTAGTGATTTAACAAAGTGTGTGTGTAGACAATCTTCTTTCTACTTGAGTGTTCTAGTCTGCTATCTTCATCCTCCTTGTTCGATATAGGCCAACAAAAAAAATATGCACCTCACTTACTTCACCTCTTATACACCAAAACTCCAATAATCATCAACTTCACACAATCTCAATACCTCAATAATATCTCTTCAATACGTCGATACATATAAACCTTATCGCCAATATCATTTCACTTCCATAACAACTCTTTCCTCTAGTCAGTCTCCTCGAACAAGCACAGATAAAATCCTAATGCAAACCTCATCATCCCATACAATCCGAAGACACACTGTCAACACACAACCTCTGTGTAATCCATCTGAGCCAAATCTTCTACTCATAATGAATTATAAACAAAGTAATGCATACATGACCTCTAACAGACTTAGTTCGAATAACTCTCAGTAGTTAAGTACGATTACGGAGTGTGAATGATCATAATATTTCACAGTGTGTACACCACTTCAAGAATTATGGTAAACAGAAGCAAACATGTGGAGTATTTCTTGTGTCAAGTGTCACTTCCTATTTCAATTGCTCACGAAAATTGCAGTGTAATAACTGTCAATGGTCTAAACCTAGTTTTGGTATGTCATGTCGTTAGCTTCCTTCCTATTAGCATACATTTATACAGCTTCCATAAAACCTCCAGCTCATGTGACTTCTATGAAGTTTCTTGTACTAATGTTGTTCGTCGAATTATAGCAGTTCATTTTCTTATCTTAAAAATATAAGGCACTTAGCGTATGCAAAACATGCAATAGCGAGTAAATATACCAGTAGTGAACAGAATGTCAACAAGTGGATGCAGCACAATTCTTACAACGAGGCACTGCCAAGCGAACAATCTGTAACTAATACCATAGTGTGACCTAAACTCTATGTTTGTACACAGTATATCAGCATTTCTATATACCAAATTAAAGAGTAGTTGTGACGACAAACAGAAATGTATAAATATGCAATCCATACGCATAGCAGCAAACAGGTCTTAGCATCATATCAGCATAAGCAAATAAATGTTCATATGTAATCTTAATAAGTAAACATGAAGGTGCAAGCAGATAAATCACAAAGTATAACTTACATACCTAACCACATCAGCACAATTAATTAGGTGACAATTATAATTTAAATAAATAAGCACAGCAGGCACATAATTAAAAAATATGACATCAGTGAAAAAGCAGTGCAGCCAAGCGATGCATAATATACACAAGTTACAACCCAGTTCATTAATAATCATTGTCAAAATCAGTTAACGTACGCAAGCACGTCGCTTCACAAGTAAATTCATAGAACATGAAATTAGCACAAAGTATGAATCACGTAATCGCGAGCAGCAAATTACGTCTAAAGCACGTACCTAAGTGGAAATATGTTACCTGAAAATGAACTCAATTAACAGTTACCTTTTTTTTAGTTTATTAGTTTGTTCTTGGAAATTACATTCTTCCTGAAAATTTCTCGATAGCAAGTCGTCTTAACGTCGGACACGCACAGAATTTACCTGAAGTTCTTAAATATTTTATAGAACCGTATCCTGAAAAATACTTAATGTTAATAACATAATTAATCAAGTCACTATAGCTTTATACTGAATTTAATCGGAGAAATTAAACTGTGTATTTGTTTACGGCTGTCAGTGCATTCACACCGAGCGCTCGATCAGCTGTAGGCGCGTGACGTAGAAAGCAATTGTTTGCGGTCAACGACTGCCTTGTGCGGCGCGCAGACTTCACTGTTGCTTTGAGTATGTGCCGCCGCGCCGCCAAAACACAGCGCGGTATCCTTGTATTCTCTGCATGTTTACGTAAACTGTTGGTTTCTCGAAAGTATGTCATTCCACAAAAATTTTAACGTTAGATATATGATGTATTCCCTTAGAGCGTCGTGATTTAAGAGTTTCTACTTGAACAGTGTTATCATGAATAATTTTGCGAATTCTATATGGGCCGTTATAAAGCAGAAAAAATTTGCGACACAAGCCTTTTCCTTTGTGAGACAAACGGTGAGACTTAATTAACACTTTCTGACCAACTGACAAGATTTTTAAACGACCAGGACGCTTAGCTGATTTCTCTCTTCTAGCAGCCGCAGATGTAATATTTCGTAGAGCCAGGTTGACAATTTCAGAATGCCGCAGTTTCCGTGTAGGCGGAAAAGGAACGATTTCAGAAATGCGATTTGTCGGTGCTTTGTTTTTTAATATCAGTAAAGGCGGTAAAGAAGTTGAATCATTAGGGAGTTCATTCAGAATGTTTGAAAAATATGAAGATACTGATCCCAAGTTCTGTGATTCTGATGACAATAAAGACGACACAATTTATTGATTTCCTTCATCCATCTCTCTGAAGCGTTAGATTGAGGGTGAAAAAGTGAAATGAAGATTGGTTTAATTTTACGACGCCATAGAGTACGAAGCCAAATTTTAGAACGAAACTGTGATCCATTATCTGATATAACCTTATCAACATGACCCACTTCTTTAAGAAAATGGTTAATGAAAGCATTAGATACTGAACGAGCTGTTGCTTTGCGTAACGGTGTAAAACACACATATTTTGATGTCAACTCCACTGCTACGAAAATGTATGCAAAACCATTAGTAGAACGAACCACTGGACCGAACAAATCAACTGCAGCCATGTCCTTTAATTTTGCTGGAATGATAGGAAACAACGGTGCTCTATGAGAAATTATTGGCGGCTTAGCCTTTTGACATAATTAGCATTTGGCAAGAACAGATCGAATACGTTTTTCCATATTATTGAAGTAGCAATTTTCTCGTAATTTATGAAAGCATTTTCTGGGACCAAAGTGTGCATAACTGAAGTGCGTATACCAAATCAGCTTATTAACCCACTCATCAGGAATACAAACTAACCAAACAGAGTTGTCGACCGATTTTCGTTTAAAAAGAATGTCATTGCGGACTAAATAATGCTGCCTAATCGCTACGCTTTCCTTTCTCCTCCACTTCTCCTTAATGTCCTTCCAGATTGGATCCTTATTTTGCTCCTTAGCGATGTCCTGGAGCGAAGACGAAATAAAGTTCTCAAACGCAACACCTTGAATATACATCAAACAATAATTGTTTTCCTTGCAGTCCTCTTCAGCACTTTGTTTCAAACCTATAGGTGCATGTGATAAAGCATCAGAAACAATATTTGAAGAACCCTGTATGCAAACAATACTAAAATCAAACTCCTGTAGGTACAACGCCCATCGTGACAATCTGCCGTGAGTTAATTCCAGAGCTCGATGATCGGTGTAAACCTTAGTATGTCTGCCAAACAAAAATGTCCGAAATTTTGTAAAAGCCCAAACAACAGCCAAAGCTTCAAGTTCCGTAATCGAATAATTCTTTTCTGATTTAGAAAGAACACGACTTCCAAATGCAATAGTCTTTTGTACTACAACGCCGTTTTCTTCTATCTCTTGAAATAAGTGTACACCTAGGCCTTTGTATGATGAGTCCGTCGCCAAACAAAAATCTTTAGATAAATCCGGATGTGAAAGAAGTGGGGCAGCAACTAAGGCATCACGAAGTTGTTCAAATTCTGACTGAGCTTCCTCATCCCAACACCAATTAGATTTCTTTCCGGATAGTTCACATAAACGAGGTGTGGCCAAATTGTCCAATCTAACAAAGCGTCTAAGAAAATTACAGACACCAAGGAAACTACGAACATCACGTTTTGTGGTAGGAACAGCATAATTACGAATAGCGTCTAATTTTTCTGGATCAGGAAGAATACCTTCTGTAGAAATAATGTGACCGAGAAATTTCACCTGAGAACGACCAAATTCAGATTTTTCTAAGTTCACCGTAATGCCAACTCTTGCAAAAATACGTAATAATGAATCCAAAATTTTGTTGTGCTCACTCCAAGAACGTTTAGCAATAAGAATATCGTCAACATATGAAGTAATATTGTCACGAAGATGAACAGGTAAAATTTCGTTTAAACTACAAATGAATGCTGCAGAAAATATAGTAAGTCCAAACGGTAAATTCCAAAGTCACTTTTGGGTAAAACGGTCATATCCGGTTATTGTTTATCTACTCTCTAGATAGATTGATAATAGAAGAGTTGTTTTTGACAGATGCAAAGAATAGTAAAATAGTAGGCAGCGGTACAGAAAACTAAAAGGGAAATAGCACCACTACAGCTCGGGGCCCTATGCTCGCTACGGCAATATTCACTTAGAGTAGTGAATCCCCTGAGGACTTTAATAGCCGCACATTAATTTCCAGTTTGTGACTTAATGGCCAATTTGGTGGAAGTGCGTACGTAAATTGATCTAACCATGAACATGGATGTATGTCATTCTTAGAATTGCGGAAGATCTTAAATTTCCGAACAGTCAAAAAGTGTTTATAGTCAAAGTTTTCGCCTCGTGGCGACAAAGACCTACCGCGTCTGTCCCAGTCCGAATGTCGATTATTGTAAAGTTCGCGCGCCTGGCGCTCTCTTGTTGCATCCCGTAAATGAAACAAATTATTTTCTTCAAAGCCCTCTGCTATCTGTGATTCTAGATTTCTTCTGCTGTCTTTTCCTACGATTTCGCCTTCAATTTGTTTGACTTGCTTTTGTAATGCCTCAAATTCCCCTTTAACGCGTTCATTAAATTTTCCCTGATTTTCAACATGTTTATTTACGCTCTGGTACTCTTCGGTTTCTGCAAATGGTAATGGAGCTGTATCATCCGAATCTCTGTCCCCATTTAAACTAAGACTTGTCAGTTTATCTGAAATCTCAACTCTTTCCGATAAGTCACATATTTGTTCTTTCTGTTTATTTACGTCTTCCGTAAGTGTCGCGACTCGCGTTTCGGTATTGTCACCTTTAGTAGTTAACTGTTCACACTGTTGCGTTAAGTTATTTATTCTGTCATTTGGTACGGATTCCTCGATTCTCTCAAATATTTCTTTCTTATCGTGTGCACGTTGTAAATTTAACTCTGAAAATTTCTGTACTATCACGCGATCTCTTTCCTCCTGTTCTCTATCCTGTTCCCATCTCTACTGCAATTAATCTATTATTGTGAGAATTCAAAATCGGTTGTACTTCTTCGCTAATTTCTTTCTTTAATTCATCTTTCATATCTTTGAAACATGTCCCTATTTGTGAATCTAAACGTGTTTCCATTGTTCCCATCTCAGTTCTAATTGTTCCTATCTCTGTTTTAATTGATCCTATCTGTGATCCCAAATTTAATATTGCACTCATCAACTGCTCCGTATGAACTAGTTCAAAATTCCTGTAGCCCTTAACATTTCCCACAAAACCAGCTTCCTTCGTCATAGCTGTAAGGCCATCTGTGTTCGATACTATTACAGAATATTCTGTCGTTAATCTCGTATTCTGTGAATTTTCTGATTGAGAAAATTTTTTAAATGGTTCCGGACTATTTTCCCGACTTATTACATTGTTTTCCACTTCATTATCCATCATACTGTTTTCCTCTGTGGGCGAGTTCGCCATGTTAACAATTTCGTTATTCTCACTATTCATCATTTTTGCCTTTTTCATTGATCGCGTAATCATTTACAAAATATACAAAACTCGTCACTATATGAAAATTACACACAATGACACTTTATCATCAACAATATCATTCACACGAAATGTTTCCCTCAAACACGATTAACGAACAATTGAAATAATTGTACTAAATTGTCAAACGCGTATACAAGACAACAAAAAAAATAAATTTGGAAAAATACCATTAGAAGAATGACAATTACCAAATCTACACATGCAATATAGACTACAATTACTAAACTACAAACTACTACAACAATACTACTGTCTACTATTTTTACAATCAGAAGATTCCAAGGGACGATCCTGGCAAGGTCGCCACGTGCATGGGGGCTTAATTAAAAATATGAATGCAAATATTTTTAGTGGCTGTAGGCCCGATTATGCAAGTCTCGTAAACGGCTGGTTCTGACTAGTATTATTACGCAATCTGACTGCATGAAACAACAACAAAGAATGAAATGAAAATTTCAGTTAATACAATTAATTAATTAAGTCCCCAGCAACTATAAAATCTACGAAGCCAACAAAGCACAAGTGTAGCTGTTCTGTGTGTGGTAGTATGACTCAACGCACATCTGGCACGGTTCTTCTTCAACAAGACAAGAATTTTTAAATACCAATTATATTGACGTGATAAAAGAAAATTAGAAATACTATAGCTGCGTAAGGAAAGCAGAATTACACTCTAATACAAGAACACAAGCCAGATGCTTTGTTGACTGAACCTGTGATGATGCATTATTTGAGACACACAAATAATAAAAGAACATAGCGTTTTATTACCTTCATATATATTGACGAAATGCACTCTGATCATTACAATATCTCCATTAGAATAACATCTGCTATCTCTCCCATCAAATAACTGCATAAAACATGGAACAAACACTCCCTACTACCACATATCCACTCCGACTTTACGACAAGCAGTGTCCACCACAACTTCTCGGCAAGAACTGCCTGCCGCTACTTCTCAATAATCACTGCCAGTGGAGGCGGCGGAACAATACTCTCTGGCGCGATCTCTGGCGCTGTGGCTCAGTGTAGCCACCTTTCAAGGGTTAGAGGAGATGGATCGAGAGGGGGCGGAGGAGATGGACAAAGAGAGGGAGAAAGAGGAGATGCACTAATATGTGACTGACATGAACACATTCCCAGGTAACCCCATGTACTCAGCTAGTATGTCATTTATGTCACAGAGTGAATACTGTCCCAGCATTGCTCATTCCTTTCGCTTCCACCTTCCTCTTCTTTTCTTTTTTCTTTTTTTGCATTGCTGTATCTTTCACTTACACTTCTGCGGACTTTTCCCCTAGAATTCTCCCTTTTTTACAGACTGTCTAAAACACGTTTGATTATTTGTGTGCTATGGCCATGCCTCTTCATTAGTATACCACAGCTCCGATTTGCTGGAAACGTTACATTATCAAAAATACATCACCCTGATTAAAAGACTTTTACAAAGGATATTATACTGTTAAGTACAGTCACGTCTTTTGAAGATTATTTACAGCTTCCCGAGGAGTAGGCCAGGGCACCTCAGTGATGTTGAAACATTTTTCGCAAGATGTGGGTGTTTCCGAAAATTACTATTTCTAATAATTCAGTAGCTTTACTATACCCTGGGATTCCATACTACGTGCTGTTCAAGTAATGCGGTAATGACCTCAGGACGCTAATGATGACGAGTGGTCCGCCGCTCGTGGTCTCGCGGTAGCGTTCTCGCTTCCCGAGCACGGGGTCCCGGGTTCGATTCCCGGCGGGGTCAGGGATTTTCACCTGCCTCGAGATGACTGGGTGTTTGTGTTGTCCTCATCATTTTCATCATCATCCAGGAAAGTGGCGACATTGGACTGAGCAAAGGTTGGGAAATTGTACGGGCGCTGATAACCACGCAGTTGAGCGCCCCACAAACCAAACATCATCATCATCATCTAATGATGACGAGGATGATGCCAGTTTTTACATTCCACTGACCCCGATGTTCAGATACTTAATATGCATCACTTCTCAGCCACCTCATTAATGCTCGCATCACACGAGACTAAGACATCGATTAACAGGTAATATATTTTAAATGGCTGACGTGCAACAGCGTCATGCTTGTTAACTGCTACCATTGCGTCGGTATGTATTTTTTGTTATTACAATATGGCGCTACACACAGAGCGTTAGCTTGCAAGACAGTAAACAGAGCCAGACCAGGATCGAATCCGTGTGGAGCATTAACGACCTTGGCCGGTGCACTAGCCAGCCGGATACGGTTTTTAGGCAGTTTCTCACACCTTAGGTAATACGATACACAAAGAGTTAAAATACAATCCATACGGAACGAAGCTTACGCGATTCACAGACAGAAAGCGCACACTACTGCCCCTCCATAAGGTAATGGATGACTGTGACGACACAAAGGGCATCCGGCCGAAAACTTAAATAAGAGTAAATATTTCAGAACATAAGTACAACGGACCCTGTCTTTGACAAGATAAGGTTGAGCGAAAGAAGACGAAGAAGAACGGGGTAGTGTTACGTCCAACTCTCATAACGAGGTCGTACCATTTGTTACCGATAGCCGGTACTCCTAGAACTCAGCTTATTTTCGATCGAAAGTGTAGCACACCCTATCGTTCTTCTTGAGCCATTCATTTGTCGCCAAGATAAGGGAGCGTGATACTGTGTTGTCCGTCTTCTAAGAGTGCACTCCTCAAATTGGGCATGTATTGTCTTGCGTGCATTTCATTATTACTCTTCCCAAGATCTTCGTCCTCAAAGCCTGAGCGTTTGCATCCACAATGAGAGCATCTGGCTCTGCTTTCCTTCTTTCTCATTTGAGACAGAGAAGTGTGTGACCTCTTTTTAATGTTATGGTTGTAAGGGTGGCTTCGTGATTGACCACCGAGAGATTTATATCTCCAGGTGTTATCTTATTCCTAGTCTCAGTTTTTATGTTACATTGCAGGAGTAATTAAGTATCAATATCTTCTGAATTTTGTGAGAAATTTTAATTTATTAACGATACTTGTGTAGTGTAACGACGTATAGGTTTTGTTTAGGAATGACTTTCGTTTATAATATGACCATGTGCAGACTTCGTCACCTACGTCAGTTACAACCCACTTCAAAATGATTTATATTCTTTTTAAATTGTCACAGAATGGTTCTTGAACGAAACTGTAAAACATCAGTTGAGTCGTAAGCAAAGAATTTCGTCACTTGGGCCAATTGGTTTGCGTAAACTCTTGCAATTTTAGACGTCGTTTGTTTCTCCTCAGAACTTATATTGATACACGTTATCTTGATTTAATCAAAATTAGAACCACACATTAAATAAACTTTTGAGATTCGAAGTTGCGATGAACGCTGTCAAAATTCAATAATCTTGTCAAATATATTACGAATAAATTCACATAATTCTTCATAAATAATTCCTCAGAACACGTGTTTCAACTTTAGTAGCATACACTAATTTATTAGCTTCCTACATACGGTTGTGAACTTGACCGTTGACAAACTAAGACTTACATTTTCAATAAGATTAAGCTCTCTATGACGTCATTGTTATACAAAAAGAGTACAAAATTTCATTTTCAATTTTTAGAAGCACGACGCAACAACTCGGTTCCAGGATCTTCTGTTGCTCTTTGGCTGTCGACCCGCGACGTATAGTGGCCAGCAATTTCCTCTCTGGTCGCGGCAGCGAAGATGCTGTCTCCGTTCGTTGCGCCGCCCTCTCCGTACATGAAACATACAAAAAATACAAAAACTTTAGATAATTCACAGCTATTACAAAAATACATAAACAAAACTAAATTAAACTTATATTCACCTGCAAACTGGGCTGACACTGGTGGATGGGTGACGCTTCAATTTCGCGTCCCACTACACTTGGCACTTGATTCACGGCCTTGTCATTTTCTGCAAATAGTTACAAGTCATCCATGTAAAAAAAGATGACTAATTTTTGTCATGTAGCTTATAGCCCAAAGTGGGGAGAAGAGTTACGCAAATAAAAAATTAATAATTCAAGAATTCAGGAGATGACTTCCTTGGAAAAACTGTGGCGGAATATGAAATCTGTTTGCTTAACTCTGAACCGGAGACGATATGGCAATCCATTCAATGGCATTTTGCAAACTCGCCGAAGAAGAAGAAATTCAAAACTGCGTCTTCAGCGGCAAAAGTGATTGCTACTGTGTTTCTTGACTCAGAAGGCCTGTTCTTGCGGACACCACGATGGGTGGAACCACTATTAATTTTGACGGGTATTTGACAGTTTTTAACAAACTTATTGCTCGAACATGTCGTGCTTGACAAATCAGCAAAACACGATTTTTGCTGTTTCGTAACGTCGGGCAATGGCAGTGCAAAAACAGCCACCGAGATCAGAAAGCTTGGGTGGACAACAATAGAACACCCGCTTTACAGCCCTCATCTGTTACCGTGTGATTAGTACCTGTACGCCGGCCGCGGTGGTCTAGCGGTTCTGGCGCTGCAGTCCGGAGCCGCGGGACTGCTACGGTCGCAGGTTCGAATCCTGCCTCGGGCATGGGTGTGTGTGCTGTCCTTAGGTTAGTTAGGTTTAAGTAGTTCTAGGTTCTAGGGGACTTATGACCTAAGATGTTGAGTCCCATAGTGCTCAGAGCCATTTGAACCATTTAGTACCTGTACGGTAAACTGAAGGAATCCTTTCGGGCAACATGATTTAAAGTTGAAGACTAACTTCTGAAGGCAGCTAAAGAGTGGCTCAAACGTTCGAGTCCTGACTTCTGCCATGCAGGTATAAAGATCTTAGTTTCACAGTGGCGTAAGGCGATTGAAAGGGACAGAGAATATGTGGAAAAATCACATTTTGTCTCTTAAGAATGGACAGGGATTGCCTGCTGGTGTGACCGAGCGGTTCTAGTCGCTTCAGTCTGGAACTGGGCGACCGCTATGGTCGCAGGTTCGAAGCCTGCCTCGTGCATAGATGTGTGTGGTGTTCTTAGGTTAGTTAGGTTTAAGTAGTTTTAAGTTCTAGGGGACTGATGACCTCAGATGTTAAGACCCATAGTGCTCAGTGCCATTTGAACCATTTGGACAAGGATTAGACAAACATGGACACACACAGCGAGAAATGCTTGACTGAACATAAATGCAGATACCAGCCAAGCTTGCAGATTGCGCTGTTGTGTTTTATCACGTAAAATACCTGTGCAATTTTCGCAATACGTTAAAAGTGTTAGTCGTGGTGGGAACAGTATTCTATGAACTTTAGCTTGTATTATGTTGGAGCTTGGGCAAATTTTTGGTGCTCGTATGGTGGGTGCTTCTGTAACCAAGGTAGTAGAGAAAAAAGCACTCCGTCGGCAGGCCACAAGTGGCCCATCGGGACCATCCGACCGCCGTGTCATCCTCAGTTGTGGATGCGGATAGGAGGGGCGTGGGATCAGCACACCGCTCTCCCGGTCGTTACGGTGGTTTTCTTTGACCGGAGCCGCTACTATTCGGTCAAGTAACTCCTCAGTTGGCATCACGAGACTGAGTGCACCCCGAAATTGGCAACAGCGGATGGCGGCCTGGATAGTCATCCATCCAAGTGCCGGCCACAACCGACAGCGCTTAACTTCGGTGATCTCACGGGAACCGGTGTATCCAGTGCGGCAAGGCCGTTGCCCCAAGGTAGTAGAAGTGTTTGGTATTTCAACAGAGACGATATCGAAGGTTTGTATCACGTGCGAGAAAAGTGGAGAAAGATCATACACCAAGTCACAACGCGGACGAAAGCGTGTCTTGAGTGAACGTAACAGATGGTCATTGAAGACGATTGCGACGAAAATGAAAGAAGACGACAGCTGCAGAAGTCACTGCAAAGCGAAAAGTCGCACTCGCGAACCCTGTCAGAACTAAAACAAACCGAAAGGAGCTCCATAAGCATGGAATTGCAAGGCTCATCAATTATGTAAGTGCCCGTCACAGGAAAGTGCCAAAGCCATAAAACCTGAACTACACTCCTGGGAATGGAAAAAAGAACACATTGACACCGGTGTGTCAGACCCACCATACTTGCTCCAGACACTGCGAGAGGGCTGTACAAGCAATGATCACACGCACGGCACAGCGGACACACCAGGAACCGCGGTGTTGGCCGTCGAATGGCGCTAGCTGCGCAGCATTTGTGCACCGCCGCCGTCAGTGTCAGCCAGTTTGCCGTGGCATACGGAGCTCCATCGCAGTCTTTAACACTGGTAGCATGCCGCGACAGCGTGGACGTGAACCGTATGTGCAGTTGACGGACTTTGAGCGAGGGCGTATAGTGGGCATGCGGGAGGCCGGGTGGACGTACCGCCGAATTGCTCAACACGTGTGGCGTGAGGTCTCCACAGTACATCGATGTTGTCGCCAGTGGTCGGCGGAAGGTGCACGTGCCCGTCGACCTGGGACCGGACCGCAGCGACGCACGGATGCACGCCAAGACCGTAGGATCCTACGCAGTGCCGTAGGGGACCGCACCGCCACTTCCCAGCAAATTAGGGACACTGTTGCTCCTGGGGTATCGGCGAGGACCATTCGCAACCGTCTCCATGAAGCTGGGCTACGGTCCCGCACACCGTAAGGCCGTCTTCCGCTCACGCCCCAACATCGTGCAGCCCGCCTCCAGTGGTGTCGCAACAGGCGTGAATGGAGGGACGAATGGAGACGTGTCGTCTTCAGCGATGAGAGTCGCTTCTGCCTTGGTGCCAATGATGGTCGTATGCGTGTTTGGCGCCGTGCAGGTGAGCGCCACAATCAGGACTGCATACGACCGAGGCACACAGGGCCAACACCCGGCATCATGGTGTGGGGAGCGATCTCCTACACTGGCCGTACACCACTGGTGATCGTCGAGGGGACACTGAATAGTGCACGGTACATCCAAACCGTCATCGAACCCATCGTTCTACCATTCCTAGACCGGCAAGGGAACTTGCTGTTGCAACAGGACAATGCACGTCCGCATGTATCCCGTGCCACCCAACGTGCTCTAGAAGGTGTAAGTCAACTACCCTGGCCAGCAAGATCTCCGGATCTGTCCCCCATTGAGCATGTTTGGGACTGGATGAAGCGTCGTCTCACGCGGTCTGCACGTCCAGCACGAACGCTGGTCCAACTGAGGCGCCAGGTGGAAATGGCATGGCAAGCCGTTCCACAGGACTACATCCAGCATCTCTACGATCGTCTCCATGGGAGAATAGCAGCCTGCATTGCTGCGAAAGGTGGATATACATTGTACTAGTGCCGACATTGTGCATGCTCTGTTGCCTGTGTCTATGTGCCTGTGGTTCTGTCAGTGTGATCATGTGATGTATCTGACCCCAGGAATGTGTCAATAAAGTTTTCCCTTCCTGGGACAATGAATTCACGGTGTTCTTATTTCAATTTCCAGGAGTGTATGAAGCAACAGGAGAAAGCCATTTGGTCGGATGAGTCTCGTTGCACGCTGTTTCCCACTTTTGGTGGAGTTTACGTTTCGAAGAGTGAAACATGGCGGGTTTTCGGTGACGGTTTAGGCAGCCGTAGCTTGTTGTTTCTCGGAGGCCACAGGTACTGTGCAAAGTCGCATTACCACCAAGCATTATGTGACTATTCTGGCTGATCACGTCCATTTGGTACAGTATTTGTTATTCAGTGATGATGCTGTGTTTCAAGACGACAGGGCTTGCTTCGTGCAGGCCCGGTTTTTGTGAGCACAAGCATGAAGTCTCGCATTTCACCTCGCCATTTCATCAGAACACGATATTATTAAGTTTTTGTAGTCTACTTTGGAGAGAAGTGTGCAAGATCGCTATCAACTTTTTAATCGTTACCTGAAGTTACCAGAATTTTGCAGGAGGAATGGTATAAGATTTCCTTTAAAACCGTGTAGTAGCTGTATCTATCCATTCAGAGACAACTGGAAGATCTCTTGAAATCCAGTTATTTTCCTACACCGTATTAGGCATGGTGAAGTGTTGTGCTTGTGGTGTTGACATACTGTTGTCCACACATGTATGAACGAACTGTAAAAAACATCAAAAGTATCGAAAGTACTGTAAATTGCATGTTTGAAAAAAAAAAAAAGAAACGTTCTGAATATCTTAGTACATTGCGTGAACAGATTAGTGCATATACACTAAAACTCCTGAGAAACTGGTATAGGCGTGGGTATCAAAATACAGAGATATACAACCTGCAAATTACGGTGCTGCGATCGGCACTGCCTATATGAGACAACAAGTGTCTGGCGCAGTTGTTAGATCTGTTACTGCTGCTACAATAGCAGGTCATCAAGATTTAAGTGACTTTGAACATGGTGTTTTAGTTGGCGCACGAGCGATGGACACAGCATCTCCGAGGTAGCGATGACGTGGGGATTTTCCCGTACGACCATTTTACAAGTATACCGTGAATATCAGGAATTCGGTAAAAGATCAAATCTCCGACATCACTGCGACCGGAAAAAGATCCTGCAGGAATGGGACCAACGACGACTGAAGAGAATCCTTCAACGTGACAGAAGTGCAACCCTTCCGCAGACTGCTGCTGGTTTCAATGCTGGGCCATCAACAAGTCTCAGTGTGCGAACCATTCAACTAAACAACATCTATATGGGCTTTCAGAGCCGAAGGCCCACTCGTGTACCCTCAGACGAGTCTCGTTTCAAACTGTATGAGCGGATGGGCGTTTACCTGTATGCATGCAACCTCATGAATCCATGGACACTGCATGTCAGCATGGGATTGTCCAGGCTGGTGTAGGCTCAGTAGTGGTGTGGGCGTGTGCAGTTGGAGTGACATGGGACCCCTGATGCGTCTAGATACTACTCAGGTGACATATTCGTAAGCATCCTGTCTGATCACCTGCGTCTATTTGTGTCCATTGTGCATTCCGACAGACTTGGAAAATTCCAGCAGGACAATGCGACACACCACACGTCCAGTATTGCTACACAATGGTTCCAGGAACATTCTTCTGAGTTTAAACACTTTCGCTGGCCACCAAACTCCCCAGAAGTGAACATTCTTGAGTATATTTGGGATGCCTTGCAACGTGCCTTCAGAAGAGACTTCCACCCCTCGTACTCTTACGGATTTATGGACACCCTGCAGGATTTGTCGTGTTAATTCCTTCCAGAACTCCTTCAGACAAGAGTCGAGTCTAAGCCACGTCGTGTTGTGGCACTTCTGCATGCTCACGGGGGCCCTATACGACATTAGATAAGTGTACCAGTTTGTTTGGCTCTTCAGTAAAAAAAGACGAATTATAATGTATTTACTCATAAGAGAATAATGGCAGTAGAAAGGAAGATATGAGATTGGAAATTTAAAATAATTTCAGAATTGTTTATAAGGGTAAAAGATAGCAATACATTCTTCAGAGACTATAGAGTGCCGTCTAATCGTGCTCAAACAGAAAGAAATTTAAATGTTCTGTGAGCTGTGTAGTGACAACACTGAGCATAATGCATTTGCATGAATTTCTGTGTGAGTGACAGGAGTCCCTTCCTTTATAAGACAGGTAGGAGCGGGGATAAGAATTAGAACACACGACTTATTACACCATTTGAGAATGACGGCAACTACGATATCGCGACATTTGAAAGCAAGCTGTCCTGGCGATGAAACTATTTCAACCTCCTGTCCGCAGAACTAGTCCATCCTATTGCTCATGAAACTAGTCTCTTAACTGCCACTTTTAAACTCCCTCCTTGCTGCTAACCGCCACATTATTCTTTCACTGGGAAATTCATTCCACCTAAAGAGCTGCAGAGCTCGAGTACTTCAATCGCCCGAATACATGCTTATACGTGGCAAGGCCGTTATCACTGGGGAGTATACATGTATGATTTGGCGTACAAAGTATCTCTGACTGCAGTAGCACTGACCAACATCCACATTACTGGGAAAACTTTGAAAGGGGTGAAGGAAATTGCGCAGATTGCAGTTAGAGCGCAGCGGAGCCAACGCCACACAGACATGTCATTAAGCTCTTGCCCGTTATTAAAGGAGCCCCTAGGGATCCTATCTGCGTTGCAGCACATTAATCTCTGTGCCCATTTTTCTGCGCGGTACGTAGTGTAGTGTACTCGGATAGGGCGGTGTTTCCGGCAGTTTTCTTTCGTTCTGGCTGGCTACCGGTTCTGCGCCTCGCGAATCGCTTGCGGTCCTAATTACACCCTGGTGGCAGTCTCTCGTTTTTCTGCCAGTTTCCCCGTCGCTGCCTCCGACAGCTACCGGGTCTTCAGCTTTCTGATTGCCTCTCCCGAGCACAGGCAACAGAGGATTCTGGGGAAAGTCTTTGGCGGGAATGTAAACTTCCTAAAAAATCTCGATAAGATGGTGTAAATGATCCATTTTACTCACTTCTTTAACCATTTGATGGTTAAAATAACCTATCCAACTTAATATATCAGTATGCACATTTTGGGAACAATAGTCAGTAAGACTGCCCAATTTATTAAGTAGTTACAAGTCCACCATGAGTTACGGCGTGGCAAAAATTCATACCAAAGAATCAGAAGCGCAGAATCATACATAGAAGTTTCACTGGTAAGCTTGAAAATATTCTGCAAGAAATTATCGGTATCGTCTTCTGTTAGTAAACATATGTCCTTAGGAGGAAGACATATCCCAAAGGGCTTCACGACCAACTTTAAACTATGCATATAAATCTACACTACTGGCCATTAAAATTACTACACCAAGAAGAAATGAAGATGATAAACGGGTATTCATTGGACAAATATATTATACTAGAACTGACATGTGGTTACATTTTCACGCAGTTTGGGTGCTTAGATCACGAGAAATCAATACCCAGAACAACCACCTCTGGCCGTAATAACGGCCTTGATACGCCTGGGCATTGAGTCAAACAGAGCTTGGATGGCGTGTACAGGTACAGCTGCCCAGCTTCAACACGATACCACAGTTCATCAAGAGTAGTGACTGACGTATTGTGGCGAGCCAGTTACTCGGCCACCATTGACCAGACGTTTTCAGTTGGTGAGAGATATGGAAAATGTGCCGACCAGGGCAGCAGTCGAACATTTTCTGTATCCAGAAAGGCCCGTACAGGACCTGCAACACGCGGTCGTGCATTATCCTGCTGAAATGTAGGGTTTCGCAGGCATCGAATGAAGGGTAAAGCCACGGGTCGTAACACATCTGAAATGTAACGTCTATTGTGCAAAGTTCCGTCAATGCGAACAAGAGGTGACCGAGACGTGTAACGAATGGTATCCCATACCATCACACCGGGTGATATGCCAGTATGGCGATGACGAAAACACGCCTCCAATATGCGTTCACCGCAATGTCGCCAAACACGGATGCGACCATCATGATGCTGTAAACAGAACCTGGATTCATCCGAAAAAATGACGTCTTGCCATTCATGCACCCAGGTTCGTCGTTGAGTACACCATCACAAGCGCTCCTGTCTGTGATGCAGCGTCAAGAGTAACCGCGGCCATGGTCTCCGAGTTGATAGTCGATGCTGTTGCAATCGCGATAGGCTACAATCCGACCTTTATAAAAGTTGGAAACGTGATGTTACGCATTTCGCCTCCTTATACGAGGTATCACAACAACGTTTCACCAGGCAACGCCGGTCAACTGCTGTTTGTGTATGAGAAATCGATTGGAAACTTTCCTCTTGTCAGCACGTTGTAGTTGTCGCCACCGGTGCCAACCTTGTGTGCATGCTCTAAGAAGCTAATCATTTGCATACACAGCATCTTCTTCCTGTCGGTTAAGTTTCGCGTCTGTAGCACGTTATCTTCGTGGTGTAGCAATTTCAATGGCCAGTAGTGTATATTTGTAGCCACTTCAGTATCAGAATAGGTTTCGCGACTTTCATAAAATGATTCTTCAGGGACAGGCAAAAAGTCTACGCTATCTGCTGAATCTGTACTTGACGTTGCACCCACACGTCCACGTGGCACTGTGTTACCCAGACTGCCATCAGTTGCTGTAGCAGTGTTTCAAACGGCAGAAATGATAGCTACATCATCTGCATCAGAGTCTCCTCCGAATTCCGAATCTTCTGCGTGCTCTTATGTAACGTCTTCCCCTCAATTCAATACAGTGAAACGTCCCCTTTGAACAATTTTACATGTGAAACGTCCACTTAGAACAATTATACAAGACTGTGCTTAACCTGGCACACAATAATTTTAGCGCAACGCAATCTGACTATCAAAATTCCCTGCAAAAGAATGGCCCTGACAAACATTAAACTACACCTTTCAGAAATCACTTACCTCACAAAAATCTTCGTTACTGGAACTACGGCAATACGGCGAGCGCCACTACTGCCAGCTAAATAAAAGATTCAAACTACTGAAGGCACTAACTACTGATAGGGATAGTTAGCAAATGAAAGATATTAATAGAGAACAAACACTGTATTTACCTTAATAGTCATCAATAGTCATAATATATACAGCAGCTCATGACATAAATTTTTACAAATTTCAAACTCCGCCATCTCTGTCCTCACATCCACCACTGCTGGCGGCTCCCCTCCAACTGCCCAGCGCTACGCGCTGTTCGCATCCAGCTATAGCAGTTCATGACAACAATGGCAGACAACAATTCAAACTAGCCACATACTGCACACAGCACAGCCAGTGATTTTCATATAGAGAGCGCTACGTAACGTTGCCAATAAAAAACATAAACAGCAAACTTACATAAAGAAAACATAAACAGCCTACTTACATAGCCCCCATGCTCCCCACAAAAAATTTTACAAATGTTTTTGGCCAGTGGCCAATAATGATTTGATAAAATTTTTCATAATTACACTAACAAAGATATCCAATGCACACACTTATTGATACAATGTTGGTCAAAAGCTAAAATTTTCTCACAGTCAATAAAGACAGTCCTGATCATTCATCATAAGAGTAAACCTGCAGTTTGTTTGCTCAAAGTCTGAGCAGTAAAATACAATGCACACGGAAGTAGTGGATTTCCATGCAGTCTTGAAGAAGTAGTATTGTCCTTCCAACGGTAAGACAGTGCTGACTCTTGACATGCTGACAGGTAATGGGCCACAACAGAGCAAACCCACAGCAGAGTCATTCGACATTTTGAAGAAGATTGGTAGGTAGGTCATCACAGAGTAGACCTACTGTAGTCCTGGTAGAGATTGTGGTAATGGTGGGCCACCAGAGGTGCAGACCCACTGCAGTCCTTGTAGAAAGTGTGGTATTGGTGGGTCATCAAAGATGCAGACCCACTGTAGTCCTTGTAGAGATGGCCAGCAGCCATCTGTTGCGACTGTGCAGGTGCACAATCACCATTGAAGAGTCTTGCGGATAATAGAGCAAGTCCATAACCACCACTTGTGCACTCACAAAGTTTTTGGAATTGTCCTTAGAACGAGCAATGCTGTTATCCAGTCCCTTGCTGAATTATTAACACACGTGCAAACACTATCAGTCCCTACTTCTCACATATTGTCCATATACTATGGACAGAAATGTGTGCAGTGAAATGGAACTTCCAAGTTACTTGATTAGATGAACTGGTGTCAATCACAATATTATAACATAAGAATACAATTACAAAGGTACAAAATACATCATTAAAAACATAATAATACAGATAATATTTGTAGTAACAGGGGCTTTACAAAAGAATAGAAATAAACATATACATCAGTGTTACAGGAATGATGACATGAGTACAAAAATAAAAGATCAGAATCACTTTTGAAACGTCAACTTCACACATGAGCATTAAAACAAAATAAATAATGTCTAAACATCTTTACAAGGTAAATAACAGAGTATTAGAAAAATTCTACAACATAGCTGTCATCAGCTAAACACATAAGGACAGGAAAAACACAAATACACAAGGGTACACAAACACATAGTGGGATAACACAAAAGGAAAGGACAACACACAATTACATATTGGGAAAAAGCAGCAAAGAGGAAAGGACAGGGTTTGTTTTACTGCAGTATTTTGCTTGGAGATCTCCCTTCATTCCATAGATTGTTCGTCTTATTTCAACCTTTGCTTCCACCAAAAAAAATTCTATCTAAGCATGCTTTCTGTATTTATATGTTCACACATTGCTTACCTCATCATTTATTTCCAAGAAAATCCTACCTATACCTCGTTCCTGTATTCTATTCATATTTCTTTCAAAATAATTATTTCTGATTGTACAATACTCATTGGGGCCCAAATCTCTCTTCGCAATGCATTCTTTACCTATTCTCCATAGTCAGTTTCTTATATAGTCTACCCCCTCTTAAGCTAACTTAAATCTACTGAGCTCAGATATATATACCAAGGGACGAGGCAATGCAGCATCACAACAAATCAACACAAACAGAAATGACAAAAAATGCAAATTGGCAAAGCTAGCAGCATAAATTAGCAAAAGTCAAATTCAATAACACTATGCCTTGCAAACAGCAGCAACTTATACCTAAACATGACATAGCGCAAGCAGAAAAAATATTACAGTAAAAACAACAATGCAGACAAGGGAAATGCATATTCACATCTTAATGTCTATGTAATTAAAGTGGTCATCTTAATGTCTATGTAATTAAAGTGGTGCACCATAACAACTTATTGTAAAAAAAAATATTACCATGTACCTGAAAAGAAAATTAAGTGTTACTGTTACGAGTTACTTCTTATTGTTCTTTCCTTTCCAAGTGCTCCTTTTTTAAAGAATGTGGATTACAAAATTATCATTTAATAGATCTGTTGACAGAAAGAGTTCACATTAGCAAATGCATCTCATTTTATAAAAGCAATGCTGCAACACAGCTGGAAACCAGACATCAAATGAAATAAGCAATTACACAAACCAAAGCATAAAAATGTCATTCAGTAGTCATGTGACATTTCATTTCATAAGTTAATTGCTCTCAACTCTCGTACAAAGACTCTTGTCATAATCAGGTGTGCAGATGTAAAAATATTTCTTGTCATTTTGTTAGGCATTTCAGTAAATATCATAAATTTTTAAGTAACGAGGGTGTCGCATTAGCGATGAAAGGCACATCCTAATGGTTTATTCTCCAGGTGTTTGACACAGCTGTGTGCCCACAACGCATTACAAAAATCATATGTTTTCAAGTAACGAGCGTGTCGCATTAGCGATGAAAGGCACATCCTAATGGCTTTCTTTTCTACCTGAGCGTCTGAAAAGGCTTGTTCTCCAGGTGTCTGACACACCTGGGTGCCCACGTCGCATTATGTGCAGGTGGTCACTTAACTTTCTTACGGAAATATTTACGACAGCAGTTTCCGCTACAGTGACAGTCTCATATAAAAACATTTCATAGGTCAAGAATTTTATTGACATAAACATACCTCAACAGCATAATACACATCGTCGTCGTAAAAATAATATCATAACACCTCAGTCAAATGTCAAAAACGTCGTAGCTTCCTCCAATGATTTCAAAACCTAAAGAAAATTCTCTGCTCATTTCAGTAGTGTCATCTACCTCAAACGTACTTTAAAAATCATGATCTCATACCAAATACATCATTCAAAGCTCTCATAGTATCACAATGGTTCTGAAAAAATATGAACAGTTCACAAAGTATAGACAAAGTACAATTTCTTAAGTGTGAAGTAATCCAACTCTGTAATTGCGTAAACATGTGTCACTGACGTAGAAAAAAAATGTTTGTTTCTCTGTTAAATGATCAGATAGCTGTGTAATTTATGTGTTAGAGAAATATGGTACCGATGTGTTAAATTGTATAAGCAAATACCATATTAGCTAGGGCTCCTTGTGCTTGCCAAACACATGGTACACAAAGTAAGCGTGTACCCCCCTGAGGTTTATTGTAATTGTATCCTCAGGTATAATAGCTTACAGCAATGGAATGAAATGTATCACGAAAAACTTTCTTTGTAATTCAAAAATCTCTAAAAATAAATGTTTTAAGTACAAAATTAATCATTCAAATACGTGTCCTGTAGCGCTAAATATGCGTCTTGCTGTAAGATAATCTCTGGGAAGTGTCGTAGTTATTGTCCTCCGAAAGCTAAGTTCTGCAGAAGTCAATGTACTTACCTCATGATAAACAAAAGTGAAATGCTTTGCGTATAGATATCATACTTATTACGCTTATTGCCGTGATGAAGAAAGTACTGTGCTGTAACGTATTGTTGTCCTACGGAAAAGGCTGTCTCCTTGTAGCAATAGCACAAAAGTTACTACTAAAACATGTTTTACTTTACAGAAGAATTCAGAAAAAACTGTGCAGATATAAAACAGATACACCGCAAAAGCAACATTGTAAATTGTCATGCATTAGCAGCGTCGTGATAAAATCGTGTAGCTGTCACATAAACTAACCACTGTGTCATCTGGCATTTCACAGAAAGCACCTCAAATCCAGAATCCACTCGTAAGCAAACCAAAATGTTGCATGTTAACAGTTTCTTAAGTCTGACAAATTGTACAAGTAGCGTGAAGTGAAAATTGCAAAGACTAAGTTAAAAAGCAGATTATCTGTCAATAAATGGTTTTACATGAGAAATGTGGTGTAAACCTTTACTCTTCCTAGTACGCAGAGTTTCAACTTGAATGCAATTATCATGCGGTATTCGTCCGTAAAGAATACTGGAATTTTGCTCAAGGTTAGCGTCAATGTTATTTTTCTCGGAGCCAGCCGGCGCACGCAGCTGCCTGCGGTGCGAGTCATTGTCTGTTTCTTTGTTGGCGCGCGCCGTTACTGGGATTAGGAGGCCTAACTTCCACAAATTCGCCTTGCCGAGAGGGCCCAGCTCTGTTAGAAACCCGCCAGTTCTGATGCAATTCAGGTCTGTCGTTACGATCATATCGTCTGTCGTCATGTCGGTAGTTTACATAGTTTCTTTCTTGTCTGTTACGTGGTGGAGAATTTCTGCCTTGAATCGTAACTACGCGCTGGACCATTGCGTCTAAAGTTATTCTGTCTCCCTTGATAATAGTTATTTTGGTTCCCATATTGTCTGTTTCTCTGATTGTCTCTGTGATAGTCATTACTGCGGAGAGGTGATCTTTCCCTGTAATTATTACTACTCTGCCAACGGTTGTCATACGGGTGGTGTCTGTTTTGGTCACGATTTGCGTTGTAAGAATAGACTTGTCGTGTCCAGTTATTATTTCTGTCGTCACGGAATTGTGACGGATGTGCCCTGTAGTGATTGTTTTCCCGTTTTCGCATCCCGCGACTGTCTGTGTCAATTTCCAGTTCTTGTAACAGTCCCTGAAAAGCTTCAATGTCGTCTTTGCAACGTCCTGCTAAAATAATATGTCTCAAATGTTCAGGCAGTTTGATTAAGCAAATGCGGATGAGTTCTGAGGGGCTGTATGGGTTTGACAGGTACTGATTCTTGTGCAACATGTCTTCAAAATATTTGACAAGACTGGAAAATTCAGATTGTTCAAAGTGTTTCATCATCATGATGCTATGTTTTACGCGATCTTGTGTAGCTTGTGACCAATATGCTGAGAGGAACGCATGGTAAAATTCTCCTTCACTGTGGCAATCGTGAATGACCGATCGCATTCTTACAGCTGGTTCATTCTCCAAGTAGCCACACATAAATTCTAATCTGTGTTCTAATGACCAGTTGGGAGGAAAACAATGAGAGAATTGATGGAGCCACGCTTGTGGATGAATGTCGTTGCCAGAATTCTTAAATGTTTTGAATTTACGTGTAGTAATGAACAGCTTATAGTCAAAATCATCGTGTCGGCGAGTCACATATCGGTCATTGTTACGTCGTGTCGGCGGTTCCATCTCAAAATTCGGTGCACCTTGCCAATTTCTTTCATAATTACCGAAATGCTCTGTGTTATTATATTGTGGCTTTTCCGTATTTCTATGTCCCTCTTCCAGTATTGGGGCGCGAGTGTCCTCTGAAATACGTAATTCTTGTATCACCTGCGTCAACTGATCTTGTACTTCCCGGATTTCTCTTTTATACTGTGTATTAATTTGATTTTGATTTTGTTTGAATTTTCTTATTTGTTCATAGTCTTCTGTGTCAGTGAAGGCTACGGGTCTTGTGTCATTCAGATCATCATCTACCTTTGTAGATAAGTTAGTGACCTGATCCGAAAGTTCAGCTACTTTCTCCGATAGTGAACACATTTCCTCAGTGTGTTTTTCTGAACCAAGTTTCAGAGTGTCCATTTGTGTTGAAATCGAATCTACTGTGTTCTTTAAGTTTTCCTGAGTTTTTGCCAGTTGCGTAACCGAATCGGTAGATGCAACTGAGTCAATTTTAGCCCACAAGGTCTCATGATTTTCATGAACAATGGTTTGCAGTTCTTTTATGGCTGCTTCGTGATTCTGTAATACATTCTCATGACGCGAAAAAATAGGTTGGAAATGCTCACAAATTTGTGTTTTTACGTCATTACAGACTTTCTGACATTTCGATTCTATTTTATGTAACTCAGTAGTTAAATCTTCACGTGTTTGTTCAAGCATATGTTCCACTGAGTCTAACTTTTGAAGCTTTTGTTCCATTGTGTCTAACTTTTGAAGCTTTTGCTGTGTTTGTCTCTGATTTTGTTCCATTGTGTCTAACTTTTTAAGATTTTGTTCCATTGTGTCTAACTTTTGAAGATTTTGTCCCATCTGTCTCTGATTTTGTTCCATTTGTTGCATTAATTGCAATAATAATGTATTAGTGTCTGGAATCTGTTTCTCTATGCTTTTTGGCAGTGCATTTTCACCGGCAGCATTCACATTTTGACAAGCAGAAAATGTGTCTTGACTCATTTGAGAAACCGGTGAGGACGCAAAACCTGAATCTACAGTATTTGCAAAATTGTGTCCTATCATTTCGGATTCCTGAGGCGAGCTGTTGCCGACCGATCGATCGATAATGCTTCCCTGTTCACTACCTATTTGACTGTCTACGCCATTGTTTGACGCCCGCTCCATTTCCCTATGCACAGTTACCAAATTACTACTTTGAACATTAGTTAACTCATTACACAGTGGCGCTAACACATTGCTTTCGTCTTCACTGTCGTTTCTTAGTTTACTTTGGAGCCGAGTGTTACGTTTTTCACACGCCATTATTGAGACAATATTTCACACGATAACACACAAAAGCACAACTTGAATAGCAAAAACAAGAGAACACATTAACATAGCACTGAAAATAATATCTAGTTAATTGCAGCTGCGAAATACTTGGTGCAAATCTACATGCATGCCACAACTGTTTTACTGTGCAACAATGAGAGACTGCAACTACCCAGGAGATTCTCTCTACAATTACGCACTAGCAATAAACAAAAGCTACACTAAATACACAAACTACAAGAAAAAATCAGAAGATTCCAGTGAGGTATCCTAGGCTAAGGGTCGACATATGAAACGTCCCCTTTGAACAATTTTACATGTGAAACGTCCACTTAGAACAATTATACAAGACTGTGCTTAACCTGGCACACAATAATTTTAGCGCAACGCAATCTGACTATCAAAATTCCCTGCAAAAGAATGGCCCTGACAAACATTAAACTACACCTTTCAGAAATCACTTACCTCACAAAAATCTTCGTTACTGGAACTACGGCAATACGGCGAGCGCCACTACTGCCAGCTAAATAAAAGATTCAAACTACTGAAGGCACTAACTACTGATAGGGATAGTTAGCAAATGAAAGATATTAATAGAGAACAAACACTGTATTTACCTTAATAGTCATCAATAGTCATAATATATACAGCAGCTCATGACATAAATTTTTACAAATTTCAAACTCCGCCATCTCTGTCCTCACATCCACCACTGCTGGCGGCTCCCCTCCAACTGCCCAGCGCTACGCGCTGTTCGCATCCAGCTATAGCAGTTCATGACAACAATGGCAGACAACAATTCAAACTAGCCACATACTGCACACAGCACAGCCAGTGATTTTCATATAGAGAGCGCTACGTAACGTTGCCAATAAAAAACATAAACAGCAAACTTACATAAAGAAAACATAAACAGCCTACTTACAACAGGACCTGTTAGATATTCGTTGCAGTGGAATTATGCCGCCTCCACCATGACAGTCTAATAAATCAAACAGAAATATGCACGAATGCCATTATGATCCCTCTAACTATAGAAACCAAATGAATAAATAACATGCCTGCTCCCGTATGTGCATAAGTTCATAAGTTGTTTTCGTCATGTATATTTTCAGTAACCATCTTACATATGCAGTCACAGCGGAAATACACTACTGGCCATTAAAATTGCTACACCACGAAGATGACGTGCTACAGACGAGAAATTTAACCGCCAGGAAGAAGATACTGTGATATGCAAAAGATTAGCTTTTCAGAGGATTCACACAAGGTTGGCGCCGGTGGTGACACCTACAACGTGCTGGCATGAGGAAAGCTTCCAACCGATTTCTCATACACAAACAGCAGTTGATCGGCGTTACCTGGTGAAACGTTGTTGTGATACCTTGTGTAAGGAGGAGAAATGCGTACCATCACTGTTCCCATTTCGATAAAGGTCGTATTGTAGCCTATGGCAATTGCGGTTTATCGTATCGCGACATTTCTGCTCGAGTTGGTCGTGATCCAATGACTGTTGGCAGAATATGGAATCGGTGGGTTCAGGAGGGTAATACGGAACGCCGTACTGGATCCCAACGACCTCGTATCACTAGCAGTCGAGATGACAGGCATCTTATCCGCATGGCTGTAACGGATCGTGCAGCCGCGTCTCGATCCCTGACTCAACAGACGGGGACGTTTGCAAGACAACAACCATCTGCACGAACAGTTCGATGACGTTTGCAGCAGCATGGACTATCAGCTCTGAGACCATGGCTGCGGTTACCCTTGACGCTGCATCAGACAGGAGCGCCTGCGATGGTGTACTCAACGACGAACCTGGTTGCACGAATGGCAAAACGCCATTTTTTCGGATGAATCCAGGTTCTGTTTACAACATCATTATGGTCGCATCCGTGTTTGGCGACATTGCAGTGAACTCACATTGGAAACGTGTTTTCGTCATCGCCATACTGGCGTATCAACCGGCGTGAAGGTATGGGGTGCCATTGGTTACACGTCTCGGTCACCTCTTGTTCGCATTGACGGCATTCTGAACAGCGGTCGTTACATTTCAAATGTGTTATGACCAGTGGCTCTATTCTTCATTCGATCCCTGCGAAATCCTACATTTCAGCAGGATAATGGACGGCCTGCATGTTGCAGGTCCTGTGCGGGCCTTTTTGGATACAGAAAATGTTCCACTGCTGCCCTGGCCAATACATTCTCCAGATCTCTCACCAATTGAAGACGTCTGGTCAATGGTAGCCGAGCAACTGGCTCGTCACAATACACCAGTCACTACTCTTGATGAATTGTGGTATCGTGGTGAAGCTACATGGGCAGCTGTACCTGCACACGCCATCCAAGCTCTGTTTGACTCAATGCCCAGGCGTATCAAGGCCGTTATTAGGGCCTGGTTGTTCTGGGTTTTGATTTCTCAGGATCTATGCACCTAAATTACGTAAATGTAACCACATGTCAGTTCTAGTATAATATATTTGTCCAATGAATACCCGTTTACCATCTGCATTTCTTCCTGGTGTAGCAATTTTAATGGCCAGTTGTGTAATTTCAAATGGTTCAAATGGCTCTGAGCACTATGGGACTCAACTGCTGTGGTCATCAGTCCCCTAGAACTTAGAACTAATTAAACCTAACTAACCTAAGGACATCACACACATCCATGCCCGAGGCAGGATTCGAACCTGCGACCGTAGCAGCAGCGCGGCTCCGGACTGTAGCGCCTAGAACCGCACGACCACCGCGGCCGGCTGTGTAATTTATATCATATCAGTAGCTAACACTGGCGAGATAATTTATAAGACAATATTATCTACAATGTTCGTTCTTGATTGCAAACAGTTTTTCGCAGTATATAATCAACAAAATTGGATGTTACCAGGAACTGAATTCGCGACAATATATTTGTTTCGATAAACGGCGCGGAAGAAAACTAGCTGTAAAGATGCTTTCACAAGATTTCCATAGTAATTTTATAGCTTATAATGTAGGAAATGTTACTGTGAATTACACTTTCCACCAATATCAGAAGAATTCAGAAGCGTAATTGCACAGGCGGAAAATTCCAGCTGAACACAAAAACCAACTGAAGACTAGTGCCTCAAAGGCCGTCGATAACTAGACAAGCAATTAACTAAATTGTTCGCTGATGTCTGAAACCTTCCAACATCGAAACATAGAAATGGTATTCATACCTGTCAGAGAAACTATTGTGTATCTATTAATACCAATAAAGTCGACTGTTTGTAATAAATAAGCTAATAAACAGTTTTTTAAGGCCAGTGGTGTGTATATATCTACTAGCGACAGTTAGTGTTAAGCTGAGGCCGAAGGACCATTGCGGATACATAGTCAATTCCCAGGTTGAGACGTTTTATTCTCTGTTACTGTATTTCTTTTACAATCGAATAAGTTTCCATCAGCATCTCAGGAAAGTTTTTGTTAAAGGCACGTGTAAGGATGTGCTATAGGTAGCCGCTCCTCATTAATTATCAGATTGCAGTTGCAGTGCTACATACGCTGGTATATGGCAGATTCAGTGTGAGAACAAACGCTGCAACCGTCACGTGCTGGCGTGGTGATCCGATCGCAATAGACACCAAACTAAATGTTTTGTAATTTATACTATAACCGAAGCAGCTTACATGAAATCAATGACTATTTCAGAGAAAATCTCTTCATTAATTAAAAGCGCCACAGTAATAATAATGATAATAGTGAGAGTATGGCATTGGTGGCCGGGAGATCCCTCGCGGGGCGGTTCGGCCGCCGCTACACAAGTTCTTTAACGCCACTACGGCGACTTGCGAGTGAATGAGGATGAAATGATGATGAAAGACACACAGTACGCAGTCATCTCGAGGCAGAGAAAATCCCTGACCCCGCCGGGAGTCGAACCCGGGACCCCGTGCGCGGGAAGCGAGAGCGCTACCGCAAAACCACTAGCCGCGGACAGCGCTATAGTGATTCAGTAATATCAGAATTTCCGAGTTAACGGAAACAAACGGGGGTCTTACTGTGCATGGATCACTCACAAACGCACACGAGTATTTTCGAAAATCACTCTGAAGTCGCAACGACTGTACTGTTTTACGAGATGAACAGCAAGTCGTTGCTGACACACTGTGTCTACCAGTTTCAGGCAAATTGATAAAATTCTAATTATCGTACTACAAAAATATATGGAATTGGCATAAATGAAAAGGGAACACCGAAGGATCTTATAGAAACGAGGATAAAAACACTATGTGATCAAAAGTATACGGACACCTGGCTGAAAATTACTTACAAGTTCATGGCGCCCTTCATCGGTAATGCTGGAATTCAATGTGGTGTTGGCCCACCCTTAGCCTTGATGACAGCTTCCACTCTCGCAGGAGTGTGTTCAATCAGGTGCTGGAAGGTTTCTTGGGGTATGGCAACCCATTTTTCATGGAGTGCTGCACTGAGGAGAGGCATCGGCGTCGGTTGGTGAGGCCTCGCACGAAGTCGGAGTTCCAAACATCCCCAAGATGTTCTATAGGATTCAGGTCAGGACACTGGGCAGGCCAGTCCATTTCAGGGATGTTATTGTCGTGTAACCACTCCGCCACAGGCCGTGTATTATGAGCAGGTGCTCGACCGTGCTGAAAGATGCAATCGCCATCCCCGAATTGCTCTTCAACACTGGGAAGCAAGAAGGTGCTTAAAACATCAATGTAGGCCTGTGCTTTAATAGTGCCACGTAATAGAACAAGAGTGCAAGCCCTCTCCAAGAAAAACACGACCTCACCATAACACCATCACCTCCGAATTTCACTGTTGGCAGTATACACGGTGGCAGATGAAATTCATCGGGCATTCGCCATACCCACACCCTGCTACCGGATCGCCTCAATATGTACCGTGATTCGTCACTCCATACAACGTTTTAACACTGTTCAATGGTCCAATGTTTACGCTCCTTACACCAAGCGAGGCGTCGTTTGGCATTTACCGGCGTGATGTGTGGCTTATAAGCAGCCGCTCGACCATGAAATCCAAGTTTTCTCACCTCCTGCCTAACTGTCATAGTACTTGCAGTGCATCCTGATGCAGTTTGGAATTCCTGTGTGATGGTCTGGAGAGATGTCTGCCCTATTACACATTACCACCCTCTTCAACGGTCTCTGTCAGGCAACACGAGGTAGCACTGTACGCTTTTGTGCTGTGCGTGTCCCTTCACGTTTCCACTTCAGTATCATTTCGGAAACAGTGGACCTAGGGCTGTTTAGGAGTGTGGAAATCTCGCGTAAGAAGTATGACACAAGTGACACCCAATCAGCTGACCACGTTCGAAGTCCGTGAGTTCCGCGGAGCGCCTCATTCTGCTCTCTCACGATGTCTAATGCCTACTGAGGTCGCTGATATGGGGTGCCTGGCACTAGGTGGCAGCACAATGCACCTAATATGAAAAACGTGTGTTTTTGGGGGTGTCCGGATACTTTTGATCACATATTGTACCATCAATCACGGGAGTATTAGACTTAAAGGAGTCACAGGGGTACTTAAAAACCCCAAAGAAGCCTGTTCATTGTAAAACTTATTTAGAAAATCCATCCAGTACAATGCTAAGACAGTTATTCCGAATAATGGCGCTCATTGGAAACTTACAGCTTGCAACCATTGTTGTAGGCGATATTCAAAAAAGAACTCGATGTGCTGCCTTCGCATGTCAAAAATGACACTGCAGCTTTCAGAGGTATTTAAATATGGAAGACAGCCAACGTGCCTCTCCTGTGTTGAACGAAAATCTTGTTTTTTTTTTTTTTTCCTTTATTGAATTTCAGTTCCCCCCCCCCCCCCCCGAAGGGGGCCGGCTGGCAGCAGCTTAGTATGCCGCTCGTCAGCCTTCAGACTTCCTTAGAAAGATGAAAAGAATAAATAATAAAAACAGGCAATAAAATCGGAGACTTAAAGAGTAACATGGCGAAAAGAAATCGTGGAACTTAAAACAAAGAACAGAGGGATGATGACGCTAAGGAAATACATACAAAGCAGACAGGTAAAACAATAGACAGACAATTAAAAAAACACGGTGACAGTCTGGTTTCTGTTCGCAAAAGACATAAAATTCACACCCAGCGACAGCATGGTTTCTGTTCGCAACACGAGAAAGATGAACAACACTGAACAGTCATTGTAACACTGCACTAAAAAGTTGGCAAATGTGACATACCACAGCCGAGAGCAGGTGGGGGGAAACTGGACAGATGATGGGAAAATAAAAAAAGGGGGGGGGGAGCCGGGAAAGGAGCTGATGGAGGATGAGGACCCATAAGAGGGGTGGGGGGCGCTGGGCAGACGCGACAGGGAGTGGGGTAGGTAGAGGAGGGGAATACAAAAGGACTCAGGGGGGGGGGGGGAAGAAGGGAGGTAGGGAGAGGTTTAGTGGCGAGAAAACAGGAAGGAAGGGGGGAAGAGGGAGCCCAGGGAACGGACAGAGGAAAGGAGGGGGAGTGAGGATCGATAGGAGGGATAAATGGAGGGAGAGAAGGCATCATCCGGGAGGGGGAGTTGATGGAAGCCACCTTGGGAAAGGAGATGTAGCGTGTAGAGATGGAGGGTAGGGGGGACACAACGGTGAAGACGTGGCAGGGGGCGGGGTGGGAGAGGAGAGGAGCAACCAGGGGGTGAGGGGATTCAAGACAGCGGGAGGTGTAGAGGATGTGGATATGCTTCGAGGAATAGGAGCAGATGGGGGAAAGGAATGAGACCATAGAGGATCTGTGTGGGGGATGGGAGGCGTATACGGAAGGCGAGGCGGAGTGCATGACGCTCAAGGATCTGGAGGGACTTATAGAATTTGGGGGGGGGGGCAGATATCCAGGCAGGACTGGCATAACAGAGGATGGGACGGATTAAGGATTTGTAGGTGTGGAGGATGGTAGAGGGGTGCAACCCCCATCTCTGGCAAGGAGAGGATTTTGAGGAGTCGGAGGCGGTTGTGGGCTTTGGATTGGATGGAGTGGAGATGGGGGATCCAGGTGAGGTGACGGTCAATGGTGAGGCCAAGGTAAGTGAGGGTGGGGGTGAGGCGAACAGGACAGGCACAGACAGTAAGGGAGAAATCCAGGAGCCAGAAGGAGCGAGTGGTACAACCTACGATGATTGCCTGGGTCTTGGAAGGGTTGAGTTTCAGGAGCCACTGGTTACACCATGCAGCAAAAAGGTCAAGGTGATTCTGGAGAAGGCGTTGGGACCGTTGGATGGTAGGAGTGAGGGCGAGGAATGCGGTGCCATCAGCATATAGCAAGAGGTGTACTGCAGGGGGGGGGGGGGGGTTGGGGCATATCTGCCGTGTACAGGAGTTAGAGGAGAGGGGAGAGGACAGAGCCCTGGGGCAAAATCTTGGTAGTTGTTAGGCCCTCGCATTTCTCGTCTTTCACAATCAACATTTCAGTCCCACTGCTGTTATGTTGCTCCAATGTCACCTTAACTTACCTGAGCACGAACGGAGAATCATTCATTCATTCACACACAATGTTCCATAAATTCCGCGTTAAAGAAAAGCCTCCAGGGTTGTGGAATGAGGGAGGTCATACATTAACAATCAGAACAAACCACCGATGGTTACTTGTGTGAAGTACACGAAAAACAAATTAGTTCTATATTGTGGCGGCAGAGGGCGCCGGAAGTACAGAGCTACTGGGGGTATGGCTCAGCGCACGCGCAACATTGGGTCTACCAGATCCCGTGCGACCATTACTGGTATCAAACGGATACTTACCATACTGTTATCAATCTCGATACGCCGTTTTGTGGTATCGATACCTGATACCACATCCCTCCTTCCCCCAATCTCCTCGTTGTCGTTGTCGTGTGGTGTAGATGAGCAAATGAGATCTGGGGGGGGGGGGGGTTGGGGAGAGGAAAGGGCTGGATACAGGTGGCAAGGAGGCGGGAGGCGAAACTGAGGCTGATTCCGAGCTCCCGTCCGAGCCCTGGCATACGCACTGAGCCTTCCAGGGATCACCGGCCTGAAAACCGGGCAGAGGGAGCGCGCATTCACATCCAGGGGCGAAGCGGCAAACAAAGACGGAGGCATCTGGATGACTGCAGAGAGAACCGAGGTGGCACGTGTAACAGCCGCCGGGAAGCAGGGCCCATCCCATGTACACAAAAGTATCACGAGGTGTGCTACAGGGTGGCGAGACAACTGTCGTCTTTGGAAAGTCAGCTGTTACCTGAAGATAACATAATAAGCGAAAACCGAAAACAAGGTTGAAATAAACAAAAATCAGCATAAATGAAAAGGGAACACCGAAGGATGGTATAGAAACGAGGGTAAGAACACTATGTGATCAAAAGTATCCGGACACCTGGCTGAAAATGACTTAAAAGTTCATGGCGCCCTCCATCGGTAATGCTGAAATTCAATATGGTGTTGGCCCACCCTTAGCCTTGATGACAGCGTCCTTATTATTCAACCTTAAATATGCAATTGTTCTACCAAAAGTAACGAAATAATGCATAAATTATATTCTCCATTAGTCTATGCTCCGTCTCTATACATTCCTTAACGCCACCAGGTGACATTCAGACTCGCGGTGGGCCGTGGTCGTAATGTGTGTGTGTGTGTGTGTGTGTGTGTGTGTGTGTGTGGTGAACGATCAAATATGCATGACGAAAACCGACCAGAAGGTCTGTTTGTCATTACAGATAATTTCTTCTTAAAGAAGTTGGAAGCGAAGCGGTTAATAGAAACTAACTGAATCACGCTAGCTGGAGAAGTAAAAGAACAAAATAAAAAACTACACCGTCATGCATTACATCGAGATCTCAGACATAAAGTAGCACAAAGAATAATGTTCATATTAGTTTCCGTGGCGGAAACACGGTGAGCGACATTTTACGTCACAAATCTCGGGAAAAGCCGCCTTTCAACAAACGTGGAATTAACAAAATAAATTGCGCAGATTGGGATAAATTTTACAATGGACAAACACGGAGAAATTTAAACACACGGTTTAAACAACACGTCAGACCGATTGGAGGAAATCCGTTCACGTTTAGCACGCAGACTATAGAAAGTAGCCACTCGGCAAGAGACATAAACAAAACATGTAATTTTTTTCACGAGAAATAAAGAGGAGAGCCATGGATATCTTAAAGAAATTTGAGACATACGAGCATATCGTAAAGCAGCCAGTACAAATGTTAAATTAGCAGACAGACTTGCGAACAAAAGACTTTTTGACAATTTCAATCGAAAAAATGGCTCTGAGCACTATGGTCATCAGTCCCCTAGAACTTAGAACTACTTAAACCTAATTAACCTAAGGACATCACAAACATCCATGCTCGAGGCAAGTTTCGAACCAGCGACCGTAGCGATCGCGCGGTTCCAGACTGTACAATTGCAATCGAGTTTCACGTGCTATGTGATTTACTTAACAAGAGTGAGTGATCTTTTACCCCATGAAATCTGGGTGGTGGTTGCAGAGGAGTATCATATCTCTGCACGGATATGGTTTTGTAATTTTGCTAATGGCGAAAATGATTAATTTTAACGCACTGTTTTAGGAAAACGAACACCTGAGACCACTTCAGAGACAAATATTACCAGAATGACGCATCGTGTAGTTCTGTACGGTAATAACTAACGTAAATCATTTTAGTATCTGGCAGTATTGCAAACAATTTTAACAGTATTGTGAATAATTTTAGAAGTTCATAGAGCGATGTGAGATGGAACTGTGATTAAATGTAAGGATTGTTGTACTACCCTGGCGAGAGACGGTAATGTTATGTTACCTTATGACGTGTGTAATGACAACAAGCGTAGAGGCTGTATTCAGCAGCAGCATGTAAAACTGAGCCCAGCTATTTAAAAAAGACGTGATAAGGCCACGTTGTATCATTTCAGCAATAAAGAAAGTTTGATTATGCCTATAATTGTGACAAGTATTCTCGAAGTCCATTATGTAAGAAGTTTGATAAGAATTAATGAAACGTACACAAGACTCTGATCACGTGACTGCAGCTCCCTCTGGCGATAAATTTGTCTTTGAAAAATAACAGATCTGAGCATACTCTTTGATTGACGCATGTTTCCCACGATTTGTAACAGTTATGTGTATGTATAGGTGCAGAAATGTACACGGTACGCTGATAAATGAATGTGCAAGGACTAATAAGCTACCTGTTAGCAAGGGTTTACTTACGTGACGTGTTTTGAAACTTGCGCTTGTAAGATGACTGGTATGTGCGAGACTCTATTTGTAACATTCGACATGCGTATGTGTGGAATATGTCTGCCCTCATACAACACGAAACATAGTTCTTAAATGTGACACACACTTCACCAATATCTTGCAAGTAATTTAAACAGTTGTAGTACCCAAGCGTAATGTTGCCCTCTAATGTTTCTTACCTATTTCTCTGGTATCATATTGCAAACAACTGAAAATGGCTTAAGGCCGAAAGTGGATGGACACGTAACCGTAAACCACAGCTTTCCAAATTGAATGTCCCGATATACCTAGGTATAGAATAGTGGCGCGAAGAGCGACGCGTGACTAGTAAATTCAGAATGTAAAACAAATGAAAAATTTGCAATAAAATAATGTAAAACACACTTCTCGTCATTCAGCGTAACCAAGCATCACGTATTTAACGAGTGACTGATATGTTGACTTTCACTATTTTCTGCATGTAACTTCCACTTAAGGCACTAGATGCCTCTATTCTGCTACTGTACATGGTGTTGTCTATCGGTCCATTTCTTCACGAGCTTCTCCAGCAGCGATAGTGGGAGATTGCACATTTTTCCTTCATCTTGTTCCTTTGTTTCGTTAGTAACAAGAACGTCATTACTTCGCTCTTTTCAATGTGATATAATTTTCAGAAGTTATAAGTGGATAAATTTATTGTCAGAAAGAGAACTTTACGGTTTATGAATTATCAGATGCAGAGCGACAGCCAAGCGAAGTGCAAATAACAGAAGAAAAATCAAAATAGTACTTCACAAATATCTGTTTCTTCTGCTCCAGCATTCAACTGCAAGAACACAAAAGTGGGGCAGCATAATGAATAACATCTAAAAATGACGTTCACGTGGTGTCCTACGTCAGAGTGTGTGACATGATGGGAAAAACCTTCCAGTACAAGCATGATACCGAATAAATTGCTACACTATATATTAAAAAAAGCACAAATATTTACAAAGAAAAAGTTACGAATACTTCAAAAAAATTCTAAGACAGAAGAATCAGCAGAGTTCTTTGCTTACTAAGAAATTTAAGACATATGATAATGCTGAAGAAACTAGTCATCTTAGAGCTGAATTTATTGCAAAAAAAAAGTTACCACATGTAAATGCAGAGAAAGTCATCATTCTATCTTGCCATAATATAGTGAACACAATGTTTGGCGCTGAGTATGAACGTATGAGAAGAAAACTCCCTTGGTTGATAACGCAATTGGAGGACGTATTCAAGATATGTCTGAAAACATTGAACATTCTGTTAAAACTCGAGATGGTGAAACAAATTTAACGCTTGAAATTCCGCGGTATGAATCTTCTGATGTAAGTGACCTAGCACAGCTCGTTTCTTTCAATCGTTTCATTGACCCAGGAAACGTAGACGAACAGTATCTCTGTTGCAAGAATATTGTCTTAATTACCAAAGACAAAGACATTTTTGAAGTAGTAAATGGATACATGGACACAATGAATACGTAGTGGAAGAAGTGTGTCGGCGTATGCACAGATAATGTTCCTTCAATAGTGGGGTCAGTAAAACGATTCATCACACTGGTGAAACAACGAAACGAAGCCTTGATTATTACGCGCCGCTTTCTACATACAGAAACGCTCGTATCGAAAATAATTAGAAAGAATTTGAAATCAGTTTTGGACATGGGTGTTAAAATGATAAACTGCACTAAGAGCAGGCCTCTCAACTGAAGACTTTTCGCTTAAATATGTGGCGAGCTAGGAAAACAGAACTGTAACCCCCTTCTTCATACAAAAGTCCGCTCACTAGCAAGAGGGAGAATACTTCGTCGTGTGTATGAGCTTGAGGATGCAACACTGCAGTCATTTGATCAAGAAATAAAACCAAGTTTGTGGATGCATTAAAAGCGAGCTCTGAAGCAAAAAACTAGCTTTTCTTTCTGATTTATATGAAATACTTAACAAGACGAATGTTAGTCTAGAAGGTAGGACTGCAAATTTCATTACCTTTACAGACAAAATTGCAGCCTTAAGAAATAAGGTCAACGTGTGGTTGAGAAAAACAAAGGAAAAAAATTGAAATCATTATATTGACATCTAAAAATGCAGTTAGTAACCAATACAACCACTGACCCAAGGTCATTTAGTGCAGTTGAATGGGAGGTTGCTTGGATAGTTCCCAACACTAGGTATGAATCAGTACGACTGGATAAAAAAATCCTTGTGCGCTTTCCAGTATTTGTATATATCAAGCTGATGAAGAGGAAGACCTGGCAGACCTGAAGAGCAACCGCACTTTAGAACTTTACTATCAAGAATCAGATTACGTGACTTCAGAAATTCTATTCAGCGAGACTACTCTCACCTACGTTTTGCTGCCGTTTCCTACAGAATATTCGTATGAAAGTGCATTTTTCATTATGACTAATATCAAAACAGTTAAACGTGGGGGTTTCACAAAGTTATGTGATGAAATGCATGCGAATTTGTCTTAGACCAGAGCTTATATAATGTCCGCCGCTTGTGGTCTCGCGGTAGCGTTCTCGCTTCCCGAGCACGGTGTACCGGGTTCGATTCCCGGCGGGGTCAGGGATTTTCACCTGCCTCGAGATGACTGGGTGTTTGTGTTGTCCTCATCATTTCATCATCATCCAGCAAAGTGGCGAAATTGGACTGCGCAAAGGTTGGGAAATTGTACGGGCGCTGATAACCACGCAGTAGAGCGCCCCACAAACCAAACATCATCATCATCATCAGCTTATATAATACTGATTTCTAATGCTCCTCAGGCCCAGGTGAGTCACTGAATTCATAATAAAATTGAAAATTTTTGTATATGAGAAAAGGTGATTGAAGTATAATGATATTGTAGTTAGAAATGAAACAAGAATAATTATATTTATTTGAAGCATCATTTGTTACAATAGAATCTCTGTTATTAATATTAGTGAATAGGTGTATCATGAGACTGTATGTATTAGAGCGGTGCTGCCGTTAGGAAAAGTTGGAAAGCTCTGCTATAGAGAAATAACTCATTTATTTTCCAAACATTTTTAAATTCGTAAAATTATGTCCGTATGTCTTGGCAGTTGCAAAATTTGCGTTCCGCGGCTTCCGCAGCAACGGAAGGGGCAACATTATATAACATAGAGGCTGACGAAAACATATGTCATCAAATTGTTACTGGTGATGAGATATGGGTATCTCATTTCATAAGAGAGACCACCCGAATGACACTATCCTTCATCACCCAAAATAACCACGAATATTCAAAGAAACTCTGTTAGTACCAAAAAACATGGCGATAGTATTTTGGGATCGCTGTGCTGTTCTAATTTTCACGCCAAAATGCACTACATGCAACGTAGATCTATTATGAGGTACAATATGAAAACTTCGACAAGCAATCCAAAAATCGTAGCTGTCGAATGATTTCTCGCGGTATTGTGCTTCTTCGCAACAAGTCATTCTCTCACATTGCTGCAACAATGAGAGCAATCGGAGACTTGCTGCATCAGTTTAGATGGAAGCTTTGTGATTATTCACCCTGCAGTAGGGTTTTTTAATTTCTCCTGAATCTCAAAGAACTTTTGAGCGGGGAACACTTTGGATTGATGATGGGGTGAAGAATGTAGTGAAGTGCTGGGTAAATTGTTTGGTTGACTATGCCACGAGAATTCTAAATCTCATGAAGAGACATTTCAAATATTCAAATCACCGAATCGATTTTGTAGAAAGATAAGATACGTTTCAATTATATAAGTGACATGTTTTTTAATAAAATATATATCTCGAATTTTTTGAAACCAGACGGTCGTTTTACCATTATTATCTGTAAATCATTGTTTTATATATATATATATATATATATATATATATATATATATATATATATATATATATATATATATATATATCCACCTTCGAGAATTGTATACGCAATTGATTTCGTCATAGTTTGCACAAAGTAAGCGATGCCATCATATACATAGGTTTATATACAGTGCATACCTACATGATAAAATAGTTATGGTAACAATATATTAATGTATATGGGATGTATGCAACACATATAATAACCATCAAAGATAAATGCATGGAACAGTATACTGTCAGAGCATACGTACATTAAAAATCAAAGTACAGTACTAGAAAATCAACAAAAAGATAACATACTAAAGAATTAACAATACGAGATACAGCGTCTTTAATAATAAAAGATCACATATTTTTAAAATATGGTATGCAGGAATTTCTCACTCGAGAGCTACCTTAATCTCTCTTCTCTGCCAAATTAAAGCATTAGTTTCTCCCGCGTATTTGCCCCATAACAGTAATCCCTGGAAGGGGTTGTGGAAAAGCGGGTATTAAGAATTAAACATGTACATAAGTCCTAAGTTTTGCTAGCAGATAGGTGACTCGAGCTAATGTAGTATATGAATTTTTGTATGATTTTTGGTTCAAGGTGCACACAATTAAGTTTAGTTAGTTACGTAGTCACTTAAAATTAGCAAATTGAGATGTGCTGACAAGCCTTATCTTTCTCATAAATTCTCATCACTAGCTTCACTAGAAACACAAGGGGACTTCAAAAAGTAAGTTTCACGTTATTACGGCAAGCAAATAGTTTTTTTTAAATACTGCACTACAATTCATAGTGTCTCTGACACAGGGCACTATTTTTCAAGTGTCTGTAAACAACGGTCGGAACGTTCTGCCAATCCTTCAATTATTCCTCGACCATAGCAATCCGCTCTTTGGTCAAGGAGCCATTCGAGAACCACTGCGTGAAAGTCCTCATCGGTGGGAAGTCTGTTCCCCACAGATATTCTTCAAGATCGCCGAAAACATGCTAACCGCTTGGTACAAGATTTGCAGATCCTGATAATCGTCACCTACGCCGGTGTGATCTTTGTCAAATTGTTGGCATTGTTTCAGTATGGTTGTACGTAGCACTGCGTTTGAACCAAATGCCGCCAGAATTGCACAGTGAATCCATGTGCAACTTATATGTTTTGCCCGCAAGCATCGTACTGTCTCAGGAACTGCAGCGTTTCCAGTTGCAGCACCCTATCACTCCCACACTGTGATGAATATTTCATCTGTACAGCAGGAGAACTGGATCTGAAGTTTACCCTGAACGACTTCAGATACCATGTGCAAGATTTTCATATTGTATTGCTCTATGTTTACGCTGGAACTTACAATTTTTGATAATTCGAGAGAAACGTACGAAAGTGACTTTCGAATGCGCTATTCTTCAATAACTTGAAAACTGTGTCCTCCAACGAAAACGTATCCCAATAAAAAATTTAAGTAAATCTAATATCCCACGAAAAGGTGCTGTTTATTTTCTCTGTTGGACCAATAGTTTGTTCGTAGCGAGCGAAATAAAATGAAACACTCGTGCGTGGTTTTTGGAGGTATTGTGGGTTGTATGAAACCCATACGTAGGAGCAACTAAATTACCCAGTATACTCCCTTCTGAAAGTGAGTCTCTCTTGTTGCGCAGTGGTGTTGGCTTGGAATGACATGTGTAACTGGCTTTCACGCTGCCCTCCAATAATAAATTGGTGATCCCTTATGCCTCAAAACATATCCTACCAACCGGTCCCTTCTTCTTGTCAAGTTGTGCAACAAACTCCTCTTCTCCCCAACTCTATTCACTACTTCCTCATTAGTTATGTGATCTACCCATCTAATCTTCAGCATTCTTCTGTAGCACCACATTTCGAAAGCTTCTATTCTCTTCTTGTCCAAACTATTTATCGTCCATGTTTCACTTCGATACATGGCTACACTCTATACAAATACTTTCAGAAACGACTGCCTGACACTTAAATCTATACTCGATGTTAACAAATTTCTCTTCTTCAGAAACGCTTTCCTTGCCACTGCCAGTCTACATTTAATATCCTCTCTACTTCGACCATCGTCAGTTATTTTGCTCCCCAAATAGCAAAACTCCTTTACTACTTTAAGTGTCTCATTTCGTAATCTAATTCCCTCAGCATCACCCGACTTAATTCGACTACATTCCATTACCCTCGTTTTGATTTTGTTGATATTCATCTTATACTCTCCTTTCAAGACACTGTCCATTCCGTTCAACTGCTCTTCCAAGTCCTTTGCTGTCTCTGACACAATTACAATGTCATCGGCGAACCTCAAAGTTTTTATTTCTTCTCCATGGATTTTAATTCCAACTCCGAATTTTTTCTTTTGTTTCCATTACTGCTTGCTCAATATACAGATTGAATAACATTGGAGAGAGGCTACAACCCTGTCTCACTCCATTCCCAACCACTGCTTCCCTTTCATGCCCCTCCACTCTTATAACTGCCATCTGTACAAATTGTAAATAGCCATCCGCTCCCTGTATTTTACCCCTGCCACCTTTTGAATTTGAAAGTAGGCGTCTTGATGTTGTCAGGTCAACCGCTCACTTGCTAAGCCTTGCATCACCGTTCGTCCAGCCACATAATGAGCCTCCTATGTAATCGTTTAGCATCGGGTAAAACAGAAGTTGGGGCACGGTGTAGCACTCTGGACGGCTCAAGCCGGTAATTAAATTTTGGTTGCTCGTTCCTAGAAAGACGCACAGTTATTACTCGGCTGTATGTGGCTTGGAGCATCACTACAAACACAGATCTTCTCTTCTCGCATACTGCCAGTAACTTACGAGGCTACTACCGTGGTCGTTATGTAGCCGCGAAACTCCATTGGGTAATTAGGACATTAGTGCAGGTTTCATCGGTAGAGGCAGAGATGATTTATGGATCAGGGAAGGGGTTTGGAAGGAGAGAACGTCTGCAAAGTTTGGAACGTGCTGGAGGATTCCGGGAGGTGGGCGCCGGCGCAACCTGCCGGCAGCTGCGCCGCCCACGGCGCGCCGTAATTGTGCCCTTTAATTAACATTTGCATGTTAATTACGACGGCCCTTCTCTCTGTGGGCTGCCGCCGCGTGCTAGAGGTGTGTCGACGTGTTGGGCAGCGGCCATTGGGGGGGGGGGGGGGTGGAGGGGGGGCAACATTTTCCCCACCACCACCGACCGACTCTCCTGCTGTACGTGGCAAGGAAATCAGAGGTTAGAGCGCCTAATGACCGTCATGACACTGCGGTGAAACGCTGATTTGTGGTCGAGAGATGTTTCAGTTGCTCCTCCCCTCCACGGCACTGTGCTACCATGAAAAGGAAAGTTAGTAATGCAGTCATCTATTCGAAGGTTGGTTTCGTCACCAGAGTCTCAAGTAGGTTTTTTCCTGATGTAAGTAGTCATAAACGAAGCATATGGAGAAACATCGGAATAGAACCCAGTTCCATGAAACAAATGAAGAGCTGCTTTTCTTGTTGGCTATGAACTATACAATTACATTGATTTATTGCCACACAGAGCTTCCTCTGTCATAGCTCAATATCAGAAGAGATGTGGGCACACTGAACTTACAACACAGACGGAAAAATATCGCAACACCAAGAGGGTTCAAATGGTTCAAATGGCTCTGAGCACTATGGGACTTAACATCTATGGTCATCAGTCCCCTAGAACTTGGAACTACTTAAACCTAACAAACCTAAGGACATCACACAACACCCAGTCATCACGAGGCCGAGAAAATCCCTGACCCCGCCGGGACTCGAACCCGGGAACCCGGGCGTGGGAAGCGAAAACGCTACCGCACGATCAAGAAGGAGTTGTGCGACATAAAAGGAAGCTCGTAGGCCTGTTTCTACATCTGAAAGATGACGACTACTCAAATTTAGCGCTACTCGCGTAATACTGGCGCTCATGGCGCCAATATGAGGATACAAATCAAGTCTGCGTTAAATACACGTTGTAACGATCGTGAGCATTCGTTACATTTGAAATTTGACGTGATTAGTTGATGTTAGTCAAGAATGCCTTTAAGGCGACAAAGTCGCCATTATCAGCACGTCACTGAGTTAGAACGAGGTCGTGTAACAGGGCTACGAGAAGCTGAATGTTTCTTCTGTGACATAATAGAAAAACTTGACAGGAATGTAATCACTGAACATGATTGATGACAGAGGTGCTCACGGGAACGTACAGTAGCAAGAAGACCGACCTCCGGACGGCCGCGTTTGAATACTGGAAGGGAAGACCATCGAGTTCGGAGTATGGCTCTGGATCATCGTACTGCATCTGCAGCAGCAATATGAATAGCGATTACAACCACAGTGACATGACGAACCGTTACAAATCGGTTAGTTCAAGGACACCTCGGAGCCAGACGCCCTGTAACACGCATCCCACTGACCCAATGCCACTGCTATCTGGGACTTCAGTTTTTTGGACAACATGGTTGTGGAGAGAAGCAGCGATTAGTATGATTAATCAATAATTCAAGAACAGTCTAAATCGCATTTACTATTGTTATAATACCGCCAACCGGTTTCAACCCGACGTAGGGGTGATCTGAGCAGTTACACCATTGGTCGACTGCTGGTGGTGTAAACGCCCAGAAGATGACCTCTACGTCGGGTTGAACCCGGTTGGCGGTATTATAACAATAATTAATGCAATTAAGACTGTTCTTGAATTATTGGTACTTAAGTGGTGTCAAGCGAGAGCTCATTGGGGGGCAGGGTGGGGGTCTGTTGTGTTTTCTGAGGAAAACTGGTTCTCCCTCGGTGCCAGTGATGGCCGTGTTTTGGTTAGAAGGAGGCCAGTTAAGGGCCGGCAACCGACCTGTGTACAAGACACACTGAACCCGACCTGTCGTTATAGTCCGGGGTGACAGTAGAAACACCCTCGTAGTTATTCCGCAGATCATAACTGCAAATTTGTTCCTCAGTTTGGTGATTAGACCCGTTGTTCTGCCATCAATCGATAACAGGGAGTGTTTTCCAACAGGTTAACTCTCGCCTACGTGCCGCTGTTGCAACCTAAGATGCTCTACGGTTACCGATCTGTCTCCGGTCGAGCACATATGGTGTACCATCGGTCGACAGATCGAGCGTCATCCACAGGCAGCATTTACCCTCCCTGTGCTGACCGACCAAGTGCTCCAGGCACGGAACTTCAGCCCACAAACTGACAACCAGCACTTGAGCAAGACAGTGCACAGTTCTTGCATTCAACGACCTGCCAGTTACACCTGTAATTAATGTACCGGAATTGCACATTTGCAATGGTTTATCTCGTGCTTACATTAACCTGTGATCTTGCCGTGTTAATCAGTTAAATATGTTACCTAGACAAATGTCTTCCCGAAATTTCATTACTCAACATTAATTATTTTAGGGTCTGAGATTTTTTTTTTCGTCAGTGTGTTTACGCCACAAACAGCTGTACGTTTTAAAGAGGCAGTGTTTCTTGTCAATGTCAGCGACTTCGTGCCGTGTTCCATTCACTCACAGCTTGAGGGAGAAAATCGTCTGCGTGAGATATCGAATAAAGGCAGCAGAACAGATGCACAGTCGACATTTTACCAAAGGTGTTTCGTGGGAGTGGTGTCACCCTTATCTCGAAGACCTCCATTTAAGTTTCCCGGACAACTATAAGGGTTACTCAAATGAAAACTAGGCATATGCAAAAAAGTAAGTAAAAAAATTGATTATTATTTCAAAAGTATTCGCAATAACTCTTAATACATTTATCCCAATGTGAGACGACACGGTCAATACCTGCATGGAAAAACGGTTGTAACTCCCCACGGTACCATGATCACATACAGGTGAGCAGCTCTTTGAACGAATAAAATCGACGGCCATGATTGTTTTCTACCAGAAATATGGGGAGAGATCGGGACTGTATGGAGGATGTGCGTGAGGCCACAGGTTGCCAAAGTTGTTTCCACTACTCTGCAGAATTTTCGCTTGGAATCCCTTAGACATCCTCCATACAGTACTGACTTCTTCCCATGTGATTTCCATATTTTTGGGGTCCTGAAGAAAGACAATTGAGGCCGTTAATTTGATTCGGACGAACGGTTGGACACCTAGGTGCAATCGTGGTTCCCATGCAAAGGTAAACTTTTTCCCATGAAGGCGATCACCATCTTGTCTCGCAGTGGGACAGGATAAATCCGGGAGAGATGGCACATACTTTCCGAATCGCTTATGTGCAATCCCACGGTGCACTTCTACTAAAACCTTTTTACACAACACACCAGTTAAATTAATTTGATTTTTTCCATGTAACATTTATTTGACCACGGAAACGTCTTTAAGTAGCGGCGTCAATCCCTTATGCTGTGACTGATACGCACATCCTAAAAAATCGCAAAACTCTCCTCTTTTTAAGTCAAAACCTATATTGCGGGAAGTATCCCAATTTGTAGTGGAGAGGCGCAGCACCTTACAAATTCATGACCTTGATAGTCAAGGTGACCATACGAGACTCAAAACACGCCCGACCGTAGTTACCGTGAATAGAACTACTCAAACATTTGGACATATTTAATTATTTAGCTTAGACTAAGAACTAATCGTGACGCTGAGAAGTTTTTGGAGGGATATTTATAGACTTACCTCAGTTATCCCTTCAGAGCTTATGGAAAACTTACTTGATCGAAACGTGAACACTTTCATTACGGCTTGGTGTCCACCGAGCAACTGTAGTGCTGATACGACCTCACTAGGTCTTTTTTTTTTCCGAAACAACGAGGGGTGCGCAGTCTATACCGCTGGCGGCATCTCTCCCGGATTTACCCTAAATATGTTAACAATTACGGTGATTACTCTTGAAATAATAAATAGCTGCTTGCTTTCTTACCGTGTGTTTCTTATTCATATGATCGCCTCTTATATTTTCATATTGGTTATACTAACGTGTCACGAAGTCTCGTGTTCTTTCGATGTCTGCTATGAAATCTCGTGAGTAAGGGCTCCCAATCCTGCTTCATAACTCTACAGTTGGTGGCAATATCGTCCTATGTGTGGTTTCCATTACAGATGTACCGCAATTTCCTCAAATTCTCTTCGAACAAGTAAATATTTTCCATTCGCCTTCCGTCCTCCTGATTTAATGTGTTCGACTCATTTCATAAGTTACTATTGTTCCTAAATAAAAGCCGGCCGCTGTGGCCGAGCGGTTCCTAGGCACTTCAGTCTGGAACCGCGCGACCGCTACGTACGCAGGTTCAAATCCTGCCTCGGTCGTGGATGTTTGTGATGTCCTTAGGTTAGTTAGGTTTAAGTAGTTCTACGTTCTAGGGGACTGATGACCTCAGATGTTCAGTCCCATAGTGCTCAGAGCCATTTGAGCCATTTTGAATCCTAAATTAAAAAAAACTTTGTGACTGGCTCAAGATATTCGTCACTAATTATGAGCCGGCACAGAATCATGTTACCTCTCTTTGTTACTTGGACATTGCGAGAATCTTGTATTTATCCTTGTTTAGAGAGACCTGGGATACACTACGTCCAGCGGAAATTTTATTTTATCCCTTATGCATTTTCTTACAGCCTTCCAAAGATGATACCCTTCTGTAGACGACAACCTCGTCACTGAATAATCTGACAGTGCTGCTGCCACTGTTTGACATGACGTGTCCATGTATTGAGAGCAATAGCGATCGAATTGCTCTTATTTGGGACACATGCTATGTTACATTCGTTTCTGCTGCAAATTATCAGTCCAGTATAACGAACAGGGCTCTATTAATTAAGAAGTCATCAATCCAGTCACAATCCAGAATTCTCAGTCGAGAATGTGCTACAGTCACGTACGCCTTGCAGAAACCTAGGGAGATTCAATCTCTTTAGTCATCCGTATCTACTATTTGTAAGATATTCCGTATGAATAAATGGAGATGCATTTCGCACGAGTGATTTTTTTCTTATACTTAAAAGACTTTAAGCTCGGTTCACAGACATCAATTTCTTAACTCACTACGGTGCAATTCTCAAAACAGTCGAAAAACGAACCTTTGAAGATCAGATTTCAGAGCGCTATTCAATATAAATATTCGTAGTTAGCTTCGAGTGTAGTAATCCTGAAGCCAAGGGTTCAAACTTCGTTAGTAGCCACCTTTCTTTTACTTAATTTACAAATATCGAATCATAATTTTTAAATGAATTGATTTTTTGTTTTTAATTACAGGATCTACTAAAAAAATTTAATATTAACATGAGAACATCTTTGTGTTACCTGCAAAAAGTATATATCCATTAATAGTAGTAGCGTCGAGTACTCTGCCGGATATGCACGATATTTCGACAGGTGATTCATTCTCTTCATCATGTGCTATGTGCTTCATCATGTACAATACGATGAAGATGACAAGTCTGGTTGTCGAAATATCGTCCAAGAGCGACGCTGATATTCGGCAGACTACCGGACAGCTCAAGACGTTAACAGATAGCCAGAAAAGTCTGAAGAATTACATGAACAACACTAGAAGTAACTGAGTATTTTATTTTTTGTTTGATGTTTGACATATTGTACCAAATATTAATCTACTGCGAATACTCGCCTTTACTACATCTACATCCACGCTCCACAACCCACATTACGGTGTGTGCCGGAGAGTACTTTGTGTAACACTCTCGCATCTCCTTTTCCTCTTCCAGTCGCGAATGATTCGCGGGAAGAACAATTGCTAGTAAGGGTCCGTCTGATTTTACCGTCATAGTCTTTTCGCGAAATATACCTGGAAGGTAGCAATACATTGGTTGACTGTTCTAAGCACGTACGCTTTAGGAACTTTAACAGAAATGCACACACTGATGTAGACTGCCTCCGTTGCAGAGTCTGCTTCTGGAGTTTATTTATCGTCTCCGTGAAGCTTTCGTGCTAACTAAGTGAACCTGTAACGAAAGGTGCTGCTGTTCTCCAGATCTTCTGTATTACCACTATCAATCTTTCATGATACGGATCCCATACTGACGGGAATACTGTAGTATTGGTGGAAAGAGGATTTTGTAAGTCTTCTCCTGTGTTAACAGACTACGTTTTCTGACGATTCTTCCTTTGAATCTCAGTCTGTTATCTGCCTTTCGTGCTGTTGGTTTTATGTGGTCGTTCCACTTAAAATCACTCCATACGCATACTGCTAGATATTTTATGGAAGTAACTGTTTCCAGTGATTGTTCTGCAGTCCTGTAATCATACAGTAACTGGTCTTTCCACCTTTTTATGTGCTGTACATTACGTTTCTTTTATCCAGAGAATCATACAGTTTTCTAGCGTTGAGAATTCTCTGTATGAATTCAAATCACCCGCGAAAAGCCTAGTAGAACTTGCGACATTAGTCACTAGGTCAGAGTTTTCCAAACTGTTCTGCGAAAAACCGGCGTTCTGCGAGAAGTGAATAAGTGCTCGAAAAACTATTATAATATGGCGGTTTCTTTTTACATTCTGAGGAGACTAATTATTTTTATAGTTTTGTTATGATTCCTGTGTTATTAGCTATAATTTAAAATTGAAGCAATCATTGATAAAAGTAGTTTCTCTCGTTGTTTGAAATTTTATCAAGCTTCGAAATAAACAAGGTATTGCATAGAAGCACCAGGATTCTCAAAGTTTCTCGTCAGAGGAAAAGTTTGGGAACCCTTGTACTAGGTCATTTATATGTATTGCGAAAAGTAAAGGTCTAACAGCACTCCCTTGGGATACGCTTGAAGTTACTTTTACGTCTCAAGATTTCTCTCCGTTGAGAATAATGTGTTATGCTTGTTAGAAAATTCACGCGAATGGTAAATAAAAATATAACATGTTATTTTTTAAAAGAACCTTGCTTCAATATTAGTTCCGTAAAATTTGCATTTGCTAAGAAATACCAAACACAAATGAAAGAAAAAAGGAGAATAACGCAAGCGAAAATGTAACTAGCGAACTTATGATTATCATTCCCTCAGGTCACACATTTTTCTGCAAGCGAACACGTCCTCTACAGCGCTCGGAAATCTTTGAAAGGGGGTTTTTACAGGTGTTTTTGGAGCACGGCGTCGTGCTGATGACCTTTCATTGACCTACAAATGCTACTACGTGTGGGGAAAATCGAAGAGGGGCCAGTACATAAGATAGCCTTATCAATTGCTCTTCAATACTACAATTACTTATTTCAGTGACCCATATATGTGATTGTGTGCAGCAGTTAAGCATTGCTACCCCAGCATGTTTATGTGCGAATAGGTTTTTAAATGGCGAGTTGGACATTTTGGTTTTCTTTCTGGTTAACACTAGCATGATCTGCAAGACAATTTGTGGAATATTTGAACTCTTTGGTTGTCTTTACGTATAACCTGAGCTTGCTAGGATTTTCTGTTGTTTTGCCGGGATGTTCCTTGGATGTCTGATGCAGAATCCTTCAAACACATGCACAGGTTGTACTAAATTTCCCTCATGAATTTCCTACGTTCTCGCTGGCCGAAAAAGTGTTGTAATCTCTGTTAGCGCCTTTCCCAAACGAAACTTTGAAGTATCGTATTTCAGGAATATCATTTCATTGTCATTTATTTATCTAGAGAACGATTTATGATGTGATTTAGTTTCAACCGAAGCTCTTTTGTGTGTGTTCGTGTTGTATTACACGAACAGCCGCATAACTTTCTTGGTTATCTTTTTGCCTTTGCTGACCATTGTTCCTGTAACAGCGGTGTTGCTATTGGTTCCTGTCTCTGTAGTGAGAGTCTAGGCAGGTAGTTTCACAGTTACGAGTTTCACGGTTCTCATTGAGTCTGGGGACGTAATTGTGGTAACTACGATATGCTTTTTCCTCTCATCTGCCGTTGCGCAAGATCCTGAACGGAACTGCCGCGACTTCTTCATCCGGAGAAAGTCCGGAATGAAGTACTTATATCGATGCTCAAAACTGCTACCACTCGTGACAGACGATCTGTCGTTTCACCAAGAAAGTTTCGCTGAAGAACAAGATGAAAAGAGCCCAATGTAAAAGTACCAAGATACGTACTTCCGTCAACAAAGAGTCCCTACCCTAGAAAGCCCTGCCTGTCTGCGCCCATTACCTTTTGACGTATTATGTTATGTTACGTATTATGTCTGGGATACTTAGTAAATCACAGTTCGGATTTGAAAAATGCTGTTCCACTGAGACAGCAATATACAGTTTCACTGTCCACATAATAGAGTCTTTAAATAATAAAATGTCACCAATAGGAATTTTCTGTGACTTGTCCAAAGCATTTGATTGTGTGAATCATGACATTACGTTACAGAAATTAAAATTCTATCGTAGAGATGTAATAGCATATGGGTGGTTTAAATCATACCTACAGAACAGCAAGCAAAAAGTTTCCTTATATAGGTCAAGTGATTTAAATAAGTTTGCCACTTCATCTAACTGGTGTGAAATTCATTAGGTGTTCCACAGAGTTCAATCATGGGTCGCCTTCTGTTCTTGATATGTGTGTACGACCTCCCTTTCTATCTGAAACAGGAAGCTGAACTGACACTGTTTGCTGATGATACAAGCATCATTATTAATCCAGTAAAAGGAAGTCCAATTGAAAATGATAGAAATAAGGTCTTTGGAAAAGTCATTAATTGGTTTTCTGCAAATGGGCTTGCTCTAAACTTTGAAAAACACATTACATCCAATTTTCTGCGGCAAAAAGTACAATTCCTTCAATAAATATAACACATCAACAGAAGTCAATTGACAAGGTATGGCATACCAAATTTTTGGGTGTACATGTAGATGAAAATCTGAACTGGAAAATTCATATTTTGGATCTCCTAAAGCGACTAGGTTCAGCAACTTTTGGGATAAGAATAATTGCCAATTTTGAGAATATAGAAATTAGTAAGCTAAGATACTTTGCATACATTTACTCTCTGATGTCATATGGAATAATATTTTGGGGTAACTCAACATTCAGACAGAAAGTATTCATTGCTCAAAAGAAAGTAGGTAGAATAATGTGTGGGGTTCATAGTCACACATCTTGTAGGCATCTTTTTAAAAGATTGGGAACTCTTACAACAGCCTCACAATACATCTACTCACTAATGAAATTTGTTGTCAACAACATGGACAAGTTTAAGAACAACAGTGACATTCATGATTACAATACCAGAAAAAAGAAAGACTTACACTATCCTTTGCTCAACCTACCTTTGGCACAGAAAGGCGTAAAATATGCTGCTATAAAAATTTTCGACAAATTACCAGACGAAATAAGGGGTCTGGCAGACAGCAGTAATAGCTTCAAAAATAAATTGAAATCATACCTCCTTGACAACTCTTTTTGTACCGTAGATGAATTCTTGAATAAGAATAAATAAATCTATAAATATAGTATATGCATTTTGTGCCATTTAAGGGAATGGGGTAAATAATAGAAATATTAATCTTTAACTCTTTATAAAATTTGTTTTATATGTGCATTTCTCGTGCACTTGACACGTTCCACATCATAACGGCTACTGTACCGTGCGATTTATCAATGGAACACGCAACCGACTAACTGACTGACTAACTAACTAACTTGCCGAGAGAGAGAGAGAGATAGCGAGAGAGAGAAGTGAGTTACATGTTAATGTTGCTGCTATTAGCAGTGCAGTAATGTAATTAGCAAACTGTGGGGAAGGAATTAGCAGCGATCAAGGATAGTTCAATGTTCTAATCTGATCGGAGTAACTCCACAAGTCACCGTGACGAGACGATGTGGGCTGATTAATAGCCAGACATATCACGTGGCTGTTACAGGCGCACATGTGTCCTGCTCGTACAGCATAACGGTCTGTGAGCTAATTTGTGAGTCAGGAAGGTGCGCCACATCCTGTTTGGATGCTCGCGGAGAATCAATGACCGTCCCCCGTAGGAGTATTTACACCCTAAAACCGGTCTAAAATCACCATGTTACTTTAAAATCCTTTCAGATGTGTTAATCTTCAAGGTTGTCCTTCGCGAACCAGAATCTTACTCTACGCTCACGCCTCTTTCTGCGAAGTCAGTCGCAACCCAGACATAGTGAAAAATAAACGTGCTCCTCTGTGCTCTCTGGTTTGTGGCGTTCATTTCTCTCGCTTATGTGGTCACATAAGACTATTGAATGTGGAAATGAAAGGTATGTACTTTACCTTACATCATACCTTCATTGTTTAAATTGTACCTATGTAGACAGTATTTCTGTGGGTATTTTCGTTCAGTGTTTTTGTTAGTTGTCGGTTCTGTGTCGTCCGAACAAGACACAACCAGGGCAAAAGCACCACAGGCGAAAATATGCTAGCTGGTGCCAGGTCTGTAGGAACTCGCCACTTGCGCGAGTTCCACCAGCGATTTAATATCCCCTGAAGCAGTTCGTGACGTGTACCACAAGAAAGTGCGCAGAAGCCTGGGGCAGTTTAGAGTCCATGGCTGAATGAAGGAGTATAATGGTTTAAGCGTCCCATGCTAGTTCCTATGTCAACCGCCAAGCAAACTACAGCTCTCTCTCTCTCTCTTTGTATATACACTCCTGCAAATTGAAATAAGAACACCGTGAATTCATTGTCCCAGGAAGGGGAAACTTTATTGACACATTCCTGGGGTCAGATACAACACATGATCACACTGACAGAACCACAGGCACATAGACACAGGCAACAGAGCATGCACAATGTCGGCACTAGTACAGTGTATATCCACCTTTCGCAGCAATGCAGGCTGCTATTCTCCCATGGAGACGATCGTAGAGATGCTGGATGTAGTCCTGTGGAACGGCTTGCCATGTCATTTCCACCTGGCGCCTCAGTTGGACCAGCGTTCGTGCTGGACGTGCAGACCGCGTGAGACGACGCTTCATCCAGTCCCAAACATGATCAATGGGGGACAGATCCGGAGATCTTGCTGGCCAGGGTAGTTGGCTTACACCTTCTAGAGCACGTTGCGTGGCACGGGATACATGCGGACGTGCATTGTCCTGTTGGAACAGCAAGTTCCCTTGCCGGTCTAGGAATGGTAGAACGATGGGTTCGATGACGGTTTGGATGTACCGTGCACTATTCAGTGTCACCTCGACGATCACCAGTGGTGTACGACCAGTGTAGGAGATCGCTCCCCACACCATGATGCCGGGTGTTGGCCCTGTGTGCCTCGGTCGTATGCAGTCCTGATTGTGGCGCTCACCTGCACGGCGCCAAACACGCATACGACCATCATTGGCACCAAGGCAGAAGCGACTCTCATCGCTGAAGACGACACGTCTCCATTCGTCCCTCCATTCACGCCTGTCGCGACACCACTGGAGGCGGGCTGCACGATTTTGGGGCGTGAGCGGAAGACGGCCTAACGGTGTGCGGGACCGTAGCCCAGCTTCATGGAGACGGTTGCGAATGGTCCTCGCCGATACCCCAGGAGCAACAGTGTCCCTAATTTGCTGGGAAGTGGCGGTGCGGTCCCCTACGGCACTGCGTAGGATCCTACGGTCTTGGCGTGCATCCGTGCGTCGCTGCGGTCCGGTCCCAGGTCGACGGGCACGTGCACCTTCCGCCGACCACTGGCGACAACATCGATGTACTGTGGAGACCTCACGCCCCACGTGTTGAGCAATTCGGCGGTACGTCCACCCGGCCTCCCGCATGCCCACTATATGCCCTCGCTCAAAGTCCGTCAACTGCACATACGGTTCGCGTCCACGCTGTCGGGGCATGCTACCAGTGTTAAAGACTGCGATGGAGCTCCGTATGCCACGGCAAACTGGCTGACACTGACGGCGGCGGTGCACAAATGCTGCGCAGCTAGCGCCATTCGACGGCCAACGCCGCGGTTCCTGGTGTGTCCGCTGTGCCGTGCGTGTGATCATTGCTTGTACAGCCCTTCTCGCAGTGTCCGGAGCAAGTATGGTGGGTCTGACACACCGGTGTCAATGTGTTCTTTTTTCCATTTCCAGGAGTGTAACATTTAGTCCTGACCATTTTTAAAGTTTATTTCGAGTGACTCTGCTACTAGCGTTGTGACATTATCAATTTGTGTGCGTGAAATAGCTACCGTGTCTACCTTATATCCTCTTATCACGATCGTGTGACTGGAAATTAATTTTTAACTTGAGCAGTATCTCTGGATCAATTCCCTGTCAGGTATTTGTGTTTGAAGGAAAACGTCTCTCGCATGCGCCGGTTTCTGGCAGGTTGGTTCATGCATACAGACCACTTGAGATGGCAGGGGATGCCAGCAGGAAGTGTGCTTTTGTTCCTGGGAACTAGCGTGGTACTACAAGGACCTGTGGGGTGCTAACAGCCGATGGCGGTGACGCGAGCCCGCTTTTGCCTCCAAGTCCCTCCGGCGCACTCCAGCCTGCACGGGTGGCGAGACATAAGAAAGTTTTTCAGCTATGTTTACCGATCTGTAACATTGTAATTACGTATCTCTCCACATGAGAGGAATGGAAAAGCGCAGCAGTTGTTTAGATATTCAACACATTGCAGTCGATTTCCTGACAAATTATTTAAATAAACTATATTCCATACACCACCTAGTAAATTGTTTAAATAAACAGTATTCCATACACTACAGTCAATTCCTTGTCAAATTCTTTAAATAGATGAACAAACTACATTCACAACACTGGTTTGTAACCTACAAACTGTTTAAATAAACAATATTTCACATATTGTCTAAATTGTTTAAACACTATTCCACACACTTAAATTAATATTCCGCCAAATTCTTCAAATAAATAAATAAATAAATTATATTTCATTCACCACCTTGCATCCCATAAATTGTTTAAATAAAAAATATTCCACACACTGCCTTTTTTATCTGAAACTTTAAACAATATTCCATACACTGCCATCGATTTCCTGTCAGTCAATTGAGTCTTTTCCCACCGATTTTCTGTAGGGGAGGGGGAGGGATGGAATAAATTAATAAATTGATTGAGTTAACTAATTAGTCAATCAAATTGATATTAAAAGTGTACTTGTAGTAGCGACAGGAGTTCCAATAGAGGTGGAGAAGGGGGAGGGAAGGGGAGGGAAACCACTTAACTGAAAACCACTTAACTGAATAATACGTTAAGGACCTGTCACTCAAAAGGACAGATTATCCCCAGGGAGTGTTAATCCTCTTAGCAGAGCATTAGGTTAAGGACTTGTCAATCAAAAGAAAACAATGAAAATGGCTCCAAGCACTATGGGACTTAACATCTGAGGTCATCAGTCCCCTAGACTTAGAACTAATTAAACCTAACTAACCTAAGGACATCACACACATGCATGCCCGAGGTAGTATTCGAACCTGCAACCGTAGTAGCACCACGGTTGCGGACTGCAGGGCCTAGAACCGCTCGGCCACAGCGGTCGGCATAGAACAATAGGTTTGCCCTTGAATGTATACTTGCCCCTGATGTAGGAAACCTACAATGTGTGCTGACGCTGGCCTTGCCCCTCCTACTGCCTATGTCGTCGGGAAATATGAGCGTCATGATGGTGTATAAGTGGTCTGCAACCAGCGAATAATACTCCTTGGCTCTCATTGTGCACGAACTTCCTGGACCCATGGATTCCCACGTTGATGTTCTTCAGAGGACAGTAGAGCCACCGCTAGCTTGCCTCCGTATTGCAAGGAGCTGTTCCTCTGGAATATGACGGATTCACGCCCTCCTATTGGCATTGTGAAGAAAATTTCGAGTAGATTTCCACACCATGTTATAGTTCTGGGTGGAGATTTTAATTTGCCGGATATAGACTGGGAGACTCAAACGTTCATAACGGGTGGCAGGGACAAAGAATCCAGTGAAATTTTTTTAAGTGCTTTATCTGAAAACTACCTTGAGCAGTTAAACAGAGAACCGACTCGTGGCGATAACATATTAGAGCTTCTGTTGACAAACAGACCCGAACTATTTGAAACAGTTAACGCAGAACAGGGAATCAGCGATCATAAAGCGGTTACGGCATCGATGATTTCAGCCGTAAATAGAAATATTAAAAAAGGTAGGAAGACTTTTCTGTTTAGCAAAAGTGACAAAAAGCAGATTTCAGAGTACCTGATGGCTCAACACAAAAGTTTTATCTCAACTACAGATAGTGTTGAGGACCAGTGGACAAAGTTGAAAACCATCGTACAATATGTGTTAGATGAGTATGTGCCAAGCAAGATCGTAAGACATGGAAAAGAACCACCGTGGTACGACAACCGAGTTAGAAAACTGCTGCGGAAGCAAAGGGAACTTCACAGCAAACATAAACATAGCAAAAGCCTTGCAGACAAACAAAAATTCCGCGAAGCGAAATGTAGTGTGAGGAGGGCTATGCGAGAGGCGTTCAATGAATTCGAAAGTAATGTTCTATGTAGTGACTTGGCAGAAAATCCTAAGAAATTTTGGTCTTATGTCAAAGCGGTAGGTGGAGCACAACATAATGTCCAGACACTCTGTGAACAAAATGGTACTGAAACAGAGGATGACAAACTAAAGGCCGAAATACTAAATGTCTTTTTCCAAAGATGTTTCACAGAGGAAGACTGCACTGTAGTTCCTTCTCTAGATTGTCGCACAGATGACAAAATGGTAGATATCGAAATAGACGACAGAGGGATAGAGAAACAATTAAAATCGCTCAAAAGAGGAAAGGCCGCTGGACCTGACGGGATACCAGTTTGATTTTACACAGAGTACGCGAAGGAACACTCGCCCCCTTCTTGCAGCGGTGTACCGTAGGTCTCTAGAAGAGCGTAGCGTTCCAAAGGATTGGAAAAGGGCACAGGTCATCCCCGTTTTCAGGAAGGGACGTCGAACAGATGTGCAGAACTATAGACCTATATCTCTAACGTCGAACAGTTGTAGAATTTTGGAACACGTCTTATGTTCGAGTATAATGACTTTTCTGGAGACTAGAAATCTACTCTGTAGGAATCAGCATAGGTTTCGAAAAAGACGGTCATGTGAAACCCATCTCGCGCTATCTGTACACGAGACTCAGAGGGCCATAGACACGGGTCCCCAGGTAGATGCCGTGTTTTTTGACTTCCGCAAGGCATTCGATACAGTTCCCCACAGTCGTTTAATGAACAAAGTAAGAGCATATGGACTATCAGACCAATTGTGTGATTGGATTGAAGAGTTCCTAGATAACAGAACGCAGCATGTCATTCTCAACGGAGAGAAGTCTTCCGAAGTAAGAGTGATTTCAGGTGTGCCGCAGGGAAGTGTCGTAGGACCGTTGCTATTCACAATATACATAAATGACCTTGTGGATGACATCGGAAGTTCACTGAGGCTTCTTGCATATGATGCTGTGGTGCATCGAGAGGTTGTAACAATGGAAAATTGTACTGAAATGCAGGAGGATCTGCAGCGACTTGACGCATGCTGCAGGGAACGGCAATTGAATCTCAATGTAGACAAGTGTAATGTGCTGCGAATACATAGAAAGATAGATCACTTATCATTTAGCTACAAAATATCAGGTCAACAACTGGAAGCAGTTAATTCCATAAATTATCTGGGAGTACGCATTAGGAGTGATTTAAAATGGAACGATCATATGAAGTTGTTCGTCGGTAAAGCAGATGCCAGACTGAGATTCATTGGGAGAATCCTAAGGAAATGCAATCCGAAAACAAAGGAAGTAGGTTACAGTACGCTTGTTCGTCCACTGCTTGAATACTGCTTAGCAGTGTGGGATCCGTACCAGATAGGGTTGATAGAAGAGATAGAGAATATCCAACGGAGAGCAGCGCGCTTCGTTACAGGATCATTTAGTAATCGCGAGAGCGTTACGGAGATGATAGATAAACTCCAGTGGAGGACTCTGCAGGAGAGACGCTCAATAGCTCGGTACGGGTTTTTGTTAAAGTTTCGAGAATATACCTTCACCGAAGAGTCAAGCAGTGTATTGCTCCCTCCTACGTTTATCTCGCGAAGAGACCATGAAGATAAAATCAGAGAGATTAGACCTCACACAGAAGCATACCGACAATCCTTCTTTCCACGAACAATACGAGACTGGAATAGAAGGGAGAACCGATATACTCAAGGTACCCTCCGCCACACACCGTCAGGTGGCTTGTGGAGTACGGATGTAGATGTAGATGTAGATGTAGAAGGTATCAGCATTCATCAGATCATGTAACGCTCTGCCACTATGGCAACGTCCTGTGCCTATGGTCACATGCCCATTTCAGTCGATGATTAATTGTAGCTCCTCGTACATGGTGACCAATTTCCTAGAGTAATTTGAAGTTCGTAGCTTCGCTAATACTCCGTGACATGGTGCACATATACGCATGTCTGTTTGTTCTCCAGAAGTTTTGGAATGTATTTCCACTCGATGTATGTGAAACGTTCTCTTCAGCAACGACTAGTTCTTTGAACCTCCTTTGTAAATATGTAATTCAACATTTCACGAATAGTGACAACTATAGACAGTTAGAACTAACCATGAATGATTGAGTAATTTACTTCTGGAACATTCGTTTGACTGTGTCAGTGCTTCAGTGAATGTCATCGGGCAAGTTATGTAACTACTATATGTTACGAGTTGTGACAGGTGTAGGTGCAGATATTTTTACATGTAGTATCCTTAATATGTACGCACATCAATGTGTTAGGTGTGTTTTCTCTGCGTTGAACAGTCATCTAAGCAGACTACACCTGTCTGTCTAGGGTAGCTGTTATTCGTTCGTGCGACCACACTTAAGTGATTGACCTGCTGCACTGGATAATGGCTTGCTCTTGCCACATTTACTTGTAGGTACAACCCAATACAGAAGCGTATGACTTGTAGCAGACATAATTATTAGTCTGCAAACGATGTCCTCAGCGACCTATGAAATTATCTGCTTTTATACACATTACCCCCTGTATGTTCACTTCCTCTATTCAAAGTACATGCAGCGCAGAGCCTCGCATCACTGATCACTTCATAATTTTAACATAGGGTCTCATCTAGAATCCTAGCTGTGAACAGTCACAAAACAAAAATACTAGAAATTACTTCTCTACTGCTGTGGTCTGCCTCTAGGAAAAGCTGCCCCACATTCTGTGCACAATTCCATGACCTGTTGCAACTTAAGAAAAAACTGAAGCACCTTCTTTTGAGAACCTCATAACCTTGGAGTGAAAAATTAACACCTATCTGCAGTTTCTCCTTGTCAAAGTCTAAAGTAAATTCATCTGTCTTCTCCTAGTTATGCGCCTGTAACTTTTCGTTGTCAACTAGTCATGCCTCTTTCTCTCCCCACTCCCCCCACCTACATTACCTGCGCCCTTTCATGTACCCCTTTGTCTCCCTCACCCACTTACCCTTTCAGGTTCATTTCTGCCAGTGCGCTCAGTTTAAATCTGCTTCCTGGGGATCTGCCTGCCATGTTACATTTATTGTAAACAGTGCTTTTTTTCCTAATACAGAATATTAGATGTAAATTAATTAGGAAATTCACAGAAAAAGATTTTACTCACAATAAGGAAAAACTGAACCTTAACTCAGCCAAAAGCATCTAACACTTCCGCAAATAGTTCAGTATAGGTCTTTCCTGCTAGCCTTAACGTCAGCGTAGTAGTGGGCCATGCGCCCAAAGAACAGAAAAGTAGGGAGACGATGACCGACATAAGCACTACCGAATTCACTGACAGCAAGAAAGATGTATTAGAAGATAACATGATGAGTCCTAGGTCTAGCAAATTTCAGTGTGGACAAAGTTTAAGGAGTATACTGGAGAATTATATTATGAACAGAAGCGGTTCTATTTCGGCGCCGTAGGCATGTTGGTAATGTGTACCCTCTACTGTTAATCAGTCAGCCTAATTATTTCCACCAAAAGACCATACACGTTGTAACATAAAGTACATTAGATAAATAGCATAATTATCACATCAGCAGTTTGTATACTTACAATTCGTGGGATTTAATTATAGAAAAAGAGGAACTGCAGGACAAAGCAAATGAACAGTCTCAAAATTATGACGCAAGGATTAAGGGAAAGTCTCAGGAAATTCATTCTCAAATTTAGATTATTACAATTTCGTCAAGCAGATCAAGCAACTTCTTGTAATTTTCTAAATTACTGCCTAAAATTTACCCCCTCCTGACTTTCCGTGCTCAAGAAGGCTGTCTAGTTCGCCTGCATGTTAGATATGATTCTGTATTAGATATCAGATACATTTGCGATTACACTGGCGCAGGACATGTGGAGAAAAATTAAATAATGTTTTAAATAAATTTAGCAACAAAAAGACTGCAGAAACAAACAATAGTCATGATGGATTATTAAAGAACTTTAGTGATGAGGCGAAAAACTCTACCTGAAATGACATGTGTAAGTTAGGGGTATCGAATTTACAAAATGCAAAACAATTGTAAAACATCTAAAAAAACCAGCAAATCATCAAATTGTAGAATATTAGCGTTAATATCTTCAAAAATTATGTTAAATGCTTTTAAAATATTAAAATATTCATACACCAGCACTTGAGGAAGTTCAATTTGGATTTAGGACAGGAAAAGAAACAAGAAAAATCATAATTTCAGAAGGAATTATTTTGGAAACAAGAACTGAGCTTTTTAAGTAAAAAGTTGGCAACATTCATTGACATAGAAAAGGCTTCGGAACGAATGGATCTGGAGACACTGTTTCGAGAAGGAAACTGAAATAGAACTGGGAGCTAAAAGGCTGCTTATCAAACCATGCAAAAGCCACAGTACAGAATTTTATGTCCATAGCGTTCATAAAGTCTCCACAATAAAAAGAGGCTGCTCCTCTGTCTTTAATTCTTTAATCTCCTTTTAGAGACACAGAAAAATCATACTAAAAGAATAAAAAATATTTCTGAAATTAATAAACCGCATTTTACTTACAGCTAATGTAGTAATGATTGCAGATTCAGACAAGGAAATGAATTACATGCTTAAAATTAAGATTGATGCCCTGAATTTAAACACAAAAGTTAACATAGGAATTACAACTGATGTAAATTGAGGAATCCTGCAGTTGAATAGTACAGTAATTTATGATCATGCAAGTCTGCTGGACATTATAAAGTAATTTACTAAAAAACAGTTATCTTAAAACTAAAGCAAGGAATATATTTGTCAAAAAATCTATCAGGAATGTTTTGAACAATGACTGTAAATGATACGCTCTTGGTAAAAAGGAAAGGAAAAAAATTAGGTGTGATAGTGATGGAGTGCGGAGGATAGTAAACAAAAAGGGTCATGATGGATTGAAATAAAATGCAATTATATTAATTAGATAGCTATTTTAGCATACTGAATTTGTAAAGAAAGTTTTTGAAGGAAAACTTATCGGAAGAAGTCGAGAGATGGAATATAGCGTGATGGGTGGAATTAGCTACAACAATTATAGCCGATTGGTACAGGTGGCAAGAGACAGAAGAAGATTAACACGTCAATAAGGCATTGCTTTTAGTGTACGATGTGAGTGACATGCGTCTTTCTGGATACGATGTCGAGCGTCATGTGACGCGTTGTGCAGATCTCAGGTGTCACGGTTATCCCTGGCGGTCTCTGCTATTTTGAAATTATGGTCTAACTAGTTGTAGTTGCTAAATTAAATAAAATTATTCGGATATATGTTCAAAATATGAAGTGATTCAATGACATTACGATAAGAGAAACAAAATCATCAAGGTTTAAAGAAAACTGACCAGAAATGTATGCCTGGTAGACAACCATTTCAGCAGATAAGAAAGTAGTTGGTATAGTAACTAACAAAAGAGAAAAAGTGTTGCAAGCATCCGAAGATTCCTTTAAAATTTTTGTATAGCTGAAGAAATTATTTAGGAAAAAAATAGCGAATAACGAAAATAATCGCATTCTGGACGTAATGCCAATAGAGGTGTATAAAGCAATCCGAGGTATCAAGGAGAATTACCGCAAAGCATTAAAGCTGAAGGGAAAGTAATACAAAAAGGAGTACAAAATTATATGCAGAATGTCTGCAGAAGAAGTTTATGTTTATAAAATGGAATAGAACTAAAAAAAAAAAGCACTCCATCTTCAGGCCACGAGTGGCTTACCGGGACCGTCCGAGGAGTATGCGGATAGGATGGGCGTGGGGTCAGCACACAGCTCTTCCGGTCGTTATGATGGTATTCCTGACCGAAGCCGCTACTATTCGGTCCAGTAGCTCCTCAATTGGCATCACGAGGCTGAGTGCACCCCGAAAAATGGCAACAACGCATGACGGCTGGATGGTCACCCATCCAAGTGCCGCTCACGCCCAACAGCGCTTAACTTCGGTGATCTCACGGGAACCGGTGTATCCACTGCGTCAAGGCCGTTGCCAACAAAATGAAATAGTGCTGTAATTATTTTATTTTAAAAGAAAGGATACAAAAATCAAGAAAACTATACATCAATCATCCTAACTTCCACAATATACAAAACATTATTAAATGCATAAGAGGAAAACGTTGTATTTTAATCAAGAAAATAGACAATAAAATCAAGCATCAGTAGAGTATCACCACACAGAAGATTTGGAAGCCACGAGTGAAAGTATAGAGTGAAGCATTGAGTTCAGATTATGGCTTTTTCAAGGATTCATGGATTTTTGAGGAAGCTATTCACCCAGTTTCACCAAATTCTGTACTGACAGCTCCAGAGAAGGAAGTCATTCGCTCTCAAACAATACTAGGAATAGATCAGTGCAACAGCTTTCATTGCGCTTTCTTAAAACTGTGGGATATTCAGGGTTGAAAAAGAAGTCAGATAAGTGGGCTGCATATCACAAAAAATTCCACATCTCACAATTATTTTCAGTAGTCTAAGTGGGAGTTCTGAGAACCTTTAACTGTCCTTACGAAGGGTGAAACTGAACTGTATCTTTGTTGCTTCAACAAAAAGTGGAAGAATGTAGCAAAGGAAGTTTGATGGGATGCCACAGAAGCATTTATAATAGGATTACAGCAACGTACCTGTATAACAAAGATACTAAGTAGACAATAGCAGAAATTAATAATGAACTCATGGAATTTGCTGACGAATTTTGACCTACGGAACAGATGGAATCAGTGACTGAGGATACGGAAAAGAAAAGTAAACACAACCTGAAGTGCTTTTGGCAATTTAAAAAGAAAAACTTTGAACATAGCTGCTAAGGTTCAGTGACCGTGTCAGAACTATATTGTAACAAATAAGCCCTCGGTCACAAATATTAAGTCAAAATTGACCTGGTTTCGACGCTAATATGAGCGTCGGTTGCAACCCTTGTTCACAGTACGAGCAGCCCTTAGCGGCTCGCCATCTCACAAGTGTTCATGACGTCGCCTTTCCGGTTTAGATCTCTTTTAATATGTGACTTGTAAGTACTGCATCTTTTCGAGTCAGTACAAACTTTAATTTTATTAATGTACTATATACCTAATGTTTTAGTACAGTTAGTCTAATTCTGAAGACGACGCTCATAGTAGCGTCGCAACCAGGTCAATTTTGACTTAATATTTGTGACCGAGGGTTTATTTGTTACAATACAAATTAAAAAGATTTTTCAAAATATTTCTATAGCCTGTAAATATATTAACTATGCCTGCATACAGTCAATATGACTTCCATTAAAAAAGAATACATTCCAGTCTTTGTCCTCATGTACATAGCTGCGTAACAACATTAACAATTTGCACTGATCATCCAGTACATTATGACCACCGACCTACTATCGATGTAAACCCGCACAGACGATTACAGCGTCACCTGGCGAAGAATGACTGCTAGCCAGACACATGCATGGTGCATGTAGAATCAGTGAGCATGCTGTCTGCGTGAATTTGACCGAGGGCAGACTGTGATGGCTTGGGGGCTCGGCACGTGGTTTTAACTGCACGACTTGCCGAGTGTTCGAGGACTGCTGTGGTGAGTGTCTTCAACATGTGGCGAAGCCAAGGTGTAGCCACGTCCAGACGTCATGGGGTTGGGCGGTCACCCCTCATAGCAGAAGTCGGAGGTCGTAGAGTGGGTAGACTGGTGAAACAGGACAGGCGGCCAACTGTGACGGAAGTAACATCAGGCTTTAATGATGAGCAGAATACAATTGTGTCTGAACACACAGTGCACCAAACAGTCCTAACGGAGGGCCTCCGTAGCTGACGACCATGAGTGTGCCAATGCTAACACCATGTCATCGGCAACTATAATTGAAATGGGCACGTGACCATCCATACTGGACGTTGGTGCAGAGGCAGAATGTTACATGGTCGGATGAATCCCGATACCGTCTTCACCATGCCAATGAAAGGGCGCGAATCCGTCAACTTCGAGGGGAACAGCTCCTTGACACCTGTAAGGCGGGGCGGAGATTAGCTGGCGGCGGCTCCATTATGGTCTGGGCAGCATTCACGTGGGCATCCATGGGTTCAGTGGACCTGGTTCAAGGCCCCACGATGGCCATGAATTATCGTTCACTGGTTACAGACCATGTTCGCACCTTCATGACGATCATGTTGCCTGACGACAGTTGCAGTTTTTCAACAAGATAATGCGCCATGTCATAAGGCCAGGAGTGTGATAGAGTGTTTCGAGGAAGACAGTGGCAAGTTGCAGTTTATGCGCTGGCCCTCCAACTCACCAGATCTGAACATGATCGAACACATCTGCGCTGTGACTGAACGTGGCGTCTGAGCACATCGCCCCCCTATCCGCAATTTGCGGGAAGTACGTGACTTGTGTGTTCAGTTGTTGTACCAACTCCCTCCAGCGCCCTAGCAAGGCCTCACTGCTTCTATGCCACGACCCGTCGCCGCTGTTATCCTTACCAAGGGTGGACATACGCACTGCTAGGTAGGTGGTCATAATGTTCTGATTGATCAGTGTACAATGCCTGGCTCTGAGTCATAAACAGTCAGCATGTCTGGGACAACTTCAGCAGTAAAACATAAGTTGGCAAATCATCTTTTAGATTTAACTAGTATCACAGCAAACAGCTACGTATATGTCTGCCACTACTACAGCTACTATTGTCATCAAGTAGCAATCTCTACGAAACTACCTAAACATGTATACAATAACGCAAGCAACTGATTATTGATATAGAACGAGTAACAAGATGATTTCTTAGTAGAATTGTGTCAGCAATTGATTTGAGCTGGTATCGTATATTAAATAAACACTTTAGGATTAAAACACTTAATTGGACTGCTCTTGCTCACAACGCACACTCCAATACTCTACTGAGGTGTCAGTCAACAAACATGACAATCACAGACTTTCGTGCAGAATGTTGTCCCTAGAGTGCCCATCACGAAATTAGACACCATAAGGTCATACCAGTTCCGAGCAGTTCGCTGGAGATTAGTGTTTAGCACACCTCATAGTTTTGCTCCTGCATGTACATTGGTAGCACAGCAGTAGGTCAGCGCCAGCTGAATTATCTGTGTTTCCAAGCGATATCGAGTGTGTACGTGTGGTTTCAGCTTTCCGTGGAGCGGTGCATTGACTTATGTTTGGTTGCAAGCGAAACGCAGTAGCGAGGGGCTACGTGAGGTACTGATGCGATCGATGTGTGTAAACGGCGAAAAGATATTCGAAAACAATCTAATATTGTCGTGTCGAACGTACTGGAGATTTTTCGCTGATCTGACCAACAGGAAGAATGCAGGTATAACATAAATTTTGCGCGAATTCATAAAATATCAACAAAACCTAGTATTATTTCCGAATAAACCCTTGGCAGAAAGATTAAGAAAAGGCAAACCTACGTTTCTAGCATTTGTAGACTTAGAGAAAGCTTTTGACAATGTTGACTGGAATACTCTCTTTCAAATTCTGAAGGTGGCAGGAGTAAAATACAGGGAGCGAAAGGCTATTTACAATTTGTACAGAAACCAGATGGCAGTTATAAGAGTCGAGGGGCATGAAAGGGAAGCAGTGGTTGGGAAAGGAGTGAGACAGGGTTGTAGCCTCTCCCCGATGTTATTCAATCTGTATATTGAGCAAGCAGTAAAGGAAACAAAAGAAAAATTCGGAGTAGGTATTAAAATTCATGGAGAAGAAGTAAAAACTTTGAGGTTCGCCGATGACATTGTAATTCTGTCAGAGACAGCAAAGGACTTGGAAGAGCAGTTGAACGGAATGGACAGTGTCTTGAAAGGAGGATATAAGATGAACATCAACAAAAGCAAAACGAGGATAATGGAATGTAGTCAAATTAAGTCGGGTGTTGCTGAGGGAATTAGATTAGGAAATGAGACACTTAAAGTAGTAAAGGAGTTTTGCTATTTAGGGAGTAAAATAACCGATGATGGTCGAAGTAGAGAGGATATAAAATGTAGACTGGCAATGGCAAGGAAAGCGTTTCTCAAGAAGAGAAATTTGTTAACATCGAATATAGATTTAGGTGTTAGGAAGTCGTTTCTGAAAGTATTTGTATGGAGTGTAGCCATGTATGGAAGTGAGACATGGACGATAACTAGTTTGGACAAGAAGAGAATAGAAGCTTTCGAAATGTGGTGCTACAGAAGAATGCTGAAGATAAGGTGGGTAGATCACGTAACTAATGAGGAGGTATTGAATAGGATTGGGGAGAAGAGAAGTTTGTGGCACAACTTGACTAGAAGAAGGGATCGGTTGGTAGGACATATTCTGAGGCATCGAGGGATCACAAATTTAGCATTGGAGGGCAGCGTGGAGGGTAAAAATCGTAGAGGGAGACCAAGAGATCAATACACTAAGCAGATTCAGAAGGATGTAGGTTGCAGTAGGTACTGGGAGATGAAGAAGCTTGCACAGGATAGAGTAGCATGGAGAGCTGCATCAAACCAGTCTCAGGACTGAAGACCACAACAACAACAACAACAAACCCTATTTCGTATTAACAGTGCAGTAACATCTCCAAGGGAGAGATATAAATGAAAACGGAAATTACGGCATTGGAATATTTTGACAAAAATTAAATATGTAGAACTATACTTCGATACTACGACAAGGGAGAGTATCCGAAGGCTAGAAACATACAGGGAGAACTCTCTGAAAGAAATTGATTATTATGTCTCAGAGACATCCATCCTTTGTCCTGTCCACTCGACTGATTTTTGATTCAGAGAGTGTAATGATGGACATAATTTTTTTTAATGTGACGCAAAGACATTGCAGCATCAAGTGGAAAATGCAATTACTTCATGCTGAGGACAATAGCCTTGTCGTATACTTCGATAAGACTTAAGTTTCACAAAACTGCAGGGAAAAGTATATTTTGCTCCACTTCAACGGAAATATTAGACTTGATGTACCTACAGTTACTTTTGTGTAGCGTATATCACTGATGTGAGTGCTGGACGTAATCAGGAAAGTCCAGTAAGAGGTGCAAATAAGTGATTTTCTGGAGGTAAGGAATATTCTGGGTTGTATTCAGGCGAGCCATCCGAACTAAAATCCTGCCATCGGCAGAAAAGTGGTCGCGCGCTGTCGCTTACGGTATCTCTCGTAAATAAAATTCGTTCATACGTGACGCGGTAGAGTAATATTGTCTCAGATGTTAGAAAAATTAGTTTCATAGTTTTCTTAAAAATTTTCTCTCTAGAAGTTCCCACAAGGTCCAATAGAACGCAGATTCGTCAACGACTCCTTTTTCCATTACACAGTCGGTTAGTGCTGTAGCTCCTCCGTCCGGTCAGTACTGTGAAGACCAGTGTCGACCTGCGCTGGTGGCGCCGTATTGATCGGACGCATCTGTCGTGAAAATCCTAGTGTCGACTGTACTTTTATTTCTTTTGTCTCGGAAAACTTTTTCACGATACAATATGGATAACATGCATCTCTATACTTTGAGAATGTTCGTATATTATTTTTAGTCCAAATAAGTCAGTGGTTCTCCTTTTATCACAGGCTGCGATAAAAAAATATTTTTATTCAGAATTTCTTGTGATATCAGTTTTTATTTTTTTCGTTGCAACTGGCAAGAAATTTCTTTTGGGAAGCACTCCATACTATTCCAGACTAAAAACAGAAATCTGGTTTTTTCCGAGATTTTTACTATCATTTTGAATTATCACTAGCTGGCGATGGTGTAGAACGGTAACGTAATCTGGAGACGCCTATTTTCGTGATGCCTGCAATAGCAAATACACACAGTGCACCACTCGTATACCACACAGTAGACTATCAGACATAAAACCACCAGCATGCAACCGTCAGCTGCAAAAGCAATCCCGTAGTGCCCCTTTCGATACGCAGAAGATCCTTTCCTTGTGCTAGCTGGGACGCCCATCCATCCGGGTCGGAAGAGAAACCAACCGCTCCGCCAGGCTTCTGTACGCGCGCAATGCCCACGTCCCGTGCCGACGGTAATAACGCCCAACTGACATTATCGAAGTACACAAGATTCTCGCTGCACTCGCTCAAGGCACTGCCGATAACTCGCTCGTTTGTCTCCGTGCAGCGACCATCCTTGCAACATCTCGGCCGCGGCTGCGCTCTCGGCAATCATGTGTCCGCGCCACACGTCCTCTCAAGGCCACAGCGTGATACAGCGTTCAAAACGATTGCCTGGAGCCGAGAAAATCAACGATGCCGCTTGACACAGACACAAAGGAAAAATTTACAATGAGCGTTCACTCTAGTTATTACTTGCTAGTAAATCCCCGAGGTGCTTGTGACAAATAGTGTGTGTATGTGTGGTTGCCTATTGTCGCCTCCGCAATGGAATTCTCATGCATACAAATGATTGAAACTAACTGCCATTGACAGTCTGCTCCTAGAGATTCCCATAGAACAAAAATCATATTTTGGTTGTACTTCAGTTTACCACATCAAACCAATCATTACTATAGAGATGCTAATAGAATGAATCACAACCTGGAAACGAAAGTGACTTATCCCCCCCCCCTCCGCCCACTCCCGCCCCAAAGAAGAGCAAAGTGCAAAAACGATGTAGAGTGCAAAACAAAAGAATGTGTGAATATGAAGAACATGACGTCGGATTCTACGCTAAATGTAATTTCGAGATTGACAGAACATATGTTTGACTTTCTTTACACTACGCCCTCTTCCCGCTTCATTAGACAGACAAGAATTTGGCTGGTACTGATTAGCAGTGAGAAACAGAAGACCTACTCCCAGACTAGAACTTTCAGGAGAAGCTCAGTGATCAAGCAAATGGAACTCACCACAGTTACTGTGAATGTTTACCTATCCTCCAAACCAACGTGCGCATATCAGTTGTACTGTGCCGATGATCTGCTCGTTGAGGAGTTGGCCTTTATGTAGATGATGTACGCGGCTTACCTTCAATTCTTTGACTACACAATGGACGCAGAATGCCGTCTGAAAAGTCGCAGGGCTGAAATTAATTGAGCACAAGACAGACACGAATCAAGATTAATGTCTGCTGACAAGACAGGAACATAAATTCGACCCCCCGGCCGTGGTGACCGAGCGGTTCTGGGCGCTTCAGTCCAGAGCCGCGCGGGATTAGCCGAGCGGGCTGGGGCGCTGCAGTCATGGACTGTGGGGCTGCTCCCGGCGGAGGTTCGAGTCCTCCCTCGGGCATGGGTGTATGTGTTTAGCCTTAGGGTAATTTAGATTAAGTAGTGTGTAAGCGTAGGGACTGATGACCTTAGCAGCTAAGTCCCATAAGATTTCACACACATTTGAACATTTTTTGCTTCAGTCCAGAACCGCGCGACTGTTACGGTCGCAGGTTTGAATCCTGCCTCGGGCGTGGATGTGTGTGATGTCCTTAGGCTAGTTATGTTTAAGTAGTTACTAGTTCTAGGGGACTGATTACCTCAGATGTTAAGTCCCATAGTGCTCAGAGCCATTTGAACCAAGAAATTCGACTCAAGTATTCTCCTGTAAAGAAGCACTTCATTATGTGCCAAACTTCACTGAGAGGTAGAAACGACTTCACGTGCTTCGTATTTCAAAAGCAACGCTTTTCAAGATCTAACTGCCACTGTGGCTCTCGCCAACAATGTCTCTAGGTCTGTACTTGAAGGAAAGTGTCTACGATTGGCCCCTGCAGGGAATTGCCTTTTGTCGATCCCCGCAGGAAAGTGCCTTTCTGTACCATATGCCCCCTGGGCACGTGGCGTCTACGTTTGTACTCCGGCGATGAATCCCATCAGCCATTACAAAAACATTACCTCCCACTATATGGGTCATGAAACTGCGAGCGAATCACCTGAAGCTCATACTCCTTTCAGAAGATTTTCTGGAAGTTTCCATTTCCCATCCCCATCATCCTTAGCACTCCAGAAATCAAACTCTCATGTCCACTTTTTGGTCGGAAGAGTGCCCTGGCGTTTCCCATGCGAAGATTCCTTGGAGGTCAGCTCGCGACCGGCACTTGAGGCCCAGCACATCACTTCGCACTAAAAGAATGTCTTTTCACCTCGTTCTGACCCAATGCTTTTCTACCAGGTACTCTATTCTGAAATGTTTATCGTTCCCCCGCCCACACTGTCCACACTACAGGGGTTGCGCGGCCTCCAACACTGTAAACCGCCAATTACTTTCTCAGGTCTCTTTCAGGACAGTAAATGAACGCCCCTGCAGAACATGACAACTCCACGCGCAGCCCCTCTTCAGTCGACAGCGGCTTGTGAGGAATGCGTAGCTCACTTCGAGTTTCCATTACTATTCACCGCTTATTAACTCCCCGACGTGCAGTACTGTAGGAATTGGTAGGACATGGTGCTAGGCAGTATCAGCCAATCATATGATTAACAACTCATTTGTGTATTGTAAACAATGATATAACATGAATATAAAGTGAAAGGAATTTACAGAATGTTAAGTGTATGGTGGCAAAATCTTGCGGTTTTAGAACAGAAACGGATCATACACTTCCGCTGTGAAAGCCCTCTGAAAAGGGTTGGGTCATCCATTCAGCAGTGTATGACTGGATTTGCTACGAGAGAGGGAGAGGGAGAGAGAGAGAGAGAGAGAGAGAGAGAGAGAGAGAGGATAGAGAGAGAAGGAAAACAATCACTTTAGTCATGTAACAGAGTGGAGTGGAAGATGTAATCTGTATTACTAAATGGCTAAAACGACCAGTTGGTCACCAAGTATCAGCGGCAGCTTACCTATCTAACTTCCACGGACAACGAAGTTTAATTTTCAGTATTTCACATGATAACTGCCCAACCTTAAAAAATTTACATGCTGTCATACTCTACTTATTAACCAATTACTGGCCAAAACTCTGTCGGATCATTTTTTGCAAACTTTTATACATAAATACGTTACATTGAGTGATTAATTGAATGAAAAGTTGTTTTGAAAATTTTCAGTTTATTAGAACAAAAACTACAGACGATCCCATTTTTTGGACATTGGCCAAATGCGGTATCCAAATTCACAACCTTATTCTCCATGCATAATACTGTAAGAAACAACACAAACAATAAATAAAGAATGTTTTAATATTATTGAATGTCTATTCAGTATGAAATGAAGCAAAACACTTGTTGAGTACACCAACATTGCACCTATCACCAATTTTTGTTGTTTTGTCTTGCAGAAAGCACATCTCTTCTGTGTTTTACTTGGCACAATGAAATGATTTCCTGGATCTAGTCGTACATCTGCGCTCACCCGACCTCCCATCAATTTGGTTCCTTGTGGTCCTCTGCCTTTTGGCACTGATCCTGTTTTTTGTATATAGGTAAAACATTACTATTCAACGTCGGACATCTAAAAGTGAGAGCCTCTCATTAGAGTTAGCAATTTGGTATCCACGCCATGTGTTTACTACACAGATAACTATAATCCCTGTGAATAATGGCCACCACCATTTCTTTGACCTTATCCTCTTCCTATAAAGTGATATCTGCTTACCCAGTAGATCTATGCCACCCATATGGGCATTGTATTCTTCAATGAGATGTGGCATTGTAACAGATATTTCCTTTTTCTTTGCTCGTGAGTATCTTTTAGTAGAACTCAGAGGAGTAATAGTACTGCAATTTGTCGCTACACATACTGGTTTGTTGTTACTTCATTTCATAACCAGAACTTTGTTCTCTTTGTCAAACATGTACACTCCTCATTCCTTTTCTTTTGCCATTCTTTTCGAGTCAATCAAAGAACCTGCATTAGTTCGGATCTCTCTTATTGTACCTGTAGCATTCATTTTACTCTTTCCGAGTGTGATCAGTGTGTCAACACTGGTGAAAAAGTTGTCAAAGAAAAGTTTATAATTCGGATACGCTGATTCGGGAATCATGCTGGTTAGTTCATTTATTACCCTTGCACCTAAAGGCTCCTGTTTGTCGTCAGTCTTGCCACAGTATGGTGAAAAATTATAAAGAAAGCCATTGGAACTTGTAAGACACCAAATTTTATATCCAAATTTGATAGGCTTTCCCCTCAGAAACATTTTATCTGAATGTCTGCCATAATAATATACCATCATTTCATCATTTGAGAGTTGTGAATGAAATACGCCAAATTTACCAAATTCCTTTTTCAGCATTTCAGAGCACAACCTCAGTTTGTACATCTTGTCGTTTCAGTCTATTTTGGAGTTGTCATTGAGATGAATGAATCTCTTTATTTCCCGAAACTTGTTTCTTGACATGGAGTTGAAAACTAAAGGAACACCGACGTCAGAAGTCTGTTCCCAGTACATATTCTCACGGGGAAGCTTATGATAACCACTCAGAAGTAGTATGCCAATAAATGATTTTAGTTCTTCCTTGGTTAGCAGAAAATTTATTTGGTTATGTTGGCAAGCATAGATTTCACTTTGTTCAATAACAGAATCCATTAGTTTCTCAGAAAAAAATCCTCAAACACCTGTGGCACTGTCTTATTTGCTAGACATTCCGCAACATAATGTTCGTTGTTCTCCCCTGGTTCACTAGTGTTTGTGTATGTTGGTTGACATTTATACCACTGACATTTGTATTTTTTTGTAGATAACGTACCACTTTCTGCTCCATCTCCTAACGCTTTCCTTCTTTTGGCTTCTGGAGGTACAATTGTAGCATTAGCTTCATCTCGGCTGGTAATGAGCTCTAAAGTACTTGCTACATCTTGTACAACAGAGTCATTGTTCAGTACATTTTCGTAATGTCTTCTTCATCTGTTATTACATCTGCATCAGGAGGAATAATCGCCAATTCTACGTCATCATCTTCATCGTAACTCTCTTGGTGATTCTCTAGTTCTGCTAGAATTTCTTCAAGTGTAAGTCCACGCTGCATGTTCTTATCCTGTTGGAATCGTAAAATTCGAATAGAATTTGAAAAAAGCGGATATAAACAACGTAAAATGGAATTCTTCTCTGTATAATACGTGTATACAAGAATAGGACACATCAACAATAAATGATAGTGTAACATGCCATTGCCCCATTATTGGGACGCATAAAATATATCGATATTGCACTTACTTGAAATAATCTGAAGTATACTTAATCTTACATGGACATCCATATGTTCATAACAAACACGCCCAGACAACTAAATAACAGCTCATTGTCGTCCAGGAACTACCAGCAGACATACTGTGCTGCCAAGTACGAGAACAAAAAATCGGCAAGTTTATAATTTTCCTGACGTGAAGTACTTAGAAAAAAGTTATTCATTTTACACTTACAGGCATTATAGCAGTTAGTTGAACCTACAGGTGCAACAATAAAGGCTAAAAGCTCCATTGCTTACGTAGAAATAACTAAAATATACGCGTCCCAAAGAAGGGACAATGGCCAGTAACGGGTTAAGAGGTACAGTCTCGTGTTAAAGATTTATCACATTCCATCAGTTGCTACGGTTAGGAACTGCGTATACACTGTATGATCAAAAATATCCGGACATCACCAGAAACATACGTTATCCATATTAGGTGCATTGTGCTGCTACCTACTGCCACGTACTCCATATCAGCGACCTTAGTAGTCATTGGACATCGTGAGAAAACAGAATGGGGCACTCCGCGGAAGTCACGGACTTCGAACGTGGTCAGGTGACTGGGTGTCACTTGTGTCATACGTCTGAACGCGATATTTCCACACTCCTAAACATCCCTAAGTCCATTGTATCCGATGTGATAGCGAAGTGAAAACGTGAAGGGAGACGTACAGCACAAATGCGTACAAGCGGACCTCGTCTATTGACTGATAGATGAAACGCCCCACTTAACCCGCAGGACAGGACAGGTAGTTTAAATTGTGGAGAGGGGCCAAAATAAGGGGCTGTCAGTTACACTCGAACATACAACTTTATTATTTGATCAAACATTACAAGAGCACAAAAAACTTTTTTTTTAAACACACAGCTTTAATTTTTGGGACTTAATTACCGGCTGAAAGCCACTTTAATTTAAAAACGGCTGAAGGTCAATAACTTAAAAACGCAAGCATAATCAGAATTTTTAAAGGCAAGCCTTATCTTACAACAGTTGTTCATTTAGGCTGAAGGACCAAAGAATCTGAGATTTTCAGAGCAAACAATTTTAATTCAAAATCGGCTGAAAGCCCAACACTTAAGGCTAAGCAAGATTATATTTTTTAAAAAGAAAGGAAAGGTCTTATGTAAAACAATTCTTATTATGCAAAACTCAACCAAAACAGGAATTTAAAAGGCAAAGCCCTATGTTAAAACAGTTCCTTAGTTAGGCTGAAGGCCCAAAGAATCAGACATTTCAAGAGCAAACAAGTTAAATTCAAATTTGCTGAAGGGCTAAGACTTAAAATTCAACAACATTAAAATTTTTGATATGCCAAATGCCTTACGTGAAATAGTTCTTAGAACTAGGTTGAAGGCCTTAAGAGCAAAACAACTCAAACTCAAAATCGGCTGAAGGCCCAACACTTAAAAGTTCAACAACATTAAAACTTCAAAATGCCAAAGGTCTTACGTGAAACAGTTCTTTACTTTAGGGTGAAGGCCTAAAGAATCTTGCGCCCTAAGACAAAACAACCATAATTGTTAAAAAAAATCGGCTAGAAGCCATACAAGTACAAACAACAAGAACAAATAAAAAAGGCAGTACATCCAAGGGCGCTCAGGTGTTCGAGGGTCTGCCTGGAATTCAAACACTAACGCTCGCGTAGGGCAGACAGGCAGTCGGGCAAACCATTCACGCTCCTACTACCACCCAACTGACCGACAGTCAACGGATCAAGCGACAGGATAACTAATTCAAACGATACAATGTGCCCAGTTGGGGCAGGCTGGTAAATTAAGTAAAGACTCAACCTTCGTGTCCGAGATCGATGAGCCACGGACCTCGTAGCAATGGGAACAGCCCCTCACACTCCGACAGCACCAACCTACCAACTCCAGACCCGGAAACGGTGAAAGGACCAAGTACACGTCGGCCGATGAGACGACCAACCGAACGACCAACCAACGGTCGTCCCGCTCCAATCTCCCTCCATCGGACAGTTCATGTGTGTTGCCAGCGGTAACCGGGCACTGGTTGCCGGCGCCTCACCGGCGCTCCGTCCCCGACTTCACTGCTGCTGCGTCCCGACTGCACTGCTGGTCCGTCTCCAACTGACCGCCAGACACACGACGACCCGGAAGTACTATCGGTTGCTCCAGAGACGGTACGACGACTGAAGAGAATTGTTCAACCTGGCAGAAATGAAATCCTTCAGCAAATTGCTCCAGATTTCAATGCTGGGCCATCAACAAATGTCAGTGTGCCAACTACTCAACGATATATCATCGATATGGGCTTTCGGAGCCGAATGCCCACTCGTGTAGCTTACCCTTGATGACTGCACGACACAAAGCTTTACTCCTCGCCTGGGCCTGTCAACACATACATTGGCCTGATGATGAGTGGAAACAAGTTGCCTGGTCAGACGAGTCTCGTTTTAAATTGTATTGAGCGGATGGACGTGTACGGGTACGTAGACAACCTCATGGTTCTATGAACCCCATATGTCAGCAGGCGACTGTTCAAGCCGTGGAGGCCTGTGCAGTTGGAGAGTGATATGGGACCCCCAATACGTCTAGATATGACTTTGACAGGTGATACGTACGTAAGCATTCTGTGTGATCACCTGCATCCATTCATGTCCATTGTGCATTCCGACGGACTTGGCCAATTCCAGCAGGACAATACGACACCCCACTCGTCCAGAATCGCTACAGAGTGGCTCCAGGAACACTTCCGCTGGCCATCAAACTCCCCAGAGATTAATATTATTGATCATATCTGGGGTACCTTGCAAAGTAATGTTCAGAAGACATCTCCACCCCCTGGTACCCTTACAAAAACGGCTCTGAGCACCATGGGACTTAATATTTGAGGTCATCAGTCCCCTAGAACTTAGAACTACTTAAACCTAACTAACCTAAGGACAGCACAAACAGCCATGCCCGAGGCAGGATTCGAACCTGCGACCGTAGCGGTCTCGCGGTTCTAGACTGACGCGCCTAGAACCTCACGGCCACATAGGCCGGCGGTACCCTTACAGATTGAAGGACAGCTCTGCAGTACTCATGGTTTCAGTTGCCTGCAGCACTACTTCAGACATTAGTCGAGGCCATGTCACGTCGTGTGGCGGCAAATGTCGAAGATCTGATGTTTTAGAGAATTCGTAATATTCACGGCACACTAGTGCAATGGTCGTACGGGAAAATCCTCACTTCATAGCTGCCTTGGAGAAGTTGTGTCCCATCGCTCGTCCCTCGACTATAATACCCTGTTCAAACTCACTCAAATGTTGATAACCTGCAATTGTAGCAGCAGTAATCGGTCTAACAACTGCGACAGACACATGTTGTCTTATATGGGCGCTGCCGTCCGCAGCGCCGTATTCTGTTTACATATCTCTGTATTTGTATACGCCTGCCTGTACCAGTTTCTCTGTAGCTTCAATGTAATAATTAGTAGAGCGTAACGATATCTTTGAGAATGTGATTAGTGGATGTGTGGGAGGTATCGTCAGGTGTGCCCCAGGGATGTGTGACAGGACTGCTCTTGCTCTCCATACATATAAGCGAATGTGCACGGAGAGCAGCAGCCTACACCTATTTGCTGATGTTGCTGTAGTGAATGGGAAAGACGAGTAGGAAAAATAATTTTGTGATGGTGGATGTTTTATTAGTGGTATGCTTTTTGACGCAGTCAAGTTGATTAAATATCCAGCCGTAACATTGCAAAGCGATTTTACATGGAACGAGTACGTAAGTTCCATACTAGGTATGCGAACAGTCGAAGCGATACAGCAATGGAAGCAATTCAAGGCGTTCTGCTAGACAGCGACAGGTTCGATTAACTCACCAGGATTACGGAACTCATATGGGCATCTCTGGAGGGAAGACGACGATTTTTTCTGCAAAATGCTACTGAAAAAATCGAGACCGTCATTTTCGGCTGACTATAGAACGATTCTACTACTACTACATTTTACGTAAGGTCCGCGAAGGGAAAAGTAGAGAAAATAGTGCTCTGTGGGAGTGTATAGATCGTCGTTTATTCCTTGCTCCATTTGCAAGTGGAACACGAAAGAGAATGAGTAGTAGTGGTAGAAAATATTTTCCGTCATGCATCGTATGGTTGCTTGCGGTTTACGTATGTAGCTGTAGATGAAGAGAATGAAAAATTATGAGACTCGAATGCAGTGCGAGAAGACTTCTGGTTTGCTGCTTGACCACTGGCGTTCTCGTATGCTATTCAACAGGCTACGAAATTTTCAGCCCCTATTTCTCAAAAACACTTGGTCAGAGAGTCCTATTACAGCAGCTTTTGTTACTTCTTTGCATATACCACAGTTGTGCAAAAGATGAGCAAAATCGGTGCCCGTTGGACGTTTGCTTCCCCAAAATGTGAACACTGCACGAGGCATCACGAACGCTCCATAGGCCGGCGCTATCCGAGACGTGGGAAAGTTGATTGAAACATCCGCACGCCTGTTAATAGACGCTAATGTGCTATGTGTCCACTCTTTCGCCTTATTGCGGCGTGAACATTGCTGGAGGCGCTCTGAATGAGGTGTATGAATGTCAGTGTAGGAATGACAGGCCATCATTTCTGAAAATCCGAAACTAGAGAAGGTTGCGACGATGGGCGCTGGAGACTGGAGCATAGTCTACGTTCTAACACATCTCGAAACTGTTGCGCTTAATTCAGACCAGTCCATTTCAGGAATGTTATTGTCCGCAAACTAGTGCCTGACATATACTGCTCTATCACTGTATGCAGTGTCATGCTAATACAAACAGCCATCGTCTCCAAAATGTTCGCCTGCTGTACGCAGTACCCAAAGCTGTTAAATATGTTCGTATCCTTCCTCATTTAGCGCTTTATTTTGCGCAATAAGGGGACTACACCCCAACCACGGAAAACACCAACATACCCTAACATCGCCTTCTCTCTACTTCACTGTTGGCACATCACATTAATGCAGGTGACGTTCTCCAGGCATTTGCAAAACCTGGATCTTTCCACCTGATTGCCATAAGGTATATGGTGATTCATCACTCCGTATCACTCGTTCCAGGCATCCAATGTCCAATGACATCGTTCTTCCCACCACCTGAAGTGTCACTCAGCAACGACTACAGAACTACAGGAATTCGTGGCTTATGAGAAGTTGCTTGACCATTGCATCTTATTCTTTTTGACGCCCCACGCACAGTTATCCTGTTAGTTGGACTGCTGGTAACACTTTGGAAGTTTCCATCCTTTGATTTCATGCCATTATTTATAACAACCATCCGCAATGCCTGACGGACTCTGTCTGTCAGTACATAATGTGTACCTCGTCTCTGTTTAGTTGTGGTAGCTCCTTTGCGTTTCCACTTCCCAGTCACATCATCAACAGGCGACTCGGGCAGCTCTAGAATGGTTGAAATGTCGCTGAACGACTTGATAGCTAGGTGTTATCCAGTGACTAGTCCACGTTCGAAGTCACTGAGACCTTGAGACCGACCCATTCTGCAGTTCCTGATTCTCTGACGAGCCTCCAGACCGACTCATTCTGCTGTTACTGAATCTCTGCTGACAACACAGCACAGTATGCCTCCTTTTGTACTAGCAGGTCCCCCTCTCGTGATATCTGGTGATCAGCTTCCCAAGACATTGGGCGTTCGGATATTTTTGATCAACCACTGTAGACTACGGCCCTTCATATACAGGGTGTTACAAAAAGGTACGGCCAAAATTTCAGGAAACATTCCTGACACACAAAGAAAGAAAATATGTTATGTGGACATGTGTCCGGAAACGCTTGCTTTCCATGTTGGAGCTCATTTTATTACTTCTCTTCAAATCACATTAATCATGGAATGGAAACACACAGCAACAGAACGTACCAGCGTGACTTCAAACACTTTGTTAGAGGAAATGTTCAAAATGTCCTCCGTTAGCGAGGATACATGCATCCACCCCCCGTCGGATGGAATCCCTGATGCGCTGATGCAGCCCTGGAGAATGGCGTATTGTTATCACAGACGTCCACAATACGAGCACGAAGAGTCTCTACATTTGGTACCGGGGTTACGTAGACAAGAGCCTTCAAATGCCCCCATAAATGAAAATCAAGAGGGTTGAGGTCAGGAGAGCGTGGAGGCCATTGAATTGGTCCGCCTCTACCAATCCATCGGTCACCGAATCTGTTGTTGAGAAGCGTACGAACACTTCGACTGAAATGTGCAGGAACTCCATCGCGCATGAACCACATGTTGTGTCGTACTTGTAAAGGCACATGTTCTAGCAGCACAGGTAGAGTATCCCGTATGAAATCATGATAACGTGCTCCACTGAGCGTATGTGGAAGAACATGGGGCCCAATAAAGACATCACCAACAATGCCTGCCCAAACGTTCACAGAAAATCTGTGTTGACGACGTGATTGCACAATTGCGTGCGGATTCTCGTCAGCCCACACATGTCGATTGTGAAAATTTACAATTTGATCACGTTGGAATGACGAAACTAAAATGGGCTCTAACTTGGAAGTTAATCGTTTCCGGACACATGTCCACATAGCATCTTTTCTTTATTTGTGTGTGAGGAACGTTTCCTGAAAGTTTGGCCGTACCTTTTTGTAACACCCTGTATACACAGCACTGATACAGCCTGATTCCACGAAATTCTTCAACATGGACTGAAATTTCCCCATAGCCGAAACCTGCTTGAGTAGGAGAAATCGCACAAAAGATTTCATTGGTACCACCTTCTACTCCACCTAGTTTCCTGTTCCAGCGCTCTTGAGGATAAATTCAATGAAACAATGACCGATGCCATCATTCACTCTGTTTCATTGGGCACGTCATGGAATACAGGAGCTTATTTTGCCTAAGAGTTTTGGGGAAAGTGTACCTACTCTAACGGCAGTCTTCACCAGGTAGACAAACACGCCTGTCCTCGCCTCCGCATGTGAGCCCACAGGCCACCCAGGAGGTGAACTGGGGCCCATTAGCAACCAGCTGCGTCATCTCGCTGAAAGGAAGCCGCGGCGCCTGGCCTGCTCCCATTGCTACGGCGGACGGAAGTTTTCCGCAAGGTATTCACATACAGTGAATTCGTTTATTCGTACCTGCAGTTAATTAGTTGTGAATGTGTCCTGCAACAAGCTAATTGGTAAAGAGTACTACTGCATACTTTCATGCTTTGTGGATAACGTCAGAGAGTACCTGAAGCGATTCGCGGAAGTTTCTGTTGTTAAGAGGGCTTTTGAAACGCCACAAACATGTAGCAAGATGAGGAGGAGGAGGAGGAGATTAGTGTTTAACGTCCCGTCGACAACGAGGTCATTAGAGACGGAGCGCAAGCTCGGGTGAGGGAAGGATGGGGAACGAAATCGGCCGTGCCCTTTCAAAGGAACCATCGCGGCATTTGCCTGAAGCGATTTAGGGAAGTCACGGAAAACCTAAATCAGGATGGCCGGAGACGGGATTGAACCGTCGTCCTCCCGAATGCGAGTCCAGTGTGCTAACCACTGCGCCACCTCGCTCGGTGTAGCAAGATGAAGGGAGGCATCTACGAGGAAGGACGGCTAGAATTTATTGTCCTGTCAACGGTGAATTCGTTAGAAACAGAGAACAAGGACAGAATAGGCAAGGTTCGGTTAAGAAAATAGCCGAAGCCTTCGAAAGAAACGATCCTGGCATTTGCCTTAAGTGCTTTAGGGAAATCACAGAAACCCTAAATCAAGATTATCGTATGGTAACCCGAAGTGTCGTCTTCCCGTACACAAGTCCAGTCTCATATGATCGCAGTGAATACATACTGTGTAGTGGGCGATCACTCTGTTGTAGAAATAATTCAGAAGCCAAGATCGCTTAAATACTGTTTACCAGATGACCGGTTTCAACACCCTGAAGGCGCCATCATCGGATCTGAATGTAGATTGACATTTATAAACCATTTCGATATAACGATACATGAGGCAGACCAGCTGATATAAAATCATTGTCACGGTTCATTATGTCAGCTGGTCTGCCTCATGTATCGTTATATCGAAATGGTTTATAAATGTTAATCTACATTCAGATCCGATGATGGCACCTTCAGGGTGTTGAAACCAGTCATCTGGTAAACAGTATTTAAGCGATCTTAACTTTTAAATTATTTCTCTTATCATTGCGCCACAACTTTCGACGATGACCTGTAGTGGATCAGCGCTTAGTACAGGACTTGAATGTCGACAATCTAACTCTCAGTATAAAAAAAAAGTATTTTACATACGAACGCCGAAAGGCCACCTCCAGACTCTTCCATGCAATAAGGTCATCATCGATACTCATCCATATTGATCTTGGGTGTTTTGTAATGTATCTGCCACCTTCGATTGGCTCTCTTTTCATCGTTTTATCGCTTGGAACCCATCAACGACCTTACTTGGTCCATCTACCATTCATGGTCCTGGACAAAAATATGATAACCTCGCAGACACAGTACCATGTCTAAGGCGTAGAAAAACCATTGATAACCAAAACGGCTTTCAGTCGTGTCAGATAAGATAAATACAGGTCCTGCATGGCCTTCACGGGAATATAGTACCATCCATATTGCAAAATAGTGACAAGTTCAGGTTCAAAAATGGTTCAAATGGCTCTGAGCACTATGGGACTTAACTTCTAAGGTCATCAGTCCCCTAGAACTTAGAAATACTTAAACCTAACTAACCTAAGGACATCACACACATCCATGCCCGAGGCAGGATTCGAACCTGCGACCGTAGCAGTCGCGCGGTTCCGGACTGAAGCGCCTAGAACAGCTTGACCACCGCGGCCGGCACAAGTTCAGGTACGTATGATGGAAGTGAATAGCAGCTACCATTCTTGTCTCCAAAGTAGACCACAAAGGCTCAGTAATACTGAGATAGGTGACTCTATTGGCCAGGAGATATGGGAGAATACATCTCGTGCTCACAAAACCAGTCCTGGACGATGAGAACTACCTTTGGGATGTTTTCGAACGCCGACTTCGCGCCAAGGTTCACCCACCGCCATCGATACCTCTCCTCAGTGCAGCACTCCGTGAAGAATGGGCTGCCTTTCCCCAAGAAACCTTCGAGCAGCTGATTGAATGTATGCCTGCGAGAGTGGAAGCTGTCATCAATTCTAAGGGTGGGCTAGCACCATATTGGATTCCAGCATTACCGATGGAGTTCGTCACGAATAATTCAAGAAAACAAAATAAATCTGAACGAGTAAATTCTGTTTACGAAGGTTAAGGGATAATACGGAAAAACCACTTTTGTGATAGTTTATCAACTTCAGTTACCTTTTCGTCGCCAGTTCGGAATAGTTTACACAGGCGTCGAATGCGTTAATGTAATACGTGTGGAAACTCAGACGTATACCTATTGATTGGATTACTGTTAGCATAACTTTAGCAACAGTTGGGGTTAAGTAAACTCTTAAGGAAAAAAAGGAAAAATTGACATCGAGAGGTATTTACGGTATTTATAAAGGGAGAGATATACGTATCCATTTCAAAGCGAAACATAACCTATTTATAGAACAGTTATTTCCACACAAAAGATCTAGTGAAACGTCTAATAACAGTGCGTATCTAAATAGTGTATCCGATATCTAAGATTATTAAATAACGTTATTCTCTGCTCTACAGAGTATGTTCCATATTTTAATAAGTAGAATTCATAACTACACTCCTGGAAATGGAAAAAAGAACACATTGACACCGGTGTGTCACACCCACCATACTTGCTCCGGACACTGCGAGAGGGCTGTACAAGCAATGATCACACGCACGGCACAGCGGACACACCAGGAACCGCGGTGTTGGCCGTCGAATGGCGCTAGCTGCGCAGTATTTGTGCACCGCCGCCGTCAGTGTCAGCCAGTTTGCCGTGGCATACGGAGCTCCATCGCAGTCTTTAACACTGGTAGCATGCCGCGACAGCGTGGACGTGAACCGTATGTGCAGTTGACGGACTTTGAGCGAGGGCGTATAGTGGGCATGCGGGAGGCCGGGTGGACGTACCGCCGAATTGCTCAACACGTGGGGCGTGAGGTCTCCACAGTACATCGATGTTGTCGCCAGTGGTCGGCGGAAGGTGCACGTGCCCGTCGACCTGGGACCGGACCGCAGCGACGCACGGATGCACGCCAAAACCGTAGGATCCTACGCAGTGCCGTAGGGGACCGCACCGCCACTTACCAGCAAATTAGGGACACTGTTGCTTCTGGGGTATCGGCGAGGACCATTCGCAACCGTCTCCATGAAGCTGGGCTACGGTCCCGCACACCGTTAGGCCGTCTTCCGCTCACGCCCCAACATCGTGCAGCCCGCCTCCAGTGGTGTCGCGACAGGCGTGAATGGAGGGACGAATGGAGACGTGTCGTCTTCAGCGATGAGAGTCGCTTCTGCCTTGGTGCCAATGATGGTCGTATGCGTGTTTGGCGCCGTGCAGGTGAGCGCCACAATCAGGACTGCATACGACCGAGGCACACAGGGCCAATACCCGGCATCATGGTGTGGGGAGCGATCTCCTACACTGGCCGTACACCACTGGTGATCTTCGAGGGGACACTGAATAGTGCACGGTACATCCAAACCGTCATCGAACCCATCGTTCTACCATTCCTAGACCGGCAAGGGAACTTGCTGTTCCAACAGGACAATGCACGTCCGCATGTATGCCGTGCCACCCAACGTGCTCTAGAAGGTGTAAGTCAACTACCCTGGCCAGCAAGATCTCCGGATCTGTCCCCCATTGAGCATGTTTGGGACTGGATGAAGCGTCGTCTCACGCGGTCTGCACGTCCAGCACGAACGCTGGTCCAACTGAGGCGCCAGGTGGAAATGGCATGGCAAGCCGTTCCACAGGACTACATCCAGCATCTCTACGATCGTCTCCATGGGAGAATAGCAGCCTGCATTGCTGCGAAAGGTGGATATACACTGTACTAGTGCCGACATCGTGCATGCTCTGTTGCCTGTGTCTATGTGCCTGTGGTTCTGTCAGTGTGATCATGTGATGTATCTGACCCCAGGAATGTGTCAATAAAGTTTCCCCTTCCTGGGACAATGAATTCACGGTGTTCTTATTTCAATTTCCAGGAGTGTATTTAAACATCAGTTTTATATAAAGAGAAATATACAGGGTGGTCCATTGATCGTGACCGGGCCAAATATCTCACTAAATAAGCGTCAAACGAAAAAACTCTAATGAACGAAATTTGTCTAGCTTGAAGGGTGAAACCAGATGGCTCTATGGTTGGCTCGCTAGATGGCCCTGCCATAGGTCAAACGGGTTTCAGCTGCGTTTTTTAAATAGGAACCCTCATTTTTTATGACATATTCATGTAGTACGTAAGGAAACATGAATGTTTTAGTTGGACGACTTTCTTCGCTTTGTGATAGTCACAAACATATGGCTCACAATTTTAGGCGAACAGTTGGTAACAGGTAGGTTTTTTAAATTAAAATACAGAACGTCGGTACGTTTGAACATTTTATTTAGGTTGTTTCAATGTGATAGATGTATCTTTGTGAACTTAGCATTTCTGAGAAAGCATGCTGTTACAGCGTGATTTCCTGTAAATACCACATTAATGCAATAAATGCTCAAAATGATGTCCGTCAACCTCAATGCATTTGGCAATACGTGTAACGACATTCCTCTCAACAGCGAGTAGTTCGCCTTCCGTAATGTTCGCACGTGCATTGACAATGGGCTGACGCATGTTGTCAGGCGTTGTCGGTGGATCACGATGGCAAATATCCTTCAACTTTCCCCACAGAAAGAAATCCGGGGACGTCAGATCCGGTGAACGTGCGGGCCACGGTATGGTGCTTCGGCAACCAATCCACCTGTCGTGAAATATAGTATTCAATACCGCTTCAACCGCACGCGAGCTATGTGCCGGACATCCATCATGTTGAAAGTCCATCGCCATTGAGTCATGCAGTAAAACATCTTGTACTACCATCGGTAGAACATCACGTAGGAAATCAGCATACATTGCACCATTTAGATTGCCATCGATAAAATGGGGGCCAATTATCCTTCCACCAATAATGCCGCACCATACATTAACCCGCCAAGGTCGCTGATGTTCCACTTGTCGCAGCCATCGTGGATTTTCCGTTGCCCGATAGTGCATATTATGCCGGTTTACGTTACCGCTGTTGGTGAATGACGCTTCGTCGCTAAATAGAAAGCGTGCAAAAAATCTGTCATCGTCCCGTTATTTCTCTTGTGCCCAGTGGCAGAACTGTACACTACGTTCAAAGTCGTCGCCATGCAATTCCTGGTGCCTAGAAATATGGTACGGGTGCAGTCAATGTAGATGTAGCATTCTCAACACCGACGTTTTTGAGATTCCCGATTCTCACGCAATTTGTCTTCTACTGATGTGCGGAGTAGCCGCGACAGCAAATAAAACACCTACTTGGGCATCATGATTTGTTGCTGGTCGTGGTTGACGTTTCACAATTTGCTATCCGGCGAACGGTCCGGACACTTGGATGATGTCGTCCAGGATACCGAGCAGCATACATAGCACACGCCAGTTGGGCATTTTGATCACAATAGCCATACATCTACACGATATCGACTTTTTCCGCAATTGGTGAATGGTCCATTTTAACACGGGTTATGTATCACGAAGCAAATACCGTCCGCACTGGCGGAATGTTACGTGACACCACGTAGTTATAAGTTTGTGACTATTACAGCGCCATCTATCAAAAAGCGAAAAAAATGATCCAACTAAAACATTCATGTTTCCTTACGTACTACACGAATATGTAGTAAAAATGTGGGTTCCTATTTAAATAAACGCAGTTAATATCCGTTTGACCTATGGCAGCGCCATCTAGCGGGCCAACCATAGCGCCAACTGGTTTCCCCCTTCAAGCTGGACGAGTTTCGTTCTTTGTAGTTTTTTCGTTTGATGCTTATTTCGTGAGATATTTGGCTCGGTCACAATCAATGAACCACCCTGTATATAGTCGTGTAAAGGGTCATCTGTAAAAAGATTACTGGGTCAGATTTTTTTATGTACTGATGAGAGTAACGTTTATGAACCTTACAACAGCATTGATTTTTTAATAGCTAGCCGTTACCACTGTTGTTGTAATATAATAACATTTACTGAAGCTAACTATTGACTGTCACAGGAATTTATTATTTTAATATTGTGTTCTAAATTTTCTTGTAATAGAAGAACCACAGTTAAATAATATTTAGGCTTCCAGACAAAAATATACCGGAAGGACAAAATTGTCTCATTGCATGAAGTGCTGGCACTGCAAGAAGTGAGACTTTTTACTAAAGTGATAAATCTTTTTATTAAGCTTCCTTCTTTTCTTTTCCTTTTTTCCCCTCCATTATCTTCCACCATTTCCTGGGTGTAACTGTTTTACAGTTGTAGCAGAAACCATAATGGCACGAAAATAATCAAAATCACCAATTCTAACATACATCCACTCTAAATGCGTTTGTGCGAGGCGGTTTTCTGCAGTTTCTTTTTGTTTAGCAGTTGAGCTTTTACCGCTCAGTCTTGGAATTAACACATTATCAAGATAGTGAAAGGATTCTTGTGCTTACTCCTTTCGTTTTATTCGTTACGCCCTTATACGGTTTCATACCAATACCTTCTAGAAGATAATTGTGCAAATCTCAAGTTGCCAAAAAAAGAAAAATCATTCTTAAAATGTTTGCCTGTTTAATTTGTTAGTTTTTTTCTAATAATAAAGTAGTTGTAAGAATGGGTTAGTGTTTTGAATAAATTAATCATAAAAATTTAAACTGAAGTATTTAACAGCAGATATTAAAAAATCCCGAAAATCCAATAAAACCCATAAAAACCCAATTTAATACACTGGACTGATTTTTTAAATACTCTAGTTCTTCTCAGCCCTCACCCTTACAGCGGTTTAAAATTTCTAATAGCACTTCATATAATGTATGTATTCTAATAGCACTTCATATTATGTATTGATGTATTGGAGATACTATTATCAACACAGTAATTTCTTTTAGCAGAAAAAATGGTTCAAATGGCTCTGAGCACTATGGGACTTAACTTCTGAGGTCATCAGTCCCCTAGAACTTAGAACTACATAAACCTAACTAACCTAAGGATATCACACACATCCATGCCAGAGGCAGGATTCTAATCTGCGACCGTAGCAGTCGCGCAGTTCCTGACTGTAGCGCCCTGAACCGCTCAGCCACACCGGCCGGCTATTTTAGCAGAAATATATACTATATCGTAACAGCAACCTTTTCTAGGAACCAACAACAGAACCTGGAAACTTTTTATTCGCAGCAGAACTTCTGTAAAGTTTGGTATATAGGAGATGAGGTACTGGCGGAAGTAAAGCTTGAGGACGGGTTGTAAGCCGTGCTAGGGTACCTCAGGTGGTGGCCACGCGATTCATTATTTGTCTGGAATTGGTGTCATAAGTCTCATGGATTGCTGGAACTGTGTAAAACGTTGTCATTGTGCCATTGTGAAGAATTCTAAGTAGATCCAATGCTTTTCGACCTTCTTGCGTAGTATCTTCTGACGTGCCGTGGGATGGGGTGACGGCGTTTGTGGAGTATCGGCGCTGCATGTGTAGGTTTCAGAGTTGTTCCAAGGTGATTATTTCGTTTCTTCAGGCAGTTACTACGTATCACTTCTTGTCTTAAAATCTTGGTGATAGAGCAACGTCATGGAAAAGGCGGATTTATTTTTTGTCTTTAAATAAATGAGTATTCTCCTGTGGCGATTTAACCCTTCCGCTTCTTCATTTCTTCCTGTCTGGCGACGGAGATATTGTGGTCAAATAAATAAATAAAAGAGAAGTGATGAGCACGTCTCCGCGGTAGAAAAAAGGTCCCGAGTTCGAGTCTGAGTGCAGCGCACAGTTTTAGTCAGCCAGGAAGTTTCAGCTCTTTATCATAGACAGGCCAAAGGCCTTGCTGCAGTGGTAACACCGGTTCCCGTCTAATCACCTAACTTAAGCGCTGTCGGGCTTCGCTAGGACTTGGATGGGTGACCACCCGGGTTTGCCGAGCGTTGTTGGCAAGTGGGATGCACTCAGCCCTTCTGACGCCAGTTGAAAAGCTACTTGTTCCAGAAGTGGAAGTTGCGCTCACGAAAACTCACAATGGCCGGGAGAGCGGTGTGCTGACCACATGCCCCTTCATATCGGCATCTGAGGATGACGCGGTGGTTGCTCGGTATCACTGGGACTTCGAAGCCTTTTCGGATGGACAGTCGTCAAATAAGTCCGTGTATACAGGTTGTAAATACGTGCAGTTAATAAAGAAATTTCTGTATTGGAAAGAACAAATTAGTTTTGTTAGGGTGATAGGGCTTATGTAATTGCAAAATTTCCCTTCGCTGCTTTACAGCACACTACCATATTGAACAAGCAGTAAAGGAAACAAAAGAAAAATTCGGAATAGGTATTAAAATCCATGGAGAAGAAATAAAAACTTTGAGGTTCGCCGATGACATTGTAATTCTGTCAGAGACAGCAAAGGACTTGGAAGAGCAGTTGAACGGAATGGACAGTGTCTTGAAAGAAGGATATAAGATGAACATCAACAAAAGCAAAACGAGGATAATGGAATGTAGTGAAATTAAGTCGGGTGATGCTGAGGGAATTAGATTAGGAAATGAGACACTTAAAGTAGTAAAGGAGTTTTGCTATTTAGGGAGTAAAATAACCGATGATGGTCGAAGTAGAGAGGATATAAAATGTAGACTGGCAATGGCAAGGAAAGCGTTTCTCAAGAAGAGGAATTTGTTAACATCGAGTATAGATTTAAGTGTCAGGAAGTCGTTTCTGAAAGTATTTGTATGGAGTGTAGCCATGTATGGAAGTGAAACATGGACGATAACTAGTTTGGACAAGAAGAGAATAGAAGCTTTCGAAATGTGGTGCTACAGAAGAATGCTGAAGATAAGGTGGGTAAATCACGTAACTAATGAGGAGCTATTGAATAGGATTGGGGAGAAGAGAAATTTGTGGCACAACTTGACTAGAAGAAGGGATCGGTTGGTAGGACATGTTTTGAGGCATCAAGGGATCACAAATTTAACATTGGAGGGCAGTGTGGAGGGTAAAAATCGTAGAGGGAGACCAAGAGATGAATACACTAAGCAGATTCAGAAGGATGTAGGTTGCAGTAGATACTGGCAGATGAAGAAGCTTGCACAGGATAGAGTAGCATGGAGAGCTGCATCAAACCAGTCTCAGGACTGAAGACCACAACAACAACAACACCTTATTTTAAGATAGTTTTTCTTTACCCTGTATGTGAATGGTTACAGCCGTGCTCTGATGTTTCTTTTCGGGAGCGCAGCACAGGTTTCCAATTACCGCTAGCACTTTCACGGGCTACTGCTAATTTTCCTCAGTGGGCAGGAGCTGCCAGTCATTTCCGTGAGAATCCCTTCCTCCTGCCCTGTGGTGGGGACGTGGTGTCCGCCTCTGAGTACCTCGCAGCGCACCGTTCTTCACATTGCAGCGCGGGCGGCGTGCGCGAACCGCGCTATTAGCCTGTGTAACGCAACGAGGCCCGACTTTCGGGAGGGCGCCTAACGGCGCTGCTTGATGCATGCCATCCAGCCAGCTCTGTAATGAGGCCCTCCCCAGCGGCCTGGCCGATTCATCAGCGGCGCCTCTGATGGCCAAACGGCCGCAGACCACGCCAGCAGTCGGTAGCCAGTAGCCGGTGGCCGCAGTAATTGCTCACTCCCAACTGGCATCCGTGAGCATTTGCCCTGCCGTCTTTCTGCTGGCTCCCGTACGCTTCATTTTTTGAGAGCTCACCTCATTACTCACTACGCAGCTTCCGGAAGACGAAAATCAAATTTCTCGAACCAATTTTCACTGGCGCGTTCACATACGAGGCGTGATCACAGCGATACGAGAGTTCTGGTTTTTCTTAAAGAATCTTTATTTTTTCATCAACATTAACTTCGTCCCCTGCAAAGTAATCACCCTCAGATGTAATACACTTGTACCACAGCTTTTTCCAATCTTGGAACCGAGCGAGGTGGCGCAGTGGTTAGCACACTGGACTCGCATTCGGGAGGACGACGGTTCAATCCCGCGTCCGGCCATCCTGATTTAGGTTTTCCGTGATTTCCCTAGATCACTCCAGGCAAATGCCGGGAAGAAACTTTGAAAGGGCACGGCCGACTTCCTTCCCCATTCTTCCCTAACCCGAGCTTGTGCTCCATCTCTAATGACCTCGATGTCGACGGGACGTTAAACACGTATATCCTTCTCCTCCTCCTCCTCCTCCTCCTCCTCCTCCTCCTCCAATCTTGGAAGCACTTCTGGAACTTAGTAGCGGCCGGCCGGTGTGACCGAGAGGTTCTAGGCGTTTAAGTCTGGAACCGCGCGATGGCTACGGTAGCAGGTTCGAATCCTGCCTCGAGCATGGATGTGCGTGATGTCCTTAGGTTACTTAGGTTTAAGTAGTTCTAAGTTCTAGGGGACTGATGACCTCAGGTGTTAAGTACCATAGTGCTCAGAGCCATTTGAACCATTTGAACTAAGCAGCGATTCTGTATTTATCTCACCAGTGCTGGCGAACGATATCTTTTCATGGACGTCTTCAGCCTCGGGAATAGAAGAAAGCCATAGGCGGCCATATCCGGCGAATCCGGTGGCTGAGGCAACATAATGGTTTTGACAAACTACCTGTTGGTTTCTGTCTCTGGTTCTTCGACCGACCAGTGTTTGATGATTTTTCAGACGTTTCGCCAGCACGAGTGTTTGGCGTTGTTAAAGCTTTATCCTCCATTGCCGGTGACATGAAGCACACAGTAGGAAGGCATGGAAAATGCTCAAAAGTCTCAGCAACGACCCAACAGAACCACAACCAAATTACAGTGAAGTTACATCTGATCAGATAGCTCACCAACTGCTCATGAACGGAAAAACTATAACGAAGATCAGGAATGGCAAAATCAAAAGAAAATTGAACCAGGAGATTAGCTTCCTAGCTCGCCCGTTCTTCATTCAGGAGCTACAAGACGCCATCAACGATTTGAAAAACAATAAGGTCGCTGGCCTCGACGATCTGAGATCTGAGCAAATTAAACATTTTGGACCGAGAGTACAAGCATGGATCCTAGAGCTAATGAATAACTGTATTGTAACAATGCAAATTCCTAAACTGTGGAGGAAAGCTCGGGTTGTTGCGTTACTAAAACCAGGGAAAGACCCAGCTGAAGCTAAAAATTTCCGGCCTGTCTCACTGCTTTGTCATTTATTTAAAGTGCTGAAGCGAATGATCCTCAAATGCACAGCTGATTATGTGGACAAAGCCCCATTAACGAACAAGCTGGTTTTCGACCAGGAAAATCATGTTGTGGCCAAATCCTTAATCTCACACAGTGCATCGAAGACGGCTATCAGAGAGGAGAAGTAACTGGGGTCGCATTCCTGGATCTCAGTGCCGCATATGACACAGTTAACCATAAGTTGCTTACCCAGAAAGTGTATAATGTCACTAAGACTACACCCTTCCCATGTTCGTGCAATGCATGCTACAGAACAAACGCTTCTATGTAACCTTACAATCTAAAAACAGCCGATGGAGGACACAGAAAAATGGACTTGCACAGGGTAGTGTCTTGGCTCCAATATTATTTAACATCTATACGAATGACCTTCCCATCAGCCACAAGACACGAATGTTCATTCATGCCGATGATGCAGCAGTGGTCACACAGAACTTGCTACCTATTACGAAGGCAATAATCTCAAACCAAACCCTAGTAAATCTCAAGTATCCTCCTTCCATCTTAGGAACAAACAACCCAAACGGAAACTCCGAGTCATGTGGCAAGGGAAAGAGCTGAAGCATACAAACAGCCCAAAATACCTGGGAGTAACATTGGACAGTGCTCTTACTTTTAAGCAGCACTGTCACAACACTAAATAAAAGGTCTGTGCCAGGAACAACATATTGCGGAAGCTAACAGATTCATCGTGGGGAGCTCAACCACACGTCTTGCGCACCACGGGCCTGGCGCTGAGTATCTCAGCAGCGGAATACGCGGCGCCAGTTTGGAGGAACTTTGCTCACACTAAGCAAGTTGACGTCGCCGTAAACGAAACTGTATGTATTGCCACGGAATGCCTCAAACCAACTCCCAAAGACAAAATTTATCCCATCATACGCATAGCACCACCCACTATCCGCAGAAAAGTAGCCGCCGAGATCGAAAGATCAAAACAAAAGAATGATCCTCGACACCCGATGCAAATGCACCGAAAACAACGTGTCCGGTTGAAACCCCGCAGGAGTTTCATTGAAACTACTGAAGAGCTCGCCACCAAGCCCGTCGCAAGGTGGCTATCTCTTTGGGAAGAAATGGTGCCACACTCCACAATGGAACTACCTGAGTAGGGATCTGCAGGATTTTAACTACCTTTTACAACTTGGAGGTCATTAAACCGGCTGCGCACTGGAGTAACTGCGTGCAAATCAAACCTATTTAAATGGGGCTACAGTGATAGCGATAGGTGTGAATGCGGAGCAATACAGGACTTGGACCACCTATTGATTTGCCCAGATATGTCTGTAACATGCACTAAAGACGATATTTTGAAAGTCAATGACAAAGCAACCTACCTTGCTAATTACTGGGAAGGGAAGATGTACTTGGTGCATCCGGATACGGAAGAAGAAGAAGAAGAAGAAGAAGAAGAAGAAGAAGCCGGTGGTGGACTGGAGTCGAACATGCGGCCGGAGACTATATGTACCTGGTGCACCAGCGTCCAAGGGCTTTTCCGCGGTCATTTTCGGTGAAGTTCTCCACTTGCTACCTGCAACGGTCTTTCGCTGCAGCACGGGACTCTAGGATCCGTTCATCTTGAGGCTTTTTTCTTTCTTGTTGATGCTGTTTTGACATTTGTGTATTTCTATTGCTTCTCTGAACAAGCTCGACTCCGGTCAAGCACCGTCAGTGAGCGGTGAAGCTTTGACAATCATCGAACTTCGGTCGAAGAACCCCAAACGGGAACCAACAGGCTGTTTGTCAACAGGTGCCTTCGAAAGCCTTAACAATTTACTACGTCTTTACTGGGAGGATTTTGCAGATTGTACCGACGCTTTGACCAACGGCGTAAGAAGAAAACGCGATTCATATCGTCTCTCGCCTTTCTGTCGCGGTCCTGAGATAAAGAGGCTACACCGAAGTTCTTGAGATGTAAGCGCCTATTCATCACCGCCCAAGGACATAGTATCTACGCCAAATGGAACGAGCTTTTCTCCATAAGCGAATTCAGGCAACGGGAACATACTTGCAAGAACGGATAAGGAACTTTTGGACATTTCCTATCAACTGAGAAGCAGAATGTATCGAGACATCTGGGACAAGATCGACAGCATCACTCACAGGGGCATGCAGAGCGAACTCAACGAAGCTCTGACCGACGGAAGAAAAAGATTGTAAGATGCCGGAAGCAGACTGACAAGACGATTCCCGACATGTCACGCGCTGTGGTCAGCCTCACTGGACGACAACTGACCAATGAGCAACAGTCAGTCCTTCAAAAAGAAGGGAATTTCATTCCGGAAACTATGACTGTGGAGGGCAGCATTGATTATACGTAAGTGGCCATTCGGTCTCCTCCTTCTGAAAGAGCTGAGGAAATGTGGCACTAAACAGCCAGGATATTGCGCTGAGCAAAACCACCAGCTTGCAACTTTAAGAAAGAAGAGATACAAGCTATCAAGAATCTTAGCGCTGACAAGAGCATATCGGTACTGCCTGCCGATAAGGGAAATGCCACTGTCGTAATGAACACGGAAACTTATGAGCATGTGATCTGGGACCCATTATATCCTACGACGTACCGAAAACTAAGGGCAGGTCCGACGCATAGGATCAAACGAAATATGAATCGGTTAAGCAACGCGTCTTCTCTCTCGGCGGACATACAGAGGAACCTTAGCAACACAGAAGCCCTTCCACCTTGGCTGTATGTATTCACAAGGATCGATAAAAGTAACGTTCCATTAAGACCGATTGCTAGCGGTCCTGGCTCACCGACGTATAAACTCGTATGTGCTGTTCGAGCTACACATGGTGAAGACTGACACATACATAAAGGACTCAGGACATTTCATTGTGAAACTGAAAAAATTAAAACTTGGACGAAACGACATCCTGGCAACCTTTGATGTTGTTACTTTGTTTAATAAAGTACTACTTAGTGACTCTCTGGAGCACTTCGGTTCAGTTTTCCCACAAGACACCACCAGTTTCTTCCATGAATGTCTCACGAGCTATTTCATGTGAAATGGCAACTTCTACGAACTGCTGGAAGGCGTTGCCATGGACAGTCCTCTTAATCTAGTGGTGGACAATTTCTTTATGGAACATTTAGAAGCACTTGCTGGATTTGGCACCTTGTAAACCTAAGTTGTGTTACAGATACGTCGACGATACCATCGTTGTGTGGAGCCATTGTGAGGAACTGCTCGGTGACTTTTTAAGACACTTGAAAAACCTCTTGGCCGACCTAAAATTTACCATGTCGGTAGAAAAGGACAGACAGCTATCCTACATAGATGTGCTGGTCACAAGGGATGGTGAAAACCTGAGACACAGCTTGTATCGAAAACCGACACACACTGACCGATACCATCAGAGCCGGAAAAGAGGCGTAAGTAATACGTTCAGAAAGCGAGCAAGACGAATATGTGAGCCGCAGCACCCCGGACGCGAGATGCAACACCTGGAAAGCATTCTGAGGAGCAATGGATACTTCTTCAGCTATATAAGAAGTGTTACAGAGTCAAACACTCGGCGAAACGACACAACGTGAAAACAAGTGTCGGGTACGGCCTTTTGACATACATTCCCAAAGTGACCTATAGAATCGGCCGTATATTGCGCAAACAGGGCGTAAGGAATATTTATAAACCGACAAAGAGGATCACTGAGTGTCTCAAATCGGCAAAGCAGAGAAGAGACGTTCTTTAGTGTCTGGAATATCCGCGCGTCATACAAATGCGGAAAAGTTTATGTTGGAATGACTGGACGATCACTCAACACCAGGGTCACAGAACATAAGCAACATTGCAAGCTGGGGCAGGTGGAGAAACAGGCCATGGCAGAGCACGTACTGTGTGAGAGTGACCAAATAGTAAAATTTGTCGACACAGAGGTTATTGCTGAAGAGAAGAACGATCACACAAGCTTATTCAAAGAAGCAGGAGAAACACACAAACGTGAGAATAGCTTTACCAAGAAAGAAGAGAGCTTCAGGGTGAACGGATCCTTGATTTCCGTGCTGCAGCAATGGCAGATAGCAAGGAGAGAATCGCACCGGGAATGACCACTGGAAAGCCCCTGGACGCTGGCGCACCAGGTTAATATAATCTGCTTCAGCGAGCTCGAACCCCGTCCACTAGCACCGGAGGGCGAAGCTTTGACAACGCTAGCCACTCGTGCTGGCGAAACGTCTGAAAAGTCATCAAATAAACGTCGACCGAAGAGCTCGAGACAGAAGCCAACAGGCAGTTTGTCAAGTGGGCACGAAAACCTTAACAATAACGGTATTGTTTTTTGCCGAAAGATCACAAACAAGCACTGAGGTGTGAGCGGGAGCATTATCGTGATCCGTTTCCAGGAATCGTTTTGCCGCAAATCTGGACGTTTTCTTCGGATTGCTTCATGTAAAAGACCACTCTAGATGCTCTAGCACATCAGTTACTGACGACAGTGTGGAAGAAGGAAAGAAAATGGTAGTGGAAAATCGCCTAATCACCATCAATTTGCTAATAATGTCAGCATATCCTTTCGCTCATAACAAGCAATTTTGTGATATTTTTGTGCATATAACGCGTAGCAGCAGCAGAGTTTGTTTCTAAACTGTTGAATTTCCACCAAAAACGATGGCACGTGGCCGTCAATCAGTGATCCAGAACTTCTAAGGAAGGTTGTAACATGTGGCGAAACATGGGTTTACGGGTATGACGTCGAAACCAAGGCCCAGTCGTCGAATCTATTAAAAAAACAACTAGCAACCTTACAACCGGAATCTTAGACAAGCAGGAACAATAAAAGTTGGATTTAGCGTCTCGTCCACGACGTGTTCACTAGAGGCGAAGCACAACCTCAGACTGGGAAGGAAACTGTCGTAATCTTTCAACTGAAGCATCCAGGCATTCACCTTAAGCGATTTAGGTAAATTAATGATAATCTAAATCTTGATGACTGGAAGAGGACTTGAGTCGCTGTCTTGCTAGATAAGAAGACTTTGCCTACCACTGGGCCACCTTGCCCGGTTAGAGAGGCAGAGTGGTGTTGCACGAAGGCGGATCTCTGATAAATTTAGAAAATGACCTCAGCTGGCGTGACATTAGCTAGAATCTAAATGTCGCCCATAGGGCCATTAACAGCTGTGAAGAGCGTTTAAGAGGCAGAAAACAGTCAACGCTAAAGCGGACAAGGTAGACCAAGCACTAAAACGAAATTAGGTTAGAATACATTAAATGTGTTTTTCCCCCCAATATTTTTTTGTACATAGTGAAGAGATCATCCATGATGAACAACATGTAAGAAAACAGGAAACGCAATAAATGTTTACAAAAAAAAAAAACTACCCTAATGTACCTTCCATAGATGCCGAATGAAATGGTCCTCATGGATGTGGAGTAAGTCAAACAAACTTAAACATAGATTCATTTAAAAGGAAATAACAAACTTATCACAAAATATGTAAATGTTCAATACAATGGGGCGGATATGATAATTCTTAGGCTACTGCAGCCACACATAATCAAATAAACCATTTTACAACACTTATTAACATAAATCGAATACTTATTAACATTAGTCACGCGACTGCACTCAGGTTTTACAGAAATCAAACTGTACGTAACACTCGCATTATTTGATGTTATTACCACGCAGCATAAGAACAGCTGGGGATGGGGAACAGGGGAAAATTGCGAGAGCGCCGCTTTTATGTAGCAGTGCAATCGCACTGCATACGACTTGGTTTATATTTCACATTTCAAAAAAACTTAGATCAAAAACAAAACAAATTTTCAGTATTATTTAATTACTTTTAGCATGCTGAAGACATAATATAGTTTTTATTTGGTACAAACTGTCGGCATACGGACAAACACAGACATTCTCACACCTGTTCGCACTCAGGTTGCCACCTAATCATGACTTATGTTGTTACGTGATCGAAAAAGATGTTTCACTCAAGTATGTTAATCGAAATATTGTACTACTTTTACAACCTCATTATGAAGACGTGGAAACTCAACCTGAGGAAACCATCCTGGACGTCCTGGATAGTTTTAATCTATAAAGATTTAAACGGTATTACTTTGTACGTTAATCAGTTACATTTGCACATGCGTAGGGGTAGTTTCAAAAGAAACGGCGAAAGGTATTGAAACCGGCTTGAAAACAGATACAGTATTGGCAATGTCATCAACACGTTTAGGAAACGGTTGTTGTAATTCTTCCAAGGCCGTAACGAACTCTACAAACCTCGCGTTCTCTTTAACCGCAGTGAGCTTAAGGAACTGGACTGAGTTTGTCAGAATGAGTCCCTCCGATACATCGATTTTCCTTTATAAATGCATCCACATCAAATCAGAAAAAAGCTGTTCCTCACCTTGCAGTGTCCAGTGTCTTACTGTGGGCAGTGGGCAGTCAAGTACACTTAAAATGCGAGGTCTGCAATCCATTCCAGATGTTCCACACCTTTTTCATTCATAAATTCAACAATAGTGAGTTTTAAATCGAAAAATCGTTCCAGGCATGCTCCTTGACTTAACCAACGTACTTTCCAGTAATATATAAAGTCTCCATATTCTTCGTACAGTTCCACTGAAAACGATTGCAGTTTACTTTCGAATAAAGCGTCCGACTCAAGAACTTTTATTATTCATACCACTAATTTCTGTACATGCTCCTTGCCTGCAAATTTACCACGGAGTGCATCTTGATGTACAGAACAATGAATCCCGTCTGTCGATCATTGTAATTTTTTTTGCACTTTCACTGTCAAATAAATTTTTACATTTTATCTGCATGGTATTGCAATATCGTTTCAAAGCAAACTCGCAGTACCCATTGATACGACTGCATAATATATACTGGGGCATTCTCATTCCTGACTTCTATCATTCCTATTGATTTTTAAAGGCTTGTGACGACAGATGGCCAGAATGACTCATATTGTGCAAACAGGTACTTGGCCTTTGAATGTCCTTCATTGTTGTTGTTGTTGTTGTTGTGGTCTTCAGTCCTGAGACTGGTTTGATGCAGCTCTCCATGCTACTCTATCCTGTGCAAGCTTCTTCATCTCCCAGTATCTACTGCAACCTACATCCTTCTGAATCTGCTTAGTGTATTCATCTCTTGGTCTCCCTCTACGATTTTTACCCTCCACACTGCCCTCCAATGCTAAATTTGTGATCCCTTGATGCCTCAAAACATGTCCTACCAACCGATCCCTTCTTCTAGTTAAGTTGTGCCACAAACTTCTCTTCTCCCCAATCCTATTCAATACCTCCTCATTAGTTACGTGATCTACCCACCTTATCTTCAGCATTCTTCTGTAGCACCACATTTCGAAAGCTTCTATTCTCTTCTTGTCCAAACTAGTTATCGTCCATGCTTCACTTCCATACATGGCTACACTCCATACAAATACTTTCAGGAACGACTTCCTGACACTTAAATCTATACTCGATGTTAACAAATTCCTCTTCTTGAGAAACGCTTTCCTTGCCATTGCCAGTCTACATTTTATATCCTCTCTACTTCGACCATCATCGGTTATTTTACTCCCTAAATAGCAAAACTCCTTTACTACTTTAAGTGTCTCATTTCCTAATCTAATTCCCTCAGCATCACCCGACTTAATTTGACTACATTCCATTATCCTCGTTTTGCTTTTGTTGATGTTCATCTTATATCCTCCTTTCAAGACACTGTCCATTCCGTTCAACTGCTCTTCCAAGTCCTTTGCTGTCTCTGACAGAATTACAATGTCATCAGCGAACCTCAAAGTTTTTACTTCTTCTCCATGAATTTTAATACCTACTCCGAATTTTTCTTTTGTTTCCTTTACTGCTTGCTCAATATACAGATTGAATAACATCGGGGAGAGGCTACAACCCTGTCTTACTCCTTTCCCAACCACTGCTTCCCTTTCATGCCCCTCGACTCTTATAACTGCCATCTGGTTTCTGTACAAACTGTAAATAGCCTTTCGCTCCCTGTATTTTACCCCTGCCACCTTCAGAATTTGAAAGAGAGTATTCCAGTTAACATTGTCAAAAGCTTTCTCTAAGTCTACAAATGCTAGAAACGTAGGTTTGCCTTTTCTTAATCTTTCTTCTAAGATAAGTCGTAAGGTCAGTATTGCCTCACGTGTTCCAACATTTCTATGGAATCCAAACTGATCTTCCCCGAGGTCGGCTTCTACCAGTTTTTCCATTCGCCTGTAAAGAATTCGCGTTAGTATTTTGCAGCTGTGACTTATTAAACTGATAGTTCGGTAATTTTCACATCTGTCAACACCTGCTTTCTTTGGGATTGGAATTATTATATTCTTCTTGAAGTCTGAGGGTATTTCGCCTGTCTCATACATCGTGCTCACCAGATGGTAGAGTTTTGTAAGGACTGGCTCTCCCGAGGCCATCAGTAGTTCAAATGGAATGTTGTCTACTCCCGGGGCCTTGTTTCGACTCAGGTCTTTCAGTGCTCTGTCAAACTCTTCACGCAGTATCTTATCTCCCATTTCATCTTCATCTACATCCTCTTCCATTTCCATAATATTGTCCTCAAGTACATCGCCCTTGTATAAACCCTCTTTATACTCCTTCCACCTTTCTGCCTTCCCTTCTTTGCTTAGAACTGGGTTGCCATCTGAGCTCTTGATATTCATACAAGTGGTTCTCTTCTCTCCAAAGGTCTCTTTAATTTTCCTGTAGGCAGTATCTATCTTACCCCTAGTGAGACAAGCCTCTACATCCTTACATTTGTCCTCTAGCCATCCCTGCTTAGCCATTTTGCACTTCTTGTCGATCGCATTTTTGAGACGTTTGTATTCCTTTTTGCCTGCTTCATTTACTGCATTTTTATATTTTCTCCTTTCATCAATTAAATTCAATATTTCTTCTGTTACCCAAGGATTTCTATTAGCCCTCGTCTTTTTACCTACTTGATCCTCTGCTGCCTTCACTACTTCATCCCTCAGAGCTACCCATTCTTCTTCTACTGTATTTCTTTCCCCCATTCCTGTCAATTGTTCCCTTATGCTCTCCCTGAAACTCTCTACAACCTCTGGTTCTTTCAGTTTATCCAGGTCCCATCTCCTTAAATTCCCACCTTTTTGCAGTTTCTTTAGTTTCAATCTGCAGTTCATAACCAATAGATTGTGGTCAGAATCCACATCTGCCCCAGGAAATGTCTTACAATTTAAAACCTGGTTCCTAAATCTCTGTCTTACCATTATATAATCTATCTGATACCTTTTAATATCTCCAGAATTCTTCCAGGTATACAACCTTCTTTTATGATTCTTGAACCAAGTGTTGGCTATAATTAAGTTATGCTCTGTGCAAAATTCTACAAGGCGGCTTCCTCTTTCATTCCTTCCCCCCAATCCATATTCACCTACAATGTTTCCTTCTCTCCCTTTTCCTACTGACGAATTCCAGTCACCCATGACTATTAAATTTTCATCTCCCTTCACTACCTGAATAATTTCTTTTATCTCGTCATACATTTCATCTATTTCTTCATCATCTGCAGAGCTAGTTGGCATATAAACTTGTACTACTGTAATAGGCGTGGGCTTTGTGTCTATCTTGGCCACAATAATGCGTTCACTATGCTGTTTGTAGTAGCTAACCCGCACTCCTATTTTTTTATTCATTATTAAACCTACTCCTGCATTACCCCTATTTGATTTTGTATTTATAACCCTGTAATCACCTGACCAAAAGTCTTGTTCCTCCTGCCACCGAACTTCACTAATTCCCACTATATCTAACTTTAACCTATCCATTTCCCTTTTTAAATTTTCTAACCTACCTGCCCGATTAAGGGATCTGACATTCCACGCTCCGATCCGTAGAACGCCAGTTTTCTTTCTCCTGATAACGACGTCCTCTTGAGTAGTCCCCGCCCGGAGATCCGAATGGGGGACTATTTTACCTCCGGAATATTTTACCCAAGAGGACGCCATCATCATTTAATCATACAGTAGAGCTGCGTGTCCTCGGGAAAAATTACAGCTGTAGTTTCCCCTTGCTTTCAGCCGTTCGCAGTACCAGCACAGCAAGGCCGTTTTGGTTAATGTTACAAGGTCAGATCAGTCAATCATCCAGACTGTTGCCCCTGCAACTACTGAAAAGGCTGCTGCCCCTCTTCAGGAACCACATGTTTGTCTGGCCTCTCAACAGATACCCCTCCGTTGTGGTTGCACCTACGGTACGGCCATCTGTATCGCTGAGGCACGCAAGCCTCCCCACCAACGGCAAGGTCCATGGTTCATTGTCCTTCATACCACGAACAAATAGCAAAGGATAAGCAGCACTGATACAATGATTCTGCCAAAACTGAAGAATGTCGTGCCGACCGAAAAATGCCACACCACAATACCAAATGAAATGTCTTGCTCCATCGCGTATTTCCAGAAAGGAACGAGAAAAGCCAATACAGGCTTCTCCTTGGCCTGCCTGTGGCCCCCACACCCGGCCCGCGTGGGAGGCCATGGTCGGAAGTGGTCTAGGATTTGTAATTTCGTCCTCAGGGAACATTCAGCGTAACGGCGTCCAGTCGGGCATAGCGGCCAGTCGCCCCACGGGGCAAAGTGATCACTTTCTAATCTATTTACCTTGTCTCAAGCCATCAGAATCCATAGAGTTAATAAACATGGGTGTACATATTTATGTACGTGTGTATGTATGTATGTATGTATGTATGCATTTTCCACATCTCCTACTAAAGCACTGGACCGAGTTCAACCAGACTTGCACTTCAGCTGCCGGAGACTGCAGTCACGTGTGTGTGAGTTGCGTTTGTATGCATGTGTGTGTGTGTGTGTGTGTGTGTGTGTGTGTGTGTGTGTGTGTGTGTGCATGTGTGTGTGTCTGTCATCTATTTTCGACAAAGGCCTTGTTGGCCGAAAGCGTATGTTGTGACAGTCTTTTAAAAAACAATGTTCAAATGTGTGTGAAATCTTATGGGACTTAACTGCTAAGGTCATCAGTCCCGAAGCTTACACACTACTTAACCTAAATTATCCTAAGGACAAACACACACACCCATGCCCGATAGAGGACTCGAACCTCTGCCGGGATCAGCTGCACAGCGCCTTCAGACCGCTCGGCTAATCCCGCGCGGCTCAGTCTTTTCGTTGTGCCTATCTGCGACTCAGCATCTCCGCTATAAGGTGAGCACCAACTTCCCTTTTCATAATACTGTTACATTCCATCCTGGATTTTCCATTCCATGCTCTATAAGAAGCACGTACGGTACACATAGCATTTACTGTTCGGGAAGAATCACTGTCGGGGTAAGAACCACTAACCTATCAAAGGGATGGGGGTGAAAAAACAGTGTAGCTTACGACGCGAGAAAACCCTTACTTTTAACCTGTACGAAACTTCTTCTCGCTGACGACGTCCACAAAAAGATGAAACAAAAAATGTTTATCGCTTACTATATTTTCGGCTTCATGCTGTAAAACTGCTACTTGAAGCATGACGTTTTAGTTTATTATTTCTTTAATACTAACTGTATTCGTAACACGTTTTGCAGACAGTATTCACGTATACTACTGAATGTATTTGCAGACAGTATTCAAGTATAGCACTGTATGTACCAGAAAAATTACATCATTGTGCAACAAATAGTTCAGGAGATGCGACGTCATAAACACTGAGATGCGTGGAAAGCTACCGCATCATGCAAGACGTTTAAATTATTACCTCGTTCTTACTAGCTCAATGTGTAGCATTTTTCGCAGGCAATATCCACATCCACCCCTGAATGTAGATCCAAAAATATGTCACTGTACGACACATAGTTCAGGGGATACGACGTGAAATGCTGAGATGCGTGACAAACTGCCGCATCGTGCATGACGTTTTAATCTATTAGCACTTTTCTAATAACTCTACTAGCAATACTTTTCACGGATGGTATCCACATGTGATGCTGAATGTACCTAGATAAATATATCGTTATACAGCTCGCAGTACAGGAGATATAAAGTCACAGATACTAATATGCGCGAGAAACTGCCGCATCGTTGAGAGGTTTTAATTTATTACTGCTTTACTAGTGATCTCATTCAAACACATTTCGCAGACAGAAGGTGCATATACAGATGGCTGTGCAATTATGTCTTTTTACAGCACGTATTGTAGGAGATATGAAATCATAAACATTGAACTGTGTGGAAATGAAACTGCAAAGAAATTCGCAAGACATGCATGCGAAATATGCGTAGAAATAGTGTGAAAATTATTAAATATATGTGAAATGTACTTGGGATGTTTGTATGTGGGCACAGCCACAGGTAAAAAGCTCATCCTAAATTAAATGTGGCTCACACATTAGTTACAATCTGGAGAGAAATACTACAAGGGTAAAACCACCAGTCTCTTATTTAGGTGAGTGTGGAAACGTGGAGAGAGAAGGGAGGACGAGGATATGGACAGACAGTGAGGGGGAAGGAGGTGGAAAATATAGACAGGAGGAGGAGAAGATGGACAGAGGCAGGGGAGACAGAGGTAGACTAGCAGAAGATTTGAATAAATAAATTGCCGTAAAAAAATTAGTACACGCTTTTAGAGGTTTCCAATTCTCTCAAGATTTATTGTTGTACGTATGAATTACATGAAATGATTACATTTGTAGGTCGACAGCGCAAGCGGTTCTGATGTACCAGGTATCGATGATAATTAATTGAAACCCTCAGCTGCCGGCAGGTGTTGTTGATATACCTGTACGGGGACAGCTGAAAAATGTGTTCCCCGACCGGGACTCGAACCCGGGATCTCCTGCTTACATGGCAGACGCTCCATCCATAAGATACCATTGATGACCGTGCAGTTTCTCTAGAATAAATGACAGGTGTTGTTGATTTTCCTCGATGGAGACAGCTGAAAATGTGTGCCCCGACCGGGACTCGAACTTGGGATCTCCTGCTTACATAGCAGACGCTCCATCCATCTGAGCCACCGAGGACACAGATGAACAGTGCGACTGCAGGGACTTATCCCTTGCGCGCTTCCCGCGAGAGAAGCTGCACGGTCATCAGTGATATATGTTCTTTGGAGAACAGTTACTATCTTCATATATAGTTATATGGCTACCCGGCCATTGACCTTCGTCTGTGCGAATGCACACAGGTTGCCCGAACTCTTACGCGAATCGTCACCTTAGTGTGCGCCAGTAATGAGAGGATGGGCAAATATCTATTAGGTACATTACAAATGTAGATTGTGGACAGCTGGGAATGTGGGTCTCACGGGAAACGTGCAAGTCTTAAGTCCCTGCAGTGTTACTGTTCATCTGTGTCCTCGGTGGATCAGATGGATGAAGCGTCTGTCATGTTAGCAGGAAATCCCGGGTTCGAGCCCCGGTCGGGGAACACATTTTCAGCTGTCCCCGTCGAGGTATATCAACAACACCTGTCGGCAGCTGAGGATCTCAATTAATTATCATTTATTTTAGAGAAGCCGCACGGTCATCAATGGTATCTGTTCTTTCGAGAACAGTTACTATCTTCATATACCAAGTATCGATACACTCTGAAACACCTATATTATCATCTGGTTTACGCTCCACGGTCGGCAATGCAGGCTTTGACTGTGAGTCCAGTCGATCGTACAGGCGGCGAATACTGTCTTGGGGTACTTTTTGCCACACCTGATCCATCTGTTCACGCAGTTCTGTAAGAGTTGTTGGTTCTCGAACCGCACAAGTCACTTCTCGTCCCAATATATCCATGGAGACAAGTTCGTGCTGGCCAGGGAAGTTGCTACACGTCTTGCAGGCAGTGTGTGAGCAAGTATTATCCTGTTGGAACGACACATCTCATTCCTGTTGGAAGAACGGCAAACAGAATGGTCCTAGCAACATTCTGCATCTACTGAGAGCTGGTGAGCGTCCCCTCCAGAAACACAAAATACGGACGAGAGTGGTAGGTAATCGCGCCCCAGACCATAATGCCTGGAGTGGGAAGCGGTTGTAGGCGCTCGAGTCTGGAGTCGCGCGACCGCTACGATCACAGGTTCGAATCCTGCCTCGGGCACGGATGTGTGTGATGTCCTTAGGTTAGTTAGGTTTAAGTAGTTCTAAGTTCTAGGGGACTGATGACCTCAGATGTTAAGTCCCATAGTGCTCATAGCCATTTGAACCATTTTTTAATATGGAGTGAGGTCAGTGTGTTTTGGACGAACGCACTGGACGAGACAGCACTCACCAGGTCTACGTCGTACTCACAAATGACCGTCACTTGCGTGCAGGCAGAATTTGCTGGAGACCATGGCGCGCCACTACATCTTCCAAGTGACTCTCTGACGGCACCAGACGAATCGTGCATGTCGATGTTGTGGCGTAAGTGGAAGATGGGCTAGATGTGTGCCTCCCCAGAGTGTCACTGGTAATACCAGCTCACAGCAGTTCCTGTTGTCATGTGTGTATGGTCTCACAAGCTCTCTTATCTGTGCTCTTGCAGCTGTAGTGTCTCCCGGTGCGGCCCTTACAATACGACGATTCTGGCGGGTGACTGTGCTGTGTGAAGGTTCGGAACCTCGTCTACTGGTGCGACAACGTTCACGTGACCACTGACACCAGCATCGTTGGGCAAATGACGTAGGATGTCCAACTTGTGTGGCAATTCGAAAAAAGCACAATCACAGTACTCGGTAGGCCACAGTTTGATCCTTTTCAAATTCGCTTAGTTGGCTGTGGGAAGCACGAGTGCGTCTCTGTGGCGTAATTCCATGCTTGAGCATTTCCTAGACACAGATGGCGCTCTGGGAGCTATGTTATTATGTTGGTACTATGCTACCAGGAGACTGGCGACGGTGAAACCATTGTCAGCACATCTACTATGCCATGTACTGCCATCGGATCAAAATCGACACCGTCTTTCCAGGGGTGCTAATATTTTACGACAGCGTACATACCTGGGAAATTCCAGGTGCTTACTTAGTTGATAATAAGACAAGAGTACTTCATAAAACTAGTGTTCTACGGCGTTAGTGTATCAACACTTTGGTGAAAAGTTATGTTCTGTTATTACAGGTCTATGTTAAGATGCCATACAATTGTTTAAGAAAATCACTACAACAATCATGGGACTCCCAAACTACGCAACATGTATTGGATGCTGCAAGAAAAGAAAAGATGCCATTTGGTACAACAACCAAACTCTTTGGTGTCTCATGATGCACTTAAAACAAAAGTTCTTAAAAAACTGTGATGCTACTAAGGACAGGAATATTTTTGCGATCTTTAGTTGGGTATTCTACCAAGAGCAAGAGAAAGAACTTCTTGATTGTTTTTTTGGCATGCAGCGTATATTTTTTGGCATATCAATTATTGATTTAAGCCACTTGTCATTTCACCTTGCTGAGCGGAATAATCTAGCACACTCATTCAACAAAAAGAGAAATATATGACAGGCATAGTCCAGTCGACACATTTTAGGAAGAGACATCCAAACATAGGACTTACCATATTGCACTTTATAAGAGTCTTATTTTTCTATTTACCTCTCTCTGGCCACTTCGCCCTACCTACTGGGCAAAGAGACCATTTGGCAGAATGTCACTTAAGCTCTCCATTGTACTAAAAAAAGAAGGATTTGAATAATGATGTAATTGTCTTAGAGCTACAGAATGTATACAGTTTATACAGATTATTTCATCTGCTTATCTATGACGTGTTGTCAGAGAAACAATATTTTCCCTTACCCAGCTTTCCCCTACACATCAGTCGTTTCTGCTAACAAAATCATCAATGAAATAGGAGCTGTCCACCAGTAAAATCCTTTAGGTTCCTATTAAACTGAACTTCGTTGTCAGTTAAACTTTTTATAGCTGTTGGAAAGTTATTGAAAATATTTGTTCCCGAATAATGAACACGTTTCGAAACGAAATTGACTTCAGTCTTTCTGAAGAACTATTTTTAGCATTCAGTCGGTGAACTGACTTGTCGGTCTGATAAAGAGAATACGTTGGAAAGAAGTAGTTAGTATCTGCATTTCCTCAAACAGATATCTGCAAGATGTTCTTGAGTTCACACCACAAATTACCAATATTACAGTAGCACGTTTTTAGACTCTGAAAACTCTAATTTTGCTTGATATGTTACCCTAAAAAATTATCCAGTGAGACATTATGGAATGAAAGCAAGCAAAGTGTGTTAGCATTTAAAATTTTATAACGCTCAAATGATCCTCCCTTGGCCACTATGAAAATTATGAAGTATTCCTGATGAGAGCAAAAAGAACAAACAGATAAGTAGCCTCGAAACTTTCCGCTGAAAAATTAATAAGTAACTACTGTTCCCTACTCTCAACAGGTCCTCTTTCCTTCCTAGTATTAACTGATTTAAATAAATCTGTCCTTTGGTGTTACTTTTGAATTTGAAAATGGAAATTGAACTTTTCAAGAAAATAAAATATTTAGTGCTGTGTATCTTAATTACCGTCTTCTTGCCTCAAAAAGAGTAAATTATTAATATTTCAGTAATGATTGGCGTCTTCGGAGAGCAATCGAGCGCACCAAGGTTAAAGTTCTTAGCAGCTAGCGTAAGAAATAGCTTTTCGAGATCTGTGTCATAATGCAGCTCTGAAGAATTCTTGACGCCGTTATTGAAGAGCAAGTCAGACGGATACGATTCTGAACAACTATGATAGTATGTGTCGATAGGGCAAGTTCCACAAATTTTCGCTTTTAATAAAAGAGAATCTGTTCATTCCAAAACACCGTGTTATTAAACATGGATCTCACAGTACCATCTAGCACTCAAAATCCGAAGTCTTCTGTTTGCTTGCACTGTGTATCGTAATTACTAGGAGAGGAAAGATGAGTATAATATTCACATCAAAAACGAGAAAAATTTTACGTTTTATGATAACAATTATTGTTTCATAAAAACGTTCTTCTCATTGCTCAACTATTACAGCATATATTCAGATTCTTACAAGAGCGTGTACTGAAAAAATTAATATTTTCTTAATTCTCGCAGCAATGGCGGCTGTCGTATCTTTTTTAACAATAGAAGTACATCTCCTTTGTAAATACCTCCTTCCCTAGTCAAGTCTACCATCATGAAAAAAAATCATTAGTAAAGTCACGGAATACACAAGTGAGTCAAAAATCACAGAACACTAACAAGCCAACGATGTGATTTACAGTGCTGCTCTCTCGCAGGCAAAAGCGATTATTCAGTTTATGAAGTGATACTGTAAAAGTACTATTAAGTTTTTTTATGTGCATTAGCTATGCACATTCTTGTTGAATTTATAGTTAAGCTGCAGTCTCAAGAACCGTTGAATTGCTGTACGTGGTCGTCGTCGTACTTTAAGCATGTACTGGAGGAAATCCCTTACAAGCTGTCAACTGCTCACAGTGTGTTTTGCAGATTCTGGGTCTCTCAGGTGCCGTGGGACCATGTACGAGCTGTTTTGAAAGCTTACGTTGTACGCCTGGGCGATTGGCTACCCGTCAAATGCATTCCTCTTACACACGGATACCACGAGCCTCAGTGGATTTAGTATCTTTTCCTCCGTGACAGGACCCAGCAACAACAGGGTTGTATTCTGATAACTGATGGATCACAGTGTAATCTGGAGAACGGGCCTAAACTTCTGTACTACCTACTGGACGCCGTAGTCAGCGCCTGCATTGCCGCCCGTGGAGCGTAGACCACATACTAATGTGGGTGTTTCAGCGTGGGTCGATAACTGGTACATCAGAACCACCTGCGCTGTTTGTTAGTCTACCTCTTTCTCCCCTGCCTCTGTCCATCTTCTCCTCCTCCTGTCTATGTCTACCTCCTCCTTCCCCCTCGCTGATGTCCACCTCCTCGTCCTCCCTTCTCTCTCCTCGTTTCCACACTCACCTCAATAAGAGACTGGTGGTTTTACCCTTGTAGTATTTCTTTCCAGATTGTAAGTAATGTGTGAGCCATATTTGACTGAAATCGTTCCAGGGGCTTAGGATGAGCCTTATGAAAAAGTTACGAGAGCACGCGTGTGTGTTTCTGAATCTTGATCCAACCAACGTAATAACTCATCTCAACTCATATACATAGGGTTGCCGTTCTTGCAACAGCAATGTGATGTTCCGTTCGAACAGGATATTACTTACCCACACACTGCCTGTGAAACACAACGTGCTCCGCAACACGTGCAGCAACTTCCCCTGCCAGGACGATCTCCTAACTTGTCTCCAGTTGATCACGTGTTGGATATGTTGGGACTCGTGCGGTTCGAGAACCAAAAGGGCCGAAAAGCTTAAACCCTCTAAAATCGTCGCTGCAGACTACTACTGACCTCCAGAGGCAAATTGACGGAACCGCATTCGACTGACGTCACAGATCCAGCTTTTGGATTTTATGAATAAAATGATTAATTGAGCTGGATGCAGTCCATTCCAGGAGTTTGGTCTCAGATTACACTTTTATGAAGACAATTTATTTTTTTAACCTCCAATCGGTCACGAATGGGAAATCATAGTGAAAATCAAAAATGCTTTATTTGCTACATTCAGCTACACCTTCCAGCTGCTTCTCTGCATAGTCGCCGCTCGAACTTAGACATGTATCCTGCTATGGTACCATCTTTCCAATAGCCTCGTCATAGACGGCGGTCACCTGTGCTTTCTGCCAATACAGTGGTCTGCAGCTCGCTGCCTGCGCCAAAATGCTGTCCTCATAGCCAGCGGTTCATGTGGGTGAAGAGGAAAATGAGATGTAGCCATGTCTGGACTGTATGATGGGTGATCACTTCCCATCCAAACCGCTGTAGAATCGTCGTTCTTGCACTTGCATTGTGCGGCCGAGCATTGCCGTGAAGAAGGAAATGCGTAGCACTGACGTTATGTGGGCTAAATCAGGCGGAACCTCTCAACAGGAACTTCACACTTGGCTGGAGATTCTATTGTTCAAAAGGGCTCTGAGCACTACGGGACTTAACATCTATGGTCATCAGTCCCCTAGAACTTAGAACTACTTAAACCTAACTAACCTAAGGACAGCACACAACACCCAGTCATCACGAGGCAGAGAAAATCCCTGACCCCGCCGGGAATCGAACCCGGGAACCCGGGCGTGGGAAGCGAGAACGCTACCGCACGACCACGAGCTGCGGACAGATTCTATTGTTCTTAGCGTCTTTATGAGGTAACTGTACTCAGAGTTCACAACAGCAACAGCGATTGGCCATCTTTTTGCCCTGTTGCCAAATTGCTTTTGGAAGGCATTCGCAAAAATACAGGTATTGTCTGTCTCAGTGGCCTACCTCAACACCACAGTTTAGAACATGGCTGTTTCGTATACTAATTTCAACATGAGGCTAAACAGCCAACCGGTTGCACATAAACGGTAGGTACATTGCCCTAGGTTTCGATACCAACTAGGGGTGTTTTCATCAGAACCAACTGTTGCTAAATCGTAAAATTATAATGCTAAACAGCAGTAGTCAGAATCTGGAGCAGCTATGGTCAAGTCAAAAGTAAAATAACACGTTCTAGCCTTTGCCACGTGTGCCCAGCTGGGAATAACATCAGATTCTCCCATGCCAGCTGGGCACACGTGGCAAAGGCTAGAACGTTTTATTTTACTTTTGACTTGACCATAGATGCTCCAAATTCTGACTACTGCGTTCTAACAATGTAATTTTACGATTTAGCAACGTTTCATTCTTCACCTGTTAATAAGTGAGGCAATTTTTCAGTTAGCCAAATGAATAGTTTCTCCACGAAACCTATTATCGTATGATTGCCTTCAGTTGTTATGTATCCTCATTTCATGATAGCAAAATATGTGATAATGAATTTCACTGGTTTCAACATCCATGATACGGGTCTCTTACAGAAATCCTAAAATACTACTGCAGAAGGATTGTATGTTATCTATAGAATGAACAATTAATCACCAATCTTGTGCTGTTTTTAAAAACAGGTTCTACGTATGGAAAACAGAAGTCACATAATATCATTGTAGACTAGAGTCGAAGAGTCTGTTGATAGGTGTCGCAATCGACTTTGCTTGAATAATCGGTTATAATATTGTATCACAGTATATACCTATACATTCGTACCGCTGTGTCACGCGTCACTAAGAACATTTTCGTCTACAAATTGTCGCCGTGACAAGTTTTTTCAAGGCTCTCTATGATCGCTCATTATGAAAGTAGTGCAAAGATTACATTTAATATTAGCATTAGTCAAGAGTCTGTGAACAAATATTTTCACACCTGTTTTAATTTAAACATTAACAATGAGTAAGGAGATATGGTGCTGGAAGCTCGGCATTGTCACACTTTCCGTCCATAGCACACGCGTAGCACAAGGAGAAAAGCAAATAATTCTACCAAACATTTAATTATTTACACTGACTACGCTTAAGTGCTATAACGAAGGTGACTGACGCTGATCTACGCGAAGGAACCATTTCACTACCTGCGTGAAATGATTTGACATAACCATAAAAAACTTACATTAGGATGACTGTGCTTGGATCCGAATCTGGCTTCGCCATAATGCGAAACTAGTGTCTTTATACACTGTTGCTTTCACGACCTAGTTTAACTTCAACGAAGTCGGTCACCAACGTAAATATACCGGAAAAGCATTACATACCCGACGTAGATACATCTGGCAGTTTATCGTTGAAAAAATTCGAGGATGTGACACATAAACACCGTTTACTGAAATCGCTGTTTTATTCAGTATGTTACAAGTGTCAGACGATTTAATTTATTCTACTCGGACGACAGAGTGCCTACAGCAGGCTTTGAAGCACATGCTGATCAGTAACAGCCTGCTTCCTGCCAACTTAACGCTAAGACCGAACCACCTTAAACGATAATCGATGCTAACGTTATACCTCTGCGAGGAATTTTTGAGGTGTGACCGTGAGATAATCTAACGGTAACAGAGGAACCAAACTGGGATTCGTTTCCGAAACACTCCAGCAGAGTGTAAACAACAGTAACCGACGGGTCTGGAACAGACGTTCTCCCAGCATAAAAGCAAGTTGTAGCATTACACATTAAAACAGATCGCCAGCCTAACTAGGCATTCTTGTGTCAAGCAACATCATAAAGCAGAAGACAGTGCTAAGGCTAACCCATCCTTTCTTGACACATGCTCCAAACTCTTTCCTTATATCTGTTCGCACTATGACACAGTAACCTAACCTGGCAGATAAATGTGCTATTAACTAGTAACAAATGGCCAATGAGATAGTAAACAGCAACATATGCCTCTCAGCAACACGTACTTTAAATGAACTAGGTGCAACAGTTTATAAAACCAAATACCGATGCACACATGAAACCAGTAGCAATACAGAACAGGGGAAAGCTTGAAATGATTCTGAATTTAAATCAGCGGGTCTACTAATGATCATAATCTTAATTTCATTGCCTAATACAGGGTCTCTATGCCTGTGCATTAACCAATAGATATCACAGTAAACAGTTCTTTCTTAAACTAAACAGAATGCAAACCTAATTACACTTTCTCTGAAGAAGCCTTTGTATTGCTTCATTAAATAACTAGGCTGGTACATGAGAACCCTTAAACTTTCATGCTTTGAAGAACCACGCTCACTAACAAAACTACACCAGTATGTATGTCGGTTGGTCACAGTCAGTGTGCTCCCTGCCGCCGTTGGATAAGCAGCTGCAGCAGCAAGTCGTATACTCCTAGCTCACTCATTTGTTACATAGTTTAATTCTTAATTTCTTTGCGTGTTTTTGGTACTTGCATTGTTTAATTAATAAATTTCGGGCGTATTATAGTATTTGAGAGTTGTAGCATCACGTTTTAGTACTCGAATAGTGTTAAATCGCGTAGTCTCCTTCCGCCGCCGAGCAGTGTGTCAGCAGTGCACAAGTGGCAGCATTACTGCATTTACTAGGCAATCTTGTATTTTAATAACCGCTTCAATTTTGTGTCGTTTTGTTTGCGCTCTCTGTAGATTAGTTCAGACGTTCTTTGCACAAGTTTTTAGCATGGATAGGGACTGCAACTGCTGTGTTCGGATGCAGGCTGAGTTGGCATCCCTTCGCTCCCAGCTTCAGGCAGTGTTGGCTTCGGTCACACAGCTTGAGGCTGTTGCCAATGGGCATCACTGTGGGGGTCCGGATGGGGGTTTGTCGGGGACGGCCAGCTCATCCCACGCATCCCCCGATCGGACTACGACTGTGGTTGCCCGGGATACTGCCCGCATTGAGGCTGCTCCCTCACCTGTGGTAGAGTGGGAGGTCGTCTCAAGGTGTGGCAGGGGTCGAAAGACATTCCGGAGGGCTGAACGGAAGGCCTCTCCAGTTTGTCTGACGAACCGGTTTCGGGCTCTGTCTCAGGCTGATACTGATCTTCAGCCTGACATGGCTGCTTGTCCTGTTCCAGAGGTTGCCCCTCAGTCTGCAAGATCCGGGCGGTCGCAGAGGGTGGGCTTACTGGTAGTTGGGAGCTCCAACGTCAGGCGCGTAATGGGGCCCCTTAGGGATATGGCAGCAAGGGAGGGGAAGAAAACCAAAGTGCACTCCGTGTGCATACCGGGGGGAGTCATTCCAGATGTGGAAAGGGTCCTTCCGGATGCCATGAAGGGTACAGGGTGCACCCATCTGCGGGTGGTCGCTCATGTCGGCACCAATGATGTGTGTAGCTATGGAACGGAGGAAATCCTCTCTGGCTTCCGGCGGCTATCTGATTTGGTGAAGACTGCCAGTCTCGCTAGCGGGATGAAAGCAGAGCTCACCATCTGCAGCATCGTCGACAGGACTGACTGCGGACCTTTGGTACAGAGCCGAGTGGAGGGTCTGAATCAGAGGTTGAGACGGTTCTGCGACCATGTGGGCTGCAGATTCCTCGACTTGCGCCATAGGGTGGTGGGGTTTCGGGTTCCGCTGGATAGGAGTCCACTACACGCAACAAGCGGCGACACGGGTAGGAGGGGTTGTGTGGCGTGGGCTGGGCGGTTTTTTTAGGTTAGATGGCCTCGGGCAAGTGCAGAAAGGGCAACAGCCTCAACGGGTGCGGGGCAAAGTCAGGACATGCGGGGACCAAGCAGCAATCGGTATTGTAATTGTAAACTGTCGAAGCTGCGTTGGTAAAGTACCGGAACTTCAAGCGCTGATAGAAAGCACCGAAGCTGAAATCGTTATAGGTACAGAAAGCTGGGTGAAGCCAGAGATAAATTCTGCCGAAATTTTTACAAAGGCACAGACGGTGTTTAGAAAGGATAGATTGCATGCAACCGGTGGTGGAGTGTTCGTCGCTGTTAGTAGTAGTTTATCCTGTAGCGAAGTAGAAGTGGATAGTTCCTGTGAATTATTATGGGTGGAGGTTACACTCAACAACCGAGCTAGGTTAATAATTGGCTCCTTTTACCGACCCCCCGACTCAGCAGCATTAGTGGCAGAACAACTGAGAGAAAATTTGGAATACATTTCACATAAATTTTCTCAGCATGTTATGGTCTTAGGCGGAGATTTCAATTTACCAGATATAGACTGGGACACTCAGATGTTTAGGACGGGTGGTAGGGACAGAGCATCGAGTGACATTATACTGAGTGCACTATCCGAAAATTACCTCGAGCAATTAAACAGAGAACCGACTCGTGGAGATAACATCTTGGACCTACTGATAACAAACAGACCCGAACTTTTCGACTCTGTAAGTGCAGAACAGGGAATCAGTGATCATAAGGCCGTTGCAGCATCCCTGAATATGGAAGTTAATAGGAATATAAAAAAAGGGAGGAAGGTTTATCTGTTTAGCAAGAGTAATAGAAGGCAGATTTCAGACTACCTAACAGATCAAAACGAAAATTTCTGTTCCGACACTGACAATGTTGAGTGTTTATGGAAAAAGTTCAAGGCAATCGTAAAATGCGTTTTAGACAGGTACGTGCCGAGCAAAACTGTGAGGGACGGGAAAAACCCACCGTGGTACAACAACAAAGTTAGGAAACTACTGCGAAAGCAAAGAGAGCTTCACTCCAAGTTTAAACGCAGCCAAAACCTCTCAGACAAACAGAAGCTAAACGATGTCAAAGTTAGCGTAAGGAGGGCTATGCGTGAAGCGTTCAGTGAATTCGAAAGTAAAATACTAGGTACCGACTTGACAGAAAATCCTAGGAAGTTCTGGTCTTACGTTAAATCAGTAAGTGGCTCGAAACATCATGTCCAGACACTCCGGGATGATGATGGCATTGAAACAGAGGATGACAAGCGTAAAACTGAAATACTAAACACCTTTTTCCAAAGCTGTTTCACAGAGGAAGACCGCACTGCAGTTCCTTCTCTAAATCCTCGCAGCAACGAAAAAATGGCTGACATTGAAATAAGTGTCCAAGGAATAGAAAAGCAACTGGAATCACTCAACAGAGGAAAGTCCACTGGACCTGACGGGATACCAATTCGATTCTACACAGAGTACGCGAAAGAACTTGCCCCCCTTCTAACAGCCGTGTACCGCAAGTCTCTAGAGGAACAGAAGGTTCCAAATGATTGGAAAAGAGCACAGGTAGTCCCAGTCTTCAAGAAGGGTCGTCGAGCAGATGCGCAAAACTATAGACCTATCTCTCTGACGTCGATCTGTTGTAGAATTTTAGAACATGTCTTTTGCTCGAGTATCATGTCGTTTTTGGAAACTCAGAATCTACTATGTAGGAATCAACATGGATTCCGGAAACAGCGATCGTGTGAAACCCAACTCGCTTTATTTGTTCATGAGACCCAGAAAATATTAGATACAGGCTCCCAGGTAGATGCCATTTTCCTTGACTTCCGGAAGGCGTTCGATACAGTTCCGCACTGTCGCCTGATAAACAAAGTAAGAGCCTACGGAATATCAGACCAGCTGTGTGGCTGGCTTGAAGAGTTTTTAGCAAACAGAACACAGCATGTTGTTCTCAATGGAGAGACATCTACAGACGTTAAACTAACCTCTGGCGTGCCACAGGGGAGTGTTATGGGACCATTGCTTTTCACAATATATATAAATGACCTAGTAGATAGTGTCGGAAGTTCCATGCGGCTTTTCGCGGATGATGCTGTAGTATACAGAGAAGTTGCAGCATTAGAAAATTGTAGCGAAATGCAGGAAGATCTGCAGCGGATAGGCACTTGGTGCAGGGAGTGGCAACTGACCCTTAACATAGACAAATGTAATGTATTGCGAATACATAGAAAGAAGGATCCTTTATTGTATGATTATATGATAGCGGAACAAACACTGGTAGCAGTTACTTCTGTAAAATATCTGGGAGTATGCGTGCGGAACGATTTGAAGTGGAATGATCATATAAAATTAATTGTTGGTAAGGCGGGTACCAGGTTGAGATTCATTGGGAGAGTCCTTAGAAAATGTAGTCCATCAACAAAGGAGGTGGCTTACAAAACACTCGTTCGACCTATACTTGAGTATTGCTCATCAGTGTGGGATCCGTACCAGATCGGGTTGACGGAGGAGATAGAGAAGATCCAAAGAAGAGCGGCGCGTTTCGTCACAGGGTTATTTGGTAACCGTGATAGCGTTACGGAGATGTTTAACAAACTCAAGTGGCAGACCCTGCAAGAGAGGCGCTCTGCATCGCGGTGTAGCTTGCTCGCCAGGTTTCGAGAGGGTGCGTTTCTGGATGAGGTATCGAATATATTGCTTCCCCCTACTTACACCTCCCGAGGAGATCACGAATGTAAAATTAGAGAGATTAGAGCGCGCACAGAGGCTTTCAGACACTCGTTCTTCCCGCGAACCATACGCGACTGGAACAGGAAAGGGAGATAATGACAGTGGCACGTAAAGTGCCCTCCGCCACACACCGTTGGGTGGCTTGCGGAATATAAATGTAGATGTAGATGTAGATGTAGAAAGGTAAGTATTCTTATCATTAATTATTATTTAAGTAAAGCACAACAAACTATAACTCTTTAAATAACAAATGTGCTTTCATAAGCAGCCTTTTGACTGAATCTAAATTATAACTGGCTGTGCAAATGACAACACAACGTTAAATTCAAGTTCAGCCACTTCCTCGTAATAACTTAGGACACTCGGAATTAAATGAACTAAGATAGGAATCCTGTCCAGGTTTGTGATTTGGGATAAACACGGGTGTAAGACAGAGTTTTTAGTAACACCACGATTATTATTAAAACCAAGCAAATTTCAAAAGTACCAGGTCCATTTAAAGAGTGCCAAACACAAAACAATTTAGTGGATGCCTGGTGGCCCTGGTGGCGCAATTTTCAGTGGCTTTTAACCTAGCTTCTAACCTTGACCTCGCCCTATTACTGATCCTCTTGGCATCGAAATAATATTTTTAAAGAACCAAAAACAATGCCAGCACCGAGGCCCATAAATACTGCCCTTAAGCTCTTCTAGCCTCACTCCAGGAATATGAGACACTACGATCCTCTGCTGCTAGCGAGGTGCTAACCACAGCACTGCTCAGCCCAGACTCCTTACTGGTCACGAAAGGACGGGTTGCCACTTGCGCGCCAACCACACCTTTTCAATTCCGCCAGGGTACTTCCGTAGCTGCGGGGCTTCCCTACATCTCTTACATTCAACTCTACGTTCCCAATTTATGAACCAAGTCATTTACAGTACATTACATAACAATAATTTAAGTAGTTATTTATATTCACAAGCATAATTTAAACAACATGGTTCAAAAATTCACATAACTGAAACATGTATACTTAGTCAAAAAATTTCCATGACGGATACAATAGTATACATAAGCAATACCACAAATTGGCATAGAAATATTGATACAGATACAAAATAGATAAGAATAGGTGTTACAGACTGACAATTGACAATCTGCCCATCACTGGCGTGCCGCATCATGATAGCCAAAACAGAAATTTTATCGTGCTGTACAAAAATGTTAGGTTGTGGTTACAGTCCTTTAATTTTCATGGTACTGTTACATCATCCCGGTCGTCGCTCATTAAAGCGTATGAGGTCAGTATTATTCACAAAACCAAATTTCTATTACAAGTATGGAAAATGTGCGTTGTTGGGCGTCTCACATTTTCTGCTCGTGATTGTTAAGTTTCCTGCCGTGGGAAAACACTGACCGTTGAAACCGAGCTACATGGCGCAGCACTTCAGGCACTGCTCTCGCATTCAGCACGAGCAGATACACCTGAGGTGCTAAAAATCATGGGATAGCGATATGCCCATATACAGATGGCGGCAGTATGCGTACACAAGGTACTGGCATTTGCACTCAAGTAATTCATATGAAAAGGTTTCCGACGTGATTATGGCCGCACGGCGGGAATTACGAGACACTGAACGCTGAATGGTAGTTGGAGCTAGACGCATAGAAAATTCCACTTCAGAAATTCTTAAGGAATTCAGTATTCCGAGATCCACATTGTCAAGAGTATGCCGAGAACACCAAACTCCAGGCATTACTTCTCATCACGTACAACAAAGTAGCTGACGGCTTTGACCTAACGACCGAGAACAGCGGCGTTTGCGCAGAGTTATCAGTGCTAATAGAAAAGCAACATCACCTGAAATAATCGCAGAAATCAATGTGCGCACGTACGAAGAACGTAACCGTTTCGACAGTGCGGTGAAATTTGGCGTCATGGGCTGTGGCAGCAGTCTACAGACTCCAGTGCGTTTGCTAAAAGCACGACATTGTCTGCAGAGTGTCTCCTGGGCTCTTGACATTATCGGTTGGACCCTAGACGACCGGAAAACCGTAACCTGGGCAGATGGTTCTCGAGCTGATGGTAGGGTTCGAGTGTGGCGCAGACTCCACGAAGCCATAGACCCAGTTTCTCAATACGGCACTGGGAAAGATTAGATTAGATTAGATTATGATCCATTAGATTAAATTATGTTCCATAGATCATGAATACGACACTTCGTAATGATGTGGAACGTGTTAGGTTGATAAAAGGTGTCTATACAAGATATTACATTACAAAAAATATTACATGACACTTAATAGTTTTAATTTTTTTTTTTGTTGGGATTGGGGTAATTACCCACTTACTATATCCAAAAATTCATGTAATGACTAGTTGCCATTAATAAATTGTTTTAATTCCTTTTAAATGCTATATGGCTATCTGTCAGACTTTTTATGCTATTAGATAAGTGACCAATGACTTTTGTGGCAGCATAATTTACCCCCTTCTGACTCAAAGTTAAATTTAACCTTGAGTAGTGAAGATCATCCTTTCACCTAGTGTTGTAGCCATATACTCTGCTATTACTTTCGATTCGTTCGGATTCGTAAAAGGAAATTTCATAATTGAATATATATATATATATTTTGTAAGGCAACAGGCAACAGTGATGATCTCTAGCTCTTTAATTAAGTGTCTGCAGGGTGATCTTCTATGAGCTCCAGCAATTATTCTGATTACACGCTTTTGTGCAATGAACACTCTTTTACTCAATGATGAGTTACCCCAGAATATGATGCCATACGAAAGCAGAGAATGAAAATGGGCGTGGTAAGCTAATTTACTGAGATGTATATCGCCAAAATTTGCAATGACCCTAATAGCATAAGTAGCTGAACTCAAACGTTTCAGCAGATCTTCAGTGTGTTTTTTCCAGTTCAACCCCTCATCAATGCATGTTGTTAACAACAACACCGTCGCTACCGATTTCTGATCGAAGTCTATATTTATTAATGGCGTCATTTCATTTACTGTGTGGAACTGTATACAGGTGAGTCACCTAACGTTACCGCTGGATATATTTCGTAAACCACATCAAATACTGACGAATCGATTCCACATACCGAACGTGAGGAGAGGGGCTAGTGTAACTGTTTAATACAAACCATAAAAAACACACGGAAGTATGTTTTTTAACACAAACTTGCGTTTTTTAAATGTAACCCCGTTAGTTTTGTTAGCACATCTGAATATATAAACAATACGTAATCAGTGCCGTTTGTTGCAATGTAAAATGTTAATTACATCCGGAGATATTGTAACCTAAATTTGACGCTTGAGTACCACTCCTCCGCTGTTCGATCGTGTGTATCGGAGAGCACCGAATTACGTTGGGATCCAAAGGGAACGGTGGTGGACCTTAAGTACAGAAGAGACTGGAACAGCACATTACGTCCACATGCTAACACCTTTTTATTGGTCTTTTTCACTGACGCACATGGACATTACCATGAGGGGTGAGGTACACGTACACACGTGGTTTACGTTTTCAATTGCGGAGTGGAATAGAGTGTGTTCCGACATGTCAGGCGAATAGATGTTCAATGTGGTGGCCATCATTTGCTGCACACAATTGCAATCTCTAGCGTAATGAATGTCGTACACGCCACAGTACAACTGGTGTGATGTCGCCGCAGGCTGCCACAATACGTTGTTTCATATCCTCTGGGGTTGTAGGCACATCACGGTACACAGTCTCCTTTAAGGTACCCCACAGAAAGAAGTCCAGAGGTGTAAGATCAAGAGAACGGGCTGGCGAATTTATGCGTCCTCCTCGTCCTATGAAACGCCCGTCGAACATCCTGTCAAGGGTCAGCCTAGTGTTAACTGCGGAATGTGCAGGTGCACCATCATGCTGATACCACATACGTCGACGCGTTTCCAGTGGGACATTTTCGAGCAACGTTGGCAGATCATTCTGTAGAAACGCGTTGTATGTTGCAGCTGTTTGGGCCCCTGCAATGAAGTGAGGACCAATGAGGTGGTCGCCAATGATTCCGCACCTTACGTTTACAATCCACGGTCGCTGTCGCTCTACCTGTCTGAGCCAGCGAGGATTGTCCACGGACCAGTAATGCATGTTCCGTAGATTCACTGCCCCGTGCTTTGTGAAACCCGCTTCATCGGTAAACAGGTAGAACTGCAACGCATTCTCTGTTAATGCCCATTGACAGAATTGCACTCGATGATTAAAGTCATCACGATGTAATTGCTGATGTAGCGACACATGAAACAGGTGAAAGCGGTGACGATGCAGTATGCGCATGACACTACTTTGACTCAGTCCACCGGCTCTCGCAATGTCCCGTGTGCTCATGTGTGGGTTCATGGCAACAGCAGCTAACACACCAACTGCACCCTCTTCCCCTGTGACGGGCCTGTTACGGACCTGTTTGCGTGCTAAGTCCATACCTGTTGCATACAGTTGGCGGTAGATGTTTTGCAATGTGTGGCACGTTGGATGCTCTCTGTCCGGGTACCGTTCTGCATACACCCTGCAGGCTTCAGCTGCATTTCGTCGACACTCGCCATAGATGAGTATCATCTCCGCCTTTTCAGAGTTCGAATACACCATGATCACAGTTCCTACAACACAGACGTCTGGTAACACGGTGTACTACAGTTGGTCTGCGTGCGGAGACGAATGCAGAATAACAATAGCAGCAAGCGCTACATGCGGACACTGCGACAGCTAGACCAAACCACAACAGTGCACTACAGCCACACTCGTAAACACGGTCGTCATCGTAAACATGTCCCTGCAGATGCTGCTCGCCGACCGTGGCCCGTGTTTGTTACAACATGCAACTGAACGTCTGAGGTTTCAAGCGTCAACTTTAGGTTATAATATCTCCGGATGTAATAAACATTTTACAATGCAACAAACGGCACTGATTACGTATTTGTTTATATGTTCAGATGTGCTAACAAAACTAACGTGGTTCCATTTAAAAAAACGTCGGTTTTTGTTAAAAAACATACTTCCGTGCATTTTTGTATGGTTTGTATTAAACAGTTACACTAGCCCCTCTCCTCACGTTCGGTCTGTGGAATCGGTTCGTCAGTGTTTGATGTGGTTTACGAAATATATCCAGCGGTTACGTTAGGTGACTCACCCTGTATACTGTGTTTTGTCAAAGTTTATTGAGAGCCCATTTGCAGAGAACCACTTAATGAATTTCTGAAAAACATCGTTTACAATTTCACCAGTTAATTCTTGTCTGTTGAGTGTGATAGCTATACTTGTATCATCGGCAAAAAGTACCAGCTTTGCATCTTTGTGAATATAGGATGGCAAGTCATTAATATAGAAAGATGGTGGTGGCCCTATACTTGCGTGGGGTGAGGGTTCATGGAATGGACTGGGTCGTCTGGTCCAACTGAATCGATCATTGACTGGAAATGGTTATGTTCGACTACTTGGAGACCCTCTGCAGCCATTCGTGGACTTCATGCTCCCAAACAACGATTAAATTTTTATGGGTGGCAGTACGCTATGTCACCGGTCCACAACTGTCCGCAATTGGTTTGAAGAACATTATGGACAATAAGAGCAAATGATTTGGCTAACCAGGTCGCCCTACATGAATCCATCAGACATTCATGGGGCATAATCGAGAGGACAGTTCGTGCATAAAAACTTGCATAGGCAACACTTTCTCAACTGTGGACTGCTATACAGGCAGCATGGCTCTGTGTTTCTGTAGGGGACTTCCAACGATTTGTTGAGAGCATACCACTTCGAGTTACTGCATTGAGCCGGGAAACAGGAAGTGTGACACTATATTAGCAGGTATTTCATGACTTTTTGACATCCCAGTGTATGCAAACCACGTCCGGGCACCCTTTTTAAATTATTGGTGGTTTTCTTGGCCATTCAGCGTGAGTGCTTGGACGGCGCCTAAAAAAAACGACACGAGCGACTGTTTATTTTTTTATTTACACTAGTTCAATCAGAAATTGGCATCCAAAGCGACGTAGCTTCAGTCTGGTTGGTATCTGATGTTTAATGTCCATAGCTGCAGAAATGTCGCAAGCACTGTTGAAAGCGGTGTGTGTGTGTGTGTGTGTGTGTGTGTGTGTGTGTGTTGGAAGTTGTACGCTAAGACTGCGCGTAACACAATTTCTCGCAGACAATCTGAAAGCTGTCCGAATACAGATTCTGATTTAGAATCGGCGTATCTACTCTATTTTTGAACATGAACGTATTTATGCAAACTACCTTTTAGGAAAGCAACTTTAATTACTCTAAAATGCATCTGACAGTATGTAAATTAGATTACATACAAAGAATTGATTCGCAAGAATACGCAAAATGACTAAATGTTAGGTAATTTAAATGTTCGCTATTACAAAAAAAAAACTCTGTTCAATTTACATGACATTTCACTGATTGAAAACAGTTCCTAATATAAAAATGTTCATTTAGACGCTTCAAAATATTCTTACCTTGCAGAGGATCGTATTATTCTGTTTTGCCTGTACTGAAAAAAACCGGAGGGGATCTGGTGTATGAAATATTTGTAAATGACAAAAGGAAGTAATTTCAAGTATGAGCAATCAGCATTGACTTTCTCCACATTGTAATACACCATAATTTCTGCTTCTAAGAAATATTTCTATTACAAACTTTTTTTGTTGGCTTCCTAATTTAATAGTATTTAACTAACCTAAATGGGAGAGGCTAATTCGAATACTGAACCCATGATTGATAGTTATCCCTGATAACCAAAATTTTGATATTATTGGGCACAATGATACCTTCCCACAGCAATTATTACTGAGCTCGCGCTTGCAACTAACAAACTCAAAACCTTTTTTGGAAATGCTGTCTTTTTTTTTCCTCAGGTTACTCATCGTGGAACATCTCTGTGCGTGACATCCGGTATACAAGCCGCTCATTCTGCCTCGGTACACCACCTTCCCTCCACGACTCAGTACCTGCAAGCGCACAAGGCTGCGACTCGACTCGACTATTACCTACTTCCTCACCTGCACTCTACTCAATAATGCAACCTCTGGAAACCAGAGACAGTATCTTCCATGTGTTCAGCATGCAAAGATATTCCAAGTGGCAGTATTCCGAATAAGAAGGTAATTTTTATTCTATTTACATTCAAAGATGCATCAAATCGTAACATTTCAAGCAAACTGTCATTTACTACCATTTCACTTAACCTAAAAACTTTTCACAGTATTGTCTACATGTAGGCTAGCCGCTGCAGCGTCCTCTCTCCGTGGCATCAGAGAATCACTTTCTAATCTTTACCTCCCACAGAAGTCATCTAGTGAATGTGAAAATCACCTATAGCATAAATTTTACAGACTCTGTAGGCGTGTCAAAAATTTATCATTAATTTTAATTAGGAACAGAGTAGTTTTCATTTTTTCCTGAAGCGGACGAGGTTTTCCCGTCCGGGAAACAGCTTCGAACTTAACAATTCACATCAAGGAAACTGTTGAACTGACTGAAATACAGGTTTCTGTTGATTGTCAGAAAACTTCGCTTGGATCTTTCCAAAGTTGTAAATCGCACTGCATTTACTACGCGTAAGCTTCAGAACACGACGCTCGTTCCTACTTCGTTTGGTCAGTATTTAATTCGTAAGAAGTTGAAGCTTAATGTCTCTACCTTCCATAAAAATCAGACAAAATTTCTGAAATTCAAAAATGGTGTTTCTAAGAAGGATAAAAATTTGTAAGAAAGACAACTACTGCATGCATCGCACTCTGAATAGGTGTTTTTGTTTCGAAACGAATCACATAGAACAATGAGACCAGATTCCATGCAATATATGAAGACCTCCCTCATATAGACTCGTATATCACAATTTCACAATTATTCAAGAAGCAGAAATAATTTTTGTTTTCCTTCGGTACTACTTATTTGTACGTTTTATTATGTATGATCAAATGATACAGTATCTATTATAAAACAGCTACGTGTATTTAGTATTTTATAAAGTTTTCTTAATTTTTAAGTACTTTTCCGTGGAAGAACATTGCATATCATGTAAGAGTGCATTATGAAATAACTTTGTACTCGTATACCAAAAACATATTAATTTACTGTTACAGTGGCAAATATAATGGAAAGTATTAACAGAATATGAATTAATGAAGTCAGAAACCCCTTATGTCCAGTACTACAAAATTTTCAGGACAATCACAAAAGGGAATAACAGAAGGACCAATACTTGAAAGTTGTTGAGAAAAATCATACATTTTCTACTACACGTTATGTTATTCTAGAACAACGAAAATTGCACATGCCTGTTATAGAAACCGAAATATTAATATGTAAAACTATCAGACGTGAGGGGTTTCTGCTCAAAAGTGTGGAGATGAGGGATTCTACATCAAATGAACTACAACAAATAACTGTTAGTGCGATTTATTAATGTACCAACAATAACATACCTCACAATATGTGTTGCGTTATAAACCACGAGCTTTCGGCGAAATGACCTTCCAACTTCGCAAACGAAATGTTGTTGATGAAGATTCTCTGGATCATGTTGTCTTCAGTGATGAACCATCCTTTCACCTTAGTGGACATGTTAACTCTCACAATGTGCACATCCGGGGCTCAGAAAATACTCATGATGTGGTACAAATGCAACGAGGCTCCCCAAAAGTGACTTTTTTCTGCCGTATCCCGGCGGAAACTTTATGGGCCTTTCTTTGTTGGTGAAACTACTGTAACTGGTACTTCTTATCTTGATAGACTAGAGCAATGACTCTTCCCTCAGTTGGAAGAAGATGAGCCAGAGAACTTCACTCTACCCAAGCGCTGGATAGGCTGCAAGGGCCCAATGACAGGGCTTGCTTTGCAATGCCTCCACGTTCACCCGCCCTAACGCCATGCGATTTTTTCCTCTGAGTCTTCATCAAGGATCGTGTGTACGTGCCTCCGCTACCAGCAGACCTCTCTGAATGAAGACACCGGATTGAAGCAGCTGTCGATACAATCACTGAAGACACACTTATCAACATTTGGGAAGAACTCGGTTATAGACTTGATTTTTGCCGTGTGGCAAATGGTGCTCACATTCAACATTTGTAAGGTTCTTGGTAAAACTGTTTGAGTTGCTCTTTCATTTGACATATCATTTATAACTGTAATTTTAATGTAATAAATATTATAAAACGTTGAAACCCCGGTATTCATTTATAAACACCCTGTATATTTCCTGTGCTTGTCAACAGGCGGAGACACCTGTTGACCCCTAGTCTCCAATACGTAATAGATTGACAGGTTGTATTAGTCTGACAGTTAATATTTCATTCACAAGCTGCAAAAACACGCCATGTAACAGGTATTCACGGCTACCGCGGTGGAACACATCCGAGTGTCAGTCACAGTTGGTAGTTTTGTCGGTAAGGAGCGCGTCCAATCAGTCAGCACGAGACGCCGATCCGACCGTGCTTTTCACGTGATTTTCTTCTGGACTCGAGGGCTGCAACGCAGCACGTCGTCGGTACTTTTTCAGTCACCTGTTCGCACGGAACTTTCGGCTGGGATGGAACAGCAATTTCTACAGTTTAAAATGCGCTTATCTCAGCTATCACAGCGCATCGGTTCTCGGTACAAGTTTCTTTTACCGGATTCGCGGAAACAGTGGAACCGTTACCTTTTTCATGATGGTCATGGCTACCCTGCCGGAGTGCTTTCGCTGCTGTTATAATTGTGGCTACACGAGGCGCCTGGTGGCACTCGGGGTCGCTCTGTATCTGAGAATTAAGCTGCAGAGTGAGGTCAGACGGAAGTCGAGATTGAAGAGGCCACCAAATGACATACTGCCAGGTATCCATTTTGTCAGTCCGTTCGGGTTCCAACGAATTACAAGCTCAGAAGAACTGTGAAATTGGAAACGTTGTTCCGTGGCGATAATTATCTCGGAACGCTGTTTCGGATAGAAGAGCATATCATTATCGCTGGAGGCAACTACTTCCCACATCTCAACGAGGAAAAGTTGCGATATAGGTAACGAACATTCATGACACTGAAACACTTAGGCGCTGTACACATCGTCCAGCATCCAAACTGGTGTTGTACCGACGTGCTCTGAAAGAGGAAGGAACACGCTTCCCTTCTGGATCCTGCATTGTCAAGGTATATGTTTCCAGGCGATTGGTGGTTGTGTTTCAGTGTTTCATCACGCTGCTTTGTAGAACTGGGTAGGATTGACACCTGCTGCAGCCTTTAGCTGTACAATTCATTGGTGTTCCCGTCGTGATTCTTGCGTTTCAGGTACATTTTCAAGCAATATGTCAGAATTACTTCTTATGTCGCGTGTTTGTCGATTTTCAGCAGGAGTTCAGTATTCATTTCTGATCCATTTGAGTCCTTTGGCACATGTAGGAGCCAGTATCCATTTATAATTATGCTATTTGTGAATATAAATGGGTTGCAATATGTCTCTCATTGTTTAAAAGACGAAGGAAACGTTTTGTAGCTTTCTTTATGGATATCATCATCTCATATGATATATCAACTTAATATCACTTGTAATGATGATTTATATCGTCTATGTGGGATTACTCGAAACGTTATAGCATTCATTTCTCACTTTTTTTGGAAGCGTGTTTGAAGACCTCCTTCAAAGAAGGTTATATGTCACAGTTTTGGTAATGAAACTGTACGTCACATGAAGAATGCTATCTTTGCAACAGATGTCTTTTTTTCTGTTTACAAGTTGAGCTATTTGTAGCTGGAAAGTTGATCGTCATGAAAAAACGCTGTACAGCAATGACAATGGCGGATGTGACTGACGTACGTTTCACTCAGAGGATATTGCACTATTAAATAAAGACATAGAAATGAAAATGGATCTAACAAATTGGGATCAGAGTGTAAAGAAAAGTTGGAGGAACAGTGGAATATCTGACATTTCTACAGGTGGTAAAGACATATCTGAAAAAAAAACACATCAAAAGTGGTAAGCATAAGAACATTGTATTGCGTTATAGCATAAAAATTGTACACTACAATAATTTGCTTGGTCTGTCCGTTGGTTTTGGTTAAAAACAAAAACACAACAACTGGAAAGTGGTACCTTTTTACAACTGCTTTATTTTGACAGGATATTTTAGAACAGTAGAGCCTAAGTTCATTGCTCTAGGTCACTCTGCTTTGGGGCAGTACTTTTGGCATGTTGGAATTTGAGAGACACAGTTACGCTGAATATTAGTGAGCATTAATAGTTAAATAAATGTCGACGATAGGTAACAGATAGGAAAAGGATGAGAGAAAAAATACCAATAGCGAATTCAGAGGAAAAGATGGCAATAAAGCGTTATTTAATGGCTCTAAGCACTTTGGGACTTAACATCAGTTCCCTGGACTTAGAACTACTTAAACCTAACTAAGGACATCACATACATCCATGCCCGAGGCAGGATTCGAACCTGCGACCGTAGCAGCAGCGCGGTTCCGGACTGAAGCGCCTAGAACCGCTCGGCCACAGCGGCCGGCAAGAATTAAACGTTAACAATCACATACGGATGACAATAAACAGAAATTGTACCATACGATGCATCATTAAAACTTTAATAAGTTTCATGGAGAAATTTTCTGAATTGTCCGAAGCAGAGTTAAAATAATATAGTGAAGAGCGTGGATGTAGACCAAAGTGTGTCAGGGTTGAAATTTTTGTCTACTAAACGCTGACTGTAATTACGAGTACTGTTCATCAGAGTTATTGAATACAAGCCACTCACTTTGTTCTGTATGTTAATGTGAAACGAATAACAATCAAACTATATAGGATGAACACTAATAAAACTGACAAACTGCAGGGACGGATTTCTGACTGGAAATTGAGGGAAAAGGTCCTGTGAACATGTGTCCCGTAATAGACAGTGTGCATGCAACTACAACAAATCGTTCGGAACTCAGTACAGAGCTGCATGGCATCCACGTCACAACAGGTGCTCAAAGTGGTCTCAGTCGGATGCAGTGCACGCGTTCAGACGTCGCACCGTGAATTACCGCACTCTTTCGCACGTTCCAGCCTCTTTCCGAATAGCGCCTCGGCACCGTGAACACGCTGTTGAAGAGTCTGCTCGTCAGGAGCTGGTTCAGCGTATACAACTGTTTTCAGATGCTCTCAGAGGTAAAAATCCAGGGGGTTTAAGACAGGTGATCTAGGAGGCCTATCTACAGGGTGTCCGCGTCCTATCCAACGTCCAGGGAAGATGTTAAAGCGTCGGCGAACCAGAACGCGAAAGTGGGATGGTGCTCCGTCGTGCAGACAACACGTAACCTGTCGTATGGCTAAAGGCACATTCTCAAGCAGCTACGGAGAGTATTCCGCAGTAATTCCAGTTACGTTTCTCCGCCGAGACGTTGTGGAATAGTGACTGGTCCAAGTACGAGGGCCGTTCAGAAAGTAACCTCCGGTTGATTTAAAAAAATACACCAAGTTAAATAAAAATATTTTAATATATACATCTTACAACTGCATCTTTGCACTATTTTTCTACATAGTCTCCATAGCGATTGAGGCACTTATCGTATCTCTTCACAAGCTTTGAAATTCCTTCTGCATAAAAATCACCCGCTTGTGCCTGGAGCCAGCCTGTGACCGCATCTTTGAGCTCTTCGTCGTCATCAAACCGCTGTGACCCGAGCCATTTCTTCAAATGCATGAAGAGGTGATAATCACTTGGCGCCAGGTCTGGGCTGTAAGGTGGATGGTTGATAACGTCCCACTTGAAGGACTCAAGAAGGGCCGTTGCTCTGCGAGCAGAGTGAGGACGGGCGTTATCGTGCAAAAAAACGATACCGGAAGTCAGCATACCACGGCGTTTGTTCTGTATAGCCCGTCGTAACTTTTTTATTGTTTCACAGTACACGTCTTGATTAATGGTCGTACCACGTTCCATGAATTCAACCAACAACACCCCTTTGGCATCCCAAAACACCGTTGCCATCAGTTTTCTGGCAGAAAAATCTTGCGAGGCTTTTCTTGGTTTGGTAGGCGAATTTGAATGTGCCCACATCTTTGATTGTTCTTTTGTCTCAGGGTTCACGTACTTAATCCAGGTTTCGTCACCGGTCACGATTCTGTTTAACAATGGTTCTCCTTCGTCCTCATAACGTGACAGAAAGTCTAATGCAGAGGCCATTCTTTGAGTTTTGTGGTGGTCAGTAAGAATTTTGGGCACCCATCGTGCACAGAACTTACGGTAACCCAATCTTGCTGTCACTATCTCGTACAAGAGAGTCTTAGAAATCTGTGGAAAACCAGTAGACAACTCCGACATTGAGAAACGTCGATTTTCACGAACTTTTGCATCAACTGTCTGAACGAGTTCGTCAGTCACCAATGATGGTCTACTACTCCTCTCTTCATCATGAACGTTTTCTCGTCCACTTTTAAATAAACGTACCCATTCACGGACAACTCCTTCACTCATAACTCTTGGTCCGTACACGGCACAAAGCTCACGATGAATAGCTGTTGCAGAATATCCTTTGGCTGTAAAAAACCTTATGACAGCACGCACTTCACATTTGGCGGGGTTTTCTATTGCAGCACACATTTCAAACTGCCACAAAAACTAAACTAGCGCAGGTACGACGTTCACTCGACCACGGCTTGATGCCGACTGACCTGTTGAGTGCGTGAACGCACAGATGGCGTCGCTACTCCCCCCACAACCCGCACTGTGACCGATCGGAGGTTACTTTCTGAACCGCCCTCGTATGTTGTCGCTATGGATCCCTGTCCACACACTGATGCCGAACCGATGCTTTTGGGACACCTCAGCCGTTCCACGAAGATAGTCAGTAGCTCAGAAATGACAATTATGCAGATTGTGATGCCAGTCCTGGTGATGATTGCGTTGTTGGTAAAGAGGACTGATGACAGAAATACTATAATTGTGATGGTCTGGTGCAAAACCCATCGCCAAAATCATTCCCGTATAGGGAGATCTGCTGCAGATAATCCTTGCATGCATTGCAGGTGACAGGGATAGAAGAAGTTGTTATGCAGGATAGACATACTCGTACTTTGGCTTACACCTTGTTGGCGGACCCCTTTCTGTAGCTTGTGTTAGGGTTCGTCTCAACATCCTGCGGGACCTCCTCTTCCAAATCTGATGCATGCACAGTCCGCCGCCTTCCGCACATTCGTCTGTCTGAAAGGACCCACGATCACACAAACGCCCAAAGAGGGCTTGAAATATTGTGTGATGTGCTTGGTGTCTGTGAAGTTACTTGTTGTGATATAGGCGTGCTACCTCTCGACCGTTTCCATCTGTTTGGCCGTACACAAACACCATCTCGGCTTGTTCCCGACACGAATGCCAGACCATTCTGCTGCTTACGGTACGGCGCGTCAATCACACACCATGCAACACACAAACAACACACGCCAGGTTGTCAGAGGAACATTCATTTATCAGCGCCATCTATCGTGCCAATGATACCTTTCGCTTACATGTTCATAGGACCTTTTTGCCTCCATTTTCAGTCAGGAATCCATCCCTGCAGTTTGTCTGTTTTATTAACGTTCGTCCTGCATAAAAATCAGAACAGGGACGTAAGACTGGTACTAGGCGCACGTAACGGCTATAAGCTTTTCTCATTCACCTGTAACTTATTTCTCACCCCATCTTATTTCGTATGGCCTTTGATTAAATTTACAGCCAGTTAATACCCACTGAAGCATAACGAGAAGACCGGAAGATGGTGATAGTTTACACAACTTACAGCAAACTCAAACCATGGTAGCCGGCCGTTGTGGCCGAGCGGTTCTATGCGCTTTAGTCCGGAACCGCGCTGCTGCTACGGTCGCAGGTCGAATCCTGCCTCGGGCATGGATGAGTGTGATGTCCTTAGGTTAGGTTTAAGTAGTTCTAAGCCTCAGATGTTAAGTCAGTGTTTAGAGCCATTTGAACCATTTGAGACCATGGAAAGACGTACTTATTTTTTCCTTGCAATTTGTTATGTTGTTAGCCATGTCTCTCATTCTTTCTCGTTGTGCATGTGTGTGTGTGTGTGTGTGTGTTTGTGTGTGTGTGTGTGTGTGTGTGTGTGTGTGAGAGAGAGAGAGAGAGAGAGAGAGAGAGAGAGAGTACGCATGCACGGGTGTGTCATATCGTTACTCTCATTATTTCAGCCACTAGTGGGGATAGATATACAGTAAAGGTGCATTTAAGACCTAAATCAAACACCGATGCGACATATGAATTTGCGATTTCCACTTTGCGAGTCGCGGAAGTCAAAGAATGGAGTAACTGTGGTTGCAAGGCAGAAAGACAGATAAGCAATACAGGATCACGGTTATGCTCTGATGACATTTTTAGCATTCAAAGGGCTACCACAAGTACAATAAATTTTACATAAACTCTAAGACAAAAAAATGAAGCACCAAGATGGAATTATCGCAATGGGACGGCTTCGGTCCAAGTCACGGACATGTACAGACAAACAAGTGATTCAGTTTCAGAAAAAATGAATGATTTGTTCAAGAGAAAGAGATTCACTGATTGACCAAGATAATAGTGCACTGGTTGACCTCTGGCCTTTATGGAACAGTTACTTGGCTTGGAATTGATTGATAGAGTATTTCGATGTCCTCTTGAGGAATATCGTGCCAAATTCTATCCAACTGAAGCCTCAGATGATCAAAATCCTGTGCTTGTTGAAGGACCCTGCCCATAAGGCTTCGAACGTTCTCAACTGGGGAGAGACCTGCCAACCAAGGTAGGGTTTTGCAAGCACGAAGACAAGCAGTAGAAACTCTCGTCGTGCGCAGGCGGGCATTATCTTGCTGAAATGTAAGCCCAGGATGGCTTGCCATAAGGGAAACAAAATGGGGCGTAGAATACGGTCGATGTACCGATGTTCTGGAAGGGTCCGCGAATAGCTACGGGGGGTCCCGCTTTGAAAGAAAATGGCACACACTGACCATCAGTCCTGGTTGTCGGCCCGTATGGCGGACAACAGTTAGGTTGTTATCCCACTGCCCTGCGGTGCATCTCTAGACACGTCTTCACGGGTCATCGGGACTCTTCACTGAAGACAGTTCTACTCCAGTCAAAGATGTACCAGACCGATTGCGACAGACACCACTGCAAACGGATTTGTACGGAGGTCAGTGGTAGTCCGCACAAGGGACACCGTGAGGTCAGCCCCTTTTATGTGAGCCACCTGTTAATGGTTCTTTTGGTCATTGAAGCACAAGCTGCACGTCGGATCGTCGGTAGTCATGAATCCTGCACTGCGAGTGCTTCTCTGACCGTTGTTCAGTCCTCACGATCTGCCATCTGTCTAGGTAAAAGGATCCCCCCTCCACGCTGTGTTCGGCCATGGTTTATCCAGCCCTTTCAATATCGTCCAGTAGTGGCTTCGATCCTATTCCAATGTTGTATGATTCGCCGATTACTCCAACCGTCCTCTTTTAGCCCGACTACAAATCCTCTCTCGAATGCGGACATGTGCGGATATTGCTCACGAGCCTATCTGCGAGGAACAGTTACTGTCCAACTGATACACGGGATGAAATTCGCAAAAACTTACTAGCCTGGTATCAACATGTCCTCTGTTTACTATACTTGCTAACTGAGCAGTGCATCTGCGCTGCCACGTCACACATTCATCTATCGTCGTCAAAGCTTACAAGTTTACGTTACCTGTTCGAATATCAAATTGTGACCAATTTGTCTAAGCCCTTCGTGGTGCGTCGTTATTTCGTTTCTTTATGTACAACGCAACCTCGTACCGAATGTTCAAACCGTGCATAGTGGGACTTACGGCAAGTCTTGGCGTGTGGGAGCCTCGTCAGGGAGGTCCACCGCATGAGCGTCTTGGGAAGCGATTCCAGTGGTGGTTTCCCATTGACTTCCACTGATCATAATGAAATGATAATGAGGACAACACAACACCGAGTCCCTGAACGGAGAAAATCTACGAACCAGCTGGGAATCGAACCCGGGCCCCGTGGAGTTACAAGGTGCCGCGCTGATCACTCAGCTATCGGGGGCGGACGTGGGACTAAAGCAACGGCCAAATTGGGAGAGGTTATCCTCACACTGAAGACGCCATCCGTGCGCTGCTATAACTCATTTAGATTTTGGACACTTAATGTGAGGATGGAAGTTGAAATATCCCAAGGGAATATATTCCAACACAATTAAATCTTCTTCGTGTGAGGACTAATGTAGAAAAAGGACTACGGTAGAAAAAGGACCTCTTCGACAACGCGATCATTAAAGATGAAATGCAATCCCGGACTGGATTAGGGAGGAGACGGCAATCAGCCCTATCCTTTCCAACCTGCTGTACGCCCTGAACACGCTAGGGAAACCAAAGATACCATAAATCTGGACGACGGGATGTGGATTTGAATCCCAGTCCTTACGTAAGTGAATCCAGTGTCTCAGCAGCAGTGCCACCTAGTTCGGTGGAAATAACCAGTATACAGAAACAATCAAAATTGACTCTTGCCACATAATTATCATATTATATCTGAGTCTGGTCGATACAGGTAACCGTCTCTGTTACATCACAACTGTGAGTGAAATAATTAATCAGATATGTCAGATAGTTGCGGCATCTCTTCGTAGGCAGCATATCTCCCCTGTCAGAAAAATTAGTTAACCATTTCTTATCCGAAGAGTTTGAAGCTATCATGCACTTCTACGTGCTCTTTTTCATTGTTGTAGTGGTCTTCATTCCACAGACTGGTTTGATGCAGCTCTCCATGCTACTCTATCCTGTGCAAGATTCTTCATCTCCCAGTACCTACTGCAACCTACATCCTTCTGAATCTGTTTAGTGTATTCATCTCTTGGTCTCCCTCTACGATTTTTACCTTCCACGCTGCCCTCCAGTACTAAATTGGTGATCCCCTGATGCCTCATAATCTGTCCTACCAACCGATTCTTTCTTGTAGTCAAGTTGTGCCACAAACTTCTCTAAAAATGGTTCAAATGGCTCTGAGCACTATGGGACTCAACTGCTGTGGTCATAAGTCCCCTAGAACTTAGAACTACTTAAACCTAACTAACCTAAGGACAGCACACAACACCCAGCCATCACGAGGCAGATAAAATTCCTGACCCCGCCGGGAATCAAACCCGGGAACCAGGGCGTGGGAAGCGAGAACGCTACCGCACGATCACGAGATGCGGGCACACAAACTTCTCTTCTCACCAGTTCTAATCAATACCTACGCATTAGTTATGTGATCTACCCATCTAATCTTCAACATTCTTCTGTAGCACCACATTTCGAAAGCTTCTATTCTCTTCTTGTCTTAATTATTTATCTACACGTTTCACTTCCATGTATGGCTACACTCCATACGAATACTTTCAGAAACGACTTCTGACACTTAAATCTATACTCGATGTTAACAAATTTCTCCTCTTTAGAAACGCTTTCCTTGCCATTGCCAGTCTACATTTTATATCCTCTCTACGTCGACCAACATCAGTTATTTTGCTCCCCAAATAGCAAAACTCCTTTATTACTTTAAGTCTCTCATTTCCTAATCTAATTCCCTCAGCATCACCCGACTTAATTCGACTACATTCCATTATCCTCGTTTTGCGTTTGTTAATGTTCATCTTATATCCTCCCTTCAAGATACCATCCATTCCGTTCAACTGCTCTTCCAAGTCCTTTGCTGTCTCTGACAGAATTATAATGTCATCGGCGAACCTCATTTTATTTCTTCTTCATGCATTTTAATTCCTACTCCGAATTTTTCTTTTGTTTCCTTTAGTGCTTGCTCAATATACAAATTGAATAACATCGGGGAGAGGCTACAACCCTTTCTCACTCCCTTCCCAACCACTGCTTCCCTTTCATGTCCCTCGACTCTTATAACTGCCATCTGGTTTCTGTACAAGTTGTAAATAGTCTTTCGCTCCCTGTATTTTACCCCTGCCACCTTCAAAATTTGAAAGAGAGTATTCCAGTCAACATTGTCAAAAGCTTTCCCTAAGTCTACAAATGCTAGAAACGTAGTTTTGTCTTTCCTAGATCTATTTTCTAAGATAAGTCGTAGGGTCAGTATTGACTCACGTGTTCCAATATTTCTACGAAATCCAAACTGATCTTCCCCGAGGTCTGCTTCTACCAGTTTTTCCATTCGTCCTTACAGAATTTGCTTTAGCATTTTGCAGCTGTGACTTATTAAAGTGATAGGATTGGAATTATTATATTCTTCTTGAAGTCTGAGGGTATTTCACCTGTTTCATACATCTTGCTCACCAGATGGTAGAGTTTTGTCAAGACTGGCTCTGCCAAGGCTGTCATAATTCTAATGGAATGTTGTCTACTCCCGGGGTCTTGTTTCGACTCAGGTCTTTCAGTGCTCAGTCAAACTCTTCATGCAGTATCATATCTCCCATTTCATCTTCATCTACATCCTCTTCCATTTCCAAAATATTAATCTCAAGAACATCGCCCCTGTATAGACCCTCTATATACTCCTTCCACCTTTCTGCTTTCCCTTCTTTGCTTAGAACTGGGTTTCCATCTGAGCTTTTGATATTCATACAAGTGGTTCTCTTTTCTCGAAAGGCCTCTTTTATTTTGCTGTAGGCAGAATTTATCTTACCCCTAGTGAGATTAGCCTCTACATTCTTACATTGGTCTTTCATTTTTATGTATATTTTGGGTGGAAACCTCTTAAAGCTTTTGAACTACATAGAGTGGTTTTCGTATCAGTTTAGAAACACTGAATAGACTACGAACAATTATCAGTTTTTTTGTGAAGTCATTAACTGCCCTTTATACACGGTCGTCACATTAAAGTGACCACATGTCAGAAGCCTGAATAACCACCGTTTGCAGCGCGGATCGCTGCAATACGTGCAGGAAGAGATTCTGTGAGATTCTGAGAGGTATCGGTGTAGTGAGGTGGAGCCATGGCGATTCCAGTGCCATTGGCACCTGCGCTAGGTTCCTCGGTTGAGGATTCACAGTCCGAACAGCCTAATCAAGATGGTCACGCAGATTCTCGATCGATTTTCAATTCGGGTACTTCGGTCTCTAGGGAAGTAAGGTAAACTCCCCATGGTGCTATTCGAACCACGCACGTACACTCCGAGCTGTGTGTCTCGTTGCATTGTCCTGCTGGTAGATTCACTATGCCGAGGAAAAGGAAACTTCATGTAGGAGTGAACATCGTCCCCAGGGATAGAAGCGTACTTATATTGATCCATTGTGCCATCCATAGTGACGAGATCACTCAGGCACTGTCACGAAAACATTCCTGAGGCCATAATGCTGTCTCCTGCGGCCTGGGCCCTTCCGACCGTTGTTGCACTGTGGTTTCATTCAGTCGTTTTACGTCGTACTCACCAGAGGACAACTGTAATCTGAAAAGGCCACCTGCCGCCTCTCATGGACGTCCGGTTGCGGTATTGTCGTGTAAATTCCAGCCAATGAACACCACTGGTGCATGGATCAGGTGCCTGCTTAGGAGGGCCGTGTGCAGCAACGTTCGCTGAATTGTCGGTGACGAGACACGGTTGGTAGCCCACTGGACCATCTGAGCGGTCAGTTTGAAACGTCCCCTTTGAAAAATTATACGTGACTGTGCTTAAACTGACACACAATATTTTTTTAGCGCACCGCCATCTGACTTTCAATAATCCCTACAAAACAATGGCCCTGACTAACATTAACCTATACCTTTCACAAATCACTTACCTCACCAAAAATCTTCGTTACTCGAACTACTGCAATACAGCGAGCGCCACTACTGCCAGCTAAATAACAGATTCAAACTACGGAAGGCACTAACTACTGATAGGCATAGTTAGCAAATGAAAGATTTTAATAGAGAACAAACAATGTATTTACCTTAATATTCATAACTGACATCCAGTCTTACAAATTTCAAAACTCCGCCATCTCTCTCCCCACATCCACCACTGCTGGCGGCTCACCTCCAACTGCTCAACGCTACGCGCTGTTAACATCCAGCTGCCCAGCACTACAATGGCAGACAACAATGCAAACTAACCACAGACTGCACACAGCACAGCCAGTGATTTTCATACAGAGCGCTACGTAACGTTGCCAATAAGAAAACATAAACAGCCTACTTACATAGCCCCCATGCTCCCCACAAAAAATTTTACAAATTGTTTTGGGCAGTGGCCAATAATGATTTGATAAAATTTTTCATAATTGCAATAACAAAGAAATCAAATGCACACACTTATTAATACAATGTTGGTCAAAAGCTAAAATTTTCTCACAGTCCATAAAGACAGTTCTGATCTTTCATCACAGTAAAACTGCCGTTTCTTTTCTCAAAGTCTGAGCAGTAAAAGACAATGCACACGGAAGTAGTGGATATCCATGCAGTCTTGAAGAAGTAGTGTTGTCCTTCCAACGGAAAGACAGTGCTGACTCTTGACATGCTGACAGGTAATGGGCCACAACAAAGCAAACCCACAACAGAGTCATTCGACGTTTTGAAGAATATTGGTATGTAGGTCATCACAGAGCAGACCCACTGTAGTCGTGGTAGAGATTACGCTATTGGTGGGCCACCAGAGGTGTAGACCCACTGCAGTCCTTGTAGAGATAAAGGTATTGGTGAGTCATCAAAGGTGTAGACCCACTGTAGTCCTTGTAGAGACAGCCAGCAGCCATCTGTTGCGACTGTGCAGGTGCACATTCACCATCGAAGAGTCTTGTGGAGAATATAGCAAGTCCATAAACCACCACTTGTGCACTCACGAAGTTTTTGGAAGTAGGCTGTTTATGTTTTCTTATTGGCAACGTTACGTAGCGCTCTGTATGAAAATCACTGGCTGTGCTGTGTGCAGTCTGTGGCTAGTTTGCATTGTTCTCTGCCATTGTAGTGTTGGGTAGCTGGATGTTAACAGCGCGTAGCGTTGCGCAGTTGGAGGTGAGCCGCCAGCAGTGGTGGATGTGGGGAGAGAGATGGCGGAGTTTTGAAATTTGTGACACTGGATGTCATGAACTACTATATATATTATGATGTTAAGGTAAATACATTGTTTGTTCTCTAGTAACATCTTTCAATTGCTAACTATGCCTATCAGTAGTTAATGCCTTCTGTAGTTTGAATCTTTTATTTAGCTGGCAGTAGTGGCACTCGCTGTATTGCAGTAGTTCGAGTAACGTAGATTTTTGGTGAGGTAAGTGATTTGTGAAAGGTACAGGTTAATGTTAGTCAGGGACATTCCTTTGTAGGGATTTCTGAAAGTCAGATTGCGTTGCGCTAAAAAAAATATTGTTTGTCAGTTTAAGCACAGTCTTGTATAATTTTTCAAAGGGGACGTTTCATATGTCGGCCCTTAGCCGAGGATACCTCACTGGAATCTTCTGATTTCTTCTTGTAGTTTGTGCAATTAGTGCAGCCTTTGTTTATTGCTAGCGCGTAATTGTAGAGAGAATTTCCTTTGTAGTTGTAGTTTTTCATTCTTTTACAGTAAAACAGTTGTGGTATGCTTGTAGATTTGCACCAAGTATTTCGCAGCTGTGCTTGCATTTAACTACATATTATTTTCAGTGCTATGTTAATGTGTTCTCTTATTTTTGCTCTTCAAATTGTGCTTTGCTGTGTTATCGTGTGAAATATTGTGACAATAATGGCGTGTGAAAAACGTAACACTAGGCTTCAAAGTAAACTGAGAAATAATAGTGACGACGAGCGTAGCTTATCAGCACCGCTGTGTACTGAATTAACAGACATTCGAAATAGTAATTTGGTAATTGTGCATAAGGAAATGGAGCGGGCGGCAAACAATGGCGTAGGCAGTGAAACAATTAGTGAACAGGGAAGCATTATCGATCGATCGGTCGGCAACAGCTCGCCTCAGAAATCCGAAATGACAGGACACAATCTTGCAAATACTGTAGATTCAGGTTTTGCGTCCTCACCGTTTTGTCAAATAAGTCAAGACACATTTTCTGCTTGTCAAAATGTGAATGTTGCCGGTGCAAATGCACCGCCGAAAAGCGTAGAGGAACAGATTCCAGACAGTAATGCATTGTTATTACAATTAATGCAACAAATGGGAAAAAATCTTCAAAAGTTAGACACAATGGAACAGAATCTTCAAAAGTTAGACACAATGGAACAAAATCAGAGACAAACACAGCAAAAGCTTCAAAAGTTAGACACCACACTTGAACAAACACGTGAAGATTTAACTACTGAGTTACATAACAATGAATCGAAATGTCAAAAAGTCTGTAATGACGTAAAAACACAAATTTGTGAGCATTTTCAACCTATTTTTTCGCGGCATGAAAATGCATCACAGAATCACGAAGCAGCCATAAGAGAACTGCAAACCATTGTTCATGAAAATCATGAGACCTTGTGGGCTGAAATTGACTCAGTTGCATCTACCGATTCGGTTACGCAACTTGCAAAAACTGAGGAAAACTTAAAGGACACAGTAGATGCGATTTCAACACAAATGGACACTCTGAAACTTGTTTCAGAAAAACACACTGAGGAAATGTGTTCACTATCGGAGAAAGTAGCCGAAGTTTCGGATCAGGTCACTAACTTATCTACAAAGGTAGATGATGATCTGAATGACACAAGACCCGTAGCCTTCACTGACACAGAAGAGTATGAACAAATTAGAAAATTCAAACAAAATCAAAATCAAATCAATGCACAGTACAAAAGAGAAATCCGGGAAGTACAAGATCAGTTGATGCAGGTAATACAAGAATTACATATTTCAGAGGACACTAGCGCTCCAGTACTGGAAGAGGGACATAGAAATACGGAACAACCACAAAATAATAACATAGGGCATTTCGGAGATTATGAAAGAAATTGGCAAGGTGCACCGAATTTTGAAATGGAACCGCCGAAACGACGTAACAATGACCGATATGCGACTCGCCAACATGATGATTTTGACTATAAGCTGGTCTTTACTACATGTAAATTTAAAACATTTAAGAATTCTGGCAACGAAATTTATCCACAAGCGTGGCTCCATCAATTCTCTCATTGTTTTCCTCCCAACTAGTCATTGTGCACAGGTTAGAATTCATGTGTAGCTATTTAGATAATGAACCAGCTGTAAGAATGCGATCGGTCATTCACGATTGCCACAGTGAAGGAGAATTTTATCATGCCTTCCTCTCAGCATATTGGTCTCAAACTACACAAGACTGAGTAAAACATAGCATCATAATGATGAAACATTTCAAACAATCTGAATTTTCCAGTCTTGTGAAATATTTTGAAGACATGTTGCACAAGAATCAGTACCTGTCAAACCCACACAGACCCTCAGAACTCATCCGCATTTGCTTAATCAAATTACCTGAACATTCACGACATATTATTTTGGCAGGACGTTGCAAAGACGACATTGAAGCTTTTCAGGGACTGTTACAAGAACTGGAAATTGACACTGACAATCGTGGAACGCGAAAACAGGAGCTCAACAATTACAGATCACATCCGTCGCAATTCCGCGATGACAGAAATAATACACGACAAGGCTATTCTTATAACGTAAATCGTGACCAAAACAGACACCACCCGTATGACAACCGTTGGCAGAGTAGTAATAATTACAGGGAAAGATCACCTCTCCGCGGTAATGACTATCACAGAGACAATCAGAGAAACAGACAATATGGAAACCAAAACAATTATTATCAAGGGAGACAGAATAACTTTAGACGCAACGGTCCAGCGCGCAGTTACGACTCAGGGACAAATTATCCACCATGTGACCGACAAGAAAGAAACTATGGAATCTACCGACATGACGACAGGCGATATGATCGTAACGACAGACCTGAATTGCATCAGAACTGGCGGGATTTAAACAGGGCAGGGCCCTCTCGTCACGGTGAATTTGTAGAAGTTAGGTCTCCAAATCCCAATAACGACGCGCGCCAACAAAGAGACAATAGGCAATGACTCACACCACTGGCAGCCACAAATGTACTTATGAAACTGACGACGCAGCTGCCGTAGCTAGTAATTACATAAAAATGGAAGACATTAGGGACATCTTACTCCAGGAACACGACGTAAAACTTAACAACATTGCATATCCTGTGTGTCACATTACTGTAAATGACGTAAAATATACGGCAGTACTTGACTCTGGCAGTACCATTTCAGTAATTAGTGAAACAACTTTTAGCAAGTGCAACAAATCGAACGATTGCCCCACACTTCCGTTACGTAAGATTAAATTACTAGGTGCAATCTTTGGAAAAAGTGTAGATGTACGCCAACAAACCAATTTAGAATTCTTTTGTCAAAGCCACAACTTCTCTATGAACTTTCTTATTGTTCCAATATTGTCGACGGAAATTATACTGGGAGTAGACTTTTGGATGAATACAAAGCAATCTTAAGCTTTCACGATGCTGAAATAAGTTTAGAGAAAGAAGGTAAGTCAATAGCTTTGAAATTTGAAGACTGGCTCTCAAACCATGACGAGGAAATTAATCGGCTTTACCTTCTGTTAGACAACAGTTCGGAATTTTCTACGGAACTAGACACTAACAATCACTCTGCAAGTACTTACAGGGATGATATCGACAGCATATTTGAAACTAATGAATTAATTCAGAGTAAAATTCAAACAATTGAGAATTGTATTGACACTGATAGGCAGGACCTTTTTGAGATTTTACAAGCACATTCCACAGTTTTTACTCACAAAACAGGAACAATCAAGGGATTTCAATACCAATTTCGTGTTCGTGAGCATACTAAATTTTGTGTTAGACCATACGTAATTCCAGCACATTATAGGGACCGTGTTAGTACAGAAATAAAATCTATGCTTGACGAGGGCATTATTGAGCCTGCAGTAAGCTCATACAACAATCCGTTACATGTTGTTGAGAAGAAAAATGGATCGATCAGGCTTGTCTTAGATTCGAGACAAATCAATACTATCATTATTCCTGAAACAGACAGGCCGCAAACGTTGGAAGAACTTCTTCAAAATTTTAATGGTGTAAAAGTGTTGTCTTCCATTGATCTCAGATCCAGCTTCTATCAGATCGAACTTCATCCAGAATGTAGAAAATACACAGCTTTCCTTTGTTTCGGCGTTTGTTATCAGTTTCGGAAACTTCCTTTTGGTTTGAACATTTCTTCAGCAGCATTCATTCGCGGGCTAAATTCCATATTACCTGAGTTCTTAAAACGTCACATCACCTTATATGTGGACGATATTCTAATAGCAGAAGCTTCATGGGAACAACATAATCGCATCCTCAACAGTTTGTTACATATTTTTGCAGAATCTGGAATTACAGTTAACTAGGAATAGTCTGAATTAGGTAGGTCAAAGGTGAAGTTTTTGGGACATATTATTTCTTCTGAAGGCATTCAGCCGGATCCTGAAAAGTTAGAAGCAATCAGAGCCATTCCAGTTCCACCCACAAAAAGACAAGTCCGCAGTTTTCTAGGTCTCGTAAATTTTTACCGTCGTTTTCTGAATATGCAAATTCTTGTTACACCAAAACTTCGTTCTCTCACTGGAAAAAATACTGTTTGGAACTGGGACGAACAAGCACAGTTGGAATTCAATTCTTTGAAAGAAGCGTTACTTCACGCGCCAATACTAGCTCATCCAGATCTGTCACAAGACTTCTGCCTTAGCACGGATTCTTCTAAAGTCGGTCTTGGTGCCCATTTATTTCAAGAAGCCATAGAAAATGACATTACTGTTCAGAGAACCATTGCTTTTGCTAGCCGAGTGCTAACAAAATCTGAAAAAAATTATTCCGTTACTGAATTAGAAGCTTTAGCTATCGTTTGGGCATTTAACAAATTCCGTTTCTTTCTTTCTGGTAAGCACGTAAAAGTATACAGTGATCATCGTGCATTACAATTTCTTATGTCTTCAAAATTAAATCATGATAGGTTAAAACGTTGGGCATTGTTTCTGCAAGAATTCCGCTTCACAATAGTCTACATTCACGGCAAGGAGAACATTGTTGCGGACGCGCTGTCACGCGCACCGGCTGGGCTTGAGAAAAGTAACATAGAAGGCAACCTCGAGAAAAATTTCAGTATTCTTTACATTCAGAAAGTCGCCTTTGAAAACTTCATCACCACATCTTTAAAGGACATTGCTCATGAACAAGATAAAGATCCGATTTGGAAAGACATCAAGAGCAAATGGCATGAAAAGACACACACGCAGATTGGGCATTATTATCTGGTTAGAAACAACATACTGTTCAAACGCTGCACTGTTGATGACAAGCTATGGGTACTTTGCATTCCAGACGAATTTGTTAATAAGCTCATTTGGTACATTCATTTCAGCTATGCACATTTTGGTCCACGAAAATGTTATCATATTCTTCGAACGACTTGTTATTTTAACAATATGGAAAAGAGAATTCGAAGAGTCTTGTCTATTTGTAAACTTTGTCAAAAGACAAAACCATCTACTATCTCACATCGTGCTCCATTGTTTCCTATTATTCCTTCTAAATTAAAAGAATTTGCTGCTGTTGATCTCTTGGGACCCCTTGTCAGACCATCGAATGGATTTTCGTACGTTCTAATCGCTGTTGAACTTACTTCAAAATTTGTTTCTTTCCCTCCATTACGTAAAGCCACTGGACGGTCTGTATCCAACACCTTTGTTAAAAATTTCTTACGTGAAGTTGGCCACGTTGCTAAAGTCATTTCAGATAACGGACCGCAATTCAGATCTGCTGTTTGGTCACGCATGCTTCGGAATCATAAAATAAAACCTGTTTTTATTTTATTGTATTCACCACATTGTAACCCCTCCGAACGGATTATGAAAGAAATCAATAAGCTTTGCAGACTTTATTGTCACAGAAAGCATCAGCATTGGGACAGATATTTACACTTATTTCAAAACGTGCTGAATGAAATGCCTCATGACTCCACTGCTTTACCACCTACTCTTGTACTGAAGAATGAAGAACCACCGAACAGAATCAGAGAGCTTGTACCTTTCCCGAATACACGTAAACTTCGACACAAAGACATAATTGATGTGGCTCTTAAAAATATAAAATCTGCAGCAGACAAAAGGAGAAAACTACATGGTAAAGCAAATGCAAAGAAATTATATATTGGTCAGAAAGTTCTCATTAAAGCTCATTCATTGTCACATAAGAAGAAACACTTGAGTCACAAATTATTTCTAGTTTACAAATAAAGGTTTACAACACATTTCACATATAAAACCGTTATTGAAAGGGAATCTGCCTTTTAACTTTGTCTTTGCTATATAACTTTTCACTTTACATTGCTAGTATGCATTGTCAGACTTAGAAACTGTTACCATGCAACAATGTTTGAAGTTAAATATCCAGTCAAGAACCAAGAGAACTTATTTAAACAGTAATTACAAATGCATTTTTATAGTGAACAGACGACACAGTGTTATTGTGTGTGTACATTCTTGCTTGTTAGTTGCACGATTACGTAACCACTATAAGGCTCACATACTTAGAACATATACTGGTACTGCTAATGAGATTTTAATGCAACATTTTGGTTCACTTGAAAATACAGTCTGGATTTAAAGTACTTTCTGTGAGATACCAGATGACACAGTGGTTAGTTTATGTGACAGCTACACGATTTCATCACGACGCTACTAATGAGTGACAATTTACAATGTTGCTTTTGCGGTGTTTCTGTTTTACATCTGCACAGTTTTTCTGAATTATTCTGGAAAGTAAAACATGTTTTAGTAGTAATTTTTGTGGTATAGCTACAATGAGACAGCCTCTTTCGTAGCACAATAATACGTTACATTACAGTACTTTCTTGATCATGGTAAGGTACGTAATAACTACGATATCTATACGCAAAGCATTTCACTTTCATTTATGATGAGGTAAGTACATTGACTTCAGCAGAACTTTGCTTACAGAGGACGATAACTACGACACTTGCACAGAATTATCTTACAGCAAGATGCACATTTAGCGCTACACGACACGCATTTGAGTGCTTAATTTTGTACTTAAACCATTTATTTTTCAAGATTTTTTAATTAGAAAGAAAGTTTTCTGTGATAAATTTCATTCAATTGCTATAATCTATAACACCTGAGGGTATAATTACATTAATCTTCAGGGGGATACACGCCTACTTTGTGTACCATGTGTTTGGCAAGCACAAGGAGCCCTAGCTAATATGGTATTTGCTTATACAACTTTACACATCGGTACCATATTTCTCTAACACATAATTACACAGTTATCTGATCATTTAACTGAGAGAGACAAACTTTTTTACTACGTCAGTGACAGATGTTTACGCAGTTACACAGTTGGGTAACTTCACACTTATGAAATTGTATTTTGTCTGTACTGTGTGAACTCTTCATATTTTTTCGGAACCATTGTGATACTATAAGAGCTTTGAATGATGTATTTGGTAAGGGAGCATGATTTTAAAGTACGTTTGAGGTAGATGACACTCTTGAAATGAGCAGAGATTTTTTTTTAAGTTTTGAAATTATTGCAGAAAGCTACTACGTTTTTGAGATTTGACTGAGGTGTTATGATGTTATTATTACAACGACGATGTGTATTATGCTGTTGAGGTGTGTTTATGATCAATAAGCTGATGTTATATGAGGAATCTGATTATGCTATGTAGTTATTATGATGAAATATTGAAGACGTGTTGATGAATATGAATATGTACATGTGTAATAAGGTAAGGAATAAGGAGTAGTGGTTAGGGACTCTGATTTATGAAAAGGATGTTGGAAACCAGGAATCGTACTTAAAGAGTTATGAAATGTGTGTATATGCGTAAATGTATCACAATGCCGCCGAAAATTTTTTGGACACTGTTATATATATAGGATTTTGTTTCTACGGATTTGTAACGCAAATTCTTGACCTGTGAAATATTTTTATATGAGACTGTCACTGTAGCGGAATCTGATGTAAATATTTCGGTAAGGAAGGTAGGTCACTGTAAGCACCCAGCTGCGAGACAGTCACCTGGAAAAAAAGCCATTAGTGTGTGCATTTTCAGAGGCACAGGTAGAAAAAAAAAGGGAGGCCCTTATCTTCACTATTGACATTCCTTTGTAGAAAGCATCCCAAATACGACACGCTCAAACTTGAAAACATATGATTACACTGTGGAGCTCTTAATTTATGATTTACTGAAATGCCTAATGAAATGACGAGAAATATTTTATGTCTATACACCTGATTATGACTACTGTCTTTGTAGTTGAGAGATTTTTTACTACCTTATGAAATGCCATATGGCTAATGAATGATGTTTCATGCCTTCCTTTGTACATATTTTCATTTTTTTAAATATCTAGTTTCTAGCTGCACTGCAGCATTGGTTAAAATAAAATTTAATAGATGTACTAATATAAATATTTTATGCCTACAGATCCAGTAAATAATATTATGATCTATACAAAAACCGAAGGAGCATAAAAAGACATTTCCCTTCACAGGAATTGCATACGGAATTTTCTTTTCAACTACTTGGTAATTTTTTGGTAGAATAACTTCTTGTGGTGCACCACTTTAATTACATAGACATTAAGATGTAAATATACATTTCCCTTGTCTGCATTATTGTCTTTAGTGTAATGTTTTTTTCTGCTTGAGCTATGTCATGTTTAGATATAAGTTATTTCATTTGCTGCTGCTGTTTGCCAGGCATAGTGTTACTGAATTTGACTTTGTGTTACTCTTCTAAGCCAGTTTACTACTGATTTATTTTTCTTGTTTGCTGCACATTGCCTTATATTAGTTGTAATATAGCAATTGCTTTGCTAATTTCTATAATGCTGCTTGCTTTGCAAATCTGCATTTTGTTTCATTGCTGTTTACGTTAATTGTTTTGTGCTGCTGCATTGCCTCGTCCCTTAGTGTAGCATCTGAGCTCAGTAGATATAAGTTAGCTTAAGAGGGGTAGACTATATAAGAAACTGACTATGGAGAATAGGTAAAGATTGCATTGCGAAGTTATATGAAAAAGATTTGGGGCCAAATGAGTATTGTACAATCAGAAATAATTATTTTGAAAGAAATATGAATAGAATACTGGAAGGAGGTATAGATAGGACTTTTTGGGAATAATGATGAATGAAGGGAGATCTCCAAGAAGCAAAGAAAGTTTTGTTTGCAAAATACTGCAATAAAACAAAACCTGTCCTTTCCTTGTGTTATCCCACTATGTGTTTGTGTATCCTTGTGTATTTGTTTTCTTCCTGTCTCTGTGTAGTTTGATAGAATTTATTCTTCTTTTAATACTAAGCTACATTCACTATGATGAGGAATACTGTTCTCCTCAAATATAATTGGCATTAATAATATGTTATTTACCTTGTAAATATGCTTAGACATTATTTATTCTGTTTTGTTTTAATGCTCCTGTGTAAAGTAGATGTTTCAAAAGTTATTCTGATCTTTTATGTATTTACTTATGTCATAATTCCTGTAACACTGATGTATATGTTAGTTTGATTCTTTTGTAAAGCCTGTACCACAAATGTTATCTGTATTGTTATGTTCTTTAATGATGTATTTTGTACTTTTGTTATTGTATTCTTATGTTATAAAATTGTAATTGACACCAGTTCATCAAATTAAGTAACTTGTAAGCATTCATTTCACTGCACACATTTCTGTTGGTCATAGTAATGGACAATATGTGAGAAGTAGGGACTGATAGTGTTTGCAAATGTGTTAATAATTCAGCAAGGGACTGGATAACAGCATTGCTGGTTCTAAGGACAATTCCAAAAACTTAGTGAGTGCACAAGTGTTGGTTCACGGACTTGCTATATTCTCCGCAAGACTCTTCGATGGTGAATGTGCACCTGCACAGTCGCAACAGATGGCTGCTGGCTGTCTCTACAAGGACTACAGTGGGTCTACACCTTTGATGACTCACCAATACCATTATTTCTACAAGGACTGCAGTGGGTCTACACCTCTGGTGGCCCACCAATAGCGTAATCTCTACCACGACTACAGTGGGTCTGCTCTGTGATGACCTACCTACCAATATTCTTCAAAACGCCGAATGACTCTGTTGTGGGTTTGCTCTGTTGTGGCCCATTACCTGTCAGCATGTCAAGAGTCAGCACTGTCTTTCCGTTGGAAGGACAACACTACTTCTTCAAGACTGCATGGATATCCACTACTTCCGTGTGCATTGTCTTTTACTGCTCAGACTTTGAGAAAAGAAACGGCAGTTTTACTGTGATGAAAGATCAGAACTGTCTTTATGGACTGTGAGAAAATTTTAGCTTTTGACCAACATTGTATTAATAAGTGTGTGCATTTGATTTCTTTGTTATTGCAATTATGAAAAATTTTATCAAATCATTATTGGCCACTGCCCAAAACAATTTGTAAAATTTTTTGTGGGGAGCATGGGGGCTACGTAAGTAGGCTGTTTATGTTTTCTTATTGGGAACGTTACGTAGCGCTCTGTATGAAAATCACTGGCTGTGCTGTGTGCAGTCTGTGGTTAGTTTGCGTTGTCTGCCATTGTAGTGTTGGGCAGCTGGATGTTAACAGCGCGTAGCGTTGCGCAGTTGGAGGTGAGCCGCCAGCAGTGGTGGATGTGGGGAGAGAGATGGCGGAGTTTTGAAATTTGTTATACTGGATATTATGAACTGCTATGTATATTATGTTTTTTCAACAGTATTAAGGTAAATACATTGTTTGTTCTCTATTAAAATCTTTCATTTGCTAACTATGCCTATCAGTAGTTAGTGCCTTCTGTAGTTTGAGTTTTTTATTTAGCTTGTATAATTTTTCAAAGGGGACGTTTCAAGTTGCTCGACAGTTGCACGTCTATTCGCTCGTACGCGTCTCCACACCTGTCGTTCACAACTGTCATCTATGCCCCATGGTGCACTGTAACGTGCGCACGTGGCACACGATACTCATTAAAGCCTGTACTATGGTAAGTTAACGGGCTTCACCTTATGAGAAAGGATTTTGGTATAGATATTGACCGCGAGTACCTGAATGGAGGAAAATCAGACTTACACCAACTCTGTAATAACAATGATACGTCAAGCAAGTTTGAAATGCTACTACACGTCAGTACGGACAAGAAACAACACAGCAGATGCTACCAATTTTATTAATAATATTATTAATAATATTAATAATACTGTCGCCAGCCTAATTAGGCATTAACTGAGTTTCTTTCCTGTACAAGTTGGTGTATATTCATGCAAACCAACACGTAGTAACACTGCATAATCTAGTAAATTTTAGAACCAGAAAATCTATTGAACTGATAATTTCACTTTCTGTACTGATATGGATAAACCATAAATACATAACACTACACTATAATGTTTACTACAAAACTTCGTACTGTCTATTGATCTGATTAAAATCGGGCATAGGTTACCCTAGAAAGAGCACTTTCGAGTCACACATACAATGTCAATTTAGATAAAGATAAAACACTGATATATTTTGGCTTTTATATTGACTTTAACTTTGCTGGTCAAATCAGTTTAGAACACTTCAGAATCCAAATGAATAATAAGGGGGAGGGGGAACCCTGAAACTGTTATGATCACTGTGTTAAAAAATTGATTACTGAAATCATTATGCGCTCAAGATTTCCAATATATGAGTTACTACTCTTTTCATCTTATTTCCTGCTCATTTAAATACCAGTATATCTGTCTCGAAATAATTAAACTTCATTACTAAATCAATATCAAAATTACCTTCCAACTTTGTCAGACCTTCGTTATTCATCCATTGGTTCATTAACAAAACAGTTCTTTAAACATCATTCTAACATAGCTAGGTCTGCAAGTAATTATTATTAACACAAACTTTAATTTTTCATTTCGGGACACTCGGGTTGCACAACATTTGGAAAGGACCCTGTCTACGTTAGTTGTGAGGATAATTAAATGATAGGACAGTTCTGGTAAAAATTTAAGTTGTTATTGAACGGTATGGAACAAAAGTAACACTGGTCCATACGAATACAGTACTAAAAGTTTCAACCTGTTCGAATCGATGCGGCGGTTGGCGGGCGGCAAGATGGCGAGGCACAGAGCACACATACAACCACAGCAATGGCTCTTGATGTATCGGCACTTTACTTCTTCTTAGCGTCGCAATACTTTTCCATTTAGTGCCTATAGAATTTTGCCATGCTGTATAGGCGTTGGAACGGCATATCCGAGGCTCAATGAAACCACGTCTTCCAGCAGAGCCTCCTCGATCCAGAACGTGTTGCTCAGACCAATGCCCAACTCCGACTACTTGCTGCTGAGCCCGTTATGCCGCGCAGAGCCCGTGTGCATTTTCCCGCGCTCGCCTGCCATCCACCTTTTACCGCTCCCTTACAGACAGGGTATTCACCCGAGGTTTTGCATTCTACATATCCTAAAACATTGCCTGCATATGGACCAGACGCACAGTTACAATTTTAAACAGTTTCAATATTTGTTACCTTTCCATTCTATTACAATATTGCTTGAAATTTGACATAAACATTAATATTCACATTGAAAATTGTTTATAGTTTCCTTAACACAATGACATGAAACAAAAAAAGAAATGAAATCAGTACATCGATTACACTAATTTATCGAAAAATCAGATGGAAAAAAAATTTACTTATATGTACAATAGTACAGTGTTGCTGTTGTTACAGCACCACAGCGGCCTCACGTAGGTTTTGGATAGCGCCCTTTTGCCATGCCCGGTATACTTTAACCACGGCGGCAAAAGAACCATCAACAAACTTAGCCGTTCCTGAAATGCTTCCATCCTTGTCTCGAAAGTACAAGATCATGCCCATTTGGACGTCAGATAAATCTCTCCGTTTCCTCATTACAACGACTACACTTTACTCTCGCGTCTACCCGTCACTCTTTCTATACCCTTTACTACTAGGGGGCCATCTGCCGTCCGTGAGTGGTTATTGCACGTCAGCGTCGAACATAGGCACTGTCGACATTAATGTGACTTGACCGTGTAAAACTATACATTACTTGTTGGTGTAAACACTACGAACCAGAAATACTTTTAAAAACTTTATGTTACTGTCATTACCGATTTCGGTTTATCACGCCCATGTCCAGGTGGTCAATCAGTAATGCATTCGTCAGCATCATGCCTTCAGGTCTACACTGTATAAGAATATTCGAGTATTTAGCCCCACTTTCTGTGCAGTGTAGACAGCAAAAACATGCTATTGTGCTTGCATTTGGTGACTACACTGATGAGCGAAATAAACTGGTGCATCTGCCTAATATCGTGTACGGCACCAGCGAGCACGCAGAAATTCCGCAAAACGACGTGGCATGGACTCGACTGATGTCCGAAGTTGTGCTGAAGGGAACTGTCACCATAAATCCTGCACGGCTGTCGATAAATCCACAAGAGTACGAGGGGGTGGAGCTCTCTTCTGAACAGCACGTTGCAAGGCATTCGAGATATGCTTAATAATGATCATGTCTTGGGAGTTTGGTGGCGAGCGGAAGTGTTAAAAGAGTGTTGCCAGAGCTACTCTGTAGCAGTTCTGGGCGTGCGGGATGTCGCATTTTCCTGCTGGAGTTGCCCAAGTTCGTTGGAATGCACAATGGACATGGATGGTTCAAATGGCTCAAATGGCTCTGAGCACTATGCGACTTAACTTCTGAGGTCATCAGTCGCCTAGAACGTAGAACTAATTAGACCTAACTAACCTAAGGACATCACACACATCCATGCCCGAGGCAGGATTCGAACCTGCGACCGTAGCGGTCGCTCGGCTCCAGTCTGTAGCGCCTAGAACCTCACGGCCACTCCGGCCGGCAATGGACATGAATGGATGTGGGTAATCAGACAGGATGCTTACGTACGTGTCACCTATCAGAGTAGTATGTAGACGTACCAGGAGTCCATATCACTCCAACTGCACACGCCTCGCACCATTACAGAGCCTCAAAGGGCTAGAAGTGACCGACAACAAGCTCCGTGTCGTCGAGCCCACAACTCGGCCGTGGCGTACTTCCTCCCAGCCACGTCGACGGGTCGAGGTCCTCCTTACTCGTCTTCCCTTCAGTCACAGCCCTATGACGCATGGAGTTTTACACCGGCGAGAAGACCCTCCGATGTGTGGTGCTTTTGGCGTGCAGATCACGGTGCACCACATTTTATTGAACTGCATTTTATTTGCTGACCACCGGACTGCAGCGAATTTGCCGGCGGATCTGCTGCCTATTTTACGCAATGATCAAACGAATGTGGTTCGCGTTTTAAAGTTTTGTTAATTGTCCAACGTTTTTAACAAGATTTTTGGGGAGATGTTTTTAATGTGTCAACAGGGTGGCTGGCTCACCCAAGTTGTCAGCCAGTCACATTTCCCTGTGCTGTTCTTTTAGCTCTTCTGTCTTTTGTTTTCCCTCTGTCTTAATTTCTTGATTAGCTATCTTGCCTCCTCATTGGTTTTAGTGCATGTTAGAGTGCCTGTGCGATAGAGTAATTGTGAGGTCATTTCGTGTGCATGCGTGTCCGACAGTTGTCGTTCTTATCCACATTCGTTTATTTTAATCATTGTTAGGGGGGCTGATAACCTCGTCGTTGGGCGCCCATAAGATCCTCAAACCACACACACAGCAGGTTGAATTGTCCCCTACTGACATGCAGGGTCCATGGATTCACGACGTTGTCTCCGTTTCCGTACACGTCCATACACCCTATACAATTTGAAACGAGACTCGTCCGACCAGGCAACATGTTTTCAGTCATCAACAATCCAATGTCGGTGCTGACGGGCCCAGGTGAAGCGTAAAGCTTCGTGTCATGCAGCCATACAGAGTACAAGAGTGAGCCTTCGGCTCCGAAAGCCCTTGTCGATGATGTTTCGTTGAATGGTTCGCACGCTGACACACGTTGATGGCTCAGGATTGAAACCTACCGCAATTTGCGGTAGGGTTACACTTCTGTCACTTTGAACCATTCTCTTCAGTCGTAGTTGGCCCCGTTCTTTTCCCGGCCGCAGCGATGTCGCAGATTTGATGTTCTACCGGATTTCTGATATTCACGGTACACTCGTGAAATGGTTGTACGTGAAAATCACCACTTCATCGCTACCTCGGAGGTGCTGTGTCCCATCGCTTGTGCGCCTCTTACATCTTGATAATCTGCCATTGTAGCAGCAGAAACCGATCTAACAACTGCGCCATACCCTTATTGTCTTACGTAGCTGTTGCCGACCGCAGCGCCGCGTTCTGCCTGTTAGATATTTCTGTACTTGAATACGCATGCCTATAGCAGTTTTTTGGCGCTTCAGTGTATAATTGTTACCGGTAGTAACTTAACAATATAATTCTTTAAAAGTATTTGTGTTTGATCACGTTTTCCAGCAACAATTCTTAACGGCTGCAAACTCCAACAACATCCAGCATGAACGAAATAATATGAATTATGAGAATGCTCGTATCATCTACACATAAAACAATCGTTATATCTGTTATTGTTACAGGGGAAAGATTATTAATATCCGTAAGAAATATAGGAGCCCCGACGTCGACTGTCGGAGAGGGGAAGGGTCACTGAACGTAACTGCGTTCCAGTTGGATGACGACTGACAACTCATTCAGTACGTACCTCTTATCGAAATCCTTTGTTTTGTGTTACAGAGCAGCACCTAGAATTATTTTGCTGGATTTTCAGTGAACGAATAATGCTGTCAATCATTCAATTCATATGCTGCGACTTTATAACTAGAACACGTGCAAAGAGGAACAGCTGCCGTCCTGCTTTTAAGGTCCTCACCGGCACGACCCCAGCGAGTAGAGTCGCAAGTCCTTTTCACTTAGACTGTGGTCTGCCACGAAATTCTTGCGGTCTCATCTTCTGTGGCGGCTGTTTTCTCTTGCCGTCCATCACAGAGCTCGACGAGTAATTCGCAAGTACCTGGGCATTACCGGGTGTTTCGGAAGAATGAATCGTCGGTCACCACAAGTATAAAAGTGCTAATTATGGCTGAGAGAAATGTGACTTTTTCGCCGAAACGGATCTGGTAACCGGACGTAACCTACTTCCATCACGGCGCATGTGAGAATTTCACTAATCAACATGCTTCAAATTAGAAACTTCCATGACCTACAGCTAGTGCTTCAGCAGTTGATTACCCAATGGCAACAGGACTTTACAAGGCAGCTTTTATATATTTCTCTAGTATTTTAACTCTTTCTCTCAGCGACAACTTATACACCTGTCGATTTCTGTCAAATATTTCTTAAGAGGCGAAAATTACATTCATCACGATTATCCGGTAAAGGGAAAAAATCACAATACCAATAAATAATTAATATAGAGTAATGAAATTTCTGGAATACATTTGTCTAGGTAACATATTGAAGAGATTAACATTTGCAGATCACACGTTAATGTAAGCCAAGCAAATATGAAATGCTGACCCATTAATAACTGGTGTAACCACCAGAATACTGAATGAAAGCATGCAAACGTGCATGCATTGTGTTGGAAAGGTGTCGGATGTTGTAAGTAGGCTGTTCAGGTTTTTATATTGGTAACGCCACGTAGCGCTCTGTATGAAAATTACTGGCTGTGCTGTGTGCAGTCTGTGGCTAGTTTGCATTGTTGTCTGCCATTGTAGTGTAGGGCAGCTGGATGTGAACAGCGCGTAGCGTTGCGCAGTTGGAGGTGAGCCGCCAGCAGTGGTGGATGTGAGGAGAGAGATGGCGGAGTTTTGAAATTTGCAATACTGGATATCATGAACTGCTATATACATTATGACTTTTGAACACTATTGAGGTAAATACATTGTTTGTTCTCTATTAAATTCTTTCATTTACTAACTATGCCTATCAGTAGTTAGTGCCTTCCGTAGTTTGAATCTGTTATTTAGCTGGCAGTAGTGGCGCTCGCTGTATTGCAGTAGTTCGAGTAACGAAGATTTTTGGTGAGGTAAGTGATTTGTGAAACGTATAGGTTAATGTTAGTCAGGGCCATTCTTTTGTAGGAATTTTTGAAAATCAGATTGCGTTGCGCTAAATATATTGTGTGTCACTTTAGTGAATGTTTGAGTACGTTCAGTTTTGCTCAGCTGTTTGAAAAGCAAATAGTGTAAGAGGTTTATCAGCACAGTAATTCTAAAATTGTTCTAAGGGGACGTTTCAGTGTCAGTTCGTGGGACTGAGTTCCATGCCTATTGCACTTGGTCAGACAGTACGGGGACGATTAATGCTGTTGGTGGATGACTTTGGAGTTGTCATCCAATGACGTCCCATAAGTGCTCGATTGGAGACATATCTGGTGATCGAGCGTGACAAGGCAACATGTTGATACACTGTAGAGCACATTGGGTTACAACAGCGGTATGTGGGAGAGCGTTATCCTGTTGGAAAACACTCCCTTGAATGCTGTTAATGAAGGGCAGCATGACAGGTCGAATCACTAAACTGACACCGAGCGAGGTGGCGCAGTGGCTAGCAAACTGGATTTTCGGGAGGGACGACGGTTCTAACCCGTGCCTGGCCATTCTCATTTAGGCATTCGTGATTTTCCTAAAATGCTTCAGGCAAATGCCGGAATGGTTCCCTTGAAAGGGCACGGCTGACTTCCTTCCCCATCCTTCCCCAATCCAACGGGACCGATGACCTCTCTGTTTGGTCCCCTCCCCCAGATCAACCAACTAAACTGACGTACAAGTTTGAGATCACACTGTGTGGGATACCTGTGGGAGAGATCCTGCTGTCATACGAAATAACACCCCAGACCATAACTCCAGGTGTAGGCCCAGTGTGTCTAAGACCGAGACACGTTGGTTGCAGGCCCACAACTGGTCTCATCATAATCAACACACGGTCATCACTGGCACCGAGGCAGAAACAGCTTCCATTAGAGAGCACAACTGACCTCAACTCCGCCCTCCAATGAGTTCTCCCTTGACAGCAGTGAAGTCACAAATGGCGTGGCTTAGAGTCAGTGGAAAGCACGCTACGGGGCATCGGGCTCGGAGCTGTGCTCAAGTAACCGATCCGTACCAGTTTGTTGCGGCACTGTGGTGCGAACTGCTGTTCAAATTGCTTCTACGGAAGCAGTACGATGCGCCAGAGCCATAGTCCAAATACGATGATCTTCCTTCTCGGTAGTATACAGAGAAGTTGCAGCATTAGAAAATTGTAGCGAAATGCAGGAAGATCTGCAGCGGATAGGCACTTGGTGCAGGGAGTGGCAACTGACCCTTAACATAGACAAATGTAATGTATTGCGAATACATAGAAAGAAGGATCCTTTATTGTATGATTATATGATAGCGGAACAAACACTGGTAGCAGTTACTTCTGTAAAATATCTGGGAGTATGCGTGCGGAACGATTTGAAGTGGAATGATCATATAAAATTAATTGTTGGTAAGGCGGGTACCAGGTTCAGATTCATTGGGAGAGTCCTTAGAAAATGTAGTCCATCAACAAAGAAGGTGGCTTACAAAACACTCGTTCCACCTATACTTGAGTATTGCTCATCAGTGTGGGATCCGTACCAGATCGGGTTGACGGAGGAGATAGAGAAGATCCAAAGAAGAGCGGCGCGTTTCGTCACAGGGTTATTTGGTAACCGTGATAGCGTTACGGAGATGTTTAACAAACTCAAGTGGCAGACTCTGCAAGAGAGGCGCTCTGCATCGCGGTGTAGCTTGCTCGCCAGGTTTCGAGAGGGTGTGTTTCTGGATGAGGTATCGAATATATTGCTTCCCCCTACTTATACCTCCCGAGGAGATCACGAATGTAAAATTAGAGAGATTAGAGCGCGCACAGAGGCTTTCAGACAGTCGTTCTTCCCGCGAACCATACGCGACTGGAACAGGAAAGGGAGATAATGACAGTGGCACGTAAAGTGCCCTCCGCCACACACCGTTGGGTGGCTTGCGGAGTATAAATGTAGATGTAGTGCCATGTGGCGGTCCGGAGCCCCGTCTTCTTGCGACCGAATATTCTTGTGATCACCGCTGCCAGCAATCACGTACAGTCGCTATATTCCTGCCACCTCTTTCTGCATTATCGCGGAAGGGACATCCAGCTTTCGTAACCTATTACACGATTTCGTTCAAACTCGGTGAAGTGTTGATACTGACGTCTTTGTCATCTTAAAGGCATTCTTCGATAACATTAACTAACCGCGTCCAATCTCAATGGTAACTACCGCTCATGACCGTTACAGCGTGTATTTGAAGCAAACCTCATTTGTGACATCATAGTGGCGCTACTAATGCCACTCTTACGCTACTGGCACGAAGTTTGAATGGACATAGACGATAGAAACACGCCTACGAAATTTCGTTTATGTCGTACAACTCCTTCTGTCAGTGTAGACGTGACAGCTCTTTAATTAGGTCTTTGTGTCGTGGTACCACTGCTAAATTTCTGACATTTTTCCTATTATTTAGTTATCAACGTTCGTTGATCTCAGCATAAGACAACTAAAGCAATTCCATAACTAGAATTTTCGTTAAATGATTTATCCAAAAAATGTTGAAATGTGTGTGAAATCTTATGGGACTTAACTGCTAAGGTCATCAGTCCCTAAGCTTACACACAACCTAAATTATCCTAAGGACGAACACACACACCCATGCCCGAGGGAGGACTCGAACCTCCGCCGGGACCAGCCGCACAGTCCGGGATTGCAGCGCCTGAGACCGCTCGGCTAATCCCGCGCGGCTAAATGATTTATCATCTGCGGTATGTTGTCACTCTACAGAGCAACTTCCTGTGGGTTTGTTTATTCTCCTGCGATCCAGTGCTGAGAATTCTCCGTTTGAAACAAACGTTTCACTAAAATTAAACTTGACATACTTCCACATGGTGTTGTTGATTCCAGTGACTTCATTAATGTAAATAATACTGTCGATAATTTCTTTTTACTACTGTTACAACATTTACTCTGTGCTGATGTTTCTATACGACGCTATGATATTCCGGAAAGTTAATTTGATTCCAGTCTACCTTAAGCATGATGAACAGTTGTTGCTACCTTTCTGTCTGAATTGCTCTGGAACCATACTGACCCTGTCGTTTGAGTCTAGCCCTTCGAAAAGTTGGTGGGTAGGCTCCCGGTGAACACTTTATTTGATCTGTCCAGAAGCTAAAGTTCCGTCTAGTCGCCCTTTCGAGACATTCAGTACCGACCGGTCACAGTGTTACCCTCTTCCACTGGCGTTATTTAAATGCGCTATGGAAGGGCGTGTGGTCAGAGCACCACTCTCCCGGCCTTTGTCAGCTTTGCAGACCTTGGAGCTGCTACACATCATTCAAGTAGCTCCACAGTTGTCATCACGAGACTGAGTGCACCCAATTCCAGTCCTCCCACCGTGGAAAATTCCTGGCAGTACTGGAATCGTAACCGAGTTCTCCGCATAGCAGTCAGATACGCTGGCCACTTAGCTTCGACTTCAGCATGATACACAGTTATTCGCGGATATCTGTCTAGAAAACCCATTAAGTATTCTTAGAGCAATGATACAATGCCCTCTGCACCCAATTCCAGTCCTCCCACCGTGGAAAATTCCTGGCAGTACTGGAATAGTAACCGAGTTCTCCGGATAGCAGTCAGATACGCTGGCCACTTAGCTTCGACTTCAGCATGATACACAGTTGTTCGCGGATATCTGTCTAGAAAACCCATTAAGTATTCTTAGAGCAGTGATACAATGCCCTCTGCTTTGTCGACATGGTCGTTGTTATCCCGACACAGAAATTATCCGTTTATGAAGTGTGGCCCAGTGTGAAAAGGTGCTTTTATCTGAAACCTTAGCATAAAAGTCTGAGTTTAATTTGCCATCGACCAAATTTAATGGTACATATTCAGGAAGCACAAGTAACTCCGCGATCGACTCTAGATGACCACGTGATGTCGAATGGCCGCTGTTTTTATCCTCTGACGTATGACGTCATTTGGATGTCGTATGGAGGTACTTGGTGTCAACATAACGGCCTCCCAACGGTTGACAGCTTCTCAGACCTTGAGACCGCTCCTTTTCATTCTAGTGTCTCCTCAACTGACCTGATGAGGCTAGCTGCACCCTGTTCTGAGGAAAAACCAATGGCAGTACCGGAAATTGAACCCGGGTCCTCCACAAGCGGCCCCGCTCAGATACAGAGGTGGACTGTATTGCCACGTCACCTATCATTAATCATCAACTTTGAAGCAGAAATATCCTTCCCTTAACATCATCACTATTACTACCTGCTTGACATCTACTGCTGGAAAACTATCTCGCTTTGACGTTACCACGCGTTAGGATCTTCAGCTATAAATATCTGTTTTCTTCCTGGATGATTTCAGATGTCATGTACTCACATCAGTAACCCCGCCCGCCCCCCTCCGATTCTCTAAGGAATCGAACTACCATGTATAAAACCGTTTGAAGTGTCTGATAGTTTACAAACAAGTGTTAAATATTTGGCGTTAAGCTGGTTGAATACAGTCTGGCTAATACGCGCCCCTTGCATTACCTTGCCTCAAGACATATACACAGTTTCTAACTTTAATACTTAACTGTGTCAATCCTTTAAGGTAAGATTATACCTCTTAATAGCAGAGTTTTAAATTTTTAAATTGGGTCACTAATCATTTGAAACACTGAAAATCAAATTTTTGTAGCATCTAGAAGCCGTTAGACAGGCATCCTGCCCATGGGATCTAGCGTATTTGTTAGTAACACGCATTGTCTTGGATTGCTTTCTTTCCTCTTGTCTTTTGGAATCCAGCAAAGAATTGCCTTTGTTTCTGAACCGACAGTTCATTGTAATTGCCATTTAATTTTTATTACAGTGCGAAGTTTGCTTTCCCCTTCTGACTATTCCCGTCTTGTTTAATTGTTTTCCTGTCACTTCTATCAGTTCCCCACAAGCATATATCCATTGCTCACAGAGCAAAACTGACAATTTTGAACGTTTTACTTTAGAAGTCAGTGTCTCAGTGCCATAAGTCAAACATGCTAAAACACTCCGATTGTAATCTCTCCGTCTCAAACACAATGAAATCTCCGTTTGGAAAACTAAAAATGGCTTGGAGCGCCTTTGCTACACAATACACTCTTCTGTTCCTATTTTCTTTGTCCTTACCATCATCGTCTTTAACTGCTCTACTTGCCCTCATCTTCAAATACCCTAAATACAAAAACAGGCAACTGATCCTATGACTCCATTGTTGACTTGCAGTGTTTCCATTTTGATGTGTTGGTAATCTTCGGCATGCCAGTGTAGAAGCTTATACAGAATCCGCTAAGTGAAAAATCCGTGTAATACACATGTTTAATTACATATAAAACCGACTTAGCAATTTCACTTTGTGTGAGATCTTGTGTACGACATCGTCTACCAATTTAAAGTACTAGATTCGCATATTTTGCTGTCACGTCGCTTCTGCGTAATATTTCATTGATTGTATCAATAACCGTTGGGTATTGTGATATATTGCGAAATTTTGAACATACACGAGTACCGTTATCGTCAATTGTAGACTTAAGCTTAAATGTGCTCTTTTAAAATTTTTGAGAACCGTAGGCCTACCCTCGTTCAAAATACTCGTTCGCTAATTTCATTGTTCAGTTACGTGAGAAATGGGTTATTTCGAGAATTTTCGGACGCTTACGAAACTTTATTTTCGTTAGTTACCGGTACGAGTGGTTTGGATTCGTAATTTATTTCGTAGCAAATTGGCGTTTATGGTTCACAGTTCTGCCAAAGAACTCTTCATCTCTGAACTTGATTGTATATCGAAGCAACTAAATGTGCGTTTTTGAGAATTTTTGGAAGTGACCATTGTCCTTTGCATGATCTATGAGCAGTTTGTAGTAAATCGGGGTTTGTGATTTAGTTACTGTAGCAGATTTTCTAACACACTGTGTAACATCAAAAAGTCTTAGGAAACTAGTAGCTTTAGTCACAGGTATTTGTGTTGCCTTAGTACAAACCTCGTTTTGTGTGTTTGCTTCAATTATTGCAGGGAATTATCAGCTTCTTAGCTCAACAGATTAAAAGATAATCAATGGGATTATTTAAAAATAATTATTCACTGCCTTGTAATCATAGCACCAGCCAAAATTCAGCCCCACGTGAAATCTGTTGTCGAACATAGGATAGGTTGTTTGACTTTCACAAGCAGACGAAAATCGCCATGACTACTGTCAAATGATTGGCAGCTGCTGCGAACTGGTGCATTGAAAGAGCTTCCGAGAGTTGTGTTCCTGTGGTACCTGTACCAGAGGTACTTCAAGTACTATCCTCTCCTGTGGATTCTGTCTCCACTGCAGAAAGTACAGGATCTGTCATTACTCGTCCACTTGACTGAGAGTGGCGTGTCAATAGTAGATCTAGGCTTCCTGTATAGGGTGGACGGGGACCAGGGAGGACTCAGGGTGTTGTACCAATCCCCCGAAGCAACAAGTTTGAGGTGCTGTCATTCACTGAAACTGAAATTGAGCCAGTGGGGCTCATTTCACATGTTGTGAGAAAACGCATTTGTCCGGTATCAGGAGGAGGCAAATGCAAAAGGCAAAAGCGTCGGAGAATATTAATCGTCGGCAGTTCAAACGTAGAGCGAATTATTCTATCCCTTAGGGAAATGGCAACAAGGGCCAGGAAAGGACACTAGGTGCACTCAGTGTGTATGCCTGGGGGTTTCATTCAACTTGTTGAAGAGGCTATCTCAGCAACTGTTGAATGAACAAGGTGCAACCAACTGCAGATTGTGGCAGACATTAGTGCAAATAATGACTGTCGTCTACGCTCCTAGGTCATTCTTGCCTCATTCCAACGACTGGCAGACGAGGTTGAGAAGACAAGCCTTGCACATGAAATTTCAACGAGGCTCACAATTTGCAACATTTTCCCCAAAACAGATCATGGCACTTTGGTTCTGAGTCGAGTGGAAGGACTGGATCAGAGACTTCGAAGGTTCTGTGACAAGCTAGGCTGCGACTTCCTGGACTTGCGCCATAGGGCTGAGAATGGATCGGGTGTGCACTACACATCAGGGGTTGTTACCCAGGTAGCTTCCTGTGCGTGGAGTGCACACAAGGTTTTTTTTTTAGATTAGGCGACACACTGTCCAATCTAGATACCGATAGCTGTAGAAAACCCAGGAGTCTCAACGTAAGATTGAAAGAAACGCCTCCCACAGGCGAGAGTATTCCTAGTGGTAAACTGTTGAATCATTAGCAACAAAGAGCCAGAGTTTGAAGAGATCATGAAAAGCAGTGAAGCTCACATTATACTAGGTACAGAAAGCTGGTTGAAACCTGAAATTGATAGCAGTGAGGTTTTTGGGGAAATTTAAGTGTATATCGAACGGATAGGAAAATGGGGAATGGAAAGGAACTGAGAAAGAAATTGAAGCTGCATGTAGGATTGCTTGGACAAGGCTCAGTTTCAGGCGTGGGCATAAAATTATAACTGGATCCTTCTGTCGCCCACCAGACTCATCTCCTGACGTAACTGGAAACTTTAGGTAAAACCTCAGCTCACTTTTATGTAAGTTCTCCACTCACACTGTAACCATTGCTGGAGACTTCAATCATACCTTTGCATAAAAAGGGGGATAGATCTGATGTCAACAATTACCGTCCAATCTCCCTTCTAACAGCTTTATCCAAAATTTTTGAGAAAGTAATGTATTCAAGAGTAGCTTCACATATCTGTAAAAATGAAGTACTAACAAAATGTCAGTTTGGTTTCCAGAAAGGTTTTTCAACAGAAAATGCCATATATGCTTTCACCAGTCAAATTTTGAATGATCTGAATAACCGAAAACCACCCATTGGGATTTTTTGTGATCTCTCAAAGGCTTTTGATTGTGTAAATCATGAAATTCTGCTAGACAAGCTCAAGTATTGTGGCATGAGTGGGACAGTGCACAAATGGTTTAATTCGTACCTAACTGGAAGAGTGCAGAAAGTTGAAATAAGTAGTTCTCGTAACATGCAAAGATCAGCACATTCCTCAAACTGGGGAACTATCAAGAATGGGGTTCCACAAGGGTCAGTCTTGGGTCCTTTGTTGTTCTTATTATATATTAATGACTTGCCATTCTATATTCATGAAGAGGCAAAGTTAGTTCTCTTTGCTGATGATACAAGTATAGTAATCACACCTGAGAAACAAGAATTATCTGATGAAATTGTCAATACTGTCTTTCAGAAAATTACTAAGTGGTTCCTTGTAAACGGACTCTCACTGAATTTTGATAAGACACAGTACATACAGTTCCGTACAGTGAATGGTATGACGCCATTAATAAATATAGACCTTAATCAGAAGTATATAGCTAAGGTAGAATGTTCCAAATTTTTAGGTATGTCCATTGATGAGAGATTAAATTGGAAGAAACACATTGATGATCTGCTGAAACGTTTGAGTTCAGCTACTTATGCAATAAGGGTCATTGCAAATTTTGGTGATAAACATGTTAGTAAATTAGCTTACTACGCCTATTTTCACTCATTGCTTTCATATGGCATCATATTTTGGGGTAATTCATCACTGAGGAATAAAGTATTTATTGCACAAAAGCGTGTAATCAGAATAATAGCTGGAGTCCACCCAAGATCATCCTGCAGACATTTATTTAAGGATCTAGGGATATTCACAGTAGCTTCTCAGTATATATACTCTCTTGTGAAATTTGTTATTAACAACCAAACCCAATCCAAAAGTAATAGCAGTGTGCATAACTACAATACTAGGAGAAAGGACGATCTTCACTATTCAAGATTAAATCTAACTTTGGCACAGAAAGGGGTGAATTATACTGGCAGTAAAGTCTTTGGTCACTTACCAAATAGTATCAAAAGTCTGACAGATAACCAACAAGTATTTAAGAAGAAATTAAAAGAATTTCTGAATGACAACTCCTTCTACTCCATAGAGGAATTTTTAGATATAAATTAAGAAAAAAAATTATTAAAAAATAAAAAAAATAAAAATAAAAATAAACAATAAAGGAAAATAAAAAAGACACAAAAAATAAAGTTGTTATATTAACTTAAGTATGTTGTTAAATTAACCTAATTATGTCATGTACTGGAAAATTCGACTCGTTCCACATCATTACGAAGTATCGTATTCATGATCCATGGAACTAGTATTAATCTAATTTAATCTAATCTAATCTAATCATCCAAGAGTTAAATGGGAAAATAACAGTTTTATTAGTGGTGGGCGTGATAAGACATCCTGTGAAACTTTAACTAAACGTCTTCTCTTAAAACTACCTGGAACAGATAGTTAGTAACATCACTCATGATGTAATGGTAACAAACAAACCGGACGCTTTGAGGATGTACACATCGAAATTGTATTGTGGCAACAATGATTACCAAAGTACAAAGGGCAACTAAAGCAAACAGAAAGACACAATATGCGATCAAAATTATCCGGACACCCCCAAAAACATACGTTTTTCATATTAGGTATATTGTGCTGCCACCTACTGCTAGGTACTCCATATCAGCGACCTAAGTAGTCATTAGACATCGTCAGAGATCAGAATGGTGTCCTCCGCGGACCTCACGGACTTCTAACGTCGTCAGGTGATTGGGTGTTATATGTGTCATACGTCTGTATGCGTGATTTCCATACGCCTAAACAACCCTAGGCCCTGTTTCCGATGTGATAGTCAAGTGGAAACATGAAGGGACACGTACAGCACAAAAGCGTACAAGCCCATTCCGTCTGTTGACTGACTCAGGAATTCCAAACTGCATCAGGCTCCACTGCAAGAACTCTGACAGTTATGCGGGAGGTGGTTTCATGGTGGAGCGGCTGTTCATAAGCCACACATCACGCTGGTAAATGCCAAACGACGCCTCGCTTGGTGTAAGAAGCGTCAGTACACAATGTGGTGATCCGATGACAGGGTGTGTGTATGGCAAATACCCGGTGAACGTCATCTGCCAGCGTGTGCAGTGCCAACAGTAAAATTCGGAGGCGATGTTGTTATGGCGTGGTCTTGTTTTTCATGGAGGGGGCATGCACCCATTGTTGTTTTGCGTGGCACTCTCACAGAATAGGCCTATATTGACATTTTGAGCACTTTCTTGCTTCCCACTGTAAAAGAGCAATTCGGGGATGGCGACTGCATCTTGCAACACGATCGAGCACCTGTCAATAATTCACGGCCTGTGGCGGAGTAGTTACGTGACAATAACATCCCTGTAATGGACGGGCCTGCACAGAATCCTGACCTGAATCCTATAGAACCCCTTTGGGATGTTTTGGAACACCGACTTTGTGCCAGGCCTCACCGACCGCCATCGATACCCCTCCTCAGTGCAGCACTCCGTGAAGAATGAGCTGCCATTCCCCAAGAAACCTTCCAGCACCTGATTGAACGTATGCCTTCTGGAGTGGAGGCTGCCATCAAGGCTAATGGTGGGCCAACACGGTACTGAATTCCAGAATTACCGATGGAGAGCGCCACGAATATTTAAGTCATTTTCAGCCAGATGTCCGGATACTTTTGATCACATAGTGTTCATATGTTCAGTAAACTATGAAATTTCAATAGTGACATATGTCAGTAAGAAACTTTCAGAACACGGTAGTAGCATGTAACATGTTTAAAGGAATTGTTAACCACGCGCTGGACGGGATATGTACTCAGTAGAAAAATCCATGATGGGAGTGGATCTCCATGGTACACAGTCACTGTTAAGAAACTTCTAAAGAAACTGCATAATAGGCGTGAAACAAAGTGTTGGGCTAAAGGTACAAAGATGCTGAATGAAACGTGTTTGACTGTCAAGAAAGCAATGTGTGATGCCCTCAGTGAGCTCCTTATTAGAATCTTGTCAAGTGATCTTTCACAGAAGCCAAAGAAATTCTGGTCGTATGTAAAGGTTATTAGTGGCCCCAAAGTTGGTCTCCTGTCCCTAGCGAATGAGACAGGAACTGAAATTGAGGGTAGCAAAGCAAAAGCTGAAATGCTTCACTCCATTTCCAAATGTTCCTTTACAAAGGATAACCCAGAAGAACTGTCCCAATTTGATCCTCGTACCACTGAAAAGATGAATGAAATAAGTATCAGTGTCAGTTGTATTGAGAAAAAGCTGAAATCGTTAAAATTGAGCAAAACTCCCGGCCTCGGTAGAATACCTGTTAGTAGATATATTTAATTTGCGGCTGAGTTAGCCTCTCTTCTAATTATAATCTATCGCAGATCCCTCGAACAAAAAACCGTTCCAGTTTTTGGAAAAAGGCAAAGGTCAAACCGATGTACAAGAAGGGTAGTAGAAGTGATCCACAAAACTACCGTCAACCGTCCTTGACCTTGATTTGTTGTAGAGTCTCAGAACATATTCCGAGCTCAAACTTAATGAGGTGTCTTGAACAGAATTATCTCCTCAATGCCAACCAGCATGGGTTTCGAAAATATCGATCATGTGAAACCTAACTCGTACTTTTCTCACATGACATACTAAAAGCAGCAGATGCAGTATCTCTTGATTTCTGAAAAGCATTTGACTCAGTACGACACCTAAGTTTAATGTCAAAAGTACGATCATAAGAGCAGGGGCGACACGCCCCACAGGGGCCTGACAGAGTAGCTGGGCTAGAGATTCAGTTACTCCGCAGAAACTTAGTGAAAACACTTTCTGACGGGCTACCAGCGAGGCGTGGGAATGACTTGTGTTCCCAGGCAGTCTTAGCGGGCAAATACCCGCGTTTTCTGAAAAATCATAACTGTGATTGGCTTGCTCAGGGGATAGCTCCGTGACGTAGCAAAATCGGCGCAGAAATTGGCGCCAAGTATCTCCATTGGTGGAATAGTAGTGCGTCGGCAATAGAGTGGAATTTTCCGCCGCTTTTCGAGTTGCTGATTAACCAAGGCCACTGTCGTGGGGGTGGCAATGTTCTGTGTTCGGCTTGTACGGGTGCTCTTGAGAAGTCGGCTCTCGCCTTTCGGTCGGAGTAGGTTACAAGACTGAGCTCTCGCTGCTCTGGACAGCCTGCCTTCCGTTGGCAGTCTAATATACATTCATTTAATTGTAACTGTTTGACGAAGTAGCTGAAGTTGCGACTTCAACGTAACTTTCCGAGTACAGTTGGCAATTGAGCGTTCTGCGTACAAGCGGCCTATGTTGTCCGTCTTGAGCAGTTTTGGCTAAAGTTGACTGTACTGGAGTTACTGTGTGACTTCTCTTGTTAAAATCACTCACTGTACCGTCAGTGATTGTGTAGCGAGCCTTCTTCGTCTCCCTCAGTGGCGGATTTGTGCTGCTAGGAAGTCTTTAGTCTGGAACAACCAGACCAGGACAATTTGTTTCGGGCTATACTCACGACATTGTCATCACCACGACGGGACGTCGAAGCAACCAGCCATCGCTTCCAGTACGCCAGATCGTGTCCTTGCAGTTGAGAAGACAGCTTGGTAATGTACGTCCGCAGCCCCGGAAAATCAGGGAATTTTGCTAGGTGATAATCAGAGTTCAGCAGAACGCGCCTGTTCGTCTTTTCTAACTTTGTTCTGTCTTGGGTGTTCATTGTCTGAGTTATCACTACTGTAGCAGCAATTAATGTTGGGTTGGCTGGGTGTTTCTCTTAAGATTGAGTTGCAAGGAATTGGCTCCACATACCACTTGGTCATAAATGTCACAATCTAGTTTGTGGACAACTTCAACTTCACAGCATTTATTTGAGTATCCAATTTGACGTATTGTAAACGTTTCATGTGTTTTGTTTATCATTTTGAGTTGAGTTATAATAAATCAAATTGTTATTTTGGACAGAACTTTCATTCTGTTAATCGGTAGAGCAACCCTTTCATTTCTCACTACATTAATGAAACTTTCCTTTATCTAATTAATTTCTATCCAATTAAATTATTGCAGGTGCCAAACTCTTTTCTACTCCACTTGCAGGGTCGATTACAGTCAGTTCGCGTTTGTTCTTAATCCATGTGCAACAGCAAAAGTCGGAGTTAGAAAAAGGGGGGGGGGCTTAGAGCATCATTTTCATACGAAGATTCGAGAAGAATTTAGTGTTAAATACACTGCTAGCCCCAGCAGCTCGCACTCCGACTTACTCATTTCTCGTAACGTTGTACCAACTTTGCAATACTCTCGTCACAGAAGGCAGCCGCCTGTACTTCCCAACAATTATCTAAGCTAGTCTGCAACTCGTTGCGTGTTCCAAAATCCTGTCCTCATAACCAGCGGTTTCTTGTGAGATGACAATCAGAGGGAGCCGAGTCCAGGCTGTGTGGTGGGTGATCAAACACTTCCCACCGATGACACTGCAGGTGTGCGTTTGTTGCAACTGCAGTGTGTGGCCGAGCATTGCCACGAAGAAGGGCTGTGCCTTGTGGCAACATTCATCTTCGCTTGTTCTGAACTGCTCTTCGTAGAGAGTTTCTTGAATCGCCTGATTGACTCGCAGGACAAGATCATAGGTACGATACTGCAGTGCCTGTATTGTTCAGAAATACAGTGCAAAGTTTCTTCAGACATGCTTGCGTGTCCTTAGGAGTATGTACTGCGGCTACAGCCGTCATGAAATACATTACGTGTATTCGAAGTTGCGAATATGGAAATCATCAGCTGTATAATAGAATGGCGACATTGACAATCAAGCGGGAAATTCGGGTTCCAGTCCTAGTCCGGCACAGATGTTCATTGTCGTCATTCCATTATACAGCTGATGGTTTACTTATTCGCAACTGCGAATACATTTAATGTGAGATCATCGGTTGGCATTCACTTCTTTCCCATACCGTCTGTATCGTGGATGTCTGTATGTCCTGTTTCCAAGTTCCTGCAGCATCGCTGCACTTTGCTGTCACGCATGACGTTATACACTCCTGGAAATGGAAAAAAGAACACATTGACACCGGTGTGTCAGACCCACCATACTTGCTCCGGACACTGCGAGAGGGCTGTACAAGCAATGATCACACGCACGGCACAGCGGACACACCAGGAACCGCGGTGTTGGCCGTCGAATGGCGCTAGCTGCGCAGCATTTGTGCACCGCCGCCGTCAGTGTCAGCCAGTTTGCCGTGGCATACGGAGCTCCATCGCAGTCTTTAACACTGGTAGCATGCCGCGACAGCGTGGACGTGAACCGTATGTGCAGTTGACGGACTTTGAGCGAGGGCGTATAGTGGGCATGCGGGAGGCCGGGTGGACGTACCGCCGAATTGCTCAACACGTGGGGCGTGAGGTCTCCACAGTACATCGATGTTGTCGCAAGTGGTCGGCGGAAGGTGCACGTGCCCGTCGACCTGGGACCGGACCGCAGCGACGCACGGATGCACGCCAAGACCGTAGGATCCTACGCAGTGCCGTAGGGGACCGCACCGCCACTTCCCAGCAAATTAGGGACACTGTTGCTCCTGGGGTATCGGCGAGGACCATTCGCAACCGTTTCCATGAAGCTGGGCTACGGTCCCGCACACCGTTAGGCCGTCTTCCGCTCACGCCCCAACATCGTGCAGCCCGCCTCCAGTGGTGTCGCGACAGGCGTGAATGGAGGGACGAATGGAGACGTGTCGTCTTCAGCGATGAGAGTCGCTTCTGCGTTGGTGCCAATGATGGTCGTATGCGTGTTTGGCGCCGTGCAGGTGAGCGCCACAATCAGGACTGCATACGACCGAGGCACACAGGGCCAACACCCGGCATCATGGTGTGGGGAGCGATCTCCTACACTGGCCGTACACCACTGGTGATCGTCGAGGGGACACTGAATAGTGCACGGTACATCCAAAACGTCATCGAACCTATCGTTCTACCATTCCTAGACCGGCAAGGGAACTTGCTGTTCCAACAGGACAATGCACGTCCGCATGTATCCCGTGCCACCCAACGTGCTCTAGAAGGTGTAAGTCAACTACCCTGGCCAGCAAGATCTCCGGATCTGTCCCCCATTGAGCATGTTTGGGACTGGATGAAGCGTCGTCTCACGCGGTCTGCACGTCCAGCACGAACGCTGGTCCAACTGAGGCGCCAGGTGGAAATGGCATGGCAAGCCGTTCCACAGGACTACATCCAGCATCTCTACGATCGTCTCCATGGGAGAATAGCAGCCTGCATTGCTGCGAAAGGTGGATATACACTGTACTAGTGCCGACATTGTGCATGCTCTGTTGCCTGTGTCTATGTGCCTGTGGTTCTGTCAGTGTGATCGTGTGATGTATCTGACCCCAGGAATGTGTCAATAAAGTTTCCCCTTCCTGGGACAATGAATTCACGGTGTTCTTATTTCAATTTCCAGGAGTGTATTATGTGGGCAGCATGAAATCAGGCAGGGCCCCTCAGTATGAAGAAATCGAATGACAGCATGCACTTCGCTCTTCTCAGGAGACTGTATTGCTCTAGGCACCTCTGCATGCTCGTTGTGCGCTCAGAACTGAAATGCGACGTAACAGGTGTACTACGGACACTGCGCAGCGCATCTGCACGAAGAGTCATCAGATTTTCACTGCGGTTTGAATTTCACAACCGATCTGACCTTGAAAAAATAAATAAGCCGCATAGCTTTCAAAAGGGAATGACATACGTGCCTTGTGTCAACTGATTGTCACGTTCGTGTTTACAAGTACCCCTCCTGTATCATAGAGTTTGTTACGGACAGCTATATAGTAAACAGAATTTCTGAAGCGCATAAAAAAAAGTTTATTTTCAATGCAAATATTGTCAGATTTAATAACATAACAATAAAATGCTCGAATTCTTCGGTTATTTTCAGTCGTCAATGGCTAATTTTTAGGACAATCATCAGGTCAAGCTAATTGCTTGGAAAACTGACACAAAACTAACTCTGAAAAGACAAAAGTCTTGGCTCATTCATCAACTTTCGGGACTCCGTTATAAAGGAGGCAGCTGAGATTAGAATAAACAGTAACTGTTTTAATAGGGGCCTGGGGTACTCACTTAGTTGGACGTGGGGGCTGGCATTGAAATGAAAGCAAAGACAGACGTGTGACGCTTGTAGGAGGACGGGGAGGGGGGGGGGGCAGTTTCAAACGTGGGACCGGCACATCGCGCCACCTGACGTCATCCGGTCCCCCAGCGCCCCGGAATTGCTATGAGCTGCCTAACTCACCTTCTGCGCACGTATCATTTCGGCCCTCTCTGATTGAAACCAGACGCTGCCTATATAAGTGGAAAGCCATAAAAGCCCAGACGTCTTACCGAAGTCCCTAAACCCCAACTTCCTTACTGCCTTCCTCTCCAAGATTCCTCGTAATACCTACGGCCCCAAAGCCTCCCTAACATCTCTCACCACCACACCCAGGGCTGAAAAGCCTCAACTTCCACAATGTTCTCCCACCATCGCCGCAGTGATCACAGAGGACGATCTTGAGATCACGGATGGAGACGTGGGATCTGAGCTGAACAACCATGTGGATTTAAAAGTCTGAAAAACACTGCAGATCAGTAATGACCTTCGCCCTCTCACCTCATCTGTGTCTTCTCTGCCACTACTACAGACCTTCTCAGTCAAAGTGGAAGCCCTGACCTACTGTCACTGCCACAAGGTCGAAGTTTCAAAATCCTATCCTCAGTCCTACTGCCGACGAAAATGTCTCTATTACAATGACCACCTGACTGCGGATTATTGAAACCTACCTACCTGTCCACGATGCAAAGCCTCCCATTTTTCTGAACTGTGCCCTAACCAAGCATCTCCTTGCATCTGCAACACGTGCAATGATTCCCACCCCACTACCAAATGCAAAGCTAAAACATGAACTACCAAATCTCTGCTCACTGTCTGAAATCATCCCACCGATACCCCAAATCATGCCAACAATGCCATCCACTCATCTCCTACAGCTGATGACATTATCAAATTCATTACAGTTGCCCTCCAAAACATGTATCCATTCCTATGTTCACTCACTCTTCAACAAATCTCCCTTTCTACCTGCTCCATCTCCTATCTCAACAGCCAAGCTATCTACTCCCACAACCAGGTCATCTTCGTCTTCACCTATATCGACACCCCTATAATGGCGCAGCAGCACTACAAAATCCTGTTCCACAACATCCGCTCCCTCTTTATCAACAAACACCTTTTATACATGTCCTATGCAACACAATGTCCACATGTTTGCCTTAGTGAACCGTTCCTCTATCACACCATCTGAACCTCTCCCCTATTCTCCACTGCACAGACAATCCCCTTCCCCTGGGCAGTGGCAGAGTTGCAGTTGGTCACAACAAGAACATTCCTGTTCTACCATTACTGTTATACAGTACTTCTACCAAATACCTTATTCTTAGCCGGCCGGTGTGGCCGTGCGCTTCTAGGCGCTTCACTCTGGTATCGCGTGACCGCTACGGTCGCAGGTTCGAATCCTGCCTCGGGCATGGATGTGTGTGATGTCCTTAGGTTAGTTAGGTTTAGGTAGTTCTAAGTTCTAGGGGACTGATGACCGCAGATATTAAGTCCCATAGTGCTCAGACCCATTTGAACCATTTGAACCTTATTCTTGCCCTATTTTCCAAACTCTAACCATTACCTGTTCGACCATCTACACCTGACCTAATCACCCCACCGCCTATGAATTCCTCACCCACATAGATCATATCTCTTCCACATACATTATTTCCACAGACATCAGCATCCATAGTAGACCCCTCACAGAACCCTAGTGGAAGCTCCAGTTTACTGACTTCCTGCAAGGTGACATTGTTCCCATCCCACACCGACCCTTCCTGAAAGCAACACCACACCCAATGTAATCCTAATATCCCCCAGCCTCCTTCGACTCCTCACTGCAGAATTCCTTGACTGGAAATGACCACACACCTGTACTCCTCACCATCTCCTCCACACAACCTCATCCCTGTGCACCCCAACCCAGTCTCTCAGTTCCTAACCAAGAGTAATCCAAGATTACTCCGACATAAACTGGAATGCATCCTGGGGAACCACAGAAACCCAGATTAGAAGCTAACACCTGTCCTTCCAGCAACCTGACGATATCCCTCACGCCACATCGTTCCTACAGCAGACCTTATCAGATGCCATAGCCACTGGTATTCCTACCAAGACCTTATATCCTCACCACCCCACCCTCACCCAACAAGCCCTATTGCTCCGCTAAGAATGCCATAGTATGTATTGCTCCTTCTTGCAGACTCGTGGACAGAAAACTCTCATACGCTGCCATCAAATACAGTGACCTATCAAGAATTTATTACATGCGAGAAAAAGAAAAAAGTACGTCATGACTGGTACCAGACATGCACCAAACTCGTGACTACACTCCGCATTAACTTTTCCCAGCATTCCCCTGATTCACTGACAATAGCCCCAGCCATTACTATCCACTTCTACATGATCGCCATACCTTATCTTTGAATCCATGCTCTCGTGACATATCCATCAACACTTGAACCAACACCACTTTCCTCCTGTTAACCAGTGTGGCTTCTGTTCCACTCTCTCCTCTGATGACCAGCTCCTGCATCTCACCCATCTTCTATCCCACCAATTCAACTCCTGTATATCCACTGTTCTTGTCTCCCTCGACCTAGAAAAAGCCTGCGCCCATGTATGGCTTTCCAGTCTCCTTTTCAGATTCCAGACATATGAATGCCCAATTAACTACGTCTACCTTACAGGATTCTTCCTATCTAATCGTCTGTCCTTATACACTATTAACAATACCTTATCCCATACTTTGTATCCCATTGCAAGAGTGTCCCAAGGCGGTGTCCTCTCTTCTCTCCATTATCTCCTCTACACTGCTGATAAGTCCAAACCATACTCACCAGTCCACCTCATTCACTATGCTGCTGACACCACTTTCCTCCCTCACACACTACCCTACACTCCAGAAGCCCCAACGAGCCCTCCAAATCCATATCACTTCATCTCCTGGTGTAACCAATGGCTCCTCACGCTAAATCCCTCCAAAACCCATGCAATTATCATAGGATGAACCGGCCTCACCTTCCATGATTTCTACCTTTCTACTTGCAGCCATCCTATCTAGCTAACTAACACACTAAATTATCTTGGATTGACTCTCGACTGGCAACTAATGTAGAAACTATCCAACAGAAAGCCCACAATAGACTGAAGCTACTAATAGGCCAAACCTAGGGATTACAACCCTCCACTATTCTCCACACATACAAAACCCTGATATGACCCATCTCTGCTATTAAAATGTTGCATGGGTCTCCATCGCACAAAAGTTCTATAATTTTCTCCAAATCCTCGGACACCATGCACTCCATTTTACAGTGAATAAATATTTTCGCTATCAACTTTAGAACTGACAACTCTTAAACACCTCATGCGATATCAACACCCGGTGCCTCAGATGACAGAATTGTACTTGAGCTACCATCCCTGAAAGCTACATGTCTGTAACTATTTTATTGATTGATTTACTACGTTTTAAATTTTTATTCATTATGAAAATGAAAATCTCTGTCAGAACATCATATCCTCCACAATGATACAGCGACTGAATGCATCATGAACACTTCATACACACATCAAAAAAGTTTTGCATCACCTCGGTTCCGAGAGTTCCGGAACCTGTGCAGAAAATTGAAATAGAGATCAACATAATATCATTTCCGCTCTTTCCACTGTTCATGAAAACCACACGTTGCATGTTGTACCAGCATACAGCGAGACCTTCAGAGGTGGTGGTCCAGATTGCTGTACACACTGGTACCTCTAATACCCAGTAGCTCGTCCTCTTGTATTGATACATGCCTGTATTCGTCGTGGTATACTATGCTCAAGTTCATCAAGGCACTTTTGGTCCAGATTTTCCCACACCTCAACGGCGATTCGGCCTAGATCCCTCAGAGTGGTTGGTGGGTCACGTCATCCATAAACAGCCCTTTTCAATCTATCCGAGGCATGCTCCATAGGACTCATGTCTGGAGAACATGCTGGCCACTCTAGTCGAGCGATGTTGTAATCCTGAAGGAAGTCATTCACAAGATGTGCACGATGGAGGCGCGAATTGCCGTCCATGAAGACGAATACCTCGCCAATATGTTGACGGTATGGTTGCACTATCGGTCGGAGGATGGCATTCACGTATCATACAGCCGTTACGGCGCCTTCCATGACCACCAGCGGCGTACGTCGGCCCCACATAATGCAACCCCAAAACAGCAGCGAACCTCCACCTTGCTGCACTCACTGGACAGTGTGTCTAAGGCGTTTAGCCTGATCAGGTTGCCTTCAGACACGTCTCCGACGATTGTCTGGTTGAAGGCATATGCGACACTCATCGGTGAAGAGAACGTGATGCCAATCCTGAGCGGTCCATTCGACATTTTGTTGGGCATATCTGTACCGCGCTGCATGATGACTTTGTTTCAAAGATGGACCTCGCCATGGACGTCGGGAGTGAAACAGCGCATCATGCAGCCTATTGCGCACAGTTTGAGTAGTAACACGACGTCCTGTGGCTGCACGAAAAGCATTATTCAATATGGTGGCGTTGCTGTCAGGGTTCCTCTGAGCCATAATCCGTAGGTAGCGGTCATCCACTGCATTAGTAGCCCTTGGGCGGCCTGAGCGAGGCATGTCATCGACAGTACCTGTCTCTCTCCATCTCCTCCACGTCCAAACAACATCGCTTTGGTTCACTCCGAGACGCCTGGGCTCTTCCCTTGTTGAGAGCCCTTCCTGGCACAAAGTAACCATGCGGACACGATCGAACCGCGGTATTGACCGTCTAGGCATAGTTGAACTACAGACGACACGAGCCGTGTACCTCTTTCCTGATAGAATGACTGGAACTGATCGGCTGTCGGACCCCCTCCGTCTAATAGGCGCTGCTCATACATGGTTGTTTACATCTTTGGGCGGGTTTAGTGACATCTCTGAACAGTCAAAGGGACTGTGTCTGTGATACAATATACACAGTCAACGTCTGTCTTCAGGAGTTCTGGGAACTGGGGTGATGCAAAACCTTTTTTTATGTGTGTATTATCAGTATAACTCACGCAGGTTTGCTTTTGGACTTGTACTCGAAAATAATGCTTGTTAATTAACTGATTTCTAAGCTTATCTGTTAGTTTTTTGCTAGCAGTCCTACCACATAAACGTCAAGTCCCGCACTTCTCAGGTAACCTCATCTATAATAATAGCCAACAGTCCGCTAGTTAATGGGTAAAAAATCTGAAGAACTACAAGATCAGGAATTTGAAGGGCGGTAGCCTACTGATCACTAGTCTCCATGGACAATTTAGTAATTCATTGTATAATAGCTACAATATTGTTAGATAAAGATTAATATGCTCCCATATCTTCAAATCACCACCATTCCTCGAAATACTCTTACACTCATGCTATCCTCTATACTTAGCTGATTGTCAAAATTAAGGAATAGCTAAGTAAAGTGCTCATTAATCTTCATTGTGATTATAAAGGTTCCCAGACAAGTCCCACAGTAGGAATAAGAATTACAGCTGGTATTAACTTTTAGGGGAGATGTATGTTTAACTTTCTGTGATTATGACTTCAATAACATAAGAGACATTTTTTAAGATGATATCCAGCTACTTGTATCCCACTAAGGAGTTGACCCTTTATACTCTTTCGTACATGATCTTATTCCTGCTGCTTCTTAAAATTTCTGAAAAGTGGTCGACTCTCAGTTAGTACACCTGCATTGTAGATTATCACCCCAATACATGGTGCCAGTGGGCTCCTGATTCCTACTTAACATACGACTCAGTGCATCACCTAACAAGTTGTCAAAATCCCGTACGTGTTTTACAAAAGACCAGAAAGCCGAAGTTCGAATTGCCCATTATGCTATCCTGCCAGTTTTACAAGGTGTAGTTGTTACACAGCTTAGTGCCTGATGGTCTGTTCTTAATTAGAGATGTGTATGTTGCTAATAGAACTTAACTCTCTCTATACCAGATAGAACTGCAAATCTCCCACCCTGGATACAGAGTAGATAGCTTCTGAGAGAACCCATGAAGCATACGCGACCTGCCGATAGTCTCCGTCAGATAGGTGCTAAAAGTCATGAGATACGGTACCTCCCAATAGCGCTGAAAGAAGTTGCAGAACACCTTGACACTTAAAGAAGCTGCAAAACATCCAGTGTTATTTATTTATTTCAGCGTATGGTAAGTAATTTACAACCGTTCGAATATGAAACAACTTAAATAGCAGCAGCATAACCCTTATGTCGAAAAATAACCTAAGCTGTTCAACCAAAAAAGAAATGTACTTCTAATATAGCGAAACCCATGGCGACGATTCCTTCATACACACGTGAGCAAGTCACTATGTCAACATCACTGCTTGGGCGAGTTTTGTTTACCGAGTTCAGAGGGTGCTACATGCATTAGAAGAAAGAATCATCCAACATATAGAATGACATTGATAGAACTACAGGGGGAAGAGAGTAAGCCCTGTCTCCCTAACGTAGTGCCACCAACACTAGCATTGTCCTATCAGGCACCTCGCTGATGTACTAGAAGAGTGTTCTTCAAAGAAAACACACGCCAGAATCGTTGTGCACCTTCCACTCAGATCAACAGGAATGCTTGAAATGTGACGTCCAGCTCAAATTGAAGTAGAAGAACTAATTAACAACTATTTTGAGTAGCCGCCCGCGGTGGCCGTGCGGTTCTAGGCGCTTTAGTTCGGAACCGCGGGACTGCTACGGTCGCAGGTTCGAATCCTGCCTCGGGCATGGATGTGTGTGATGTCCTTAGGTTAGTTAGGTTTAAGTAGCTCTAAGATCTAGGGGACTGATGATCTAAGATGTTAAGTCCCATAGTGCTCAGAGCCATTTGAACCATTTAGTTTGAGCAGAAAGAGAGAGAAAGAAGAACTAGAGTCACATTTGAGCAAAAAGCAATTAATTCTAGAAAACATAATGACTATGGGAAGTTTCTCTGCGTCGAGGAAGTTGTGGAGTCGGATAAGTTGCTTCCAGACAGACCCCACGCTAGAAAAATTGAACCTGTGGTGGTGCGATATAGGCTAAAGTCCATTGTCTGTCCGCGGCACTGAATAAACCCATATCATGGAGGAGTGTATAGACGTAATGGAAGACATGCACCTAGGTTGGCGACACTGCGTTACAAAGACTTGTTGCTATTAGTTGAGTGCGAAACTTTCCCAATGAATTTTCTATTATGGAACATTATGTTGCAAATTTACGTTGTTTTCACGCCACATTTCAGAAATAAAAAAAGTGAGGATTTTTTTGCTCTACTCCATCAAATGTATCGTAATGGGCTTCCACCGCTGAACGCATTCCAGTTTCACAGAATATGTGTTCAAATTTTCGCCGAGAACAAAACTGCAAAAGTAGAAAATGCTGTAGCTTGTAGCTTGTTAATGGTACATCTTGACAAAAAGGAGAGTTAGTTTGTTACGGCGCATACTGAGGCATCAGTGAATAGTTGACTGTGCAGTTGAGGGTCACTTGGAACAAATAACCATGTAACGTGCATTTTATCGAAAACCTTTTTGCATTCAAGATCAATTTCAAGCTTTCTCCGCCATCAACTCTGTAACTTTCCTCTCGGCATATCCTAGCTGTTTTCCTGTTTTCCGACAGGGAACTAACCTGATCCTGTTATTTCTCGCTTTTCCTTTAACCAGAAAACCTCTTCTGCACCTTCATTTCTCCTGTGTTGTTACCACATGTTTATGGTAAATGTCATTACCAACATTCGAAGAGAAAGTAATGAGGAAATTGCTTAACAAAATGGCTATGAGAGTGACATTTCTTAACTTACATATATTCATTACTATGTTATTATTACTATTATTGTTATATAATTTATGTGCTACACAAATTGCAATGCTGTTGACTCACTAAGGATCTTTTGTTAGATGTTAGAGAGGGCAAGTGCCTAATCTTGTCAGGTGAAATAAATAAGTTAAATAAACTGTGGGAAGAGAAAACAACTTCAAGTGGATATAGGTGGTATCAGTTATGGGGAGATGAAATGACCTGCGCACGTTAGACTAGTGCAGGAAGCTTAACCTCGCTCGTTAACTGACTCAAGATTATAACAACAACGATAATATAAAGTAAGGTGAGGTAGTAAAGAACGTAATCATCTATATGAAGATAGCCTACTAGACAGCAAAAGCGCTTTTTCTACAAGTACACCAAGATCAACATTTTATTCATATGTACCCTTTTCAGAATTAAAGGGCACGCTCATGGAAAGGTAACACAAACTGTGCAAAGGACTTGTTGGTAGCGAAAAAATAAATACTACTACTTATACACTGAAACTTCTGAAAGGCTGATTGTAATCGAAAGAGATACCGAGTTTACCCGAATTGCTCCGAGTTCTACCTACTGAGAATTTTGAAGTCCAGGAGTAAAGAAAGAGTGAACTACAACGGTCTCAGTGTATCACATTAAGGATGAAAAAATTATGGCTTATTTATAGGCTGTGGTCACTTTACAGTGAAACAGTGTGTCTCCTGGATCCATTAGCCAGGACGGTAAATAACGATTTTCCTTTCGCAGCAGTCAAAAGGCTCGCAACTCATGCATTAACACAGAAACCGCCATGGTCCACTGGTGCTGAACGTTGTACAGCGCAGTGTCCTAGTCTCGGCTCATTTCCGTTTCTCCGAAAACTCCGTCGAGTACAGGCTGCAAGTCTCTCCCTAATGTCGCCCCACTCTAGATTATCTTTTTTTACACTTGTCGCAGAAAACGGGCCCCATGAATTACACGATATCTGTTAATTCTGACTCTAGAATTGCTTTCCTTTGGTCGGTAAATCTTCCGTTCGATTGCCTGGGATTGCGTGTACACAGCCACAACGTATTCACGCCAAATACTTGACAGATTCACGAGACACAGTGTAGTTATTCTTTGGGTTACTGAGTCACTACATATGGCAGATGGCTTGGTTCTTGCTGTGTGAGTTCCGCTTTTTATGTTTTTTTTTTTTATAAATGTGAAGATGCCATCTAAAGGCCGTAACGCTAACGGTGACCTGTTTCATTTTTCAACTGTGACTGAAATAAACAATATATTTCTTCAACACTATTCAGTAAATCGCCAATGAAACTTGACATGCAGTGCAGGTAGGCTTGCAGATGTTCAGTGCTTGGTAGGAAGCGCAAGAGACTTGTAATACAATATTCAGAACAACTGAATCTTATACATAGAGACAAAGTAATAATGCGAATGAAAACTTTTTCTGTTTTTTTTAAACCACTCACAAATGACAATAATCTCATTAATGATACTTGTGTTCTACACTCTCAGTCTCATATGTAACACTTGTTTCTGCTTCGTACTTGTGCTGTTACAAAGTTACCCTATAAATTACAGAAATAACTTTTACGTCTTCCTAATATCTGAAGAAAATGTTTGTTACATTTAACTCTTACAGAGAATGGTCTGCATATATGACTTACTTACATCAACTTACTTTCAGTTAGTCACCTCTTAAAAGTTATCAACAGTAGCAGGAAGTTTTCAAGAGATCTAGAAACTCACTTTTCCACCTACGATGCCGGCCGCGGTGGTCTCGCGGTTAAGGCGCTCAGTCCGGAACCGCGGGACTGCTACGGTCGCAGGTTCGAATCCTGCCTCGGGCATGGATGTGTGTGATGTCCTTAGGTTAGTTAGGTTTAAGTAGTTCTAAGTTCTAGGGGACTGATGACCACAGTAGTTAAGTCCCATAGTGCTCAGAGCCATTTGAACCATTTTCCACCTACGAACAAAATGGCTTTGTGAACAGCTCAGGTTTAATGCGTGCCCTTGTAGCTCCCAGCACTAAAAGCAGCGCTATGCAAGTACACACTGAAGCAGAGCGATATGTTGAATTTTGACCCGAGTTGTTGTATTTAAGAATAAAAAGCTACAGCACTCTGTTGTCACAATGTAATGCCTAAGTCACAAAGTTGTCCACTTTTTCGGACTAGTAAATAGCACATTCCGAGAAAACAAGTTTCATGGTAGCCTCAGTGTCCACTGGTGGCGAAACCGAGACAGTGCAATGAATGCACAGTCCAATAATTAATTAATAATTTCGTGTGGTTCAATGGCCGGGAGCAAGTCTTTTCGACTCCAGGCCACTTCGGTGCCCCACGTGTCCATAATCTATCCCACTTATCCAACCGGCGAAAGGAGACCTCCAGGTTAACCGAACCACGTGTCGTTCCTGGCCACTCCAGACATCATACATTGCAGCTAGGCTCGCATATTAAAGGCAGACTGATAATTTCTGTGATCCGGGCGGGATTTATTTATATTATTTATTCATGTCAGAAGCATTTACGATGTATAAAATAATGTACAATATTTACATGTCGTGCGTAAATATATTCACAAGACTTTCGCCGCCCAGAAGTTAGTGACCTCTATTGTATTTGGCATTGCATGTAGCAGGTCTTCTGTTATGCTTGTTCCTGGACATTGGGTACACTGGAGCAGGTGGAAGGTCGCCTGCGTTGCTCCACACTCACAGAGTGGCGGCTCCTCTAGGAAACCCCATCTAGTCAAATTGCTCTTACATTTCGTGACATCTGAGTGTAGTCTGTTGAGAGATCTCCATGTACTCCAATTCTCTGTGTAGCCGGGTGGTAGTCTTTCGCTTGGTGTAATCCATCCCACAGTACTGGTAAGCTGGCGGGATTCGATCCCACGACAGCTCTGTTTCCAGGCACACTCTTCACCACTTTTTTTGTTGTAAATTATTATTATTACCACTGAGAATACCAGGGAAGCGTCAAGATAAGAAGCGCACATCGATGAACACTACGAGTAGAACACCAGGCTCAACAAACTTAATGATACAATCCGTCTAGAGCAGCGGTCGTCAGACTGCCACTGGTGGGCTGCATGCGACCCGAATCAACCATTCGTGCGCCCCGTGGTTCTCAGCCGTATTTTATAATGATATGGTTCTAGCACCTAATAGCAAAATCCAGAACCGTCAACTGACATTAAGAGCTTCTTAGAGTATTTTTCTTGCTCAGTCACAAAAGAAAATACAATAATACGAGGGGGGACCCAAAAGAAACCGGACTCCTAGGGCGCTGCCACTCGTAGACGTAGTGCAGGGTTCTCACGCTAGATGGTGTTAGTAGAGACCTTCATGAAACAGCTGTGCAGGCAGCGTCAATGTAGAGCTGAACGTGTAAGTGTGGTATTGTGTTTCTCTGACTATTGGCGAGTTACCTCTGCGAAGTCGTTATGGTAACTTTAAAAGAACAAAGAGTGTGTGTGAAATTTTGTTTCCTGCTTAAAAAAACTGCAACGGAGACACACCAAATGTTTCAGGAAGCTTTCCAGGAGGAAGCTATGAGCCGCACACAGGTTTTCGAATGGTTTGGGCACTTTAAACGTGGTGAGATGTGTGTAGAAGACCAAGCTCGTTCTCGACGCCCTTCAACATCGCGAAATGAGGAGAACATTGAAAAGGTCCGCCAAAAGATCAACGAGGATCGTCGCCAAACGATTGACCAAATTTCAGCAGAGACAGGAATCAGTTGGAGCTCGTGCCAGCGTATTTTGCGTGAGGATTTGCACATGAGACGTGTTGCTGCTAAATTTGTTCCGCACTTTCTCACACAGGAGCAAAAAACCATCCGCATTAATGTGTGTCAGGACTTGAAAACAGAGACTGCACGTGATCCAAACTTCTTGAACAAAGTCATTGCGGGGGATGAGAGTTGGTGTTACAGGTATGACCCAGAAACCAAGAAAGCGTCAAGCCCGTGGAGGACTCCCAACTCTCCCAGGCCAAAAAAAAAAGCAAGGCAAGTGAGGTCAAATGTGAAGACGATGATCACTGTCTTTTTTTATGTTCGTGGAATTGTGCATCGGGAATTCGTACCCCCTGACCAGACTATTAACCAGCACTTTTACTTGGATGTTTTAAGGCGTCTGCGAGAGGATGTGAGGAGGAAACGCCCGGAACTTTGACGATCAGGTGACTGGTTTCTGCATCACGACAACGCTCCAGCACAGACGGTCTTACGAGTGACCCACTATTTGGCATCTCAGAGGTGGTCTGTCGTTCCCCATGCTCCGTATTCGCCGGACTTATCCCAGTGCGACTTTTTCCTATTTCCAGCGCTATGACGATGTGGAGGCGGTAAAAACAGGTTCGCAAAGGGTACTGGACAATATAAAACTTGAAGAGTTCTAAACATGGTTCCAACAGTGGGAAAAGAGACTTGACAAGTGCATCGCATGTAATCGAGTGTATTTTGAAGGCGACTGAAGTAATTTTGTAAAAAGGTTCATCAATAATTTTTTTATGACAACAATCTGGTTTCTTTTGAGTCCTTCCTCGTATTTTAAGATGTGCTTAATTTTAATTGACGTTGGTGAACTCGGCGTGAACTCAAGCGTGAACTAAGTAAAGTTTGCGCTTAAGTCAGCCACATCTAGTGTAGTGGGTTAACAGAAGTAGAAGGGGGAATGTTTTATTATGTAATCGCCAGAACAGTGCATGTGCAAATGACACTGTAATGTGAAGACACAAACACGGTGAACACACAGACATTGTAACCATAAATGAATATTTTATTGCTTTTCTTCCAATGGTGACAATTCACGGGCCTACGCTGCTAGCGGAGGTAACATGGATTCGTACGGGAATATACATAATGGATGTGCGAGCACAGGTCTTAGGTGCATGGAAGTTTGAGTGTGGCCATAAGTCGTGCACGGATAGCCAAATGGTAAGGCAGTCGGTCGAACTAAGTGGGAATTCCGCGTTCGAGTCCAGGTCCGGCACAAATTTTCATTGCCGTCATTCCATTCTACCTGTTTGTAGCAAGTAGTATAAAATAAAATAAAGGCTGTTGTAATACAACGCAATGAGTAAAAGAAAAATTACTTTCAAAACGTAGCCCAGAAATCAGGAAAACAAACACGGGAGCTTGTTGCGATGCACTGGTTACGGTATCCACTTAGGTAGGAGAAGTGGTCACTATGTAAGCCTCCAGAAAAATGGGTTGCGTTGATTTAGGGGAGGACACCAAACTGCGAGGTCATCGGTCTCGTCGGATTGGGAAAGGATGTCGGCCGTGCCCTTTCAAAAGAACCATTCCGGCTTTTGCCTGAAGAGATTTAGAGAAACTACGGAAAACCTAAATCATGATGGCCGGACGCGAGAAGGAACCGTCGTCCTCCCGAATGCGAGTCCAGTGTGCTAACCACTGCGCCACCTCGCTCAGTCCCAGAAAAAGGCATTTAATTCCAATACAGTATATTTTTCTTGATTTAAACATATTCGGTGTGACACCTAACATGGTGTTGTAGGGGAAGTTGCACTGAGAAGTGACTGTGAAGAAAAAGTTCGATCCTTTGCGCCGTTTCCGAGTTATTTAACAGTGACGTTAGACAATTAGGTTGTTGATCCCGCAAATTCAGGCTTCTTGCACGCGCTAAAACGCGGTAGTGCACAGACATATGTGGGTCCGAGGGTTACCACTTGTTCAGATGCTCATTACCAGTTAAAATGTGCCTTTCTCGGAAGTGATAAATTTAAGACAGATGAACAAAAACTAGGTTTTTTTCCCAGGCTGCTTAAATTTTGAGCGCGCGGCGACGAAACTGGCTAACTTCAGCGCTAAATAAACTCGTAAACGGCACAATGTATCGAATTTCTTACTTATCATTTATTCCGGAGCACCACCTCCTCTCCAACACCACTACAGGATTTTCAGACTGCTCAAGACCACCCTGTATAATGATCTAAAAAGTTGCCTGTTCATTCGGCAATTTGGTTTATTCTCATTATATTTTGCTTTTAGTATATCGCCAGGGTAATTTTTTAACAATTTGCGAGTATCTGCCATGCTCAGCTTCCTTTGATCGATATTATCTATATGAGAAAACTCTCTATATGGTCACTGAAGTGATTTCGCATATTTGGGGGGTAAGTGTTGTCTTTCGATCTGTGGAAAACTTCTGCGGCTTGGAAGACACGATGTAATCTTTGTCTGAAATAGTATTCGCCATGCTGGTGCTTGGTGCCGTATTCGGAGGAGTTCTGCTCTGTGTTGGTTTCTTATAGAGCCTATCGGTGGTGGTGTGGAGTTTCTACAGTGATTAAAGGATTGCGTGAGATTGTTTCAGTCATTTTCTATGGTCAAGTTCAGACAAAGGGATTAGGTTACTCGAGGGACTGCTGGGATAATTTATGCGTTATTTGGTCGCGATTACTATGTGTTTAGCCACGCTACACTATTCATCCGATCTGTGAAATGGAAACTCGTAGGTGGCTCATATTTGATTAAACAGCACCTGAATGTAGTGCCCAAATATTATCATTTTAATCAGTCTTGCAACTTACCGTCCTGTCCTAAATTATGAATTGTTTAAAATCATGACTGGGAATGTAGTGTCCCGATCACTCACTGTGAATCTGATTTTTATATCTGCTGCTTCGAAGACCTATGTGGGCTTGTAAATCAATTCCTTTCGTTTGGCAACAGTGTATGTGCTTATTAACCAACTTCTTTCTGAGTTATTTCGATGCAAACCGAGTCATTCTTTGTTACTCATGTATGACAGAGTCACGTTACGTGGTCGCTATCTTGTAGTCTGCCGTGACTTCGATTTACGACCCATGAATACTACATGATGGGTTGGTCACAAAATTAGTAAAAGTTTACTTCTCCTTGCGTGCTGTCAGGTTACAGATACAAACACAGTAGGTCTACGAAAACTGATTCGACGGTCGCTGCTTGCTAAATGTGCTGAGTGGCAATCTCGCATATTACTGTGATACCAGGTGGCAATGCTATCTATAAATTAAACGTTGATTTTGATAGCTTACTACTTTCTTTGAACTGAAAAAATGGTTCAAATGGCTCGGAGCACTATGGGACTCAACATCTTAGGTCATAAGTCCCCTAGAACTTAGAACTACTTAAACCTAACTAACATAAGGACACCACACACACCCATGCCCGAGGCAGGATTCGAACCTGCGACCGTAACAGTCCCGCGGTTCCGGACTGCAGCGCCAGAACCGCTAGACCACCGCGGCCGGCTTTGAACTGAAATTTAGTGATTACAGCAATAAGGGAACGGCTTCCTTAGAAGAGCTGGACTTTATAATCAGAAGGCTAACAGCTGATCAATTCTTCATTATTTTCTTGATGAATCACTGCTCACTATTTAGTATTGAAATAGCAGCTATGTAAGCACATTTTTCGGTTACACTGGATTATGAAAGTGTGTGTATGTGTGTGCGTGTGTATGACCATTTCTATTAAACATTATTAGTCAGATTCCATTTCCAAATTGTTTTCTCGGTCGTGGAAATTATACCTGTTGCATATTTTAAAGGTTCAGGCCCTACGTTTGTAAGTAGGCTGTTTAGGTTTTCTTATTGGTAACGCCACGTAGCGCTCTGTATAAAATCACTGGCTGTGCTGTGTGCAGTCTGTGGCTAGTTTGCATTGTTGTCTGCCATTGTAGTGTTGGGCAGCTGGATGTTAACAGCGCGTAGCGTTGCGCAGTTGGAGGTGAGTCGCCAGCAGTGGTGGATGTGGGGAGAGAAATGGCGGAGTTTTGAAATTTGTAATACTGGATGTCATAAACTGCTATACATTATGACTTTTGAACACTATTAAGGTAAATACATTGTTTGTTCTCTATTAAAATCTTTCATTTGCTAACTATGCCTATCAGTAGTTAGTGCCTTCCGTAGTTTGAATCTTCTATTTAGCTGGCAGTAGTGGCGCTCGCTGTATTGCAGTAGTTCGAGTAACGAAGATTTTTGTGAGGTAATTGATTTGTGAAAGGTATAGGTTAATGTTAGTCAGGGCCATTCTTTTGTAGGGATTATTGAAAGTCAGATTGCGTTGCGCTAAAAATATTGTGTGTCACTTTAGTGAATGTTTGAGTACGTTCAGTTTTGCTCAGCTGTTTGAAAAGCAAATAATGTAAGAGGTTTATCTGCACAGTAATTCAGAAAATTCATTCATTATCTATGGGAGTACTTCGCTGCCTTTTTTGAGAATACACACCCGTCAGCCTTTTCTGCGATGTTAGCACGCCAAGAAAGTATAAACAACATGTGAAACAATCATTATGATGATGTCAAATACTACACATTCTAGCAAAATTTACTGATAAACGTTTCTGGTGTGCTCACATCTCAATGAAAGTCCTTGAATAACAGTTGAAGCTCTGATGATGAATCTGTGGGTTTAAGTGTATATTAGCAAACCAAAAACGCTGTTCGAAAGAGAGTAGACAGATGCTGTTATAGTGTTGTCGTTGTTCTTGTGGCCTTCACTCTGAAGACTGTTACGATGCACTGTTTGCGGAAATGCAGCTCGTCACGGTATTCTTTTCCTACGCAAGCGTCTTTACTTCTGCGTAACTACTGCGAACTACAGCCATTTGAAGTTGCTTACTGTAGTAAAGTCTTATATGTATGTATTAAACCGGCGCCCTATAAACGACGGTGAGGCTTCGTACCGCCGTAGCTCTCAGTGGTTCATAACCCTACAACAGGCCACAGCAGTCCACCCACCTCACCACCGCCTCACACCGAACCCAGGGTTATTGTGCGGTTCGGTCCATAGTGCCCCCCCCCCCCCCCCACCCCCCGCGAACGTACCACACAAGACGAGTGTAACCCCAAATGTTTGCGTGGTAGAGTAATTATGGTGTACACGTACGTGGAGACAGTGTTCGAGCAGCAATCGCCGACATAGTGTAACTGAGGCGGAATAAGGGGAACCAGTCAACATTCGTCGAGGCAAATGGAAAACCGCCTAAAAACCATCCACAGACTGGCCGGCACACCGGACCTCGACGCTAATCCGCGGGGCGGATTCGTGCCGGGGACCGCAAACCCTTCCCGCCCGGGAAGCACCGCGGTAGATAGCGTGGCTAGCCGGGCGGGCTTAGTAAAGTCCTGGTACTCTTTTTACAAATTTTACTCTCCACGCTTCCTTCCGGTAGTAAAGGGACAATTTCTTGATGCCTCAGTATGTGTCCTTTCAAACTGAGATCTTCGCTTAGTGGTATCGTACAGAGATTGCCTTGGCAACGTGAATCGATACCACAGTCATTAGTAAGGGCTCCCTGCAATCCGCAACGACGTGTGGTGAGGCACTCTTAAAGACGACGCCTCCCCTATCAGCATAGCAGCGATCTCACTTTGAGGTCAATACAACGTCGAACTAGGAAGAGATCTGCCCCAGTTCTAAATCTGATCTACAGAAGTTAGCGTCATCGAGTAGGACAACGACAGTTAAAGCTTTCGATGAAATGTACACGATGATTATAATCATAGTCGAGGCCGGCCGCTGTTCCCGAGCGGTTCTAGGCGCTTCAGTCCGGAACCGCGCGACCACTGCGGTCGCAGGTTCTAATCCTGCCTCGGGCATGGATGTGTGTGATGTCCTTAGGTTAGTTAGGTTTAAGTAGTTCTAAGTGTAGGGGACAGATGACCTCAGATTTTAAGCTCCATAGTTCTTAGAGCCATTTGGACCATTTAAACCTTCAAACCGCTGTAGAAATGACACCACTCGCCAGAATAACGTAAAATTGCAACGAAATATCACAAGAGAAAGGGGGAAAAGGTACGCCAAACAAAAATAAATATTTATAAAACGTAGCAATAGATGGCGCTGTAAGCATCACAATTCAGTAGTGGTCGACTACAAACGACAAATGATCATACCCCAATGCCTAAAGTGTCCGTTTGATGTGAAACAAACTGTACTACTCAGTCTGCATGGGTGTACAGGTGTGATACTGTCAGTTACGTAAGCCCGTCCACCACGGCAATGTCATATCACGTCGGATGGGAAAAATCGATTTTTAATTGTCCTGAGGCCAAAATCCGCATAAAAAAGCATCAATCACACCGATTTTCAGTTGTCCCGAGGCCAGAAACCGTATACAATGCTTCAATCAAAATCAAATCGGATTATTAATATCCGTGTGACTGGCGCCAAACATGCTCAATACGTTGTCGACCGTTTTCTGCAACGAGTCCAAATCGAGAAACAGCATGTTCCACAACTGATCGAAGTGCTTCCGCGGTCACGTTCAGAAAATGTTGCGCAATGCATACCTTCAATGCAGCTAAGTTTGCAAACATCTTTTAGATAACCCCACAGACAGAAGTCACACATATTAAGATCAGATGAACGGGACGGCGAGGCTGTAGGGAAGTGGTGGCTGATAATTCTAGCATTCCGAAATGGCGCTTCGGCAGGTGCTTAACTGGATTTGCAATGTGTGGAGGTGCGCTTTCTTGCATAAAAATGAGCCCATCCACACATGCACGCTGTTGGAGAGCTGGAATGACGTGGGTGCGCAAAAGACACTCATAAGGCTTATCAGTGACAGTTCAGGTAACAGAATCGGAAGTATCTGTCTCGTCGAAAAAAAATACGGCCTATGTTAAATGATGCCGTAAATCCGCACCACACAGTGACCTTCTCAGGATGAAGTGGCACTGGTTGATTTGCGTGTGGATTTTCTGTTGCCCATTTTCGACAATTGTGTTTATTGACACATCCTGTTAGATGAAAGAGGGCTTCGTCTGTCCACAAAATCTTCCACTGTAATTCATTGTCCAGTTCCATGCGAGCAAGAAATTCTAAAGCAGAGGACTGTCTTGCTGGAAAGTCAACAGGAAGCTACTCGTGCACATGCGTAATTTTGAACGGACAGCACAGAAGGATGTTGCGTAGGATCTTAAACACCGTGCACAGAATGTTAAATGTTCGGCCAATTCTCCGTACACTACACGTTTGCACACCACCACTCGTCTCCTCCTGCATTAATGTGGCCACTGCTTCCACTGACGTCGAATAAATTCGTTTTCTCCCTCTGCCAGGTTGCACATCAAAAGAACCCGTCTCTTCCAATTCCCGAATCATTTTATCCAGACCCACGGCAGTCATCGGACCAACGCCTTTTTTTCAAACCCTTCAGTGTCCGGAACTTCTGCAGAGCGACGTGTGCACAGTCATCATTCTTGTAAACAGAGCGCGATCCTGCATTGAGACAGTCATGGCGAACGTCGCAAACGCGAAAAAGAGGAAAAGCCGCCGTGTTTATACCAACTTCAATGGGTCGTGCGCATGACAGGTGTTTTCATTTACGTATTCTGACACATACAGCGGCACCTATTCATCAATATCACACAATTTTTTTCCTCTGCCATATGTGTTCCTCCTTCACCGATAATATTCCGTTGCAATTTTACGTCGTTCTGACCAGTGGTGTTATTTCTGCAGCATTTTGAAAATTTAATTATAATCAGCCATAATATTGAACACTGTATATCAAGAGTACAGTTTATTAATTAGTGCGTCACGTGATGCTTTGCTAGTCCATGGCAGTGGTGAATCATCCAGTACTCCTGTGGCAAAGAAGTGTGTCAAACATAAGTAAATCTTTCATACATTTATGTAATAAATTACGTTAATATTTCATGTGTTCTAGTATAACGAGGCCTCTCCCAGAACAGTCAAATAATCCACAGTTGAGGCTGGAAAAATGTAGATTCTCCAGGTGAGCCGTGCGTAGCTCATGTTCGTGCCACATCTCATTTGCCATCCTGTTTTCACTGTACTACCACCTCGTTATGTTAGTTTCAATTACTGGTGTCACTGAGTTGCCGCCTTGCCTGTCCGTGAGCGGCAACAGCGGCGTTTATCGATGTAAGCCCTGGCGTATTATCTTTGCTGACTGCTATTACTTCCCGATTGCCTTGTGTTCGGGGTGAGTTCGGATCCGCCAGTGAGTTGGGAGGCGCTAGCAGTGCAGTTCGAATCTGGCAGTGTTTGACTTAGGACGCGGCAGAAGTTCAGTCGGGCTGCGGCTGCAGTGAGATCCGGGCAGCCATGACTCGCCCGACGGTGGCCGATACATACCACTTGAGTGGGGACCACCTTGTTTGGTCGTCGGTCGGTCGTCTTGTCGGACGACGTGTATGTTGGTCGACGACGATCGCTTATGGGTTGCCTGCGTGTGCCGACTCGTGATTCGTCCTTGTTATTGCACAGTCGCTGCCGTTAGTATTGTCTAGTCCTTTGTGCAAGTGTTCGTGAAACTGTGTGTAGCTTGTGATGTCGACTGCTCAGTTGTTTTAGTGCTGTTTCCGTGCTGACGTGTGTCAGTCGGTCGGTTGGTGTGCATCAGCCAGGAAATTACCGCGCGGCGCTGTGGGCCGGGCCCGCTGGCGGTCCCTACGCATTGTCGGAGTGTGTGGTAGCGGTAGCTGGTTGCTACGAGGTTCGTGGCTCACCGGCCCAGGACATCAAAGTTGAGTGGTGGTTCAATTACCGAAGCCAGTCTGTTCATGGTTTTCATGGTTGGCTGTTAGGGGTATTCTCGTGAGCAACAGCGACTGTTCGAGTTGGCGAAAGTTTGGCCACCATCCATTGGAGTTTAACTGTATTTTGGTTATTTGAAGTCCAAGTGCACCTGTGGAATTTTCTGCCTTGTGGCCGTTAGCGTTCCGGTTACCTGCCCTGGCCGCTGACGTAAAATTCAGGCAGTGTCCTTTCCTTACCGAGTTGTCGCTGTCCAACACTTGTGTGTAGTTTCGACAGCTTATGCATACTTGGTAGTGGGCGGCTGCACGTTTTACGTTTTGACATTGGATTTCCTTGTGTACTGGTCGGGTGGAAAGCAAGTCGTCTTGTCGGTGGGTCCGTTGACTGTCTTTTGGTTGGGCCGACTACCTGTCTCCCCTAAGCGAACGTTAATATTTCAAGTGCAGACCGATCCCCGGAAGCTTCTGAGCGCCGCTGCCTGTACTGCCTTTTCTTATTGGTGTTTGATTGTGTATTTTAATGGCTCATAGCGGATGGTTTGAATTTGTATGCTTTTAGTTGGGTTTTAAATAGTGGGCCTTCAGCCATTTTAAAACTGAAAGCTCCTTACTTGTCAAATCTTGCATTGTTTAGGCCTTCAGCCTCATTTAAAATATTTTTTTAGATTAAGCTTTGGGCCTTCTGCCTTTTGAAAATTCATTGTAGTTGTGTTTTTCGATCGTGGGCTTTCAGCCGTCTTAGAATCAAAATTCCTTACTTGTTAAGTCTTAGATTGCTTGGGACTTCAGCCTCGTTTAAAGAAAAAAAATATTTAAGGATAAAGCCTTGGGCTTTCTGCCCTGTAAAACTTTATTGTAGTTGTGTTTTGAATCATGGGCCTTCAGCCGTTTTAAAATTAAAATTCCTTACTTGTCAAGTCTTCGATTGTTTGTGCCTTGACCCTCATTGAAATATTATTTAAGGATAAAACCTTGCGCTTTTGCCTTTTGAAAATTTATTGTGGTTGTGTTTTAAATCATGGGCCTTCAGCCGTTTTAAAAATTAAAGAGGTTGTGCCCCTAAGCCATAAGATTGTGTGACATATTCAGTCGATAGTTGAGCTCAGTAATTTGCGCTGTAATGTTTGGGCAACTAAATAAAGTTATATATGTTCGAGTGAAACTGACAGCCGCTTGTTTTTGGCCCCTTTCCACAATTCCAACTACCTGTTCTGTCCTGCGGATTTAACCAGGCGTTTCACCAGGTAACAACACTTTTATCAAGTTGAGACACAAATTTCTTTTTTTGCCAGCTCGATGGAACAACTCTCCATTAGTCATCCAATCTACCCATCCATTCTTCAATATTCTTCTGTTGCACTGTATTTAAAAAAAAATCTATTTTCTTCTTGTCTGCACTGCTTGTTATCCTTCTATGTTTGGCTTGAATACTCCAGACAATAATACCTTCAGAAAATACTTCCAACAATTAAATTTAAACTGCATATTTTCAATAATTCCTATTTCCACTCCAGCTTTTGCGTTCTCTCTTGTTTGGCCACCATCAGTTATTTTACTGCCCAAATAGCAAAACTCAGCTTTCGGTGTTCATTTCCTGATTTAATTCGACTGCATTCCGCTACCTTTGTTTTGACTTTTATATTATAACCATTTTTGAAGTCACCATCCATTCCATACAGTCGTTCTTCCAGTTCCTTCACTGTATCTGAGAGACTTACAGTCTGATCGGCAAACCTTTTAGTCTTTGTCCCTTTCCCTTAATTTTAATTCAATTTCCCGTCTTATTATAAAGTTCTTCAACACCACGTGTTTTTAGGTTTCCGTAACTCTATCTGTACGAGCGGAAAACTTACATTTATTCTTAACTTATGGCCAATTTTAAGCTTGATGTCATGCAATATACGTTATTGACATAAACTCAATCACTTGAAAACGGCATAAAATACCGAAACCTGGGACCGTAATTAAATAAACAACAATGCAGTCAAATGGTGTGTTCGTTTAAAAATTATTGTATGACTGTTGCTCAGCAACATCAATAAGTTATAGAATTGCTTTGTTGTCCGTCTGTCTGTTTCTCTGTCTGTTTAAAACTCTTTTGTCAGAAAAATGTGGATGTATCAAGTTCAAATTTATGTCACATATTAAGGTCCCTTGACGGCGTAAAAATTTCAGTCTTCTACGTCAACTCAATCAAAATATACGGCTATTTATGTCGCATATTTTGATATTCGAAAACTCGCTCATCAAAACCTATAGGGTACTTCCTGTTGACCTAAAACCATGAAATTCGTCAAGAAACAAGGTTTCACAGTACAAGCAAAGCAAAAAATCAGAAAATCTTAATTTGTAATTATAAAACAAGAAAAAAATATTTATTGTCACTTTTTATCCATCTGTTCGTCTGTCCGTGTGACAAGACCTTTTTTTCTTGGTGTATCAAATTCAATATGACGTCTCACGCTAAAGTCTGTGGTCCCTTGGCGATGCAAAATCTTATGTTCCTAAGTCAGTTCACTCAAAAGATACTGCCATTTATGTCACATATTTCGACACTCGAAAACTCACTCATCACAACCTGTAGGGCGCTTCCCATTGACTTATAACGATGAAATTTGGCAAGGAGGAGAGCTGCACACTACAAGTAAAGTAAAAAAATGTGAAACTTGTTAAATTGTAATTATATCACCTAAAAATATTTTTACCATTTCAATATGTGTTGCATTCATCATCCGTCAAAAGCAGAATAGACGAACATAAAATGTAAGTTGTAGTAATGTTTTAATAAGTAAATAAGAAATGTAACTTCCTGGCAGATTAAAACTATGTGCCGGATCGAGACTCGAACTCAGGACCTTTGCCTTTCGCTGTAAAGTGCTCTACCAACTGAGCTACCCAAGCAAGACTCTCGCCCCGTCCTCACAGCTTAAATTCCTCTAGTACCTCGTCTCCAACCTTCAAAACTTCACAGAAGATCTCCTGCGGACCTTGCAGATCTAGCACTCCTGGAAGAAAGGATGTTGCGGAGACATGGCTTAGCCACAGCCTGGGAGATGTTTCTAGAATGAAATTTTCACTCTACAGCGGAGTGTGCGCTGATATGAAACTTCCTGGCAGATTAAAACTGTTTGCCGGACCGGGACTCGAATTCGGGACCTTTGCCTTTCGCGGGCAAGTGCTCTACCATCTGAGCTACCCAAGCACGACTCAAGCCTCTTCCCTGCAGCTTTACTTCTGGCAGTACCTCGTCTCCAACGAGGTACTGGCGGGAAAGGAGGTACTAGCAGAAGTAAAGCTGTGGGGAGGGGCCGTCAGTCGTGCTTGGGTAGCTCAATTGGTAGAGCACTTGCCCGCGAAAGGCAAAGGTCCCGAATTCGAGTCTCGGTCCGGCACACAGTTTTAATCTGCCAGGAAGTTTCAAGAAATGTTTTATTAAATATTCTATCTCTCTCTGAAGTCCCTGCTCGCTTCTCTTTGTATGGATGGGCTAGTCTGAGGAAGTACTGTAGAGACTTTGATACGGTCTTGGTATTTCCGGGACCAATATCTTGCCAGTATCGATATCGATAACAGGCAAAAATGATAGACATCCTTGGTTCCCGGAATGAATGGCCGGCCGGTGTGGCCAAGCGGTTCTAGGCGCGTCAGTCTGGAACCGCGCGGCCGCTACGGTCGCAGGTTCGAATCCTGCCTCGGGCATGGATGTGTGTGTTGTCCTTAGGTTAGTTAGGTTTAAGTAGTTGTAAGTCCTTATGGAGACACCATGACACCTTTCAGACCATTAACAAACTGGCTAACGCGGTATCACAGAAAGTCTTAAGGGACTACCTGAGAGAACCAAATTAGCACATGATTAGAGACCTACCGAAATACCGATAAAGCCAGCACCCTATTCCCAAACCGCCCAGGCGCGGAAAGGTCGACTCTTCAGTCTAGAATCCGCCGTGCCTCGGGATTAGGGGGAGTGGGGTGTAACTTGACCGATCTAGACAACGCACCTAATTGTGACCTTAGGATAAGTTTAGTTGTAGGACCTAGTTTATAGATATTTTTCTTAGGAACCTGCAGCGACCAACTCCATGGCCTGCCCAGTGTCAGGGGCACGCTCATTGGGGTTAGCTCAATGAGCAAGGCCTTATAGTAGGTTTATACTATCAGCTGACACATTTGTAACGCTGCAGGCTTTAGTGACTAGTTTATAGTTAGTTAGTTAGGTTACCACTTAGTTCTCAATTAACATACTAATTTGCCCATTGTAGTATCCATGTACTTTGTTACTAACTAGTTACTAAATTACACTTAGAAAAGCTGCAATTGTATAAATGTATAAGATCTTCGGCCCACTAATCACATAAGGCAGTGGGCTAGATTGTATAATTAATAAGTTTTTTTTTTTTTTTTGGAAGTCCTTGGGGACTGATGACCTCAGATGTTACGTCCCATAGTGCTCAGAGACATTTGAACCATTTGAACCGGAATGAATGAACTGTTTATATGCATAATTACGTTTGTACGCAACCCTTGATCCGCGGGTCCTATTCGCCATTGGCCAGTATTTTAGATTATCCGTTTTTTTTCAGTCATCCGTGCAATCTCAGGACCGGATTAGCGCGTCTAATCAGGAGCTTGTTGTACAGGTAATTGGCCGGCTCTCTCTGACGATGTCAAAGACGACGGCGTTGCCAAGCAGTGATAGGAGGGGAAGAGAGCGAAGGGGTTCCGGCGAGGTCCCCAAATTTCCGCGGGCGAGATCCGTGGCTCCAGCGCAGCGCCCCGTGGGCGGGCTTCGGGTCCGCGAGGAAGGCAAGGCAAGGTGAGGCGAGGCGAGGCACGCTAATAGCTGAGGAAGGACACGGCCCGATCTGGCGGGGAATGTGTGCGGCGGCGGCGGCGGCGGCGGCGGCCGCGGCCGGCGCTGGCGCTTGGCCGCTTGTTGCGCTGGGCGGCGGGCGGCGCGGCGCCTTTGATGTTGCCGCCGAGCCCACACCTCGGTAATATGCAGGTGCGAGCGCGCGCGTACAGTCGCGTCCGCTGCCGCGGCGCCCCGCCGGCTCCTTTGTGGGCGCCGGCCCTCCTTAATGACGCCGGCCACTTACCCGCTATCGGGAATTAGCGTTGCCTCGGCGCGCTGTGCCCGTGCGGCACTGTGCGGGCCCGGGCCGCATTAAAAGATGATGGGCAGCGTCCGTCCCGCGAGTGGGCCGTATTAGTCGGCCGCCGCGCGGTATCGGCTCCGATCCGTCCCAGCCGGCGAGCGTATTAGCCTCCGGAATTGCTTCGCGATGACTGGCCGCGGCGCGGGGGTACCGCTCTCCGGTTTTCGCTACCACATAAACGAGTTCTACAGTCGACGGTGGTCTTCCCCCACGAATTAATCATTTTTACAGAAACGAAAATGGAGAAATTTATTTCATTTCCATCCCACGAAGAGGGGTGCGCAGAATAAGGAACAATCACAAATTCTGATTTTAGTGAAATTCCTCGCTGCGTCGCTGCGTTACGAGCTCTCGGAGCTCACCGAAAGATGCCTTACCTCAATTTTGCGTACAACCCTTATTTGTAACTTCCTGTCCCTCCAAAATAATTGATGATGGTCGAAGTAGAGAGGATATAAAATGTAGAATGGCAATGGCAAGGAAAGCGTTTCTGAAGAAGAAAAATTTGTTAACATCGAGTATAGATTTAAATGTCAGGAGGTCATTTCTGAAAGTATTTGTATGGAGTGTAGCCATGTACGGAAGTGAAACGTGGACGATAAATAGTTTAGACAAGAAGAGAATAGAAGCTTTCTAAATGTGGTGCTACAGAAGAATGCTGAAGATTAGATGGGTAGATCACATAACTAATGAGGAGGTATTGAATAGAATTGGGGAGAAGAGGAACTTGTGGCACAACTTGGCTAGAAGACGGGATCGGTTGGTAGGACATGTTCAGAGACATCGAGGGATCACTAATTTAGTATTGGAGGGCAGCGTGGAGGGTAAAAATCGTAGAGGGAGACCAAGTGATGAATACACTAAGCAGATTCAGAAGGATGTAGGCTGCAGTTAAGTACTGGGAGATGAAGAAGCTTGCACAGCATAGATTAGCATGGAGAGCTGCACCAAACCAGTCTCAGGACTGAAGACCACAACAACAACAACAACATCACTCCATTGACCGCAGTTCGAGGTTTTGCGGTAGCGTTCTCGTTTCCCGCGCCTGGGGTCCCGGGTTCTTTTCCCGGCGGGGTCAGGGATATTCTCTGCCTCGAGATGTCTCGGTGTAGTGTGTCATTCATCATCATTTCGTCATCATTAACTGGCAACTCGCCGAAGTGGCACCAAATAAAACAGAACTTGTAATACGGCGGCAGAACTGCCCCGCATGGGGCCTCCCGGCCAACAATGCCATACGATCATTACATTTCATCCCTCCATTATATTTTTGAATTTTACTTCCGTTACCTTTTTGTTTCTGGTAAGTTATTCAGACCTTGTACACTGAGAGAATAGTTTTCTTCATTTATACACAAGGCTGATTTAAGGTCCAAGCGACAGAAGCGACGGCTAGAGCCTCCATGCCGAGTGACGCACCATTGGCTGTCGAGTCCAACATTTGTATACATGGTGTATCATAATTGAGAGGCTGAGAGTACAAGTGGTACTAGAGCTTGCAGAAGCAAGCAGAGTAACTGACTGGCAGAATTAAATACAATCGAAACGTTAGATTTTTTTTCCTAGTGGTCAGTTATTCTGTGTTAGATTAGATTAGATTTAGATTACATTTACTTTCATCCCAATTGATCCGTAGTGAGGAGGTCCTCCAGGATGTAGTCAGAAAAACAATAATAGATGACAAATGTATAAACTAGAACAAATAAGCTATTGTACCTTCCACTGGTCCTAAGTGGAATGATCGTCATTTTTTTAATGAACTCTATATGAAAGAATTATTTTACATACACTAAAGCACTGAATTTAAATAAACGAATTTTTTTATTTATAAGCTAATGTACATGTAACAGAACTACTATAATACTTATTTACAATGAACATATTACTGCACTGAAATGGCGCTGAAGTTAGATTGTACTTACAGACACACACACACACACACACACACAAACGCACACTTATTTACAAAGAACACATCACTGCACTGAAATTGTGCAGAATATACGTATATACACAAATCAGTTGGTTCTACAGAGAAATTCATCAATTGAGTAGAATGAGTTGCCCACCAATAAATGCTTTAGGCTTCTCTTAAACTGAATTTCATTGGTTGTTAAGCTTTTTATGGCTGCTGGCAAGTTATTGAAAATGTGTGTTCCTGAATAATGCACACCTTTTTGTACAAGAGTAAGTGACTTTAAATTCTTGTGAAGATTATTCTTATTTCTAGTATTGATTCCATGAACTGAGCTGTTGGTCTGAAAAAGTGATTTATTTTAATGACAAATTTCATTAAGGAATGAATATATTGGGAAGCAGTAGTTAGTATCCCTAGTTCCCTAAACAGGCTTCTGTAGGATGTTCTTGAGTTCACACCAAATTTAACTCTTACTGCACGTTTTTGTGCCCAGGAAACTTCAGCTTGGCTTGATGAATTACCCCAAAAAATAATCCCATATGACATTATGGAATGAAAGTAAGCATAGTATGCCAACTTTTTCATTTTTATGTTCCCTATGTCTGACACAATTCGCATTGCAAACAGAGATTTATTAAGACACTTCAGCAGTTCTGTGGTGTGCTTTTCCCAGTTAAATTTATTATCAAGCTGTAATCCCAAGAATGTAATACTGTCCACTTCTTCTATCTGCTTGTCATCATTTGTTAGGTATATACTCGTGGGACACCCCTTACAAGTTCTGAACTGCATGTAGTGTGTTTTTTCAAAGTTCAATGACAAAGAATTGGCTAGGAACCAGTGATTAATGTCCACAAATATTATATGGGTATACTTGTAGATATGGTTAAAGATTGCAGTGACACTGACTGTCTTTCGTAATGCATTAAAATACTTATACTCCATGTGTCTTACAGCTTTTTGGAGTAAAACAGGTATTGGTGCGAAAACATTTTATTTAGAGTGCTCTATTTTGAAGACTTTTGGGTGCAACACACATGATACACATAGTGGGAGTTCATTGTAAAACAAGAATATGTGAGTAAGTAAACTGAAGTAAATACAGCAAGCTGAAAACAAATAGGTAAACAACAACTAAAATTAAAATACCACTAAGAAAATAAAGTAATGTGGTTTCAACACATACAAGGGATTATTCATAGCCACTCCCTATAATCCTCTCACAGTCAGTTCTATTGAATCATAATGATTGCTTCCGAGTTCTCTTCTGAAAATATTCTTCCTGGACAACACTGTCGATGCTGTACTATTGTGTTGTGCACTTTTCAGTCTTCCTCATCCCGTTCTTTGTCCATTCCCTCTTGTCAAACCAATGGTAACTGCTGTCTGTGAATGGAATATATTCTTAAAGAACTCATTATCAAAGGAGGGATGTATTTCTACATCTCCTGAAGATTTTTGCATTTTGTAAATTTTATTTCAAATTCATCTTGATTTAGTGTCTACGGAAGAGCTATTGATGGGGACCAATATTACGCCTCCTGAAATCCGCCTCTATAAACACAAGATCATAGTTTAGTGAAAACTTGAACTGCATTGTTGGAGGATTTTTTTTCTTATCCTTATCCTTATCCTTTGCTATGGCATCCATGGCTTTAATTGAAAGAAAGACTTCTGTTTTCATTTCCACTACAGAAAAATTTCTGGTGACCTGCTTCACTGCTTTCAGCCTGTCTTCAGGAATAAATTCATGTTTGAAGTGTTTGTTTGCCTTTTCGAAGAGACCAAAATTTTTTTGTCACATTCGATGTATGTATGGTCACGTTCTAAGGGCTCGTGGTCCTTCGTGTCAGTATGCTGATTTTGCCTCCAGGTGTACAACCGATATTTTAGTGTATATCCTATTGAAACATTCATTAAATATTGTTATATGTACTCTTAAAAGCATACACATTAGGTTATTGCCGTACTTTCAATAAACACATACCTTGTAGGTAGGCTGTTTATGTTTTCTTATTGGCAACGTTACGTAGCGCTCTGTACGAAAATCACTGGCTGTGCTGTGTGCAGTCTGTGGCTAGTTTGCATTGTTGTCTGCCATTGTAGTGTTGGGCAGCGGCAGCTGAATGTGAACAGCGCGTAGCGTTGCACAGTTGGAGGTGAGCCGCCAGCAGTGGTGGATGTGGGGAGAGAGATGGCGGAAGTTTTGAAATTGAACTGCTATATATATTATGATTATTAAGGTAAATACAGTGTTTGTTCTCTATTAAAATCTTTCATTTGCTAACTATCCCTATCAGTAGTTAGTGACTTCCGTAGTTTGAATCTTTTATTTAGCTGGCAGTAGTGGCGCTCGCTGTATTGCAGTAGTTCGAGTAATGAAGATTTTTGTGAGGTAAGTTATTTGTGAAAGGTATAGTTTAATGTTACTCAGGGCCATTCTTTTGCAGGGATCTTTGATAGTCAGATTGCGTTGCGCTAAAAATATTGTGTGTCAGTTTAAGCACAGTCGTGTACAATTGTTCTAAGTGGACGTTTCATATGTATAAATTGTTGTAAGGGGACGTCTCATTACCTGAACCTTCTATAAACAGAGCAGCAATTCTCCTTCTGCCCGTCCTTTCACTTAAACGCAGTCGCTTGCACTTCTTTTACGCAGAACAGATCCAAAATTTAACGTACCAAACATACTTTTAGATTATTTTCTTGTGAAATATCACTTCGACACCTTGTACTCTCGGCGCCTAAATTAGTAGTGAAAACTGACGATGGTGAAAGAATACAATAACAGAAACGAAAACGTTCCATTAAATATGAGTTCACAAGCGAGGCGTTTGCGAAATAACTACGAAATGTCTGGTTACGAATCGCCACTGGCTGCAGATCAAATATTCTCCTAGATACAATGCTACTTCAGCCCATTACATGTTACAATTTACTGATGAGTTTGCTCCATATGTAACATACAACTTACGCAGTTAAATTGCATGTTATGTTTTAAACGGCAGTATAAAATAACATAATATTGTTGTATTTCTTATTTTTTCCTATATAAAGTGAAAAAGTTAGTAAACTACAGTACAAAAAAGTCTATTATTAAACTGAAAAAAAAACAATTGAACTTACATATTTTCATTCTTTCCACTCAGGCACCGCACTATTTTATTAATGCTAAAACATTATACACTTAGCATTCACATACAACCGCTCGCTCGTCGAAAGATCCATACCTAAAGGCAGGGAAGCTGCAAAAGTCAAACGTCACATTAACACCCAAGAAAGGAAATAGGAGTAATCTGCTGAATTACAGACCCATGTCGCTACGTCGATTTGTAGTAGGGTTTTGGAACACATACTGTATTTTAACATTATGGATTACCTAGAAGAAAACGATTTATTGTTGACAAACAGCCAACACCGAATCAGACAATATCGTTCTTGTGAAACTCAACCAGGTCTTTATACACATGAAGTAATAAGTGCTGTCGACAGGGGATGTCAAACTGATTCCATATTTTAGATTTACGGAAGGCTTTTGACAGTGTTCCTCTCAAGCGACTTCTAATCAAACTGCTTGCGTGACTATGGGGTACAGCGTCAATAGTGCGACTAGTTTCTTGATTTCCCGTCAAGTTCGCAATTTGTAGTATCTGACGGAAAGTGATCGAGTAAATAAGAAGTACTATGTGGTGTTCCCCAAGGAAGTGTTATAGAACTTATGTTGTTACATATCTGCATAAATGATTTAGGAGACCGTCAGAACGCCCTCTTTGATTGTTTGCAGATGATGCTGTCATTTACCGACTTATAATGTCGCCAGACGATCAAAATAAATTCCAAAACGATTTAGAAATTATATCTGTTTGGTGCGAAAGATGGGAATTGATATTAAGTAGTGAAAAACGTGATGTCATCCACACGCGTACTAAAAGGAATCCGTTAGATTTCGGTTACAGGATTAAACACACAAATCTAAAGACTGCAAATTCAACTAAATACTTAGGAATTACAGTTACGAACAATTTTAATTGGAACGATCACATGGAAAATGTTGTGTGGAAGGTAAACCAGAGACTGCGATTTATTGGGAGAACACTTGGAAAATACAACAGGTTTACGAAAGAGGTTGTCCGCTTCTGGAGTACTGGTGTGTGGTTTGGGATCCGCATCAGATAGGGTCGACGGAAGACATAAAAAAATTTCAAAGAAGGGTAGCTCGTTTTGTATTATCGCGAACAGGGGAGGGAGTGCCACGAATGTGATATGTGAATTGGGGTTTGTTGCCCCTCCTCCCTTCATAGGGAGGAATCATTATCGTAATAAAATAAGAGAAAACAGAGCTAGTATGGAAAGACTGAATTGTTCGTTTTTACCCCGCGCTCTGTTCGAGAATGGAACGGTAGACAAATAGCTTGACGGTGATTCGATGATACCTCTGCCAGACATTTAATTGTGAAGAGCAGAGTAATCATGTAGATGTAGATGTAGAAGTAGAAGTACAGTACTTCCTGATTTAAGTAAAACCTTTTAAACCTTTCAGAAAATACCTTCTTTCTCCTTTTAATGTTTAGTATTGGACAAAGATTTTGAAATTTGTCTGCTACAGAGGAATATCTATGCAGGAAATATTTTTAAAGAAAAGAACAATCCATTTCCAAGATCACTGGAATTACATTTATTTTTAAAGGATTTACCAAGAGCGCAAGGAAAGGAAACTAAGTTCTGGATGGGGCAGGACAGAGAGGGGTGAGGGGAGCCTGAAGCTTGTGTGGAAAAATGTTCTCGAACCAGTCATGGCAGTACTTATTCAGTAAAGTCTCCTCCGACTACATTAACGTCCTGCTAACTGTGGCAGTATCAATTTGTTCTTACCAAGCTCCACATCACCCCTTCCTTTCCTCGATGCTCAACTTGATTGAACATCACAAGGTCTTCTTTATTTATATATGTAATGCAAAAATATATGTGGAAACTTCGTCTGGAAATTTTTATTTGAGGTATTTGGAAACAAGTTAAGACGGTATTTTCATCTACTCTTCTTTTAGGTCAATACGTTTTTTCTGACAAATTTCCGGAGGACATAGTCTAACAAATGACCGTCTACTGCTGCCCTAACGTCTTCATCAAACTCAACACATTTTCTACTCGCTAATTTCTTTGTTTGTGGGAATGACTGGAAGTTACAGGACGCAAAATCTCGTAAATAATATTCCAAAAATTTGCTCTTCAAATTCCTCAATTTTACCGATGCAGAAAGAACTTCCATTGCCCTGGAGACAGATTTTTTTCCCCATTTTGCATTGATTGCATCTTTTAAGTATTCTTGACCCTAATTTTTCGCAATATTTGTACAACGTTGGGGTCAATTCACACAAACCCGAGATGCGACATTGGTATAACTAGTTTGTGCTTTTTACCTATAAGTTAAAATATTCCTCTTAGAACGTCACCTGCTGAATTCATGCCGAAGCGGCACTTTGCCATGTCGTCACCGTCCCGCCATTGTCTAATTTGTTGCAGACGATATTTTTCTGTTGCTGTCGTGCATCTTGTTTCGTGTAGGAGTTTTCTGAGTTTTCATTTTGTAGTTGGTTGTTTCGTTGTCACCTGAAACATGAATGATTAAAAGTGTGTGAGCGGTTGCCGGCGACTTCATGATCGTTCCTAGGTGTGCACCTCTTCGTCCGAAGCAAATCGAGATCACGAAAGTCTTTCTCAAAGCTTCTAAAAATACAGAAATCGCATGGGGAGAGATAGGGACCACGGGTGCGCACACAAGTCGCCAAGGTTGTTTAGACTACGCTGCAGAAGTTTCGCTGGGAAATCCTTAGAAATCCCCCATACAGTAACGATCCTTTCCCATGCGAATTCCATATTTTTGGAGATCTGATGTAAGACGTTCGTGGCTGTTGATTTACTTGGGACCAACAGGTGCATCCCTAGGTACAGTCGTTGTTCCGCAGGCAACCCCAACGGCAAACTTTTTTCCAGCAAGACACTGACGGTCTTGTCTCACAGTGTGATAAATGTATTGACAGTTATGGCTATTACTTTTTTCCATCAGTCTTGTTTTCATTTAACTGTCTCTTATACATGAACACAGGCTTCAAAAAATCTATCAGGAGCGGAACTAGAAACATATGGTATGAAACCCATATTTCTTTATGCTATTATTTATTATCAATAACAGAAACACCTAGTGAAAGAAGATTAAAACCCGTTTTTTATGGTTGCTTATCTCTTTCACATATTGTATTTCAGATTTAAGTTCCCTTATAGCTAGGTATTTCGTTACCAAGGTCAATATTCACGGCTTTCGCATGTAGCGAATGCGTGTGAATCGACTTTTGAGCCGTAATTGCTTTACTATTTGCAGAGTAAGGAAACAGCAGAGCTCCCGTTGCACTCTAGGAAGTTTCGACCAAAATTCGACAAGAACATCGCTGTTTTGGAGCAGGGTCACTACATTCCACGCGATGATTTCTATTACCGTTTCATTGAAGGAATGCAGGGTGAACCGGCGTCTCATCCGCAGAAGCAAAACGATTCTCAAAATCAGTTGCATTCTTTTGAAATGGTTCCCAGCATAGCCCATAACCAAGTTTCCGTATTTCCTGTTGGTCACAATCCAATAAATGCGACAAACGTGTTGCACATTCGTTTTCTCACAGGGAAAGCTCGATGGAAAGTGTGCCGTAAATTTGCGTCTCATATCTCTATGGCGTCAATTATTGTGTACATGTTTAACCGCCGTTGGTCGAATAGCATATAGATAATTTCCTTGAACCTCTAATCCAAAACTGAAGCGGCAGACCCCTATAAATCTTTACCAAAGGATTAATGAATGAAGGATGCGTCCGTCTTTTTGCAAGTATAAAAATTATTGTTCTGTTTTGTCATTCAAACAAAACAATAATTTGTTTACTTGCTAAAAGGCGGACGCATCCCTAAATCGTTATTATTTCTCTGCAGGCACGGGAACTGAGCTGATACTTTACCAAGGCTTTGGTGCAATATCCATATAAGTCACGTTTACATGATATCGAGTAAAATCCAAACTGTCCACAAATTGGAAACAAAATATAATCGTTGATAATTAGTTGAAACTCTCAGCTGCCCACAGGTGTTGTTGATATACCCGAACTCGGGATCTCCTGCTTACATGGCAGACGCTCTATCCATCGAGGACACAGACGAATAGCGCGACTGCAGGGAGTTGTCCTTTGCACGCTTCCCGTGAGACCCACATTCCCAACTGTCCACAATTCTACATACGTAATGTTCGTAATAGATATTTGCCCATCCACTCATTACCCGCGCCCAATAAGGTGACGATTCCCGTAAGAGTTTGGGCAACCTGTGCACATTCGCACAGACGAAGGTCAATAGCCGGGTAGCATTTTAACTATATATGACACCATTCTTTCGGGAACAGTTTCTATCTTCATATAAAGTTTAATCGGTCTTTTCTTTTCTCAGTCTTTATTTGTGACACCAGTTCACATAATTGCTTATTACTTAACTAAAGAAGGATGTGTTATGATATTTATTGTATTTCTAAGATATTGGATTTGTCGCTCTTTTGAATAGAAAAACTCGTTTATCAATATGATTGTTCGATCATTGATATTATTTGATTGGTTCGGCCAAGTTTGCTAAGCACAGGGTTGAAACATCACTATCAGTCTATCCGATCCTTTGTCGAAAGGTATTACAGAGTAACAGTAACGAAATTACGCCACGAGATTCGAATAAAACTTCAATTTTCATGACTTTTTCGATCTTTGGCGACATTCCCTATTTACGAATTATTATTCAGTATTCAATATACTACTTGTCTTTGCTTGGAGTACTTTTTCCGACCGAGTGTCCGTGATGGACACCATTTGAAAACTCCACATTAACCACTACCGAACTAGTGCGCGAACGAAAACGTACTACCGTCCATCTCGTTGTGCAGGCCAGAGATGCTTAACCGAGCGTTGTCGCACCTCCCAGAAGTTTCAGCAGTCATCGTATCGATCGAGATACAGAAACGCTGACGTCATAAACTCAAGTTTTCTCTTTACTTGCGTCTCTGCGCAATACAAATCAGTATAGTAAAATATGAACTTCATTGATACTAAAATCGCTATTCCACGTCGTTAAACTTTGTCCTCGACCGCTCATGCTAATATGTCATAGATTTATACTCAAAGCGAGCCTTAATAACCCTATGATATACTATTTCCATTCAGACAAATTACTGACCGGCAGACACTACATGCCGGGTTAGATTGTTTTTCCCTGACATCTTCAGACAATAATGTCTGCGAGAGGCCTGCCGTAGCTGCTATCGTGAACTGTTAATCTCACTTTCCTGCAATACTTGGTAAGAAATACGCTCTCTCAAGCCACAACATCATTGTAGTCACTCCCCTTTCAGTGAAAGAGGGAAGTTGCGCTTCGTTTCTACCGGTGCTGTATCAGATTAAGTACATCCAAATTTCGGGAGTCTCAATGTAAAAGAGGTCCCTTAATCTTCTAACGGACGATCTCACGAAATAGTCGTTATGATGTACTCAAAAATATACAAAACTTCTTCGTGAATCTTATTTGCTCTATGCACGCTCTATGCACATAGTGTAGTAAGATTTGATCTAATATAAAAAGTAGAAAACTCTTTTCCGACCTCATATTTCTGAATGTTTCATTGCGTTCCTTAATGGCCGTTGGGATACCAATTATAAGATCAACCATTTCACGTCCATTTGCGACATGCAGTAGAAGCTCGGTAATCCGTCTCCTGTGGCACCGAGAGCATGGTCGGAAGGGAAAAGAAATTTCGGATTTTCAGAGGAACACTTTCATTGACCCACTTCATCACAGTCCAGTACAGTACAACTTCAGTTTTCAACTGGAAATACTGTCTGACATTTTGTTACACTTTAAAACCGTAACAAAACGAAAAGCAAACATTGGCACACTAAAAAAAAATTACACAAAGCTGTAATGTACAGTTGTGCCTGTACTGCAAAATACCTCTTTATCCTGTGATATTGTTACTGTGAGTGGGAAGTTCAACTCCTGCATATATCTTTTTACAGTATTGCATTGACACACAACTGATTTGTACTTAACTGTTGCGAGAAACCACACGATAGAAAACGTTCTATTCGTAAGCAGGACGAAAAAAGTCTGTAATATTCGTTTGCTTAACTGTCGACAACGTCGATTTTTCATCGATGTTTCGCTGGGGGAGACGTAGCGCTGTGTTCGATGTGAAGGACGAAATCAGATGTACTTCTAGCGTTGTATGTGATACTCGACCCATAGGTCCACGGCCTTCGTTGTCGTCATCATCTTTGTCGTTTCCATAGGTTGTTCGAGTTACAGCCTCAATGATGACTTGCTCGTCACTTGGTGCAAATGGCTCCGAGCACTATGGGACTTAACATATGTGGTCATCAGTCCCCTAGAACTTAGAACTACTTAATCCTAACTAGCCTAGGGGTATCACACACATCCATGCCCGAGGCAGGATTCGAACCTGTGACCGTAGCGGTCACGTGGTTCCAGACTGAAGCACCTAGAACCGCACGGCCACACCGGCCGGCGCTCGTCACTTGATTCTACTTCTGTTGTGCAGTCAGCATCAGCCGTGCTGATCCTCTCATTCATGTCATTGGACTCAGCATCCGGTTGTAAAGACGGCGTCACATGTTTAATTTCAATTGGTGCCATATTTTGGTTTTACACGCTTTAATGAAGAAGAAAGCTGTCACTAATTTATAAAGTAAATGCTTGTATAGTAACACTTATTGATCTGGTTAGAAACAAGATATTTCACACTACAACTGACCTAGCAACGATCGCCTGCCTACTGTCCATATCGCAGACGATGTGTCATCGACTAGTTCTGTAACATCGGCCCGTAAACAAGCACCGCACACTGGATAGTACGACTAAATGGGAAGTCTGACCATCCGAGGTCGGATTAGCGAGGTACTAATGTTACTCTCCTCCACAATTTTCCATAAATTGCAGTCCTCCATTACACACATCAATTTAATTCCTTTGTATTTTTTGACATCAACTATCCACTCTACAATAGATACTTAACTCTTCCTTGATCTATCTGCAATCCATTCGTTTGGCTGTGTGTCCGCTTTCGTTATATCTATAATCATGTCTGTTCTGTAATCCAGTCTTTTTATTTTTCTGTGTCTTCCAATTATAGCTCACGAGTATCTCTCCACTGCTGGGTGGGTAATGATCAATTTTTGATTAGGTGTAGTATGAAAAATGTGGTTTCCCTAAATCGCTAGAGGCAAATGCCGGGAAGGCTTTTTCCAAAAGGACACGTGAAACGCCCCCTTAGAACATTTTGACATATGAAATGTCCACTTAGAATAATTGTACAAGACTGTGCTTAACCTGACACACAATAATTTTAGCGCAACGCAATCTGACTATCAAAAATCCCTGCAAAAGAATGGCCCTGAGTAACATTAAACTGTACCTTTCAGAAATCACTTACCTCACAAAAATCTTCGTTGCTCGAACTACTGCAATACAGCGAGCGCCACTACTGCCAGCTAAATAAAAGATTCAAACTACTGAAGGCACTAACTACTGATAGGGATGGTTAGCAAATGAAAGATGTTAATAGAGAACAAACAATGTATTTACCTTAATATTCATAATTGACATCCAGTATTACAAATTATCAAAACTCCGCCATCTCTCTGCCCACATCCACCACTGCTGGCGGCTCACCTCCAACTGCCCAGCGCTACGCGCTGTTCGCATCCAGCTATAGCAGTTCATGACAACAATGGCAGACAACAATTCAAACTTTTCATATAGAGAGTGCTACGTAACGTTGCCAATAAAAAAACATAAACAGCAAACTTACATAAAGAAAACATAAACAGCCTACTTACATAAAAACATAAACAGCAAACTTACATAGCCCCCATGCTCCCCACAAAAAATTTTTACAAATGGTGTTGGGCACTGGCCAATACAGATTTGAAAAAATTTTTCATAATTACAATCACAAAGATATCAAATGCACACACTTATTAATACAATGTTGGTCAACAGCTAAAATTTTCTCACAGTCCATAAAGACAGTCCAGATTGTTCATCATAATAGTAATTACAGTTTCTCATTAGTAAAAGAAATTGCACACAGAAGTAGTGGATTTCCATGTAGTATTGAAGAAGTAGTGTTGTCCTTCCAACGGAAAGACAGTGCTGACTCTTGACATGCTGACAGGTAATGGGCCACAACAGAGCAAACCCACAGCAGAGTCAGTCGACGTTTCGAAGAATATTGGTAGGTAGGTCATCACAGAGTAGACCCACTGTAGTCCTGGTAGAGATTGTGGTATTGGTGGGCCACCAGAGGTGCAGACCCACTGTAGTCCTTGTAGAGATGGCCAGCAGCCATCTGTTGCGACTGTGCAGGTGCACAATCACCATTGAAGAGTCTTGCGGATAATAGAGCAAGTCCATAACCACCACTTGTGCACTCACAAAGTTTTTGGAATTGTCCTTAGAACCAGCAATGCTGTTATCCAGTCCCTTGCTGAATTATTAACACACGTGCAAACACTAACAGTCCCTACTTCTCACATATTGTCCATATACTATGACCAACAGAAATGTGTGCAGTGAAATGAATGCTTACAAGTTACTTAATTTGAGTAATTGGTGTCAATTACAATTATATAACATAAGAATACAATTACAAAGATACAAAATACATCATTAAAAACATAACAATACAGATAATATTTGTAGTGCAGGCTTTACAAAACAATAGAAATAAACATATACATCAGTGTTACAGGAATGATGACATGAGTACATACATAAAAGATCAGAATCACTTTTGAAACGTCAACTTCACACATGAGCATTAAAACAAAACAGAATAAATAATGTCTAAGCATCTTTACAAAGTAAATAACATATTATTAGAAAAAGTCTACAACAGAGCTCTCATCAGCTAAACACATAAAGACAGGAAAAACACAAATACACAAGGGTACCCAAACACATAGTGGGATAACACAAAAGGAAAGGACAGGGTTTGTTTTCAGTGTAACATTTGGTACTGCAGTCCACCCCACAACTTCATTCGATAGATCTTTCGTTTTATTTCAACATTTGTTTCCACCAAAAAAATCCTATCCAAGCATGCTTTCTGTATTTATATGTTCACACATTGCTTACCTCATCATTTATTTACAAGAAAATCCTACCTATACCTCGTTCCTGTATTCTATTCATATTTCTTTCAAAATAATTATTTCTGATTGTACAATACTCATTGGGGCCCAAATCTTTCTTCGCAATGCATTCTTTACCTATTCTCCATAGTCAGTTTCTTATATAGTCTACCCCCTCTTAAGCTAACTTAAATCTACTGAGCTCAGATATATATACCAAGGGACGAGGCAATGCAGCAAAAAAAAATAATTAACACAAACATCAATGACAAAAAATAGAAATGGCAAAGCAAGCAGCATAAATTAGCAAAGCAAGTGCAATATTACAACTAATATAAGGCAATGCAGGAAACAAGAAAAACTAGCTTAGAAGAGTAACACAAAGTCAAATTCAGTAACACTATGCCTGACAAACAGCAGCAACCTATACCTAAACATGATATAGCTCAAGCAGAAAAAATATTACAGTAAAAACAACAATGCAGACAAGGGAAATGCATATTCACATCTTAATGTCTATGTAATTAAAGTGGTGCACCATAACAACTTATTGTAAAAAAATATTACCATGTACCTGAAAAGAAAATTAAGTGTTACTGTTACGAGTTACTTCGTATTGTTCTTTCCTTTCCAAGTGCTCCTTCTTTAAAGAATGTGGATTACAAAATTATCATTTAATAGATCTGTTGACAGAAAGAGTTCACATTAGCAAATGCATTTTATTTTATAAAAGCAATGCTGCAACACAGCTGGAAACCAGATATCAAATGAAATAAGCAATTACACAAACCAAAGCATAAAAATATCATTCAGTAGTCATGTGACATTTCATTTCATAAGTTAATGGCTCTCAACTCTCGTACAAAGACTCTTGTCATAATCAGGTGTGCAGATGTAAAAATATTTCTTGTCATTTTGTTAGGCATTTCAGTAAATATCATAAATTTTTAAGTAACGAGGGTGTCGCATTAGCGATGAAAGGCACATCCTAATGGCTTATTCTCCAGGTGTTTGACACAGCTGTGTGCCCCCAACGCATTACAAAAATCATATGTTTTCAAGTAACGAGCGTGTCGCATTAGCGATGCCCTCTACAAAGGATTGTCAATAGCATTGGTTAACCCCTTTTTTGTTTTTCTGCCTGTGCTTCCGGAAAGGCCCTCACTCTAATGGCTTGTTCTCCAGGTGTCTGACACAGCTGTGTGCCGACGACGCACGTGCAGGTGGTCACTTTCTTACGGAAATATTTACGACAGCAGTTTCCGCTGCAGTGACAGTCTCATTCACGCATTTACACACACATTTCATAACTCTTAAAGTACGATTCTTGGTTTCCAACAACCTTTTTCACAAGTCAAGAGTCCCTATCTTCTATTCATTATTCATATACATATAAACAGGTAATCACCTTCCTCATATATGGTAGCATCATCTTATTGACATAAACATACTTCAACAGCATAATACACATCGTCGTCGTAATAATAACATCATAACACCTCAGTCAAATCTCAAAAACGTCGTAGCTTTCTGCAATTGTTTCAAAACCTAAAGAAAATTCTCTGCTCATTTCAGTAGTGTCATCTACCTCAAACGTACTTTAAAAATCATGATCTCATACCAAATACATCATTCAAAGCTCTCATAGTATCACAATGGTTCCGAAAAAATATGAACAGTTCACAAAGTACAGACAAAGTACAATTTCTTAAGTGTGAAGTAATCCAACTCTGTAATTGCGTAAACATGTGTCACTGACGTAGAAAAAAAATGTTTGTTTCTCTGTTAAATGATCAGATAGCTGTGTAATTTATGTGTTAGAGAAATATGGTACCGATGTGTTAAATTGTATAAGCAAATACCATATTAGCTAGGGCTCCTTGTGCTTGCCAAGCACATGGTACACAAAGTAAGCGTGTACCCCCCTGAGGTTTATTGTAATTACACCCTCAGGTGTTACAGATTACAGCTATGGAATGAAATGTATCACGAAAAACCTTCTTTGTAATTCAAAAATCTTTAAAAATAAATGTTTTAAGTACAAAATTAATCACTCAAATACGTGTCCTTTAGCGCTAAATATGCGTCTTGCTGTAAGATAATCTCTGGGAAGTGTCGTAGTTATTGTCCTCCGAAAGCTAAGTTCTGCAGAAGTCAATGTACTTACCTCATGATACACAAAAGTGAAATGCTTTGCGTATAGATAACTTAGTTATTACGCTTATTGCCGTGATGAAGAAAGTACTGTGCTGTAACGTATTGTTGTGCTACAGAAAAGGCTGTTTCCTTGTAGCTATACCACAAAAGTCACCACTAAAACATGTCTCACTTTATAGAAGAATTCAGAAAAAACTGAGCAGATATAAAACAGATACACCGCAAAAGCAACACTGTAAATTGTCACGCATTAGCAGCGTCGTGATAAAATCGTGTAGCTGTCACATAAACTAACCACTGTGTCATCTGGCATTTCACAGAAAGCACCTCAAATCCTGAATCCACTCTCAAGCAAACCAAAATGTTGCATGAAAATTTCATTAGCAGTGCTGGTATATGTTCTAAGTATGTAAGCCGTATATTCGTTACGTAATCGTGCAACTAACAAGGAGGAATGTATAAATAACAACACTGTGTCGTCTGTTCGCAATAACAATGCATTCATAATTTCTGTTTAAATAAGTTCTCTTGGTTCTCGACTGGATATTTAACTTCAAACATTGTTGCATGGTAACAGTTTCTCAGTGGGACAAATTGTACAAGTAGCGTGAAGTGAAAATTGCAAAGACTAAGTTAAAAAGCAGATTATCTGTCAATAAATGGTTTTACATGAGAAATGTGGTGTAAACCTTTACTCTTCCTAGTACGCAGAGTTTCAACTTTAACGCAATTAACATGTGGTATACGTCGGTAAAGAATACTGGAATTTTGCTCAAGGTTAGCGTCAATGTTATTTTTCTCGGAGCCAGCCGGCGCACGCGGCAGCCTGCGGTGCAAGTCATTGTCTGTTTCTTTGTTGGCGCGCGTCGTTATTGGGATTTGGAGACCTAACTTCTACAAATTCATCGTGACGAGAGTGCTCTGCTCTGTTTAAATCTCGCCAGTTCTGATGCAATTCAGGTCTGTCGTTACGATCATATCGTCTGTCGTCATGTCGGTAGTTTCCATAGTTTCTTTCTTGTCGGTCACATGGTGGAGAATTTCTCCTTGAATCGTAACTGCGTGCTGGACCGTTGCATCTAAAGTTATTCTGTCTCCCTTGATAATAATTATTTTGGTTCCCATATTGTCTGTTTCTCTGATTGTCTCTGTGATAGTCATTACTGCGGAGAGGTGATCTTTCCCTGTAATTATTACTCCTCTGCCAACGGTTGTCATACGGGTGGTGTCGATTTTGGTCACGATTTGTGTGGTGAGAATAGCCTTGTCGCGTCCAGTTATCGTTTCTGTCGTCACGGAATTGTGACAGATGTGACCTGTAATTGTTGTACTCCTGTTTTCGCGTTCCGCGATTGTCAGTGTCAATTTCCAGTTCTTGTAACAGTCCCTGAAAAGCTTCAATGTCGTCTTTGCAACGTCCTGCTAAAATAATATGTCGTAAATGTTCAGGCAGTTTGATTAAACAAATGCGGATGAGTTCTGAGGGGCTGTATGGGTTTGACAGGTACTGATTCTTGTGCAACATGTCTTCAAAATATTTCACAAGACTGGAAAATTCAGATTGTTCGAAATGTTTCATCATTATGATGTTATGTTTTACACGGTCCTGTGTAGCTTGAGACCAATATGCTGAGAGGAAGGCATGATAAAAATCTCCTTCACTGTGACAATCGTGAATGACCGATCGCATTCTTACAGCTGGTTCATTCTCCAAATAGCCACACATAAATTCTAATCTGTGCTCCAATGACCAGTTGGGAGGAAAACAATGAGAGAATTGATGGAGCCACGCTTGTGGATGAATGTCGTTGGCAGAATTCTTAAATGTTTTGAATTTACGTGTAGTAATGAACAGCTTATAATCAAAATCATCGTGTCGGCGAGTAGCATATCGGTCATTGTTACGTCGTGTCGGCGATTCCATCTCAAAATTCGGTGTACCTTGCCAATTTCTTTCATAATTACCGAAAAGCCCTGTGTTATTATTTTGTGGCTGTTCCGTATTTCTATGTCCCTCTTCCCTTATTGGGGCGCGAGTGTCCTCTGAAATACGTAATTCTTGTATTACCTGTGTCAGCTGATCTTGTACTTCCCGCATTTCTCTTTTGTATTGCGTATTAATTTGATTCTGATTTTGTTTGAATTTTCTTATTTGTTCATACTCTTCTGTGTCAGTGAAGGCTACGGGTCTTGTGTCATTCAGATCATCATCTACCTTTGTAGATAAGTTAGTGACCTGATCCGAAAGTTCAGCTACTTTCTCCGATAGTGAACACATTTCCTCAGTGTGTTTTTCTGAACCAAGTTTCAGAGTGTCCAATTGTGTTGAAATCGAATCTACTGTGTTCTTTAAGTTTTCCTGAGTTTTTGCCAGTTGCGTAACCGAATCGGTAGATGCAACTGAGTCAATTTTAGCCCACAAGGTCTCATGATTTTCATGAACAATGGTTTGCAGCGCTTTTATGGCTGCTTCGTGATTCTGTAATGCATTTTCATGCCGCGAAAAAATAGGTTGGAAATGCTCACAAATTTGTGTTTTTACGTCATTACAGACTTTTTGACATTTCGATTCGATGTTATGTAACTCAGTAGTTAAATCTTCACGTGTTTGTTCAAGTGTGGTGTCTAACTTCCGAAGATTTTGTTCCATTGTGTCTAACTTTTGAAGCTTTTGCTGTGTTTGTCTCTGATTTTGTTCCATTTGTTGCATTAGTTGTAATAACAATGCATTAGTGTCTGGAATCTGTTCCTCTACTCTTTTCGGCAGTGCATTTGCACCGGCAACATTCACATTTTGACAAGCTGAAAATGTGTCTTGACTTATTTGAGAAAACGGTGAGGACGCAAAACCTGAATCTACAGTATTTGCAAAATTGTGTCCTATCATTTCGGATTCCTGAGGCGAGCTGTTGCCGACCGATCGATCGACAATGCTTCCCTGTTCACTACCTGTTTCACTGCCTACGCCATTGTCTGACGCCCGCTCCATTTCCCTATGCACAGTTACCAAATTACTACTTTGAATATTAGTTAACTCATTACATGGTGGGGCCAACACACTGCTTTCGTCTTCACTGTCATTTCTTAGTTTACTTTGGAGCCGAGTGTTACGTTTGTCACACGCCATTATTGTCACAATATTTCACACGATGACACAGAAAAGCACAATTTGAATAGCAAAAATAAGAGAACACATTAACATAGCACTGAAAATAATATCTAGTTAATTGCAGCAGCGAAATACTTGGCGCAAAGCTACATGCATGCCACAACTGTTTTACTGTACAACAATGAAAGACTGCAACTACCAAGGAGATTCTCTCTACAATTATGCGCTAAAGCTACACTAAATACACAAACTACAAGAAAGAAATCAGAAGATTCCAGTGAGGTATCCTAGGCTAAGGGTCGACATATGAAACGTCCCCTTTTTCTGTGTCTTCCAATTATAGCTCACGAGTATCTCTCCACTGCTGGGTGGGTAATGATCAATTTTTGATTAGGTGTAGTATGAAAAATGTGGTTTCCCTAAATCGCTAGAGGCAAATGCCGGGAAGGCTTTTTCCAAAAGGACACGAGCTGCTCTTTCTCCGTCTGTTTTGGTTACATTATCCCGTGGACGTTCCACACTTCTGTCTTTTCGATCCGTATTAAAACTGCATGAGTGATTGCTATAATACTAAACTTGCAATAAACACCGAATCTAAACTTTCCGTTTCAGTAGTCACTCCAGGCCATTTTTAAGCTTCTGTTTAGTTCTTTTTCCGTGAATTCACTCTTCAACCACCACAAACACAAAAACCTTTATACCGGTTCTGTAATTACTATGTTAATTTATACCGATTTCATTTCGATGGGTGGACAAGACATTACTTCACGCCCGCTGTATTTAATCTTTTAATTCATTCTAACTGTCGTCTATGTTTATCTTCTCTAAAGGCAAACAGTGTAGTATCATATACAAAACGAAGGTGTATCATATACGTGTATGATCCATTAACTAATTTTCCTTCGTTGTTTCCCCAGTTTAAGTGTCTCAAATTGTTATCTTACTACTGCTTGTATCCTGATGCCGTCTACATAGGATGACGTCTTTTCTTAGAAACACGATTGATTAAAAAAAAATCCCGTTCCGAAACAGATGACTCCATTTCGCTTGCGATTGGCCGACGTCACATCTTCGTTTAGGTAGGTATGTTACAATAGACGGTCAGGTCATTTGTTGTAAATGAGTCATTCTCTTTGGTAGTCATACACTTCATCGGACATTTCACCGTCATTAAGTTCTCTATTAACATAATCACTTTCAATTGTATATTGTAAGGTCACATTTTTGGTCTATCGAAAAACCTTATTCCTAATGTTTCTATCCTACTCTTTTCTTGTTCTAGTAATGTACATGTTTCAGTTTCTTAGCACAAAGCAAATTAGAGATAATGTTTACGCGCTCTGATTCCTGTTAGAGCACCCATTCAGTTTATGCCACTTATGGGTACTGTCTTCTACGTCACCCTTTTGATAGACACAGGATGCGACGCTTAAATCCGTACAAAATTGATTCTTTAAAAATCTAATGTATTAAATCAAAATACAAACTAAAATGGAAATCCTTTTACGTATAAGTAGCGGTATCTTTCAAGAGTAATATTACTCGATGTAACCCCCTTCAGCCACAACCACCGCCTCCAATCACGTCCCGAAGTGACCACACGCACTCGCGAATCCTGCTTCGATAGCGGTTCGTAGAGAAGCGACATTAGGGCACCTCGTCTTACTGGTAACTCTTTCGACTACGCTCCCAACATAGTAGACGAGGGGACTCTTATCCGGACTATTCGGGGTCACAACTCCTTTGAGCAGAAAATGTCCACGTTATCCGAGAACCAGGTTTGGACTGACTCGTTTGGGATCCTCCTCTGCCATCCTACGCATTGTTCGCTCGCTCACATTCAATAGTGACGCCAATTTCCTCAGCAATTGCCCCGGGTCCTCCTAAATCAACGCCTGAGCCTTTTCGATGAATGCTGCAGTTCGTGATAGGAGTTCCCTCGAATGAGGTTTCCTCGCCGGGTTAGCTGAACCTTCCCCAGACTTCTCCGAAGCATTATACTTGGGCACAATATCGTAAACAGTCGAGCTCGGATACCCGAAGACTCGAACTATATTGCAGTTGTCGAGCTCCCAGTGCGAAGGCTTTCGCTGCTCTTCGGTTGTACTCCGCACTTATCCGTAACACCTCAGCCGTTTCGAGGTTCTGACTGTTTACTAATGCCTAGGCCTTTCAAGAACGCCAATCGCGAATCTGCGGCGGAAATACTACATGGCCGGAAATTCAGATTGCGATTTGTCCGGATTTAAGCGCCACACCCTGTGTATCACAAGACAAATATTCAAATGAAGATACCGGCCCTATCATTTTGTCATTAACGTTCCTGTAAATATTTTCCTTGCCTTGTGTTTGACTTCGTGTCGTTTTTTGGTGTGTATATTAATTGATACGTTCCTAGTATTGCATTCAGACTATTCTTTATGTACAGGGATACAATAAAGTTGACAGGCAGTACCTTTGAAGTAGTCCTTGGTAGGCTACTAACCATTTCACAATCGTATTGTTTGTAAATTTGATAGCTGTTACATAAGATAGGGATTTGATTGCAATGATTAAATCAACAAGTATTTCATTATATTTAGTATATTCTCCTTTTAGGGTTATAAATACAAAATAAAACACCGGTAATGCAGGAGTAGGTTTAATAATGAATAAAAAAAATAGGAGTGCCGGTAAGCTACTGCAAACAGCATAGTGAACGCATTATTGTGGCCAAGATAGACACGAAGCCCACACCTACTACAGTAGTACAAGTTTATATGCCAACTAGCTCTGCAGGTGATGAAGAAATTGATGAACTGTATGATGACATAAAAGAAATTATTCAGGTAGTGAAGGGAGACGAAAATTTAATAATCATGGGTGACTGGAATTCGAGAGTAGGAAAAGGGTGAGAAGAAAACATAGTAGGTGAATATGGATTGGGGGTAAGAAATGAAATAGGAAACCGTCTGGTAGAATTTTGCACAGAGCATAAATTATAGCTAACACTTGGTTCAAGAATCATGAAAGAAGGTTGTATACGTGGAAGAACCCTGGGGATACTAAAAGGTATCAGATAGATTATATAATGGTAAGACAGAGATTCAGGAACCAGGTTTTAAATTGTAAGATATTTCCAGGGGCAGATGTGGACTCTTACCACAACTATCGGTTATGAACTGTAGATTAAAACTGAAGAAGCTGCAAAAAGGTGGGAAAGGTGGGAAATTAAGGAGATGGGACCTTGATAAGCTGACTAAACCAGAGGTTGTAGAGAGTTTGAGGGAGAGCATAAGGGAACAATTGACAGGAATGGGGGAAATAAATACAGTAGAAGAAGAATGGGTAGCTCTGAGGGATGAAGTAGTGAAGGCAGCAGAGGATCAAGTAGGTAAAAAGACGAGGGCTAGTAGAAATCCTTGGGTATTGGGTATTGAATTTAATTGATGAAAGGATAAAATATAAAAATGCAGTAAATAAAGAAGGCAAAAAGGAATACAGGCGTCTCAAAACTGAGATCGACAGGAAGTGCAAAATGCCTAAGCAGGGATGGCTAGAGGACAAATGTAAGGATGTAGAGGCTTATCTCACTAGGGGTAAGATAGATACTGCCTACAGGAAAATTAAAGACCTTTGGAGAAAAGAGAACCACTTGTACGAATATCAAGAGCTCAGATGGAAACCCAGTTCTAAGCAAAGAAGGGAAAGCAGAAAGGTGGAAGGCGTATATAGAGGGTCTATACGAATACAATGTACTTGAGGACAATATTATGGAAATGGAAGAGGATGTAGATGAAGATGAAATGGGAGATACAATACTGCGTGAAGAATTTGACAGAGCACTGAAAGACCTGAGTCGAAACAAGGTCTCCGGAGTAGACAACATTCCATTAGAACTACTGGTGGCCTTGGGAGAGCCTGTCATGACTAAACTCCACCATCTGGTGAGCAAGATGTATGAGACAGGCGAAATATCCTCAGACTTCAAGAAAAATATAATAATTCCAATCCCAAACAAGGCAGGTGTTGACAGATGTGAAAATTACCAAACTATCAGTTAAATAAGTCACAGCTGCAAAATACAAACGCGAATTCTTTACAGACTAATGGAAAAACTGGTAGAAGCTGACCTCGGGGAAGATCAGTTTGGATTCCGTAGAAATGGTGGAACACGTGAGGCAATACTTACCTTACGCCTTATCTTAGAAGAAAGATTAAGGAAAGGCAAACCTACGTTTCTAGCATTTGTAGACTAAGAGAAATCTTTTGACAATGTTTACTGGAATATTCTCTTTCAAATTCTGAAGGTGGCAGGGGTAAAATACAGGGAGCGAAATGCTATTTACAATTTGTACAGAAACCAGATGGCTGTTATAAGAGTCGAGGGGCATGAAAGGGAAGCAATGGTGGGGAAGGGAGTGAGACAGGGTTGTAGCCTCTCCCCGATGTTATTCAATCTGTATATTGAGCAAGCAGTAAAGCAAACAAAAGAAAAATTCGGAGTAGTTATTAAAATCCATTGAGAAGAAATAAAAACTTTGAGGTTCGCCGATGACTTGGAAGAGCAGTTGAACGGAATGGACAGTTCTTGAAAGGAGGATATAAGATGAACATCAACAAAAGCAAAACGAGGATAATGGAATGTAGTCGAATTAAGTCGTGTGATGCTGAGGGAATTCGATTAGGAAATGAGACACTTAAAGTAGTAAAGGAGTTTTGTTATTTGGGGAGCAAAATAACTGATGTTGGTCGAAGTAGAGAGGATATAAAATGTAGACTGGCAATGGCAAGGAAAGCGCTTCTGAAGAAGAGGAATTTGTTAACATCGAGTATGGATGTGTCAGGAAGTCGTTTCTGAATGTATTTGTATGGAGTGTAGCCATGTATGGAAGTGAAACATGGAGGATAAATAGTTTGGACAAGAAGAGCATAGAAGTTTTCGAAATGTGGTGCTACAGAAGAATGCTGGAGATTAGATGGGTAGATCACGTAACAAATGAGGAGGTATTGAATAGAATTGGGGAGAAGAGGAGTTTGTGGCACAACCTGACCAGAAGAAGGGATCGGTTGGTAGGACATGTTCTGAGGCATCAAGGGATCACAAATTTAGCATTTGAGGGCAGTGTGGAGGGTAAAAATCGTAGAGGGAGACCAAGAGATGAATACACTAAGCAGATTCAGAAGGATGTAGGTTGCAGTAAGTACTGGGAGATGAAGAAGCTTGCACAGGATAGAGTAGCATGGACAGCGGCATCAAACCAGTCTCAGGACTGAAGACCACAATAACAACAGCATTCTCCTTTTGTTTATTTTAACTCAGTTCGTGCTAATATCTAAAGTACTATTTCTAATTTTCTTGTTTAAATAAAGCCTATACCTGAATTTGGTCTCTGCTCTGTTCCTCGTTCTTATAAGGTATTCCGTGATTTTAAATTTATTAAGTATTTATTTTTTCGGCGCAGTTCTGATAACCGAATTTCATTCCACTTGCTTTTGTTTAATTCAAGGTCCTCTAATCTATTTTGGGGTCCAGATCTGACTGAATCTCAGAATCTGTAGTTAACACGACGATTTCACGTGCGAATCAAGTACCAGCTGAGCCATGAGCTCTTCAGTCTGTGTCGTAATTGTTGACAGTCAGTCATATTTGTGTTAATTGTGAAATGTTCACTACAGAAGGTATTTGCTGTGCATATTGGTGGGCAGCCCATCCACTTTCGTTGCCCATAAACCGATTCATCGACACTGTTACCCTAAGAGTACCAACAGCTGCTCCGCAAGAACGTCTGAAGTGGACAGTGGGATCTGCCTTCACTTGTCCTCCGCCCGTACCATCCTTAGGAGATCCGCCCTTTACAAGTACAAGATTAGTGTAGAAATTGGTTGAATATTATGAGGTAATGCTATTAAACGATATGAACTGGGACTTACATGCAAAATCAGTAGCAGGCGAGAGAATGGAACTATTACATTTTTTAGAAGAATTCTTAAAAGTGAAAGGCATCCATTAAGCGAGGAACATAAAGTATAGCCCGCACGTAAGTGTAACAGAGATGTTCAGGAAACTTTAATGGAAGCCATGAACGTTAATGTAAGTGAATCAGTATTCGAGGAAGCTGTTCGAAAATTCTGTTGGAATCTCACATAGTTATAGGAGACTAAGATAAGAGAGACTGTCGCACATTACAAGGTAATTAAAAAGTCCTTCTTTCCTCCCACCACGCATGGATGGAATAGGGCATACAGTTGTTAATATGGGTATTATGTACCACGTACATTTCGGTGGTTTGTGGATTTTATATTTAGGTGTAAATGAATATAACTGTGTCATCAGGTAGTAACAAGGTGACAGAATGGGGGACTCGCTCCAGTATAATGTCGGTCTGTACTATTTTAAGCTATGTACATTTTAGATCTCCTAATCCAGGAAAAACTGCGGCAAATTCGCAGTGGCTTATTCAACAATTTTCACAATAAACATTTAAGTACTGACTTTAAATTGTTCAAAATAAGTTTCACACCAGCCTCACGACTTGCTGAGGGTTTTTTTTTTTTTTTTTTTTTTTTTTTTTTTTAAATTGGAAAGTTAATAATTGAACTGTTTGCTGTGTACCAGATGTAGGAACATTTTGTTATTCCCCTAGATAAGGTCTGGTAAAGATATGTTTCAGCCATGTATCAGTTTACTAGAGTCGTCACCAAAAATTACATTTTTCGAAGAATTACCCGATGTCCTAGGCTAGTCATTCACACAACTTTCTGCTTTTTCGAAAGGTGACCAATATTTTTCACAAAATAGCTTTTACAATGCGAATACAATTGCTTACCCTCAAACAAAGAAAATAAGCGGCTCTTGATATGTCTGCTTGGAAATATTATTAAGGAGTGCCTCAGAGCCATAAAATGGTGCTTATTTTACTCTGAAGGAGACTTACAACACGGTATCTTCCTTGTAAGACAGATCTGGACATCTTAGAACTGGTACTGGTGACGAAACATCATCATGATGGCACAGCTTAACAAAACTCGAGTGCTGTTCTTGTGCCTCATGAGTTCTCTTGGAAAACATAGCAGGGTATTCTGGTGGAGAAAGACTTTGGGTTACTATCCTATCTTCGGCAGAAGAGATGTGTAGCGATTTGCACACATTTAGAAAGTAAAGACACAGACTATCCAACACGTGAATATCGACGTTGATTTACAAGAGTTAAACCTATGGGGCATTATTTTATGCAGTTCGTCAATTAGACGGAGTCGTAAAAGTTCAAACATTTCTGATAAGAATCCCATTTGAAATCATAGAGATGGTCCTTGATACACTTGCGAGAGTACACTAAATATGCTGTCACATAGCAGACAGTTTCGACTGTTCTCCAACGCTGAAATGCGTTTTTCTCCATAGTGGTTACTGTCGACAGTTTGATCGTCTTCATACAACACAACTTCTGAACTCGTTTAGTCAAAGATACACCGTATATTACAAGAATTCTAACGCTCTCAAGAGACTGTTTCGCAGCAAAAATAAGCTAGGAAGCTTAAAAAATCTTCATAGGCATATGCTTATCTAATTCTGTTCCTCGTAATTAAATCTTTATAATTATCATACAAACTGAAAATGTAGGACTGTTTTATAGTTGTAATAGTGACAAATCGTTAAAATTGTGTCGTTCTTGTATATCTAACAAAGAGTATGGCAGCCTGAAAATTTAGCTCTTAAACAATGGATGTAGGTACAGAGTAAGCATATGTCTTGAACTTACAACAATGGTGCGGAACCTCGTAGTTATTAACAAATTTCTACTGAGGAATGGAATAGTGAGTGAGGGATGCAATTGTTAAGGCAGACTCACATATGGGACGAGTTGCGATCAAACCCCAATCCGACTATCAAAGGTTTATAGTTTTGTTTTGTTTTAGGGCACAAAAACAACTAGGGTCATACGCGTCTATATCAGAAGCATAGAACACGAAGACGGCAGAAGAGTTAAAAACGACTACACATTAAGCCCAATCGACGAAAAGAAAGACTTGGAGAAAGGTCCATAAAATGCGCCACAGACAGACGGAGGTCCTGAACTAGAGATTAAATGTTCTTCACCATATTGCTACGACGGATAAAAAGTAAAACGCGGTCGACAACCCGGCGGTCGTTCGATAAAACGGCCGATTACCCAGATGGTAAACGTAACTTAGAATGTAAGTGGTTAAAAAAAAGGGCGTTCCTTTGATAAGGGCAGTGCCAAATCTTTCCTCCTTCATGTTTGCAGTCACGTCACTTATAGTAGACGACACGACATGAGTGACAATTCATTGTGAGTTGACTCCTTTGTAACGTCGAGAGAAGTCAGAGGGCCTAGAAGCCTTCAGCGATTATTTAAGACAGGTGAGTGGAGCGAGGAGCATTGTTATTACACCAGAAAATATTATGGGTGTGAAAATTTATTGTTTAAGGAATTCAACCTTACTCTTGGATAGGGGGCAGGGATTTTCCTCGTTCCAGTCCCTCCAGTACGGTCCCAGTGTCATTCAGCCTCTTATCAAGTGTGCAGCAGGGATCTTTCCTGGAGTTTAAAATTGGCCGGGGAGAAAGCGTGCCATCCTTCTCCTCCTAGTGCCGCGCCGAGAAAACGCTATGGTTAGCCTGTGTGCCATCGCCATTATACCCCTTCCTGGATTTTATGAATCGGTAGTCCAAGTACTTCAAGAGACAGTTGCATTACAGTAAACTGTTCCGATTACTATAACAGCATTGGTTCCTGGCCACAAGAGATGAGCACTGTTCGATCTACTTACATACGAAAACTGGAGATTCAAATGCTGGCTGGAGTGGCCGAGCGGTTCTAGGCGCTTCAGTCTGGAACCGCACGACCGCTACGGTCGCAGGTTCTAATCCTGCCTCGGGCATGGATGTGCGTGATGTCCTTAGGTTAGTTAGGTTTAAGTAGTTCTAAGTTTTAGGGGACTGATGACCTCAGATGTTAAGTCCCATAGTGCTCAGAGCCATTTTTTTTGAAGAGTCAAATAAACAGGTACACTTGCCTAATATCGCGTAGGGCCACCGCGAGCACGCAGAAGTGCCGCAACACCACGTGGCATGGACTTGACTAATATCTGAAGAAGTGCTGGGGGGAAATGACACCATGAGTCCTGTGCATAAATCCATAAGTGTACGACCGGGTGGAGATCACTTCTGAGCAGCACGTTGCAAGGCATCCTAGATGTGCTCAATAATGTTCATGTCTGGGGAGTCTGGTGGCCAGCGGAAGTTTTTAAACTAAAAATAGTGTTCCTGGAGCCACTCTGAAGTAATTCTGGACGTGTGGGATGTCGCATCGTCCTGCTGTAATTGCCCAAGTTCGTCGGAATGCACAATGGACATGAGTGGATGCAGGTGATCGGACAGGATGCTTACGTAGATGACACCAGTCAGAGTCGTATCCCGACCCATTAGGGGTCCCATATCACTCCTAGTGCACACGCCCCACACCATTACAGAGCATCCACCAACTTCAACAGTCCGCTGCTGACATGCAGGGTCCATTTATTCAGGAGGTTATCTCCATAGCCGTACACGTCCATCCGCTTGATGCAGTTTTAAACGACACTCGTCTGACCAGGCAACGTATTCCCAGTCACCAACAGTCCAAAGTCGGTGTTGAGGGGCGCAGGACAGGCATAAAGCTGTGTGTCGTGCAGTCATGAAGGGTACACGAGTGGGCCTTCGGCTCCGAAAGTCCGTATCTATGATGTTACGTTGAATAGTTCGCACGCTGACACTTGTTGATGGCTCTGCATTGATATCTACAGTAATTTGCTTAAGTGTTGCTCTGCTGTCACTTTGAACGATTCTCTTCATTCGTCGTTGCTCCCGTTCTTGTAGGATATTTTTCCGGCCGCAGCGATGTCGGAGGTTTGATGTTTTACCGAATTCCTGATTTTCACGGTAGACTCGTGAAATGGTCGTATGGGAAAATCCGCACTTCATCGCTACCTAAGAGATGCTGTGTCCCAGCGCTCGTGCGCCGACTGTAACACCACGTTCAAACTTAAATCGTAATAACCTGCCATTGTAGCAGCAGTAACCGATCTCACAACTGTGCCAGACGCTTGTTGACTTATATAGGTGTTTCCGAACGCAGTGCCGTATTCTGCCTCTGTATTTGAATACGCATGCCTGCACCAGTTCTTTTAGAGCTCTGGTGTATACTGCATGAATAAAAGTTGAGCATCGAAAAGGGGTGGCAAAAAATTGTATGAAACATCACGGCTTAAGAGGGTTAAAAAACGGAATCAAATGTACAAACAACCTGGCAGTATGAATATAATTACCAGTATGGCGTTGCAACCGCTCTGGGTCCAATGCGTGTACTGATTAGGTTGGGAAAGGTGTTATGTACTCGTTGTATTCAGTCCTGAGGCAAGCTAGCTCACATCTGACCTTGATATCCTGGATACTGGCAGTTGGACGAAGCTGACGGACGGACGGGTATCACAAATGTTTTGTCAGGGGCAGATCTGGGGATTTTGCTATCCATGAGTGTACCCCAACATTACGCAGACTGTTCGTAGAGACATATCCATTTGAGGACGAGCGCTGTCCTGCGGAAAAATGTCACACGGATTCTGTCCCGTGACAGGTAGCACATGATGATGCATGATTCCCATGACATATTGTTGCGCTGCCACAGGTCCCTCTGTCAGTACCAGCGATGACATGAAGTCGCACTCGATGGCTTCCCATACTATGACGCGAGGAGTAACATAGCTGCGCTTCTCCAAAACAGAGGAAGACTGGGACCTCTCCCCAGGTCGTCACCATACTCGCCGACTATGGTCATCTGGGAGGTGCTGAACCACGATACATAGCGGAACGTAGTGATACGCCATTCATCACGAGTCCATGCTACCCGTTCATGGCTCCAAACGCAGCCGTTCGTGTTATGGTGTTAACGGCAGCCTACACATGTGACGTAATGCCCTAGTCCTGCTGCTGATAATCTCTGGCCAGTATTATGGGACGACACATAATACTGCAGGGGTTCAATTACTTGTTCTCGTATGGTGGTAAAAAAAACAAACAGGTTGCGATGTGCTTGGTGTGTGTGTGTGTGTGTGTGTGTGTGTGTGTGTGTGTGTGCGTGTGTGTGTGTGTGTGTGTGTGTGTGTGTGTTTGGATTTTATAGGCGCTCCACGGCGATATCATCAGCGCCCTTACACTTATCAAAACAAACGAATGTGGAGACAAACTCTAAAACTGTCGCACACTTATGGACTCTAAATGAAGATACAGTTACTATCTCACATGCGCTAAAATAAATTAGGAAAAGGGAAAGAACCTATACATGAAACTGAAACACAAAGAAAAGAAAACACAGAAAAATTAAAAGGAAAACACAAGGAAATGTGAGTGGCTGACCACTTACAAAAACTTGGGTGAGTCAGTCACGCTGTTAACACGTTAAAAACAGCAGCCTACAATCTTGTTAAAATTGTTGGACAATTACAGAATTTTAAAACTCGAACCACATTCGTTTGAAAGTTACTTAAAATATAAGGCAGGTCAAGCGCCAAAACCGCCGCGTCCCGCTGGCCAGAAAATAAAATACAGTCCAATAACATGTGGCGCACAGTTAGCTGTACGTCACAAGCACCACCCTTTGGAGGTCCTCTCGCTGGAGTAAGAAGCCGCGTTTCATAGCGCAGTGGGCGATACGAAGATGAGTAATCAGGATCTCGCCCATTCTATGTGGCTGGATGGAGGAACACCACGGCTGAGTTGTGGGCTTTATGACACAAAGCTTATTGTCAGTCACTTCACTCGTCTTCCCATTGACGCGCGACTTTGTACCTCAACAGCGAGGTGATAGCATGCAGAATCGTGGCAAGCCTCCTTGGCTGGTAGATCCATCCTGCAATACCCATGTGCCCTGGAACACAGCAGAATGACACCTCCTTCCCCATTCGTTGTAGCTGGAGGAGATCATCCTGGATATTGTGAATGACTTTATCTGCTGAATACAAATGTTGTAGAGAGCGAAGGGCAATCAGAGAATTGGAACAGACAAGAAATTTAGCACTGGAATAATGTCTCATCTGCTCCGGTGCCCACAGGATCGCACACAGTTCTGAATCAGAGACAGTAAAGTCTTGAGGCAGTCGGGGCTTGAAGACACTTTCTGGGAATATAATAAAGTAACCAACGGAGCCCTCCTGTTTCGACCCACGCTTATAAACAGCTACATACACTCCTGGAAATTGAAATAAGAACACCGTGAATTCATTGTCCCAGGAAGGGGAAACTTTATTGACACATTCCTGGGGTCAGATACATCACATGATCACACTGACAGAACCACAGGCACATAGACACAGGCAACAGAGCATGCACAATGTCGGCACTAGTACAGTGTATATCCACCTTTCGCAGCAATGCAGGCTGCTATTCTCCCATGGAGACGATCATAGAGATGCTGGATGTAGTCCTGTGGAACGGCTTGCCATGCCATTTCCACCTGGCACCTCAGTTGGACCAGCGTTCGTGCTGGACGTGCAGACCGCGTGAGACGACGCTTCATCCAGTCCCAAACATGCTCAATGGGGGACAGATCCGGAGATCTTGCTGGCCAGGGTAGTTGACTTACACCTTCTAGAGCACGTTGGGTGGCACGGGATACATGCGGACGTGCATGGCCCTGTTGGAACAGCAAGTTCCCTTGCCGGTCTAGGAATGGTAGAACGATGGGTTCGATGACGGTTTGGATGTACCGTGCACTATTCAGTGTCCCTTCGACGATCACCAGTGGTGTACGGCCAGTGTAGGAGATCGCTCCCCACACCATGATGCCGGGTGTTGGCACTGTGTGCCTCGGTCGTATGCAGTCCTGATTGTGGCGCTCACCTGCACGGCGCCAAACACGCATACGACCATCATTGGCACCAAGGCAGAAGCGACTCTCATCGCTGAAGACGACACGTCTCCATTCGTCCCTCCATTCACGCCTGTCGCGACACCACTGGAGGCGGGCTGCACGATGTTGGGGCGTGAGCGGAAGACGGCCTGACGGTGTGCGGTACCGTAGCCCAGCTTCATGGAGACGGTTGCGAATGGTCCTCGCCGATACCCCAGGAGCAACAGTGTCCCTAATTTGCTGGGAAGTGGCGGTGCGGTCCCCTACGGCACTGCGTAGGATCCTACGGTCTTGGCGTGCATCCGTGCGTCGCTGCGGTCCGGTCCCAGGTCGACGGGCACGTGCACCTTCCGCCGACCACTGGCGACAACATCGATGTACTGTGGAGACCTCACGCCCCACGTGTTGAGCAATTCGGCGGTACGTCCACCCGGCCTCCCGCATGCCCACTATACGCCCTCGCTCAAAGTCCGTCAACTCCACATACGGTTCACGTCCACGCTGTCGCGGCATGCTACCAGTGTTAAAGACTGCGATGGAGCTCCGTATGCCACGGCAAACTGGCTGACACTGACGGCGGCGGTGCACAAATGCTGCGCAGCTAGCACCATTCGACGGCCAACACCGCGGTTCCTGGTGTGTCCGCTGTGCCGTGCGTGTGATCATAGCTTGTACAGCCCTCTCGCAGTGTCCGGAGCAAGTATGGTGGGTCTGACACACCGGTGTCAATGTGTTCTTTTTTCCATTTCCAGGAGTGTAGTTGTGCTGCTCAGATACAATGTTTTCATTTAAAACGGAAGCAGGAGTGCAATCTCTCCTGCAGTGCAACAAATCTAAAATTACTCTAGGCCTCTCCAGTAACCAGGGCGGCGGACGGTTTATACCCTGGATTTGGGATCGTACTTGCTCCCACACTGAGTGACTCCAGCGCACTCTGCACGCGGATGCCAAAAGGAATTGTGGCAAGTGGACGACTGAAGAAAGGCATTCCAGAGGCAGACGAACAATAGTATGCTGTGTGGGTGAAGTTGGAGCTTCGGGGAACTTGCATACCTGATGCACCATGAGGAGTTGCCGCCGAATGCTAAGTGACGGTACCCCAGCCTCAACGTAGGGGCTGGATATGGACCTGGTCTATAAGCACCCATAGCCAGCCGAATATCCTCATGGTGAACAGAGTCAATGATCTTCAGATAAGCAGGTTCACACCGATCCATACACCGTGCACCCACAGTCCAGAGGCGAGCGCGCGAAAGCCCTACAAAACTGTAGCAGAAGCGCCATGTCCACTCCCCAAGACCTTGAGAGTTCTGGCTTTCAGGTCTCAGGTGTGGCAACCAAGACAATTTCGAGTCAAAAATGAGGTCCAGAATCCTCTTCATCTTAAAATGTATGATGATGTCCCTCGTATGCAAGCCAGGTAAATTAAAAATAAGACGATTAAAATGAACACACACGCACTTACCTGCAGAAAACTGAAATCCCTTCTTTTCAGCCCATTCTTCTAACTTCTGCATGTAAGTTGCAACGACGGCTCGCTGTTGCAACACTGGAGGAGGAACAAAAAACCGAAAAATCGTCCACAAATAAGGAGCACTGTCTCCATACTGTAGATGGGATAATGTTTATGGCTATGGCAAAGAGAGTAACACTTAAACCACTGTCCTGTTGGACACCATTCTCCTGTTCTAAACGATCTAACAGTGAGTCGCTAATTCGGGTCCTAAAAAACCGCTGCGACAGGGAAGACGGTATGAAGATGGGGAGGTGGCTACGAAAGCCCCACTGACGCAGTTGTGTGAGAATATAGTGTCTCCAAGCAGTATCGTACACCTTACCGATATCAAGGAATATACTGTCAGAGTGATGTTTCTGCAGGAAAGATTACTGAAGAGCCGTCTCTAACAGATTCACGTTGTCGACATTGGAGCGAAATCTCCGGAATCCACACTGAGAGCGGCTAAGGAGTTGCCTAGTCCATAACAACCAGACCACACGACGGTTAACCATTCGCTCCAGGATCTTACCTGCACAGTTCGTTAAAGCAATACTCCGATAACTACTGGGATATGTGCGGTCCTTTCCTTGGTTGAGGAGAGGTGCCAAAAATGCCTCTCTCAACGAGTGGAATGTTACCGTTCTGCCATATAAGATTAAAATATTCGAGGAAGATTTCCTTTGAGGTTGCTGACAAATGTCGAATAATGCAGTACTGGGTTTGGTCGTGACTGGATGCAGTATCACGAATCTCCAACTCCCACATGGAGAAAGGATATTCGTAACTCTCAGAATTAATGGATCTGGAGTCCAATTTTCCCATCTCTACAGTCTCACGGTATCGACTAATGTCGGATCCTGGTTGGCAGTTGCAGTAGTTTTTGTAAAATTCTCCGCCAGCGTCTCGGCGATATCTCCAGTTGTCGTTTGGAGACACCCCTCAGTACTGTTTTTATCAGATATCCTCCAGATTGCTTTTCATACTTTCGTAGAACGAGTGGAACGGTTTATAGAATTCAGGAACGCTCGTCAGACCCGTTCTTGCTCTCCTTAATTATATGTCGAGCCTTGGCTGTCACGACTCGAAAGGCTATGAGGTTGTCTGCCGTAGAGGCAGAAGAGCCGCACGCCTGTCCCGGATTGCTGAACGACACTCGTCTGCCCACTAAAGTACAGGTTGCCTCCTAAGGCAAACTGAGGGCTTTGGGATGGGTACGTCAGCGGCATGATGAATCACATGTGTGATATAGTCCAGACATTCCTGGACGCTGTTGCAATGATCAAACACAGCCAGTTGGCTAAACAGCGTCCCGTTAGCACTGCTTACCATTCGTTTTGGTGGGTTCCGTTAAAGCAGTCCTGCACCCAGCAAGTGAATGCGAACTGGGAAGTCGTCGCTGGGATGATGGTCGTCAAGTACCTCCCAGTGAACAGAGTTGGCAAGAGATGGAGAGCAGAGAGATAGACCGATGGCCAAGAATGACCCAGTAGCAGGACAGAAATGAGTGGGAGTACCATTGTTTACTGTACACAGCTCTTGAGATGTCAGGAGGCACTCCAAAACTCGAGCCTGAGGGCAAGTAGAGGTCGAGCCCCACAGGAGATGATGAGCATTGAAGTCTTCCAGGAAGAGAAGTGGTCGGGAGTGTTGTGCCATAAGAATTGTGAAAGCCTCAGAGTCTACAGCATCTAGCGGAGGTAAATACAGAGAGCAAACTGAAACCCTCCGATGTGCATGAAGTTCAAATGCAACTGCTTGCAGGTCAGTAACCAGGGGGAGAGCAGAGGAGTTGTGCTCATTATTAACAGACACGGCAACCCCTCCCATTGCCCTTTCCCAGTCGGGTCATCCTTGTGTTAGAAAGTAGAGCCTCATAGGGCAGAGGCATCAGATGGCTTAAAAAGTTTTTCCTGCAAACACATGCACAGGTGGCGTCCTTGTGCCAGGAGCCTCATTTCCTCCACATGTGTCCTGAACCCATTAACATTCCAATGGAGGATGGAGCCATCTATCACGGCGGTAGCACTTTCGTCCAAACTTTCTGCCGTGGAGGGGAGCCCACAGAGGCTCATTTTTGGGGCGATTGCTCCAATCCGACATTTTCATCGCCTCTAACGAAGAATGGAGACAGACACCAGAGGAGTTAACATCGGCATCATAGGGCTGTTTACTGCCCGATTCCTTATGCGGTGGACGTTTTGCCTTTGATGTTTACCCTATGTAGACTTTGTAGCGACAACTGCAGCTGTGGTTGTGGCAGTATTGGAGAGCGTACCAGACGGAACCTTTGGAAGGGCAGGGAGTTCCACAATGTCAGCAACCACAGCTTTTTCTGAAGTTTAGGAGGAGGGACAGGTTTAGAAATTACTGCTACAGCACAAGTGCATGGACAAACGCAGGTACTAGCGCTGACACCGTTTGTGTAACAGCGTTTGTTTAACAGCCGAAGTGAAAGAGATAGCAAAAGTTGGGGGGGGGGGGGGGGAGGCAGCATGGCTTTATATATTTTATTGGCCTTATTATATGGAATGCGCTTCATAGTTTGAAGCTCTTGTATCTTCTTCCAGACACATGCTGCAGTCCCGATTCGAAGGAAACTTGCCTTAACATGCTGAAGAAGGTTCGTGCTATTAAACGTCAGGATGAAGGAGTCGGACTTTACAAGATTTCCATCCACTCTCTTCGTGGTATTTTACACGTGAGCTATTCCTTCTGGGCCCTACTCATCTATCAGTTTCTCCTTGGAAATGTCCACTAGATCCCTGCATGTCACAACACCTTTGCTGTAATTCAAGGTGGTGTGGTGGTGGTGGTTAGTGTTTAACGTCCCATCGACAACGAGGTCATTAGAGACGGTTCAAGGTGGTGTGCAGCTCTATTTCGATGGCATATTCGCCTAGCCATTGCGTGGTCTGTAGGTTCTTAACTTGCTAGCGATTTCCACCAATAGTGTCCCATTACACAATCGCTTAACAGATATTCCTTCTAAACGTTTTTGAATATAGAAAGGCAAATCTTTCTTGAAGCTGTCCTCCTTCCTTTTGATCATTAAAAAGACATTGAGACTGTCAGCATGTGTTCTTTATTAGACCCAAAACTCTTAGATTTTACTCCTGAGTTGGGAAGACTAGCTACACGAGCCCTCTTATTTGATTGGGTGTTGGTACCCACCAGTGGCCCATCCTTTCAGCTGGAAAGAGGAAAAGAAAATTTCGGAGGATCCATTTCGGTCCGACGAGCAACTAGCGAAATAAGGGTCTACTCAGATGTGCCTGAGAAAGCCTTGTACAAGTGAGGTGCGGCAGGTTCCTCAGAGGCTGCCTGCTAGCGACTGTTCCACCTCAACAGCCATGCATCTCGTCAGCGCGCAGCACACCTTGACACTGAGGATTTTTATAGAGGTTTATTCCATCCTCGCGATCTGGGTAGTCAAGCCAAGATCCCCATTCCTTGAGATATCCAACGTTCCACCGCCACACCACACAGTGGTCGCTGAAGCATGACCAGAGCTTATGGTGAGAGAGGACTGGCGGCGATGACCAGTCCCCAGCTCAAGAATCCTGTGGTAGCTAAGCCTGTACTCAGTAAAAAATGCTCGCGCGTGCACACGCCTGCACACAGTATAGCCAAAACATAAACTAATTGACCAAACGCCATTTTAGGAATGAACGCAGAAGGTGTTTTGACAAGATTTATATTGCGATGTATCACTTAAACTGCATATTATCATGCTGCACAAGGGGAAACTGTTAATATGAAATGACTACATGCAACACAACACACTCAAAGTGATAATAAACAAGACAGAGATAAAACATGGTCTAAGTTAATGATGGAACAAGGCAGAGATGAGAGGTCAATAATATCCCGAAAATACAATCTTTGCTACCGAACCTAGACATGTATTATAATAATGATTTTGAGCTCTGAAACACACACATAAATGCATATACCAACACACACACACACACACACACACACACACACACACACACACACACACACACACAGGTTGTTTATCGTAATACTTAAGTATAAGTAAAGATATCTAATCTTGAATGAAGACTTTGCGCCACAATAAAATTGTGTTATTTCTCAAAATAAATAAGCTATCAGGCACAAAAAAGCATCGGTCACTGCTGTTGTAATTTATTCTTCTATAAGATTTTAAAAAATGCACATAGTTTCTACGCGGCTCTACTGATAAAACTTATAGGTTAAGCTGCAACCAAAGTTCTATTCTATACCACACCTAACATGTGCAATGAACATTCTAATTAAATATTTTCACACTTAAATTGCTTTTATTTCTTTCTAAAACACAAATTGCTCACTTATTGGCGTTGGTGAAATACCTTATAAGTTACTAGATGAGTGTAGTTTGATCTTGGGTTCATGCAGTATTTCTCTCTATTAAATTGATCTAAACACATAACAATTGGGTCTATGACATTTCAAGACACACATGGACACTACTGTAGATCTGACAGCTTCAGTCCACATGTACATTCGTAAAAAATTCGTATCAAACTAACCCTAAGATTCTGCATGCTTTAACTTCATCTTACTGAGGTAGTGCAGCACAATGAACTCATGTTCTGGAGGATGGTGGTTCAAATTTCTCTTCAGGTATCCTGATTAACTTTTCCATGATTTTCCTAAATCACTGAAGGCGAGTCCTGAGATGGTTACTTTGAAAGGGCACATCTGATTTCCTTCAATAATCTGTGTTTGTGTTCTACCTCCAGTTATCTTAGTGTTAGACACTGAACTTTCTTTCATCCCTTTTAGCCTAATCTTGCAATACAAGACACTGTCATACTCTGCTGTCACACAGTGTAAATGATGTGACACTTTCACAAGATAGCATACTGAACCGTAGTAATATGCATTTGTATGGAATGAGGTGTGCTATGCTTCCAAAGTCACCCAAAATAATCTAGTGACTCATGCTTCTTTCAGTACAAACGGTCTGTCATCTTCTGCTGACGATCCTAGCGTGTGCCTGTACAGTAGAAACTACTTAACACTTTGTAACATACTGATGAAATAGCACAATGAACAGCAAGCAGGCACGAAACGAGGATTTCCAAGCTTTCAAACCCACCCAAACATTAGGTTATTAATGTTATCTTGCAGTACAAAATGTTTCTTATCTTCTGCTGACAATACTAAGCAGGCAAGGCAGTGATAATTGACAGAAATGGGTGGCATTCAGAACTTCAGAAATGAAATAGCATTCTAAAACCAGAAGCGGAAAGTTTATGTGCCACAACTTGACAGTATATGTGCCACGACTTGACAGTCAGTGTCAGCTATCACATCTTAAATCTGTATTTTTACACCAGTAGCGGACAGTGTGTCCTGCTTCTAATATTAGCGCTGTAAGTCTGCATATATACTTTCAGTTTTCCTTTGCAATTGAACACCATCTGTCACCAGCTATTCGCAAGATACAAAGCAAGCTGTTCGATGCAATATCCCTTGCAATAATTGTGTGAACCGTTCCCAAACCTTTCTAGTTTGCGAAAGGAGCCTTTTGTGGTTGTCTTTCTACTGACCGGCTGTTCTCACACGCAACGTCCCATCCTGAAACTAAGCCTCCCACTTTATTTTATTTTCTTTACTATGTTTCTTAAAGTTCTTCTTCTTCAGTAGATACTTTTTTTTATGGTGTGAATTATTGCCTACCACCTTTGAAACTAGCAAGGAAGTTAATCACTCTACCAATTAATTCAGGTTACTCCAGTGGACGAAGTTGATATCTGCCTTCGGTTCATTGGAGAATGTCTACCAGTCGTTAAAAAAATCTTCATCATAATCATCCTCTTGTTCTTCATCATCATCATCATGCCTTCCTCTCCTCCAATTTCTTCGCCTTCTGTTGTCAAAAGTATGTTGTTTTCTTTGGTTTTGGTGTCTTCGACTTCTACGTCTTACTTTGTCTTGTTCTTCTTCTTCTTCTTCTTCTTCTTGTTCATCACAACATGCGGTACACGCTCTTTCCTTGGTCTTTTCTCAATAACACTGCATCTTGGAGTCACTGTTTCTGGCATTCTTCGAGAAATATCTGGGTGTCCATCCATCTCTTCCACGGTTTTCCGCCTTTGAAAGGAATATTCAGCTTCAAGCCTACAACTAGTTTATGGACACTTTCTATCTTTTGACTTCTACTAATGGGGACTCCATTATTTTCCATGATCTTCTGAATTGAGCTTCACATTCTTCACCAACGTACAGGAGGGACCCATCTCTCTGAAATTAATATTTTCCAGAATTTTTATAAACCAGATTTGTTTGGAATACTATGTACAGTTTACAAGCACCTGATATTAGCATCTCATTTCGTTATAGCTTCCAGAGCTTGAAGCATTTCATTTCCTTCGTACGTGAGAATCTTCATTCCATTTTCTTTCCGCATGTCACGTTACAGCTAGAAACCTGAAATAAAGCTAGATGCTAAACAGGGAAGGCAGTGATAGTTGACAGTTCGAAACAAATATGCATGCCGAACCCAGAAAATATGCGCCAAAGAAGCGCGGATTAGCGGCTCAAACTTGAACTGCGGCCTGGAACCGCTGTAGAAATAATGCTTGTCCATTTGTGGGAGATTCCTGTTAAGTTGTAGAAAGAAAAGAGACAGGGGAGAGCTGAGGACGAGTTTACTTGATAAACGCTAGAGCATCAAAGAAATTCTCAACACTCTTTACATGGACATAGAAATGACATAATTCATCACGTAAAAAAGAACTTAGATTCCACACATTCCTAAACCAGATCATGTGATCGAAAGTATCGGGATACCTATTTGTAATGTGAAACTGACCACTAGATGCCACGAGACGCTGTTCCGCAAATATAAAAGAAGGCACAGAGTATTGTGTTGTCAGTAGAGAAACAGTAACAGCAGAATGGGTCAGTCAGGAGAGGAACGTGAGCTGCTCATCGGACGTCACATGAGTAACAGATCCATCAGGGACATTTCAGTCTTTCTAAAGTTGCCTAAGGCGCCTGTTGGAGACATGGGTGTGAAATATAAATGCAAAGGAACAATCTCAGACTAACCAATACCAGGCAGATCTCAAGTGCTGATAGACAGTGACCGTCGAGCATCGTGGAGGGTGGTTGTATAAAATCGCGTGAAACAAACGGAAGGGATCACTCGTGCGTTACAAAGTGCTACAGGAAATTCAGCTACCACAGTAATCGTACGTAGCGAGTTAAAAAGAATGGACTACAATTGTCGAACAGCTCCTAAGGCACACATTCCCGTAGTGACTGCTAAGGGACGCTTCAGGTGGTGTAAAGAGTGGCGCCACTGGCCATAGGACGACTGGAAACGTGTCATTTGGAGTGATGAATCACGCTGTACCCTGTGGCAATCCGGTGAAAGGGCTTTGGTTTGGTCAGTTGTTGGAGAACCTTGCCTACCCGTCATGTGTAAAGTCAACAGTGAAATACAGATGATGTGGTGTTGGAGTCTGGGGGTTATTTTTCTTGTTATGGCGTGGTCCCCCAATTTCGCTGAGTAAAACGTTAATAGCTGAAGCATATCAAAAAGTTTTACAGTTTTTTGTATTGCTTATAGCAGAGAAACCGTTCAGAGACGATGTAGTTTATATCAGCATGGCAAGGCACACGTCATAAAGCTGTATCTGTGAGGCAATGATTTGTGGACAATAGCATTCCTGAAATGAACTGGCCTGCCCAGAGTCTCAACCTGAACGCAACAGAAAACCTTTGATATGAGTCAGTACATCGACTTCACTCCACACCCCAGTATTAGCGACACTACCTTTTCTCGTGAGGAAGAATGAGATCCCATTCCTCCACAGACATTCAGACACATCGGTGAAAGTGTCCCCCTGAAGGGCTCAAGCTATTGTAAAGACGAGGGGTGGACAGACTCCTCATAAATGTTCACGGACAAGTATCTGGATACTTTTGATCACATGATTTACATAGCACATGATAATCAAGACAGCGCAATTGGAGGACATTAGATTTACACAGTGTTTACCACATTCCGAGCACAGCACATGAAATGTGTAGGAGAGGATAAAAAAGTACCTTAGTCTTCACAGTCCTGCCATATCAGACTGTTCCATGCCGACCATCTGCTATGTCATCTTCTCCCAAAGGTGTCATTTGGGTGCAGTATAGAGTATGCTGGGTGTGCACTATGCTCTTCTGCTCCTTATCAGATTCCCAGACCTTAGATCTGCTCCATTTTACTGAAATAGCTCTGCAATTGGCGTCAGCGAGACTAATTGTACTCCATTCCAGCTCTCTCACCAAGGGAAGAAAAAGCTCTGGGAGCAATGAAATCACATGTGCCACATCACAGTCAGACATATCGACCGCTTAGCTACAGAGGCGAACTTAAAAAAACCAAAGTACTGATATGTTTTACACCTTCTGTTACGCACTGTACGATTGTGTATTATGTGCCTATAACTGAACTGCTGGTGACTGCTATTGATTATTGTCACACAGTGGGACAGTCAAAGCGAACGTTGTTCAAGTATAGAACGGTCTAAAACTGTGAAGGTCACCCAGATAATCTTCCTTAGAACGATCAGTCTGTTTCAGAGAGCGAGGTGGAGGTGACCAAGTCGTATGGCACTGGACTTGCAGATGGCAAATGGTTCTGGTCATCCAGAATTGGGTTTCTTGTGGTTTCCCTAAACTATTTTAGGATAATGCTGGGATGGCTCTTTTGAAAAGAATATTGTCCTTTTACTTTCTCATCCTTCCCAAATCCGGGCTTGTTCTATGACTCTAATGACACCGTCAATGAGACTCAAACTGTGAAAGAGAAGCACGCTTTGAGTCAGCATCTACTTATCCACCATGGTCCAGTGTCAGAGTGGGCCGTAGACTCTCATTTGATGAAGTTACGAGAATAAATAAAGTAAAGTTACTCTTTGGGTTCTCTAAATAATTAGCGAATATGCTAGTCTCCTCATCTAACCAGGATTATAATAAGCTTGTTCCATCTGCCGTGCCAAAGGTCAGACATAGACACAATTTTAGGAGTAGCAAGATTCAAGCCCCCACACGCCATCGTGAGTTCATTTTTATGAGTTTTCACTAAAAAGATTACGCTGAATGAATAAATGAAAACTTCGAAAAGGGCATCGCTAACATCCTTGTTGATCTTTACCATACCTCTACGTGTGGTTTGTTCTTAATAACCTTGTCGACTGCGCTTTTAAAACTAATTTTCCTTCGTTTTTTTTCGGATGTTATGCTCTCAAGCTTCATAATTTTGAACTTGGTTTGATTATACATTTCTTTTCGTTCGTCAGGATCGTGTCAATAATTTTCTTAGTAATACGTACAAAACAGTCCTGTGTACTAACACGCATGGGGTCTAAAACCACAAGAAAAAAAAGAAAGACCTATGTTATAGCAGCCCTGTGTGACTTGGGGAATGCAAATAATTTGAAAAAAATTCTGATGTAGATACAGGTCAATGACAATACTGATCAGAGAGGGAAGCGGAAAGTAACATTATATTTATAAGTAAACAAGAAAATTTTCAGATTTTGTTGGATAAGTACAATATTTGTCGGATATCCTTTCCCAAACCTCTTTAAACATTGGTATGTCAGTATTTGAGTGCACAGTGAGCGGTCAAATACTAAGTACAAAGAAATAATTGTGCTTTCCTTCCTGAGGAACGCCTACGCATAATACCTTCAGGAGACCTTTGTGCACATTAGGTGCGTACATTGTACTTCCGTTTCTACACTGGAGCTGATAGTAACTGGAAAGAGGTCATATTTGTTTTTCGTTATGTCTCGTCCGCAGGTCGTTTAGAAGGCACACGGTGTTGTGCAGTCAGCAAAATAGTGACCTGTTAGAAAATATCACTTAAATAAACGTTCCGCCACCAGAACACCCTTTCTGAACACAGAAAATCATGTACATTATGTTGCATCCACCCCAAAGCTTTGAATGTCTGTAGCCCCCAACGTAAAATTAACAAAATGTGTGAAATCTTATGGGACTTAACTGGTAAGGTCATCAGTCCCTAAGCTTACACACTACTTAACCTAAATTATCCTAAGGAGGACTCGAACCTCCGCCGGGACCAGCCGCACAGTCCAGGACTGCAGCGCCCCTAGACCGCTCGGCTGATCCCGCGCGCTAAAATTAACATAAATTTGATTTAAACTGATTGGTTCACGACAGTTTAAATACGTTAGCTACATGTTATAAAAACTAATGTACAATGGTACCATTACCGGTAGTATTGGTAGGGAAAGGAACATAAACGAATGTGTAAGAGAGAAAATGGGAGGGAGCCGACGAGTTTTCTTTCTCTCTCTCTTTCTCTCTCTCTCTCTTCTTTGTTTTGTTTTCTGCTCTCTACATAATTAGAACCCCACAACTCTTTCAGTGTTAGTCCACTGTGTATTTTATACCCTTACAGAATATAAATTGCAGATTGCATTTTACGAAAGTAGCAACACAAATTAGTTGATCGCGTAACTTCTGCGCTTTTATGTAACCAAACCAATTACTTTTTATGCAAGAACAATTTACATACACAAACATAATAAAATATTCAAGTATAATTATTGGGGTTATTTTAGACTCAAGAGAACACTCTTCTTCATGATCAAAAGCAAGAATTTCCTATTTTTATTGAAAAATTCGAAAATTCTTTATGAGTAACAGAAACATGTTTTATGTAAGTTCGAAGAACCACTGAAGCGAAGTTTGATACCCTTCTGTTTTGCGTTTTTTCTACGTTTTTGTTGAGGAAATTGAGTTTTCTAGCGCTGTATTACAAATCTGTATTTTTTTTCTTTATTTGTAATACAGCATCCCTCTGGTTCACGTTACCAAATCACCAATTTTCTAGTAAGACATGAATGAAACATTGACAGTTTTAGTTTTGCTATAAATTCTGTTTATTCTTAAGTAACAGACAGAAGGATAACTGTGCAGAACAAAAATGTTCCGTAGGTTACCCAGCCCTTTATATATCCTTACTCACGTTCTAGACAGTTCACCACTTTTGCTTTTTAGGGTAATCTAATAAGGCACTGGTCGCATACGGAAAGAAAGCAATCGTTATGAGGTAACGCCAGATAGGTATGTAATACACCTAACGTACAGGTAATGCGGGTACGATCTTCACTGACCAAAGCTACAAGCGAAATTACCGTAGTCCACGCTTACTAAATGGTAATGTATGGTAGCCCATGCTAGTTTTACAGCTCTACCTCCAGCTTACGGTAAGTGCCTCGACTGCTATGGCGGCTCCATTGAGTAAATTACAGTAAGGTAGTGTAATATTTTAGACAAAGTATTGCGCTGATATCTTGTTTTTATTCAGTTATGCCGAAACTTCGTTTTCTTTCTGGGCAAACCTCGTATTTTGAGTATAATAGTATTTTTTGCTACTAGAATATTTTCGGAATCATTAGGAATTCCCTGCTATCATTGTCCTATCCTACCGAATTTAGATCGTGCTGCACTTCGCGATTAGAACTTAACCATTTAACATAGTGCGGATTTAGTCATCAGCAAAGACAGATATATTCTAGTAGTTTATATGAACAACATCGAATTATTAAGCAACTCTGCTGAATGTACTCACCGACTTCAGATGCATCTTTTTCCAAATCACTCTAAGTAGGGCTCTGACCGAGCTGACGGAGTAAGGTGTAAGATGTGACAACGTTACGACTTGTATTTGGGAGATAAGCTAATACAGCAGGCACACCGTACCCATTGCAGAGATCGAAACTATAAACACCGTTGTTTACACGTTTCTCGTGTGCACTCAGACGTATGTTACGACTGGTCAAGTTCACGCAAATCGATGAACTATTTGCTGTAGCCATTATAAATACGTTGTGTCTAAACGTAGTATATGAGAGACCATATTTAGAACTAACTTTTGCAGGTAATTCCTATTCAGAACTAGACAGAGAGCTCACACATGATATTAACAACAAATCACATGAGGAAGTGTATTTAATTGGGTAGCCGAGTTCCTAGATCTATAGCCAATGGTCTGAAAAAGTATCGCAGACTATATAATGAAGATTTTGAGATATGAAATGTATAAGATTAATAGTAGTTTGTTGTTACAAAATGTAATTTTCACGATAGTTATAGGTCAGAAACTGTTACGTAGTATTTTGTTGCATGTAAGCTACTCTTAAGCTTTTCTAAGAAACTTGTGGACGTTCCCCACTGTATGACTAGTTAACGTAGTCACCTTAAAGACATTAAGGACTAATGATGTAACTGAAATGGTTTCATCGAATCGGTAAAGCGACGTTTAGCTGGAAGAAGCATTAGTTCTCGTTCATAAGTAGGGCTTAATGTTATTCAGGACCACATCACTCACTGCAGGCCAAACTTCGGAATGTTAGCATCTACAACTATACACTGCAAGTCACTGTGAAATGCATGGCAGAGAGCATTTCCCAAAGTACCAATAGAGCTGATATTCGCATATGGAGCGTGGGAAAAATGACTGCTGCACTGCTTCTGTATCCGCTGGGCTGTAGTATAGTCCTCGATTTCTCACTAAATATTCATCCTTACATCTTTGTAGGTTGTTATTGTTTGTCCTCATTTCGAAGACTGGTTTGATGCTGCTGTATCCTGTGGGAGGCTCTTCATCTTCGAATTACTACTACTGCACCCTACATCCTTCTGAATCTGCTTGCTGTATTAATCTCTTGGTCTCCATTTACGAATTTTACCCTCCACGCACCCACCATTACTAAATTGATAATCTCTTAATCTTTCAGAATGTGTCCCACTACCAGATCCCTTCTCCTTTTTTTAGTCAGGTTGTGCCGCAAATTTCTTTTCTCCTCGGTTCTATTCAGTAGCTCCTAATTGGTTACGTGATCTACCCATATAATCTTCAGCATTTCTCTGCAGCACCACATTTCAAAAGCTTCTTTTCTCTTTTAGTCTAAATTGTTTATTGTCCATGTTTCATTTCCATACATGGCTGCACTCCATACAAAACCTTACGAAATCTATATTGGACGTAAACAAACCTCTCTTCTTCAGAAGCGCTTTTCTTACCATTGCCAGTCTACATTTTATATCCTCTCTATTTCGGCCTCCATCAGTTACTTTGCTGCCCAAATAGCAAAATTCATCTATTACCATAATTTTCTCGTTTCCTAATGCAATTCGCTCAGCATCACCTGATTTAATTCTATTAATTTACGTTATCCTTGTTTTGCTTTTGGTTATGTTCGTCTTATATCCTCCTTTAGACAGTATCCATTCTGTTCAACTGCTCCTCCAAATCCTTTGCTGTCTCTGTCAGATTTACAGTGACATAGGAAATCCTCAAAGGTTTTATTTCTTCTCCCTGAACTGTAATTCCTATTCCGAATTTTTCTATAGCTTCCTTTACTGCTTACTCAATGTACAGATCGAATAACGTCGAGAATAGGCTACAATCCTGTCTCACTTTCTTCTCAACTACTGCTCCCCTTTCTTGCTCCGTGACTCTTATAACTGCCGTCTGGTTTCCGTACAAGTTGTAAATAGCATTTGGCTCCCTGCATTTTATCCCTGCTATCTTCAGAACTTCAAAGAGAATATTCCAGTCAACATTGTCAAAATCTTTCTGTAAGTCTACAAATGCTATAAACGTAGGTTTACCTTTTCTTAACCCATATTCTAAGAGAAGTCGTAGATCAGTATTGCCTCTCGTGTTCCTACTTATCTCCGGAGTCCAAATTGATCTTTCCCGCGGATCGGCTTCTACCAGCTTTTCCATTCTTCTGTAAAGAATTCGTGTTAGTATTTTGCAACCATGACTTAAGAAACTGTCAGCACCTGCTTTATTTGGAATTTGAATTATTACATTCTTCTTGAAGTCTGAGGGTATTCGGTTTGTCTCGCACATCTTGTTCACCAGGTGCAATGGTTTCGTCATGGTTAGCTCTGCCAAGTTCCGACGAAATGCCGTCTACTCCAGGGGACGTGCTTCGACTTCGGTCTTCTCTGTCAAATTCTTCTTGCAGTATCACATCGCCCATTACATCTTCATCTGCGTCCTCTTCCCTTTCTTGCCTTCACGCTCGTCTTCCATGTATAGACACTCTGTATACTCCTTCCGTCTTTCAGCTTTTCCTTCTTTGCTTAGTACTCGTTTTTGATTGAGGTCTTGATAATCGTACGGCTACTTCACTTTTCTCCAAAGGTCTTTTTTTATATTCCTGTAAATGGTATCTATCTTTCCCATAGTGATATATGTTTCTAAATCCTTATATTCGTCCTCGAGCCATTCGTGCATAGCTGTTTGCTTTTCCTGTCGGTCTCGCTTTTTAGACGTCTGTGTTCCATTTCGCCTGCTTCATTTATTGCATTTTTATATTTTCTCTTTTCATCAGTTAAATTCAATAAGTCCTATGATATCCAAGGATTTCTACTAGGCTTTGTACGTTTACGTATTTGATTCTCTGCTGCCTTCACTGAATCATCTCTCAAAGCTAGCCATTCGTCTTCTAATGTATTCCTTTTCCATGTTCTAGTCAACCGTTGCCCTCTGAAAGTCTCATCACCGTGTTTATTTCAACTTCACCTGGTCCCATCTGACTTCATTTCCCACATTTTTGCATTTTCTTGAGTTTTAATCTACAGTTCATAGCCAATAAATTATGGTCAGAGTCCATATCTGCCCCCGAAAAGTTTTACAATTTAAAATGTGGTTTAGAAATCTCTGTCTTACCTTTGTATAATCAATCTTAAACCTTCCGGTGTCTCTGGGTCTTTTCCAAGCATACAGCCTTCTTCCATAGTTCTTAAACGGAGGGATTAAATTACGTTTTGTGCATAAATCTACCAGTCCATATTCGCCTACTATTTTTCTTTCCCTTCCTTTTCCTGTATATGAAATTCCAGTCCTGTCATCACAGTTAAATTTCCGTCTTCCCTAACTATCTGAATATTTTCTTTTCTCTCATCACACATTTCTTCAGTCTCTTCATCAACTGCGGAGCTGGATAGCAACTAAACTACTACTGTGGTTTGTGTGTGATTCATATCTATCTTGGCTACAATAATGCGTGCACTATGTTGTTCATAGCAACTTACTTGCACTCCTATTTCCTTACTCGTTATTAAACCTACTTCTCCATTTTCCCTAACTGATGCCAGCCGCTGTGGCCGAGCGGTTGTAGGCTCTTCAATCCGGAACCGAGCTGCTGCTACGGTAGCAGGTTCGAATCCTGCCTCGGGCATGGATGTGTGTGATGTCCTTAGGTTTAAGTAGTTCTAAGTCTAGGAGACTGATGACCTCAGATGTTAAGTCCCATAGTGCTTAGAGTCATTTGAACATTTTGAATCTTAACTGATTCTGTATTTTTAATTATATACTAACCTGACGAGAAGTCTTGTTCCTGCTGCCAGTGAACTTCACTAATTCTCACTATAGCAAACTTTAACCTGTCCGTTTCCTTTTTGAGATTTTGTAATCCATCTGCACGATTAAGAGATCTAACATTACACGCTCCTACTCATGTCACGCCAATTTGGTTTATTCTGCTGAGGACATCCTCCTAAGTTGTCTCCTCCCGCAGATCCGTATGGGGGACTATTTCACCTTCGGAATAAATTTCCCAGGAGGATGCCATCATCATTTAATTATAGAGGAGAGCTGAATGTCCCCAGGAAAAATTACGGCTGAAGTTCCCCGTTGCTATCAGCTATTTCTAAATACCAGCACAGCAAGGCCGTTGTAACTGATGTTACAAGGCCAGACCAGTCAGTCATAGAGACTTTTCCCCCTGTAACTACTGAAGAAACTGCTGCCCCTCTTCAGAAACCACAAGTTTGTCTGGTATCTCAACAGATACTCCTCTGTTGTGGTGTCTATCTGTATCGCTGAGACACGCAAGCGACCCAACCATTGGCAAGGTCCATGGTTCATGGAGGGAAGGTTCGTCGAATTGGTACAGCTTATTTTCATGCTATAGCCTCTTCAGCTGTTTCAGGATTTCCGTGACGCTTCCCCGTGAGCGAGAAAAAACTGTTACTATCTATATTTCATGCCCTTCTTTGAATACGTTTGTTGTAACCTGGTAGTCCTAACTGGTATCAGTTCCCTCCACTTGAACAATTTTCGCTGGCACAAATCATTTTGGAAGGCCGATAATACAATGAAGATGAACCTCTCTTAGGCAAACCAACTTCAAAAACCAACGGAAACGTCGAAAGTGTCTTAAAAAGATTTCCAAACATTGTACCACGTTTGGAAATGTCGAAATTATATTTATGGTGTTTCGAAGAGGGAGGCGAAGACTTTTTCGACTGGATGAAACCATAAGAGTTATATAATTAATTCTTAATATCCTTAAGGTGGCTAATTTAACTTGCCTTATAGAGGGGAACACCCACAAGTGTGTTACAAAAACTTAAGTCAGTTACATGGAACAAAATACTACGTAGCAGTTTCTGACACGTGAACGTCGTGAAGATTACATTTTACTATCATAATATCAACAAATTACTGTTGATGTCCTACATTTCAAATTTGCAAATTAGCTTACTTATTTTTACTCTACTATATTCACTGCCACTGCTACCTGCAGTATTTCTGTGAATGCCTATATAGAGCACCAGATTGTAAGCGAGTAAAATCATTAGAGATGGCCAGTCCCCCTCCTCTCCCCCTTGGCACTACGTTACACCACCACTGTCTAATTTGCGAGTCTTTTGTAGACCACTGAATATGCATCTTGAAACTCAGTTGCCGTAGTAACTATGCACCCTCGTGGGATTTGACCTCAATCATCGTATTATTATTGTTACCATCATCATCGTCATCGTCATCATTGCGAATGCGCTTCTTGTTGAGCATTGTTTAAGTCATTATTGATTTACTCTCATTATTCTTATTAGTAAACAGGTCTGAAATTCTGTTAGCTTTGGTGGTGTGTATGCTAATTAAATCCGAATATCTGTCTTTCTCATTTATTGTTCTTCCAGTTGAGGTTTCCGGAACAGCTTCTTAATTTCAACTTGCTACCGTCTACTCCTATTCCTCCCCCCCCCCCTCCACCCTTTTTTTTCTTCTCTTCTTTAAGTAGAAGAGTCTGATACAGCTCTGCACGCTGGTGTATACTGTACAAACTTTCTCACCTCAGAGTAGTTACCGCTGCTTGCATCCATTTGAACCAACTTTCTGTATTGATTCCTTGATCTGCCTCTACAATTTTTATCCCACACACATCCCTTTACTTCTTAAATTACGATTTCTTCATGCCTGTGTCCAGTCAAATACTCCCTTCAGTTACTCAAGTCGTGCAATAAATTTATTTTTCCCCAGTTGCACTCAGTACCTACACATCAATCTACGTATTTAATCTTCGCCTTAGATCTGAATCACCACATTTAAAAAACTTTCACTTTTTGTCTGAACCGTTTATCGCCCACGTCTCAGATTCAGATTCGCCCAAGGCATACCTACGATACTGTTGGGCTTTCACCTCCTTCGAATGAAGGAAGGGAGAGAGATAGAGGGTTTACATTTCGTCCATGAGGTCATTGGCGGCGGAACATGAGCACGATATGGGCAGGGATGGGGAAGGAAATCAGCCGTGCCCTTTCTAAAGGAACCATCTCAGCATTCATCTTAAGAGATTTAAGCAATCACTGCACACCTGACCAAAAGCACTGTTTCTCTTGCCCCATGCTTTTCTATTGCCTACTACATCTAACCTCTGTAAGTAGGCTGTTTATGTTTTCGTTATGTAAGTAGGCTGTTTATATTTTCTTATTGGCAACGTTACGTAGCGCTCTGTATGAAAATCACTGGCTGTGCTGTGTGCAGTCTGTGTGCTAGTTTGCATTGTTGTCTGCCATTGTAGTGTTGGGCAGCGGCAGCTGGATGTTAACAGCGCATAGCGTTGCGCAGTCAGAGGTGAGCCGCCAGCAGTGGTGGATGTGTGGAAGGAAATGGCGGAGTTTTGAAATTACATATATTATGACTTTTGATGATATTAAGGTAAATACATTGTTTGTTCTCTATTAAAATCTTTCATTTGCTAACTATGCCTATCAGTAGTTAGTGCCTTCCGTAGTTTGAATCTTTTATTTAGCTGGCAGTAGTGGCGCTCGCTGTATTGCAGTAGTTCCAGTAACGAAGATTTTTGTGAGGTAAGTGATTTATGAAAGGTATAGGTTAATGTTAGTCAGGGCCATTCTTTTGTAGGGATTATTGGAAGTCAGATTGCGTTGCGCTAAAAATATTGTGTGTCAGGTTAAGCACAGTCTGTCAGGTTAAGCACAGTCTTGTATAATTTTTCAAAGGGGACGTTTCATTCTAGTTTACAATGGACCTTACGGAATCCGACGTATACCACATGATAATTGCGTTGAAGCTGAAACTCTGCGTACTAGGAAGAGTAAAGGTTTGCACCACATTTCACATGTAAAACCGTTTATTGAAAGATAATCTGCTTTTTAACTTAGTCTTTGCCATAAAACTTTTCACTTCACGCTACTAGTACAATTTGTCACACTGAGAAACTGTTAACATGCAACAATGTTTTAAAGTTAACTATCCAGTCAAGAACCTAGGGAACTTAGACAGTAATTACCACCGCATTGTTATAGTGAACAGACGACACAGTGTTGTTATTTGTATATTCTTCCTTGTTAGTTGCACGATTACGTAACGACTATAGGCTCACATACTTAGAACATTTACCAGTACTGCTAATGAGATTTTAATGCAACGTTTTGGTTTACTTGAAAATACATTCTGAATTTAAGTACTTTCTGAGAGATACCAGGTGACACAGTGGTTAGTTTATGTGACAGCTACACGATCATATCACGACGTTACTAATGAGTGACAATTTACAATGTTGCTTTTGCGGTGTATCTGTTTTATATCTGCACAGTTTTTCTGAATTATTCTGGAAAGTAAAACATGTTTTAGTAGTAACTTTTGTGGTATAGCTACAATGAGACAGCCTTTTCCGTAGCACAACAATACGTTACAGCACAGTACTTTCATCATCACAACAATAAGGGTAATAACTAAGATATCTCTACGCAAAGCATTTCACTTTTGTTTATCATGAGGTAAGTACATTGACTTCTGCAGAACTTAGCTTTCGGAGGACAATAACTACGACATTTCCACAGAGATTATCTTACAACAAGATGCACATTTAGCGCTACAGGACACGCATTTCAGTGATTAATTTTGTACTTAAAACATTTATTTTTAAAGATTTTTGAATTACAAAGAAAGTTTTCTGTGATACATTTCATTCCATTGCTGTAATCTGTAACACCTGAGGGTATAATTACATTAATCCTCAAGAGGGTACACGCCTACTTTTGTGTACCATGTGTTTGGCAAGCACAAGGAGCCCTAGCTAATATGGTATTTGCTTATACAACTTTACACATCGATACCATATTTCTCTAACACACAAATTACACAGCTATCTGATCATTTAACTGAGAGATAAACATTTTTTTTTTACATCAGTGACACATGTTTACGTAATTACACCGTTGGATAACTTCACACTTACGAAATTGTATTTTGTCTGTACTTTGTGAACTGTTCATATTTTTTCAGACCCATTGTAATATTATGAGAGCTTTGAATGATATATTTGGTATGGGATCACAATTTTTAAAGTACGTTTGAGGCAGATGACACTTTTGACATGAGCAGAGAATTTTTTTTAATTATTGGAGGAAGCTACGACAATTTTGAGAGTTGACTGAGGTGTTATGATGTTATTATTACGATGACTATGTGTATTATGCTGTTGCGGTATGTTTATGATCAATAAGCTGATGCTATATGAGTTATTTGATTATGCTACATATCTGTTGTGATGAAATATTGAAGAAGTGTCGACGAATATGTATATATGTAATAAGGTAAGGAATAATGAGTAGTGGTTAGGGACTCTGGTTTGTGAATAAGGTTGTTGGAAACCAAGAATCGTACTTTAAGACTTATGAAATGTGTGTATATGCGTAAATGCATCACAATGCCGACGAAAACGTCTTGAACACTGTTATATTCATAGGATTTTGTTTCTACACATTTGCAACGTAAATTATCGACCGGTGAAATTTTTTTATGAGACTGCCACTGTAGCAGAAACTACTGTCGTAAATATTTCAGTAAGAAAAGTAAGTGACCTTGACGTAATGCGTTTTGGGCGCCCAGCTGAGAGGTAGTCGTCTGACAAAAGAAAGCCATTAGGTGGAGAAAAAAAAAGAGGCCATTATCTTCGCCATTGACATTCCTTTAGAGAAAGCATCGCAAATACGACACGTTCATTACTTGGAAAGATATTTACATCTGCACACCTGATTATGACAAGCGTCTTTCTACGAGAGTTGAGAGAATTTCTACTAACTTATGAAATGTCACATGACTATTGAATGATATTTTTATGCTTTGCTTTAGATAGTTGCTTATTTCATTTGGTATCTGTTTTCCAGCTGTGTTGCAGCATTGGTTTTATAAAATAAACTTAAATGCATCTGCTAATGTGAACACTTTCTGTCAACAGATCTATTAAATAATTATTTTCTGATCCACATTCTTCGAAAAAGGAGCTCTTGGAATGGAAACAACAATAAGAAGGGACTTATAACAGTAACTGCATATATAATTTTCTTTTCAAGTACTTGGTAATTTTTTTTAGAATTAGATTTTGTGGTGCACCACTTTAATTACATAGACATTAAGATGTGAATATACATTTTCCTTATCTGCATTGTTGTTTTTACTGTAATATTTTTTCTGCTTGAGCTATGTCATGTTTAGGTATAAGTTGCTGCTGCTGTTTGCCAGGCATAGTGTTACTGAATTTGACTTTGTATTACACTGTTAAGCCAGTTTTACTACTGATTTATTTTTCTCGTTGCTGCACATTGGCTCATATTAGTTGTAATTTTGCATTTTATCTGTTAATTTAGATTTACTGCTGCTTGCATTGCTGTTTGTGTTAATTGTTTTGTGTTGCTGCATTGCCTCGTCCCTTAGTTTAGCATCTGAGCTCAGTAGATTTAAGTTAGCTTAAGAAGGGGTAGACTATATAAGAAACTAACTATGATGCATTGGAAGAAAGGCATTAAGAAGCTATAAGAATATGGTTTGGCCAAAAAAAGTAGTGTACAATGGAGAAAAACTATTTTTGAAAGAGGATATAAACAGAATACAGAAAGCATGCTTGGATAGGATGTTTTGGTGGAAGCAAATGTTGAAATAAGAGGGACGACATATGGAATGAAGTTTTGGGTTGGACTACAGTACCAAATGTTACACTGAAAACGAATCCTGTCCTTTCCTTTTGTGTTATCCCACTATGTGTTTGTGTACCCTTGTGTATTTGTTTTCTTCCTGTCTCTGTGTAGTTTCATAGAATTTTTTCTTCTTTTAATATTAAGCTACATTCACTATGATGAGGAATACTGTTCTCCTCAAATATAATTGGCATTAATAATATGTTATTTACCTTGTAAATATGCTTAGACATTATTTATTCTGTTTTGTTTTAATGCTCATGTGTGAAGTTGATGTTTCAATCATTATTCTGATCTTTTATGTATTTACTTATGTCATAATTCCTGTAACACTGATGTATTTGTCTATTTCTATTCTTTTGTAAAGCCTGTATTACTACAAATGTTATCTGTATTGTTATGTTCTTTAATGATGTATTTTGTGCCTTTGTTATTGTATTTTTATGTTATAAAATTGTAATTGACACCAGTTCATCAAATTAAGTAACTTGTAAGTTCCATTTCACTGCACACGTTTCTGTTGGTTATAGTATATGGACAATATGTGAGAAGTAGGGACTGATAGTGTTTGCACATGTGTTAATAATTCAGCAAGGGACTGGTTAACAGCATTTCTGGTTCTAAGGACAATTCCAAAAAACTTTGTGAGTGCACAAGTGGTGGTTCATGGACTTGCTATATTCTCCGCAAGACTCTTCGATGGTGAATGTGCACCCGCACAGTCACAGCAGATGGCTGATGGCCATCTCTACATGGACTACAGTGGGTCTGCACCTTTGATGATCCACCAATACCATTATTTCTACAAGGACTACAGTGGGTCTACACCTTTGCTTACTCACCAATACCATTATTTCTATAAGGACTGCAGTGGGTCTGCACCTCTGGTGGCCCACCAATAGAGTAATCTCTACCAGGACTACAGTGGGTCTACTCTGTGATGACCTACCTACCAATCTTCTTCAAAACGTCGAATGACTCTGCTGTAGGTTTGCTCTGTTGTGGCCCATTACCTGTCTGCATGTCAAGAGTCAGCACTGTCTTTCTGTTGGAAGGACAACACTACTTCTTCAAGACTGCATGGAAATCCACTACTTCCGTGTGCATTGTCTTTCACTGCTCAGACTTTGAAAAAAAAAAAAAAACACTGAAATTTTACAGTGATGAACAATCTGGACTGTCTTTATGGACTGTGAGAAAATTTTAGCTTTTGACCAACATTGTATAAATAAGTGTGTGCATTTGATTTCTTTGTTATTGTAATTAAGATTATGAAAAATTTTAACAAATATGTATTGCCCAATGCCCAAAACAATTTGTAAAATTTTTTTGTGGGGAGCATGGGGGCTATGTAAGTAGGCTGTTTATGTTTTCTTTATGTAAGTAGGCTGTTTATGTTTTCTTTATGTAAGTAGGCTGTTTATGTTTTCTTATTGGCAACGTTACGTAGCGCTCTGTATGAAAATCACTGGCTGTGCTGTGTGCAGTCTGTGTGCTAGTTTGCATTGTAGTCTGCCATTGTAGTGTTGGGCAGCGGCAGCTGGATGTTAACAGCGCATAACGTTGCGCAGTTAGAGGTGAGCCGCCAGCAGTGGTGGATGTGTGGAAGGAAATGGCGGAGTTTTGAAATTACATACATTATGACTTTTGATGATATTAAGGTAAATACATTGTTTGTTCTCTATTAAAATCTTTCATTTGCTAACTATGCCTATCAGTAGTTAGTGCCTTCCGTAGTTTGAATCTTTTATTTAGCTGGCAGTAGTGGCGCTCGCTGTATTGCAGTAGTTCCAGTAACGAAGATTTTTGTGAGGTAAGTGATTTATGAAAGGTATAGGTTAATTGTAAGTAGGCTGTTTATGTTTTCTTATTGGCAACGTTACGTAGCGCTCTATATGAAAATCACTGGCTGTGCTGTGTGCAGTCTGTGGCTAGTTTGCATTGTTGTCTGCCATTGTAGTGTTGGGCAGCGGCAGCTGGATGTGAACAGCGGGTAGCGTTGCGCAGTTGGAGGTGAGCCGCCAGCAGTGGTGGATGTGGGGAGAGAAATGGCGGAGTTTTGAAATTTGTCATGAACTGCTATATATATTATGAGTATTAAGGTAAATACATTGTTTGTTCACTATTAATATCTTTCATTTGCTAACTATCCCTATCAGTAGTTAGTGCCTTCTGTAGTTTGAAGCTTTTATTTAGCTGGCAGTAGTGGTGTTCGCTGTATTGCAGTAGTTCGAGTAATGAAGATTTTTGTGAGGTAAGTGATTTGTGAAAGGTATAGTTTAATGTTACTCAGGGCCATTCTTTTGCAGGGGTCTTTGATAGTCAGATTGCGTTGCGCTAAAAATATTGTGTGTCAGTTTAAGCACAGTTGTGTATAATTTTTCTAAGGGGACGTTTCATAATGTTAGTCAGGGCCATTCTTTTGTAGGGATTATTGGAAGTCAGATTGCGTTGCGCAAAAAATATTGTGTGTCAGGTTAAGCACAGTCTGTCAGGTTAAGCACAGTCTGTCAGGTTAAGCACAGTCTTGTATAATTTTTCAAAGGGGACGTTTCACCTCTACCTATGAATTTCCCATTTAAAATCTCTAACCTAGCTACCTTATTAAGGAAGCTAATATTTCACGCTCCCACACATAGAATGCCTTATTTTTCTTCTAATGACAACATCCTTCTGAGTTGACCTTGCCTGAAGATTTTAATAGAGAACTAGTTTATCTCTGGAATACTTTATCCAAGAGGATACCATCAAAGTTAACTGAATACGTGAACGTATTCCTTACTGTAAAATTTGGCACTCTTACTGAAAAATAGTAGCTGTTGCGTGCTTGAATTTTCCGTCGTATAATTGGGAAGCTCATGTTTCGAGGATATCAAGATTCAGCTCAGCAGTTAGGTACCTAAATAATAAAAGGAAAGGAAATACTTTACAAATGAACCGCACGATGATGGATCACACCACACCACACCACACCACACTAAAGTCCTCGCTACGAACTACATCCTCGTCTACTGAACTTGTAAACGCAATTGTGCATTCTTGCAGTATCGTTCCCTTTCAACACAGACTTCCCATTCAGCATTCATCACAACAATCTGTTCACTTGATGGGCATGCCTCGCTTTCGCAACAAGTGTTGCATTTCAGCAGCACTTGCATTTGCATTTACACCCGTTCTGTTGCTTGGGGTAGCCGCACGGTCTATGGCGTCTTGTCACGGTCCGCGCGGCATCGCCCCCCCCCCCCCCGCCCTCCCCCACCCTCACCCCCTCGTGTGTGTTGTCCATAGCGTAAGTTAGTTTAAGGAAAGGAAAGGAATCGGAAGGATCTCATGATATCGGCTGTATCGGGACTTTATGCAGCATCGGAGCGACGAGTGAAAATGAGTGCCAAACTGCAAACTGGGACTCGAACCCGGGATCTCCCGCTTACTAGATAGTTGTATAAACCCCTGTGCCATACGGACATGATGTTTATCGTAAATGCACGGAGTATCCCTGGCTGACCCACACTCCCACCTAGCGCCACCTATCCATAGTCCATTGTCCAGCGAGGCGAATCAGTTACATTAATGTGAAGTGTGTTTTCTTCGGGACAGGTCATGTAACTGATTCGCGTCGATGGGCAATGAAACCACAGCTTTCAGTGCTTATGCACCTTTACAGTCGACCTCTAGTGGGAATCTAAAATTAACGAGCAAGGAGGACATGGACGCTGACTATGGATAGGTGCAGTTAGGTGGGAGTTTGGGTCAGCAGGGGATCGTGCCGATATAGTCCATGAATTTGCGATAAAGACTATGTCCGGTTGACTCAGCGGTTTTCGCAGCTCTCTAGTAGGCAGAAGATCCCAGGTTCGAGTCCCCGTCCAGCACAAGTTTTCACTCATCGCCGCTTATTCCGCACAGCTGTTCCCTTCGCTTTCCTTTCTTCTCCCCATGCCACACACCCTCAGTCTGTGTAAATAGAAACTTCTATTGGTGAGCAGCTCTGATCTTTATAAATCTCTAATCTTTTGCGGTATTTAACGCCTTTGGGAGAAGTCTCCTAATGTTTATTGTGACGTAAACCGTACTCAGGTCAACGAAGGCAACATCGTTACACACGAACAATGATTCTCAGCTGTATCAGTAGGTTTATTGATGAGGAGTTGGCCGAAATACATCTCGTGTACAGAGTCACTAAATGCAGTGAAAGTGCTGCACAACTAGGATATAATGAGGGCTGTTCTCGCAAACGACGGCTGTCACATCGCAGTTCCTTTGCATTTGCAGTCGAACAACCTCAGACATGCTTTTTGGTGACGCTCGAGTTCACTTGGTGTACACACTGTCTTCAGCTAACGGGACACACATAACTCCTGTTACTTTCTTCATCGGATGAACAAACAGTACACTAACCAGTCGTACAAGAGCCGAAACTACATTTCATTTAGTTCCAAAAGGGTCAGCCCATTTCTTTTTACTTCGCTGTCACCTACCAGTATAGCCTTATGAAACTGTCCAATAAATTGTAATCAACAACGTGTACTCTGTCGATTTGAGGTCCCAGGCGGCGTTCCGCGTAACTAGAGGCGAGACACTGGCGGCAGGTTTGTTGCTGCGTGGGAGTCCCGCACGGTTCCGTGTCTGGTCCGCTGAAACTGCTCCGAGGCGGCGGCGGCGGCGTCTTCAAGAGGCCGGTGTTTATTGTGGGAGCTCGGCGGCGACATCGGCGGTAACGCTGCTGGCAAAACAGGGCGGCGGCCGGCCAAAGGCGAGCGAGTCCGAACGGCCAGCTGTATATCACGCGACGCGTAAAAACCTTACCGCCTGAAATACGGGCTCGCCCACGCCGCTCTCTGCCGCGTGCGCGCCTCGAACTCCGACAGAATAATGGTCGCACTCCGCCCTATATTACCCTCTGATAAATTATTTAAATACACCTCCAAGTGGCCAAACTCTCCCGCTCTCTGTCTCCCTCTAGTTATTAGTAGGACCGGAGGACCGGTACTTTTCGTTGGTCCTGCTATGCGACTTAACGTTTTAATATTAATACTTGCCGAGTTCTCGGTCAGTACCTACCTTCGTGCTCGCGGACGCACAGGTGTTTTGTGTGTGTGTGTGTGTGTGTGTGTGTGAGAGAGAGAGAGAGAGAGAGAGAGAGAGAGAGGTGGGAAGGAGGGAGGTGTTCCCTGGTTACAGCGTGTCGGGAAAGACGCCCCTGCTCGAATGCAGATCAAACGCACCGTGAGTTATCGGCCATTAATTGAGACGTATTAAAAATAAAAAAAGGTATCGGAAATGATTTAACCGGAGAGAGCGAGTTAGGCGCTCGGAATAAATTTCACGGTCTGTTGTCTGTAATTTTCTCCGAGGCGTCAAAACCGAAACGCGAGGCGCAGCTACCCTGCCGCCGCCTACGTTAACTGAGGGAACATTTTGTTCCACTTGCCGCTAGTTTCCTGTTCGGGCCGCGCATCATTTGAGAAGTTGATTTGAGTATTCACACAGCTGCGTCGTTTAGTCGAGTGTGACTGGCTTGTGCTGCGACCGCGAGAGAGGAACTGCGGGTGGTATTAAAGTGAAAGTGCAGTCTATAAATCTCATGAAATAGTGGATATTTACAATTTTATGAGCATTTCAGTGAATATATGAAGTGGGCTTTTTCGTGCGTATAAGAGGACTGTACAGTTTAATTTTTTCAATTGTTTCGCCTGCGATATATGTACTAATTTCCATAAATATGTACATTAGCCCATAGACTCTACTAAGTGTCTACAACAAAAGTAGGAACATAATGGATAATTCAGTAGTCTATAATGGTAAAACAAATTTCCTAACAGTCAACTTCATGAATAAACCGAGGTTGCAAAACTCATGGGATACTTGCTAATATCGTGTCGGATCTCCTTTCGTAGAGCAGTAACTCGACGTGGCGTTGACTTAATAAGTCGAAAGTCACCTGCAGAAATACTGAGCCATGCTGCCTCTAAGCCGGCCGTAATGGCCGAGCGGTTCTAGGCGCTTCAGTCCGGAACCGAGCTACTGCTACGGTCGCAGGTTCGAATCCTGCCTCGGGCATGGATGTGTGTGCTGTCCTTAGGTTAGTTAGGTTTAAGTAGTTCTAAGTCTAGGGGACTGATGACCTCAAATGTTGAGTCCGATAGTGCTCAGAGCCATTTGAAACATTTCTTTTGCTGCCTCTACAGCTGTCGATAACTGCGGAAGTATTGCCGGCGCAGGATGTTCTGTACGAACTGACGATTGAATCCCATAATGTTCGTTGGAAGTCATGTCGGGTGATCTGGGTGATCAAATGCGTCGCTATAATTGTCCAGAAAGTTCTTCAAACAAATCGCGAACAACTGTGGCCTGGAGACATAGCCCATTGGCAGCCATAAAAATTCCATGGTTGTTAGGAAACATTAAGTCCATGACTGGCTGCAAATAGCCTACAAGTAGCCGAAAATAACAATTTCAATTATCGGTTCATTTCGACCAGAGGACCCAGTCCAGTCCACGTAAACACAGGCGTTACCATTATGGAGCTACCACCAGCTTGCGCAGTGGCTTGTTGACGACTTGGATCCATGGCTTCGTGAGGATGGCGCCACACTCAGATCCTATCACCAGCTGTTACTAACTTACCCATCAGACCGGGCCACGGATTCCAGTTGTCTCAGGTCCAACCGATATAGTCGCGATTCCCGGAGGGGCGCTGCAGGCGATATCGTGCTGTCAGCAAAGGCACTCGCGTCGGTCGTCTGCTTTCATAGCCCAGTAATACCAAATTTCGCCGCGCTGTCCTAACGGATACGTTCGTGATACGTCCCATATTGATTTCTGCGGTTATTTCATGGGGTGCTGCTTGTGTCTTAGCACTGACAACTCTACGTAAACGCCGCTGCTCTCGGTCCTCGGCCACTGTGTTATCCGTGATGATGATGTTTGGTTTGCGGGGCGCTCAACTGCGTGGTTATCAGCGCCCGTACAATTATCCAATGTTTGCTCAGTCCAATTTCGCCACTTTCCTGGCTGATGATGAAATGATGAGGAGAACACAAATACCCAGTCATCTCGAGGCAGGTGAAAATCCCTGACCCCGCCGGGAATCGAACCCGGGACCCCGTGCTCGGGAAGCGAGAACGCTACCGCGAGACCACGAGCGGCGGACATCCGTGATGAGAGATAATGCCTAAAATTAGGTGGTCTCGGCACACTCTTGACACGGTGGAGTATTGAATTCCCTAACAACTTCCGAAACGGAATGCCCCATGTGTCCAGCTCCAAATACCATTCCGCGTTCAAAGTTTGTTTATTCTCTTCGTGCTGCCATAATCGCGTCGGACACCTTTTTCCATGAATCGTCTGAGAATAAATGACAGCTCCGGTAATGCGCTGCCATTTGTACCTTGGGTACGCCATATTACTGCCATCTGTGTATGTGCATATCGCTATCGCATGACTTTTGCCACCCCCTTATATAATGAATCCACAGAAAATTTAACACTTCTGACTGTATACAAACACTTTGTGAAACCATACTGTCGTAATATCTCTGTACCATGTTTTGATTACAAAAACAAACAGTGTAAGTAATGATATGCGTGTTTGTGATATTCTGTTTAGTGGAGAAGACAAAATACCTGTAAGAAAAAAAAACTGATTTCAAACTCTTTTTATTTGGGAACTGCAAAAGTTAGAAACACAATTCCAACGGTCTTGGAAAGGGAATAGCTCCAATTTTTCTGTTTTCAATGTGAGCACCATATGTTTACGACAGATGTCTAAACGGTGACTCATTTCCTGCCACAAGCGAAGCAGCTGGTCTCTCGTCGAATTCACAGCTTCAGCAATGCGATGTCTCAGACTTTAAAGAGTGTCAGGCATAGGGAGGCCAAAGACGCGGTCTAAAAGACCCCAGTGCTAAAAGTCACAAGGTGTGAACTCCGGAGACATGGGAAGCCACCGGCGATGAAGTTCATTTGCTGCTCCCCATCTTCCAAAACAACCTTCTTGAATGGTGACATTCAGGTAACGTCGGACGTGCTTAGTGCAATGAATGTTTGAAATCTGTCCCTTCTTTTTGAATAGCCTAAAAAAAAGGACAATACAATAGAGGCAGAAAATCACTGAGGTAAACATCACTCTTGAAAACGAGAACAAATCCTCGAAACGTGTTTTGCTAAACATGAAAAAACATGTAACTGATACAGTTTTTCCTTATTTACATCATCAATGTCACAGCCATAGGCTTACCTTAAATATCGATTAAGATGAAAAAATTACCTTCCATTCGGGAAGTGCATGCACTCAGCGACTGTTTGTGACTTATAAATTATAGAGTGCAGAAATCAGTCGTCTTTTTTAGATTTTATTATGCAAATTCAGATTTCGGCTAGTAGCTATTTTTTATTCTCAATGCAAGTAAGTCCCTGTCGTTCGGGCGTAAGTCACAGTTCTTTGAATAAAGTGACTGAAATCCAAACGACAGGGAGTTACATACATTGAGAATAAAAAAAACTGTGCATTGAGAATGGCTAGCTACTAGCCGAAATCTGGATTTGCATAATAAAATCTAAAAAGGACGACTGAGTGCTGAAAAAGTTACTTTAAAATAGCTCAAAAATCTGCGAAAATATGACTGGGAAGGATTATTTGAAACGTGATCCTTGTAGAAGTTTCATGTGGCAAACGACGGCTGTTCGTTGATGCAGGGACTGTATTCTTACAATATTGCGGATAGTATAGAGTCACATAGTGAAGTTGGAATCTCCCTCCCTCCTCCCCCCCTCCCCCCTCCCCACACCCGTCTACCCCCCCTCTCCCTCTCCCTCTCTCTCTCTCTCTCTCTCTCTCTCTCTCTCTCTCTCTCTCTCTCCCCCCTCTCCCTCACCCTTTCATACACTCTTAAATCTCCTTCTATCCCTCTTTTTCTCACTCTACCGAATTTGTGTGCTATTTAAATCAACACAGTGAAGATCAATTGAACTAAATTTCTAAAATTAAAGATCAGATGGATCGTCCATTCCTAAATTTAAGTCAAATTTGTTTTGACAACAGCTGTTGGTGCTGACACAGGAAACCAACAACATTTTCATTCATTTCAGAAATTTTTCTTTCTCCGGTGCACATGGCGAATATGGAGGAAATTTTACATTTTAAGAGAAAGAGAACATCGAATGAATGTAGTAGTCAGTCCATTGCTAAAAGGCCCTTATTTCACAGATTTCGGAAGCTTGTAACATTTTCCCAGTGTAATGTACTGAATTAAATCTGTCGTGGAATATACAGTATTCTGTGATGAAAATAAAAAGTTGTTCTCAGACCAACAGTTTGTTTTACAAAAATTTTTAGTGTTTTTTTCGAAAGTAATATTCGGGATCAAATCTCTGAAGCTTTGTTATCTCAGTACCATAGCTACAGAAAGACTGAATGAAGATGACTGAACGCGCAAATTCCAAGTGAGTGCTAATCTAGACACACATCAACAAAACATTTTTTTTTACTAGTGCTGCATTTGTTCACTTACAATAGTGAAAGCATCACTGAACTCACAATGTCGCTTCTTGTTTACAATTTCACACTGAATTTACAAACGTATCAACCGCTATTAACACAATATGTAAATAGTGAAATACGTAGTTTACAGTCGAAAGAATATTGTGTTGTTCTGGAAAGCTAGTAGAAACATTCCCTAGAAAATCATCCAGACGAAATGAAATCACTATGAGTGTCCTTTCCTCATGACGGTTCTATATGTCAGAAATGTATTCTTTTCCAGGATGAGTGAAGGATAAAAGGACCTCTCTTGCGTCTTCGAAAGGGTAAATTATAAACAACATCAGAATCTGATATGCGTCGCTATGATGATGATCTACTTCTTGGTAAAAAAAATAAATGGGAATGCGCAAAATAGATGTGCCTCATGTAACTCTCTTATAATATATCCCACATGAACTTCCGATAAGAAATAATTCGTCCCATGGAGTACGATGCGGTAAAGTAAACTCTACCAACACGATGTAGATTACGCATGTGTAGGGTTGTCATCCGACCATATATTGGGACCGTCGCACTTATGGACGGACTTGTCCCGGCATTCTGGCAAGATTCAATTTTGTCCCGAGTTTGCAAACTACTGTTAAGAGCTTGGTTCATCTATTGAAGTAACGCCATCTCTTAGCGCAACATGTAAATTCAGCCTCAGGTTTGCTTATGTCAACAGGTTTATGTTGACAAAGTCGTCCCACAGATGGCGTTGCGCGTTGTGTATCCTGTATCGACGATGCAAGCACCATCAGTTATAGCAATTATTAAAAATATTCTCGCATCACACTCCGTGCCCGAATGTGTAAAGCAATAGCAAGAAGTTTCATTTTACGACATAGGCAGCGACGCAACAAACTGAAAAGTTGTTTGCTTTATTTGTTCAATACTTTATTGAAACTGACGGAATCCAACAGAAGCAGTTGAAGTTTAATTCTCTGAATAACGGAATATCGGAGATAATGTCTAGACACTTTAAGACAACTGCAAATTCCATTAGATAAATTAATGGCTTTTTGTTGTGACAGTACCAGCAGCAATTTCGAAGGACTTCATCGACTCGGGCAGTGGAATGTGTTTCAGCAAATTAAAGAAGAACAAGGAGAAAATGTAGAATTGAATGCGCTGCCCATATTTTCCACAATACTACACTGGTGTCCAAAATTAAAGCAACAAACCGCGATTTCCCCGATCGGTGTCTGATTGACGATATAATTATACAAACTGTCAACAGACGTCCGTACGCTCGTGTTCTGCTTGGAAGATGGCAGTGCGGTCAACGGACAACCACGCCAGTGATGACGTCAGGGCACCTGTCAAGCGAGGCGCTGTTTGCTTTGTAGTCCCACATCCACAGTCGCTGTGTACACAGTCACAGACTGTGCAATATGGCTCAGAGAAGACGCCTAGCAGACACTCTACGGTTATTTTATTTATTTAGCGTATGGCTCATAACATCACAGTAAAAATTACAGAAACAACACGATTAAAAAAAATCACATATGTATAAACAGAGCAATAAATAACAGTTTGTATATAAGGACACCGCCAATTGTAAAGTTACACTCACAGAAGACCAGTCACAAGCAGACGTCCAGCTTAGATAGTAAATAGTCGATTGCCTCTTGGGTCGCCATTAGGAAATCTTGTGGGTCACCCTCGTATGCCCTTAGTGGGCATTCCTGCACGATGTGTTTGACCGTCTGTCTCTCAGCGCCACAGTCGCAAGCGGCCGAAGGGAGTTTACCCCATCTGTGTAAGGAGTCGGCACATCTCCCACAGTTGGTTCTGATGCGATTAAGAGTTGACCAAACTTTGCGAGGGCAATCAAATCCTTTTGGTTTACTAAAGATGCATGGCATACTGTGGCAGTTTACTACTGTTCTGCTCTCCCATTCCTCTTTCCATCGGTCATTTATTTTGAAGTTGGTTTGGTGCAGAGCCTGTGCGGTCTTTAGTGGAGGATGCCTAGACCGGAGTCGGTTTCCTTGGATGTCGTGAGTATCTTCATGGATTTGTAATTGAGGGTTGGTCATGATTTTTTGAAATTCTCTAACCAGAGCGTGTTCACGGCGCAGGTTAGGAGGGGCTATGTTACTGAGAACGGGCAGCCACACTGTAGGAGTTGGCCTGATTGTGCCTGATATAATACGCATTGTTGCATTAAGTTGGCTATCTACCATGTGTGTGTGTTTGCTGTTGAGCCACACTGGGGCACAGTATTCTGCCACTGGATACACCAAGCCAAGTGCGGATGTTCTTAAGGTAGATGCTGTGGAGCCCCAAGTGGTGCCACAGAGCTTCTGCAATATGTTGTTGCGTGTTTTAAGTTTCGCTGCAGTTTTCGTCAGGTGTTCTTTGAATGTTAGTGTCCTATCTAGGGTAACCCCAAGGTACTTTGGGTGTTTGTTGTGATTTAGTAATTTCCCGTCTAGATAGACTTGTAGTTCTCTGTTGGCCATTTTGTTGTTCAAATGGAAGGCAGATACTTCCGTCTTTGTAGCACTAGGTTGTAGCCTCCATTTTTTAAAGTACTCGCTGAGAATCCCTAGGTCACTCGTAAGGATATCTTCGGCAGTTTCTATATTTCTGTGGGCTGTTGCTAGAGCCCAGTCATCAGCATAACCAAATTTGCGCGATCTGGTTGCAGGCATGTCAGCGATGTAAAGGCTGAAAAGAAGGGGTGCAAGGACAGAGCCTTCACTCTACGGTGAAGAGCCATAAGGAGAATGGAAGAAGGACGGTAGCAAACTGATGTGGCCGTATAGCTATACGTGAATCGTTCTGTTATTTCTCGGATGTGGCAACCGTTTATAGAGACCAAATCTGTACCCCAAAGACCGGAGCAGGGCGGACCACGTGTGAAATCAGAAACAGAGGACTGTTACTTGTCTGTAAGGGCACAAAGGTACCGCCTTAGTACTGCACGGCAACTGGCATCTGACTTCTCAACGTCCACTGGACGTGTTGTTTCGAGGAAAACGGTGTACAAGAGATTTCGGCAGAGCGGCCTTTATTGTCAGAGACCTGCTGTATGCATACTTCTGATGGGTCTTCACAGAAGGGAACGTCTAGAGCAGGGGCGGGCAAACGTTGCACGCGGCTCATGAGCACACAGCGCTGCACGTGTGCTGTTCGCGTGCAATCGTCGAATGGGACTGTGGTGACAGCTGGCAGGGTGCGGCAGTGTAGTACCAGGCTAATCTGTGGACTTTGAAGCGAAGCGACCACTACGTAGTGAACGTTGTATTTCAAGAACCGGAAAATGCAGAGTGAATCAAGGAAACGAAGAGGTGGAGATTTGCTATCTTTTAAAAAGGAATTGCTATCTTTTAAAAAGGAATGGGAGAATCATTTTTTCTTTGTGCAAAAACGTGAAAATTCGAAATGACAGTATTCTCGCTGGTCAGCGGAAGTTTAATATTGAACGCCTTATAATAAATTTCAATATGTTCCCGTACTTAGTGCAATAAAAGAGGAAATTCTCAAGCGATTTGGGGATATATCATACTTATCCCAAGGTTTTGAATAGTTTTCGAGACAATTTGCGGTTTCTGTAGATGATATTCATCCCAGTTTGCAAATGGAATTAACAGATCTACACAGTAGATTCTACAGCGTAATTCTCGTATGAGAGACAAGTTCCTTTTGGCAAGACGTGTAATAGATTTTTATCACAACTTTCCACAGCAAGAGTTTCCTCGTCTCCATCGTGAAGCTGCGAAGATAATATGTTTGGCTCGACATACGTTTGCGAGAGATTTTTTTCTGTTATGAAAATTAATAAGTCTCGGTTAAGAGTAAACATCAGTAATGAAAATGTCCGTAACTGTTTGCGTTTGTCTGTATGTAGAAATTTTGTTCCAGTCATTAAACGTATTGTAAACTCCACCTGTGATAATTAAATACAACGTATCGTAGGTAATAGGTACTCTTTCAAACCATGATTTCTTTCAAGCACTCGTACTAACCTTATTCCTTCATTCAATAAAGCAGGCCAGGAAACAAAACGCATTACAGAGGAAGAAGCGGAGAGACGGTATGGTGGGGAGGAGAAAGAAGCGGGTGGCCAGCTTGCCCCTGTGCGCACGCAGAACACCTGTTTACTGCACACGTGCAAGTGCACCGCACACGTGCAGGATTCCTGCCCGCCCCTGGTCTAGAGTGATCTCATCAACATGTCACTCGGACGGTCGAACAGGAGCCTATATCCTTTACAAAGATGAGTCCCGATTTCGTCTGGAGAGTGATTCTCAACGGACTGGCATCTGGAGGAAACGCAGAAAACGATTTCGGGATCCAAACATTGTGGAAAGAAACCGATATCGAGGAGGATCCCTAACGGTGTGAGTAAGGATTATGTTGGCCACTCGAACACCTCTTCATTGCATTGTATGGATGAATCGGAAAGGTTTAACAGCTGTCAGGTATCGCGACGAGATGTTAGGACTTCATGTGTGGTTGTTGTGAGTTGCTATGGCCCCAGACTCCGTTCTAATGGATGATAATGCTCGACCTCATGGAGCACAGGTGGCTGAGGTGTTCTTGGAAACGGAAGATGTTGCAGGTATGGCGTGACCGGTCCCCAAATTTGAACCCCATACAGCATGTATGCGATGCACCGGGGAGACGAGCTGCATGACGTCAGCATCCACCAAACACTCTCCAAGAATAATGGGCGTTATTGTTGCAACATGACATTGATAACATCATTCACAACATGCTCCGTCTTTGTCAGGCCTATATTACTGCCGTAGATGGTCACACTATGCACTGAGCATATAACCAGTTGTCAGAATGTGTGTGTGCAAATCTATCAAGTTGGAACAACATTTTTGTCTACCGTTATCCATGTTGTAGTTGTTCACGTTCTGTATTCTTTATATAGTTTCTACTTTACTATGACCTGTTTATATTGTTTTGTGGGAAAATAAACGCAGCCTTGCAAAATTTCCGTTTAGTGCTTGAAGTTTCGACACCAGTGTATATCAAGCGCCGCTGGAGTCTTAACTGTCGACATTGGAATAATCGTTATGAAAATACTTAATTATTTTTCAATATACACAATACGAACAGAGAAGCTGAAATAGTTCTGATTATACGTTGATCTCAATCATCAGACTCCTCTGTCTCACCCAAAACAAGATGGTTGTCGTTAATGCCCGCAGCTGAGAGAGCTCTTAAGCTTTGGATTTCATTAAAACAATTTTTTGATGCCAAAGACAGGTCACCCAAAATAATCTCAGATTTTTCTGTAGTCCGATCAGTGAAATTTACTTCATGTTTCTGCAGTCATATTTGGCCCCATTTGGAAAAAAAAACATGAAAAAATATAAAATGGGATTACACCATAACCATGAAAAATACCCCATGCCACAACATCATCTCCTTTGAACTTCACTGTTGGCACTGTACATGACGGCAGGTAACGTTTTCCAGGCGTGCACCAAACCCAAAATCGTCCACCAAATTGCGACAGGGTACAGAGTGATTCATCACTTCAAATCGCTGTTTCCAGTCATCCAAAGTCCAATAGCGACTCTCTTTACACCACCCGAAATTACGCTTAGCAATGACTCCAAGAATATATGGTTTACGGACTGGTTGACAATTGTACCCCACTGTTTTTAACTCGCCACATTCGGTCATTGTGTTAGCTGAAATGCTGATAGCACTTTGCAACTCGCTAGTAATTCCTTCCACTTGTTTCATGCGATTTGTAGTAACCACCATCCACAATGATCAACTGCCGTGCAGCAGTACATGAGGTTTCCCTGTCATTCGCTGGAAATATATTTCTTGCATTAGAATGTGAATAGCGTTGCACTCCACATGGCTAATAGGTCGGAAAACGTACCGCTCTAACATTGTAGCGTGTTTTTTAAGTGCAGAACCATGCAGCCTTAGGAGAGCATGTGTTTATATTCTCTCTTACAAATAGGGCCTACCTTCTTGGTACTGACCTCAGACACTACAACACTACTTTAGGATTGATAGCACAGTTGATTTACACAAAATGCTTAAAAGATCATCCGTCGGGATCTTCATCATGCATAAAAAGACCCGTTTCTTCTTCTTAATCGTCCATTATCACAACACTTTCATATCTACTATAAACCGATAAGGTTGAGAGGCACCCACATACCTTGCTCATACTGTGGCATCAAGCAGTTAGGCCTGCAAGATGAGTGGTCTGCCAAGCGAGCGGATTCATTCTTATTTCTCGCAAAAACATCAATGACTGATCATGAGCTCTAGTACCCACTGTTAAGCTACAAATTATTCTCCTGTTTGAATATTACGCAACGGAAACGGATAACGCACATCTATTAGTAATTTACACAACTCTGATTGTTCACTACGCTCTGGCAATACCACATTTTCTTTCTTACCCAACGGCTTTGACCGACACGTGGCCATCGCACAATATGAATGGCGCACATATTATAGATTCTGGGTATCATGACTACACACTATTCGAAGAACAAGGCCACCAATCTTTTTCTTTTCACTATCCTTTTTATTCCGATAAATTATATTATGATTCAAAGATTAAACACACCATTACATTTTATACAACAATTACACGTGAGAAACTCCACCCAGTGCGCATGGCTTTACATTGGTGATTCTCTATCTTATGGTCTCGTAATTATTTAACACTACAGTGCACTTTCTGGATAGGATGGTGGATCTTTTGATATATCTCACACTTCGACTCTCACACCCATCATCACGAAAATTTCCTCCAGACCGAGCGGTACAAGAAGTAACATGCATAACCCACTGCCTCTGTACCTATCTTGCTACTCTCCCATGCAAACCACACATACTTAAATTACATGAAATACATCACACTGACAACATAGAATACGTCACAAAGAATAGTCACAACGTTAGAATCACATCACTTTCAGCTTTCCCACTTCAAGTAGTATTCATCCTAGTTTCACAAGACACTGCCCCACTTCGTAACTCTTGTTTCCTACTACGAACTCTGGAGGATATATGCACGTCTTCCTGTGCAATGCAAGACAAGTGGCGGTTCTGGATAGACGGCTGACTTACCTTGTAGTACCAACTCATAGTACACACGCCAGTAATTTAGCTTAACCTTAGCACTCGGAAGTATTTCAACTTAGTACTAGCACTCGCAATTATTTAAACTTAGTACTAGCACTCGCAAGTATTTCAACTTATTCCTACACGTGGTTTCACTGACAGTTGGTCACTTCTGAAGATTACTACGATCCCCTTAATATTACCTGCCTGTCATTTAATTCTCCCCCAAAAGTTCCTGAAATAGAGAAATAATTATTCCAAACTACTCTTAAGTATTTCACATGCATACCATTTTCTCCACTCTTTGTCTTTACGGAGCACACCTAAGACAGGTCTTACCAACACAAGATCCAGCGCCAGAGTGCTGAAACATGGCCGTTCTTCAGGTCATGTCGCACCTCTGCCAAGCTGGGGGAACACCATGCTAACATATTGGTCAGCCACATTTCAGGCGCTCAAAGCTCAGGTACATTTCATCTCTTTGGTTCCACCAAAGGTGACCAAAGGACCGTCTCAAAGATGTTCATATATTGCACATTCACTATCTGCGGTTAGCAGACGACCATACATTCATTCACTTCACAGATCTCACCAAATTGGATGTAGGGATTTAATTTGTGGGAGAGCACATGTAATCATTTAAATAAATAAATTGTCATTCTTTCCTACAATGGTATCCGGCTTCAGCGTATTGAGTGAAATTGAGTTATTATTGCAAAAAATATGTTGTTCTGACAAGAATAACGAAGAATGTTGTACTATTTTCAATGTCGGGAGGTACTGTACCCTTTCAAGGGGTGCTAATCTCCTCGACATGCACTCATCTGGAGAAATCTTGTGCACGTGGATGGGTGCTGTGAGTAATATTGCTGCGGAACAGCAGTTACGGACTCATCTCGATCTGCTCCTTCATGAGAGGTGGAAAGTAGCAGTCTACTTCTTGTCAGCTGTAGTTTAATTAAGTAGTTGTGTTGCAGGGAGGGTTTGTCAAAAACGATGCGAGGATGTCTTTCAATCTCTAACTTTATCCTAAGAATGCGAGTATGCTCTGTGATTCCCATTCGCATACGGAATGATCATGAATTGCGCCCTATGATCGAAGTGCTAGAAATATGTAGGACGCTGTCTGGTATACTTTGGTGAATAGAATTAACAATGAATGGACATACTGTACAGTCCTCTACCTACAATCGCAGTCTAGTATATGTCGCTTGCAAAATAGTGGAGGGGCGGTTTTAGCGATTATACAGAAATTGGGAAGCAAGCTGCCACGCCATTGGTCGCCGTTGAAATTACGGACAAACTGGTAAAATTGCTAAAATTGATCGCACTATCAACTGTGATGCTTTTTACAGCACATCAACGGTGTCGTTTCCATCCCATCCATCCACTGGTACGCTGTTTATTACCACGTAACGAATGACTGACATAGCTTGTTTCGAGATGGAGAACCATTCCAGGGATGGCTAGCACCAAGACAGTGATTGCGTACATGACTGCAATATGAGGAATCAATCGAAGTGTAACACAGAGCCATCTGCTATCCTGTCACTGTGAAAGGTACTTTTAAATATAGAGACTGTCAAACACCTTTGGACAGCTGTTTGGAAACGCTCCACATGCCACTCTTTCAGTTTCCATATACTCTCACTGTCATTTACTTAAAATCATCCTGTGTCTGTGTGTTGTGGGAGCAGTAGTAACATGATTTATACTGTGCAATCTCCAGCTTTCACTGAGAGATGGATCGAGAAGTGTTAATGTCAGTTTAGAGCCTGACACAAACCTTGGACTTCTGATGGAGAAAACAAAATGTATGACGGTGAACAAAGCTGTGTCATACACTGCTTGGATGTGTTACAGCAGAAAACAAAACACAGAATGTCAAACAACAACACAGGGCACAGGGACCCTCTCTCATGACAGATAGTCTGTGGGATATGGTCCTCCTTCGACTTAGATCACTGAGTGGATCAATACCTGTATGTTTAATAGGGTCGGCGCATATGCTCGATGCCATCACACAGATGGAAAACAGGGACATGGTAACATCTTATTGAGTTCTCTACTGGATGACGTTAGCAGTGTTTTTACAGTTTGTAGTTTTTCATTCTCTGTTGGATGCTACAAAATAATGATGAACGAGAGAATGTTTGGGTGACAAATGTGAAAGCACCCTGAGAGAGACACAAGTCTGTTTCAGATTGCAGTAGCTGTATGTAGTTTGGAGACATACCACAATGCAGCAGCAAAATCCTCGCCCTTCTCGCAGTTCCCATAACTGCTTGTTCTGTCTGTTCCTACTAGCGATCACCGTCAGTATTCAATGTTTCACTATTTGTATGGTAGACGATGTCATTTAGAAGCAATACCATAACATGGATATCGTTAATGATACTTGTGTCTGCCGGTATAACCAAGACTGCTTGTGTCAGTAACATAGCCGTTGCAGTCATGTTTCTAACATCTGGTGGTTTGTAAGACGATTTGTCTCTGTCCCTAAGACACAATGGTACCACTTGCAAGAAAAAATATTCATGGCGAATTTTGGCGCAATATTGTTTAGTATCGCCAGCATTCAGTTCTTGGAGAAGTAATAGTAGTAGCGAGTGTGCGATAGTTTCGCTGTTATCAGCAGGCTTAAAATGTACGTGTACTGTGGTCAGTGTTCCGACATGTACAAAGAGAATGATTATGTCCTGTCATAGGGAAGGTATGGATTTGATGTGGAAAACTGGAATAGCCGAATGGGGAATGAAAGTTTCTTTTACGTGAGAAATTATGTCCAATCATAAGAAAGGTTGACCACAGATGTTGAGTCCCATAGTGCTCATAAGAAAGGTATAGATATTTATATTTCCAGAGCCACAGACATCAGGACCGGGTATTTCTGATACTTCATTCATTGTCGAATGTCACCAGAATGCGACTGCAATCGTGACATTTAATTGTAAGTACAGTGATAGGATATATGTGGCTGGTTTACTAGGACGATTCTGCCTGGGATGTGGAAGCCTGCGCGTTGCGGCAGTAGCCTGTGGCTGGAATAATTGACATTTCCAGCTTACGGCGGGACCATCCGAAATGGGGAGGCACCTGCAGCACAGGAATGTAGTTGACCTCACCGTGTCGCACTCTAGGCGACTGAATAGCGAACTAGAACTCAGTATGTGTTGGGCAGCCTTTGTGATCACGTGTGTTCTCCGTGAAAATATGAAAAGATTCAGTATGGATGTGTGTTTGTGCTGGACCATTATTCCCTCCCATGTAAATTGTCGAATTCTGCATATTTCCCGTCTTTATTTGGTGGAGAAGACACCGATTGTGGTGTGTGTTGTGTGCATCTAGATGGTGAAAGGCAGGCGGAAGACATGTTTGCTGGTTCTCTAGACATGAGGAACAGCTTAGTTGAGTTTGTAAAGTAGCAGCATGATTTGGAATATGTTACATCATTGACATCAGTATTCATGAGTGGAACTACCAATTTCTACAATCTTTTCAAGTTTCTACATAAAGATCTTCACAGACGAGATATGTTTCTGGTTACTTAGTGGTTTGCAACATGTTCCACCTTGCTGAACCTCCCTAAAGTTTTGGGTTTGTAGAGAAATAATTTCCACTCTTTATCTTCGGAATTATACTGTGCAAGCGATCGGTAGCTAACTGTTATGTGCTTGATATAGAGAACAATCACGTAAATAGTATGATATTCTGGCAAACCACATGAAAACGCATATGTTCTTGTAACTCTACAGTATGGATATGGGTATAGAAAGTGTGACAGGAAGCAAGCAGGTCGGTGCCAGAAACAGCAAAGTGTTTGTGCTGGGAGGGGGTTGGGGAAGGGTGAAGGAAACCAGCCCAGACAGACAGAGTGACCACTTTGCATTGAGTGTTCTCTGATCCCGTGCCGGGCCAGCATGTGTGTGGGGGCAGTTCACTCGTGGCTGTTGGCTGTGGCGAATGACTGACGGACCTTGTGAGGAATATCTAGTGCTGTGACTGTATGTATAGTGCATATGCTTATGTTTTTTCTTTGGGATTTGTCAGACTTCTTGGTATATGTAGGAGTTTCTGGTAGTCGACAGCTATCTGCAGGATGCAGAAGTGATGATTTTGTATGGTGCAGGATACGAATTGTGTTTCCTGCATCGATGTGGTATGTGGTGATATGGCCCAGTTGGAGATCAGTTTCAAGCTGAATATTTCAAGCTTCCCTCAACGATAGCATAGCAGTGTAACTGAAGGAGTGTCTTTGGCATTAGTTTCCATTTCTCATGATTTGTAAACCACTTTTGCAATGAAACTTCCTGGCAGAGTAAAACTGTGTGCCCGACCGACACTCTAACTCGGGCACACAGTTTTAATCTGCAAGGAAGTTTCATATCAGCGCACACTCCACTACAGAGTGAAAATCTCATTCTGGCACTTTTGCAATGGTTCAACTGTCAGTGCAATATGACTGCTACATTTTTCGACCTGCACAAAATAGTTTTGCTGCTGAAAGACTCGTAACTTATCTGCGTGCAGAAAGTGGCGGACAGTGCTGCCTCACCGGCAGCAGCAGCAGCAGCAGCAGCAGTGTGGTAGGTAAATTTAGTAAGAGGCAATCAGAATGCTCCATTGATAAGACATCCTTAGTGCAGATCATAGGAGCCTCTACAGACTGGTTCGAACAAGACAGGGGCAAGATATCTACAGAAAGTTCAGAGAGTACCGTGATATCTTGTTTGTTCTAGTATTTAGAGACATGTTCAAGTAGATCATCCACCTTTGGCGGGCTGCTGTCCCTCATCCGTCATTGTGGCTTTTGAGCATCCCCAGACCAGCTCTAGGACACCGAAAATTCACTGGAAATTCCCATTATTTTTTTTTTTTTGTCTGTAGGACAGTGCTTCGAATTCTGTTTGTGTAATTGTTCAGATTTTCCCATATGTGCTTAGACACCAGTGTGGGCTTCGAGAAGTGAGGAAAAAACCGTCCCTGACTCCAGGAGCAGCAAATATAAAACTAGGCCCACTCACAGTTTCAGAGAAGTGATGAACACCACAGCAGCTTTAGGACTCAGAAATGTTTCTCTCTCTCTCTCTGGCACTGCCTTCACACAAGTAGCTAAAACTCTAAAAGTGGTGAGCGTTCTGTTCAGAGGTACAGAGACATTTATTTCGACTTCCAAATATCGTCGTTTTGGTATGTAAAATCAGATATTGCAATTGATATCTGTTACAGGAACTGTTTCCCACAAAAGCATGTGAAGTGTATCAGGGAGGTTTTACAAGTGTGCAGCGATCTTTTTAGAGTCCATGTTCGAGTGCGGCAGTATACATCGTTTATTTTGTTTAAATAAACAATGTATACTGTACTTATGTCCACCCTGTCTGGCAGCCCAACACAGATTGAGTTCTTTTACAGCCAATTTCACGATGGGGGAGAGAAGGTGAGAGGAGCAGTGTATACAAAATAAAGACTTACATCCATCCTATCCAATAGCCAAGCAGAGACTGAGTTCTTTTCCTACCAATTAACAGATGGGGGAGGGGAGGGGGCGGGGAGGAGGCGGGGGAGTGGAGGGGTGTTAGTTTAGTGTAGGTAGCCCAGCTGACCTATTTTCCCGCCTTGACGTCACTGCAACGCTGCCGCTTGTATGGCCGCCATCTAGAATTCGCCATTTTGAATAAATTTTGCGACAGTGCACAGTTGAGCCACACATACGTTGCCCTACTACTGGTGTAAGTTTATGTCAGTGACTGAATTAAGCGTCGCAATATTATCTTTATGAATACAAACTAAAATCGAATTTATTTTGCTAGAATACACTAATTTTATGATTTCATGTAGTGTGTTAAAGACAAAGCGACATTGTTTTGCTTCTGTCGATAGGTTTAAATTATATTCTTTTCCAGGAAACCTGAATTTATGAACTTTGTTTGTGATTTGAGTGCGTAGTCAGTACATTCTAAATTCGTTTTGTTTACGAACAAAAATGACTTGAAAATGGTTGAATCCTTCTGAATACGTCAGAATGCCTAATAGGCTGATGACTATGCACGCTCAACACTCTGTTGAAGACAGTGGGGTCAAGCTTGCTGCAGCTCTAGAACATCAGGCTTTAGCTCGTTCTTCGGAAACTCCTTCCAAAAGGGAGGCGTGACGTCACTCTATTCGAGAGCGTCATGTCTTTTCTTGCTCCTCAGAACCCTTGAGTCACAGAGGCTTAAAATTACTTCCCTCCAATGCAACGTCATAGAAGTGAAATTCTGATGGGTAGTGGCACAGGCGAGTGAGTTTTCATACCCCAAAGCAGCCTTCTTCTTAACAGTTTACCATTTTGCTTTAAACGTGTACAGTTCCCAGTGAGCTAACAGTACACCGTGACCGCAAACAAAGCAATAGGCCAAATGCTGTGTGTTGCGGGCATGGACTGCACTGTCAGGGCTTTTTGCATCGTCAGCTCTACAAGACTGTCTCCTGAGTTAGTGAAACAAACAAGCTCTTCGTTCATATCCCCAATAGTACTACTTAAAACGTTGCAAACAGCAAAGTAAATCGCACGTTCACGGTGTCTTGAGCACAGCTATAAATAAATAGCTAGGCAACGCTGGGTGTCTCAGCTAGTTTCATGATATTCCTTTCATTGCTTAAGTTTATTTACTGTGATTTTGTGGCACAGTACTGACCATATACACTCCTGGAAATTGAAATAAGAACATCGTGAATTCATTGTCCCAGGAAGGGGAAACTTTATTGACACATTCCTGGGGTCAGATACATCACATGATCACACTGACAGAACCACAGGCACATAGACACAGGCAACAGAGCATGCACAATGTCGGCACTAGTACAGTGTATATCCACCTTTCGCAGCAATGCAGGCTGCTATTCTCCCATGGAGACGATCGTAGAGATGCTGGATGTAGTCCTGTGGAACGGCTTGCCATGCCATTTCCACCTGGCGCCTCAGTTGGACCAGCGTTCGTGCTGGACGTGCAGACCGCGTGAGACGACGCTTCATCCAGTCCCAAACATGCTCAATGGGGGACAGATCCGGAGATCTTGCTGGCCAGGCTAGTTGACTTACACCTTCTAGAGCACGTTGGGTGGCACGGGATACATGCGGACGTGCATTGTCCTGTTGTAACAGCAAGTTCCCTTGCCGGTCTAGGAATGGTAGAACGATGGGTTCGATGACGGTTTGGATGTACCGTGCACTATTCAGTGTCCCCTCGACGATCACCAGTGGTGTACGGCCAGTGTAGGAGATCGCTCCCCACACCATGATGCCGGGTGTTGGCCCTGTGTGCCTCGGTCGTATGCAGTCCTGATTGTGGCGCTCACCTGCACGGCGCCAAACACGCATACGACCATCATTGGCACCAAGGCAGAAGCGACTCTCATCGCTGAAGACGACACGTCTCCATTCGTCCCTCCATTCACGCCTGTCGCGACACCACTGGAGGCGGGCTGCACGATGTTGGGGCGTGAGCGGAAGACGGCCTAACGGTGTGCGGGACCGTAGCCCAGCTTCATGGAGACGGTTGCGAATGGTCCTCGCCGATTCCCCGGGAGCAACAGTGTCCCTAATTTGCTGGGAAGTGGCGGTGCGGTCCCCTACGGCACTGCGTAGGATCCTACGGTCTTGGCGTGCATCCGTGCGTCGCTGCGGTCCGGTCCCAGGTCGACGGGCACGTGCACCTTCCGCCGACCACTGGCGACAACATCGATGTACTGTGGAGACCTCACGCCCCACGTGTTGAGCAATTCGGCGGTACGTCCACCCGGCCTCGCGCATGCCCACTATACGCCCTCGCTCAAAGTCCGTCAACTGCACATACGGTTCACGTCCACGCTGTCGCGGCATGCTACCAGTGTTAAAGACTGCGATGGAGCTCCGTATGCCACGGCAAACTGGCTGACACTGACGGCGGCGGTGCACAAATGCTGCGCAGCTAGCGCCATTCGACGGCCAACACCGCGGTTCCTGGTGTGTCCGCTGTGCCGTGCGTGTGATCATTGCTTGTACAGCCCTCTCGCAGTGTCCGGAGCAAGTATGGTGGGTCTGACACACCGGTGTCAATGTGTTCTTTTTTCCATTTCCAGGAGTGTATGTGGATGAGGTTTAAATATTAATTACTCATTTTTCGTCGAAAAATGAAACAACGTGTTCTTGAACGAGAGGTGCTTCCCTCCTCTCCAATCTTGCCTCTTCTTCAACAGTCCGCGAACAGGAGGGCGCTCGGTGTCGCAACACTGTACAGTACTTTGTGCCGGACATAGGGGGGCTGCAGTGGGGCGGAGCGAGTGGCAAATAATTAGCGCACGTAAAGTTTAAAAACTGTACTTTCAGTTTTTCACGCGGGTATTGATGACTGGGGCTGATATGCTGCTGAGGTGCTTTGTTAGCCTTGAAACACGAGGTCAAGTTGGTAATGTTTCCTTTTACTCTCCAGTTCAGAAAAACAGAATACGTTGAACGATTGGATATAGGACGTTCGTATTAACGGGGCATGCACATTAGCATGTTCTGAAGAAATGATTTGCATTTGAAGCACGTTGGCCATCGGGCTCAAGATCAACATTGATACAGCGGCGCAACACCACCCACCTGTAAAATGTGCCTGTGGCTCTCGTTGTCGCTATAAACCGAAGGTAATGTGTCAGTGTGACTTGAGCAGAAGTGCTGGGTGCATCGCAGACGTATGCGCGAACCGTACCGTCAAATTAGTCAGTCTGAAAGAGCGAGAAAGTGATGCATCCATCTGAGAAATTGCTGTTCGTGTTGGATTATTTATTTAACAGTATGATGATTTTATACAATATACAGTTGATATAAGACAAGTTATTTTATACGATATACATATGATATAAGACAAAATCAAACCTTAAAGTCCGTGTTTTCCAACCAATTAATTAAGCTGGGTGTGAGAGTGAATAAGTCGTCGGGAATTCCAGGGTATGAATGGACAGCGTTGGACTAGATGTTCAATTGTCTGCTCTTCTTGATTACATTCACACATTGGAGAACTAATCCAGCTCCATTTGTACCTGAACAGTTACAACAACCATGTCCAGTCCTTAACCTGTTGAGGTGGCACCAGAGGTTCTTCGGTAGGTCAAAACCTTTTGGCTTCTTTGTGGGATCAAGGTGATGGGCTCTTGTTCCCAATGTTTTTGTTGACCATTCATGCTTCCAGCTTTCATTTAGATCAAAACCATCTGCGATGAGTTGTCCTGCAGTAACACTTGCTGGTCTTCTTGATCGCAATCGTTGCTGAGGCGGATGACAGAATTCCTGGTGTAGTGGCAGAGAGGATGATGCAGAGATTTTCTTGGCCTCCCTCAGTAGAGCTCGTTTCCGCCTTAAGTGAGGTGGAGGGATGTGACTCAGTACAGGTAACCAGTGGCATGGGGTTCATTTGATGGAACTAGTAATGCACGGCATTGTGTCGATCAGTTTTGTGTCTACCTTCTTCACATGTACACTTTCCAACCAGACAGGTGCACAGTACTCGGCAGCAGAGTACACAAGACTGATGTCAGTTAAACGCAGACAATCATCAGAGGTTCCCCAGGTGGTACCACTGAGTTTATGTAGTATGTTCTTCCTTGCAGAAACTTTATGAGAAAGCTTGGTGATGTGCTCTTTGTAGCTCAGGGTTCTATCTAGAGTGATTCCGAGATATTTTGGGAAAGAATTGTACCTCAACGTTTGTCCATTGAGCAGAACTCTTGGTTTGTAGTTGAAAGCACGATTCGCTAGGTCGAAACCACTTTTTGATTTGCTTGGGATCAATCTCCAGGTCTTAAAGAAAGTTGACATCTTCTCCATATCCTCCATAAGAATTCGTTCACCATCTTCGAAACTACTGCTCCGTGCTACCAATGCGATGTTATCAGCATAGACGAATTTAGTTTATGTTGTGGTTGGTAAATCATTAATGTATAAATTGAGTAGTGATGGGGCTGAAACAGATCCCTGTGGTAGTCCATTCTTTAATTTCCGTTTGTGGCTTTTAGAGCTGCCTAGAAACACTTCAAATTGTCTTTCACCTAGTATGCCGGATATTAGATCCACAATTTCTCGACTTGGTGCAACTTGCAGTAGCTTGTAGATCAGTCCCTATCGCCAGACAAACTGGCTGTCAGGTCGATAAAGACAGCTGTCAATTTCAGGTGGCCTTGAAAACCTGCTTCAATATGGGTAGTTAGGGCAAGCAATTGATCGGTGCAGCTGCGTCCTTATGTGAAGCCAGCTTGTTCAGGAGGGGTAGCAACTCGTGTGGGATGAACTGTTTCGATAGTGCAACAGGTGTATCCAGAATGGTTCAGGAAGGTCGTAGAACACGACGAGATGGGTCAGGTCGCACCACTTAGACCAACCCCAAGGAGATGGACACCTCATCCAAATGGCATTGCAGAACAGATCTGCGTTCCTGTCTGCTCTGACGCACATCGTACACTATCAGGGGCGACAGTCCGTCGCCGTTTATTACAGCCTGGGTTACGTGCGCGTCGTCTACTTCTCCGCCTACTTTTGACGAATGTGCAGAAACATGCTAGACAGCAATGGTGCATGGAACGACGTCACTAGGTACAGGAATAACATCAGACAGTTATTTCGGACGAATCCATGTTCCGTTTGTTTGATAATGGTTGCCGCATTTTGGTTCGCAGTAGACAGGGAGAACGGCATTACAGTAACTGAATTCGCACAAACTCAAGGCCTTATGGCGCGGGTTGCTATTGGGTACAGCCACAAATCACAGATGGTGCGTGTCCAGGGCAATGAGACCAGTGTGACGTACGTGAATTGTAATATTTTTGGCTTTACAGCCATCATATTCAGGTACAAGAAGCTCTTCTTAGAGAAGTTGAGAAGTCAGTAGTGGCAAGATGACGTAATGTAGTGTGAAGTACTGATGACAGGTGGCTTGTTCGGTACAGGCATCGTGAGGAAGACCGCCTAAATTGTGTTTCTTCTCCGCGATTGGTTGCTGCATTCGGAGGCTGCGCGCCAAAATGATAATCTTCTGTTATTAATATTACACTAACTAAACAGCGTATTTACTTGCATTTCAAATTAAAGCATCTCTCAATAGCATGCTATCTTTCTTTATTTCACAAGTATCAATAAGCAGCAGAATAATAAACAACTGCTAAACAAATAAACAGACGAAGCACTTCGGTGATCGTCGGATCGGGCCTTATTTGGATGACGGGCAAAGTGGTTTGGCCGTAAGATGAGAGCTGGTTCGGCAGGCTCGGAGGACAGACACGTTGTCTGCCGCGGCATCAGTAAAAAAATGATTCAAATGGCTCTGAACACTATGGGACTTAACAGCTGAGGTCATCAGTCCCCTAGAACTACTTAAACCTAACTAACCTAAGGAAATCACACACATCCATGCCCGAGGCAGGATTCGAACCTGCGACCGTAGCAGTCGCGCGGTTCCGGACTGAAGCGCCTAGAACCGCTCGGCCACCGCGGCCGGCGGCATCAGTAAAGACTTGATTTGCAATTTCTGGTTTGTAAATGTGATAGCTGGTTCAGCAGTGTTGGAGGACAGACATGTTGTCTGCAGCGATCGATGTCAGTTAAGACCTGATTAGCAGTGTCTAGTTTGTAGATAAGAGAGCTGACTCAGCAGTGTCGGAGGACAGGCATGTTTCCCTCCGCGGTCGGTGTCAGATAAGAATTTATTAGCAATCTATGGTTTGTAAATGTGATAGCTGGTTCAGAAGTGTCGGCGGACAGACACATTGTCGGCCGCAGTCGACGTCAGTTAAGACTTTATTAGTAAACTCTGGTTATTTGAACATGTAGTTGAGAACAGTATCATACTATTTACGGAAATACGCAGTTCGTTATTTTGTTGAAGAAGAAAATTATTTGTGACTCTAAAGTGGAATGTAATTGTGCAGTTTCTGGTAATCTGCTAATAAAAAGCGAGTGGCATCCCGTATAAGCAAAAATACTTGAAAATTTAATGATTCACATAATATCAGTTCCTCGCTGAGAGTTTCTTACAGCCTCAAGTTATCGGATTCACGAACTACGCGTTGTTTTCTGCGCAGGGCACAACAAATATAGAGGACTGCAGGTTGGTGAACATTTATCAGAACTTACGCATTCCATTCAGGGTGGTGGAAGCATCTAGGCACCTCGCGTGTACTACAACATCAGTAAAATGAAATTAGTGACACGTCATCTGTGGTAACACAAAAGAGATATGAAGGGGAGAAGTTTTCACGGAATGGGGTTTATCATACGCACGTATATACAGGGTGTAAATTTTAAGTTGACAAACCAAAATAACTCGAAAAATAAGTTTCACACGAAAAAATGTGTAGAATCCAAAGTTGATTATTTTCGAGGCGGACATCTGCTGGTGCTAAAATTAGCCAGCCACCCCAGCCCCCTTTAATATTTCAAATGGAAACCCCCATTTTTTATTGCAAAATCCGATTCTATATAAGAACTAGGAACATTTTGTCTTAAACATTTGATTTGATTCTTGGTCGTTGGCGCTGTAATCAAGAAAATCCTTGTTCTCATTTTTGCGTGGAAAATGGTTGCGAATAAATAAAAAATACTTATTTACTTCGTAAATTTTGATTCGCTAAAACTAAAACACTCCCTCCCTCCCCATAGGGTGGGGTTTGAGTGAGGGAGAGTTTTAGTTTTAGCGAATCAAAATTTAGGAAGTAAATAAGTATTTTTTATTTATCCGTAACCATTTTCCACTCAAAAATGAGAGCATGAATTTTCTTGAATTACAGCGCCAACTACCAAGAATCAAAATAAAAGTTTAAGACAAAATGTACGTAGTTTTTTATATAGAATCTAATTATGAAATAAAAAAGGGGATCCACATTTGAAATTTTAAAGTTTCCTCCCGCCTCACCCCCAGGGGCTGGAGTGGCGAGCTAATTTTAGCACTAGCAGATGTCCCCCTCGAAAATAATCAACTTTGGATTCTACACCTTTTTTCGTGTGAAACTTATTTTTCGAGTTATTTTGGTTTGTCGACTTAAAATTTACACCCTGTATATATCTCGCTCTCTCTATTCTTCTCTTTTTCAAGTTGCCGTACATGGCATCCCCGGTGGGAATAAATGTTTGAAATCGAAATGATCTGGAATTATGTGGCTAGACTTTATTAACGAGAATTGTGGACTCTTACCAACCAGCCAACTATGTAAGGACTGTGAAACAGTTGTACTGTTGGCAGTGAACTGCATGAGAACTGTGATAAGTAGGCTTTGAACTGTGTTTGAACTGATTTTGAACTTTAGTTGAACTACAGTAACTTTCGCCTTTCCGTTACAATGAAAGTGATATCGGTATAAAGCAGGAATGGGATGTACGGAAGAGTAACGAGAAAAAAAAATTAAAATTGTGTGCGCAGTCCATGAGATTACATTATTAATCATCACTTCAAGATTCTTAATGTTACGAGACGGCGCAGCTTACAGAGCAGCGTGAGGCAGCCACAGAAGACAAGCGCGGCGGCAACAGGCAGCGGCCGGCGCAGTTAACACTACACGGCGCGCTGGAAGTGGCAGCTTTAGGACATCACCACAGCGGAGTTACAGCAGCTGGTGCAGCGGCAGTACGCCAAAGAAGAAAAGTAGTGCAAGTGTTGCGCTTGCATATAGTTTTCTAATATTCTCTCCTTCATAGCTCCTCTGTGTTACCATAGTAAACATTTTAGCAAAATCTGTGGGGTAAAAGATGTAAGTCATGGTACAGCATCAGCTGACACGTTACCAACTCAGGATCATCAAGATATAAGGTCTATGCTAATATTAATTTTGCAGCAAGAAAAAGAAAATAAGGAGGAATTAAGTACTAAAATAAATAAGTGGTTAAAAGAAGTCAATGTAGGAATAGCTCAAATTAACGGTAAGTCCAATGATTCGGAAAAAAAGGCTTCAAATCCTGAACCTAAAATTGAGGGATGTTGTAAGAAAATAGATCTTGAAGCAAAAGAATTGGGGTGAAAAATTAGAAATTTGTAAGTCAATAAATCAAAAAGTTGATCATAAAAGACTTATTCGTAACATTTCACTTGTAGAGTCCTCTTGCAAAAACAATACATGTGCGATTCAGGGCAAATAGAGAGAAATAGAGCAAAAATAACTTCCTGAGATGTAAGACAAAATAGAAAATGAAGTTAAACAAAAGCAGAAATTTGGTGTGAACAAGAAAGAAAAAAGAAAGGTGTTGTGCAAGTAAGTGAAGTAGCACATTACGCTAATTAATATAAATACCATCATATCTCTTGTAAAGGAACTATACAATTAGTAGCCTTCATTCAGCAGTTTGAGGGCATCATTACCGCAAACATGATTGAACAACAAAAAATCGAATTTGTGGCCAGTAGGTTAGAAAGAGAAGCAAAATCGTGGGGAACAGGGGTCAGAAATACATGTAAAACACATAAATACACTCCTGGAAATTGAAATAAGAACACCGTGAATTCATTGTCCCAGGAAGGGGAAACTTTATTGACACATTCCTGGGGTCAGATACACCACATGATCACACTGACAGAACCACAGGCACATAGGCACAGGCAACAGAGCATGCACAATGTCGGCACTAGTACAGTGTATATCCACCTTTCGCAGCAATGCAGGCTGCTATTCTCCCATGGAGACGATTGTAGAGATTCTGGATGTAGTCCTGTGGAACGGCTTGCCATGCCATTTCCACCTGGCGCCTCAGTTGGACCAGCGTTCGTGCTGGACGTGCAGACCGCGTGAGACGACGCTTCATCCAGTCCCAAACATGCTCAATGGGGGACAGATCCGGAGATCTTGCTGGCCAGGGTAGTTGACTTACACCTTCTAGAGCACGTTGGGTGGCACGGGATACATGCGGACGTGCATTGTCCTGTTGGAACAGCAAGTTCCCTTGCCGGTCTAGGAATGGTAGAACGATGGGTTCGATGATGGTTTGGATGTACCGTGCACTATTCAGTGTCCCCTCGACGATCACCAGTGGTGTACGGCCAGTGTAGGAGATCGCTCCCCACACCATGATGCCGGGTGTTGGCCCTGTGTGCCTCGGTCGTATGCAGTCCTGATTGTGGCGCTCACCTGCACGGCGCCAAACACGCATACGACCATCATTGGCACCAAGGCAGAAGCGACTCTCATCACTGAAGACGACACGTCTCCATTCGTCCCTCCATTCACGCCTGTCGCGACACCACTGGAGGCGGGCTGCACGATGTTGGGGCGTGAGCGGAAGACGGCCTAACGGTGTGCGGGACCGTAGCCCAGCTTCATGGAGACGGTTGCGAATGGTCCTCGCCGATACCCCAGGAGCAACAGTGTCCCTAATTTGCTGGGAAGTGGCGGTGCGGTCCCCTACGGCACTGCGTAGGATCCTACGGTCTTGGCGTGCATCCGTGCGTCGCTGCGGTCCGTTCCCAGGTCGACGGGCACGTGCACCTTCCGCCGACCACTGGCGACAACATCGATGTACTGTGGAGACCTCACGCCCCACGTGTTGAGCAATTCGGCGGTACGTCCACCCGGCCTCCCGCATGCCCACTATACGCCCTCGCTCAAAGTCCGTCAACTGCACATACGGTTCACGTCCACGCTGTCGCGGCATGCTACCAGTGTTAAAGACTGCGATGGAGCTCCGTATGCCACGGCAAACTGGCTGACACTGACGGCGGCGGTGCACAAATGCTGCGCAGCTAGCGCCATTCGACGGCCAACACCGCGGTTCCTGGTGTGTCCGCTGTGCCGTGCGTGTGATCATTGCTTGTACAGCCCTCTCGCAGTGTCCGGAGCAAGTATGGTGGGTCTGACACACCGGTGTCAATGTGTTCTTTTTTCCATTTCCAGGAGTGTAATTTGTTCAAGCATTCTTGAACCAAGACTGGTCTTGCAGCACACAAAACAAAGCGAGAGGTGAAGTATTTGTCGACAGAAAGCTTGATGGTGAAAAAGTCATTATACCACGAATGGATAGCAGTAAGGTACTAGAAGGTCCCGTGCCGTAGTTCAATGGCGCTGTGATATCAAAAAGCATAGCCTTGACAGCCAGCTTCGGTCAGAGGCCACTAGCAAAAAATTGTCAAATGTATACCGCATTCGTCTATGCGAGACAAAGCTATCAGTTTTGTTCTAAATAGCATCATATGGGGGTAGATTACGTGGATAAAGTTGAGGAGGTTGTGAATGAAGTGCCTCATTCTACCACGGAAATACGCCGCAACAATTATTACATGAAATGTCAATCAGTGACATGAAAAAATATTGTGAATATTAACCTCAGGGGGCAATAACGGTTTTTGTGCAGGTAGGTAACGGACGATTACCAGGTGCCAGAGTTAACTGACAGCATACTACATTTTCCTTTGCTGCTCTTATTTCTTCCCCTTCTTTCATTCTTCTTTAACATCTTCATTCTCAAGGTTAAGACGAATAAATTTTCTTATACTGATTGGGACAACAAAGAAACAAGGTATGACACAAACAAAGTAACCCAGCAGAATAAGCATCTGCATAGCACGGGTGAAAAACAGACATTTACTGGAATTATGTGAAATGCACGAGGAAACGAAGTATAGGATTCCAGATACACCAGCAATAGAACCTAGTATATAGTTGCAACAAGAAACCAGGACCATAATAATGCACACAACTAGAAACATATACAAGGGAGTAGATATATTGCCCATACAGTACACAACATTGGCATGGAAATCTCATGAGAGAGATAAATGTAGTAAATAAGGTTTAAACAGAAGGTCACGTATTTTTAACTATTTCAACAACGATACATAAATCTTTTCGTCTGAAAATATTCTAAGAATAGGAAAGCAAGACGACGGATATTGTATATAACACCGATGAAATAACGCAAAATAAATTAGCTGAAAGCTGAGTAAGAAGAGAACTACGCTAAACCAGGTAAGTGAATCTGATAACGTACGATAGCAGAAATTCTGGTGGCAAAAATAATGGAAACAACTAAATGTTGTCTTGAGATTATGTGCAGAATGTGTCAACATAGACATATCGTTACTCATTAGTACGAATTGAAACGGCGATGTGATTTTCGCTGTAAGGAATGATGATATACTGATAGGCTAGCAACCTGGCTGCCACAGAGGTTTGTGGTAAATGAAGAGTTATGGTTACTTGGTGACAGGAAAGTCTGTCAATTATTTACGAAGAGCAAAAGGAGGCAAATTGGGAGTTACAGATTAGGTGGCAGAAAAGCTGGCGAACTGTGTACATAGAGAGAGAAATGTGAAGCATTGTTATTAGAGCGACACGAAAGTCGGCCTATCACTTATGAAGAGTGAGGGAGGAAAGGCAAAATGCGACGTGTAAGTCGGCCGTTAAGTAGTATTTATGGGCGAAGTGGTTTCCGCCAACATTTTTATGAAGTACAAGGGAGTAGATATATTGCCCATACAGTACACAACATTGGCATGGAAATCTCATAAGAGAGATAAATGTAGTAAATAAGATTAAAACAGAAGGTCATGTATTTTGAAGTATGGAGAGTAATGACACACACTGGTTTTAAATATGATAGGAAGGTAGAATAAAGATCTACCTAAGAATAAGATAATTAGCCCCGACATATTACAAAGTCACATAATGCTCATATATGAAAGTCAGTAAAAAATACGCAATCATCACATGAGTAGAGTTCCACTAGTGCTTTTTCTTGCAACAATGACACTCAAATGCAGAAGGAATGATACCTCATACTGTGGAATGTAGCAACGATTTAATAATGCATTATTTTCGAAGCAATATTCCAAAAGGTTCTCTCGATGTATCTATGAATAGCAGTTGTGAGCCTCTGTACGTAAGATGCAAAGAGCAATGCAGATGACGCCGGCTTTCTACGTGAGTCATTAGCGAAGCGCATCGGTAGCAACAGAGGGTGCAAGCAAACACAGAGCTTGTGATGTTACAAAATAGAAGTGATGTTGTTATTCAATGGAAAGTTGGAAATTGAGATTTAACTAACTGTTTTATCAATCACAATTGGCGTAAGAATCATGGATTGACCATTGTCATAAAATATTGCATTATGAGATGTGAATAGTTTTTACTTGCGGTTTCGCGTGGCTTGAGGCAGTCACAACTAGCGTGCTATTGATTAAGAAGTTGCGTTATCGTCTTTCTAATTACTTCATGATCGTAGATACGATCATACCCGGTTGTGAAGTTATTGTTATCACAAAACAATTTCCTAAGGGACCAGAAAGTTCTTAAGGGCGCAAAAACAACTGTAACATCACACAAAAGGGAAATTCAATATTAAAGCTGATGCAAGAAGACGATAAAACAGTTTTCTTTTTATCAATGTAACACGCACATTGGACTGCTGATCTTGGAGTCTGTAATATTAGCAAAATGCATAATTAAAATGAAAATAATACTGAGGAGATAATAGAAATGAGCACTGCTAAATGATTCAGATTTCCCAGAACAAATATTTATTATAACTAAAACATATATCGTACCTTAAGCTTAATACTACAATGACGGTAGATTTTTATGTCCATATCATGTCCATTGAGCGCTCTTTTATATAGCCATTGTCCTCTTGAGTCGCTCGTGCTTCGTCACGGTAAGTTACCACAGTTCTTCTTCCTACACTTCACTCAAAACTTAGACGGAACACGTTTTTATTTATTTAGTAAAAATAATTAGATCGGACCGCCACAAATCTGCGTCCGTCTTACTCGAGAAAAACAGTAAAAGTCTTTTTAGCGCTCAAGGCTTCATTTGTTCTCCAGCGAACAAAATAGTGAAGGATCGCATACCTATCCGTATTTTCCTGTTTATATTGCCGCCCAAAGACGACAAATTACATTATTTAGAAAATTCCACCGTCGCTATGCGACGCCTTATTATATATTAATCATTCTTTATAAACAAGTATTTGCCTTCTGGCTGAATTTGCTATTTTAATTAAGCCAAAAATACCGAATATCACATTGCCTCCCATGAGGAGAGAGGGAATGCCGAAGGATTACCTCGATCCTCATGTCCTCATGAGATATTCGTGATTTTTGGTGTGACATTTACATAATGTTACTGGCGTACAAAGTACATAAATTGAAATTACATTTATAAACATATATCAGATATTTATCATTTTTCAAAATAAAGTTTTTCATTCTTTGTTCATCAGTCACTTCATTCCATAGTACCAAGATTAACATTTATGTGCATATTTAAGTTTGGTCCATATTTGCTTATAACAATAAGTGAACGTTCATTTCGCACTTCAGGGGATAGAATTCAGAAATTACTTTCTCTTGAGCTTAACAACTAATACATGAGTACAGTGAGTGCTTATTTTCACTAAACTAGAGTGGACAATGTTCGAGCATCTGTTGACTCCTTGTGGTTCAATTACAGTTTAATAACGTAGCACTACACTTCGTGATGCTTTCACTTTCTGTGTTAGCTGTCTACGGCGTTCATCATGCAGTACATCTGTCCTTTCCACTGTGGTGCCAGGAATTCAAGTGGCTTCCCGGGTTTTTATTTACAATATGAAACAGAAGAAGTGGAAAATTATTAGTATAACTTACAACCTATTGGATACATTTGTTAAGGATCGGGACTGGTCTGGAGTTTAGGGTCTTCCTATAGTGCACATTCATTTTCTTTGTCCATCAAGAGACAGGATTATAATTCATTTTAGCAGTGTTCAGGAGTGCAGGTATTAATGGCTTTAAGGCCTGAGTAATCTAACAATCTACTTCTCACTCATCTTAACTTCAACTCAAGAAAATTGCTTAATTTACATATGAAAATGTAGTCACAGAAGTGTACAAATGTCTTTCCTCCAGTATGTACGATTGAAGTCATGGCGGTTAGCAGTTTAAAGTTTGGATTGTTTCGTCACCCACACGTCAGCCACTCACAGCGGCTGCACAGTGTTGCGTGAGCTCCAATACTTAGTATCCGTTCGCGCTCAGGCTGTAACAGAGCTGCTGGTCGTCGATTTCTCCTTTTTTTTGTGAACTTCGTATCACACGAGTGCATCGATACAAACACCTCGCGCGCGTTTTCCATCGGAGGAGCCGGACACTGAAGCTGCCTCCATACTTCTCTGTCAACTGCCTCCCATGAGGCTCACAGGTAAGTGACGACGAATGTTTTAGCTGTCGCTGCACTTAGAACAACACTGAACTTTGCGTTGCACCTGTTGTCGTAGCCTTGACTTCTTTTTACACTTGCAGTACAACACTACCACTAGTATACAGTGAACAGTTATTTTTATTATGCACGTCGCACTTTGGTGTGCATCTTCACACAGCATTCGTGCTTAGTTCCTTCGCCGATAGAGTTCATTTACAAAACAATCAATTTTGCACGTTTCCTCCACTGGTATAGAAAGACTTATATTCTACTATATATACAAAATATCACTTACGAGCTAATATTTACAATTAATGGTCACTCCTTTTGTTAAGTCCAGTGAACAACTGCTTTATGAATGGACTCTTTATATCTCAAGATTTGCTTTCACTAGTGAACCTAAAAATATTCTTTCAAACTTTCTTTTAAATGCTCATCTCCTCATTATGAAAACTACAGGTTTCGCAACACTCGTTGCATTTATTCTTTCGTGCACCCAAGATCATTTTCTACTGCCACGCAGCATATCTACTACTTAACGAGTACACATTTAACGCTGAATCTTTTTTTTTTTCTTTTTGTGCTTTCCTTTGTGCTTGCCAAATTTTTTTTATATTTGAGGGCAGACTGGATAACAATAAGTCTCCCTCTTCGCTTCATGTACTCAGCAATCGTTCTCTGTTAAAAAAAAAAATAGGGTAACGCGTGTCTACTATTTTTCGCATGAATGGAATTACCGGCAGTTCACTGGGTTTACGCAACCGGTCCATAACAAACATTACCAAAGCTAGCGAAGTTCATCACGCTACGTGTCTCATTTCTCATAAGCACTGCTTTGCTTCGAAGCACACGTGCCTTTTACAAGTCGACCCTTGGTCTGGGTTAATGAACCAGGATCAAAAGGAACGGGCACAAGGAAAATGGATTTCATAGGAGGAGTGTCTTAGGAGACATTTTTGCAATAAAATCTGCATGTAAATAAAATTATCATAATAAACATAGGCACAAAATATAAATTTCAACCTCTTTCATTAGAGCATGCTTTGCTACTTCTACGTCTTACTCTGGTTATAGTCAATATTAAGTTTAAATATCACTGCATTGCTTGTTCTTTAGATTAGCCTTCAATTAGGGTATTGAATGGTCGCTAGATTACTCTACAAATCTTCTGAAGATCTTTACTTGGACTTATTTATGATACAGGGGGCTTGCTGTGTAGTTATTTAGTACCTTGATTCTACTGAAATCAATTCGTCAGCTAATATTACTCATATACTCTTTACATTGGGCTCAGATCACAGGGAAATAGTTTACTTTCATAACAATTAGTGGCCTCGTGGAGTACTTACGCTACATTATCGATGCTTCATGGTTTGCCTCTATTTGTACTGTATTTCACCTAACTTAGTTTACTACAGCTTATTGTCTCCTTGCGTGAACACATGTGGGTTACCACTTGTTTTTCCATTTAACAGCACGCTTTAACTGAACACTAAACTATTTCTTCTACTCCTGTCCACTGTCTGGACTGTTTGAACATGTACCTTTTTTTTAAGCAGGTAATTTGGGCTTTTACAACAGAACTTCAAGTACTTACATTACTAAAAATAAATCTATAAATATTCTTGTACCTTGAGAGAAGTGCCTATTTACGCATCCTCCTCCATTTCTCACCTTTACATATTTTATTTAGCTCCGGGCAATCACCTCGCAAGCACTTTTTTTTTTTAATACTAACTTAAAGTTAAATTGAAATTCTTGGTGCAACCTCAATTTCCTGCTTCAGCTTGTTGAAGAAATATCAGTTCATGTTCATCACTATAAACAATTTTTCCATACATAGAATTTAATACTTAAAGATGACATGTAGTAGCCGTTACCATGTAGTCAGTGCGCTGTTCAACACAATACTTATCATTAACAGTTCACACAAGGGAATTTCCAGTAAGCAAGAATTCATTTCCACGACAGTATTTAACCGCTACCATTATAAAATTTCTTTAAGTCTTGGTGGTGAAATAAGCCTTTTACTCTCCCCGTAGCCGGGTCAGTTAATAAATAACTCCCTATGTGCGGTTTCCTTAAAATAAGGTAAGGACCTTGGTACATGTGTTGCCACTTGCGATTTTTTTTACATATTAAGGATGGCTTGAAATGAGTCTTAAGTAATACCTTTTCATCTACATGGTACTTTACAACTTTGTTTACTTTTTTATCATAGACTTTCTTCCTTAATTGAGCATTGGTGGTAATGGAACTTAAAGCTTCTCGAATTTTGACATCTAGATCTATCTCAGGGCTAGGTATCTTGGGAAGAGGGTCAACCCACTCATTCTGTTCCTTCTTTCGAGATATCAGCTCATGTGGAGTAAAACCTGTGGAAGTGTGTGGCAAATTATTAACTATCTCCTCAAAAGGTGTCACAAAATCAACCCAACGTGTTTGCTTGTCTGGAATGTACGTCCGAACAAATCTGTTAAACTCCTTGAAGATCCGCTCAGTCAAATTCGACTGAGGCCTAAAACGTGATATTAAGATCTGCTTGACATTGTGATGGGCCAAAAACTCACGCCATTTGCGGCAAGTAAAGTTGGATGCATTATCTGAAAGTATAGATTCGGGGACTCCGAATCGAGGGAAATAGTCATTTTCAAGACAGCGTATAATAGGCGGAGCACAAGATGTCTTCATAACATACATTCGAACGTATTTTGTGAAGTTGTCGAGAACAGCAACGAGGTATTTGACACCTCCCCTACCCATCGGTAGAGGGCCAGCCAGGTCAATGCTAATGAGCTGATTAGGTCTTTCTGCGATGATCGGATTCAATGGAATTAAAGTAGGAATATTCAGAGCTTTCGCCTTTTGGCAGATGACACAGAATTTTAGCAATTTGCGTATCCGACGATGTAGGTTGGGCACATAACAGTAAGTAGCAATCTTCTTTTTACACTTCTCTGGACCATAGTGGCCCCAAGAAATGTGGGTATACCACAAAAGATGTTCGACAAAACTGCTAGGTATACAAACAAGCCAGTTGTCTGATGACACAGAGGTACGATGAAATAATACCTGATTATGAATCTTGAAGAATTTGGACAACTTATGGTTTGGATTTTCTTGAAGAAGTCTGATTATTTTTCCCCACTTAGGATCTGTGCTCTGTAGTGTCTGGATTTGCTTGCACAGTTCCAAGAAATATTTTCTATGAATGGGATCCTGCATAAGAAGAACTTTGTAATTCGACATCTGTTCTACCAACTCACTTGTCTCAGGCAGACCTTCTGGTGAACGAGAAAGTGCGTCTGCAATAATGTTATCCTTGCCCTTGATATACACAATATCAAAGTCGTATTCTTGCAAAAATAAACACCACCTGGTCAGGCGCGGATGTTGTAATTTACAGGTCAAAAGATACGAAAGTGCTTGATGGTCCGTAAATACTTTTATCTTTCTGCCAAAAATGTAATAATTAAACCTCTTGAAGGCCCAAATAACTGCAAGTGCCTCCAGCTCAGTAACTGAATAGGACTTTTCACATTCTTTTAAGACCCTACTCGCAAAACTAATCACTCTGATCTGCTCTGTTTCGTCTACTAATTCAATCTGAAACAAACAAGATCCAATTCCAACAAACGAAGCGTCTGAGGTGATACAAAATTCTTTGTCCATTTGTGGATGACAGAGAATGTTATTGTTTAAAAGACCATCTTTAATTGCCTGAAAAGCTTTCTGACACTCTGGTGTCCAATTCCAATGCGTACTTTTCTTGAGAAGATTGTGCAAAGCGGGATTGTTCATTACTTGACCAGACAGAAATCGTCGAAAGAAAGACGAAAGACCGAGAAATCCTCTTAGTTGCCTCTTAGTTACCGGTGTAGGGAAATTCTTAATCGCAGACAACTTTTCCGGGTCGGGTTTAATCCCTTCACGTGTAATCACATGACCTAAAAACTTTACCTCACCTTTTCCAAATTTTGACTTTTTCAGATTTGCTGTAACACCATGTTCTTGAAATCTCTGAAACACCCTTCGTAGAATAGCTAAATGATCTTCCCAGTACTTAGTGGCTATCAACACGTCATCTACATAAACAGTTACCTCATCCAGAAGTTCAGGTCCTAACACAAAATCGAGAGCAGAAATAAATATTCCCGAGCTCACATTTAAACCAAAAGGCATGACCTTAAACTGATATGAGCGGCCGGCAAATATAAAAGCAGTATATTTTCTGGATTCCTTGGCTAATTTCACCTGCCAATAGCTACTTCTTAAATCAAGTGTACTCAAAAATCTAACGCCATGAAATTTTTGCAAGTGCTCCTCAAGTGCTTCAGGTCGAGTCCTTATCGGTACAATTATTTTGTTTATTGATCTGGCGTCCAGTACTAGTCTGACACTACCGTCCTGTTTAAGTACGGACAACAAGGGACTTGAGTACGGCGAATTCGATAACTCGATAACATCCCAACACAGCATTTTCCTAATCTCATGCTTTACAGCTTCTCGTCGGGCGTAGGGTACTGAATAGCTTGCTTTGCAGAACGTTGAGTGGGGAAGCACTTCCATTTTATACTCAAACCCTTTTATTACTCCTGGTTTCTTTGAAAAGATTTTCTTGTAACTTACTAATAAATGGAACAACTCATATTTCTGCTCCCCCCTGAGTTCAGTCGATTCCTTGGCTTTAGCATCGATCTCGTCTTTGTCAGGAAGTAAGTCTTCATACTCATTGTCATTTATGTCATCCCATTTAGTCAGGTCATTTGTCTGATCAAAGCACGGTTTGCCTGTCCTCTGTCGTCTCCAAACCTGATGCAATGTCAACACTGCCTTCACCTTACTCCTTAACAAGTTAACAACAACTTGTTGTTGATTTACGATAAAGGTACACACTCCAGATTCAATATCTATCACTGCTTTTGTTTGTCGAAGAAACTCCATCCCCAAGAGACATGGAACTGACAAGTTCTTTACTATTAGAAAGTGGCAAAAAACCAAAACAGATTCTATCTGCAGTTGAAGCTGCGCCTGTAAACTAACTCTCTGTTTCAATGGACCAATCGCTCCCGATATGGAGCAACCCTGAATCGGCAATGATAAAACTTTTGAAACAGAAGACACCTGTCTGAAAAGACATGATGACATCACATTGATGTTTGCTCCTGTATCAACAATGGCTGTGACAGGAATGTTAGCAACAGAAATCTTAATCGAAGCCTGGACCTGTTCATCATAAATGTCATTAATGTCTTGAGCTTCTAGGTCAGGTGCAAGGTCATCTCGTAAATCGGTCTCATGGTCGTACCGTATCGCATTAACATACTCAGAATCAGAGTATTCGTTAGTACCCCCACTGGAACCGGCAGCGACCTCTAGGAGGCTGAAAGGCGCTGCCTCTAATTTTCCGCAGGATGTTTAACCTGTTTGTCATTCATGGCCTTAAGTGTTTGTTCCGTTTCATATTGGTGCTGGTTATGTGGTACAAATGCCGGTGTAAAGGGGTCAAATCCACTGGGTGCATTCACTTGTGAATAGAATACTTGGGACGGCTGATGTCGCCCGATCTTTTGGTTGCCGGCAAAACCATTTCCTTGTGAAGGAAAGTTCGCATTTGGTGCCATTTGAAAATTGTTCCGCGGTCCTCTACCCTTTGAAAAGTTGTTCTGATGTTGTGCTGGGTGGCCTCCGCCTTGCCCATGCCACTTGCTATTTTTCGACCTATAACTTTGATTGTACACTGGCCCATTTGAAAAATTACCACTAGTTTGTGGAGAATTTCCGTACTGCTCAGGCGCAGAATTAAAGGGTGGGTTTCCGTACTGATGTTGTACCTGGTGGTTGTAAATTGGGTGGTATCTCTGCTGATTACTGTAATTGGTTTTCTGCTTCCGTTTAAAGTTATTGCCGTTTGCGTTTTGATAACCGCTGGCAGGTTGGTAACAGCGGTCGCAGTAGCTCGCTCTCTCCTTCGGCGCATTGTTGTCCGCGTGCGATGCATTCTGCTGGCTGCCAGGGAAGAATTTGCCGCTGCCAACCTTGGAGCGCACATCCTCGCTAATTAAATCTAAGGAATCCAGCACAGAAAGGAATACATCCGTGTCTTCTTCGGACACATTTACTAGTTTCTCTCTAATAGACACAGGGAGTTTGCTTTTGAGAATCATAATTACGTCCTTGGAAGAAATCGGAGAATTCCAGAATTTAATTTTTGCTAGATACTTCTCGAAGTATCGCCGGAGACTTCCATGCTTCTCATTGAAAATTTCCGCACCATACACCTCCTTCCTTAATCTTTGCTGTACCCCATTACTCCAAAATTTTGCCAAGAACATTTTCTCAAACTCTTCATAATTCCTACACGTGTCTACCATTTCCGTTCCCCATAATGCTGCATCACCAGAAATAAAGCCAGTGACGAACTGAATACGCTGTCTGTCTGTCCAGCTCCTGGGAAATATGCCGGAAAAATTCTTTAGGAACACGATGGGGTGTATTTCTCGCTTCTGCGGATGAAAAACAGGAAAAGTGCGATGCTTAATCACACTTTCCTCTTGCATTAAACTCACAATTGTGGGCGGATCATTTAGTTTCCCTACTCGGGACTCAACAGGACTGTTGTTTTGCATGTAATCAGGCGGTGAACGATAAGGAGTTGACTGACATTCGTCACCGTCTAAAGAGTTGTTCCCTATAGTTTGCGTATGTGTGTGCGGATTTTCTACCCAGTTTCTCAGCATTCTGACTTCGTCCACTACTTGCTGCTTCCACTCGGGAAGATCCCGTGTAAGTGTCCTCCGAATCTGTCCCAATTCAGAAACCACTGTGTCTCCCGACTTACCAGGAGCAGTTAAGATTTCATAAGTTACATCCTTGACAGTCTCCCTAAGCTCCTCCCTGACCTTCTTTTCGATAAAAATATCTTTACCCTTTATCCATTCACCGTAGTGTTCCGACAATGCCTCTGCGTGTGCTTTCATGGTGCTCTTAACCTGTTCTTCAATATTGATTGAGTCTATCTGCCTCGACAGATCCTCTACTACACCTTCAATGTCAGATACTGCATTTCTAACTGAGTTTATTTCTTTGGTAGCTGCCTGAATTTTTGTGTTTAATGTTCCAGATACTTCAGCTATTTCACTTTTCACCTGTTTCTGCATTTTCTGAATTTGATCACTGATCTTAGTTTGCACCTCACCCAAATGGGTATTTAATTCAGCCGTAATTTCTTTATGCAGATCTGTTTTGATTGTGCCTAGCTCTGTTTTTAATGATTCGCTTACAGCATCTAGTCGGGCGTTAACAGTCTCATTTTGTGTTTTTATAGTCTCATTTTGTGTTTTTATATTCTCGTTTACTGCGTCAAACTGTTGTTTCAGCATTTCCATTAACGCACCGAGGTCATTTGTAGCTGCAGCGGGAAGAGTTTGGACTTTGGGGTCACTTTCCCCTGTTACAGACATGGTTAGTTCAGTTTCCACACGGGAACCTACCGTTCGCGATCTTAAAGGGTATGGAATACTATTAACGTCTTCACTCCCGTCTCCTGTTGTCACCTGTCTCTATTTACTATCTGCCATTTTCGTCAGTAAATCAGGTGCTACGCAAGGCTTTCGTCGTTTGTCAGTGACGTGGTGAGTCCGCTAAGAGCACCGCTCTCGCGTGAGCAACAAATGAAATTCTATCTGGCAAGAAGACAAGATGGAACCTAACCGTTTCAGACAAATGAATGAAGATGCTCTTCACTGCAAATTGCGCACACTATCCACCATGTTGAAAATGCAATACAGGTATACTAACAATGGGGAGAAATAATTTCTATTATCAGACTACGAAGAATTTTACTTTGAAAGATAAAATAAAGCAGATTTTCTATAGCGGGAAGGAGATAGAAAGGATGTGGATCGACTTGGAAAAGCAACGTTGCTACTGAAGCACTACACTGCGTATGCAAAATTCTGACTTACTTTTTGATGGCTTGATTACCGCTATGTTATCTCAGCAAATTCACGTCTCTTTTCTTTTCTTTTCTCTCGGTAATTAAACTGCGTTATTGACCGTTATTCTCACAGAGAGACGATGTGTACATGAAACGACAGAACATTTATTAACACAAGCACATAGAAAATTTTCCAAGAATTTGAACTAATTTTTGGTCAAGTCCCCGTTCGGGCGCCAAGTGTGATGTTACAAAATAGAAGTGATGTTGTTATTCAATGGAAAGTTGGAAATTGAGATTTAACTAACTGTTTTATCAATCACAATTGGCGTAAGAATCATGGATTGACCATTGTCATAAAATATTGCATTATGAGATGTGAATAGTTTTTACTTGCGGTTTCGCGTGGCTTGAGGCAGTCACAACTAGCGTGCTATTGATTAAGAAGTTGCGTTATCGTCTTTCTAATTACTTCATGATCGTAGATACGATCATACCCGGTTGTGAAGTTATTGTTATCACAAAACAATTTCCTAAGGGACCAGAAAGTTCTTAAGGGCGCAAAAACAACTGTAACATCACACAAAAGGGAAATTCAATATTAAAGCTGATGCAAGAAGACGATAAAACAGTTTTCTTTTTATCAATGTAACACGCACATTGGACTGCTGATCTTGGAGTCTGTAATATTAGCAAAATGCATAATTAAAATGAAAATAATACTGAGGAGATAATAGAAATGAGCACTGCTAAATGATTCAGTATTCCCAGAACAAATATTTATTATAACTAAAACATATATCGTACCTTAAGCTTAATACTACAATGACGGTAGATTTTTATGTCCGTATCATGTCCATTGAGCGCTCTTTTATTAGATTAGATTAGATTTACTTTCATTCCAATTGATCCGTAGTGAGGAGGTCCTCTAGGATGTGGAACATGTCAGAAAAACAACAATACATGACAAATATTTACAACTAAAACAAATAAGCTAATGTACCATTCCACAGGTCCCAAGTGGAATGATCGTCATTTTTTAATGAACACTAAGAGTCATTTTACAAATACTATTGCACTGAATTTAAAATAAAAACGTTTTTTATTTATTTATAAGGTAAGAAACATGTAATACAACTACTGTAATACTATTTACAATGAACACATTACTGCACTGAAATGGTGCAGAAGTTAGATTATACTTACACACTTACACACACACAAGCACACACACACACACACACACACACAAATATTCAGTGAACACATTACTGCACTGAAATTGTGCGGAAGTTATGTTGTACTTATATACAAATCAGTTGGTTTTACTAAGAAATTCATCAATGGAGTAGAAGGAGTTGGCCACCAATAAATCCTTTAGGCTTCTCTTAAACTGAATTTCATTGGTTGTTAAGCTTTTTATGGCTGCTGGCAAGTTATTGAAAATTAGTCATTGTCCTCTTGAGTCGCTCGTGCTTCGTCACGGTAAGTTACCACAGTTCTTCTTCCTACACTTCACTCAAAACTTAGACGGAACACGTTTTTATTTATTTAGTAAAAATAATTAGATCGGACCGCCACAAATCTGCGTCCGTCTTACTCGAGAAAAACAGTAAAAGTCTTTTTAGCGCTCAAGGCTTCATTTGTTCTCCAGCGAACAAAATAGTGAAGGATCGCATACCTATCCGTATTTTCCTGTTTATATTGCCGCCCAAAGACGACAAATTACATTATTTAGAAAATTCCACCGTCGCTATGCGACGCCTTATTATATATTAATCATTCTTTATAAACAAGTATTTGCCTTCTGGCTGAATTTGCTATTTTAATTAAGCCAAAAATAGCGAATATCACAAGCTCTTAAAGAGTGCAAAGAGTGCGAAGGGCAATGCCCCAGCTATATGTAGCTACAGCTGTGACCAAAACAAAAACGTTGATGAACCACTGTTGTAGTACGATATAAACAGTGGCATTGTTTATAAACACCAAAAATCAAAACAAAACATTACTTATTATGTACTTATATTGCAATAGTGCATGAAAAGATATTTATTTAAATTTGGTTTAAAATTATTAGAAATCTAATTTAAGGCACCTTCGTTTGTTTCATGGAATTGTACTGCAGTTGTATGCTGAGGTTGGGGATGTGAGAATGGACTGGCAGTTGTTGAACTTAACACCACTTTGGGAAATCTGGAGTTTCACAACGCAAGACCACATCACGGACAACAGCAACATCAGCGTGAGTTGCTGTTGTGGGCTGCTTGCGTATGTTCTGGTAAAAGGTGTGAGTGTAATGTTCTTCCGTCTCCACGTATTTGTCAAATGTATAGGTGTAATGTTTGTACTACTTGTAACCATGTGAAGTGGACGTGTTTATGACGCTTTCAAATATAATTAAGTGTAGAACGGCGTGGTGCCAACATAAGAGTGAGGTAAAGTGGAGAGTGTACAGAATGTTTCACCTTATTGAAAGGACGTCAATGCGCCGATAGTAGTAGTGTTACAGCCGTTGGTCAGTTTAGGGAACGGCAATGTTACAAAAGTGAATAACAATGTAACTTCTTGCCGAGATATATTTTGTTGAATTTAATAGACGCAAATGCGCCGGTAATAGCGTAACAGCAATATAAAACAGTGTGAATGAAACTTTTTAGGAGAAAGTGGAATGCTGTAGAATTTTCTAGTAGAAATGATGGATTGTAAATTAACAAAAATATTGTTGACAACATAAAGGTGCAGAATGATGCTACATTGAAAACCTCAACTATTTAAAGATTGGTGTAATTAGTGTGCAAAGTGTGATAAATGATTTCGGATATAAGGTGGTACACGAATTTATTTAAGGTAACAATCAGTTTTTTCTAATCATCAGATAATTAAGTCTATGATTATATAAGCTGATTAATAATAATAGAATGTAAAAATATAAAATAGATTTTACTTTGAGAGATGATAAACGAAAAATTTATGAAAATTTGAGTAAAAATTAGTTTATTTCCAAAATTGATTATTATGTGCGAGAACATCCCAATTTTTGAAAATCAAGGAAGGAGAGGGATATCTAATGTTTATGACTTTACAGCCATCATATTCAGGTACAAGAAGCTCTTCTTAGAGCAGTTGAGAAGACAGAGTGGCAAGGTGACGTAATGTATTGTGATGTACCGATGACAGGCGGTTTGTTCGCTACGAGTATCGTGAGAAAGACTGCCTAAATCGTGTTTCTTCTCCGCGATTGGCTGCTGCATTCGGAGACTGCGCGCCAAAATGATAATCTTCTGTTATTAATATTACACAAACTAAACAGCGTATTTACTTGCATTTCAAATTAAAGCATCTCTCAATAGCATCGCATCGTTCATTATTTCACAAGTATCAATAAGCATCAGAATAATAAACAACTGCTAAACAAATAAACAGACGAAGCACTTCGGTGACCGTCGGATCGGGCCTTACTTGGATGAAGGGCGAAGTGGTTGGGCTGTAAGTTAAGAGCTGGTTCGGCATCAATAAAGACTTGATTTGCAATGTCTTGTTTGTAAATGTGATAGCTGGTTCGGCAGTATCGAAGGACAGACACGTTATCTGCCGTAGTCAGTGTCAGTTAAGACCTTAGTAGCAAACTCTGATTGTTTGGACACGTAGTTGAGAACAGTGTGATAGCATTTACGGAAATACGCAGTTATTATGTTGAACAATGGAAATTATTTGTTACTCTAGAGTGGAATGTAATTGTGCAATTTCTCGTGTTCTGCTAATAAAAAGCGAGTGGCATCCCGTATAAACAAAAATAATTGATAATTTAACTATTCACATAATATTAGTTCCTCGCTCAGAGTATCTTACAGCCTCAAGAAAAGGTATTCACGACCTACGTGCTCTTTTCTGTCCAGGGGACAACAACTGATTTGCCAGGTTAGCAGAGAACGCTAATGCGCTGCTTCCTGGTCACGAGCAGGCGCGCCGGCCAGGATCGAATCCGCCTGGCGGATTAACGAGGAAGACCGGTGTGCCGGCCAGCCTGGATGTGGTTTTCAGACGGTTTTCCACATCCCACTAGGTGAATATCAGGCTGGTCTCCACGTTTCGCTTCAGTTACACGGCGCGCAGACACCTGAGCACATTCGCACTATTCCATGGATTACACTAGACACAGACAGTTGGGGTACATTAATTCCATCCCAGAGGGTATGGGGTGGTGGCAGGAAGGGCATCTGGCCACCCCTTAAATTAACCTTGCCAAACCCGATTAACTATGCCGACCCTGCGTAACCATGGGAAAAAAGACACCAGCAAAAGACAGAAAGAAAGAAGATTGCAGGTAGGTGAACATTTATTAGAACTTATGCATTCCACTCCCGTATGAACCATGGACCTTGCCGTTGGTGTGGAGGTTTGCGTGCCTCAACGATACTGATAGCCGTACCGTATGTGCAACCACAACGGAGGGGTATCTGTTGAGAGGCCAGACAAACGTGTGGTTCCTGAAGAGGGGCAGCAGCCTTTCCAGTAGTTGCAGGGGCAACAGTCTAGATGATTGACTGATCTGGCCTTGTAACACTAACCAAAATGGCCTTGCTGTTCTGCTAATGCGAACGGCTGAAAGCAAGGGGAAACTACAGCCGTAATTTTTCCTGAGGGCATGCAGCTTTACTGTATGATTAAATGATGATGGCGTCCTCTTGGGTAAAATATTCCGGAGGTAAAATAGTCCCCCATTCGGATCTCCGGGCGGGGACTACTCAGGAGGACGTCGTTATCAGGAGAAAGAAAACTGGCGTTCTACGGATCGGAGCGTGGAATGTCAGATCCCTTAATCGGGCAGGTAGGTTAGAAAATTTAAAAAGGGAAATGGATAGGTTAAAGTTAGATATAGTGGGAATTAGTGAAGTTCGGTGGCAGGAGGAACAAGACTTTTGATCAGGAGAATACAGGGTTATAAATACAAAATCAAATAGGGGTAATGCAGGAGTAGGTTTAATAATGAATAAAAAGAATAGGAGTACGGGTAAGCTACTACAAACAGCATAGTGAACGCATTATTGTGGCCAAGATAGACACGAAGTCCACGCCTGCTACAGTAGTACAAGTTTATATGCCAACTAGCTCTGCAGATGACGAAGAAATTAAAGAAATGTATCATGAGATAAAAGAAATTATTCAGGTAGTGAAGGGAGATGAAAATTTAATAGTCATGGGTAAATGGAATTCGACAGTAGGAAAAGGGAGAGGAGGAAACATAGTAGGTCAATATCGATTGGGGCTAAGAAATGAAAGATGAAGCCGCCTGGTAGAATTTTGCGCAGAGCATAACTTAATCATAGCTAACACTGGGTCAAGAATCATGAAAGAAGGTTGTATACATGGAAAAACCCAGTAGATACTAAAAGGTAGCAGACAGATTATATAATGGTAAGACAGAGATTTAGGAACCAGGCTTTAAATTGTAAGACATTTCCAGGGGAAGATGTGGACTCTGGCCACAATCTATGGGTTATGAAGCGTAGATTAAAAGAAACTCCAAAAAGGTGGGAATTAAAGGAGATGGGACCTGGATAAACTGAAAGAACCAGAGGTTGTACAGAGTTTCAGGGAGAGAATAGGGGAACAATTGACAGAAATAGGGGTAAGAAATACAGTAGAAGAAGAATGGGTTGCTTTGAGGGATGAAATAGTGAAGGCAGCAGAGGATCAAATAGGTGCAAAGACGAGGGCTATTAGAAACCCTTGGGTAACAGAAGAAATATTGAATTTAATTGATGAAAGGAGAAAATATAAAAATGCAGTAAATGAAGCAGGCAAAAAGGAATACAAACGTCTCAAAAATGAGATCGACAGGAAGTACAAAATGGCTAAGCAGGGATGGCTAGAGGACAAATGTAAGAATGTAGAGGCTTATCTCACTAGGGGTAAGATAGATAATGCTTACAGGAAAATCAGAGAGACCTTTGGAGAAAGGAGAACCACTTGCATGAATATCAAGAGCTTTGATAGAAACCCAGTTCTAAGCAAAGACGGGAAATCAGAAAGTTGGAAGGAGTATATAGAGGGTCTATACAAGGGCGATGTACTGGAGGGCAATATTATGGAAAAAGAAGAGGATGTAGATGAAGATGAAATGAGAGATATGATACTGAGTGAAGAGTTAGCACTGAAAGACCTGAGTCGAAACAAGGCCCCTGGAGTGGACAACATTCCATTAGAACTAATGACAGCCTTGGGAGAGCCAGTCCTGACAAAACTCTACCATCTGGTGAGCAAGATGTATGAGACAGGCGAAATATCCTCAGACTTCAAGAAGAATATAATAATTCCAATCCCAAAAAAATCAGGTGTTGACAGATGTGAAAATTACCGAACTATCAGTTTAATAAGTCACAGCTGCAAAATACTAACGCGAATTGTTTACAGACGAATGGAAAAACTGGTAGAAGTCGACCTCGGAGATCAGTTTGGATTCCGTAGAAATGTTGGAACATGTGAGGATATTGACCTTACGACTTATCTTAGAAGAAAGATTAAGGAAAGGCAAAGCTAAGTTTCTAGCATTTGTAGACTTAGAGAAAGCTTTTGACAATGTTGATTGGAATACTCTCTTTCAAATTCTGAAGGTGGCAGGGGTAAAATACAGGGAGCGAAAGGCTATTTACAATTTGTACAGAAACCAGATGGCAGTTATAAAAGTCGAGGGACATGAAAGGGAAGCAGTGCTTGGGAAAGGAGTGAGACAGGTTTATAGCCTATCCCCGATGTTATTCAATCTGTATATTGAGCAAGCAGTAAAGGAAACAAAAGAATAGTTTGGAGTAGGTATTAAAATGCATGGAGAAGAAATAAAAACTTTGAGGTTCGCCCATGACATTGTAATTCTGTCAGAGACAGCAAAGGACTTGGAAGAGCAGCTGAATGGAACGGACAGTGTCTTGAAAGGAGGGTATAAGATGAACATCAACAAAAGCAAAACGAGGATAATGGAATGTAATCGAATTAAGTTGGGTGATGCTGCGGGAATTAGATTAGGAAATGAGACACTAAAAGTAGTAGATAAGTTTTGCTATTTGGGGAGCAAAATAACTGATGATGGTCGAAGTAGAGAGGATATAAAATGTAGACTGGCAATGGCAAGGTAAGCGTTTCTGAAGAAGAAGAAATTGTTAACATCGAGTATAGATTTAAATGTCAGGAAACCGTTTCTGAAAGTATTTGTATGGAGTGTAGCCATGTATGGACGTGAAACGTGGACGATAAATAGTTTAGACAAGAAGAGAATAGAAGCTTTCGAAATGTGGTGCTACAGAAGGCTCTTCCCATGATCCCACCGAAGGTCACCGGCGTAGTGCAAGATGGCCGAGATGACACTGGAACTATGAGAAATATACACGCCAATAACGGGGGCCTTTTTTAATTCTAGTGATTTTTGTGTGCTGAAACAGAACATAACAAAGAAGTTGAAACTTCCTGGCAGATTAAAACTGTGTGCCCGACCGAGACTCGAACTCGGGACCTTTGCCTTTCGCGGGCAAGTGCTCTACCAACTGAGCTACCGAAGCACGACTCACGCCCGGTACTCACAGCTTTACTTCTGCCAGTACCTCGTCTCCTACCTTCCAAACTTTACAGAAGCTCTCCTGCGAACCTTGCAGAACTAGCACTCCTGAAAGAAAGGATATTGCGGAGACATGGCTTAGCCACAGCCTGGGGGATGTTTCCAGAATGAGATTTTCACTCTGCAGCGGAGTGTGCGCTGATATGAAACTTCCTGGCAGATTAAAACTGTGTGCCCGACCGAGACTCGAACTCGGGACCTTTGCCGTTCGCGGGCAAGTGCTCTACCAACTGAGCTACCGAAGCACGACTCACGCCCGGTACTCACAGCTTTACTTCTGCCAGTACCTCGTCTCCTACCTTCCAAACTTTACAGAAGCTCTCCTGCGAACCTTGCAGAACTAGCACTCCTGAAAGAAAGGATATTGCGGAGACATGGCTTAGCCACAGCCTGGGGGATGTTTCCAGAATGAGATTTTCACTCTGCAGCGGAGTGTGCGCTGATATGAAACATCCTGGCAGATTAAAACTGTGTGCCCGACCGAGACTCGAACTCGGGACCTTTGCCTTTCGCGGGCAAGTGCTCTACCAACTGAGCTACCGAAGCACGACTCACGCCCGGCGAGGTACTGGCAGAAGTAAAGCTGTGAGTACCGGGCGTGAGTCGTGCTTCGGTAGCTCAGTTGGTAGAGCACTTGCCCGCGAAAGGCAAAGGTCCCGAGTTCGAGTCTCGGTCGGGCACACAGTTTTAATCTGCCAGGAAGTTTCATATCAGCGCACACTCCGCTGCAGAGTGAAAATCTCATTTTGGGAACAAAGAAGTTGTATAATCCACCATTTATTTCCGATTAACATTTAATATTTAAAAAAATGTATTTTTAGCGATTTTAATGGCATGTACATTGCCCGACAAAAAAGTGAAGCACCCAGCAGACATCGTTGGATGTCTTTGTAGCTTCGTACATGTACATACTATGATCGCCCAGTACTCTTTGAGCCGCGCGTGTTTAGCCGGCGGGCTAAGGCGCTGCAGTCATGTACTGTGCGGCTGGTCCCGGCGGACGTTCGAATCCTCCCTCGGGCATGGGTGAGTGTGTTAGTCCTTAGGATAATTTAGGTTAAGTAGTGTGTAAGCTTAGGGACTCATAACCTTAGCAGTTAAATCCCATACGATTTCACACACATTTTTTGAGTTCTCTTTGAGAAATAGAATGGCTTCAAGAATGTGTTAGTGTTGTTCTTCTGTAGGGCTGTTAGCAAGCCTGGTAGGGTATATACAGGGCTTGAACATCATAAGCAGTTGAGTGATCGCTTTCAAAGACGGGGAGATGTCACGTTCTCGTATGAGACAGCATTGTTAGCTCCTGGTAGAGTTCGAAAGGGGCCTCACTGTTTGGTCGGCTGGTCGAATCTTACAGTATCCTGATCTGTGGGGCGTTCAGCTGTGATAGTGGCCCAATGTAAGACTGCATGGCAAGGTGAGGTCGTGCATACTCATCAAAGTTCCAGTCGACCACGTCTGACCACCAGAAGGGAGGATCGTATTTTTGTGCACCGAGCATATCGTAACCCTTTCATATGTATGCCTGCCATGCGAGAACAAGTAATGGATTCCCTTCCACGTTTTAAGTCATCCCGCACCATCAGTCTGAGACTAATAAGAGCCAAAGTAAGGAATTACCTTCCTATATGGCCTGTCGTTAACACCGCAACACAAATGATGCGTTTGGCGTGGTGCTATGGCCGGGAAGGATGGACTGCTAATGAATGGCGTCGCATTGTGTTTAGCGCTAAATCTCGGTTCTGCACTACTCCGAATGCCTATCGTCGGCAAGTATGGCAGCGACCTGATGAGAGGTCCTACTCTTTCAATGTTTTGGGGAGACACCATTGTGTTACACCTGGAAACAGATATGGGAAGCCGTCGGGTATGACTTCAGGTATGGCTGGTAGTGAGTAAGGGAGCCGTGACGACACAGTAGTACTTCACTAACATCCTGCATCCTCAGTTGTACCTCACATACGACCGTATCATCATGCCATTTTTCTACAGGACAATTCTCTTTCACACATGGGACGTATTTCTGTAAACTGCGTGGGTGATGTTTAGGTACCCCAGTGCCCAGAAAGATACTCATATTTGCTCCTTATATATCGTGAGTGCGACCAGCTCAGAACATCTCCACTGCCAGTACTCAAGATATCAAGCATCAGTTACAACAACAGTGGACCAGCTTGCCTCAGTAGAGAACATAACGGATTTATGACACCCTTCCCAAATTAATTAGCACATGCATCGGGACCACAGATGATGCAACGTCACACTGATAAGTGGACTCATGCTATTATTTCAGTATGACCTAATTTGTGATCACCCTCTCAACCCGTGTAGTTTCGTTTCGTTTCCTTCTCCTCTTCTGTGGATTCTCTTTTCTTGCCAGCCAATGTATTTCGTATGTTATTTCAGTTAACATTAATATTAGTAATAGAAGGAATGAAAATTATCCAAAATAAATCGGTCTGCTAGAAAGCTTTGAAGTCTGTCGAGATGAAAGTTTTGCCCAAGAACGTCGTGGACCCGAACTGAATTCTATGAGTATTACTTCCTCTACACACTGAGCTCCACCTAATGTGTGAGTTTGTGAAAGCTTTACCCAAAGATAGAGAATGTTTCAAGTATTTCTGCGAGACGTTTCCTCATCTATGAGAAACTAAATTGAAAGAAGTTGTCGTTCTTGGGAATGACTTTCGAAAAATAATGTTCGATTCCAACTTTGAAATAGTAACGAATGTGAAGACAGTGGAAGGCTTCGATAATATCATGCAAGGAGGTAGGCAGGCAGTTATCTGAGCCTCTTGGTTCACTTTTTGAACAGTGGCCTAGATTTTTTTGCCTGTAAATTATGGTCATGCCAAAGAGGAGCAAGGCAACTGCTTTCATGATGACATCAAAGTTGTGGAAGGACTGCATTAGTGCAGCTGAAAAACCATTGTGATAAGAGACAATTTTGGTCTCTTTCCACAGACGTCGGAGAAAAATCTGTACTGCTTTTCACTGCATTTACATTTGTTTTGCTAATTTTCAAGTTCATAATGCAGTCATACTGTGACAAATGCGTACATGATTAAAGAAAACAGAGTTCAGATACGGACTCAGGTACCAAAGCTGTTACATAACAAAATTAATATTTTTTCCATTGGACCGCGACATTAAGGGACAACTTCTCGTCGACGAAGACACCATTAGAGACGGAGCAGAAGGTCGGACTGGACAAGGATGACCCGAGAAATCCATGGTAGCCCCATCGAAAAAACTAATCCAGGCTTTAACAAATCACTGGAAAATCTAAAACAGCTTCATCAGACATCACACTCATCCGAATGCGAGTACAGCATGTTATTCACTGTGCAAAATCACTCGGTCCGTGGAAAAAAGATTCCGCGAAAAACTCATCATCGCCCATTATGTACGTCTAGGTGGTTACCGAATTTTTTTGAAAAGTGTTGCAGCATACTGTAACGTTTAAACCACACGGTCATACAGAAATCTCCCAGTAAGTGTTGGGTAACATGACCAGCAAACTTTTTGTAGATGTTACCGACAAATAGACTACACTGGTGTGCGAAAGGTCAGGACGAAAGTACACTGAAGTGCCAAAGAAACTGGTACACCTGCCTAATGTCCTGTAGGGCCCCCGCAAGCATGCGAAAGTACCGCAACGCGACGTGGCACGGAGTCGACAAAAGTCTTAAGTAGAGCTGGGATGGGGGGGGGGGGGGGAATTGACACCATGAATGCTGCAGGGTTGCCCATAAATCCGTAAGAGTATGAGGGGATGGAGATCTCTTCTGAACAGCACGTTGCAAGGTATCCCAGATATGCTCAATAATGTTCATGTCCGGGGAATTTGGTGGTCAGCGGAAGTGTTTAAACTGAGAAAAGAGTTCCTGGAGCCACTCTGTAGTAATTCTGGACGTGTGGGATGTCGCATTGTCCTGCTGGAATTGCCCGAGTTCGACAGAATACACAATGGTCATGAATGGATGCAGGTGATCAGACAGGATGCTTACGTACGTGTCACCTGTCAGAGGCGTATCTAGACGTATCAGGGATCCCATATCACTCCAACTGCACACGCCCCACACCATTACAGAGCCTCCACCAGCTTGCTAACATGCAACGTCCATGGATTCATGAAGTTGTCTCAATGCTCGTACAAGTCCATTCGCTCGATAAAATTTGAAACGAGACTCGTCCGACCAGGCAACATGTTTCCCGTCATCAACAGTTCAATATCTATGTTGAAGGGCCCAGACGAGGCATAAAGCTTTGTTCGTGCAGTCATGAAGGGTACACGAGTGGGCCTTCGACTCCGAAAGCCCATATCGATGACGTTTCGTTGAATGGTTCGGCATGCTGACGCTTGTTAATGGCCCTTAATTGAAATCTGCAGTTTTTGGAAAGGTTGGACTTCTGTCACGTTGAACGATTCTCTGCAGTCGTCGTTGGTCCCGCTCTTGCAAAATTTTGTTTCCGACCGCAGCGCTTTCGGGGATGCTGTGCTCTATCACTCATTCGTCGATTGTAACACCACGCTGAAACTCACTTAAATCTTGATAATCTGCCATTGTAGCAGCAGTAACCGATCTAACAACTGCGCCAGACACTTGTTGTCATATAGGCATTGCTGAACGCAGCGCCGTATTCTGCATGTTTGCATATCTCTGTATTTGAATACGCATGTCCATACCAGTTTCTTTGGCGCTTCCGTGTAAGATCATGATGTGCCATTGTCAAGTAACGTAGCTTGATAAAACTTGGACCATACATACAAGGAATTGCTGCAGTATAGTACAGACCATAACTGAAATAAATACTCAATGAGACGAATAGAAATGTCAGGATAGTTTAAGGGCGGAACAATACGCTCCGCCAACGCAAAACGTACGTGCTCGATGGGATTTAAGTCGGGGCACGGTCGTGAGAGTCCATTCACCGAATATTATTTCGTTCCAAGAGCTCTTCCACCTGCGTAGTTCGATGCGGTCGCGCAATGTCATCCATAAAAATGAAGGTAAGGCCGAATACTTCCCCGAAAAGACGCACATTGCGAAGGTGAACAAATATCACAATACTACTGAGCAGTGAGTGTACCGTCGTGATCACACATCCTATTAAGAACCAGGTTCAGCCTTCTGGAATTTTTATAGGGCCATAATAAATTGCGGTCCTTTCAGTGCAGTTATAGTCTTTGAATGAAAGTGTTATATCTGTTCGTACCTTTTCGTATTTCTTTCTGTTATCATATGCACTACACTGCAGCGGTTCTTTTCATGTATAGTCCTAGTATCGTCGAGCTATGCCACATGGCAAGAACACATCACGCGAAAGTAACTTTCGTTCTCAGGTCTTGTGCACCAGTGTACTTCTCCGTAACGACCGCCTGAAAATCACACTTCATAAGTATGCTGTTTAGGTTTTTATGTTGGTAACGCCACGTAGCGCTCTGCATGAAAATCACTGACTGTGCTGTGTGCAGTCTGTGGCTGGTTTGCATTGTTGGAATATTTACTATTGTAGTGTTGGGCAGTTGGATGTGAACAGCATGTAGCGTTGCGCAGTTGGAGGTGAGCCGCCAGCAGTGGTGGGTGTGGGGAGTGAGATGGCGGAGTTTTGACAGCGGATGATATGGACGTGTGTCCATCAGAGAGAGTAAATTTGTAAGACTGGATGTCATGAACTGATATATATATATTATGACTTTTGAACACTTTTAAGGTAAATAAATTGTTTGTTCTCTATCAAAATCTTACATTTGCTAACTATGCCTATCAGTAGTTAGCGCCTTCAGTAGTTAGAAACTTTTATTTAGCTGGCAGCATTGGCGCTCGCTGTATTGCAGTAGTTCGAGTAACGAAGATTTTTGTGGGGTAAGTGATTCATGAAAGGTATAGGTTATTGTTAGTCAGGGCCATTCTTTTGTAGGGATTATTGAAAGTCAGATTGCGTTGCGCTAAAAATATTGTGTGTCAAAACTTAGTGATGATCAGAATAAGTAAAGAGAGAAATGTGTGAGTACGTTCAGTTTTGCTCAGCTGTTTGAAAATCCAATAACGTAAGGGGTTTACCAGCACAGTATTTCATTAATTTTTCTAAGGGGACGTTTCAATTTATATGTACGAAGACATTAATCAAGGCATGAAAATGTAGAATATTACACCAAGAAAGTTGTTGTTTGAGGGTCAACAAAAGGGTCCAAGATCATATTGTAAGTCCGCCGGTTACAGAATTAGCCACTGCCATCTCAATGCCATAACGCTTAAACGAAGAAAAAGCGAAAGAATGGAAATGATAGGGCGGTCAGAACAGCGTAAGGAAAAGAAACACGGGAATATAGCCGTGTAATTGCCTTTATAAAAAGGGAAAACGGCACGAGTAATACAGAAACGAAACAACCAACAACGAAGCTGCTGTGACTTCCCTGTTTTTCTTAATGTTCTGTTTCGCTGAACTGTTTATTTTAATGATACTATAACTGAGTAGGTGCGACCGACGTAAGAAATAAAATAAATGCTCATTACAACGCACCAGAATTGCTACAATGAAGGAGTCTCTTAAGTGGTAAATTCACCAAAATACGATACCTGAAAAGATCTGGAGAACGAGAGAGAACAAAGGCATAATTTGTTTCGTGAAGTATGATTACGACTTCTGTGGGTGCAGTTCTCGGAAAACTATTGTGGAAATTTCCCCGTCCTTAATTTACTTCAAAGCTTGACAGCTTGTCATGGGTGCGAAATATTAAGATGTTTGTTGCCTTACTCGGTGTACTACTTGTCATGTTTTCGAAGGACGGGTACCAAAGTTGGGAGTTTAATATCTATATAATGAAGAAAAACGTTGTGAATTGCAACTATTTTTTAGCATAAAGCAATGTTAGGACAGTTCACGTTTTCAGATGAATGTAAAAGGAAAGTTGCTTGGCGCAGGATAAATGTACAAAAAACCAAAAATACAGAAAGCTGGGAAAGAGAAAGAGTGAGAGAGCGCGATAAAGGGGGGAATGGAATGAGGAATTACGGGGGGCGAGGGTTTGACATTTATAATCTTACGCTACGCTTCACTTCCACTTTCATGAATTCCGACTCGACTGTTCCTCTTTCTTTCCAAACCGTACTGGATCTCGTCAATACTCCATGACAAAACCTCTGTATAATGAAGATGCGCAGGTTCATAGTTTTTTCTATATAACAGTTACTGACGATCGTTAGGACATTGCTGCTCTGGTTATTACAGCAGTTAGGAGGAGGACTTGCGCCTAGACTTCGTGTAGTGATTTCCTTTCTAGCTATAAAATGCCTTTACAAATTAAATATAAAGATGAACGAAAGTGGTTAGTCAAGTTCTCAGAGCAACTAACTGTTCCTTACCATTGTTCAAGTTTAAGGGGAAACAATCTCCTAAAAGTACCACTTGTGTCGATGACGTTTGTTATGATTACGCAGTAGAACACGGAATGTTGTCACCAAGGGGAGAAAGCGTCAGTATAGGTAAACAATGTGGAGGGCAGTCCCATATTTGCGCGATCGGTTAACTGGCTACTTCCAGTCTTAACGTTTACATTGACAGTGTGTGGAAGTTTTAATTATGCAAAACGCTCGGAATACTGTAATGCCACACACCTTGGATCAGAACGAGTACAACATCTTGCTTTACAAGAAGGTTTCGCTGCCTAGCCATCTCCTTACCGACGATCGCATCCTTTCGGCTGTATATTCCAAAACGGTAATTGTCCCGTACACCGGTCTAAAACTCTGATTTCTGGGCTCAGAGAACATTCAAAGACAATAATACATCAGTATTAGGTTGCTAAGTTCCTGAGTTTGAAAATTTCTGGTCAGCCCCAAACAACGCACTACATGATACGGATAATATCAATGACAGCAGGCTGATGTGGAGGAGTTGTGAAAAGACAGGTCGGACAGTCAAATCTACTGTTTCCAGAACATTTTTCAGTCCATGTCATACCCAATTTTAGCTGTCGGAGTGAAGGTAAGTATTTTTTTCTGTAAACTTGTCGGCCACCAACTACAAGTTTTGCGGTGTTCCGGATGTACATATGGAAATCACTGGATCCAAAGCGTTTCTGGGTTGCTGAAATCAATACACAGTGCTCTGAATCACAATAACGAACACATTTGAAAAATACGAGGGTCAGTCAAAAAGTAATGCCTCCTATTTTTTTTTCTACGTTTAATTGTCAGGAAATTTAAATGCAATTACATAGGTTGAAAACCACAACATTGAGGATCATTTTGTCATTTTTCAATGTAATCTCCGCCCATCTCTACAGTTTTGGTCCATCTTTGAACAAGGGCATGTATCCCAGCACGGTAAAAATCACAGCTCTGCTTCCTAAGCCATTGACGCACGGATGTTTTGACGGCCTCCTCACCTTCAAAATGAATCCCACGATGAGCTTCTTTTAGTGGCCCGAACAGATGGAAGTCTGATGGTGCCAGGTCAGGGCTGTATGGGGGATGAGGCAAAACTTCCCATCCAATTTTGACAATCTCGTCAGAGGTGTGACGACTGGTGTGTGGTCTTGCATTGTCATGCAAAAGAAGAACATCTGCCATTGATTTTGTTGGGCGAACTCGCTGAAGACGTGCTTTAAGTTTGTTGAGGGTTGTGACGTATTGAACAGAATTTATTGTGCATCCCTGCTCCAAAAAATCAACCAGAATCTCACCCTCTGTATCCCAGAAAACTGTTGCCATAACTTTCCCTTCCGATCGCACAGTTTTGAATTCTTTCTTCCTCGGCGAGCTTGTGTGACGCCACTCCATTGACTGCCTCTTTGATTCGGGTTCAAAAAAATGCACCCATGTTTCGTCCCCGGTCACAATTTTTTTCAGAAACTCATCTCCCTCCAAACGGAAGCGCTGCAAGTGTTGGGAGGCTATTGTTTTCCTTGCCTCTTTATTCTGATCGGTTAACATTCTTGGAACCCACCGTGCACAAACTTTTGAGTACCCCAATTGTTTAATAATCGTGATCACACTGCCTTTACTAAGAGAAATAATGCGACACACTTCATCTGCAGTCACCCGACGGTCACCACGAATGATGTCATCAACTTACTGAATTTTGTGTGGAGTCACTGCACTCACCGGCCTGCCGCTCCGCTTTTCGTCAGTCAACGGTGTTTGCCCTTCAGCTTCCTTACAACGACGAACCCATCGTCTAACAGTGCTGACATCCACTGTCACAACACCATACACCTTCTTCAGTCTTTCATGAATGCGTATGGGCGTTTCACCTTCTGCATTCAAAAATTCAATCACACAACGCTGTCTCAAACGAACATCGATGTCGGCCATCTTACAAACTTCTGCTGTGCTGCCACCTGTTGACACAGAAAGTTACTACTGCAGTGGATTGCAGAAGAAGGTTTGAGGAATGGCGCCAAATTCAAATTTTTCACTTAACTTAATTTCTTTAAGTAGAAAAAAAATGGGAGGCACTACTTTTTGACCGACCCTCGTACAAAGGAGGATATAAGATAAACATCAACAAAAGCAAAACGAGGATAATGGAATGCAGTCGAAATAAGTCGGGTGATGCTGAGGGAGTTAGATTAGGAAATAGGACACTTAAAGTAGTAAAGGATTTTTGCTACTTGGGGAGCAAAATAACTTACGATGGTCGAAGTAGAGAGGACACAAAATGTAGACTGGCAATGGCAAGGAAAGCGTTTCTGAAGAAGAGAAATTTGTTAACATCGAGTATAGATTTAAGTGTCAGGAAGTCGTTTCTGAAAGTATTTGTGTGGAGTGTAGCCATGTATGGAAGTGAAACATGGAAGATAAATAGTTTGGACAAGAAGAGAGTAGAAGCTTTCGAAATGTGGTACTAGAGAAGAATGCTGAAGATTAGATGGGTAGATCACATAACTAATGAGGAGGTATTGAACAGAATTGGGGAGAAGAGGAGTTCGTGGCACAACTTCACTAGAAGAAGGGATCAGTTGGTAGGACATGTTCTGATGCATCAAGAGATCACCAATTTGATATTGGAGAGCAGCGTGGAGGGTAAAAATCGTAGAGGGAGACCAAAAGATGAATACACTAAGCAGATTCAGAAGGATGTAGGTTGCAGTAGGTACTCGGAGATGAAGAAGCTAGCATAGGAAAGAGTAACACAGAGAGCTGCATCAAATCAGTCTCAGGACTGAAGACCACAACAGCAACAATGAAGATTATGTGATCGACTAATTACGTTCTTTTATTTTCTTACCACGACAATCATAAACGCATTTCAAATGTTGGTACTAGAATCGAACAGCGAGTAGTGTTCATCAGACTGCGTGAATACACATGCTGCAAGTTGTGGCGTCGCAGTCCTTTTGCAGTGTCCACATACGTTTCCGTAGGCAGTCTAATGAAGACCAAACGCTGGTCGCATCTGGTAACTGCAGGTGAAATGATTTTACGACTACTGTCGTAAAATAGCAGAACAAGTTATTGTGCAAGTGACAGTCATTAAGGGATGTGAAAACTTAAGTTCTACCGGTTCTTCATGAGCCCATCGGGCTTTACATAGCCAGCGGAATAGGCAATAAAACGGGCAAGAAATTCCTGACTCTACGAGCTTACTTGACTATTTCCTCGGCTGACACAGAACTGGAAGGTTGAAGATTTTGTAGAGAGTTTAACTTCCCGTTAAAAGATATCAAAGACAGAAAGCAGTCTAGAGTTGGACTAGGATCGTCTTCTTATTTAAGAAATCATTCAGAAATTCATATGTAATAAAATCACGGAATACATAAATTAGGATGTTGCGAAACATTTGAAGATTTTAGAAGACTCTGAATTTGATGTTTGATATCACTCTGAGGTGTCAAAAGTCATAGAGATATGCACACACACACGGATAGTGGTAGTGTCGCGTACACAAGGTATAAATGAGCAGTGTATTGGCGGAACTGTCATTTTTCGTCAGGTGGTTCATGTGAAAAGGTTTCGACTTGATTATGGGCGCACGACGGGAATTAACAGAATTACTGCGGAATGGTTGCAGAGATAGACGCATAGGATACTCCATTTTGGAAATCGTTAGGGAATTCCATATTCGGATATCCACAGCGTAAAGAGTGTGTAGAGAATACCAAATTTCAGGCATTACCTCTCACCACGGACAACGCAGTGCCCTGCGGCCTTCACTTCACAACCGAGAGCAGCGGGGTTTGCGTAGTGTTTATCAGTGCTAACAGACAAGGGCCACAGCGTGAAATAACCGCAGAAATCAGTGCGGGACGTACGACGCACGTATCCGTTAGGATATTGTGGTAAAATTTGGCGTTAACGGTCTATGGCAGCAGACGAGCGACACGAGTGCCTTTGATAACAGCACGGCATAGCCCGCAGCGCTTCTCCTGAGTTTGTGACTATATCTGCTGATGCTAAGCGAGTGGAAAACCGTGGCCTGGGCAGACGAGTTCCGACTTCAGTTACTGACAGCTGATGGTGCGGTTTGATGGTGGCGCAGGCCCCAATGCATAATGGTGTGAATTCTGTGGTCCAACTGAACCGATCATTGACTGGAAACGTTACGTCTCCGCAGGCACGCTACCCTCTAGATACAACAACCTTCTATCATCATCATCATCATCATCATTTAAGACTGATTATGCCTTTCAGCGTTCAGTCTGGAGCATAGCCCCCCTTATAAAGTTCCTCCATGATCCCCTATTCAGTGCTAACATTGGTGCCTCTTCTGATGTTAAGCCTGTTACTTCAAAATCATTCTTAACCGAATCCAGGTACCTTCTCCTCGGTCTGCCCCGACTCCTCCTACTCTCTACTGCTGAATCCATGAGTCTCTTGGGTAACCTTGCTTCTCCCATGCGTGTAACATGAACCCACCATCTAAGCCTGTTCGCCCTGACTGCTACATCTATAGAGTTCATTCCCAGTTTTTCTTTGATTTCCTCATTGTGGACACCCTCCTGCCATTGTTCCCATCTACTAGTACCTGCAATCATCCTAGCTACTTTCATATCCGTAACCTCAACCTTGTTGATAAGGTAACCTGAGTCCACCCAGCTTTCGCTCCCATACAACCAAGTTGGTCGAAAGATTGAACGGTGCACAGATAACTTAGTCTTGGTACTGACTTCCTTCTTGCAGAAGAGAGTAGATCGTAGCTGAGCGCTCACTGCATTAGCTTTGCTACACCTCGCTTCCAGTTCTTTCACTATGTTGCCATCCTGTGAGAATATGCATCCTAAGTACTTGAAACCGTCCACCTGTTCTAACTTTGTTCCTCCTATTTGGCACTCAATCCGTTTATATTTCTTTCCCACTGACATTACTTTCGTTTTGGAGATGCTAATCTTCATACCATAGTCCTTACATTTCTGATCTAGCTCTGAAATATTACTTTGCAAACTTTCAATCGAATCTGCCATCACAACTAAGTCATCCGCATATGCAAGACTGCGTATTTTCTGTTCACATATCTTAATCTCACCCGGCCAGTCTATTGTTTTCAACATATGATCCATAAATAATATGAACAACAGTGGAGACAGGTTGCAGCCTTGTCTTACCCCTGAAACTACTCTGAACCATGAACTCAATTTACCGTCAACTCTAACTGCTGCCTGACTATCCATGTAAAGACCTTTAATTGCTTGCAAAAGTTTGCCTCCTATTCCATAATCTTGTAGAACAGACAATAACTTCCTCCTAGGAACCCAGTCACATGCCTTTTCTATACAAAGAAAAAATTTCGTTCAATTGACTTCTGTCTTCGCAAAATCATTCAACATTTCGTACTTGTGTAAATGTCTGAAATACCTATTAAGGTATATTTAATTGAAAATATATTAAAATGACAGAAGAAATCTGTCAATAGGAACTGCCATCAGCTGTTGTGTGGCTCTTATAAACATTTCTGTATAGAAGCTTGATGTACTTACGGTTAGGTAATCCTCTACAACGGCCGAGCTGCGACTGCCACAGCATTGGCAATATAATCTGCTGAGTCTTCCACTAATCTGTGCCGTTCCTAGACATCGTACACATTTCGTATACGTCCTGTCTATGCAGTTTTTTGTGTAGTAGTCGTCGCCAGAAACGAACGTTAGATGGTGCCCAGCAACAGACCTGAAAACAAATAAACCCAGAACGTTCCCAAACTTTGACAAAATGTTAGTGATAAGTTCAATTAGGGACAGTTAGTCTCTGTACAAGGAAGCGAATGTCTGTACAGTCTGGAGTAAGTAACGCAGAAATGAGCGAGGCTTTCAAGTTAGAGGTTAATTGGCCGTCAACATCGAGGTCATTTCCAAGGACGTGTAGCAAAGTAGTGCCTCGGAATTTATGTAAAAACTCTTAAAACTTTTTAAATAAAATAAGCGTTACTAACATTCTACATCTTTATTCTTCATGTCTACACATCTGCAGCGCTCTGCCGCTAGAGTGCTCCGGAATGGACGGTGTAATGTAACTACACTATGTGATCAAAAGTATCCGGACACCCCCAAACACATACGTTTTTTGTATTAGGTGCATTGTGCTGCCACCTACTGCCAGGTACTCCATATCAGCGACCTCAGTAGTCATTAGACATCGTGAGAGAGCAGAATGGAACCCTCCGTGGAACTCAAGGACTTCGAGTGATTGGGTGTCACTTGTGACATGCGTCTGTATGCGAGATTTCCACATCCCTCACTGTTCCCGATGTGATAGTGAAGTGGAAACGTGAAGGGACTCGTACAGCACAAAAGCGTACAGGCCGACCCCGTCTGTTGACCGACAGAGACCGCCGACACTTGAAGAGGTTCGTAATGTGTAATTGGCAGACATCTATCCAGACCATCACACAGGATTTCCAATCTGCATCAGGATTCACTGCAAGTACTATGACAGTTCGGCGGAAGGTGAGAAAACTTGGATTTCATGGTCGAGCGGCTGCTCATAAGTCACACATCATGCTCGTAAATGCCAAACTACACCTCGCTTGGTGTAGGGAGCGTAAACATTGGACGACTGAACAGTGGAAAAACGTTGGGTGGAGTGACGAATCACCAAACACAATGTGGCGATCCGATGGCGAAAGCCCGGTGAAGGTCGTCTGACAGTGTCTATAGTGCCGCCAGTAACAAATGGTTCAAATGGTTCTGAGCACTATGGGACTTAACCTCTGAGGTCATCAGTCCCCTAGAACTTAGAACTACTTAAATCTAACTAACCTAAGGACATCACACACATCTATGCCCGAAGCATAGCGGTCGCGCGGTTTCAGACTGAAGCGCCTAGAACCGCTCGGCCACACCGGCCGGCGCCGACAGTAACATTCAGAGGCGGTGGTGTTATGGTGTGATCGTGTTTCTCATGGAGGGGGCTTGCACCCCTTGTTGTTAAGCGTGACACTATCACAACACAGGCCTACATTGATGTTTTAAGCAGCTTCTTGCTTCCCACTGCTGAAGAGCGATTCGGGGATGGCGATCGCATCTTTCAACACGATCGAGCACCTGTTCATCATGCACGGCGTAAGGCGGAGTGGTTACACGACAATAACATCTCTGTAATCGACTGGCCTGCAACAGACTCCTCACCTGAACTATATAGAACACCTTTGGGATGTTTTGGAACGCCTACTTCGTGCCAGGCTTCACCGACCGACATCGATACCTCTCCTCAGTGCAGCACTCCGTAAAGATTGGGCTGACATTCCCCAAGAAACCTTCCAGCACATGACTGAAAGTATGCCTGCGAGAGTAGCAGCTGTCATCAAGGCTGAAGGACAACACCATATTGAATTCCAGCGTTACCGATGGAGGGCGCCACGAACTTGTAAGGAATTTTCAACCTGGTGTCCAGATACTTTTGATCACATAGCGTATGTCGGTGCGTGCGAAACAGCGTGCTGTAATTGAGTTTCGAATTCGAAGAGTTTGTCCACACATGGCGCACCCTATCCTTCATCATGACAATGTCAGAACCCACACGAGCGCTGCGACATCTACAACAGTCCGATGCGCTGGGCTCGCTGCCATCTGTCACCCTTCATACGGTCCCGACTTGGTCCCATCTGATTTTTATGTTTCCTATACTTAAAGAATACCTTCGAGAACTTCACTTTGATAGTGATGAAGCGGTGCAAGCAGAAGTGAGATTGTGGCTCCGTCAACAAAATCAAACATTCTACACTGACAGGTGCAATAAACTGGTCTCTCGCTGGGACAAACGTATTCATCGCCACGATGATTATGTTGAGAAACAAAAATGTTAAAAATGTCTGCCTCGTTTCAAAAGTTTTAAAAGTGTTTACATTACTTTTCAGCACGCCTTCGTAGGTCTGTTTTCGTTCATTCGTTCTGTAGAGAAAAGCCATCAAGGAAAAAACCTTCAGGGATGTGAGGAGACATAAATTAACTCATAAATTCTGCCGTCGGTTTAATATGAAACAAGTGTTTATTCATATGTTGCTGCTCTCTCAGTTGACGAGGTAAAAAGGCAGATGATCAAATGGTTCAAATGGCTCTGAGCACTATGGGACTCAACTGCTGAGGTCATTAGTCCCCTAGAACTTAGAACTAGTTAAACCTAACTAACCTAAGGACATCACAAACATCCATGCCCGAGGCAGGATTCGAACCTGTGACCGTATCGGTCTTGCGGTGTCAGACTGCAGCGCCTTTAACCGCACGGCCACTGCGGCCGGCGGCAGATGATCCATCACCAATTCCTGGTTTCTCTGAGGCTCTCATTCCCCATGATTAAGACAAATGTCAGCCCCACTTTTTCTTCTGCCTAAATGTCTAGACTCTATGCGATCAACTGGATTGTTCCTTACTCCATCAGAGAGACCTGAAACGACAGTGTTCGACCATATTGCAGTGAAGCAGTTCAACAAAAGCATATACCAGTGATAATCGCTGCTTTTCCTCTCCTCTGTGTAAGCATGTAGGTTATTCTGAACACCTACTCGGAAAATTAGCACGCCGCTTCTGGGTTCGAGCAGGTGCGTGAGCTCCGGATCGTATCAGCCAGGGTGCCAGCCAGCCTGGATGTGGTTTTAAAGTGATTTCTCTCATCCGACTTGATGAATACCGGGCTGGTTCCCATTAAAAAAACGTTAGCACACTTCCACCCCATCCCGGTTGTCACGGGAGGGGGGGGGGGGGGTGGGGCGACAAGGGTATCTGCTCGTCCCTTAAATTAACCATGCTACCTCCTGTATACGCTGACCTCCCGGCGAGAAGAAGACAGACAGAAGACAGTTGTATACGAAAGGAGCGAAGAAAATTATTTAGAATAATTCACAGTGGTTATATTCTCTGATATTCTCGGCACCCTCTTGACGCTGTGTATCTCGAAATATTGAATTCCCCAACGATTTCTGAAAGGGAATGTCCCAAGCATATAGCTCCATCTACCATTCAGAGTCAGTTAACTTCCGTCGTGTGGCCCTTAACACCCCGAAAGTCTTTTCATATGAATCACTTGAGTACAAATGAATACCCTTTTATACCTTTTTGATTTAGCTCGTTCATATCTGGATCGAGACAATACAACGAATTATAGTAATGAATGTGAAATAGAGATCAATTAAGTTTACAGAGTGGTAAAATAAGTTTCATTTAAACTGTCTGTGATCGAGCATGGCTTTTCTCTGTTAAAGGTCCGTTCATGTATTTTTAACAGTGTTTCTGCTCTCTGTGTTTTCACTAAAATCGGACATCGTAATAAGACAGCACCCGAAGACGACGGCGGATCGAGCTGGACGACGTTTTTCTTAGAAGTACGAAACCTTTTGCCATATCAAGTCACCCAACAATCTTGCAATGACTAAAGATACAAAATAAAGCATACATAGGTTAGTAATAACAGTATATTCTGAAATAAAACACAAATTACTACACTTACATTGAGCTTGCATTATGCAGTTACGAGTGCAGATTGGTTGAAACTCGTGAATGTATTTTAAAAAAAGTAGTATTAATGGTGGTGTGCAAAAATATGTCAGATCTGGACAAAACCTAGAAAACGAGAGGTGCCTCTTATTCCGCCATTAATCCGACGATCAAAAATCTTCAAATGTTTCCAGCGGCTGCATACAATATTTATACAGCCGTGGACTGTATTTATGGATCAAATTATTTCATTATTTCATTACTTATAATTTCGTTTTGTGCTAATAAGAACTCACAGTGCAAATATCCCTTTAAAACTTATGTACGTAATACTGCCGCCAACTGTATTCAGGATGAACATCAATACAACCCACAAACTGCAATGCTGGATGCCTGACTGGAAATGGAGTAAAGTAGGTGTTATGAACACGTGTCTGGAAATGTATTGTTGCCACGGTAGATGGCGCTGACGACTGACATTTCCTCTGACCACGTGCCGTGTGTTGCTTGTATGTTGCAGGTTGTGTCATGGACGTCGCGTGCCGTAAGCAGCAAAATGGTCCATCATTTACGTTAGGAACAAGCCAAGAAGGTGTTTGTGTATGGCCAAGCAGATGGAAAAGGTCCAGAGGCAGCACGGCTGTACCGAAACATGTACCCTTACAACGCTGACCACATCACACAACATTTCAAGCCCTTTTCCGGAGGCGCCCACTGTGGCCGAGCGGTTCTAGACGCTTCATTTCAAAACCACGCGTCTGCTACGGTCGCAGGTTCGAATTCTGTCTCGGGCATGGATGTGTTTGATGTCCTTAGGTTAGTTAGGTTTAAGTAGTTCTAAGTCTAGGGACTGATGACCTCAGATGTCAAGTCCCATAGAGCTTAGATCCATTCTGAACCTATTCCGGGGTTTGTGTGATCATGTAAACGCCAAAGAAGGGTTTGTAATGTTGTGTGATGTGGTTGGCGTATATGAGGGTACATGTTTTGGTATAGCCGTGAGAGTTCAAATGTGTGTGAAATCTTATGGGACTTAACTGCTAAGATCATCAGTCCCTAAGCTTACAACTACTTAACCTAAATTATCCTAAGGACAAACACACACACCCATGCCCGAGGGAGGACTCGAACCTCCGCCAGAACCAGCCGCACAGTCCATAACTGCAGAGCCCTAGACCGCTCGGCTAATTCCACGCGGCTTGGTATAGCCGTGCTGCCTCTAGACCGTTTCAATCTGCTTGGTCATACACAAACACCGTCTCCGCTACTTTCCGATACAAATATCGGACCATTCTGCTGCTTACGGTACACTGCGTCAGTGACACAAACTGCAACACACAAGGAACGCACGTCACGTGGTCAGAGGAACTGACATTCGTCAGCACCATCTACCGTGGCAACAATACATTTCCAGACACGTGTTGACAGGGCCCTTTTTCCACCATTTCCAGTTTGGAACCCTTCCCTGCTGTTTGTCTGCTTCATTAATGTTCACCCTGTATGTGCATATCACTATCCCATAACTTGATAGGGCCCTTTTTCCACCATTTCCAGGTTGGAATCCTTCCCTGCTGTTTGTCTGCTTCATTAATGTTCACCCTGTATGTGCATATCACTATCCCATAACTTTTTTCGTCTCTGTTCATCTCTGTTTTAGACAACTGAATGAAATAATAACTGCCAGTTTTTTAAAAGACAATACAATTCATCAAAACAACTAAATCTTATTTATTCTTTCACTTTTCTTTGGATACGTATTATACGTAGTTTTACATTTCAATTTCCCTGAAACACATTTGGGAACCATTTCGTAGTATGCTTTTAAGTGTGATATATTTAGCAGTCTTTTCTAACTTAATATTCATGTTACAAAATTGCTCCATTGGATATGTGAACCTAGACACTCCCCTATGCGTTTCACAGGCAGTGCTATCGTGACTAGGCCACAGTCCTAGGTCGCACGATCATTTAAAGCTTTAAAGCGTCTTTAAAATTTTTACTCTTCCACGAATATGTAGTACGTGTAAATAAGAAAGTGATTGTTACCTTAAATCAGGCAATGAATTTTGAATTAAACAGCCATGATCATAACTATGGAACTAGACAGAGGAATGATTCTGGTAGAGAAGTATACAGGGTGTCCCAGCTATCTTGTCCACCCAAAATATCTCTGGAACAATAACAGCCATTGGAAAACGACTTTCACCGGTATCAATGTAGGGCTGGGGCCCATGAATGTACATATTTGGAAACATTCTAAAACGAAAGAATATGTGTTTTTTAACACAAACATATGTTTTTTTAAATGGACCTCCTATATTTTTTCTTCAGAAATCCATGGCATGACAAAGCACATACACAAAGGCGTTGATTGCATCGCAATATTCCTATTACATCCCGAGATATTAAGACGCGAAGTTGACGCTTGAAACACCCGACATGCGCTGCTAGCGTGTGAACCCCATGCTGCCCGTAATCGCGATGTGATTGACATGCGTAATCACACCTCCATACTTATCAAGAGGTCCGAAACGAATAATACGATCTACTGCCATCCACTCTCATAAGCACATAATGGTTTCCCTCTTGTACGTTTTACGTATCTACGTAGACAATATCAACCAGTACCGATCGGTGTACACCCGTCAGGTTGTCTTATTTATCCTGCACACTCAAAGTAAGGTTTATCTAATGCGTTATATGACCCATTGTGCCTGTCGCGCAGAGCCTGGCTCTACCTAGTCAAGAGTCCAACGTAGTTCCCACTACTGCCACAGTTACCACTTCGCCTTGTTTATGATTTGCGACCCATGCAAACTCTTGTACTCCACCACCCTCCGAGCATCCCATTTGTTGTTGCTTTGGCGTGCAGTACACCGCTTGCCAGTGTAGTCGTGCATCTGAGTAATCTAGTGACGGCATGGAGGTAGTACACATCGTGAATAAACGTTATGTTGTGGAACTTATACTGTACAGTATAATGTACACACATGAAGATATGGTAGAAATGCTGCTGATCTATGGAGAATGTACGTTGACGGGAAATACGTTATGAGATTGCTTGTTTGTTGATAGTACTGTTAGCGAACATTATGATTATTAAGTTAATATGTCTGTTTTCTACCCTACTCTACATACCTGTACTGTACCCTGTTGTAGGTGGACGAAATGCTGTTCAGGCAGAACGACTGTACAGAAGACGATTCCCTGACAAGCCATCGCCTTCGCGCCGGATGTTTGGTCGTCTCACATCTCGTCTACGTGAAACGGGAAGCTTAAATCCAAGACCTCGACATCGTCCTAGAAAACGCACAGATGAACGTGCTGAAGTTGCTGTGCTCGCTACCATAGCTGTGAATCCTCAAATCAGCACACGTCAAATTGAACGTGAAGTTGGTGTGTCGAAATCAAGTGCACAGCGTATTCTTAAACGTCATAAATTTCATCCTTACCATGTTCATTTACACCAGGATCTTCATGGAAATGACTTCCGCAATAGGGTAACATTTTGTCGGTGGGCTCAGCAAAAACTTCTGACTAATCCAAATTTTTTTGCAGATGTTCTCTTTACCGACGAGGCATCATTCTCCAACAAAGGAATTGTCAATATGAGGAATATGCATTATTGGTCCGCAAACAATCCAAAATGGCTCCGTCAGGTAGAGCATCAACGTCCGTGGAAAGTTAATGTTTGGTCTGGGATTGTTGGAGATACCATTATCGGACCTTTCTTTATAAATGGCATCCAAAATGGCAGACAATACTCCAGATTTATACGACACAATCTTCCTGTTCTCTTGGACACCGTACCTCTGAACCGGAGAATGGTCATGTGGTATCAGCATGACGGATGCCCTGCACATAATGCCTTACGAGCACGACGACTTCTGAACCGTAAGTTCCCTGGTAGTTGGATTGGACGAGGTGGTCCAGTTAGGTGGCCTGCCCGATCTCCGGACCTTACACCGCTGGATTATTTTCTTTGGGGAGCAATGAAGGATGCTGTTTACCAACATGAACCAACAACACCAGAGGACATGAAGCAACGCATTATTGATGGTTGTACAGCCATCAAAGAGGAAACAGTAGCACGAAGTAGGGCATCCTTCATCCGCAGAGTGACCCTATGTATGCAAGCCAATGGGCATCACTTTGAGCATGAGATGTGAACGCTATGTTTAGTATGTAGTGCTGGTATCACAGTGGAAGTTTCTACAAAGGGCCATTTTACCCAGTGATGTTAAGAAACATTTGTATGTAACAATTTGTCAATTAACGCATTAGATAAACATAACATTGACAATTATGTGATAATAAAACTAATTGGTTAAACATGTTTACATTCATCTTCTATGTCCTACCTGAACTTCCCAAATCAAAACATTTTCACCTAAACAACGGTAAAACTTTTAGTCCACTTGCTCGTTTCACTAAAACCATCAACATGAATTTTACTATTACGAGTGAATGATTAACTGTCACTTGTGCTAGATCTACAGTAAAGTAAAGTTTTAACGTTGAACGGCATTACCTTTTTAGTAACGGATTAACGATAAGCAAAGTTAACGTTGTGACTAACGTTGCGGTACACAGATATGTTACAGAACCGCAACACACCTAGCCTATGGGATAAATACCTGCTGGAATGTTCGACGTTAATGCATGATGGCAGCAGACCGTATTATTCGTTTCGGACCTCTTGATAAGTATGGAAGTGTGATTACGCATGTCAATCACATCGCGATTACGGGCAGCATGGGGTTCACGCCTGAGCCTCAGGACGTGCGCTAGCAGCTCATGTCGGGTGTTTCAAGCGTCAACTTCGCGTCTTAATATCTCGGGATGTAATGAGAATATTGCGATGCAATCAACGCCATTGGGTATGTGCTTTGTCATGCTATGGATTTCTGAAGAAAAAATATAGGAGGTCCATTTAAAAAAACATATGTTTGTGTTAAGAAACACATATGCTTTCGTTTTAGAATGTTTCCAAATATGTACATTCATGGGCCCCAGCCCTACATTGAAACCGGTGAAAGTCGTTTTCCAATAGCAGTTATTGTTCCAGAGATATTTTGGGTGGACAAGATAGCTGGGACACCCTGTATAGTAACGCCGTATATTAAATGGCAATGTACTATTAATTCGCGCACAAACGTTTTTGAAGTCATGTTTGAAGACGCAATTAGGAATTATTTGTTTACATGTCTGATAAACAGCCATCTTGTTCACATAATTTTCTAGAGAGTTTTATGATTCGAATTTCAACTAAAAGATGGTATTAAATAGATGGATTGAAGTTAAAATGAATATACAGACTGAAGTAAAACATGTTTACTCATTCTTTCGCTTCCTACATTTTCGTAATTTAGTATTCAACATGAGATGATGAACTTTTGTGTCTTTAAGTTATTTTAAATACTCTTAAATAGCATTTAATACATGTAAATGTAAAAAACACGAACATAAAATGCAGCTAAACGTGATAAAGCTATACGACGATGAATCGAGTACTGAAGTAAACGTTAAATATTGTATAACACAACAGAAAAGTTTATCGCCTACTCCCATATTTCATTATGTAGCGCTTATAACTTGGTAGTTGCATTTCACATTGCTCGTCTGATTACCCACTCACTTTCTTTTAAATAACTTGCTTTCTTTTTCACAGTACTGTTACTAGTAAAACAGAAACTAAGCAAAAGATAGGAAAATTGATTTTAGGTACGATTCGTCAATACATTATTTACTTAATCTTCGTAAAAACACAAGTCTTCGAAGTACACACTCCACAAAAAATTCACGTAAATAACGTACTAATGGCTCCGGTTATGCATGCTTGTTCAGAATCGATTAAGCCAATATCTAGTCTTCACCAACAGCGCTTAAAATACCCATACTATACTCGCACTGAAAAAGATGATTCCGCTCATGGTATTTATAGTAGGATGTGCATTTCATTCTTTTAACGAGATATTTTAAAAAGTTTAGAAAGAAACCTGAGAAAATTAGGAAAAGTAACAGGAAACAAATTGTATTCAAAAATTTAATGCACACAGAAGTTTCCTTTCGAATTGTGCACTCAGATGTTCCCAAATGACTTTTTATAATATTCTGCTGTACTATCAGCGCACTTTTGACTTTTACATATTTAATCATAAGTGCTTTTTCTTTGGACATTTTGTAGTATAAGTGAGCACACCATATTTCTGCAAGGTGTGTTTACACAATGAGTAAGGCCTGCATTGTTTCAACTTTCATTCTGTTATTCTGTTTTTTTCTTTTTTTTCCTGACCGCAAAGAATTCAGTAAGAACTGATTACCACGACGGAAACGGAATTCTTGCTGTCCAAACCAATCGAAAATACAACTTAACATGAATCTTCTGTAGAGCAAGTTATACAAGTGGCGCTTCCTAGCGCATGCAGTTGCGCAGTAAATTACTAGCGCGAAATACTTCAACCAAGTGTAATCACGAAAAAGTATCCCCATAATGATGTTTGGGGCAGTAGGATATTCTGGTAAAAAAAGGAACACTCCCGGAAAAACGGAAGGAATGAACACCCTAATTTAGACCAGAGGTAAGTACCGCGTCTTTCGATATGTCAACTTTTATTGTCGAAACGGACTACGCATTGCTCTTACAGACGACCTAGATCATAGCAATAAAGAACTACACATGATATTAAGGTGATGTTCGCATTCTAAAGTACAAGTACATTTTTTCAGACTAATAGATTGCCCTGAAATTACAGGTTAACAGGTAGAAGTTCTGCAGAAGCATCTATGGACTTTACGTTCTTCCCCAATTCATGTAATACTCTAAGGCAGTCGTGACTTGATTAGCCTGAACCTTAATGTATAACCTGACAAAATCGCTCATTCACAACAGTAGCGTTCTAGATACAAACGATTCATATGCTATAATGAATTCTTTAAGGTCTCCTGGATTCTATAGCTTGTAAGTAGTTAAAATAATAACCATTATTGAAACATAACACAAAAGAGTTATCTGTGAAAGTCACATTTTCACTCATTTTTATGACGAGTTGCAAGCGATCGGACTCTTGTCTTCAGGTGCATATCTGTTTATATCGACCCGCTTTATATTTTTCCAATACGTAAACACAAGGCGTTTTCCTAGAAACAACCCAAAATTAATACATAAGGTTTAATAAAATCTTTGTATAAATAAATGCGTATTTTTATTGATTCCCTCTGAAATCAGTTACTCACAGCAGTGCTGCAACTTTAGAGTTGAGTTACACGTTCTTCGCATGACTGTCTTTGTAAATACCCACCATGGTACCATGATCTGCAGCCACTCAGCCGGCAAGGGTGGCCGAGCGGTTCTAGGCGCTGCAGTCTGGAGCCGCGCGACCGCTACGGTCGCAGGTTCGAATCCTCCGTCGGGCATGGATGTGTGTGATGTCCTTAGGTTAGTTAGGTTTAAGTAGTTCTAAGTTCTAGGGGACTGATGACCTTAGAAGTTAAGTCCCATAGTACTCAGAACCATTTGAACGATTTTTTTAATTTTTTATTTTATTTTATTTATTTATTTATTTATTTTTGCTGCCACTCAAGTGCTAGCTACATTTTGTCGTGGATGTTAAAAAGCAAAGAATCAGAATGTCACCATCGTACAAAATACGTTGTCATCGTAAAACAATAACCTAAAAATTAAAATACAGCTTCTAGGAACTATGCCTACAGTACAGAAGGTTATTTGCCTAAGACCTGCGGCCGTTCCACCTAGCAACGGTCTCTGCGTGGAAATTCCTCCACAGTATGTCACGTCGTATGGATCTCGCAGCAATCGCACAGCACGCCTACTCCTGCGGTATGACGTTGACAACTCACCATCCGCTAAATAACAAGAGCTGAATAGAAACTGTGATGAGACTTTTTCTCTCGTGGCTGCGGAAATGAAACCTGCTTTTTGCACTGAAGTCGAAAGAAACAGAAGGAAAACTCATTCGCCTCCAAATGAGGCACCGCGCTATGCAAAATACGGAATCACTGACTGCGCAGCACGGGCTCAGTGACAATTCGTCGCAATTGGAAAGCGAAGACACGATTGTTGGAAGGAGCACCGGAGAAAGTGCAGAGAAATGCTTTCGTTTCTAGCGAAGAAAAGTGAAATTATGAAGCCTGAAAGTGAATCTAAGTAATGAAGCTTGTACTGTAATCACTGCAGTTTGGAATTGGCGGAGAAAGTCTTCGCAAGAGATTCGATTAATGAGAAAACAGCGGACAGGCAGATGCTATCATATTTCCAGGGGAGAAGTAAACAAACGCCACTGCCATCGTTTTCTATCTTTTTATGTGTCGAACCGCATCACTGTCGTGGAACACGTGACGTGTGGAAACTTAAATCTCCGCTAGCTCGGTGGCCGATAACGTAATAGAATGCGAATGGTACGACTGCCAATTACGTCTTCTATCGTTGCAGAAGCGGGGTATTGGAACCTTCTTCTTATTCAGATTTTTCCCTTTCGTACTCTGGGCTTGTGTTTCTCGAGAAGTATCGATTAACAGTAGAGTTTTCCACTTGTGTGAAAGGAACTTTTTCTTACCGTCTACCGCCAACGCAGTTCAAATTTCCAACCGTAAGTTTTACAAAGCAGTAACACCGATTAAAGTTTCATGGAAATACAAGTGTTGATACTACTGCCAAAAATCATCTTCTACTTTAATTGGTTTCTATATTTATTATTTTGTAGGTCGATGGACGATGACGACGGTGGCACAAAAAATATCCATGTAGCAATGACTGAACAAGGTTAATAACACATATTCTCCGACAGGGGTTAAAACAAAACATAAAATAAGTCACTTCTTGAAATACAACAATAATACTCCTGGCAGCTGAAGGCCACTCAGAATTACACTGAGCCTAAGTTCGTTTGACACATACTTCATAAAAGTGAAAGTTCTGTGCGATTGTCAGAGTTAAAGTAGAAACTGAATGAACGAAGTCCTATAGCAAGCAAAATTGTCTACGTCCAGCGTGTAGCTGCCTGAAAGTGAAACAAGAACAAATTTACAGGTCCACAAGTCTGCCCTGAGGACGGAGTCCCCGTCTTCTTTGTGATTAGGCCCTGAACACTATGCCCACTGCTGACTGCTCCCTAGATGACTAAGTCAGACCTGAATGACAACGGCGTCGTGGAGGCGGCTTACTGAGAGTTCTGATTGAGGGAATCCTTGCAGAATAGGTGCCTGGTCGATGAAACTCACCTGGAGCGAACTGATCTAGTCTGACCAAGAGCTGACCTAGATACCACTCGGCGCTAGGATACAGTTGGGCCTATCTTCGATCACCTGTCATGTGGAAGAGAATTAGTTCGTGAAACCCGCGGCTTTTGGTTGCTTCGATTGCCTCCTACTGCATTGTCGGAGCACGGCCGTCAGTCTTCCAGAAAATTGTCCCCTATGTATTAGGCATCTTTGAAGCACTAAAGTGATGTTGGTTGCTGACACCACAGGCATCAAGCCTCGGTGCACCAACCCTCCTCCGAACCATGGAGACGGACAGATGGCGAAGCTTATCTTGAGATCCCTGTAGTAGGTGGGTTTCGCACGTTGCTGTCAGCTGGGGAGGGGGGGATGACGTCAACTTCCCCTATAGTGACATGGTGTGTGGAATTGCCAACGGCTGCTCCAGCGAGCTAGCTGCTAGCAGCTGTTGAGATGGCCAGGCCGTGACCACGGTCGAGGCGACAGGTGGCTTTGTCCCTGGAACAAAAGAAAGTGAGTGCCAGTAGAGGGACCACTACGAGTTCGTAATTGGTTGGCATGTTTGTGACACAGTGTGCCGTCCTTGGACATGACCCTGCCTAGTAATTTGCGAATTGCTGCCAGAAACCAATGCTGGTGTCCCTTAGTAAAACGAATGGTCCACAATAGGGCTTTAAGTGACGAACATGGCAGCTTGACCACCGAGCAGAGGGGCTGTGAAACGTGGGATGCAAGATAGGAAGTTGGGGTCGATGGGATTGGCCGTAAAGTTTCTCGGCAGGAGACTAGGCATCCTACAGGGCTGACCAGTAGGGTCCCAGGAAACGGATGGGGGCCTCATCCAGAAGATGGTGAATCTAAACATTTTCGTTTTAAAGATGCAGACGGAACATTCCGCTAATCCCTTTGAGGTAGGGCGGAAGGGTGCTGTGTGAACTGGGGTAATGCCATATGTGGATAATTCTGCAGATGCAAAGGGGGGACCATTTTATGTGACAATGGTGTCACGAAGTCATACAACGGGAAAAAAGCGAGATATGGTTTGAATAGTTTGACTAGATGATGTGGCAGCTTGAGGGAAACGTATTGGAGCTCGCTGCATGTGTCTCTTGCAGTGAGTGAAGTGTGGCCTAAAAACGACTTTGCGAAATCCAAATAAATCGTGAACCAAGGGTTGGAAGAGGCTGGCCAAGGGAAGAAACGGCGTGGAGGGGACTGTTTGTTCCGGCAAGTAGTGCAAGACGATACCATTTGGGTAATAGCAGTGTCCATGTCTCTCCAAAAGACATGGTGGCAGGTCAGACATCCAGTGAGCACCGCATCCCAGAGCACAACAGGGAGCGGTGACAAAAAGTGCTGTTGGACAGATGCAGAGATGACCATCTGGGTGCGATCGTTTTCAACTTAGAGAGCTCATCCCGACGGTCCTAATAGGCCTTCACCTCTGGCTGCCAACCTGCTCCAGTCTGGCGGTCAACAGCGTCGTACCAGACGGAGGATGTCGCTGGAAGTTGGGTTCTCCACAGTGTGGCGTGCGATGAGCTTGCTATCAGTGGTAGGTTGTCCATGATTTCTTCTGCAGCGATGTACTGACAGAAACACACTCCAGGATCCTTATCGAACACCAGTGTTTGCATGTTACATGGTAGAGTCACACGTCCTAATATCATAATTATAACGCAATACGAACAGGGCCCACTGTTAAAGGCGGCACGCGGTTTTGATAGGAGTGTTGGCTGAAACCTTGAAAAGAAGAAGCAAAGATTTATGGTCAGTGAATAATGTGAAGGACCGACCATACACATAATCACAGAATTTTTAATGACAAAAATGGTGGCTACTTCTGCTTTCCCAATGTGGTTATAATTTCACTGAGCATCACTAAGGGTTCTGGACACAAAAGCGATTGGGCCTTCCACCTCAGCAATTACATGGGACAGTAGTGACCCCATCCCGCAGTCTAACGCCTCCCCTGCCGGGATAAGAGGTTCACCAGAGTTATATGCTGAGGGACGAGAGGCAGTGAACGGCCTTTTTTAATTCTCTAAAAGCTTTGTCACACGCTGGGGTCCACTGCCAACGGATGTTTCTCTACAGAAGGTGATGTAGTCGTTTGTCAGTGTTGGCCACATTGGAAATAAACTATCGGTAATAATTTAATTGTCCCAACACTGATTTAGAATGGGTAGTTTTTGTAGTGCCTTGATGAACATAGGTGTGAGGCAGATGCCAGAAGCATTGTAAACGTGTCTGAGCTATTCAATTTGATGAACAAAGAAACAACTCGTGTATTTTTTATATTTATGATTGGCCTCTTGGAAGACCATGAAAAGAGCATCAAGTTGTTGGCTAGGACCTTGGCATCTTGGCCTGTGATGAGAATGCCGTCTGAGTAATTTTTTAGTACATTGCGAGAGAGGTGCTCCAGATATTGTTGAAATATCGCTGGGACGCTGGTTGTACCATAAAGAAATTTGTTGTACTAGATCAATCTGAAGGAAGTGTTAATTGGTAGGATACGTCGGGATCCTTGGTCCCGTGATAGTTAGAGGTATGTGTCCTGTATGGTAATTTCTGAAAACACTTTTCCACCAACTAGACAGGCAGTACTGTCCTTTACCTTAGTGTATCAGGTTCGCATCAGTGATTGACTAGGCACTGATGGTCGTCTTGAAATCTTCACAATTTCATAAGGCACCACTTGGTTCTTCAACAATGACAATTTGGCATTACCCATTGGCTTTTGGAGACTGGGGTGAGGATACCCTCATCTTGTAGACGCTGCAATTCCCCCTGAAGCCTATATCTAAGTGCAAAAGGAATATTTCTAGCGTTAAAAAAACTTCAAAATATGTAACACATGACGAGGGTTGTCAAAACATGGAGTCGAATTTTGAAAAAGAGTTTTTGAGGAACAAATTTTTACCCAGGGAGTTGACAGTGGGGGCTCGATTTGTGAATTTCTAACCCAAATGTATTAAAAAGGTCCATGCCTAAGAGACTGACAGTTCTCGTTGCATCCACCACCAAAACCTTGGCGGTGATGTTGTGTAACTTGGGCCATGAATTATCCATGAATTCTTGTAAGGTCGTTGCTATAGCCATGCACTGGATATCAAAAGGTTGGAGAAGAAGGCATCCAACGCTATAACTAGATTCCCTGTTGTGACAAGCTTTGGGAGAAGGCTCATCAGACTAGAACACATGAAATATTAGTTCACTGTATGACATTAATGAATGAAAGATTTACTTAACTTTGACGCATTTCTTGTCACAGGAGTCTGGATAATTTACAACTGCTATTAACTGTGAAAGCATCACTTTAAGCACTAAGTAACAAACCGTTCTCTTGAGGTAAGACTTTCGACATTAACAACAGCACAAGTTCATTTGACACTTTAACAACTCATTGGTCCTACACTGTGATGTTGACTTCTTCAGATACGGTTATGAACTGGGGAAGGGCGCTTCTTTGTTAGGCTCTACATTGACCTCCAGTGAGAGGGCGCTGCTGCATGGTCTTCAGGTGCGCTTCCCTTATGTTGTTGCGAATTCCAGTGAGACCTCGCTAATGTCTATGATATCTATTCGAACTGCCGATTTTGGTGTGCCACTGGATGATACCACGTTCGATAATGGTCGTGGAAGATCTCTTATCTATGTGAGAGAAGATGGTAATATCACTGATTTTATCAGTTAATGGTGAGAGACTTTCAGTATGGTGTTGGAAAACTGACTGAATAAACGCTGTCTCTGGATACTGTTTATCCATGTTATCTGCAACATGTTTGACGGGTCCACGTGGGCACAGTCCACTGATATCTTCAAACTTGTCTGACACACTTCTGCCCTATGTCTGGATTTCCTACAACGTATGGACTTTGCTCTCCAGTAATGCTACTGGTGCCGCTGATGAAACACTGACTGCGGGAAGGAAGCTACTGGAGACGACGCTGGGAGCCATGTCTTTCCTTGGATTTTGTAAATCCTATCAGACGGGAGTCTCTAACTGGGTTGAAGACGATGTGTTATCCAAGTTGCAGACACTTGTGAGGATCCTGAAAGGGAGCTGAGGACCGAAGAGGTTGTTCGAATGACCTCGTGATGGGAATACAAGTTTCTAGGTATGGATCCTCGAGTTTCAGGAGATCAATTCTAAGATCATAATCCAACGTATGTACCAAAACCGTATCTGTAACCAAGGAAGCCACATATGATTGCTTGCACTTGAGGTTATTGCATAGAAAACGGCAGTTGCGCTATAAACCCTGGAGGCTGGCAATCCATTTCCTGTGTGACCGTCCTTAGACAGCTAAAAAGCTTGTGGTTAGCTGCTGCCATGTACACTGGAGAGTCAAAGGATTCAAGTAAACTGCTCTTCAGCTTGTTATACGGAAGGGCATTGGTCTCCACTTCTGCATTTATTTGTTGTAGTAAGTAATTGTGATAAAGGTCTAGGCTTATGTACGCCAAAAGCAAAGCGCGCCGCTGGTCGTTACCTGAGATACCGTGAGCCAGAAAATGCCACTACATGCGTGCAACGTAGTTTGCCTATGGTTCGGCCTTCCTGTAGAATGGCTGCAAAACTGATGGTGCTGGTGGGAAACCTTTGATTTTGGTTCTGATCTCGGAGAGGCACGAAGAGATTTGCCGAGGTGACAAAGAGATGGCCACCAGACGCTTGAGGAGGAGTTCGTGGCTGCTCTGCATCTGCTGTAGTAGTATCAACACCTGCGTAGAGGGATCCACCGGCTCTGTCATGCTGCAAGCAAATTTTTAATGAGCATACCTTCAAATGTAAAAATCACGCAAGCACTGTCTACGTGGGTCAGAACGCACTCATTAGCCTGACGTAAACACAGTACTTCGTCAGCAACTGATGAATCCACCGACAGATGCACGTAAAATGTCCAGGTAGCAATGATTGGACGAGTTTCTTTAACAATGATTAATAGCATGTCTACTATAACATGGACTGAAATAAAACATAAAATAAGCCACTTCTTGAAACAGATACTTTTGGAATGTTAAGGACAGTTGTATTGTCACTGAATCTAAGTTAATCAAACACACACTTCACACACTTTGTAAAAGTTAGAGTCTCGTGGGGTGCTGAGAGTTAAAGTAGAAACTGAATGAATGAAGTTTAAGTCCTGTAGGAAACAAAACAATTTAAGTTTGATCCGTAAGTCTGCTATGTCGACAGAGTCCCCATCTTTTTTGGCGAAGAGACCCTGAACACCATCAGCATCACCCATTCGACAGCCACTGCTGGCAGCTTCAGGAGTAGTGAGGACAGGCATGACTGGCAGCGATGTGATGGAGGCAGCTGGAGTGGCAGTCCTGATCGATGGAATCCTTGATGGACCGGCGTATGGCACAGGAAACTCACCTGGAGCGAACTGGTCTGGTTTCTCCCGAGCACTGCCGTAAGTTCCACTCGGCGCTAGGATACAGCCGGGCCTATTTTCGATCACGTCTCTTGTCCATGCGACACAGAGCCTCTAGTGGAACTCGCGTCGCCTCTTGATGGACAGTCGGAGCATTGTCGTGTCTTCTGGAAAACTACCTTTCGTGTGTTAGGCATTTTCAAAACACTGATGTAATAGTGGTTGAAGACACCACAGGCGTTAAGCATTGGTACAGCAAAACGGGCACAGTTTTAAACAATTTGGAGCCATTCTTAAATCTTATGTTACGGTCGACCAAATTATAGTGCAAGAAATGGGCAACGATCATCAAATTCTAATCTATTAAACAGGTACCCCATGTAAGTATAAAATAAGAGATCAGCCGAGAAAACAAACAGGCGGAAAGCACTCTGCTCAGCCACTGCTTTAGTTCGTAACTAAATAGTAACTTACAGTTAAATATTTGAGGAACTACAATATTTTAATGTTCTTCGCTGTGGAGTTACAATGAACCAAAATAGGACATAAAAACAAAGTTAATAACTTTAAATCTGATTGTGGAGCAATAAATAGAAATCTAAAATATGTGAAAAAAACAAGAATAAAACCATGTAATAAAGGGAAAGTTGCATCCCAGACTGGTTTTATTCCTAGCATATAAGCAACAACAGTGCAGTTACTACGGTGGTAGGTTGAACTAACAACTGCAACAACAGATATGCTGCTATGAGCAGTCAGTGAAGTAGTGCTTCGCGTTGTTGCTTCGCAAGTTGAAATGGTGCAATATCTCTAAATCAGTGTTCAAGAAATTCTCCATAATGTCTTGAAGAAGAGAAAGTGCGAAGTTTATCCCGCACACTTTCGCTCCCGAACAAAACAATGACGTATGGACACCTGCTACGATTTGATTGAAATGCAGAACGCGGACAATTCTTTTCTGGAAAAAATCATCACGGATGAAGAGACTTTCTGTTATCAATATGAACCTATCGCAAAATGACAGAGTGCAGAAATTCACATAAGGGCTAACGCTTCGACAACATAACTGATGTTCAAGTCAGCACGATGTGCGAGCTGGACAACATCCCAAAGAAAATTTTTCTGACGGTTTCGTATAGTTTTAAGTACGTTCTGTGTGTTGTAACCATGTTGAGTAAGACTGTGTAGAACACCTGAAGAAGTAAAATTAGAACAGTAAAATTTCTGTGTTCTTTGTTAATCTAATCTCGGCACTTTTTTCACTGACGGAGTGGGTGACCAGTAACAAAGCCGAATTAAAATTACTCTCAGCTGAAATACAGTTCCTCTAATAAATTAAGCACCCAGAAAGCCATGGGCATCTAATCGCTGAGTTTTTCGTAAGCCTTGATGAGAATATAATACTAATAACGTGCATATTTAAAAAATTCCAGGTTGAAAGCCCTTCTTGAAGTGAATACACCAAATCTCTGAAGTGTTGGATTTATTTCCCACGCGTTATCTGGTAGATGCGTTGATCGACCGAACAGTTTTTTCATACTGACTTCTAGGTTTTCGACTGTTGTGTGATCAAATTCCTAAGTTTTAATAGACGATATCTAAAGTTAATAAGTAAGTAGGTAAGTGCTGTAAGAACGTTCTACATTTGTTGGTTCTTGCTATATTACTGCAAAGTAGGACGAAGTGTGATGCAGCTAGGATATCGCTTTGGTCTTTGTCAACTTCTCAAACAAAACAAATACACCTGAGAAGCATGCAGATCGACTATGCTGCCCGAGAAACATCGCTCCAACATTCCTATTAGTCGATGAGTGTTCAACAACATCATCGCCATCACCTATTCGGTACCTATGTCGTTAATGCATGTTTTCTTATGTCCTCTCTTGGAAACCAGAAAAGAACTTCCTTGGACTCTCAGCCATCCATTAGCCTGGTTTCATGTCCCGTGTATCTCTTAGTGAATTTCATTACAATTATAATCACATCTTTCTCTCTAGTTTATTACTTACCCAGTCGTTCATTTTCCTTTGTCTCCAAGTAATTTCCATCATGCGTATTCATTGTTCGCTTAGCAGCCATTAATTTTGACTTGTTTTTGGCTTAAAAATCCGAGTCTATATTTGTTTCTTTACTGGTATGCCCTGGTACGAGGGCTGTTCGTTTATTAAGGTATGATCGGTCGCGTAATGGAAACAACAGTGAAAATGAAAAATGTTTTACTTTTAACAGTCAGTTACACCTGCCACCTACTTTTCTATACAGTCGCCGTTGCAACTTACACACACGTCGTAGCGTTGTACCAACTTTCCAGAACCCCTGTCATAGAAGGCAGCCGCCTGCACTTACCGCCAGTTCTCTATGCTGGTTTGCAACGCGTCGCCTGTGCCAAAATCCTTACTTCAAAGCAGAGATGTGAGCAGAGATGAAAATCAGAGGGAACAAAGTCCTGGCTGTATGGTGGGTGATCAAACACTTCCCATCGGAAACGTTGCAGGAGCGTCTTCATTGCTCTTGAAATGTGTGGCGGAGTGTTGTCATGAAGAATGGAAATGGTCTGCATGAAATCAGGCGAAATGTCTCAGCATGCACTCGTACTCAGGGCGCAAGTTGTTATTATTTTCTAGGCGTCTTTAGTTGCTCATTGTGAGCTAATAACAGAAAAGAGCGACGTGAAGTGATCCACAGACATACTGGAGGTTCTGCCCAACACATTGTTACAAAACGTAATCGCATTTTCACTGTGGTGTCCATTTCGCGAGCGGTCGGAACTTAATAAACGTATAGCCTTCGTAATGTCTAACGAATATCTTCACTATTCACTGGAAAACCTTATTGTTTTGAATTACTTACACTGTAAGATACCATGTCTCATTTTCGTAAGTCAATAGTGGTAGTTCTGCTTGTTTTGGATACAGCGCAAGCTTAGTTATTAAAATTTCGTTTACCTCATCAAAAGCACTACTGGCTATTCTACTCTTCGATTTGTTTATTTATCTGTCCATAATGCAGTTATCTTCATATGCCTTAAATAAAAAAAATTCATGAACTTGTTCGATGACCTCTTTCTTAATTTGTGAAATTTTGTGTTAATTATAAATTATTTCAATGTTATTATAACAGACTTTCACTCACCGGGTACAAACTTTTCCCATTTCTTGTTACAGTTTATCTGTACTTTACTTAGACAGACAAGATGTTGAAAAACTACAAGCCTTTCAATCTTCTTTCAGGTACAAGGTATTTACTTAGAGAATACCTTGTTCCAAAAAGAAGACTGAAGGGCTTGTAGTTTTTTAACACCTTTCTTGTTTAGAGGGACAGCTACAATATTGTTCCACTTGGGCTAAATAATCTAATCTGCAAAGAAGTTGTATATATTTTGTGCGGAACATTAGGAAAATAGTACAAGTGCTCTTAAACCGTGACGAGGAAAGTGGCGTGGTGCTGTGGTTAGAAAACTGGACTTACTTTCGAGATGACTGAGGTTCAGTTTCCCTGCCGCTTATCCGCTTCAGATTTCCATGGTTTCCCTAAACCGCTCTAGGAACGTAAAGTGGCTGTGTAGCTAAGTGGATACATATTGGAATACAAACGTACAGTTTCGGGATACAATCTAAGTCTCTGCTAGGATTTTTCCTGACAGTTACCCTCTGTCACATCTGCTGGTAATGTGCATGTGCGAAAAATGCCAAGTTTCAGAGTGATTAGTTCCTCTTTAGGTCCTGTAACTGACTGGGGAAATCAGTTCAAAGGTCAAAGGAAGGCAAAGGCATGTCATCTCCAATAGGCCCATTCGTCTTGGAACACTGCATCATCATTGGCGTAGGACAACACTGCGGTGCTCAAGCCAACCTTGAGGCTGAGAATAGCTTAACCTTAAGGAAGTATGTTTGTGCCAGGCTTCATTGGACTATTAAACTAGCATTTATATTCCCTACGTTCGACTGCATGCAGCATAAAAATCTGCATCAGCTTAGTGTGTACGACTATTTGTGGTCTGCTCACCATACTGGGCGTGGACAACATTTGGAAACACCACAAACACAACACACTGGCATGCCTAAAACGGATAGGAAAACCTTTGGCGTTCAAAACAATTTCCAGTAGTCTCGGAACGGAGAGATCAGGTCCTGTATGGTTTTCAACGGTATCTTGTACCGTGCTTCGTGTAAAATAGTGGCAAGTTCAGGTAACGATGATGGAGATAGATAATGATCACGCATCCATCTCTAAAAAATAGACGACAAAAGCTCAATGAGGTTGAGATATTGTGGCTTTGGTAACCAGGGAAGATGCGACAGCTCATCGTTGTGCTCACAGAACCAGTCCTGGACGATGCGAACTGTGTGAACAGTGGCCCATTCGCCTTGGAACACAGCATCATCATTGGCGTAGAAAGATACCTGATCGGCTGCAGTTGTCACATAATCCTTGGTAGTAAAGCGATCTTTCAGGGCAACTATAACGCCCAGGGAATACCACGATATGACTGTCCGAATCGTCACCGAACCATAGCCATGTTTCACTCTTGGCACGAAAACTTGGCCAGAAATTGCAAACAGCGTAAAACAAGCACCATTCGACCAAATGAGATTCTTCTATTGCTCCAGGTTTTATGGTTTCAGCAGTACGTTTTCCTGTTATGGGAATTTTCATCACTGATGACTGATTTTGGAATTCCTGCTCGCCTTGCAAATCCTTCATTCTGTAGCTCCCTTCGTGTTGTTTTGGTGCTGACACGGCTCACGACTGTCACATTCAGTTCGGCAATCACTTTCGCCCCTTATTTATCCTCACAATCTTCTTCAATGTTCGTTCGTCACCATCACTGAACACACACTTTCTTCCTCACGGTGACTTAGCGGACGGCGCTTTTCCACTATTAGCCGGCCGGAGCGGCCATGCGGTTCTAGGCGCTACAGTCTGGAAGCGCGTGACCGCTACAGTCGCAGGTTCGAATCCTGCCTCGGGCATGGATGTGTGTGATGTCCTTAGGTTGGTTAGATTTAAGTAGTTCTAAGTTCTAGGGGACTGATGACCACAGCAGTTAAGTCCCATAATGCTCGGAGCCATTTGAATCATTTTTTTTTTTCCACTTTACTTGTATGCGGTATAATTCTTTGATACGGTACCTCTTGATATACCAAAAACTTTGGTTTCACGGATTAAGGAAGCCGCCACCATACGAGCATCAACGATTTGTCCACGGTAACTGATGTGATGTCAGTGGAAATGTCTTGAAAACATGCTCTTTTTCACGCAAAATTTTGATCCAATAATGAATATCATGCGATCCGACTTTGATTTGATTGATATGTTCAGAATTAAGGAGAACTTTCATGGTGCAACAAAGAATATTAGGGGGACTGAAATATTTTAAATCATAAAACATTATAATCAAAACCAATTTCCTGGCAAAATTACTAAGTGTCTTTGCATCCTCCCTTAGAGAAAGGTCACATGCTCTCAGGATGTAAGATTTCATCTTTTAGACGCTAACACATGTTCATGAATAAATCTGAAATACAGTCGTCACTCCTAAAATATTCAGCGTCTTCGCGCTGCCCGTACTCCCAACGACTCCGGAAGCAAAACAACTCTGAAGAACATGCAGAAGCAGAGAACGCAGAATGTTGAGTCGTGCGCGGCTCGTGTTCCCGACATGACGTATTTTACACCCTGTTGTAACGTACTTCCACCTCAGTACGTTAAACTAAAGTACTACTGTCGCTGAGTCGCTGCTTTGCCCGAGCGTGAGCGGCGTTAGCAGCGCGTATTGACATATGCCCTCTCGTAGTATTTTTGCTGGACTGCTATTACTTCCCAGTCGTTGTCTGTCGCAGGGGAGTAGGGCTCCAGAGTTCGGGTCTGCCAGTCAGTTGGAACGCGTCTGGAGCGCAGTCCGGACCTGACAGTCGGGGAGATGCAGTGCGGCGCTAGTGCAGTCGGGATGGAGCAGCAGTGAGGTCTGCGTCGATATGGCTCGCCCGACCATCGCCGCCGCGCATCACTTGAGCCGAGGCGCGGTCGTCGTGGATCGTCGGTCGGTCGTCCTACCAGACGACGCGTTTTGGCTCGCCGACCGTTCATGAGTCGGCTGTATGTGTGTGCATCGACTCCCTATTTGTCTTCGTGCGTGCTTAGTTACTGTGGTGTATTATTCAGGTTTTCATGCAAGTGTTTGTCAGGTTGTGTATGTAGTTGGCGTTATTTCCACTGGCGACGATTTTAGATGCTGACGGCATTCTGAGGCAAGTCGGTCGGTTGTTGCGGACGAGGAAAGTTATCTCTACGAGGTGCAGTCGGCTGGGTCAGCTGGCAGCCCCTGTGCCGTGTCGGAGCGTGCGTGGAGCTGTCCGATCGGTAGCGGGTTTCGTGGTTCACCGACCCAGGACGTCAAATTTTAGTAGTGGTTTCAACTACCCAAACCACGTCCATTCATGTTGTTGTGGTTCGATTAGGTGGTTTGCTGTTGGGGAGGTTTTCCTGTGAGCAACACCGAGTGTTTCTACTGCTGAAATTTAGCCGCCATGCGGTCAACTACACTCCTGGAAATTGAAATAAGAACACCGTGAATTCATTGTCCCAGGAAGGGGAAACTTTATTAACACATTCCTGGGGTCAGATACATCACATGATCACACTGACAGAACCACAGGCACATAGACACAGGCAACAGAGCATGCACAATGTCGGCACTAGTACAGTGTATATCCACCTTTCGCAGCAATGCAGGCTGCTATTCGCCCATGGAGACGATCGTAGAGATGCTGGATGTAGTTCTGTGAAACGGCTTGCCATGCCATTTCCACCTGGCGCCTCAGTTGGACCAGCGTTCGTGCTGGACGTGCAGACCGCGTGAGACGACGCTTCATCCAGTCCCAAACATGCTCAATGGGGGACAGATCCGGAGATCTTGCTGGCCAGGGTAGTTGACTTACACCTTCTAGAGCACGTTGGGTGGCACGGGATACATGCGGACGTGCATTGTCCTGTTGGAACAGCAAGTTCCCTTGCCGGTCTAGGAATGGTAGAACGATGGGTTCGATGACGGTTTGGATGTACCGTGCACTATTCAGTGTCCCCTCGACGATCACCAGTGGTGTACGGCCAGTGTAGGAGATCGCTCCCCACACCATGATGCCGGGTGTTGGCCCTGTGTGCCTCGGTCGTATGCAGTCCTGATTGTGGCACTCACCTGCACGGCGCCAAACACGCATACGACCATATTGGCACCAAGGCAGAAGCGACTCTCATCGCTGAAGACGACACGTCTCCATTCGTCCCTCCATTCACGCCTGTCGCGACACCACTGGAGGCGGGCTGCACGATGTTGGGGCGTGAGCGGAAGACGGCCTAACGGTGTGCGGGACCGTAGCCCAGCTTCATGGAGACGGTTGCGAATGGTCCTCGCCGATACCCCAGGAGCAACAGTGTCCCTAATTTGCTGGGAAGTGGCGGTGCGGTCCCCTACGGCACTGCGTAGGATCCTACGGTCTTGGCGTGCATCCGTGCGTCGCTGCGGTCCGGTTCCAGGTCGACGGGCACGTGCACCTTCCGCCGACCACTGGCGACAACATCGATGTACTGTGGAGACCTCACGCCCCACGTGTTGAGCAATTCGGCGGTACGTCCACCAGGCCTCCCGCATGCCCACTATACGCCCTCGCTCAAAGTCCGTCAGCTGCACATACGGTTCACGTCCACGCTGTCGCGGCATGCTACCAGTGTTAAAGACTGCGATGGAGCTCCGTATGCCACGGCAAACTGGCTGACACTGACGGCGGCGGTGCACAAATGCTGCGCAGCTAGCGCCATTCGACGGCCAACACCGCGGTTCCTGGTGTGTCCGCTGTGCCGTGCGTGTGATCATTGCTTGTACAGCCCTCTCGCAGTGTCCGGAGCAAGTATGGTGGGTCTGACACACCGGTGTCAATGTGTTCTTTTTTCCATTTCCAGGAGTGTATTTTGGTTTCGAGTGCACCAGTGGAATTTTCTGCCTTGTGGCAGTCATTGTTCTGGTTACCTGCCCTGGGCACTGACGTAAATTCAGGCAGTGTTCTTTTGGGTGAGGTTAACTGTATTAGTGTGTTTCAAATTCAAGTGTAAAATGGTTCAAATGGCTCTGAGCACTATGGGACTCAACTTCTGAGTTCATTAGTCCCCTAGAACTTAGAACTAGTTAAACCTAACTAACCTAAGGACATCACACACATCCATGCCCGAGGCAGGATTCGAACCTGCGACAGTAGCGGTCTCGCGGTTCCAGACTGCAGCGCCAGAACCGCACGGCCACTTCGGCCGGCCAAATTCAAGTGTACCAGCGGAATTTTCTGCCTAGTGGCCGTTAGTGTTCCGGTTAGCCGGCCGCGGTGGTCTCGCGGTTCTAGGCGCGCAGTCCGGAACCGCGCGACTGCTACGGTCGCAGGTTCGAACCCTGCCTCGGGCATGGATGTGTGTGATATCCTTAGGTTAGTTAGGTTTAAGTAGTTCTAAGTTCTAGGGGACTGATGACCACAGCTGTTAAGTCCCATAGTGCTCAGAGCCATTTGAACCATTTTTTTGTTCCGGTTACCTGCCCTGGCCACTATCGTAATTTCAGGCAGCGTCCCTTCCTCACCTGCGTCGTTGTCCAACATGGTGTGTAATTTTTACAACTGATATATTCTCCATTGTGAATTATCACGTTTGTAACCTTTTCTGTTTGAGTTCTCATGTACTGATTGATGGGAAGCAAGTAGTCGTGTCGGTCTGTCCGTTGCTGTCCCCTAGTTGGCTTCCGACGGATCCACTGTAGTTGGACTCACCATCTGTCTCGCCTAAGTGAACGAAGGCAGACCGACCTCCCTGGAGGCTTCTGAGTGCCACCGGTCTTTAATTATCTGTTTTCAGCTGTTTAAAATATAAGGCTTATGGTTATTTTTTCTTTTTCTTAAAAATTTCGAAAAATTAATTCTTAAATTTATCTTTCAAGTTTAAACATTGCGGCCTTTTGCCTTTAAAAACTTATGGTAATATATTTCACAATTTTGAAACTTGATTGTGACCTTCAGCCATTGGTATTGCACCTTTCATATATTATGGTTGTATCTACTTTGCTTTGAGACTTTCCACCTAGCTGTAACAGATGTTTTATTTAATTATTGTATTGCTATTAGATTTTTATCTTGTTGATTTGTTAAGTTTTCTTGTTTGGGGTTCTTCAGCCGTGAAAGAGTTGCGTTTGGTAAAGGTTCGGCTGTGTGCCGCTTTGGTGGTAAATGTGTCATTAAATTACAATAAATTACAATTAGAAGGTGAAACTGACCTCGAACTTATTTGGCCCTTTCCACAATCCTAATAAGCTGTTTGCCCAGCGCTTTTAGCGGGCGTCTCAAATGCCTTTATGCTTACAGCCTACATGTGCACGCTTCCTGCGAGAAAAAGCGCGCTGAGACGTGACTGGTCAGTCAGGTATCATCTAAAGTAAAGCGTGTGGACATATCTCCATTAAGCAACAACAGACCGCAACATGGTTTAGCAAACGAGAAGCCGAATGCCGAGTGTCTTTACAACCCACCAGCAACAATTCACTCGCGTATAAATAAGGATGTCGTTATCAGGAGAAAGAAAACTGGCGTTCTACGGATCGGAGCGTGGAATGTCAGATCCCTTAATCGATCAGGTAGGTTAGAAAATTTAAAAAGGGAAATGGATAGGTTAAAGTTAGATATAGTGGGAATTAGTGAAGTTCGGTGGCAGGAGGAACAAGACTTTTGGTCAGGTGAATACAGGGTTATAAATACAAAATCAAATAGGGGTAATGCAGGAGTAGGTTTAATAATGAATAGGAAAATAGGAATGCGGGTAAGCTACTACAAACAGCATAGTGAACGCATTATTGTGGCCAAGATAGATACGAAGCCCACACCTACTACAGTAGTACAAGTTTATATGCCAACTAGCTCTGCAGATGACGAAGAAATTGAAGAAATGTGTGATGAAATAAAAGAAATTATTCAGATAGTGAAGGGAGACGAAAATTTAATAGTCATGGGTGACTGGAATTCGAGTGTAGGAAAAGGGAGAGAAGGAAACGTAGTAGGTGAATATGGATTGGGGCTAAGAAATGAAAGAGGAAGCCGCCTGGTAGAATTTTGCACAGAGCACAACTTAATCATAGATGACACTTGGTGTAAGAATCATGATAGAAGGTTGTATACATGGAAGAACCCTGGAGATACTAAAAGGTATCAGATAGATTATATAATGGTAAGACAGAGATTTAGGAACCAGGTTTTAAATTGTAAGACATTTCCAGGGGCAGATGTGGACTCTGACCACAATCTATTGGTTATGACCTGTAGATTAAAACTGAAGAAACTGCAAAAAGGTGGGAATTTAAGGAGATGGGACCTGGATAAACTGAAAGAACCAGAGGTTGTACAGAGTTTCAGGGAGAGCATTAGGGAACAATTGACAGGAATGAGGGAAAGAAATACAGTAGAAGAAGAATGGGTAGCTTTGAGGGATGAAGTAGTGAAGGCAGCAGAGGATCAAGTAGGTAAAAAGACGAGGGCTAGTAGAAATCCTTGGGTAACAGAAGAAATATTGAATTTAATTGATGAAAGGAGAAAATATAAAAATGCAGTAAATGAAGCAGGCAAAAAAGAATACAAACGACTCAAAAATGAGATCGACAGGAAGTGCAAAATGGCTAAGCAGGGATGGCTAGAGGACAAATGTAAGCATGTAGAGGCTTATCTCACTAGGGGTAAGATAGATACTGCCTACAGGAAAATTAAAGAGACCTTTGGAGATAAGAGAACCACTTGTATGAACATCAAGAGCTCAGATGGAAACCCAGTTCTAAGCAAAGAAGGGAAAGCAGAAAGGTGGAAGGAGTATATAGAGGGTCTATACAAGGGCGATGCACTTGAGGACAATATTATGGAAATGGAAGAGGATGTAGATGAAGATGAAATGGAAGATACGATACTGCGTGAAGAGTTTGACAGAGCACTGAAAGACCTGAGTCGAAATAAGGCCCCCGGAGTAGACAACATTCCATTGGAACTACTGACGGCCTTGGGAGAGCCAGTCCTGACAAAACTCTACCATCTGGTGAGCAAAATGTATGAAACAGGCGAAATAACTTCAGACTTCAAGAAGAATTTAATAATTCCAATCCCAAAGAAAGCAGGTGTTGACAGATGTGAAAATTACCGAACAATCAGCTTAATAAGCCACAGCTGCAAAGTACTAACACGAATTCTTTACAGACGAATGGAAAAACTAGTAGAAGCCGACCTCGGGGAAGATCAGTCTGGATTCCGTAGAAATACTGGAACACGTGAGGCAATACTGACCTTACGACTTATCTTAGAAGAAAGATTAAGGAATAGCAAACCTACGTTTCTAGCATTTGTAGACTTAGAGAAAGCTTTTGACAATGTTGACTGGAATACTCTCTTTCAAATTCTAAAGGTGGCAGGTGTAAAATACAGGGAGCGCAAGGCTATATACAATTTGTACAGAAACCAGATGGCAGTTATAAGAGTCGAGGGACATGAAAGGGAAGCAGTGGTTGGGAAGGGAGTAAGACAGGGTTGTAGCCTCTCCCCGATGTTATTCAATCTGTATATTGAGCAAGCAGTAAAGGAAACAAAAGAAAAATTCGGAGTAGGTATTAAAATACATGGAGAAGAAATAAAAACCTTGAGGTTCGCCGATGACATTGTAATTCTGTCAGAGACAGCAAAGGACTTGGAAGAGCAGTTGAACGGAATGGATGGTGTCTTGAAGGGAGGATATAAGATGAACATCAACAAAAGCAAAACAAGGATAATGGAATGTAGTCGAATTAAGTCGGGTGATGCTGAGGGAATTAGATTAGGAAATGAGACACTTAAAGTAGTAAAGGAGTTATGCTATTTGGGGAGCAAAATAACTGATGATGGTCGAAGTAGAGAGGATATAAAATGTAGACTGGCAATGGCAAGGAAAGCGTTTCTGAAGAAGAGAAATTTGTTAACATCGAGTATAGATTTAAGTGTCAGGAAGTCATTTCTGAAAGTATTTGTATGGAGTGTAGCCATGTATGGAAGTGAAACATGGACGGTAAATAATTTGGACAAGAAGAGAATAGAAGCTTTGGAAACGTGGTGCTACAGAAGAATGCTGAAGATTAGATGGGTAGATCACATAACTAATGAGGAAGTATTGAATAGGATTGGGGAGAAGAGAAGTTTGTGGCACAACTTGACCAGAAGAAGAGATCGGTTGGTAGGACATGTTCTGAGGCATCAAGGGATCACCAATTTAGTATTGGAGGGCAGTGTGGAGGGAAAAAATCATAGGGGGAGACCAAGAGATGAATATACTAAGCAGATTCAGAAGGATGTAGGTTGCAGTAGGTACTGGGAGATGAAGAAGCTTGCACAGGATAGAGTAGCATGGAGAGCTGCATCAAACCAGTCTCAGGACTGAAGACCACAACAACAACAACATAAATAAGTGATTGAAGACTTTGTTTAACGCCCAGCTTTCAGTCACTGTGCTCCATTTTCTGATTTAACGAAAGACCAAAACTTTTTGGATTTAAGATAACATTGCCACCTTACTACGCCATTCATGTAGTTGCAGACGATCAGAAATAGAGCAAACTTATTAGATTAAAATTTATGTGTGATGGGAGTATGTGAAAGATGATGTAAGGTGATTGTGGCAGTGCCTCTGCTGGTTTTCTCATGCATGGCTCACTAATTACTTTGAACGACTGTACCTGTAGGCCTAGCGGAAAATAATGAATTTAAAAAAATACGATCGCCAGATTAATGTTACTCAACGATTCCACTGAAAGAGTAACCGTGCAGAAAATAGAAATGCTCTGGAGCAAAGTGTTGTGTACGACTTTGTACACAATGGCAGGAAGGGATGACCTGCAGATTGGTGCGGAAACTGTCGTCATAGGAAAGCTGAACAAGAGCAGAAATGATTAGCGAACAAGTTAACACAATAAACAGAAGATTTACTTGTATTTTTCCAGACTTACGAAGACTCATTACTAATGATACAACAAGAAATAGAGTCCCGTTTATGCAACAGCAACAACGATGACGTTGGAACCACGACTAGGCGGTGTCTGCGTGGCGTCCCATAGGGAAGTGGCTCCAAGCGCGAGTGGGGCTGAGCCGACACCCCCGAACAAGGCCGCCCAGCAGTGTTAGTGACGTCACACTAAGCGGCCCATAGCCGACGCAGCAGTCCACGGACACCTCCGTACAGACGCGCCTGATGCTAACGATCTTCTGTCCGTCATACAGAAAGGAGCGAACTACACTCCTGGAAATTGAAATAAGAACACCGTGAATTCATTGACCCAGGAAGGGGAAACTTTATTGACACATTCCTGGGGTCCGATACATCACATGATCACACTGACAGAACCACAGGCACATAGACACAGGCAACAGAGCATGCACAATGTCGGCACTAGTACAGTGTATATCCACCTTTCGCAGCAATGCAGGCTGCTATTCTCCCATGGAGACGATCGTAGAGATGCTGGATGTAGTCCTGTGGAACGGCTTGCCATGCCATTTCCACCTGGCGCCTCAGTTGGACCAGCGTTCGTGCTGGACGTGCAGACCGCGTGAGACGACGCTTCATCCAGTCCCAAACATGCTCAATGGGGGACAGATCCGGAGATCTTGCTGGCCAGGGTAGTTGACTTACACCTTCTAGAGCACGTTGGGTGGCACGGGATACATGCGGACGTGCATTGTCCTGTTGGAACAGCAAGTTCCCTTGCCGGTCTAGGAATGGTAGAACGATGGGTTCGATGACGGTTTGGAGGTACCGTGCACTATTCAGTGTCCCCTCGACGATCACCAGTGGTGTACGGCCAGTGTAGGAGATCGCTCCCCACACCATGATGCCGGGTGTTGGCCCTGTGTGCCTCGGTCGTATGCAGTCCTGATTGTGGCGCTCACCTGCACGGCGCCAAACACGCATACGACCATCATTGGCACCAAGGCAGAAGCGACTCTCATCGCTGAAGACGACACGTCTCCATTCGTCCCTCCATTCACGCCTGTCGCGACACCACTGGAGGCGGGCTGCACGATGTTGGGGCGTGAGCGGAAGACGGCCTAACGGTGTGCGGGACCGTAGCCCAGCTTCATGGAGACGGTTGCGAATGGTCCTCGCCGATACCCCAGGAGCAACAGTGTCCCTAATTTGCTGGGAAGTGGCGGTGCGGTCCCCTACGGCACTGCGTAGGATCCTACGGTCTTGGCGTGCATCCGTGCGTCGCTGCGGTCCGGTCCCAGGTCGACGGGCACGTGCACCTTCCGCCGACCACTGGCGACAACATCGATGTACTGTGGAGACCTCACGCCCCACGTGTTGAGCAATTCGGCGGTACGTCCACCCGGCCTCCCGCATGCCCACTATACGCCCTCGCTCAAAGTCCGTCAACTGCACATACGGCTCACGTCCACGCTGTCGCGGCATGCTACCAGTGTTAAAGACTGCGATGGAGCTCTGTATGCCACGGCAAACTGGCTGACACTGACGGCGGCGGTGCACAAATGCTGCGCAGCTAGCGCCATTCGACGGCCAACACCGCGGTTCCTGGTGTGTCCGCTGTGCCGTGCGTGTGATCATTGCTTGTACAGCCCTCTCGCAGTGTCCGGAGCAAGTATGGTGGGTCTGACACACCGGTGTCAATGTGTTCTTTTTTCCATTTCCAGTAGTGTATAATTCGAAGCAAAGACCAAATTATATATATTCTTGTAAACAGCATAAAGGTTCATAACGAAATACCGATTACATATACGGGCAGGAATAGGTTCTAGAACTCCTCTGAAAAGTGTTTATCTTCAGTACCAGAATGAACATCAAATTGTCAGGTTTTCTAAATAGAAAAGCACTTTGTTAGTAACAGACAGCAATAATGAGACTTGCAGTTGGTGATTTCTACGTGGAGAAGGAAATAAGCTGTAGAGAGATTGAAAATGGTAAGTAAAGAGAGCCTCAGCCTTTTGCTCACATTCTTACAGGTAATGCACTTGGTTGTTTTTCATTTCCATACCTTTCATAACATTTTTAATATTGTTTGAAGAAGTGTATCTTCAATAGCAGAGTGAACTTCAAATTGTCAGGCTTTTCTTAAAGGAAAGAGCAGTCCCTTAGTATCACAGTGCAAGACAGAATCTTGTGTTCAGTGATGTCTATGTTAAAAGGAGAATATTTAATATCTATCTTTTGTTTCCATTCTTTATTACTGGGGATACACTTGTAAAAATTCTTGAAAAGAGCTGTCACCATGAACATATGAGTAAATTCATAATAGTCATGTGTTTTGTGAGATAAAGCGAACTCTTGTTACCTTATTGTAAACGAAAGTTGTGAGGGTTTTGCTATGTATGACAGTGTTTAAGATAATTTACTTTCAGTCTAATAGCTTGAATATGTCAAGTCCTGCTGTCAGTTGGCATTTGTCACCACCTGTATGCGAGTTTTAAAGCTAAATAGTGTTCTGACAATTATAAAATAGTGCAAAGTTCCTCAATCGATTAAACTTATTCCTGCCCGTATATGTAATCGGTATTTCGTTATGAACCTTTATGCTGTTTACAAGAATATATATAATTTGGTCTTTGGTTCGAATTATAGTTCGCTCCTTTCTGTATGACGGACAGAAGATCGTTAGCATCAGGCGCGTCTGTACGGAGGTGTCCGTGGACTGCTGCGTCGGCTATGGGCCGCTTAGTGTGACGTCACTAACACTGCTGGGCGGCCTTGTTATCCCGGGGGTGTCGGCCTGAGCTGCTGCCTCCCTACTGATGGCGCTCGAGGTACCGAGTCGCTCAGCGGGCATGCTCCATTGGGTCCACCGGATCCCGCACGATCGCTATCAGCGTCTCACGGAAATTTGCAGTTCCGTTGTTATGTCGCCCGAGGGGTGGTATCAACACGCAAAGTCACATAACGGGCGGTGGCTAAATCGTACTAGCAGGGTTAGACAGCAGTATTGTGACCATGTATCGATTCCAGAGCTGCAAGAAGGGTGGAGGTAGCAACATACATTCTATGATTTGGGATGATCATGCAAGCTAGTTTGTAAACACAACAATCCTGGCAAAAACTGCATATATTTTTATTGAATTTATTGATCTATCATGCTAAGTAAATACACAATTCTGCTGAATATGGAAGAAATCATAAGAAAAATAACATAAGGGTTTGGGATCCACAAAGGGTTTACCCGTGTGGTGCAACGCGGCAATGGTGATCTCAGTTGTGCACAGACCTTACGTCGAAAGCTTAGTCTTTCCCTTCATGGAGACGGCAGCATGACATGTCTCCTCTCTGAACGCTGAACATCTAGAAGTGACTGCTTACTCCACTGCAAGAACCGTTGATATCTCTAAGCAGCTGGTTACGGAGAAACCCGTGCACTTGCTCCTTACAAGTTGCCAAACGAACTTGACTTGGTTGCTGCCTCACTCACAGGACTAACAAAAGAATTTTTCTCTGTTAAGTTTTCTGGTGAGGTCGACTTTGCACGAGACATGAGAACGACAAAATTTCGTCTTCTACACCGAGTCTGAACTTAACGGCCTTGTTCCCACATGCATTCCCATGAAGTTGTTACTGAACAAGATTACCCCTGATACACGACCAAGAACCATGTGACTCCAAATGTGTCCCAGGTTGATCCTCTGCCTCATACATCTACCACGCCTTCGACTGTATATCTATGAATTACAGTTAAATAAAATATTATACCTATCCACCATTAGAGACTAAATAAGTGCCTAGTAAGTAACAAAATAGTTCAAATGGCTCTGAGCACTATGGGACTTAACATCTGAGGTCATCAGTCCCCTAGACTTAGAACTACTTAAACCTAACTAACCTAAGGACATCACACACATCCATGCCCAAGGCAGGATTCGAACCTGCGACCGTTGCAGCAGCGCGGTTCCAGACTGAAGCGCCTAGAACCGCTCGGCCAAGTAAATAACAAGTATGTATTGAAACAGTGCGCTATTTCATTCTCTGTGTTACCACAGATCGCACTTCATTGTCTCCATTCCTAGTGGAGTAGTAGGAAATGCAAGGGGCCAAGCTGTGTCATACCGCATGAGGACAAGACACTGAAGTTCTAATTGTCCCACCAGCCTGGCTTCTTCGTTCGAAGTCGTTGACCCACAAGAGAGGTAGGCTACCATGTAGATCTTGAGTCTGTTACCTTAGATCAGAAGCTTTGATAATTACAATGAAACAGACTAACGCTTTTATCTCATGTAAATAACGAAGTCGATAGTTTATAGGGATTGCAGCTATGTTTTCCTTATAAAAATATTCCGTCAGAGAAAACAGCGAACTGACCTCCACACTGTACCATAATCATACGTATGCCTGTCAAGTTCACACGATAAACCATCGACAGTTCTCGTTAGTCAAAACTGTCCTTAATCACTTGCTAACTGAAGGATACGTGTTATTAACATACCCCAAGACATATTATGCATTCCTGAACTCATAATAAAATCTGCGTTGATCACCCAACTACCAACTCACTTCCTAAGCCATGCCCTCACACTTATCAATGACTAGATGGTCGGTCATCCGTTACATTGCCGATGATGCATAAAGTAATTTGTGTCTCCTTAGAAAGTTAATTGTTTACATAAAATGAAATGTAAAAGAAAGTTCTAATTATATAATAAAGTACTGAAACGATCTCCTTGTCTATTTTGGACTGTTTTTAAAGATTCATTTAATTGCTGTAAATAAATGAAAATAAGCAGTTTCGCGCACAGCCGCATGAGCAGTGCTGTATTTCATTACAGCAGTGATTCAGAAAGCAAGTAGTTTCTGTTGGTGTAGCGTCTACAGTAGTTGCCTCATCCTACCTTATGGCGTCAGATGACGTCATATGTCTGTTATTATAACCTCGCTCAACTCAGATGCAGTCTGCAGGAATAAAGAGCCAGAAATGCTGCAAAAGATATGACATTTTCCTCATAACCACACGACCAGCTTCACTGAAGCGCCAAAGAAACTGGCATACCTGCCTAATATTGTAGGGGCCCCCAAGAGCACGCAGAAGTGCCGCAACACGACGTCGAATGGAGTCTATTAATGTCTGAAGTAGTGCTGGAGGGAACTGAGACCACGAATATGCAGGGCTGTCCATAAATCCATAAGAGTACGAGGGAGTGGAGATCTCTTCTGAACAGCACGTGGCAAGGCATCCCATATATGCTCAGTAATGTTCATGTGTGGGGAGTCTGGTGGCCAACGAAAGTGTTTAAACTCGGAAGAGTGTTCCTGGAACCATTCTGTAGCAATTATGTACGTGCGGGGTGTCGCACTGACCTGCTGGGATTGCCCAAGTCCGTCAGAATGCACAATGGACACGAATGGATGCATGTAATTAGACAGGATGCTTACGTACGTGTCACCTATCAGAGTCGTATCTATACGTATCAGGTGTCCCACAACACTCCAGCTGCACGAGCCCCACGCCATTACAGAGCCTCCACCAGCTTGAACAGTCCCCTGCTGACATGCAGGATTCATGGAATCATGGTTGGTTCAAATGGCTCTGAGCACTATGGGACTGAACTTCTGAGGTCATCAGTCCCCTAGAACTTAGAACTACTTAAACCTAACTAACCTAAGGACATCACACACATCCATGCCCGACGCAGGATTTGAACCTGCGACCGTAGCGGTCGCGCGGTTCCAGACTGAAGCGCCTAGAACCGCTCGGCCACCCCGGCCGCCTGGATTCATGAGGTTGCCTCCATACCCGTTACGTCCAAGCTGTCTATACAGTTTGAAAGGAAACTCAGGCGACCAGCCAACAATTTTCTAGTCATCAGCAGTCCAATGACGGTGCTGACTGGCCCAGGCGAGGCGTAAAGCTTTGCGTCGTACACGAGTGGGCCTTCGGTTTTGAAACCCCAGATTGATGATGTTTCGTTGAATGGCTCGCACGCTGACACTTGTTGCTGGTCCAGCACAAATTTGCACTTCTGTCACGATGAACAATTCCCTTCAGTCGTCGTTGGTCCCGCTCTTGCAGTATCTTTTTCCGACCGCAGCAATGTCGGAGATTTGATGTTTTACCGGATTCCTGATATTCACGGCACACTGGTGAGAGGGTCGTACGATAAAATCCCCACTTCGTCGCTACCCGGTAGATGCTGTATCCCATCGCTCGTGCGTTGACTATAACATCGCGTTCAGACTCACTTAAATCTTGATAACCTGCCATTGTAGCAGTGGCAACCTATCTAGCAAGTGCGCCAGATGGCTGTTGTCTTAAATACGCGTTGCCGACAGCAGCACCGTATTGTGCCTGTTTACGTATCTCTGTATTTGAAAACGCATACTTGTACCAGTTTCTTTGGTGCTTCAGTGTATGTGGCGACGAATGAAAGTATTGGCATCTCTACGAGATGCACAGGTCGTGGAGGTGGCAGATGGTCTCTTCAGTGACGGAGAATATTTTGCAGTCGAAGCTTTCGACCTGCAGTCCTGAACGAATCGGTCAGCGAGTGTGCGCGGAGACTGATCGATAAGGGCGCCGAATTAAGGGACGACTCTCCCCAATACCGATGATGACCAGGCGTATCGCTGGGGACGGCGGCGGTGGGAAAGAGGCGGATTTGGCGAAAGGGTAGCGGGCGGGCGGTCTGGTCGCTGTGCGAGCGCAGAGGGCCAATCCGTCATGAGGCGGCGTGACTAAGGGGCGCGCGGGCTGGCCGTGGCGACGTGTGAGGCCCTGATTGCCCCTGACAGCCGCACAATGGCGCGCGCCCATTAGCCGGCTACTCGCCGCAGACTGCGGAGTGCGCCCACGGGCCTCGGCTCGCCTCACAAGCGGCCGCGCAGGTAGGCGAGGCACGGGACGCAACACCTCCGCTCTACCGGTGGTCCACAGGTACGTTTGATTAGATTAGATTTACTTTCATTCCAATTGATCCATAGTGAGGAGCCCCTCCAGGATGTGGTACATGTCAGAAAAACAATAATACATGACAAATATTTACAGCTGAAACAAACAAGCTTATGTACCTTCCACAGGTCCCAAGTGGAACGATCGTCTTTTTTTTAATGAACACTAAATGAAAGAATCATTTTAGAGACACTAATGCACTGAATTTAACATAATTTTTTATTTTATTTGTGAGGTAATAAACATGGTCATGTTGGAAACTACCATGAATCGTGGAGAAGGGTAACTGTATCAATTTGAGTTGTTGTTGTTGTTGTTGTGGTCTTCAGTCCTGAGACTGGTTTGATGCAGCTCTCCACGCTACACTATCCTGTGCAAGCCTCTTCATTTCCCAGTACCTACTGCAATCTACATCCTTCTGAATCTGTTTAGTGTATTCATCTCTTGGTCTCCCCCTACGATTTCTACCCTCCACGCTGCCCTCCAATACTAAATTGGTGATCCCTTGATGCCTCAGAACATGTCCTACCAAGCGATCCCTCCTTCTTGTCAAGTTGTGCCACAAACTTCTCTTCTCCCCAATCCTATTCAATACTTCCTCATTAGTTATGTGATCTGCCCATCTAATTTTCAGCATTCTTCTGTAACACCACATTTCGAAAGCTTCTATTCTCTTCTTGTCTAAACTATTTATCGTCCACGTTTCACTTCCATACATGGCTACACTCCATACAAATACTTTCAGAATTTCTCTTCTTCAGAAACGCTTTCCTTGCCATTGCCAGTCTACATTTTATATCCTCTCTACTTCGACCATCATCGGTTACCTTTACTACTTTAACTGTCTCATTTTACAATCTAATTCCCTCAGCATCACCCGACTTCATTCGACTACACTCCATTATCCTAGTTTTGCTTTTGTTGATATTCATCTTATATCCTCCTTTCAAGACATAATCCATTTCGTTCAACTGCTCTTCCAAGTCCTTTGCTGTCTCTGACAGAATTACAATGTCATCGGCGAACCTCAAAGTTTTTATTTCTTCTCCATGGATTTTAGTACCTACTCCGAATTTTTCTTTTGTTTCCTTCACTGCTTGCTCTATATACAGATTGAATAACATCGGGGAGAGGCTACAACTATGTCTCACTCCCTTCCCAACCACTGCTTCCCTTTCATGCCCCTCGACTCTCATAACTGCCATCTGGTTTCTGTTCAAATTGTAAATAGCCTTTCGCTCTTTGTATTTTACCCCTGTGAGTTAAGGGACCCTAATCTGGGAACGAAATTTATAGGGGAAAATCGTTTCTACAGGGTGAAAAGTATCTAAACCGACAAACTCTGGGAGGTTGAAGGGGACATTAAAACAAATATTTTTCCCTAAAGTCATTTTTTCCTATGAGGAGTATTTAAGCCGGTAGAGGAAGATTTCTCTGGCGGCAAATTAATTAAACCAACAAACACTTTATTTTTTTTTATGACCGAGAGACAACAACTAGGCAGCAGATACGGCCCAGTTAAAGTCCCCAACAATACCGACCCACACATTAACGAAGAACCGCAGCTGATGAGCGCTAGTAGCTGTGGCATGTGTGTTGTCCTCACTCCAAACATGCGAATTGTGCATGTTGAAGACTCCATCACCCCCGAACGTTGCTTCATCGGTAAACAACACAGAGGATGGAGATGTAGGACGCATTTCACACTGTTCCAGGTACCTCTGCGAAAACTGTGCTCTGGGTGGATAATCAACTGGTTCCACGTTGTGGACACGCTGTAAGTGAAATGGACGTAACAATTGCTCTCGAAGGACTGTTCTTACATTCGTTCTGATTCGTCCCCATGTTACGTGCAATTGCGCGACTGCTGTTTGAAGGATTCCGCTCCACATGCTGCAAGACAGCTTCCTCAAATTGTAGCGTTCTTACCGTGCGACGGCGTCCCTGTCGAGGAAATCTGCTAAATAACCCGGTCTCACGCAGACGTTGGTACTCAGCAGCAAAGGTCGTATGATGCGGGATACGGAGATTAGGACATTGTTGTTGATAAATCCGCTGTGCAGCTCGTCCGTTGTGGTGCGCTACGTAGCACGCACCAACCATATAATTGTACTCACTCCAGGTGTATCGCTCCATTAGTAAACAGAGACAATGCACTACTGCACTGGTGGACAGCAGTTGGCTACAACTGAAGAGCGTAATACGCCCACTAACAACTGAAGATCGTAATACGGCCTCTAACAACTGAAAAGCGTAATACGGCCTCCACCAGTTTAAATAAACCTCATAGAAAAAAAATGGCAGTAGGGAAAAATATTTGTTTTGATGTCCCCTACAACCTCCCAGAGTTTGTCGGTTTAAATACTTTTCACCCTGTATACCTCTGACACTACACCTCTTGTATTTCAAGCTCTTTGCTTTCCATGTCTTGAGAGGAGGTAGTATGGACCAAAACACGAAGAAACGTCCACTGAATGTGGACTCTAAAGAGCATACGTTAAGAGCTATCAGCACTTGTTCATCTATGCTACTGCGGAAGATATCTCTTCTCCGAATAAGTACTAATAGCTCTTGACGTATGCATTTTAGAACCCAAGTTTACTAGATTTCTTTTCTTTTCTTGGTCCATAGCATCTCCTCCCAAAATATGCAAAGCAAAGAGCTTGTAATAGAAGAGGTTCGTTGTCAGAGGCATCAGAAGAATTTTCGCCTATAACTTGAGACTCGGTCGTTTCTGGACCATGGTCCCTTACATTAAATTGATACAGTTGCCCTTCTCCATCATCTCTGAAAGACTTTAACGTTATTACGGAATCACCCTGTGTACATGAAGAGACAGCTTAGGCAGGGTAGTCAAAATATACGTAGAACAAAGACATATAACGTGAGCACAATCTCTTTGCCTCTTTACAATAATTTATCGCTAGGAGACTGTGCTAGATATAGCTATGTGCTTTGTTGCATATGGTAGCTTAATTCAAAGTTCTTTGCGGATACACTTCCACACCTGCTCCGTCTGTTTCCCGCAGAAGGCCGAGGCTCCATGTCTTTGTCAATATTTCTTCAAATGGTACAAATGGCTCTAAGCACTAAGGGACTTAACATCTGAGGTCATCAGTCCCCAAGACTTAGAACTACTTAAACCTGACTAACCTAAGGACATCACACACATCCATGCCCGAGGCAGGATTCGAACCTGCGACGATAGCAGCAACGCGGTTCCGAACTACTGAAGCACCTAGAACCGCTCGGCCACAGCAGCCGCCAATATTTCTTCCACCACCACTTCTACACCATCTCGTACTCGTGCCGTAAGAGTCTGCACATCAGGAACTGGTGAAGTGAACACTTTATCCTTAACGAAACCCTACAAAAAAGTCAGGACGCGTTATGTCTGGTCAACATTGTCGGCATGATGTTGGGTCGTTTCTGATGGTCTATCAGTCGAGAAAGATTTCATACAAGAACTGACGAACTAATAACACCCAAGTGTAGTGGAGCACCGTCTTGTTGAAACGCTGCCCATTGTTGAAATCCCTGTAACTAAATTGTAACGATCAATTCCAACACGTGCAGGTGAGCTGTTGCCGTAATAGCAGGCTCGGTGAAAAGGAACAGTCTGACAACCGTATTGTGCATTAAGCCACACTACACATATCGTTCGGGATGTCACTTATCTGCTGCACCACGATGCATCGGTTTTCCGACCCCCAAATCCATACTTTATGACATTATGCCTGTTTGCTTTCCCTGAGATATGAAAAGTTGCTTCATCCAAAAAACAAGCTTTATTAAGGTGTCCCTGTCCGCATGTGTTCGTTCCAACATGTTCCTAGAAAACTCAGCACGGCTGAATCTGTCAGGTGGCTGCAAAAAACTTGCAGGAGCTGCATGTTGTATGCATGGAAATGCAGCTGTTTGCGTAAGATCTTCGCCTCTGTCCTCGTAAGTATGGCTGTTCCTCTGGATACACGACGCGTCGGTTTCCGCGGACTGCGTTGAAATTATGTACGCTCGGTATCAACAATGTCGTAACTCACTTCAGGTCTACCTCTTTTTGCCTTGTCTCCAACACTGCCAGTATCTTTAAACTTCTCGTACCTTTCTGCGGTGCTCATCTGGCGGATCTCGACCATAGACGCAATGGAACTGTAGCCGAAATGTAATATGCGATCGTGTTTCGTGAAACCACAAAACACTTTGCGCTTTCTTCTGCACAGACGCCATTGTGGCAGCTGTACTCCTGTTATACTACCAGAAACAAGTGAGAAAGAGAGAAAAGCAGACTACATGTAGAAGTACAACCATAAAGCCTTTCTGAGCTAAGTTAAGCTTTGCAACAAACCGCATAGCTGTATCTAGCATTGTTCCTTTTTTTTTAAAAAAAGTTTTTGTAGTCAGGGATAGACTTTACGCTCACCCTGTACATCGAGGTTCCGGCTGCAGAATACATTGGCAGAAAGGAAGATTATGTCCCGTCGTCAAAAGGTCTGACTGGGGAAGGACAGGAAGGAACTACCTTGGCATTCGTCTGAAAGGTTTTAGGTTATGATTGTTGTAACCTACAGACCAAAATTGATTTTATGCAGCTCCCCATGCTAGTATGTCCTATGCATGTCTTTCATTATCGCGTAACTATTGCACCCTACATCCTCTTGAACTTGCTTACTGTTGTTCAGCCTTTGTCATCTTTTGTAATTTTGGCCACCCACGCTTCTCTTCCTTACCAAATGAGCTATTCCTTGAGGCCTCAGTATGTGTCCTATCAACTTAACCCTGTATTCAGTCCATTACAGCCATAAAGCTCTTCTCTCCCCAATTCAAGTCAGTCTCTCTTCATTAGATAATCCACCTGCCTATTTAAGTTCCAGCATTCTTCTGTAGCAATATATTTCGAAAGCTTCTATACTGTTATGGTTTCAAGTGCTTGCCGTCCATGTTTTACTTTTGAATACGGCTGCACTCAAAACAAATGCCTTCAGAAAAGACTACCTAACACACAGTTTGTTGTTAGCAAATATCTTTTTTCAAAACTGCTGTTCTTGCTATTACTGCTCAAACTCAGGCTTCGTTTGCCACATTTCTTCCTGAGCAGCAAAACTCATCAACCACTTTTAATATCTCATTTTCTAGTCTAAAACCTTTAGCAAAGTTTGACTTCATTCGACTACAATCCATCATCCTAGTTTTATTTCTGTTTATGTTGATCTTATAATCTTTTTTCATGACGCTATCTATGGCATTCAACTGATCTTCGCAATCATATGCTGTCTCAAACACAATTACTATGTCATCAACAAACCTCAAGGATCTTATTTCTCTTCCTAAAACTTTAATACCTTACTCTGTTCCATCTTGGTTTTCCTTACTGCTTTCTCTGTGCACAGCTCGAAAACATGGAGAAGGGGAGGGATCAGCATAGACTCAAACTCGATCTCATTCTCATCTCAGCCGCTGCTTCCCTTCCATGTCCTTCGACTCCTAAAACTGCAAGTTGATAAAAATGGTTCAAATGGCTCTGAGAACTAAGGGACTTAACTTCTGAGGTCATCAGTCCCCTAGAACTTAGAACTACTTAAACGTAACTAACCTAAGGACATCACACACATCCATGCCCGAGACAGTATTCGAACCTGCGATCGTAGCGGCAGCGCGGTTCCAGACTGTAGCGCCTAGAACCGCACGGCCACTCCGGCCGGCTGCAAGTTGATATCTTTACCAGTTGTAAATAGCTTTGTACACCTGATAAAATTCTCTACATGCTCAAAATCTAGAAATGCTATGAATGTATGTTTCTTTATCTGCAACCTGTCTTCCAATGTAAATGGTAGGGTCAGTATAGCCTCTCGTGTTCCTACATCTTTCCGGAATCCCGGCTGATCTTTCGCCACAGGTATTTCCACCAGTTTTTCATGTGGTTCATTCGTGTTAGTATTTAGCAACTGTTAGTTATTTAACAGGTAGCTCCTATTTTAACTATAAAACGCTGTAGACGCCTTGAACGAAAAACGGTACCCACTTATTGTAAGCAAGCAAAGAAAGCAGAGGTAAAACCTCTCCACAAGGTAGTTAGCAGATATGATCCACAAACTAGCTAATGAGGTGTCCCGAAGAGAATGACCTCATCATTGCCGACTAGCATCTATTTCCTAACCATAGTTCATGTGAATCTCAACTTGCGCTTTTCTCACATGACATCCTGAAATCCATGGAATAAGGCAGTCAGGCGGATGAAGTATTTTCATTTCATTTGGTAGCACACTAACGGTTATTAACAAAAGTTGAGTTATATGGGATGTCAAAGAAAATTTGTGACAATATTGAGGATTTCTTGATAGGTAGAACGCGGCTGTTATCATTGATGGTGAAAGTTTACCCTATGGAGCTGTTATATAAAAAGATTGAAAATGGAGCAAAATATACTAGAGCACTAACAACATTTATTTTTAAAAAGAACAAGACATAAATTATGGTAAACAAATTATGATTGAATATGGTAAACAACTAACAATTGGTTTAAGACGGCAATGGCCAAGGATCCTGGGTGCGGGATTGAGTCAAGTTCTCTGGCCTTAAAAATGTGGATAACGCAATTTGAATTGATCAGACACTGAGCAGACTTTGATTGATTAAATCTACTATGGTTTCACTACATAGGTGCAGCTGAGAGCAAGTGGCGATTGAGATCTGTACGCCCTGACAATAACAGAGCAGCAATACATCACCCTGTTTGCTTCGTAAGGCGATGTAACTTGCAGGTGGCGATATGGGTGCGGCGTAGGTGAGACGTGAGGCGGCAGCTGCGAATCGATGGCGGCCACGAAAGAAATGCAAAAATCTCACGGACTAGCGACCAGGCAGACGGATCGTAATTTACTCTCTACTAGAGCCCTGAAATCATGGTAGATTTCAGTGTGTGATACACCTGTTCGCTTGTTATACCAAGGATCAATTTGGCTCACTTATACGACAGACCGCAGAAGGATACCAAACGTCAGGACTGGTAAACCGAAAACAAATAAGTGTGCCATCGGCAAACGAGTAGTGTGAGATGTCTGAAGTCACACTGTCGTTTCAGTAAGAACTTCGCGACAGGCTCCTCAGTCTAAACTACTCGCAAGTGAAGTCAGTCTCAGGACAGGTCCCAAGCACTAACCACAAATGGCAGAGCATCGACCAGAAGTTCCCTTACCAGACCATACTCCAGCACCTGAGTGCTTCGCACCTCTTCAGAAAATAATCCGTTTTCCCGCAAAGTGCACGAACGACACCGTCTTCACGCCATCTTGAGCCAATCATAGGACTCTAGAGGCACTAAACCGCCCCTCCCACACGAGAGCACAAACTCATATCGAACCAGGGCAATAGTTACAAAACCTGCAACTCTGGAAAAAAAGGAAACCGCCAATTACTGGCTTTTTAAGTTTTCGCAGAGGGAGAAGATGTTTTTCTCTGAAGTTGAGTTGCTTCCCACAACAAGAAGCAAACAGATACAATCTTATAGATCTTTATTTAAATCGCCTGTGCCTTGGAGCTTGTTAGTCCTGGCTATGAGATGTAATAAAGATTCTAAACGTTTCTCAGATGCCAGAGTTTCTTATAGAATCGAGGCAGCCAATGGAAGTGGGTCACAGGCCTATTTGCAGTATTGGCAAACATGAAAACTTGTGAGTTTTTATTATCCGTGGCTCTGCACACAATCCTGGTTTGTGAATCCATTGTGTAGATGCGTCCCTTCTTTCCGTCGCCCCCAGCCCAGCCTTTGGCTGGCGCCAATGCAGGTATTGTGGCATTGTTCTGCTGGAGACCAGTCTCAATAAGGGGCTGCTCTGTCTGTCCTGTACAGCTGTGGACCTGTCTGGCAAGTCCAAACATGCCGTTTCTATGAGCTAAGAACCATAAAAGTACCTCATGCTTTTAGCGCCCCTCCAGGCTCCATCAAGGCTCAGGCCTTTAACTTTCTAGAGTCTCACTCAAGGTGCATCAGGTTGTAACAAAATCTTTGATAACTTTCTGTATACGAAAAATAGATGAGAGGTTAACTTGTGCTCTCTCAATGGGGAGCCATCTACAGAAGCAGAAGTAACTTTAGATGCGCCCCATGGATTGTGTTGCGACCCTTCTTGCTCGTATTGTATACTAATGATCTGCCAGAGAGTGGCATCAACATTGACAACTTGTTTTAAATGTGAGTGATGTAAAACTAAACGATTCACAAAATGCAGAAAGTGGTAGCCTGTGACTAGACCATCAATGAGTCTAACTGGAATCTATCGATTTGTACAAAAACCTGGATATAACATTTTTTAGTTATATGTAACGGAATGGTCACTCAGGCTCAATCGTAGATAAGGAAATGGGCAAACTCTGGTTTATTGGCAGAACACTGGGAAAATGCATTCAGTTTACAAATGAGACTGCTTACAAACCACTTGTGCGTCTCATCTCACAACATTCAGAACATTGCTCAAGTGTGGGAGGCATACCATGGAGGAGTAACAGTGTACAAAAATGGCCACTCAAATGGTCAAAGATTTGTTTGACCCATGAAAGAGTATCAACGAAATGTTGAAAAATATAAATTGGCAGACACCTCAAGACAGGCGCCAATTATCCCGAGAAAGTTTACGTACGGTTTCAATAACCAGTATTAAGTGAAGTATCTAGAGATATTCTACAAGCACTTACGTATATCTCCAATAGGAACGGTGAAAAAGAGATCAGACAAATTACAGCACGTACAGAGGCGTTCAGGCAGTCATTCTAGCCGCTCTCCATACGCGACTGTAACGGAAAGAAAGCCTAAATCGTGGTACAGTGGGAAGTACCCACAGTCAAGCGCTTACAGCGGTTCGCAGATGTATATGTAGAGTAGATGTCAGCACTCGCCTTCTTTGGTATTAAGAAAATCACAAGAAACCTAAATCTGGAAGGCCAGGAGGAGATCAGAATGCAGCTCCCCTCCGATGCAAGTCAGTGCCCTAATAACTGCAGTACCTCTCTCGGTCACAGGTTGACGGAATTTGTAGTATCACGATAGAGAGGTCCGAATTGTAGCTTCTATCATGGCGGTGTGTAACGTAACTATGTTGCACAGCGTGCTGTAATCGAATTTCTAATCGCAGCAAACGTTCCTCCAACTGAAGAATTAGGAGAATGGAAACTCGTTTGAGCGTGATGGTGATAGGCTACTTATCAACATTGTGACAAGTGATTAAATCTGGATTCACCATTTTGACCCTGGAAACAAGAGAGTTTCAATGGAGTTCCGACACCAAAAAAGTTCAAGACCGTGCCATCAGCAGGCAGTCACGTTCATGGTGTGGAGCGTTTGGAACTCACGCCTTAAGGCACCACCATAATCTCTGCAAGATACTACGAGACCCTCGGAAAACGGATAACACGAATTCGAAGAGTCCGTACGCACATAGAGCACCTCTCCTTCAGTATGACAATGTCAGCTCACTCTCACTCGCTGCAACAGCCCCAGCAATCCGACGTCTTGGATTCACTGCCATCGATCATCCTCCACACAGTCCCAACTTGGCTCCATCCGATTTCCGTCTGTTGCCAAAACATAAAGATTACCTTCGATGACTTAGATTTTATAGTAATGAAGCGGTGCAAGTAGCATTGAGGTTGTGACTTCGTCAACAAAGTCAAACATTCTACAGTGAAAGTATCAACAAACTGACCTCTCGTTGGGAGAAATGTGTTCGTCGCCAGGGTGGCAATGTTGAGAAATAAATATGTAGACATGAAGAATAAGGATGTACAATGTTAACAAAGTTTATTTAAAAAGCTTTAGGAGATTTTACATACATCTACATGATTACTAGGCTATTGACAACAAACTGCCTGGCAGAGGGTTCAATGAACCACCTTCAAGCTGTTCCACTCTCGAACGGCGCGCGGAAAAAACGAGCACTTTTATGTGCGAGCCCTGATTTATCTTATTTTATCGTGATGATAATTTCTCATTATGTAGGTGGTTGCCAACAGAATGCTTCCGTAATTGGAGGAGAAAACTGGTGATTAAAATTTCATGAGAAGATGCTGTCGCAACGAAAAACACTTTTGCTTTAATAATCGCCACTTCAATTCGCGTATCATGTCTGTGGCACTGTCTCCCCTGTTTCGCAATAATACAACACGAGCCGCCCTTCTTTGTACTTTTTCGATGACATCCGTCAGTCCTACCTGATGCGGATCCCACACCGCACAGCAATACGCCAGAATGGGGCGGACAAGCGTGGTGTAAGCAGTCTCTTTAGTAGAACTGTTGCACCTTCTAATTGTTCTGCCATGAATCGCAGTCTTTTGTTTGCTCTACCCACAACGTTATCTATGTGATCGTTCCAGTTTAGGTTATTTGTAATTGTAATCCCTAAGTATTTAGTTGAATTTACAGCCTTCAGATTTGTGTGAGTTATGGCGTAATCGAAATTTAGTGGATTTCTTTTAGTACTCATGTGAATAACTTCACACTTTTCTTTATTCAGGGTAAATTGCCACTTTTAGCACCATACACATATCTTATCTAAATCATTTTGCAATTCGTTCTGCTCATCTGATGACTTTACCAGACGGTAAATGACAATATCTTCTGCAAACAATCTAAGACAGGAACAACAGAGGGCCTATAACAGTTCCTTGGGGAACGCCGGATATTACTTCTGTTTTACTAGATGACTTTCCGTCTATTACTACGAACTGTGACCTTTCTGACGAATCCAGTCGCACAAATGAGGCGATATTCCATACGCACGCAGTTTGCTTACAAGACGCTTGTGAGGTACGGTGTCGAAAGCTTTCTGGAAATCTAAAAATATGGAATCAATTTGACATCCACTGTCGACAGCACTGATTACTTCATGAGTATAAAGAGCCAGGTGTATTTCTCAAGAACAATATTTTCTGAATCTGTTCTGCCTATGTGTAAAAAAATCGTTTTCTTTCAGGTACTTCATAATGTTCGAATACAGCATATGTTCCAAAACCCTACTGCAAATCGACGTTAGTGAGATGGGCCTGTAATTCAACGGATTACTCCTACTTCCCTTTTAGGGTATTGGTGTGACTTGAGCAATTTTCCAGTCTTTAGGTACGATTCTTTCAGTGAGCGAGCGGCTGTATACAATTGCTAAATATGGAGCTATTGTATCAGCATACTCTGAGAGGAACCTGACTGGTACACAATCTGGACCAGAAGCCTTGCCTTTATTAAGTGATTTAAGCTGCTTTGCGACACCGAGGATACCTACTTCTATGTTTCTGATCTTGGCAGTTGTTGTTGATTGGAATTCAGGAATATTTACTTCGTCTTATTAGGTGAAGGGATTTCGGAAAATCGTGTTTAATATCTCTGCTTTAGTAGCACTATCATCAGTGACTTCACCGTTGTTATCGCGCAGTGAAGGTATTGATTGCGTCTTGCCACTGGTGTGCTTTATGTATGACCATAATCTCTTTGTGTTCTCTGCCAGATTTCGAGAAAGAGTTTCGTTATGGAAATTATTAAAAGCATCCCGCATTGAAGTACGCGCTATATTTGGAACTTCTGTAAAACTTTCCCAGTGTTGGAGATTTTGCGTTCTTTTAAACTTGGCATGTTTTTTTCGCTGCTTCTGCAACAGCGATCTGACCCGTTTTGTGTGCCATGTGGGACCAGTACCATCATTTATTAATTTATGCGGTATATATATCTCAATTGCTGTCGATACTACCTCTCTGAAATCATTCCACATCTTTTCCACGCTTACATGAGCAGATCGGAAGGAGTGAAGACTGTCTCTTAAAATGGCATTTTTATGACCTTTTTAAATAGATATACTTTGCGTTTCTTTTTGATGATTGTGGGTGTTACGGTATTCAGCCTCACTGCAACTGCCTTGTGGTCGCTAATCCCTGTATTCGTCACGATACTTACTATTCGGTCAGGATTATTTGTTGCTAAGAACTCAAGTATGCTTTCGCACCCATTTACTCTTCGCTTGGGCTCATGAACTAATTCTTCAAAACAATTTTCTGAGACAGTATTCAGTACAATTTCGGATGACGTTTTATGCCTGCCGCCGGCTTTAAACGTGTAATTTTTCCAGCATATCGAGGGCAGATTGAAGTCGCCACCGACTATAACTGTATGAGTGGGGTACCTATTTGAAATAAGACTCAAGTTTTCTTTGAACTGTTCAGCAACGATCAACGATATCTTCTGAGTCGGGGGGGGGGGGGGGGAGAGCGGTGTCGGTAAAAGGATCAAATTAATAGTTTAGTCCGATTGTCAAGTATAACCTCTACCCATACTATTTCGCAGGAAATATCTACTTCAATTTCGCTACAAGGCAAACTACTTCTGACAGCAATAAATACTTCACCACGAACTGTATTTAATCTACCCTTTCTGAAAACTGTTAGATCGTTTGAAAAAAATTCGGCCCAACTTATTTCCGGCTTTAGCCGGCTTACTGTGCCTATAACTGTTTGAGTTTCAGTGCTTTCTATTAGGGCCTTATAGCTCTGGTTCTTTCCCAACAAAGCTCTGACAATTTACGACTAGAATATCGAGCGTTTCTACAACTAACTTACTGTGTTTTACCTGTCTCCTTTTAGACGGAGGCCCTTTGTGTGGTTCCTTGAGACCCTCTAACCTAAAACACCGTCCAGTCCCTTCCACACAGCCCCGCTACCCGTGTAGCCGCTTCATGTGTGTAGCCGACTCGTGACCTATTAAGGGGAACCCGGAAACCCACCACCCGATGGTGCAAGTCAAGGAATCTCCAGCCTACACGGTCACAGAACCGCCTGAGCCTCTGATTCAGACCCTTCACTCGGCTCTGCACCAAAGGACCACAGTCGGTTCTATCGACGATGCTGCAGTTGCTGAGCTCCGCCTTTATCTCGTAAACAAGACTGGCAGTCTTTACCATTTCCGCTAGCCTCCCTAAACCAGAGAGAATCTCCTCCGATCCTAAGCGACACACGTCATTGGTACCGACATGTGCCACCACCTGCAGCTGGCTGCACCCTATACTCTTCATGGCATCTGGAAGCACCCTCCCGCTATGAACACGGACTGCACACTGGCTTCCTTCCCCTCCTTAGCAGTCATGTTCCTAAGGGCATTACCTTTCAGCACTCCTTCTTACGTCACTAAGCTTCTACATCGACTTACGATAAATGTTTATTTTGCAGTTTAACGCTACAGTACACTGATCCGATTGCTGCAGATTCGACCCAGGGCAGGTTAGTCAGCCCTCACTGCCACTCTTTACAACTGTAGGCATCCCATTTCAACGGACGTCCAAACTAGTGTCGCACCATGACTTCTGTCCTTCTCGATAGGTTTTTTGCAACCTACAATGCCTTCAAAAACCAGGAGCGAGATTTTCATATTCTCTCGCTCGCTACCTTAAACTACTAGTGCAACAGAAAAAAATGAACAGGACCTTCTTGTAGGAAATTTAATGTAGTTAAGTATTGTACTGGGATGCGTTTTCACTGGAGGCCATGTTTTCGAGTTAGCCAAGAAAAACGCATTGGAAGGTTACTTTTGTGTTTTTATTGAATAATTCGAAAACTATGGCCTCTAGCAAAAGTGTCTCCCAGTACAAAATTTAACTACACTAATTTTACTACTTATTTTTTCTATAGAACTAGTAATTTGCATATAGCAAACGAGGGGGTATGAAAATCTTGCACGTGGTATTTAAAGGCATTACGGATCGTGTAACACCCACGGGTGGGCAACTAAATCACCTTGTATAAAACTGTAAGGTTCAATGTATCTAGTGTAATTATTCACATATATTAAGTTATGTGGATTAAACTGAAAAAAGATTGTAATTCCAGCACTAGGCAGAGCAAAATGACACAAAAAACACAAGAATATGAGCTGCGCACAAAGTTCTGTCACTGTATTGGTGCTCTTAATGGCAAGCACATCAGGTTCTTGAAATCAGAACGTTCTGGTTCCTTGTACTACAGCTATAAGCATTTTTTCTCCCAGCACCATTGACGTTATGTTATTCTTCTCATCACTGTAATCGTATAAATATTGGCGCGTCCGGAAAAGATCACGTTGGGCCTTTTCAAAAATTCTGTTCCCTGATAAAAACTGGCTGAAAAAAAATTTAAGTGTACCAGATCCAAAGACCTTAAGAGAAAACTATGGAATACCACTGAATTATGTGATGGTAGTCGGCGAAGCATTTGGACTGATTGAAATTTAATGAGACACACGGACGCGACAATGCTGATTTACGAAATAAATTTTTTTAATTATAGATTAAGTTAAGCGTGCAAGTCTGTTGAATGTAATTTTGCTATAGCAAGTAACACATGGAGAATGCTATATTGTTCAATAGATGTGATATGAACTGTAGAGACTATTAAAGTTCATCACAACTACGTCAGAGTGAGGTGCTGGTATAAGGTACAACACATTCTGAGAAGCAGACAAACTTACATTGGACGAGCCACGTCAGCAAGGGACAGTGTTTGAACAATATTTGCTGATCAGTTTTCAATCGGACGTATACTCGAATGGGAAGATCAGATGATATGAGACGCGAGATCTACCATCTGTATCTCAGATGTGCGAAAATGTTTGGAAAGAAAATGACGGTACAATAATGGCAGTAGCAAATGTATCTGAGGATGGCAATGACATGATGTCAAGTTTTACTCAACAGTTTTCTTCTTCCTTTTATAAAAAAAATATTCCTCCAGAAAACATCTCAACCATTCCCTCCTGAGGCCGTTCGCGTGATGTCCATTTTAGAGCCACTCTTTGTTTCAAGTTAATTTCTTCATTCCATGTGCTTATCTAGGGGTATACAGTTCCGCTAACTTGCTTTTCTTTCACAATTTCAAAAACGGCTATTCCAGCAATGTTTACAGAAGTTCATGTAGCTACATGGAAAACATTACTAACAAAACCCATGTCAAGTCAGCAGAAAATTACTTTTGAAAACTAGTACAATATTTTCGGGACAGATGACAGTTCACTGCCTTGGTGGTAGTGATGGGAATCACAACTGCATATTAAAAAAAAAAAAAAACCAGTACATCTGGTTTCGTGTATTATCGCTAGAAATCTTTCTTTTCGATTGGATTATTAGCTGTCACTGAAGCAAATTATACGTTTTTACGCTGAACGTGGGCTCCTACGGCAAAGAAAACGACGCGAACGCTTTTGATGAATGTTTCTTCCGACACGTGTATTAAAAACGGGAAGACCAAAAATGCCTAAAGAAGAATTTTTTCCAGTGTCCACTATAAAGTGTCCGTATGTTTTCCTAGAATTTACTCTAAAGGATTATTTAATGAGGTCTTTACCGGGAAAACAGCGATTGTGGGTGACACTACGAATAGTTACAACTAACGGTTTATCTCGGGCAAGAATGATGGTAGAATTTTCTATTTGGTTCTACAACATTTAAATTTAGAATTTTACATAAGCCTATCAAACCACTGCAGAAAGTGCACTTCATATTGTGAAAGCTATAACTTTATCTTAAAACATCATACGTAATCCGGAACAAATTAATGAGGCTCAGGTTGTGTCTTTAAAATGGTATATACCGAAATATACCAAAAATACTACAATAAAATTTACAAAAGACGTATAATGCTTCATCACAAGCGGCATGCAAGTGAGGGAATATTTTGAACTGTATTTTGAACAAAACTGTAATAGTGCATTTAAACAATACTGTCTAATAAATATGTTATTTGTTCTTACTTGTAGTGCCAATTACTTTGGCAATTTCCTGCCATTCACGACACGATATTATACGATTATTATAATTTTTATTTCTCTTATCCCAGAATCTGCAACTTTCTTGAACAGCGCTGATCAAAATGTCAGACATCGTAACTTGAGACATAAACCGTAATTAGAGAAACTTGGAGCGAAAATATCAGACCAAATGATCGCGTCCGCCTAGTAGCATCGCACGTCGCACATTCCCGCGGTCGTTTACTCCGACAGAACGTTTTTAACCGCTGGCTAGGGTTCGGCATTTTTTAGTGGTCACCGCTCAGCGTCCGCCACTATACCGTTACTCAGGACGCCGATTACGTTCGTGGCATCGGACCGACAAGTGTTGTGGAGCTTGTAGTGGAGAACAGCTGGTGCTGGTTGTTTTGTGTAACGCAATGGTCCACCGCCTGTCCAATTTCTGTCCTTTTCTGTTAAAATCATTTTTCTACTTATATCTGCGGTCTTTCTATGCATCCTGCATAATAATGGTAGAAGTGATATCACTACAACAATTAATGCTGTGGTTTCGTCGTTGCCTTACACACCCTTAGTAGAAGCATTCGACTTTAGGAATGGTTTCCAATTGCAGGGGCGTGACAGTCTACCCTTTCATCCGGTTCATCCATCATCCGAAACTGGTGTTGGGACTTGGACGGGTGGAGTCCCTGCATCATAGACCGTTGGAAGAATATTTCTATAAACGTTTGCGCCTCTCCAACACGGGCAGATGACGCTCGTCATCCTCACTGGTTTGATTCAGCCCACCGCAACTTTCCGTGCTAACTTCACCTCAGAGTAGCAATTGCGTCAAATATTCTTAATACACCGTAATATCCACAACTGTTCACGCGATAACCACCACGGAACGTTTGCTGTAGCTGAAAGGAACGTACAGTTTGGACTCTTTGTAGAAATCCGATTCTCCTTTTCTCAACAGCATGATGTTGAAGGCCGGTCCCTGCCGTGATCCACGTGTTCCAGACTCTCGTGGCGTACGCAATGTGATAACTACAGTCTTGGCAAAGCCATTCTCAAACAGCGTGCTCGGATCAACTCTTTGCTCCAATATATTGCTGAAGTAGTTTTTTATATGGGTCACCAGGCGTGCTTTAATCTGGATGACACAGTAAAAAACTCACAATCCTCTTATGTTCGATCACTGTCCTGTAGCAGTTCGAATCCACTCACATGTGTTCCAAGAACCGACGCCTCGACTAGAAACATGTAGCACTACAGATCTAGGTTCAGCCTCAGACAGGCTTTTCGCAATGTCCTTGGCTATCTCAGAAAATGGTCTCGAGATACCAGCTCAGAATATGGAAGTCAGAAAACCACAACATCAGAGTCTCAGATTTGTACGGTGTGGTTTATTCACATTATAGAAAACCTCGCTAAGTCCTGTTTTCCGACAATCATCTCCTCCTCTAGCTCTCTGACCTAGTATAAAGTTGACACCTTGTGAAAACGCCAGCTTGATTTTTAAAGTCAAAACTGACAAATTGACTACTACTATAGCAGAATTGCCTAGTCTGCGTTAAAGTGAGAAAGCCTGTCTATTTATCTCTGGACTGCTACACTCTGTATCCAAGTCCGTCTAGACGTGACTTCTTCCCTTCTCAAGTATCCAAGTTGCCATGCCGTTAGGAAGGTCTTCCAAAACTGCCTACTGGCTGGCCCTCTAGATCATAAGTTTTCACACAGGGGAATGCTTCCTGAGGGGCCATATCTTAGATATGGTGTATCCAAACTTGTGGAGAATGTGGAAGATCTAGTGGGTCGCGTTTCAGCAGCAACCGAATTGTGCGCGAGTCTATCGTGCATCTCGCAGTTCGTTTTCAACAGATTTATCCAATGTTTGAATGCGAAGACGAGAATGTGGCACAGTCTATAATGGGTACAATGTGTACTATGTGCAGTAATAAATAGTCAGATTATAAGTGCTATTATTATTATTGCTTTCTTCTAACTGTGTGGCATTTTGCTTTCCACGGTAAAAAGCTACCGTATTTCACCTACGAATTTCTTATCTAAAACCGTTGGTTTACGTTCATCTTATCACCCCACAGACTTGTAAAATAATTGTTTTTGCGCTTCCTATTCGAGCGACAACGTAATAGTGATTTACTGTCCGATTTATTTGAGAAAAAGTAGTAAGTCTTTAGAAAAAGTAAAAGGAAGTAGTGAGGAGGTCGCCCTACGAGGTATTGTATGAGCAGCCGCAGACAGGGTGCCGCTCTGTGGCGACTTGTGGGTCAGAATAACAGAAATGTAAGGGGATTGTAAGACGAACCTATCTGCGCTCCGCGGAAAAGTGCACCACACACCAGTAACGACCGCAGTGGGCGCGTCGCTCTTACCACACGAGAGCAAGTTTCTTGTTACGGGCAATGCGACTGACTATGTGTCGGGTTTTAGTGAAACAGGTGCGTGCCAGAGGAACATGAATAAGTCTTGTTTTTGAGGGAGTGGGCAATTCTAGTCGCCAGGATCTAGCGCACCACCACGATGCCAGCGCTACGCCAGATAGTGAGGCTACTGGGCCTCGCCAGCCGCAGCCATGGTTTCGAAATTGAGCTGCACCAACCATCTTCGGCAATAAGCTCTTCGAGGGAACTGGTGCCACAGCACTGCCATTTCTGTCGTCCATGTCTGCTGCCACCAATTCTTTGTTCATAGTGAGACTTGGTACCTAATTGATAACCGCCATTGGCACTACGTTCTTAATGGGACTTGTTGCCATTGTGCCACCAACCTGCCGTCCGTTCCTGCTGCTCCTAACGCTGAGTTCCTAGAGGGACTTGTTACCTCAGCGCCAGCCGCCGTTCGACTCCTTCCAGAGGGCAGTGAGTCGAATCCCGTGCACACCTGTCCCCACGCGCCGCCGACGCATGAGGAGCGGAGGAGCCGCCAGAACTCTGCGCGGCCAAGGGAAGTAGGACGCCACTAATGTCTACGACCATGGCCTCCAGAGGCTCCGGCCCCACCATGGGCCTCCCGTCAACGTCTAGCGCGTCAGCTCAGCGACCAAGGCGTCCGCCCCTAGTAGCTGAGTGGTCAGCGCGACAGACTCTCAATCCTAAGGGCCCAGGTTCGATTCCCGGCTGGGTCGGAGATTTTCTCCGCTTAGGGGCTGGATGTTGTGTTGTCCTAATCATCATCACTTTATCCCCATCGACGCGCAAGTCGCCGAAGTGGCGTCAAATCGAAACAGTTGCACCAGGCGAACGGTCTACCCGACGGGAGGCCCTCGTCACACGGCATTATTATTATAGCGTCCAAGGCAGCCGCTGCCGTGCGTCAGCCCTGGCTAGGGACGGCAGAGGGAGGCTTGTTTGTCTCACTGAGCCTCAACACATGTATTGGAGTTACATAAAGCCATTCTTTACTTTCAGTGGTGTTTCCAGTGAGCCCTTCGGCCCGTCACCACCACCACTCATTCGGCTGTGTGCAACGGCACTCATCAAAACATTGCTTTTACAAATCGTTCAAAGGGCTCTAAGCACTATGGGACTTAACATCTGAGGTGATCAGTCCCCTACACTTAGAACTACTTAAACCTAACTAACCTAAGGACATCACACACATCCATGCCCGAGGCAGGATTCGAACGTGCGACCGTAGCAGCAGCGCGGTTCCGGGCTGAAGCGCCTAGAACCGCTCGGCCACTGCGGGCGGCCATTGCTTTTTATGGGCAACTGCTCTAAGTTTTCTCTTCTTTCTATGTGTTTCTTCTCTATTTTTTCCATATCAGTTCTGTGCGCATGTCACATGACATCTCTTAAATTCCATCAATGAGAATTTCACTTTTTCTGTTTTACTGTGGAGGGTGGCCAGCCACCAACAGAACACGGTAAGCTGCCATGCCAATACTGATAGAGCTATCCAAGCCCCTCAACCCTACTTTCGCCTAAACCTGTCTCCTACCTTACAAACATCACAGAACTTCTTGCACGTCTTGCGCGACTAGCGCTTTTGGAAGAAAGGATGCCTTACTCACCACCTAAGGAATTGTTTCTTGAATGTATTTCCAGTTTGCAGGGGAGTGTGCACTGATACATTAAATTGTGTGCCAGATTGGGCCAGAGGAAAGGTAATGTTTCTAGGTTCGATTCCAGGACCAGCACACAGTTTTAATCTCCCAGGCTGTTTAAAATCGGCGCACACCCAGCTACAAAATTAATGTTAATTCTGGAAGGGTTAGGTTGTCGGAGACAGATTCAGGAAAAACTTCTCTGTATGTTAGATTGCTCACATTTCAGCTATCGCATTGCGGAACCATCATGGGGTGACACATTCTGTTAAATGTGCCTATAACATTATCCAATACGTTGTTATTTAATGTAAATTATGAGATGGTCACATGAGAACGAGGGACATCAGAAAGTAATGCTTCAATTTTGTTTAGTTTTAGTGTACAAAATAGTAACCATATAATACATATTCATATACATATAGGCCAATAGCTACAAATTCGCAATTAATTTGTTAATTTTCAGTATAATCACGGTCTTCGTCCACAGTCTGTTTCCCCACGCTGAATCAAGATCATGCGCAGCTGAGCGGTAAAAGTCTAGGTCCTGCTTCCTCAGCCACTGGCACACAGAATTGTTCAAGGTCCCATTCGAAGTGATACTCCCGGTAAGCTTCTTTGAGTGGGCCGAACAGATTGAAGTCCCACTGTGCAACAGACTGGATACAATTGGTTTCCTTCCTTCTTTATTGTGGTCGTTCCCAGGGGTCATCGTGTGTGATTTGGCCCATACACTGAATGTCGTATAAAGTCACTGCAGCTGTTGGCCAGCTACTCTGCACTGCATAAGGCAACTGTGTTTGCACTTCAGCTTCTCTACAGTGACGAACCCAGCTTCCAATGTTGCTGACGTCCACCGTAGCACCCCCATACACTTTCATCACCCTTTCAGGAATGATATTATGCCTATCACCTTCTGCAGTAAGGAGCTATTCAGTCACAGAATGCTTCTTATACGTAAGTCAATGTCGACCGTTTTCTAAACTTATATAGTGTTGTCATCTGTTGTTGTAGAACGCTGTTACTGGAGTGGGCAGTATAAAAAGGTTTGCGAAAGTATGTCGAGCTCATGGTTATTACATCGTTAAATTAATGAAGGGGAAAAGATACAGTGTTCGAAAGTTAGAGGAACACGCTTATCAGCATCCGGTATGTTAAATTTGTTTTGATACAGGCGGTACCTGTTGTCTTATTACAAATCTTGAGACCTCTACTGTCAATGTAAGCAATAACTAAAGTCATTCGCCATCCATAGGCTGTGTTATGCATTACAGTATCAGGTGACACCTCAGAAGGAACTGTTCCGGTGTCCCAATGTTCTTAGTGAGGTATAAAGACAGCAGGTGTCATTTGTGCACGTTGTATTTAAATAAGCACATACGATGTGCCATATTAATGCAGTTCTAGTAGCAACGGCAGTCTGTTTCATCCAAGAAAGATGGACCTACCACCCTGTTGCTACTGCGGACAATGACTCTCCATTTGCCATCCATGTGTTGTGGACACACGACAGGGAGACAAGTCAGTACATAAGGTGCATTGGACAAGGTTTCCGAAGCATTACAAATGCACGTGAAGACCAATATCTGGCCATTTCCGCGTCGCGGCGTCATTCATCTACCAACAGAGCAATGCAACACGATCTCAGAAGGATCAGTGGGGCTGCTGTCTCCGATCAGACAGTGAGGACAGGTACGATGAAACACCTACCGCCCAGAAATAATTTTCAAGTACCCAGCTCTCGTAGCTCGCCTTCTGTTCGGCCGTTTCCATGTCAGTTGGCAACTTCGTCACTATCGAAACGTGTTAGTCACAGATGAATCCGCCGGCCCGGGTGGCCGAACGGTTCTAGAAGCTAGAGTCTGGAACCGCGCGACCGCTACTGTCACAGGTTCGAATCCTGCCTCTGGCATGGATGTGTTCTTAGGTTAGTTAGGTTAAATAGTTTAAAGTTCTAAGGGACTGATGATCTCAGAAGTTAAGTCCCATAGTGCTCAAGGCCATTTGAACCATTTTGAACAGGTGAATCCACATTTCCTCTGACGCAAGTTGGTGGACGTGTTCATAGGTGGAGACGTCATGGTGAGTGGTGCTTACCAGATTTTATCTAGGATGTCGACAGATTTCCACGGTGCTGTGATGATGTGACGAAGAGTCGGTGTTGGCAGCCGTACAGATCTTGTCGTTGTCATGGTCGTCTTACTGCCAGGCAGTACATCGAACAGATCCTGTTGGATCATGCTGCATATGGTGGCGGCTCTGAATGCCTTCACACGCAGGATAATGCCAGGGCCCATATGGATGGCGTCACCAGGGATGTCTTACGAAATCTGGACTTTAAAGTAATGGAATGGCAGGACTTAATGAGTCCCCACCCAAATCCCATAGACCGTATGTGGTATATGCTTGAGAGACATTTTCGTGCTGTTCGAGCAGAGACTATCCAAGAACCCTCAAGGGCACTCATTAAAGAATGGGAACGGATATCACAGGGTGTCAAACAGAGCATGCCACGCAGGTGTCAGGCGGTGATAAATGCTCACGGCAGGCATACAAAACAAATGATGATGGTCGAAGTAGAGAGGATATAAAATGTAGACTGGCAATGGCAAGAAAGCGTTTCTGAAGAAGAGAAATTTGTTAACATCGAGTATAGACTTAAGTGTCAGGAAGTCGTTTGTGAAAGTATTTGTAGGGAGTGTAACCATGTATGGAAGTGAAACATGGACGATAAATAGTTTGGACGAGAAGAGAATAGAAGATTTCGAAATGAAGCTCTCAGAGTTCAAAGAAAAGCCCCCTCGATGACGGTGTTGCTGTTGTTGTGGTCTTCAGTCCTGAGACTGGTTTGATGCATCTCTCTATGCTACTCTACCCTGTGCAAGTTGCTTCATCTCCCAGTACCTACTGCAACCTACATCCTTCTGAATCTGCTTAGTGTATTCATCTCTTGGTCTCCCTCTACGATTTTTACCGTCCACGCTGCCGTCCAGTACTAAATTGGTGGTCCCTTGATGCATCAAAACATGTCCTACCAACCGATCCCTTCTTCTAGTCAAGTTGTGCCACAAACTCCTCTTCTCTCCAATTTTATTCAATACCTACTCATTAGTTATGTGATCTACCCATCTAATCTTCAGCATTCTTCTGTAGCACCACATTTCGAAATCTTCAATTCTCTTCTTGTCCAAACTATTTATCGTCCATGTTTCACTTCCATACATTGTTACTCTCCACACAAATACTTTCAGAAACGACTTCCTGACTCTTAAATCTCTACTCGATGTTAACAAATTTCTCTTCTTCAGAAACGCTTTCCTTGCCATTGCCAGTCTACATTTTATATCCTCTCTACTTCGACCATCATAAATCATTTTGCTCCCCAAATAGCAAGACGCCTTTACTACTTCAAGTGTCTCATTTCCTAATCTAATTCCCTCCGCGTCACCCGGCTTAATTCGACTACTTTCCTCGTTTTGCTTTTGTTGATGTCCATCTTATATCCTCCTTTCAAGACACTGTCCATTCCGTTCAACTGCTCTTCCAGGTCCTTTGCTGTGTCCGATAGAATTACAATGTCATCGGCGAACCTCAAAGTTTTTATTTCTTCTCCGTGGATTTTAATACCTACTCCGATGACGGTATGAATGATTATTTCCACTTTGTTTTGGACACCTGTTCAAATGGTTCAAATGGCTCTGAGCACTATGGGACTCAACATCTGTGGTCATAAGTCCCCTAGAACGTAGAACTACTTAAACCTAACTAACCTAAGGACATCACACACATCCATGCCCGAGGCAGGATTCGAACCTGCGACCGTAGCAGTCACGCGGGTCCGGACTGAGCGCCTAGAACCGCTAGACCACCGCAGCCGGCTTGGACACCTGTGGGAGAGTTCAATTATCGGTATTTAAATGGACGAGGATTGTGTACCTAATTTGTGAAAGCTAAAGGTATAATTCGGTTACATATTCAGTTCTCAGTTATCGGTTAATGAAGTATGGCCGACGCCCAAAGTTGTGTTCCTCGCATGCTTTTGAGCATTGATGTACGCGTTACTTTCTGACTGACCTCGGACGGATTTTAACCGAATCTGATAGAGCCGTCAACGCAGGGAATGATTCCGGCAGTTGGTGGTGGAGCGGCGGAGCGACACGCACGGCGGCGCGGCTCAGCTGTGCCGTAGCGGATCGCCGAGGCAGCAGCTGGCGGCGACAAATCGCGAGCAAGTGTCCGCCGCTTTGGCACGCCTTCCGGCGGCGCGTTAGCCGCCTTTGTGCGGCCGCGCGGGGCCGGTTGGCCCGCCCTGAATGAGTTAATAATGGAGCTCCAGCGCCGCACTCAATACTGCCATCAGCGGCCGCGGCTCGTCACGCGACACGCTCTGCCACTGTGCGTCTGCCGCCTCCGGATGGGAAACTCGCTCTCCTGCGGACCCACACACCTGGCAGTCAGCTCTGCTCTACACTTTACCTGCCGCTCTGCACCTGGTGCGCTCGAAAATGTAGGACAATTCGTTAGCGATGACTTAATGGGTCTCGCATTCGGGAGGATGACGGTTCAATCCCGCGTCCGGCCATCCTGATTTAGGTTTTTCGTGATTTCCCTAAATCACTCCAGGCAAATGCCGGGATGGTTCATCTGAAAGGGCACGGCCGACTTCCTTCCCCATCCTTTCCTAATTCGATGAGACCGATGACCACGCTGTCTGGTCTCCTTCCCCAAACAACCAAACCAACCAAACCAACTTAATGGGTCCTTATCGATGCTGTCGTCTAGCTCTGCGACAAGTTATGCTGGTGCAATACACAAGTCTTATTAGAAATACACTGACGGAAAAAAGTTGAAACACCAAAATATAATTAATGTAGTCCATGCCTGTTGCACTTGATCGGTCAACAATGGGGCAGTTGAAGCTCTTTGCTGGTGTCCAATGATGTCGCATACGTGCTCGATTTGAGGCAGATCTGGTGATCAAGCAGGCCAAGGGACAGGTCGACACTTTGTAGACCATGTTGGGTTACAACAGCGACATGTGGGCGAGCGTTACCCTGTTGGAAAACACCTGTTGGAATACACGGTTGGTGGTGGCGTGTTGGTTGCTCTTTGAAGTAGTTTAACTCGTCGCGAAATTGAAGTAGATACTTCCTGTGAGTTAGTATGGGCAGAGGTCATTGTTGGCAACCGGAATAAAATAATAATTGGATCCTCTTACCAACCTCCCAATTCAGATGACAGAGTTGTTGAAAGGTTCAAAGAAAACGTCATTTCAAACACGTACCCGACTCATACGATAATAGTTGGGGGTGACTTTAATTTACCCTCGATATGTTGGCGAAAATACATGTTTAATTCCGGACGTACGCATAAAATATCATCCGAAATGGTGCTAAACGCATGCTCTGGAAATTATTTCGAGCAGTTAGTTGATGAGCCCACGCGAATAGTAAACGGTTGTGAAAGCACACTTGACCTCTTAACAACAAATAGTCCTGAGTAAATTACGAGCATCAAAACCGATACAGGGATTAGTGAACGCCAGGTTGTCGTAGTGAGACAGAATATTGTAATCCCCAAATTTTCCAAAAACAAGCGAAAAATATACCTATTCAAAAACGCAGATAAAAATTCACTTGACGCCTTCCTGAGAGACAATCTCCACTCATTCCAAATTAATAATGCAAGCGAAGACGAGATGTGGCTTGAATTCAAAGAAATACACTCCTGGAAATGGAAAAAAGAACACATTGACACCGGTGTGTCAGACCCACCATACTTGCTCCGGACACTGCGAGAGGGCTGTACAAGCAATGATCACACGCACGGCACAGCGGACACACCAGGAACCGCGGTGTTGGCCGTCGAATGGCGCTAGCTGCGCAGCATTTGTGCACCGCCGCCGTCAGTGTCAGCCAGTTTGCCGTGGCATACGGAGCTCCATCGCAGTCTTTAACACTGGTAGCATGCCGCGACAGCGTGGACGTGAACCGTATGTGCAGTTGACGGACTTTGAGCGAGGGCGTATAGTGGGCATGCGGGAGGCCGGGTGGACGTACCGCCGAATTGCTCAACACGTGGGGCGTGAGGTCTCCACAGCACATCGATGTTGTCGCCAGTGGTCGGCGGAAGGTGCACGTGCCCGTCGACCTGGGACCGGACCGCAGCGACGCACGGATGCACGCCAAGACCGTAGGATCCTACGCAGTGCCGTAGGGGACCGTACCGCCACTTCCCAGCAAATTAGGGACACTGTTGCTCCTGGGGTATCGGCGAGGACCATTCGCAACCGTCTCCATGAAGCTGGGCTACGGTCCCGCACACCGTTAGGCCGTCTTCCGCTCACGCCCCAACATCGTGCAGCCCGCCTCCAGTGGTGTCGCGACATGCGTGAATGGAGGGACGAATGGAGACGTGTCGTCTACTGCGATTAGAGTCGCTTCTGCCTTGGTGCCAATGATGGTCGTATGCGTGTTTGGCGCCGTGCAGGTGAGCGCCACAATCAGGACTGCATACGACCGAGGCACACAGGGCCAACACCCGGCATCATGGTGTGGGGAGCGATCTCCTACACTGGCCGTACACCACTGGTGATCGTCGAGGGGACACTGAATAGTGCACGGTACATCCAAACCGTCATCGAACCCATCGTTCTACCATTCCTAGACCGGCAAGGGAACTTGCTGTTCCAACAGGACAATGCACGTCCGCATGTATCCCGTGCCACCCAACGTGCTCTAGAAGGTGTAAGTCAACTACCCTGGCCAGCAAGATCTCCGGATCTGTCCCCCATTGAGCGTGTTTGGGACTGGATGAAGCGTCGTCTCACGCGGTCTGCACGTCCAGCACGAACGCTGGTCCAACTGAGGCGCCAGGTGGAAATGGCATGGCAAGCCGTTCCACAGGACTACATCCAGCATCTCTACGATCGTCTCCATGGGAGAATAGCTGCGAAAGGTGGATATACACTGTACTAGTGCCGACATTGTGCATGCTATGTTGCCTGTGTCTATGTGCCTGTGATTCTGTCAGTGTGATCATGTGATGTATCTGACCCCAGGAATGTGTCAATAAAGTTTCCCCTTCCTGGGACAATGAATTCACGGTGTTCTTATTTCAATTTCCAGGAGTGTAGTATCGGTAGCAATTGAGAGATTTGTACCAAATAAATTAACAAATGACGGAGCTGATCCTCCTTGGTACACAAAACGGGTAAGAACACAGTTACAGAAACAACGAAACAAACATGCCAAATTTAAACAAACGCCAAATCACGAAGACTGGCGACCTTTTACAGAAGACTTCAATGCGCGATGCTTATAACAGTTTCCACAATGAAACATTGTCTCCAAACCAGGCAAAAAATCCAGAGAGATTCTGGTCGTATGTGAAGTATGTTAGCAGCAAGAAACAATCAATGTCTTCTCTACGTGATAGCAATGGAGATACTATCAAACACAGTGCTGCCAAAGCAGAGTTACTAAACACAGCATTCGGAAATGCCTTCACAAAAGAAGACAAAGTAAATATTCCAATATTCAAATCGAGAACAGCAGCCAACATGAGTAACGTAGAAGTAAATATCCTCGGAGTAGTGAAGCAACTTAAATCACTTAATAAAAGCAAGTCTTCTGGTCCAGACCGTATACCAATTAGGTTCCTTTCAGAGCATGCTGATGCATTAGCTTCATACTTAACAATCATATACAACCGTTCGCTCGACGAAACATCCGTACCCAAAGACTGGAAAGTTGCACAGGTCACACCAATATTCAAGAAAGGTTGCAGGAGTAATCCACTAAATTACAGGCCCATATCGTTAACTTCGATATGCAGCAGGATTTTGGAACACATATTGTGTTCAAACATTATGAATTACCTCGAAGATAACTGTCTATTGACACATATGGGTTTAGAAAACATCGTTCCTGTGAAACACAACTACCTCTTTATTCACATGAAGTGTTGAGTGATATTGACAAGAGATTTGAGATCGATACCGTATTTCTGGATTTCCGGAAGGCTTTTGACACTGTACCACACAAGCGGTTCGTAGTGAAATTGCGTGCTTACGGAATATCGCCTCAGTTATGTGACTGGATTCGTTGTTTCCTGTCAGAGAGGTCACAGTTCGTAGTAATTGACGGAAAGTCACTGAGTAAAACAGAAGTCATTTCTAGCGTTCCCCAAGGTATTGTTATAGGCCCTTTGCTGTTCCTTATCTATATAAACGATTTGGGAGACAATTTGAGAAGCCGTGTTAGGTTGCTTGCAGATAACGCTGTCGTTTATCGACTAATAAAGTCATCAGAAGATCAGAACAAATTGCAAAGCGATTTAGAAAAGATATGTGAATGGTGCGAAAATTGGCAGCTGACCCTAAATAACGGAAAGAGTGAGGTCATCCACTTGAGTGCTAAGAGGAATTCGTTTAACATCGGTTGCACGATAAATCAGTCTATCTAAAAGCCGTAAATTCAACTAAATGCCTAGATATTAGTATTACGAACAACTTAAATTGGAAGGAACACATTGAAAATATTGTGGGGAAGGCTAACCAAAGACTGTGTTTTATTGGGAGGAAGCTTAGAAAATGTGACAGACCCACTAAGGAGACTGCCTACACTACGCTTGTCCTTACTCTTTTAGAATACTGCTGCGCGGTGTGAGATCCTTACCAGATAGGACTGACGGAGTACATCGAAAAAGTTCAAAGAAGGGCAGCACGTTTTGTATTATCGCGAAAAATGGGAGAGAGTGTCACAGAAATGATATAGGATTTGGACTGGACATCATTAAAAGAAAGGCGTTTTCCGTTGCGACGGAACCTTCTCACGAAATTCCAATCACCAACTTTCTCCTCCGAATGCGAAAATATTTTGTTGACACCGACCTACATAGGCGAAATGATCACCACGATAAAATAAGCCGGCCGCGGTGGTCAAGCGGTTCTAGGCGCTTCAGTCCGGAACTGCGCGACTGCTACGGCCGCAGGTTCGAATCCTGCCTCGGGCGTGGATGTGTGTGATGTCCTTAGGTTAGTTAGGTTTAAGTAGTTCTAAGTTCTAGGGGACTGATGACCTTAGAAGTTAAGTCCTATAGTGCTCAGAGCCATTTGATAAAATAAGGGAAATCAGAGCTCGTACGATAATATATAGGCTTTCGTTCTTTCCGCGCACTGTACGAGATTGGAATAACAGAGAATTGTGAAGCTGGTTCGATGATCCCTCTGCTAGGCACTTACATGTGATTTGCAGCGTATCTATGTAGATGTAGAACACGTCGAATAACCGGAATGACGCATAGATTTGCAGTCAGGGTGCGTGGGATAGCCACGAGAGTGCTCCGGCTGTCACAGAAATCGCACGCCAGTCCATAACTCCAGCTGTAGGTCCAGTGATTCCAGCACGCAGACAGATTGGTTGCAGGCCCTCAACTGGCCTCCACCTGACAGACACACGACCATCACTGGCATCGAGGCACAGCCAGCTTTCATCAGAAAACACAAAAGACACCCATCCTGCCTTCCAATGATCTCTCGCTTGAGACCACTGGTGTCACAAATGGCGGTGATTGGGGTCAGTGGAGTGCACGCTACAGTGCATTTGACTCGGAGCTGTCCTTCAAGTAACCAGTTTTTAACAGTTTGCTGTGTTAATGTGATGCCAGATGCTGTTGAAATTGCTGAGGCAGATGCAGTGCGATGTGCCAGAGCCATATACCGAACACGACGGTCTTCCCTCTCGGTAGCGCCACCTGTTCGTTCGGAGCCCGGTGTTATAGCGCGGTACATTCTCATGAGCACCTCTGACAGCAATCATGTACATCTCTGCCAAGTCTAGAAATGGGTGGTTTGCAGTGGCGGAAAACACTATAAGCTGTGGGCGTCCGACGAAAGGGTTTGTTTTTGGAGAATGGCTTGAGATCATTACCTGCTAACATGTGTTCTACTAACAGTGAAGTACAGAGAAGGTGGTATTGCGATATGAGGATATTTTTAGCGGTTACGTTGTGGTATTCTTGTTGCGCTTAACAAAAGGCTAAACGCGGAAGGATATGAACAAATTTTAGAGCATTGTGCACTATGTACAGTAGAGGAAAAGTGCACCGTGTCATGAAATGAGGCAATAATTTGTGATCAATAACAGAAATGGATTGACCTGCTCCAAGACCCGACCTCAACCCAACTGAACGCCTCTGGTATGACTCAGAACTCCTCTTTCGCTCCAGATCATAGCGTCCAACATCACTACCTTCTCTGCTTTCGGCTCTTGAGGAAAAATGGGTGCCGGCCACTGTGGCCGAGCAGTTGTAGGCGCTTCAGTCTGGAACCGCGTGACCGCTACGGTCACAGGTTGGAATCCTGCCTCGTGCATGGATGTATGTGTTGTCATTAGGTTAGTTATGTTTAAGTAGTTCTAAGTTCTAGGGGACTGATGACCTCAGATGTTAAGTCCCATAGTGCTCAGAGCCATTTGAACCAATTAAAAAATGGGCTGCGGTTCCTCCACAGGCATTCAGACACCTCACTGAAAATATCCCCAGCAGAGTTCAATTTTTCGTAAAGCTGAAGGGTGAACACATGTCATGTTAACATCTACTTATATGTGTCTGGACACTTTTGATCAGATAGTGTACTGCTCCAGAACATTGCATACTGGAATTTACTGTACATTTGTAACAGTTAAGGGATGTAATATTCCACAGAACATGTTCTGATTCCTTTTTTGTTGAATAAATATGGATTTGCGGTTCCTGGAGGGAACTGAGTCATTTTCGTCTGCCCCATAACTATTCTCTGGAACAGCATCAATTTCACACATTGTGTTAAAAGCCTTCTTTCGACCGCCTAGGGGTATCAAAGACACGCTACGCTCTATTCTTAGTCATGGCTTCAGAGTCCCATGGTTATATGGTTACGTGGGACAGTCTATTCCAACCCTTCTCTGCACTGTACTGGACATCAGTGGCACATCAAGTACAGGGATCTGGTAAAATATGCTGCTGCCATACACCTTCTGAGTGAGCTCAAAATTTTGTTTGGGCAGAACAAGAATTCTATCCTACATTTGAAGCTATCGGGACTCAACGTGGTTGAGACCATGCAATTTATAATGTGTGTCAATAACTTAATACAGATGCGGTAATTTACGCTAACCAGTGCATGGAAGGAGATACTTGAAACAGAGAGACTACATATGAGTATGTCCTGTACTCGTGCCACAGGGTTTTATACAACCCACACTACCTTCAAAAACCACGCACGAGGTTTTCATATTCACTCGCTCGCTACGTGCAAACTATTAGTGCTACAGAAAAAATAAACAGGGCCTTTTTGTTGCAAATTTAGTGTAGTTAAAGTTCGTACTAGGATGAATTTTCTCTGAATGCCACAGTTTTCGAGTTCTTCAAAAAATACGCGTTGGAGGTCACTTTTCTACGTTTTCCTTGAATAATTCGGAAAATTACGGCCTCTTGCGAAAACGCTATCCAGTACAAAACTTAACTATTTCATGAATTCTACAAAAATGTCCTTTTCATTTTTTCTGTAGGACTGATAGTTTCCATGCAGCGAGCAAGAAACGTGAAAATTCTGCGCATGTCATTTGAAGGGGTTTCTAGTTCCACAAAATCCATAGGTAGAGGCATCTAAATCATATACATTATTTTTCAACTCATCGTCCATTTTTCTCGACACATACTAATGAATGAGGTACAGTTAGAAAAGTTTGTTAACCGGCTTCTGATGTTGTATACATATTCATTGCTAAAACTTACTATTTGCGAAAAATTTTAAGATAAAAGAGACTTTTTAACTATCATAGGCAAAAGGGCCTCAAGGATGCCAGCTTCATACCTACATTTTACAATGCTATCTTATTAAGTACGATTAAGAGACTCCCTTTTCGTATCTTATTAAGAATACCATTTTATTTGTTTTAAAGTGCTTAATAACTGGATAATTTGCCTACAGCATTGCCATAGATAATAAATGTAACCATTGCAATGTTCCATTATCTCTGCCCGTCGTGAATGTTGACTTTTGTACACGAATCTGCTTGCCGAAACGACAAAAATATTTGTCACTATTGCCTTGAAATGTGATGTACCTGTTGCTACTACGGCCTAATGCTCATACATAACGTACGAAGTACAATTAATATCTCAAAATACAGTTAATGTGGCATTAGTGATATACCAGGTAAAAAGCAAACACTACGTTCTGACCTACAGATTTGGCATTTATTTACTTTTTCGTATTTTATATTCGTATTTCTCATTAAACTCCTGCTCAACAACAAGTAAATGTAAATATTATGGTCAAAAGCTATAAATTACGAGAAGCTGATGGCATTCAAATGTCGTCATGAGCAGTAAATTACATTTCTTTACTTCTTTTACTTTGTGTTTGTATTTATCATTTATTAACTTACGTCAACAACAGGATAGTGTACGTACCAGTGCCACAAAGAATGAGTGACAAGGTTGCTATGCAAAGCAAAAGAACATTAGAAGCTGTCAGTGAGAAACGTCGCTCCAAAAGGGTGGCTGCAGCTCAAACACCTGCCACTATTTAAAACTGTGATAGAATGTTTCACACGGGTCCCCTGGTCACCCAGCATATGCCGTGATGGACATACTGACACTGTGGATGATATTTAATAGCTGACGCCAATTCAGTCTCTAGCTACGGTGGACGCTGCTACAGCTCTTACATCCATGTGCTTCCGTGACGTCTTCAGTATTCATTTGCTTTCCCACAGAAGACAATGTTGTTTATCATCGAAAGCTTGTATTTTCACATGGAATTAGCGCATAAGATGCACCGAGAATAAACAGCCTATGAAATATACAAATAGCGAAAGACTTTACACATATTTAAATGTTATTATTTGTATAATCTAGTTCCTATTTAAGTAATACTACGTTGTAGGAGGCACAGTATCGTCAAGGGCAAACTAATTCTTAAATTTTTTCATATTTGCGAGGTCATTGTCTGTTCGCTGACGTAATAGTGTTAGTCTTCCTATGAGTCGGTTTTGACTCAGCTGAATTTTGAACCAGCTTACAACATGTACAGTGTGGAGGTGTGGGAGAAAAACAGTTTCACAGTGTGTTACAATGGTTCATTCGGCACCGAAGCAAAACGATTTTTACTTATTTCCAGAACTGAGTGCACTTTAGTATGGAAGAAGTTACAAAACTTGGGGCTGTGGTGACGAAATCGTGGAGAGAGTATTGTATCGTTTGGACGAACCTGGCATGCAAGAGATACAAAATGTAGGAAAATGGGTAGTGTTAATGTGTATCATTAACTAAATTAATGTTTCAAATGCATTTCACGTTACTGACAACATTTCTTAGTTTTTAGGCGAGTACCAACTTCGCCCTGGCGAAAGGAAGGCGTATTGCGTCCCTGTCAAGCTGTTTTCGGCAACTTACTCGGTGTTTCGTTCAGATAATTCGCAGTTTAATGTGTATTCTTAACAGCAAATATAATGATTCACAAAATTTAATTTTTGTATTTTAGTATTTACAATTTTGTCAAATAAAAACATGGTAGGAGACCATAGCTGTTATACTAATTGAATTGTTGATGGTTTATAGCAAGAGCCACAAATTGGTTTTCATCATCATCAGTTATCTGCTAAATTAGCAGGTCCTTTGCCTCTCCATTTTCTGCGATCCATTGCTTCCTTCTTAAGGCTGCTGTATGTTGTACCGTCCATCATGTCATCCAGTATCTGGAATCTCTTCCTTCCTCGCTTCCTTTTCCCTTCTACATAACCTTCTAAAACTGTTTTTTATCAGTCCGTCATTCTTTCTTAATATATGCCCAATCCAATTTCTTTTACAATTTTGTCAAATAAAAACATGGTAGGAGACCATAGCTGTTGAGTCTCCATTTTATGCACAAATTGGTTTTAGGTTACTTTATTTAAAAAGGACCGTTACCGGTTTCGAATTTTTCACAATTCATCATCAGACGGTTTTTTCATGCTTTCATCCAAACAGTTTATACATTGGTTCGCTGTGAGTTGCCGTAGGACAAACAATAAGTCACAGTTATGTTGTCAGTCTAACATAAAAGTAATTGATGCATATGACATATCTTTGTATCATTGTACTGCAGAATCTTTGACACTCGCGTACCTTGTAAAGTGTGCATTTGTTTTCGTATGTTATGAATCAGGAGGATCTGCAGCGAATTGACGCATGGTGCAGGGAATGGCAATTGAATCTCAATGTAGACAAGTGTAATGTGCTGCGAATACATAGAAAGGAAGATCCCTTATCATTTAGCTACAATATAGCAGGTGAGCAACTGGAAGCAGTTAATTCCAAAAATTATCTAGGAGTACGCATTAGGAGTGATTTAAAATGGAATGTTCATATAAAGTTGATCGTCGGTAAAGCACATGCCAGACTGAGATTCATTCGAAGAATCCTAAGGAAATGCAATCCGAAAACAAAGGAAGCAGGTTACAGTACGCTTGTTCGCCCACTGCTTGAATACTGCTCAGCAGTGTGGGATCCGTACCAGATTTTGTTGATGAAGAGAATCATTTAGTAGTCGCGAAAGCGTTACGGAGATGATAAACTGCAGTGGAAGGCTCTGCAGGAGAGACGCTCAGTAGCTCGGTACGGGATTTTGTTGAAATTTCGAGAACATACCTTCACCGAGGAGTCAAAAAAAAAAAAAATGGTTCAAATGGCTCTGAGCACTATGGGACTCAACTGCTGTGGTCATAAGTCCCCTAGAACTTAGAACTACCTAAACCTAACTAACCTAAGGACAGCACACAACACCCAGCCATCACGAGGCAGAGAAAATCCCTGACCCCGCCGGGAATCGAACCCGGGAACCCGGGCGTGGGAAGCGAGAACGCTACCGCACGACCACGAGATGCGGGCAACACCGACGATTCAAGCAGTATATTGCTCCCTCCTACGTATATCTCCCGAAGAGACATGAGGATAAAATCAGAGAGATTAGAGCCCACACAGAGGCATACCGACAATCTTTCTTTCCACGAACAATACGAGACTGGAATAGAAGGGAGAACCGATAGAGGTACTCAAGGTACCGTCCGCCACACACCGTCAGGTGGCTTTCGGAGTATCGATGTAGATGTAGAATCAGAACATGTGGTGCAAATCGTTTTGTGACTGAACAAAAGTGGTTTACAATGCCACGCAACGTTTGTGGGTGTTAAAATACTAACATCCTTGAAGGGAGAACCGATAGAGGTACTCAAGGTACCGTCCGCCACACACCGTCAGGTGGCTTTCGGAGTATCGATGTAGATGTAGAATCAGAACATGTGGTGCAAATCGTTTTGTGACTGAACAAAAGTGGTTTACAATGCCACGCAACGTTTGTGGGTGTTAAAATACTAACATCCTTGAGAAAGTATTTCGTTGCAAGAAAATTGCAAAAACAAATGCGCCAAATGGACATTTCATGTAAGTTGCGTTCTATCACAAATACATTACGCACCCGTTTGGTTACTGGTTTATGATTGTAAATTATTGTTTATCCTAGGGCAACTCAGAGGAAACCAGTGTATAATCTGTTTGGATGAAAGCATGAAACAACCGCCTGATGATGAATTGTGAAAAATTCGAATCCGGTAACGGTACTTGTTAAATAAAGTAACCTAACGCCGATTTGTGGCTGGTTGTTATACACCATCAGTAATTTATTTTTTAATGTTTTCTACGTGTTTAGGTTTCTGCTTTCCAAATGTAACCGTGAAAATTCGAAGGTAAGTAGTGCAACGTCACTGACAACGCGGCAGCCCTGCCCCTGTATCAGCGCAGAGCCGAACGCCAGGAGAACAATGACAGCGGATCGCTCCGTCGCGGCCAGGAGCGCTGCCGGTACGGTTCCCACTCCTGCAGAGGGCATTAGCCAGCCACCTGACAGCTCACAATTATCTCGCCGTTTCCCATTCCGCCGCCGGCTAATGGATCAGCAGCGCCATTAAGCACAGCTAATAGACTCGACAGAGGCGACAGCGGGAGGTTATCCTCCGCGGCAGATCGCTGAGAAATTCCCGCCGTTGACCATTAATTTCTTTCCGGGAAGCGGAGCTAAAAAAGGGCGGTCGGATTTCACACGTCCAGGGAAGAATACGGCCGGCAGGGCGGCCGCCGCTTTGAGCCGGGCTGCCGCGGCTTTCGTGCCAGCAATTAGCTGGCCGGGGGCGGGCGCTGAGCCCACTCTCCTCTGTCTGCGGAGGACAGCGTCACAGACCGAAACTCTCCCCGTCCGCCGCGTCGAAGAGGTCGGACAGACACAGTCGTTTCCCCGCACATCCCACTGTATCCACGACGAAAAGTATTCCGACGCCGCTGAAATACAGTTTCTGTGCTGTCCTCTAGTGAACAAAATATGAGCGTATCGAGTATCTCAAAAGATTTTCAACTGGATTCGGACTACCTCGTAAACAAAACTCAATGGGCCGATATGGATATAGAGGGTGGTCCATTGATGGTGACGCGGCCAAATATCTCACGAAATAAGCGGCAAACGAGAAAACTACAAAGAACGAAACTTGTCCAGCTTGAAGGGGGAAACCAGATGGTGCTATGGTTCACCTGCTAGATGGTGCTGCCATAGGTCGAACGGATATCAAGTGCGTTTTTTTTTAAATAGGAACCCACATTTTTTATTACATATTCGTGTAGTAAGTAAAGAAATATGAATGTTTTAGTTGGACCACTGTTTTCGATTTGTGATAGACGGCGCTGTAATAGTGACAAACATATGGCTCACAATTTTAGACGAACAGTTGGTAACAGGTAGGTTTTTAAATTAAAATACGGATCGTAGGTACGTTTGAACATTTTATTTCTGTTGTTCCAATGTACCTTTGTGAACTTATCATTTCTGAGAACGCATGCCGTTACAGCGTCATTACCTGTAAATACCACATTAATGCAATAAATGTTCAAAATGATGTCCGTCAACCTCAACGCATTTGGCAATAAGTGTAACGACATTCCTGCCAACAGCGAGTAGTTCGCCTTCCGTAATGTTCGCAAATGCATTGACAATGCGCTGACGCGTGTTGTCAGGCGTTGTCGATGGATCACGATAGCAAATATTATTCAACTTTCCCCACAGAAAGAAATCCGGGAACGTCAGATCCGGTGAACGTGTGGGTCATGGTATGGTGCTTCAATGACCAATCCACCTGTCGTGAAATATGCTATTCAATACCGCTTTAACCGCACGCGAGCTATGTGACGGACATCCATCATGTTGCAAATACATCGCCATTCTGTCATGCAGTGAAACATCTTGTAGTAACATACGTAGAACATTACGTAGGAAATCAGCATACATTGCACCATTTAGATTACCATCGATAAAATGGCGGCAATTATCTTTCCTCCCATAATGTCGCACCATACATTAACCCGACAAGGTCGCTGATGTTCCACTTGTTGCAGCCATCGTGGATTTTCCGTTGCCCAGTAGTGCATATTATGCCGGTTTACGTTACGGCTGTTGATGAATGACGCTTCCTCACTAAATACACTCCTGGAAATGGAAAAAAGAACACATTGACACCGGTGTGTCAGACCCACCATACTTGCTCCGGACACCTGCGAGAGGGCTGTACAAGCAATGATCACACGCACGGCACAGCGGACACACCAGGAACCGCGGTGTTGGCCGTCGAATGGCGCTAGCTGCGCAGCATTTGTGCACCGCCGCCGTCAGTGTCAGCCAGTTTGCCGTGGCATACGGAGCTCCATCGCAGTCTTTAACACTGGTAGCATGCCGCGACAGCGTGGACGTGAACCGTATGTGCAGTTGACGGACTTTGAGCGAGGGCGTATAGTGGGCATGCGGGAGGCCGGGTGGACGTACCGCCGAATTGCTCAACACGTGGGGCGTGAGGTCTCCACAGTACATCGATGTTGTCGCCAGTGGTCGGCGGAAGGTGCACGTGCCCGTCGACCTGGGACCGGACCGCAGCGACGCACTGATGCACGCCAAGACCGTAGGATCCTACGCAGTGCCGTAGGGGACCGCACCGCCACTTCCCAGCAAATTAGGGACACTGTTGCTCCTGGGGTATCGGCGAGGACCATTCGCAACCGTCTCCATGAAGCTGGGCTACGGTCCCGCACACCGTTAGGCCGTCTTCCGCTCACGCCCCAACATCGTGCAGCCCGCCTCCAGTGGTGTCGCGACAGGCGTGAATGGAGGGACGAATGGAGACGTGTCGTCTTCAGCGATGAGAGTCGCTTCTGCCTTGGTGCCAATGATGGTCGTATGCGTGTTTGGCGCCGTGCAGGTGAGCGCCACAATCAGGACTGCATACGACCGAGGTACACAGGGCCAACACCCGGCATCATGGTGTGGGGAGCGATCTCCTACACTGGCCGTACACCACTGGTGATCGTCGAGGGGACACTGAATAGTGCACGGTACATCCAAACCGTCATCGAACCCATCGTTCTACCATTCCTAGACCGGCAAGGGAACTTGCTGTTCCAACAGGACAATGCACGTCCGCATGTATCCCGTGCCACCCAACGTGCTCTAGAAGGTGTAAGTCAACTACCCTGGCCAGCAAGATCTCCGGATCTGTTCCCCATTGAGCATGTTTGGGACTGGATGAAGCGTCGTCTCACGCGGTCTGCACGTCCAGCACGAACGCTGGTCCAACTGAGGCGCCAGGTGGAAATGGCATGGCAAGCCGTTCCACAGGACTACATCCAGCATCTCTACGATCGTCTCCATGGGAGAATAGCAGCCTGCATTGCTGCGAAAGGTGGATATACACTGTACTAGTGCCGACATTGTGCATGCTGTGTTGCCTGTGTCTATGTGCCTGTGGTTCTGTCAGTGTGATCATGTGATGTATCTGACCCCAGGAATGTGTCAATAAAGTTTCCCCTTCCTGGGACAATGAATTCACGGTGTTCTTATTTCAATTTCCAGGAGTGTAGAATGCGTGCAAAAAACCTGTCATCGTCCCGTAATTTCTCTTGTTCCCCAGTGGCAGAACTGTACACTACGTTCAAAGTCGTCGCCATGCAATTCCTGGTGCATTGAAATATGGTACGGGCGGAATCGATGTTGTTGTAACATTCTCAACACCGACGTTTTTCAGATTCCCGATTCTCGTGCAATTTGTCTGCTACTGATGTGCGGATTAGATACGACAGCAGCTAAAACACCTACTTGGGCATCATCATTTGTTGCAGGTCATGGTTGACGTTTCACATGTGGCTGAACACTTCCTGTTTCCTTAAATAACGTAACTACCGGGTGAACGGTCCGCACACTTGGATGATGTCGTCCAGGATACCGAGCAGCATACATAGCACACGCCCGTTGGGCATTTTGATCACAATAGCCATACATCAACACAATATCGACCTTTTCCGCAATTGGTAAACGGTCCATTTTAACACGGGTAATGTATCACGAAGGAAATACCGTCCGCACTGGCGGAATGTTACATGATACCACGTACGTATACGTTTGTGACTATTACAGCGCCATCTATCACAAAGCGAAAAAAGTGGTCCAACTAAAACATTCATATTTCTTTACGTACTACACGAATATGTAATAAAAATGGGGGTTCCTACTTAAAAAAAAAACGCAGTTGATATCCGTTTGGCCTATGGCAGCGCCGTGTAACGGGCCAACCATAGCGCCATCTGGTTTACCCCTTCAAGCTAGACGAGTTTCGTTCTTTGAAGTTTTTTCGTTTGATGCTTATTTCGTGAGATATTTGGCTCGGTCACTATCAATGGACCACTCTGTATAGGGTTTCAAAAACCCCGAAGCGACCTAGATGATACTGAGGCAAGTGAATTATAATAAAGACACATGGGGCCGCAAGTGTCGGGAAATACTCCAAAAGTGGACGATGAATGTTCAACATGTAATGTCACCAGATGACGTACCTCGCCGCACGTGCAGCGATTGGTCTTGTCGATCTTACTCTCGTCGGTAGGCGGCAGTTTTCATATCGCTCCACTGAGCTACTCTGTTTTCGAACACCTTTCGTGTACGTGATCTGTTTCACACCTAGAAGCTACAAAATTATTGTCCTCACAGTAACCAAGCAAAAGCTGTTCTCATTTTGTGTTTCTTTCATTTTGTCGTTTCTTTTTTTGTTTACAGATATTATTTTGTGAAGAACGCGTAGGTTATTTACCGTTAGCGATGCAGTTCGGAAGCGTATACTCGTAACTTGCTACGCAATATGGTAGGTTTGTGTTGTGCTGTACTTTACAATTAACCAGCGTAGATCGCGAGACTGGCAAATGGAATTATGAATATTACTTCAATGTAAACGCATAACGGTCTAACGCAATGACAAAATACACTCCTGGAAATGGAAAAAAGAACACATTGACACCGGTGTGTCAGACCCACCATACTTGCTCCGCACACTGCGAGAGGCCTGTACAAGCTATGATCACACGCACGGCACAGCGGACACACCAGGAACCGCGGTGTTGGCCGTCGAATGGCGCTAGCTGCGCAGCATTTGTGCACCGCCGCCGTCAGTGTCAGCCAGTTTGCCGTGGCATACGGAGCTCCATCGCAGTCTTTAACACTGGTAGCATGCCGTGACAGCGTGGACGTGAACCGTAAGTGCAGTTGACGGACTTTGAGCGAGGGCGTATAGTGGGCATGCGGGAGGCCGGGTGGACGTACCGCCGAATTGCTCAACACGTGGGGCGTGAGGTCTCCACAGTACAACGATGTTGTCGCCAGTGGTCGGCGGAAGGTGCACGTGCCCGTCGACCTGGGACCGGACCGCAGCGACGCACGGATGCACGCCAAGACCGTAGGATCCTACGCAGTGCCGTAGGGGACCGCACCGCCACTTCCCAGCAAATTAGGGACACTGTTGCTCCTGGGGTATCGGCGAGGACCATTCGCAACCGTCTCCATGAAGCTGGGCTACGGTCCCGCACACCGTTAGGCCGTCTTCCGCTCACGCCCCAACATCGTGCAGCCCGCCTCCAGTGGTGTCGCGACAGGCGTGAATGGAGGGACGAATGGAGACGTGTCGTCTTCAGCGATGAGAGTCGCTTCTGCCTTGGTGCCAATGATGGTCGTATGCGTGTTTGGCGCCGTGCAGGTGAGCGCCACAATCAGGACTGCATACGACCGAGGCACACAGGGCCAACACCCGGCATCATGGTGTGGGGAGCGATCTCCTACACTGGCCGTACACCACTGGTGATCGTCGAGGGGACACTGAATAGTGCACGGTACATCCAAACCGACATCGAACCCATCGTTCTACCATTCCTAGACCGGCAAGGGAACTTGCTGTTCCAACAGGACAATGCACGTCCGCATGTATCCCGTGCCACCCAACGTGCTCTAGAAGGTGTAAGTCAACTACCCTGGCCAGCAAGATCTCCGGATCTGTCCCCCATTGAGCATGTTTGGGACTGGATGAAGCGTCGTCTCACGCGGTCTGCACGTCCAGCACGAACGCTGGTCCAACTGAGGCGCCAGGTGGAAATGGCATGGCAAGCCGTTCCACAGGACTACATCCAGCATCTCTACGATCGTCTCCATGGGAGAATAGCAGCCTGCATTGCTGCGAAAGGTGGATATACACTGTACTAGTGCCGACATTGTGCATGCTCTGTTGCCTGTGTCTATGTGCCTGTGGTTCTGTCAGTGTGATCATGTGATGTATCTGACCCCAGGAATGTGTCAATAAGGTTTCCCCTTCCTGGGACAATGAATTCACGGTGTTCTTATTTCAATTTCCAGGAGTGTATATTGCCTTGATACACGTATGACTCGAAGCTTGAGCCTCACGCGCTAAAGTCACGCACTTAGCCCCGGAACCATACCAAGTAGAACAACCTATTTGACTTGGGTTGTGATGACCTGATGCGACACGCCAATAGGCTCCACCGCTGCACGTGGGGTTCGGTACATCTGCTAACGTTGATGAATTCATCAACCGACCACGGCATAACAGCCCGGATAATTTTAATGGACATGATATTTCCGGCCGTGAAAGTCTACATTTTAGTAACATCTGCTAACCTCACATGTTCAACAAACATGTCATCCACTTTCTAGGTACATCCCGACATTTGCGGCCCCATTCTATTCTCTTTCCATTCTCACTAGCCCTTACAGGTCTTCCTATGCCACTTTTGCAGGTTTTGTAGTCGTATTTGGCGTTCCAAACTTCTGCATTTTGTACTACGACTCTTATCTGTTCATGCTGTTGTGGTCTTTGTTAAAATCAACAAACAATATTACCATTGTTTTATTGTATTCCCATTATTTTGATTTAGTAGAAATATTTGATCATTAGGGATCGATTCTTCATGAACCCGGCCTGTTTCTCATCTACTACCTCTTTTAGATGTGTTTCCAATTTTCCCTGGAGAACTTTCGCAGGCTGTGCTAATTGAAGAGATGCCTCTGCAATTTCTGCATTTTTGTTTATCGCCCTTTTTTGCGGACTGGTACTATGATCGCTTTTTTTTCAACTAGCTGGCATTCTTTCTTCGTTCGAAATTGGTCACGAGTTTGTGTATTTGTTTCAGAAGCGTATCTCCTTCCTTTCTAAAATAGTTCAACTGTTATTGCATCCTTTTCGCCGGCGGTGAATCTAGAGAATCTACGTCCTAATATCTATGGTGTTCCTCCATTTACGTACTACCCTCTTCGACATTTGAAACCTTCTGAAAACATTCCTTCGAAATTTCCATAACTTATGTTCTTTCCAGAGCTGTATTTCCATTGTTGTCTTGAAACTCATGCATCCGCGGTATACATCCTTATCTGAAGAACTTCATTGTCCTGGAAAAATCTCTTACATTATCTGCAGTTGTATCATCTACTGCTCTCTTTAGGGGGGAAAAGGGGAGAGCATGTGGAAAGTTAACATGAAAATCTTCTTTCTATGGTACGGCATCATATTGTAGTAAGCTACTACTGGTGAAACCTATGTTTCAGCCACGTTTACAGTGATCTTCTTCTGGGTCTTTTGATGTATTTTTTTCTGTCTAGAGTCACTTGTATTTTGTCACGACTGCTCATTCAGCGTGACATTACGTCACAATTAAAAGAACGGATGTTGATGTGTTCGGTGTCTTGTGGCAGAATGATGAAATGGGGGTGTTGAGATCTCTGTTGTCTCTTGCTTGACTGCTCATTCAGCGTAACATTACGTCACAATTAAAAGAACATCTACATCTACATCTACATCTACATCCATACTCCGCAAGCCACCTGACGGTGTGTGGCGGAGGGTACCTTCAGTACCTCTATCGGTTCTCCCTTCTATTCCAGTCTCGTATTGTTCGTGGAAAGAAGGATTGTCGGTATGATTCTGTGTGGGCTCTAATCTCTCTGATTTTATCCTCATGGTCTCTTCGCGAAATATACGTAGGAGGGAGCAATATACTGCTTGACTCTTCGGTGAAGGTATGTTCTCGAAACTTCAATAAAAGCCCGTACCGAGCTACTGAGCGTCTCTCCTGCAGAGTCTTCCACTGGAGTTTATCTATCATCTCCGTAACGCTTTCGCGATTACTAAATGGTCCTGTAACGAAGCGCGCTGCTCTCCGTTGGATCTTCTCTATCTCTTCTATCAACCCTATCTGGTACGGATCCCACACTGCTGAGCAGTATTCAAGCAGTGGGCGAACAAGCGTACTGTAACCTACTTCCTTTGTTTTCGGACTGCATTTCCTTAGGATTCTTCCAATGAATCTCAGTCTGGCATCTGAGTTACCGACGATCAACATTATATAATCATTCCATTTTAAATCACTCCTAATGCGTACTCCCAGATAATTTATGGTATTAACTGCTTCCAGTTGCTGACCTGCTATTTTGTAGCTAAATGATAAAGGATCTATCTTTCTGTATATTCGCAGCACATTACACTTGTCTACATTGAGATTCAATTGTCATTCCCTGCACCATGCGTCAATTCGCTGCAGATCCTCCTGCATTTCAGTACAATTTTCCATTGTTACAACCTCTCGGTACACCACAGCATCATCTGCAAAAAGCCTCAGTGAACTTTCGATGTCATCCACAAGGTCATTTATGTATATTGTGAATAGCAACGGTCCTATGACACTCCCCTGCGGCACACCTGAAATCACTCTTACTTCGGAAGACTTCTCTCCATTGAGAATAACATGCTGCGTCCTGTTATCTAGGAACTCCTCAATCCAATCACACAATTGGTCTGATAGTCCATATGCTCTTACTTTGTTCATTAAACGACTGTGGGGAACTGTATCGAACGCCTTGCGGAAGTCAAGAAACACGGCATCTACCTGTGAACCCGTGTCTATGGCCCTCTGAGTCTCGTGGGCGAATAGCGCGAGCTGGGTTTCACATGACCGTCTTTTTCGAAACCCATGCTGATTCCTACAGAGTAGATTTCTAGTCTCCAGAAAAGTCATTATACTCGAACACAATACGTGTTCCAAAATTCTGCAACTGATCGACGTTAGAGATATAGGTCTATAGTTCTGCAGATGTTGATGTGTTTGGTGTCTTGTGGCAGAATGACGAAATAGGGGTGTTCAGATCTCTGTTGTCTCTTGCTTGTTACAGTGTGTGCCATGATTGGTAGCCGTCGGCGAATGAGGCGTGGACTCCTGTTTCTTATGCTGGACGTAGGCCGCACGACGGCAGTTACTCCCCGGTAACGCTCGTGTTTCGTGTTGTTATTGCCCTGATGGCTGGAAGCCGGGATGGGGCAGGGCTGAGCCCATCCTCTCTGTTCATGTTGTTAGGGTATTTTAGTACTTCGATGGCCTCTCTAACCTTGCATTTCACCATCCGCAGCTGTTGTGCTTGTCTCGTCCATGGTGGAGCTTGGCACATCCTCGAGCTTGCGGCTACTGTAGAAGACAGGCTGGACACGAAGCAGGTGCAGGTGTCTACCAGACCGGTCAGTGACAATCTCCACATAAAGTAAGCACGCTGCTGGCTGCAATTTGTCGATTTCCCGCCTATCTTGCTTTCTTTTGTTCGTTGCCACGGCTATGTCGGTCGATTTATGGTTGGAACCATTGGCCAAGAGCGTTGTTCCTAGCCTTTTGAGCTCAGGTGCTATTTCGTTAGCATCACTTAGGCACTGCACGTGAAGATTCAGAGCATGTTTGACTGAGTTCTTCTGATATTTATGATGGTGGGACTGGTCATGAAAATTCCTGTCTGTATGTGTTCGCATCCGAATACTCCGTGCCCTAGCTGTCATCCATTGTCTAGGAACGGAATCGCACCATTCTTCTCTACTTAGAGCGTGAGGAAAAGTACACCCTATTAAACAATGACCGCCAGTCAAGGCACACACTGTAAGAAACAATACCGAAACGCGGAGCCCACTAGCTCCATTGCGGTAATCTATTACAATATTCGCATTCCTTCCGCGACAAGAGACAAATTACATCAAGTTTTTTTTAAACTTCTAACGGAATCTAATCCTGAATAGGACAGTGGTAATAATATAAGTAACTCTGGTCACCAAAATTGCACTTTCAGGTCAAGAAGGAGATCACTACAACCATGGAGGAAATGTTGGTTTCATCAGTGTTAGTTATTTACAATATGACGCGGTACCATACCCAGAATACTTTCGTGTTAACTGACTCTGAATGCGATAGGCTACACAGTTACAAGAACATGTGGAATGTCTACAACCTCAGGAACTTTCTAAAATTATATTAAGGATCAAAAATTTCGTTTACTTCACATAAATGTTCAATGTGTCCGTCAGCGGACGCACGGCAAACATCCAGACGATAGACAACATCCCTTGCTTTTGTGAGAATTTCAGGAGTGCTGCATTCACTGCTGTTCTTATGTGGTGTCGCAGTTACCCCATAGTAGTTGAAAGATGGAGTCTTTCACAAACGCCCCAAAAACAAACAAATTACATATCACTATCTTGGAGGCCAATGTCGCCATACGAGATCGTTGCGATCCTCAAGGCCGATCCATAAGTAAGGCAGCCTGTTATTAAGGACCCACTGTCGTGGTACTCTGCCCTGCTGACAAATTAAGGTTGCGGCAATTTCTCTCAGTTCTAGAGAAACAAAATGCCCAACATGTCCAGTTTTGTGATTCCAGTGGGCGGCATCTCCGCAGAATAGAACATGTCGTAAATCTTTTCTCGGAAAAAAACACAAAACACTTGAAGACTAAGGGAGTCTTTTCCGTGATGGATCATGGTATGTGACTGCTGTGCTCGCCGTATTCTTCAGCTGTACCGGTTCACGTGTCCAGTTAAATGGAACGTAGCTTTATCACTGAACGCTAAATGTGAAGGGAAACTGTTATCTTCCATCTCCACAACCAGAATGAGGAGATAAAACCCTGATGTGCATAAACACTATGACCACCTGCTTGATAGCTTGTTTGTTCGTCTTTGGAACGAAATACATCACTGCTTCCGCGTATCAGGGCCGACAGTTTGTTGATAGGTTTGTGGAGGTATGTGGCGTTAGATGTCTACGCACAGATCATGTAACTCGCGTAAATAACGGGCCGCTGACTTGCGTACTCCGTGATGGCGCCCGATGGAGATCCAGATGGGTTCCATAGGAGTTACATCAAGCGAATTTTGCCGGCCGCTGTGGCCGAGCGACTCTAGGCGCTTCAGTCCGGAACCGTGCTGCTGCTACGGTCGCATGTTCGAATCCTGCCTCGGGCATGGATGTGTGTGAAGTCCTTAGGTTAATTCGCTTTAAGTAGTTCTAGGTCTAGGGGACTGATGATCTCAGATTTTAAGTCCCATAGAGCTTAGAGCCATTTGAACCAAGTGAATTTGGTCGGCGAGACGTCAACTTGAGTTCTCTATAATGCTCCTCAAACCACTGTAGCACGGTTCTCGCTCCGAAGCGCGGACAATTATACTGCTGAAAGATGACATCGCCGTCGGAAAAAGACTTCAAGCATGAAGGGACGCAGGTGGTTCGCAGCTGCCAGCGTGTCTTCGTCTCCTAACACAGGTCCCATGCAAAGGCAGGAGAATGTGCGGGATGAGTGACAGACAATTCGGTTTTCGGCAGGGGCGATCTGCGTGTGACGCAATTGCCCTCGCATCCGAGGTCTGTGGGTCGTCTCCGCACAAGTACATAGTTGGCATCATGGTGGATATCAGTGGCGCCTTTGACAACCTGTGGTGGCCTTCGCTCTTCTCCTGCCTGCGGGAGAAGGAGTGTCCAGGGCCGCTATATGGCTGTCTTAGGAGCTATTGTATGGAAAGAGAGGTCTGGCTATCGTCCCCTAGCGAGCGAATAGGCAAGAAGATCACGAAGGGGTGTCCACAGGGCTCTGTCCTGGGGCCACTCTTTTGGGACATAAATATGGAGCCTCTCCTGGAGAGCTTGGAAAACAGTGTAGACGTGCTAGAGGCGATAGCTTACGCTGACGACCTCCTTCTGCTGGTTGGCGGCCGAAGTCGCGAAGACCTCGAACCCAAAATCAATAGGACAATATCAATTCTCACACAGTGGTGCCAAAACACGAAAATGACCATTGCGTCTAACAAGTCTACATACCTATTACTGAAAGGCCAATTGGCCAGAAACCCAACAGTAAGAATTGAGGGCTCACCAGTGATTCGGCGTCGTGAGGCCCGATATTTGGGGGTAATAATAGATGAAAGGTGGAATTTTGCCAAGCATATAGAAACAGCTACACAGAAATCATTAGAAGCTCTAAATAACTTAATTACAATAGGACACAATAGATTTCATCTTCCACCAGAACTTATTAAGTTATATCACAACACTATTCTTGTTTCTATCATGGGTTACGGATCCGGAGTGTGGGCGCACAGGCTCACGAGGGTCGTGCCTGCCGTGTCTGTGAGGAGAGTGCAGCGGAACATGCTTCTGCGCTCCATTGGAGCATACAGAACATCTCCAGGAGGGGCACTACTAACACTCATGGGAGTATGTCCCCTAGACGTCAAAATCCGGGAACAGGCAGCCTGGTACTGGGTGAAAAGGGGAGATGTAGAAAAGACTGAAAGTATCCTGGGAGTGCGGGTGGGGGACAAGTTTGCAATCAGGAGGAGAGGAGAAAAGTTATGGCAGGAACTTTGGGATGCGGACACAACAGGCCGAAGGACTTACCAACTGCTCCCAAACATCAAAGAACGTCTCCAACTCTCGCATATCCAGCCAAGTAAGGGACTGTTGCACTTCCTCACAGGACATGGACCGTATCCGGCATATCTTTGCCGATTCGGGAAAAGGGCTACCCCCTCGTGTGACTGCGGAGCTGAATGGGGTACTCCGGACCACGTGATCTACGAGTGCCCCATCTTCGATGATGTGGCCCGTGACCTAAGAAACCAGTTGCCTCATATCGACACATATCAACTAATTAGAGACCCCACCACATTCAACATAGTAAACCGCCTTGCCAGCGAGGTATCAGCAAAGGTCTTGCGAGAATACCTAAGGGAAAACACATGAACCACCGGACATGACATGACTGAAGGCGACCCATCCCATTCCGCCGGGGCGTGGACTGGCCAATCGCCGTGACGGTAGGAATCCGCCACGCTCTGGAACAGGGGGAGGGTGCGCCAATACCCGAAACTGACAAATGCGCACCGATTGTGACTTAGTAATAGTTTAACCTTAAGTAGATAGTAGATAGGAAACTTAACAGAACCTGCAGCGATCCTCAAAAGGCCAGCCCAGTGCCAGGGGCATGCTCACTGGGATTAGCTCAGTGGGCACGGCCACACAGTAGGTTTATACTAAACATCTGGCACGCCTGTAACGCTGCAGGAAGTAGCCCTTAAATTAGTCAGCAAAGATTAGTCAGTAGAATTAGATCTTACCCAATAAGAAACTAACTCCACATTTCCTGTAGCAAGTAAGTTCATTAACATTAGAATAGAAGTAGAAGTAAAAATGCTGCCAAAACTCATGAAATTGTAATGTAGATTTAGGACCCACTAATGTATTAGGTGGTGGGTTAAAATGTAAGAAATAATTCAATTGAATAAAGATTTAAAAAAAAAAAAAGGCAGGAGAACGACTCCTATAACATAATACTGCTCCCAGCAGCCTGCGACCGTGGCGCGCTGCACGTTTCTAGCCGCGGTTCAAAGCATGACGGCGTTTGTGCAGATGACCATCGACCTAGTGTAGCAAAAATGTGATTCACCCGAAGAGCGACACGTTTCCATTGATCGACTGTCGAATCCCGATGGTCCCGTGCAGTTGTAACTGACGACGTCGTTGGGTTTACACGTGAACACGTAGGGGTAGCCTGCTGTGGTGCTCCATGTTCAACAATGTGCGCTGAACGATGTGCTCTGAAACGCTTGTGCATGCACCAGCATTGTGCTCTTTCGGCAGAAGTGACACACATCACCGTCTATCCAACTTTACAGAGCAATCAATCCTCCGAACCGGACGTTCTGTGAAGAGTCGCAGACATCCAACCATTTAGCGCCTAACGGTAGTTTCACTGCCGTTCCACCTCTTTCCGTAGATGCTCACAACAACAATATTTGAGCATTCGACCGGCTTCACCGTTTTCGAGATACTCTTTCACGGGCTCGGCGTAGTAATAATCTGCCCTTTGTCAGAGTCGAGTATGTCAATGGATTTCCCCATTTGCAGCCCATATCTCCACTACGGTGTTCACCCGTCCATGTCTGCTCCGCTTACATGCCTTTGTTATCACGTCACGTGCCTGCAACTCCACCAGGCGGCATCCAACGTCGCGGTTGGCAGTGGTCGTAATGTTTTGGCTAATCAGTAAATGTTGTTGTTTCTCAGCGTCATGAAGGGTTTGTAACAACTGAATAGCGTATGGTTTGGAAAACAAACAGGCGAGACAGACACTTAAAACATACGGCTAACTGTCGATTGGTCCGACGAGAAGACTTCGTGCAACATTCTGTTGAATGGACTCGTCTTGAACGAGCACTTGGGTGCGAAATGTGGATTTCATAAACTACCAGCTGGCACCATACTGAAATTCCTTGAGCTGTAGGTGGTATAGTAGCGTACTCTTGACGAAAATCATGCGACACAGTCGTAACTGTACGTGGTTGACGCAAAACATTTTTTGTTGCTTTCTTATCGCTGTCTCTACTCGATGGTCATTGGGTACCGAACAAACGAGTGAGTTAACTGTCCCAGCAAGACCTCCACCTGCAAGCTGCAACTGGCGCCAAAGTAAACTTTTAGTCTGCATGTGTATATTGACCCCCCACACTAAATTTCTGTCCTCATTCAGGCCCAACAAACACCCTGCACAGTATATAAACGATCTTGTGAACAACGTCTGGAGCTCTGTGAGTCTGCTTAAAGATGATACTATTGTCTATAAGGGGGTTGCAGCGACACCACGCAGGAAGACCTATGTAGGATAGTCGATTGGTGCACGAACTGGCAGTTGACTCTAACGTAAATACGAGGTGCATTCAAGTTCTAAGGCCTCCGATTTTTTTTCTAATTAATTACTCACCCGAAATCGATGAAACTGGCGTTACTTCTCAACGTAATCGCCCTGCAGACGTACACATTTTTCACAACGCTGACGCCATGATTCCATGGCAGCGGCAAAGGCTTCTTTAGGAGTCTGTTTTGACCACTGGAAAATCTCTGAGGCAATAGCAGCACGGCTAGTGAATGTGTGGCCACGGAGAGTGTCTTTCATTGTTGCAAAAAGCCAAAAGTCACTAGGAGCCACGTCAGGTGAGTAGGGAGCATGAGGAATCACTTCAAAGTTGTTATCACGAAGAAGCTGTTGCGTAACGTTAGCTCGATGTGCGGGTGCGTTGTCTTGGTGAAACAGCACACGCGCAGCCATTCCCGGACGTTTTTGTTGCAGTGCAGGAAGGAATTTGTTCTTCAAAACATTTTCGTAGGATGCACCTGTTACCGTAGTGCCCTTTGGAACGCAACGGGTAAGGATTACGCCCTCGCTGTCCCAGAACATGGACACCATCATTTTTTCAGCACTGGCGGTTACCCGAAATTTTTTTGGTGGCGGTTAATCTCTATGCTTCCATTGAGCTGACTGGCACTTTGTTTCTGGATTGAAAAATGGCATCCACGTCTCATCCATTGTCACAACCGACGAAAAGAAAGTCCCATTCATGCTGTCGTTGCGCGTGAACATTGCTTGGCAACATGCCACACGGGCAGCCGTGTAGTCGTCCGTCAGCATTCGTGGCACCCACCTGGATGACACCTTTCGCATTTTCAGGTCGTCATGCAGGATTGTGTGCACAGAACCCACAGAAATGCCAACTCTGGAGGCGATCTGTTCAACAGTCATTCGGCGATCCCCCAAAACAATTCTCTCCACTTTCTCGATCATGTCATCAGACCGGCTTGTGCGAGCCCGAGGTTTTTACAGTTTGTTGTCACATGATGTTCTGCCTTCATTAAACTGTCGCACCCACGAACGCACTTTCCACACATCCATAACTCCATCACCACATGTCTCCTTCAACTGTCGATGAATTTCATTTGGTTTCACACCACGCAAATACAGAAAACGAATGATTGCACGCTGTTCAAGTAAGGAAAACGTCGCCATTTTAAGTATTTAAAACAGTTCTCATTCTCGCCGCTGGCGGTAAAATTCCATCTGCTGTACGGTGCTGCCATCTCTGGGACGTATTGACAATGAACGTGGCCTCATTTTAAAACAATGCGCATGTTTCTATCTCTTTCCAGTCCTGAGAAAAAGAATCAGAGGCCTTAGAACTTGAATGCACCTCGTAAATGAAGCTTATTGAGCATGAATGTACGAAGTTATCCATGACTGTTCAGTTACTATTGGCATTAAATCACTAGAAACATTACAATAGTAAAATAGCTAGGAGCCATGTGAAAAGAATGTCCAAATAAATGGCAATTCTAGTAAACGCAGATGTCAGCCTGAGACTGGAAGAATTTTATGGAAATGTAATTCATCGATGGAAGAAATTATGATGTTACTAAACATAATTTTAAAAAAATAAGTGGAGAGTACTTTAAAATTATTTATTTTTGTCATGAGCGGTTAAGTAAAGTTCCATTCTCACTGAAGACGCTTACTAAAGTACATTAGTTTCTACAGTACACGAACATGTTGTTCTCATGGCTTCCAAAATCACAGGAGCATATACCTAGCTCTCCGAAAACCTTCCTGCACCCATTGTGAGACGTCACTTGAGACTACCACAGAGGATGCACTGACAAACCTGCTACTAGTTAAATTATATCTATGACCGTATACTACGGTGCTGATCATATCTGAATGAAGTCTATATCTCTTACCGTCCCAAAGTAGCCTACAAAATATTTTCAATGTTCTTCAGTAGTCCCTAACACATACTGTACGGTAACACACTCCGGTAACGCTGCTAGCATTTGAGAGTTGAGCACTGTAGTTACTTATGCTGAATTCTGATATAACTGTAACCATTTATAGCTCAATACCTCTACTTTCATGTCACTAAATCGTGAATTTTCAAAAATTACCACTACTTTGATGCCAGGCCTACAACAAAATATTTATTGTCACTTGCATTCAACTTAAACATTGCAGAGAATAAGACCATATTACTTAGTTAGCTATGCAATGCTAGCGGCTCAGTGACACGTGAAGAACTTGGTGCTAGTGAAAACTGAAAGTCTGGAAACAATTCTGATGCTTACTTGATTTCTGCTTCACTGTCTAAAGCTCACTATGCAATCTAGGTACCTTAATGATTGAGGCAGTCGTTTACTGAATAGGTAGCTCCAAATCTGGAAACAATTCTTTTGTCCTGCTCCAATAAATCAGGCACTGTTTCAGGGAGTCTTTCCATGTGCTCAGTTGATTTCTGTTCTAACGCCATAGTGAGAAACAGATAATTAAATGATAATTGTGAAAATACATACACACAATGAATAATAACAACAATATTAATAACAAACACTGAGAGGGATTAGTACTTACAATCAAGTGTGAGAATTAGTCTTTTTTTGTCTGGAGATAACAGGTATCTGATGACTCTTCATGATGATCAAACTTTCTCTAGGATGTACTACACACATCTGCCAAGATCACCTGATGCGCCAGGCCCGCTATCTTGGATTGCCGCCTTAGATTCTGATGTCATCAATTACGTCCTGGAATTCCAAATTAGATTATGATGTCGTAGGTCTCCCATCTTGGATTATTATCTTGGACTGTAAACTTAGCAGTCATCTTTGATTCTGTACTTGGCACAACTGACCCACTTCCACTGTGACATTATTGGAAACCCAATAAGACATTTGAAATCTCACAACCACGCAGAATCGACCAGCCATGGAATTTTCCTGAGCTGTAAATAGATCCTACAAATATTACACCATGTAACATTAGAGGGGAAAGAACCAGTAAGATACATTGTGTTGGAGCTAAGAGGTCTGTGGTAACAGCACCAGACACTTGTGAAAGCCAAGATGTTGCATCTATTACTAGCCTTCATGTCAGCATAATTGGTATGTGAGTAATGGTGACTTGCATCAGCTGTCGTTCTAAGTATGTCGTCCGTCCCGAAGCTCTCGGGGAACCCTACTGCTTGCAGCCGTTCAATGAATTTTGCTGTAACACAGTGGAATACTGGGTAATTTGTTACAATTTTCACTGTATCCTTGATGGTTTTGCTCCAGTTTCACTGTCCCAACAGGAGATTTTCTTACAATTTTGCTGTAACAAGGGGTAATTCGTTGCATTTTCACTGTAACCTGATGTATTTTGTTATGTTTCCACTTAAGATGGGGTAATCTATTTTAATTTTTGCTGCAGCATTGGTCAATTTCTTACAATTTTTGCTCTTCTTTAAGGGATTTTATTAAAATTTCAGTGCGACATGGGTCATTTTGTTACAATTTTTGCTGAAACGTGGGTTAATTAGTTACAATTTCACTATAGTACAGAGCCATTTGCTACAACTGTACCATAACAGGGAGCATTTTATTAAAATATCTCTGTTTCATGGAGCATTTTGTTAAAATTTATTCTGTAATGGGCTATTCGTTACAAAGTCAGTGTAGCGTTAAGATATATGGAGTGCAGTGTTATGTAGTCTCCACTGATCAACATACAAATTGTTCAGTTCCCAACTGTAAGCTCATTACATATAAAATATCCGAAGTCTGAGCTTCACGTGAAATATTTCATAAAATCAAACTCCCAATGGTCAAAAATATTTTTAAGTTGGATAATGATTGGAAATATTTCACTACAGTTTATTTCAGCGTCCCACAAACTAAATGCATTTCCTGAACTTGTCATGTGCAGTCATTTCATTGCTCAATTCCTGACACTCACAACGTTGATCGGCAGAAGACTTCAGACACAACTGCCCTTGTTGAATAAATCTTATTGGCATTCATCATAAAACGATTTAGATATCCAATGGAAATGTGAAAGCTCTCCAACAGAAGTCCCACTGCATCAAAAATCGACTACGACCGTGAAAATCTTCCACATATTGTTCACAGCTTCAGATTTCTGAACTGTCATCATTTAGGTATTCGCTGGGAGTGTTCGAGGTCTTATGTATAACGTTAAGCACTTACAATTTATGTGAGGAATCGTTCAAAAATATAAAAAATTCAGTGCCACCCTGCCATCAGATCACTTTCCATTCATAGTACGAATGATTGGAGTTTGACATATCGTCAACAGAGGTCTCAAATTTCCGTCACATCAAGGCATACTCATAGCGGAAACTAGTGCTAGTTAAACAAAAATACTACCCTCATCTGGCAGTAAAGTGTGTATTCATTGTAGTACCACCAGTTGAGAATATATGGTATGCATCTACCACTACTACTACTACTACTACTACTACTACTATTACCGCTACTACTACTGCTAAAGCCAGCTGGGAGTTTATAGTGTGAATCTACTGCTTGAACCTGTGGAATGAATGTACTAAAAGAGCCCCTGGCACCTTAGCAACTGCACCACACTTTATGAACTATTATAGCACATTTTCTCACAAAAGCTCCCATTTAATTTGCTGCGGTATAATGCTTAAAACGTGCTACTGTGGTATGAGGAGCACTGATATTGATGTCTTAGCCATCAAATTCGTCTCATCTGTTGGTCATCAATAATATAGCTCCGAAATATCTGCTGTAGGATTGCTTCGCTAGAATGCTTGATCTGCTGACAATCCTAAGGCATCAAGTGGAGTATAGTATAAGATGTAACAGCAGTAGTATAGGACAAGACACTGAACTAGATTTTTCCATCCAAATGAACGTATTTTCAATGACTGTATATGTGATTCTCATGTGTAACCATTCTCACGATGTCACTTCACAATGGCATGCAGAAGAATTCGTACATTTTATAACATGAAGCAAACATGGAATTGGAGACAAATTGTTGCAATCTTAACATCCCGAATATTTATATACTGACTGCATACATTCTTACATGGAGTTGCATTGCATGTTCTATGTCAAGCAGCTTTGTCTATGTTGTGAGGGAAACGCCAGGTTCCTATATAGTGCTGATAAGTGTGAGTCCAGCAGACCACAGCGTAATTGCTTCGATAATTTTACTTTAAAATGTGGACCTAAGGAATTTTGGATGGTTTTAAATGATTGCCAAGCTAGAACATTGATTTCTGACATACCTTCAGTGCGGTTGCCAAAACCGTGAAATACACTTCATTAACGACACATTCGTCAGTTCTTAAGTTTACTGTGGCAGTTGCCCGCATCTCGTGGTCGTGCGGTAGCGTTCTCGCTTCCCACGCCCGGGTTCCCGGGTTCGATTCCCGGCGGGGTCAGGGATTTTCTCTGCCTCGTGATGGCTGGGTGTTGTGTGCTGTCCTTAGGTTAGTTAGGTTTAAGTAGTTCTAAGTTCTAGGGGACTGATAACCATAGATGTTAAGTCCCATAGTGCTCAGAGCCATTTGAACCTGTGGCAGTTCGCTTGCAGACGCGGAAGTGTTAAGACGTGCTACGCGGTCGTTCTTCCGTGTGACGCTTGTGTTTACCTACTAGTGCACGCGCGTAACAGCTTTCGTTTGGTACGGTTTTCTGTTAGGCACATTAACACCTGACATTACTATCGGTGACGGCAAGCCCCGCCATGTATGGTAGGGTGTATGGAGAAGGGGGTGGTGACTTCGACGCCCCTATGGGACAGCATCAACAACAGCCACCTGCCCAACGGCTACATCCAGATGCAGCACCCTTACCAGCTCCTCCAGGAACTACATTGGACAACACGACGGCTGTGATCAGCCACTCGTTAGCAGTTGTTCGGGGAGAATCTGGAATACAGCCGGCAGAAGAGCATATGGATTTATCGGAACAGGATTCCTCCAGCTTCTCCGCTACGAGAAACAAGCGACAAAGTGAGGTCTGGATTTAAGAAATTCCGAAACCTTCATAGCAGACGCTAATCAACTCTTACCTGTAACTGACGTTTCAAATGTAGCTGACACCCCTGTAGCAACTGCTTCTGGGCTCACTCCTAACCAACATGCTGCAACTAACACCCCTCCTGTGGGACCTGCACCTACTCCGAGGTCTCTCAACTTTTACAAACGTACAGATAGGGGACCATTCGTAGTTTACATGGAATGTTTGGATAAAAACTAGGGAAATTATTGCATATTTCCTTGCCAGAAGTGAAGAATTCTATACTTAACATCTCTTCAGCAGGAAAAACAAAAGTTAAGGTGGAACTGAAAACCCCAGACAAGGCTAATTTCCTAGTAACCAGTGAGGTATTAAAGTCAAAAAATATAGAAGCTTACATTCCTTCCTTTGTTGTCCATAAGCTGGGAATAATCACGAAAGTAGACACCAACCTTGAAGAAGCGGAGATTTTGGAAGTCGTACAATGTCCCTTCCCTGTTGTAGGCGTTCGGAGGTTTACGAAGAGATATGGTAAAGACCAAATCGTTAAATTGCAGACCTGTTTGTTAACCTTCGACTGTCAAACCTTACCGGAAGCCGTGTCTATTCACGGGACAAGATGTCCGTAGACCTTTATGTACCAACTGTCAGGTAGTGCTTTAATTGTCCTCGTTACGGGCACATCAGCAAACAATGTCGATCTCAGATGAGATGCATTAAATGTAGTGGTCCACATAATGTTGAATCCTGTGTCTCACCTATCACTATTTGCGCTCATTGCGGGGGACAACACGGATCCACGGACCGTTCCTGCCCGGAATACCATATACGGCGACGAGCTCAAGAATTAGCTACGTTCAACAACATTGACTTCAGGGATGCGATGTCTATTGCTCGTATGCCAACCTATGCATCCGTCACCGGGGTTCAACAGCATCACTTGCCGGCTCCGATCATTCCAGCTCCAACAAATTTGAGCTCTCCGGACTTTCAAAATCCACAACTCTGTCCGCCGCTGCCCGCCGCAAGCATGCAGAGTCAACAACGCGGAAGTGGGGAAGCAACTCAGTGTGCAACTGTGCCCCAGCAGACACACGTCGCTTACCGGCCTCCCCGGCGGCAGGCGCAAGTAAACAACTAAAGTAACGTTCGTGAGTGGTCTCAGTACCGCAGCCTGTTATATCCCACGCAACATTCATTCACTCCTATCAGCCAAAATCCATACCAGCCTGCTGCTCACAGATTAGCAACCCCACAAGCGCCGAATCAACGACAGCCTCAAGGTCACGCTGAACTTACAGATAAGATAATAAATGTGATTGATATTGTCATGCAAAACATGAGACAAAATAGTGCTATGAACAATTCCGATATCCGGCACCTCGTTACTGGCATATTTCAATCTCTCTCTCCCTAAATTATGGCGGCTTTAAAAGTATTGCAGTGGAATGCGAGATCGGCTAATTCTAATAGAGAAAGCTTGCAACTAGAACTGTTCGTAAGTCAGCCTGATATCGTTCTGTTATGTGAAACTTGGTTCACATTCGAACGAACTGTTCGCTTTCAAAATTATACTATAGTAAGGGAAGCCCGTCTCGATGGGTGGGGCGGCGTAGCTATACTGGTAAAAACTTCGTTGCCGCATCGACCACACCCGTTACACGTACCTGTCACCAACCTTGAATTAGTTGCTGTGGAGATACGAACTGCCCACAAAACCTTTACAGTTGTCTCGTTGTATAACGCTCCCCACCACAGTATCGTGGAAGATGACTGGAGACAATTAATAAGTCAGCTTCGTCCTCCCTTTATCGTAGCTGGAGACGTGAATGCCCACCATGTAGCGTGGGGAGGAGACGTGACAGACAGGAACGGTAGGACCTTGATAAGCGTTATCGAAGATAATAACCTAGTGATACTCAACGATGGCTCTCCTACTATGATAACTTCACTTCTCCGTAGACCCTCCGCAGTTGATGTAACTCTTTGCACCCCCTGCTTTACTGAAATATCTAATTGGTGCGTTAAAAAGGATTCAGTGGGATCCGATCATCTCCCAATAGAGTATCACATTAACATCAACGTCGATACTATGCACATCCGTTACTCTAATACTACGTGGAAAATCAAGGAAGCCAATTGGGCCTCTTATAAGGAAACGGTTCGCCGGGCGCTCGCAAATACGAGACGTGACTTACGGGACGAAGATGCATACCCAGTTTTACTCAATGCTATGAACGTCGCAGCTGGCATCAGCATCCCTAAGAAAAAAGAGTTTACAGTGATAAAGCACCGTTCTCCTCCTTGGTGGAATTCTGAATGCTCTCGGGAAGTTGCGAAGCGACGACTCGCCTTGATAACCTATCGTCAGAATCCTTCATTGGACAACTTCTTGGCTGTGCAAAAAGTGAATGCGCGAGTTAACAAATTCCTGAAGAAAACCAAGAAGGACAGTTGGAAAAAATTTTGCCTGTCCCTAAATAATGAAACCAGTATGGCAAGCATCTGGCATAAAATAAAAGTTTTTAGAACAAGAAGACTGTCTTCCTCCCCTCCTGCTACAACGGCCTGGTTAGAGGAATTCATAGATGCAATCGCTCCTCCCACGGTGCCATTTTTAAACCATCGGTTCCCTGCTGAAGAAGACCGCTATCATGTTCTCCTTCGTCGTTTCTCTAAAAAAGAACTCAACGAAGCTATTAAAGTATCGAGCGACAGTTGCCCTGGCATTGATCATCCTTGCTTGCGCACCTGCCTATAGAAGCGAAAGATTTTCTCTTGAACATTTTTAATCAGTACTGGATGAAGAAAGACCTCATATTAACATGGAAGACGCAAGTAATAATTCCAATTCTCAAAAGTGGTAAAGATCCAAATGTCGGTGCTAATTATAGACCTATTGCCTTGTCGTCGTGTGTTGCAAAAACACTGGAACGAATGGTAAAAAGGAGACTAGAATGGTGACTTGAAAAAAGTAATTTGTTGCCTCGGAGTCAATACGGCTTCAGAAAAGGCAAAGGGACCTTGGATAACATGTTTTTGCTTAATATGGATATCACGTCAGCCTTTCAAACGAAAGAGACAGTAGTGGCAGCTTCTCTTGACGTTAAAGGTGCATATGATCACGTACAAATACCGATACTCTTGGACAAGCCGGCAGGATTCGAAACTCCTTCACGGATGATCTGCGGTATCAGTACCCTGATTACTCAAAGAACGATCTACGTCCGTTTCAAAGGTACCATGATCGGACCTTTTTATGTTTCCCAGGGCTTGCTGCAAGGTGCAATTTTAAGTCCTCTCCTGTATACGCTATATACGCACGACCTAGAACGCATATTTGCTCCCCCCACAAAAAGTCCTACAGTATGATGATGATATATGTGTTTATTCTACTGCTGCTTCATATCTTCAGGCCAAAACGGCGTTAACCACAACCTTCGCACACATCGATGAGTGGCTCTCTATCAATGGGCTGGAGATCTCGGCTGAGAAATCGGCAGTCGTTCCCTTCTCCAAGTCGACGACAGCTCGCACGGAAGATCACGTTACCTGTGGCAAGTACACCTTCCAAATAAAATCTCACGTTCGATTTCTGGAGATGATTTTTGACTCTCGGTTAAGGTGGGCGCCCCACATCCGATCCACCGTTACCAAGTGTGAAGAAGGTTTAAATGTAATCAGATCACTCACTCGTGTCTGGTGGGGAGCGCACCAGAGTGTTTTACTCACCATTTACCGAGGGATAATTCGATCTCGATTACATTATGGCTGTCAATTATACCACACTGCATCAAAGATTCATCTCTCCAAATTCAATATAGAGCCATTCGTACCTGTCTTGGAGCCATGCGATCGACGCCCACCAACGCCCTTTTAATAGAAGCCGGGGAGATGCCCTTCAGCATTAGGCGCCAAATGTTATCGGACAAATTCTGCATTCAAGGCATGGCCATTATGGACAGTTCCGTCTATCAAAGTAGAGACTGCATTTATCGTCTGTGGATTGCATCCCACAGAAGGAATAAAGTGCCAGCCGTTTGTGCCAGTTTTGACACTTGGTCACCTGTCATACATTCTACACGACGTTCAGCGCACCTACCTGTTTTTGAATATGATCTTCAAACGCTCTGTTCCCACATCCCAGTCCATTATTTAAGTACGACCTGGCTGGACAGTACTGATGTCAACGTTGGCTTCAATCGTCTCGTTCAAGCACAATGGCCGGGTTTTCTCTGTGTATATACCGATGGCTCCAAAATTCCGCAAGAATTGTGTACAGGATTCACTTCTTTCAGCCCTCAGATTCAGATCCGCAAAACCTTCAAACTACCTACGAGCACTTCGATTTTTACGGTGGAGACAGTGGCAGTTTTGGAAGCACTTAAGTTTGTCTCTAGCACTTCCTTCCCCAAGATATTGATAGTGTCTAACTCGCAAAGCGCTCTTAAAAACATTCAGTACTGTCGATGGAACAAAACAACCAACAGTCATATCTTGGATGTAATATCTGAATATATTCGCAGCACAGGCACGGGCCGGACGATCCATTTGTTGTGGGTACCTTCCCACTCTGGTATCCTCTATAATGATGAAGTTGAAGCATTAGCCAAACAAGCGGCAACCTTAGGCACCGTCCTGGATCTTCATCTTCCTTATACAGACTACTTACGTGAAGTCAAGGATCACGCAAGACAACAATGGCAGGAAATTTGGAACGTTTCTCAACAGACAAAAGGCGGTTATTACACAGTGCTCCAACCTCGGATTCCTTCACAGCCGTGGTTCATGAGGACACATCTGGACCGATCCACGATTTCTACCATCATAAGACTCCGCTTCAATCATGCCTCTTTCCCACAACATCTACATCGGATCAACGTTTACAGTTCACAAGCGTATGAGTGTGATCCTGAGTAGGAAGCTGATCTCAACCACATCTTATTTATGTGCCCCAAATTTGACCGTGAACGGTTGGTCTTTCTGAAGTCATTGCTGAGTATGGGCTACCATCTTCCTGAATCAGCTTCTTCTCTTTTGTGTACTAAAGACGTTCGTCCATATAAAATGATAGTTAACTTCATCAAGAGTACTGGTTACAATCTGTAGGTTTTAATGGTGTACGTAAATTATAAATATATCTTGCTGATGAAGATATTTCAGAATTGGTGTGATTGTAAGTCAAGACACTTTGAATTATTTTCAAATTCAATTCAATTCAATTTTTTAAAACATTATGTACAAAGCTGTAACAGTTTAGCTTTTTATTCTTGTAAATATGCGTTTCTGTATTTGTTTATTCAATTATGTGTACATTGTCACTATGTGTTGCCGATGGCTAAATTGAGTACACACTCAAAGGCCAAACAAACAAACAAAAGTTTACTATGGAACGACTGAAGAAGTCGTGACTGCCAAACCGTAATCTGATGGGAATTTCGTAACCGCTTGACGCTGTCGTCTGCCGAGCTTAAAACTGAGTGACGAACTATGTTTGGTTCTTCAGTGAACAGGTTCAAATTACGGCAACAAGTGTGACGCAAAAAATGACATTTTATACAGTGTAAAAAAGAATTAGAAAAGGGGATGGAAGAGAGATTTGTTGCAATGATCCTCGGAAAATGCCATATAATGTCAAGGAAATAGCATAGAAGACGATAGAATGATCAGTTCTAGAGATCTGATTGGAGTGCTTATTAAGTGGGCATGGTATTTATAGAGTCCACACTGCAAGCTGAGGGTAAACTGTACCACAGGGGTAACCACACAGTCTTCAAGACGCCGTAATTTTATTAACCAGCAGCCTCTACTCAGATATCACAGTGGACCTATCTCCAATTCTCCTAAATATAGAACGGCGCGAAATTCAAACAGTGCTGAGGGTGCGCAATTCGAGATGCACAATGCTTGCCAGATTTTCCCGTCCTCTGCCCTCCTCCTTAGACATCAGGCAACATTGCAGATTTCTGCCTCACCACTCTGACATAGACCAACTTCTTTATACATAAAATGGCAGGAAATTCAAATCTTGGCAGTATATTCAGAAGAAACCACTTGCTTATCTACAGGGTGGAGAAAAATTGTGTCACGAAATTTGAACCCTGGATAGCTGACGCCAGTAGGAACCAAAAATACTAATGTTGTGTAGCTCGACAACGCACAATTTTTAAACTACGGAAACTTGGCGCCGCGCGCTCCCATGTTCTGCTGTTGGATGCTCTGGACAACGCATGACCGTGAATGCTTTGCCTGCCTGAGATTGCGACGTATTCAAGGCGGCCCGCAGACTCGGTGGTAGCACACCAGCCTTCTACTCTGGGGGCCTGGAGGCGGATCCGCCAGGGTCTCGACACATCCATTGTAGTTTCATGATAAGACGTACCAGGAACAAACCCGTCAACAGCTGTTTGCTCGCGTACAGAAAGTCTTTTACAAATTGTGTCGGCCCTGAAAAGAGCCTTTTTTGTAGCTAGGACGTCGTTTACTTAAAGCAGGAGTTCGAACTAGCGACCCTCTGACGCGACAAAAGCTTGGTAACGTCGAACGGTGTTTTGACGAACTCCTTCATAGATTCCTGGCATTGCCATTATGTGATTGGAGGCATGTTGAATGTGATCCGTTAATCCCTCTTCGTTTTTTACGTGGGTGTCCATGTGGGTGAACTGGAACTCTGAAGAATCCCCAATACTCACAGGAAAAAGTGGCGTGAGGTCTGGTGACCGCGGGGGTCATGTCCTACGAGCACCTCTGCCAATTACCCGGCCGTCGAAGAGTTCATTTAAATATCCGCTCACAGCACGACTGCTATGTGCGGGCGCCCTATCATGTTGCAGCCACATGCTTAGCCGTATGTCCGGGGGAACGTCTTCCAGCACGCGGAGTAGAGTTTCTTGCAAAAAAAAAAAAAAAAAATGGTTCAAATGGCTCTGAGCACTATGGGACTCAACATCTTAGGTCATAAGTCCTCTAGAACTTAGAACTACTTAAACCGAACTAACCTAAGGACATCACACACACCCATGCCCGAGGCAGGATTCGAACCTGCGACCGTAGCAGCCTCGCGGCTCCGGACTGCAGCGTCAGAAACGCACGGCCACCGCGGCCGGCTTTCTTGCAAAAAGTGAAGGTAATTTGCCCCGATAGGAGGTAGATGGACCAGCCCAATCAGATGGTCATCCAAAATGCCTGCCCAAATGTTGAGCGAAAATCGTTCCTGGTGGCCGTGGACGTACGTGACGACAGGATTTCCCCTGACCAGTAACGAACGTTTCGAGTGTTGTAAAGGCTATCCCGATGGAAGGTGCACTCGTCGGTAAACAAGACAATGGCGGCGAAGTCGGGATCTCGTGCAACATGTCGCAGAAACCACCGGCAAATCCCTAGCCTGTGTTCATAGTCCACCACAGGATTTAGGTCTTGGACAGGGAAGAAACTAAATGGATGCTGGCCGTCATTCCCCAGCACCTCCCAGACTTACCGATGTTTGACCCCCATGTCGTGTCCAACCACTTGAGTACTTGTCGTACGTGCTTCCTCGAAGTGCTCGAGAACAGTCTCTTCAATGCAGCATCCCGTCGTGTTCGAGGTCTTCCAGCATCACCATGATATTCCGCTAACGAGCCTGTTTCGCCAAGTCGCCGGTGAACTGCTGTAAACGTTTGCGGGTGTGGGTGGCGTCTTGCTGGGTACCATTCCTCATACAACCGTCGACCTTCATGCGCATTTCCGTCGGCTAGTCCATAAACAAAAAACATATCTCGTTGTTCTTCAGACGAATACCGTGCCGCCATGCTTACTGTATGACAAAATCGCAGGTGACGTGTGTGTGCTCCGAAGCGAAGCTCACGTGTCATTGCCACTGACGTGGGGTGGAGACAAACAGCAAGACCTACTCGACACGTGTGCGTATCACGTTGGGGCAGTGACGGGGCGAGGGACGTTTGTATGTGTGAACCGACAACCATAGCGCTGCGCGTCAACCGACGAACGGCAACAGGGGTATTCCACAGTCAATCGGAGCGCGTGGCGCCAAGTTTCCGTGGTTTAGAAATGGTGCGATGTCGACCTACACAACGTCAGTAATTTTTGTTCCTATTGGCTTCAGCTATCCAGGGTTAAAATTTCGTGACAGTTTTTCTGCACCCTGTGTAAAGTGGAGGAAATTCAAAATTTCACAGAAATGTTAAAAAATAGGGTTTTCCCCTCTCCTGTGATGTCACAGCTAAGAGGCCAGTGTAAAATGGTGAGAATTTCAAAAATGGGAAAATATTTGTTGAAAATCCAACAGGGTGTAGCAGAGGATACGGGTGCAGCCTCCATGGTTATCAGATTTCCTGCATTTACCACAGCCCTATGCCGTCGGACTTAAACAAGGTGGATCTAAGAATATGGGTGCAGCCTTGGTAGTTGCAAGGCTGCATGTGGGAAGTTAAAAATAAGAGAAGTCCAAAACTCATCAGTTTTCAATTACGTTACTGTTCACTTGCCTTTAATTTAAAAACAATGCAGCCTGCATATTTGAAACTATACTCTGTACCCCTCTGAAGTGACACATGAAGCAGTTTACTTCCTTAGGTTTGAAAATAAAGAAATGACTTGCTCTAAGTTTAAGTCCACTTGTGCTATGCTAATATTTATCGTTGAAAGGACTTCCACCACTGCTGGGATAGGATAGAAGAAATCGCGTCCTTATTTAAACAAAAATGCAGCAGGGTCTTTTCAGTGCCCGTTGCAAAGTTTGCCGCCAGTAAGGTCCCACACTGCACTGTGCCACTTTAACTCGTCTCACCCATATTGCTACCATCATTGGAGTGTTGGAGCTTTGCGCACTGAGTCCAACTTGTCAGCTGGGAACAGCTCTGCACACAGGAACACCGCATGCATACTGCTGATTCATCTGCCTAACACGAGTAGTAGACCCGATTTCTACCACTAATATGTTATTTGCGATGGCACTGCAGTTACAGCCCTTGTGACCTAAGTTAAAATGTTGGAGAAATTTGAAAATGCAAGAAGAACCCACATTGAGAAATGATGGGAAATTTAAATTTCTCCGAAGTTTAAACTGAACAATAGGTCACACACAAATTCAGCAGGGAAAAATCAAAAATCACTGTAGCGCATTCCTGGGGGAAGAGGTGTGTAGTGGCTCACAAATCAGAAAAGGGAACTTAGGTTCTACATTTATGAAATTTGCCACAAAAATTTTGTGTGAATTGGATAGGAGCTATTAACACCGGCAGTAAAATGTCTTGTTCATATTCAAGGCACAGCTTCGTCAAACACACAAATTATATACACTGGACATGTATGAGGCAAAATGAGAACAAAACACTTTTGTACTAAAATGGGAACATTCCCAAGTATCAATAAACGATCTTGATGAAACTTGGTGGATGTGTAGAGGGGTAAAATAATGCATTACTTACATCTTTATGTTCCCAGTTGTACTTTTAAGGGGTAAAACACTTCCCGAAAGGTGATTTGGCATATTAGGTTTGGCGGTAATATCTTCAAATGATGATATATAAAAATGTTTCTCATAGAAAAATTTATTTACAATTGACGTTCTTCGAAAATATATAATCGAATATTAATTTTTAAAAATGAAACTTTTGTTACAACATAAATTAAGTAAGCTTTCAACTTATATACGTTCATGTCTATATTACGACACCTGGAGGTAGGTCCACTGTGGTATCTGAGTAGAGGGTGCTGGTTATTAAAATTATAGCGTCTTGAAGACCGTATGGTTGCCCCCTCCTTTACAGTTTATCCTCAGCTCATAGTGTGCGTTCCCTATCTACCCCGTCACAATCCTCTTACGCCCACAGCCCCACTACTTCTTGGTAGTAATCGAATGACAGCTATGGATTATTTTAGACCACCTGCATCGCTTCGTATTTGATGTCTTCCCGGTATCGATGACATGTTCTAGTAGGATAACTGCCCAAGGTCAGGTTAGTGATTTGACGAGCATTATAGTGAACTCAAGTGATGTCTTGACCACCAAATTCGCCTGATATGAACCCGATGAAACACATCTGGGAAGCTGTTGGCCACCAGATCTGCACTGATACATCACCGGTCCACAATTTACGGGAGTTACGTGCCCTGTTCGCAGACATATGTCACAACATGCTTCCAGAAACCTATAATGGAATTGGCCTATCCGTTCCAGGCAGAACTGTTACTATATTACGTTACAACGGAGCAACACGCGATTAAGCAGATGGTGATAATATGTTGTTTCATCCTCTACAGGCTCTGGTGTTCTACAGCTCCCTCTGCCTTTATTTTTATGGAAGTTATTCATGTCTGGTCATCCTGTCCCGTCTTCTAGTTAGCGATTTTCACTTACCCTCTTCCCTGTTGATTCTGTGGAGAACCTTTTCATTTCTTATATGACTAGTTCGCTCAGCTCTATATCCTTCTGAAACACCACATCTCAGTCGTATCTTCGATTCTCTTCTTTTCTCGCTTTCCTACAGGTCACGAATCATTTCCCTACAGAAGTACATTCTCAGAATTTTTTTTCGTGTTATATACTACGTTTAACAACAGCAAACTTCTTTTGGCAATAAATGCTCTTTTAAACTGTGCTAGCATTATGTCCTCGTTTTTCATCCATCACGCAATATTATTTATATTTTTTAAATGCGAACATTTTTGGCTACGCTTTACCGTGACTGTTATTGACAGTAAATAAAACAACACGTTTTCTGTTATCAATCACTGTTTATTTATTATCACGATGCGTTTCAAAGGTTTAAACCTCCATCATCAGGTGGATTTTCATTTGTTAGTAATACATGTGTCAGTGTGAAGTGTTACGATATTTTGGAGGACCCTATGGCACTGTCTCCAGTGGTCACAGATTCCTTTCACTGTCGTAACACATGTATATTGTCATATTTTGTAAGCAAATATGGCGTCGGGAAAAATTATTTTACTTCGAAGGTATCAAAATCCCTTCGCTTCATTCACTACGTCGTCAATACTTCCTTTGGTTTACTCTCATTCCATATTCTGTGTATCTACACACTGTATATTATCCGTCTTTCTATTTATCGCATACCTATTTTTCTGAGGATAACACACACCTTGTATCACTAAACACCGTCAGACACTTTTATTAGGTCAATAAATACAACGAAAATGATTTGATTTCTCTACAGTCTTGCTTTCGTTACCAAGCGTACTGTCAGAACTTTATCTCTGGTAAATTTATCTGTACAAAAGCCAAACTGTTTGTCTGACAGATTCTAGTTTTTCTTTTCCATTCTTCTGTGTATTATTCCGATCAATAACAAGGCTGTACAATCTGCCAAGCGGACTGTACGATGGCTTTCTCATTTATTTTTCCTCTCTTTTTTCGAAATTGTGTGCATGCTATTCTGCCGCATGTCTGACTGTATGTCTCAAGTTCTTTAGTTCCTGCATACTATCTTCAAGAACAATTTTTCTTCTATTGCCCCCAATGGTTTTAAAAACTTCGAAAGAATATTGTATAAACCCTTCTGCTTTCTTTGATGATATGTCTTCCAAAGTTCTGACAGAGACTGACTGTGATCCTTATCTGGATAAATCAAAGGTTAAGTGTGATATTGGACCATTGCGAGACTTTCTGAGTGGGTAAAACTAAAGTAGATGTAAAAATTTTATTATCCCACGTCCCGAATGAAAACCTAACTGTAAGTGAAAGATTTTAACGTCTTAATGAGGTGACACTGGAACACACACTTAGAGGTATGCATTTACTCAGTTATCGAACGGGCAGTGGGAATCTCCTGGCATAGCTCCATTTTTAAGGAAACAACTGGTTTGGTGGAAAATGAATCACAAATGGAGTAAAGAAGTTAAGAGACGAAAAGTGCACCGACCTGTGTGGAACTGTTATAATAATTGTAGGGCATTTTAGGAAACATCAGTCCAAATAACATGTGTTCAGTCTCATAAAGTGTACATCGTGCTCATCAAGGGGTACTTAAATTCTCATACTAACTCTTCAGAGATATAATTTATTTGTTGAAAAAATACTGGGTTAAGTGAAGGGGCTATATACAGTAATAAGAATATTATTCGTTTAAAATAACCCATCTTTCAGATTAAGATCGATGACTTCACGTCGACCTTGCAAGAGACAGTCCATGCATACTTAACGTTGCATTGAGATTATGAATGGTTTAACAATATTTCTGTCAAACTGCCTGTCAGACACATAGCAGTCATTGTGTGTCAATAACTTTATAGAAGCTGGAACTCTTTACTCTACAACCTCTTAGTTCGATTATTATTCGTAGACTCTTTATCAGCTGACATAAAAAAGATTCTGACACATAGCTGGTAAGTAGTTGCAGGTAGCCAGGTAGTCCTTACCCCTTGATATTATAGAAGGAGAGCCTGACTTCATACAATCGATACTGGTTTTCGTGAATGAAGATTCTTCCACTGAATTTCAGCCTGGCATCTGTTTATCGCATTTTTTTGTTTTATATGCTCATTCAGCATTAGACCGCTCCAGATGGTTCATCGTCATAAGCATGTACCGCCTGCTGACAGGTTGCTGACACCGTGTCTGTATCCATCTGATCCTATTGCAGTCCAACCACTTTGCAGTCTGATGTCTTCCTCTTTTCACTTCATCCACCATTTTCATTCTTCTTCTTCCGAATTTCTTTTGTTGTTCCACTGTACCTTCGATGTTTGAATGGTTACTCCTAGTTGTTTTACGGACGGTAGCGTTTCCGGTGATCAGTCGCGAAAAATGTAATCGAACAGTAGTAAATTTTCATTTGAACCACACCCGCATTGCGTATTCCCACGTATGTTGTGTTTGGCAGTGATAATATTATCTGTTGGTTCTAGCATTAGGGCCCAAAGACCTATGGTTGACAGTTTTTCTTCACACTGCATGATTCAGGTAGTGTTACAGCGAACGCAGTCTTATTCAGCTCTTCCCAGGAAGAAACAATTTGTTTGGCACGTGGTGCGTTGTTACAGGCTCTAAACGAGTGTGCCGTCTCAATGGAATTACTAGCCTTACCTCATGCATATGCAAGAGCCCGCGCAAAATGGCCGCTCTTCGCTATCCCACTAAGTCTCAAACGATGGAGGCGCTTCCCGGAAAACTCTTTCCGGCTGTTGATCTCAGACGCTGTGTTTTGTATCTTTAAACTTTTTTCTTTATATACGGAAGTGTCTGCCTGGTCTTAACTGCAGATTCACTTACCGCAACGTCCTCCGCTCTTATATCTCACATCATCAACTATCTGCCTGATAGACGTATCTATATATGCCTCCCATTGCGATTATTTCTTCCATCAAACCTTCAACTACAGTTTTCGGCGACTCATCTCGCTCTACGAGTATGTTTCCAAGCGTTCTATTTCTTCGAGTTATTGTATTCTTTATTACGGATTAATTCTCGTTGACACATGGTTGGAGGTTTCAATTCCTTGCAGTTAATCTCTCTGAACCTTAGCAGTCCTCTTAAGAATAGATTTCAGAGCCGTTCAGTCGTTTGATTCCTGTCTTCCCCACTGTCAAAGTTTCACGCTCACACAGAGCTATGGTCCCAGCGTAACTTTATACGAATTTTTTCCTCGTTTCAGTGCTTATAATTTTGTTGTAAACTGCTGCTTCTTTGTACAAACGGAGTTTATCTACTATGAAATTAATGGTGTATGAATAAGCATAGATGACAACAACAACAAAGATGTGCTTCCGTTTATTGTTGGTTTTTTGACCGGAAATTTACTAGAAAGTTGTTACTGTGGTTTAGCAGTCACGTTATAATAAATAAATACTCATGCAATCTGCTATACTGGATGTGCTATACTGGGTATTTTCAAATGAAACTGAACAACTCTAAAATAAGGCAGATTAGAATTTAACGTCTCGTGGTCGACTACGTCGTTAGATATGAAGCACACTCTTGGATATGAAAAGAAAATTGGTTGTGTCCTTTTCATATTTCCCTTTACAAGTAAATATTTAGGAAATCATCGACAACCATGAAAATGTATGCCCTGCACTGTTTTACCTAATGCACCTTGGAGGAACAAAGTGATGGTAGAAATTAATGTCTACAAAAGTCTTCCAATAACGTTACCGAGAATTGTAAATATGGGAACCATAGGTTGCCACAAGCCACACTAGAGCCGCTGGACTTTGTAGCAATCAGTACAGATTCACAAATATTATCACGTGATTAACTGAAGAAATCGGTGATTAAGTAAAAAGGGAAGACAAAATTTCCACTGCAGTGGACAGAACACCCAAGAAACGAGAGAAAACTCGAGTTTTTCATTGTCATTTTCGTTAGCGTGATCGATATAGTTAATTAACATTTATTTCATACCAGTTACCTCTCCACTTTTGGCTAGCATTACTGGTAAAGTAACACACAGAGTATTAAATACAGAATTGACAAAATTTTCTAGATTTCAACAGCATTAAATCTGTGTACAATATTTTTTCGTAGGCACATGAACCTGTTGTACGTTGAAACAGTTTTTCCCATTTGGTTAAACCGTACTTTTCCAGAGTAACTTTTGTAATTTCAGAAAGAGACTGCATCAACAGATGAAGTGACTACTATCATTCCAAAATGGAATAAGAAAATATACTATACGATTGTTACAGGGCTTGCTAGAGGCGAAATTCTGTAATATGTTCTAAGGTATAACACTGCCCCCTATTTCAATTAGGACGTGCTCATGTCCGTAATGAAACTTGCCGCAAATATAACCAGAAAATGTAAATCGGCGTCTGAAGTCTGCAGAAAACTAAGAAGGTCGTCACAGAAAAAGCATAAGCGTGGATTGTACATGGAAGGGATAGGAAACCACGCCAAAGAACCTATCCTGGTATTCGTTATATAGACAGCAAGGTTCCAATTCCATAATTAAGGCACACTTAGCATAATTCTACTAGTTTTAGTAAAAAGACTTTCTACAAAGATTGACATGTGGTACGACGATGTCCCGTTTACAACCGATGTTTAGTCCTCAGAAAGGATTACGATGAAATTAGTTATTGTCACCGTACAGAAGCATTTTTACCACGGCAGCTATGTAAACTATCTCCAGAAATACATAAAGTGGTACACTGTAACACGGTGTCAGCAGCTCGTGATCTTGTGGTAAGAGCAGCTAACTCTCGATTGTGGGGATTCGAGTCCGATTCTCGGCGATATTGAGTATTAATGGGGGATGTACGTAAAATTGGTTAAAAACGTTGATTTTTTTTATACTTAGAAGGAGAGACAGCATTGGTCGAATTTTTTTGTTTCATTAACCGCAAAATCGATTTTCGGTCACTTAGTGACCGTCGTCAGTGCTGTAATATACAATTTAAATTGGTAGGCACTGGTGTCAACAAGCTTAGAGCGATCACATAAATTGATTTTTTTGGCACCAGATAGTTCTGTAGCATGTGAGAAACATCGCCTCCAATTATCATTGTTTCAAAGCCGTCTTTCTAAGGCAATGAGCAGTGTCATACCCCTTTTCCACATGACTCTGTCCCTGTTTGCTATATTTTATTATTTATTGCCATCGGAGAAGACATCTGGAGAACACAAAATGCCGTGAGCCCATTTAAAATGCACTTAATTACGATTTATTAAAGAAATGCACGCATGGCGTAACAAAAATCCCGAACGAAGCTTTAATAGCTTTGTTTAGAAGAGAAGCTCAAAGACAACATTTTGCTCATCTACTATTGTTAAAATTTGTTCATGTGATGCTTGTCTGGTGCTCAGTTATGGTAACAATGGAAAAATCAGGACACTTATGAGACTCATTAAATGTATTCGCAATTGCGAATATTGAAAGCCATCAGCTGTAGAATGGAAAGACGACAGTAAAAATTTGGACCGGACCGAGACTCGAACCTTGATTTCCCACTTATCACGAGCCTTACTATTTGGCTATCTGTGGACGACTGGCGGCCAGATCTAAATTTCCATACGTCGTCAACCATGCGTTTGTACCATGTTATCTGTACTCTTACATCAATTATGCATATTCCTGTACAGGTGAGACATTGTACTTGAAAGTCGCTTGCAAGGTATCGGCAGATAAATACGATGTATGCATGTCCAAAAGAACTTTCCATCGTAATCAGAGTAATACAGGCACTACGATATCGTACTTGTGAGACTAGTATTTGACACAAGTTGCTTATCTGAAAACCTATTGAAGAAGACTGATAGTGTAGGTATTTCCAGGTCTGAACTATACGTGAAGGATGTTGCCAAAGGGGCATGCCAGGAGGACCAGACTAGAAAAAAAAGAGCGACATTGAGACCAAAAATATCTAATGTGTGATTACGGTCAAGGTAAGGTACTGGTTTCTGGTATGAAAGCTAATACAATCTTCTTTCTGCATTTCCCCCAACTTCCATTTTTAAGTGTATTAGGCACATTTTCTGCTGAACCGCTGCAGATAAAAAGGTGACATTTTGCTAAAGATTTCTTACATATGATAACACCATTTCCTGAGGTACAAAATGTTTCAAAGTGCATTACTGACAGATTTATTTCAATTTTTGTGAAACAAATGTAGCTATGAATCATACACACAAACTGTTGCAACAGTTCTAATACTGATACTAAAAAACTAATACACGTATGTGTTTATCTAATTGCTAAAAAGTACCTACCATATTTTGAAAATGATAAGTAAAGTAAACGTTGAGAAAATGTTCCTCGTGTTATTGTATATGTTCTAGACGTGTCTAGTAACGTTCTCATCAAATTATTTGAAAAAAAATTGAAAAAAGTCCAAATTATAGCCAATAACAGAATGACAAAGTGTGCAAAATTCATTTCAGTTATCCCTCGAACAGTAAAAGATACGTAAGCTTAGATGTACCCGAGTATTTGCTCATATATCTTCCATTAACTGGGTGTGTGTGGTGTCCTCATGATCATTTCATCATCCTCGAACGTAGGTCGCCGAAGAGACGTCACATAAAAAGATTTGCACCAGGACACTGAACATTCCAAATGAATTTCAACTCTGTCCAGCCATTCACATTTAGCTTTCTTCAAATAGTTCAAGAAGTCGCCTAAAGTGTTTCTTTGAAAACAATATTCCAGATTTCTTCCCGTATCGTTCTCCATTCCGATTTTGTGTTTACTCTAATGCCCCTTGAATCTAAGTTACATTGTACCTTCTACGCAGTACTTTCACTTCTGCTAAATGTAAATAAAACATTCGATCAGAGATAGAAGGAAAAGGAAGATAACTTACACACGGAACTGACGTGGAAGGTAGCTTATCTGAAACGAGGATTCTTTTTGAACTTTCCGTGCCTCTGTGATAGAAATGTACCGTCATTATGTTGACATCATTCTTGGTAACTGCAATTTTTAACTGCAATGTATATCGATTTAAGAAGGTACACTAGTCCAGCCAATATTCTACATTATAATAACCTCTTCGTACAAATAAAGAACAGGAAACCGTGATATTTCAAAGAACTGTGGTTAGAGGTCTGTGCAGATAAGGAGAAATGCTATCAGCACTTAAAAATCCCTCACTCTCTTTTGCGTCTGCTGGTCTTTTCGCCATATCAAACACAGTATCCTGGGATATAAAATTTTTATCTATCACTTTAATCTCCGTGGTGTGCTTGAGTTCTGACGGTAGGCTAGCGTCTGGCCTGAATTTCCATTTGCTGAAGTCGGCTCTCAATTTCACATTCCACAGGCAAAAACTGTAAACGTCAATAATAACCACATGTTAACAAAACGTATTCATCCATATTCTTGATATGTTCCTGAATTAATAGATTTCTGTTGTAATTATTCGAAACGATTTTGAGAAATTTTTTGCAGAATATTTCCTCACGTAGTCAAATAAAGTGTTGTTACAAATTGTCGTTACATCTCGCATACCGTTAAATGTTCGCCATGTATTTCACTTGTCACGTATACATTAATTCACCGTAATGCTAAATCATATTAACGTGATACGCTTACTAACATAATAAGCGTTGCATTGTGTGCGTGCGAATATTTTTAAACGAAATGTTGACAGCGTCAGCGGTTATGAACCGAACATTGCTTATATGTTATAGGAAACACAGACAGGAGCCAGATCAAGAAATGAAGCTTCTAATAAACGGGGTGTTCCATATCTCTCTTCATGACGCCTTGTAGCACATATCGTCAATTACGCAAGTGTACTGTATCACTATAAACAAAACAGAAATGTCTGAGGTATAAGGCAGCTGCTGGTACCATAGAAGCAGAATGTACCTGAAGTTTTGAAGAAAATCTGGAAAATCGCTATGTCGCCATCTTACCTGTTAACCCTATCAGATGTCAACAACGCATCTGTCGTAGTTAGGTTAATGTGCGTTCCAGCCTATATAGTCACATTTCTGACTGGGTAATAATAACCACTTAAATAATAATAATCACTGGCTATCACTTGTAATTCAAATGAAGGAAATGGTGATATCGACAGTGACTTAACATTTAACGACAAAGTAATCATTATAGGACGACGTTGAATCTTGTTCCATTTGGCAGTGAATTTTCTTACTTTGAAGCCCACATTTCCTTCACTTCTAATGAGGGAATTGCTTATCCTCCTCATTCATAGGGCATCCTCTTCTTCTTTTTGGATGCTGGACTCAGTATAGCCCGTCAACACTATCTTCAAAGGCGTTTTCAGGTTTGATTTGCAGGAGATGGAGGGCTTCTTTGGCATTTCTAAACCTAGGCGTTACGGTTTTGGGGTTTGAATAAAAACAATGAAAGATCTTCTTGATCAGCCTGGTCCTGTTCATCATTTGAGGTGACAGTCAATCGTACACGTCGTTTGTGGATTGTGTCTGTAATTTTCTCTATTTTGTCATAGCCTTAAAAAAGCTATTTTCTTCAAACTGACTCCCACGGTTACCTTAATGATTCTGCGCTCTGTTTTCTCCATTTTTCTAGGAGGCCTTTATTGTATTTAGGGATAGAATTCCCACTGCGTACGTAACTACAGGCTTCAGAACCATTTCAAATGAAATATCTAAGTGATCTACGAGAGACATTTTTCTTATTGTAAACTGCGCGACGTTTGGTAGGCTATTTCATGTTTACGCACTTAAGTGCTTACTTGTCTAGTCCGTTTTTCATAACAATCTAACCCAGGTGCTTCAATGTTTCCACTCTTCTGATGTCTCCCTCTTTCGACCGGAGTTTTGAACGGTGCGTCTTTCACGTTAGTCATTATTCCTGGTTTTCTTTCCAAATTTTATCGGCAGGCCAACTTCTTCGACGGTTTCTTTTCACAGTTAGATATGAATCCTAATAATTTATGTGGAATTTGACAGAATGGCTATATCATCGGCTAAACCTGGATTTAGTTTCCATTCTCGCTGGGCTATAGTCGGTTTCCATCAGTCTCGTTCTCTAGTTCCCAGCTGATTTTTCAGGAACACAGCTGAAAAAGCATCGGGGACAGCCCACCCCCCTGTTTCAATCCTATTTTGAGCTGTAATTGTCATTGTCGATACCTGCATTGGCGCTGGCTTCTTCCGCAAAGTCAAAATTACTGCGGCTATCCACGGATCTACCAGCATCCGCGTAAACCGTTGACCAGAGTGTACTTGATGCAAATATGTGGCTGGCTCTGAGCACTATGGGACTTAACTGCTACGGTCATCAGTCCAAATATGTGGCGTCTGCAGCAGTAAGGAAATGCGACTATTGCGACAATAATACGATTGTCCCGTTTTCTGCGTAGTAGGACAGACACACTTCGTTGCACACAGCGCGAGACGCCAGGAAACAAAAGCATCGCTGAAAGAACACAAATACTAAGGCGGCATCGTTATCATCGAACTACGTTTTCATTACATTCTGCAGAACCATTAAACCTCGTGAAACGTTGCACGACTTGGCTCCGCATATTTCCTCGGAATTTATCGTCATATGCTGACTATCTTCGTAAATGGATAGGAGAGCCCATACAGGATTGAAAGTACACTAATTGATCAAAAGTATTCGGACACCTGATGTAATGCTGACTTGAACTCTAGATGTGATAGAAACCTACCCGCCAGCAAAAAAAAAAAAAAAAAAAGATGGGGAGTGTTCTGTCGTGAGCAGAGAGGCAGCCACACCAGAATGGGTTGGTCAGTAGACCGCAGCTTCATCGAACGTGGACTGAGTTACAAATCCATCAGGGACATTAGTGGAAACACAAGGAACAACAACAACGAAACCAAGACCGGCCAGACATCATGTACTGATGCATAGGGACAGCTGAATATTGCATTGCATGGTTGTAAAAAAATCGCATGAAACCACTTGTGACGTCCAAAGAACTTAATCTGCAAATATCGTATCATATAACCAGAAGTATCTGGCCTCCCTCTACACAGATCATGGACGCGAAGAGTAAAACAGGTTGCTGGGCGGTCGCGGCGAACTTTTAAGAATGCTTAAAGCGTACAAGTCACCAAGCTCTGATGAAATTCCTGTTAAATCTGGCGTTGAACACTACAGAATTAACTCCTAGCTCATACACTCCTGGAAATTGAAATAAGAACACCGTGAATTCATTGTCCCAGGAAGAGGAAACTTTATTGACACATTCCTGGGGTCAGATACATCACATGATCAAACTGACAGAACCACAGGCACATAGACACAGGCAACAGAGCATGCACAATGTCGGCACTAGTACGGTGTATATTCACCTTTCGCAGCAATGCAGGCTGCTATTCTCCCATGGAGACGATCGTAGAGATGCTGGATGTAGTCCTGTGGAACGGCTTGCCATGCCATTTCCACCTGGCGCCTCAGTTGGACCAGCGTTCGTGCTGGACGTGCAGACCGCGTGAGACGACGCTTCATCCAGTCCCAAACATGCTCAATGGGGGACAGATCCGGAGATCTTGCTGGCCAGGGTAGTTGACTTACACCTTCTAGAGCACGTTGGGTGGCACGGGATACATGCGGACGTGCATTGTCCTGTTGGAACAGCAAGTTCCCTTGCCGGTCTAGGAATGGTAGAACGATGGGTTCGATGACGGTTTGGATGTACCGTGCACTATTCAGTGTCCCCTCGACGATCACCAGTGGTGTACGGCCAGTGTAGGAGATCGCTCCCCACACCATGATGCCGGGTGTTGGCCCTGTGTGCCTCGGTCGTATGCAGTCCTGATTGTGGCGCTCACCTGCACGGCGCCAAACACGCATACGACCATCATTGGCACCAAGGCAGAAGCGACTCTCATCGCTGAAGACGACACGTCTCCATTCGTCCCTCCATTCACGCCTGTCGCGACACCACTGGAGGCGGGCTGCACGATGTTGGGGCGTGAGCGGAAGACGGCCTAACGGTGTGCGGGACCGTAGCCCAGCTTCATGGAGACGGTTGCGAATGGTCCTCGCCGATACGCCAGGAGCAACAGTGTCCCTAATTTGCTGGGAAGTGGCGGTGCGGTCCCCTACGGCACTGCGTAGGATCCTACGGTCTTGACGTGCATCCGTGCGTCGCTGCGGTCCGGTCCCAGGTCGACGGGCACGTGCACCTTCCGCCGACCACTGGCGACAACATCGATGTACTGTGGAGACCTCACGCCCCACGTGTTGAGCAATTCGGCGGTACGTCCACCAGGCCTCCCGCATGCCCACTTTACGCCCTCGCTCAAAGTCCGTCAACTGCACATACGGTTCACGTCCACGCTGTCGCGGCATGCTACCAGTGTTAAAGACTGCGATGGAGCTCCGTATGCCACGGCAAACTGGCTGACACTGACGGCGGCGGTGCACAAATGCTGCGCAGCTAGCGCCATTCGACGGCCAACACCGCGGTTCCTGGTGTGTCCGCTGTGCCGTGCGTGTGATCATTGCTTGTACAGCCCTCTCGCAGTATCCGGAGCAAGTATGGTGGGTCTGACACACCGGTGTCAATGTGTTCTTTTTTCCATTTCCAGGAGTGTATTTACACTGCCTGATCAGAAGTACCCGGACTCCCCTACGCAATGTGGAACTGACCACTGGGTGTCACGCGATGCGGACCCGCCAGTATAAAACGATGCGGGGAGTATTGTGTTGTGAGTAGAGTCGCAATAAGAGCAGATTGCGTCAGTCAGCAGAGCTTACAGACTTCGCTCGTGGACTACTAAGACCACGTCACCTGTATAACAAATCCATCAGGGACGTTTCAACCCCCCTGAAGCTGACCAGACGGACTGAAGTCATGAAGTCAAAACGTGAAGAAACAATCACAGCCAAACCAAGATCAGGCAGACCTCATGTACTAACAGAATGGGACCGCCGACCATTGCGAAGGGTGGTTGCAAAAATTCGCATGAGATCAGCGGATGGAGTCACATGTGAATTCCAGAGTCCTTCTAGGGAGTCCAATCAGCACAAACCGAGTCAAAACTAATAGGTTTGAATGCTCGACTGTTGTGGCCGAGCGGTTCTAGGCGCTTCAGCCCGGAACCGCTCGACTTCTACGGTCGCAGGTTCGAATCCTGCCTCGGGCATGGATGTGTGTGATGTTAGGTTAGTTAGGTTTGAGTAGTTCTAAATTCTAGGGAACTGATGACCTCAGATGTTAAGCCCGATAGTGCTCAGAGCCATTTGAACCATCTGAATGCTCGACTAACTTCTCATAAGCCACCCTTTTCTGTATTCAATGAGGTGGTGTAAAGAGCGACACCATTGTACAGCGGATCATTGGGTACGAGCGATTTGGTGTGATGAATCACGCTGTATCCTGTGGCAATCCCATGGAAGGGTTTGGGTTTGACGAATACCTGGAGAATGTTACCTGCCATCACGTTTAGTGAGGTACGGAGGCGACAATGTTACGGTATAGGGGTGTTTCTCCTGGTCAGGATATGATACTCTTATGCCGGTTAAGAAAATGCTAAACCCGGAAAGACATAACCACATTTTACAGAATTCTGTCCTGCCTGCAGTAGACGAGCAGCTGGGAGATGATGATTGCTCGTATCGGTATGTCAGTGCATCCTGTTACCCAAGTGGGTCTGTGAGGCAATGATTTGTGGACAATAACATTTCTGAAATAGACTGGACTGCACCAGTGTCTCTGCCGGAACCTAATGGAATACTTTTGAGAGTAGTTAGGATGCTGACTTCGTTCCAAACCCCATAATTTGACATCACTATCTTTTCTGGTTTAGGAACTTGAGCATGAATGCCTTGAAATTCCTGTACAGACATTTGGATACCTCTCTGAAGCTGTCCCCCGTAGAATTTAAGCTATCGCAAAGGCGAAGGACGGCCACACACCATATTAATGTCAACTAATAGGTGTGAGGTTACTTTCGATCAGATAGTGTAATTCCGCCAGTTATGTAAAAGACCGTTTTTTCTCAGTACTTAAACATGTTTCGACACCACTGTGTCATCATCAGTGCGTTTTCGTTTTTATTTATTCTTTACATTTGGTAGAATGGGATAGGAATGATGATGGAAATAAGATCACATTTGAGGAAGTGGAAAAAATGGTCAATAGATTGCAGTGCAATAAAGCGGCTGGGGTGGATGAAATTAAGTCGGAACTCATCAAATACAGTGGAATGTCAGGTCTTAAATGGCTACACAGGATAATTGAAATGGCCTGGGAGTCGGGACAGGTTCCATCAGACTGGACAAAAGCAGTAATCACACCAATCTTTAAACATGGAAATAGAAAAGATTGGAACAACTACAGAGGTATCTCTTTAATCAGCGTTGTGGGTAAAATCTTCTCAGGTATTGTTGAAAGGAAAGTGCGAGTATTAGTTGAGGACCAATTGGATGAAAATCAGTGTGGGTTTAGGCCTCTTAGAGGTTGTCAGGACCAGATCTTTAGCTTACGGCAAATAATGGAGAAGTGTTGTGAGTGGAACAGGGAATTGTATCTATGCTTTATAGATCTAGAAAAGGCATATGACCGGGTTCCTAGGACGAAGTTATTGTCTGTTCTACAAGATTATGGAATAGGAGGCAAACTTTTGCAAGCAATTAAAGATCTTTACATGGATAGTCAGGCAGCAGTTAGAGTTGACGGTAAATTGAGTTCATGGTTCAGAGTAGTTTCAGAGGTAAGACAAGGCTGCAACCTGTTTCCACTGTTGTTCATATTATTTATGGATCATATGTTGAAAACAATAAACTGGCTGGGTGAGATTAAGATATGTGAACACAAAATAAGCAGTCTTGCATATGCGGATGACTTAGTTGTGATGGCAGATTGAAAGTTTGCAAAGTAATATTTCAGAGCTGGATCAGAAATGTAAGGACTATGGTATGAAGATTAGCATCTCCAAAACGAAGGTAATGTCACTGGGAAAGAAATATAAACGGATTGAGTGCCAAATAGGAGGAACAAAGTTAGAACAGGTGGATGGTTTCAAGTACTTAGGATGCATATTCTCACAGGATGGCAACATAGTGGAAGAACTGGAAGCGAGGTGTAGCAAAGCTAATGCAGTGAGCGCTCAGCTACGATCTACTCTCTTCTGCAAGAAGGAAGTCAGTACCAAGACTAAGTTATCTGTGCACCGTTCAATCTTTCGACCAACTTTGTTGTATGGGAGCGAAAGCTGGGTGGATTCAGGTTACCTTATCAACAAGGTTGAAGTTACGGATATGAAGTTACGGCTAGGATGATTGCAGGTACTAGTAGGTGGGAACAATGGCAGGAGGGTGTCCACAATGAGGAAATCAAAGAAAAACTGGGAATGAACTCTATAGATGTAGCAGTCAGGGCGAACAGGCTTAGATGGTGGGGTCATGTTATACGCATGGGAAAGCAAGTTTACCCAAGAGACTCATGGATTCAGCAGTAGAGGGTAGGAGGAGTCGGGGCAGACCGAGGAGAAGGTACCTGGATTCGGTTAAGAATGACTTTGAAGTAATAGGTTTAACATCAGAAGAGGCACCAATGTTAGCACTGAATAGGGGATCATGGAGGAACTGTATAAGGGGGGCTATGCTCCAGACTGAACGCTGAAAGGCATAATCAGTCTTAAATGATGATGATGATGATGATTTACATTTGGTGTGCATGGATTTTCCGGATCACTTATGTGTTAATTACTACAGGTAGCTTGTAATCTGCAACCAAACGATATTGATGAGAAAGTTTTTTTGCTAGGAGTTAACCTATCTTCTAGAATGTAATTTAGTTTGTCGCCATGTTTTCGCGCCTACATTCGTTTTTACTTACGTTTTCGTGTGGCAAGCAGTGTAACTCTATCGACAAAACCCCTTGACTTAACCCAGACACACACCCAAAAGCAGTGCAGTAAGCAGGGCTCCAAATACCCGAGGAGGCCTGTCAGCAGTTGAATCAATCATCTCGTGTAGGCTTCTACGTGTGCTTCAAAGTACGGCTGCTGTGGACACTAAAGTGACTGGCAACTGCACCGGAACCATTAAAAACGAAAAGTGGCACTCCCAGGGAGTGTATGGCGTTGCTGCAATCTGGACCCGTTTACGGGCAGGGGGAACTGGCGGGTATTTATGAAGCGTGATACGTAATGAAATACGAGCTCGTCTCCGCGCTGCTCCCGCGGATATTAAGGGGAGGGGTGCAGAGGACAGAGCGACGGAAGTGGGGCACACAGCGGCTCCCGGCTTCCCACTACCTGCAGCGCGTCACCAGGGTAGCCTATCAATAACAGGGAGGCAGCGCGAGCGGGGGTCGGCCACTGAGAGAGGCGACTGTACCAGGGGGAATGCCACAATACGTATATATTACCGCGAGAAGGTGGGTAGCTAATTATTATGAATTGTGCCCATACGAGGGGCGACACACAATAACTTAAACATGAGCGCCCGCGCGCACAGCCAGGGGTGTCCGGATGCGCCCGACTTCCCGTGTGGTCCACGCGCACACACACACACACACACACACACACACACACACTTACACATGCGCGCGACTACTTTCTCCCCGAAGAGGCCCGACCGAGCCCTGCTATAAATTAGGGCTCGCGTTACTGTTTCTCACTTTGTATGCTTAGTAGTTGGGAGAGCGATCGTAAGGGCACGTACGCGCTGCACTCTCCCCCCGCCGACGGCGCCGGAGTCATTTAAATATAATGCGGTCGGTGTCGCATTGCGTCGCATTCCTCTCTGCTTGTAGTCCGCTCTAATACATAGGCGACCCCCACAGACGGTGCCGCTTAATGACAGGCCCAGGGAGCCGCTTAATTTCGAAAGTGCCTAACAAGTGCGCGCCGACCTGCCGTCTAACGGCGGTGTGGGTGGCGCTCCTTTGCAAGTCACAGGCTGCGCATTCGACCGCCCCCCCCCCCTCCTTCTTTCTATACCCTCTGAAACGTCCCCTTAGAAAAATTTATGAATGATTGTGCTGATAACCCCTTACGTTATTTGATTTTCAAATAGCTGAGCAAAACTGAACGTACTCAGACATTACTCTCTTTACTTTATTCTGATCAACACTAAACTGACATACAATATTTTTAGCGCAACGCAATCTGACTTTCAATAATCCCTACAAAAGAATGGCCCTGACTAACAATAACCTATACCTTTCATGCATCGCTTACCTCACAAATATCTACGTTACTCGAACTACTGCAATACAGCGAGCGCCAATACTGCCAGCTAAATAAAAGTTTCTAACTACTGAAGTCACTAACTACTGATAGGCATAGTTAGCAAGTGAAAGATATTGATAGAGAACCAACAATGTATTTACCTTAATAGTGTTCAAAAGTCATAATATATATATATCAGTTCATGACAACCAGTATTACTAATTTACTCTCTCTGATGGACACACATCCAGATCATCCGCTCTCAAAACTCCGCCATCTCACTCCCCACATCCACCGCTGCTGGCGGTTCACCTCCAACTGCGCAACGCTACGCGAGCCCACATGCTCCCCACAAAACATTTTACAAATTGTTTTGGGCACTGGCCAATACATATTTGTTAAAAAAATTTTATATTAACGCTAACAAATATATCAAATGCACACACTTATCGATACAATGTTGATCAAAAGCTAAAATTTTCTCACAGTCCAAAAAGACAGTTCTGATTATTCATCACATTATTAATTACAATTTTATGCGCAAAGTCTGAGCAGTAAAATAAAATCACAGCACAGCCAGTGATTTTCATACAGAGCGCTACGTGACGTTACCAATATAAAAACCTAAACAGTACAAACAGAGTGAAATTAACCAATGAAAGTGGATACATGTGATACATTAATTATTATGAAAATTACAACACCAGGAACATTACCTGTGATTAACACTGCAGATCAAGCAAACGGCAGCACAAGAGTGATCAAGACTATGGAGCTGTACATCCACGAGCTGAAACGTCCCTTGCGTCTCGTCACCGGTGCGGGAAGTCCCAATCTCAGCAGCGAGCGGAATTCAAACGCTCCTTATACTGTGCATCGCACGAGACAAATTCCGTGACGTACCACACCGCCGGTTGTAAGTCTGCCGCTCCTTTTTCGAATGAGATTATGGACCTGACTTTTTCCCTTAAATATTCTCCGAGGCCCTGAATATGACACAATAACGCTCATTGCTAAGGTGCTATTTCAGGGTTGGAGAACCTCGGAAATACTGCTGCGAGTTCAGAAAAGGTAATAGCAATGGTCTGAGACGGGAACTGGAATTAGTATCGGGGTGGGAAGTGTACTAGAGCAGTCCGTCCCGGTATAGTAGCTGCAGTCCCCCTCTACTTCTATCGGGCGTTTCCGACCATGACCTCCCCCACAACTCACGTATGGAAAATACACTGAAGCACCAAAGAAACTGGTATAGGCCTGCGTATTCAAATACAGAGATACAGTATCCAAACATGCAGATTTCGGCGCTGCGGTAGGCAACTCGTATATAAGACAACAAGTGTCTGGCGCAGTTGTTCGATTGGTTACTGCCACTACAATGAGAAGTTACCAAGATTTAAGTGAGTTTGAAATTGGTGTTAAAGTCGGCGCACTAGCAATGGGAAATAGCATCTCCGAGACAGCGATGAAGTTGGTATTTTCCCGTACGGTCATTTCACGAGTGTACCGTGTATGCCAGGAATCCGGTAAAACATCGACATCGTTGCGGCCGGAAAAAGATCCTGTAAGAACGGGACAAACGACGGCTGAAGACAATCGTTCAACGTGACGGAAGTGCAACCTTATTGGTGATTGGAAACATGTTACGTGGTCGGACGCGTGTCGTTTCAAATTGCATCAATCGCATGGACGTGTACGGGTATGGAGTCAACTTTACGAATCCATGGAACCTGCATGTCAGCATGGGCTGTTGAATCTGGTGGAGGCTCTGTAATGGTGTGGGGCGTGTGCAGTTGGAGTGATATGGGACCCCTGATACGTCTAGATACGACTCTGACAGGTGGCACGTATGTAAATATCTTGTCTGATCACCTGCATCTTTCCATGTCGATTGTGCATTCAGACGGACTTGGGGAATTCTAGCAGGCGAATGTGACATCCCACACGTCCAGAATTGCTACAGAGTGACTCCAGGAACATTCTTCTGAGTTTAAACACTTCCTCTGACCACCAAACCCCCCAGATATGAACATTATTGAGCATATGTGGGATGCCTTGCAATATGCTATTCAGAAGAGATCTCCAACCCCTCACAATCTTACGGATTTATGGACAGCCCTGCAATATTCATGGTGTCAGTTCCCTCCAGCACTACTTCAGACATTAGTCGAGTCCATGCCACGTCGTGTTGCGGCACTTCTGCGCGCTCGCGGTGGCGCTACATTATATTAGGCAGATGTATCAGTTTCTTTGACTCTGCAGTGTAAATCAGTACAACAGAAGATACAAGAATATGACGGCAAACATATGGTGTCTGTTTCAAAGGAAGCTCTTGAACTCCCTAAGGATGCCGTTAGAAGGCTGAAACTGACAAAAACGACAAGGTGGTGAAGGACTTAGTGATGTTGCCGTTCGCAACTGCTCTTCTGTCCACATAATTTACCCTGAAGTAGACTAAGGAGCACACATCAAAGATTTACTGATTGATTAAGTTGGGTCTGAGAATTGATAAAGAGGTATTTCATGCTCCAGAGCAAGAAAATTTGGATGCTGAACTGCCACCAGTTGAACGTGACAGTGAAGATGCCTCTCGAATGAAAGGATGTTGATAAATTTGTGCTAGTATTAAAGATTGAATATCTTTCCTTATTCTGTGAATGCCGTCACTGATGACTGCAATTAGCTGTCACCTTAGTTATGTCATTTCATTGTAACGTTGCCATTTTTGTTACTATTTTAATGAAAAAAAAAAGAGTGTGGCGTAACAGCTAGCGCATCTGCCTACATCATTATCACGTTTCAAACTTCGAAGTTGGCAAAACTAACGCAAAGTGTAGCGAATAAGAAGGGGGGAGGCGTTTACTCAGACGTTAAAAAATGGCTCTGAGCACTATGGGACTTAACATCTGTGGTCATCAGTCCCCTAGAACTTAGAACTACTTAAACCTAACTAACCTAAGAACATCACACACATCCATGCCCGAGGCAGGATTCGAACCTGCGACCGTAGCAGCCGCGCGGTTCCGGACTGCGCGCCTAGAACCGCTAGACCACCGCGGCCGGCTTACTCAGACGTATCTCTAATGAATTTTGAATCAGTTCATCGGCTAAAAACATCACACTACACTGTGTTAAAAACTGGAAGTTATAGACTCACTTTGGGCAGGATGTAACTATGTGCTCGTCATTTGTGTCTTAAACTACTCAATAACCTGAAAATGGAGAGCTTGGGTGAAGAGCATTAAATTACGATGACGCCGTCTCTGCCGCCGTAGATCTCGGAGTACTGTATTTGTGACGCCTTGCCTGTATTGCTGAAAAGTTTTTATAGAAGATACGTGCAAGGGAAATTAACTTACGCATCGTAGCCCCTGTGCAAATTGCAGTGTAAGTTAACCAGCATAAAAGTCCTCGTAAATGAGAAAAAAAATTCTAATATCTTGTATTTATTTTAAAAGACTGACTGAAACGTGTGGTACCAGCAGCCTCATTCTACCTTTTTCAGCACGTTTAAAAAATTTCCCAAAAATTTTCGCATGTGAATATATTCGCACTTTTTTTTCTCAAGCGACTCACCTCAAACTCCCACAAGCTACCCCTAACTGTAATCCACTCACGCTCACTAGTCCATCGCTGTGAGTCGCTCATACCAGTCCACACCCAGCTGCACTTTCTCACTCACTCATTCCACAATCCCCTTCGTTCTGTCGTACTATTACAGTAGCCTGTCACTGCCACCGTCTCCCTCCTGCTCACTCTCTCAGCTGATATCTCATTCCTTCCTTCCCACATCTGCTCTCTCTTATCACTGTCACTATCTCTCTCTTCCTCGTTTTCTTTGTCATCTACTCTGTCTCTGGCTCTCACCCACTTCCACTGTCTCTTTTTCTTTATCCCCCCCCCCCCCCCCCCCGTCATACACTGTTGACTTCACTCTTTTCCTAGCACTGTTGTGTCACTGTTTACTATGTTCCACAGCCACTCTGTCGCTCTCTTTCTCTCCCACTGCCATTGTCTCTTTCGCTCTTTCTATATCACAACAACTGTCTACTACCATCCAGTATTTATTACTTTTCTGTCTCTTTGCCACTGCCGCTGCCTTCTTCTCCCTTAGCATAAAAAGCGCGAATATGTCCGCATGCCAACATTTCCGGGAAAATATTTAAAATTGCTGAGGAAGGTAGACAGAGGCAGCTGGTACCCCCCTTTTCAGTCAGTCTCTTAAATAAACAGGAACCTATTTGCATTTTCTGTGCTTCCGATAGGAGTAATTTTCCGCTCGTTCCCTTCTTTTCCTTGTTACTGCAAGATATGTAACTCATATGAAAATAGTCGTATTAGTCGGTATAAAATTTATATAGTTTACTTATGTGAAATTGAGATAACGCTAAACTGCTTTTAGACCCCAAACGGTATTTTACCTGCAAACGATTTTGCATGTGCTTCAGTACTACAGCATTCGGTTTCCAGATGATGACGGAGACACTTTATAGCACATTTTTCCGTGCTACATCACCTTATAAACTAAGTTTTAGGCTCACACCAGATTTTCCGTGATTATTTTACGTCTACATATTGGATAAGTTTGAGCCTCTATCTCTCGGGAAGGGATAAGCATGCTAAGGCGTTGCAGTCATGGACTGTGCGGCTGATCCCGGCGGAGGTTCGAGTCCTCCCTCGGGCATGGGTGTGCGTGTTTGCCCTTAGGATAATTTAGGTTACGTAGTGTGTAAGCTTACGGACTGATGACCGTCGTAGTTAAGTCCCATAAGATTTCACACACATTTGAACATTTTTGGATAAGGATGTAAATCAACGAACGAATTTCCAGTTGCCAGATATCTGAAAAGGAGAAATTACTAAATTATTTCACACTTTTGTGAGATAGATTAGTTTGAAGGCAACTTTTTTCTGAACAAAAGGACCTGAAATATTTTTTAAGATAATCTAATAAACAGAATTGTTCTAATCATTTCCTTTAGATTGACGTGTGTCCCATCAGTTCCTACCACATATGGTATGCGGAAACTAATCTAACATGTCACTACTTGTAGCTTCCCTTTACAAAGGAGAGACGTTATTGGTAGCTAAGATAAACGAGGGGTATTAGGAAAGTAAGCTCCGATCGGTCAAGAAATGGAAACCACTGTGAACATATAATAAAGCTTTGCACATATGTGTTCTACAGTGTCTCTAGTATGCCTGTCGGTTACATCACTTCGCTCTTTTCAGTTCTGAGCGCATGGTGAGCACACAAATAGGAAATAGTGTCTCCCGCCAAGTATGAGGTCTTTGTGAGATATTTCGCCTGATGTTATGCAGCCCACATTACAGAACTGTCAAACGTTCCTACTTCGTGACAATTCTCGGTCGATGTCTGCAGGGGCAATGAAAATGCTCCTGCACCGTTTTCGATGGGAAGTGTTTGAACACACGCACTGCAGCCCGTAATTGACTCCCTGTTGTGTTTATCTCTGCTCACATTAACTACTGTCTATGAAGACAACATTTTCGTACAGACAACGACCTACAGATGAGCGTAGAGAATTGGCGGGAAATACAAGCGGCTGCTTTCTATGATGAGGGTGTTGCCTACCGAGTTCTTGCTCGTTCACAAATCTGCAATACTCCTCTAATGAAACGGAAAGTTCTTAAGCCGAATCCACCACCACGCGCCGAAACACGCTTTCGGATGATTTTAGGCGCTCTGTACTGGAAAGGCAACTGCGCTGAACTCGGAGTATTACTAACTCCTGACACGACCCAGTGGACACGACAGTTGACTCAATACCACCAGGTCCGTCCCACTCCTAGTTTACACAAGCTCAAAAATGCTCCACGAAATTCTTTTAGATCCAGGTCATCCTCTCAGTCAGTCTCCTGAGCTAAATTTAGGCACTTTCATCGGTAAATTACTGCTTCTTCTCTAATTAGTCCTGTTTCTTGCCGGCTCCTTAAGAAGTTTATTTTCACCAGATGCTGAAAAATTACTCTTCCTGGAACTGAACCTTGTATGCTCATACTGCGATCCATTTAGTGTGAGATAATCTGATGATCTCCAAGTTAAAAAAATAAAAAAACAAAAAAAAACTTCACACAAAAACGAAAAGGGCGACATACGAAAGCGACCAACGTAGTGTCATTGAATGAAGAAACTGTATGACCTTCTTGCACACTGTTGATATGGAGGTGTAAAACCTGTTTGTTGGAGGGGCGTGGCGAACAATTAAGAATACTTAAAGAGGAGAAGTCACCAATCACCGATGGAATTCCATTCGGATTTTACATTCGAAACTCTGTAGAATTAGCTCCTTTCTTGGATCACAGGTTACTCCTGTTTGCTCGTTCTGTGCCCGCTGGAGACGGTTGTACTTGCGCAGCATTATGCTCCGCGTGTACAATGAAGGGCCTCCTACATACAGCGCTAGGTGAGCTAGTTCCACCGTCAGAAATATAAGGGATGCAGAGCAGTGGACCTAACACAGTGCCTCATGGAACTTCAGCACTAGAGCGCCGGTATGTGGATGTACTAGCTTCGTCCGCAGGTGAAAAGTGTGCCCGTCGAGGTAATTCTTCAGTAGGCGAGCGTGAGACACTAGAACCCATTGCACAAGCAGCATTTGGAGAAGGCCATCGTGCTACTGGGAGTGGAACACATGAGAGACGTCGAGGAACATCGCCCCAAAGTAGTCACGCCTCTCGATAGTGTTCAACATTTCCTCAAGGAGACGCAGTGAGGAGTGACAAGGCCACGACGAAAGCCAAACTGCTCGTCTGGCAGCATCTGTTCCGCTGTCACGTGCTGAAAAAGTCATTGCAAGTACAGCCTCTTCAACAGCTCAGAAACGGTCGGCAGGCGGTCTGTTGGTGTGTAACTGAAAAATGACCTCAGTTCCTTTCCAGCGTCTGGGAGCGACTTCCTAAACGTTCGACACTACAAGGTACTCGCCAGTCTTCAGGATGTAGCTGAAGATCAATGCTATCAGTTGGACAGTAGACGGAGGCATCTACTCGATCACCTCGTTGGTAAGATGGCCGATGCCACCACCGTTCCTTGCCTTTAGATATCGATGCTGAAGTGGTACTTGCTCTGTTGGGAATGGTACGGTTGTGTCACCAGTCTCACACACAGCCGGGAGCTTTGGCAGGCAGTCTGCCACCATCCAGATATTGACAGTGTCGGCGGGATAGTTAAGCGATGTGAAGTTCGCGCTAACATGTCCGCTAGGTCATCACCCTCGGCGTCCGTTTCACTGATGTAGCTCTTCTCTACTAGAGTTGGGGAACAGACTGTCTGCGCCGTGAAACTCGATCGACATAAAACTGGCCTGGGAAGTATTTCTTGTATAAAAAGAGAGACAACCCAACTTACAACGCCCAGGATGCGAATATGGCTTGCCTATCTTAAGGTGCATGAAATATTTTCAGGACTCTTTTTATTTATCCTACCCTGTAGAAGGTTCTTCGTAAATTCCCAGGCTGACTTAACATCTAACTAGAGCGATGCCAACCGGTCCTCACATTCCAGGGTTCTATGGTGTTTGACTGCTGCTTTGTACACTTGCCGTTTCCTGATAGCAAGGCGTTTGGTACGTTAGTCTCTTGTGACCTGTTACTCTCCCATTCGACCTTTTACAGCGTCGCTCATTTCCACATTTCCAGGATACTGCTTGTGAACAACTTAAATTTAATCTAAGGTACCTAAAAAATAAAACTATTGAGCTACAGTGCTCATTCACACATGAAAAGGTAATCATTCTGCGCCCATTATAATCAGGCTTTAATCATATTTCAAAGACTAATGCACTGAGGTGATAAAAGTCATGATATGCACATTTACAGATGGCGGTAGTAAAGCGTATACAAAGTATAAAATGGCAGTAAATTTGCGGAACTGTCATTTGTACTCAGGTAATTCATGTGAAAAAGTTTCGAACGTTATTATAGGGAGTTCACAAACTTTCAGTGCGAAATGGTTGTTAGATCCAGAGGCAAGGGACATTTCAGTTCGGAAATCGTTTTGGACTTTAGTATTCGCAAATCCACAGTGTCAAGAATGTGCCGAGAACACCAAAATTCAGGCATTACCTCTAATCACGGGCGACGCATTGGCCAGTGGCCTTCGCTTAGCGACCAAGAAGAGCGGCTATGCGTAGAGTTGTCAGTGCTAACAGACAAGCAAAAATGCAAGGAATAACCGCAGAAATCAATGTGGGAAGTACGACTAACGTATCCGTTAGGACAGTGCGTCGAAATTTGGCGTAAATGGGCTATGACAGTAGACGACCGACGCGAGTGCGTTTGCTAAAAGAACGACATCGCCTGCAGCACCACTCCTGCGCCCGTGACGTTATAGGGTGGAACCTAGACGACTGAAAAACCGTGGCCTTATCATCTGAGCCCCGATTTCGGTAAGTGCTGATCGTAGGGCTAGAGTGTGGGGTAGACCCCACGAAACCATGGATTCAACTTGTCAAGGCACTGTCAAGCTCGTGGTAGCTCCATAGTGGTGTGGGCTGTGTTTACAAGGAATCCTCTGGTCCAACTGAACCGATCGTTGACTGGAAATGGTTATGTTCGGACACACGGAGACCATTTCCAGCCACTCATGGCCTTCATGTTCCCAAACAATGAAGGAACATTTTGGATGACAATGCTTCATGTCAGCTGGCCCGAACTGTTTGTGACTTATTTGAAGAACATTCTGGAGAGTTCGAGCGAATTATTTGGACACCCAGAACGCCCAATATGAATTCCCTCGAACATTAATGGGACATAATCGAGAGGTCAGTTCGAGCGCAAAATCCTGCAACGGCAACACTTTTCGTAATTGTCGACGGATATAGAGCCAGAAAGGCTCAGTATTTCCGCAGGGGACTTCCAACGACTTGTTGAGTCCATGCGACGTGGAGTTGATGTACTACGTCGGGCAGAAGGAGTCAGACATGATACACTGCTGGAAATTGAAATAAGAACACCGTGAATTCATTGTCCCAGGAAGGGGAAACTTTATTGACACATTCCTGGGGTCAGATACATCACATGATCACACTGACAGAACCACAGGCACATAGACACAGGCAACAGAGCATGCACAATGTCGGCACTACTACAGTGTATATCCACCTTTCGCAGCAATGCAGGCTGCTATTCGCCCATGGAGACGATCGTAGAGATGCTGGATGTAGTCCTGTGGAACGGCTTGCCATGCCATTTCCACCTGGCGCCTCAGTTGGACCAGCGTTCGTGCTGGACGTGCAGACCGCGTGAGACGACGCTTCATCCAGTCCCAAACATGCTCAATGGGGGACAGATCCGGAGATCTTGCTGGCCAGGTTAGTTGACTTACACCTTCTAGAGCACGTTGGGTGGCACGGGATACATGCGGACGTGCATTGTCCTGTTGGAACAGCAAGTTCCCTTGCCGGTCTAGGAATGGTAGAACGATGGGTTCGATGACGGTTTGGATGTACCGTGCACTATTCAGTGTCCCCTCGACGATCACCAGTGGTGTACGGCCAGTGTAGGAGATCGCTCCCCACACCATGATGCCGGGTGTTGGCCCTGTGTGCCTCGGTCGTATGCAGTCCTGATTGTGGCGCTCACCTGCACGGCGCCAAACACACATACGACCATCATTGGCATCGAGGCAGAAGCGACTCTCATCGCTGAAGACGACACGTCTCCATTCGTCCCTCCATTCACGCCTGTCGCGACACCACTGGAGGCGGGCTGCACGATGTTAGGGCGTGAGCGGAAGACGGCCTAACGGTGTGCGGGACCGTAGCCCAGCTTCATGGAGACGGTTGCGAATGGTCCTCGCCGATACCCCAGGAGCAAAAGTGTCCCTAATTTGCTGGGAAGTGGCGGTGCGGTCCCCTACGGCACTGCGTAGGATCCTACGGTCTTGGCGTGCATCCGTGCGTCGCTGCGGTCCGGTCCCAGGTCGACGGGCACGTGCACCTTCCGCCGACCACTGGCGACAACATCGATGTACTGTGGAGACCTCACGCCCCACGTGTTGAGCAATTCGGCGGTACGTCCACCCGGCCTCCCGCATGCCCACTATACGCCCTCGCTCAAAGTCCGTCAACTGCACATACGGTTCACGTCCACGCTGTCGCGGCGTGCTACCAGTGTTAAAGACTGCGATGGAGCTCCGTATGCCACGGCAAACTGGCTGACACTGACGGCGGCGGTGCACAAATGCTGCGCAGCTAGCGCCATTCGACGGCCAACACCGCGGTTCCTGGTGTGTCCGCTGTGCCGTGCGTGTGATCATTGCTTGTACAGCCCTCTCGCAGTGTCCGGAGCAAGTATGGTGGGTCTGACACACCGGTGTCAATGTGTTCTTTTTTCCATTTCCGGGAGTGTATTAGGAGGTGACCCATGACATTCATCACCTCCTTGTATTACTGAAGATATAGCTTAGCGACTGAATCGCAATTTCCGAACCATGCAACACAAACGAAATTTCCTAATGTGTATGATATATATTTATTAGAATTATTATCCTGCTCTCGTTTCTGGCGTTCACAACATAAACGCTATTCTAAAACACTGAAGAGCCAAAACATTATGACAACCATTTTAAGGCAGTACAGCAGCGATTTTGCGTGGCATGGATTCGACGATTCCTTCGTAGGTTTCCAGATCTATGTGGCACCAGAAGCTCACGCACAAGTTGTAGTACACCATTACACTCGGTCAGTCATCTTTGGGACGCCTAGTGACGTCAGTGACCTATATGTGTAATTTTAAAAGAATATTGTCCCACTTAGCGAGAAACATGCACATCTTTGATTACAGAAGCGTTAATTCCATTATGATTAAGAATCAAAGAGATACGCTTACGAGCAAGCTCAACGCTCTTAGACTTACAACATTGCTCTGTGAATTACCAACGTTAATAGTATGCTGGAATGCTGCGTGTGCTCTTTTCTATGAGATGTTGGAGAATTTAGTAGTTTTGTTAGCGAGAGATTCTTGAAAAACTGTTGTAGATCGCCATTGCGGAAACTTTGCTCTCAAGGAAGTTTCAGTCGTTAATATAAAGAAGCATTACTATAATTTGTTCAAATAAACTCGAAGTGCTATCTGAAGAATATCATAAGTATGTAGCCGGCCGGAGTGGCCGTGCGGTTCTAGGCGCTGCAGTCTGGAACCGAGCGACCGCTACGGTCGCAGGTTCGAATCCGGCCTCGGGCTTGGATGTGTGTGATGTCCTTAGGTTAGTTAGGTTTAATTAGTTCTAAGATCTAGGCGACTGATGACCTCAGAAGTTAAGCCGCATAGTGCTCAGAGCCATTTGAACCATTTTTGAAATGTATGTATTCTTAGTTATTTTCATCGAAAGCTGGATTACAGCTGTGATCTTTAGAATGTCCGAATTCATGCAAACCGGATTGGTAACACCAACGTACACACACAGTCAAGCTTATCTGGAAGAAGACTATTATTCTTTTCAAAAGCAATTAATTAAATCTGTTTACAGACATACAACCCATTTTTCATTAATTACCCTGTCATGCCATATCGATGGATTCAAGTCGAACTACAGCAAGAGAGTAATGACTATTATTAGGTTGCAGCTTTCGTCAAGAATCTGCACCATCTTCGACAATCAGTCAACTGGGTTCTGCAGCAAACTGTACAATCACTACATCACTCAAAGTGTAGGCAGGATTTTTTCGCCGTTCATTATATTGCTCTCAAGAAGAAAAGGGTATTGCGCTAGTTGCGAGTGATAAAACTTTTTCCAATAATTTTTACATCGTTGAATGAAATTAGCGTTCTCCATGCAAAGATCAATAAGCACGAAGTTAATTGAAGTTACAGTCCGTTTCTTTACTTCCATTACCCCTTGCCGGCCGGGGTGGTCGAGCGGTTCTAGGCGCTACAGTCTGGAACCGCGCGACCGCTACGGTCATAGGTTCGAATCCTGCCTCGGACATGGATGTGTGTGATGTCCTTTGGTCAGTTAGGTTTAAGTAGTTCTAAGTTCTAGGGGACTGATGACCTCAGCAGTTAAGTCCCATAGTGCTCAGAGCCATGTGAACCATACCCCTTTTGAGAGATGGTATAAAGTCACGCACTTCCCGTTAATTATTAACAGGTAGTTTGTGGACGCGGCAGTGGCGCCCGATAGGGTCCCAGCTATGTTCCATTGGCACCAGATCAGAAAAATATGCTGGTCAAGGCATCGAGTTCACTGCCATGCCCCTGAAACCCCTGTGTTACGATTGTGGCCTTGTGACACGTACAGTTATTCTGTTGGAAGATGTCGTCGCCGTCAGGGACATCACCACTCATGAAGGAACGTAAGTGGTCAGCAATAGGGTTCACGTCGTTCAGAGCTGTCAAGGTGTCTTCGATCACTGCCCGGTGACTCTCCCTCATAGCATAATTTTTCCCCCACTGTCATGAGTTTTTGAGGCGGCGCATGTTTCGAACGTGCGTTCGCCTGGATAGAGGCATATCCGATCAGGCAAAACATTTCCATTGATCCACGATCGACCTCCATGATCCCTGCCCACTGCAGTCGTAACTGACTGTGTCATTGGTTGCACCTGGGACCATATTCAACAATGCTTTCTGAACTTTGTGCTACGAAACGCTTGTGCCTACGTCAACATTGTGCTCTGTCGTCAGGTTTGCCACAGAAAGTCACTTAGTCTGCTTTACAAAGCGACAGGCTCCAACCTCCATGTTCTGCGTCGAGGGGGATACGTCCAGTACCTTGTCCGCCTTTTGGCGGTTTCACCATCGTTCAACCGCCTTTCGGAAGTATTCATGACAGTAGGACACAAACGGCCGACGAGCTTCGCCGTTTCCGAGATGTTTGTTCCCAGGCGCCATAAAATACGCCCTCCTTCAAAGTCGTCACAAGGTGATATTCAGCCTCGTGCTAGGCAGTGGTCATAATGTTTCCGTTCATTGCTGTGACTTGACCGTTATTAAGTATATTACATTCCTAATTTAAACAGATTAATCATACAATGTAAGCTTTCACGGCCGGTATTGTCTTCACCTAAAATTTCCGGGCTGATAGGCCGTGGTCGAAGTATAAAACACTCTCCTGACGTTTCGTCTCCGACTGCGGGAGACATCCTCGGAGGTAAAGCGGCGAACTGCGAAGAGAACTCGACGAAGCGCTGATTATATAGGCAGTACAGAGGGCGCCACAGTCGATCACGTGGCAAAGTTTTTCTTCCGTTCATTAGTAAGGTCACAGACCGCATTGGGAAAGTTTTAGGCAAGTATGGGGTGGAAACTATTTTCAGACCCACCAGAAAAATAAAAGAATTTTTAAGGTCGGCAAAAGATGCACGAGACCCTTTGGCTACACCGGGGGTATATAAAATTCCTTGTAGTTGTGGACAGGTTTACATCGGTACCACAAAGAGAAGTGTGAACACCCGTCTTGTTGAACATAAGAGGAATTGCCGCCTGGGTCACACGGATAAATCGGCCGTAGCGGAACATGTTTACCAGGAAGGTGATCATGAAATAAAATTTAGCGAGACGAGCGTCATATCAAAAACCTCGCATTATTATGCACGCTCGTATAGAGAGACTATCGAGATTGATAAACGTTGTAATAATTTTAACAGGAAAGACGAAGGTGTTAAACTGGATAAAATTTGGATGTCAGCGTTGCACCGCAAGCATGACGATCGATTACTTTCAATCGAGAATGTTGACATTACCAGAGACAATCTCATAGCCGACGCCACGTGATCGACTGTGGCGCCCTCTGTACTGCCTATATAATCAGCGCTTCGTCGAGTTCTCTTCGCAGTTCGCCGCTTTACCTCCGAGGATGTCTCCCGCAGTCGGAGACGAAACGTCAGGAGAGTGTTTTATACTTCGACCACGGCCTATCAGCCCGGAAGTTTTAAGTGAAGATTAAACAGATTAGTTAACTGGACCTTATCTAAGTAGGTAAGAAAATATCTACTCCTTAATCTATTGCTTAATGTAGAATATTTTCTCATATAGTATAAGGTTGAGTGTGTTTGACTTTTTTATTGTTTATTATGATTAAGTAATTGATTAAGTCCTTCAACAGTCCTTCATTTCTGCCGGAAAAATAAGTTTGGGTATTGTACTGTTCGTGATATAGTGAGATAGCTAAAGCCAAGAGATATCCTTTTTGAGTATTGTCCTTTTTTTATAAGGCAATTATTAATTTTCACACAATGTTCACTTCCGCCAGCTGGTTGTTAACAACGTGCTGGACTTTATCATCTGATGTAAAGGCTATATGAAAATACGCCTTGTATCTAATGCAGCTCATCTGAACAAACATTTCACTTATGTTCAGGCCATCATGTTTATGTAGGATCCTACCCCTAAGTAAAAACTGTTACCCTGGTGGAGGTTTTTAATGGGGCCATTCAATAAGTAATGCATCACATTTTTTCTCATCCCATTTTCGTTGAAAAAAATGCGAAATTTACGGCAGGACCTGGTGCAGTATTCCCGCTTTGGCTCCTATAGTTTGATGACGTTCTAGTAGACGGCGGCGCTATACACAACCTTAAAAAAATGCGTCTATAACGGAGGAGCATTCCAAGCAAAGAGCTATAATTGAGATTATTTTGGCGGAAAACAAGAGTATCGCAGATATGCAGAGGCTCATGCAGAATGTCTGCGGAGATATTGCAGTGAACAAAAACATGGTGAGTCGCTGTGCAAAGCGTCTGTCATAATTGCAACAAGGTCGTGCAAACCTGTCCGGTCTCTCACGTGCCACCCGGTCGCGCACAGCTGTGACTTCTGCAGTACTGGAACTGGCGGACACTCTCATTCGAGGTGATCGACGTATCACAATCAGATACCTCGCATGCACAACTGGACCTCTGTGTTCGTAGTGCTGGCACACCCGTCCGCCAGTTCGGATACTCAGAGACGTTTGTCCGCTGGATTCCTCGCCCCATAACAAAAAACCATAAAGAGCAACGAAGGACCATCTGTGAGGAGTTGCTTGCACTTTACGAGGCTGATCGTGATCATTTTTTGTCGAACATCGTCACATGCTATGAAACACGGATTCATCACTTCTAACAGTACATAAACAGAACGGAAGTCTATAGAGTGGTGCCACACCAATTTTCCTCCGAACAAAGTTCAGAGCCGCACCTTAAGCCGTTAAAATCATGGCGACTGTCTTCTGGCACTCAGGAGCGGTTATTCCAGGGCCGGCCAAACTCTGCACAGTGTGCAGACGTGCGGAAGTGCTGCACATGTGTGCACGTGTGCGACAGCGAGCGACAGCGACATCTGTTATTAGACATGCGTCCTAAATGAACGGCGGCGGCTCCACTTCCCTGTGGTACAAGCAAGAGCGCAACATATCCAGTCTCGTTTATCCCTGGTGACCGTAAGCTTAACAGAGAAGTACTGAGAAGTGGCAAGTACTATGAAAAAGCAAAGGACGGGAGATCTATGTTCTCAGTCGTTTAAAAATGACTGGGAACTGCAATTCTTTTTTGTAGCCGTTAGTGAAAACTCACAGTGTTTGCTGCGCCGCCGAATAATAGGCGTCCAGCGTAAGTTTTCAATTGAAACACATTACAATACATATCACAAAGACGAGTGTAGTGAACTCAACAGTGAAGAACGGTAAGCAAAATTAAATGTCCTTAAGAAAATGGATGAGACACATCAACTCGATTTTACTGTAAGTCAAAGTAACTGATACTTCTTGAACTCTTAGTTTCTTGTGTTACATTTATGTCTGTTTTACTGTACGCTGTAGAATGTACTGTTTTCAGTTTTCCAGAATGACAACCACACTAAATGTTCACTGCGAGCAAGTTTTAAAATCGTATTAAGAATTGCACAATCTGGGAAACCATTTTCCGAAGGGGAGTTTGTGAAAGGGTGTCTGATTGATGCTGCAGAACTTGTGTCTCCCACGAACGTTAGCAGGTTTCAAGAAATCAATCTATCCAAACAAACAGTGACAAGACGTGTCAGTGCTATGGCCGGCGATCTGCACAGGCAGCTAATAAATAAGGCTAAAGACTTTGTTGCTTTCTCTGATGCGCTCGATGAAGTAACAGATCTTACAGATACAGCACAGGTTGTGATATACATACGAGGTGTCGATAACGCACTGTGTGTAACAGAGGAGCGACATCTGTGCGTAGGAACATGCACTACATGAACGCTGACGGCTGCGGCGTGCACGCTGTGACCCGGAAGTTGCACATGTGCAAGAGCACCGCACGCGTGCAGAATTTCTGGCCGGCCCTGGGTTATTCTGTTTGATGTAGTCCCTCATGGTGCAACGATCATGTCTGAAGTGTATTGCGCAACCGTCAGGGAGCTGAAAAATCGACTTCATCGTGTCATCACAAAAATGAACTTCTGCTTCTCCATGACGATGCAGGCCGTCATATAAGTCTGCACAGTCGAGAGGAACTCACTAAACTTTATTGGACCGTTATTCGTCATTCAACCTACATCCCGGATCTAGCATCTTCTACCTTCCGTCTGCTTGGCCCAATGCAGTATGCACTCCGCAGGAAACAGTGCGTGTGTGATGGGAAGGTTATTGATGCGCCAAGACGTTGGCTGCGACGTCGACCAGTGTAGTGGTACAATGCGGGAATACAGGCTCTGCGAGTACGGTGGCATTAGGTCGTCGCAGTGAACAGAGATTATGTTGCAAAATACGGTTTTGTATCCAAAAGAGTGAAGAGTAATATAGTGTATTGAAATGACGTATAAAACCAATCTGCTATCAAAAAAACGTATTCATTACTTACAGAACGCCCCTTGTACATATAAAACAAAAATCATCCACTCTCCCCGACCTACTAGGTGTAACAGACATTGCAAATTATTGTAAATTAATTAAATAATAAGCGAGGGTGACTCAGTGAGCAAGGAAGTAAGAACTATCACTAGTGTATAACATATGGGAGTTACGTTCAACGTCTAGATGGAAGAGACGATCCAAGCTTTCAAAAGCCGTGAGAGGCAGATGTGTCGTTGCAGCTCGAAACACATTTTCAAGATGGAGGTGTCGGCGGGGACGTGTTCGTGGATTGGAATACGAAGTGTAATAAACTTTATACACTTAGAGAAAATGTCTCGAGGTACATGTCATTGCCAGCTTGTAGAAACAAATGAAGCGTGTGTAATGCCGCGACAAGAGGTGCAATTCTGGTGCGAGATAAGCAAAGATAAGGGCGGCCAAGCGCGTCTACCTGCCAAGACAACATGTTCTGCGCCGAAGCATTGATTCAAACCAATCGTGGCATTCATGATGAAAACCTCCTGCTCTCTTTTCAGTTTAAGCGGAGTGCATAACTGGTATGTCTTTAGTAGTATTCCCCTTAGTATACAAAATTTTGACTCATGAATGAATATTAACGCGAACTGACTTTTTTTTACTAGACGTTCGTAGACAGGAAAGACCTTCATAGCGAAACGATAAATTAAGGTTATCATGCTCGTATGTTTAAGTCATACCTGATTACGACCAGCACATCCAAACCTGTTAACACAAACTGAAAGTATTTTGTACCCTCCCTTATAGAGAGGGTTACGTGCAGACGTCCATACACTTTTATAATATGGGTGCAAAGGAATTACTGCGCTACTGTTTTAGACAAAGAGCAAATGGGCACACTGGAGCTGACGATGAAAGCATGGTGAATTATAAGTGGGTTCGGGTTGAGAAGTAACTAAAGAGTAATTGGAATAATTGTTTTTGTTATTCAAGAAAACAAAAACTATAGCCCAGCAATAACGTAACATACGTCCTCCATGGGACTATGTGGAACACAAATTAGAAAAAAAGAAACCCATATAATTTCTCATCCCCGTAGTAACATTTAATTAGTGGCTTGGTTGCGTGATCTATGATCTATATTCACCGATGAGTTAATGAAATACCCTGATTCTTGAGCATGGAACCAAGTCTCTCGGTCTGCGCAAAGGATTTAACCTTGGTCAAAAAGAAAGTAGATCTGCTCAGCTGCGCATGGAGAAGTGCGCTTGTGGGAAACGCTCTCCCCACAAATTTCTGCATGTTGTGAAACGGAAAAGTAGTTTCCGCTCTATAACAGTAGTTTCCGCTCTATAAGCAGCAGGTTTCGCTGCTCGCTCGCACCGGGAAATAGAAACAGAGGCGGCTCCGCAGCCAATTTTATTACACGACGCGGCCGGCCGCGGGTGCAACAGAACCCATGTGGACGGGTGGAAAGAAATGTGTCAGGCTTCATAATACGTATTTATATGTGTCGTGTATTATGCATTTCTTGTACGTGAATGTGAATCTGCACATGAACTTTCCTAATCCTCCTCACACCTTTCCGTAAAGCGTGACCAAATCTTTGTTGGGAAGTAGTTCTGTAGTATGGTAGTGCCAACCTTACTCCTGGGTAGGGGGATCAGAGAGACATCACAGGCAGGTTAAAGTCAAAGACTTTCCAGTGTCACAAGACTTGGGGTGGAGAGGTTGGTCACGGCCAAGTGGTTCGACCACCCCCTCCACCGGGGCCCAGGAAGACCTCCGGGTGCCCGCCATATTAGATGGAGGTTACAGAAGACGGGTAAGTGAGCAGACGTGCCCTCAGTGCGTTTTTCTCAATGTTCACGCATGGAAGAGAGGTATTTGAATATTTGTACTAATTCTTTTATTTACAGCTTCGGATTGTGTAAGGAAATGAATGCTCTCGTTAATTTAGGGTATTTGACCCCCTGTGTTAATGTATCTGGTCCCCAGTTTGCCCGTTACCCTACTCACATAGTGGATGTCCTATGTAAAATATTGGGAGACTTTGGTGGTATACATTTGGCCAACGCAATTCCGTCTTGCCCGTAGAAATGTGCGTGCAGATTAGTATATAATATACTCGAGCTATAAGTTGTAAAATTGTAACATCTGTAAACTGGAACAATTGCTGCAATCGCTGTAAAATCGAGTGATAATATTTAAAATAAATACGTAATCAATTGTCATCAATCTTTAACATACCTTAAAAATCACAAAGAAGTCAAGTTAAAGGAATTCATTTAAAATAAAAGCTATAGAATGCAGGGACCCACACATCAGCGTGTGAGCCCTCCAGCCCCTTGCCTAGTATAGTACAGAAAGGGCACGCTCTCTAGGTAGCGTTCTCTAGCTCCCTTCCCCAGTTATCCGTTGCGCAATTTTGATTCAGCGCTTGACGACATCAACTTTCATCTGGCGTCCCTAAGCAAGAAGGTTAGACGATAAACTTTCGGTTGCTCTGTATAAATGGCCATCTAACTGAAGCACTGGGCAAATTCGTCGAGTTTGAACAAACAGACCCATGAAAAATGTAGGCAGTGTCTACGCGATAAAACTATCCCTGCAGTCGGCAGGAGTACAAGTGTGCTTTCCCATCCAGTCTACATAGGCATGCTGACCTCAACTTCCCTGACACGGGATTGGTCAGTCACTTACTGCCTCCTAAAGGTGGGATTCCCATGCAGCATCTGACGTATACGTCTGCCGTTACACGTCTTCCTTGGTGTGGTCGACGCATAACTGGCGGTTCCTATAGAGTGTCAGCCGCGCAGAGTCAGTTGATCTCCAGTGTCTGTACCGAAAAGAGGAGTGGGCGCGATTTGTTGTTTTATCTACTGTTAGAAGAAATTGAAGAAATTCAATCTGAGGAAATCCCTGAAACGCAGCCGAACTTCAGGACAAGAATTGATGAACATTGTTTTGAAACGCTCATCGATCGACACTTGTTAAAAAACGAGCAGAAATTTCCGTAGTTCTTCAAGCTGAACGTAGCACAGTTCAACCATGTCATCGATTTCATCAAGGAACATATAATTAAGGATTCCCCTCCCAGACATCTGTACCCATCAGGTCCAGACGAAAAACGACACTCATGCTCATAAATTAAGGTTAACTGCGGAATGAGGTGCCACAAAACGTGGCAGTACAGAAAACTAGCGCTAATAGAAAAGGCACATAGGGAACATACATGACACATATCTGTGAGTCCACGGTCACCCCACACCATGAAACCACGACCTGCACACAGGTCCTTTTGAAGGACATTAAGGGGTTGGTATCTGGTTCCTGGTTCACACCAGATGAAAACCCGGCGAGAATCACTGTTCAGACTATACCTGGACTCGGCTGTGAACATAAACTGGGACCACTGTTCCAATGACCATGTACTCTGTTCTTGACACCAGGCTTTACGGGCTCTCCTGTGACCAGTGGTCAGTGGAACGCACCTTGCAGGTCTCCGGGCGAATAAACCATGTCTGTTCGGTAATCTGTAGACTGTGTGTCTGGAGACAACTGTTCCAGTGGCTGCGGTAAGGTCCCGAGCAAGGCTACCTGCAGTACTCCGTGGCCGTCTGCGGACACTGATGATTAGATATCGGTCTTCTTGTAGTGTTGTACACTGTGGACGTCCCGTATTGTAGCGCTTAGACACGTTTCCTGTCTGCTGGAATCGTCGCCATAATCTTGAGATTACACTTTGTGGCACACGGAGGGCCCGTGCTACGACCTCCTGCCTGCAGTCGCCCTACTATTCTACCCCCCATAATGTCTTTGAGCTATTTTCAACACACAGTTACCATTAGCACGTCTGGAAACGTCTGCACACTTACTCGCTGCACCGTACTCTGACATGCAGGGTGGTTGACGAAGAACAGTCCAGTAAAGTTTTGTGAGTTCCACTCGGATGTTCAGACTTGTATGAGGCGTTTCATTGTCATAGAAAAGGAGAAGTTCGTTTGCATTTTTCGTGACAGCCGTTTCTTTAATTTCCTAACGGTGGCGCAATACACTTCACAGTTGACCGCTGCATCATGAGGGACAGCATCATACAGGATAACCCCTTCTGAGTCCCAGAAGACCGTCGCCATGATTTTACCGGCTGAGGACGCGCCTCTAAACTTTTTGCTGGAAGGAGAGTTGGTGCAGCACCACTCCATGGACTGCCGTTTTGTCTCAGTCCGCTTCGAAGAGATGAACTAATATTTCATCGTCTCTGACGATGTTCAGTTAAAAATGATCCTTTGTTGCTCTTTATTGTCTTCTCGTACGAGACGAGGAACCCAGCAGGCACACGCCTTTGAATGCCCCAACTGGTGGACGTGAGTGTCTGCACTACCAACAGAGGCGTCCAGCTGCACAGTGAGGTGTTTGATTGTGATCTGTCGATCACCTACAATGAAAGCGTCCTCATGCTCCAACGCTGCAAGAGTCCTGCTGCGTGCGGCCGGCTGGCACGTGGAAGATTGAACAGGTTTGCGCGACCTCGTGCGACGGGGACAGACGTCTCGCCCAACGACTCACCGTGCTTTTGTTCACTGCACGATATCCGTAGACATCCTACATACGCCTCTGAATATCTGCGAGGCTCTTGCTTTCCGCCAAAAGAAACTTAATTATAGCTGTGATTCTTGAGTTTCTCCCGGCGTATTTGATAATCAAAATATCCACGGGTGTACTGCCGGTCTACAGTGTCCAACGGGCACAATATTTCGGCGATCATACATGTTGCCATCATCAGGTGAACTGACGGACTGAGCTCCTGTGAACGTGCCGGCACGGAGATCCGTACACTATGGCTGCTCAGGGGTAACTGGGTTCGGTCGCGGCGGCGGCCGATTTAAATACCCTCCGCCCGCGGCGCGATCACTCCGCCGTCCGCGCCCCGCGCCACGGTCGCGCGGTGGAACAGATTGCGACGGCGTCTGGGACGACGTCGGTGTGATGGCTCTGTCCGCCGTGGTCGTCACAACTATACATTTGCTCCATTTCCTCTTGATTAACCCAATCGCTGGTTCCCAAGCCTTGCTAAGATTATAGCCACAGTCACGGTTTATGAAGTCGTCATTGGTGCGAATTTAGATGGACTCTCTAACAACGCTGTCCCATTATCTCGACGTCTGTACCAGAATCCTCGTGCGTTCATACTCCATAGCGTGATTTTCCGACAAACAATGTTCAGCGACCGCCGACTTGCTCGGATACATCAGTCGAGTGTGCCTCTGGTGTTCACGGCATCGATCCTCGACGGTAAGCATCATTGACCAATATACGACTTGCCACATTGACACGGAATCTGGTACACAGGGTACACAGGGTATTTAAATCGGCCGCCGCCGCGACCGAACCCAGTTCCCCCTGAGCAGCCATAGTGTACGGATCTCCGTGCCGGCACGTTCACAGGAGCTCAGTCCGTCAGTTCACCTGATGATGGCGACATGTATGATCGCCGAAATATTGTGCCCGTTGGACACTGTAGACCGGCAGTACACCCGTGGTTATTTGATTAATTATAGCTCTCTGCCGGTAACGCACCTTCGTTACAGACGCCATTTTGAAGGCTACGATAGCACCACCAGCTATCGGAACTTCACGAAACCATAGGAGCTGAAGCAGAAATATTCCAAAATCTTCCACAACAAATTTTGCGTTTTTTCAATCGAAACTGATCGAGAAATGAGTATTATTGAACGCTCCTCATAAAATTAGGAAATATCTGTTCACCAATTGTAAGTATTGGTAAGCTTGTATTTCGGTTTCTCTATAATCAGACAGTGCGGTGACAGTGTTATTTACACATGATGGGATGATGAGTAGTCGGTAATGAACGATGCACGAACAAGGAAGAGTCGAATGAAGCGCGACTTTCCAAATCAATAAGCATCTGCAGAGTTCTCAATGTGGCTTCATAGCGTAAGTTATGATTCAGTTTCTTTTTCACCATAACTTATGGTGATGCTTTTGAAGAATAAATCAATGTCTGCGTAGTGTTTTCTTCAGTCAGTGTTTCTAATATGGTTTCTCTCTCAGCCCGCCAAGAATTCATCATCTCCAAGTCTTTGTCATTTTCACGTCTCCTTTCGTTGGGCAGTATGAACGACGCGATGTTCCATGTTTTCTGAAAAATTTGTTCATTAAACTAAGTTGGCGAAGTCTCGCACGCCTCTCTGTTACTCGCTTCGCCATCATCATGTGAACTTTGCGCTTGATCACCCTCTACATTGGATGTACTTCTGTGAAATGTGGTACAAAACTAATTTAATGTAAACAATGAAAATTAACAGAATAAAAAAGTAGGTAAACAGGGAGTATGGGACGTAACTTACTCTCTCTTGTGACCCACCTTCTTTGAAAATGTTAACATATCAGCCAACGCCCGCTGAAGCAGAACTTCCAGTTATTTTTACTTTACCCTGCTTTTTGATGTGTGTGCTTGATATTCTTCCATCTTTTCTTGATATCTTCAACTAAAAAAAAACAATCAATTAGATAATTACGTGTGGTATTATTCCTTAGAAGTAAAAACAGGCTGATAGTAATTTTTAATATTACAACTGATTAATTTTTTGTGTGTTTCGGTTTGTGGTAGGAACAGAAACATTAACATCACAGGCGTTTGCATTCAGAATATCTGCTTTCACGCTGGCAAAATCATACACGTGCTATTAATCCTACGTAGGATATTACTGTCGATGCTTTGCCACCGGTCTCATCTGACCACTTGAAAGCAAACAGTTAGAAATTTTAAGAAAAATGGCCATGTTTTTCGTCTGCGCGATCATGCTGATTGTATTACAAACATTTTTTTCTCTGTCGGCCTTCTTGCTGCGATTGATTCTAACAACAAATTAATTTTCATTGGTTTCGGGTCGTGGAGAAGAAAGACGACAGTGGAATTTGACAAACGTAATACTGGGATATTATTTGCAAGGGGTAAGATGTTTCCACCGCCTACTAAACTGCCTAATAAGGTCATAGAAGTACCACATGTTTTTGTAGGCGACGAGGCATTTCTATTACATCCAAACACGGTGAAACCTTTCTCTCGTCAAAATGGAAGTGATGACAAAAAAAAGCTATTTTCAATTACCGTATTTCAACAGCTCGTAAAATTTTTGAAAATATCATAGTTTTCTTAAGTCAACTATTTCGCATATTTTAGTCGCCGATCACTTTAAAGGCAGGAATGAGTGATAGTTTGGTCATTTTTGTTTTCTGTTTACACAGTTTACTTAGAGATGCATTCCTAAAGAAATACGAGCCTCATTTCGAATTAAACAGGAATAAACCATTACCTTGTAAAAATGATGGACCATTAGCAAGGAGTGGATGACATGCATATGTTGACGCATTTTCTGTGCGAGATTAATTTACCGAATGCTTTAGCAGCCGTGTACGTGGAGGGATAGCACTCTGGCAAAGTAATCAAGGTAACGGGATTGAGTAGGATTCGGACTTCCTAGCGTTACTATTTTTTTAACTATGTAAGCATATTGTTATAAATTAAACTTGTGTAGTATACATCAGGTTCTGATATTCGCTTTGTTTACTTATCATTATAATAACAATAAATGAATAATAATTGAAACAATACAAAAAACTTCAATCCTTATCGAAGATAGAGTGGAGACTCAGTGTGTCTCCAGGTAAACGTAATTACATCAGATCAGTATATTCTATACTTAGTTGTGAACCAGACGTCAGATTTCTAGGTCATCCTGAGGACGTTGTCTGAGGATGAAATGATGATGAAATCAAGACCCTAAGCTGACGACAGGCGTTGATATACATCAACGGGGACAGTTGAAAATGTGTGCCCCGGCCGGGACTCGAACCCAGGATCTCCTGCATACATGGCAGACGCTCTAATCCATCTGAGCCACCGAGGGCACAGAGGATAGTGCTACTGTAGGGATTTATCCCTTACACGCTCCCCGTGAGACCCACATTCCCAACTTAATGTTCAAACAGTACATTCGCAGTGCCCCTCCCCATTATACTCATTACTCGCGGCAGACAATTTTACTGAGTCCTGTAGGAGTTCGGGCAATGCGTGTGCATCCACCACAGAAGAAGAAGGTCAATGGCCGGTAGCCTTAACTATATATGAGGATGGTATCTGTTCTTTCGGACATGTCCGAAAGAACAGATATATTGTCTGAGGATGGCCTATAATGCGGAAAGCCGATTCATTACGAACTATAAAACGTGTATTACTGTGGAACATCAATAATGTGTATTTAAGATTGTAAATACAAAAATTTCCAAGAAGACAAAATCGATTAATGCAAATGCCGAGATGGAACCTTTAAGAAGGACACAGACTATTTTCTTCTCCATGTTTCAACAATCAGAGCTGTTGTTTCGTCTCTAGTAACCCAGCCGTCGACATGACGTTGAACCCTAATCGTCCTTTTTCATCTTTCCTCATTCCTTCCAGATTAAAAAAAATTAAATTTGTTCTTTTAACCAGCAGTTACAGGAGAGCTGAGCACATTGTTTTATATACAGTTTGCTTTCTTCTTATAGAAACGAAGCCGTTCGTCTGAGGTATATGGGTTACTAATGAAAGTATCATCTTTCTTTCAAAGATTAGCCTGTTGCCTAACAACAAAATGAATCCCATCTCTTTCGAGTTCTTCAAATGTCTCCTTTTCTTTTCGACTTTTAGTTCAGGATCTTCTGAGGAATTCTGTCACCTGGTATTCTCGTGAGAGGTTGTCTCCAGTTTTTACGATATTTTTGAATTTTTCCTTTATGTTGAAAATATCTAACTCTATTCTAACATCTTCATTTCTAATCAAGTCTCTTCTTGTGCAGCCTTTTCGTTTTTATTAGGAACCTCATCTCTGCTGTTTGAATTTTATTTCCTTTGTTCTGCGTTTATCTTACTTCGCTTCCACAGGATAATATACAAACCACCATCAAATTATAGAATTTCATGGCGATCTCTTTTGTACTTTATGGCCCACTGTTCTACTAATGGTACCACAGACAGCTTCTACAAGGTGTAACAAAAATGTTCGGCACAAAGTGCAGGACACATTCCTCACATATAGACGAAGAAACTATGTTGCATTATGATGGATCTTTAAACGCTTTGTTTTCTTGTTACTACTCATTTTCTCCAACTCATTAATAGTGGGAAACACACATGAACAGAATGCAGCAGCATACCACATGCAACTCTCTCACACAGATGTTCAGCATGCCGTTCGTGGGCATTGATACAAACATCAACCCGCTGTCGTACTGAATCTCGGAACCGCTGATATATCCCTTTTGTATTGGGACAGATGGACAGGTGGAGATGGGCCAGTTGCCTGGCCTCCACGCTCTCTGGACCTAAAGACGCTGGTCTTTTATTTATAGGGGTATTAGAAAGCTCTTGTGTGTGGAACTCACTTACAAGAAGTTCAGAGCCTTCGTGACCATGTAATGGAGGGCTGCGAAACTATACGCAAACGAAAGCGGGTTGTTTCAAGTATCAAAGCTCACGTAAGGCATATCTAGTATCTAAAATGAGAGAGCGTTGCATACGGTACGCTGGTACGTTTTGTTCGTGTGTGTTGCCATGATTAATGAGTTGGAAAAGGTGAGTTGTAACAAGCGAGCGGGGCGTTTTCAGGCCTTCCTATTAGTTGTTGTAAATCTTCCTCTGTTTGCAGTAATGATATACTTACTTGTGATAGCTATCTGCCACAATTACTACTTTCACTACCTATTTTTCTTTTGTATCGCAAAACAGGCTGCGAGATATATTCTGTACCGAGCAAACGATCTCTGAAAGCACGTCTGTGACAGTTCCAGTAGAATGCTATGAGGAAACGGTTTGACGTGACGGTTACGGCGGGCCATTCAGGTTCGAAAGAGGCGCGTGGTCTACTGTAGAACGTTTTGTTTGAGGGCCTGAGAGTTGGGCGCTAATGGTCGGCATGGCCTAGTGTCAGACACTGTTATAGTTGAGAAATGTTTAAGTAGAACAGCAGTCAGAATCTGTTGTTCATTCGCAGATGTCGTCATATAAACCTGTGCCTATTTATTGTTTGGTATTGCAAGGCTAGATGTAGTGGTGTCCACGACAATTTCAGTACTTACGCGTGACCTTATCTGTGTTCAGTCTGTACGTTCGTTGTTCGCTGAGGACTTTCAAAGCACAGTGCAGGACTGGCTTTATGTTAATCTAGCTGAATATCAGGAATGCGAATTCATCGCATTCCCATTTAGTGAGTTTCTTTCAGTACTATCTGATGAATATAGAATTGTTTTATATAAATATTTCACGTATAGTGACTGAATGTACTATGTGATTCATGCATAGATGTTGTGTCCGTCGTGGTGACCATCATTATGCTTCAAGATCAATTAAATATTTTATTCCAAACACTAAAGTTTACATGTAATCACTTACCAATACTTTAAAACTCTGATATCTTTACGGCCGTGCTGCACTTTGCAGTCTGCATAGAACTATCTCACGCCATGTTTTTTTTTTTCTGCCTTCAGCAAAATGCCAGTTGTCGACAACTGTTATTGCAATAAATAAATATATTTCAAACCCGCAGTAATTGGTACACTTCACCTACTTCCTCTGAATGTTTTTACAGTCTAGAAAGCAAGACAGCAGTTCGAATTACGATGAGAGCTGTAAGTTCAACACTTTACATACAGGGTGGTCCATTGATCGTGACCGGGCCAAAAATCTCACGAAATAAGCGTCAAACGAAAAAACTACAAAGAACGAAACTTGTCTAGGTTGATGGGGGAAACCATATGGAGCTATGGTTGGCTCGCTAGAGGGCGCTGCCGTAAGTCAAACGGATATCAACTGTGGTTCTTAAAATAGGTACCCCCATTTTTATTACATATTCGTGTAGTACGTAAAGAAATATGAATGTTGTAGTTAGACCACTTTTTTCGCTTTGAGATAGATGATGCTGCAATAGTCACAAACATATGGCTCACAATTTTAGACAAACAGCTGGTAACAGGTAGGTTTTTTAAATTAAAATACAGAACGTAGGTACGTTTGAACATTTTATTTCGGTTGTTCCAATGTGATACATGTACCTTTGTGAACTTATCATTTCTGAGAACGCATGCTGTTACATCGTTATTACCTGTAAATACCACATTAATGCAATAAATGCTCAAAATTATGTCCGTCAACCTCTATGCATTTGGCAATACGTGTAACGACATTCCTCTCAATAGCGAGTAGTTCGCCTTCCGTAATGTTCGCACACGCACTGACTACGCGCTGACGCAAGTTGTGAGGCGTTGTCGGTGGATCACGATAGCAAATATCCTTCAACTTTCCACACAGAAGGAAATCCGGGGACGTCAGATCCAGTGAACGTGCTTCGACGACCAATCCACCTGTTATGGAATATGCTATTCATTACCGCTTCAACCGCATGCGAGCCATGTCCCGGATATCCATCATGTTGGAAGTACATCGCCATTCTGTCATGTACTGAAATATCTTGTAGTAACATCGGTAGAACATTACGTAGGAAATCAGCATACGTTGCATCATTTAGATTGCCATCGATAAAATGGGGGCCAATTATCCTTCCTCCCACAATGCCGCACCAGACATTAACCCGCCAAGGTCGCTGATGTTCCACTTGTCGCAGCCATCGTGGATTTTCCGTTGCCCAATACTGCATATTATGCCGGTTTACGTTACCGCTGTTAGTGAATGTCGTTTCGCCGCTAAATAGAACGCGTGCAGAAAATCTGTCATCGTCCCGTAATTTCTCTTGTGCCCAATGGCAGAACTGTACACGACGTTCAAAGTCGTCGCCATGCAAATCTTGGTGCATACAAATATGATACGGGTGCAATGTATGTTGATGTAGCATTCTCAAGACCGACGTTTTTGAGATTTCCGATTCTCGCGCAATTTGTCTGCTACTGTTGTGCGGATTAGCCGTGACAGCAGCTAAAACACCTACTTGGGCATCATAATTTGTTGCAGGTCGTGGTTGACGTTTCACATGTGGCTGAACACTTCCTGTTTCCTTAATTAAAGTAACTATCCGGCGAACGGTCCGGACACTTGGATGAAGTCGTCCAGGGTACCGAGCAGTATACACAGCACATGGCCGTTGGGCATTTTGATCACAATAGGCGTATATTAACACGATCTCTAGCGGGCCAACCATAGCGCCATGTGATTTCCCCCTTCAAGCTAGACGAGTTTCGTTCTTTGTAGTTTTTTCGTTTGATGCTTATTTCGTGAGATATTTGGCTCGGTCACTATCAATGGACCACCCTGTATAACGTGATTGCTCGGTCTTTGAGTTTTAAGATTTCTAAATACGAATTTTAAGTTAAAAGACTGAGTCAAGCAGGCTCACTGCACGTAAACTGTTCACAGGCTCGGCTGCTTACACATTATTAATGTTTGTTCACGAGATTATCACATCTTACACCTAGGTGGCAAACATCATGAGATGCCTACCAATATCGCGTCGAACCTCCTTTTGTCTGGCGCAGTGCAGGAACTCAATGTGACATGGAATCAACAAGTCGCTGCAAGTCCCCTGCAGAAATACTAAGCCGCTGAGCAGCAGAAGTCTATAGCCGTCCATAATTGCTTTTTGATGTGTGTGCTTGATATTCTTCCATCTTTTCTTGCTATCTTCGATTAAAAAACAATCAATTAGATAATTACGTGTGGTGTTATTCCTTAGAAGTAAAAACAGGCTGATAGTAATTTTTAATATTACAACTGATTAATTTTTTGTGTGTTTCGGTTTGTGGTAGGAACAGAAACATTAACATCACAGGCGTTTGCATTCAGAATATCTGCATTTACGCTGGCTAAATCATACACGTGCTATTAATCCTACGTAAGATATTACTGTCGATGCTTTGCCACCGGTCTCATCTGACCACTTGAAATCAAACCGTTAGAAATTTTAAGAAAAATGGCCATGTTTTTCGTCTGCGCGATCGTGCTGATTGTATTACAAACATTTTTTTCTCTGTCGCCCTTCTTGCTGCGATTGATGCTAACAACAAATTCATTTTCATTGGTTTCGGGTCATAGAGAAGAAAGACGACAGTGGAATTTGACAAACTTAATACTGGGATATTATTTGCAAGTGGTAAGATGTTTCCACCGCCTACTAAACTGCCTAATACGGACATAGAAGTACCACATGTTTTTGTAGGCGACGAGGCATTTCTATTACATCCAAACACGGTGAAACCTTTCTCTCGTCAAAATGGTAGTGATGACAAAAAAAAGCTACTTTCAATTACCGTATTTCAACAGCTCGTAAAATTTTTGAAAATACCTTCGTTTTCTTAAGTCAACTATTTCGCATATTTTATTCGCCGATCCCTTTAAAGGCAGGAATGAGTGATAGTTTGGTCATTGTTGTTTTCTGTTTACACAGTTTACTTAGAGATGCATTCTTAAAGAAATACGAGCCTCATTTCGAATTAAACAGGAATAAATCATTACCTTGTAAAAATGATGGACCATTAGCAAGGAGTGGAGGACATGCATATGTTGACGCATTTTCTGTGCGAGATTAATTTACCGAATGCTTTAGCAGCCGTGTACGTGGCGGGATAACACTCTGGCAAAGTAATCAAGGTAACGGGATTGAGTAGGATTCGGACTTCCTAGCGTTACTATTTTTTAACTATGTAAGCATATTGTTATAAATTAAACTTGTGTAGTATACATCAGGTTCTGATATTCGCTTTGTTTACTTACCATTATAATAACAATAAATGAATAATAAGTGAAACAATACAAAAAGCTTCAATCCTTATCGAAGATAGAGTGGAGACTCAGTGTGTCTCCAGGTAAACGTAATTACATCAGATCAGTATATTCTATAGTTCGTTGTGAACCAGCAGAATTTCGTGCACGAAATGACCTCTCGATTATGTCCCATAAATGTTCGATGGGCCAACTGCGAACAATTGTAGCCCGGTAACATGGTGCATTGTTATCCATGAGACTCCCATCGTTGTTTGCGAACATAAAGACCGCGAATGGTTGCAGATAGTGTCAAAGTAGCGAACATAACCATTTCCAGTCAATGATCGGTTCCGTTCCAGTTCTCCAGGATTCAGCTGATAAGGTCACGAGTGCAGGGGTGGCGCTGGCGGCGATGTCGTGCTGTTAGCAAAGGTACTCGCGTCGGCCGTCTGCTGCCATAGCCCATTCACGCCAGATTTCGTGCCCTAAATGATACGATCGTCGTACGTCCCACGCTGATTCCTGTGGTTCTTTCACGCAGCGTTACTTGTCTTCTAGCACTGGAAACTTTAGACAAACACCGCTGCTCTCGGTCGTTAGGCGAACGCCGTCGGCCACTGATTCTTCCGTGGTCAGAGGTAATGCCAGAAATTCGGAATTCTCGGCACACTCTTGACGCTGTGGACCTCACAGTACTGAATACCCAATCAACTTCCAACATGGGATGCCCATGCGTTTAGCTTCAACTACCATTCCACACTCGAACTCTATTAATTCCGTGGAGTGGCCTCAATCACGTCGCGTATACTCGTATTTTCACATGGACCAACTGAGTACGAATGACTGCTCTGCCAATGCACTGCCCTCTTATAGCTTGTCTACGCGATACAACCGCCATCTGTGTATATGCATATCGCTATCCAAGGTCTTTAGTAATCTCAGTATACTACCTTCATGTAATCTAGTCACGTGTCAACTTTTGCCTATTATTACACTACTGGCCATTAAAATTTCTACACCAAGAAGAAATGCAGATGATAAACTGGTATTCATTGGACAAATATATTATACTAGAACCGATATGTGATTACATTTTCACGCAATTTGGGTGCATAGATCCTGAGAAATCAGTACCCAGAACAACCACCTCCGGCCGTAATAACGCCCTTGATACGCCTGGGCATTGAATGAAACAGAGCTTGGATGGCGTGTACAGGTACAGCTGCCCATGAAGCTTCAACACGATACCACAGTTCATCAAGAGTAGTGACTGGCGTATTGTGACGAGCCAGTTCCTCGGCCACCATTGACCAGACGTTTTCAATTGGTGAGAGATCTGGTGAATGTGCTGGCCAGGGCAGCAGTCGAACATTTTCTGTATCCAGAAAGGCCCGTACAGGACTTACAACATGCGCTCGTGCATTATCCTGCTGAAATGTAGGGTTTCACAGGGATCGAATGAAAGGTAGAGCCACGGGTCTTAACACATCTGAAATGTAACGTCCACTGTTCAAAGTGCCGTCAGTGCGAACAAGAGATGACCGAGACGTGTAACCAATGGCACCCCATACCATCACGCCGGGTGATGCGCCTGTATGGCGATGACGAATACACGCTTCCAATGTGCGTTCACCGCGATGTCACCAAATACGGATGCGACCATCATGATGTTGTAAACAAAACCTGGATTCATCCGAAAAAATGACGTTTTGCCATTCGTGCACCAAGGTTCGTCGTTGAGTACACCATCGCAGGCGCTCCTGTCTGTGATACAGCGTCAAGGGTAACCGCAGCCATGGTCTCCGAGCTGATAGTCCATGCTGCTGCAAACGTCGTCGAACTGTTCGTGGAGATGGTTGTTGTCTTGCAAACGTCCCCATCAGTTGAGTCAGTGATCGAGACGTGGCTGCAGGATCCGTTACAGCCATGGGGATAAGATGCTTGTCATCTCAACTGCTAGTGATACGAGGCCGTTGGGATCCAGCACAGAGTTCCGTATTACCCTCCTGAATCCACCGATTCCATATTCTGCTAACAGTCATTGGATCTCGACCAACGCGAGAAGCAATGTCGCGATAGGATAAACCGCAATCGCGATAGGCTACAATCCGACCGTTATCAAAGCTGGAAACGTGATGGTATGCATTTCTTACGCGACGCATCACAACAACGTGTCACCAGGCAACGCCGGTCAACTGCTGTTTGTGTATGAGAAATCGGTTGGAAACTGACCTCATGTCAGCACGTTGCATGTGTCGCCACCGGCGTCAGCCTTGTGTGAATGCTCTGACAAGCTAATCATTTACATATCACAGCATCTTCTTCCTGCAGGTTAAATTTCTCGTTTGTAGCACGTCATCTTCGTGGTGTAGGATTCCAATGGCCAGTAGGGTATTTCGCAGCGCAAGGTAAGATACTCCTGTTCTTCTCTTGTTCCGTCCCATTAAATAAGATGAATCAAATAGTGTTGTTATATGTTTTCATGGCTCTAAACTTTGTGTAGAATAGGGCATTTTAGTCATGGCAAGTTTGCGGATACATTCTCCCATGTAATCCGAAGTTGAAAAGAATACAGGAGTCTTACACTTTTAACATTTTCTTTTCGAAGAATTGCATCAGTTGAACATACGTCCAAATGACATACGCGGCTGACCACCTTGGGCGGAAACTGCGAATAAAGCAGTAATAAAACTAACGCATGCCAGCAAGTCTTTTAATGAACAATGGTGAGAATGAGGCGCTCGAAGCGCCAGCCGGCAGACTTGTCAAGCAATCTGAGGCTCTAACTCAGCGGCAGCCGGCCTTCAGTTACGCGAGCGAACTACCCCAGTCGCAAAAGGCGAGGACAGGCGGCCCGTACGTCAGGCCGGTGTCTCGCTGACAACAAAGCGAACTGTTGTCGCTGTGTTCCGCGCAGGTAATGCAGTGAGAATAGCTTATAATAACAGTTGCAATATTACAGTATTATTCGTTGTAGTATTTATGTTTGTATTCATCTAATGTCAGTTGCCGTTACGTTGCAAGTGACGCATATTGCAACTGCAGACAACTGTGTCTGCTAAATATGTAAGAAAAATAGTCGTTATCTGTATCTGGAACTCAATAAAGATAATTTTTTGCTAAATGTTCAAAATATACATAAATGACCTTGTGGATAACATCGGAAGTTCACTGAGGCTTTTTGCGGATGATGCTGTCGTATATCGATATGTTGTAACAATGGAAAATTGTACTGAAATGCAGGAGGATCTGCAACGAATTGACGCATGGTGCAGAGAATGGCAATTGAATCTCAATGTAGACAAGTGTAATGTGCTGCAAATACATAGAAAGAAAGATCCTTTACCATTTAGCTACAGTATAGCAGGTCAGCAACTGAAAACAGTTAATTCCATAAATTATCTGGAAATAGGCATTAGGAGTGATTTAAAATGGAATGATCATATAAAGTAGATCGTCGGTAAAGCAGATGCCAGACTGAGATTCATTGGAAGAATCCTAAGGAAACGCAATCCGAAAACAAAGGAAGTAGGTTACAGTACACTTGTTCGCCCACTGCTTGATTATTGCTCACCAGTGTGGGATCCGTACCAGATTTTGTTGGTAGAAGAGATAGAGAAGATCCAACGGAGAGCAGCGCGCTTCGTTACAGGATCATTTAGTAATCGCGAAAGCGTTACGGAGATGATACATAAACTCCAGTGGAAGACTCTGCAGGAGAGACGCTCAGTAGCTCGGTACGGGCTTTTGTTGAAGTTTCGAGAACATACCTTCACCGATGAGTCAAGCAGTATATTGCTCCCTCCTGAGTATAGCTTGCGAAGAGACCATGACGATAAAATCAGAGAGATTAGAGCCCACACAGAGGCATACCGACAATCTTTCTTTCTACGAACAGTACGAGACTGGAATAGAAGGGAGAACCGATAGAGGTACTCAAAGTACCCTGTAGTGTAGATGTACGGGTACTAGCAAAGCTGACCCACGTACATGAACTGAAACAAAAAGTTGGAAGTTGTAGTCTCCCCTCCCCCCCCCCCCTTTCTAATTCCAGTCATCGGCCACAATAAGCAGAGTCTTTTGTGACAAATTGAGAGGAGCGAATATTGCAACAAACTTTCTAGTTTCTTCTTGTCTAGGTGTTTGATTCTTGAAGCTGAAATTCTCGCATTTTAGATCCTCATGATTGAATTGATCTAAATAGATTTGGAGATCGTTGTTGCAGAATTTTTGTTGTTTATGTTAATATATTTTGTCACATTCTAGTATATCATACAGTCTTTTGAATTTTCACATTAACAAAGCCGAAATTACATTGATCTCCCGAAATAGAAAAATACGTCCTACACATCAGTGGCATGCTTACTTCCCCTTCACTCTGCGGTAATAACCATATTCCTAAGGGTTTACCATTTTTCTTGAAAAATGAATTTCTGTTAATTTCGTTTATTATTTTATAAATGGATCCAGAAATAAACATAGTAAACAGTACTAGATTGCGTGATTAATAATAGAAATTTTTAACTGTGCCAAATAAGGCGTAATTTCGAATGTTCCTAAAAAAATAATTTTAGCTGTACAATCAGATCTAGTAATTGTCGATTGTAACATCGAAAATAAAGTAATTCCTTTTCATAAATTTTAGCTTCAAATATAACATATTGTGTATAGAATTATATGAAAGTTTTCAGAAAAGCAGCTGAGATAATAATGACCCGTCCAAAATTCGAGAAATACGAGGTGCATTCAAGTTCTAAGGCCTCCGATTTTTTTTCTAATTAACTACTCACCCGAAATCGATGAAACTGGCGTTACTTCTCGACGTAATCGCCCTGCAGACGTACACATTTTTCACAACGCTGACGCCATGATTCCATGGCAGCGGCGAAGGCTTCTTTAGGAGTCTGTTTTGACCACTGGAAAATCGCTGAGGCAATAGCAGCACGGCTGGTGAATGTGCGGCCACGGAGAGTGTCTTTCATTGTTCGAAAAAGCCAAAGGTCACTAGGAGCCAGGTCAGGTGAGTAGGGAGCATGAGGAATCACTTCAAAGTTGTTATCACGAAGAAGCTGTTGCGTAACGTTAGCTCGATGTGCGGGTGCATTGTCTTGGTGAAACAGCACACGCGCAGCCCTTCCCGGACGTTTTTGTTGCGGTGCAGGAAGGAATTTGTTCTTCAAAACATTTTCGTAGGATGCACCTGCTACCGTAGTGCCCTTTGGAACGCAATGGGTAAGGATTACGCCCTCGCTGTCCCAGAACATGGACACCATCATTTTTTCAGCACTGGCGGTTACCCGAAATTTTTTTGGTGGCGGTGAATCTGTGTGCTTCCATTGAGCTGACTGGCGCTTTGTTTCTGGATTGAAAAATGGCATCCACGTTTCATCCATTGTCACAACCGACGAAAAGAAAGTCCCATTCATGCTGTCGTTGCGCGTCAACTTTGCTTGGCAACATGCTACTCGGGCAGCCATGTGGTCGCCCGTCAGCATTCGTGGCACCCACCTGGATGACACTTTTCGCATTTTCAGGTCGTCATGCAGGATTGTGTGCACAGAACCCACAGAAATGCCAACTCTGGAGGCGATCTGTTCAACAGTCATTCGGCGATCCCCCAAAACAATTCTCTCCACTTTCTCGATCATGTCGTCAGACCGGCTTGTGCGAGCCCGAGGTTGTTTCAGTTTGTTGTCACACGATGTTCTGCCTTCATTAAACTGTCGCACCGACGAACGCACTTTCGACACATCCGAGCGGTTAAAGGCGCTACAGTCTGGAACCGTACGCCCGCTGCGGTCGCAGGTTCGAATCCTGCCTCGGGCATGGATGTGTGTGATGTCCTTAGGTTAGTTAGGTTTAAGTAGTTCTAAGTTCTAGGGGACTTATGACCACAGCAGTTGAGTCCCATGGTGCTCAGAGCCATTTGAACCATATTATAGAAAACGACAGAGAGGAACAATTGCCGATAGGAACAAGTACAGATTACTTATGGCAATGTAAACTGCAACTGTGTCTCGCACACTTCCAAACAAACGTTAATTTTATTTTAGACCTCTGGAAAGTGATAAATCCAAACAATCAACAAAGAATATTACCGTCATCTGAACAAGTTAAAAGAGATTTTGGTGTTGCTGAGCAACAGTCGTACTATAAGTTTTAAATGAACACACCGCCATTTCAGTGTATTTTTCATTATTTAATTACGACCCAGGTTTCGGCCTTTTATGACATTTTCAAAAAAATGGTTCAAATGGCTCTGAGAACTATGGGACTTAACATCTGAGGTCATCAGTCCCCTAGAGCTTAGAACTACTTAAATCTAACTATCCTAAGGACAGCATACACAGCCATGCCCGAGGCAGGATTCGAACCTGCGACCGTATCAGTCGCGCGGTTCTGGACTGAAGCGCCTAGAACCACTCGGCCACCACGGCCGGTGCCATTTTCAAGTAATTGAGTTTATGTCATTAACATGTATTGTAGGACATAAGCTCAATACTGGCAATAAATTAATAAAAATATTCACTCTACATCTGGCATTTCGTAGGGAGCGAATACTTTTCTTAATTTATGGTCACTTTTGAGTTTGATGTCTTACAGTATATGTTAATGACAAAAACTCAATTACTTGAAAATGGCATAAAAGGCGAAAGCTGGGTCGTAATTAAACAAATCAATACAGTCAAAGGGCGGTGTATTCATAAAAAAAAGTTAAAAGACGCCTCTTTGTTAGGCATTCGAACTCACATACAGGAGAACCAGTGTTGAAATACCTGTCCAGCCGCCAATATTTCCGGTTTTTTGTGGCTTCTCTAAATCGCTTAAGGCAAATTTCGGAACTGCTCTGATGTAAAACGCATGGCCAATTTCCTCCTCTATCCTTCCTAAATCAGAACATCTCTAATTATTTCGCCCAGTGGGAATCAGGACGTTAAATCGCAACCATCCTCACTTTTATCCTTCCAATGAGAGTCGGACATGGTGTAAGGTGCAGTGAAATGATACGAGACAGATGGGGAAAAGGTGTGTGTGTGTTATTTCAAAAGTAATCGCCATTACTGTTAATACTTTTACCCTACTTGTTACCAAGGTTGTTTCGACTACGCTTCAGACGTTTCGCTGGGAAGCCCTCACACATCCTCCATGCAATCTCGAACTCTCTCCACGCGATTTCCCAATTTTTTTGGCCGTGGAGAAAAACATTGGTGGCCGCCGATTTGGTTCGTGACTCAATTATGGTTCCATAGGCAACGCTAAAAAATTTTCCATGAAGGCATTGGCCGCCTTGTCTCCCAATGGGATAACAGTTATGGCAAATACTTTCGAAATATTAAACAGTACGCTTACTTTTTTTCCATTTGGTTCATTCTCATTTGACTTCCCTTTATAATAAGTCAATTGCGCACCTGTAAGTTTTCTTTGCAGCGATGAGACACCTTTTCCTAGTGGTCGTCGCACAATTTTTCTCTCAGTCATAGAGAAGACGCTCACACATTGTATTCCTCCAAACTGTATTGCTACGGCTTTCCAAAGTGCTGAGCTTGGTGATGGCCCAATTCCTTGTATTTTCTACTTGTTCCGTATAAGGTAACAACACATGTTCCTTACGCTAAGGGCTCTTCTCATAGTTTGCCGACTGATTAGTCATTATTGGACAGAGGGACAGTGGTGTTCATTTCTTAGTATCATTAAGACTTAAGCTGATCTTTGGGTCACGGCTTGAATGTTGGGTTTAGTTTAATGCCTCGTTATTCATCTCTCGTTATCTGATCTAAAATTTTGTATGATAGCAGCTCTGGAGGGTTGCTCGCAACTTAATTACACCGATTTTTGCTGCTGCCTTTAGTATTTAGATTGGGTATTACAGACATTGATGGGCAGTTAAAGCGTACAGCTTGGGTCTGCGTCAGGATCGACAGTGAACTGACTTTGTTATTACTTCTTCTTTCTGTTTGGAGCGTGCTTGTACATCTAAGTTTCTTTAATTTACGAACAAATAGGTTTAATTACGAGTGCAGAGCCTGCATAAATATAATTGAAGTCTCATTTGCTCTGAATAACATGTCAAATTCTTCAAATGATAATGCTGTTCACCAAGCTCTGGGCCCCCACAAATACTCTAAAATTAGCAAACAGCTGTTAGCTAACAACTGCTTGTCGTATGCGTGTGAAACTTACAACAAGAGCTGACCATTAATATTTATTTCTAAAACTGATGTGACATAACAGACACTCTTGCCCTTTCACAAAAATTACCTGTGTGTTACTTCCGATTGATAGTTGAAGCGGTTGCGAAAGAAAGCGCCAAGCCGCAGGACCATAACTTTGACTTACTATGTGTTATATGTTCGATTAAATCTGTGAATTGTGAATCACAGTACATTTACTTGTAACTTTTTCTATGATTTGTTACACTATTTATTTATATAAGTATCTACAATTCGGGTAAAAAAATTATTAATAAATCCAAGAAAATTGTTCACTTGTAAAATTGTCCTTTTTGTGATGGGTTAGCACTGCCTTCATCAAAAGTGCCTGAAAAAGTTTTGACAGCAAATATGTGACTTACAGCACCCAACATGAAAGTCTAGTATAGTACAGATGCTAAACACAAGTAAGAAAACTATTGTAGTAGTATTGACAATGCAACAGTGACAGGTTTTCTACAATGACTGAATTAATAGACTAACTATTTCTAAACTTTCGAGTTGGTTTTATTTTACATTAGAAAACAGAATCCTAGAATATAAATACTTTTCGCATAAATAAACTCCAATTCACCATTGTAAAACACTCAGGAAGAAACAGTGAGTTTTTGTTAAGTGTAGTCACAACACTAATTAAGCAATTTTGGCTTACCATTTTCTTCATTATTCATTTGAAGTCTTTTTAAGCAGTAATAATTTATAGGAGTTATCTAGCAAATAACTATTTCTTTTAAATTGATAGGATGTACTTTAAATACGAACATTTTTAGGTTAGGCTTTACCGTGACTGTTACTGACATTAAATGAAACAACAAGTTTACTGTTACCAGTCAGAGTTTTATTTTTTCCACGACGCGTTTCGAAGGTTTAAACCTCCATCATCAGGTGGATTTACATTAGTTAGTATTACATATGTGTGTGTGTGTTGTGTTACGATTTTGGAGGAACTTGTGGCACTGCCTAGTGGAGAAACAAGTCACTATTTCAGAATATGGCTTTGGATACCTTTTGACAAAAAATTAAACTGATATCTAATGGTAAACTTTAATAAGTAAAGTAGACTACCTCCAGTGGTCACAGGTTCCTTTTTCTGTCGTAACACATCACATGTATACTGCAACATTTCTAAACAAATATGGCGTCTCGAATCAGCTGGGTACAAGGTTCGTATAGTAGAAGAGAAGACATAATCGCAAAGTGCAAAGAATATACATCGTAACAACATTATTATAGAACAATCGTTTAAAGCATTTGGAAGTGTTTGTTTTGAGGTGTCAAATATATGTGTGTGTACTTCAGGTGGTATATAAATCCAGTTTTGAAAAGTTAAAACAGCTAAACCTTCGTACTCGTTTATACAATCAGATGAAATGTTAAAATGGCTTAAACTTCATACCTGATAATAACAATTAGGTGAAATGTTACAGATTTGAATTAGAATGATCATATTGGCTACAGCAGTAAAATCATACATAGAGAAAAGAGAGAGAGAGAGAGAGAGAGAAAAGAGTGATTATATGAGAGCAAACATTTACATTGCATGGAGTCTTAAGATTACATGTTCCATATGTTAGCTGCCTAAACGTTGGGGTAATACATTGGTTAATGCTAAAAAATATGCAGACAGATATACATACGTGCCAGTAGTTGATATACATACAGTTTTAAGCTGACAAGGGGTACAAGCTGTTGGTGTGATGAATTATCTGTGAATGAGGTCAATCTCTTGTACTCTTGGCGGCTGTCAATATTTATGGTAAATATTAGGATGTGTGCACATGTGTGTGTGTGTGTGTGTGTGTGTGTGTGTGTGTGTGTGTGTATTTGTAAGAGTGTAGGTAGTTGCTGAAAACAGAGATGATACTATTGTAAATATTGTCATTTTTGTCATTTAAAATGGATTCTGGTTGTTTCATTTAGTGTTTGTATATTTGGAGTGTTTCAAGGATGTTTAGTTTCCTGCTATTTGGTTGGATGTGTAGGATGCTAATACTTGTGTTGTTAACATGGTGTTTTGTTTCATTCACGTGGGTAGCTATTGCTGATGTGTGGTATTTTTTGTTTTTTAGTGCTGCCATGTGTTCCTTGAACCTAATCTCAAATGATCTTCCTGTCTCGTCTATGTAGAAGCAGTCTAAGTCCAAACATTCAATGTTGTACACACCTGTGTGATGAAGTGGGTTTCGTGTGCCGATGTTGTGGGGTTACTTCTGTCAAATCTTCTTGTCTGTTGTAAAGGATATGCTTACGCCTTTCCTTTTATAGTCTCTTTATCTTTTTTTTTGTAATGAGATATTTAAAAAGTTCACATTCTCTTGATATCTGATCTCCAGTGACATTCTCACCTGATTCCTACTTCTCTTTCAGTGGATGCAGAGTATGCTCCGTCCTAAAAATAAATACATCACGCACAAATATTTGTAAAGAAAAAAAGCAGGATTAAAACACTGCTAACCTAGAATGTTTAACATTAACGCCAAAACAATGCCAACTATCGAACGCGTTTATTGTAGGTTTTTCCGTTGTTACAAGGTAAAACGAAACGATGACTGAAAGAAACATGTATGCTTTCACTGGTATACATTACACTAAAATTTTAAGCTGCTACCATTAAAGAATTCTACGTAATTTTAACAAATGCCATGTCGAAACCTTTTAAAGGTTAGACCCGTGACAATATAATGCTAAGTCACACTTCCGATATTTTCAACGTCTGATGAATATTCTGCTGTGTAATCGGAATAGACATCACTGTCATCAAAAAATAGACCATTGTTTTGATGAACATCTTCGCCATACACGTATCTCACTACTCGATTTCCAGATATCGGCGTCATAAGGTGGTATGGCACTGTTTTCATCCAAAGACAAGAATGTAAACACTGCAGCACAACGGATGTCGTTGACAAATGCTTTCTGGCAGTTAAAATGCAGTGCAGGCACAGACTGCGTTATCAGACTAATTCTCACTAAATGTGGTTAGCGCTTTCTTCAGCTATACCCTTCATTTGTGAACCTATGAGGTCAAATTATCTGACTCTACACTTTGTCCTCATTCTTCTTAAATTTTCACACTTCTTACTGAAATTTGTGCTGTCTCAAGGCTCACAAATATCACGAGGGAATTCTAATTGTTCTTAATCCTTCCTTCCGTTATAATCCCGACGTCTGAATATATTTTCTGAAGCATTTACCATTTTTGTAGTTAATGTGATATTCGTTTTGTACCTCTTCAGTGTAACTTTCTATTTTTCTATATATATTTTTGTAGTCAGAGTTAAAAGAGTGAGATATCACAGTGGGCCGTTGGTCACCATTAACATCTGAATTCGATTCTACACCAGCTGACAACGAAAGTGCTCTGGCTACAGATGTTTTACCCTGAAGGTGAATAGGTCTAAAGACGTTCTTCCTCTCCACGGATTGCGAGATACCCACTGTCGCAGACACCGAGCACATCGGCTGCTCCACGCTATATACAGCACTTCTTCAGTTATGTGTATAACTGTGCACTCAAGCCCACCACAAGTAGTTAAGTCGACCAGGCGACTAACTATCGTTCAATGTTGTCATCTAATATTGAAGTCATTATGATCGTGCTGGAACCTGTTATTCACCACAAGACTCCTAACGCAACTGTCTTCAATTTGCCGATGTTGTACTTTCCCTTTCCACTCAGCCAGTTTTCTGTTCCTATTCAATTTGTTTGTAGAACGTTTTATTGTTTCATATTTCTCAGGAGTACAACGAGAAGCATGAAAATTAGAGAAACTTCACCATAAACCACCAGGGAAGAATATTTTCGTAATACGCAGGTGCAACTACTCGACCGACAGGCCATGACGCCAAGCCTCTGCTGATTCTTGGAAATATAACGATGGGGCAATTTTCCCAAAATATGTATCGGATCTCGAAACTAAAACAAATACGAAGTAAAGATATCCGATGGACTTCTAATCACAAAATACATTTTCTCAGCATTTCTGGCCATTTCTCACTTATATCATTTCATTTTATGGCTTCATTACCGGTGTCATCCTCAATATCTTTTAATTTGAGCAAATTCATTTGATATAAACACTTTAAAAAAATTACGCCATCTACATACCAGTGAAAGTGCACAAGCTTAGACCGAAGAGGAGCAGGGAATAGACAAATAAGTCTTATGAGATTAAAGAAAGAACTTTAGTGTGAATTAAAAGAAAAATAATACCTAACCAAAATGAAGGCAGTTTGTTGAGAAGAGAACATTCGTAAAATCGAAGTCTGACTCTGGGTAATATTAAATACGCTATTTACCAACTATATGCATTTAACATGCTTCGATCGTTCAGTTCTCAAAGCGTATGAGGTAGTATTCTCTCCTACATAGCATTCCTCCCGGTATCGTTCTTCCTAAAATCTTTCAGATTTACGGGTTTCACGTCTAGTGAGCAACTGATCACTCAGTAATAGACAGATTCGACCTCCAGAGGTTTGTAAATAATCGTTCTTCCTGCACACCCCACTGAAACGCGAGTGGGGGAAGTTACGGAGGCATACAAAGTCTGCCACACACCACCAGGTGGCTTTCGGAGTACAGATGTACCCCCATTAATCTAGGCAATAGAAAAACATATAAACGGCGGGAAACCCCCTCCCACTTTCCCTCCGCAACTTTATTACTATTTCAGTTGTTTGAGTTTCGTCATTCGAAGTCTGTGTACTACAGTGAACGGATCATCAGTATACATTTATCCTACTGAAAATGTGACGGTAAGTAAATATGTAGCTCGGACGCATCTTAATTATCATTATTTTTTAACATCATGACATATTCTGCAAAAAGGCGGCAATATTACCATAATGGATGACATAAGGCACTTTGAACTTAAGATATATGACTGGGGTGCAGCTGAATTAGTATAATTTAAAGACGTCAAGGTATTTTCCTGAAGCACTCAAACATATGAGCACTATCAACTGCTATTTACAATTTGTTACATTTTTTGACCGAATTTCTCCGATTTTTCAAGATCGTCAGGGAAAGGCTCACGTAAATACGATACTTTAAATATTTAACAATTACCACAGTGCATTATTTAAACAAATAAACCGTCGTTATGAGCCAAAACTGCAAGGAACCTGTCCCTGCGTTATTGATCTTCACTGCCATAGTTTGTTATAAACAACAGCATTCTTCTGTAAGCACTGCAACGTATTAGCACCTCCCAATTTGAAGGTAATCTGTTACAATTTTACCAATTTTCTCCTACTGCTCCACAAATATCCAAGTTTCCATTCTATGACATATGTAAATGCATGATTTTAAATGTTTTCCAATCACCACTGCACGTTATTTTAGTAAAGTACACTGATATCATAGGTTAAACTATTTCCACAACGCATTATTTAACAACAGATACACTCCTGCTACATACTTTCTGCAAGCACACCGATGTATAACCACATAGGTGACATAGAGCCACCAGCAGTAGCCCCAGTTCCAGTCTCTGTCACAGTATCAGCTTCCTACACTAAGTTCACTCTCGGGACTCGGTGCCACAGTGCAGAAGACCTTACTGGCTCACTCCAGCAGCAGCCAGACTTCTGCGCAAGGGTAGTGGTACAAACACTGGCACAGAAGCCACCTTCTTACAATGGGGTAGACGCCCCTCCTAGTTGTATGTTTTGGCCACTCATGTGTGACCATTCACGGCAGAATTGGTTACCTCTGGAACATTACAGTCTGTCTCGACACGGCATTGATGCTGGCGCTGTAGCTTACATGTGCTAGGTACCACTAGTAGGCATCAGCATAGGAGGGCACAAGCACATGTTGCAGCCAGCTGGTCGGTTGCTAACAGCTGTCTGTCCATCTACTGGCCCTCTTTGCGTGGGGTGGGTTGCGGACGCCTCCCTACATCAGCGCAGTGGTGATGAACTAATAAAAAATTAATTATTGATTTAGACAACCACCTCTCTCTGGGAATTCGTCAGCCTGACATCCAGCCTAAACCGTTTGACATCCTGACAACATAGCCACCTCGCCAACACTAGAGACAACTATAGTATGTGTGAAGATGTAGATGCAGAAATAGATGTATTATAAAATTTAGGAGACGTAACCATAAGTGAAGTTATCATCACACAGCCAATTTGTAAGCATTAAGTGACCTAAGGTTCAGACTAGCGTTACATACTTAAGCGATTTCTCATATAACTTATTTAAATGTGTATGACAGTATAGGGTGTTCTGTACAGTATGAGTATCCTAGCTTAAGAGGGAAATGCTATACTTCAAATACACCTTCGTTAGATGGGCCCTAATGTCAAAGTGGATGCAACTTGATTTTTCCCAAATATATGATGGAACAGATTTTCCAGAAGTTTATATCTAATAATGAATTTCAGGGGATGGGGATGGATGATTGCTGCAGAGATCTTGATAGCGGGACATGTAGCTGCTTATAAATAAATAGGTGCAGAGATGCATTAGTACTGTTCTACTGTATTACTGGTGATAAGTCACTGGATATTTGCTACTTTGTTGCACATCGTGCACACAAGGCACTTCCACACACACACACACACCCCTCCCAACACCATCACGCTACTATATCAGCCGACGTCTCATGATTTTCGCAGTAGTAGTATCAATATGGTGTCCATGTGTATCATGTGTCATTTTATAGAAACATTCCACTTCAGAAAGCATACGATAGTTACTTCCAAATATTGTACGATATATGTACATATGACTCAAAGTTACAGGTATTGGGAGAGAATACCACAGCACTCAGAATCCAAAAAAAAAAAAAAAAAAAAAAAAATGTATCTGACAAGTCACACTCTACTAAACTATCCATGTCAGCTCCCCACTTCGATCCTAATACACCATCCCTCAACAATCGTGTGTGTGCTTGATGCTGTGAAGCTCTGAGGTACAAAGACCACCATGCAGAGGGTAGGAACACTGTTGACTGAGTGCCATCCATGTAGTGACATAACAATGAGTTATGTTGTGCATGCATGCAGAGCACCTTGCTTCTCTCATACCCATGTATCAGTGGACATTCGTGATTTTTATCATTGGTAGTGTCAATAAGTGATACATGTGTATCACTTTTCGTTTTATAGAATAATTCCACTTTAGGCTGCATCCAGATACTTTTACAATTCTGGATAGATATGACTCACAACTGGCAGATATTGGGAAAAAATACCACTCCATTCAGAATCTGAATAAAGTGTATCTGACAAATCAGACTTCACTAATGTAACATTAATAATAAAGCGACTTCAGGACTTAGTGCGTGTCAGCAGGTTTTCTCCCTATATAATCCCGATACATTATGAAAGATAGATAGACCGAAATCCTCGAACCATGGACTATATCTTGTGGGGTCGTATGTAAAGTTTAATTTACGAGACTCCTGTGGATACAGCGGAAGTTCTGCTGGTACAAGTTGTGGCTACAGCACTAGAAACTGAAGACACACCAGATGGGATGGAGAGTGTGTACCAGAACATGCTTTGTAGGTACAATGTGTGTAGCAACGTTGGTGGTCGCCACATCCAGCCGCTGTTTCAGTGCATCAGTACAGTTCTGCACTTACAGTGTGCTGAGTTCTTTTTTGTTTTGGAAAATTGTGAACACAGTATTTAAGTGTAAATACGAACATGCTTAAGTGATAAATGGATGTTTCGTTATGTTTTCTTATGAAGTTTTGCCTTATAATTGTACTGCATCATGCCTAATTCAATTCCTCAATTATACGTACCAGGACATGGGTTCCTATTCCAGTTAATGTGTTCACATGCCCCTCTACAAGTCTTAGAAGCCTGTAACGGAACTTACTATCACCCTGTGTACAGAACTAGCGTTTCTAGTACTTCAGCAAACGAGTTTAAAACACAAGAGAAACACGTAACACTGTAATTGCTGCAGTGTACTATGAACAAAATGTATACCATAACTTCTGGTATAATACTACTATCGTCTGTGTTAACAGTCTGCTCCAGTTTTATATTTATATAATTAAAACTATAAACAGACAGACTATAGTTTAAAACCTTACCTGAGACGTGATTGTTTAGAAAGTGTGTACTGCTACACCAGTCATATTTCGTGTGTTCTTTTTACTGTAGAATGACAATAGTGCTACGTAAATGTTTGACACTCAAAAGGAGTTAATCCTCAGCCAGTTCCACTTTGCAGCAAGAAGGTATTGGTTCGTTTAAATAATGCCAACTTACTTTCTATTTCCTAAGCAGTAGTGGTATCGGCTGCGAATCTAAGTCATGTGGACAGAATTTGTGTGATCATTATAACCAAGCTGGTTAAGAGGAGAGGATGTTGTTGTATGAATGCATTTGAATCTACTACGCTCAGTTGTGGTGTTGCAATTATTAATAAACTATTTTTTGATTTTCAATGTAGTGTCTTTCCAGCCTAGCTACAACATCTGCACATTATTACATTTCTTACAGATGTGTTTCATCTCTCCACAGTGAAAAGTAACCTAAGAGGAATGTGAATACAAAGTAGTTATCAACTTATCAACATTAAATTTTTGTTAGTCATTTATCAAAGTTATTTTCCATATGTTTCATATTTTCCACATTTTTCAATATTTTCCATGTTTTTATGTATTTTCTATATTTTCCGTATTTTTCCCATATTCTATGCGTAAATTAAGCCTATTGGTTCCTACAAAATCTGCCACCATGAGCACCTAACAATGGTGACATCCATCTGTACCTTCTCATACCTTAGTAACATAAAATACAGTGCAACAATGGCTATCAAAACTTTGCATCTACTTTAAAAATACAACATGGAAATAATGTTCGGAACACTGATCAACCACATCTGTCATTGCTTGTTATACTCATTAAAGATCCATGATGAATGTAACAGGTGGATTTAATAATTTTTAAGAAACTTATTTTATGCTGTTGTTAACACACATAGCCCATCTGCGCTATTTAGTGTGGGGGTAGATTTTGTAAGCATCAGTAGGTATAATACTGTATTTTAGATACCTAAACTCAGTACACCATCTCTACTGCACTCTGGAGGTGTTTTAGTATGTTAAGGGTTGGCTTCAGCAGTTGGGATTTTGTGTTGATTGAAGCTTTTTCTAAGTGGACATTTGGAAGCAGAGGAAGAAGTTATCTTCCAGACAATTTGTAAATTCTCTGGCTAGAATGAGGAATCAAAATCATGTTGAATGCAAAAGAAAACTGATGGAGTAGGTAATAAAAGCACGAATATCGTTGTTTGTTTACAAATAAGAAATAGGAAAATATGGAGAATGTGTGAGCTGTCAGTGACTGTATCCTCTAGTTTAGGCATAATTAATTTGTAATATGTCATTGTCAGTCACAAACTTTTTGTCTCTGATTGCCGTCCAGCACGAGGCTGGTATCAATGTACACGTCTGCCTGTCATATCATAGCCATGTTTTATGCTCCTAAAGACGTTAGCGATGTGAACTGTAATGTGGGGTCTTGCATTATCCTGTTGGAATATGTCCTTTGGTACCCCACTCGTGAAGGGTACGACAGAATGGTTTACCATTCTTGTCACACAATGACAGGAATTTCGCCTCTTCTCAAAAATTACAAAATCAGTTCTGTTGCTATACGCATTAACTCCTCACATCATGATTCCAGAAGTTGGAAAAGTATGTATGACAATAATCGCTACCTCCTGTGACCTTCCCCTAGATAAGCTACAGACACAACGGCTTTGATATGACTGCCACGAAGAGAAGCATGATTCACCATTGAATAACATGGAATGCCACTCAGTGTACCGTTTTTCCCTAACTGTTCGTCATGCAAGTCCCTGTTATCCATGGTGTGGTGTCAGCAGTAAACGACGCATGTTAAATCGATATCTGAACATGTCTTCCAGTAATTTTTTTCTCGACGCTTCGTATCTAACTGCCTGTAACAATTTTCTGACTTTCAGTTTTTGCTGCCTTCCATCTTCTCGTCAGAGACATTCGAACAATCTTATAGTCTTCTATTGGTGTAGTCCTTCCAGAAGGACCCATGTCTACTCTTGTTGCTACACTGTTGCCCTGAGCCCATCTCGTCATACCGAGCGAGGTGGCGCAGTGGTTAGACACTGGACTCGCATTCGGGAGGACGATGGTTCAATCCCGCGTTCGGCCATCCTGATTTAGGTTTTCCGTGATTTCCCTAAGTCGCTCCAGGCAAATGCCGCGATGGTTCCTTAGAAAGGGCCTGGCCGACTTCCTTCCCCGTCCTTCCCTAATCCGATGAGACCGATGAGCTCGCTGTCTGGTCTCCTTCCCCAAACAACCCAACTCATCTCGTCACCTCTCGTTCTGCAGTAGCTGCAACAGAGCCTACTCCGTTTGATTTGGCGGTATGATACCTCCAAGTACCTCACGCTTATGATTCAGTCTCTTTCCGAGTCCACTGCCTCTTGACGTGCTGTGTTGCAATTCCCATCTGAAGGGTTCCAGTCACCCCCAATAGCCATGATGTACTCACACCATTCTGCTCCTGTATGAATGACATTTTCGTGTACCGAAAATGATAGAAGAAAATTCGCATGAGGACGAAATTCAATCAACATACCGCACAGACACATAAGTACTAGAGTATCAGTTTCGTAGCGATCAGTCGAGGGTAAAACTTTCCATGTCTTTTTATGTGCATAGACTGAAGTGGCGAGGGGAAATTTGTACCAAGGCCGGGAATCGATCCTAGATCTCCTTTTTATTAGGTAGGTTCGTTAGCCACTAAGCCACCTTGGCTTAGGACCTTCACCTAGATTTCAGGCTGGATCCCCCATTTACGTTCGATGCTGATGTTCTGTTCCCGAACACGCGTAAGGAGGAACACGAAGTAGACTGGGGTGGCAGTGAGAATTTGGTTTGAGGAATGAGGCGTGCCTGGGTAATCCGTATAATAGTGTAAACCGCTGTGCCAAGGTGTAATAGTGGCCAACGCATTTACCTAGTAAGCAGGAGACCTGGGTTCGATTCCCGCCCTTGGTAAAAATTTTTACACGCCGCTTCAGTCTGTGTTCATAAAACTATATCTGTATCAGGCCTCTGATATACAGGATGTTTCAAAATACGTATTACAAAGTCTTATTATGTCCAAACTATCGATCGCTGCGCCTCGTTTCGGCTATTGGAGAAACGAATACATAGTCTTGTCTCTATTAATAGCCGCTAGATGTCAGCTGTCTTCCGTTTTGCTTGGTAACCGCCATATGTTTAAAACGGCTACTCTGCAGCAGAAATCATTTTGTGTTCTCGAGTTTGTGAAGTGCGATTCCGTGATAACAGCGCGAAGTCGTTTCAGGCTGAGGTACCAAACTGATCCTCTGATTCGTTTGCCAACAAGACGGGGTACCCTCTCACTGGAGTCGCCAAGTGCGTTACTATCTGAATGAAACTCTACCGAATCGTTGGATTGGTTGTCAAGGAGCTGGCGACTTAGCATGTCTCAGCTGGGCTCCACGGTCACTGGATTTGATACCCTCTGGCTTCTTCCTGTGCGGTTTCGTTCAAGACAACGTTCATGTATCATCACTCCCACAGAACCTGGAAGAGCTAAAGAACCGGATCTGTACTGCCATGACATCAGTGACGAAGGATATGCTTGTCCGAGTACGGGAGGAATTTGAATATCGATGTGATAACCGTTCGTGTCGCTGATGGAGGACATATTGAACACCGGTAATTTGAACTTGAGAGGTTCGTACATATGTGTGTAAAGCTTCACATTCGTATGTCTTAAAGTTTAATAAATATATACATTCGAAATAAGTATATTCTTTTTGAAACACCCTGTAGTATCATTTCACTTTCCATTTCCATCAGTGTATTAGTTTCCAGTATTTTGCATAAAAAGGCTCTCTATGCGACGTCTCCTCGGGTTATCATCCGAGACGTAACGCCACGTAGCCCCAACGTTCCGACTAGTTTCCTAAACGTCATCTTCAGGCGACGTGTCATGTCCATCTCCAGTTCGTACCTTACAGGTACTGGACCGCAAACTTCTCTGTCACGGTCCAACAGGTGAGCCAATTGCGTGGCCCTAGAAGAGATGTCGTGGCTGGTGCCGTGTTTTTTTAATACGTCCTAGAGGGTTTCAAGGCGGTATTCACTGTGAAGATCCACGCTGCGTGTGTAGCGTGGAGCGTTGCTAATTATGCATAGCACTTTGTGCTATATGATCTGCAGGCGACGTAGGCGTGTAGAGCTGCGTATCCCCAGACGGGAGCTGCATACGTCATCAGAGGTCTAATACATGTCATGTATATGGACCTCGACAACCTCCTATAGAGAGTACTTTCCCTACTGAGCATTTGGGAGAGCTGTTTGAGCCTCGCGTGTGCTCTGTTGGCAACGTATTCGATGTAGTCCCCCCATGACAGTTTTCGGTCCAGCAAGACACCGAGATATCTGACTTCCTTTCAGAGACGTACTGGGCGTGTATGTAATGTTACTAGTTTACTGTGTTGATGTTTGCGAAGTAGTTTCGGTCTGCGTGTGAAGATATGCGGTTGGATAGAACGTTTTCTAACAGACAGGGAGCAGTATGTCGTCCTGAACGGGGTAACTTCAACAGAAACAAGAGTAACTTCAGGTGTGCCCCAGGGCAGCGTAATAGGTCCTCTGCTTTTTACGATTTACATAAACGATGTGGTTGATGGTATTGACAGCGGCCTTAGACTGTTTGCCGATGATACTGTGGTCTACAGGAAGGTAGTATCACACGAAAGTTGTGAACAAATCAATGAGTATTTGCAGAAAATAAATGCGTGGTATGATGGCTGACAGTTATCTCTCAATATTAGTAAGTGTGACCTACTGCGTATAACAAGACGAAAATCCCCATTAATGTATGAGTACAAAATAAATGATCAGTCTTTGGAAGCGGTAACATCAGTCAAGTATCTGGGTGTGACTATTCGAGATGGTTCAAATGGCTCTGAGCACTATGGGACTTAACATCTATGGTCATCAGTCCCCTAGAACTTAGAACTACTTAAACCTAACTAACCTAAGGACATCACACAACACCCAGTCATCACGAGGCAGAGAAAATCCCTGACCCCGCCGGGAATCGAACCCAGGAACCCGGGCGCGGGAAGCGAGAACGCTACCGCACGACCACGAGCTGCGGACGCGAATTGTGCCCTCCGCCAGACACTGCTTGGTGGCTAGCGGAGTATACAGGGTGGTCCCGAATTCATGGTACAAACTTTAATGGTAGGTACAGGACATTGTAACAAGGATTTATTGTATAGGAATGTATAGCCGCAGGTGACGCGGTGAGGCGTAAACAGGGGAAAGAGAAATGGAGTGATCGGTTGGTGTCACTGCCGGTAGAGGGCAGTAGATGAACATGATGTATCGCAGTAGGGACAAGCGCCATTCACAATTGTGCTGCCGTAGACGATGGGTGACTTTACGTATGCAGAAAAAGCAGACATGCATTACATGTACGGCCGTGCAAATGGTAACGCCAGAGCTGCGTTACGAATGTATCGCGCGGAGTATCCTAATCGACGAATGCCGGATCATAGAATTTTTCAACGGTTACATCGTCAACTTTGTGAAACAGGTACGTTCGACGTCAACAGACATGACGCTGGTCGATTAAGAGCTGTACGCACTCCAAGACTGGAAGAACGCATCTTGAACATAGTGGCTGATAGACCCGAGTCAAGCACAAGAACTGTTGCGCGTGACGTACATGTGAGTCATCAGACTGTATGCAGAGTGTTAAATGAAAATCGCTTACACCCCTTCCATTTTCAAAAAGTACAAGCATTGAATCCGGCAGATTATCCTCTTCGCGTGAACTTCTGCCAGTGGTTGTTGCAGCAATGTGCGTTGCAGCCGGATTTCGTAGGTCATGTGCTATTTACAGATGAAGCGACATTTTCACGCGAGGGTGTCTTTAATGCGCACAATTCCCATGTGTGGGCAACAGATAATCCACATGCAACGCGTCCACATGCGTATCAACAACGTTTCGGTATTAATGTGTGGGCTGGTATTGTGAACGACTTTTTGATTGGGCCATACTTACTACCCACGCGACTCTGTGGCGAAAGCTATCTTATTTTTCTGCAAGAAGTGTTACCAGAACTGCTGCAAGATGTTCCGCTCGCCATTCGTAACCGCATGTGGTTTTAGCACGATGGAGCGCCAGCACACTTCAGCACTGCTGTACGGAATTACCTGAATGCCACGTTTGGTGCTAGATGGATTGGGCGTGGTGGACCAGTCCCTTGGCCACCCCGATCTCCTGATTTCTCTTGCCTCGATTACTTTTTATGGGGACATCTTAAGAGTCTTGTTTATGAGACTCCAGTTGACTCAGATGAGGATCTCGTTGCTCGCATATCTGTAGCTGCTGCAGGTGTGCGTGAAATACCAGGCATCTTTGAACGTGTACGCCAATCGCTGCACCGACGCTGTCAAGCATGTATCGCTCATGGTGGACGCAATTTTGAACACTTACTGTAAACATGACACTTGTCAACAACGATTTCAATAAAATCTTTCGTTTTCCTTTCGGCCGTTATTTCCCCTGTTTACGCCTCACCGCGTCACCTGGGACTATACATTCCTATACAATATATCCTTGTTACAATGTCCTGCACCTACCATTAAAGTTTGTACCATGAATTCGGGACCACCCTGTATATGTAGATGTGTACAATGTATTTTCCGACCCCATCTGTGAACTCCTGGAGCACACGGTTTTGAATACCATCACGCCCAGGGGCTTTCCTAACATTGGTATGCTTGATAGCAAAAGTAATTTCGTTTGTGCTAGTGCATCTAATTTCGTCGCGCGAGGCCTGGGCTACAAGTGGTGTAACCTCCTGGTTCGTTTCAAGTGCGAATTCTGCATCTGAAGGAGCCAGATTCGGCATGAAAGACTCTGCAATTGTTGTGGCCCTAAGCTCTGCCTTCTCCGTCGTGGAGTAGGTTAGGCCGTCTGGTCCTTATAGAGTGGGAATGTAGTATAAGAACGTAGGCTTCCGCGGTCGGTGTCATAGTGATTAAAATTCTTCTGGATATTATGCCGCGTCATTTATTATTGTTGTTAGTTTTTAGCAATGACGCGGCATATTACCCAGAAGAATTTTAATCACTGGGAATGTAATGTTTCTCCCTGGTGAAGTGCCTGGCTAGCTTCCACGCGTCAGAACGTGTGGTATTTAGCCCTGCGAGTTTCTGACCCCATTGTTCGTTTCTGAATGTTTGTGTATTGTCCCGCATTATACCCTGGAGTCTGTTGACGTGTAGTTTATGGAAGGGACGCCTGGTACGCTGCCTGAGGCGGTTCCTCATTGAGATAAGGCCAGGGATTTCCTGGGACAGGGCCGCCGAACTTTGTTTCGGTGTTGAACATGTAATAGTGCGACTCATTGTGTCTTGGACGGCAGTAGTAAGAGCCTCCACCACCTCGTCAGTTTGTACGTGTTGTTAATTTCGTGGGTGTCCAGAATACGACGATCAAGCGTTGCCTTGAACAGGGTACAATACACGCGCCTGTAGTTCAGTATCCTGCGTGTTCTGCAGTGTTTCTTCCGTGTGCAGTAATACAGGCATGTGGTCTAAGGCCAGATCGTTTTCAACTATCAGGTTGAGTGCGCATGTGATGCCCAGATGAGGGCTGTGTCTAACACTTCTGGCCTGTGTCGGGCCTCTGCAGGCACGTACGTGGGAACGTATAATGTACACTGCTGGACATTAAAATTGCTACAGCACGAAGATGACGTGCTACAGACGCGATATTTAACCGGCAGGAAGAAAATGCTGTGACATGCAAATGATTAGCGTTTCAGAGCATTCACACAAGGTGGCGGCACCTATAACGTGCTGACATGAGGAAAGTTTCCAACCGATTTCTCATACACAAACAGCAGCTGACCGGCGTTCCCTGGTGAAACATGTTGTGATGCCTCGTGTAAGGAGGAAAATTGCGTACCATCACGTTTCCGACTTTGATAAAGGTCGGATTGTAGCCTATCGCGATTGCGGTTTATCGTATCGCAACATTGCTGCTCGCGTTGGTCGAGATCCAATGACTGTTAGCAGAATATGAAATCGGTGGGTTCAGGAGAGTAATACGGAACGCCGTGCTGGATCCCAACGGCCTCGTATCACTAGCAGTCGAGATAGCAGGCATCTTATCCGCACGGCTGTAACGGATCGTACAGCCACGTCTCGATCCCTGAGTCAACAGATGGGGACGTTTGCAAGAGACAACCATCTCCACGAACAGTTTGATGACGTTTGCAGCAGCATGGACTATCAGCTCGGAGACCCTAGCTGCGGTTACCCTTGACGCTGCATCTCAGACAGGAGCGCCTGCGATGGTGTACTCAACGACGAACCTTGGTGCGCGAATGGCAAAACGTCATTTTCTCCGATGAATCCAGGTTCTCTTTACAGCATCATGATGGTCGCATCCGTGTTTGCCGACATCGTGGTGAACGCACATTGGAAGCGTGTATTCGTCATCGCCATACTGGCGTATCACCCGGCCTGATGGTATGGGATGCCATTATATGTGTCGGTCACCTCTTGTTCGCATTGACGGCACTTTGAACAGCGGACGCTACATTTCAGATGTGTTACGACCCGTGGCTCTACCCTTCATTCGATCCCTGCGAAACCCTACATTTCAGTAGGATTATGCACGACCGCATGTTGCAGGTCCTGTACGGGCCTTTCTGGATACAGAAAATGTTCGACTACTGCCGTGGCCAGCACATTCTCCAGATCTCTCACCAATTGGAAACGTCTGGTCAATGGTGGCCGAGCAACTGGCTCGTCACAATACGCCAGTCACTACTCTTGATGAACTGTGGTATCGTGTTGAAGATGCATGGGCAGCTGTACCTGTACACGCCATCCAAGCTCTGTTTGATTCAATGCCCAGGCGTATCAAGGCCGTTATTACGGCCAGAGGTGGTTGTTCTGGGTACTGATTTCTCAGGATCTATGCACCCAAATTGCGTGAAAACGTAATCACATGTCAGTTCTAGTATAATATATTTGTCCAATGAATACCCGTTTATCATCTGCACTTCTTCTTGGTGTAGCAATTTTAGTGGCCAGTAGTGTAGTATCGGCCTAGTGCATGTTCGTATAGTTTCCCGCCGTTGGAGGTACGTATTGAAAGGTGGCTACACTGTATGAAAGGTGGCTACACTGAGCCACAGCGCCAAAAATCGCGCCAGAGAGAGTATTGTTCCGCCGCCTCCACTGGCAGTGCTCATTGAGAGGTAGCGGCAGGCAGTCCTTGCCGAGCAGTTGTGGTGGACACTGCTTGTATCTGAAGTTGGAATGAGATGGGGTAGTAGTGAGTGTTTGTTCGATGTTTTATGCAGCTATGTGATGGGAGAGATAGTAGATGTTGTTCCAATGGAGATATTGTAATGACCTGAGTGCTTTTCGTCAATATAAATTAAGGTAACTAACTACTGTTCTTTATTTTCTTATTATTTGTGTGTCCTGAATAATGCTTCATTACAGGTTCAGTCAACAAAGCATCTGGCGTGTGTTCTTGTATTAGAGTGTAATTCTGGGTTTCTTGCACAATTATAGTATTTCCAATTTTCTTTTATCACGTCAGTATAAATGATATTTAAAAATTCTTGTCTTGTTGAAGAAGAACCGTGCCAGATGTGCGTTGAGTCACACTCCCACACACAGAACAGTTATACTTGTGCTTTGGTTTCGTAGGTTTTATAGTTGCTGGGGACTTAATTAATTAATTGTGTTAACGAAAATTTTCATTTCATTCTTTGTTGTCATTCTATGCAGTCAGATAGCGTAACAATTAGTTGTCAGGGCCAGCCGTTTACGAGACTTGCGTAATCGGACATACAGCGACAGGAAATTAAAAAAGTATTTGCATTTCATTTTATTAAGCCCCCATGCAGTATTCGTGAGTTCCAGTGGGAGTGTTCTGCGTTTAGATCTCCAGCGGCGATTACCCGCGGTGCTATGTTGATAACTGAGCTGGTGTTGTGTGTTACAATGTTTCTGTACAGCGCTGCCAGCGCGGTCAGCTCGACGTCATCTCTCTGGCTGCATTTAAGCTGCCGGCGTTGCGCTCCCAGCCGCTCCTACGCTCCCGCTCGCTGTACCTGCGAGGGCCGGGCGGCAGCTCAGTGCGTAGGCCGCTGCGGTGTCGGGGTGGCGCCGCGCCGTGGAGTACGGCGCCGTATTTCGCGTGCGCCGGCCGGCCTGCTGTCAGCGCCACAATCCCGCCGTAATGAGCGCGTGGGCCGCGCGGCGTGCGACCGCCGCCTACCGCCTCGCTTCGTCCCGACAGCCGCTGACAACCTCATTCTTTCTTTTCTATACCAGTGTTTCTCTTCAAGGTTCCCCCTTTATTTTTTCCTACAACGATTGAGTTTCCTTGAAAACACAGTGGCCTCTCTTTCTACTTCTGTCACACAAGAAATGATATCTTTTCTTAAGAACATTCTACATCGCAGCGCGTCAGGAATCGTTGGTTAATACATTAAAAAACTAAAAACGCGCCTGGATTGCGAAAAAAAGCACCTAGTGTTGAGTGTTAACCCAGGTTTCGGCGTAGATAACTACACCTTCTTCAGAACAACAATAAAAACCACAAGTTCAAAATGGCTCTGAGCACTCAACATCTTAGGTCATAAGTCCCCTAGAACTTAGAACTACTTAAACCTAACTAACCTAAGGACGTCACACACAGCCATGCCCGAGGCAGGATTCGAACCTGCGACCGTAGCAGTCGCGCGGTTCCGGACTGCAGCGCCAGAACCGCTAGACCACCGCGGCCGTCAAAACCACAAGTGCCTTTTAATCATTGACATAGGTATTCTTAGCCACTTGAGGTTTTTATTGTTGTTCTGAAGAAGGTGTAGTTATCTACGCCGAAACCTGGATTAACACTTAACACTAGGTGCTTTTTTCGCAATCGAGGAGGGTTTTTAGTTTTTTAATATATCTCTTCTTTGCTGCAAGTGCCGGACAGAACCCAACACAATACATCTACATCTACATCTACATTCATACTCCGCAAGCCACCTGACGGTGTGTGGCGGAGGGTACCTTCAGTACCTCTATTGGTTCTCCCTTCTATTCCAGTCTCGTATTGTTCGTGGAAAGAAGGATTGTCGGTATGCCTCTGTGTGGGCTCTAATCTCTCTGATTTTATCCTCATGGTCTCTTCGCGAGATATACGTAGGAGGGAGCAATATACTGCTTGACTCTTCGGTGAAGGTATGTTCTCGAAACTTCAATAAAAGCCCGTACCGAGCTACTGAGCGTCTCTCCTGCAGAGTCCTCCACTGGAGTTTATCTATCATCTCCGTAACGCTTTCGCGATTACTAAATGATCCTGTAACGAAGCGCGCTGCTCTCCGTTGGATCTTCTCTATGTCTTGTATCAACCCTATCTGGTACGGATCCCACACTGCTGAGCAGTATTCAAGCAGTGGGCGAACAAGCGTACTGTAACCTACTTCCTTTGTTTTCGGATTGCATTTCCTTAGGATTCTTCCAATGAATCTCAGTCTGGCATCTGCTTTACCGACAATCAACATTATATGATCATTCCATTTTAAATCACTCCTAATGCGTACTCCCAGATAATTTATGGTATTAACTGCTTCCAGTTGCTGACCTGCTATTTTGTAGCTAAATGATAAAGGATCTATCTTTCTGTGTATCCGCAGCACATTACACTTGTCTACATTGAGATTCAGTTGCCATTCCCTGCACCATGCGTCAATTCGCTGCAGATCCTCCTGCATTTCAGTACAATTTTCCATTGTTACAACCTCTCGATACACCACAGCATCATCTGCAAAAAGCCTCAGTGAACTTCCGATGTCATCCACCAGGTCATTTATGTATATTGTGAACAGCAACGGTCCTATGACACTCCCCTGCGGCACACCTGAAATTACTCTTACTTCGGAAGACTTCTCTCCATTGAGAATAACATGCTGCGTCCTGTTATCTAGGAACTCCTCAATCCAATCACACAATTGGTCTGATAGTCCATATGCTCTTACTTTGTTCAATAAACGACTGTGGGGAACTGTATTGAACGCCTTGCGGAAGTCAAGAAACACGGCATCTACCTGTGAACCCGTGTCTATGGCCCTCTGAGTCTCGTGGACGAATAGCGCGAGCTGGGTTTCACATGACCGTCTTTTTCGAAACCCATGCTGATTCCTACAGAGTAGATTTCTAGTCTCCAGAAAAGTCATTATACTCGAACACAATACGTGTTCCAAAATTCTACAACTGATCGACGTTAGAGATATAGGTCTATAGTTCTGCACATCTGTTCGACGTCCCTTCTTGAAAACGGGGATGACCTGTGCCCTTTTCCAATCCTTTGGAACGCTACGCTCTTCTAGAGACCTACGGTACACCGCTGCAAGAAGGGGGGCAAGTTCCTTCGCGTACTCTGTGTAAAATTGAACTGGTATCCCATCAGGTCCAGAGGCCTTTCCTCTTTTGAGCGATTTTAATTGCTTCTCTATCCCTCTGTCGTCTATTTCGATATCTACCATTTTGTCATCTGTGCGACAATCTAGAGAAGGAACTACAGTGCAATCTTCCTCTGTGAAACAACTTTGGAAAAAGACATTTAGTATCTCGGCCTTTAGTCTGTCATCCTCTGTTTCAGTACCATTTTGGTCACAGAGTGTCTGGACATTTTGTTTTGATCCACCTACCGCTTTGACATAAGACCAAAATTTCTTAGAATTTTCTGCCAAGTCAGTACATAGAACTTTACTTTCGAATTCATTGAACGCCTCTCGCATAGCTCTCTTCACACTACATTTCGCTTCGCGTAATTTTTGTTTGTCTGCAAGGCTTTGGCTATGTTTATGTTTGCTGTGGAGTTCCCTTTGCTTCCGCAGCAGTTTTCTAACTCGGTTGTTGAACCACGGTGGCTCTTTTCCATCTCTTACGATCTTGCTTGGCACATACTCATCTAACGCATATTGTACGATGGTTTTGAACTTTGTCCACTGATCCTCAACACTATCAGTACTTGAGACAAAACTTTTGTGTTGAGCCAACAGGTACTCTGAAATCTGCTTTTTGTCACTTTTTCTAAACAGAAAAATCTTCCTACCCTTTTTAATATTCCTATTTACGGCTGAAATCATCGATGCCGTAACCGCTTTATGATCACTGATTCCCTGTTCTGCGTTAACTTTTTCAAATAGTTCGGGTCTGTTTGTCACCAGAAGGTCTAATATGTTTTCCGATAAAGCACTTAAAAAAATTTCACTGGATTCTTTGTCCCTGCCACCCGTTATGAACGTCTTAGTCTCCCAGTCTATATCCGGCAAATTAAAATCTCCACCCAGAACTATAACATGGTGGGGAAATCTACTCGAAATATTTTCCAAATTATCTCTCAGGTGCTCAGCCACAACAGCTGCTGAGCCAGGGGGCCTATAGAGACATCCAATTACCATGTCAGAGCCTGCTTTAACCGCGACCTTCACCCAAATCATTTCACATTTCGGATCTCCGTCAATTTCCTTCGATACTATTGCACTTCTTACCGCTATAAACACGCCTCCCCCTTCACTGTTCAGCCTGTCTCTGCGGTATACATTCCAATCTGAGTTTAGGATTTCGTTACTGTTTACGTCTGGTTTCAGCCAACTTTCTGTCCCTAGTACTATATGGGCGTTGTGATCGTTTATTAATGAGAGCAGTTCTGGGACCTTTCTATAGACGCTCCTGCAGTTTACTATTAGCACATTAATATTGTTATTCCCTGTTGCATTTTGCCTACTCCTATCTTGCCGCGTCTCAGGAGGCGTCTTGTCGGGCCTAGGGAGGGGATTCTCTAACCTAAAAAACCCCCACGTGCACTCCACACGTACTCCGCTACCCTTGTAGCCGCTTCCGGCGTGTAGTGCACGCCTGACCTATTCAGGGGGACCCTACATTTCTCCACCCGATAGCGGAGGTCGAGAAATTTGCACCCCAGATCTCCGCAGAATCGTCTGAGCCTCTGGTTTAAGCCTTCCACTCGGCTCCAAACCAGAGGACCGCGATCGGTTCTGGGAACGATACTACAAATAGTTAGCTCTGATTCCACCCCGCGAGCGAGGCTTTCCGCCTTCACCAATTCCGCCAACCGCCTGTACGAACTGAGGATGACCTCTGAACCCAGACGGCAGGAGTCATTGGTGCCGACATGAGCAACAATTTGCAGTCGGGTGCACCCAGTGCTCTCTATCGCCGCTGGTAGGGCCTCCTCCACATCTCGGATGAGACCCCCCGGCAAGCAGACAGAGTGAACACTGGCCTTCTTCCCCGACCTTCTCGCTATTTCCCTAAGGGGCTCCATCACCCGCCTAACGTTGGAGCTCCCAATAACTAATAAACCCCTCCCCCCGTGTGCCTGCTCGGACCTTGCTGAAGGAGCAGCCACATGTCCCCTCACAGGTAGAGCGGGCGATGCCACACGGCCAGCCTTCACATTGACCTTCCGCCTCGTGCGCCGCGAACGCCGCTGAACCCGCCACTCCCCTTGGGGAGAGGGTGGCCCAACCGCGCCCGGTACCCGCGAAGATGTCTCGACAGCAGGGACAGTGGGTGAAGCATGTAACACCTGGGGTGTACCTTGCGACGCACCAGACTCCCCACTGCCGCTACACTCCGAGGCAGCAGCCTGAAGACGGCTGACCGCGGCCATCAACACGCTCAGCTGTTCGCGAACAGTGGCCAGCTCCTGCTGCGTCCGTACACAGCAGTCACACATCCTATCCATCCTAAGGAAACAATTTACTGAAGGGAGTTAATCAACCTTTAACTAGACTGCTAATTCACTAAAGGCGGCTGCTTATTCACTAAACTGTGGTTGCTAGCCCCTTCTTGTAGAAAACAATGAAAATAGCACTACATGTCTCTGGACTGTATTGAAAACAAACTCTAGCACTACTGGCACTATGGTTGACTACAGGGACACTCTCTTACTGTATTCAAAACAAACACGAAATCTATGGAACACTTAAGAGCACTCGAAAAATAAAGCTTCCTAAAAGCAAATACACACGGAAGAAGAAGTGACAAGTAAGAAAAATACAGTTAATACTTAAATTAAGGTAGCTCGCTGCACAGCAGACGTGAAGCAGGCGGCAGTTACGACGACACTGACACTACTGGCACTATGGCTGACTAAAGGGACTCTCTCTGACTGTATTCAAAACAAACACGAAATCTATGGAACACTATTAAGAGCACTCGAAAATTAAAGCTTCCTAAAAGCAAATACACACGGAAGAAGAAGTGACAAGTAAGAAAAATACAGTTAATACTTAAATTAAGGTAGCTCGCTGCACAGCAGACTTGAAGCAGGCGGCAGTTACGACGACACTGACACTACTGGCACTATGGCTGACTAAAGGGACTCTCTCTGACTGTATTCAAAACAAACACGAAATCTATGGAACACTATTAAGAGCACTCGAAAATTAAAGCTTCCTAAAAGCAAATACACACGGAAGAAGAAGTGACAAGTAAGAAAAATACAGTTAATACTTAAATTAAGGTAGCTCGCTGCACAGCAGACGTGAAGCAGGCGGCAGTTACGACGACACTGACACCTCTGTAACGGTACAAAGTGATTTGTTGAGCCGGCCGGTGTGGCCGTGCGGTTAAAGGCGCTTCAGTCTGGAACCGCGTGGCCGCTACGGTCGCAGGTTCGAATCCTGCCTCGGGCATGGATGTGTGTGATGTCCTTAGGTTAGTTAGGTTTAATTAGTTCTAGCTTCTAGGCGACTGATGACCTCAGAAGTTGAGTCGCATAGTGCTCAGAGCCATTTGAACCATTTTTTTGATTTGTTGTTTCTGAGATTGTCAGATGAAAGTTGTCTTGCTACTGGATCACCACGTCGCTGAAGGCTCAAGCACTGGATTCTCAACAGTACAAAAGAATTCTACGCTGGGATTGAGTACTGTGTTTCGAAATTAATTCACTGACTGTGAATTCCTTGACCTCACCTGTATTAAGTGAAAATCAACTACCCAGTAAGGAGATATGAAAATTTGTTCAGAACGAGACTCGAAACGGGATTTGCTACTTCTTGCGAGTATTCGCCTTAACGAATTCGGCTATCCGTGCACGCTTCCTTGACAGACCAAAAATTCCATGCAAAGTGTCGAATCAAAACATCTTCAGACGTCTAAATTTCCATTTTCTATTTTATATGAGCAACCAGTTTCAGCGCTACGTTACGCCACGGCATCTTCAGTCTTCCCAGCGCACAGGAAAAATCCTACCCCTATTCCAGTCAAAACAGGGACTAGCAATTTGTGATTACTATCCGTACATTTGTTCTTAACACAGCGATCCTTTCTATTTTCACTATTGGCAGGTGATGATCGAAGGAATCGCCGTATTTTGACTGGACCACGGATGGGATTCTCCCCACACGTCGGTCAGGAGACCTGAAGATAACGTAATGTAGCGCAGAAACTGGTTGTTCAAATAAAATAACAACAGGAAATTTAGACTGCTGAAGATGTTTATATTCGACATTTTATAATGAGCTACCGAGGTGCCGCAACCTCTGTATAAAGATGGACTTAAAGATAACTTCCATACGTCGCTCTGCCTATATCTTTTTATCGTAATCCACTAAAGTCATCACCCTATCTTCACAATATTACCTGGATTCCCTCAACATATGGAATTAGACAACGAGGAATGGAGATCAGTGTTGTTCATATGTCAATATTGGGCAGTACTTCTTGTAAGAGGTCCATGACTAAAGAATTTATTGCTAGCGCACTCGAGCAGATGTAAATCCGATGGACTGCTCACGCGCTGCCTGCGGTATGTAAGCTACAATAAAATCGCAGACCAGAGAGTAGTGTGGGCTGCAGTAGGAGCTGTGTTAGCAGTAGTAGTTGCAGCGGGCAGTCGGGCTGCTGGGCCGGTCGTGGAGAGCGATGGCGGTGCCTCAGCGATGTAGGATAAGGTAAAAGCAGCCGCACGCATATGCAATTTCTAACAACTGATTTTGTACTGTTGTATATCAAGTCTCATGTAAATGTTTTTAAAAATGTTTTAATAATAATCTATCTTATAAAGATAACTTTTGACAATTATTGATCTGAATTTAAAGGATTTTAATAATTTCTCCTATCCATTGTCATCCCTGTTATTGTAAAGAAAACTCAGTTGTTTCTTTTCATACATTACAAATCTAGCGGCCAGCATTGCACTGGGCTGTGCCAGAAAAATTTCTTATTGGAGCAGATATATACGCGTTATCCGGCGACTTCATTGAGGTAAGAATTTTCAATTTATTCAGAATGATTTTTCAGGGCCATGACGCAGCATTGCTGACGTCCAGATTTACCAAAAAAAAAAAAAAAATGGCTCTGAGCAGTATGGGACTTAACTTCTGAGGTCATCAGTACCCTAGACTTAGAACTACTTAAACCTAACTAACATAAGGACATCAAACACATCCATGCCCGAGGCAGGATTCGAACCTGCGACCGTAGCGGTCGCGCGGTTCCAGAGTGTAGCGCCTAGAACCGCTCGGCCACTGTGGCCGGCCAGATTTACCAGTTTAGGTTCACAGTCAGTTAATTTTTGAAAGGTTATTTATATGAGTCACATTTTTATTGACAAGTTAGTCATATCATTATTCCGAAGTTAAGTGAGTAAACTGTTGGGAGGTTACATTCTATAAATAACATAGCTAATGTTAAAAAATTCACAGTCAGCGAATTTAATTTCGAAATGTTCCGTACAGCTGTTGGTCGTCAACAGCGTCTGTTGTTCGAGACATGCATATAAGTATCACAAGCCTAGGTGGATACACGACGATACCAAAAGTCGTCTGGATTCTTCGTTCTCTCGTGCTTCTTGCTGCGGGAATCCAAGTCTGTTGCGAGCATTAGGTGGTGAATTTAGTGGCCTACGATAAAAGGATGTAGACAGTATAACATGTGGAAGTCTGAGTCAGCAAGGGGAGAATTCATGGATAGCCGAAGTCGCTAAGGCGACTGATTGTGGTAAGCGGGGAATTCTGTTTCGAGTCCCGGTCTGGCACAAATTTTCATATGTTACTATGGGTAGAAGATCTACACCCAATACAGCTGATGTCATGGAATACGCAGCCAGAAAATAGCTTCGAAACATGTCCTACAGCTGTAGATCGTCAACAGTGCATATGCTTTCAGACATACATGTAAGAACTACTGTGTCACTTATCCGAATAAACAAATCACATAATCACTCGTACTGACGGACCGCATCGCGTATTATTGAACAAACGCAATAGGAACTCACATGTTATGAAGTGGAGTGAGTTTGAAAATTAAACGCCGGCCGCTGTGGCCGAGCGTTTCTAGGCAAATCAGTCCGAAACCGCTGTGCTGCTAGGGTCGCAGGTTCGAATCCTGCCTCGGGCACGGATGTGTCCAGTATCCTTAGGTTCGGTAGGTTTAAGTAGTTCGGAGTCTAGAGGACTGATGACCTCAGATGTTAAGTCCCATAGTGGTTAGAGCCATTTGAACATTTTTTTAATTAAAAAAAAAAAGCCACGGTCACATGGCTCTGTTATGAAAGCGTTAAGCTACATTTACCAGTATCATGGCATTTGAGCTAACCGTACTAGTATTACCTGTATGAAGAACCACGAGGGTTTACTGTATGCTACGTTCCCTAATTTCCAACAGCTCACCAGAAACTGCTGAAATCATGTCACAATCGGATCAAGAGTGTCCGGAACAGCCGTATGTAAAGCGGCCGTAATAAAGAAGTCGGGGTTTATTATTTTGTCAGTAGAGACGTTGCAATAGTAGAATGGGTCGATCAGGAGAGCTCAGTTACTTCGCGGACGTGGACTAGTCATTCATTGCCTGTCACCGGAGTGCCAAATCCTTCAGGAGCATTTCAACTCTTCTAAATCTGTGCTGGTGGACGATTGACGATGTGACTGTGATTTGGAAACTAGAAAGAACAATCGCAGCTAAACCTATACCAGGCAGACTTCATGTACTGACGTACACAGACTGTCGAGCATGGCAGAGGGTAGCTGTAAAAATCCCATGAAATCAGCGGAAGGAATCACTCGCGAGACACAAAGGGCTACCAGCAGTCCAGCTAATGCAGTGCCTGCTTGTAGTCAGCGCTAAGCGACGTTAAAGTGTTGTAAACAGGACGCCATTGGACAGCATACGACTGGAGACGAGTGATATGGAGTGATGAATCACCCTGTATCTTCTGGCAATCCGGTGGCAGGGTTTGGGTTTGGCCAATGCTAGGAGAACATTGCCTGCCATTGTGTGTGGTGCCCACAATAAACTATAGAGAAGGTGCTGTTACCTTATGGGGGTATGTTTTTCATCATTGTGGTGTGGTCCTCTTATTTCGCTTAAGACAGCGCTAAACGAGGAAGGATATGAACTTATTTTACAGGATTGTCTAGTGTGTACTGCAGACGAACAGTTCTTACATGATGATTGTACCAGCATGACAATGCACCTAGTCATCGTATAATACGAGTTACTCAAAGATATCGCTCCAGGCCGCAACAGTCGATCTCAGCTTTCAGCCAGCCGAGGAAAGACATAAACGTACACTATGTGATCGAAAGTATGCAGATACCCCCAAAAACAGACGGTTTTCATATTCGGTGCACTGTGCTGCCACTCTGAGGTATTCCATATTAGCGACCTCAGCAGTCATTAGACATCGTGATAGAACAGAATGGGGCGCTTCGTGGAACTCACTGCCTTCGAACTTGGTCACGTGATTGGATGTCACTTGTGTCATACGTCTGTACGCGAGATTTCCACACTTCTGAACATCCCTAGATCCACTGTTACCGATGTGGATGTGAAGTGGAAACGTAAAGGGACATGTACAGCACAAAAGCGTACAGGCCGACCTCGTCTGTTGACTGACACAGACCGCCTACAGTTGAAGAAGGTCGTAATGTGTAATAGGCAGACATCTATCCAGACCATCACACAGGAATTCCAGACTGCATCAAGATCCATTGCAAGTACTATGAAAGTTAGGCGGGAGGTGAGAAAACTTGGATTCATGGTCGAGCGGCTGCTCATAAGCCACACATCACGCCGGTAAATGTCAATCGACGCCTCGCTGGGAGTAAGGAGCGTAAATGGTGGACGATTGAACAGTGGAAAAACGTTGTGTGGACTGACGAATCACGGTACACAATGTGGCGATCCGATGGCAGGGTGTGGGTATGACGAATGCCCGGTGGACGTCATCTGCCAAAGTGTGTAGTGCCAACAGTAAAATTCAGAGTCGGTGGTGTTATAGTGTGGCCGTGTTTTTCATGGAGGGAGCTTGCACCCCTTGTTGTTTTGTGACACTACCACAGCACAGGCCTACATTAATGTTTAAGCACCTTCTTGTTTCCCACTGTTGAAGAGCAATTTGCGGATGGAGATTGCATCTTTAAACACGATCGAGCACCTGTTCATAATGCACGGCCTATGGCGGAATGGTTACACGACAAAAACATTCCTGTAGTGGACTGGTCTGCACAGAGTTAAATGGTTCAAATGGCTCTGAGGACTATGGGACTTAACTTCTGAGGTCATCAGTCCCCTAGAACTTAGAACTACTTAAACCTAACGAACCTAAGGACATTACACACCGACCGCTACGGTCGCAGGTTCGAATCCTGCCTCGGGCATGGATGTGTGTGATGTCCTTAGGTTTAAGTGGTTCTAAGTTGTAGGGACTGATGACCTCAGATGTTAAGTCCCATAGTGCTCAGAGCCATTTGAACCATTTGACATCACACACATCCATGCCCGAGGCAGGATTCGAACCTGCGACCGTAGCGGTCGCGCGATTCCAGACTGTAGCGCCTAGAACCTCCTCGGCCACTCCGGCCTGCCACAGAGTTCTGACCTGAATCCTATAGAACACCTTTGGGATGTTTTGGAACGCCGACTTCATGCCTGTCCTCACCGACCGACATCGATACCTCTCCTTAGTCCAGCACTCCGTGAAGAATGGACTGCCATTCCCCAATAAACCTTCCAGCACCTGATTGAACGCATGGCCGTGAGAGTGGAAGCTGTCAACAAGGCTAAGGGTGGGCCAACACCGTACTGAATTCCAACATTACCGATGGAGGGCGCCACGAACTTGTAAGTTATCTTCAGCCAGCTGTCCGGATACTTTTGACCACATAGTGATCTACATATGCAGCAGACTAGCAAACAACCGCAAGCTGCACGAAAAACAAGATTAATGGTTGCGGTGTGCCTAGACAACTTGCATGGTGAGCACTACGCAAAGGAAGTTGTGTATGTGGGAGTACTGAGCTTCTGGAACAATGTTGTTTTGTACTCACCTCAATGGAGTGTCTTTGTGTTCCTGACACAAGCGAGTATGCTAAGAAACGATTGTTACTGGTCATCGCAACGCTTTTTCATATGCACAGTTGCGCTCACTATCATCTGGTGACAGACCGTAAAGTGAGAAATCACAGTAGAGGAGTTACAACAGTATTTTCCATGCCGATTGGCGAATCATCTGAATTGTCAGCATGTCACTGTGATGCATATTAATGTCTCTTCGATGTAACGCTGGCCCCTTTGTTCGTTCGTGGTTAACACAAATCCTTTTACCGTACATGTTAGTTCCATGACCAGGTGTCACATGTGACGCATACGTCAATTTGGGTGGGAATGTAATGCGACGGATATAGTGTTGATGAATTTACACAAGTAGTATAATCGGACACATCTGTTGAAATCGAAATGAACAGAACTACGGACCGGCAGTAGGTTATTTCATCATCTGCTGACCCCACAGCGTGCTATGAGTGGTACATTTAACTCTTTGTTATCCGTCAGCAAAGCAGTACCATGTGTTGTTACAGCTCAGCTGAAAATAGGTGAACCAAGACAAGCAGCGATCAAAATCAGTTGGACATTCAAAACATTCGGATAACATCTTTCAAGTGTCGTAGAAAGTTTCATGGCTGTTCACAGACGAATTTGTGATTTCTTAGAAGAAAACTACGAGAGAGTAAATTATATAATCATGGCATCGAACACACTGAAAATGAGTCACACTCACATCAAATTAGCTAGCGGATTCACTCTGTATTCGCAGTACATAAAAGCGTTACGTTAAAGTTATGCCTCAGCAAAGCAATTATTACCTAACAATATTGCCCTTGACTTAAGCTAGACAGTCTGAAATAATCACTACGACGCTGTCATTCTGTGCAGGGAACTGTAAGTCGATTTAAAGGATGCATGAAATACTGCTAACCGAAGCTTTGCAGTGATCAGTTCACTGATAGCACATATGTTTGGATTTAGATTAGAGAGTGACTAGATCATTAAATCGATTGAACAACAGCAGGCACTGCAATAAGTTTCTCTTTTCTTACCCCATATTCAATGAAAAATATGTTACTTTCAATTGAGTCACTACTCACAAGCTTCACTAAGCAAACAAATAATCCGTACGAGTGTGTGTCTGGCCCCGAGCCACAAGTCTGCGTTTTAGAGTCGTCAGCCTCACTTTACGTTCACAACACTTCGAGACACGGGTTATCAACGCAACTTTCTTAGGCTTTTTGACTAGTTAAGCCTGGTAGATCTGCGACACGTTCATTATGCCTGAGACAAACGAGGACATTATCAACTAGAATAGCTTGACCACAACAAAAGTTATAAAAGCACTTGAGGTAAACAGAAGGAGTGACCTGCTGCATCTAAGGAAACATCTGAACAGAAGTAGAATCACAAAATAACGTCTACTTCATGCAACCCAACTCCATACTTAACAAAATTTAACCAATGTTTTCGCCACGCTTGCGAAAGATTCCCAACAAGTTATAGCGTGTCACTCTTCAGTCACTGATCGGATACACTGCTACTGAGTCCTCTTTCACTATATCCCTCGCCACGCTAGAGTGCCTCATTATTTTCCATACAGCCACACTCGTCCAACACAGATGAGGTGGTTCAGTATTTTGCCTCTGTGTCGGTCGGCTGGTTACCCGCTGCGAAAGCCTGCCTTCGTTCAGCGCTTCTCCAGCTCCTTCGTTCTCTCCTCATCTGCACACACACACACACACACACCTGCCACTTCCCGTCTTTTGTGCAACTCCATCTCTTCCCTCTCGTTATTTTTCCCTTCTCCTCCAATAGCCGCCACCACAATTACAGTTTTCTGCCTGAGTAAGTTATTTGTTATACCGCTATGCGTTTCAATCGCTCCTACCGTCATCTTCATTTGGGTAATCACGCCGCTGCCTTTTCACATAAGCAGACCAAGCGAAAAACAGGCTATATTTCAGCTTTTGTTGCTGGTAGAAATTCGTCAGAAACTTCTCTGTTAAAGTTAAACCCAGTAAATACGCAAGAGTAATGTGTATTTAAAGGTAAAGGGAAGTAAAAAAGATGCTCTATACTGCTAGTTGTTGCATTCACTTTTTACTTTAAGACTTCACAGTTTTTCTTCACTGTTTACAAATATGTTATCCACACTAGAAATGTGGCTGCATTTGCATTTAGTACAAACTCTGATGCGGTTACTGGAGCTTGATTGTTTTATTTATTGGACATCAAAACAGTGTAATTGTAAATATATGTTTTTAAAGCTATAATTAAAGGAACCTAATGTCACAGGTGCTAAACTTTGATTCTCTGTTCTGTTGAATTGATACAATTTTACTTATATATCAATGGTCCATATTTCTTAAATTGTTTCCCGAGTCACAAAGATGATTATACTATAACGGAATCCACATACACTGAAACCAGAACTGATCAGATTAAGAATAGAAGAGATTAATACCATGCTGTTACCTGATATTTATTTTCTACTGGCTTAAAAAGACCCACTAAGCATGATCTTATTTTCATTTCGTTTCTACAAAATTGGAGATTACGCGAGAACATTCAAGGACATAGTAAAAATGAGCATTCAAAAAATCGTACGGAAGTTAGTATTTCACGCTAAAAAGTGACCTCGGATGCTCAAAAATACTCTCCAGTACTCTTAAACCCACTGAGTATTCAACAATACTATAATCTGAAGTAAAGTATTCTGCTAATCACTTCTTTATACAAGATCGGGAAAATTCAAAAACGTTGGAGAAGATTTAAAAAATCAGGAGCTTTCTAGAGCATTGTAAAATCCGAGCATTCGAGAATATTTTAGAACATTCGAAAACATTTGTTAACAAGCAAAAATATTAATAAAAGATCGACAACATTGTTAAATTTCGAATGTTTTCCCTTGAAATATACATTGATACGAAAAAGATGGAAGATGTCCTGGTGATCACCACAATCTAAAGCGACCACTCATACATTCATATCTCCAGAAACACAACAGATGCCACTGCACAACCCCTATAGTACACAACAGGGAAACCAAGGTAGCACCTGATACAAAACCCTGCGACTCGCGGAAAGTCGTTATGTATGAAGAATCGACCTTTAAATAGAGAAATTATAAAGCTGTACTAAATTATCATTTTCTCAATACATCTGTATTTAGAAAACTTTGCTTTGTTTCCACTGTATTTCATGCTTAATTAAATTATTCCATCACAATACATGTTTATGAGCTACATTTGTCATCTTGTTATTTTGTGAGAAGATACAAAAATTTTTCGTTTTTCCTATCCCTAGAGCAAGCTACATATAACTGACCGCGAACAAAGCATGATTCTTTCAAATTAATACCCATATTAACGTTTGTCTTTGTGCCCCATTTAAATTGATTCTAAATGCTAATCTTCCTAGAAATTGTAGCATTTTGAGTTGTAACGCCAGTTCGGTAGATATGAGCTGCGTCCTCGGAATAAATGCTGATTCTCTTTTAATTCGTCATTTTTTTTAGATATTTTTGCTTCAATTAATTTTTTCGATAATTGTTCGCGAATATTTCTTTTTTTTTAATTATTAAATTCATATTGTCAGCTACTTCATTTCTTACTGCGAAAATAATTCTTTCAAATAATCCAAGGGAGTAATTTTGAACAATGTCTGGAAAAGTTTTATCTATTAATTTATTTGGGCTGTTGATAGTGTAACATAAATCAGCTGTTAGTTCAATTTGGCTATCCGCTCCTCTCCTCGGTTTTGAAAAGACAATTTGACAGATAATTCTGACATTTCCTACCGAAAGTCTTCGACCACCATAGCTGATGGTCTTTTATTCGAAGTCCAAGCAGTGGGTTGTATCAAACCCACGACGCAGGACTTTTGGATTGGTAGGAGAAGGTCACGCTGATTGGATAACGTGAAGTTTACTCCATATATCTGAACTGGAGAAGGCAACGGAGAAAAATTTACAGCTGTGAGTCAGTCCATCCAACGTACTGGACGTATCAAACCTCGTATTGCAGTTATATGGAATGATGGTAGGTTTCTCACACATGAGAAAAAATACGAGAGACACTAGTGACTAAGAAACAAGTGAAGAATATGGATACCGGATTAGCTCGTATCTTATCGTCTCACGTCCGCTCTAACTGAGAGTAAGGGAGGATGACATGGTCAAACAACCGAATCATAAACACGTTTAGTTTACAAGTACTCATTGCTAGCTTGAGTCGTCAGAAATGTTTGCTCTTTGTACCTTGCTTAACTACATCAGGGAAACACAGATTATGAAAACTAGTGACTGGAAGATATTTTGTGTCATTTTAGGTGGAAATATTTTCCTAAGGTTTTTAATTACATGTAGACATGCAAACAGAAAAGATTGTAGCAACTACAGAGGTATCTCTTTAATCAGCGTTGTGGGTAAAATCTTCTCAGGTATTGTTGAAAGGAAAGTGCGAGTATTAGTTGAGGACCAATTGGATGAAAATCAGTGTGGGTTTAGGCTTCTTAGAGGTTGTCAGGACCAGATCTTTAGCTTACGGCAAATAATGGAGAAGTGTTATGAGTGGAAACGGGAATTGTATCTATGCTTTATAGATCTAGAAAAGGCATATGACCGGGTTCCTAGGAGGAAGTTATTGTCTGTTCTACAAGATTATGGAATAGGAGGCAAACTTTTGCAAGCAATTAAAGGTCTTTACATGGATAGTCAGGCAGCAGTTAGAGTTGACGGTAAATTGAGTTCATGGTTCAGAGTAGTTTCAGGGGTAAGACAAGGCTGCAACCTGTCTCCACTGTTGTTCATATTATTTATGGATCATATGTTGAAAACAATAGACTGGCTAGGTGAGATTAACATATGTGAACACAAAATAAGCAGTCTTGCATATGCGGATGACTTAGTTGTGATGGCAGATTCGATTGAAAGTTTGCAAAGTAATATTTCAGAGCTAGATCAGAAATGTAAGGACTATGGTATGAAGATTAGCATCTCCAAAACGAAAGTAATGTCAGTGGGAAAGAAATGTAAACGGATTGAGTGCCAAATAGGAGGAACAAAGTTAGAACAGGTGGACGGTTTCAAGTACTTAGGATGCATATTCTCACAGGATGGCAACATAGTGAAAGAACTGGAAGCGAGGTGTAGCAAAGCTAATGGAGTGAGCGCTCAGCTACGATCTACTCTCTTCTGCAAGAAGGAAGTCAGTACCAAGACTAAGTTATCTGTGCACCGTTCAATCTTTCGACCAACTTTGTTGTATGGGAGCGAAAGCTGGGTGGATTCAGGTTACCTTATCAACAAGGTTGAGGTTACGGATATGAAAGTAGCTAGGATGATTGCAGGTACTAGTAAATGGGAACAATGGCAGGAGGGTGTCCACAATAAGGAAATCAAAGAAAAACTGGGAATGAACTCTATAGATGTAGCAGTCAGGGCGAACAGGCTTAGATGGTGGGGTCATGTTACACGCATGGGAGAAGCAAGGTTACCCAAGAGACTCATGGATTCAGCAGTAGAGGGTAGGAGGACTCGGGGCAGACCGAGGAGAAGGTACCTGGATTCGGTTAAGAATGATTTTGAAGTAATAGGTTTAACATCAGAAGAGGCACCAATGTTAGCACTGAATAGGGGATCATGGAGGAACTGTATAAGGGGGGCTATGCTCCAGACTGAACGCTGAAAGGCATAATCAGTCTTAAATGATGATGATGATGATGTAGACAAGAGAAATATTTTCTGCTTGCTGTGGAAGTCTTTTCTACCCAGTTTATACACTCATCGTACAGCACTACCATATTTTAAACCATATTTTACTGTTCTCTGATGGGCTAACTGGATACGTTCAAGGGATGTGGGAGTAATTGCGTCACGAAAATGTTCCATGAATGGTTTGGATGCAATACTAAGATTACCTGTGATTCAGGGATCAGCTTGACATAAAGAATTTGTACACATCGTGAGACTGGACAAAGATTATAATCTAAACCTGCTTGAGTAGAACTGGATTCAGCAGCTGATGATGATGAATGATACACGAAAGTAATAAAGGTTGCAAATCATTGTAATAATGGGAGAAAAACAACAGAGCTATTACTTCAGGAAAATACCTGCGTAGTTCTTGTAACAAAGGTATGGCCATTGTGCTTCATCATTAATAAACTATGCTTTTTAGCCAAAAACCTCAAGATCGCCAATACGTCCAACGTTAACCTTCTCTCCACATACCTTTCTATGTTTAAGACTGCCATTGCTATTGAATCGACACCGACACGCACACACACACACACACACACACACACACACACACACACACACACACACATACAAATGCGAATGCATGCACAGAGAGAAATAGGGTGAGAGAGAGAGAGAGAGAAAGAGGAAGTGAATGACTATGAGAGGGGGGGAGTACAGTCTGTGAATTTTCATGTACTGGAAAAATAAACAAAACTAAAGAGTTCTGCACGATTTCTGATTTTGTGAGTGACTTTTGCAGTATGACACTTTGCAAATTAGTAGAGGCAATGTACATGTATTTACAAGCCGCGATTGTGAAAAAGAGGGAAACTGACTTCATAAGAGTTCGTAGATTTGTCAATACAAATTATCCAGTGTATGTATCCGAGACGACGAGGAAATGTTACCTCGCTGAACCCCTTCACTGTTCGGCCTCACTTCTTTTCTGAACGGCGACTCGGATGCAATCTACATAAAAAGTGAAATAAAATCGTTAATACTGTTACTGCTGCTAACGTTATGGAGTCAACAGTGACACTGCAGCCGTTACCATGGATACATTGGCGTTTATCGATGGGTAAAGTGTAGGGCACAGCTCTGTTAATACGGTACCAATGCGATGCTACTAATTATTCAGTCTAGTATTTACGTTTGTTAATTAACCGTGCACTTAGCAATTACTATGCTTCGAAATCTGAGGTCATATAAATTGTGTAACGCCACCTGCCTTAAGCCTATAACTCTACAAGAGAAGTTAACACAGGCGGAAGCGATCGAATGGATAGCCCGCTGGGCACAAGGGATCATGCTTTTTATAACTTTTTTGACGTTACCATACCAGCCATCATGTATCGTGTGATAATTTCAAATCGTCTTCGTTCTTTGTCGCTCTCTGTTCCCAGTATTCCGTGGTGCAGAAGTTAGGTGTAGTGGGCTTTGGATGGGGTTGCGCGAACTTCGGCTTATGACTAATATTTCCTTTACTTAATAGTATGTTAAACACCTGACCGCGTACGAATATCAAGCCTTTGCATTCAACTGAAATTCATGAATTATAAATAACATCAGGGATTTAATGATACAAGAGATAGAAACAGTACGCCGCCCCAACAAAAATTCAATAAGATGACGACGTAGTTTTCGATTTGTTCAAGAAAAAAATATAAAAGAGAACTTCCACCACACCCTCACTCAGACATTCAGACCGCACTGGTCTGGATTTGTAATATGTTTTTCATGGCACTCCCTGCTAGCACACTACAAACATTCGCGGCAGCAAGAATTATTTCCAAAATTAAACCTTTTTTGTCTTCAATGAGTGGTCTCTAACGCTTATAAATTGTAAAATTGCCCATTGTGTAAATTTTAACCAACAATTATGTGAACTTACACTTTTGTCTTCGCCAGGCCTCCTGCTACGAAACTACTATTAGTGAAAGGGTTAAATTCGAAATGAATTGTCAACGTAATTAATTTAAGCGTAACGTTTACAACATTCATTTGTCGTTCATTACACTCATGGGCAGGTTTGAATTAGTAATGTTAACGAAGCGGCTGACTATGCTTCAGAGGTGCGTTTGAAGGTCATTTTCGTACTTTCTTCCTTGAATAACTTGAAAACGGTGACCTCCAGGGAAAACATGTCCCAGTACAAAATTAGAATCCATCAAATTTCCTATAAAAAAAGAGCTGCTCGTTTTTTCTTTAGGACTAGTAGTTAGCGAGTAGCGAGCGGGACAGTATGAAAATCTCACGCCTGGTTTTGAAGGCTAGTTATAAAATTGCGGGCTGCATAAAACAACAACGGTAGGGGCAGGTGAATCGCCATGTATAGGTAAAATGATTTTGCTTGGGCCGAGAATGACATACAAGAGCACTCCACTCCAAAATAAAACATTTTATTTCAGTCTGTGATTAACATTAAAAAGCGGGTACCAAACAAAATAACAAATAGCATCTGCCAGGTAATAAGTTTCAAAGGGAGCACTAACATAAACTACGATAAAGCAGTGACTCACAATAATTATCTACAATATATTGCTACCAACGCCTAGCCCATGAAGTCAACGCAGCCGCACAGAGCTACAACTACTATATCAGCCCCAAGATGATGTAGACCAGCACAGACACAGTAAGAGAAAATTCATGTAAGCTTTAGCAATAACTTATTGATAGTACACTATAGCTGAACAACGGTGTCCCTGTATCTGCAGCTGCTCAATCAAAGCACTACACTCTATGCTACCACGACCACACCAAGCAAAACACTTGACTATAGTTGTGGCACAATCAGATTCCTCAGGGCCTCTGCGTGCTTTCATGAAACAACAAACTGAAGCAAGCTGACCTCACATAGCCTGGCGCACACCGCCACACTGTAATATAGTCGGCCAAATCCAACAACAACTACTGCTTGGTAATAGCAAACATAGCTCACAAAAACGCACGTCACTTTGTACTCTGCTCTGTCTTGCCACAACCGATTTTTCCGTTCTTCCTCCATACTGGCTATGAACTGCTGTCTTCTCCTTCACTCCGACAAGGAGACACAGTCGGTTACTCGATTTTAACAAATTTCTCTTCTTCAGAAACGCTTTTCTTGCCGTTGCCAGTCTACATTTTATATCCTCCCTACTTGGACCATCATCAGTTATTTTTCCTCCTAAATAGCAAAACTCATCTATTACCTTAAGTTATCGTTTCGTAATCTGATTTCCTCAGCATAATTTGATTTACCGGTAATTCGACTAGATTCCATTATCTTCGATTTGCTTTTGTTGATGTCTTACATCCTCTTGTCAGGACACTGTCCATTCGATTCAACTGCTCTTCCAAGTCCTTTGCTGTCTCTCACACACTTGTGTGCTAACTAAAATTAGGCCATTGCTGGGGGGTGGGGGCAATCAATGTTTATCTCGGACTCCGTATGGACAGGCTATACCAAATCCCGGTGCAAATCTATAGCACGAGGGTCATTTCAAATGTCCTGCACATTGTGCGCAAACAACCGGTACGGCGGCATGATCAAGTTGAAATTCATGTCATCTTTGAGCGAGACTTAAGACATGACGGTCACATATGTGTTTACTGATTCATGTGGCAGTATCTAAAGTAATTCAGTTTTGAAATGGAAGCTGAAGCCGAGGCAGGACGGATTACACAAAGTGACCAGCGTCCTCAAATCAAAATCTAATCCCTGCGTGGAAAGAACCCAACGGAAATATACATCGCTTTGAGGGAGGTACCGTTGGGCCTTTAAGGCCTGTTGGGACAGAGTTTAGTTTAGTGTCGGAATAGCGCAGGGGATCATAGCACAGTATCACAGTGGTCTCCTCGTTTCCGTGAAGGTCGGTAAAACAGTAAGGACAACCCATGGAGCGCGAGTCCATCAACTCCAAGAGACTACACCTCTCAGATCATTGTTAATCACATTTTGTGAGATGGTCGACGAAGAAAATGAAGAAATTGCTTACTAAGCCAGAATCTGCGTCACTTCAATGTTAAAGATGAGAAAAGTTGCTGCCAGATGACCTGCTTGAAGAGCAGGAAACATGTTGCAAAAGAATTGCAAAAAAGTTAATTAACAAACGTTATTTTGTAAGCTGATAATTAAAATTTCATGGTTCAAATGGCTCTAAGCACTAAGGGACTTAACATCTGAGGTCATCAGTCCCCTACATTTAGAACTACTTAAACCTGACTAACCTAGGACATCACACACATCCATGCCCGAGGCAGGATTCGAACCTGCGACCGTAGCAGCAGCATGGTTCAGGACTGAAGCGCCTAGAACCGCTCGGCCACAGCGGCCGGCTAAAATTTCATGGTCGACCTTCGTATTAATAACATTTCTAAGCTAAATGATTGTACATCTGCCTCCATAGTCGTATAGTCAGTGCATCTGGCTGTCATGCGAAGGATTCCGGTTCAATTCTCGGTACTGCCAGGGATTATTGCTTTGTGGGAGGTTAAGAGCAGTGTACAATGAACCTCTAGATGTCAGTTAAAGAACTACTAGGATAAGAAGTGGCAGTTTCAAGCTGTAGAAAGAATTGTGCTAACCACTTCTCTCACCATACCACATCCAAACTACGCCATACGGCAGATGAAAAGATAGCAGCCAGTCGGCATCGTGCGGTCCTCTGAATATTTAACGAACCAATTGTGAATTATTGCAAAATACAGGGTATCTGACCATTGTAGGTACAAATTAAAGGCATGAGCAGAGGATAATGAAACAAGCAAGTATATACACACATGACTCTCGGTAAATCATCGCCGTGGTTGGAAGAACCAACTATCGCTCAAAGAATGGGGGTGGGGGTACAAGAGCAGTGTAGCTCATGACGGCAAGTAGCCAGGCTATATTAATCCGGTATTTGAGACTGAGAGCATTTACAGACTTGCAACAAGCTTCACATTATTCTTCAAACTTTAACTATTTCTCGCGGCCGATCTCGACAAAATGATGAAAGGGAAAAAGTATGTCACCTACTATATTTTTACTGTTCATTAGTAAAACAGCGATGTGAAACATAACGTTTTAATTTGTTGCTTCTTTTCTCTACCTCTATTCGAGACACATGTCACAGACAGTATCCACATACAGAACTGAGTGTATCATACAAGTTATATCGTTGTATGACATATACGAGGTGCATTCAAGTTCTAAGGCCTCCGATTTTTTTTCTCCGGACTGGAAAGAGATAGAAACATGCGCATTGTTTTAAAATGAGGCTGCGTTCATTGTCAATACGTCCCAGAGATGGCAGCACCGTACGGCAGATGGAATTTTACCGCCAGCGGCGAGAATGAGAACTGTTTTAAATACTTAGAATGGGGACTTTTTCTTACTTGAACAGCGTACAATCATTCGTTTTCTGAATTTGCGCGGTGTGAAACCAATTGAAATTCATCGACAGTTGAAGGAGACATGTGGTGATGGAGTTATGGATGTGTCGAAAGTGCGTTCGTGGGTGCGACAGTTTCATGAAGGCAGTACATCGTGTGACAACAAACCGAAACAACCTCGGGCTCGCACAAGCCGGTCCGACGACATGATCGAGAAAGTGGAGAGAATTGTTTTGGGGGATCGCCGAATGATTGTTGAACAGATTGCCTCCTGAGTTGGCATTTCTGTGGGTTCTGCGCACACAGTCCTGCATGACGACCTGAAAATGCGAAAAGTGTCATCCAGGTGGGTGCCACGAATGCTGACGGACGACCACATGGCTGCCCGTTTGGCATGTTGCCAAGCAATGTTGACGCGCAACGACAGCATGACTGGGACTTTCTTTTCGTCGGTTGTGACAATGGATGCGACGTGGATGCCATTTTTCAATCCAGAAACCAAGCGCCAGACAGCTCAATGGAAGCACACAGATTCACAGCCCCCAAAAAAAATTCGGGTAACCGCCAGTGCTGAAAAAATGATGGTGTCCATGTTCTGGGACAGCGAGGGCGTAATCCTTACCCATTGCGTTCCAAAGGGCACTACGGTAACAGGTGCATCCTACGAAAATGTTTTGAAGAACAACTTCCTTCCTGCACTGCAACAAAAACGTCCGGGAAGGGCTGCGCGTGTGCTGTTTCACCAAGATAACGCACCCGCACATCGAGCTAACGTTACGCCACAGTTTCTTCGTGAAAACAACTTTGAAGTGATTCCTCATGCTCCCTACTCACCTGACCTGGCTCCTAGTGACTTTTGGCTTTTTCCAGCAATGAAATACACTCTCCGTGGCCGCACATTCACCAGCCGTGCTGCTATTGCCTCAGCGATTTTCCAGTGGTCAAAACAGACTCCTAAAGAAGCCTTCGCCGCTGCCATGGAATCATGGCGTCAGCGTTGTGAAAAATGTGTACGTCTGCAGGGCGATTACGTCGAGAAGTAACGCCAGTTTCATCGATTTCGGGTGAGTAGTTAATTAGAAAAAAAATCGAAGGCCTTAGAACTTAAATGCACCTCGTACTAGTTCGATGTGCGAGTGCGTTGTCTTGGTCAAACAGCACACGCGCAGCCCTTCCCGGACATTTTTGTTGCAGTGCAGGAAGGAATTTGTTCTTCAAAACATTTTCGTAGGATGCACCTGTTACCGTAGTGCCCTTTGGAACGCAATGGGTAAGGATTACGCCCTCGCTGTCCCAGAACATGGACACCATCATTTTTTCAGCACTGGCGGTTACCCGAAATTTTTTTGGTGGCGGTGAATCTGTGTGCTTCCATTGAGCTGACTGGCGCTTTGTTTCTGGATTGAAAAATGGCATCCACGTCTCATCCATTGTCATAACCGACGAAAAGGAAGTCCCATTCATGCTGTCGTTGCGCGTCAACATTGCTTGGCAACATGCCAAACGGGCAGCCATGTGGTCGTCTGTCAGCATTCGTGGCACCCACCTGGATGACACTTTTCCCATTTTCAGGTCGTCATGCAGGATTGTGTGCACAGAACTCACAGAAACGTCAACTCTGGAGGCGATCTGTTCAACAGTCATTCGGCGATCCCCCAAAACAATTCTCTCCACTTTCTCGATCATGTCGTCAGACTGGCTAGTGCGAGCCCGAGGTTGTTTCGGTTTGTTGTCACACGATATTCTGCCTTCATTAAACTGTCGCACCCACGAACGCACTTTCGACACATCCATAACTCCATCACCACATGTCTCCTTCAACTGTCGATGAATTTCAATTGGTTTCACACCACGCAAATTTTTGAAAACGAATGATTGCACGCTGTCAAGTAAGGAAAAAATCGCCATTTTGAGTATTTAAAACAGTTCTCATTCTCGCCGCTGGCGATAAAATTCCATCTGCCATCTCTGGGACGTATTGACAATTAACGCGGCCTCATTTTAAAACAATGCGCATGTTTCTATCTCTTTCCAGTCCGGAGAAAAAAAATCGGAGGCCTTAGAACCTGAATGCACCTCGTAGTTCATAGTCAAATACAGAGATGAGTGAAAAACTGCCGCATCGTGCAGGACGTTTTAATTTATTATTTCTTTACAACTAACTTTACTCACAACACATTTCTCAGACATTAGCCACATATGCCACTGAATCTTACTGCAAAATTATATCATGGTACAGTACATAGTTCAAGAGATACGACGTTGTAAATATAGAGCTGAATAAAAATGGAAATGCAGGGCAAAATACACACGAGATATATGTGAAATACGCCTACACACACTCCTGGAAATGGAAAAAAGAACACATTGACACCGGTGGGTCAGACCCACCATACTTGCTCCGGACACTGCGAGAGGGCTGTACAAGCAATGATCACGCGCACGGCACAGTGAACACACCAGGAACCGCGGTGTTGGCCGTCGAATGGCGCTAGCTGCGCAGCATTTGTGCACCGCCGCCGTCAGTGTCAGCCAGTTTGCCGTGGCATACGGAGCTCCATCGCAGTCTTTAACACTGGTAGCATGCCGCGACAGCGTGGACGTGAACCGTATGTGCAGTTGACGGACTTTGAGCGAGGGCGTATAGTGGGCATGCGGGAGGCCGGGTGGACGTACCGCCGAACTGCTCAACACGTGGGGCGTGAGGTCTCCACAGTACATCGATGTTGTCGCCAGTGGTCGGCGGAAGGTGCACGTGCCCGTCGACCTAGGACCGGACCGCAGCGACGCACGGATGCACGCCAAGACCGTAGGATCCTACGCAGTGCCGTAGGGGACCGCACCGCCACTTCCCAGCAAATTAGGGACACTGTTGCTCCTGGGGTATCGGCGAGGACCATTCGCAACCGTCTCCATGAAGCTGGGCTACGGTCCCGCACACCGTTAGGCCGTCTTCCGCTCACGCCCCAACATCGTGCAGCCCGCCTCCAGTGGTGTCGCGACAGGCGTGAATGGAGGGACGAATGGAGACGTGTCGTCTTCAGCGATGAGAGTCGCTTCTGCCTTGGTGCCAATGATGGTCGTATGCGTGTTTGGCGTCGTGCAGGTGAGCGCCACAATCAGGACTGCATACGACCGAGGCACACAGGGCCAACACCCGGCATCATGGTGTGGGGAGCGATCTCCTACACTGGCCGTACACCACTGGTGATCGTCGAGGGGACACTGAATAGTGCACGGTACATCCAAACCGTCATCGAACCCATCGTTCTACCATTCCAAGACCGGCAAGGGAACTTGCTGTTCCAACAGGACAATGCACGTCCGCATGTATCCCGTGCCACCCAACGTGCTCTAGAAGGTGTAAGTCAACTACCCTGGCCAGCAAGATCTCCGGATCTGTCCCCCATTGAGCATGTTTGGGACTGGATGAAGCGTCGTCTCACGCGGTCTGCACGTCCAGCACGAACGCTGGTCCAACTGAGGCGCCAGGTGGAAATGGCATGGCAAGCCGTTCCACAGGACTACATCCAGCATCTCTACGATCGTCTCCATGGGAGAATAGCAGCCTGCATTGCTGCGAAAGGTGGATATACACTGTACTAGTGCCGACATTGTGCATGCTCTGTTGCCTGTGTCTATGTGCCTGTGGTTCTGTCAGTGTGATCATGTGATGTATCTGACCCCAGGAATGTGTCAATAAAGTTTCCCCTTCCTGGGACAATGAATTCACGGTGTTCTTATTTCAATTTCCAGGAGTGTATAAGTGTGATCTATGTTAAATACATGTAAAATATAGTCGACATTTGTAAAGCCACGGGTTAAAACTCATCCTAAACGGTTGGAACGATTTCAACCAAATTTATCGTATATATTAGTAACAATATGGAAAGAATTACTGTAAGGGTAAGAACGACCAGCCTCCTATTGGGGTTAGCGTGATAACGTGAAGAGTGAAAGGAGGAAATGGACACACAGTGAGTGGGAGGACGAGATGGGCACAGATAGGGGGAAGGAAGAGGTGGGATTAGAGGGGGTGGAGTACACCGACAGAGGGGAAGGAGCACATGGACAAAGGGGGAGGAGCAGATTAACAGAGAGAAGGGGGGAAGGTGCATGGGGGCTTAATTATAATAAAGATATAAGAATGCAATGCAAATACTTTTTAATTTTCTGTCGCTGTATGTCCGATTACGCTGTTTCGTAAACGGCTGGCCCTGACTAGTTCTTGTACGCAATCTGACTGCATGTAACAACCACAAAGAATGAAATGAAAATTTCAGTTAATACAATTAATTAATTAAGTCCCCAGCAACTATAAAACCTACGAAACCAACAAAGCACAAGTGTAGCTGTTCTGTATGTGGTAGTATGACTCAACGCACATCTGGCACGGTTCTTCTTCAACAGGACAAGAATTTTTAAATATCATTTATACTGACGTGATAAAAGAAAATTAGAAATACTATAATTGTGCAAGAAACCCAGAATTACACTCTAATACACGAACACACACCAGATGCTTTGTTGACTGAACCTGTAATGAAGCATTATTCAGGACACACAAATAATAAGAAAATAAAGAACAGTAGTTAGTTACCTTAATTTATATTGACGAAAAGCACTCAGATCATTACAATATCTCCATTGGAACAACATCTGCTATCTCTCCCATCAAATAACTGCATAAACATGGAACAACACTCTCCACTACCGCATCTCACTCTGACTTCAGCTACAAGCAGTGTCCACCACAACTTCTCGGCGAGAACTGCCTGTCACTGCGTCTCAATAATCACTGCCAGTGGAGGCGGCGGAACAATACTCTCTGGCGCGATTTCTGGCGCTGTGGCTCAGTGTAGCCACCTTTCATATGCCCTTCCTCCACGGGCTAGAATTTGATGGTATTTTTGCCAGCATTGGTGGTGAAAATACCACCAAATTCGTCAAAAAAAATACAGACAAAAATAAAAGATAATATTAAAACGTAAGTATCATATAACTAGATAAAATTTTGGCTTTGCACTGACCTTACAATAGCCTAATATATAAAATACAGCAAGGAATGCAAATTCTTTCATACATATGACTTTACTTAATAGTTTACACAAATATCATGTGGTTAAACAATTCAATCGATAGCGTCAGCAATGACGAATATGAGCAGGTAAGAGTCTTATAACTTTTCACAAACAGTAATACACAAAAAATCAGTTTATACAAATATTCACATAAAATGTTTTCATAACAAGTGGTTGACAGTTCCAGCAGTAGCACCCAGCAATGTTGAGTAGGTGCAGACACCATCAGGTGACATCATTTCAGTAGAAGCAGTCCATCAGTGGCACCCAGCAATGTTGAGTAGGTGCAGACTCCAACAGGTGACATCATTTCAGTAGAAGCAGTCCATCAGTGGCACCCAGCATTGTGGAACAGGTGCAGACTCCAACAGGTGACATCATTTCAGTAGAAGCAGTCCATCAGTGGCACCCAGCAATGTTGAAGAGGTACAGACAGCAAGAAGTAATATCATTTCAGTAGAAGCAGTTCCATTTGTGGTACCCAGCAATGTTGAAGAGGTACAGACAGCAAGAAGTAACATCATTTCAGTAGAAGCAGTTCCATTTGTGGTACTCAGCAATGTTGAAGAGGTACACACAGCTACAAGTCACATTTCTCAGTAGAAGCAGTTCATCAATGGCACCCAGCATTGTTGAGTAGGTGCAGACACCGACAGATGACATCATTTCCATAGAAGTAGCTCCATCTGTGGCACCCAGCATTGTGGAGTAGGTGCAGACTCCAACAGGTGACATCATTTCAGTAGAAGCAGTCCATCAGTGGCACCCAGCAATGTTGAGTAGGTGCAGAGAGCAGTCCATCATATTCACTATCACTGATCACACTGTTCCTCCGAGTTTATAAGCAGAAATTAAACATGTCCTATTGACACCAATCATGTAGAAAAAGTACAAGTAACAGTCCATAATATTTACTATCACTGATCAGACAGTTCAAGCATGAACAATAGTTTGAATACACATACAAATGCTTTTACAATGCTCTTACACTAAACATACAAATCATAACAAACACACAAATGATATCAGATAATTGTCATATTACTATTACAAATACACAAACATCAGTAAACCTATAATATTTATGGGTGTCAGTGCAAGCCACTACAAACAAATAAAATAATATTTAGGAGATAGGTGGGTAGGATTAGGAAAGGAAAACACACAAAACACACTCACTCATCTTTCATCCACATTAAGTACTACTGTGTAATTGAATAGTGTTAACTGTGTGAATCCACTTCTGTCAAAATTTCATGTTCATCATGTGTATCAAGTAGTAGTTACAGCAATGTATAACAGTCAATAATAGTTAAGTCAACGTCATAGTCATCATGTCAAGACCAATGTTTGCCAAGCCAGATCAAAATGTACGGTTGCTGAACAACTGTCAGTGTGCCAAGATATGTAACTTCCTCTCTCCAAAAAAAAAATACATACTGCTTAGTGATTTAACAAAGTGTGTGTAGACAATCTTCCTTCCATTTTAGTGTTCTAGTCTGCTATCTTCATCCTCCTTGTTCCATATAGACCAAAAAAAAAAAAAATATGCACCTCACTTATTTTACCTCTTATACACCATAACTCCAATCAACTTCATATAATCACAATACCTCCATAATACCTCTTCAATACGTCGATACATATAAACCTTATTGCCAGTATCATTTCACTTCCATAACAACTCTTTCCTCTAGTCAGTCTCCTCGATCGAGTACAGATAAAATCCTAATGCAAACCTCCTCATCCCATACAATCCGAAGACACACTGTCAACACACAACCTCTGTGTAATCCATCTGACCAAAATCTTCTACTCATTATGAATTATAAACAAGAATGCATACATGACCTCTAACAGACTTAGTTCGAATAACTCTCAGTAATTAAGTACGATTACGGAGTGTGAATGATCCTAATATTTCACAGTGTGTACACCACTTCAAGAATTATGGCAAACAGAAGCAAACATGTGGAGTATTTCTTGTGTCAAGTGTCACTTCCTATTTCAATTGCTCACGAAAAATGCAGTGTAATAACTGTGTTGGTATGTCATGTCGTTAGCTTCCTTCCTATTGGCATACATTTATACAGCTTTCATAAAACCTCCAGCTCATGTGACTTCTATGAAGTTTCTTGTACTAATGTCGTTCGTCGAATTATAGCAGTTCATTTTCTTATCTTAGAAATATAAGGCACTGAGCGTAAGCAAGGCAAGCAATAGCGAGTAAATATACCAGTAGTGAACAGAATGTCAACAAGTGGATGCAGCACAATTCTTACAACGAGGCTCTGCCAAGCGAACAATCTGTAACTAGTACCATAGTGTAACCTAAACTCTATGTTTGTACACTGTACATCAGCATTGCTATATACCAAATTAAAGTATACTTATGACAACAAGCAGAAATGTGTAAATGTGCAATCCATACGCATAGCAGTAAACATATATCTTACGTACTAAACAGGTCATTAGCATCGTATCTTAATAAGTAAACATGAAGGCGCAAGCAGATAAATCACAAAGTATAACTTACATACCTAACCACATCAGCACAATTAATCAGGTGACAATTATAATTTAAATAAATAGGCACAGCAGGCACATAATTAAAAATATGACATCAGTGAAAAAGCAGTGCAGCCAAGCGATGTATAATATACACAAGTAACAATCCAGTTCATTAATAATCATTGTCAAAATCAGTTAACGTACGCAAGCACGTCGCTTCACAAGTAATTTCATTGAACATGTAATTAGCACAAAGTATGAATCACGTAATCGCGAGCAGCAAATTACGTCTAAAGTACGTACCTAAGTGGAAATATGTTACCTGAAAAATAAACTCAATTAATAATTACCTTTTTAGTTTATTACTTTCTTCTTCGAAATGACATTTTTCCTGAAATTTTCTTGATAGGAAGTCGTCTTAACGTCGGACACGCACAGAATTTACCTGAAGTTCTTAAATATCTTATAGAACCGTATCCTGAAAAATACTGAATGTTAATAACAGAATTCATCAAGTCACTATAGCTTTATACTGATTTTATTCGGAGAAAGACTGTGTATTTGTTTACGGCTGTCAGTGCATTCGCACTGAGCGCTCGATCAGCTGTAGGCGCGTGACGTAGGAAGTGATTGTTTGCGGTCAACGACTGCCTTGTGCAGCGCGCAGACTTGACTGTTGCTTTGAGTATATGCCGCCGCCAAAACACAGCGCGGTATCCTTGTACTCTCCGCATGTTTACATGTAGCTGTTAGTTTCTCACAAGTATGTCATTCTACAAAAATTTTTCAAAAGTATATCATTCCACAAAAATTTTAACGTTTGATATATGATGTATTCCCTTAAAGCGTCGAGATTTAAGAGTTTCTACTTCGACTGTGTTATCATGAACAATTTTGCGAATTCTATATGGACAGTTATAAAGCAGAAAAAATTTCCGACACAGGCCTTTTCCTTTGTGAGACAATCGATGAGACTTAATTAACACCTTCTGACCAACTGACAAGATTTTTAAACGACCAGGATGCTTAGCTGATTTCTCTCTTCTAGCAGCCGCAGATGCAATATTTTGTAGAGCCAGGTTGACAACTTCAGAATGCCGCAGTTTCCGTGTCGGCGGTAAAGGAACGATTTCAGAAATGCGATTTGTCGGTGCTTTGTTTTTTAATATCAGTATAGGCGGTAAAGAAGTTGAGTCGTTAGGAAGTTCATTCAGAATGTTCTGAAAAATATGAAGATACTGATCCCAAGTTCTGTGATTCTGATGACAATAAAGACGACACAATTTATTGATTTCCTTCATCCATCTCTCTGAAGCGTTAGATTGAGGGTGAAAAAGTGAAATGAAAATTGGTTTAATTTTACGACGCCGTAGAGTACGAAGCCAAATTTTAGAACGAAACTGTGATCCATTATCTGATATAACCTTATCAACATGACCCACTTCTTTAAGAAAATGTTTGACGAAAGCATTAGATACTGAACGAGCTGTTGCTTTGCGTAACGGTGTAAAACACACATATTTTGATGTCAACTCCACTGCTACGAAAATGTACGCAAAACCATTAGTAGATCGAACCACTGGACTGAACAAATCAACTGCAGCCATGTCCTTTAACTTTGCTGGAATGATAGGAAACAACGGTGCTCTGTGAGAAACTGTCGGCGGCTTAGCCTTTTGACATAATTTGCATTTGGCAAGAACAAATCGAATACGTTTTTCCATATTATTGAAGTAGCAATTTTCTCGTAATTTATGAAAGCATTTTCTGGGACCAAAGTGTGCATAACTGAAATGCGTATACCAAATCAGCTTATTAACCCACTCATCAGGTATACAAACTAACCAAACAGAGTTGTCGACCGATTTTCGTTTAAAAAGAATGTCATTGCGAACTAAATAATGCTGTCTAATCGCTACGCTTTCCTTTCTCTTCCACTTCTCCTTAATGTCCTTCCAGATTGGATCCTTATTTTGCTCCTTAGCGATGTCCTGGAGCGAAGACGAAATAAAGTTCTCAAACGCAACACCTTGAATATACATCAAACAATAATTGTTTTCCTTGCAGTCCTCTTCAGCACTTTGTTTCAAACCCATAGGTGCACGTGATAAAGCATCAGCAACAATATTTGAAGAACCCTGTATGTAAACAATACTAAAGTCAAATTCCTGTAGGTACAACGCCCATCGTGACAATCTGCCATGAGTTAATTTTGTCGACATAAGAAACTCAAGAGCTCGATGATCGGTGTAAACCTTAGTATGTCTGCCAAACAAAAATGTGCGAAATTTTTTAAAAGCCCAAACAACAGCCAAAGCTTCAAGTTCCGTAATCGAATAATTCTTTTCTGATTTAGAGAGAACACGACTTCCAAATGCAATAGTCTTTTGTACTACAACGCCGTTTTCTTCTATCTCTTGAAATAAATGTGCACCTAGGCCTTTGTACGATGAATCCGTCGCCAAACAAAAATCTTTAGATAAATCCGGGTGTGAAAGAAGTGGAGCAGCAACTAAAGCATCACGGAGTTGTTCAAATTCTGACTGAGCTTCCTCATCCCAACACCAATTAGATTTCTTTCCAGATAGTTCGCATAAACGAGGTGTGGCCAAATTGTCCAATTTAACAAAGCGTCTAAGAAAATTACAGACACCAAGGAAACTACGAACATCACGTTTTGTAGTAGGAACAGCATAATTACGAATAGCGTCTAGTTCCTCTGGATCAGGAAGAATACCTTCTGTAGAAATAATGTGACCGAGAAATTTCACCTGAGAACGACCAAATTCAGATTTTTCTAAGTTCACGGTAATGCCAACTCTTGCAAAAATACGTAATAATGAATCTAAAATTTTGTTGTGCTCACTCCAAGAATGTTTAGCAATAAGAATATCGTCAACATATGAAGTAATATTGTCACGAAGATAAACAGGTAAAATTTCATTTAAGCTACGAATGAATGCTGCTGAAGATACAGTAAGTCCAAACGGTAATTTCCGAAACTGGTAACAGTTACCAAAGGCTAAAAAGGCAGTATATTTTCTACAATCAGGGTGGAGTTCTATTTGCCAAAAACTTGCGCGCATGTCAATCGTGGATAAAACTTTAATTCCATGGAAATGTTGAAGAAGTTCATCTAAATTTTGTGGGCGGTCAGTTTCAGGAATGATGATATTATTTATCTGTCTGGAATCCAGAACCAAACGAATTGACCCATCCTTTTTAAGAACAACGTGTAATGGGCTAGTATAAGGACTGACTGCAGGCTCAATAATGCCCTGATCTAACATGTACTGAAGTTCATTCTTAACCTTGTCTCTGTAAGCCAAAGGAATAGCGTACGTTTTCCCGCGAAATGGTGTGTGTTCTTTTACTTTAAATAAATATTGTAAGCCTTGTATAGTTCCTGTGTGATGACTAAATACTGTAGCATGTGAAGTCAAAATGTGGTGCAGCTCTTCTCTTGCAACGTCATCTGGCACTTCAGCTTTCTTAACCTTTTCATTAATTAGTTCTTCGCTATTAATTATATCATCCATCGCGTCTCTGTATCTATTGTCATTGTCATGAATAAACACATTGTCGTCATAATGCTCAACGAAAACATCAGAAGTAAGAAACCTTAAACATTTTGTATCTGACTCAGATCTTGTTAAACACTCGAAAAATTTCAAACATTTCGGCATTCCGGCAACAGTCAAATTCACACTTCCCTCTTTAAAATTCAAAATTGCCTTATGTGCGTTAAGAAACTCCATAAAATTAGCAGAAAATTCGTATCCTTGACAATTGAAATTTAGGTTGGTCTGTTGTTTAACTTCTACACCTTTTCCAGAAATCGCTCCTCGAATTGTAGTTTTAGAAATAGGTAACACAGGACAGGCAATAGTCCTTTCACATATACGAAAAACTGATTCACTAATGACGTTCAATGGGCTCCCAGAATCTAAAACTGCAGTGAACTTATTCTTACCCATACATACTTCAATAACAGGATGTAAAAATGCGTCTACATTATTTTCCTTTTCGTCTAACAAAATGTCTCTCATGTCTTCCAGGCGTACGTAGTAAAAGCCGTAGTGTCATTACTTTCTGAACCGTGTATATTGCTGCCAGAAGCCGAAGCTGCTAGTCATTGTCGATTGTTTGCGTCACGTCTTTGATTATTCGCGTCATTTCGCGGATCCATTTCTACGATTTGCACTTGTCTCTCTGAAGTTCTGTCACGTGGAGGATGCCAATTAGGTCCCTCCTGTCTGTTAGATACAAATTCTTGGTTGTGTCTGTTATTAAAATTTCTGTTTTCCTGTCTGTCTGCATAGCTACTTCTTGCGTAATTTCGACTGTCACTTCTGAAATTATTGTTGTATCTACTACCCTGATTATTTCTGTAGTAAGAATATCTATTACTGTTTGAATAATTTCTGTCTTGATAATACCGATTACTGTTTCCGTATGATTGATCATTCCGGTACGAATTACCGTTACTATAATTGTCTGTGTAATTTCTGTTAGAACGTCTGTTATTGTCATAAGGCTGGTATCTATTGTCCTGTCTGTTACGTCTGTCATTCTCAAAGTTCCCCATATAACGGCCGTTCCGATCACTATCCCTTTTCTCTGAAAATCTACTGTAATTACTATTACTGAAAAAATTACAGGAAGTCCCATCGTCGTTGTCATACTCAAGTTCTTGCAACAAAGTCTTAAAAGTCTCAATGTCGTCTTTACATCTTCCGGCTAAAGCAATTTGTCTTATGGATTGTGGCAGCTTAGTTAAACAAATGCGAATTTATTCAGTCGGGCTGTAAGGGTTTGAAAGGAACTGATTCTTTCGAATCATGTCTTCAAAATATTCTGCCGGCGTGCGGAACTCAGACTGTTTGAAATTACGCTGCATAATCAGACTATGTTTGACTCTATCTTGCGTGTTTTCGGACCAATATGCCGATAGAAATGCATGATAAAAATCATTCAGATTATTACAATCTCTAATGAGTGCGCGCATCCGCGTCGCCGGTTCGTTTTCTAAATATCCACACATAAATTCCAGTTTGTGACTTAGCGGCCAATTTGGTGGGAGTGCGTACATAAATTGATCTAACCATGCACATGGATGTATGTCATTCTTAGAATTGCGGAAGATCTTAAATTTCCGAACAGTCAAAAAGTGTTTATAGTCAAAGTTTTCGCCTCGTGGCGACAAAGACCTACCGCGTCTGTCCCAGTCCGAATGTCGATTATTGTCAAGGTCGCGCGCCTGGCGCTCTCTTGTTGCTTCTCGTAAATGAAATAAATTACTTTCTTCAAACCCTTCTGCTATCTGTGATTCTAAATTTCTTCTGCTATCTTTTCCCACGATTTCGCCTTCAATTTGTTTGACTTGCTTCTTTAATGCCTCAACTTCCCTTTTAACGCGTTCATTAAATTTTCCCTGATTTTCAACATGCTTATTTATGTTCTGGTACTCTTCGGTTTCTGCAAATGGCAATGGTGCTGTATCATCTGAATCTCTGTCCCCACTTAAACTAAGACTTGTCAGTTTATCTGAAATCTCCTCAACTCTTTCCGATAAATCACCTATTTGTTCTTTCTGTTTATTTACGTCTTCCGTAAGTGTCGCGACTCGGGTTTCGGTATTACCACATTCAGTAGTTAACTGTTCACACTGTTGTGTTAGGTTATTTATTCTGTCATTTGGTACGGATTCCTCGATTCTTTCAAGTATTTCTTCCTTATCGCGTGCACATTGTAAATTTAATTCTGAAAATTTCTGTACTATCACGCGATCTCTTTCCTCCTGTTCTCTATCCTGTTCCCTTTGTCTAATATCTACTGCAATTAATCTATTATTGTGAGCATTCAAAATCGGTTGTACTTCTTCTCTGATTTCTTTCTTTAATTCATCTTTCATATTTTTGAAACATGTCCCTATTCGTGAATCTAACCGTGTTTCCAAAGTTCCCATCTCTGTTTTAATTGTTCCAATCTCTGTTTTTAATTCAGATCCAAACCGTGTTTCCATTGTTCCCATTTGTGATCCCAGTGAGTCTAACCGTTTTTCCATTGTTCCCCTATCAGTTTTAATTTCAGATCGTAAATTTAATATTGCACTCATCAACTGCTCCAGATTCACTTGTTCGAAATTCTTTTCGCCCCTAACATTTCCCGTAAAACTAACTTCCTTCGTAATAGCAGTAAAGCTATCTGAGTTCGATACTATTCCAGAATCTTCTGTCGTTAATCTCGGATTCTGTGAATTCTCTCACTGAGAAAAATTTTGAAATGGTTCCGGACTATTTTCCCGACTTATTACATTGTTTTCCACTTCATTATCCATCATACTGTTTTCCTCTGTTGGCGAGTTCGCCATGTTAACAATTTCGTCATTCTCACTATTCATCATTTTTGCCTTTTTCATCGATCGCGTAATCATTTACAAAACATACAAAACTCGTCACTATATGAACATTACACACAATGACTCTTTATCTTCAACAATACCATTCACACGAAATATTTCCCTCAAACACGATTAATCGAACAATTGAAATAATTGCACCAAATCGTCAAACGTGTATACAAAGCAATAAAAATTAAATTTTGAAAAATACCATTAGAAGAATGCCAATTACCAAATCTACACATGCAAAATAGACTACAATTACTAAACTACAAATTACTACAACAATACTACTGTCTACTATTTTTACAATCAGAAGATTCCAAGGGACGATCCTGGCAGGGTCACCACGTGCATGGGGGCTTAATTATAATAAAGATATAAGAATGCAATGCAAATACTTTTTAATTTTCTGTCGCTGTATGTCCGATTACGCTGTTTCGTAAACGGCTGGCCCTGACTAGTTCTTGTACGCAATCTGACTGCATGTAACAACCACAAAGAATGAAATGAAAATTTCAGTTAATACAATTAATTAATTAAGTCCCCAGCAACTATAAAACCTACGAAACCAACAAAGCACAAGTGTAGCTGTTCTGTATGTGGTAGTATGACTCAACGCACATCTGGCACGGTTCTTCTTCAACAGGACAAGAATTTTTAAATATCATTTATACTGACGTGATAAAAGAAAATTAGAAATACTATAATTGTGCAAGAAACCCAGAATTACACTCTAATACACGAACACACGCCAGATGCTTTGTTGACTGAACCTGTAATGAAGCATTATTCAGGACACACAAATAATAAGAAAATAAAGAACAGTAGTTAGTTACCTTAATTTATATTGACGAAAAGCACTCAGATCATTACAATATCTCCATTGGAACAACATCTGCTATCTCTCCCATCAAATAACTGCATAAACATGGAACAACACTCTCCACTACCGCATCTCACTCTGACTTCAGCTACAAGCAGTGTCCACCACAACATCTCGGCGAGAACTGCCTGTCGCTGCGTCTCAATAATCACTGCCAGTGGAGGCGGCGGAACAATACTCTCTGGCGCGATTTCTGGCGCTGTGGCTCAGTGTAGCCACCTTTCAAAGGATGAGATGGACAGACAGAGGGCAGGGGGAGATGGACAGAGAGTAGGGAGTGGAGGAGTTGGAGAGGGGGGCTGTGAAGAAGGAGATGGACTGAGAGAGGCGTAAGGAGAGGATGGGCTAATAGAAAAGTGAAATAAATATATAGCCTGGCAACACCGGGTACTGAGCTAGTAGTCCTAACAAACGTAAGTCTGGAAATCAATGGTTCTCCGACAGAATGTGTGGAGAAGTGAAGTCAACAGATTTGATGCTGTTCCTTATGGCGAAAGGATACATACATGATACGTCCATGATGCACATTTTAGTGTGAATGTTTGGGAACACGTAGCACTAATATTCGACAGTTATCTGTTGTGGATAGCCAATATCTCTTATATGCGCTGTCATAAACACGTTTAATATTTTACTTGGTGAAATTTAAAAGTACTGGTTTATTCCAGCCCTGTTGATAGTGTCGGTGGAATCATGGAACGTATTGTGGATGGTTGTCAACGTATTCTGAATACGCCTGGAATTTTTTACTGTGTCCGGCCTTCGACAAGGAAATGTTCTGAATCCTTCTGTCACATGAGCGGTACCCATGTGCAACACTTGCAATTAGTTTTTCCTGAGGACCATATCTGCAGTTTGTATGCACGGAGACTCTGTTACACGGCATTCACCCATTCAGTTCTATTGGGGAACGAGTCGTATCGGGGCCCGTATTTATAAGGACTGTTTGCTTGTTCCACTGACCTGTACTCGACCTTCCGTTTCGTTTCCACCTATAATAAGCACCGTGCACTCTGAGGTGACAAAAGTGGGATAGCGATATCCACTTGTACACAAGGTGGTAGTATAGTGTCGATAAGGTATACAAGGGTAGTGCATTGGCGGAGCTGTCATTCGCACTCGGGTGATTCATGTGAAAAGGTTTCCGACGTGATAATGACAGCACGACGGGAAGTAACAGACTTTGAACGCGAAATGGTAGTTGGAAGTAGACACATAAGACATTCCATTGCGGAAATCCTTAGGAAACTCAGCATTCTGAGATACCCAGTGTGCGCCGAGAATACAAACGGACAACGAAGAGGACGACGGCCTTCTCATAACGGTCGAGAGAAGCGGCATTTGCTTAGAGTTGTCAGTGCTGACAACAAACACTACGTGTAATAACCGCAGAAATAAATGTGGAATGTATGACGAACATATCCAGTGCGGCGAAATGTGGCATTAAAGTGCTATGGAAGCAGACGGCCGACGATAGTGAATTTGTGACCGTACTACATCGGCAGCGCCTCTCTTGGGCTCGTGACAGTATCGACAGGAAAATCCTGACCTAGCTAGATGGGTCCCGATTTCGGTTGGTAAGAGTTGATGATAGGGTTCGAGTGTGGCGCAGACCCCACGAAGTCACCCCACGAAGTCGCCCAAGTTGCCAACAACGCACAGTGCAAGCTGGTGGTGGCTCCATAAGAGTGTAGGCTGTGTTTACATGTAATGGACTGGGTCCTCAGGTCCAATTCAACCGATAATTGACTGGAAATGATGATACATACAATTATATGATATTAAAAGAGATAGAACCATTTTTCCCCGGGGTTTGAGGATTGCATCCTTTCCCTGTAGAGATTGGCTGGCGCTTGCTACGAGGCCATGGTGACCATTTGCATTCATGGACTTCCTGTTCCCAAACATCCATGTAACTATTATGAATGACAACGAGCCCCGTCGTATGCCCACAATTGTTCAAGGTTCATTCGAACATCATTCTGGACAGGTCAAGGGAATGGTTTGGCCACCCAGGTAACCAGACATGAGTCCCATGGAACATTTGTGAGAAATAATCAAGAGATCGTTTAATGTACAAAATCCTGCACAGGTAACACTTTCGCAGTTGTGGACGACTATCGAAGTAGCATGGCTAAATATTTCTGCATGGGACTACTAAAGACTGTGCCGTGCAAAAGTAGATCTGACAATATTAAGAGGTATCCCATGACTTCTGTCACACACTGAAGTGCCAAAGAAACTGATATTGGCATGCATATTCAAATACAGATAGACACTCCTGGAAATTGAAATAAGAACACCGTGAATTCATTGTCCCAGGAAGGGGAAACTTTATTGACACATTCCTGGGGTCAGATACATCACATGATCACACTGACAGAACCACAGGCACATAGACACAGGCAACAGAGCATGCACAATGTCGGCACTAGTACAGTGTATATCCACCTTTCGCAGCAATGCAGGCTGCTATTCTCCCATGGAGACGATCGTAGAGATGCTGGATGTAGTCCTGTGGAACGGCTTGCCATGCCATTTCCACCTGGCGCCTCAGTTGGACCAGCGTTCGTGCTGGACGTGCAGACCGCGTGAGACGACGCTTCATCCAGTCCCAAACATGCTCAATGGGGGACAGATCCGGAGATCTTGCTGGCCAGGGTAGTTGACTTACACCTTATAGAGCACGTTGGGTGGCACGGGATACATGCGGACGTGCATTGTCCTGTTGGAACAGCAAGTTCCCTTGCCGGTCTTGGAATGGTAGAACGATGGGTTCGATGACGGTTTGGATGTACCGTGCACTATTCAGTGTCCCCTCGACGATCACCAGTGGTGTACGGCCAGTGTAGGAGATCGCTCCCCACACCATGATGCCGGGTGTTGGCCCTGTGTGCCTCGGTCGTATGCAGTCCTGATTGTGGCGCTCACCTGCACGACGCCAAACACGCATACGACCATCATTGGCACCAAGGCAGAAGCGACTCTCATCGCTGAAGACGACACGTCTCCATTCGTCCCTCCATTCACGCCTGTCGCGACACCACTGGAGGCGGGCTGCACGATGTTGGGGCGTGAGCGGAAGACGGCCTAACGGTGTGCGGGACCGTAGCCCAGCTTCATGGAGACGGTTGCGAATGGTCCTCGCCGATACCCCAGGAGCAACAGTGTCCCTAATTTGCTGGGAAGTGGCGGTGCGGTCCCCTACGGCACTGCGTAGGATCCTACGGTGTTGGCGTGCATCCGTGCGTCGCTGCGGTCCGGTCCCAGGTCGACGGGCACGTGCACCTACCGCCGACCACTGGCGACAGCATCGATGTACTGTGGAGACCTCACGCCCCACGTGTTGAGCAATTCGGCGGTACGTCCACCCGGCCTCCCGCATGCCCACTATACGCCCTCGCTCAAAGTCCGTCAACTGCACATACGGTTCACGTCCACGCTGTCGCGGCATGCTACCAGTGTTAAAGACTGCGATGGAGCTCCGTATGCCACGGCAAACTGGCTGACACTGACGGCGGCGGTGCACAAATGCTGCGCAGCTAGCGCCATTCGACGGCCAACACCGCGGTTCCTGGTGTGTCCGCTGTGCCGTGCGTGTGATCATTGCTTGTACAGCCCTCTCGCAGTGTCCGGAGCAAGTATGGTGGGTCTGACACACCGGTGTCAATGTGTTCTTTTTTCCATTTCCAGGAGTGTATGTAAACAGGCAGAATACGGCGCTGCGGTTGCCAACGCCTATATAAGAATATAAGTGTTTGGCGCATTTGTTAGATCGGTTACTGCTGCTACAATGGCCGGTTATCAAGATTTAAGTGATTTTGAACGTGATGTTATAGCCGGAGCTCGAGAGATGGGACGCAGCATCTCAGAGGTACTGATGAAGTGGGGATTTTTCCGTACGACCATTCACGAGTGTACCGTGAATATCAGCAATCCGGTAAAACATCAAATCTCCGACACCACTGAGGCCGGAGAAAGATCCTGCAAGAACGGGACCAACGACAAATGAAGACAATCGTTTAACGTGACAGAGTTGCAAACCTTCCGCAAGCGTCTGCAGATTTCATCGATGGGCCATCAACAAGTGTCAGCGTGTGAACCATAAAACTAAAGATCATCGTTATGGGCATTCGAAGCCAAAGGCCCACTTGATGACTGCGCAACACAAAGGTTTATGGCACGCCTGGGACCGTCAACACCGACATTGGACTGTTGATGACTGGAAACATGTTGCCTTATCAGACGAGATGGACATGTACGGGTATGGAGACAATCTCATGAATCCATGGACTCTGCATGTCAGCAGGGGACTGTTGAAGGCGTTGGAGTCTCTGTGATTGTGTGGGGCGTGTGCAGTTGGAGTGATGTGGGACCACTGATACATGTAGATACGACTCTGCAGATGAAACTTACGTAGGCATACTGCCTGATGACCTGCATCCATTCATGTCCATTGTGCATTCCGACGGACTTGGCCATTTCCAGCAGGCCAATGCCACACCCCATAAGTCCAGAATTGCTACAGAGTGTCTCCAGGGACACTCTTCTGAGGTTAAACACCTCCTCTGGCCACGAAACTCCCCAGACACGAACATTATTGAGCATATCTGGGATGCCTTGCAACGTGTTGTTCAGAAGAGATCTCCACCCCCTCGTAATCATACTGATTTATGGACAGCAGTGCAGGATTCATGGCGTCAGTTACCACCAGCACTACATCAGACATTAGTGAAGTCCATGCCACGTCGTGTTGCGGCACGCCTGCGCACTCCCCAGGCACCTACACCATATTTGCCAGATGTACCAGTTTCTTTGGCTCTTCAGTGTATTTTTCCAAAAATGTAGTAAGAATACACCATTCTATACGGTAAGTCGCAACAAGCATGTCAATTAAGCGATTTTTTTAAATAGAGTGTTTACATAGGAGAGCCAATGCGTCGTTAAATGGGATGTCCCTATAAACAGTGCCGACCGTTGTTTTCGTTGAAAATAGTCTTGCAGTGCTTAGGTGGGAAGCATTATTGAGGAAATGTGGGGAAGCATACGCTGACGCCACAGTCGCCGGAAACGAGCGTTAACTCCGGCGTTATTCGTTCGTCGTCCCGCTCACTCCCGTCCCAGCCGATTACGCACGCTTCCGTATTAATCGCTGCGTCACAGATTTTTCACTGCTCGCGGCGCTAGACAAATGGAGAGCGGCAGCCGAGGGACGCGTAGGCCCCGTCCGTCATTAATCTGCTGCCGCCATCGGCGGCATAATGACGCAATTAATACCGGGAGCCCGTCTCAACAAACCACACATCACGGCGCGTCACGGCGCACGCGCTGTCAGGCCAGGGGGGCGAAAGTTAGCATCACAAAGGCGCGGCGACAAAAATGCCCTCGTGAATGGGTAAGTAATTCAGGGCATTGAAAGGGGAGGGGGAGGGGGATGGGGAGCAAGCGACCAGACACCAAATATCCTGTTGTAAAGTCGCCGCCTAATGAAGTCGTCATTTGTAAAGTGGGCTTCACCTCCCCCCCCCCCCCCCCCCCCCCCGCCCACTGCCGGTAGGTTCACAACTGGTGCTATTTGTACCGCTGTCGACTACAGAAGCTCCGGGTGACAATTTCGCACAGTGGGAGACCAACCCCTCGTCGTGCGACGCTGTGTGTGTGTGTGTGCGTGCGTGTGTGTGTGTAACTTCTGTAAGAACGTCCGGTAACACATCCTGTTCCCCACCCGGGACACGCCCTTGCGCGGTAGAGTGCTTAGGGACACAAACACACATAAATTAAATAGGTAATTAGAGGCATAATTACTGCTTCCTCTCGTTTTTTATCGCTCCCTGCCCCGCCAGTGCTGTTGCACGAGATCGAGGTACTAAATTATTAACTTGTTTCAGCCGCTAAGTTTTTCGAATGCACCTAATGTAATGTTTGACAATGGGACCGGAAACAAATGATGCATCTTACGCCGAGTGACACAAGAGAGGATGAAAAAGAAAAAAAAAAGTTGAAGGAGGGAGCGGAAGAAGCATGAACAGCGACGGGGAAAGAGATTCTGTTTTTTTCTTCTCGGGCCCATCCTTATATTCACAACTAGTTATTCACAGAATGTCCTACCTAACTTAAACAAGACCAATATTTCATTAAATGTTCACTACGGAAATTTCTTTCGCACCAGGACCAAAAATATTTATTGAGTGAGTGCTTTGGTATCATGAACCGCCGACCGGTGTGGCCGAGCAGTTCTAGGCGCTTCAGTCTGGAACCGCGCGTCCGCTACGGTCGCAGGTTCGATATGAAACTTCATGGCAGGTTAAAACTCTGTGCCGGACGAGACGAGAAGTCGGAACCTTTGCCTTTCGCTGGCAAATGGTCTATCGACTGAGCTAGCCAAGCATGACTCACGACCGATTCTCACGCACACTCTGATGCAGAGTGAAAATGTCATTCTGGAAACATCCCCCCAGGCTGTGGCGTTGCCATGGCTCCGCAATATCCTTCCTTCCAAGAGTGGTACTTCCGCAGGTTTCGCAAGAGAACTGTGTAGTTTTGTTGATAGAAGACGAGGTACTGGCGGAATGACAGCGGTGAAAGTACGTCATGAGTTGTGCTTGGGTAGCTCAGTCGATTGACCACCTGCCCGTGAAACGCAAAAGTCCCGAATTCGAGTCTCGGTCCGGCACGCAGTTTAAATTTGCCAGAAAGTTTCATATCAGAGCACACTCCACTGCAGAGTGAAAAATTCATTCTGGATAGGAAGGTGCAAATAAAGTACTTAAGATAGTCCGCTTTGGAATCGGTCAGCTCACTTTGCGAACTATATTCAAGAACCAGGCGAATAAGAGCTTTGTAACTTAGCTTTTTCCGCCGACGAATTTGTCGTTCCACCTTGGATCTCCCCAGAATCATAGTTCTAGATACTTTGCGGTTCCTATTGCTTTCGGTGATGGTTCACCGATTCCTTCGTGTTCCGTTAGTGATAGTGAGTAAGTCTGAAATATAAGAAACTTTTCAGAAGCCAGAAAACTCTTCACTAAATGTAGCTGTCTAGAGGACTTACTCGCCGGCCGCAATGGGAGAGCGGCTCTAGGCGCTTCAGTACGCAGGTTCGAATCCTGCCTCGGGCATGGATGTGTGTGATGTCCTTAGGTTAGTTAGGTTTAAGTAGTTCTGAGTTTTAGGGGACTGATGACCTCAGATGGTAAGTCCCATAGTGCTCAGAGCCATTTGAACCATTTGAGGACTTCCTCAGTCTTGAACGATTACTGGTAGTCATACACATTGAAACGGATTGAGACATGTTATTCAAGCCGAAGTCCGAATAGGCCTCGGAAGGCCCGACAGTACCGATGGATCACCATATCATCCCCAAACTACAGGCGTCACCATAGACGGATAGGGAGTGGCATGTGGTCAGCACATCGCTTTCCTGGCCGTTGTCAGTTTTCGTGACTTCTCAGTCAAGTAGTTCCTCAAGTGGCCCCAGAAGGGCTGAGTGCACCCCGCTTGCCAAAAGCACTCGGAAGACCTGGACGGTCACCCGTCCAAGAGCTAGCCAAGCCCGGCAGCATTTAACTTCGGTGACCTGACAGGAGCCGGTGTTATCACTGCGGAAAGGCCGGTGCCCTTCCGTTTAGTTAATTATATTTTTATCTGTCGAATGACGCTGTTTTCTAAGCTAACGGTATCACAGTGACATATTTCACTGCTTCATTTTCGATACAGTAAAACCCATTTTGTACACACTAAAGAGACCGTAACTTTCTGAATCTGTTTCTCTGTCATACATTATTTGTTATTTCAGATCCAATGAGTTTTGTGGTCAAGACACCAACAAGACTCCGCTATCAAGCTGCTGAAACCACTGATCACGGATAGCTGTTCTGCTGGAAGATACCATCACCGCCGGTGAACATATCAAGTACGATGGGATGCATGTGGTTCTCAGTAATGTTCATTCTACATCTACATCTACATTTATACTCCGCAAGCCACCCAACGGTGTGTGGCGGAGGGCACTTTACGTGCCACTGTCATTACCTCCCTTTCCTGTTCCAGTCGCGTATGGTTCGCGGGAAGAACGACTGCCGGAAAGCCTCCGTGAGCGCTCGAATCTCTCTAATATTACATTCGTTATCTCCTCGGGAGGCATAAGTAGGGGGAAGCAATATATTCGATACCTTATCAAAAAACGCACCCTCTCGAAACCTGGAGAGTAAGCTACTCTTGCAGAGTCTGTACTTGAGTTTGCTGAACATCTCCGTAACGCTATCACGCTGACCAAATAACCCTGTGACGAAACGCGCCGCTCTTCTTTGGATCTTCTCTGTCTCCTCCGTCAACCCGACATGGTACGGATCCCACACTGATGAGCAATACTCAAGTATAGGTCAAACGAGTGTTTTGTAAGCCACCTCCTTTGTTGATGGACTACATTTTCTACGTACTCTTTCAATGAATCTCAATCTGGCACCCACCTTACCAACAATTAATTTTATATGATCATTCCATTTCAAATCGTTCCGTACGCGTACTCCCAGATGTTTTACAGAAGTAAATGCTACCAGTGTTTGTTCCTCTATCATATAATCATACAATAAAGGATCCTTCTTTCTATGTATTCGCAATACATTACATTTGTCTATGTTACGGGTCAGTTGCCACTCCCTGCACCAAGTGCCTATCCGCTGTAGATCTTCTGCAGTTCGCTGCAATTTTCTAATGCTGGAACTTCTCTGTATACTACAGCATCATCCGCGAAAAGCCGCTTGGAACTTCCGACACTATCTACTAGGTCACTGACATATATTGTGAAAAGCCATGGTCCCATAACACTCCCCTGTGCCACGCCAGAGGTTCCTTTAACGTCTGTAGACGTCTCTCCATTGAGAACAACATGCTGTGTTCTGTTTGCTGAAAACTCTTCAATCCAGCCACACAGTTGGTCTGATATTCCGTAGGCCCTTACTTTGTTTATCAGGCGACAGTGCGGAACTGTATCGAACGCCATCCGGAAGTCAACGAAAATGACTTCTACCTGGGAGCCTGTATCTAATATTTTTTGGGTCTCATGAACAAATGAAGCGAGTTGGTCTCACACGATCGCTGTTTCCGGAATCCATCTTGATTCCTACAGATTAGGTTCTGGGTTTCCAGAAATGACATGATACGCGAGCAACAAACATGTTCTAAAATTCTACAACTGATCGATGTCAGAGATATAGGCCTACAGTTTTGCGCATCTGCTCGACGACCCTTCTTGAAAACTGGAACTACCTGTGCTCTTTTCCAATCATTTGGACCCTTCCGTTCCCCTAGAGACTTGCGGTACACGGCTGTTAGAAGGGGGACAAGTGTCGTCGCGTACTCTGTGTAGAATCGAATTGGTCTACAGGTGCCATGGTGCCATTGATTTATACCACAAGTCCCAGGGAAGCTCAGGGGAATACCGCCTCTATCGGCCTGCATCCGTCGTGCGGCATATGTTTGGATCAGTCGTTCGCCTGGGTGACGGCGTATCCGGACGCTACCACTGATATGATGTAACAAGAAACGTGATGCATCAGTCCAAAGGACGTTGTTGGGTCAACATAGAAACACGTAGGAGTCGTCAGTTGTTGAGCCGCATGTTCAACAACGGTGTGGTCGGAAACACTTGTGCCCGCACATCATTGTAATCCGCCAAGCGATCTGCCTCAGAAAGCCGCGTCAACAAAACAGGCAAGCATAAACCTCTTCGTTTTGTGATGAGCCGTGGACCTTCAATAACTTGACGCCATCTCGTGGTTCCACCGTCCTTCAACTACTTTCCATAGATGCTCACTATAGAAGCAGTCAAACAGCCGATCAGCTTCATTGCTACCGAGGTGCTTGCTCGTATGTTCCCGATCCGCCTCTACTCAACTTATGTACTCTCCTTAGCGCGTCACATGTCCCCAACACTTGCAGGCAGTATCCTATCTCACGGTGGTTAGTGGTCCTAATGATTTGTTTCATCATTGTGTGTACACTACTGGCCATTAAAATTCCTACACCAAGAAGAAATGCAGATGATAAACGGGTATTCATTGGACAAATATATTATACTACAACTGACATGTGATTACATTTTCACGCAATTTGGGTGCATAGATCCTGAGAAATCATTACCCAGAACAACGACCTCTGGCCTTGATACGGCTAGGCATTGAGTCAAACAGAGTCTTGATGGAGTGTACAGGTGCAGTTGCCCATGCAGCTTCAACACGATACCACAGTTCATCAAGAGTAGTGACTAGCGTATTGAGGCGAGCCAGTTGCTCGGCCACCATTGACCAGACATTATCAGTTGGTCAGAGATCTGGAGAACGTGCTGGCCAGGGCAGCAGTCGAACATTTTCTGTATCCAGAACGGCCCGTACTGGGTTTGCTACATGCGGTCGTGCATTATCCTGCTGAAATTTAGGGTTTCGCAGGAATCGAATGAAGGGTAGACCCACGGATCCTAACACATCTCAAATGTAACGTCCACCGTTCAAACGGCCGTCAATACGAACAAGAGGTGACTGAGACGTGTAACCAATGGCACCCTATACCATCACGCTGGGTGATACGGTAATATGGCGATGACGAATGTGCGTTCACCGCGACGTCGCCGAACACGGTTGCGACCATCATGATGCTGTAAACAGAACCTGGATTCATCCGAAAAAAATGACGTTCTGCCATTCGTGCACCCAGGTTCGTCCTTGAGTACACCATCGCAGGCGCTCCTGTCTGTGATGCAGAAGGGTAACCGCAGCCATGGTCTCCGAGCTGATAGCCCATGCTCCTGCAAACGTCGCCGAACTGTTCGTGCAGATGGTTGTTGTCTTGCAAACGTCCCCATCTGTTGACTCAGAGATCGAGATGCGGCTGCACGATCCGTTACGGCCATGCGGATAAGATGCCTTTCATCTCGACTGCTAGTGATACGAGGCCGTTGGGATCCAGCACGGCGTTCCGTATTACCCTTCTGAACCCACCGATTCCATATTGGCCCGTATCTCGTGGTCGTGCGGTAGCGTTCTCGCTTCCCACGCCCGGGTTCCCGGGTTCGATTCCCGGCGGGGTCAGAGATTTTCTCTGCCTCGCGATGGTTGGCTGTTGTGTGCTGTCCTTAGGTTAGTTAAGTTTAAGTAGTTCTAAGTTCTGGGGGCTGATGACCATAGATGTTAGGTCCCATAGTGCTCAGAGCCATTTTCGATTCCATATTCTGCTAACAGTCATGGGATCTCGACCAACGCGAGCAGCAATGTCGCGATACGATAAACCGCAATCGCGATAGGCTACAATCCGACCTTTATGAAAATCGGAAACGTGATGGTACGCATTTCTCCTCCTTACACGAGGCATCACAACAACGTTTCACCAGGCAACGCCGGTCAGCTGCTGTTTGTGTATGAGAAATCGGTTGCAAACTTTCCTAATGTCAGCACGTTGTAGGTGCCGCCATCGCCGCCAACGTTGTGTGAATGCTCTGAAAAGTTAATCATTTGCATATCACAGCAACTTCTTCCTGTCGATTAAATTTCGCGTCTGTAGCACGTTATCTTCGTGGTGTAGCAATCTTAATGGCCAGTAGTGTATGATATCTGATTTTTGTACTTTTAGGGTATTTAAAAACTAAGCTCCATTTATGTTTTACTGTCTATACCAATTTACATTTACTTCCAGCGTTTATTTGCAAGACTGTCATCCTCTGAGACTTTTTCTGCTGATATCTGTTGCTACACCACACAACTTTCTGATGAATATATGTGAAACACGGATGCCTCTCACAAGGGAACTGTCCAGTTCGATATATCGAAACCAGCCCTGAAATTTTTTGTACAGGTGGAATATATCGAAAGAAACGAATTGTCAGAATATTAGCTGCTAAGACACACTGTCAGTATTAAAAAAAAATTTTTTTTTTTTAATTCGTAGCTCGCTAGGTGGCTGGAGAAATGTTCACCCCTGCTGTAACTGTAGCAGACACTGAGTGTGCAACATAGCGGATGCATAGCGTTGGTGCACGGTATGTAGGTAAACAGATAACACGGCACAATGCAATCGTAATTTGTAAAGCAAATTTCTGTTTACGTTTACAGTTCAAAAATGTTGAAATGTGTGTGAAATCTTATGGGACTTAACTGCTAAGGTCATTTTCCCTAAGCTTACATACTACTTAACCTAAATTATCCTAAGGACAAACACACACACCCATGCCCGAGGGAGGACTCGAACCTCCGCCGGGACCAGCCGCACAGTCCATGACTGCAGCGCCTTCACCGCTCGGCTAATCCCGCGCGGCCGTTTACAGTTTCTCAGACACAGTGGTTCACGGTTACTATTCGCTCGAAATTCCATCTCGTTTAATATCAACAATAAATAGTAGCTGGCTTTGCGGTATCGCCAAGTGATAACGATGGAGATACAACTGCTTTAATTTTCTTTGGGATTTCTTCTTATATGCTTGACACTAGCGTCTCTCTTTATCCAGCTTCCAGAATTTCAAAGTAATGTGGAATCCAATTAGCGTTTTCAGACTTGCAAAGATGAAATATCTCTCTGTTTCTCTGTCGTGTAGCTGCTGGCCACTAGATACAATAATTTTTATGTGATGCCATTTTGATGACTTGCGTGACAAAGCGATCAAGAAATTGTGGTGGAGACAACAGAACATCCAGTCCCCAAGCGGACCCACATCTCCAGCCCGGCCAGGAATCGAATCTGAGTCCTTTCCGTTAGAGCAAAGAAATGATGTACAGTAATTGCTTCCAGTAAGAAAGAAAATGTAGATGTTTTTGGCTACGCATAGTAGGGCGAAAACGATTAAGCTGTGTGTAAAGCAGGTTTCCTTTCGTAAGATCTGTACATGAATTGCGTAAATGGAGGAGAAATTATAGCGGAGTACGAAATATGCACCAAACTGAAACTCGCAAAAGTGTGAAAGAAAAACTATTCGAAAGATTGAAAACTGCTCGTGAGAGTCAATTCACCGTTATTGAGGGATATCTACGACACTGCGTGCTCTGAAATTGCGTGTCAGATGAATATTATTGATTTCCAGACTTCTTCGAGCCGGCTACACAGAGTCATGAAATTCTACGGAAAAGGAAGTTCACCACAAGAAAACGTGTAGACAAGACGGCATTAGCAGCGATGGGATACCAACCTCACTGCCGCTGCCATATGGCCGGGAAACCAGAAATGATGCGTTAGAGTTTCTTTCAAGTTCCTAGCAGGACCTCTTTGTTTGTGATATGTGGCACCCTTCCTCACAACGGTATGTCGACGACACTGTACGCCCCGTTTTGTTGCCCTTCATGGCAAACCATCCTCGACTTACATTCCAGCGGGATAATGCTCGCCTGTACCCTCGAGAGTTCATTATGCTTGTCTTCGTTTTTGACAAATTCTCCCATGGCCAGCAAGATCGCCGGGTCCCTCCCAATTGTGGGTAGAGTTCCCCAATCATCTCTGGATTTTGATGATCTAACTCGCCAACTGGACATAATTTGGCACGATATCCCTCAGGACATCCAACAACTCTATCAACCAATGCCAAGCCGAATAACTGCATAAGGCCCAGAAGCGCACCAAAACGTTATTGACTTGCTCAATTTGTGAAGCACTTTTTGAATAGACCACCCATCATAGTCATTTGTTGTCTGTACGTGTACATCACAGCTACCGATTTCCGACCCATTCGGATAATTCCTTCGAGATGCGTCTTTTTCTTTTCAGAGTATATTTAGAAGTTTCAGGCTGAAACCCTCCCCGTCTCCTCTATACCTCTTTTGTTACGCAACCTTCCCTTCTACAATAACCTATGAAAACTTCCCTTAGGATTTCTATCTCTTGCTTAATAATAACAAATGAAATCTTCCCTTTGAAATTAATTCTCTCTCTCAATCTTCGCATAAAAATTTAAATGCTGCTTATTAAAAGTGATTTTCTGATTATTTCGACGAAACATAGAATGTGTCGTCGTCGTGGCCCTCAGTCGTTACCTGCAATAACCCAAAACTGTTCCTTACCTTTTTTACTGTTACTAGATCGCCATCTGACTGCTACATCGAATTACGACATGAATATACTTACTCTGTTTTACTATACTCTATTAGCTGCTGGTGGGCTGTCATAATAAGTGGCTGTATTTATTACCAAAGCTGACGTTATTCTTTAATAGCAAAGCTGATGTCATTCTTTAATTAATTTGACTCAAGTTACGTAATTCATAGTTAAACTTTTTCTTGACAACAATAAAATTTTGCAAAGTTTTACGTTGATGGTTTTTGGGATGGATTATAATCAGTAATGCAATATTGTTGGCAAAAATTAATTATATTCTGAATGAAATAATGTTACAAACGTGCAAATGGGACTTAGTTTACAATAATCTTACAACTACCACTGCGCAAACATACCTTCAGTAATCTTGAGTTTCTCAAAAAAAATAATTCAATAATATTAGTTCCTCTTATGATAACTGTTAGCTGATGTCTCTGTACATCCGTTTATAATCTCCCGTAAATCATAGCTGGTGGCTGGCAGGCACACCGCTCCTCTCAACCTCTCGCTTCAGACTTGCTACCGACTCGCTTCACATCTCGCTTACTGCTGACTTCCAACGAAGGCTAAATTGCGTTCTCTCCCGCGAACAATGCTTTCTGGTGCAGACAATCCCTGCTAGCATTACAAAATGTATCAATGCGCTGTCTTTCCCGCTCTTTTCTTAAAATGTATCCATGCGCGGTCTCTCCCGCCCTTTTTAAAATTATATCAATGTGCGGTCTCTCCTGCCAACAATACTTTGGTGCAGACATTCCTTGCTACCACAATTATTTCCAACATGACAAATATTAATTATTCCTACTTAATCCTATTAATAAAATATAAACATCTTTCATAAATTGTGGTTTGACAATAGACACTAGAAATATACATGTCTTACAAGGTTTAACGTCTCGCCGATGACTATGTTTTTTGCTAGCTCTTCTATTGCCCCCAGAACGCCACACTCACATTCAACAGAAGCCAATCGTACGCAAGTTAATCGAGTACGAATCATGTCCTGTTGAATAGTACGATGGCACGTCTTCATCTTTGGTAGACTTAAAGATACGAAATGCAGACTAATCTCTGGTACGATGGCATTGGTCTTGTTTTCTTCCCTTTTCCATTTCCTTTCAAGCCGGCTTCCTCGTTCCTGTTGGGAACCAGAAATTAACCTGCGCCTGCTCGTCTAATTTCTGTAGAACTACTGCTGGGCGATAGGTCGACGACCTTGCCGCACCGCGGGCGCTAAATTACAGCCGTCCTCGTAAGGACGTTAGAGACGTCGTGAAGGCTTCGCGGCGCTGTGAGGAGCAGCGTGTGACAGAACGGATCGGCCCGGTTAATGCCGTAATTACAGGCGCCGTAACTGAACACCCAATCACGGCGGACGTGCTCCCTCGGAGCTCCAGCCGCGCAACGCACAGTAGCTGCCTCGTACGAACAACTCAGACTGCCTTGAGCCGTAGCCAGTGCACGTAGCAGGCAAAAGCACCCTGAAGTGGAAACACTACACAAAGAAAGACCATAAAAAGGACGAAATTCGCATACAACCTGAAGAAGAGGAGGTACGCGACACAGATGTTGTTGTTGTTGTTGTTGTTGTGGTCTTCAGTCCTGAGACTGGTTTGATGCAGCTCTCCATGCTACCCTATCCTGTGCAAGCTTCTTCATCTCCCAGTACTTACTGCAACCCACATCCTTCTGGATCTGCTTAGTGTATTCATCTCTTGGTCTCCCTCTACGATTTTTACCCTCCACGCTGCCTTCCAATGCTAAATTTGTGATCCCTTGATGCCTCAGAACATGTCCTACTAACCGGTCCCTTGTTTTTGTCAAGTTGTGCCACATACTCCTCTTCTCCCCAATTCTATTCAATACTTCATCATTAGTAATGTGATCTACCCATCTAATCTTCAGCATTCTTCTGTGGCACCACATTTTTAAAGCTTCCATTCTCTTCTTGTCCAAACTATTTATCGTCCATGTTTCACTTCCATACATGGCTACACTCCATACAAATACTTTCAGAAACGACTTCCTGACACTTAAATCTATACTCGTTGTTAACAAATTTCTCTTCTTCAGAAACACATTCCTTGCCATTGCCAGTCTACATTTTATATCCTGCCTGCTTCGACCATCATCAGTTATTTTGCTCCCCAAATACCAAAACTCCTTTACTACTTTAAGTGTCTCATTTCATAATCTAATTCCCTCAGCATCACCCGACATAATTCGACTACATTCCATTATCCTCGTTTTGGTTTTGTTGATGTTCATGTTATATCCTCCTTTCAAGACACTGTCCATTCCGTTCAACTGCTCTTCCAAGTCCTTTGCTGTCTCTGACAGAATTACAATGTCATCGGCGAACCTCAACGTTTTTATTTCTTCTCCATGGATTTTAATACCTATTCCAAATTTTTCTTTTGTTTCCTTTACTGCTTGCTCAATATACAGATTGAATAACATCGGGGAGATGCTACAACCCTGTCTCACCGTCTTCCCAACAACTGCTTCCCTTTCATGTCCCTCGACTCTTATAACTGCCAACTGGTTTCTGTACAAATTGTAAATAGCCTTTCGCTCCCTGTATTTTACCCCTGCCACCTTTTGAATTTGAAAGAGAGTATTCCAGTCAGTCACACTGGTGATATTTACAGCTATTTTAAAACTGATATCTACGAAACATTAATTCATTATCGTGCTCCTAATAAAACCCAGAGACAGGCCTGATCTGGTTTTGTACTGGGCCTGCAGATGTCTTATTAAGTGCAATTATATTGTACGATTTGTTTTAACGATCTTGTAGTTTATGAGGAGCGTTCAATAAGTAATGCAACACCTTTCCTCTTTCTCATCCAATTTCGGCTGAAAAAATCGATGTGGAACATCGCGAAATATTCCCCCTTCAGCCCCTACACTTTTATGAAACTCCAATAGGTGGTGGCGCTATGCACACCCTTCATAATGGCGTATATAATGGAGGTGCGTTCCAAGCAGAGAGCAGTCACTGAGTATCTTTTGGTGGAAAACAAGAGCGTCACAGATATTCATAGGTGCTTGCAGGATGTATACGGTGATCTCGCCATGAACAAAAGCTCGGTGAGTTGATGGGCGAGGCGTCTGTCTTCATAGCACAGGGCCGCGCCAACCTGTCCCATCTCAGTCGTGCCGGCCTGCCACTCACTGTCATTTCTGCGAAGTTGGGACATGCGGACACTCTTATTCGAGTTGATCGTCGGATCACAGTCACACAAGTCTGCGAACCCCAGAGGAATTAACAAAGTTCGTTGGACTGATCTTCCTCATCCATCCTACTGCCGGATCTCGCACCTTCCGGCTTCTATCTGTTTGTCACAATGAGGGATGCACTCCACAGGAAGCAGTGCGTGGTTAACTGGGAGCTTATTGATTCAACAAGGCGTTGGCTCCGACTTCGGGCGTACAGGCCTTGCCAGTGTGGTGGCGTAAGATCGTCACATTGAACGGAGATTATGCTGGGAAACAGGAGTTTTGCAGTCAAAAGAGTGGGGAATAATATAGTGTATTGGTAACTGGGATTAAACCAACTCACTTTCAGAAAAAAAATGTGTTGCATTAATTATTCTACGCCACTCGAAATTTGTCCTTTATTCCATTCTACAGGAGTGTTACTTACGGAGAATGTACGTAACACAGTGGTAATCAGGCTGACATTACTATAAATCCCGTATAATTCCTTCCTGTTTTTTATTTGTAAATATTCTGTAAGTGTGTCCAGTTATATGTCAAATTAAATAAGTGAAAATTACAGAATGAGATTTTTACTCTGCAGCGGAGTGTGCGCTGATATGAAACTTCCTGGCAGATTAAAACTGTGTGGCGGATCGAGACTCGACCTCGGGACCTTTGCCTTTCGCGGGCAAGTGCTCTACCAACTGAGCTACCCAAGCACGACTCACGCCCCGTCATCACAGCTTTACTTCTGCCAGTACCTCGTCTCCTACCTTCCAAAGGTTAGAAGTAAAGCTGTGAGGACGTGACGTGAGTCGTTCTTGGGTAGTTCAGATGGTAGAGCACTTGCCCGCGAAAGGCAAAGGTCCCGAGTTCGAGTCTCGGTCCGGCACACAGTTTTAATCTGCCAGGAGGTTTCATATCAGCGCACACTCCGCTGCAGAGTGAAAATCTCATTCTGGGAATATCCCCCAGGCTGTGGCTAAGCCATGTCTCCGCAATATCCTTTGTTCCAGGAGTGCTAGTTCTGCAAGTTTCGCAGGAGAGTTTCTGTGAAGTTTGGAAGGTAGGAGACGAGGTACTGGCAGAAGTAAAGTTGTGATGATGGGGCGTGAGTCGTGCTTGGGTAGCTCAGTTGGTAGAGCACTTGCTCGCGAAAGGCAAAGGTCCTGAGTTCGAGTCTCGGTCCGGCTCACAGTTTTAATCTGAAAGGAAGTTTCAAGTGAAAATTATTTTGCAGAACGGGATTTCCTGTGTCGTAAAACAATTTCACCTGCGGCCCTGGTCTGAATGTAATTTTTGTTTATATATTCCATTAAATAAACGTATCACTGAACAGATACTAAACAAATAGTGGAGCAACAATCTGTTGCACTGAGTGCTCTTTTGAAATATTTTTGTCCAGTAACATTCATGATTACTATTTCCCGCTTTTTTTCATTGGATGCTTTAATTGAAAGTGCAATGAACAGGGAAGGATGTTTCACCTAGAGGATAGGGTGTTTCAGTCTATTGACAGATTTTACAATCACATAATGATATGCGCAATAGAGGCAGCCATAAGCAGTTCCAGCACTTCGCGCTGTTTTTGGGTTGGTGTGAGGCATGAGTCTGTGTCTTGTGCAGTATTTGTAAACATTTTTAATACTATATTCTTCGCTGCTGCGTAATGTATTAAAATTATTTGGAATATATTGTTAATTCTTCAGTTGTAGAATTTAATGGTGAGCAAAGTTCTCAGTACGAGTAAAACTAATTGTATAACGAGTGGTCGGTTAACGTATACTTCGCCAGTTGTGCACGATCTTGTACTTGAAACGGAAAAAGGTCTTCTATCACGGAAAACTGGGTAATTGCTAACGAACTGAGTTCCTTTAATGTTCTAGCAATTTTCCCTATCTTCAGTACCGGTATTAAAAATTTGTGTTATTTTCCATAGCTTCTATTTCAAAATGTATTGACTAGTTTTTGGTAAATCTTCTACTTAATTTTATTTCATTTACTGATTATAGCTATTTCGTACAGCAGTAAAGTAACAGATAGACTATAATACAATATTGACAAGATTTTCTCTGTTGCAACACTTCCAGACTTCAATAGAATATTTATTCCTAGGTAGGCCTTATATGTACCTTGGAACACTGTCATATTTGGGACAAACCTTATTTTACTGGAGTAATTTTTGTAATTTCAGAAAAGGGCTGCAGCGCATTAAAAGTTGACGCTATCTTTTAAAAATGGAACAAGAAAATACATTAAACTTCTATTACAAAGCTGGCTAGAGGCGAAAGTCTGAAAACAGTTTCAAGCTTCCACACCGTCCCACTACTCACATACATTCTAGAAATGAAGTGTGAAGAAGAATAAGTAGGCTGCAAGCGGTGATCATTTTCTTTCACAAGTGAAATTACACAACTAGCGCTATAAAAGCTGTCGCACATTTTACAGCCTTACTGTGGTACTGGAACATTCAAATTGTAGAGAAATGTGATTTAAGTTTTTCCTGTTACATTATCACACGATGATTTAGTGCTAAGAAAGTGCTGAGTAAATCGAATTTTTAATTTTAGTCATACAAAAATGTAGGACATTACAAAAATAAATCCTCAGTAGTTTCATGCAACAACATGTTTAACATGGATGACTGTTTGGTATATCCTCTATCACAATTCGCTAAACTTAGATACAGGGTGTTCGGATATTCCCATTACAATCTTCTAGGGTTTGTAGAGTGGAGTTAATACATAGTATCTTGAATAGCGACCCATATCAGGAAGCGTATCTTTTCCGTTCTACGACGGTTCACTTCAGATGTGCAACTCGTCCACGTCTGCTAAGGGAAAGAGAGAAGTACCAGAGATGTTATGCAGTAGGGATGACGTGTCTATGAATGTCCATTAGGAAATGGTGTTTCAGTGTGATGATACACCACCTCACTTCTCTCGCGCGGTTCGGAAACATCTTAACAGGCGATGCGGTGAAAGACGGGTAGGTCGAGGTGGTCCAAATACGTAGCTCCCGCGATCCACTGATTTAACTTACATGGACTACTTTTCGTGGGGGTCGTATGGAAAGCTTAATTTACGACACTCCTGTAGAGACAGTGGAAGATCTGCTGGTACGAGTTGTGGCCGCTGCTTTAGAAATTGAAGAGACACCATTTGGAATGGAGAGTATGTACCAGAACATGCTTCGTAGGTACGGTGTCTGTAACAACGTTGATGTTCGCCACATATGTTGTAATGCATCAGAACTGTTCAGTACGTACAGTATGCTGGGTTCCTTTTTGTTTTGGAATAATGTAAACACGTAATGTTTACGTGTTAATACAAACAAAAGTACTTAAGAGATAAATTGATGTTCGTTATGTTCCCTTTTGAATTGTTACCTAAAAACTGTACTGCGTCAAGCCTAATTCAGTTCCTCAAGCAAGAGTGGATCGGTTAGAATCAGAATTTAAACAGTCGTAGAACGGAAATGGTACGTTTCCGGACATGGGTTCCCATTCAAAATATAATGTACTCACTCCCTTCTACAAGTCCTAGAATTTTGTAACGGGAATTTCCGAAGGTTCTGTACGTTTCACATCACTGAAGATCTATAAATAGGTAGCATAGTAAAATAATAAAGCAGTGTAACGAACGTTACAGCGTACATACATACTAATCTTTGTGCTAATATTAAGTCGGTGATCTCAGTTTTACACACAGCAGACGCGGAAAACTTTCTTCAAATTACAGATGAGTTTTCATTTTTTATGTTACATGTCTAGTTCCGTAGGACCAAACTGAGGGACAAATCTCCAAGGTCATGAAACGTGTCGGTCCATGAAATTAGAACATAAAAGTAATATCAGATTAAATAAGATGGTTATGAACCCAAAAAAGACAAGCCAGAAGTTTATGTAAGCACAATCAACAATATAACAGGAATCAGCTTAATTTTTTAAGGAACTCCTCGACAGAATAGAAGGAGTGATCCATGATGAAACTCTTCAGTTTCAATTTGAAACCGCATAGATTATTGCTAACATCATAGAATTCTTGTGGTAGCTCATTGAAAATGAATGCAGCAGTATACTCCGCACCATTCTGCACAAGAGTCAATGAAGTGCGATGCAAACGCAGATTGAATTTCTGTCTACTATTAACTGAGTGAAAGCTGATAATTCTTCGGTATAAACTGATATTGTTAACAAGGAGGACAGTAGGCCAGTGTCAGAATACCCAGAAATGATACGTATTATAAGCCATGAAATATATGAAAATATCGAATACATTCAAATGCAGAACGTGGACAAAAAGCGTGGTAGAGAATGTCTTCCATATGAGTAATCTTTACAAAAGTTATAAGTTGCTGTCGAGGTACAAAGACACTCTAGCATAGTTTCCTTCTGCTAGGAATGCCACGATCTTCCGTTGCATAGCGAAAGCGTGTCTGTGTGCTTTGAAGACATTAACTGTGTCACCATTTCTGGATCAGGACGGCTGAGATTTGAATTAGTGAGCCCAAACAGACTGTAACTTCTACTGTGACTAGACAGACGCGTCGACGCCGTTTGCACTTTTCATAGCTCTAATTTGACAACTTGTCTAATGTATCATCTCGATGGCCACTTCAACGCTGCAACATACAGGTTATTGTGTTGAAAATGTAGCTTGCAAACACGCTTTGGCTTAATATTTCGTCTGCAGAATTTTCAGCTTCACAAAAGTGCTTTATTTGTGACCAAAGTTCGAAGTGTGCGACTTTGTTCCAAGATCAAGGATCAATATCGATGTTTCATTTATTCATGCATGAATTAGACCACTGAATATTTTAGTGTCCTATGTATTTTGTATTATTACGAGCATTAAGAATTATATAGGGTTCCTTTTGTTCAGTTTTTTTATGCTTACTCTTCTTGCAAAACAAGTGGTTCGTTGAATGGCATATGTCACTTTGTCATTAAAGTTCTGATGTGTATTTTATGAATAATAATTCAGAGTTACGTTAAATTCTACTCACTCATTTTTCACCTTGAAACAAATTATACTTACTACGCTTTTCCTCGTGATGTTCCCATATGCATATTCTTAAGTAAATCGATAGCTGATGCGAGCACAATTTACTAAATACGTTCTGCCTTCAGGGGAATCATTATTCGGGTAAGATGCTTTCGCTATGAATAGTTTTGATACTTCTGCATGCATTGTACAGCATTGACAAGACAGGTTCGTGTTGGTCAGAACTTCGAGCTTACTATGTTCTGTCTGGTATTGTGACTCACGTTGATTACGAAAGTGTGTTAGAGTACACAACATGGAACCTTACAGCACCATTCCATGTGTTGCAGATATATATTCAGATAGTGCTAGGAGGTGTGTGTTGATAATAATTTTGTATCCAGTGAAGTATATATCAATATACCCATATATTTCTCGTTAAACTATGAAGGTCCCTCCTACTTTGGAATGTACTAACAGTTGAACTCAAGTAACATTATTACTCATTCATGCGTTAAACTTTTGTCTAAAAACAGCAATGTTTTCAGGTCATTTACGCTGAAGTCATTTCACTGTGTCGTTGTAATTAAAGTGCAGCTACTCACAGAAGTGCGGTGAGGACCGTAATTGTCGTATGGCAGTGAAGAAACTTCGTAGATATTGTAATGCGTTAATGCGGAATCGATTTACTCTGATAAAAAAATTGTTGCAATTTTGGTCACCAGGTGCAAATCTAGCACTTTAATGCAAGGAAGACGTATAGAAATGTTTTCATACATAATGGATTAGGAACGGGACATGTGTAGAAAAGATCAAACGAGTGAGAAAGATATAATGTTGATTTTATTATTAATCACTGCTCACCCAATTTGTTTAATATATGCACCAGAGACGTCGACGGGTTGCTGTACAGTGCCAGACATTTACTTGGTGTCCAAAATTGGAACTACTTTTTGTTCGGCGTAAATTCGTTCCGTATTAACGCACTAGCACATCTACCAAATTTCGCCTCCATACGAAATGATAATTACAGCCCACATTTGTCGTCAACGAGTTGCTGCTCTTTAATAATAACCATACAGTAGTTATGTACGCAGCTAAAGTTCAAAAACGGATAGGAGGTTTTCATGTTGTTTAGCTATTAAACCCCGGAAAAATATGGAAGATTCGTCTAGTGATCTTGAAATGATCAAATATTTCAAAACGGCAATAAGCCTCTGTTTGATGCAGATATATTAGCTACATACAATGAAAATTAAAGCTCCAAGGGTTCAGTAATGTATGGAGAATTAAGCATCTATTGGAAAAACTGACAGGCATCATGCCATTTTGGTACATCAGTATTGTAGTGTAGATGGATAAAAGGATATACAACTTCGCGATCGTGGAAACATGGTTACTGCGACTTACAGGAATTGAGTCTTTTTTTCCTTACAAAAAGGATAAATTGTACGTATTTAAAAGATTTGAGACGTATGCCTCGCAATAAATGTTGGTAATTTATTGCTGTTAAAAACCAGTTTGCCACAGTTGATAGCACAGCGTGTCTTTATAGCATAACTGCTTTTTATGAACATGTGCAATCTCGACTGTGTTAAGGGGTTAGTTTCAAAAGCTAATAAAACATTCCAGTTTCCCTGTGAACTATTTGAAAAACAGCTCACATAGAAATGTTTTGTCTCGTCCTTAGCATCTCGATCTTACTTTTAACGCTTCCTTTAGTTACTTAAAAATTAAACTGTAGGCGGCAGCCGGCCGCGGGGGCCGTGCGGTTCTGGCGCTGCAGTCCGGAACCGCGGGACTGCTACGGTCGCAGGTTCGAATCCTGCCTCGGGCATGGGTGTGTGTGATGTCCTTAGGTTAGTTAGGTTTAAGTAGTTCTAAGTTCTAGGGGACTTATGACCTAAGATGTTGAGTCCCATAGTGCTCAGAGCCATTTTTTTTTTTTTTTGTAAGCGGCAAAGCGTTTCATCATACAAGTATTACTGTAATATTGATAGTGTGCTGAAAGAGCGTTCACCAACAGGCTGTCTAGTGACCAAGTAGCGTTTGAATTTGTAGTCACGTTTTGGTATCTACGTGGTGGCCCATGTGGTATCAGCTTCACGGAAACTGAGAGTGACATGAGAAAATATGTAGTTTTATAGAATAGTGTACATGATAACCGTGTGCACGCGCGGGCGCGCGAATGTGTGTGTGTATGTATGTGTGTGTGTGTGTGTGTGTGTGTGTGTGTGTGTGTGGCTTTGTTTGTTTCTGGTCACTCAATAACCGTACAAAAATGTTAAGAGCAGCGAGGGAAGACCAAAAATTGAGGAACGGTAAGTTAAAGTAGAACGCGTTAATCTGTTTAGCTGCTAAATTTTTCATTCGAATGGTCATATTGTCCGTAGTTGTATTACAATTCTTAAAAGTACTTTTGCTCCGTCGTTACGAGAATATCTGCGTTTTTCTCATGAGACGCGTTTCGCTTTATTGAAGCTAAGCATCATCAGTGGTCTGTAATGAAAGATAACCACAGTTTTATTTGTTTTCTAGATCTGAAATCAGTTCATTAACAAATTTTTGGTTTTTACTTACGGTAATTTTCGATTGATTTTTCGCCTACCTTAGGAAATGCCGTCTGCTAGCATGTCTTTGGTTTCTTTCTCCGTTAGGCACTGGTACTTGTGGTCTAATTTTACCCTGCTTTGCACAGTACACATTCGTACACCGCTGTTCAGTGTTTATTTGTATACTTTTCAGTGTATATTGCATTTCGCAGTGTTGCCATCATTGCCACTAATTTTTCTGTGCTCTATTTTTTTCTTTCTCTGTATTTCATTATATGTGTGTTATTCTGTTTATGTTGTTGTGCATTTATATACCGTGTAAGAGTAATAGAGGAATAGTGATGGAGCTTAAATTTTTTTGTGGTGAGGAGATGGCGGAGGGAGAAGCAAAGATGAGTGGACTTAATTGCATTGTAGGGTGATGCAGAGTGAGTCGGAGGAGACAGGTGAGGAGCAAGAAGTGAAATAAAATTCGGGGAGGCGGCGTTTGAGTGAGAGAAGGTAAAGGTTGAAAAAGGCCCTTTTCTTTTTCCTGTGATTTCTTAAATTGTTTTCTCATGTTGGTTGGTTTCTAACATTTATTTGGTCATTGAGCAACTCAGCTGTTATTTACAATCGTTGTTAGGATATGCTACACAATTATTTTCACCTCATGCATTTCTCTCAGACACTCACAGATACCTTATTTTATATCTCATTTCTCGTAAAATGGGTAATTAAACCCAGTAAAAGTAATAAATTGTACATAAGGTAAACACGAAGAACTGATTGCTTACGAAGAGAAGGAACATCTAGCCATTTTGGCGACCGGAAAATAGTCTGTCTCAGAGAAGTCAAGTAGTACAAACTTCTTTCACACGTGACTTGCTGTCACAGAAGAAATTTTCAACGTTTGAACACACTTGTCTGCAAACAACATACTCCAACTTCTTTGCTATGATGCAATGCACCGTACGCAGACGAACCAACGGGATGGGTCATGCGTAAATTTTGCACAATACACTTTCTTGTGCAATTTTTTCTTGTACTACCTTGCAGATAGTTGCTGTTGGAACACAATTACTAAATTTAACGGGAAGTATGCGACCATCACTCCTCGTTTGTTGATGGTGGAGTACTTCAAGAACGTACAGAGAAAAGGATTTTAGATTTTTTTTACAATCAGAGTGGTTTGGTGAATGAAACGTTATTGGCGTTATAACTGATCCCTTTTATTCTTTAATTCCAGACTCATTTTCTAAATTTAGTGATATTTTCTCCAATATTGAGAGCTTCTTCAAAGGTATACGTATCTGATGATGAGTGATACCATACTGCGGTTGCCCCGTCTTCTATCACAAAGACGCTCCCGTACTGGACCAAAAGTTGATAGAAAAGTAGCTAGAAAAGCCACTTACATATCCCCACTAAATTTAAAACATGGTCATGTAAAAGGAAAGTTTCATTGCGCTTTACGGTTTATATAATAATTTTATATCGCACCTTCCACTCAGTTTTACCACAGTTCTGGACCGACCTGTTCAATACGCTCCTTTACTACACATAATGTACTTTTAACTTATATCGTGTATTTTTATGCATTTTTTTTGTTTTTCATCATTTTAAATGTAAACCACTGAGTTAAAATTGTGAACGGCCGGGCTAATGGCCCCGTGTCCTTCTCTCCGTCAATAGATGGCAGCACTTTTGCCACTCTAGTTTACCAATTTGCCTCCTCGTTCGCATCCGCTACTCCCTGTTCTGCACTCATAGGCAGCACACCGCGCCTGGTACACTTGGGGCCCGGGGGCCACAGCTCAGCGCAAATATTTCCTAGAAGGCTTGAAAATTCCAATTAGAGCATTGAAGGAAAAACATGATTGACACTCCTGTGCATATCTACAGGGTGTTTCAAAAATGACCGGTATATTTGAAATGGCAATAAAAACTAAACGAGCAGCGATAGAAATACACCGTTTGTTGCAATATGCTTGGAACAACAGTACATTTTCAGGCAGACAAACTTTCGAAATTACGGTAGTTACAATTTTCAACAACAGATGGCGCTGCGGTCTGGGAAACTCTATAGTACGATATTTTCCACATATCCACCATGCGTAGCAATAATATGGCGTAGTCTCTGAATGAAATTACCCGAAACCTTTGACAACGTGTCTGGCGGAATGGCTTCACATGCAGATGAGATGTACTGCTTCAGTTGTTCTGGGGGTACACCTGGTCTTTCAAGTGTCCCCACAGAACGAAGTCACAGGGGTTCATGTCTGGCGAATAGGGAGGCCAATCCACGCCGCCTCCTGTACGTTTCGGATAGCCCAAAGCAATCACACGATCATCGAAATATTCATTCAGGAAATTAAAGACGTCGGCCGTGCGATGTGGCCGGGCACCATCTTGCATAAACCACGAGGTGTTCGCAGTGTCGTCTAAGGCAGTTTGTACCGCCACAAATTCACGAAGAATGTCCAGATAGCGTGATGCAGTAATCGTTTCGGATCTGAAAAATGGGCCAATGATTCTTTTGGAAGAAATGGCGGCCCAGACCAGTAATTTTTGAGGATGCAGGGACGATGGGATTGCAACATGGGGCTTTTCGGTTCCCCATATGCGCCAGTTCTGTTTATTGACGAAGCCGTCCAGGCAAAAATAAGCTTCGTCAGTAAACCAAATGCTGCCCACATGCATATCGCCGTCATCAATCCTGTGCACTATATCGTTAGCGAATGTCTCTCGTGCAGCAATGGTAGCGGCGCTGAGAGGTTGCCGCGTTTGAATTTTGTATGGATAGAGGTGTAAACTCTGGCGCATGAGACGATACGTGGACGGCGTCATTTGGACCGCAGCTGCAACACGGCGAACGGAAACCCGAGGCCGCTGTTGGACCACCTGCTGCACTAGCTGCGCGTTGCCCTCTGTGGTTGCCGTACGCGGTCGCCCTACCTTTCCAGCACGTTCATCCGTCACGTTCCCAGTCCGTTGAAATTTTTCAAACAGATCCTTTATTGTATCGCTTTTCGGTCCTTTGGTTACATTAAACCTCCGTTGAAAACTCCGTCTTGTTGCAACAACACTGTGTTCTAGGCGGTGGAATTCCAACACCAGAAAAATCCTCTGTTCTAAGGAATAAACCATGTTGTCTACAGCACACTTGCACGTTGTGAACAGCACACGCTTACAGCAGAAAGACGACGTACAGAATAGCGCACCCACAGACTGTGTTGTCTTCTATATCTTTCACATCACTTGCAGCGCCATCTGTTGTTGAAAATTGTAACTACTGTAATTTAGAAAGTTTGTCCGCCTGAAAATGTACTGTTGTCCCAAACATATTGCAACAAACGGTGTATTTCTATCGCTGCTCGTTTAGTTTTTATTGCCGTTTGAAATGTACCGGTCATTTTTGAAACACCTTGTAAGTATTTAAAACCGGCAACAAACAAGCGTAGAAGCTAGAGCACTCATGCGTTACTGACGTAGAAAGAACACGAAGTAGAATCTGCATTTCGATTCGAACTGAACTCTGATTTACGGCCCAGTTTTATGGTAATTTTTTTCACTTTCTTTATCGTTAGAGGTGAGCGAAAAGAAAAATAACGTCGAGAACACTTGTGAGGAAGACATTAGTTCTTGTACCATACGCGTCCTCTTTGCTAATTTTTGAAGGATTCACTCTCGAAACGTTTTCATGACTGGAAAACTGTTAGAACCTTATTACACCTTCGGGTGTAGACGATAGAAGTGTGAACCGCAGACTGCGCGGTCTATATAACCTTGCAGACAAATATCCTCTAGTACACTTTAAAATTCTAATATTACAAGTTAAACAATGAACTTTAAATTTTCAATTGGCACCTCATTTACTGTAAATGACATCGAACATCATTCAAAGGTGCCTCAAAAGTTTCTCTAACCTATTTTATTTCTTACTGTCAGACAATTCACTTCATAAAACATTTGACTGTTTTCACAGTTTCGTACCCCAATCGGTACAAACGGAATCCTTACATGATGGCTTTGTTCCCCGTCTGTCTGTCAGTTTGCCTGTCCGACTGTTAAGAACCCTTTTCCTCAGGAACTGGTTGACGTATCAAGTTTAAATTTATGCCACTTACTAAGGCTCACTGTACCTTGGCGGTTTGGGCCGGCCGGTATGGCCTAGCCGTTCTAGGCGCTTCACTCTGCAACCGCGCGATCGCTACGGTCGCAGGTTCGAATCCTGCCTCGGGCATGGATGTGTGTGATGTCCTTAGGTTAGTTAGGTTTAAGTAGTTCTACGTTCTAGGGAACTGATGACCTCAGATGTTAAGTCCCATAGTGCTCAGAGCCATCGGAACATTGGAACTTTGGCGGTGTGAAAAAATTAAGCTTGTAAGTCGGTGCAACCAAAAGATACGCCCATTTATGTCACATACCTTGGTAGTTGTAAACTCATTCACCAAAGTCCATAGGACACTTCACGCTGATGTAGAAACGCGAAATTTGGCAAGAAGCAAGATTTCACAACAAAGGAAAAAATCCGGGAATTGTTAATTTGTAATTATATCATGCGAAAAAATATTTTTTGTCGTTCTTTATCCTCTTTCCGTCTGCCACTCTGTTAAGAGCCATTTTTCTCTAAAACAGGAAGGCGCGTAGAATTGAAATTTATATGCTTACTAAGGTCTATCGAGCATCGGCAGTGTAAAAAAATTTGAGCTTCTACGTCAATGCAGTCAAAATATACGGCCATTTATGTCACCTGTTTTGATAGCTTGTCATTATGGTTACCGCTAACAGGCAAAAATCGTCAAACTTCTCAATTTCCGGTATGGATGAGCTATCTACAAACATAATTAAGTTTGTACGGATCCCTCGGTGTGCGAGTCCTCCTCGCACGTATCCTAATTTTTTAAAATTATTTTTATAATTTTTCAAACATTTTTTTGCTAAACTGTACCTGCCGGTGGTCTGTGTAATACCCAATTCTTCATTTCTCGCTCTTCGTTTGACTATGAGCATTCGAACTAAGATTTTCCCTGATATCACTAATTACGTTTTTCCTTATTACCCTGATTATCTAAAAGCGATTATTTACTTTTTTGCAAAAGTAGACCACATAAACAAGAGTTAACTAAATACCTAGGTATTACAATTACGAACAACTTAAATTTGAAGGAACACATAGGAAATGTTGTGGGGAAAGCTAACCAAAGACTGCGTTTTATTAGCAGAACACTTAGAAAATGTAACAGAGCTAGTAAAGAGATTGCCTACACTACGCTTGTCCGTCCTCTTTTAGAATACTGCTGCGTGGTGTGGGATCCTTACCAGATAGGACTGACGGAGTACATCGAAAAAGTTCAAAGAAAGGCAGCATGTTTAGTATTATCGCGAAATATGGGAGAGAGTGTCACAGAAATGATACAGGATTTGGTCTGGACATCATTTAAAAAAAGGCGTTGTTCGTTGCGACGGAATCTTCCCACGAAATTCCAATCACAAACTTTCTCCTCCGAATTCGAAAACATTTTATTGACACCGACCTACATAGGGAGGAACGATCACCAAGATAAAATAAGGGAAATCAGAGCTCGTACGGAAAGATATAGGTGTTCATTCTTTCTGCGTGCTATACGAGATTGGAATAATAGAGAATTGTGAAGGTGGTTCGATGAACACTCTGCCAGGCACTTAAATGTGATATGCAGAGTATCCATGTAGATGTAGATGTAGATACTCGTAAACTTTATACCCCATTTGTCCATTTTCCACTATTAGTTTGCCCATAAAAATACGGACAAAAATCCAGTGAGTAATTTCTAGGGTGTCTTGTTTACACTCCTCTCAAACATTTGACAAGTCAATAGAGCTTTAAGTTCATTTAGACCTTCGTGTCTATATTAAGGCCTATTCATATTTTAAAAAGGCAACTGAGAAACGCGAAACAAATGTCAGAGTCTGTGGGCCCCATTTGTAACTTCACCTAATTGTATCGTCATTCCGGGTTCAAATGATTAACGAAACCGTGTCGTTCAGACTGCGAAAGCTGGTTTGTGGCCTTTCGTTCTGCCCTTACTCTTGTGAAATATTACAAGGCTAGCACGTAGACTCGAAACATTAGCTATCAACTAAACAGAAATTACAATCTGCAATTAATAATGAAAAATGTAAGTTGCTTCACGTGAGATCAACAAATTACGGCACTGGAGAGGCTTGCGTGTGGAACATTTGTAAGCTGAGTTTGAGATTGTAATCTGCTGCCACAACATTTAGCACAGTAATAAGAGAGTCAACGCGCATGGAGCGTTCCCCAATACAAATTGTTTTAAATCCGCACCTTTCTCCTTTTTAATCTGGCATGCAGATTGGTCTGCAACCGACCAGCAGCTGCCCTCTATTCAAGAGGAGTGACTAATTTGCCGCGCACCGCACTCGTCGCTTTCTGTGAGAACCAGTCACGCATCGACCCCAAAACTGCGAACGTACTGGGACAGTATGTAATGGGTAGCAGCTAATCACATTTAATGAGGGCCGAGAGGCGACGAGGCTTTCTCTGGTCTTTTTTCAGACACGTACGAAGGAAAAAGTAAATTCACTGTGCATGGTTTTTGCAGTGACGCAAATACATTCGCACAGTTACTGTATAAGTAGTACTTTACATCATTCATGTGACGTACATAACTTTAGGTATCGTTATATTACAACGTTATTTGTTACGAGCTTTTTTCTGTTTTATTGTTGACGATGTACGGAAAATAAGCCCAACGTATTTATTAAATATTTTAAGTCTATTTTTAGTCGTTTCATTCTGCTTCATGGGAAAGATGGTTCAAATGGCTCTAAGCACTATGGGACATAACATCTGAGGTCATCAGTTCCGTAGACTTAGAACTACTTCAACCTAACTAACCTAAGGACATGACACACATCCATATCCGAGGCAGGATTCGAACCTGCGACCGTAGCAGCAGCGCGGTTCCAGACTGAAACGCCTAGAACCGTTCGGGCACAGCGGCTGGCCATGTGAAAGAAGAAACAGATTGAACCGATGAATGAAGTGCATAAAATGTCGTTATGTAATTAGTGCTGCTGTTCACGGTAAAATGGGGCTGTGAAATACCGTAGGATAATAAGCTGGCCCTGGTAAAAATAGGCATGTAGAGCTGTAGTTATTCGGAAATCGAGGTAATCTGCGTCTTGTGGTAGTGTTTTAACGCGAATTGTGACGTGAGAAATTGTGCTACTGCGTTTTTTGAAATGGAGGATGGAGCAGTGGGTAACGGAGTGTTTCTGACGGGAAAGAAAGAAATTCATGTCTTGATTAGACACGACTGTACGTAATACAGTTTGATGAATTCATGTATGCGCCATAAGGTTATTGCAGATTTTGAAAACTATTAGGAAAAAAGGAAAAACGCAAAAAGGAGTATGTAAAACACAAAAGCAGGCTATTAACATTACTGCATTTCTACAGCTCAGTATTTTACCACTTTAGGATTTTTCTTTTTTCAGTATCTACCGAGGGGGTGAGCACAGTACTGGGGCGTTATCAGGCTGTTCGTGGACGGTGCGTTTTGTCTACAGGAAAGTATGGTTACAAGGAAATGGACAGCGGTAGTATATACACTTTGTGTATCGAGCGTCAGCTTTTTCTGTAATGTGGATAAATGCAAGACAGTGCCCTCAAGAAAATGAAATAATCTATGTCATAAGCCTCCAAGATCAGTGTTAAGCTCCTGAAGTCCTTCACGCCGTTAAAATATCAAAGGGTAATGCTACGAAACTAATGAAATAATACGAACACATGAAATTAGTAGTAGGACAGAGGGAAGAAAGATTTGTTGTGAGGGTTCTGATACATTGCATTGCATGAGTAAAGAAAACCACATAGAAAACGCTAGTGCCAATACTTATAGAATACTTTCCTATACCTTGAAGTCCTTACCAAGTTGGCACCACACCAAATGAATGCCAGACAGATGTGTTCACGGACATACATGGTCAGCAGGGTTTCCAGGACATTTGCGATCATGTCTTCGCCAGGAAGTTTGAGCAACGCCAACAGAGGCCCTTCCTCATTCTCGTCGCGTCCGCTTCCAAGCTGCCGTCTCCGCATCTTACTCGACACAGCCTATACGTAAAGGGATCCCTCCTTCCACCTCTTCTGTTCTTTAAATCACATCGCCACATCAGTATCTTCACATAATTATTGATGGTGTCCCACTAAATAGATGGATTTTAGATATAGTAGTTGCATCTAATAACAACTGAGGTCATCAATCCCCTAGAACTTAGAACTACTTAAACCTAACCAACCTAAGGACATCACACACATCCATGCCCGAGGCAGGATTCCAACCTGCGACCGTAGCAGTCACGGCTAATAACAGCAGATTTCCAACTACCGGACCACTGTACCGAAATACAAAGCTTTTTCTCAATATGTGGAAATGAAAAACATTTAAAACTTTTGGGAAACGATACTAATATCAGTGCCTATGTCAACATGTAACTAGTTCTTCCATGCGTAAATATAGCCCGATCCTCACTCAATCTGCCAAACTTACTGCTTGCGAGAGAAACAGCCAAGCGTCATGAGAGGAACAGGAAAGAAACTATGTAAAATAATTGTAATTTTCGCTAATTAATCTGAACGCTGCATTTGTGGCTATTTTTTATTGATATGGTTAATAGTCTAAAAACAGTAAGAATAAAAATGAATGGCTGCATCAATGGTTGAAGCGGAGAAAGACATACTTCATGTTAATTGACTCACTGAAATCCAATATCCCTTGTGGCCAAAAACTGTCGCGGGACAACGTTCAAAACAGAGAAAGAAAATATGCTCAAAAATTGAAATTTGTCGTGCGTTCTTATGGGACCGAACTGCTGAAGTCATCGGTGCCTAGACTTACACACTACCTAATATAACTTAAACTAACTTACGATAAGGACAGCAAACTCACACACACATGCCCGAGGGAGGACTCGAGGCACCCGCACGAACCGTGGCAAGGCGCCTCAGGCCGCACAGCTACCCCGCGCGGCAATATGCTCACAAAATAGGAAATTGCAGTTGAAAGAAATTAGATGTCACTGTAATTTATGATGACAGGAGAGTCATTTGAGTAATGGTTAATACTGGCTTCGTTAAGGCGAAGTCACTGCTTACTGATAAATGCTAGTGAACCGAGTTCCGACCAGATATTTAATCATTAAACTATTTAAGAGTACTGTTGTGAGGACTGAAACAATCTTTAATTTTTACAACTAATAAAGGCTGAATCCCATCACATTTAACACTGTCTTCGAACTCTCAAAAACGTGCAGGAGAATTCCGGAGGGCCGGGTGATCGGGAGGAGGAGAAGAAAAGCCTACCCAATCCTTCGGAGCAGGTAAAATCGCAAATGTTCGGGGTCGCAAGTATCCGGACACTCATCACACACCGAAAGCTTTCAGAGACACATTGCTAAGAACGTAAGACTGAATAGTACATCCGCTACAAAAGGGCACTATGTAGTCAACAGTATCCAGACATCCTTACGTAATATGGAATTGATCACCACAAGTTACGAGAGTGGACTGTCAGTGTATTATGTTGTCAGAAGACAATCACTAATTGCAGAATCGGTCGCCTCAGAAGAACTCTGTGACTTTGAATGTGATCTAATCATTGGATGTCAGCTGAGTAAGTAAACCGTTGCGGAGAATTTCAGTCCTTCTAAAACTGCCTGAATCGGCTGTTTGCGATGTGGGTGTTAAGTGGAAACGCTAAGGAACAACCGCAACTAAAACTAGACCAAGCAGACTCATTTACTGACGGACGGGGAGCGTAGAGCATTACAGAGGGTTGTTGTAAAACATCGCATGAAATCAGCGGGAGGAATCACGCGTGAGTTTCAAAGCGCTACCGGCAGTCCAGCTAGCATAATGACTGTGTGCAGGTAGTTAAAAAGAATTGGTTACAATGATCGAGCAGCTACTCATGAGCGACAAATTTCTATAGTCAGTATTTGTCGACGCTTGAGGTAAAGAGCGATTTCATTGTACAGTGGATGACTAGAAACGAGTGATTTGGAATGATGAATCACGCTATTCCCTGTGGCAATCTGATGGAAGGCTTTGGTTTCCGTGAATGCGTGAAGAACCTTACCTGCCCTCATATGTAATGGTAACAGTGACAGACAGGAGAGATATTACGATATGGGAGCGTTTTTGGTTGTTTGGGTACGGTGTCCTTATTGCCCTAAGAAAATGTGGAAGGATATGGACAGATTTTACAACACTGTGTATTGCGTATAGTAGAGCAGCAGTGCGGAAACGATGATAGTTTCTGTCAGTGTGACAATAAATCGTGTCATAAAGCAGCATCTGTGATGCAGTGGTGTCTGGACAATAACATTCATTAAATGAACTGAGCGATCTAGTCTCCAGAGCTGACTGAACCCAGTGACCTCTGGGGTGAGTTAGAACGTCGAAATGCTCCAAACCACAGCCCCGCGACATCACTACCTTCTCCGGTTCGGCTCTTGAAGAAGAACAGGCTGCCATTCCTCTACAGACATTCAGACTCCTCACTGCAAGTGTCATCAGCATAGTCCATGCCATCATAAAGAGGAAGGGTCGGCACACCCCATACTAATACCCACAATAGATGTCCTGATACTTTTGATCAGATAGTGTATAACAAGTACGCTCTGGGAATTTAAATCAGAACCTTTTTGGTTCAAATGGTTCAAATGGCTGTGAGCACTATGGGACTTAACATGTGAGGTCATCAGTCCCCGATAATTAAAAAAAAAAATGTTCAGATGTGTGTGAAATCTTATGGGACTTAACTGCTGAGGTTATCAGTCCCTAAGCTTACACACTACTTAACCTACATTATCCTAAGGACAAACACACACACCCAAGTCCGAGGGAGGACTCGAAACTCCGCCGGGACCAGCCGCACAATCCATGACTGCACCGCCTTAGACCGCTCGGCTAATCCCGGGCGGCCCTAGAACTTAGAACTACTTCAACCTAACTAACCCAAGGACATCACACACATCCATGTCCGATGCAGGATTCGAACCTGCGGCCATAGCGGTCGCTCGGTTCCGGACTGAAGCTCTTAGAACCGCTCGGCCACACCCAGAACCTTTTTAAGTAGGCCGATTTTGGTATCGCGGAAGTCTGTAGGACACATTTAGAAAACTGGTATCCGTGGATGACTGTGCAGCGCTTCCTCTGCTTCTGTCTTATACCTTGTATAGTGACAAGGCGACAACGTAAGAGCTAAAATAGCACGTACCGAGACATACAGATAGCCTTTCGTTCCCTCAGGCCATATGCCAATAAGATGGGTAGAAAGTTACTAGGGCTGATAAGATTAAAACACCACCATGGACTGTGAGGCAGATTCCAGAATACATTACAATCAGTATCACCACCGTAACCATCAGACACCTGAAGACCACTTCTGAACAAACTGCTCCTCTAGAGTGGCTTTTGCGCCAAGGTTGGAAGCATTTCCGAAATGGCTAATTTTGTAAACTGCACGCGTGCCACTGTTGTTAAAGTATACCGTGCATGGCAAAATGGTGCTGTCCGAAACCGTTGCTAAGACAACTATTTAATACCACGGCTATGGATGACGGGAGTGTCAAGGGTTGCGGAAGTGTGTAGAGGCGGAAAGACGAGCAGCTGTTGAGCAACCGGCTGCCCAGATGAACCATGAGGCTACCAACAGTGTCTCCCCCAATGACCGTTAGCGAACGTCGCTGCAACTGGCGCCAGGTTCATGCAGCTACGCTGACCGCTGTCCATTAACGACGAAGGCTGGAATTTGCGCGCCACTGAGTGACGACCGGTGGCCGTTTAAGATGAATCTCGATTTATGCTCCATCGGACAGATCACCGTTGGTGTGTATGACGTGAAACATCTGAAAACAAACATCACGCATGCGGTATGATCTGGGGAATGTTTTCGTGGCATTCCCTGGTTATAAGTCGTCATTCTGGAGAACGACTGCGCAGCTATTGCCGTCCCCCTCGACATGCTTTATATACCCTCCATTGCTAGTGCTGCCACCTGCAGTCTGTGAGTGGTTATTGCACGTTGACATCGAACATGGGCGGTGGCCACATTAACGTGACTCGACAGTGTATAATAGCGCGCCCTCCAGCCTGATTCAATACTGCAGTGCATATTTACAACACCCGTTCGCCTGGATAAAATACATCCCGATTCGACCGCCGATCTGTCATAACAAGAAACGAGGTTCTTCCGATCGGGCGACACATTGCCATCGATCCACTGTCCAGTCTCTGTGATTCCACGCCCACTGCAATCGTGACTGAAGATGCTGTTAGGTCAATATGTGAAGAACACGTTTGCTGCGCGGCCTCGCTTTCAACAATGTACGCTGAACAGTGTGCTGCGAAACATTTCTTCCTGCGTCACCACTGTTCTGCCATCAGAGCTACCATAGATCACAGTCTACCCTACTTTATAAAGCAGTCAAGACTCCTACCTCCATGTTTTGTGCTGAGGCGTAGAGGTCCAATACATTATAGTCTATTCGTGGTTTCGTAGTTCCTCAACGACTTTCCAAAGATTCCAACGACATAGCACGCCAGAAGCCGATCAGCTTCGCAGTTTCAGAGATGTTCTTTCCCACGTTCCGGTCATAATAATCTGTCGAAGTCACTTATGTCAGTGGATTTCGCTATTTTCTTCCCGTATGGTCGCAAGAACGACACCTCATTCGTCGCTACTCCACATATATACTTTTCATAATGCGCCACGTGCCCGACACGCCACCAGGAGGCTTTACGGTTTCGTTCTTGGCTAGGGGTGGTACAACTATGAACACATGATCAGCAGACGCCACAATTTCATCTATCTCCACAGTGGAATAGTGTGTGTTCAACATTTTCTCTAAAGCCGCATCCCAAAACGACAACCCATCAATGAAATCTATAGGATATCCTTTTTATATATGACTGTAGTATTGTCAGCCACAAATCACCATAATAATAATCGATACTTCTAGTAATCTTCCAACCAGCAACTGAAGCGTTTACGTATCCGCAGCTCCTCGCAACTGATGGAAATTGGAGACCACTTCATTTTCCTTAACGCACCGGAGATGTCTGTCATGACAAAAAGAACGCACTTGCTTTATTTGTTTGTTGCTTTACTTACTACATTGTAAACTGTCTTTACAGGCTCATCAATGAAACATCATTTATGGAAGGCAAATTAGTTGTAATTAAATGCCATGTGTATGAGTATTACAGTCATTTTCAGGGAAGCACTTCATCTGTTTTTGCAAGTGTGTACGCTGTATGTGTATACACTGTACAAAAGAATGGTTCAAATGGCTGTGAGCACTATGGGACTTAACATCTCAGGTCATCAGTCTCCTAGACTTAGAACTACTTAAACCTAAGGACATCACACACATCCATGCCCGAGGCAGGATTCGAACATGCGACCGTAGCAGCAGCGCGATCCCAGACTGAAGCGCCAAGAACCGGTCGGCCGCAACGGCCAGCATACACTGTACACAATGAGCAATACAGCTTGATTTTAGTAGCACCCCTATCCTCACAGCTCTTATTTTTCACCTCAGAAGCTTTCTCTTGGTACACCGTTGTCCGAATGTCCCGTTAATAATGCAGGTGTGACCAACATTAGAATTCCTCTCTCGACATTTTCAGGAAAACTGCTAGCTATCTTGATAGCAAGTTACTGAACACACCGTTCACGTAAGTAATCGGTTTAGTATAAGTTGCTTCTGAACAAATCCATGCAGAACATCGTGATTTTGTGGACAGATCATAGGTGTGACAGACCATACGTAAAAAATTTATTAAGTAATAAAGCTATTTGGAATCGTAAAATCTACGAAGTAATTTTCACTTTACAGCCCAAAGAGCCTAGAAATTGACTGTCATAGAGATTTAAAGTGTATGATTGTACAGAACTGTAGCATATACCTATGTCTTTCATTTACTAGGCTCTGTCACTGGGAGCTCTGAACATAATTCACATGTTCATGGACACACAAAGAATTAAGTTGTATGAGAAAATAAATATACACATTATTATAGACATTTAGTTTGTGAGTTTTCCACAACGCCGAAGTAAATTATCCCCCTTTAATTTGGGCAATACTGTAAAGTTACTGCCCTGAATTGTTTGAAATAATATGGCTCTCACAGGAAAATCATTCAGGCGCCTGTAGTTTAGACCTTAATCTGATCTGAACTCAGCGTCATGAGAAAGTACTGAACTCAATAAAAAGAAAGGTTTGATTTTAATATGATTTTACCGGCAGAATCATGATCTGAAACTGGAAATCTCTCATTTAGACCTGCGATTATGCACAACAGGTGATAGCGAATAAAATTTTTGCTTTCGTTTTGGGTGCCATACAGGAAATGATTCTTTATACTTTGCATGGAAATGAAGTCACATTCTTCTTGACAGGCATAGGGGAGGGATGCGGGAGCCCCGCACCACCGTACTAGGCAAGGCCCTAATGGAGGTGGTTTGTCGTTGCCTTCCTCCGACCGTAATGGGGATGAATGATGATGATGAAGACGACACAACAACACCCAGTCATCTCGGAGCAGGTGGAAATCCCTGAACCCGCCGGGAATCAAACCCGGGACACCTTGCTCGGGATGCGAGAACGCTACTGGGAGACCACGAGCGGCGGACATACTTTGCATACCATAGAATATTGTAAAAAGAAACCTGAGACCAAACACAAGTGGAGAATTTCAGCGGAGTGCAGTGTAGTTTGCGTCACAATAGTTGCTGTCATCAACAAATAATATCTTTATATCTTAATGTCTGTCTTCAATCTTTTGATACCTTGCTGAACGTCAGTGACATAATATAACCTATCTGCTTTTTCATGCCTTTGATCCGATGAAAACAAACTGGACCTCACTATCACTATTCAGTCAATCTTATTTTTTGATGTACATAGCATAGCTCAAGCCTTCTGCAATAGACTTCCATGTTTACTATCCCCATGCAATTAAGATACAGAAAGTATACATATTATGATTGTTATTTGTACTATGCTATGTTCGTGTTTTAAACTTAAACCAGCAAAAGCAACTTGCTCCACCTTTAATTTGGGACAATACCAGTTAAGTTACTGCTCTCAATAGTTTGAAATTACTAGAACTCTCACAGGAAAATCATTTAAGCGTCTGTAGTTTAGACCTTAATCTTACTTGAGCTCAGCATTTTGAGAACGTACGGAACTCACTTAAAAAAAGATTTGATTTTAATATGACTTTATCGGCAGAATCGTGATCTCAAAGAGAAAATCTCTCTTATTAGGCCTGTGATTATACACAAAAGTTGTAGTCTTTCCTCTCTCCTTCCTGGATCTCGTAGACACGTACAGTGACGAACTTGCCTCTTGCGCTGCAAGAAAATGTACATCCATAAACCTGTGCACGCAATGTAAACATCACAGTTTGTTACGCAGAGCCGATACTCCGACCACGGTAACGATACACAAAAGTGGGAACTTGGATTACGGTAAAAGATAAACGATATGGTATAAATCAGTATTCGTTGTGACTCAAATTATAAAAGGCAATATGGTGCTCCAATTACGGAAAAATACCAAAAGCACACAACACGAGTTGATGTACTGTTGAGTGCAAGTCCCACATACACATATACTAGTATTACACAGTCCAGCCACATTAATGTGACCACCACCTAAGTTCGACGTCAGTGTGCAATAAATAATCACAGATGGCAAGTGGCTGCGTATTTGGTGGAGGGTATATAAAGCGCGTTGGGCGGATGCAGACAATAGTGCAGTCATTGTATCTGTCTTCCAAAAGGACATCATCATTGGCTTTCTGTCCAAGGATGGAAGCATTCCCGAAACGTCTCAGTCTGTAAGCTGTTCGCGTGCCTCTGTGGTTAAAGTATACCGAGCATGACAAAATGGCGCTATCTATAACCAGTGCCGAAGCAACTGTGGTACACCATGGGCCGTAGGTGACAGAGGTGAACGGCTGCTGTGGAGATGTGTACGGGTGAATAGACGCGCATCTGTTGAGCAGCTGGCAGCCGAGATTAAACAAGAGGCTACCAATAATGTCACCTCAATGACCGTTCAGCGAACTTTACTGCTTATGGACCTCCACACTCATGTTGACTACTGTTTATCGGCGATGGAGGCTGGAATTTGCACACCACTACCCCAATTGGATATCCACTGCGTGGCCACAGGTAGCCTTTCCGGATGAATCACGTTTTATGCTGCATCGGACAGATAGCCGTTGATGTATACGTCTGAAAGCAAACACCTTGCAACCAGAAGGAACATTGGGGTCTGAGAAATGTGTCCTTGGCATTTTCTGCTTGATCTCGTCACTTTGGAAGACACAGTGGATCAACACAGGTATGCGTCTCTCCTTGTCTACCCCTACAAGCAGTTTCTCTGACCTAGACACGATGGCATCTACAAATAGTACAATGCAGCGTGTCACACATCTCGCAGTAAACGTGCGTGTTTCCAAGAGCACCAAGATGAATTACTGAACTTCCCCATCCAGCAAATTCCATGGGTGTGAACCTAATCGATAATCTGTGGGACCGCCTCGGTCTGCCTTTTTACCCATAGTCCCTCAACCCAGAAAGCTAGTTCAGCTGGCCACGGCAATGGAGTAAACTGGCTCCACATCCCTGTTGGTACCCTACATAACCTCAATGTCTCCCTTCCTCCATGTCTCGTGCTGCGAGAGATGCTTATTCAGACTTTTGACATATGGTCACATTAATGTGATTGGACAGTCCAATATCCAATGATATTTTACAGTAGTCCTTTCCCCCATTTAACTCAATTGTTCCTCAACATGCCTTTTGAAACTTTGAAGAGCAGCTGCTTCTTACATCATGTCCAGATCCCATTTCCTCAGTCCATTACCTGTTTGGAACTTCTTGAACACTGACATGTAGTTTGTAACCAATACACTGAAGTGAGGCTCTACAAGTGCCTCTGATAATGTTATGTAGTATAAAATCCGGTTCCAAAATATCTGCCTTACTGTTATATAACCTCTGTGGAACATTCTGATGTCTCTCAATCTCTTCTATATCTTCTAGTCTCTAAAACATAATATTAACAATAGTAGTATAATAGCTGATATTAATGGAAATATTCCTAATATGGGTATACATTCAGTAGCATCGTTACAGACAATTCAGTGTTAGGTATTCACTACTATAAATATAAATCTTATAATCACCAAGTAAGGGTGATTCTTTATATGATCATTAATTATCAACTGTGTGTTTAAATGAATGGTATACAGTGTAAGCATCAGATATTAGCCCATGTTGAGTCAAGAATCACACCAATAGCATTTAAAGTTGATACTAGAGTGTATATATATATATATATATATATATATATATATATGTATGTATGTATGTATGTATATGTATATGTGTGTGTGTGTATGTATGTATATATAACAATTTCTCTGTTTTATGAGTTGAAGTTGTGTCAACTCAATAAATTGAGTCCATTGTGGATTTACTGCACAAGCTAGGAATTTTACTTTAAATTATAAATTGTATGTAAATTATTTTCAGGTATAACTATTTTTACATTGTAAATTCTAAATTTTATAGAGTTATATTTAAAAAATACGAAAGGTTTAAATGTACAAAAGATAAATGAACCTCTCAACTCAATCATTAATCACTTGAAAAATTTAAATGAAATATGTGTATTATAGAACAAAACCATATTTGTGTGCCTGCATTTGAGAAGAGACAACATGCCAGCTATTGAGATATTCGTGCTTTTATACAGTTTGAAGTATACCTAAGGCATTGCTGATGAAATTATCTTTTTTAAAACAACTGATAATTGTGTATATGACAAAAACTGGTAACTGAATGTTATAGTACAATGCTTCAAAGGTGTGAGCACATATATCTATTCATATGCTTTTTAAATATGCAAATTATCTTTCTGTTTATGCAATTGTATTCATAAAAGGTGTAAAAATCAGTAAAACGTTATTAACATTCATTGTGAAATTATGTTCATTGAGTAAAAAATGCCATTTTTCTGGTCAAAACGTCTTGAGGTCAGTACATTCCTTTTTTTTCTCTGTACTTGCTGTTAAATAGTTTAGTACTGTATAGTATTTCAAACCCCTTCCCTTAACAACTTTTAGCACAATATGGTGTATCAATGTATGCAAAAGTCTAACTTGGGTGAAACAAATTGATATTGTGGTGAACGGCATATACCGACTGCGAGAATCAGATGTTCCATGCTACAAACGAATCTCTGGTCTTACCGAATCAAAGATTTTGTTTGATGGCCTCTTTGTAAAGACAATGGAGAGATCGGACGTGTGAGAGGAGGAGAGAGATTGTAGTGTTGTGAGAAGCCATTACTGTATTTAGGAAATGTTCAGATAGTTTTTTGCACAAACCAAAATCCAATAACTTACATTAAGTATTCAAGGTGTGTATATCTCCATACCGAAATTATTAAATTATCGCAGTACAAATACTATGAGACATATATTGCTCAGAGGTGAAGCTTGGAATGATAGTGCGAACCTGCATTTTCCCTGGTCAGAATTCATCAAGAGATTATCTCTGAGTTAATAAACATTAACTTGTTAAACTCTTGGACTTATCATCCAGACTCATCAAACAACATGACACATAGCTGTTCCAAACGATCTGCATAGTGAGTAAAGGGTTTAGAGATTTCAAGTGGAGCAGCTAACGAAGTGGAATTTCCGCAAGATCGCCATTGTGGAATACATCTCTTGCTCTCCTGTGGCATTTAAAACGAAATATTTATATTTTCCAGATTTTCAGGAGAGTAAAGATAAAAGGAAATAAGGAACTCAGTTAAACCAACCAAATATCTACTTCCTATTAGTTTGTGAGAGGCAGAACCAGTACTCAACACACATGAGTGACACAGACTGAAAGCAAAGCACATTTCATCTATGTACACTTTATACCAATATCATGGCAGTGCAACCAAGGTTTCTTCTTATCTGATATGATATATTTCCTTAGTTTGGTATGAAATCAGGAACTGTGGTATGAGACAGGAATCATATTCAAGTGCAAACCAAATAAATCACACACACTGTAATTTTCATTGCTCCAATATTAATAATCAGAATCTGAAGTGTGGAATGCCCATTAAATTTATCTCTTTTAAAACTATAATACTATCACTGGAAAATACTACAGTTATATTTGAAAATGCAAAGTTCATACTCATACCACAGTAACTAATACAGCTTTGTAAAGATGCTATATGTCTAGACTGGATTTCTCACTATTCATCTGGGTGAAAATAGAATTACAACATTTGAAATGATTCCAGAAATATTTGTATTTACATTGTTCCATTGTATGATTTATCAAACTTTGTACTCTAAAACCATTTTTATAGAAACAACACAGTTGTATTTTCTGAAAAACTATTTATGAACAAGTCTAAAAACCATTCATAAGTATTAAATGATATCAGCTAGATATATGTACTCTGGCAACATTGACAAGATATGTTTTTATGCAAGAACTTCGATGAATGTCATTGTTGACATAAATTAAATTTAAGCACCATTTAATATCTGTAAAGAGAAAGTAAAAGTTAATGTTATTGAAAATTGCATAATTCCAAAGTGAAAGAATATCTTATATCAGATTGTAGTCCCAAACATTCATTGAATTATTATTTGTAACTTTGTAACCAGATGTTAATTTCGACTATCATTACAGAATTTCAGTAATAATTTGTATAGATTTGAATATTTGTAGACATACTTAGTAGATCTGAATTATGCCACAGTGCTTAAATAAATCCAACTGGTATAAGTAAAATGCTTGAAAGCATATAATATATTCACTTATTTATTAAGAACCTCATGCTTATACAAGTCTTGAAAGAAACATTTGTGTCAGCAACTAGACAACATGTGTCTGTAGTTTTATGTTGTTCTCCATCAGCCAGATGTTAATGTCTCTGAAGCTGAAGCAAAATATATTCTCTCACAAAACAAGAATTTTGTTGTAAAATGTTATCTAATAAATATTTACTCAAGAGTCACAAATTTAATTGGGTATACAAATGAAAAATATCTGAAAACAGTTTATGGCTCTGAGCACTATGTGACTTAACTTCTGAGGTCATCAGTCGCCTAGAACTTAGAACTAAATAAACCTACTACTACTACTACTAAACTGTTATATCATTATATTGTTAACATTATTTTGATATAGTTACTGTTATTATTATAATATTATGTTAGATTATATTAGTCTAATACACAGAACAGAAGACTAATGATAAAATCACATCTTCCAGTCATATAAGATTTTGCCAAGATACAATAAATTGATATGTGAATCTTAATAAATAATTCAGATATCTATTTATTTTTCTTAAAAAATGTATGTTCTTGTGTTATTTAAGATTCTGAGTTTCTAATAGGCATTTTAAAGAGAAATAGCCAATAAATGATATTTGTGAAATATACCTTCTGTATTTCATACTACTGTCCTTTTGCAACAGTCTATTCAGAATTTTACTACAACATGATTAAAACATATAAAATGTGTCTGTGATATCAACACACAATACTTCACAAGACAAATAGTGTCTCTGCCATCTGCATTTGAAATATATATATATATATATATATATATATATATATATATATATATATATATATATATATATATATATATATATATATATATATATATATAACTGAGCAATACTGATAAGAGAAACGTGTATCTAGATCAAGAATTAAAACTGGATCCCTACCTTTTACAAACAGTGCACTGTTAATTTTTTATATCTGTGTATGTCTCTTTTTGCATACTGTCAGTTTTTATATCTGTATGTGTCTCTTTCTGCATCTATTGATTTAAGGCCATTGAAAATAGTCCACATAATTTTATGTTATCATTTGCAAAACTGCAGCAATCAGTGCAACCACACCTCTGCATCTAAATCCAGCAATTATCTATCGATGTACTCACAGAAGGAAGTCAAGTCTAAGTATAATGCATAATATTATTACATTTAAATGGAATTTGCTATGTACACCATGTGAAATTTATTTCTTAACACTGAACTCTTATAAAAATGTAAGTCTAAGATCACATCATCTCAAAGCACTAGGCAGGTTGCTTAAATTATATCTACTAAATTTTCATTTCATTAAAATATTATATGCAATTACTAAAACACTCACAACATTATCATGACTACTGTTACTTTACATTATAATTTTTATTGTTTCTTTTTCAATTTTTATGTTATAGTTATCATTATATATTATCATTATATGTTATATGATACAATTATCATTCAAGAGGTGAGTAAAATAATGAGTTGAAACTGAACTGGTGTAGGAAGGGGACATGTAGATATTTACTTACATCAACAGTCTGACCAATGTTAAGAATAATTAAATGAAGACATTAAATTGAATATGAAGACTTGTTACATGGTCTTTTCTGTTATATGATACTTGTCATGAGCTCTGGTTTTTCCCTTCATATGCCATATAAAATTATCATATAGTTATTGAACACTCATAATCCTCATATAATGACTATAGTGATGAGGAACAAATGTGATATTGATCAATGTAGACGTACTGAAAGTTATTTATGAGCAAAATAATGAATTGAAATTAAACTGGTATAGGAAGTGGGATATACACACACACACACACACACACACACACACACACACACAGATATATATATATATATATATATATATATATATATATATATATATATATATATATATATATATACATACACTCCTGGAAATTGAAATAAGAACACCATTAATTCATTGTCCCAGGAAGGGGAAACTTTATTGACACATTCCTGGGGTCAGATACATCACATGATCACACTGACAGAACCACAGGCACATAGACACAGGCAACAGAGCATGCACAATGTCGGCACTAGTACAGTGTATATCCACCTTTCGCAGCAATGCAGGCTGCTATTCTCCCATGGAGACGATCGTAGAGATGCTGGATGTAGTCCTGTGGAACGGCTTGCCATGCCATTTCCACCTGGCGCCTCAGTTGGACCAGCGTTCGTGCTGGACGTGCAGACCGCGTGAGACGACGCTTCATCCAGTCCCAAACATGCTCAATGGGGGACAGATCTGGAGATCTTGCTGGCCAGGGTAGTTGACTTACACCTTCTAGAGCACGTTGGGTGGCACGGGATACATGCGGACGTGCATTGTCCTGTTGGAACAGCAAGTTCCCTTGCCGGTCTAGGAATGGTAGAACGATGGGTTCGATGACGGTTTGGATGTACCGTGCACTATTCAGTGTCCCCTCGACGATCACCAGTGGTGTACGGCCAGTGTAGGAGATCGCTCCCCACACCATGATGCCGGGTGTTGGCCCTGTGTGCCTCGGTCGTATGCAGTCCTGATTGTGGCGCTCACCTGCACGGCGCCAAACACGCATACGACCATCATTGGCACCAAGGCAGAAGCGACTCTCATCGCTGAAGACGACACGTCTCCATTCGTCTCTCCATTCACGCCTGTCGCGACACCACTGGAGGCGGGCTGCACGATGTTGGGGCGTGAGCGGAAGACGGCCTAACGGTGTGCGGGACCGTAGCCCAGCTTCATGGAGACGGTTGCGAATGGTCCTCGCCGATACCCCAGGAGCAACAGTGTCCCTAATTTGCTGGGAAGTGGCGGTGTGGTCCCCTACGGCACTGCGTAGGATCCTACGGTCTTGGCGTGCATCCGTGCGTCGCTGCGGTCCGGTCCCAGGTCGACGGGCACGTGGACCTTCCGCCGACCACTGGCGACAACATCGATGTACTGTGGAGACCTCACGCCCCACGTGTTGAGCAATTCGGCAGTACGTCCACCCGGCCTCCCGCATGCCCACTATACGCCCTCGCTCAAAGTCCGTCAACTGCACATACGGTTCACGTCCACGCTGTCGCGGCATGCTACCAGTGTTAAAGACTGCGATGGAGCTCCGTATGCCACGGCAAACTGGCTGACACTGACGGCGGCGGTGCACAAATGCTGCGCAGCTAGCGCCATTCGACGGCCAACAACGCGGTTCCTGGTGTGTCTGCTGCGCCGTGCGTGTGATCATTGCTTGTACAGCCCTCTCGCAGTGTCCGGAGCAAGTATGGTGGGTCTGACACACCGGTGTCAATGTGTTCTTTTTTCCATTTCCAGGAGTATATATATATATATATATATATATATATATATATATATATATAAGACTGGAAGAAAAGAAAATGCAAGGTATAAAGATTCAAGTCATATTGTTTTAAAATCGAAAATTATTCTTCATATGCAATACATGAGTACATTTGACTAATGTTGAATATACAAATATAAACATAAATATACAAATATAATATACAAATATAAATAGAAATATATATATATATATATATATGTAAGTGCGATTGCCTGATCATGAATTATGCAAGCAGATCTGATTAACAATGTAGTTGCATCCACTACAGAATGACTAAGCACAACAAAATCAATTACTATTGTATATGGGCAAGCACATAGGACAATGTTTCTGACTGTAGAAAGGCAACGATAGCGTCTTCTCTGTTCTCCTGTACCAAGCAACATTTTGAATATCCTTCAAGCGCAATGGGGTTAGTGGGAAAATGGGACTTACCTGTTACTTGTTTGCAGCCCTCTTCACACTGGAATGGGAAGCTGAAAGATTAGCAATGTCTATGACTTGTAGCCAGTAATTGTGCAATGGCCTGGCTTGGACCTGAACACGTGGTTGCCCAAATTTTCCATATCTTAGTGAAAATCTTTTAATACCAACTTTCTGAACATAATAATAAATCTTGAGACAGAAGGTCTGTTCATCATGTGATGACAAAGTGCAAAACAAATCTTCAATACCAATGAATAAAAAAGAGAAAGCAAAAATACAAGTCTTTTACTCGCACACAACAAATTCATACTATAAACACTTCTAGCACACGTTCATCACACTTCACATTTAGTTTGGCCAAGGACAATGCATTGCGGAACAAAGGACACCTCATTCTATAAGCAAAGTCACAAGATTACCTCTTTATGTGTATCTAGAAATATCAGGAATAACAAGTCACATTGTACAAGTAATCCTAAAAATTAAACTTCCATGCCCACTTCCATATTTTACATTCATACTCGCCATGATAGCTACTATTTTCCACAATTAACAAAATAAAAAACCTCGAAATTGACTATAACAAACATAAAATCCTCCACTATACGAATTTCGTAAACTCCGCACGGATCATAACCTCGTTAATCATCGCCAAGTAAAATGAAGGACTTGAAGCACACAAGGCACAAGGTGCTACGTAAAATCTCAACTTTACCAATAATTTCCTCTGCATGAATTACAAGCCCACCACACATTTCAAGGTAAGAGATTCCTTAATGGTTACGAAATACGTAGCTGAGAAGCGAAGACAGTATCGGCATGTGAATTCACAGAAAACGACTTGGCAAAAAACTCCAGTCAATGATTTGGTGTATTAAGTTACGAGATATCTACGGAATACATGATAGTAAAACACAGCAGTGCTAAGCATCTATGTAATGAATGAATGAAGTTACATTAAAACTAACTAGTTGGGCTACTGTTACATGGATTATGTAGAAGGCACACTCAAGATAAAACTTGGTTATCAATTCCGTGAATCAGGTTATTAAATGTGACTCAGGTGGTTAAACTGAGAAGATATTCCTAGTGACAAAAGTAATCTAAAGCTAAATCTCGCCTTGTCGACAGCAATGTCAATCGAAGGCTATGTCTGCCCGACGAGCGCGTGAGTCAGCGGCTCTTTGTTCTCGCGTTTTCGCTCTTAGTCCTGTACTTCAGTACCCAAAACAAACCAATTGTCTTTGGTCACAGACTCAGGTCAGTCCGAAAGTCGCCTGTCTTACTGAGCCACTAGGCCAACATAAAAGCAAGAGTATGCACGAGAATTATAAACTCCTTTTCGGTATTTGGAAAGCTCCCTACGTGCTCGAGAATGTCAAATATACATAACAATTATATTAAAATAAATATAAAATACATATGAGTACTAAGATATAACATACCGATAAAAAACTAATTATACACTATTGGTAAGTCAACCTGACACAAATGGCTCTAAGCACTATGGGACTTAACATCTGCGGTCATCAGTCCCCTAGGCTTAGAGCTACTTAAACCCAATTAACCTAAGAACATCACACACATCCATTCCCGAGGCAGGATTCGAACCTGCGACCGTAACAGCAGCGCTGTTCCAGACTGAAGCCCCTAGAACCGCCCGGCCACCGCGGCCGGCTCAACCACACACAGCGGGAACCTTTCAGTAATAACGGAAATTTGCATAGTTAACGGATCGAGGAGGACGCTTTTAATGAAACTAAAATTATTGCTGTTACAGCAGAATGTCTTCTTCTTAAGTATACTCTGGTGTAAAATTTAATTTGGTACAGGGGCCAACTGGATCAGAGACTCATGAATGTAGTGGATGTTCTGTGAATACGTTAAGTCAGGGACAAACAAGAATTTTGCATACTCTGGTTCACATGCCATAACTTTCCCACCTTGTTGCACCCTGTTCCCACTGCCATGTTACATGGTCAGAACGCGAGGAGGAATAAGAGGGGAAACTACGAACACGCCGCGTTTAAAGGGCAATGCAGTCTCATTGCATACGACTTGGCTTCATATTTCGTATTTATCAACAATATACATCACAACAACAACAACAAAATTTTCAGTATTATTTATTTATTTTTGGCACACTGAAGAAATAATGTAGTTTTCATCTGCTATAAACTGTGGGTGTAATGGTAGATTTTCGCACTGAAGTAGTCACATAATCGTGGCTTATTTAGTTTCATAGTCAAAAAAGTCTTTAACACAAGTATATGTTGATCGAAACATTTTATCGCGTTTGCAATCTCATTACGGAGATGTGCAAACTCTTCCCAAAGAAAACAACATAGACCACGTGGTCAGTTTTGATGTAAAAGAATTTTCTTTTAAACGGGAGTTACACTGCAGATCAGTCAGTTCCATCTTCACATAAATAGGGGTGCTTTCAGTTGGAATGGCAAACGCTCTCGAAACCAGCTCGAAAACCCATATAGTATTGGATCTGTCCACAAAACTTTTAAGGAACTGTTCTTGTTATTATTTCAAGACCACAATGAATTCTTCAAATCTCGTGTTTTCTTTCATGCCAATGAGCATAGGGAAATGGATAGTGTTCTTTTCTCAGAATTTGTCCCTTCCGCAATGCGATTTTTCTGTTTAAATGTGTCGCACCTTGCAGTGCCTTACTGTGAGCAGTGTGCAGTTAAGTCTACTTAAAATGCGATATCTGCCATCCTTTCCAGATGTTGTAATTTTCGTTTCTGCTCTCCTGTTTCCTTCATGAGTTCAACAATAGCTAATTTCCAGGCATTCCACTTGACTTAAACAAGGTACTTTTCATTTATATATAAAGCCTCCATACGTTTCGTTCAGTTACACTGAAAACTATTTGCAACTGAAAGTGGGATGATGCGTGCAACTTCAGAAAATTTGCTACTGACACCATCAGCTTCATCACGTGCCCCACACCCGCAAATTTAGCACAGCAAATTTAGCACCAGATCGCAGATATGTGGTAGGATCCGATCCTGTAGAATGCGCATAGTCTCCTCAATAGGAACGTTAGTGAATAGAGACTTGATGTCAAAACTGACCATAATGACTGATGGCTTTATTCGCTGTTCCCTAATCAACCTATGAGGTTTCAGGAGACCCGAGTACTGGCGAAAGAATCGTGGATGCGAGAACGCAAAATACGGGAGGGGATCGAAATTATTAAGCAGCCTGACAACATCAACAGAGAGGATGGCTACAAACTCCCGGCGTCCTGGCTGCCGGCCATCCCAGTCCAACGGGCCGCGAGCGGTCGCGGGGCAGAAGCTACACGGGACACGGGCGTATCTGCACAAACAGCTGTGAAGCAACTGTCAGTCCACTTCCGCGCACACCAAGAGGGAAACTTGCCGACCAGAAGCCGAATGCTGATTGGCGGACAGCTACCAATCGTTGACGACATGCACATCCACGAATAGCCTCTTTCTCTCCATCTTTCCTTACGTCATGACTAGCCAATTACATTAGAGGGCCAATTAAAAGTTTTACAACAGTGACGTCAGACATCGATAGTCTGTAATAAATAGAAGCACCTATCCCCATGCAAAACCAGTTGTGCCCTGATGAAGGCCGTTGAAATTCGGCCGAAACGTCGGTTTTAGTTGTTAGTTTTTAGCAATGACGCGGCATAATAGCCAGAAGAATTTTAATCACTATGACACCGGCCGCGGAAGCCTACGTTCTTGTATTTAGTAAATATGTTCATATTACTAGGTGCTTCAGTCCGGAACCGCGTAGCTGCTGCGGTCGCAGGTTCGAGTCCTGCTTCGGGCATGGATGTGTGTGCTGTTATTAGATTAGTTGGGTATAAGTAGTTCTAAGTTTAGGGGACCGATGCCCTCAGATGTTAAATCCCATAGTGCTTAGAGCCATTTGACCCATTTTTTGAGCAGCGTGTTATGAATGATGTGGTATTCACTACATTCGCGGAAATGAAAAGAAAGGCTGGCGGAAGAGGGGAATGGCATACAGCTGCAAACCAGCCTCAAGGCTGAACACCAAAGAGAGAGAAGAGAGAGAGAGAGAGGGAGAGGGAGAGAAAAGTCCCAAATTGAACTAAGCCCCTTACCATCGGACGCTGGATACCGTCCTTGGCATCTACTCATATTACACGCAAGTGGAGGACCACATGGTGCGGTCAGGAATGACACGCTGTAATAATTATTATTTATTATTTATTTATTTATAGTATGGCAACAACAGCAAACATTGATAAGTACATAAAGTTTAATTTTATATGTATATCTAGTTAAGTATTTACATATACTTTAATTTTACTTTTTGGCACAAATTTTATACACACTTTTAAGTTGTGGAAATTACTAACTTAATACTACTGATTACTTTGACTGATACAACAGCAAGTTAAAAAAAGGCAGATACATTTAATCATAGTTCAATATCTAATGATCGAAACCAACTAACAGCAGAGGAAATAGCATTAATAAAGTCACTATATGGTCCAGGATACTTCCCCTGAGGACAGTCTCTAACAATATGTTGAACGATTTGTTGTTGGGCCCCACAATCACAGGCTGGAGAATCACACAGTCCTAACTTGTGCATCATAGCGTTGTACCTGGCGTGGCCAGTTCTTATTTTGTTCAGCCTTGTCCACTCACTTCTCTGCAGATGAAATCCTGATAGGCTGGCAGCTGGGTCTTGGATACCTCGATGTGCTATTGTTGCAGCATTCCACCTCTTGCGCCACTCTTCTCTAATATCAAACTTAATTATCGTTCCTTCCATTATGCCACAGTGGGTTGCGAGATTTTAAGCGGTCTGGGGGAGGGTTGTTTAAGACTGTATGAATTGAGAGGTCTTTTGGGTAGTCAGGGTGGTGTGCTTTCCTCCATGTTGATGTGCAAGGATAACAACTCTTGCAATTAACGAAATGTCAGCAATGTCGTATCACTATTTATGAGAGTTTGGATGAGCTTTCTGAAGTATTGCTTAAAATTTTGGACGTGAGGTGGCAGATCTGTAACAGTGTCGTTGAAGGCGGTGTTTTGAAGGAGCACATACTTGTCATTCTGTTTGTGGACAGCTGCAGCATAAGTTTTAAGTCTGGGCCAATGTATAAAATAATTAGCCATTGTTGATTATACGGCGTCTGGACTCGAGGTAGTACCAATCTTGTACCTAGAGTACGAGTGACTGAACTGGAGAGATCATTGGCTCAAAAATGTATTTAATGACAGTAGTAGATTCTGCCTCGATATTTGCGACGATAGCTTGCGAATGTGTATCGACAATTTCGTGGTGGAATAAATATTCGGAATTCTGTTACAGTACACAGGTACCAAACAATTACACGGTAAATACTTAGATCGAAAATTCCGAAAAAAAACTAACCTCATACAACGAAAGTTTCAAAGCACAAACTTCTAACACACCACGCCTGACTCTTCCATCACGAAAGCTCTCAACTGAAGATTCAGAGCTGTCACATTACACTCACAAGAAGGAAAAACACTGATTCGGGTCTTTGCCCCGTGCGATACTTTGCCCCTGCCTACGCAATTTGACAGTAATACAATTCAGCTTCTAATCAAGAGTGAATCAGTAAAATTGGTTGGTCTGAAACGAAATATTTTAATTATTGCCGTACAGGAAAAGGAAATCAAAACATTTTACAGCACATCAAAACGCAACCATCACGGTCCTTCGACATACGGGTGAAACAGAGTCACCACTAATTTTAAAAATTCGCATAAAGTTTTGTTATTGAATACTGGTGCACATTTGGCTCAGTAAGTATTTAATATAAACTTGCAGGGAGAGAGAGAGAAAGAGAGAGGAGTAGAGGGGAAAAAATTAAAAGTCAGTGTGCCACAACATACTAGGTGTATTCAATGAGTTGATGTGTTCTACTCGAATGTTAGCTAGATGTTGAATGGGATATCCTGGGGCCAATAACTTGCCGGTATCGATACCTATAATACGCAAATATCGTTGGAGGAGATTGTGATCACTAGAGCCCGGATTTTATTGACAAGTCGTATTTTTCCGGAACTTTAGGGTATATTTTATAACAATTTGTGCGGAAATCCAGGTATTATAGAATATAAAAATGAATTTTTATTGTGTATATCAAATCATATTTACAGCTTTTTTAGTAATAGGCAACTTTTGCCATAATTTGTAATATTCCGACCAACTGTTACCAGAAATGAGTCAATTAGTCGTGTCTCGACGAACACGAGAATAAAAACGTGAAAACGTTGGTCTCATATCGTGTTTCAGGTAATATTGTCACACATAAACACAACAATTATCGCAAAGCTCATCAACACTATAGTAGACAAGCAACGTAACGCACTAGTTGGTCCGCTGATGTAAGATATTTTTTGCGCGGGTTCGACAAAACGCTCTCGACGTCAACAAAGGCGGCTTGTGACGTAGTAAACACCGCACACGTGGTTACACCACTTAGTATGAATACAAACTGTGTCTGTCTCAACATACCGAAAGTGCTCCAACCAGTGGCGGACACATATGGGGGGGCCCGCGGGGCGCCCCCCCCCCCTCGCAGGGCAACCGCATTACCACCCCCGCCGCCCCTGCCAGCCAGCCCGCACGCTATTCGTCTTTTTCTTTCGTCAGTCGACTCGACTGAATCGAGTTATCGAGTAGTTGTATTTTCCTATGCAGCATGCGCGTCCGCGTCGTCGTATTTTATACGTATCTGTCTGGCACATAGACAGCTAACACATACCGACAAGAAATGTCGCGGCCATCCTAGTGATTTCGATACGTTATTCTGTCTGGCATTTGTTCGAGAAAAGTCGCGAATATTCTACTGTTTTCTTGTACAATGAACCTTCGATACGTAGCGTTATAGATACGGGCTACTCGCCGAATAGGAAGCTTGTTTACATTCAGAAGCAGAAATATTAAGACTGAGGAATGAATAAGTAAAAAGTCCTAGTTGTAGCAGAAGTAAGTTCAAATGGTTCAAATGGCTCTGAGAACTATGGGACTTAACATCTGAGGTCATCAGTCCCCTAGAACTTAGAACTTAAACCTAACTAACCTAAGGACATCACACACATCAATGCCCGAGGCAGGATTCGAACCTGCGACCGTAGCAGTCGCGCGGTTCCAGACTGGAGCGCCTAGAACCGCTCGGCCACAGCGGCCGGCTCCGAAGTAAGTGTGAAGATTAGACAAGAGTGAGAGTGATCAGTTGATTGTGGAACATGACGGTAATAATCTGGCACATAAACTGAATCAGTGCTTAGCTGAACTACCGTTCTCTGAAGAAGAATCACTCTTTGTGATTAAAAAGAGATTAATGGGAGAGATTCTTCAATACAAGCAAACGAGCACAAGCGCCCTTAATGATCGTGATTCTGCTATGCAAGCGTTGCCTGTTTGTCCCAGATCTGACTACTCTACTTTGCACACGCTGTACAAAATATTTGCTTGTCTACCTGCATCTGTTGCTAGAGTAGAAAGAAGTTTTCCAACATTGCAGCGAACAAAGACATGGCTGAAGTCGACAGTGAAGGAGGATCGAATTAATGGCTTAGCTCTGTTGAACACTCACCCTGACATTGATTGTACTATTGACGATGTAATTAACCAATTTGCCAGGAAGAATAGGAGCACAGAATCCGTCATTTAAGGAAGAAAACCACAATTGTAACTTGTTATATCATAAGATGGTATTGTTTTGTATATGTATAGAATCAGTTGAAATAAAATTTTCTTTAACTGTGCATGTGACTTGATTATTTTTTATTACGGTAAAAGGAGCGGTAGCTCAAGATATCTTCAGAGCCCTCTCCTTGAGGTTTTTCTGTATCCGCCACTGGTTCCAACAACATGAAGTCGCGACATTTTGGTAGTGATTTTGGAAAGAAGTTCTTCAGCACTGACGGGGAAATATTATTTTGTAAAGTATGTGAAGGTGCAAATAGTGCAGTGATAGCCTTCGGAGATATCGCCGCCTTCACCACGCTTCTGCAACGTCCTCTGATGTGGAGAAGGGTTTTTCCTGGTACAAAACTATTCACAGCTGCAACTGTAGGTCTCTGAAAACGGAATACCTAAAAATGTACCATATGACCCAGTGTAACCCTCCAGAAACTGAAGATTCACGGGACGTGTTAACTGAAACAAGTGATTTCCAGTAATAAAAACATGTTCTTGTTATCTGGATTGGTGTTACTGTTTTGTGTACTTTGTGTTTTTTCAATCACTTGTTGCTGCGGCGGCGCGGTTCCTTGCGTCCCTTTACGACGAACCTGCACCTACCTGTGAACATTGTCTCAACAGATCATCAGTAGGGAAGCCGAGCGAAACCTACTGTACTCGACGTGAACCAGGCTGCAATTAAAGTAACTAATCTACGTTTCGGGGGAAAGTTTTCACTCGAAATGAATGGTTGGAAATTTTGTCTTTAATTAACATATTCAGAAACTTAGGTGAACAATTATCACTCCCAAGCCCGTGCTAGTCTTAACACAGTCACTCACAATCTCTTTCACTCACGTTAGCAAGTTTATGGTGTTGCTTTTCCCGAAAACGTAATAGCTACAAAAATAAGGATTGTTTTTGATTGAGAATGCTCGAAAAATATTAAGTCTGTCGGTACCTACTGCAGTCACAGTTTTTAGCCACCGACCTGCTCAATATGCCACGCGGAATTTGTGTCTTTTCTCGTCACAAAATTCACTTAAAAATTCCGAAATTTCTACACACCCATCGGAATAATTATGCCGTCACGTTACAACACTTTTGATGTATGAAACACTGCTAGATCCGGCAACTTATCATTTCCATCGGAACTACTACCACACACGTCCGAACTGTTTCATGGCTAGGCTCCGACACCTCTCTAGAATACTCTAAGTCTTCTCTACCAGCAGAGAAAGGCGCGCGAAGGATATTGCTTTACCATTGGTCAGTTTACTCAACAGCCAATAGCAAAACAACATTCTCCCGCGCCAGTCCGCGCTTTTCATCAATAACCAATCGCAAAATAGTAAATCTAACGACTGCACTTTTTACCGACGTAATTATCTAATATGATGAAGTTTTGTTTATGCACACTCACGCACCATTCATACAGCTAAAACACATTTTCAACATTTTACATACACGAAAAGACATAATAACACTTTATGAAAATGCTAGAACAGTTTATGAAAAATATTCTATTACTTTAGTGCACTCTAGTGGGCACAATCGAAACTACCATAAATCACAGTCCCCTATCCAATACTGTCCTCGGCTGATACATAAACTACGTGCGCGTCCAGTCTCACGTCACCATCTGTCACACTCCAGCTCTGACAGACATCTCCCACTTAACCGCCTCCAAGGCAGGATCGGTATACGGCGCTACTCCTCACTGCCATTTCAAAAATAAAAACTAGTTGGTCTCAGACATTGCAATAAGTAAGTGCTGTACTCACAATTAGTTCAAGAGGAAATTTTTCATTACATGGTGCATAAAAAATCAATAATAATGTTTTTAAATAAACTGACACAAAGTCAGCCAACGGTCTTGCCGCAGCGATACATCTACATCTACATCTATATTTATACTCCACAAGCCACCCAACGGTGTGTGGCGGAGGGCACTTTACGTGCCACTGTCATTACCTCCCTTTCCTGTTCCAGTCGCGTATGGTTCGCGGGAAGAACGACTGAAAGCCTCCGTGCACGCTCTAATCTCTCTAATTTTACATTCGTGATCTCCTCGGGAGGTATAAGTAGGGGGAAGCAATATATTCGATACCTCATCCAGAGACGCACCCTCTCGAAACCTGGCGAGCAAGCTACACCGCGATGCAGAGCGCCTCTCTTGCAGAGTCTGCCACTTGAGTTTGTTAAACATCTCCGTAACGCTATCACGGTTGCCAAATAACCCTGTGACGAAACGCGCCGCTCTTCTTTGGATCTTCTCTATCTCCTCCGTCAACTCGATCTGGTACGGATCCCACACTGATGAGCAATACTCAAGTATAGGTCGAACGAGTGTTTTGTAAGCCACCTCCTTTGTTGATGGACTACATTTTCTAAGGACTCTCCCAATGAATCTCAACCTGGTACCCGCCTTACCAACAATTAATTTTATATGATCATTCCACTTCAAATCGTTCCGCACGCATACTCCCAGATATTTTACAGAAGTAACTGCTACCAATGTTTGTTCCGCTATCATATAATCATACAATAAAGGATCCTTATTTCTATGTATTCGCAATACATTACATTTGTCTATGTTAAGGGTCAGTTTCCACTCCCTGCACCAAGTGCCTATCCGCTGCAGATCTTCCTGCATTTCGCTACAATTTTCTAATGCTGCAACTTCTCTGTATACTACAGCATCATCCGCGAAAAGCCGCATGGAACTTCCGACACTATCTACTAGGTCATTTATATATGTGAAAAGCAATGGTCCCATAACACTCCCCTGTGGCACGCCAGAGGTTACTTTAACGTCTGTAGACGTCTCTCCATTGATAACAACATGCTGTGTTCTGTTTGCTAAAAACTCTTCAATCCAGCCACACAGCTGGTCTGATATTCCATTGGCTCTTACTTTGTTTATCAGGCGACAGTGCGGAACTGTATCGAACGCCTTCCGGAAGTCAAGGAAAATAGCATCTACCTGGGAGCCTGTATCTAATATTTTCTGGGTCTCATGAACAAATAAAGCGAGTTGGGTCTCACACGATCGCTGTTTCCGGAATCCATGTTGATTCCTACATAGTAGATTCTGGGTTTCCAAAAACGACATGATACTCGAGAAAAAAACATGTTCTAAAATTCTACAACAGATCGACGTCAGAGATATAGGTCTATAATTTTGCGCATCTGCTCGACGACTCTTCTTGAAGACTGGGACTACCTGTGCTCTTTTCCAATCATTTGGAACCTTCCGTTCCTCTAGAGACTTGCGGTACACGGCTGTTAGAAGGGGAGCAAGTTCTTTCGCGTACTCTGTGTAGAATCGAATTGGTATCCCGTCAGGTCCAGTGGACTTTCCTCTGTTGAGTGATTCCAGTTGCTTTTCTATTCCTTGGACACTCATTTCGATATCAGCCATTTTTTCGTTTGTGCTAGGATTTAGAGAAGGAACTGCACTGCGGTCTTCCTCTGTGAAACAGCTTTGGAAAAAGGTGTTTAGTATTTCAGCTTTACGCGTGTCATCCTCTGTTTCAATGCCTTCATCATCCCGGAGTGTCTGGTTATGCTGTTTCGAGCCACTTACTGATTTAACGTAAGACCAGAACTTCCTAGGAATTTCTGTCAAGTCGGTACATAGAATTTTACTTTCGAATTCACTGAACGCTTCACGCATAGCCCTCCTTACGCTAACTTTGACATCGTTTAGCTTCTGTTTGTCTGAGAGGTTTTGGCTGCGTTTAAACTTGGAGTGAAGCTCTCTTTGCTTTCGCAGTAGTTTCCTAACTTTGTTGTTGTACCACGGTGGGTTTTTCCCGTCCCTCACAGTTTTACTCGGCACGTACCTGTCTAAAACGCATTTTACGATTGTCTTGAACTTTTTCCATATACACTCAACATTGTCAGTGTCAGAACAGAAATTTTCGTTTTGATCTGTTAGGTAGTCTGAAACCTGCCTTATATTACTCTTGCTAAACAGATAAACCTTCCTCCCTTTTTTTATATTCCTATTAACTTCCATATTCAGGGATGCTGCAACGGCCTTATGATCACTGATTCCCTGTTCTGCACATACAGAGTCGAAAAGTTCGGGTCTGTTTGTTATCAGTAGGTCAAAGATGTTATCTCCACGAGTCGGTTCTCTGTTTAATTGCCCGAGGTAATTTTCGGACCAGTAACACCAGTACCCGTCAGATCATAGAAGTTAAGCGCTGTCCGTCTTGACTAGCACGCGGTTGGATGACCCTCCGGGTTTGTCGAGCGCTGTTGACAAGCAGGGCGCACCTAGCCCTTGCGGGGCCAACTCAACTAAACAGCTAAAATGATTAACAACTTACTGTCCTATTTACAAAGCTTATACTTCACAAAAGAAGGATTAATTTAAAAAGTCATATATTCAGTTATTTTTCTCTCTACAGTGGTTACCACCTACAACTTGAGAACAGGTCATATGTCTTGCATCGCGTAAGGTATCTCATATATTTCCAGTGACATAGTAACATTCAATGTGGCCTTGAATAATGATTTTCTATAAGACGCTTCATCACTGAAAGTAAAAGTAGAGGATGTATGAAGACACCCTACAATCTTGAAAAGTGTCACTCTCAGCCTTTAAAAACTGGCCCACATCTGTTTACATAATCGGAATCCTGAGGCTCCCACAGTTAAATAATAATTACTGCAGTTACGTTCAACAGTTTCACAGAATATTCAGGTATAGGTTTCATTTAACAATGATTGACAGTTACCCAACGAACCACTGTCCTTCACTCAGGACGCGTAAAATGCGGTATTTTCCTGAGTTGAGAGCCATAAGCTCTGAAATGAAGATATAAAAACCTCTTCTAGCTTAACAGAAAAACCTTAGCTGCTTAATAACCCCCCTTACTAGTTTCATTACGGAAGTCGCTTAAGTGGCAGGGTTCCACAGGTCTTGTCTGTGTGTTTGTGTGTGTGTGTGTGTGTGTGTGTGTGAGTGAGTGTATGTGTGTGTGTGTGTGTGTGTGTGTGTTTTCTTAAAGGTTAATGAGGACCAGCGATCCCCAGAGTCTGCAGAACCTCATAAGGAACTCCAGCTATCACCAAGTGACCTATTCCTCTAAATACTTAACGACTGTTAATCCGTCACGTCCTTCGCAGAGTTTGTGCTGTAAGATGTATAACATAAATTGAGGCAAGTGCTTTTAACCACGTGTTAATTACCCGACCACAAGGCTAAACGCTAAGGCCAAACGCTCAACCCGTTCTGTGACACATACTGACAACATCTGGCATCGGAATCAAGCCACTGGAATTTCCGTACATATCTACATAATTTACTGAAAGTGACGTATGCTGTGAGTCATCGCATGAGCGCAGTTTTTCTTCAACGTCGGAACGCTAAAGCTGCGGCAGTCCGTATATTTACGCTTCCACGATTTCACACACACAAAAACCATATCACCAAGTGTTAAGTAAAACAAATTTTGTTGTTACTGTTACGTGCCAAAAATATCTTCAAAGGAGGACAAGAAACATCGTACCACCTTCTGCGACAGATACAAGCACCTGCAACATTCTTCGGCAGTCGCTACTTCACTGTTCAGGCAAGCCGTCATCACAGAAATATATTAATGGTAAAAATAAAACGATAGGAACACAACTGTATTCTACATTTGCTGTTGTAAATAAATATTTTCAGTCATTGTTGACCTACAGTTTTAAATCTACAGTTAGATGGATGTAATAAGTGAATTTCATCGAAAACTTGATGTCTGCTCTGCTCTCTGACGCAGCTGTCCACCTTAACCGAAATATACAAAGCAGGTACTACGAGAACCTTAGAAAGTATACCGCAGATTAAGAATCAATGGCACTTGCGTGGCATTCCTTCCTGTCGTCGACTCAAGCCAGAAATCGTCCACAAACGACTTCTATAAAATGTCTGTATGACAAGTATGGATGATTTCTCACTGGTCACAAAGAATACTTGACACTTGGCATTTATCGATCTGCTCACGAGTTCCTTTAATGCAATACTGTAAACCATCAGTCATTTCAAGTTCTTTTGAATTTACGTAATTGTACTCTTAGTAATGGTTTGGTTCCTACTTTCATTCGTTTGTCTGTACCCAATCTGTCACATCTTGCCCTGGATCTGAAAATACTTTCCTCTTTCTTTTCGTCTTTGTGTGATGCAGAATTTATTCGATATACTGACCGCTGCAGTGAAAGTTACACAATGGTCATAGTGTGAAATACAATTAACAGTAATAGTGATAACAACTATAACAGAATATGGTGGAATCAGTGTAGAACTCTTTAAATACGGAAGATTCAAGTCATAAATGAGGCTGTTAAACCTCTAGAACGAATGCTGGAAGACGAGGGTGGTACCTGAAACGTGAAAGACATAGGAAATGATACAGAGCTACCATGAAGGAGGAACAAATGTCTGTGAGAACTATGAAAGAATGTTGTTGTTGTGGTCTTCGATCCTGAGACTGGTTTGGTGCAGCTCTCCATGATACTCTATCCTGTGCAAGCTGCTTCATCTCCCAGTGCATACTGCAGCCTACATCCTTCTGAATCTGCGTAGTGTATTCATCTCTTGGTCTCCCTCTACGATTTTTAACCTCCACGCTGCCCTCCAACACTAAAATGGTGATCCCTTGATGCCTCAGAACATGTCCTACCGACCGATCCCTTCTTCTAGTCAAGTTGTGCCACAAACTCCTCCCCAATTCTGTTCGATACCTCCTCATTAGTTATGTGATCTACCCATCTAATCTTCAGCATTCTTCTGTAGCACCACATTTCGAAAGCTTACATTCTCTTCTTGTCCAAACTATTTATCGTCCATGTTTCACTTCCATACATGGCTACACTCCATACAAATACTTTCATAAACGACTTCCTGACACTTAAATCTATACTCGATGTTAACAAATTTCTCTTCTTCAGAAACGCTTTTCTTGCCATTGCCAGTCTACATTTTCTATCCTCTCTACCTCGACCATCATCAGTTATTTTGCTCCCCAAATAGCAAAACTCTATTACTACTTTAAGTGTCTCATTTCCTAATCTAATTCCCTCAGCATCACCCGACTTAATTCGACTACATTCCATTATCCTCGTTTTGCTTTTGTTGATGTTCATCTTATATCCTCCTTTCAAGACACTGTCCATTCCGTTAACTGCTCTTCCAAGTCCTTTGCTGTCTGTGACAGAATTACAATGTCATCGGTGAACCTTAAAGTTTTTATTTCTTCTCCATGGATTTTAATACCTATTCCGAATTTTTCTTTTGTTTCCTTTACTGCTTGAGCAATATACAGATTGAATAACATCGGGGACAGGCTACAAAAAAAATGGCTCTGAGCACTATGGGATTCAACTGCTGAGGTCATTAGTCCCCTAGAACTTAGAACTAGTTAAACCTAGCTAACCTAAGGACACCACAAACATCCATGCCCGAGGCAGGATTCGAACCTGCGACTGTAGCGGTCTTGCGGTTCCAGACTGCAGCGCCTTTAACCGCACGGCCACTTCGGCCGGCGGACAGACTACAACCCTGTCTCACTCCCTTCCCAACCACTGCTTCCATTTCATGCCCCTCAACTCTTATAACTGCCAGTTGGTTTCTGTACAAATTGTAAATAGCCTTTCACTCTCTGTATTTTACCCCTGCCACCTTCAGAATTTGAAAGAGAGTATTCCAATAAACATTGTCAAAAGCTTTCTGTAAGTCTACAAATGCTAGAAACGTAGGTTTGCCTTTCCTTAATCTAGCTTCTAAGATAATTCGTAGGGTTAGTATTGCCTCACGTGTTCCAATATTTCTACGGAATCCAAACTGATCTTCCCCGAGGTCGGCTTCTACCAGTTTTTCCATGACTACTAAATGCTACTTACAAACTCTTCACAAGAAGTATTTACAATAAACTGAGACGCATAATTGATACACTCCTAAATGAGGAACAAAATGGCTTTAAAAAGTGACGATGTTGTAATGACAATATTACCTACTTTTAATTGAAAAACGACGAGAATACAACGTGGTCACTCAAATCACTTTCATAGATTATGAAAATAGTTTTGACACTATGGGAGAATGTGGGTATCCGAGACATTTATTGCAAGTATGAAAGCCTTCGTATCAGTACAAAGAAATTATAATAAATACTTGGAGTGTAAAGATAGCAGAAATAAAGACCAACAGAGAGGGTAACAGGGATGTAGCCTTTCACCTATTATGTTTAGTGTGTACTTAGACGACATTGTTGTACAATGGAAAAAGGAAGTTAAGCAAGGTATAAGATTAATACCAGGACAGACAAACACATAAATACTCTTCTGTTTGCCGTGAACAAATAATTATTTAGAAGTGAGATAATAATCTCCATCCTAAATCGAATATGTAATAACTGTGACCTAAAAATTTGAGGAAATAGGGAAATTTCCAGTTCATTTCAAAATACGGGAGTATCCCATGGATAATCAATAGAATGGATATTACATTTTCAACTGTTAGGCTGTGTTATTAGATATGCGTGTGAAAACTACACAAAAACAACGTAAATAAATTTCAAGAAATATGCGGCATGATACACGCAACACTGGGTGTCAAGACAAGAAAAGATACGAAATGGAAAAATTTTACTAAGTACTGGCCACCCGTATTCCCATACGTATGGAAGCGAATTTTGGGGACAGTAATTAAGAACGGTAAAAGAACGTAGTCGGCTGTAATGAAATTTTTAAGGAATGTTAAAGTGTGTCCTCTTAGAGATCAGATATGAGAGTGGTTTGAAAAGTTCTCGTAACGGACTAGAAAAAAAGTACTTCCATCAGTGAAACCTTTTATTTTTCAATGCAGTCTACTTGTAGATCAGTGCACTTGGTCCAACGATGTTCCAGTGCCTTGATCCCATCTCGAAAATAAGTTCCCTCCAGGCCTGCAAAATAGTTGTCAACTCCGGCTATCCGGCTCGCTCACAGTTATACTCAATCAAAAGATGAAACATAAAATTTTTTTTCTAATATCAGGTCAAACAAACTCGCCATCTTTCAATATCACTTCTGATAAATGAGGAAACTTCTGACAGACGCTTCAAAGATCCTCCATCTTTTGCAAGGCTCTCATAAACTGTTTTACAGTTTAGAGATGGAAATAGAATTTTTCTCGGATCCACGAGGTTCTTGTAAAACCCTTCTGCCCTTCATGCTTTATTCTGAAGCAATGTTGACAGCTTGGATAGCTTGGCGTGCTATCCCATTGACTGAAGGAACAGAAAACTGAAATAGTATACGGGATATAAGTAACCGAAACCGCTGAAATTTGTTATGATAACAGGATTCAGTAAGATATTTTCAATACGAAAGTTATTTGTAGTTATTTGTTCAGGACAAAATTTTTCTATCTTTCAGTGGGGGCATGAAAGGGTACTCATAAAATTTTGGGGTTGACATCAGCTCATTGAGACGACATCATCCAGATTCAGAACTTTATGCTAAGCTTTTTGGACTTGTCTAATAATACTGAGTAACGAAGACTGGTTCTGGATTAGGAAGGTAAGATGGATGGAAGGGCTGAAAAGGAAAACACGGCACATAACAAATAAAACAGGCAATATAGGCAAATCACATGCTGTGGAAACCAGTTTGAGCAAGCAAAAACGAGTTTGCGATGAAAATCTGCAGAACATTATAGCCCCGCGGAAAAGCTGCTCTTATCCTCAGCAATTTTTGAAAAAAGATGTCGTCGGATTACGTCGGCCAATTATTCATCCGTAGTTGTTATATGGAAGCAAACATCTTGATTTAAAAAGAAGACAGGAATACATTGCATTTTCTTGGAAAGGAAATATACATCAACATATCCCACAATCCGTCTGGTAACGCCGGAGCAACGATGAAAGCTAACTGATAAAGCTGAGAAACAGCAATCGGAAAGGTACGGCAGCTAAAAATTACACGACTAAAATTACGAACACAGCAATCAGCTTACTAGAAAATGAATTCTTAGACATAAAAAAACATAACTATTGGAGTTGGCTGTTCCTAGCTAATCTGTCACAAATAAAACAGACGAAGTAATATTTTATCAGCTAGCGTATCTTTTCTGTAGAATAATGTGCAGCCCTGAACGACAGGGAAAATTTTGGCGAATATGAGTCGTCGTTGCGCTGGGTCTCAATTGAAGTCAATTACGTATACTGCATGACATGATGTGAATAGTTTATTTTATTCGACTTGTTAGCTGAAGGAAGATCCTGACGACAAAAGATTTCGGTTAAAATATGTCCGTAAAGTGGTGTTGCAGGAATGGTTTTATACGCTGAGACGAGAATTCCAGTTTGTAAATTCAAAGGTTCATGGAGATTGATATTAAAACGTATAGTTATATATCCATGTCTTTATCACAGAGGAACTGAAATTGTTACGTAACTTTCGAATAACGATGTTTGTTTCCATTTTGCTACAATGTTGTGGACGCGGTGCAGGCAGCTACACGGCTGTGTTATATGCCCACAACATCGAACGAAGAAGTGCGTCAACGCTTATCTAATTCACTTCTATGTGGTGATAGTCCACACCAATCGGAATGACACATTAAATGGTGGTGTCAATGTTTAAGGTCATGCTTCTGAAAATGTTGCTTGTGTATCCTGCCTTCTGTTCTAAATAAGAATTCGTCACCCTCTCACAGGATAAATTACCTCACAATACGCCATATTCACTCAGGTCATACAATTCAAATCCTCCATTGCTCAAAGATGTAGAAATAATAGCAAGTGTAACTTCGAAAATCTTGTTGTTCCAGATGTGGCATTCTGCTGCCGACAAGGAACTATGCACGCGTCGTTTGGGTTGCGGGAAGACTGCGACGATCTGGATCACTGAGGTCGTGAAAAAGGTCACCGGACAGATGTATATAATTATATCTACATCAATACTCGGCAGGCCATCTGGCAGTGCGTGGCTTAAGGTACTTCTGGTCTCATTAGATAATCCCACCTTCTCTGTTGCACTCGCGAATGGCGCGTGGGAAGGATGCTTGTCTGTAAAACACAGTATTAGCTTTAATTTATGGAATCTTTCATCGTGGTCATTCCAGTTGTAAACCTGTCTGAGATGCACAATGCCTCTCTTGTAGTGTCTGCCACTGGAGTTCGTTGAGCATCTCTGTAACCTTCTCAAGTGGTTCAAATGGTTCTGAGCACTATGGGACTTAACATCTGTGGTCATCAGTCCCCTAGAACTTAGAACTACTTAAACCTAACTAACCTAAGGACACCACACTCATCCATGCCCGAGGCAGGATTCGAACCTGCGACCGTAGCTGTCGCGCGGTTCCGGACTGAGCGCCTGAACCGCTAGGCCACCGCGGCCGGCTGTAACCTTCTCGCACCAATTGAACGATCCCGTGACGAAACTAGCCGCTCTTCGTTGGATCCTCTCCATTTCTTCTATCAGTCCTACCTGGCAGGGACTGACAAATGCACTACTGGCCATTAAAATTGCTACACCACGAAGATGACGTGCTACAGACGCGAAATTTAACCGACAGGAACAAGATGCTGTGATATGCAAATGATTAGCTTTTCAGAGCATTCACACAAGGTTGGCGCCGGTGGGGACACCTACAACGTGCTGACATGAGGAAAGTTACCAACCCATTTCTCATATACAAACAGCAGTTGATCGGCGTTGCCTGGTGAAACGTTACTTTGATGCCACGTATAAGGAGGAGAATTGCGTACCATCACGTTTCCGACTTTGATAAAGGTCGGACTATAGCCTATCGCTAATGCGGTTTATCGTATCGCGACATTTCTGCTCCCGTTGGTCGAGATCCAATGACTGTTAGCAGAATATGGAATCGGTAGGTTCAGGAGGATAATACGGAACGCCGTGCTGGATCCCAACGGCCTCGTATCACTAGCAGTCGAGATGACAGGCATCTTATCCGCATGGCTGTAATTGATCGTGCAGCCAAGTCCTGATCCCTGAGTCAACAGATGGGGACGTTTACAAGACAACAACCATCTGCACGAACAGTTCATTGACGATTGCAGCAACATGGACTATCAGCGCGGAGACCATGGCTGCGGTTACCGTTGGCGCTGCATCACAGACAGGAGCGCCTACGATGGTGTACTCAACGACGAACGTGGGTGCACGATTGGCAAAACGTCATTTTTTCGGATGAATCCAGGTTCTGTTTACAGCATCGTGATGGTCGCATCCGTGTTTGACGACATCGCGGTGAACGCACATTGGAAGCGTGTATTCGTCATCGCCATACTGGCGTATCAACCCGGCGTGATGGTATGGGGCGCATTGGTTACACGTCTCGGTCACCTCTTCTTCGCATTGACAGTACTTTGAACAGTGGACGTTACATTTCAGGTGTGTTGCGACCCGTGGCTCTACCCTTCATTCGATCCCTGCGAAACCCTACATTTTAGCAGGATAATGCACGACCGCATGTTGCAGGTCCTGTATGGGCGTTTCTGGATACGACTGCTGCCCTGGCCAGCACATTCTCCAGATCTCTCACCAATTGGAAGCGTCACGTCAATGGTGGCCGAGCAACTGGCTCATCACAATACGCCAGTCACTACTCTTGATGAACTGTGGTATCGTGTTGAAGCTGCATGGGCGGCTGTACCTGTACACGCCATCCAAGCTCTGTTTGAGTCAATGCCCAGGCGTATCAAGGCCGTTATTACGGCCAGAGGTGGTTGTTCTGGGTACTGATTTCTCAGGATCTATGCACCCAAATTGCGTGAAAATGTAATCACATGTCAGTTCTAGTATAATATATTTGTCCAATGAATACCCGTTTATCATCTGCATTTCTTCTTGGTGTAGCAGTTTTAGTGGCCAGTAGTGTAGTATCCAGGATCGGTCGAACAAGCTTCTTGTTAGTCACTTCTTTCGTGGATGAGTTACCTTCCCTTAAGATTCTTCCTATGAAGCTCGGTCTGGTATCTGCTTTTGCTACTATCTGTTTTCTGTAGTCACTCCACTTGGGTAGTTACTCCTGGATATTTTGCGGTACGTACTGTTTCCACCAACTGGCCATGAACAGAGTAGTTGTACAGCAGTGCATTTGTTTTTTTTTATGTATACGCAATATGTTACATTTGTCGAGGTTCAGGGTCAGCTGCCAGAGCTGCGGCATTCTTCAGTCCTCACCAGGCCACCTCTGCAGGTCATTCTGCAAATCGACACTGTCTTCTGGCGTTGCTATTTCCTTGTAGATAACCGCATCATCTGCGGAGCGTCTTAACGACCTTCCTAGATCAAGAGTTGGCAATTGTTGTAGCTCGGGGCCTCTTTGTGGAAGCTGATGTTAGCGGAGGGCCGCACTTTTTAAAGTATTAACATTCATTAGTTAACATTGTACTTTAGGAAAGGTCTACATCTACATCTACATCTATACTCCGCGAGCCACCTTACGGTGTGTGTCGGAGGGTACTTATTGTACCACTATCTGATCTCCCCTTCCCTGTTCCATTCACGAATTGTGCGTGGGAAGAACGACTGCTTGTAAGTCTCCGTATTTGCTCTAATTTCTCGGATCTTTTCGTTGTGATCATTACGCGAGATATATGTGGGCGGTAGTAATATGTTGCCCATCTCTTCCCGGAATGTGCTCTCTCGTAATTTCGATAATAAACCTCTCCGTATTGCGTAACGCCTTTCTTGAAGTGTCCGCCACTGGAGCTTGTTCAGCATCTCCGTAACGCTCTCGCGCTGACTAAATGTCCCCATGACGAATCGCGCTGCTTTTCGCTGGATCATGTCTATCTCTTCTATTAATCCAACCTGGTAAGGGTCCCATACTGATGAGCAATACTCAAGAATCGGACGAACAAGCGTTTTGTAAGCTACTTCTTTCGTCGATGAGTCACATTTTCTTAGAATTCTTCCTATGAATCTCAACCTGGCGCCTGCTTTTCCCACTATTTGTTTTATGTGATCATTCCACTTCAGATCGCTCCGGATAGTAACTCCTAAGTATTTTACGGTCGTTACCGCTTCCAATGATTTACCACCTATGGCATAATCGTACTGGAATGGATTTCTGCCCCTATGTATGCGCATTATATTACATTTATCTACGTTTAGGGAAAGCTGCCAGCTGTCGCACCATGCATTAATCCTCTGCAGGTCTTCCTGGAGTACGTACGAGTCTTCTGATGTTGCTACTTTCTTGTAGACAACCGTGTCATCTGAAAATAGCCTCACGGAGCTACCGATGTTGTCAACTAAGTCATTTATGTATATTGTAAACAATAAAGGTCCTATCACGATTCCTTGCGGTACTCCCGAAATTACCTCTACATCTGCAGATTTTGAACCGTTAAGAATGACATGTTGTGTTCTTTCTTCTAGGAAATCCTGAATCCAATCACAAACCTGGTCCGATATTCCGTAAGCTCGTATTTTTTTCACTAATCGTAAGTGCGGAACCGTATCAAATGCCTTCCTGAAGTCCAGGAATACGGCATCAATCTGCTCGCCAGTGTCTACGGCACTGTGAATTTCTTGGGCAAATAGGGCGAGCTGAGTTTCACATGATCTCTGTTTGCGGAATCCATGTTGGTTATGATGAAGTTATGGTCAACTGTTCGTTATAGGCCCTATATACCCCACTGATTTTTGGTTGTTTCAGAGATTGACGGTTTCACTGAATTTCAACATTTACATATTTACTGTTGCACAGGTAGCAAGAAAAATAAACGACATCAATCCGAAAAGCGCAGTGCATCGTACCACTCGCGCAAATCATCTTTGTAGTAGCTCGGTGCGGTGCCTGATGGGAGCGAGTGTAAATGGGAAATGCCTGTACGCTCGCCCCCATCAGCCCCCGTGCGTATTCTCAATTTGGTTTCAACGAACTGTACCTACACTGTGCATGCGTACTGACGTGGCTGTCCTATTGAAGATCTGCGGACGCGCAGGAGAAGGAACCTCGGTTCAAGGCAGAATTTTCTGATTGTCTAGGGGGGCCGCATGTGGTCCGCGGGCGCTATTTGGCCACACGTGTACTAGACCATTTATATACACTGCAAACAGTAACGGTTCTATCACACTTCCTTGGGGTAACCGGAAATAATTTATAGACCTTACATCGGTGATGTTTTATTTGTTTTTTTTACTTGAGAAAAAAAGTCTCCTTTACAAAAATTAGGATGGATTCAACTCAGTTAATGAGGGCAGAGCGCTATAGACAACTGCTATCAGGTTGATGCGTCTTTCCATGTGCTTAGGTAGATGCCTCTTCCCTTGCGGCCTGGAAATTGGAAATTTGTGGTAAGTTTCTATGGGACCAAACTGCTAAGGTCATCGGTCCCTAGGTTTACACACTACTTAATCTAACTTAAACTAAATTACGTTAGTGACAACACACACACCCATGCCCGAGGGAGGACCCCAACCTCCGACGGGGGTATCCGCGCTACCTTGCGCCCTGATTGATGGTTATATCCCTGCGCCTGTGATGATGCCCTGTTCCTTGACTTTCGGAAGGCATTCAGTACAGCTCCGCGCTGCCTTCCGTCGACAAAGTTCTAGTTCAGTGATTATCGAACCAGATTTGTGACTGTATTCGGAACTTCCTAACAGATAAAATTAAACACGTTGTTCTTAATGAGGCAAAATCGGCAAACGTTAAGATATTTTCGTAAGTATCGTAGTGGAGTATTATAGGTCTGCCACTGTTTACAGAACTTATATATGATCTAATGGGCAGATTTGGAAGCTGTGTGAGGGTGATTCTTTTATGTAATGGAAGATTGTAAAGTCATAAGACCATAAGAACACGCAGAAATACCTGCAGAAAATCGATTATTGGTGCCGGAACAGGCAGTTGACTCTGAACGTAATAAAAATTATTATAAATTAGTAAACGTTGAGGTCCATTACATTACTGGTCGATTACATCACTAGCTAAAAATGAACAGTAAAAATGGTTCAAATGGCTCTAAGCACTATGGGACTTAACATCTGAGGTCATCAGTCTCCTAGAACTTAGAACTACTTAAACCTAACTAACCTAAGGACATCACACACATCCATGCCCGAGGCAGGATTCTAACCTGCGGCCGTAGCAGTCACGCAGTCCCGGACTGAAGCGCCTAGAACCGCTCGGCCACAGCGGCTGGCAATCAACAGCAACAAACGTAAAATACCTACGAGGAATCGTCCGAAGCAATTGAAAGTGGAATGGCCACGTAAAACTAATGGTAGGAAAAGCAGACGACAGGCTGAGATTCATTTCAGGAGTCCTAGGGAAATACATTTGATTCATGAAAGAACTAATTTACAAAACACTTAAAACTTCTTGGCAGATTAAAACTATTTGCCGGACTTTTGCCTTAGCGAGCAAGTCTTCTACCAACATTCTTGTTTTTTTTCCCAACTGAGCTATCCAAGCATGACTCACGACTCGTCCTCAGAGCTTTACTTTCGCCACTACAATTTCTTCCAAGAGTAGTCCTACAAGTTACGCAGGAGAGCTTTTGTGAAGTCTGGAAGGTAGGAGATGAGGTACTGGCATAAGTACAGCTGTGAGGGCGAATCGTAGCTCACGCTTGGATAGCTCAGTTGGATGCCGGCACGGTAGCTCAGCGTGTTCGGTCAGAGGGTTAGCTACCCTCTGCAATAAAGAAACTGAGTGAACGGATCAACGTAGGCTACTACCTGAACGGGTGCCATCGGACGTCCACCCCGAACAAATTCAACGAACAATATAGAACAAAATGAGATCAACAAAAAACAAAAAAATTTGGTAAAGCACTTCCCGCGGAAAGCAGAGGTCCCGCGTTCGAGGCCCGGTCCGGCACACAGTTTTAGGTTGCCAGGAAGTTTCATATCAGCGTACACTCCGTTGACGAGTGAAAAATTCTTTCTATTAAACCATTTTTCGACTGTTGCCGAGTACTTCTCAGTCATCTATGACCGTTACAAGTTTTGATCAACGAAGGAGAGAGAGAGAGAGAGAGAGAGAGAGAGAGAGAGAGAGAGAGAAGATTAACAGACTGCGACAAATTTTGTCAATGGATCCTTCAGCAAGCGTGAAAGTGTTACGAGTATTACTTCCTACCACATACCTCATGCAAAATGCCCGCAAAGAGGAAAAAAAAATAGGTGTCATACGTCGGTTTACTGGCAACTGTCCTTCCCACAAGCCATTTGCGAAAAGAACACGGAAGAAGGTAATGATGGAACCTGAAGTGCTCTCCTGTACATACCGTAATGCGACTTACGTAGATTTAGAGGTATATGGAACTATGGAACTATAGATCTATTTTAGTCGCTCTATCTCACGCACGTCGCCCCGTGGAACTTTCGACGTTATTCAGTGTATCATTTACGTATTGGGTTAGTTCGTAAGACTCAACACCGTTTTTATTACGTGAACGGTTCAAAATATCGAGGCGAAGTTTAAGATAAATGGGAGTGGACTGTGTAGCATATAACTCTCTTCTACCTCCTCTTCACTCATGTATCAGTAGAGCTACTAATTCAAATAGTTTTTCTAAGTGGAACAATATACTTCTTTTAACGCCATTGAAAGCTCTTGCGGTCATGAGTACAATGATACAATCTGCGGTGAAATCCTTAGCAAAAAATTCAAGAAATGTGCTAATTTTGAAAGATAAGGCAGTCGGAATCAGCAGCTGCAGGTGTAAACGCCGACAGGATGAGCGCTCATGCCAGGATCCGTCGTCGTGTCAGGTCTTTCCACAGCTTGCTCGCCTCCACAAGAACTGGTCGCCTAAAAATGCGTCCGGCCACACATTTAAAATAGTTTTCTTAAGCGCCTTCTGATAATGCAGAAGTTAGAATATAACTCCATTTACAAACATCGTAGCTCATCCTGAATTTACGCCGTCCTCGATCCTGAGGTTACATTTTATGAATGAAAAGGATGTATTGGTGGTCAATCCATTGTTCTGCAACAAAATAAGACTAAAATACTAAATTTAAAAAAATTGATGCGGTTCATCAAAATTTTGGAAGATTTCCAATGTAAGTACTAATTACGTTAGAGGGTAACCAAAGTATGTGCAGTACTCAGAAAACTCAGTGTTAAACACCTAAAAATTATGAATGTAGCTGAATAGAGATACAGTGCTACATTGAAAGAAACACATCGGTTTATTGGTGTGATGAAATAAACTCTTATTCGTAGTGTATTGTATCTTTGTATAATATATGGTTTCTAACTTATTCTAGCCTAAAATTACTAAAGAGAAACAGAAATGTCTTATTTTTCAAGCACTTGTTGACACTGCGAGAAACAACTTTTTTAAGCAGGTACTGCCGGCCAGGGTGGCCGAGCGGTTCTAGGCGCTACAGTCCGGAACCGCGCGACCTCTACGGTCGCAGGTTCGAATCCTGCCTCGGGCATGGCTGTGTGTGATGTCCTTAGGTTAGTTAGGTTTAAGTAGTCTAAGTTCTAGGGGACTGATGACCTTAGAAGTTAAGTCCCGTAGTGCTCAGAGCCATTTGAACCATTTTTTAACCAGGTACTCCTACCTACTAGGAACATGCAGTAGCGACACTAATGCGTGCACTGAAAACACGTGGTGTAAGGTATGCAGCGTGATTCTTGCCAATGTTTAAAAATCCCCGAAGCGACGAAGATGGCGCTGAGATAAATTGCTTAATGTATGACACATGGTATCGTGAATGTCGGGAAATACCCCTAAAACGGACGACAAATGATGAACTCTTGACGTCACCATATGATGTACGTCGCCTCACATGTAGCGATTGGCTTGGTCATGAAGGTATTATTGACTGATGCAATACTTGCTTTCGAGCATATGGTGTAAGTTTCGAAGACCTTTTGTAAATGTGATCTGCTGTAAAAGTAGAAGTTACAAATTGGTTGCGTGGTTGGTTTGGGGAAAGAGACCAGACAGCGTGGTCATCGGTCTCATCGTATTAGGGAAAGATGGGGAAGGAAGTCGGCCGTGCCCTTTCAGAGGAACCATCCCGGCATTTGCCTGGAGCGATTTAGGGAAATCACGGAAAACCTAAATCAGGATGGCCGGACGTGGGATTGAACCGTCGTCCTTCCGAATGCGAGTCCAGTGTCTAACCACTGCGCCACCCCGCTCGGTAGTTACAAATTATTTTCCTCGCTGAAATCAAGTAAAATCTGTTCTTAGTTTATATTTCTTTCCGTTTGTACCTTCTTTCTTTGTTTATAGACATTACTTAGCAAAGAAAACGTAGGTTATTTACTCGTTACGACGCAATTCGGAAGCTTGTTTACTTGCGGCGCAATACCGTAGGTTTGCATTATACTGTACTTTGCAATAAACCAGCGGATACTGCGAGACTGGTAAATGATAATAAATATTATCTCAATGTAAACACATAATTGTCCAGCGCAATGAAAAAAAAAATTACTACCTGCCAATCTTAAGGCTCGAACCCAAGCCCCACGCGCTGATGTCGCACACGTAGACCGGGAGCCACACCGAGGTGAATGCGCGACTTGTGTTCAAAGGATCAGGTGCGAAAGACCGATGGGCTCCACCGCTGCACGTGCGGCAAGGTTCATCATCTGGTGACGTCACGTTATCAACATTTGGCATCCACTTTTAGGGTATTTCGCGACATTTGCGACCCTATGTGTCTTATATTAAATTACTTGTCTCAGTATCATCTACGTCGCTTCAGAGGTTTTTAAACACTATTAACAACCACCATGTATATTACAATGAGACGCAGTGACTTTAGTTTACTCGTTGAGCTACAAAAGTAAAATAAAATTTGGATGTAAGGACTTAGGAGTAGGACCAAGACAAACTATTTATTTTATTTATTTATTCATTTAACGGGCTTTAGTTAGCGCCATCACGCCCTCTGTTACATTGAACGAAGGCTTCACACGTACAGTACCTCTTCTACGTCATAGTTTCCTAAGAAATAACAATTTTAATATGACAAATAATACTAGAATGGTTTTGAGTATCTGAAGTGGCAATGTGAGTAAACAACACTAACTATGAACTAATAAACTTAATGCTGGCAGTGCTTGTATTACTGCAGCTGCTGCCACTAGTAGTTATAATAATAATAATAATAATAATAATAAAGACAACAATAAGACAATAATAAGAATAATGATAGTGACAGATATAAAAAGAATTTACATGTCTACAAGATAGGCGATTTCTGACGTAGCGAGTTCTGTAGAAAGGAAATTTAAGGAGGTTGCACTAGCTAAGAATATTGGGTAAAGAGGAAGATCTGGTTGGGAAGAAGGACGTGTAAGAGTAACGAGTGCTTCTTGCTGCTTTAGTAGGTATGTCTTCAACTATCTTATGAAGCTGGAGCTGCTATTCAGTTTTCTAATATAATGCGGGACGTTACTCTTGAGTAGGGTTTATGCTTCTGAGAAGGACTTTAAGAAAGTGGCTGGTCGATGGAATGGACCAGATGGGATTTTGCTCTAATTACAGTGGGTGTTTCTGCAATGTTGGCCAGATAAGAAGGTTAAAGTCGAGCTCCTGGCTACATCTCATGACAGAGCCTGACATGAACGCCCCAGCCGACCGCGTTTTACTCCGCAGAAGCCCATTCCGGCAGCTTCACCTTTCAATTTGTGCATATCTCTCGGATACTTTTGAGAAGTGTTTCAACCCCAACATTAAGAACTAACAACAAATCAATGTACTCGTATTTTAAAGTCCATCGAATGCTTTTAAACGTACGCATCGTTTCTGTTGGCTCCGCCAAATACTCCTCTCGGTCAACATAAATGTGGCAGGAAGAGAATTCGCTTCCATCGCAAGTAGCTGCTGTTCTTGCTTGCGCACAACAACTATACAGCCTCGTGACAGGGCTAAATAGATTTAGGCAACTAAGATAGAAATCACGGCACCGCTGAATCTTGAATGTGAAGGTAATGCGTAGTTCAAAAGTCACGGTCGTTGGACTGGCTTCGAACACTGAAATAGTCCCGAACTCAGTGAACCATGTTGTACCAGTACATAACACTGCGTGTTCTCTAAATCACTTTTTCTTTATTAGAACACGACTTTGGAACAGTCTTCCTCAAAAGATTAGAGAAATTAAAATCGTTCCAAATTTGAAAAGACAGCTGGATAGCCCACATGCTATCACAATAAGTATTCTTCTTGTTGCTCAGTCTCGTCAACTCTCTCTCCCTCTCAACATTATCCTGCCCTTGTCAACAGGGTTCTCTTTTGAAATTCTCTTCTTTCCTAGGAGCTACAGTCACTTTAATTTCAATCCTCTCCTCTTTCATTATCTCTTGGACGTTTTCTAATACCAAGGAAGGTTCCAAAAGTGCTAAACTAATCAATATCTTTCTTAATGACTCCATTATTTGATCATTATTATTAGTGTTACTATTATTATTACTGCCAAATTTTATTTTTATTAATAATGTTAATTATTATTATTGTGATAATATTTTTTTGTATTTGTTGTTCCAGATGTAAGAGATGGCCTTAAGATCATTATTTGGTTACGCTAAATAAGCAAAATATAAATAAAACAATGTAACTAATGTAATGTCTATGTCTACTCTTCAGCTGGCGACGGTAGACATGTCTCGATGCCATCGAACAAACTGTTCACCCACACTGCCTGAGTGGAGCCGTGGAGCCTCTTATATTGGATCCGATTATATCAGCAATTGGACCATGGATGTCGACTCGGGAACTTGTTTTCGTGACGCAAGGCGGAACTGTAAAACCGTCCGTGTTAAGTACGCCCTCTATGGTGTCTGACGATAACTACGTTGCCTCTCTAAAGATGCTGGCCTTGCCGTGTGCCGCCATCACTGTGTGCGGTTGTGTCTCGTATCTCCTGATGGACGCAGAAATTCTATTTAAAAAAAAAAAAAAAGCTTATACGTGCTTATTAGAACGACTGATACAATAATTAACAGGATTACTCACATAACAAAACCGCGTGCCCGTCTGCGTACTACCATTTCCCAGTTTCGATATCTTGAAAGTTTCACGAAATGAAAGAAGTGTAATGTCTTAACTGCCACATCTTGTGTACTGTGCACTGTGCAGCGGCCTTCAACACTCTGTTGAGTCACTCCCGAAACTACCTTTAACTTCTGCTGATTTCATCCTTATAAGTACGACTAGATCTCCCGTACTTTGCCCCTTCGCTAAAACCGAGAGCACAGAAACAGTTGTGTACTCAAGTACACACCTCATACGCACACTGCATATTTCAAACTCAAAGTGCCACCCGATGCAGATGTTGTAATTATCTTTAAGAGCGATGTTTGTACATTAAGCCTAGTTTACACGACGACACTAGGTTGCAGGCAACTGCACTACAGGCCATTGCGCATGCGCGCAACTCATTGGTGAAACTAAACACTTCCGGCGTCTTCCAACTTTGGCGACACCAGTTGCATGAGTTTTGAGGTTATGTGTGTTCGTAGAGTGTAGACAAACCGAAATATGAAACGGGGAACGGAGAATAATGTTCGCTTTTTGGATGTCCTTGCTTTGCGTAGGTGCTTGTGGGATTTCAGTGATGCTGATTACAAAAATAAGCAACATATTGCTACCGCTGAGATCATCATGTGCGATCATGACATAGATGGTTTGACAATATCTGAGCTGGAGGCAAAATTTATTGAGTTAGGAGCACATATGCAACTGAATTAAGAAAAATAAAAGGAAGTTTAATTCTAGCTGTCACAATGCTCTCGTCTACAAGACTAAAAGCCCAACGTTCGAGTTGACCAACTCTTTGTTAAGGAATATTGTTGACAGGAGAGAAGGCTATATAAATTTAAGAAGCTGCATTCTTTGTTCAATATTCATCTATTTAAAACGTCGCTACAGTTAGAATTTTGAAATATTGCCACTGTACAGATCTGTCTTCAAGAGAGTAATTTAAAAACTATTCTCTTCTTAATGCGGCCTGCTTCGAATAATTATTGTTGCTAATGTTAATAATTATTACTGTCATTGTTAATAGTTATTGGTGTTAATGAAATAGCGTCATCGCCAACTAAAACCATATCTTATAGCATGCTGAGTGTTCTCGATTGTAATGAGCGCAATATGATGTATAATTTCAGTTCTGGCGACAGTGCTTCATGCATTACAGTAGCTTTATTCCTTATCGCATTATTAACTCTGTTTAGAAGAAGCGTGAATAGTTCTGGTGACATTCTAAGATAATTAAAAGAAAAATTTTGTACTTGGCTGCACGTTCAGAGACCGTGAATAGCTACAATTGAAAGAAAAACAGCCCTCGGTGACTATATTTAAACGAATTAACCGGGTTCCTAGCAGTGTTGAAACCCGGTTAATTCGTTTAAATGTAGTGACGGAGGGCTGTTTTTATTTCAAATGTAATTAAAAGAACTTCTGGGATCTTCCGTTATAAATTATTTCAGCAAAGATGCTGAGCAACCGAGCTGACGTATTTTCTTCATCCAGTCACGAAAGGAATCATGTTTCTTACTTTTTTCTTATGCACCGATTCCACGCAACAAACTTTAACTCCATCACATCTCGTGCAACGTGCAGCTGCCAAAACTTTCGTTTCAGACACGACTCAGGGACCCACAAAACGTTGAAACTGAAGTATACACTGGTTTTGCCGTGTCTACACTCAAATATGAAACCATTTGCGCAACAAGTGGCGCAACCCATTGTCGTCGTGTAAACTAGGCTTTCGACGGAGATGGGTGGCGCAGATCTTCTGGCTATTTTATGGGCGGGAGAACTGACCAGTGTGAGGCCACTGACAGAAGCTTGTCGTTCAGGAGACAAACTTCTCTGCGCTGTTGACACGACTGAACCCACAATGCACGCACAAACAGACACGCACTCACGCACACATACCCACCCACATTCAAAAGCGTGATCCGGGGCGGCTGCAGCTGCGGCTACAGGTAGGAGAAGGCAAGCGGCCAGGCATGGCCCCTACGTATGTGTGTGTGTGTGTGTGTGTGTGTGTGTGTGTGTGTGCGTGTGTGAGTGCGTATGTTTGTGCGTGCAGGCGGGCGGGCGCGCGCGTGGGGCCCTATTGTCGCGGGGCGCGGCCCATTGTGCGCTAATAGAGACTGCCTTTGTCGGCCTCTCAATCCCGCCGCACAACGCCTTCTAATAGAGATTTAGGAATACCGGGAAAATAAACGCGGCGTCCGCCTCGCCTCGCCAGCCGGCAAAAAGGCAGCTCGCGGCGGGAACACACAGGGAGAGCGGGGTAGGGGGCGCGCTTATTGATGGAAGCCCCGCACCTCGCCGTGACCGATGCCCTGATATCGCCTCAAAATTCGTGCCCACGTATGCCTCCCACCGACTCCCAGCCCCGCTCGCCGCCCTCTCGCCCACGTCGTAACGGCACCGCCAGCCCGTTACCTTGTTTCATTATGAAAATTCCCAATTTAAACAAGCTACCCGCGGCGGACACGAAGTCGATTAAACTTTTTTCTGTGCGTCTTCTTTTTGAAGTGCAAACTATTGCGTTCAGACAGATGGCCCTAATAGCGGCCAGAACACCGAAGGTAAGTCACAGCGACTGAGCAAGTACTTGTTCCACTCTTCCCATTAGCCATTCGAGAGTGAACATTAGCTCACGGGACAAAAATGTGTGTCACCCCTGTTAAAGATAAGTCTGGCAGATTGTGATGTGCGTACTGTAAGACCTTCGGTACACACGCCATCAGATTATTTGACTTTTCGCTCTAAGTTCTAGGGGACTAATGACCTCAAAAGTTGATTTCCATAGTGCTCAGAGCCATTTGAACCAAGCCACACTGCTGCTAAGATGAAAGTCTGGAAGTTTTCTTAAAAGGCACCGCCTTTTAATTTCACGTTCATCACATTACAAATGTACGCCTACAGAAGTGACACCTGAAGTAAATAATTTTCTATACTATTCACAAATAAATGTTTGTACACAAATAAATATCGTACACATTGTTGTACATGTTTCACAAATCAAATTAGACGACCTAGTAACAACTACTCTCTACTTTACTCACAGAATCGTGATTTTGTATGTGCACTGATAACCCATTCGACTCTACTGTTCCGCCCGTCTACTAAGTACTCATTTGGGTAGTACAAATCGTTTTGCTGTTCGGCCATGCCAACAGCAGACGGAGCCACTGAGTTCTGTCTCGTTATTCAAAAACTATCCAAAAATTGACAAACTGCCTATTGGCTTCTGTCTTGGGTTCTTCGGCCGACGTTCGTCTAATGATTTTACTGACGTTTCGCCAGCACGAGTGGCTGGCATTGTCAAAGCTTTACCCTCCATTGTCGGTGGTGAACCGGAAATGGAGGTTGAAGCTTTGACAATGCCAGACACTCGTTCTTGCGAAACGTCAGTAAGATAATTAGATGAACGTCGGCCGAAGAACCCCAGACAGAAGCCAATAGGCAGTTTTTCAACAAGTGGCCACGAAAGCCTTAACAATTTTGTATCCAAAAGTGGATAATAAAATGAAATTTTAACTGTTTGGGGATAGCTTGTTATTGAGCGGTTTACTCTTACTACAAATGAGTTAGGACTTAAGCTTTCGTAATAAGAAAGAAATAAAAATGCTATTTTTTTCTTTCTTCTGTCCAAGTCGTTCGCGATTTCTCATTTCTTCTGCTTCGAAAGCATTTTAAATTTAGTATTTCATCCTTATAAAGATTTCTTACTGTTATTTCCGATTTTTTGACGTGTTTCTTTCTAGCCCTTTCCTTATTTCTATAATTCATGCTATTGTCCATTTCTTCTTCCAGGACTTTATTTGCATCATTCCCTCAAACTACAGGATGTGTCTCTTAAAATAAGACGAATCCTGTGGTTTACGCATAAAGAGACCACAGGTTATCTGAGTCACACTGTCCGAGGTGAACTGCATTGTAAGTTCACCGACAAAGCATTAGTCACGTCGTTAAAAGAGTACACTGGTGGATCTGTAGCTCTGTAGTCTGTATAGAACAGGTACCATACGGTCAAGTCACCCTCCACCGCTGACATAAATCATAGCCGTGAAGTTGTATGTACGTGTCAGATCGATTATATGGAATCGGTGCTGTAAGGTAGGTCGACGTGGAGATTAGATAGAATGACAGCAAGTAAGCAAGTTGTTTGGCGGTGCCCATGACCACACCGTGAATAAATCTGCCCGATTTTTAGTGTATCAACACGAAATGTCCAAGGAATCTCGGGTAATGATGTACTCTTCCAGCCACGTAGCATGGCGTAAGCACAGTCGTCGATGAAACCGATCTAACTGACTGGATCCGGAGTCGTGTAGATCCAGAGGAAGGCACCGCAACGGTGGCTGAAACGTCGGTTTCATTCAGTGACAGTTATTTTACAATAAGGCAAGGCACCATTCAACACAGAATATTTATTTGTTACGTTTAGCAATGCATAATAAATCCATTTACTTTTTGTATTCTGCTATTCATTTCTTATTTGACATTGACTTCTGTCGTTAAAACATTTTTCAAGAAAAAACGATCTATTTACTTCTTCTGATTTTCTCTACTAATTTCTAAGATATGTAGAGCACTGATTTGACCCATATTGTTTTATCTGTATTAATTTCCAATCTTGTTCGAAGTAAGCTACTCCATAATAGTATGGTAGGTGATTTAACTTATGCTTATCTGCCCCTATAATTATTATGTCTCATGTATCTGCTCCTATGTTAAAGCCGTGTTCTGATTTTTTTTCCAGTTTATGATTATCGTTTTTCTGATATTCTGCTCTATGACCAAGTTGAAAATTGTAAGTACATAACGTCTTCTGGTTCGATTATAAAAAAAGAAAAAACGAAAAACATTTTGGAGGAACTGTTTCGTTCGTTAACTCTAAAATTTCTGTTTTTATTGCACATTTTTACAAGTTGTATTAGTTTCGATGGGATTTTAAATTATTTCATTCTCTTGCGTAACATTGTAGTACAGCTACGACAACATTCATCGTTTTTGGATTTGTGTACATCCTCTTCATCAAGTGTGAAATTAATTATAACTTCCATTGTATGTGCATCCATAAAATAAGCACGAATAGTGCTACCATAGGCCGATTACACTCATATGCCGACGCGGTCAGAACTACCTTGTTTTGTCCAAGATTATGGACATGGGTGGTGACCCTAAACTTATAAAACAGTTCTGGTTATCTTCCTTATTGAATCAAATAGAAGACTACTGGCCTGTATACGGTAGACTTTATCTCCCAGTTCCGCTCAACCAACCGGATGAGTTCTTATACTTTTCTAAGTACATGTAACTTCAGCTGAGGTCCGAATTGATAATTTATCATTTCTACTTGTTAGCGTCAGCAGTGTTAAGGCATGACTTTGTGATACAGCCGGATGCAGGAGAAACCGAGTTTTTGTTGGGCGTTAAACAGCTGAATTTGCCGTCAGTTCGCGGCAACTCAAACGCACGTTATTGCTTGCACGCAAAGTTAAAGATTTCCACCGATCTTCAGATAGGACGACATGAAAAAAAAAAAAAAGAAAAATAAAAAAGAAACCACGAGAGAAGCAGCTGGTAGGCGATCATACTGTTTGCACGGCTCGGTGTAATCTGGCCTCGTGAGCAGCTGGGCTTTCTACTGCAGTACACTGTTAAAAATGCGAGCCATGAAGTTCATATACATTATAGTGGTGCAAATCCCACTTTAGTGACGGTATTTCTTTCCCTCAGTCAGTACAATTACCTCACTTTATTTTATCCCAAGTTCGTATTAACGACTTAAACGGGCTCTTTTAAGGTGTTTAAAACATAACGTAACGTAAGTAGACGAACGATGAAAACTTTCGCAAATAAGTAAACATTATAAGACAGGTTACAGAAGGTTTTAATTTTTACGTCATTGAAAGACCAAAGAAGAAAAAAAATAAATGAGGACTTTTTCCTTGCAAATTGTTTGTGAAGTTAGCGTGAACGATTTTAGTTTAAGAGAAATACCACCAACGACAAAAAGCAACCGTCTATACTACATGTGGAACATAAACTCCTGAAGTCTTGATCACTGAAGGTAAATGAAAACATTTATTACAGAACGCAAGAATTAGCAGAATTTTTAAGCGCGGATGGAGAGGAGGAGGAGTAATGCACTGTAACTTCGTGAAATATTAAACCTGCATGCCGGACCGCGACTTCATGCGGAATCCAGAGATCCAGGTTGCAGTTATAGTTCGGCATATTATATTTTACTGGCAGGAAGTCTTAAAAACAGTGCACACTCCATTGTAGAGCGAAAGAAAGAGTCTAAAATTGTGAATACCTTTGGAACTAAAAAATTTGACAATTACAGAAACAAAAGCATCTTGGAAATCGGCAGTTCGGAATACATTCACCTGTTTAACTGATGTGAAGCCATCCTACAGCTTTTATCCGCTTTTATTCAAGCTATATTGAGGATTTTCAGCGCAGTTGTCAGTATGTGATTATTACCGCAACATGTTTCGGGACAACATTATCCCATTTTCAAGGGCTTAAAAGTTTTTTTATGCCATTAGGTATCGTCACTACTTAAAAACAACATGCACACGTGCACTGTCAACTCAAACCAACATAAAACATCACATGCCGGTGTATCCACCGTTCCCGAGGTACAGTTCCGAACTGAATTGAGTTGACAGTGCACGTGTGCACGTTGTTTTTAAGTTTTGACGAGGCCTAATGCCACAAAAAATATTTTAAGCACTTGAAAATGGGACAATGTCCCGAAACATGTGGCAATAAGCACACGACTGACAACTAGGCTGAATATCATCAATATTACATTCACATGTCGTTCCTTGCTATTTCTACCCTAGCGTTAGTATGATAGTAGCAATACTAAAGTAACAACTGCAAGTAACTATACAATTTTAAATGACATTGTGATTCCCGTATGAACTGCAGGCAGGCGCGTCAATTTCTTCTGACTTTTATCAGTTAATGTATGAGCCGTTAGCTGCGTGGTGCTCTATTAATTTAGCTTTGATTCACTATAAATTAAATTGTGTACTGATAGAGTTTCGAACCAGTGAAAAAGTTACATAGTCTGTCAAAGAGATACGAAATGCCTTTTTGACAAACGGAGTTATCCATGTAAAGATTTATTAAGATTTGCGCAACCTCAATATCTTCTTTACATGGATAGTTACGTTTGCGAAAAATGCATATCGTATCAGTTTAACACAGCAGTTCAAACTGTTGTTCGGTGCCGACAATCGTTCGGACGATTTTTTTTTCTTTTTAATTTCACTTCGCCACTGACATATTTCTTCTGCTCACTGTAGTGGACCTCGTACGCAAATTGGCTACGACAGATATTTCCAATGAGGTTCAAAACTCTGAAAAATGGTTTTAAATTAGGTATAATGCAAAAAGAAACGTTTATTTTTTTAATGTACTGCAATACTGATCGAACTGCATTTGACAACGTGAATGGAGCCGTACCGTAGTACAACACGTGTTAATGAACGGAGACAGTATTTCGCAAAAAAAGCTGATAAATCTCTTGAATGTAATTGTAAGACTGCATAATTGTTTTTATCGTCGCTACAACGTAAAGTCGCGAGCTTGAAAGGCTGCCGTGTCAGAAGCGGCTAGTTACATGTGAACCACATTCCTTAGCTAATTTTGTCAACGCGGAGCACTGAAAGGAATGAAAATGCATACGATACTTCAGTACTTCAGTAGACGAATAATTTAAGGGTATTAACGGCACAGGAAACTGATTACCCAACTCGGATGACTATATATGAATACTGAATCGTTTACTAAATATTAGGAGTAGCCATATCACACAAAAACGATGTCACTCATAATACACCACCTGAAAGTTATAGGTCTACAAATAGACAATTAAGCCCTAGAACAACTTCGTGAGTATTCAGATTCTGGGCAATTGAAGACAACAACTGGATAGAAATCAATAAATAATTAAAAACATTTGTTGTTGGTAAGTTAATTTTTCGCAGAACTAAACTTGTGATGCGCTGCAAATGTGTGCTCATATCTAGTTCTCTGACTTGAGGTAGTGAGACATGTAGTTTCAGCACTGAAAAATTCAGTAACTGGGGGTTACTCACAAAGCAAGCGAGAGATACACAGAAAGCTATTACAGATTATTAAGATTACAGTTTAACTTCCCGTCGACGAGGTCCTAGAAGAGAGCTACCAGCAAAGAGGGAAACAAATGTTAGGACTCAGGGGCAAACAAATGTGAAAGAGTAGCTATGTCCGTAATGAAAATTAAACGGAGATGCGCTGGAGTTTAACCAAGACAATTTGTGGTAAACGGATCAAGGAAATTCTGTACTGGATTCCAACCGAGATCGATATTTCGATCTGTTTGAAGTAGGTGCGGATCCAGTTTTACATTTGTCAAATTACAAAGTTCACAGATAACTTCCGGAGAATACGTTAGCATGAAAGCTAAGAGTCTCAAAAATGGTCAGGGATTGTATCAGTTACGAGCTACGTGTAGCACAGGATGCCTTTCACTTGTTCGTGTAAGGCTTGCCCACATGCAAATGTTTCTCACATGTCCGGTAACGTTCCCTGACTGCCCACAACTGCTATCAGTAACATATCCGGCAAGGTTCTTAGGTCTATAGGTAGAACTGGCAAACGAAGTTTGAATAAGGGAAGACAGAAAAGCAAGGATTCTTCACGAACGACAGATAGCATTCCCCTCAATTACATGCTCTCACAGGCATAATCTTCAGAAAAATCTGTGAAAAAAACATTCTAGATCGCGATTGTTATTTTATTAAAATGATCGGTGTCGGTAGTTTCAGCGACTGAAGTCAACTCACTGTTCTAGACATCGTCAACTTCAGCTGATTGTGCTGTTCTGAAGATGGCCTAAGACTAGCCCGAAGCAGGTCATTTTAATAAAATAACCATCGCGATTTAGACTGCGTTTCCACTGATTTTATATAGCGCACAATATTGCTGTTTCCCAAATATGTTACCAAAAATAATCTTCAGACTTGTGTTCACAGTTGTAGTGCTGAGTGAGTGAAAGTCTCATAATGATGACTGCACACTTCGATGTTGTATTGCGTAAATTGCGAAGTAGTGAGAGTGAATTGCTACACTGGCTGAAAAAAAAGTGTGAACACCTACAAGGGTAGGAGGAAACAAAATGAAACTTCATGGACTGAAAGTGTATGTGACGTTATTTCAGTGATAACAGTATCGAGTCAAATTTATAAATAACTTGCCATTATGAGCACACTAATCAGTCTCTCTGGCCTGGATACAAGCACTAATTCTTATGGGAAGCGTGTCATAAAGCCGTCGCATCCTCTTCTCATGCAAGTTGGCCCACAAGTGCAATAGCTGTCCTTCATATCCTGGATACGAGCGCTGGGATGAGCTTCACATCCCAGCTGATCGCACACGCCTTCTATCGGGGACAGATCAGATGATCTTGTTGACCACGATAGTACCTCAACATAACGCAGACAGATTGTAGAGACACGTGCCATGTGTGGCCGAGCATTGTCCTACGGAAAAATGACTTCACGATATAATCGCATGACAGGCAACGCATGAGGACGCAAGGTGGTCTTTACTTACTGCCCTGCCGTCAGGCTTCCCTCAGTCACTACCCCCCCCCCCCCCCATGACCTGATTTGTGACACCAGAAATATTTTTTTTTTTTTATCGTCAGTCTTCTGTCTGGTTTGATACGGCCCACCACGAATTCCTCTCCTGTGGTAACCTCTTCATCTCAGAGTAGCACTTGCAACCTACGTTCTCAATTATTTGCTGGATGTATTCCAATCTCTGTCTTCCTCTACAGTTTTTGCCCTCTACAGCTCCATCTAGTACCATGAAAGTCATTCCCTAATGTCTTAACAGATGTCCTGTCATCCTGTCCCTTCTCCTTATCAGTGTTTTCCACTTATTTCTTTCCTCTCCGATGCTGCGCAGAACCTCCTCATTCCTTACCTTACCAGTCCACCTAATTTTCAACATTCGTCTGTAGCATCATATCTTGAATGGTTCGATTCTGCCGGCCGCTGTGGCCACCATGTTGATAAGTGCTTTTCGCGCAGCCACAGGACGTCGTGTTACGACTCAAACTGTGCGCAGTAGACTGCATGATGCGCAATTTCACTCACGACGTCCATGGCGAGGTCCATCTTTGCAACCACGACACCTTGCAGCGCGGTACAGATGGGCCCAACAACATGCCAAATGGACCGCTCAGGGTTGGCATCGCGTTCTCTTCACTGATGAGTGTCATATATGCCTTCAACGAGACAATCGTCGGAGACGTGTTTGGAGGCAACCCGGTCAGACTGAACGCCTTAGACACACTGTCTAGCGAGTGCAGCAAGGTGGAGGTTCCCTGCCGTTTTGAGGTAGCATTATGTGTGGTCGACGTACGCCGCTGGTAGTCATGGAAGGCGCTGTAACGGCTGTACGATACGTGAATGCCATCCTCCGACCGATAGTGCGAAGATATCGGCAGCATACTGGCGAGTCATTCGTCTTGATGGACGACAATTCCCGCCCCCATCGTGCACATCTTGCGAATGACTTCCTTCGGGGTAACGACATCACTCGACTGGAGTGGCCAGCTAGTTCTCCAGACATGAACCCTATCGACATGCCTGGGACAGATTGAAAAGGTCTGTTTATAGACGACGTGACCCACCAACCACTCTGACGGACCTACGCCGAATCGCCGTTGAGGTGTGGGAAAATCTGGACCACCAGTGACTTGATGAACTTGTGGATAGTATGCTACAACGAATACAGGCATGCATCAATGCAAGAGGTGCTACTGGGTATTATAGGTACCGGTGTGTACAGCAATCTGGACCAGCACCTCTGAAGGCCTCGCTGTATGGTGGTACAACATGCAATGTGTGGTTTCATGGGCAATAAAAAGGGCGGAAATGATGCTTAGGTTGATCTCTATTCCAATTTTCTGTACAGGTTCCGGAACTCTCGGAACCGAGGTGAAGCAAAACTTTTTTTGATGTGTGTATATTATTGTTATTATTATTAAAATCGAAGGCATATTTGACGCGTTACGGGCATAACTGAAGAGAACTAACAATTTGCGAGGAGGTGGGGGGAGGGGCAGTAACAAACTGTGACCCTCCTACCCCCTCCCCCAATCGAACTGAAGCCTAGATCCCCGCGCGATTGGAGAGCGGGGAGCTGACATTGGAAAATGTATGGAACCGATGTGGATGCTTATGGCCGTAATTTGTGAAGAAGTCTGGAGGAGACCTTCATTCAGCTGTAGCCCTCAAACCTTTGCTGCTGTTGTAGATGATCTGAAATCAACAAATCTTAAATAAGAATAATTTACTATTAACGTACAGGCGCAAAGAAAAAAAGCCATTCATCCATGCAAACAATTATTCATTCTGGAAAGAGAAATAACAGTGACATTATCGTTTCTGTTCTGTTTCGACTGGTTTATGTGCTAGTAACAGATGAGTGTGAAGTGATAAATCTGTAACTGACAGTTTAAACCTTTTGCTTTCGATCTCTTGTTGGTGTCTGGTTTTTATCACTATTTGGTAGAGTTTGTTTATAAGAAATGCAATGGTATACCGTGACTAGGTATCCAGATTAAAGTGTGAAGTTACCCGTAACTGACCAGTGACCAGTTGAGCCAGTTTTGGATCTCAGTGCAGCACAGCTCAACGTTCCCATTCATACAATTTTCCAGGGAGACTTGAGGTGAAGGTTCAGCTTCAGGTTGGACATAGATGTCACCTGCAAATAGAGAGAAACCTATAAAGTAGTACAATAATAAATATTTCTAAAAGAAATAAATGTTGATAATGAAGAGCTGCGTTATAGCGATCCATGAGAAGTGCTTACGTATGGAAGGAAGGAGGAGTTTGCTTCGCAACTGCCATTATGGTCACTAGAGACAGAGCATTTTCTCGAATTAGCAATGAAGCAGCGTCCATATGAACTGATCAGGGGGCACCACGAAGCTTTTAAGTTCAGTACAACTGAACGCACCCTTGTCAAATAAGAGTGCATTGTGCTAAACACTACGCTATCTCAGCCAGCGATTACGGAAGGAGAGAGTAGCTTATGCGGTAACCTCTCACTTTATTTCTCACTACTTGATTATATTTTGTTTTGCATTTGTGAAAAATTGGCGTTCTATAAATGATTCAACATATCAGCCTTCAGCAAAATACCTTTTTTCCCATTGTTTACTACCGATTAATGTTTCTATGCAGTTACACCATCCGCATATTGTCTTATTTGTAATTTGTAAGAATCTTATGAAATTGTCTCGAACTTAAGAGGCACATCAAGTGCTTAAATACGTTCGGACTTTCGGTCGAGTTCTACTGGGCCACTGTCGTGTGATGATTGCTGCAGCCATCCTTATGCGGCGTAATTCAGCTACCCCTACCGGTTTCGTTTTATGCAACCCGCACTACATCCGTATTAGGAACGGTTTTCAGACAGGCGACGCCCATGTAATCGATGTAAGCTCCCTCTCAGTGCATTGGGCTTCGACAGTTCATGAGGGGTGTGAAAGATTATGTAGATCTCAGAACACCTGGAATATTCAAAATACATTGTGTGTGTGTGTGTGTGTGTGTGTGTGTGTGTGTGTGGAAAGTCAATGTTCGACAGACTGCAGGCACTGTTGAACAGATCCCTATAGAACACGAGAGGTGTTCCCAGTATCCCGAGAAATCAGCGGTTGTAGAACATGCTCTAGAACACGGACACTAAAATGCTTTCGACGAGACATCTACTATTAAGCGAATAAATGGTTTCGGGAATAGCATCATAAAAGAAGCTACTGGGTAAACATTTCTGACAACGCCCTTAACAAGGATAGCATTACCTTATACGACGTTGGACTGGGTACCAGCGTCGCCACAGGCGTAATTCATCTATTTGAAGATGGCAGCATATAGACAATCACCACTTGACAGTGGTCCAGGAGTAAGTGACCGAAAGCTCCTGTGTATGTTACCACTTGAGGTGGCTATCAGTTCGAGAAAGTTTTAAACGTTTATACCGCAACGAAGGGATGAATTTTCATGTGTAGTAATCTGATGTATTATAGGTTGCGACAGAAGTTCGTTTTTGGTGCTATGACTCCCACAGGAAAGTATGCCTGAATGGTTTCAATTTTATTGTACAATATTGACTTTGTAATATACTGATCTTGTCATTATTGCTATAATATTTGTTACATATAACACCACGATTTAGAGTTTCGCAAGTCCAGTACTTATCTGACGATTGACATGTTTAAATGGTATGTAAATAAGAGAAAAAGATGATATTGTTCCACCACACGATTGCCTATAAATCGATGTAATTTATCATGAGCAGCAAACAGTAATAGAAATTTAAAGTGGATGATCTTCGCTATTTGTGAGAAAAGCATATACCAGACTCATATGTAGTGGTAGAACGCTAAAGGTGTGTAAAAAAAAAAAAAAAAAAGCGAACGTAAAACTTCAGTCGATTGTTGAGTATTTTTCGTCATTGTGGGAGCCTTACGAAGTTAATATAACCGTGAGAGATGGGTTGCACGATTCATGGCAGCTTTCTTAATACAGCACGAGATCATCACAGACATGCTTAGAAGACACTACATTGGAAAGCAAAGAAGAATAAATTCAACTTAACGTCGATGACGTGATTATTAGCAACAGAATCTAGTCTATATCAGGAAAGGAACAGTAAGGAAATCATCAGCGTCATTTTTAAAAGCAACTGTGCCTGCACTTGCCTTAAGAGATTTAGGAAAGCCACGGAGAACCTAAATTTGGAAGATCGGGCTAGGCTCAAACTACGGCCCTCTCGAATGTGAATGCATGCAGAGAGAATCGGAACCAAAAAAAAAAAAATCGATGTGGAACACGGGAGGACTTAAATCCATCCAAGACGAGTCAAAAAACGAAATAAATTCCTGTCTCCCCACAAATCATACGAGTATCTCCCAATCTCGGTAGCCGTAAATGACGGTAAAATTACGATTAGAGAAATGAGGAGTATACGGAACCGAACCGAGAGTCGTTTTCTCGATGCACGATTCGCTTCGGAAAACGGAAACGAGGAGGGTAAAATTATTTCTGGAAGACCGTGTTTCCTCCGACATCAACTAAACTCGAGATTGGGGAATACTCATACAGAAGTAAGACGTTAAACATATTCGATCTAATACGTTTTATAGTAACAGATATATTTGTTCATGCACCTTTGCGACAGAAAAATGGTGGATTCTGAAGCAACGTTCGATTCATTTGCATCCGATTCCGTCATTGGTATTGTTGATCTTTTTGGAAGCTATACGTCCTTGCTATCTTCCACTTGCACAATAACTCTTCGAGCTACTTCAGCCACTTATACGAGTAGGTGATGCTAAGGACAGCACACACATCCATGCCCGAGGCAGGATTCGAACCTGCGACCGTAGCAGCAGCGCGGTTCCGGACTGAAACGCCTAGAACCGCTCGGCCACAACGGCCGGCTTGGATGCAAGTCATCGAACAGGGTGGCACACTTCGCATACGAAAATTCACAAGGGGAACAAGCACAACGTTTATCGACGATTCTATCCCGAACCTTTGAAGTTATAGTCTCATACCTAGCCACTGAGCAATCAAACAACTCTGTATTTTTAAAGCCTCATCAATACGCAAGAGTATTCGCCATCACACGAACATCAGAGAAGAGTGCAGCCATCTTTTTCCCAGAATAATCACATTATTATTTTCGTCCAGGTGCTGCAGCATCTTGATTACCAAAAAATTACGAGCACTCTGTTGATAAGTTGGCGTCACTTGACTTTCTGAGGTAGCAGCCGACACGAACGGCGTATCAGATTCCCTCCCTTAGGGGGAACCCCAAGTGGTCAGGTGTAAAACTTGTCGACACCTGCTTGGAAACCTTTCGAGGAGCCGCTCTTGTGTGCCTGGCTTAATCGAATAACCACCTCCTTGCTGCATCCCTTTATGTTAATACCGCTTGTCGATCACTTTAATCGATTATCCAACACCTGCGACAGCACTTGTTTCCTCGGACGGTATTAACGGAACTGTCGATGCGTTTTCTGCAGGTGTTTCTTGCGTAAGTGTAAAATGTGAGTAACGCGATTATTTGTTTTGTAGGACGACACTAGAAACAGCACGACAAAACATCTACGTTCGAATCTCGATATGTAGGAAATTCAGGTTATAGCCTCTGTACTCAAAGCGTTAAAGAAAATTTTGCAGACTACAAGATAAACAAAGAAAGCCTTCTGGACTTAAGAAGATGAAAAATGTCGAATTGGCTTTCTGTGCAAAATACTTGTACAGCTAGCTCGTTCGCTAGAGAACATGCCGAAAATTTCAAATGGTTCAAATGGCTCTTAGCACTATGGGACTTAACACCTGAGGTCATCAGTCCCCTACAACTTAGAACTACTGAAACATAACTAACCTAAGGACAGGACACACATCCATGCCCGAGGCAGGACTCGAACCTGCGACCGTAGCGATCGCGCGCTTCCAGACTGAAGCGCCTAGAACCGCTCGATCATTCCAGCCGTCCCGAAAATTTCATTTTCCGACATGACAGTGCAGCACCGCACTGTTCATATAGGGGCATTTCTTAACAGTGAGCTGCCTCAAAGACGGATCGCCTGCAAGGGACGTACGGACCTCTTATTGTTCCAGTTACCAGTAAGGTAGCCTGATATCACTGTGTGTTTGTGAAACATTTCGTCTACACGCGTCCTTTCCCAAAATCTTTGGGTGAACCAGGACGCCGCGCAGAAGCGGCAGTGGATGCAGCACCTCTTGACTTGAAAGTACGATAACAGTTTCACGATCGTCTGTGTTAGTCGTACGTCTCCAGCAGGGCGCATTGGACATTTGTGGAAGGTAATTGACAATTTTTTTCGTACATGTATTTGTAAAAAGTGCCCAATGGTTGTTTGTGTATGTACGTAAAAATTAAAAACTTATATGTCTGTGAAGCTGAATGCTTTTTTAAAAAATAACTTTGTAGTCCAAAACGTCAGCTAAAATTCATCCCAAGTTTCTGTCTTAATTCATGTAGATGGTACAATGTTGCCATATCAGATGAACCTTGTTGAAATACACTACATGTCGTTGTTACAATAGTCTTCAGTCCAGAGACTGGTTTGATGCAGCTCTCCATGCTACTCTACCCTGTGCAAGTCTCTTTATCTCCGAGTAACTACTGCAACCTTCATCCTTCTGAAACTGCTTAGTGTATTCATATCTTGGTCTTCCTCTAAGATTTTTACCTTCCACGCTACCCTCCAATACAAAACTGGTGATCCCTTGATGCCTCAGAACGTGTCCTACCAACCGATCCCTTCTTCTAGTCAAGTTGTGCCACAAATTTCTCTTCTCCCCAGTTCTGTTCAGTACTTCCTCATTAGTTATGTGATCTACCCATCTATATTCAGCATTCTTCTGTAGCAACACGTTTCGAAAGCTTTAATTCTCTTCTTGTCTAAACTATTTAACGTCCATGTTTCACTTCCATACGTAGCTACACTCCATACAAATACTATTAGAAAGAACTTCCTCGATGTTAACAAATCTCCCTTCTCCACAAAAGCTTTCCTTGCCATTGCCAGTCTACATTTTATATCCTCTCTACTTCGACCATCATCAGTTATTTTGCTTCCCAGACAGCAAAACTCATCTACTACTTTAAGTGTCTCATTTTCTAATCTAGTTCCGCCAGCATCACCTGATTTAATTTGACTGTATTAAATTATCCTCGTTTTGCTTTTATGTTGTTCATCTTTATCCTCCTTTCAAGACACTGTCCATTCCGTTCAACTGCTCTTCCAGGTCCTTTGCTGACAGAACTGCAATGTAGTCGGCAAACCTCAAAATTATGTCTTCTCCATGGATTTTAATTCCAACTCCAGATTTGTCTTTTGTTTTCTTTACTGCTTGCTCAGTATACAGATACTACATATCTGCGAGTATTTACCCTTACTATATAAATCTGTGACTGATAGCACTGGTCTTCTTTCAACTTTTTGCTCTTTTGAATACGGTCTCCAGAAAGAAAAATAACATTCCGGAAAGGTATAAGACGATATCTGTGAGCAGCCTTCTTGGCGGTGCAGTTACATTCTCTAATAAATGGACAAATGTCAGTTTTGTAAACGTCAGCAGGGTGATTTTAAGAGAGTTGTTACAGTAATGGTTTCTATGAGTTGAAAATTACATTCTATGTAAGTCGCTCAGTGACAGGTATACTGATAAAAGTGGCTGTTAGTCATTAAAAGTTAATCTTTCAATGATGTCAAACGGTATCCGACCTAAAGTTAGCCTCTCAGAAACTAAACTAAAAAAAATGTAAATGTCGTGTGACTAGGGCCTCCCGTCGGGTAGACCGTTCGCCAGGTGCAAGTCTTTCGATTTGACGCCACTTCGGCGAGTTGTGCGTCGATGGGGTTGAAATGATGATGATTAGGACAACACAACACCCAGTCCCTGAGCGGAGAAAATCTCCGACCCAGCCGGAAATCGAACGCGGACCCTTAGGATTAACATTTTGTCGCGCTAACCAATTTTTCTTTTTTCGGTGTTGTTCGCTGCGTTTGATCCGGGCGGACGTCACATGGCATCCGTTCAAGTTGATCGTTGATTCTTTGGCTCATTTTCTTTTTTTATTACAGAGGGCCACGCTGAGCTACCGTGCCGGCACCACTCAGCTACCGGGGGCGGGGAGAAACTAAACTAATTGTATATCACATGTCCATTGTGACAGCAATGCCTTCAAAACGCTATGTGCGTGAAATTTTAACAAAAGCAAGTAGGGAAAATAGGGATCAGGGAGAAAATACAGCGAATCTGAAATTCAAAGTTCCACGGCAAAAATCATAAAGTTTTCATTTTTTTCCAAAACAATTCCTTCTCGGAAAATTTCGAAACAGATTCTCCTATATTTGATTCTACGAGGGCAGTTCAATAAGTAATGCAACACTTTTTTTTTCTCGGCCAATTTTGGTTGAAAAAATCGGAAATTTCTTGTGGAATATTTTCAAGCATTCCCGCTTCGTCTCGTATAGTTTCATTGACTTCCGACAGGTGGCAGCGCTGTACGGAGCTGTTAAAATGGCGTCTGTAACGGATGTACGTTGCAAACAACGGGCAGTGATCGAGTTTCTTTTGGCGGAAAACCAGGGCATCTCAGATATTCATAGGCGCTTGCAGAATGTCTACGGTGATCTGGCAGTGGACAAAAGCACGGTGAGTCGTTGGGCAAAGCGTGTGTCATCATCGCCGCAAGGTCAAGCAAGACTGTCTGATCTCCCGCGTGCGGGCCGGCCGTGCACAGCTGTGACTCATGCAATGGCGGAGCGTGCGAACACACTCGTTCGAGATGATCGACGGATCACCATCAAACAACTCAGTGCTCAACTTGACATCTCTGTTGGTAGTGCTGTCACAATTGTTCACAAAAATCTGAACGAACTTCTCCTTCTTCATGACAACGCAAGCCCTCACACAAGTCTTCGCACCCGAGAGGAGCTCACAAAACTTCAGTGGACTGTTCTTCCTCATGCACCATACAGCCCCGATCTCGCACCGTCGGATTTCCATATGTTTGGCCCAATGAAGGACGCAATCCGTGGGAGGCACTACGCGGATGATGAAGAAGTTAGTGATGCAGTACGACGTTGGCTCCGACATCGACCAGTGGAATGGTACCGTGCAGGCATACAGGCCCTCATTTCAAGGTGGCGTAAGGCCGTAGCATTGAATGGAGATTACGTTGAAAAATAGTGTTGTGTAGCTAAAATATTGGGGAATAACCTGGTGTATTTCAATGCTGAATAAAATAACCCCTGTTTCAGAAAAAAAATGTGTTGCATTACTTATTGAACTGCCCTCGTACATGATCCGCTGATTTCATAGATATGATGCTAACAAAATGTTATTTGCTAAGGTACTGCTTGTGTGCATTTAAAGAAATTATCTTGACACCGCGAAGAATTTTTTTCAGTTTATTTTGAAGAAACATTAGCGACAAAATCTGTGACTTCCATTTTTACAAAATGTATCATATTACAATCGTCAATTCTCTGTCGGTAATACTATTTAAGTGTACAGTAAATCAGCACAGCACACGATATTCTTTTTCATACGGTTGATCCGCATAGTTCACTCTTAACAGTTGTCCCCTGTTCTATTTTAGATTTTATGCGACGAGTTCTAATTGGTTTTATGTGTCCAGATGCAGTGTACAGTTTTAAGAATGCAATGTAAAACATTCAAACAGCACAATAGTGCTACATCTTCATCCTTCACCAGACCGTGAAACGCACTGTTATGCTAATAATAGACTAACCGAAGCGTTGCTAACTGCAATTTATGCGGATAAAATAACTAAAAAAAACGCTGGCTTCCGCTGATCTGGAAAAACTCTGTGAAATTCGACGGAATTCCTAGACGAACCATGCGTAGCTTATCTGACAACAGAGTAGACGGCGAGGGAGACAAAAATGAGAGGAAGCTAGTGTGCAGCGAATCCTGCTGATATTCTGGTCAGAGCAGTAGCTCAAGAATGTTTACTTTTCGCTCACTGAATAAAGTACTTAAATACAGACACTGACCTTTTTAAAATGAGAGCAGCAGCAGCGGTACGAACCGATCACTGCAACACCCTGGCAAAGAACGACTGTTCCATTTCGTATCTGCTCGATGGGTGGACACAAATGGTTCTTCAAAAACTGTTCAAATGTGTGTGAATTCCTAAGGGACCAAACTGCTGAGGTCATCGGTCCCTAGACTTACGCACTACTAAAACTAGCTTATGCTACGAACAATACACACACCCATGCCCGAGCGAGGACTCGAACCTCCGGAGGGATGGGCTGCGCAATTCGTGACATCGCCTCAAACCGCACGGCCACTCCACGCGGCTAAATGGTTCCTCAAAATGAGTTCTGATGCAGAAGCCAAACAGGTGGCTAACCAGTACATCTCGGAACTAATGCTTCCGATGAAATAGGAACGTGCGTGCCGATCAGTCAGTTCAAAGAGAAGTCTAGGTGATATAGATGAATCTGGAACCCAAATTCACTTGATTGAAATAAAATGTCATCCCATCATTCCAAATGTTCTCGATTACCTTTGAAGCTATTTGGTTTTTATCTTAAAAAAAAAGAAGTAAATCTGTCTTCATCCCGAAGGCTGATTTGTACACCACACCTCTTCACTCAGCACCATCCTGCTGGGGGGTGTTACGCCGTTCCGTTCATCCGACATTCGAACTGATTTATTCAGTCAGTTATAGGTTGGTGGAGAGGAGTTGACTCTGAACGACGGAGCAGTTGGGCATTTTCCCCATCGACAAACAGTGCCAGAATCTGGCATTGTGAATCTGCTATAAATTTTGCAAAAACAGACATAATGTCTTACGGGATAACCGCAATCAGTGATTTTATAATGTTACTTAAAATCCGTCTTGATTGCAAATTTTTTTATTATTCATATGACCGGTTTCGGTTCATTCAGAACCATCTTCAGATCTGATATTTCAGTTACAGGAGTAACCCGTCAAAATCCAGCAACTTTCACCTGCTACGTAGCAGGTGAAAGTTGCTGGATTTTGACGGGTTACTCCTGTAACTGAAATATCAGATCTGAAGATGGTTCTGAATGAACCGAAACCGGTCATATGAATAATAAAAAAATTTGCAATCAAGACGGATTTTAAGTAACATTACTGCTATAAATTGTTGAAGATCGTAAGTTCTACACATTTACGATTCTGATACAGCTGTTGGATCAGGTGCTCCGTACGGCTAACTTGGTTGATGAATGAGTACTTTTATGGCATTGACCCTCGCAATACCAAGCAATTTTCAGTAACATGTTATACCAAGGGGGGGGGGGGGGGGGAGATACTTTGCGCCCGCCATAAAAAAATTTAAAAAATAAATAAAATTCATTAATTGTTCTTGAATTACATTAATAATGTACTTTTGAAAGATCTGTTGATGCATAATCAGGATCCAGAACCTGAATATTTCTTTTAAAACAGTTTTCAAAAATGCATTTTATATCTTTCACTTACTTCACATTATAAGTTTACTAAGTCTGATTATCTCCATAAAAATTAGTAGTTAAAGTCGTTATAGTACTATTGAAGTAAACTCTACTATAATTAAAAATATTACAAAAACTTGAGATAATCTACAAACAGCTTAGGTATATTGCGTAGTTTTGTGAGAAAACTTAGTCGCCGCTTTCTTCGGAATCTACTTCACACTTGGAACAGACAGTTTTTTTGCTGTGTTTCCCATATGTGTATCTCTTAAAATTGTTGTACGTTATTATTGTTCTGTTCACTTAGTTTTACTTTTCTGCCTTTTAACGACTTTCACTAACACACAAATGACATCTACCCGACCTCCTTCTGCTTGATTGTCCGTCCGAGAATACCCTCCATACTTGAAACTACAGACTTTGGCAGTCCTGCAATATATGTAGCCCTTTCTTCAATGTATGGTTTCGTGAGCTGTAGTCCCAGTTCTTGAAGAAAAAGTCGTCGCTTATTACGTTTTTTCTTATTCCAGTCAGCGAAGTTCAACAAAAATAGTGTATAACTATTTACCGCTGCTATGTCCACAAGCGTATAGAAAACAGACAGTGGCCACCTTCTTGTAGCCCTTTTAGTTGAATATTTCCTCACCATTTGATCCATCGTGTCAACGCTACCTTTAGTCTCATTATAACATAAATTTATAACTGTTTTCTTCTTACTATCAGTAGGTGAACCAATCGCAGCGTCATAATGTTGAGATGATAGAAACAGCAGATTTCTTTTGGGATTTTCACGGGGGATAAAAGAAGCAATTCTGATTGGAATATTTCCAGTACTAGTATCACTGAAAGCAAATTTATTAGAATACAGTTCTCGTCTTGAGATAACTTTCATTTCTTGAGGTATATGTTTCCTATTAGCTTGTAATGTTTCCACGAGAGTTAGCTTGTGATTTCTCCATAGATCTTCTGCCAAATCAACTGAAGTGTAATATCTGTCTGTGGTGACATATCGCCCTGAATTATGTACAGGAATCACCAGGCGCTTGATCACAGCTGCAGTGGAATTTGATTGTTGTGTACCATCATTTCTATTCCTAGCATAAGGCTCCATGCTGATAAGATGTCTGGTTTCAGCGTCTGTGAACAAGGGTATAAGAATACCGTATTTAGCCGGGGTGGCCGAGCGGTTCTAGTCGCTACAGTCTGAACCCGCGCGACCGCTACGGTCGCAGGTCCGAATCCTGACTCGGACATGGATGTGTGTGATGTCTTTAGGTTAGTTAGGTTTAAGTAGTTCTGAGTTCTAGGGGACTGATGACCTCAGCAGTTAAGTCCCATAGTGCTCAGAGCCATTTGAACCATACCGTATTTACCAGGTTTTTCCTTCATGAAGACCGTGAAGGGACACCTGCCACGGAACAATGACAACATTTCATCAGTCAACAGTTTGCACCCCAGCAGAATAATATTTCGGCAGTAATTCATCTATTTTATCAAAAACTTCTCGTATTGCAGCAAACGTATCACGTTTCCTGCGACCGCTTCGCGACTCACTGTTATCAAATCTCACTGTTTTAGTAAGCTGCTGGAATCTGTTCGGCTCATGGTAGCAGTATAAACAAACATTCCTGAAGGACCATAAATCTGTAACAGATGACCTAATGTCGTTTTCCTTCCTCATAATAATAAGTAGCCCTATATATGCTATGAATTCAAGTCTTGGGTATTTTCTGCCTCAATGCCTCTTCATTGGTATGCTTTATTATGATATTGACAATTTCTGGAGACAAAAACTTTTAGAATGATTCTCTTTTGATCCTACTTTACCTGCATCTCTTATGCCTTCTCTTTCTGTCACTATGTTTTGTGCTACTCGTCTTCTAATGTGAGGAGGTTTGGAGCTATACACTTTTCCAGTGCTTGCAATATACTTGTCACTAACCTCGCAAGCTGCGTTGTCAGTTTCAGGTGCCCAGAGTTCATCTTCAGCGTCTGCAAGTACTCTATCTCTGTCCACATCCTCACGCACAACATATTCCTCTTCAGGTTCACTCACTACATCGTCAGTTTCATCAAATTCAATTTGAGAATCTGTAGATTCTTCCTAAATGTGTGATATTTCTCTGTCATTAAGTGACTGTCGACACAGTTTCAATGACAGTTATATCTAACACTGGACTAAGTGCCACTGAACAGGAAACAATAAGGAACCAAAGGGAAGTAAATCATTGTTGAAACCATTGTACCTGTCAACCCAGAGGAATATAACGTCCATGTGTTCCAAAGTCACGTAATGCTATTATTTGTGGAGTAAGACGACCGTTGAGGGAAGTCGCATCTACTACCAAGGGGGGGGGGGGGGGGGGAGATCTTATGACCACCTCCCTTAAACTTAAATTTTCCATTAAGCTTAAACGAAAAATGTAATGGTTCAAATGGCTTTGAGCACTATGGGACTTAACATCTATGGTCATCAGTCTCCTAGAACTTAGAACTACTTAAACCTAACTAATCTAAGGACATCACGCAACACCCAGTCATCACGAGGCAGAGAAAATCCCTGACCCCGCCGGGAATCGAACCCGGGAACCCGGGCGCGGGAAGCGAGAACGCTACCGCATTACCAAGAGCTGCAGACCGAAAAATGTAAAACGATCATAGCATCTGGAGGAAGACTTCAGTAAAGACAATAATTTTTTTTTTACAAAATTTTAAAAAATAAAGTACCTGAGTAGATTTAAATATCTTCAAAAGTGGGCACAAAGTACCCCCCGCCCCTTGGTATTGCGAGGGTTAAGACAGTAAGGAGCGTAACTTCTAATCGTCGTTAAGTTAAGAGTAATGGCCATCCGCGACAGATACTATTAAAGTGAGAAAATTGGAAAAAATAAATACCAAAATTTACTATGTTTGTCACGGCGCTTTTAGGAACGTAAGCTCCATTTCCCGATGGAAACCTAAGAATCCCGCTGGTCACAATATTTTTCAGGATTGAAACAGTGTTATAAATTCTGTAGTTTTATCCCACTTTCATGGTTATTTGTCTCGGTGTGCACATGCATCTGACCATTGCACGTATCTGCTCGTCCAGCAGTGTTTGCGCTGACAAGCTACAATAAAATATTGCCACGTGAACACAATAACACATATTTGAAACTAATCACAATTAGTACGCCTAAATTTTAGCGACTGCTTAGGGAGTGCTCTTTTTTCTTTAACAGTTAAACATCCAGTTAAAGGCAACACATTACAAATATGATTAATTATACGACACTTTTCACGGAGATACGATAGCAAGTTCTTTCAGGATTGGGTACAAGAAGGTATGTACAAATGTGCTACAATTTCCAATATTAAGAAAGCATCATATTTAGCATTTGGAGCACATACAGCAATTTTCTGTTTTGCCAAAGTTGCAGCTTACTCGTCTATGAATGTATATATACGAGCCTCTTTGGGGAATAGCATCAATGAGTTGCGAGAACCAGTACAACTTTTTGTCTGAACTCGACAACGAGTCTTGTGCGCCTTAGTGGTTGAGGGCAGTCGAGCGCGATAGTTCGATTCTAGCAGAAGTCGTGGGCGGACGTTAGGCGTGTACATGGCCCAAATTATTCTTGCAGATACGTGGTGATAATTATTTTCATAATTGAGAAGAAGACGTAAGTTCATGGTGATTGTTGCCATAGGAAAATCATTTAAATGTTGTAGAATGCAGAAATGTTTAGCTTATTTGTTTATAATGGAGTACAGATTTATCAATAATAAATCTGACTGTGGTAAATTATTATCACTTTAGTGAACTAGCTAGGAAAAGTGTTCGACGAAGCAAAATTGTGAGAGATGTTTGAAATTCTCAGAAAAATAGATAGTCTACCAACAAACTATAAGAAAAATCAGGTAGTATACCATATATATCAGTAGGCTGCCGGGCTGAGGGGAGGGGGGAAGGGGGAGGACAGTAGTGATGGAAGACCAAAAGGCAGGGTCTTGGATTAAAGTAGGGTATGCAGTCTTTCTCCCCATTTGTTCAAATGTATATCGAACAAATAATGACAGACATAAAGGAGTGGTTTATGTGTGGGGCTAAAATTCAGGGTGAAAGGATATTATTGATAAGTGTTGCCGATGACGTTTCTATCCTCAGTGAAAGTGAGAAAAAATTACAGCAACTGTTGATTGGAATGGACAGTCTAATGAGCACAGCAATTGGATTGAAAATAAACGAAAGAAAGAAGAAAGTAATGAGGAGGCGCAGAAACGAATTAACGACAAACTTAACATCAAAATTGGGGACCACGAAGTAAATGAAGTGAAGGAATTCTGCCACCTTGGGAGCAAAATAATGAATGGCTGACGTATCAAGGACAAAATAATAAGGAGAGTAGCATAGGTGAAGGAAGTATTCCACGGTCAAAGAAGTCACTTTTATGAGGAATGAACTTCTGAGAATGTACGTTTGGAGCACAGCATAGCAAAGAAGTGAATCAAAGATTGTCGGAAAGCTGGAAAATAAGAGGATCGAAGACGTGGTGCTGCAGAAGCTGATAATCAAGTGGACTGATAAGATAAGAATGAGGATGTACTCCGGCGAGGAAACGAACATTTGAAGGGAAAGTAGGAAACATCAGGGAATAACGTCCATGATACTAACGGGAGCCATAGAGAGGGAAGAAACTGTAAGAGAAGATAGAAATTGGAATACACTCAATAAATAAGAGGATGTAGGGTGTAGTCACTACTCTGAGGTGAAGAGGTTGATACAGGAGAAGAAGTGGTTGCGGTCGGCAACAAACCAGTCTGATGACACGAGAGCCCACCCGTCTGATGAGACAAGAAAGAAAGAAAAATGAACTTTACCGTCACAGTTACAAATCTCCTATTACGAAAACTAAAGATGGACATACAGAATATTATGATAAATTTCCCGTTAGAAAGGAGGAAGAAAATGTTCAAATGTATGTGAATTTCGAAGGGACCAAACTGCTGAAGTCATCGGTCCCTAGACTTACACACTAATTAAACTAACTTATTCTAAGAATAATATACACACCCACGCCCGAGCGAGGACTCGAACCTTCGGCGGGAGTGGCCACGCAGCCCGTGACATGGCGCCTCTAACCGCGCGGCCACTCCGCGAGGCTAAAAGTGGAAGAGGTGGAGTGAAAGAGAAGAACCAGCAGGTTTACAAATTTAAAATAGCTTCATGGTAATGTTCCAGAAGAAACAGTTGTCAAATAAACTAATCCCATAAATAGCACAATAGGCTATGCAAATACACATCGTTTCATTTGAGCAAATATCGTATTCTAGAATGAAATTTTGACTCTACAGAGGAGTGTGCGCTGATATGAAACTTTCTGGCAGATTAAAACTGTGTGCCAGACCGAGACTCGAACTCGGGACCTTTGCCTTTCGCGGGCAAGTGCTCTACCACTTGCCCGCGAAAGGCAAAAGGTCCCGAGTTCGAGTCTCGATCCGGCGCACAGTTTTAATCTGCCAGATAGTTTAAATGTCGTATTCTTCGCACTCAACGAGGGTAAGATCATACGTTCCTGTGTAAGATCTTCTCTTACTGTAAGGCTTGACCTTGCTAATTTTTCGTTGTCGCTAAAGATCTTTCCCTTTTTCGGTATGAGAGGAACTTTACAATTATTGGAAGAGGCTTCGTAGCACCTGTTAATCTTCGTCGCCCACAATGGCTCCTGTCAATGTCCACCTTACTTACTTCGGTGCCTAATTTCCGACGTATAATTTATATAAGCAAGTTGTCCGTGTCTTCCGTCTCACCTTCTGCTACGTCAAACAGCCGCCCGCATGCTGTTAGGCCTTTCGTCCTGTTCTAACTCGTCCTTTGCAGCAGACAGCTTTTCTTCCAAATCTTGCGTCTTTTTCTCTTCTCAGACACAGATTTTTTAAATCGGTATTTCTCTCAACAGTTTCACGATTTTTTTGTTAGAACTGCTGTAGTTACTGCGCCTGATCCAGTGTCAGCAATCAGATCGAAATTACCTTTATCGTGGAGCGCGGAACGTACCTCGGAGCGGACCAGTTCGGCTATACCGGGAACCGAGGACTCCCTACCTTCATAAAGACAGCTCTCCTCTGGTGAAGAAGCCCGTATGATAATTACCCATTGTTCACTGGTTTCTAGCCAAACTGATTACTTCGGTTCAGCAAACCTTATCTCGTCAGGTTAACCAGTCATCAGCTTCGGATGCTATGAGCTGTTTTCTTAAGTTTCCGCGCTGTCAATTTATAAGTAAGTCAGAAATAACATAATTTTAGATTTTTGTTCGGTATATAATACTTATTATTCCTGGACCAGTAATAAGACTGGAGCTAAGCTAGGATTTTACATTGTTGGTCCAATAATAAGACTGCAACTTAGCTAGGCGCTTACATTTTAATTTACTGTACACTTTTCTTTGATAACATTATTTTATAGAAGGAAAACACTCTTCGATAATGGTTCCCTGTAGTTTAAAAATAGTAGGTCTACTCTATATTTACCGCATATAGCACTACATTATAACTTTACATTTGTCTTTTTCGTCAGTCTGAACGAAATTAATTGGGCGGTTTAGTATTTAACAGTAGTTTCTTACGTATGAGACCAATTTGACGTTACCGAGTTCTACCTTAATTATTTATTCGCTAGCCCTTCTCACCAGCATTTTGTCATCCTCAAATAACTAAGGCTGCTTATATTGTTCTAACATCTACTGAAATGTGATAACCTTAGATTTAATCAGGATTTGTTTCTGGCACTCAAATTACATAGCAGTATTGCCACGTGCAGCCTTACCAGTGATTTTACAAGGCAGAACGTATCATGTTTAAATAAACACCTGAGTGTGGGAGTGAACTGCCGAAACGCATCGTCTCCGTCTACCTGGTAAACAGGAATACAAACAAGGACATACGAGCATTTTAAATGACATTCATAATTAGGCCGATTTACTGCCAAATATGCTACGCTTATAACACGGAAAATGTGTGACTAAAATTCTGAGCCAAATCACTATTTCTGCAGTAAACGGAACGGATATACATTTCCCAGCCTTCACGAATTTCCAGCGAAACCATGAGCCAAGAAACCTGGTACCGTTTAGTTGCGCTTTACAACTATCTGACTAAAGCGATGTTAATAGCATAAGACTAAAATTCCTCAGTGTCAATATTGTCACACCTCTTACTTCCTGCTTAATATGCTCTCTAAGAATCAGGCACAATACCGCTGCTGATAATTTTCCATTTTTTTTTTTTTTTTTTTGAGCAGAGGGCGAAGTGAATAATGAAATCTTTTCTGCAATTAATGGCTCTAATGACGCATATAATGGCTACTTTTTATGAATATTACACTGCCGAATAAAGTCACAAACTAGCTTGCACTCGTCAGTTTTGAGCCAGTTAACTAACAGTTATTGACTAAGATTTTCCACATCTTAATACAGGCTTCACTCTAGCTTTCAGGTGAACCGTTGATTTACGGCTTTGCACTTCGTTGCTGATGGTTTTTACCGAAGTTCGTATCATATCTCAGTACCTACTCTTTTCAACATTACGTAGCAAATGATAAAATCGCTATTGAAACACTGCGATTCTCCGCCACGGCATGTCTACAATTTTCATCCAGTCAGCAAGTTTACGGCAGTAGCTCTGTTCCGTTTAGTTTGAGTCAGTTTTTATCATCGATAACCTGCTCCTTCACTTTCAGTGCAAATTAAATGCTCCGGACCGGTCTGTCAAGAATTTTTTTCCTACGAAGTAATCGGCTGAGATTTCTTGACAAAAAATTCAAGCAGTCAAGCTGCGTTGGTCGTGCCAAAACCATAAAATATAAATTTAGCTTCAGCTAAATTATCTACAAAATAGCAGGACCTATGATTTTGGTTTCTGGTTCCATTTAAGGCACAAAATTCCTGTGAAATATAACTTAGAGAACAGAGGAACACTGACGTGGATTCCATTGTAGCCAGCTTTCGCGTAGCAGGGAACTGACAGATATCTATGGCCAACCGTAAGCTCCAAGAAAGAACAATGACTGTGTCAAGCCATGTTGTCCGCGGAAGAACTACGTGCTCACCTCTGAGTATAAATGTGGTTCATTCCATATGATACATTTTTGTACTGCATTTATTTATTTAAAAGTGCATCATTTCGAGCTCTACAAGAAAGCATGTCTGTTATTTCGCGCTAATAGGTAACACCTAGAAAATGCCGGACTCGATATGCGAATGCCAGTCAGTGTCTTACCACTGCTCCACATTTCTCGGTATAATGTTGAGAAGAACTCACATGAAATCACCCTACGCTAGATTAAAAACTCAACGGAAACGTAATCAATGTTCCCACTACTGACCACATCCCGAACGTTGTTTGTGACGATAACTACTTTCATACAACTGTTATCACGGTGTGCCCTATAAAACTGACGATGATTTTTTCGCACAGTACCAATGTAAACTAGACAATCGGCTAATAACGTCTGTATTGGCAACGTCAAGCGCTGTTCGTTATCGCTATAAATTTTACATGAACAAGTGTTACATTACAGGACTTTTCTGTATTCTCACTGCTTAACGTTGTAGCAGATGGTTTGCAAGGCTTTCTTCATCGTATGTAATTAAGTTAATGAGAGCAGTACTTATGACTAGTTGCTGTTATCTATAGATCTGTACACATACATAATTTAAATTCTCTCACAGCGTTTTTTCCATCTGTGTGGGAAGTTAATCTCAGGAACTACTGCAGGGATCTTGATACGGTTTTCACTTACAGACAGGCTAATTCACGAGGAGGGTTTGTCTAAGTCCGGATTTATTACCGCTACGCCAGACTACTCGTTCAGCCATACCTACTTAGTGCTACCAGTGCGATGCCAAAGCGGATCGTTAAGAGTACGTAGTCACGGTATATTTCGGCACATACACGATAGTTATTATTTAACGTAGCGGCGAGCCTATTGCGACCTATCGCAATACCTACTAATATATCGAACTCTACTGCCTGTTAAACCACTCGCATTGACTCTCAGAATCACGCTGTATCGAAGCCCGGCTGAAATATTTATATCATTATCGTTATATAACAACCCTCCCGTGTTCCCAAAAGACTAATTTTCTATTACACCGTCATCGAGCAGACAGAATCTCCTAATATCCGAGGTATCCTTCCAGAACACATTAGGATACAGCGACCAAGTAAACTTATTGTGCGGAAGATACATCTCAGGTTGGAATTGTACTTAGTCCTTCAAAATATTCTTCAGGCCCATTCTCTTGTCAGAGAGGGGTCTCTCATAGCTTTGAAGTTTAAGAAAAATTTCGCGATTTGTTGTGGATTTGTTTAGCCATTGCCTAAGTGTGGCAGAAATAAACCTCCAGTGCGAAGTGTTAACAAAGAAGAGGAAGATTAGGATTTAACTTCCCGTCGACGTAGAACTTTTCAAACAAACAATTGTGTATGAACATTACGGAAATGTTTTGCGGTATAAATTCTGAGAACACAAAACACAAGAACAGTAAAGAATCATACCAATTCCTCTCCCAAACAGTGTGTCTTGCGTAATGATCACAACCTAAAATTATAAATATTTACGCTTACAGGAGGGCTTACCTACCGCCCACTATTTTCGAATGAAACAGGAGGAGGTTAAGCTTGTACTTATACATCACATTACAGAGGTTAAGCGTAGCAATTAATCACAATAAAGGAAAGGAAAATTATCGTTTAACGTCCCATCGATGACGAGACCTTTATGGAAGCAGCTCCGATTGGGAAATGATTGGAAAGGAAATCGACCATGCCATTCAAAAAAGAACCGTGCTGCCATTTGCCTTAAGTGATTCAAGAAAATCACGGAAAGACCTAAACCTGTGTGGACGGACGGGGACTTGAACCGTTGTCCTCTATCGTCTTGCCACTATACCACATTGTTAGGTCTATAATTTATCACAGCCGGAAATTTGTTACTGTTTTTAGGGCAAGTGGAAGACTGAAAATTTCGGCCTCTGTAATAAGAATAATTCTCTCTGCGTCTCACTGTAGATTACAACTCCCTTGTATTATTTTTTTCCTATCCCTTCGCTGGTTTCCGTGACACATAATGATGTGGAAGCAACAACGAAGTCATACGTAATTTATAAAGGCACTATCCACAGTGGCGTAGTATGATAGTTAGTGCCTATAGGTAATCTTTTACGTTTAAGATAATCTTTCTTCAAAATTTTATTTGTAATGAATTATTATAATCGACAACTGATTTACGGATCGCAAATCAGCTGGTAGTATTTACATATATCGCCAGAAACTCGTCGGAAAAATGAGGAGAATTGGATGTGTGTTGTTTCTGGTTTATCAGGCGGTCGACCAGTGTTTAAGCTACATTGCAGACTGCTCATGGATGGAAGGCACAACGCACATATTACACGTACTTGTAGTACACATTCACCATTGTGATATCCCATTCGCACCTCAGAAGATCAAAAACAGACATCTGAATAACACAGAGAGCAATGTCCTCAAAAATCAGTAGTGGCTCCAGCAATCCAATTTCCATTGCAGAACGACAAATGCTTATTATTTAACGTACTAATCTGGTATTCAGAAGCAACAACCTTTTTCTTCTGACTGAACATCAGCGGCAAGTTTTACTTCTTATGTCATAGTTGTAAATCATATGTAGTTTTCCCGATGTGCAAATAGAACTTACTGATCTCTGTGACTAAGCGCGAGACTCTCAGATTCAGTAAAATACTTTCTGTATCAATCACTTTTTCATTGCCAAATAATACTTCGGAGAGTCCGTAGAACGCTGCCATCTTCAGTTACATACTTCAGTAAAATGTATCGCATTAAACGTCGCGTTCTTTTAAACAATGTGCTGTTTTCGACACGTCTAGAATTAGCGTTCAAAAGCGCAGTGTCATCCTTGGTTGCGCTCAGTTCAGCGTAAAATCGTTGTGTAAACACGTCAGGGCAGCAGCGAGCCGACTGAGCACGTCGTGCCAATTTTACCAACCAATAAACAAAGAAAGGCGACTAATATGGCGAGCTCTGTAGTGACGTGCGGTAATTCATCGTGGGGTTGATTATAAAACTAAGATTTCAGTTCGTGCAAGTCTGAAATGCTTTTATATCTTCACGCAGAAGAATGGACTGTAACAGATTGCCTGCAATCAGATGTGACAATTTCGCCTGGTTGCGCTAGTCTCTCTAATTTTACTGGTTTTCTTACTTCCTTAAGTGCTATAGTTTTTTGATTTACCGCTGAAAGACATGAGGTTCGATACCAGTTTTTTCGTGGTACCTCTGTTCTGTACATCTGCACCTACATGACTAGTCTACAATTCACAACCAAGTGCCTCACAGAGGGTTCAAAGAACTATTTTCATACTATTTCTAGACCGTTCCTCTTGCGAAAAGCACGTGGGGGAAAATGAATACCTACGTCTTTCCGTGCGAGCTCTGATTTCTCTTTATGATGGGTCATTTCTCCCCAAGCAGAAGGGAGTAACCATCGGGTTTTCTGGAGAAACTTGGTGACAGAAATTTTGTGAAAAGATCTCGTCACAACGCAAAACGCCTTTGTTATAATTATTACCATCACAACTCGCGTATTATCTCTGTGGCACTCTTTTCCCTATTTCGCGTGCTGCTGTTCCTCGACCTTTTTCGGTATCCTTCGTCAATCCTATTTGGTAACTCTGACAGAGGACGGACAAACGTAGCATAGTCAGTGTCTTTAGCAGATTTTTGCGCATCATCTAAGTGTTTTGCCAATAGACCGCAGTGTTAGGTTCGCCTTCTCTACCACGTTTTCTATGTGAAGGTTACAATATAAATTGTTCGTAATTGTAATCCCTAGGTATTTACTTGACCCGACAGTCATCACATTTATATTATCTATCGAGCACCTAAATATGATAGATGCTTTGTGGTACTTACAGCGAGGACCTCATACTATTGTTCAGGATCTGTTGCTACTTTTCGCAACATAGAAATAGCTCTTGACTAAATCACTTTGTAATTCGTATAGAGCTTCGTATGACTTAACTATACGGTAAACGATAGCGTTATCTGCAAGCAATCTAACAAAGCTGCTCACACTGCCTCTCAAATCCTTTCTGTGGATATACAGACCAGGAGCAGAAGAGGGCTTGTAATACTTCCTTGGGTAACGCCAGATATCGATTCGATTCCATTCGATGACTTCCCGTCTATTATAGTCTACTACGAACTATGAGCCTGGCAGGAAGTCACGAAAGCAGTCGAACAACTGAGACTATAAACGATAGACATGCTATTTTTTTTATGCCGTTTGTGAGAAAGGATGTAAAAAGCCTTCTAGAAATCTAGAAATACTGAATTGAGATCACTTGTGGAAAACTCTCATTGTCACCTCTGGTAGCAACGTGTAACTATTCACATTCACGTTGCTGTGTTTTTCATCCGTGCTTGGATCGAAATGTTTACACTTACATCATTAAGAGCTACTGCTAGTTACGGAATGATGAAATAGTTCAATTAACTTTGTACTTTTAATATCAAACTTTTGCTCATCCATTGCAGTTCTTGCGTAATTGCAACCGAAGACTAACAAAAGGAAATCGAGTTTTCTCACAGTACTTTTTTTTACTTAAAATGTTGATATCTTGCACTCAAATTATAATTCTGTAAAAAGTATATCTGTTAAGTCGTGCGATATTCCGTGTTATCAGTTAAGCTAACGGGCGATCCATTATTTAAGACACAGCAGTCCCATTCCGGAAATACAAGGTTCAAATCTAGCTCATGTCATTCTGGGATGATTAACATTTCCCCTGTCGTCCTAAGAGGGTATCGAAATATGTGGCATAAACGGCCGCATCCTTTGATTGCACTGACTTAGGAGCTTAATTGTTTACACCACAAAGGGGCCCTAGGCCTTAGTATGTGACATCAATTTCATCTTGATTCGTCAACCCATTCCCAACAAAAATGGTTCTTAACAGTCGGACAGACCGATAAACGGACGACAAAGTGATCTAGTAACGATTCCGTTTTTGCCGATTTAGGTACGGAACCCATAAAAACGCATTTTATACGACAGGCAATTTTTACTTTTCTTTTCATCAAAGAAGGATTATTACAATGTAATGATGAGAGAATACAATTGTTGAAACATTTTAAGCGTGAAAGAACGTAACGGCACGTTGGCCAGAAAGACAAGAGTGCTGCGTTAGTCACTTATTTTGAAATCGCATATTTTGTGACATGTCTTCATGTTATTCCGCTTTACTAAATCGTGATCATAAGAAGTTTTCCTCGGTTGTCTCAGACATGATACTTGCTGACTCTGGAAATGCGAAATCTCTGTAGAAGTGTACTAAGCAACCGCGGGGCGCAAACCCGCGCTTAACCAGCCCAGAAAAAGAAATCGCCCGGCTAATGGAATCCGGCCGCGGCGCGCCACTAAGAAAGGCCGCATCATCCGGTTGCTCGGGGCCACGCAGGCAGCCGGCGGCGGCTGTCGTCGCCTCGTTCGCCCGCGCGACAACCCCGTAACACAATTAGTAAAAACATTTTACGTGCCCCTTCCTCCCTACTTGTCGGCGGAGAGAACGACGTCGTCCCGTGAAGAACGCCGGCGCCGTTGCGGGCGCGCTCTGTCCCCATTAGCTCCGCGTGCCTACCTCCACGGCGCGGGCCGAAGCGCGCTCGCCATTGGCCGCCGGCGGCGCGCTGTGGGCGTCGACGGCGGCGGCGCCTCGCCCAATGGCAGCGCCTGACGCCCAATCGGTGGGCGGAGCTTGCTCGATTGGCTGTAACGTGTCCGGAGGAGTTGTCGGCAGGAAGTTGTCGGCAGTAAGGCGGAGGAGTGGGGGGTGAGACAAGCACGTTCGCTTGGCGGAGAAGTGGCGGGGAGGGGCAGACCGTGCGGGCCAGAACGGGCAGAACGTCTGCTTAGTCGCTGCGTCGAACACGCTCGCGGGCGCTCGGCGCCGCTTTTTATCGATACTGCGGCGTCGAAAGGGAGCGATACGTGGCTCGCTGAAGACGCGGACTCCGCGATTTTGCACATCATATTAGTACCACCTGCCGCATACAATTTTTTGATCCGCGATCGCTAGACTGCACTGTAGGAGCAGTATCTAATTAGTCGTGTGTCTACCAGAACAGCGCGCAGCTCGATGAAGCGTTTCACAGCTGAACATGCCAGCGCACCTACCTGCGTGGAATACAGGGACCGCTCCTGTTGACACTTGCTCAGTGAGACAGAGGTAAACAGTGCCGTCGTGTGCGACACATCCAGCCCCCCCCCCCCCCCGGCCCCGCCATCCTCCCCCTTCCCCTCCCTCCACCCTCCCGCCCCCGTGCCCCCTCCACGCGGCCTCGCGGCTGTCAAGAGGCAATCTGTAAGCGGCTCACCAATACGACGACTCGCCGTGACCGCGTGGCTCCCGAGCCAGATCCTAATTTATCGGGGCCGATAAACCGGCCGTGGCAGCCAGCAGCTTTGAAGTGCGCCGCGCCGCCGCAGGCACAGACGCGCCGGCGAGAAGCGAGCGGCCGGCTGCTGCCTCCCGCCTCCTCCAGCGCACCCCGCCGGCGGAACGAGACGGCGCGGAGGAGAGAAGAGAAGGACGGCGGCGACAAAAGGAAGCACGCGAGGAGGAGCTCGCCTAATAAATCTGCGCCTGCAATTGCAATACTTCTCCCCTTCATTTGCCCCGGCCCGTAGTCGTTCGCCCCGGAGGAGTCGACCAATCGCCCCGTGGTCGGCGGTCGTCGCAGACGTCTGCCCTGGCAAGCCCTCTTCAGTGTCAACTGGGGACCGCCTTCCAGCTCTTCACTCTGCGCCAGTTCGAAGACATTTGGCTACGGCTGTGCTTGTCAAACTACACTGACATTTCGAAGCGAATTGTGACAGTTTCTTCTGTTCCACAGAAAAGTGACTGGCAAAGGACTGTGAAAAAAAAGATACATTCTGCCGTGTGACAGTTGAACAGTGCTGAGATATAGACATTTGGGATGACTCGATCCATATGCATCACGAAGACATCAATTGCAACATGTGAAGTGTATTGGTAGAAGTGCATTTTAAGTGTATATGCCGATAGTTGACAAGAATTTTAGGCAGGCCTACCAGTGATATACACTGTACACTACTGAAGTTGAGAATCAGCAGATTTTCCCTAAGGGAGTGGGAAAAAGAATTCTGAAAGTGACTTCTCAATACTTTTGAGGTGGCCTGGGAAGCGAAATTGGTGACTGTATGTCGTTTGCACCTAGGGGATGTGAAATTCATGGTCACATAGTGTTTGGCTGGAGTGACAAAACTGAATGTTTTAGAGTGATGGTGTATTTGTGAAGATGCTTCTGTTGTCACTAAACTGTACTGAGTAAAGAATACTTGAACTGAACTTCTGGGGTTGGTCAGCTTGTAATCGTTAGTAGACTGGTGTACTTTGACGCTGGAAACTGAGCATCCAATTGGGACCAAATAATAATTCTGAAGTGGCCTGGGACTGATACTAGTGACAGTATCATTTACACCGACAGGACTGCTTGAAGTAGCTGATATTTCAGTTTCAACAGGCCTGTAGAGCAGTGATATACGAATGGATGTCAGTTTAACCTGCTAGGTGTTGCGCGTTTGAGCAGACATCCTACCTACAGCACGCGCAGACGTCCACCGATGAGCAGGCGGTGAGGAGACGCGGAGACGTGATCCGATGGACGCAGTGGGCTTCCTGAGGGTGCGCAGTCTGCCCCAGATGTGCAGCAGCCCGCTGGCCGCCTCCGACTCGGCGCCGGGCAGCCCGCTGGAGGCATCGCCGCAGCCGCCTCCGGGACGGCGCCTCCGCGACGACGACACGGACGCCGACGAAGACGACGACGACATCAGCGTGGGCTGCCCGTCGCCCTCGCCGGCGGCCGTCCGCCGCCAGCAGCAGCGCCAGCGCAGCCCCGTCTCGTCGCCCGGCTCCTCCACCTGCCGCACCGCGACCTGCGACGCCGCCTCCGACGACGATGACGAGGACGACGATGTCGTCCGGCGTGACGAGGAGGAGGACGATTACTTCAAGCCGCTCAAGAGGCTCAAGATGATGAACATCGACAAGGCGGCGGCGGAGAGGCCTGCAAGGCCGACGCCGCCTCCTTTGCCGACCGGGGTCGAGCGGACGGCCTCTGCGACGCCGCCGCGAGCCTCCGGAGGCGGCGTAAAGTCCTTCTTCATCCTCGACATCCTGAACCACTGTCCGCGTACCAACGGCCAGCAGCAGCAACAGCCGCCCCCGACGTCGGCGGCGCCGCGTCCGGGCGACCCGACGCCCGCCTCTACCGCCCGCATCGTGCGCCCCTGGGACTTGGGCCCCGCGGCGGCGGCGGCGGCCGTGGCGGCGGCGGCGGCGGCAGCGGCGGCGGCGGCCGGGGGCGGCGTCGTGCCGGTGGACAGGTACCGAGCCAGCGCCGCCGCCCACCACCACCGTCCCAAGTCGGCGGACTTCTGCTACGCCAGCGAGACCACGTGCAGCAGCGGCCGCTCCAGCAGCGACTGCTGCACCAGCCCGGACCTCGCCGCCAGCCCGGCGTCGGGGGCGGCGGCGGCGGCGGCCAGACACCCGGGGGCGGCGCAGAGCTCCGGGGGCGGCGGCAGGCACCCGGCGCGATGCGGCAAAGGGGCGGCGGGTCAGCACCACGGCAAGGGCGGCGCCCAGGGCAGCAACACGTCGCCGCTGGACGCGCTCTTCCAGATGACGAGCAAGACCTTCGAGGAGCTCAACGGGGAGGCCGTATCAGGTGAGCATGACGGATCATCTTGCCTTCCATTACCTATAACACACGTGCACGTCACTTTTCAGTTTCTCAGTAACAAATGGCACGGAGGAAATGCGTTGCCCTTCCAGTGACAAGTGTGAATCTCATCAAAATCCTTCTGGTGACGCTACCAAGTTTACTTTAAAAAATAATTAATCACGGTTGTCCTTCTTATTACAGAAGGTCGCACAAAAATACACAATGGTTACTAGCTTCAGCGAAATTAAATAGCCGTCTTCAGACCACTTGTATAGAAAAAGTTTTTCCTGTCATATGTCAACAAGTAAACAGTGTGTAAATATTTTATACTTGTGTTAAGTATTCTAGTGGTAACCATTGTGCACAGCTGTTATTTTATTGTATGACGAGGGACGGTATTATGGAATGTTGTCTCTGTAAGTTATGTCCAATTAATGTGAACAGTCGACGAAATGGACCGTCCCTGTAAAAATTTTTCTATACGAATGATCTGAAGATGGCGATTTAATTTCGCTGAAACTACTAATCATTGTGTATTTTTGTGGGATCTGGGTAAATAAACTTCCGTAACAAGAAGAAAAACCGTGTTTAGATTCTGAGACGCGTCCAATATAGCTGACAATGCCAGGTAATCATAACACCAAAAAAATTGTTCGTACACTGCTTCAGTCACTGTAATTTTTGCTTTTAACAGCAATATGCGTTTCGATGGTCATGCCATCAACATGAGGTCGATAAAGATACCTTTACATTATCGAATTTGCCTGTCTATTTGGCAGGTACCATCGACATAAGAAAATTCAGCATCATAAAAGTGTCTTAATCCACCGCATGATGATGTCATGGTTTTAGAAACGCTTACTGGTATAAAAATGTAAATAAACAAGTGTATAAAAATGACTGAAGCGGTGTATCAATATTTTTTGTGTATCAATCGTAGACCATGAAGACACATTTGTAAATATTTGAAATGCTAAAAAACTGAAATAACCTATATTCCTCATGGAATAAACGATGAATCTGTTCTATAGCATAGTCCCGACGAACCAAAGCGATTCGTAGATCCCTCCGTGCGTAAATCAATCGATAAGAACGGTTTCTGCAAAAGACTTTTTTAACATATTTTGTATTTTGTATTTTGTAAGATAACGCGGAGGTATACGTAGAAGTTTCAGGCTCTTGACAAGTTGTTATGAGTGTCACGAGTAAATTTTACAAATTAGAAATGTCATGTCCGTATCTGTGATGTAACACTTTGCGTACTAAATACGTCTGTCAGTATGTTTTGCGAGTTTTTAACCTCGTAAACTTGATGGTCGCCCATATCGTTTCTGCAAGTTGCCTTGTTGGCACCATCTGGAATTTAAAGATAGATTTGTGCTGATGTCGCCGAAAATTTTCTAACTCGTGGTATATATGGGTCGTAAGTGTTAAGTCAGGCTGGTTATTCACTATATTTTGGCAACGAAGCTATTTTGTAACATAGCACCTACGAACCAGTGCTATTCACGGTACGCTTTGCATGTATTGTAATCCTTCAGAAACGTTTATGTAAGGGAATGTTTTCTCTATGTTTACATTCATGCTTTTCTGAACTATTTGTGTTCGTTCTTATGCGAATAAAGATTTGGTATGTACCTATCTGCGACCGAGGTACATAACGCCGAATCTGCAGAATATATTCCTCTCACAGCTTTAAGCCATACTAATCTAATCATTGTCCTTGCTGTTTTACTAGGAACACTTGTTCTCGTCTTCAAGTTACAGCCGAAATACTGTACACAAACGACGACTTAATACGGTTAAATATCAAACCATCGTAGCTGCCAAGAATTCTGTTTCTAATTTCCATTAGCTCACTTCATAATAATATTGAAAAATAATACATTATCTCGTAATACCATCAACCACCACATTACTTTGATATAAGATCTAATGATCACAGCTGCAAAATGTAGACAAAACACCTCTGATTACGTATAGTGTTCCGTTGCAGAAACAGTCTCACGAACTATAGGATACTCTCTTCCTGATATTAATAACTTGTCTAACTACGGGAAACCATATGACTCCCCTATTCCTTACGTACTTCACAGCTTGTATTAAGGAAAAAGTGACAGTGTATAGGCTATTCCTGACTTAATTGTGAAATCTTTACATTTCGTTAGCATCTTTAAAACATATGTACGTTTTCGGCAGCCCTTGCATAACATCGACATCAGATTTTTCATGTATAGCGCTTTTTCCTACAATACAGACGAACCACAAAGTAAAAAAGGTAGAAACGTCTGCCGATTCTTACAACAAAAATCATCAAAATTCATCATTCACGGTTTTCCATACGGAACAGAGAACATACGTGCAAATCTTATTTCTCATATCAGATATTTCATGTAACAAAGTGCGAGTTAAACATTGTCCGTGACAAATACAATCGTTTCTTAATTTTCTTAGTACTAAGGATTTAACAATGAGGCATCTGACATCGACTGCAGTAGAATATACATTTTGTTAATAGTGGCTGAATCCACGAATCTTTTTGTCTCGGAGCACTGTGATACATTAAGATACTCTTACTACATTTATATGCGTGTTTTAAAAACCGTGATGGGAAAAGAAGGAAAAAACTTACTCATTCTAAACAATATGCATGGTACATAGATTAAATATCATAATGTAGCAGTTTGTAGCGGATTGCGTCTGTTTGCACTTTTCTAGCGTCACCGAGTTAGGCCAAAATATTAACTTTCGTAGCTGCATCCGTTATCATTCCCCAAACGTGATTTATGTTTATAGATAAAGACGAACAGCTATCCTCGTCAAATCAGTAGTATTTCGGAATCATGTCTGTGCTCTGTGTATTATTAGAAGCATATTTCGATTGAGGTGACATAAAACAACCTTTCCTTACAGAGCCATATTACATTTATTTTCGAAGACCTCATCATGAGAAAAAATTTCAAAAATAACTGTCACAATTTTTACTTTTACTTTCTACACTGATTGTCCCCATCGTGTTCAATTTTAGGAAAATAGACTGTTCGCATTTCAGCGGAAATTAGGCACCGGTACATGTTTCGTTGGCTAACAAAATTTACTTCTGCGATTGCTGTAAACTATTGATTGTTGTCAGAAATGTTCCGCCAAGAAATCAAAATGTATCTATTAACTTCCTGTCACATAGGTCTATATGACGGAATATATTAGTGTCAACTTTAGTGGGAGAACCGAAATGTTACACAAATAGAAATATTTTTGTCTTGTTGGTGAAGTATTGCGTTATTATTTCTAAAAATTTGTCGAGGGTTTTTTTTCACTTCTGTTTCGTAGTTCCCGTCATTTGTTGAGAAAAAATATAGAATAGAAGTTTTTCAGCTATTCTTACTTTTCTCAATAAAAAGTAGATATATTACATTGCTACAAACAGTTTACAGTGCACATAATATTCGTGCGTAAAATGATTATTTGCCACATTGGGTATTTACAACACATGTCAAAAGGTATTTCATACAATCTTGAAGACGGACGAACCCTACAAAACTTTGTATAGTGGTATAACACGAGAAGCCAAAAATAAAAGCTCCGCTTATTACAGAGCATTCATACTTGCATCGTTAATCTCTTGTTATTACAGTGAAAAGCGCAAAATTACTTAAATACTTGGTGAAAAATTATTTTCAGTTATTATAGCGGATTTGCTTTTCGTAGGTGAAAGCAAATTATCTAAACTGTTTGTCTTGGATATTTTTTCAGTCGAGAGTAATTGTGATTTAAAGTGAATTGTTGAAGTCCCCAAATTGGAGAAATAGGGTTCAATAATCGGTACACATTGACTGAAAATTTCGTCTCACAGCTTAGTGTGTATCTGGGATGCGCTTAAGCACGCTGCAAGAAATCTGGTAAAGAAATGTGGAGGTGAAACGGAGGGAGCGGCTACGTAAACAGTTTATCCGGTATCGTTTCTCCACATTAAGGCGTTCCTAAACATTTTTCCTCTTACCAATAACACCGCGAGTCTCTAGGCCGTAACACACAGTGTTTTTTAAATCGGATTTAGTTTATTTCAAAGTTCTGCGCTGGAACTGTGATTTACGAAGAGCGCGCAATGGAATTTTCTTCGTGCTCAGTGTCTGCTCGCAAAGGCTGCGGGAATGCTCGTGGATATTCAGCAGCAAATTGCGAGCCTTAAACTGTCTTAATCAGCTACTGAATTCCTTAAATTTTACGTCTCCATTTATTCAACGAATTACGAGCTGATCTCGACAGTGCTTAACGTAGAATAAAGGACGAAATTCGCTGAAATACAGCATCATTTCACTTCATAGGAAAATAAAGTTCTCCTGAATAAGTATATACTAGAATTTACCTATAGCTGTTTTCAGGAATGGTGCTAATAAACGATTGTGGGGAAAGGATAAGAAATAACAGACACATAAACTTCGTCATCTGGTGCTACTCGTTTACAGGATAATAAGTTGTATACTATAAAAAAAATACATTGGGGAACAGGGTGTTGTAGTTTTCTTGCGGAAAGTGAGGAGTTAAATTGTTCCTTTAAGCCATATCTAAACCCAGTTATGAAATCAAGGCTACCATGCATTTCTTCAAAAATACTTTCCAAATTACTGCGGTGTAGGTATCAGGAGCCAAAGTATACTATAGTCGATCACTTCGTCTGCTGGATAAAATAAAATAATAAATGTAATGACAGATCTCGTAGTATAGCCAGACATCCAGTTCTGATGTCGTCCAGTGTATCCTTACTTTGCTACTCATGTTTTTCTTCTTCATCTCATAAATGTTCTAATTCCTATAATTATTAAAATGACTGCATATTCATAGAGAACTTCACCAAATGTTTATGCAGGAAACATTTGCGGTAGCTGTCTGTTGTTAGCCCCAACGACTACGGGACAACTTCATCATCAACAGTTACAACAATAATACCGGTATTTCCACCGAATAAAACAGATATTAACTTACTGATACAGCAAGATACAACAATACATATTTTTTGCTTTTGGGTATTGTTACTTTCTGTTTATATCTAGGCCATCCGTTGTATTTTATATACTGTGACAAAACATGACAAATTCATCGAAAATATTTTCATCACAATAATTTCCGTACGTTTGTGTTGTTGTTCTGTGGATTCCGGTAGAAATTTGTATTAATAATTTACACTATTATACACAACGTCTACATCCTAGTGAAGTCACTGGCTAAATTACTTTCTCCAACTAAAAACTGGTAGAACTAAACACACTCCATTAGACTTTATTGTTGTTTATCGAGTTAATCATATTTTAGAAATAAACGTTTAGCTACTGCTTGGTCTGTTTTGCGGTAGGTACAAAAAAATCCGTTCAGAATATATTGGATACATGGAAGAAGAGGGGAACACTTAATTGAAATCGATTCATAGACGTGAAAAAATTACTTTTAATTTGTCAACAAAAATTAAAATGTAAGGGAAATGCAGTTTAAAAACTTACCGCAATCACCTCAGCTCTGTCACTTCAAGTTCTATTCGCCTGCTTTTTTTCATTTGCTATAAATATTATGTCATTTTCTAAATATAAGATTTGGTTGGTGAAATTGTTACACCAACAATTACAACTGAAGGCAGAAAGTATGAGGATAAGTATATGATTATTATGGTACTCACACAAGCTGGTATTTTAACGTGCACTCTAACAAATTTTAATAGATCCAAGACAACGAAATAAGATTTTCAGCAAAATTTTAATATGGAAAGTGGAATCTTAGGCAGTTTTACGCCGTAGCCTTTATATCTGCCGAGATATCTGAGCATAAATGATATTATAAATGGAATTCTATGTCTCCTTTATTATCACTGATGGACGGAATTAAGCCAAAAACGATTTGCCAATGTTTGCAATGAAACACTTCGTAAAAAATCGACAATCCACGGTATTACACAAACTGTTATTTTTGCAAAACATGTCACTACATCATTTAGAAGCTCTATTCCACTTTAGAATGCTTCTGAAGAAGTGTCGCATAAAAAAAACTATGTTCAAAAGGCGGATGTTTTACTATCTTGTTGAGTAAAAGCAGCTGCAATCATTAACCACGTCGTGAAATACTCTGCATTAATTCTTTTATCGGAAATATATTTTGGCTCGTCAATGATATTATTGGCCATGTATTCTCATCTAGACGTATTTTCACATAAGAAGTAATAAAATAATGACCAGCTTATTCTCCGAAATACGAACATCAACTTTCGTTTCCCAATAGAAACTGACTTTCACTGCCAGAACTGTAGATTTTAATACGACAAATTCAGCTATATAAGCTGTTCCACACCTGAAAAAAAATGTGGAGTTAACATTCATTTAAAATTAGGATATTTATTTTATTCTTGAGTAGGTTGTTATACACAATCCTGAATAATAATTGTCTCTCATGGAATATGCACGTCGTGAGGAGAAAGGGATACTTGATCAATTGTATTTTGCTTCTCAGAGTAGCTGAATGAAGTAAAGTGGTACATCTGTCAGTGTGGATAAAGCTTGTGTTGAGATCGACGAAATTCATGTACCCACGTCCCTAGCAAATAATTTAAATTATCATGACATTACAGTGTCACGCGATCTTTCATAATCATTTCCACCTAAAAGTCATTAACTTATTAATTACCATCCAATAATGTCATTTTTTCTTAGTAATCACACACAGGCACTGTCATGTCATTGGCGACAAGAACGACAGAAACGATTCAGTTTAACGCATTTTTGCTCAGAGATTTATTTCCGGACCTACAGAACGGTTGCATTAATTATTTTTTTCATAGCCTACTGAGAAATGCAACAGCAAAATATAACATCATTAGCTTTGTAGAACAAAATTTTCATCATAATTATGTTTGTTGAAAAGTCCACGAAAAGACATTGATCACTATTTTAGGAGGAATCTGTAGATACTGCTCTTTAAAAAACCATATCACCGGTGCCAAAATAAGTATGAGGCGAAATAATGATAGTCTGTAACCCGTCGGTCCAAAAATTTCCGCGAATGGATTAATAAATGATAACAAAATTTAATATGGTGGTTTTCCGTGCTTCAGATGTTGTACATTGTCTCCCCCCACGCCGCCCCACTTGAGTAGAGCGCATAGGAAGTCCATAGAGCCACATGAAATTGGCAGAAAAGTAGACTGCTTCATTGGGATGTTGTTTAACTCTCGTGTCTCGTTACTGCCTTCTTCGGTCTTGGCGAACCATCAGAGAGCCATTCTGCACTTCGTCGTTTTATGGTTGGTTCGAATTAATGACACCAAGTCTCTTCAGTCGTGTTGACTTTTTCCAGAAAAGAATTGCCGGCTCTTTTCATTTCAGTCAAGCCACAGGAGGCGCCCACGTGCCGCTGTTCGTTTTTCGGGAGTCAAAGTGTACGAGACAAAATTTGCACATACTTTTCTCTGCTTCAAAACATTCCTGAGAATGCCTTGGACTCATGATTTAGACATGTTCAGTTCGTTGCTCCACCGCGATTTGTGTTACAACGTTGACACACTACGGCCGAACGTCCACTACTTAACACCGCCTCCTTGCAACTGATTGGTCGAAAGCAGATCTGTTGTTTGTAGTCTTTAGGTGAAGCTGCCACCGTAGTTACGATGCTGATGTGGCTTATGCGCTAGGATAAAAATCAGTCACGTAACTTCTAGCGCGGGCGGCATGTACTGAAAATAACAGCTATTCTGAAACAGCGGTGTTTCAATCAGCATGATTCTAATGGAATACGTTTCTCCGACCCGTTGGCTCAGTTACTTACAGCAGAACGTGTACGGATGCCGAATGACGATGCTCATTGGCGTTTTCCCCGTTAATTAACCACTACCGGCGCTGAAAGATGCTTTAAGTGGTAGAAATAATTTTGGTTATGACAGGAGATCGAAACCTAGTACTACCGATTTACAGTGTTTTATGGCGATATACCACGTACTTGCATGAAATAAATAGAAAAGGAGTGATTAAAATATATTAAAACAACAAATTCTCAAATCATGCTGTTTTAACACATGCAGCGCAACAAACAAGAACTTAAAATACAACAATGAAACCGGAGAGTCATAAAAAACAATCTATGAAATCTTATTTATCTGTTCTTCAAAATCTTATGGGACTTAACTGCTGAGGTCATCAGTTCCTAAGAGTACACACTACTTAATCTAAATTATCCTAAGAACAAACACACACACCCATGCCCGAGGGAGGACTCTAACCTCCGCCGGGACCAGGCGCACAGTCCATGACTGCAACGCCTTAAACCGCTCGGCTAATCCCGCGCGGCATGGATTCTTCCGTTACTTCCTGGTTGAACAATTCCATATTTAAGGCTGAATAATACGTACACTGTTTTTGTTCTACCTGAACAAGAATAGTGTACTTGTTATTCAACCTTAAGAATCCGTGAAACCTAGATAAGAATACAGCAGAATAACTGTACGTAAAATCAGTTTCGAAACGCCAGGACAGATACATTTAATGGATGAGTGCTTAAAACTAATGGGTGAGGCAACCCCTTGCAACACCCTAAAATCTCAGACCCAATATTCTGGGAAGGAGCCCTGACAGTACACACTACCTTAACACATGCACGACACTCACCTCATTGTCATTTAAAATAGAGAGCAGGTCCTGTGGAAAACACAATCTGCCCTCAGGTCGTCAAATGAGACGCTCTCAGTTGGCCTAAGAATATACTGTATTGACACCCGTGTTTCGCATCTTTGAAACAGTGTTAGGTCCCCTCGGCGTAAGAGAAAATCATGTGTCAATGGGCAATATACAGCTCTTCAATAGAATCTGGCTCTTGCCACAGAGCCTCACCTCCATACAAGAATGAAACATAAATAGGCAGAAAAGGCCATTATTTTATGATCACACGATTGAAAAACACTCACTGGAAGCAGTCACATCCACAAAATGCATACGCAGCTATTTACAGTGGAACGGCCACATTAAACCAATCGCAGGTAAAGCAGATACGAGGCAAATTCATTGAATCCGTCCACTAAGAAGGTACCTCCAAAAACCCTCGTTTGACCAGTACTTAAATACTGCTTGTCAGTCTCGGATCCGCGTCAGGTAGGACAGAGGAAACAGAGTAGATGCAAAACAGAGCAGCGCGTTTCTTTACAGCTTCATGTAGTAAGTGCGAAAGCGCACAGAGATGCTCTGCCAACTCGATTGGCAGGCACTGCAAGAGAGGCGTTCTGCATCACTGTGTGCTTAACTATTCCACAGTACCAAGAGGGTACATTCGCAGAAGAGTCTACCAGTATATTTCTTCACTCTACGTACATCTCTCGAAGAGACAATGAAGATAACTTTAGAGAGATTCGAGCTCACTAGGGTACTTACGAGCAATCGTTCTTCCCGCGAACCATTCGCGACTGGAACAGGAAATTGGGGAAGTGACAGTGATGCGTAAAGCACCCTCTGCCACACACTGTAAGGTGTCCGGCAGAGTACAAATGTAGATGTAGTTGCATATGTACAGAGGGCCCTCTGGGGACCAAAGAACAGATACGAAGCAAATGTTCTTTTGTTATGGTTCAATAATTCTTCGAGGCTGGTGACATTAGAAAGGGAGCTTTATTTCAGTTTGTAGAAGGCTGGGGTGGTCTTTCGGAAGGGAGCATTTACGGAAATTACGGAATGTAAAAAGTTGCTATAAAAACAGGAAAGATGACACACTCCTCACAAGCCGGAGAGGGTCGTTATCGATGAGCCATCTCAAGAAAATGTGTAATAAAATCCTCCGATATTTTATTTTTAGTGTATCTTTTGGAATCCACTGTAGTGGGCACAGAAGTGATAAATATTCGCTGTTAATTAAATATTTTAAAAATAAGAAACATGTATCATCTGCCCAATCAAGGAAACTGGTTTCCTTCATTGGGCCAGGCAGTTTCCGTGAATCGGCTATACTGTAATAGCCATAAATGCTACACACGTCTAAACAAGTGCCAATACATTTCACATTTCAAAAGCTTAAACGCGGTTGCGAAACAGCAACTGTGTAAATCTTAAGAGGTTGAAAAATTAGCCAACAAGTTGCAAATAAAGTTTTAGGTTTCAATATTTGTAAAAATATCTTCTTCATAAATCCCACTACTTCTGAAGAAGATATTTTTACAAATATCAAAACCTAGGTCAAGGGCTAATGAACCTTTATTTGCAACTGGTTGGCTGATTTTTCAGCCTCTTCATTTCATATTTCTTATTTTTTAGGAATTTTTTTTATTGGCATCTTAAAATGAATAGCATGTATTCGAAACCTAGGATAGTAAATGTAGAAACGTCTCCTTAGACGGTAAAAAAAAGCCATTTGACTGATCGTCAAACCACAAGCTATTAGGAAGCATATAATGAGAATCATTACTTAAATTTGGTTCATAGTGACCTCCTTAGGCCCGGGATTAGACCGAATTCGAGATGGCGTGTTCAAGTCATCTCGCACTACGTCGCTTAACAACAACTAGTCGCCGTCCAAAGCACATAACTTCATATTGTGAATATCGCAAAATGGCGTGAATTGTTCGTACTCCCCAATGATGGCTTCAGATATTTAACCACTATTACCGTATCATTCCGCCGCGCGGGAGTAGCCGAGCGGTCTAAGGCGATGCAGTCATGCACTGTGCAGCTGGTCCCGGCGGAGGTTCTAGTCCTCCCTCGGGCATGGGTGTGTGTGTGTTTGTCCTTAGGATAATTTGGGTTACGTAGTGTGTAAGCTTAGGGACTAGTGACCTTGGCAGTTATGTCCCATAAGATTTCACACAAATTTGAACATTTTTAACCATATCATTCCGACGTTTCACTCACTAGTACTAGTCAATTAGAAAAAAACTAGTGTATAATTCTACGTTTCTGCACTTTTTCCTTGTGTCTTCGTGGAACAACACGCCACTAAAATGGCAAATCTTTGCCAAGTCTGTTTACACTTAATGATAGCTACTATGCGCCTATTGTCACTATCCACAGAGAAATCGAGCCAGGCCCACAGGTGGAGCCACCCGATCGATAGCAACCTTCTCCTATACTCCTCAAAAAAATGTTCAAATGTGTGTGAAATCTTATGGGACCGTCCCTAAGCTTACACACTACTTAACCTAAATTATCCTGAGGACAAACACACACACCCATGCCCGAGGGAGGACTCGAACCTCCGCCGGGACCAGACGCACAGTCCATGACTGCAGCGCCCTAGACCGCTCGACTAATCCCGCGCAGCTATACTACTCACAGACACACGTCCCAGTATCGAATTATAAAAACAGATCGCTCTTGTTTAGATTTCTCGTTCCTCACTTACTGCGTCAAAGAGACTAACAGATTAGTAGTCGTATAGGGGATTTCAACGAGGGCTAAGGATTCCCTTAGGATAACACATGTGTGCTCCCTCACCCCTTCACCCGTCGACCCTCCCTCCCTCCCTCCCTCTCTCTCTCTCTCTCTCTTTCTCTCTCTCTCTCTCTCCTCCTCCTCCTACTCCTCCTCCTCCTACGGTGCCATTACCTCCACCTTCATCTCTGTCTCCGATGAGCGTTTGTTCTCCACTATTTCCTTTTTTAAGTTTTTGAGCCACCCTCTTGTTTTTTACTGTTCCACAAATATGTCTTCAACCCCAGCGGCGGGGAAATTAAACGCGTTTGTTGGCGAGGGGAGTAGGCCGGCAGCAGCGGCGGCGGCGGCTCGGGCCGCTGTGAAACGCTACGCCGCCGCCGAAAGATATACAAGCGGGGGCGGGAGCGTTTGGCGGCCCACGCGCCACGAGCCACTTCCCCACTACAGAGCGCGAGCGGACTCTGTAGCGATCCTAATCTCCAGCGCTACCCCGCGAGACTCGCCACTAACCGGGCGAAGTTGCACTCGAGTTGTTGCAGAAGCCACAGTGTCCTCCTCTCAGGATAGGGATGGGAGAAACCTACTGTCTAAAGCCGATACCGATATATTAGTTTTCATTAACTGGTATTTTTCGGTGTTTGTTGGGACTCTGTTATAACAGGCGTTTTTTTTTGTTTTTTACTAATAACCAAGTAAAAACACCAAAGTATCAGTTAGCGAGAGCAGCAGTGCTAAAGTTTTTTCGTTTTTCAGTAAGCCTCTATGGTACGAGGGTCACTCCAAAAGAAATTCACACTATTTTTTTAAAAATCCATCTTTTATTCTACATGATTGAAAGTTTTACAGTGTGTAGATACAACCTTTAGGAACAATATTTTTAATTCTCCACATAATTTCCATCCCTCTCAACTGCCTTACGCCATCTTGGAACCAGCGCCTGCATACCCGCACGGTAAAATTTTGGACCAACCTGTTGGAGCCACTGTTTGACAGCGTGCACAAGGGTGTCATCATCTTCAAACTTTGTTCCACGAAGAGAGTCTTTCAGTTTCCCAAAGAGGTGATAGTCACATGGAACCAGGTCAGGACTGTAAGGCGGGTGTTTCAGTGTTGTCCATCCGAGTTTTGTGATCGCTTCCATGGTTTTTTGTTTTTGATTGACATGTGGCCGTGCATTGTCGTGCAACAGCAAAACATCCTGCTTTTGCCGATGTGGTCGAACACGACTCAGTCGAGCTTGAAGTTTCTTCAGCGTCGTCACATATGCATCAGAATTTATGGTGGTTCCACTTGGCATGGTGTCCACAAGCAAGAGTCCTTCGGAATCGAAAAACACCGTAGCCATAACTTTTCCAGCAGAAGGTGTGGCACTGAATTGTTTTTTTTTTTTTTTTTTTTTCTTGGCGAATTTACATGATGCCCCTCCCTTGATTGTCTCTTCGTCTCTGGTGAAAAATGATGGAGCCATGTTTCATCACCTGTCACAATTCTTCCAAGAAATTCATCTCCACCATTCTCGTACTGTTCCAAAAGTTCGCTGCATACCGTTTTTCTTGTTCCCTTGTGAGCCACTGTCAACATCCTGGGAACCCACCTGGCGCAAACCTTTATTTACCCCGACACTTTCAGTATTATGCAAACACTTCCTTCCCCTATCCCAACGTAGCGTGACAATACGTTCACTGTGATGCGTCTGTCAGCAGTCACTAATTCGTTAACTCTCTGCACATTGTGAGGAGTGTGTGCAGTACGAGGCCTGCCGCTGCTAGGACAATCCACAATACTGCCGTGCCCGCTTTCATCACGTAACCTAATTGCCCACCGACTAACTGTACTGCGATCGACAGCAGCATCTCCATACACCTTTTTCAACCTCATGTGGATGTTTCCCACTGTCTCGTTTTCACAGCACAGGAATTCTATGACAGCACGTTGCTTCTGACGAACGTCAAGTGTAGCAGCCATCTCGAAGACATGGTGTGACGGCGCCACTCACTGGAACTGGTTGAACTAAGATTGAAAACAAGCGGGAAGGATGTATCTACACACTGTAAAACTTTCACATATGCAGAATAAAAACTGTATTTTTACAAAAATAGTGTGCATTTCTTTTGGAGTGACCCTCGTAGTACCTTATTGTTGTCGCCGGATGAGGAGATAATTGTTTAACGTCCCATTGACAACGAAGTCTTGAGAGACGGAGCACAAGATCGAAAAATGGCTCTGAGCACTATGGGACTTAACATCTGAGGTCAACAGTCCCCTAGACGTAGAACTACCTAAACCTAACCAACCTAAGGACATCACACACATCCATGCCCGAGGCAGGATTCGAACCTGCGACCGTAGGAACAGCGCGGTTCCGGACTGAAGCGCCTAGACCCGCTCGGCCACAGCCACCGGCCCCAAGCTCGGCTTACGGAAGGATAGAGAAGGAAATTGGCCGTGCGTTTTCGAAGGAACCATTCCGGTATTTAAAGCGGATTAGTGGAATCACGGAAAACCTAAATTACGATGACCGATCGTGGATTTAAAACGTTGTGCTCCCGAATGCGAATCCAGTGAGCTAACCACTGCGCTTTGCTGCACGATTTCGTCGTCGGACATCAGTTGTATTGTAATATGGCACCAACCCTAGTCTGCAAATATTTTCACGAAGTGACATAGCAATGAGGTACACGGCTTCATTTGCTTTAAAAGATTAATTATTTGTTTGCCATTTCTATGAAGTACTAAATGAGAAAGATAATTATGGTAACAGTAATAATTTAAAAACTTAATAACAATCCATTCGTAATATAACAAGCCTTTATCTGCTTGTATCCCTGGAAAACGGACAAATTAACACGAGAATGAGAGTTCTTCAGTCTCAGTTCTCAACATTTGCCACTAACTATTCGTAATGTGTAAACAGTCGTATGATTCCCGATTACTAAATTTTTGAGAAGAGTTTCAAAAAACTAGAATCAGTAGAAGCTTACTCCTGATTTTTCGTAGTATTCAATCAGTTATCAATTTCCGAGAGGAGCAGCGAACAGCGGACGGACTAAGATTTCTTTTATTTGCTTGTTTAAGTTGATATTTTGATTGTACGTATCTTGAAATTGAAAGAGTCAAAATATTTCAATCTTTATTCGATCTCTACGTTAATTACAGGAAACGATAAGAATAAGAAACCGAAAATCGACTCTTTCATAAACCAGTTGTTCTGTGCGATTTTAATAGTGAGGTTAATCTGATGTGGAAAAAAAAAACGAAATAATCGAAAACTGGTTGTTACAGCGATAACCACTATCCCTAACTCAGGGCAGTTCACCTCCCATGCTGCACTTAATGCAACAGGAAACATCACTTGGCTGTAATCCGATTTAAAGTATTTGGCACTCTTTTCGTATTTCAGTCTGCGAAGAGTAAAAGCATAAACTATTTAGCTATTCGTATTGCTAATCTGGTAAAAAATACGTTATTGTAATGCTAAAATAGTTAGGGTAGTACTGAACCAAGATATTCTAGATTCTGATAACTATTACACATAGGAAATGTATTCTTATCTCCATAGAACCAGAGAATAGAGTTTCTTTAAGAGGACCACATTAATAACACAGACTTTGATATACCATCGGCCTAAATATTATCGCTGATCAGTACGCGATTTAAGTCTTCAGATAAACAATAATAAAACCAATTTAGCACTCGTAATTTCTTTTAAAAAATAGTTAAGTCCAGCCAACATTACACTGAGGCGAGAAAAGTCATGGTATACCTCCTAATATCGTGTCGGAGCTCCTTCTGCACGGCGTACTGCAGCAACTCGACGTGGAAAACACTCAGTAAGTCGCTAGGAGTCCTCTACAGAAACACTGAGCCATTCTGTTTTTGTAGCCGTCAACAATTGCGGAAGTGTTGCTGGTGCAGGATTTTGTGCACGAACAAACCTCTCGATTATGTCCCACAAATGTTCGATGGGATTCATGTCGGGCGACCTGGGTGGCCAGACCATTCGCTCCAATTGTCCACAATGTTCTACAGTATCGCATTGTCATTCATAAATATTCCATCGTTGTTTGGAAACATGAAGTCTATTAATGGCTGCAAATGATCTCCAAGTAGGACCCAGTCCACTACCTGTAAACTCCGACCACAGCATTATGGAACCAGCACCAGCTTGCACAGTACTTTGTAGACAACTTGGCTCCACTGCTTCGTCAGTTCTGCGCTACTCTCTAACCCTACCATCATCACTTACCAACTGAAATGGGGATTCACCTGACCAGGCCACGATTTTACAGCCACCTGGGATCCAACATAATATGGTCACGATCCCAGGAGAGGAGCTGCAGGCGATGTTGTGCTATATGCAAAGGCACTCGCATAGGTCGTCTGCTGCTAGAGTCCACTAACAACAAATTTAGCCGCGCTGTCATAACAGATACGTTCATCGTTTCGTCTCACATTGATTTCTGCCTTCTTTCACGAAGTGTTGCTTGTCTATTAACACTGACAACTCTACGCAAACGCCGCCGCTCTCTGTCGTTAAGTGAAGGCCATCGACTACTGCGGTGTCCGTGGTGAAAGTCAATGCCTGACATTCGGTATTCTCGGCACACTCCCGACACTGTAGATCTCGGAATATTGAATTCCCTAACAATTTCCAAAACAGAATGTCTCATACGTCAACCTGCAACTACCATTCCGCTTTCAAAGTCTGTTAGTTCCCTTCGTGCGGTCATAATCACGTCGGAAACTTTTACACATGTATCACTTGAGTACAAATAACATCTACGGCTATGCACTGTCCTTTTATATCTTGTGTACAGGATGCTACCGCCATCGGTAAATCTGCATATCGGTATCCCATGACATCAATGTATTATTATTAATAAATCACTGATTATCTTTCAACTACGACTTCTGTTTTTTTTTATCAAAGTCAAATGCTATCGATCACTAGGAAGATTCTGTTTCCTACTGAAATGAAAGTATGTGAAACATTTAAACATATACTTTCACTGAACACAACTTAGACAACTCTGATAATTATTGTCCATCGGCTAGTCCATCATCCATATACAATAAATAACTGTAAGAACAGGCATGCCAATATCATAGCATCAGCAACGTAACCATCTGCTGTTACTAACAATCAGAGCTGTGACCTATACAACAATTCGCACAACAAGGCAGCAAAGCAAACAATGCAAACAAATCAATGAAAAATAAACGCGTTATAAGAGCTTCCTATATAGCCTACTAAACAAACTACTGTCGTTATTCTAACATTTATGTCGTGGCACTTATGTCACGCTGCGGTGGCTCTTTTACGTACATTTACTTACTCTTACAGTATTATCACGTTTGAAAACATTCATTATCTTGCTATCTAAAATACTCGCAATGTTCTTGTAATTATATTCAGTCGATTGTGAGGAAAAAGGAGATGCTACACAATACATGAATTTCTGATTTCCTATGACGTTTTTGAAGGAGACAGAGAGTTTAAACTCCGTACTTATCGTCGTTTTGCTCTTCAGTCAGAAGACATGTTTGATGGATTTCTCCACATTAATCTAATCTGGGTAAGCCGCTTCGTTCTGAATAGCTACTGAAAACGTCTATGTATTTTATCCTACTTACATTGTTCATGTCTTAGTCTCCCTCTGCAATTTTTATCTCGCACGCTTCCCTTCCTCAACAATATCATGATTCCTTAATGTCTAAGCATTTATCCTATCAACCAGTTCCTCCTTTTAATCGAGTTGTGCCAGAGATTTCTTTTCTCCTCAATTCTGCTCGATACCTCGCCTTCCCACTATACACAATCTTCCACAGTACCTACCCCCCTGATCTTCAGCATCTTATGCAGCACTGCATTTTAAAATATTCTATTCTTTTCTTGTCTCAACTGCTTATGTTTCATGTTTCACTTCCGTAATAGGTACAGTCGAGGAAAATACCCTCAGGAAACTTTCCGTAATCCTTTAATTTATATTAGATGTTAACGAATTTGTCTTTTTCCGAAACGCCTTCTTGATGTAGCCATTATACATTTTATATCCTCTCTACTTCCGCGATAATCAGTCATTTTGTTGCCTGAAAAACAGAATTCATCTCCCACTTTAGTGTCTCATTTCCCAACTTAATCTCCTCAACATTTTCTTATTTAATTCGCTTACATTCCGTTATCCTTATTTTGCTTTTGTTGTTGTTCATCTTATATACTCTTTTCAAGATATTAACCATTTCGTCCTTTGTTGTCTCCTACAGAATAACAATGTTATCATCAAACCTCAAAAAAAAAAAAAAAAAAATGGTTCAAATGGCTCTGAGCACTATGGGACTTAACTTCTGAGGTCATCAGTCCCCTAGAACTTAGAACTACTTAAACCTAACTAACCTAAGGACATCACACACATCCATGCCCGAGGCAGGATTCGAACCTGCGACCGTAGCAGTCGCGCGGTTCCGGACTGAGCGCCTAGAACCGCTAGACCACCGCGGCCGGCATCAAACCTCAAAGTTTTTATTTCTTCACTGTGAACTTTATTTCCCTTTCCAATTTTCTGCTTGGTTTCCTTCACTGTTTGCTGTACCGATTGCATAACACAGGGGAAAGGCTTCAACCCTGTCTCACTCCCTTCCAAACCCTTGTTTCCCTTTCACGTCTTCCAACTCTAGTAACTGAGGTCTCTTTTTTGTACAAGTTGTTAGTAACTTTTGGTCTCCGCTATTTTATACCCGGTATTACGCATTAAATATTGGCAAAACTGGGAACAAATCGCCTTTTTCCAAATCTTTTACTCATCAACCTCAGTGCGAAACGCATCTTTGGAGTGATCGGTGGCCAAGCAGGGTATTCTGGTAAAAAATAAATATAAAACTTTAAAAAAAAATCAGCGAGCATAGTTGTTTTCGAAATATGACGGTAACGAGTTTACAACAGTTCGAGTGAACTATGCAGCTCGCTCTATGGTAGCACTGTCGCAAATACTTCATTAACTCGGCGAAACAGAACTAAAATTGCTGGAGAGAAGACAGCATTCTCGCCTCTCATCGGCCGCAAGACTCCCGTATATACTTAGATGTAGTGGTTGATTTTCTACTCCGTGCCGGTACCTCTGACGACAGAAAAACATTGAATTAATATTTTAAGACGCCTACTTTCCAAAAAAATCACCTCCTGGAAGGCAGCAGTGCTGGAACCTCTTTTTTTACAAATCATGCATTCCTTAGATATAACAAATGCTGGTCTAGTACAATGTGATCCTCATGTCTTTTCGAGAAGTGAGGTTCAGAGTTATACGAGCCTGTATTATAGGAAATAGTACACTGGTAAGATAGAGCTGTTCCTTGAGAAACCTAGTGGACATAATTGTAGTAACACAATTACGACAAAAAAATAAAATTTATCTATCGTTACGCTGTCGCAGTCAGCGAATTCCCTGTTTGAAAGGAAGTGGGTACATGTGATAACGTTTTGAACAAACTTTGGATGTGGTATACAGTTTAGGTAAGATACTAGAATATTGTACCGTATGGTTTGAACTACTCATATTCAATCTGTAGAAGATGTACAACGGTAACGAGTAAAATGTAACGGAACAGAAGATTCTGTTCCCAATACGATACTCTACGATTAAAGTCGTTCGTTAGAGGAATGAATAGGCATGATAGAGCGGGGCGCATTCTGAAAGTAGGAGCCATTCGGTCATTTAAAAAAACAAAATCGTTGGAAGAAGCTTTAATTGCAGTGTCAGTTTTTTTTAACCTTACTTTACTTTTCCCTGTATTCGCCGTTTACTTCTAACCACTTTTCGTAATGTTTCTTTAGCTTCAAGCTGCATAGATTTCCGCTGTTTGGGAACTGAACCAACTGACAAGCGTGGTCTTGAGTTTCTTTTAAACAGTCATCCGCCAAGCCATTGTTTCAATTGCAAGAACGACGTAATAGTTACTGGTGTGAAGCGGGTGGATGATCGAAATTGTTCTAACGCAAGTTCTGTTTTTCCTTGATGCAGGCAGTAGTGCGTGGGCACGCGTTGTCTTACAGAAAGACCTTAATACTAGACGACAGTTTCACTGTGAAGCATTCCATGTTCACCCGGATTCGAACTATCTTCAGTTCGTTCTACCTCTAACTGGCAGGGTAGACCTGTGAACGAGATAGAGGAAAGCAAGCGGACACTCCAGTAGGACGGTGGCTAGATAAGGTACTGGGTGTGTTCAAACTAACCTCCATGCTGATAATCGTTTTAATTGCTATATTTCTTACTCCCCTTCACATGCACCTTTCTCAGTTCCTTATATGGTACCTTCCCCGGTTACATAATTTTTCCACCACTGGTAGGGACTGTCTTCCATCCTCATTATACGTTATTCCAGTGTTCATTTGCATTCTTCTGCTTTTGTGTGTCGCTGTTAGGAAATTGAGCTCATCCCGAATCCTATGGCAGTCATTTGTACATCATTCCGGTTTTGTAATAAAAGTTATTTTGCTCCTATGCCATGAACTTTTTACCTTAATAAAGGTTTCACATAGTTACAAGGTAGCAGAGCTAGATCAGTTTTGCAGACACCTTCCATGTGTCTGCTGTTCTTAGGCTTTTAATTTATCCTAGTGTCACCATTTTTCTGTAGCGTTACTCGGTGAGCTTTGTTATTGTTCAACTAATTTCCTTTATATTGCTACTTTTGCCCTAAAAACGAGGAAGAAGGCAGCTAAGAAGAAACGAAGAAGACGCGAGGGAGACAGTAGTGGGGTGGCCGCAGCTCGTGGTCGTGAGGTAGCGTTCTCGCTTCCCACGCCCGGGTTCCCGGGTTCGATTCCCGGCGGGGTCAGGGATTTTCTCTTCCTCGTGATGCCTGGGTGTTGTATGATGTCCTTAAGTTAGTTAGGTTTAAGCCGTTCTAAGTTCTAGGGGACTGATGACCATAGCCGTTAAGTCCTATAGTGCCCAGAGCCATTTGAACCAGTAGTGGGGCACAACTTGGTTATCAACTCCTAGTAATAACATTTGAAAGTTTATGAAACAATGAAGCAACCGCTGTTACTTGGTTTGTTAAACCACCTCTGTTCTACATTGTCTTATGGGTCCTATGTCGAAAGTGCCAGTTCTAGCTTTAGCTGCAGGGTTTCATAAGACAATAAATTCCCTCCTTCTAAATCTTTCTTTGATACTTGAAAACAAAGCCAGTCATGTCAGCAGCCCGACGATACTGCTTACCAGCCACGCCATAGTGAAACATCACAAACAAAACGTTGACGAAATAGCGCTCGGGTATTTTAAGCTGATGGCACCATCAGTATACGGAAGTACCTCCCTGCCGTTCCCCCGCACGGTGAGCTAGGTAAATTTACTTTCCCATCCTTTTGTGCCGTTTTATATTCCAAATGGAGATCAATTTGCTTGATAGTTCATTCCCGTCGTTCTTTCACTTGTTAATGTCCCCATCAGTAGTGTTTCGCTTTCTGTTTCTAGTGTGTCGATTGAAGTGATAATAACATGCATAAACTAAATGATATGTGGTCTCCAACTAGTCATTTTGCACATCTTTAGCGTAGTTTCTTCCTTTAAATAAATTTAAGAAAATGTTAGCCAGGCAACGAAACGCTCACAATCAAGGTTTCACACCCAAAGAGCAAGACAACAAGAGGCAGAGGAGATTTGCGATTACTACTCCAGAAGCTTCCGTATAGTGTGTGGTGGAGAGTAATCCCTCCAACGTTTGCCATAATGTGTCCTGTTCCAATATTCCCGTGAAGAGGGAGGAGAAAAATAATAGTACAGATTGGTACGCACCCTAATCCCTTTTATCTTGGCCTTACTGCCCTTGAACGAGATACGCAATCGATATAGTAGGATTTTTGCACATTACACCTTAAAATATTCAATTTTACATTTATCCAAAATATTTTCACGGCAACAATGTCTCATTTCTTCCAGAAATACCTATTTAAGTTCTCTAAGTCTCTCTGTTACACTTCGCTAAACGCTACGCCGACCTGTTACCACACTTCACGAACGTCTCTGAATGCCTTTGTTGTCTTCCTTCTGGTCGACACCAAAAACTAAAACAATATTCTATAAAAGGGTCACATTAGAGTCTCCTACAAAGTTTCGTTAACATACGCACTACAGTTTTCTAGAATTTTCTCAGGTAATCCAGTTTTTTGGATCGTCGTCCCTATTACTAATTTCACACCTTCTTACTACTTCAGACCAATTTGTAGTATCATAATTAGATATTTAAACGATGTGACAGGCTTCATAACATTACCGCTAATTCTGTAATTTTATATCATCTTGTTGTTTCCATTTTTATGCACATTAGTGCCGATAAAGGTCTGATTCTTACGTGCAAGTTACAACATATGCTTCGCTAGTTTCCAATTTCGGAATATCATTCTCTGCTGATCAATAACAAAAGATAAACATCGTTGGTGGATCTCATGTATAGAAATTAACTACATCTATTAGGTGATGATTTCTGATTAGTAGCCAGTTAGACTCGACGAACAACTACAATATGTGTTTCAAACTATTCACAGGAGGTTTCTCTTCGTAGATTTGCGTCTCTCGAAGTGTGACTTCATATAGATAGATCGGGAATCAGCACGTTGATTTACTTCTGAGTTCAACTATCATTTCTAGTAATTTTCTAGCAATAATTCGCAGTTCGCTAGTGAAGTTATTTTACTCCGTGATTCAGTTCATAACCAAACATGCTGGAGTACTTATCTTCATACATAAGTTTGCTGGAGAATTGCTACAGGGATATTCAGTACCGCGTTTACCCAGTGACAGGGCAGAGATTTTGGGTGAAACATGTAATTCTGTGCTCGGGATGGTGTCATTTTGTCGGTAGTGTAGGCAGAAAAGTGAACAAAAGAATTAAACATGTAACATCTCCGTTGTCACACGAATAGTGCTCGCAATGTGGATGTCGGTTTGAAACGAAGAACAATTACTAGTACTTTACCTGTATATTTTCACTCTCTAAACAAACTCACTCTTTCAGAATGTTTCATTTAATCAATTTAGAGCTCACGAGACCTCACATAGAAAGCTGAAACTCTTTGTCATGTCACACTGCTTTTCTATGTCCAATTTTACCCGATACGGACCACACCATTTTCAAAGGTTTTCCGTAGCGTTCTCCACGGAAGTTTGCTGTATGCTAGCTTATGTTAGCTCATTGATCACATACACAAGTTTCAGTAGACTTTTCCAATTCTCTTTCTTACGTCATCACATTAACGAGGGTTACTGAAAGTTCGGGGTGCTGTATGTAGCAGCTACATAGCGCAGTGAAACCAACGGCACCTTTTCACTGACCGGAAGACAGGGTTACACGAACCACAAAAATTTCATAGCGTATTATCAACAATATAGCCAGACAATGCTGTCCGACATCACTGCGGCCACACTATTTGCAGCGACATGTACGATAACGTTACCGACCACTACTGCACGGAAATATTTGCAGCACTATATTTCTGGGCCTCGAGGATTTACGTGAGTCACACTATAGCCGCTAAATGTACGAGAGAAGGGTAGTGGAAGCGAGTGCTGCTCTCTTGAATCTTGCGTTACACAAGGGAAAAAGTTAGCGAATAAAAGCGAAGTCGGGCTTCTTGGATGTGTTCTTTTAGTAGTAAGCGAACTCCTTCCTACACTTAACTCGTGAACTAATATTGAATACATGCATTTTCGAGAAGGCTGAAACACGATTTTAAACATATAGTTTAAAAGTAATTCGGCAGAGAATTAGTTAAGAACAATACAAACTGAAAGTCCGTCTCCTTCGGTGAATGATCAGCACGGTTGACGGCCATGTGGTGGACCAGGGTTCGATTCTCGGTACTGCCAGCGAATTTTTCTTGGTGGGAGGACTGGTATGGGGTGCTCCCAACATCGTCAAGAAGACTGACAGTCGCCTGCAGATCTGTGAGCTGACCCCACGTACCGTATACAATGACGTCATTGCTAGGAGATGACACGGCGGTCGGACGGCGCCAATGGGCCCACCAGCATCTGCGGATGGAGTTTACGTTTACAACACTAATACGAAGACCAAGAACGAAGAGCTCGAATCAAATAGCCTGTAAGACAGAAATGTAGTCTTTCGCCCCTCCTGTTCAATCTATACTTCGAGAAAGCAATGATGGAAATAAAAGAAAGGTTCAACAGTTGGATTAAAATTTGAGATGAAATGGTATTAGATAATAAGATTTGCTGACGACACTGCTATCCTCAGTGAAAGTGAAGAAGAATTACAGGATCTATTGTATGGTATGAACAGTCTAATGAGTACAGAAAATTGATTAAGAATAAATCGAAAAAAGATGAAAATAATAAGGAGCAACAGAAATGAGAGCAGCAAGGAACTTAACATTAGAACTGCTGATCACGAAATAGGTGATGTTAAGGAATTTTGCTACCTAAACGTCCGCAGCTCGTGGTCGTGCGGTAGCGTTCTCGCTTTCCACGCCCGGGTTCCCGGGTTCCCGGGTTCGATTCCCGGCGGGGTCAGGGATTTTCTCTGCCTCGTGATGACTGGGTGTTGTGTGCTGTCCTTAGGTTATTTAGGTTTAAGTAGTTCTAAGTTCTAGAGGACTGATGACCATAGATGTTAAGTCCCATAGTGCTCAGAGCCATTTGAACCATTTTTGCTACCTAAACAGGAAAATAGCACATGATGGACAGAGCAACGAGGATGTAAAAAGCAGACTAGCATAGGAAAAAAGGATATTCCTGAGCAAAACAAGACTACTAGTATCATGCACATGCCTTGACTTGACGAAGAAACTTCCTAGAATGTACCGTTGGAGCACAGCAATGTATGATAGTGAGACGTGGACTTTGGGAAAACCGAAACAGAAGAGAATGGAAGCATTTGAGATGTGGAGCTACAGAAGAAAGTTGAAAATTAGGTGGGCAGATAAGGTAAGGAATGACGAGGTTCTCCGCAGAATCGGCGAGGAGAGGTATGTAAGAAAACGTTGTTAAGAAGAAGGGACAGGATGATAGGACACGTGTTAATACATCAAGGATAACTTCCATGGTCTTAGAGGGAGCTGTAGAGACCAAAAACTATAGAGAAGACAGAGACTGGAATACATCCAGCAAGTAATTGAGGACTTAGGTTGCAAGTGCTACTCCGAGATGAAAAGCTTAGCACAGGAGATGAATTCGTAGCAGGCCGCAACCAACCAGTCAGAAAACTCATGACTAAAAATGAATAATTAAATAAATCACTGTATACCAGTTATAACCACAATAGCAATCATACTTCTGGGCTAGTGATGCACCTCTTCAAAGAGCACTTCTCACCGATACGCCTCTTGGCTCCATGCGTTTGCAACGCTTTGGTGGAAGGATTCAAGGAATTCATCAAAGTAGTTTGAAATAACAGTCTTAAGTTTGTGTTAATATGTTATTGAGGTGCACTAGTGAGGGGACTATTAATTTCATAAATACGATACATATACGTGCAGAATCATGGGACATGAGAAGTACTGTGTAGAAGCGCTGTAATAATAATAAAAGAAATAGTTGGAAAACTGCTGTCCATGGAACACAGGTGATGTAGCTTCAAAAAAGTTTAGACCTCTTGAGAACCCATGTAGAATAAAATTATGGCTCACTACTGTATATCTTCTACTAATACGATAGCAGTGTGATTGTCCTTTTTTCTGATTTCAGTTGTCGTATACATTTTTTTCTGTATTCCAGGGTTCCGGTCGTAGATTTACGTGTCACATTCATACGTTTCATGATTGTTTCGTTCGCTCCTTGTACATCGCTGCAGACAACCAACAAATCGAGTGCGTCAATGTACGTGTGCCAACTTTTTAAGCGAAACGAAATACTGTTAACACTGTTTCACGTGCCTATTCACAGCAGCGCTGTGGCGTGAGAATAAGGGGGCAAGACTGAGAGTTTGAGGGAAACATTTACAGACAAAATGGGGAGAGGCATTGTTCGGTCATGCAAAATATTCCCCACTCTTGGTGAACAATACAGACAATACGTCGGCAACTACCTGCTACGGGCTATTCCATCAGCAATATTGTCCGGTCATGCGGCAAGACTGCGACGTATTGCAGCTACATTGCTGCATTGTTGACGACGACACTATTGCGGCCACACAGTGCCGCAAAATATTGACCCTGCAAACGCACCTCTGGAGACCAGTGTATACTCATGATACAGTGGTCAGTAGAAATGTTGCATACCGCCGAAGCTTTAATATTGAATGTTGTGATCCAAAAATACGTTATGATATAAATACATTGGTTTGTTTGTAATTGTAGCAGAAACAGTCCATGTTTGTATCGTGAGGGAGCAGTATGAGTAGTCTATGGTGAACGTGTCACCTGTAAACACTACAGTATTTGTGCTCCGTGTCATTAAGAGAACTGTGTTGCTTCGTGATGGTTCGGACAAAAATAACGTACGATCAGAGACTCCGTATAGTCACTCTAATGAAATCGGACAGGTGGGCGTCACAGCGAATGTTGCTGTGAGTCAGAGTGATGTCTGTAGAATCTGGAACAAGCTTCTACCGGCAGGATCAGTTGAGGATCGTCACAGAATTGGCTGCGGAAGAAAAACAACAAGTGTACACGACGATATCCGCGTATAACGGCAATCAGAAACCCTCAACACAATGCTAAACGTCTATGGTGACAGTTCCAAACAGGTGCAGGAGTGCAGTTGTCAACACAAACGATACGAGAAAGGCTGCATGATTACGTGCCAGAAGACCTCTCAAGGCTCCTCCACTAAATCGGGCTCGGAGAGAGGCTCGTGTCGCATCAGCACGAAACCGTTCTTTGTGGAATAGAAAACAGTGGGATACAACGCCCTTTTCTGATGAGACGCGTATCAGTCTCCACCCTGACAACGACATTCGTCTGTGGATACGACGAACACAACATTTACACCCTACCTGTACCGTAGACCGTCACTCTTATCAAGACGGGTCAATCATGTTTTGGGGTGAAATCGTGTATGACCGCAGGAAACCCCTTGTGCCAATACATGTCGGATGATTGGTGTGAAGTATCGGGACAATACCCTATCGCAGATTGTGGCTCCATTTGGTGAATATATTGGAGCGAGATTCACGATGATGGACGACAATGCACGTCCGCATTGTCACAACCTTTTGAACGTCTTCCAAGATAAGCACAGAATCATTCTGATGGAATAGCCTCCATATTTTCCAGACCTCAACTGCAATGATAATGCATAGGCCATGCTAAACCGAGCGGTTTGCAATCGTCCTGTCCCACCGGACCTCATACAGCATCAAGAAGGCAGCTGTGGAGGAATTGGACAATATCAACAGGCTTATATGGACAAAATGGTAAGGAGTGTGCCTAAACGCATTCAAATACGTATCCAATTGCGAGGAAGGTCAGTTTGTTCATAAAAAATGTGTTACGCTAGAGGACAGTGAGAAGAAACTGTAGTGTTTGCAGTGGAAAAGGTTTTTCTCGAGTGGAAATGTATTTATCTTCTTTATTTTTGTTTTCCTATGACTGTAACTGACAGAGCAGAATCATTTTTACATTTTTTAAATGATTAAACTGCCATTTGTCTGTTTATTACTATATTTATCTTCTGTAGTATTTAGATTTCTGTTTTTACACCTCCATCAAGTACAATGCTGAACGTTGTTAGACCATTATTATATCATATCTGTTAAGGCTGTCCAAAGCAGGTAACCGGTTTAATATTTTTTAAAATATTGCGTGAATGTGGTTCAGCATCATCGAGAATAAAATCAGTTTTATTTCCTATTATGTCCAGTATTGACAGTAAAACAATATGCAAAATTTATTTGGACTACTGTATGAGCTAGGGAAAGGAGAACAACTCAAGCTTTCCTGAAAAAGGGGATGCTCATGGAAAAACTGAAGAACAACATCTCACAAAAGAAAAGTCAAAACTATTTGAAAACTATATATATTTTTCATCAAGCTGCCTTTTTGTAATAGGTACCTGCTACCTACACTATACGTAAGTTACACAGTATCATTTCTGTAACATTTACCAATTATTTTGCTGCCTTCAGGCAGGTAACGATGGGGTACGCTAATACTTTATGTATTTACATCATAGCAATTATGAAAACAGGCTGGGAACACGATAAAAACACTTCATACATTGAAGGTATAGCGCTGCTGGAAACTGATAAAACCCAGAACCACATGGCATATTCAGTTAAAGAGAGGAATAAAGCGATCATCGAACTAGTTTTGTGATTTCACAACACGTTTCTCTTCATGCACTTGCTGTCAGTCAATATTCATTAAATTTTTCTGGCTTTCGTCAAACTGATACAAATTGCTACGACTGTCTATGTCCTTGGACTGAAAGCTAGTTAGGTGTGCAAAGATCATACTGTACTGCAAGAAAGCTCATAGATAACAGAAAATGAACCGTTTATTTTAAAAAAATCGAATTCCTATGTGTAAAACGTCATATCTCGCGAACTTTGTCTCGTACAATGATACAATTTTGTAGGTACATTTAGTGGTATAGGCCTACTTGGTTACCCTCTGTAAAATGTGATGCAAATTGTGTTAGTAGTAAAGAAGTAATAAAATAAAATATCACGTCTGATGCTGATGTTTTACTGAATGAAGGGCGAAAATGTAGCAAGCGATAAACTGTTTTCCTTTCATTATTTTGTGGAGGGTGATAGCGAGGAAAAGTTTCCAAAGGTTTGAGTGTTTTGGAGGGTGTGTTAGCGAGAAATGACTTTCGAAAGGGTTTCAGATTGTGTTAAGATTTTTGGATATAGCTAAGCATTCTCACTCTCAAATCCTGGATGAATATAGTCTGGGTAATTTGCTCGCTATTAGTTAACCTGTCTCAACTTGTTTGTAACTTTATCAGTTGATTTATTGCGTTAAGCCTTTAACGTAAGATTATCCCTCTTAATGAGTAAACTATGACAGCATCTTAAATTTTTAAATTTGGTCAATAATTAAATGAAATACTGAAAATTAAATTTTTGTTGCTCATGAAATCTGTTAGACAGCCTACTTGCAACTGGGATTGTGTACAGTGTACCATTCAAGCCGTTTAGTAATATACAGATAGATGAAGATTCGGCTTCAACTTTTTTCCCTTCTGTAAAGTGTGTATATCATATCTGTCAATATAATCTGAATCTCAGTACTTACATGGGTTTAGATTTAATTTAATCGTTGTGCGTAAGGAAGGTCTGTAAAAATTATTTTGGTTACTCGATATAGTCGTTCATAAATCTGGAAACAGGTGCTCAAATAGGTTTATCAGCGTTTGTGACTATACTCAGGGATGTTTTGAACTGCACTTGTCCCACGCTTTACATATCTACAAGGTTGCGAGGAGCCGTACTCACCATTTCACTCTGTGAAGACTCATGGTGAATGCTTTTGACTTTAAGTGCAGTGCACCGAGGGCTTCCCGCCATCAATAATCGTAACCCACCTATACGTGCGTCGTTATCATCACTTATTCCTGCAACTAGGATTTTCTCTGTTATTTTTCAAGCATGCTTCTGCTCTTAAACGACATGAGTTCCAATGGGAATTATTTAGAACACACGCTTGACGAATCGTATTCCCTTCTCGTAATCTAAATTGAAGGTTTCTGCAACGGCGATTAGGATGAGTTCTTTTCAAGAAAGATTGCATACTTTGATTGTCTTACATGGTATATAAAATTACTTTTCTTAATTGGCAATGAAAAGCGTACTGAAAAATTACTATGTTACAGTGCGCTTTAAAAATGTTCTGCACATTTAAAGTATGACATATGGGCATAACCATCCTCATAAATTTATCAGGGGTGGGGGAGAGGGGGTGAGTCCTCTAGAACTTAGAACTACTTAAACCTAACTAACCTAAGGACATCACACACATCCATGCACGAGGCAGGATTCGAACCTGCGACCTTAGCGGTCGCGCGGTTCCAGACTGTAGCGCCTAGAACCGCTCGGCCACTCGGGCCGGCTGGGGGTGGGGGGGGGGGGGGAGGGAGAGGCTAGAGGTGGAGGAAAAGGCTCTAAAATTTATGTGTATGAACTGTTCAGTTTCGAGACGTGTCATTCCACATTAACTAAATTCAAGAGTTAATGCAAAAGTCATATCCCAGAATGTGGATGGTTATACTCTCACTTCCAGAATTGTTTGAGAATCCTGCAATCAGGGAAAGCTCTGTACTCCAGGTAGCAGAGGGAGGGGATGTGAGTTCTCCCTCTTGCACGCCGCTGTAGACGCCTATGCATGTAGACAGTAGTACTGCAGCTTCAGAAACAATGAAAACTGTTGCGGTGGGTAACGACATGTCAGTAACCCCCTACAATCATAGAACGTTGTGAATAAGCAGAGAAGGACTTTGGAATGGCACGAGTGCAAATAAAAGGTAGAAACGACAGATTAATATACTCAGTTGTGCCAGAATTTATAGCAGTGTCTACGTTGAGTTAAATTATTTATTCTACAATATGAAGCAAATTATGACACAATTGTCCAGAATAGAAGTCTCCCGTTGGCATTTTTTTTTTGGGTACTGAAAGTCTGTAATAAAAAAGTAGTTACACGTTATGGCCGGTTACAACTGCCCATTGGAACCTTTTTCAGGCAAACCGTTATGATCTGCTACAACGCATGTACCATTATTGATGCCCATAGGCCAAAGTCGATTTTCCTCAAATTGTTCGTGTCACATTCATACGCAACATCCACTTAAACTACTTATTTGTTATTACAAAAGTGCCTTTTACATCCGGGAACAAGCATTCGCAATACCACAGGATACAAGATGATTGTTCGGTAATAAAAGAAGCTAACGTTATATTTGCATCAGATGTGCTGCATCTGTAACTTAGTATATTTTACAATAACGTAAACGAAGAAGAACAAGAAATACCACACCTGCCTACTCGAGACATCTAGTCTCAAAACCATGTCATTTTGCTGTCGAGTAGACCGTGCTCTTGAAATCTGATAAATGCAAACTGTGAGTCAAGCCTGCAAAACGAATGTGCGTCATTAGGAAAATCGTGATTTTTTTGTAAGCATATTTAGTATTTGTAAACTTTAAGACACTAGCTTGTAGTTCGCGTCTTCCTTGACATTACAATGTGCGTCAGAGAAAAGCTGACAAAGAATGAACGATTATAACACGGGTTTCATATTTTTGTGAAGGTCGTTTGGGTTCCACTTATTACATGTCGTTGTTTGTTGTAGTCTTAAGTACGAAGACTGGTTTGATGCAACTCTCCATGCCAGTCTATCCGGTGCAAGCCTATTCTTCTTCGAATAACTACTGCGACCTACATCCTTTTTAATCGTTCATCTCTTTGTCTCCCTCTACAATTTTTGCTTCCATCCCCCCCCCCTCCCCACACACAATGCTAAGCAAGTGTTTAATCGTCAGAGACATAGAGAGTGCCTAGTGTCTTTTGCTTAGGGCTGGCGTCGCTTTTGTCATGAATCTATGTTTAACAACATTTTCGTTGAGTACCACAGAAACGTAAAAATATCTTTCTTGGCATTCACCGAAATGATCCATTCAGTACTCATTGAGATCTTTTGTCTATAGTCGTTTTGCAGCTTTCTTCTATTTCTAAAAGTACTAACAACTTTCTGCAGGAGTCTTTGTGTCAGTGGAAGAACATATAGACATACTATAAGGACGTAAAAATAGTGAGGACACAGACGGTGACGTGATCAGAATATTGTCACACTGGCGTTTTGCACGAATGCAATTAAAAACCTACGCAGTGAAAAACACTAGCAATTACTTGATAAATCTAGTAACAGAAACAGTGGCAGTACTACTCATTCGTGGTATAAAGACAGTTATGGTCTGCGTGAAAAGGTACTGCGGCTTAAGTGGAAACAAAGTTTGCGATACCTTTGCGAAGAAGACAGTGTGCAATGGGATGTAGAAGAGGGAGCAGATTCCATGCGTAGATCCAATGCAGCATCTGCGGCTGCAGATTGGAGCGCCTTGGAGCGGCAAGGTGCGTCTTTCATGCCATTATAAGGGGCGGCAGTAAGCGGAAATAGTCCATAACATTTCATCATGACCGGGATACGACTATGACATATATCATAGCAAATTTCTCATGGCAATGTTCCGCCAGTGCTTCAGTCACGGAACGTTTTGGCAGTACATTCGTCTGTTAGAATGGACAGCATCACTCCTCTGTGAGTGTGACGTAAAGGAGGGCACTGATCACGCCATCGTTTTTTCCTCTGTTGTCACAAGAAACAGCTAGTATACTACGGATTACACTGTCTAGAGAAATGTGCACAGCAGTTACCCAGAAGTGTGAAGACGTGTTTAGCAACTAACGATACGATGATATGCAGACATATATGGCACTCTTAGCCACTGAAGAAATAAGGATATAATTCTAAGTGGCTTATCGCCTCAAAATAGGACCATTCCTACTAATGCGTTGCTGTGTTCATACCAGTCATTATGTTGATGACACCTTCGATCATTTTTTTAATACTATGGGTGTTAAAAGTCCTGTTACATGTACTCGTTTTATGTTCTTGTTCCATTTCATACCTTATCAAGACTACAATTATTGCAGTTTAAGATTTCAGTCGGTATTTATTTTTGTTTCCGTAGTGTGTAAGAAAGGGAAGTAATTTTCTGCACAGACATTTGAATTAGGTAACCACAATAAACGTACGCCAAATTACCTTCTTCCTTAGCCCTTTTTCATCTTATACGTTATTTAAAAAATAAAAGGCTGAGTCGCCTATTGTCTTCCATTGTAGGCATGAAGCCGAATAGAGAAGGTTCTTATTTTTGAGCTAATTACAGACAAAAGATGTCAGTCTGGTCTTTTTGTAGAATAGTATGAAGACATAGCATTCATCTTGAAGTTAATGAATGAGCTCAGGTCAGAATCCGATAACCTGCAAATGATTGTGGTGTTAGACAAAAGGACACATAGCAATTTTTTAAAAGCCAGTTAAATTTTTTTTTTAACTGTCTCTTTGTTTTGTGTACTAATTCGTGCCGTGAGAAAATCTACGAGGTTTTCTGTTTGCCTTCGTCTGCATTTACCACTGGCTTCTTATCGCTTCTGTAGAAAGAGAATAAAGATCTTTGAACGACAGCAAAGCATTTCCTGCCTGCTCCGCGAACACTGGATGCGTGTTTTCCGAAGCTCTCTACATTTGAAACAAATCACGTTTATCTTCTGATCCTCTGAATCCGTAAATTCATTATCTTGTCAATCGCAGTCAAGAGTATTGTTTTTATTGCTTTATTTCGAGTAATCATTTGCCTGCTGTAGTTTGCAGGGAGAGCTGACTTTCTCTTAAGGCTGTTTATAGCAGTTAGGACTTAGTATTGGGAGTCACAAGTGGGAACAAGTAAAGAGTATCACCTGAAAACATTGATGAGGTTTATTTATTTTGATATATTCACATTCAACTGTATTCCAGTGAAAAACCTTCGTGTGATCGCATATGTAGTATATTTAGGCCAGTGTTATGCAAAAATAGAACGAAAGAATAAACTGAAATTAAACCGTTGGATATGATTACTATGTTACCGTCAACAGGAATTGTAAAAAAATCAATCTTATGCTATCTTGTATCATATGAGAAGCAGTAAATTACCGAAAAGCATTTCATTTCTTTCCTTAGCAAAATGGTTCAAATGGCTCTGAGCATTATGGGACTTACCATCTGAGGTCATCAGTCCCCTAGAACTTAGACCTACTTTAACCGAACTAACCTAAGGACGTCACACACATCCATGCCCGAGGCAGAATTCGAACCTGCGACTGTAGCGGTTGCGTGGTTCCAGACTGAAGTGCCTAGAACCGCTCGGCCGCACTAAGCTTCTTCATTTTTCGGTTGGCTTTTTCTTCCTTCCCTCCACCCAGTAGTCATTTCTTTTTATTGTCCTCGCTCTGGTAACCTTTTTAATTTCTAAACATAATTTTGTTTTGAATCATCTTTCCTGTTGTATCATTTCTGTCGTCTATTCCTTGAGCCCACTAACTGTCTTATTTTCTGATCTATACATAACTCAAAATTCGTTTCATGAGTATATTCTTGCCGATTTTCACTACCTGACCGAAGAATCTAATTCGCTTTCTTGAAAATATAGCATCGGTTTCTACACTCTTACAGAGATAATAATTTCTCCTTGCCTCTAAGTTCGACTTTCTCTTGGAGTGCCAAAATTTTTCCTAAAAATTTATGTTTCCTCTCTCTTATCTTTAACGTTCTTCCTGATGACATTTAGAGCATACAGTTCGCAGCAAGTACGGTTTCTGACCTCTGTTTTTTAGTGTCCAACTTTTGTATCGACCTTCTTGCATGTATTTACAGATAATTGGTGCAGAACTTCCAGTTTCACTTTTAATGGCTTGTTTGCATAAACCATTAATCTGTGTCAGTTCGCCTGACTACTTCAGTTTCTATACATCGTAACTTAATTCATATTCTGTTGTTAAGAGTTCCAATATTGGTCATGAATTCCACTAATAGAAAGAAGAGTATTAGTTGAGCATTATGGGGCATTGTTGTCTGTCAGTATTAAGTGTTCCAAAGATTTTTCTTAGTGATAAGGCTGGTAGCGATTGCCTACATGTTAGATGTTCCATACGTCGAAAGCGATACATGAAAGTTTTGGCGTAACTCTAAAAAATGGCAGGTTTGAAACTACAGTTGTCTACATACTTCGCTTATATTTCGTAGACACCTCCTCTGCTCTGGTAAAGATGTGCCTGTTAACCCATAAGCACATTATGCCGCAGCAGGTTGAGGACATTTCACAGCGTCTCTCTCATTAAGAAGTATTAACGTAGCCAGGTGACTCTACCTCGCATTAGGAACTACTTAGGACACATTAGCTGTAACTGGCACAAGTAGGCGTCGAGACACTAAGACGTTAGAGCGACATCGCTAACGATTTCGCGTTGAAGCCAGCGGTAAATGGGTAGTGCAACAGTTAGCGTTGAATTCGTCGTTGACGTTGATGGCGGAAGGAACCGAGCAGTATGAAGCGGTCCGAAAAATAAAACAGTTACGATCTTGTTGAAGAAACCATTCCCCCACTCGATGAAATCGTCGGGCTTTACCTTCTTTTCCCATATATCAAATGGAGTTACCAGATGAAGGGAGCTCTAATGGAATTTCATTCTCAGAGTTTTCGGTCGGCGTTATTTAAGACTTTTCTCGGCTCACGTGAGGATGTCTCGATTTCAACTGGTAGAAAAAAGTGTTCGTCTTGAAAATTTGGTGGTTCAGAGGACGAGGATCGGAGCTTTCAGTTATTGTTACTTACTTCGGTTCACACCGTATTGTGCCAAATCATTCCACTGTACTTACTACGAGAGAAAGCCTACAACAGAAGTAATTCTTATAACAGAAGTATCTGCATGTGTCACGACCCGTTCAGTAGTCCAGTCTGTTGTACAGCATTTCGAAAACTTTTCTGGTCGTCTTTGTCAGGTGCTGCAAGTAATACGGATAATCTTGACAATGCTCACTATGTGACCCAAGTATAGGTGTTACCACTTAAAAACCAACTTCTATTGTCAATAACTGGGAAGCTCGACGAACCTCCCAAGTGATGCTGATTTCGAATAGAATAGTGGTTCCCCCGTCAACACCATCAGAGAACCTGTGCCTGGATCCTGAACATTCACCATACCAAGCCATGATCCAGATGACATCATCATCCACTGGATTCCACCAGAAGACTACTGCCTGGAATCAAACCGCCGTGACACTGAATCGAAAAGCGAAACTAGTTCGCCTTGGACACCACCATGGCACCATTTCCGGGTTCATTCTATGGAAAAGCGCCTCTACCCAATTCTGAGACAATTGTCTACACACAAAACACCTAGCATATTAATTTACACTCCGTAGCAGTCAGCTTCCCTATAGACTGGGCTTCTTTTCCTTAAACTTGTTAGTCTCTCGATTGGTTTGATCTGCCCTCGGCATTTTTCTATCTTGCACCAATCTTCTAATATCTAGATAACTACTACACCCTGCATCTACTATGACCTGTTTTCTATATTCCAGTCTTTGGCTGTCCATTGTATTTCTCTCCTCTACTGCTCCTTTCAGCACCAAGTTGTATAGTGATGGATATCGTAACAGATATCACATGTCGTTTCTTATGGAGAGGGTCTAATCTTTTCTTTTCCGTACTCAACCTATCCGCTTAATTTTTAACATTATTTGATAGCACCACATTTCAAATGATCCCAGTCTCTTTTTCGGCAGTTGATGATGGTCCACATTTTATTTCCATTGAACGGTTTGCTCCAGATGTACACTTTAAAGAATATCTTCCTCAGGTAGATACCAATATCTGATACAAATATAGCTCTTTTCTGCGCCTGTGCCAATGTACAGTATGGGGAAAATAAAGACAGCCAAGAAAATAATTCATGCACCTTAAAATAGGCAAACTTCATTAACATCATTCACATCCAGCGTTGACTGTCTTAAGGTGCATGAAATACATTGACGGGTAAAATTTCGCGACATCAAGAAGGAGTTGTGCGACATAAACGAAAGTTGTTAGTCGTGTTTCTACATCTGAAAATTTATGTCTGTTTCCTTTAAATACACGCTGTAACGTGCATACTGTTACAAATCGATTACTTCAAGTACAGCTCCGAGCGAGACGCCCTGTGACGCGTACTCCACTGACCCCGAACCACCACCATTTCCGACTTCCGTAGTGCCAAGCGAGAGTTCATTCGAGGGCGGAAGGAGGTCTCTTGCGTTTTCTGATGAATGCTGGTTCTGCCTCGGTACCAGTGATGGCCATGTGTTGGTCAGAAGGCGGTCAATTGAGGACCTCCACTCAATTTGTCTACGTGGAATACACACCGGACCACTGGACCTACGCCTGAAATTATGGCCTCAGGTGTGATTTCGTACGCCAGCAGGAGCACTCTCATGGTTATCCCACGCCCCCTGACTGCAAAACTGTACGTGAGTCTAGTGATTTGAATTGTTGTGTTGCCAGTGTAAACAGCGTTCCAGGGGGCGTTTTCCAACAGGAAAACGCTCGCCCACAAATTGCTGTTGTAACCCAACTTGCTTTACAGAGTATCGACGTGTTGCCTTGGCCTGCCCGATAGCGATCAGCGCTATTTTAAACACAACGTCGACAGAAACGAGCAACAAAGACGTGGCATAATAGTTTTTACACCGCTGCAGACACAATACTGTCCCTATTGCCCTGTTACCTGGCTTAAGGTACGCGTGTACATGTAGTGTGCCAGACCTGCCCCCACCTGGTCTAAACGGTAGTTTCTGGCTATCGTTGCAGTACATCCACTGTATTGCAGAATGGCACCAACTCTAGTCTGGAGCCGGCCGGTGTGACTGAGCGCTTCTAGGCGCTTCAGCCTGGAACCGCGCGACCGCTACGGTCGCAGGTTCGAATCCTGCCCCGAGCATGGATGTGTGTGATGTCCTTAGGTTAGTTAGGTTTAAGTAGTTCTAAGTTCTAGGGGACTGATGACCACAGATGTTAAGTCCCATAGTGCTCAGAGCCATTTAAGCCATTTTCTAGTCTGGAAATATGTTTACCATGTGACGGAGGTATGAAGCACTGTGCTTCATTTGCTTTAAGAGATTAAACATTTGTCTGCGATTTCTATGAAGTAGTAAACGAGAAAGGAAATTATGGTAATATTAATAAGTTAAAAACTTAACAATAAAAATAGAACGTACGCGATCTGCTACCTGTATATTCAGAATGTGCCTGCTTGTAGGCTTGGAAACGGACTAATTAACACAGAAAGCAGTGTTCTTCGAACTCAGTTTTCACACTTCACAACTGACTACTCGTAATGCTCAAATTGTGGTATGATTCTAATTACAGCATGATTTTTAACACGGTTTAAGAAACTTAGAATCATTAGAAGAATACTGTTTTTCTAACTACTTATCACTTTTCGAGAAAGTGGCCTATATAACTTAATATTTTAATTCTCTTAAAAGTAACAGAGCCAAGATTTTTCAGCTTTTGTTCTATTTATACGTTTGTTACAGGAAATAATAGGAATAAAAAACCGAAAGTCGGTTATTTCAGATACCGGTCTCTTGAACAGTTTTAGCAGCCAGGTTAATAGACATGGAACAAAACGAATATAACCGAAATAACTAAAAAAACCACCATCCATACACCAAGAGCCTATATGAGGCATCCAACGAGGCGCTCCACTGGTTAGAGTCTTCTGACTTTCGTGTGTATTATGGGCGTTGAATGTTTATGTAGTGTAAGCAGTTACATGTGTGTATTTTTTGGTTAAATATGGGTAACAGTTTTGTTGTCGTTGTTGATGCATACGATAATAATAAACAATAATGACAATCTGTTTCGAGTCTGGCAGAAACTGCTGCTGACACTGAATGCAGGTCCATGTAAACAAGTTCACGAGCGAACATTGTGGAGGGAATTGCATGCAGTCAACTTTTGGATTCAGGTACCTTGCCAAAGGCCACTGCTCACAACACATCAAGCTAGACGTCTTCAGTGGAGCAAACAACACAGAAAGAGGACAGTAGCTGACTGCACGGAAGTAATGCGGTTCGATGAGTCATATTTTGCCTCTTGTTAAATGATTCAGTCGCATGTTTTAGCCGGAACTCCCCTTTTGGGGAATATAGCGGCCTCATGCAAGTCCTTTTATCTGATGCCTCTTCGGCGACTTGAGCGTCGATGACAATGAAATTATGGTGATGAGAACACAACACCCAGCCCCCGAGCGGAGAAAATTTCCAACCCGGCCGAGAATCGAATCCGGGTCCCTCATATGGCATTCGGCTACCGAGGCGGACAAATCATTCAGTGCGTTTAGTGGACCCAACGAAGCGTCCCTTTAACCCACAGTGTGTGTAGGCTTTTGTTCATGCCAGTGGTGGTTTGTTGAAGTTGTGGGGCTGTTTTTTGTAGCAAACTTGGGCCTACTCATTCTGGTTAACGTGAACATTAGCCAGGGTCTTTATTTCAGCATTTTCTGTGGCCAAGTGAATATGCTGCGGACCTTCCAAGATGACAGTGGCCGGGTTCACGTGGCTGAACGCATTCGCTTCTGATCTTTCGACCACCGAAGCGCTGTATCCCACCTCGAATGGCCCTATCTTAACGCAGCAGTCAACAATCTTAGAGGAATTTAATCGTGAATGAGTGACTTCAGCTGCGTATGGCGTACCTGAGAAGACTTGTGTACCCTCTGCCTCGCCGAATTGAACCCTTATCGAGGCCAGAGGCGTTGTTATATGGTATTTGTGCGACTTCTACTGGGTTAACCCCTATGACAGCTGATCTGGATAAAAAAATTACCATAGTACCGAATTATACAGGTTGTTTGACGACTGTAACTATGAACGAAATGGTGCGAGTAGAGGACACTAAAAGAAGCAAATAACCCCCATTAAGAATGTGTTGGGAGCACAAGTGTAGTCATGCCAATGTTACAACTCTATTAATGTCTAGGCCCACGTTTTATTACAAAACACCGCAAGTGTCAAACTGCCCTCGACAGGGTTCACTCCTGATACTTAAGTATCAGAAAATATCGTTTCGGAAACAAAAATGTAAGTCACGACGCGTCAATACCGGTCCCCCGACATGAAGATGTTGAATCACATTTAGTGTGCGGATATTCAAAAGCTTTGGAGTAGTCCACGCCTGTTGATAGTCTCGACGAAACACGGTAACGTATTGTAGATGGTTGTCAGTGCATTCAGAAAACGTCTAAGATGAGAAGACATGCAGAAGTCTGCCTTGACATGAACGGTGGCCATGTGCAACACTTTTTCTAACGTGTTTGCCTTCGGATGCCTATCTGCTGAAACTATAAGGCTCCAGAGACCTTTTCAAGTTTCAAACATCTGTTATGTAGACTGAACGACGAATGAAAATTTATACGAAGGCTGGGATTCCAACGTGGATGTCGTGCTCGCTAGGCAGATTAGCTAACCGCAACGTCACACTGGCACGATGGCTTTTTACAACTGCACGGACTGCCCTAGCACTCTGAGTTACTATTCCAATACAATTGGAGAGCCTTTGCAATTTTGTTCTGGTCTAGGGGAAATGCCAAGTGGGCTCAGGCGTGATGGGAATTTGGACAGAGGAGAGAGGCGTGCTCGGAAAGTCCTTGCAGTTATGCGAAGCCACTGTGCCACAGTGGCGTAGTGGTCAGCGCGTCTGCCTAGTAGGCATGAAACCCGGCTTGGTACAAATTTTCATTCGTCACTTCAATTTGCATGTACGGATATCTGGCATTTGGATCTTCGGCGACTCTGTTACAAGGTGTTTAAGCACCCAGTCCTAATAAGGCGTCTCGGGGTAACCATTAGTTTCCGGACATACAAGTACGAGGGCAGTTCAATAAGTAATGCAACACTTTTTTTCTGAAACAGGGGTTGTTTTATTCAGCATTGAAATACACCAGGTTATTCCCCAATCCTTTAGCTACACAACACTATTTTTCAACGTAATCTCCATTCAATGCTACGGCCTTACGCCACCTTGAAATGAGGGCCTGTATGCCTGCACGGTACCATTCCACTGGTCCATGTCGGAGCCAACGTCGTACTGCATCAATAACTTCTTCATCATCCGCGTAGTGCCTCCCACGGATTGCGTCCTTCATTGGGCCAAACATATGGAAATCCGACTGAGCGAGATCGGGGCTGTAGGGTGCATGAGGAAGAACAGTCCACTGAAGTTTTGTGAGGTCCTCTCGGGTGCGAAGACTTGTGTGAGGTCTTGCGTTGTCATGAAGAAGGAGAAGTTCGTTCAGATTTTTGTGCCTACGAACACGCTGAAGTCGTTTCTTCAATTTCTGAAGAGTAGCACAATACACTTCAAAGTTGATCGTTTGACCATGGGGAAGGACATCGAACAGAATAACCCCTTCAGCGTCCCAGAAGACTGTAACCATGCTGAGGGTATGGCTTTAAACTTTTTCTTGGTAGGGGAGTGGGTGTGGCGCCACTCCATTGATTGCCGTTTTGTTTCAGGTTCGAAGTGATGAACCCATGTTTCATCGCGTGTAACAATCTTTGACAAGAAATTGTCACCCTCAGCCACATGACGAGCAAGCAATTCCGCACAGATGGTTCTCCTTTGCTCTTTATGGTGTTCGGTTAGACAACGAGGGACCCAGCGGGAACAAACCTTTGAATATCCCAACTGGTGAACAATTGTGACAGCACTACCAACAGAGATGTCAAGTTGAGCACTGGGTTGTTTGATGGCGATCCGTCGATCATCTCGAACGAGTGTGTTCGCACGCTCCGCCATTGCAGGTGTCACAGCTGTGCACGGCCGGCCCGCACGCGGGAGATCAGTCTTGCCTGACCTTGCGGCGATGATGACACACGCTTTGCCCAACGACTCACCGTGCTTTTGTCCACTGCCAGATCACCGTAGACATTCTGCAAGCGCCTATGAATATCTGAGATGCCCTGGTTTTCCGCCAAAAGAAACTCGATCACTGCCCGTTGTTTGCAACGCACATCCGTTACAGACGCCATTTTAACAACTCCGTACAGCGCTGCCACCTGTCGGAAGTCAATGAAACTATACGAGAAGAAGCGGGAATGTTTGAAAATATTCCACAAGAAATTTCCGGTTTTTTCAACCAAAACTGGCCGAAAAAAAAATGTGTTGCATTACTTATTGAACTGCCCTCGTATGTTTATTGGAACTATTTATTTGTTTCATTCTCCTCTACTCGCTACTTTTGTAGGACCTATTCGTGAGCCACGGTCGCATCGTCCGATGTGGCCCCAATAGACGACTCCAAACCGCAGACCGTCCCCCAAACACACGACGTACGGATACGAGCGATTTCGTCTGTGGCCTCTCGATTGTCACGGAACTTGACGCCTCAAGCTGCAACTTGACACCTGTTTCGGTTTCGCTAGCAACCGCGCTGGAGGTCCCATAAAAAGCCGCCGCTACATGCGGGTGTTTCACGCCCCACCAGACACCTGGTCGAGCCATTGTCCCCGCCTGCGCCTTCCCGGGGACGGCGGTGCGTGAACCCGCGCGTCTTACAGACAGAGGGGGACCGGACAGGGACGTTGCTCTGCGCCGCTCTCCCTGCCGGCCGACCAAAGCGGGCCGCGCGCGCCCGGACACGCAATCTGCATAAAAGTGTCGTCCGTCAGGCGGCGCCACACAATGGCCACTCGTAAAATGCGCTCGCTTAATTAAATAGCGCCGCGTATCGTAAATAAGAGCGGCCGCGGCTGGCCGTGGCCGGCCGCCCCTCGCCTAACCCTGCTCTCTGCCCTGCTCTGCTGTGCCCCTCTGGCTGCAGCTCGCTCCCAGGTGCGACCCCAGCTCGGCGCCTAACGGGCCGGACACTTCGCACCGGCGCGAGAGTTGCTCGGTCCGCTACATTGCAGCTAGCGCACTTATCACGGGGGACACTATGAGTGCGGACAGTGAACGGCGATGCTACACGCGTCACGTTTTAGGCACTGGTCGTAACCGTGTTAGCATACTATTTTGTGTAAACAGTACGCTTCAATGTATTTAAAGAACATCACGACCCACCAAAAGCCGCCGTAACGGATGTTTATTTATCGACAATAAGTTTCGATCAAGCAAGCATCTTCAAGTCACGGTTATCATTGCATCAGGTTAAAGCGAAATTTCTTGGCGTCAAATACGTAATTAGTGCAGGAAATGTGTTCAAAGCTGCGAATGTGGACCTCCATCAGCTGTATTTGGAATGACGACAAAAAATTGTGCCCAACCCGGATTTCCCTCTTTACCCGAGCGACTGCCTTAACCGCTTCGGCTATCGGTGCACGAATCAGAGCCTTCCATATGTCGTCGTCCATCACCATCAGGCTTCCAAATCTGCCACTATATTTCTCCTAATTTAATATTAAATGTATAGGCCAATAAAATAACTCTGCAATAAGATTCCTTCCAGGTCGGACCTCTGTTATAATAACAATAGTGCGTCCGTCTTAGCCAATTTTTGACACTTCTGTACTTTCGAGAAAGCAGGTCCCATTCTGAAATGATTTCCTCCAAACGTCTGTGATAGCCATCAGCATCGTTAGACACTAATATGTAAAATTACGTAACTGTCGTTACATCAGCAAAGACTGTTTTAGTACCTCAGTTCGATATGTTTTCTGCAGATGTGATTCGTAGGTTTTTTGTTTCAAGTATTTGGCGTCATATACACTGCTGAAAAAAAATTGAAGCACCGAGAAGGGGAGGAGGAAACAAAACGGCACTTTATGGGTTCAGAGGGTATGTAACATTATTTCAGTGATTAAGACGTCGAGTCAAATTTACAAAGAACCTGGAACTTATGAGGGTGACGATGCTCCTTCTCTGGCCTGGATGCAAGTATTGATTCTATTGGAAAGGGCGTAAGAAAGCCCTTGTATCGTTTCCTGGCCAGCAACTGTTGTAAATGGTGCCGGCCGGAGTGGCCGAGCGGTTCTAGGCGCTACACTCTGGAGCTGCGCGACCGCTACGGTCGCAGGTTCGAATCCTGCCTCGGGCATGGATGTCTGTGATGTCCATAGGTTGGTTAGCTTTAAGTAGTTCTAAGTCTACGGGACTCATGGCCTCAGATATTAAGTCCCATAGTGCTCCGAGCCATTTTTTGTTGTGAATGGTCTTTGGTATCTCGAATACTGGTACTGGAACGGAGTTTGGATTCGTGTTGTGTTCACAAGTGTTCTATGGGGGACATATCTGGGAATCCTGTTGGCCACAAGGATACCTGAACACAACGAAGACAGTTCACGGAGACACACATCATGTGTGAACGAGCATTATCCTGTTGAAAAATGGCACCGCGATAATGTGTGTGGTCTGAGGTGAACATGAGGATGCAGGATGCACGTGACATACCGTTGTACCGTAAGTACTCGCTCAGTTATTACCAGCAGTGACCTGCAGCCGTATCCAATGGCTTCTCACATACTGATTTCAGGAATACCACTTGTGTCCGTCTCCAAAACATTGGAAGAGGGGGAGCTCTAACCAGGTCGCAACCATACTCGTCAACGGTGGTCATCCGGTGTAGTGCAGAGCTGCCGCTGAACACAACGCTACGCCGTGCAACAAAGTTTTGAAATGACATAGAATGTCGCAGGGAGTACATTACTTTTCTCTGATGGCAGGCACAGGTGTGAATGGACTACGATGGGCATGGTGCACAATACGGCGATCCTTCCTTGTGGTGCTACCTTGACTACGAAAACGCCTGTCTTCACGCTCCCTTGTAGTCGAAAATCGGAGCACTGTCAGGTCAGAATGCCCCCACAAATTCGCATATAGCAGGATTCGACCATCCGACCAAATGGAGGCCCCTTTCAATATACGTCAGGTGCCGACAACGCGAGTACGTGGCATCTCGATGTCCTTTACAGGGTCCGTTGTACCTGTCACAGAGAATTGCAACTCTAATCATGTAAAGACCCACTAATGGCGTGTACGTGTATGAAACTACGTTGACATCTGACCTTGTCTTCTAGGTACTTCACTTTTTTGGGCAACGAACTTATTTCATTCATTCGGTGTTCGATTGTTGCACTCATTTCTGAATACTGCCTCTGTTTTATCCCAGAATATTTTCAGCCCTGCGGTGTCTGCTCCCTTAGTGGGTGTAACGGCGCGTTGCTCGGTGGCGCTATCAGGGAGAGTAATGACTCCATATACGGTAGTCATCAGCGGAGCGGCTGAGTGGTGCCGCCCGCCACAATCTCTGAGTGAGTGACGGGAGGGTTTTGTCACCAGCTAGCGCCGCCGAGCGGCAGCCACAGACAGCTGGGCAGAACTTAAGCCGTCGGCACACGGACCGTGCTGTCGAACGTTAACGTTGAGCGTGCCAAGTTCAACGTGCTGCTGAACGCTGAGGAATGATGCGACGTGTGCATACGGTACGTGGGCCCCAACGTGGTAGCGCGATCGCAACGCACTCCAGCGCTGTTAAGAGATGTTTCTATTTCGTAAATCACACTGTTTACTCAACGGGACCCAGCGAGGTGGCGCAGTGGTTAGACATTGGACTCGCATTCGGGAGGACGACGGTTCAATCCCGCGTCCGGCCATCCTGATTTAGGTTTTCCGTGATTGCCCTAAATCGCTGCAGGCAAATGCAGGGATGGTTCCTTTGAAAGGGCACGGTCGACTTCCTTCCCCGTCCTTCCCTAATCCGATGAGACCGACGAACTCGCTGTCTGGTCTCCTTCCCCAAAGAACCCAACCCAACCTTTACTCAACGGGCGCGCGTAAAATTCCCACTTTAGCTCTATTGAAACGCAAGGCTTATAAAAGTTCCATTACGAACAGTGTGGTACAAATTTGGAATACTTCTCCACATAAGATAAACATTATTTCATTATTCCCACATTTTAGTAAAACCTCAAAGTCAGTCTTACTTGATCACTGTTCCTACCCAGTAGCAGAATCTTTGCAATGTGTGAATTACGAAGCATAAAAGAAAAAGGGGCAAAATATCTTTATACAAGTAGCGCAAGCTGTCCTGTAAATTAAGCCAATCGAACAAAGTCACCCCTCAAAAAAAGTGAACTTATATTTACATAACATCAAAGGTTATAGCATATACTTATATTAAACAAATAATAGAGTATCAGAACTTAATAAAAACGCGAATGTTGGGGAAAAAAATTCGGAGTGTTTGGAGGCGAACCACCGCCTCAACTAAGAACTCATCAGTGGACAGAGACGCTACTCATTACGCTAAGCAAAAACAACTCGCGGCTGTTAACTAATATGTTATCTTAACCTTTGCTGAAAGCGTTAATCGTAGATAATCATGTTATTAATTGAAATTTAATTATAAGAAATTGTACCAAGAACAATGCGTTTTGGATGGATCTTAAGTGTGTCGCTGCCTTCAAATAGGCTACCCTCATAACACGCGAGTTATAATAACTCTTTTGCCACGAATTTGATGTTTCTCATTATTTTATAGGAGCGAATCACACAGTTAACAAAGGGTTTTCCAGTGATTCTCAATTTACTGGTGCTCAGAAACGGCATATATACGTATAGGCTTGAAATGAATGCCAATATGGTGCCTCACAACTCTGTACTGAAGGGAGACGGCGTGCGTGTGACGTAGGAGGCATTGTGCCATCTCATTGGTCAACACTCAGACGCACGCTCAGAATATCTGACATGCCAGATATTGCTCTGCACGTTCGGAAAGACTCCCGAACGTGCTGTTCCACGCTATGACGTCAGAAAATCGGCACGTTCAACGCTCAACGTTTGGATGCACGGTCCGTGTGCCGACGGCTTTAGGGATAGCTGTGTATGAGCTGCTTCGGTGTTCGGCACTGTTCAGAAGTTATAACACACTGTCGACTGGTGACGAAGATAACGTCGTACAGAATATACTGGTTCAAAGATATTTTGACTCGTAGAACACAAAACTATACACCGGCCGCCGAAGACCCGAAAGAAACGAAACTGACAGCAGTTGCTTCCCAAGGAAGCGTGCTAGGACCGCTAGGTTCTCAACACACATTGTCGGAAAAAAAAATAGTACACCCTTTACCCTTTTAGAGGCTACCTACTTACTGGCGATTCATTGTTGCAACAGTACGTATGAAATTATTACATTTACAGATCAATACCACGAGTGTTTCTGAAGTACCAGGTATCGACCAACGCTGAAACATCCATAGTAGAACGTGGTGTAGCTTCCACAGGCGGCAATGTAGGCGCTGATTCTTCCGTCTAGTCGAGATGGAGCAGATGGCGGATGCTGTCCCGGGCTACGTTATGCCACGCCTGCTCGACCAGTCCTCGTAGTTCTGTAAGAGTTTTCTGCTGAAGGGTGCCGTGAGTCACTTCCCCTCTTATCATATACCACTAGTGCTCGACTGAAGACAATACAGGAGATCGTGATGGCCAGGGAAATTGCTCTTTGTTTCGCAGAAAAAGTTGAGTTCTCGGGCAGAGTGTGGGCGAGCATTATCCTGTTGGAACATCTGTTGAAAGAAGGGCAAAAGAACGGGTATAACAACATTCTGCATGTACCGGCCGCAGATTATCGCCCCTTCCAGAAACATCTAATGTGAAAGAGAGTTGTTGATTATAACAGCCCATACATAAGACCTGAGGTGGGATCAGTGTGTCTTGGACGAATACACTCTACGAGACAGCACTCACCAGGTCTACGTCGTATGCGCAAACGACCGTCTCCTGCACGCCTGGGCAAGCGAAAAATTGCATCATTATAGGTTCCGCGTGACTTGACGGAACTTCAGAAATGGATGCGTGTCGACGCTGCTCAGACACACTTGGGGCGCTATCAGCGCGAAGGAGAGGCTTTCTTACGCCGTATCCTAACACATGATGAGACATGGGCCACATCTTACGAGACAAACCTGAAACGCCAATCAAACGAATGGCGTCATTATGGGTCGCCGCGAAAGTCGAAAGTGAGTCAGAGCGCCAGTATTGGGAAAGTTATGGTGATTCTCGTGTACGACTGTGATGGTGTTATCCTAAAGCATTACGTTCCTCCACGGCAGACCGTCAAGGCACAGTATTACTGTTCGTTTTAGGAGCGTCACCTACTACCAGCTTGGCGAAAGAAGCGGCGACACTTTCTGCGCAACCCACACATCATTTTGCACGACAATACGTGGACGCATACAGCGCAAGCTGTGCCTGCTCTGTTCGGTCGATGGGACTGGGAAGCACTGTACCATCCACCATACTCCCCGGACTTGAGTCCTTGTGACTTTGATTTGATTCAGAAGATGAAGGAACCACTTCATGGCATTCGCTTCAGAACTGATCCAGGCATTCGACAGGCAGTAGACCGCTCCATTCGCACCATCAACAGAACAGGCTCTGCCAACGGTATACTACGCCTTCCACATCGCTGGCAACGGATTCTACACAACGCTGGTGACTACTTTGAAGGACAGTAACAGGTGCAAACACGTAACTCTTTTGTATCGGTTGTGAATAAATAGTTGCCACTATTTAAGTTCCGACCCTCGTACATGGGCAGATTTTACGTTTGGCGCACAGAATGGCAGCTCTCCTTAAATGTGGTTGGGCGTAATGCCCATAAAGTAAATAAAGGATGCTTTAAATCCGGAGCACGGGATTACTGATAAATTGAGGAAGCTTCTCTCACCATTTAAGTATCTAATCGTGAGAGAATGAAGTGACATGAAATGGTCTGAAGAATTCAAATCTGTAATTGAGAAGATGTAATGAAGTTTTGCTGGGAGAATTCTGGGAAAGTATGCTGCATCTATTAGGCTCAAAATGGCTCTGAGCACTATGCGACTCAACTGCTGAGGTCATCAGTCGCCTAGAACTTAGAACTAATTAAACCTAACTAACCTAAGGACGTCACACACATCCACGCCCGAGGCAGGATTCGAACCTGCGACAGTAGCGGTCGCTCGGTTCCAGTCTGTAGCGCCCAGAACCGCACGGCCACTCCGGCCGGCCGCATCTGTTAGGGGAAACGTATACAGACTCTACGGCAATCTATTTTCGATTGCCGTTCAAGTACGTCGAAGGAATTTGGGAACGCCCTGTTTCGACTGTTGTATGTGGGCATAGGCCACAACAATAGTGCTTCATAAGTGCGAACGAAGATGAAACGCGTAACTTTAGAAGAAAAGTGATCTTGTTCTTGTGAAATTTACTGGCCATTCTGGGTCGAACGTGCAACAATTCATTGTCTTCGCGTATATCGTCAACAGGGAACTTGAGAATAAGATAGCAGACTCTACGGCGGATGCGGAAGCAGACAATCCCTTTACTTTTTCATACGTAAATGTAATGGCACTTTACGTCCCTCAAGACAGTTATTTCTCGGTGTTGTGTGGTTGGTTCTGTATCCACTGCTTTATCACCAGTAGTGTTTACTTGCACACGGCTGTTCATTTGAGACCATGTACTCAGTGACTGAACAAAGGGACAACCTGCTATATGTCACATTATGCTCACGGCAAAATCCTTGTAGCAGTTCCATTGTGTGAATGAATGTAATGAGTGATCATGCTGGCACCAGTCCACTCTTGAGTCTACCTGCTCAGTGACTGCAAGTAGAAACTACTGATACACGTAACATTATGAAACCGGCAGAATTCTCGTACCAGTTTCACTACGTGAATGACTGTGATGTGTGACCGTTGCAATGTCTATCTCGTTATTGATTCGTGTGATTGAAAGCAAGGAATGATAGGAAACGATGTTCGTATACATCCTATTCATTGCGGTCAGCACTAACGTGACATTAGAGTTGTGCTTATCCATCTATCGGACTGATTATGTTCAACAGTGCCACGTTCTCTGATTTTGTAATACGGTTCGATTAAGTCTGGCATACAACGCATAACTTTGGAGAACAAACTGACGATTAATCACAGTAAGTTGCCCATTTTCCCTAACTGATGACCAAACACTGCACAGGTAAATTCCATTACCTACACGTTTCATACCAGCTTTTTCCGGTACGGGTATCATCACATATTCGAGGCTAATATTGGACGACCACGAAGGCGATTTCTCTCATAATATACTCGTTGCCTTCCTCCTGCAGCTTCTTTTCTTATTCTTAGTTAACATAACACAACATTTTGATTTTGTCCTTTGTCCCAGAACAAAGTTAAAATGATTATAATCTCCCCCATTCCGCGGAGACTTCTCTTGTCTATCAGGCAAATACCTGTAGTGGAAATCACCTTCCAACTATTCCCAGCTGGAAATTCCTCTTCCGTCCACCCCCCTTCTCCAGCCCACTATATTGCTAAAAGGAATTAAATTTCTGCAACAGTTCGCCCAGCTCTTGTGAGTGAGAAATAAAAAAATAAAAAAAAGGCCTTCGTTTTTCCTATTTCGCACTTTGCCGACCACCTTTGTTTATCGCCATCATTTAATTGGAATAAATCCTTTTTAAATCCTTTATGTACTTTATTCAAAAATTAGGCTGCAATTTGAAACTCATTCCAGGGACATTTTCCTCGTGGAAACAGCATGTGGGATATGTGCGTTATCCACCTGCAGAAGAAGGTTGTTTCCAATTTCGTCCTGTGATTTGTTTGTTAATATTGTTCCAAGTTCATTTGAACATTGTTTCCAACTCTTCTGACTGGTCTTGCTTGTGTAACATGAGTTGTGATCGTTATTTATTTTACATCTCATGGCTATTTTCATGTTTCACAGATCGTTGGTACGACTGATCCTAATCATACGGAACGAGCCATTTTATATTCATATTACACATTCATTAATAAATATGGCAACGTCCTAACCACTTCCTACAAGACTGCTTCATACACAGCATGTAATGGGTATAAGTGCAGATATTCCATTGGCGACTCAGGTCGGTGTACTGAACAACATTACATCAGTATTCACTTCATTTGCAGACAAATAATAATTATAAGTATTACAAATAATGTTTTTAGGCTGGTTAGTACCTTCAAGTACATATGGAAAGAGCAAGCCATTACTGCCTATTTTCCCCTGTTGAAGTGCAAACACGTGGACGCAAAACGGTTGGTCTATATTGATAAGTTCACGGCCCACCTGCAGTCATGCAAAGTTGTGAAGTTTGTGACGTGTCCTTCGGAAGACTGTTCGCGCGCAGAAAAAAACAGCACATCACCATCTTTTATAGATTACAGTAACAGAAACTGTGCTGCAGAATAAAGTTACCATGGACAAACTTCTGTCAGAAATTTATATCACTGGATAAACGATCAAATATTATGCTTGCTGCTTTGTGCACCCATTTAGTGCTAAGTACAAACGTAATTTAAAGTAATGAACCTCATTTTTCCTTCTGATATTGCAATGGTGCACGTTATTGTTCCTTTTGAACTGCATTGGATTATTTACAACAAAGTTCATAAGGGAGTAAATATACTGTGAAGAAGTAGACAAAACTGCCTAACTCGTAACATAGATATCTACGAGAAGATAGTACGTGAGCACTATACGTAATTCTTCTACCACGTTTTAGTGCAATGAAACTACAAATGTTTTTTATTCCAGTCTTTGATCGAAATATCAATTCTTTTGTTGATGACCAGTTTCAGTCCGCAATGACCATCCTCAGATCTTTTCTACACCACGTCCTAAAGTGATAAGGCCATAATGGCATCGTCAAAACATATAAATATAATCAGCACAGCATCGTCACATAGATCTAAAATAAGATGTAGAATAGGCCACATCGTCCACACAGGCATTACTGCAGCTGGCTACTGAAGTACAGTGGAATAAAAAACATTTGACAGTATTGGATTCGTATACGCGACTATGTTGCAACTGGTGCAGTGAAACTACGTTTCTTGAGGATGATTTATCCTAGAACATTATTCTATAAGTCATTATTGAATGAAAATATGCAAAATATGCCAACTTACTAAGTTGTCTCTCCCGAAGATTTGCAACTGTTCAGAGTTGAAGTGTGGCTGAACTAAGTTGTTTTTTTAAGTTTAAACTCTGATCAAAATTTTAATTGCTAGATTTCTTGTGGACTTTAAGTCATTTGGCCTTCCTTCCGCAGAAGAGACTCTTGTTTCTCCAACTGCTGCTTCAGCTACCCAGTATTCTGTCGAAAACGAAATTAATTTCTAACGGCAATACACGGGATGGAATCAGTGTAGGCATTGTAAAATGTGTGCAACGGTCAGCTGAAACACACCTAAAGGGAATTGTTTTTTCTCCTGAAACTTTGTCGGTAATGTGACTCACTTCATCAAGGGACTTGAAGTAATTTCTACAGCATTAATTCGTTTTAAAAGAACATCCGAGAGATTATCATGCATATTGGCGTATCTTCAGGTACCCGTCGAAATGGAAAACGTATACAGGCATTGTTCCTAACACAAATAGCTGAATCGGCCTCTTTGTAAGCTGGTGGTTAGACTAAGGACCGGCAATCTAGCACTCCTGGTGTCGCGGGTGGTTTATAAAGTAATATGGATCGTTCATCTCTTTTTTTTTCCACCAAATACGGGAGCTTTAGGTACCTATAAAACATGGCAAATAAAGGAGTAAGGTTATACTGTAAACAGACGGGCGGCTTCTCACGTCGTTAGAGAATAGGATAGCAAAAGCTATGACTGCGCACAGAAGGCTCTGATTGCCTTAGAAGCTAACGCGAAACGACTTAGCGGAACATGATTTGCACTAAGGATCACGAACCGCAGTCTCACTCCCTATACAAAAAAGATAAAACCTTAGAAAATAAAGTGTCCTCGCATTATTGCAGTGAGACTCTTCAGCGTACATCTTTAACGATGTTAACGAGAGAGAAAATTTCTGTGTAATTTTTTTCTTCGATTCACGGATTTCAGCCTTTAATATGACGTTATTCTATGAAAGGGCGGTGAAAGAATACATTGGACTCAATTGCTGAAAATAGGGAAAAGCACATCTTGATTTCAGTCTGACTTTCACTGCTTCAGCACCCGCGTAGAACGGAGTATGAAACTATATTTGGGCGGAGGTCGTGTTGTGTGCGGCAGGCAGTCGGATGATGATGATGATGATGTTTGGTTTGTGGGGCGCTCAACTGCGCGGTTATCAGCGCCCGTACAATTACCCAATCTTTGCTCAGTCCAGTTTCGCCACTTTCTTGGATGATGATGAAATGATGAGGACAACACAAACACCCAGTCATCTCAGGCAGTCGAAGCAGCCCTTTATCGTCACAGAGAAGTTACCGCAGGTGAGAGTAGTACCATGTCAGCAATCAAATTCGTGTTTTGCTGCGGCGGCAAACAAATGTGTCCCAGGTAAGCAGAAGGTCGACATATATTTTTGAGTCCTGAAAAGAAGGACGGAATAATCCATCCATCTTACCAGAATTGAGTCGCTGTCGAGATACGAAATCGTGACAAAAAAACAGCACTTGAGATCGTATCGTTCAAAAAGTCTACTTTTAATGACGTGTCATATGTTTGGATAGAAAAACTCTGCAGAAAGAGAAAAATAGCGGCATTACGAGATGATAACATTTTCCATAAAATCAAACGTCAGATTTGTATACGTGCGAGTGGCCTGCACTGTTGACGTATCTGATTCCGGAGAAATGAATGATTGTCTCTAAAGAAGAAAAACGGAAAATTCGATTGCTGCGCGGGATATTCTGATGGGCAGAAGAGTATGAGAAAGAGATATTACAGCGTAAGAGCAAAATCCACTTTCCCACAGTTCTGAAATAGACTCGTTCGGAAACGTCGTTCGTAGAGGGCGAGAGGAAAATATTTAAAACTGAAGTATTTTTCAATTAATTGTATTGAATCTATTTATTACAGATAGGTATAACATTTCTTAGTAGGAGCAAATAAAAGAGAAAGATCCTGGGTACACTCGCAACTTTGGATTCAGTCACAGCGTTGTCCACACAATGCATGCTGTAAACTTATATCGGACTGGTCTTTCTTTACTTTTGTATTGAGCTTAATTAGATCGCGACTTCACAAGATAACGTTATCTTCAGTGGTTTTTTCATGCATGGGTTCTAAATCACATACTCTCTCCGCTCTGAACTTCATCTTTACATCGTCTCAAAGCTGTAACAAGAATTACATAACCGCATATAAAGCAGAAGAAACACCTTATTTCACTACATAGTAGTTCTAGAACCGGAAGATCCCTTCTAAGTACACTGTTTATTCGATTCACAAATGATAATACGAGGCGTTATTGATATTAGGACACTAACACAGTCAGAAGATGGTATTAGGCCGTCTGTGCCATTTTGATTTATTCCACAGAATAGATGTGTTTCTCATTATCGAAGATTAAGAAGTGCTCATAGCTCATAAGGTATGCATTTTAGAGCCGTGTTTACTAGACATTTTTTACATTGAATGATCGTATGCATGAATACTGACCATTCCTCCGGAACAAGCCATAAAATACACTAAAGATTCACAGTCGCTTGCATTTCTTGAAAACAACAGCAGAAAATTTCTTTCTCGTCTCATAATTTCCTATGTGATCGCTCCAGGAATTATCACTCCACATTTCTATTGACATGTACCAAAAGCGACCAATGTTCTTGAACTCATTCATTTTGTGTATCTATACACAACAACAAGTATGTGTGTATGTTCTAGTCGTTCCAGTGTAGAGGGCGCCTGGAGAAATTTCAACCAAATTTTGTAGTCTACACAAATGAGTTTGTATGAAAAGCGGGAAAGAAATCAAGGGATATCTAGGTCTACTGAAATGACAGGATACAAGATGGAATGCTCTGTCTCCCGAATACCACCCCAGTGACGCAACAACGGCGCCACTTCAGTCTGTGTGGTCAAGCCAACAGAAAAAACAGTTACTTGATACTTGTGTTGTTTTTGGATACGGATGTGAAGACGTATTGGCGAGCGGAAATGTGGCATCGGCCGCGAGAACGCTTTTGTCGACAGCATTCGGTATCTGACAGTTTTAATGTCTATGTACGATGAAGGAATCAGCACTAGTAATATAACATCAGGAGCTTTTTCAGTGGGTGTTTTCTCGTCGGACAATAATTTCAAATGGTGGACCACTAGTTTCCACGTGCCGCGAAATACCGGCAACAAGTGATTTTGGTGGCCTCGGGTACATAAGGACGGTGTTTCTGGACAGACAGGCTGTCGCCAAAATATCTACTCACACAAGGAATGGCAGTAAATGCAATAACCTAATACAAAAGTAGTACTTGAATGAATAGCACTGAAAAAAAAAAAGAATATTCCACAGTGCAGTGTGATAGCTTTCGAAATGTTGACAATCATCGTCCAGATAGAACTGATGACGTAGTGTCCAATTGAAATACTTGCACCAGATCAGTGAGCCATATGAAATTATTATCATTATACCCAGTGATGAAATCACAAACCGTAAGAATCATTTTATTTGGTATTTGCAGGCGTTCTCTTTCAGCTTCAAGTTTCTATTCTCGAACCGATGTAAATATTGTGGCTGAAATCTTGTCTTTGAATAGCCACTATGAAAAGAATTTCTTGGAAATGTCAAATGACGACTCAGCAAGCCATTTGACTCAATTCATTCATTCAGTGCACTTCCCCTGACGCAGAGTAGCATCAAAGTGGACACACACATCATGATGGCACCGGGAAGTGCTCCATCTTGTTTCTCATAAATCTCTTAATCACCAACGTATTCATGAATCCGTGACCCGATGGGTTCTTAAAACAAGTTCCAGTAAGATATACCTCTGAGATTTGTTAAACAAGAATGACTCTACTATCGCATTCTACGATAGCAATCGAATTTAGAGGGGTCCAATAGATGCCACAGTGTCAGTGAATGTAACGTGGCTTCATCGTTTCTGATTTTTCGGTTGAAACAGTTCATCATCGGTAGAAAGATGAGCCCCATCGACGAAATGTTTCAGCTCAGACGGACAAGTATAGACGAAGAAATAGGAAACGTCACAGCATTCGCTTCAAGTGTATTTATGTAAAAATGAGAAAAACTAAATTGCGAAAGGTAGAGGGGTATTCTAGTGGTGCTCCTCCAAAAAAGGAGACCAGGGGCTTAAGCTGTGCAACAGTGCGCTCGATTTCAAAGACTAATGACTACAGTTTCTTCCAGCGCCAAGATTCAAACCACATGCTTTGGTTCAAAGTGCACTGCGGCAGAGTGCATCAGTGAACTCGGCTACCGACACTTGAGAACATAGATACCGTAAGACGGAGTTAAATTTTATGAGAGGATTAAGGTTTCTCTCGTGCTGGACGATTAGTCCTAAGAATAATTTTACTGTTGAAAAACATTAAGACCTGGTTCCTTAACCAAACTCTAGGGCCTCGAAAAGGCTTCGTCTGCCCACTAGCCTCAGAGGGTCGACTACATGCAAAAGTTCATTCCCTGAATGCTGAATTCCTTCTGCTTCCGCAGGCCATTTGTAACAAATCTTAGATCGCTCCATAACGCTCACCATGTAGCCCTCGATTCTGACATTAGTCACTTTTCCTGGGAATCGCCAGGTGTCGATATTTCGGCTATTTTCTGATATCTCAGATAAATAACACAAAGAACTGCCTACATTCTCTACATCATCATCTTCTTCTTCGTCTCCTTCTTCTTCTTCTTCTTCTTCTTCACCACTTTCAGTAGGCGCCACGACCCCGTCTTCGTTGGTCAACATTATTTGTACCAGCTCTTCTTGGTTGTTTTAAGACTTATTTTTCCCTGTGGTACATATTTCATGGTTTGCGTTGCTAATCGCTGCTCTTACATTCTCTCCTCATGCTGCTCCCATTTAACTACATATCCGTCTCTTACATGGCTTATTGTTTCAATTTTTAATCTCTTTCCTAATATCTACATTTTTCTTTTATTTTATCTAATTTTATACGCTCCTTCACAGCTTTTAGAAATCTCATTTCAGATGCTTGAACGTTTTTTTCCTATCGTTTGGCAAGGGTCTCAGTCTCACTGCCGCAGAGGCGTACAGCAAAAGTCATAGTTTCATAAAATTTAATTTTATCTTTTTTATTCACCTCATTTTTAAATTCTGTTTACTGAGCCGTATACAGGGCGTAATCGATAACTGTTATAACATACCACAGTGGTGTAGGTGAAGTCAAGACGATCTATTTGGTACAGCACACTGGTGATGTATCAAAGCGGGAAATTACATCAAATTGGCCTACAAAAATCACAGTGCACGCACGCCGCGCGAGATTTTCAATACCCTTTCGCTCTCTTACGGCACAGGGTTAGTCGGCTATTAGAACAGCAGTTCCCTAGTAAGAATACCAGAAAAACAAAAACGATTTAATGGTAAAATGCACAATATTTTGAGGTAAAATTTTCACAAACGTCAATTTAACATTTTGTAAGTGCAAGAACAACGTGGTCTATATTGAAGGATATTTTTAGCTCGAAACCACGCGCATCGCGCAAATGCTGTATCCTAGATTGGTTTTGTAGGCCAGTTTGAGGATCTTTCCTTGCCTGAAAAATAGTTCAAATGGCTCTAAGCACTATGGGACTTAACATCTGAGGTCATCAATCCCCTAGACTTAGAGCTACTTAATCCTGACTAACACACACATCCATGCCCGAGGCAGGATCCGAACCTGCGACCGTAGCACCAGCGCGGTTCCGGACTGAAGCGCCTAGAACCGCTCGGCCACTGCGGCCGGCTCCTCGCCTGAAAGACCGCCAGTGTCCTATATCAATTTGGTCTTCCCGACTTCACCTACACCGATGTGGTACAATGCAAATAGTTATTGTTTACATCATAAATAAGAGTTCCGCTAGTCTTGTATATACATCTTGAACCTCGTATCAGTTTCCAAAGAGAGTCGCACGTTCGAATCCTGCCTCGGGCTTGGATGTGTGTCATGTCCATAGGTTAGTTAGGTTTAAGTAGTTCTAAGTTCTCGGGGACTGATGACCTGAGATGTTAAGTCCCATAGTGCTCAGAGCCATTTTTGATCTCTTATGTTCGATTACTCTAACTGTTCTATAGCATAATCAACAACAGAAGCTGGATAGTTCTGTTCCGTACATCTTTGCGTTGAAAGATTCAGCTAGATAAACTCACCAGAACTCAACCCAGCATGACGTTTTAGCAAACAGTTGGCCAATAATGACGCATACAGTGAAGCAGTTTTGAGAGGCAGCCGCTAGATACCAGAATACACCGGGAAAATTTCGGGTGTCACCACGACATTCGAAAAACAAAAATTTAATTGTCCCAAAGTAACAAGTGTAGTCACAATGAAACTATTTCTCAAGGAATAATAATTATACCGAATATACACTACTCGCCATTAAAATTGCTACAACAAGAAAAAATGTAGATGATAAACGGGTATTCGTTGGACAAATATATTATACTAAAACCGACATGTGATTACATTTTCACGCAATTTGGGTGCATAGATCCTGAGAAATCAGTACCCAGAACAACCACCTCTGGCCGTAATAACGGCCTTGATACGCCTGGGCATTGAGTCAAACAGAGCCTGGATGGCGTGTACAGCTTCACCACGATACCACAGTTCATCAAGAGCAGTGACTGGCGTATTGTGACGAGCCAGTTGCTCGGCCACCATTGACCAGACGTTTTCAGTTGGTGAGAGATCTGGAGAATGTGCTGGCCAGGGCAGCAGTCGAACATTTTCTGTATCCAGAAAGGTCCGTACAGGACCTGCAACATGCGGTCGTGCATTATCCTACTGAAATGTAGGGTTTCGCAGGTATCGAATGAAGGGTAGAGCCACGGGTCGTAACACATCTGAAATGTAAGTCCACTGTTCAAAGTGCCGTCAATGCGAACAAGAGGTGACCGAGACGTTTAACCAATGGCACCCCATACCATCACGCCCGGTGATACGCCAGTATGGCGATGACGAATACACGCTTCCAACGTGCGTTCACCACGATGTCGCCAAACACGGATGCGACCATCATGACGCTGTAAACAGAACTTGGATTCATCCGAAAAAATGACGTTTTGCCATTCGTGCAGCCAGGTTCGTCGTTGAGTACACCATCGCAGGCGCTCCTGTCTGTGATGCAGCGTCAAAGGTAACCGCAACCATGGTCTCCGAACTGATAGTCCATGCTGCTGCAAACTGTTCGTGCAGATGGTTGTTGTCTTGCAAACGCCACCATCTGTAGACTCAGGGATCGAGACGTAGCTGCACGATCCGTTACAGCCATGCGAATAAGATACCTGTCATCTCGACTGCTAGTGATACGACGCCGTTGGGATCCAGCACGGCGTTCCGTATTACCCTCCTTGAACCCACCGATTCCATATTCTGCTAACAGTCATTGGATCTCGACCAACGCGAGCAGCAATGTCGCGATACGATAAACCGCAATAGGTATAGGCTACAATCCGACCTTTATCAAAGTCGGAACGTGATGGTATGCATTTTTTGTCCTTACACGAGGCATCACAACAACGTTTCACCAGGCAACGCCGGTAAACTGCTGTTTGTGTACGAGAAATCGGTTGGAAACTTTCCTCATGTCAGCACGTTGTAGGTGTCGCCACGGGCGCCAACCTTGTGTGAATGCTCTGAAAAGCTAGTCATTTGCATAACACAGCATCTTCTTCCTGTCGGTTAAATTTCGCGTCTGTAGCACGTCATCTTCGTGGTGTAGTGATTTTAATGGCCAGTAGAGTAAAAAAATTGAAAATTTTCGGTGGGTTATTGACAAAGGGTACGCCGGCCGAATTGACCGAGCGGTTCTAGGCGCTACAGTCTGGAACCGCGCGACCGCTACGGTCGCAGGTTCGAATCCTGCTTCGGGCATGGATGTGCGTGATGTCCTTAGGTTAGTTCTAAGTTCTAGGGGACTGATGACCTGAGATGTTAAGTCCCATAGTGCTCAGATCCATCTGAACCATTTTTTTGACAAAGGGTACCATCTGACCGAAACTGCAGCCGATGAGAACTGTGATGGCACCGAGGTAGCACGACGTAGGGGAAGTGCGGCCTGCGGCTGTGACACGGCAGCGGCCATTGGCGACCGCGCCAGGAGCGACGGGAAGTGGCGCTCCGCGGGCTGCTGTTTTACAGCCACGTTTATGACGGACGGCCGCCGAGGCGCCGATAACCCGCGCTGAGTTACGGCGCAGATAGCCGCCGCGCTCGCTGCCCGGCCCTCGCTTTTGTCGCGCACAGTGTATTAACGCGGCTGCCGTCGGCGCGTTCCCCGTATAAATTCCCGTCAGCCAGCGTACGCGCCACGTACCGACGGCTCACACTCTGACACTCGTCGCCTATAAATATGAGATCCAATTACATCCGCAGTCGTTCCTGCTAAATGCGTGCGTAGACGAACTTCGGTGATTCTTACATTGTATCTTCTCGTATTTCCAGCATCTTCCACGTCTTCGAAATAAGTGCTACGAAATTTATCAGTTCTGTCGTGCGACTGGCGGGGCGGTGTCTTTACTTCCTAGTCTACGTCGTCGGCGAACTGTAGTATCGCCGGGCGGAGTGGCCAAGCGGTTCTAGGAGCTACAGTCTGGAACCACGCGACCGCTACTGTCGCAGGTGCGAATCCTGCCTCGGACATGGATGTGTGTGATGTCCTTAGGTTAGTTAGGTCTAATTAGTTCTAAGTTCTAGGCGACTGATGACCTCAGAAGTTAAGTCACATAGTGCTCAGAGCCATTTGAACTATTTTTTTGTTAGCCTACGGCTAATATAAAACAATCGATTTCTTAAGTTATGTATTATTCACAAGAATTTGTGTAGGTTATCCATATAGAACCGAAATCATGATAGCCACAGAGAATCTGAAGTAGTTTTGTCACTGAATTTTTCGTTCAAGAGATGTCCTCCTGAGGAATAACATCATTCCACCTGGCTACATTTTAAGATGCTACTTTATACAGCACGAGTATTTAGGCGCTTGATCATTTACAAGTACATCTGTAACGGACGCTGATACATGTCAGTATGCAAGACACGCGACTGTTGTATGATGAGACTAAATCAATGTATCCGCATCTGTTATTGATGCAATTGAAAATGGGCCATACGTAAAACTAGTAGTGCTGATGGAAGTACTCTTGTAAATTACAGCCACGTTGAATGATGTCTTTCCTCAGATTTTCGAAGCTGTGGTTACTGCCCAGAAAAAATGAGATGATCTCGTTTTGGTAATGTTAACAACGTCCGAAATAACCAGAAACAACTTTATTTCCATTTCTTTCACTGAGATGATGAAAACACTTTACTATTCTTTGGTTTGACAACCGAGGATATGATGGGCAAAACTCGCAATATCGATGTATTTCGTCGCTGTCAGATCGTAGGTTTCCGACCAGTAGTATGCTCTAAGGTCGTACAGTCACTGGGTTCCTCCCGTACCACCGTGTCAACGGTGTAACTGAATACCTCGGTTGAGTGGAAACTGCCGCCGCCAGTTTCTCCCTGTCCGCAGCTCGTGGTCTAGTGGCTAGCGTTGCTGCATCTGTATCACGGGGTCCCGGGTTTGATTCCCGGCCAGATTGGGGATTTTCTCTGCCCGGAGACCGGGTGTCTGTGTTGTCCTCATCATTTCATCAACATTCGTGAATGTGGCGAGGTGGGACTGTGTAAAGATTATGACTTCTTACGCGCGCTGATAACCACACAGTTGAGCGCCCCACAAACCAAATATCATCATCAGCCAAAATCATCCGCCATGAGCATCAAAACCGGTTGATGACAGGGCCGCCATTGACTACCGTGGATTCTGACAGAAGATAAGTGGTTGACAATGCAACGAATCACTCAGCGATCCCGTGCTGGTGATGGTGACCAACCAACAAACAAAGGCTGGACAGCCATGCTATCCGGAACTATCTCCACGTGGTGTGATACAGAATCCGCCATCTAACACATGAGCCTCAGCTCACCACACGTCACGTGTACGGGCCCAAGAGGACTGCCACTCGCCGCTCGAAAGCTTAGAAAAGGTAGGCTAAACACAGTGGTTTACACCGACAGCAGGCGGCGAGTGCGACAGGAAAACCACACAAGGTGGTGTATCTCGCTTATCAAGAAGACGCTCTACTGGCAGTTGCCGGAGGTATGAAATTCCAGCACGCTGGAATAATTGGGGATCAGCAACTTCTGTTAATAAATACAGCGAATAAATAAACAAATTTCACTTTTTAATCGATGACTAGTTTCGGGCTGGGACCCATTTTCAGATTATCGTAAAACAGTCAAAAATGGTATTTCCGAAAATGCAAAAAACATTTCGAAAACGTGCAAATGAACAGTTAACTACGTATGCGCTGTAACTGTTCGTTTGGATATTTTTGACATGGTTTCTGCACTTTCGGAAATTCCATTTTGGACTATGCTACGATGATTTGAAAACGGGTCCCGGCCCGAAACTAATCATCGACTGAATAAAAAAAAATTGAAATTTGCAACTTTGGTTGGCTTTTCGCTGTAATAATTGCTACAGGGATTATCATGTGCAGGATACCTATTTGTGTAGCGCGCAACAAAAACTTGTGACTCAGGATCTTGAGCCAGACATGAATCGAACTCGCGGGGCGGATTGACGATCGTGGGCTCGTACTCCGTCCACACAGTGATATTTAGGCGGTTTCAGACGCTTAATTAGGCAAATGTTGGGCTGGTCCCCAAATTCCACTTCAGAGAGTACGATACAGAAACATTTTTAAGATTTTAATGTATAAAACAACAGCCGGCCGTGGTGGCCGTGCGGTTCTGGCGCTGCAGTCCGGAACCGCGAGGCTGCTACGGTCGCAGGTTCGAATCCTGCCTCGGGCATGGGTGTGTGTGCTGTCCTTAGGTTAGTTAGGTTTAAGTAGTTCTAAGTTCTAGGGGACTTATGACCTAAGATGTTGAGTCCCATAGTGCTCAGAGCCATTTGCACCTTTTTTTTTGTATAAAACAACGTTTACATGATTCACAGGCAGATGGCGAACACGAATCCCTCCCTCAGGCTAGCTTGATGACCGTGACATCAGGAAGGGCATACGGCCGCAAAATCAAAGAGTGAAATAATATTCGCCAAATTCTGAAAAAGTGGACCACATTTGTCACACTACGGAAAAGAAAGAAAGGCTGTGACGTGGAGGATGCTCACGTAGAATGCAATGGGGCGTCGATATGTCTGCCATTGACTCTTTTAGCTGAACGATCTGCAACCTGCTATCCGAACATACATCTAGATTTACATTTGTACTCCGCTTGCCGTATTATAGTCTATGGGGGAGGATACTTTGTACACCAGTGTCGCCTCCCGCCTTTCCTGTTCCTATCGCTACTGGTGCGCGGAAAGAACAATCGTTGTTAATCCTCTACGTGAACTCGAATCTCTTATTTTGCCTCCATAGTCTTTCTGGGAGAAGCACTTAGGAGGAAACAACATATTGGTTGATTCTTCTAGGAACGTACGCTCTCGAAATTTCACAGTAAACCTCAGCGTGATGTAGGACGCTTCTCTTGTAGCGTACGGCACTACAGTTGCTTCAGCATCTATGTGACGCTTTCGCGCTAATTAAACGACCATATTACGAAGTTCGTTAGTCTTCTTCGGATCTTCTCTATACACTCTGTTAATATTATCTGGTACGAGTCCCAGACTGACGAGCAAGATTTAAGTATTGCCCAAACGAGGGCTTTGCACGCTACGTCCTCTGTAGATAGACCACGTTTGCTGAGGATTCTTCCGCTGAATCTCGGTCTGATATCTGCCGCTCTGTCGATTACTTTTCTGTGGCCGTTCCATTTTAAATCGCTCTAAACCCATACTCCAAGGTACTTAATGGATGTGACTGATTCCAGTAATTACTCGGCAGTAGTGCAATAAAAACGTGTGGATAAAAATCGTAGGTCAAGATCGCTGAAATTACTTTACTGATCACTAGTTTCAACTCATTGACAAGCGATTTTCGGACCTGAAATACAGAAAATTTCACAAAAGAGGTAAACAGTAACAAAATACATTTAACATTTAAACTTCCATTCTCTGGTACATACCAATAAAAATTATTATTTAATTCACTGTGTATCAGCCACCAGGCATTACACATCTCATAATCGGTAGAGCTGAATCGGTGTTGTTGTCAAGTATAGACTAAAGGCCGGCCGGAGTGGCCGTGCGGTTCTAGGCGCTACAAATGGTTCAAATGGCTCTGAGCACTATGGGACTTAACATCTGTAGTCGTCAGTCCCCTAGGACTTAGAACTACTTAAACCTAACTAACCTAAAGACATCACACACATCCATGCCCGAGGCAGGATTCGAACCTGCGACCGTAGCGGCCACGCGGTTCCAGACTGCAGCGCCCAGAACCGCACGGCCACACCGGCCGGCTCTAGGAGCTACAGTCTGGAACCGCGAGACCACTACGGTCGCAGGTTCGAATCCTGCCTCGGGCATGGATGTGTGTGATGTCTTTAGGTTAGTTAGGTTTAAGTAGTTCTAAGTTCTAGGGGACTGATGACCTCAGTAGTTAAGTCCCATAGTGCTCAGAGCCGTTTTTGAACAGACTAAAGTAGGTCGTCTCGCTTGCATAAGTATTGGTATTGTTGGTGTATATCACAGAATGGAAGTTTAAATATGATATATATTTTGATATTGTTTTCTCTTTTATCGAATTTTCTATGTTTTGAACTGAAGGTGACTAGTCAATGAGCTGAAATCAGTAATCTTTAAAGAAATTTTAGTGATATTGACCTACGATTTTTATCCACACATTTTAACATGACAGATCGGATTTCTCCCGATTTTAAATGTCAAATAACAACGTATTCATGTAATCATACAACGACAGGGATTTCTCCTATTTTAACTACAGTTCGCTACATTTATTTATGTTGAAGGTCAACTGCCAGTCTCTGCACGAAACGTCGATGCTCGAAGAGTTTTACTAGATTTCGCTTCAAATTGCGATGTCTCTGTATAAAACGGTATCATCTGCAAAGAGCCTCATGCAACTTTCGATGCCATCCACTAGTTGAATAGCAAAGGGACATAACATCGCCTTGAGGCAAGCCCGACTGCACTTGCCGTTAAGAATAACGTGCTGTGCTATGTTTGCCAGGAACTCTTCAACCCAATCACACTTTCTTCGCCTGTACCATACTGAAGTCGAGCTGTACCTTCGCATCCAAAGTATGTTAAGATTTGCGTGAGGAACAGTCCATGGGCACGAGAGGTCTAGAGTGGCCGTTCAGGTCGCCCGACGTTAATCCTACTGTGCACATTTGCGACACTATTGAGAAGGGAGTGCGTGTTGGTTGAACGGTGTATCAGAAGGATTTTCTAAGCTTTTTTGGGGGGAGGGGGTTGGTGTGATCTTCCGGAGACTACTGCTCTATGTCTCGCACCCGTTATGAAGGCGAGAAGGCTTGCTACACGCTGCTAGATGCGTGTGTCTGACTCTGTTATTCATGAATGAGAATAAATAAACTCAGGGCAATCTGTGCAAGACTTGCACGGTTCAACATGGCGGATCTAAACGTAAACCTAGTACGTGAAATAAACGTGCTAGATTAGTACAGGATATGATGTTAATGAAGGGTTACATAGCGTGAATTTACTCATTAAGAACAATTACGAAGATGTATCTCAAAAAAACATGCAGTCGTGAGCAGTATGAAGTACAGTTTGGTAGTGATAGTTACACAGTTTAGAGAAATAACAGAGTGGTCGACGTTGAAGTGATATATCTTTATGGCGTATTTAAATCTGTCCACCGAGACAGTAAAGAACAGCGTACAGTTAAAAAAGAAAATAAGTGACATCGCGGATAAAAGATTCTTTGGTGCAGACAAATTTGTTTTATACAACTGAGAAATAATTATAATGAAGGTAAACACACTTTTAATTGTTAATATACAGTACCTCTCTAAATGGCGAGACTAAACACGTTAATCTAGTAGGTCTGTATGAAATAAACTTGGCAGAATAGTAAAGGATGTATGTACACCTAACGAAGGTTTACTGACAAGAAATTACTTATTAAGTAAAACTAGGAAATGTAGTTCAACAAACGTGCGGTCGTATGTTAAGCGAGAGTTTGTGTGCGAGTATTACAATTTACAAACTACTTTGACAGAACAAGAAGTCACCACTGAAGTCGTACCTCATTATAACATATTTTAATGTGTTGACCGGAACCTAAAGATACAGAGTACTATCGGGAAAAAAAAGTAAGCGACTTCACGAAAAAAGGGCTCCTAGGCTTGATAATGATGGCCAAATCTGTTTTACATAATTTCGACAAAATAAAGTCGATGTAGCTACAGTGATACGACACAATATTATTATAATTACTAAGTAATAGTTTATATTCTATTAAATTCAGTCATTTTAAGCAATTTTGTCCCAGTTTAATTTGTCACACAAAAACCATCACAAAGTTGAGCTCACTTCAGTGTGGTGTGTTGTCATACATAGATACAGGCGAGATACCATGCTGACGCTCCCAAAGATACTGACTGTTACTATCTGACAATTAATAAACATTCACTATGTCACAATGATAACTAAAACTGATTATTGGAGGAGATACCAGACACATTTACCCAGATTGGAGAACACAATCATGTTTTCTTTCCTGCACAGCTTCTGACATCATTTCTTGTCAAACAAATGCCTCTACGAAGAGACCACTTTTTTCTCAGGGTGAGTGCTGATCTGCGGCAGTTATTTCAAAAACGCATTCATAATAAAACTTCCTCAAATGTATGCTTTCCAAAACTTCCTTACTTGTTCTGAGACGTTATGAAATAAAAATATTACTTTCTAAATAACCTTATTTACTGTTTCCAAGCTATTTTGTACGCTGACTAAGCTGTGGACAATGCCCCTGTCTACTGTGATAGCCCCGATGATTGGATGTTGAATCATAGTAATATAAATAAATAAATAAAAGAATAGGAGCAAACTGGGATTTACATTCACACCGCCACAGAGTCTTCTAAAACGAACTTGAGCACTCGTAGGAAATGTCTCATTTGTTCTGGGTGAGACGATGAATATACGAGTACTTTGAAGTGGACTGAATGGATGGGTGCTCTATCTGTTACGTGCAGCGGCGACTGAAGTTCAAACTCGAGCGTCACAGTAGACGGTAAAGTCATGAGAGTTGTCGCGAAACAGCTGCTTTAGTGACGACTGTATTTACGAAAATGTGGGTTACGCGGCACGGAACCCGAGGACGTACCCACGTCAGAGGCGAGAAGCCTTAGTTTAGCATACATGTGCGGCCAGTTTCTCTCTCGTTGATTATTATGCATGTCGGTCAGATCTTCGTACGTGAAGCCAACGCCCCGCCACGCTTGTTCGGCGCTAAGCAGGCCTCATTCCCGTAATGACGGCTTTTGGCAAGAGCTGCGGCGGATCCACCCGTCGTTTGGACGTCGGTATTGTTTGTCCGATAACTGGGCCGAGGGGCGTTCAGCAATCAGCCAGAACAATGCGTGACGCGCAGGGAGGAGCCTACCAGGCTGACAGGCTAAACCGCCTGTCACGCAGAGACTGTGACACACACGAGCTGCCGACAATCAATTCTTGCAAAAGGTCCACACGTGCTGCGCCGAACCTCCAACGCATTCTGGAATTTCTCGTTTTCGTTATTTTACTACGTTTTCCGGTTTTGCGTGAGTGTAATTTGCTTTACAAAACTTCACATGCACCGCAAAGCATTATCCTACAAATTGTGTCAGTGATCGAAGACTCGATTTCGTACATTTCCTAAATCAAATTTTCGTCGCAGTTGTAATAGAAATTTGATCTCTTAGTTTTTCTTAATGAGTATAGAATACGGATTGAGAGTAAATCGAAGAAAGACGGAAGTAATGAGAAGTAGCAGAAATGAGAACAGCGAGAAACTTAACATCAGGATTGATGGTCACAATATAGATGAAGTTAAGGATTCTGCTACATAGGCGGCAAAATAAAAAATGACGGACGGAGAAAGGAAGACATCAAAAGCAAACTTCCCTGGCAGAAAAGGCGTTCCTGGCCAAGAGCCGACTGTTGTAGCCGAGCGGTTGTAGGCGTTATACTCCGGAACCGCGCTGCTGCTACGGTCGCAGGTTCGAATCCTGCCTCGGGCATGGATTTGTGTGATGTCCTTCGGTAAGTTAAGTTTAAGTAGTTCTAAAACCCGCGGACTGATGACCTCAGATGTTAAGTCCCATAGTGCTCAGAGCCATTGAACCATTTTTTTAAGCAAGAAATTTCTGAGAATGTACATCTCGAGCACAGCATTGTATGCGAATACCGAAATATGGACTGTGGGAAAACCGGAACAAGAAAGAATCGAAACATTTGAGATGTGGTGCTACAGGCGAATTTTGAAAATTAGATGGACTAATAAGGTAAGAAATGAAAAGATTCTGCGACCAATGGGAGAGCAAAGGAATATGTGGAAAACACTGACAAGGAGAAGGGGCAGGATGATAGGACATCTGTTAAGACATGAGGGAATGATTTCCATGGTACTACAGGGAGCTGTAGAGGGCAAAAACTGTAGAGGAAGACAGAGCTTGGAATACATCCAGCAAATAATTGAGGACATAGGTTGCAAGTGCTGCTCTGAGATGAAGAGGTTAGCATAGGAGAGAAATACGTGGCGGGCCGTATCAAACGAGTCAGATGACTGATGACCCCCCCCCCCCCCAAAAAAAAAAAAGTTTTCCTAGGCATGATTGGAGATCAGGCAGTTAAACGAAAAGCTATCAACACCTGAAAATGACGTCCGGGTCGGTCGTTGTAATATTGCGCAAAATCAGTAAACAAAAAATCGGCAGAACGCCAAGAAGCACACTATTAATGATCGAAATTGTGTAAGATTTATTGATTTTCCTCTCACCTCTTGTATCAACCACGATATTATATCAGGTATTTTTATAGATTAAATGATTTACGTTTTTAACGGCATTTGATGACTTTTGAGAAGATGAGTATACTTGTTATTGTTCACATTCAAACTTTTCGCAGAAATATCCGACAAATGTGCTAAAATTGTAAATCAAGGGAATCGGAATCACCTAGTGGAGTGTAAACACCACTAAGAGGTGGTACCATGCCAGGATCTACGTAAGATGTTTACTTAAAAGTGAGTCTGTTCAAACACACGAGTAGTATTTGTAAGTCCCTTATGATACGCTAAAAGTCAGCATATACACTAACTATCTGGTCAAAATTACCCGGACACCTGTTAGTGATTATTCATATCGGATGTCTCCACCCTTTGTCTTTATGGTGGCTTGAACTCTTAGGAACACTTTCTATGAGGTGTCTGATAGTCTGCAGAGGAATGGCAGCCAATTATTCCGCAAGGGCCGTAACAAGAGGAGGTAGTCATATAAATCGTATGTTTCGCGCCCATTGTCATGATGGTTAAAATTCTTCTGCGTGTTGTACTCCGTCATAGTATAAAGTACTTTGATTATGAATTTGGACACTGTGCTTTGAAGCGAAATCAACCATCTAACTCATCCCAATGGTGTTCCAATGGGTTCAGGTCCAGGCGAGGGGCAGGCCAGTTCATTTCAGGAATGTTTTTGTCGTGAAACCAATTCCCCACAGAACGCCGCTTTATGACTAGGTGCATTGTTATGATGAAACAATCATCATCTCTGAACTGTTCCTCTACTCATTTAGTGTTTCGTTAAGCACAAAAGGGACTACACACTAACACCCACATTCTATAACATGACCTCCTCCGTACTTTGGTGTTGACACTTAACAAGATGGCCGATGACTTTCTCCAGTCATTATCCACACTCAAACCTTTCCATTGGTTTGCCACACTGTATACTGTGATATATCTACATATATAATCCACATGCCCCTATGTGGCGCCTGGTGGTGAGTAGGTTGCACCATTGCTAGTCATTAATTTTCCTGTTCCACTCGGAAATAGAACAATGGCAAAACGGCTGTCTGTGTGCCTCCATACGAGCCCTAATTGCTCTTATCTTATCTTCGTGGTCCTTAAGCGAAATGAACGCTGGCAGTAGTAGAATCGTTCTGCAGCAACTTCAGATTTCGGTTCTCTAAATTTTCTCAATAGCGTTTCGCGAAAGGAATAGTGGCCTTCCCTCTGGGGATTCCCATTTGGGATAACAAAGCATGTCGGTAATACTCGCCAGTTGGTCGAACCTACCGATAGTAAATCCGGCAGTCCACCTCTGAATTGCTTCCATGTGTCCCTTTAATCTGAACTGTTGGGCATCCCAAACACTCAAGCACTACTGAAGAATGGGTCGCACTAGTTTTCTACACGCCGTTTCCTTTCGAAATGAACCACACTTCCCTAAAATTTTCCCAGTAAGTCGAAGTCGATCATTACCCTTTCCTACTACAGCCCTTAGGTGCTTGTTCAATTTCATATCGCTTTGCAAACGTTACGCGTGGAATTCAATCGACTTAACTATGTCAAGGAGCACAAATCATTACAAATCACTCGTTTCCATTTATCCAATGCCCAGTGGCGTCGCACTTTACAGTACCTCAGGACCGGTGAAGAAAGGGAAATATAGAAAACACTAGCATGAGGAAAGGGACAGGGTGATAAGACATGTTTTAAGACATCAGGGACTAAACCATGATAGCGGAAGGGGGAAAAACCCGATATGGAATAACAAATAACTCGTACATAGCTTAACACTGAAACGCCAAAGAAACTGGTATAGGCATGCGTATTCAAATACAGATATACGTAAACAGGCAAAATATGGTGCTGCAGTCGGCAACGCCTATATAAGACAACAAGTGTCTGGCGCAGTAGTCAGATTGGTTACTGCTGTTACACTGGCCGGTTATCAAGATTTAAGTGAGTCTGAACGTGTGTTATAGTCGTCGCACGAGCGATGGGACACAGCATCTCTGAGTTAGCGATCAAGTGGGGATTTTCCCATACAACCGTTTTCATGAGTATACCGTGAATATAAGGAATCCAGTAAAACATCAAATATCCGACATCGCTGCGGCCGGAAAAAGATCCTGCGAAACAGGACCAACGATGTCTGAAGAGAATCGTTCAGCGTGACAGAAGTGCAACACTTCCGTAAATTGCTGCAGATTTCAATGCTGGGCCATCAAGAAGCGTCAGCGTTTGACACTTTGAACGAAACATCATGGACATGGGCTTTCGGAGCTGAAGGCCCACTCGTGTATGCTTGATGACTGCACAACACAAAGCTTTACGCCTCGCCTGGGCCCATCAACACCGACATTCGACTGTTGATGACTGGAAACATGTTGCCTGGTCGGACGAGACTCATTTCAAATTGTATTGAGCGGATGTACTTCTACGGGGTATGGAGACAACCTCATGAAACCATGGACCATGCGTGTCAGCAGGGGACTGTTCAAGCTGATGGAAGTTCTGTAATGGCGTGCGGCGTGTGCAGTTGGAGTGATACGTCTAGATACGACTCTGACAGGTGACACTTACGTAAGCATCCTGTCTGGTCACCAGCATCCATGTCATGTGCATTCCGACGGACTTCGGAAATTCCAGATGGACAATGCGACACCCCACACGTCCAGAATTGCTACAGAGTGGCTCCAGGAAAACTGTTCTGAGTTTCAGCACTTACGCTTGAGCATATCTGGGATGCCTTGTAACGTGCTGTTCAGAACAGGTCTCCACGCCCTCGTGCTCTTAGGAATTTATGGATATCCCAGCAGGATTCATGGTGTCAATTCCCTCCACGACTACTTCAGACATGAGTCGAGTCCATGCCACATCGTGTTGTGGCACTTCTGCCTGTTCGCAGGGACTGTACACAATACTAGGTAGGTGTACCAGTCTCTTCATTGTAGATATATTTTTTAAAATGTCATTTTATACATCGTTTTTTAAATTACTGTCGATTGATATCCGTGGTACGTAAGTATTACACATGTCCAAAGTCTCTTTAATTTCTTATGCATTTTACATTTGCTCTCTGAAGAGGAGAAAGGGGGGGGGGTGACGTTTCTAAAGAAGTGGAAGATTTTAGTAATTAGAGCCGAAAATAGTTTTAGTCCCAGTCGTCAACAGCGCGAAAGTAACAGACATATACAATTAGAGATAAAAAATTTCAAAATATGTTCTTAGACCCTACAGTATTCGAAACCAGTCTATTTACTGCAACGGCCCTCGTATTTTCTTCAGCAATTCCTAATTCTATTGTACGTGTATATTATCAGCCCGAGGAAAAATTCTATATGTAGCGCAAATATTTATGAGTAGCAATGATCATTTGTTCATTTAACACAATAGGCTGGGATTTGTATAAGTATTTCATCGACACGAATTTTTAATATTAACTGTTCCCCTACTTTTCATCACTATATGAAATATTTAGGAAGTTCTTTCACGCTTGGAGACTTTTCAGCACAGGAAATCGCTGTTTTTCGTTCGTCTTAAGCTTCACTGTATCCACAGATAACACAAAACATCTCTTGACTACAGATGCCTGCCATCCATCAGCAGTTAGGTCGCTGTCATCACAACTGAAACAGCGACGTATCCTGAACTGTGCAACCAATTTTAATCATTACGCATATGCCATTGGTTTCCTCATCAAACACTTTGGTCTTTTGTGGATGATAATAATACTTTTCTAGTTACTCCTCTCATTAACTCTTTGCGTTCAGTGCGTTTCTCCGTCCACACTGCAGTAATGAATTTACGCAGCACGGAAATCGTGGACGTAACGTCGTCGTTAATTGTGTGAATTGTCCAACAGTGACAAGTAGTATTGCGCACACCCACCACCGTTCTATTGTCTACTCCTGAATTAAACGTCAGTGCCCATTCTGCCGTCAACACCTGCATTGTCCTAGAGGAGGAAGCCATTATGCACGCACTGACAATACATAAGCCTGATAGCTAAAGTACACTGCACCCTTAGAAGCCATGAAACGAATTGTGATGTTTATTCAGCACGACATCAGACTTTATGGTTCTCGCGAGTTAATAAACTCAACTTCCTGGTAAAATTCAGCTTCAGTCCCATGATAGAATCAAGTGATAGAATCAAGACTTTCCTTGGAGCTTACAAACAGTACAATCAAAGATGAGTGTAAATACTGAACAGTAGGGCCAAGAGAACGTCGGAATGGGGGCAGTTGATTCATCATCCAAAAATAAATGAAATAAAGCTTTATCAATTCTAAAAGTCTACTGTATACGATCCTAATGGAACTGATGCGCCCTTTGCTAGCCAGTTATTTACTTATTCTCTTATCAACGCTCGACAGATTTAGGCCTCCAGACCTCACATATTAGAATCTGCAACGCAGTTTGGGACTTCCTGGCAGATTAAAATTCTGTGACGGATCGTGACTCGAACCTGGAACCTTAACCTTTCAAGCGCAGGTGCTCACCGACTGAGCTACCCAAGCAAGATCCACGACCCGCCCTCACAGCTCCACTTTGGTAGTACCTCATCACGAGTCGCGAGTCATCCTGGGATAGCTCAGCCGGGGCCGGCACAGTAGCTCAGCGTATTCGGTCAGAGGGCTAGCTACCCTCTGTAATTAAAAAAATAAAAAATTGAGTGAACAGATCAACGCTGAACCTGAACGGATCTCGTAGTACGTCCGCTTCGGGGAAATGCAACGAACAATCATGAACAAAATGAGATCAACAAAAAAAAAGCCGATAGATCACTTGCCTGCGAAAGGTAGAGGTCCCAGGGTCAAGTCCTGATCCGGCACACGGTTTTAATTTACACGGACGTTACAAATCAGCGCACTCACCGTTGCAGAGTGAAAATTCACAGGCAACGCACAAAAATAATTTTAGATTACAAAAATTGCACTTAAAAAAATCGAACAACCGGTAGTACGGTTAACGTGCAGCGTGATGGATTGCGAGACAGAGAGGTCGAACAGATCCTATTCAAATCCGAGCTGTGGATTACCGATTGTTGACCTGGTACGTTAGCCAGTGTGATTTTTTGTTTTCCAGGCCCCTTTAGGCTTGTGGTGGGCTAATCGCCGAACTCCACCACGACACACAAACATTTAAAATACTATTACGCGCAGAAGAACGATTACACGATTTACTGACTGGTGACGTTCACGGCTTTGCTCCCTCGGATTAAGTCTTGACTGCGGTAACAGGAGGGGCACCCGGCGACAATGTGGCAACAAACAGATTACGAAAACAGTGTACTCCGTGCGAAAGGATAAGCACTAGGTAAAAGAGGTAATAAAATATCGAGACTTATACAGTACCAAGAAGCAAAGGATTGAAAAGGATAAGGAGAAAGAGGTGATGAAGGAAAAAAATAAGCAACACGTTAGCACCGTACGACGATCAGTAGAATGGTGCCATGCGGGCATGCAGGTCCTCCAACTAAGGTGGCGTAAGGCCGTCGCTACAAACGGAGATTACGTTGAAAAATAGCCAAAAGAGTGGGGACTAATGTGGTGTAATGGAATGCTGATCAGAACCAATCTGCTTTCCAGGAAAAAGATGTGTAGCATCACTTACTGAAAATCCCTCGTAATTCTACATTTGAGAACAGATATTTGACATTTGGATTGTGGAGAAAACAATGTAACGGCAGTTCCAGTTAGGCTTGCGGGGAGTGCAAACCAAGGTAGTTTCTTCTAGGAAGGAGTAGTGTGATCATAGGGTGACGGGTCGGGCATCTATCTCCAATAAGAATTTATAACGAAGACAAGCCAAAGGGAATTGTAACTCTTTGGATTTTACTGTAGGGTATAATTTTTTTCGGAGATTCATAAATCTACACCCTGATCCATTTTCTCTTTCATGCCTGTATAGAAAAAGATGTGACGCTCTTGTAATGTAGGAAGGGGTACATGCACCTTTCCATACGAGGAAACTGTATTTTAAGTCCAGTCGACGCCATGAACTCTAACAGAACTGTAGGGGACATTTTCATTACTTACAACATTGCATAGAAGCGAAAAGTTAACTGATGAGTGTTTGGCCAACGCAAGACTGTTTTTATAGCGATCGCGTGTACTGACTGAACTTAATCGCTGATCGAGTCGCCTCGGCACATCATTCGGCTGATGCGCTGCAAAAGTTTAACCTATTCTTTAGTTTAATAGCGGTTAAGTGGTGTTTATTTGTCATGGATTTTTAAAAATCCTTTACAGAAGCCCTTGATGCATAAATAAGAACTGGAGTATAACTACACCACTCTCACCCTATCGAATTTCTGAAACCAGCTACCCATGTGATTTTGACATTTGTTTCTTTCTCGTACCCTTGACGAATGTTGTGGCAACTTTTAAAAATAAATATAGGGCGTGTTCTTTCACATTTGCATTTTGATCTTGTTTGCTGCTAAGCCGTCAATATGCATCTACATTTTACGTCCTCATTCCAGCATGTGTTTAGCGATTCAAACCATGTTACAATCACGAGTGATACTGATAGGAAGATCGTATTTGACGTCTAAAGTATATGTAGTCCATTAGATTATGGCTTTGCCAGGTACTGTTTAGCGTTTTGCCTCTGCTGAACTGAAATCAGCAATGCCTTGTTGGGAGGAGTGAACAGGAATGAAAAGGGTGAGGTGTTTTCCCCTGTTCATTTATAGATCTGACTCATCACGGAGTACGTGAAGGAATTGACCTGATAAAATGAACATTCCTATACCACCATTCAGGTGATTGTTTCTGTCCAAGTAATCCAATGCTTTTAAGCATAAAAACTAAAACGGTAGTCTTAAAAAGTTAATCGTAATACTTGTAGTAACCTTGGCCAGTTCATTTTTCTTTTAAGCGAAAATCTTGAATCACACTGAGAAAGTATAGGTATCAAATGAAACAGACCATTTTATTTTACGTATGAATGTCCACTATTTGAAACTATGAAGGTGAAAGGGGTAAAATGGAGTGAAAAGGCTTGAAATGGAAGGAATAGCTGAGAAGGGAGAAAGACAGGTTGTTGCCTATCGCCGATGTAATTCAATCTGTAGAGTGAACAAGCAGTAAAGGAACCCAAAGAAAAAAATTGGAGAAGGTGTCTACCTTCAGCGGTTTCATATGACATTGTAATTGTGTCACAGACGGCAAAGGGCTTGGAAGAGTATTTGAACGGAATGAACAGTGTGTCCCAAGGAGGATACGTAGCTATATGTTGAACTTCAACAAAAGCAAAACAAAAGTAATGGAAGGCAGTGGAGTTAAACCAGGCGATGCTGATGAAATTGCATTAGAATACGAGTCACTAAAATTAATAGATGAGTTTCGCTATTTGGGCTCAAAACAAGTGATGATGGCCGAAGCAGAGGTGATATAAAACCCAGCCTAGATATAGCCAGTAAAGCGTTTCTGAAAAAGAGGAAATTGTTAAGGTCTAATATAAAGGAAGTCTCTTCTGAAGGTATTTGTCTGGATTGTACCCTCATACTGAAGTGAAGCGTGGGCGATAAGCATTTCAGACTTAAGGGAAGAAAAGTTTTTGAAATGTGGTGGTACAGAAAAACTCTGAAAATTAGATGGGAAGATAGCAGAATTATAAGTAGATACTGAAGAGAATTAAGGGGAAAAGAAATCTATGCACAGTTCCACAAAAATAGAGGATCAGCTAATAGGATACATTCTAGAACATCAAGGAATCATCAATTTAGTGTTAGAGGGATGTCTGGGGGTTAAAAATCGTACAGGGAGACCAAGAGGTGAATACAGTAAGCAGATTCAAATGGATGTAAGTTGCACAGTTATTGCGAGACGAAGAGGCTTGCACAGGATAGAGCAGTGTGGAGAGCAGTACCAAACCAAGCTTCGGACTGAAGACCATAACAAGAACAACCTGAATGTGTAAAAATTCATTTCGTCCTGCATAAACTGGCAACGATCTTTCTATAGCAATTTATTCTCTGAAACTTTCTAATATAACTGTAAAAAACCTGTGCCTCTTCGTAACCTCTTTTATATTTACTTCACGATATACTTGTCTGTCTTGTAAATTACAAATTCTATGGTTCCGTTAAGATTATGCTATTACACCTGCTACAATCATCACAGCAATCGTAATGTGTTACAGGTTATGTAGATCCAAAACGTTTATACTTTATATGGAGTATTGGAGCGCAGTGAATGAAACAGAGGATTCTTATTCGAGAGGAGTGCATTAAAATCCACGTTTCCTTAAACCATATCGTTAAACTAAATGCAGGGGATGTTTCCTTCACCGGCACTCGATCCAATTCCAACCGCAGGTTTTCTGCGATTGAAGTAATTTTGTATCTGCAACCACCTCTCTGCCTAGCTTCTCTGTGTGGTGTCTCTTCACTTACAATTTCCTCGAAGTCTGGAATAAACATGTAAGTGTTGTTCTGGGGTCTCCTGATGCCAATTATTTTTTAGTTCTTGCAATAGGACAGAAAGTAACACAGTGACCGCAGCGAAGGCGGCTTGACTTTCTACAAATACAGATTGCCCCATGTATAATCAATACGCGCTGCTTCCTGGACTCGGATAGGCGCGCCGGCCCCGGATCGAATCCGCCCGGCGGATTAACGACGAGGGCCGGTTTGCCGGCCTGCCAGGACGTGGGTTTTAGGCGGCTTTCCACATCCCCTAGGTGAATGCCGGGCTGGTCCCCACGTCCCGCCTTGGTTACACGGCTCGCAGACATCTGAAGACTTTCGCACACTATTCGCAGACAGTTGGGGTTCACTAATTCCTTCCGGGGGGGGAGGGGGGTACGAGGTGGCGGCAAGAAGGGCATCCGGCCATCCCTTCAACTAACATTGCCACATCCGATTAACGATGCCGACCCTGCGTATCCGCGGGAAAAACGGCACAAGCAAAAGAAAGAAAGAATAATCAAAAAGCCTCACATACTTGTTAATCAACTGTAGTCGAAATGCTTGTGAAGCGGCCTGTATGCCTATGGCCACCACTCACAGCATCTCTTCTGAATAGGTAACTGCATGTTTTTTGACGTTGCTGTTAAGTATTCTTTTTTATTTACTTCATTGTTTCTTTAATCTTATGCGTGAGGCGTGTCGGTTTTATGTGGGACGCCCTGTATTTTATACAGAGCAATGATAGAAGTGAAAAATCTCACCCGGAAAGCATCTTGACAGTAGTATACGAACTTCAGGAAATGTGTAAACTCGCGCTGATTAAAAAATAAGGACGCAATCAAACAGATTTTTCAGCCACGTGTGTCGCACTTTACCGTATAATCACAACAGCGGTAAGAACCAGGAAGTAATTGACACACAAAGACCCAACTACCTGTAATTACGCGTGGTGCAACGCAGTGTGGAAAAAAATACGACGCAGGTATGTAACGGGGGCGCTAAAAACCGAGGCACGTGGAAAACACCGCAGAAATGAAATGAATAAAACAGAACCATTATGCGATCGTTATCTTTATACGGTGCTCTTCATGAAAACGCGAAAGGAAAACCGCCGTCGGTTGTGAAGTGGCGAGAGAATGGCGTTTAGTAGCGTTAATAAGAACGACGACAGAGTGCATAGCGCCGTGAGATAATGCGCCGTGTTCGCGGAATACCAAGTTTGCGGCGTCTGCCTTTGTCGTTCCTGCTGTGACACACTGCCTAGTGGCTGTGAAATAACTGGCGGCAGGTGCTAGGTTCCGCACGACGCGTCGTCGCTCCTGCCACCTCCACTCGTAAGATCTTCTCAGTACGTTAAGAGGAGCCGTTAGAAGATGTGCACACGCTTGGAACATTGCCGACGGCGTGCGTACAAGAGGTGCCTTTCAAAATATGGACGGTCGATATTATAAAAAAAAAAAAAAAAACCACAGGATACGAACTCCTTTATTTACTTTCAAGCAATCTCTCTCTACAATACCACACTTTTGGCAGCGTTCATAAAGCTTTTGCAAACTCTAATCGAAAGTTTATGAATGAAAACATGCACAACACTGGCGTACTATTCCACAACATTTATTACTTGTTCCACAAACCGGTTTTCGGCTGTTACGCCATCATCACGTACAAAGATGTAGTGTAGTGAAATTTTGTTCGATCCACAATATCTACATTCCCAAAGATCAAAATGTTAATGTTAGATTTAGGAATAAAACGAGAGGTGTTATTTTAGTGTAAATGCGATTTAATATTATTTAACTAAAATGAAATATGTTACACATTAACTAATGAACTAATTACAAAACAATTGTTCATAGAAGAAAATACATTTGACAATTAACTTTGGTGATGTGCACCAAGGGTGTGGCTGAACAAAATAATCTGTAAGCGGTCCTAAATTACAAGCAGATGAGATGTATTACTGAATTAAGCTCGTAAGTGATGCAGCCGTGATTATACAAGGGTCGATCAATAAGTAACTTTTTTTTTCTCAGAACATATTTATTGTTAAGAGTCAGAATTTGGCGACAATATACATCAGCATGTCTTGTACATGTCCTATTTTTCTAAGTACTCTCCAACACGTTCTATGGCCGTACGCCAACGTTGTGGAAGAACATATATTCCCTGCTGGTAAAAACTCTTGTCCTCTAGCCGTAGCCATGCTATCACTGCATGAGTGGCACTCTCGTCATCTTCAGTGTGTTCCCCGTAGAGAGTTTTCAAGCGGCCCAAAGAGGATGCCAGGTCTGGATTGTAGGGTGGATGAGGCAGTGATGTCCAACCCAATTTGGCTATGTGTTCCCGGGTTCTCACACTTGTGTGTGGGAGCAAGATTTTTCCTAGATTCTTGTCCGATCGAACACGTCGGAAACGGTTCTTGAGTTTCAGAATGTCTGGAGCAGTGGCTGTGACAGGACGTCCCGAGCGTGGCTTATCATGGAGCTCTGTGTCTGCATTTCCTAAGGCCATAACTTTCCTTACCTATCGCCCAACTTCACTTCTATCAACTGCACCATCGCCATACACTGCACACAAACGTTTACAGATGTTCACCACGGTTTTTTTTTCTGCACACCAGATTTCAATAAAAGTACGCTGCTTGTAGAGTGAGTCGTATGTAGACGCCACTTTGACGCTGTACTACGGCTCTGCCATCTGCCAGAACGGTCCGAAACTTCACCGGCGCACAGAACAAACATCAAATGTGAAGCTTCAACAAGGAGGTTTGTCTATGTATATTAACGTCTTTTTTAAAAAAATGTGGGGTATTGCTTAATAAAGGACCCTCGCACGATGTAATTTTTTTAACATGACAGGAGAAATTATAATAACTGAAATAAAGCAGAAGTGTGGCCTGTGAATAAGAAGGATTGGACTATGAGTAGTATCTGCAGTTAGAAGTGGCGAGTAGGGGAACTGTGTCTCGTCATTCAGTATTAAAGTTAGGAAGATGGACTTATGTTAAGACCTATTAATTTCCATTATTTAGAGAAAATTCAGCTTCCCTGCTTTATGAATGTGATGTAATACTTCATGTTGCACTCTGTAACTATGGCCTTCTTAAAGCAGATGGTATACAAAAGTAGAGTCTCCTTTTCTACTTTTCCCAATTCTGTTGTGTTCCTTCAGGAGGGTGTATATTGCCTTTCCAGACACACCTATATAGAGTTAGTCGCTATTACAAGTAACTTTACGTATCCTCTCTTCTACAAAGCTGGAGTGCTGTTTTACTATTGGGCAAAAAGTATCCATCGTAAAAAGCGTACGTAAAATGATATTTTGAAGTTCCCGGATTTAAGCTTTCTGGCTTCATCCAGTAGTGTATGGGTATGTGCACCATTTATTGCGTTCATGTGGTGGTGGGTCGGGAAAAGATAAAGAAGAGAATTCACCGGTTATTTCTGCTTTTTCGATATTATGGAGTCCACCAAGGCGGGATTGTCTGGTTGCCTTTAATTCCGTCTCGAAGTTGTGGGGATTGATGTATAGATGGAAATAGATGTATAGATGTATCACCGAATGAAAGACAGCATGTTTATGGGTCATTAGGAGTTAAGAATTGGCGGGTATCACAATATCGGTGGTGATACGAATGATCCTTTTCGAATCGGTGAAAGACCTGTCACATGGCTTTGAATACCTGTCGAAACGTTATGCAGAGAGCTGTGCAGTGCCTTCCTAGCGATACTTTCTGTAGACTTCACTGGCGGTAGTTGTAGGCAATATATTTCGCAAGGTGTCAACAGTGAAGGCAACAGGAACGGCCAAGAACGCTTGCCTGACAACTCTAGCTGTGTTATACAGATGACACCTAATCAGAAAATCGAAAGCATGACTGCACATCAGGTTCAACAACAACTGGCGCTAAAAACCATCATAAAATAGGTAAAGACCAAAATTAAAACGAATGCAATGTCTAGATATACAGTGCAATCAGAGGAACAGTGACAAAAACGTGTGTTTTGTTCCCTGCCTCCCTTTGGTTGTGTACAGTGTCGCTGAATAAAACTGGTAGCATCAGTCTCTTCCCATGGTTTGAATTGAGAAAATAACTAAAGAATGGGTGCAACAGAAAGTTTCATTTCCATTTACAGTCATGCGTTTTCAAAATCAAATATTTTGAAATCCTGGTGTTGTGCAGTCCGGATATGTTTGAAGGAATTCATTAGAATGTGATAAGAGGTAAAGGATGACTATGATGAATATTTCTTTATTTCGCGAAGATTTTACCAGCGGTAGAATCAAAATACTCAAATAGCAATACAGGACATTTACATGAAATTCTAGCCAAGTATCATGAAGAGATACAAGACTCACTGCCAGCATAAAAATGTATTGGAAAATCTCTATTAACGATATAGTCCACATGTTTGCACAAAACGTTTTTACATTTGACAATAGATCGGCGAATTCTGTACATCGGTCTGACAAATGCCCTTTGTTATTATGTGCAGATATTACAGTTTTACTGCTTGTATTTATCCACAGGGCTTTAGTAATAGTACTGTTGACGGTTATGTAATGATTGAAATCGATTTTCAACAAAAATAAGATTTCCTACTGCAACGACAAATGCTAAACCTCTTTTTGTTATTAAAAAAACATTCATCATGTGTTGTCTCTCCCGTTACCCACTCCACGCGAATTTCTTCGTTAATATCAAACACTGCTGATTAAAAGGTGTTCAGAATACATCGTACATTATGTTAATGTTGAAGTCTGAAAAATGTAACGGGGAGATCACGGCTATATGGGTCTGTCGCTGACTGAATCAAGATTCCAGAGAATAAATATTTAGCGCCGACTACTGTTATCTGTGGCTAAACTTTTGTTGGCGCTGAATAGCGCAGAGAAGGATCACATCAAGACTTGTGTGAATCTGCCACGCAGTAAGTCCTAAGACCCGAGAACCGGACGTCTTACGAGCAGATTTCTTAGATTCAAGTATGTTTTATATGGGAATAGGAAACGGGAATGAAAGGTATGTGAGTGCCTCATAGTATTGTTGTCGTTATCGCTGTTCAGATAAATGATATTTGGTCATTTTAAATATTCTCGGTTAGTAAAGCAGCCACTGTATGACCTCGTCTATTTGCAAGAGCAGACGTTATTCTAAGCCACGCTCTTTTTTAAGCAAGATCAAATGTAGCATAAGAACGGTCCAAGGCGTCAATTCTATCAAGTATTTTTTGGGACAAATGCTGGTATGTAAGCTCCGATTTGCTAGACTAGAACCTACAACATTGTACGTGGGGTAACTAAATGATCGTTTATTTAGACAGCAACTCAAGAGTTTTACGTAATATTTTCTGATAAATAGTTAATGCTTCTGTGCATAACATGACCTTGTCTCATAACCATTTGAAAGAATTAAATTCAGAGCTGTACCAGTATATCATATCTAGTTTATATGTGTACCTTTCATTTTCTCTCTGCTTTCCATCCACATTAACATTACCTAATGCCGGTTATCTATGCGCTGACTTTGTCGTAAGAATACGTTCCATCTATGTTTATTTCTTCGCGGGAGATGCGAGTAAAACAACAGTGTTACTCTGTTAGATATAAGGACATTCTTGACTTGCATTTGTGAATTTTTCTGTCGCTCTTGGTAAAGCTGACCCCCAATGACTCCGTACCATTATTCACGAACGTTTTCTTGAGTATCACAGTTCTCGAAAATTATATTTAAATCATCCTCACTGACACAAAATTACTTATAATTTTTTTTTTCAAATCTAATGATTCGCAACCAAATACGCTTTCTCATACATATCTCAGAACTGTCCTTTATGCCAGGTGGCAAAAACATTAATACCCTTAGCAGGATCAGTAATAAAATCAAATTGTTGAATTATGCAGCTATCCCTAATTATCAAAAACTGTCGGATTCTTATTTACTCCGTTCTTAATAAAGAACTTGGCTTCTGTGACATTTACAGCTAATATTTAAGTCCTTACTTGATTATTTTAGGAACCTTTTCTCGTCTATATAAAGGTACAGTAATGCAAAAATTAACAGAAATTCGATTTTCTTCTATTCACCGTAGTAGACACATTACCGATGATGAACTAAGAAAACGGTGGCTTTTTGAGCAGACTTGCTTTTACCGCTTGCTCAAGTATAAACTATAGACTTCGGAAACTAAAATCGTTGGGGAATACAGGGCCTCTCATTCCTGAAAGACTATTCATACCATTCTCCAGAGCGATAAACTATTAATATATTATTCACGATTAACCAATCAGCCAAGAAATATATAAGATGGAAAAGATCTTCTTGTAAGTGCCTCAACGAGCGATAGGAGCCAACAAGATATTTACGATATTTCGAATATGAAGTTGCCGCTGCGATTCGGTGAGAGACCGGTTTCTCGTGGAACGTCTTTCTATCTTTTCTGACAGTAGCGAGTATGTTCTACTTCTAAGCTTAACGATGTGTTAATCTTCTACGTCTAACCAGAGGTCAGAATTTGGGCCGCTCAGTCTCAGTGCATACGTCAAATAAATTATATTACTTAGGTATGTGGCACTTAAATCTCACGTCGTCGTGTTACACAACCACACACACAGTATTCACTGCGTTTCCATTAGACAAAAAAATCATACCCTTTTTACTTCATTATTTTATAATGTTTTTATTACTTATCGATCAAAAGCTACTTATCACCAAAAGCAGAAAACAGCCTTGCTTGCTCCAGTTTTACAATAATGATGTGAATGGCTTTTATGTAACATTGTTGAAGGAATCTTTTTTTACTCTTAACTACTTTCGTTGCTAATCCTATCTTCATTCGGCTACTTATTTTTCCTGTGATACTTGCACGTTGTTTGTGTTGTGACAAAATAGATGTGCTTAATGGAACCTGCTCGTGAGCGTATTTCCTATGTTTGACGATATTTACGTTGGTATACATTTCTCAAGAACTATTTATTCAAATGAAACCAAACTTTAAACGTGCGTAAGTTGTCATATGTTCTTCAGAATGAGTTATTTATATGGCAGTAGCATTGTATCCTAGTAGTAGAAATTCACAAAGAAAGTAGGTGACCACAAAAACTGACATTAAAAAAAATCTGAATATTTGACAAAGCTTTAATTTTCTGCCATTATTCTACCACATTTTAATGAAGTAATGTAATTAATTTCTGTACCAAGTTTCGTTGACATGGATGTATTACTTTTAGAGAAAATTTTACGTAAAGCTAAACATTTTATACTTTCGGGAAAGTGGATTTATAGTTTTTGAAACGGTATGTTCTACGTTAAAGCTCTGCGCGTCCATAGCTGCCATCATTGCGGGTTTATGCATCCTCCAGCTTACATTGGGAGGTCCCCTTTTGAATTCCAGCCTCTTTTGTCATTTGTAGCGCACTGTTCTCAGCTTGCCGCACGCCCACCTCGTCAACTGAGAGAAGCCCATGTTCTACGCCCATACCACTGAAAAACCTACAGCCTGCTAACTGACTCGTCTTTGAAACACAGTACTGCTTCCACGACACAAGTTTTTAAGCTTCTGATGTTCACAAATACCGGTACTCATTTCCACACAAAGTTATTGAAACTTTCTCTGCGATTTTGAGTTCTCTCGTGGATGCATTTAGCACGCAAGTTTAATTCCCCATAGGTAGATTATATGCCATTTGCTCTTGCCACCGGTGGGCGATGGTTGTGTCTATATAAACCACGAAATCATTAGTTTTTCACCATATTATTCTGCTCATACTTATGATCCATACCGATAAAATATAACTGTAAACGCAATAAAATTGACACTTAAAATCAAGCGACTCCTTCAAACCACTGCCACTATTGAACCGTAAAGAGAACGCTGAACTGATGTTCAGCTGATACCTACACTAGCTTAGCACCAGGGTGTCCAAACTGAAAAACTGTGGTCAAAGAATAAATACATTAAAGACAGAGAAGGTGTCCTGTAGCTGGGATAAACGCAACTGAATTGACGAAAGGGAGCGCGTCATTGTTTAGAAAATACTCTTTTTTTCTGTCAGTATAAACCAAATTCACGAAGACCAAACATGTTTTTGTTCAGGGAGGACTGGGGTGTAACTTAAGACAGTTAAGAAAATAGTTATTTCGACGTATTTTCACTTTCTGGTCTCCTTAACAGTACAGATAAATGTACCGCTCAAAATTTCGATAAATCTGAGTTTTGCTTGCATATACTGTATACGAAAGTGGTAACCGCGTGATGATGGAACCAGATCAGATACTAGTTAAGTATAAAAAAACCGTTCATTTGGCAAAATACTGCTATCACTGCTTGTCTTATTGTTACCCTTCCATACACTCACTCAGTTCCCAAGCTATGTACGTGTAAACAACAGTTGTTTATACATAACTCGCCACTTTTCTTTGTTTTTCCTCTGGAAAGATGACCGGATCAGAAATTGCAGAATCATTCTTGCCCTCGTAAAAAAATACTCGGTCAACAAAATAGACGTTTAATTTCCGCTGTCCGGGCCAAGGGTGAGCGTAATTTCTCTTCATAGCAGGGCGTGGCTCGGTGGCGTCAAAAATGTTTAGGAGGGCTCGGTTAATTACGCGCCCCTCATCAGCGAGATTAAAGATACGCCAAGACGACGAGCGGGGGGACGGAAACACTGCCGGACTAGAAGGTAAAAGAGGAGCTTTCGTGTGGCACCCACGCGTCGATTTTAGTTACGAACGACTGCTGCTAACTGGGACCATGCTTTACAGCAAAGGGACCTGTCTGAGTTTCATTAGCAATCCAGTTTTTTTTTTCTTTTTTTCTAAAATGTGTGAGGGAACAGACTGTACACGTAATGCATAATTTTGATTACGGACAATCATTTTCTCTTGAAACACTTCCATTGGTCCGTGTTTGCATAATAACAAATATGTGGGATTGTGGGTCCACCTTGATGCAAAACCCTTTTGTTTTTATTTATTCCCAAACTAATTTCAGTGACAGTATCCAAAAATAGCATCGTTATAGACGTTATAAAACTTAATTACATGTGTACTTTTTGGTTCCAAGTATTGTATTCTGTGAGTAGTTTCATAATACCTTCTTTATTTTAAGTCACAGCTCGGTGTTACTCTTGTTCCCGTTATTTCCGGCATATTTTTTGCGTTTCTCATGCCGTTTCTTCGGCATACAGAACGCCATCTGCAACTGTGTGAGTGGCTGTTAGTAAACAAATATGAAAAAGTTATCTTATATACATACTGCTGGAAACTGCAATGGTGTTGTGGATACAGTTTTGGTGCGCACTGGGATGTTACGTAGTTTGTCATTTACGTAATAACCTAGTGCAGCCGTTCTTGTCATCAGTGGCTTCTGGGTAGCAGTAAGTCCTTGAAATCAAGAGTTCTTTCGCCCCTTTCACTCAACTCAGTGCCGGATTTACAATAGAAGTCCTCTACATTGCTTGAAGAATTTATTTGACAATTGGGGCGTCCGGTTAGACGTTAACTGTCCCTTATTATTCAGTTTGTTACGTCCGTGTGGTTGATCGTGGGGGAATTACTAAGAAGTCTCACTGCTGAATGACTGCCTGGTTTTATAGATCCTTTATTAATCCGCTCCTCCCCCCCCCCTCCTTCACCAACCGTGCAAATAGGCCCATTCCGACAGAAAACACATTTACATTGTTGTGTGCGCTGCTAACTGGTATATATAGCATGACATCAAACATAGCGTGTAAAGTTGGGTTTCGTGAAATTTTGGGCCACTATTGGACTAGAATCCAGTAACACTGCAGTTATGGGTAAGTATACGCGCTAATGATCACTTTAGCTTACCCTAATAGCCTTACAATGTCTCATCCTCAGAAAGTCTCCTTCCGTAGCATGTGCCTTGACATAGAATCCTAAGTGTTTCACGTTTGAGTGTGTTGTACTGTGTTGTTCATCTATGATTCTCATAGGTGGATCGCTAGGGTGGTTGACGTAATCTGTTTCTAACGAGCAGTCACTCATAATAATTACACGATACGACATTTGTCGCTGAAGCGCTGGGTTTGAGATACAGGCATTAGTTTTCTGTGTCCTTGTGGAGTCAGTGGTTCTGTTTTCCCTTTTCTGTTCATTCATGTTAGCTTATAAAGTTCCAGTAAAGAGTTCTGACTACTACAGTAGATATTTTTAAGGCATAATCGACGGTTTATGGTAAATGACGTTCCTCAACACACTCAGCTTAAAAACAACAAACTTTTCTTACTAAAGTATCACAGTCAATATCAGTAATAATTAATCGATTTGCAAAGATATTGAGTCACAACCATTTCATAGTTAGTTCACTATTGGGAACGCTTGACCTATGATGCACTTACTACATATATTGTAACAGTTCAATTAGACCCTTCTATGCTCTACAGTCGGCTTTTGTGAATGCTTTCCATTTTTTCAGCCAAACGACGCGTAAATGACAGAAGAAGCACGTTGTATTCCACCTTCAAGTTTTTTTTTTTTTTTTGTTTTTTTTTTTTTTTTGTTAGTGGAAACGTAGTCCTCCCCACGAATGGACTCAGAAAACAGCAAGAGGGAGTAATAATGAAGATATTTGGTGTCTGCGAAGAGCGTGTTTCTTATCTTAGGCCAGTCGCAGTGTTGTGGGTAATCCGTAGTTTCCTTAAATCATTTAAGGTGAAAGCTGTCAAAAAGAGCACTGACGAGCTCCTCTGCCGTCCTTCTCCAAATGAGCTATTGCTCTGTCTCCTACATGTTATCGCCACGTAAGGCTCCACCAGTCATTCTTCAGAGATTATCACTTGTGGCCGTGTTCAAAGTCAGATAGCCTATCGTGAAATTTAGTTTTGTAGCATCTGTAAAGTTCACCAATAATAAGACCAGAAAATTACGGTTGCCTAAGATAACTACATTTCATCAAATGGAGAACCTGTTGTTTACGGCTGTCACCGTCACTTCTTCAGTCGCTTTGCCGGTCTTTTCCTGTAGTCAAAGTATGGCACTACGTTCCTATCCAGGTCAGGCTTGTTATTTATGACCCGTTTCCGTTTCACTCTTCACACACAACACTAGTAGCCATAGAATTTTGTTGTCGTAGAATAGTTTTACTGTGCCACCAGATAGTCGCTTTCGTACTTGTATCGAGATTTATAGTTCCTAGCTTGGCAGAAAGAGAACAACGCAGGACGTAAAAGAATCGATAACAGATCCACTACTGCAGATACAGATACAGTACTGCAGAATTCCTGTAGCAGAACTAGATTTGTTAGCCTAATTTTTTTTTAATTTCCTGTTATGTCGTAGAAAGAATCAGTAACAATAAACGCCGTTACAGAATACTGTAATATTTCTGCTACAATATTGGCAGGTGAACTTGTTTTGTTATGCTCCTTGTGACACGTCTGCACTTAGTCGCAATTTCTGAATCGTTCGGATTCTTTAGTGTACTTGGCCGCGAGAATGGCATCTTTAACACAACTGAACCTTTGGCAGATACCACAGAACGATGTGCTAAAATGCTTTAATTCTCAGAAAAACATGACAGATTAGTTTCTTGTATATTAGAAGCGGCATATCTTATTTTTTTAGCAGTAACTTTGGGATACGATGGGCAAAGCTTGTTGTTACGGGACGTCTGAGGCTGTTCTGAACACTACAATGATGTGTTGAGCTACATTGCAACTTTTTGTATCACTAAACTCTTTGATGATGAACGCAGAAAATTTTTGCAGAATATTGACTGTAGGAGTGATTATCCGTGAAAAGAGGCGTTACATATTATTCAGAATGAGAAAACGTAGAACCTTGTATCGATAACTGATGTCGGCTTCTATAAATCCATTGGTATCAAAAATGTTGGTGATTAATGTCACATTCCTAACAGGACTCACAGAAATGTGTACTACATAGACAAGAAGAACGTAGCAATATTGGCAAAAATGTATTAAATTTGATTCATTCCCTGCTTTACATTATTGTTTACCAGATTACAAGAAAAGCGACTGCTTTCAATAAAAAATGATTTTTTTTTTATTTCACTGTACAGTGCGTTGTAACATTTACCGATGTATATGGTGCTGCTTGAACAGCGTGCGAATTTTATGCACTGATCCCACCGCGAAAATTTTCGACGCGAAGCCTTAATTACATTGTCCAACCAAAAAGTTGCGAGACTGATTTTATTCCTGGCTTATAAGTGACGTCAGCGCAGTAACTACGGTGGGAAATTGAAGTAACATCTGTAAACAACAGATGTGCGTTCGACCAATCAGCTGTGAGCAGGCTGTGTTGTACATTGGACGTGCGACCGTAGTGTGCCAACGTGGTTGCCAAACAAATCGGAATGGAGCTATCTACGGAACACCTCTAAAGCAAGAGTCCAAGACATTCTCCATAATGTTTTGAAGAAGAGAAAGTTGTGTGCAAAGTCTGTCCTGCACACCGTGACTCCCGAATGAAGACAACGACGAGAGGACGCCTGCCAGACTTGATTCAGATGAAAAACACGGACGGTTCTCTTCTAGAAAAAATCATTACGGGTGACGAGGTTTGGCGTTAACAATACGAAACTACGGCAAAGTGCGTAATGAGTCTGTGATGGTTCGCCATGGTCGCAGAAGGTACTAATGTGAGACGAGAGATGAACATCCCAAGCAAGGACATTTCTGACAGTTTAATGCGGTTGTACAAACGTTTTGCCCGCATCTCGTGGTCGTGCGGTAGCGTTCTCGCTTCCCACGCCCGGGTTCCCGGGTTCGATTCCCGGCGGGGTCAGGAATTTTCTCTGCCTCGTGATGGCTGGGTGTTGTGTGCTGTCCTTAGGTTAGTTAGGTTTAAGTAGTTCTAAGTTCTAGGGGACTTATGACCACAGCAGTTGAGTCCCATAGTGCTCAGAGCCATTTGAACCAACAAACGTTTTCTGCGTTGAACGCAAGTCGGGGAGACAGTGTACGAGGGCGTGCTGTAAAGTAACGTCTCCGATGTTACTTTGTGGATGCTCTTAACGCCGGAAACGCGGGACTGCTACGGTCGCAGGTTCGAATCCTGCCTCGGGCATGGATGTGTGTGATGTCCTTAGGTTAGTTAGGTTTAAGTAGTTCTAAGTTCTAGGGGACTGATGACCACAGAAGTTAAGTCCCATAGTGCTCAGAGCCATTTTATTTTGCTCTTAACGCTCTTAAAGCTTTTGCAGCAAAACAAAGTTTACTGACATTCTACATCGTTATTCTTTATGTCTATGTATTTATTTCTCAACATGGTCACCCTGGCGACAAACACATTTCTCCCAAGCTCTACTGATGCTTTGTTGTTTTCGGGATCAGAGTGGTGAACCCGGCTTTCATCACCTGTTACAGTGTTGTTAAGGAACCCATCACCCTCGAACTTAAAACGCAAAAGAAATTGTTGACGTCCAGAAACTCGATTATAGCACACTGTTCCTCATACACCGGCATAGTTGCGTTACACACCACCGTGTTACGATCTGCAATTCGGAGCCCTCTAGCGGCAGTGAGTTGCAGCTTGGGTCAGCGAAGCGGGAAAGTCGACCGACTAATATGCACTGTATGTAACACCTCACCCGATATTGAGAACAGAATAAAAATTTGAGAGGCGTTTCTTTCAGCAGGCTCTCGTAGAACAACTGGAGCGTTGAAAACGTTTTAACTTTGCTCTATCTTTTGCTAATCCATTCTCGAAACTTTTTAGACTTACGTAGTATGGTGAGGAAAATATCTTTGCTATGTGTCTTTTGGTGATGTTATAAATATCGAGATGAAATGTGAATTACATGTATATTGGGGTTGTTTAGAAATTCCCGTTATTACAAACTTCCAGGACTTGTAGAGGAGACTGAGTACATAATATTTTGAATAGGAACTCGCGTCCTGAAATGTAACGTTTCCGTTCTACGACGACGCTTTCAACTCAGGTGTTTAACCCATACAATTCTACTTGACGAATTGCATTAGACATGATGTAGTATAGTTATTAGGGAGTAATCTGAAAGGAAACATAATGAAACATTCATTTATCACTTAAGCACATTTGATTGTATTAATACTTAAACATTACATTGCACTCTCCAACCAGGAGATCAGTTCTATTCCAGTTGTACACTGGATATGTCTCACAGGAAGTCAGACGTTATGGTGACAGTCCTACATAGTACACGTCATCCTCTCTACACTACTGAGTGCCAGGACAAGCAACTCTGAGACTTTCTCTTTCTCTCAGCATACGCGTTACAAATCTGAGTTGAAACCGTCGTAGAACGGGAACCCCTGATTTTCCGGGCATGAGTTCCGATTCAAAGTATTATGTATCCATTTTCTCTAAAAGTCCTAGAAGTTTGTAACGGGAATTTTCGGACACGCTGTAGATGCAGAATTTAAGGGGAAAGAACGGAAGCAATTCGAGTGAGAGATGGTAGGGAGGGAGGGAGAGAGAGACAGACAAGTTAGATTTCCCTTGAAAGCGATATTTCGAAGATTTCAATTTTCTTTGTTCACACCGCTGTGACAAAGTAGGTGACGTGGTAGTATTTCTCTGAAGGACAAAGTGTACAGAAATCCAGAGGACAAACACCGTGTCGTACAAAGCCTGCGGATGTAAATTACTGTCCGTCATCAGGCGCGGCTCGGCGTGTGTTGGCGCTTTTTACACCTTTCCTAATTCCCCGGCCGCTCGGCCAGTGTGACTAAAGCGGGCGTCGTGCGTCTGGTGGGCGTCGCAATTACCGCGGATTTCCACGTGTGCCACGGCGCCGGCCGCGCAGACGGCTGGCTCTCCGCAGCCTCCAGAAGAGCCGGCCGGGCCTCGACATGGGAGGTATTACGGGGGAGGGGCGGCGCGGTGTTAGCCGGCCAACTGGCCTTTGATGATCAAAGGATGCCGCCCGCCAGCGCCCCGAGGTGCGCGGCCCTTGCTAATTGGTAAGAGAGGGCCTCCTCCTCTTCCCCTGCCCCGCTCCTCATCCTGGCAGCCGGATAGCTTTAATAACTTTATCCTTTATGAGGCGCAGGAGTGAGGAGGCGGCGGTGGAGGGGGGAGACGTAGGAGGGAGGGGAAGGGGGGTTATCACTGTGGGGAGGGGGGGAGGCGGCAGGAGGGGTGACTAGTATAGTTTTCTCAATGTAATATGCCCGGCTCGTCTTGGTCGTGTTGGACTCGGGCCGCGGGGCACCCCGACCGCTGTCTTTTTGGTCGTATTGCCCGACCGTTTTTGCCCGCGCCGCTGCCGCCGTCGTCGGGACACTGGTGTGGCGCGGGCGAACGTCCGAGCGCGGCGCTGGAGGGATGCCGGCTACCGCGGCCGCGCCTCCCGGCTAGCCAGTCGCGCTAGCCTCGGACTCGAAAACGGCACCTGGTGCCCTCTTTGCAATTACGCGTCTTTCTACAAACCTACTCATTTCTTTATTACCTTGCAGCAATCGTTCAGACTGTGGTCACCCATATCTCCGTCAACTGGATATACGTTTTCCTTTTCCCGCACCCACATTACGTTTCTTCTACAAGATAAAACTTACGCAAAACATTCGCTGTTTCCAGTACAACGGAAACCCAGCCAAAATTCCAAATTTGGCTTATTTATTTATTTGATGATTATTTTCTAGACGGGACCCTTTTTCAAACAATCCTACAGGGCAGAAAACCAAATTTACAATCGTACAGGTATTACCAAATTTTTCAACGCAAGCCAAATATAGAGAACGTATCGTCTCAAGACTTACGTACCAGATAGTAAAAATGGTGTTTCCAAAAATACGAGAACCATGTCGAGATAAATATATACGCTGTCAGGATATACAAAGCCTTTTGCATTTGTTACACAATTCCCCATTAATTAGAAACACAACTATTAATACAATAAAAGTACAAGTCAAAAATAAAATTAATACTTTTAAAATATTTACCAAAAACAGTCAAATACTTAAAATCACCGAACAGTAAAACACAACAGCGCCACCTCTGCCCCATACGACAAAGTTGTATGCCATATTCACGCGTAAAAATCTTTAAATGCAAACCACAACATTAGTATTAAAAGAACAAGTAATAGGACATTTAAAAATTTATTCACTTCCAAAGCTTAACAAGCGTTAAAACGATACAATAACAAATTTTACAAACTTCCTGGCAGATTAAAACTGTGTGCCCGACCGAGACTCGAACTCGGGACCTATGCCTTTCGCGGGCAAGTGCTCTACCAACTGAGCTACCGAAGCACGACTCACGCCCGGTCTCACAGCTTTACTTCTGCCAGTATCTCGTCTCCTACCTTCCAAACTTTACAGAAGCTCTCCTGCGAACCTTGCAGAACTAGCACTCCTGAAAGAAAGGATATTGCGGAAACATGGCTTAGCCACAGCCTGAGGGATGTTTCCAGAATGAGATTTTCACTCTGCAGCGGAGTGTGCGCTGATATGAAACTTCCTGGCAGATTAAAACTGTGTGCCCGACCGAGACTCGAACTCGAGTCTCGGTCGGGCACACAGTTTTGATCTGCCAGGAAGTTTCATATCAGCGCACACTCCGCTGCAGAGTGAAAATCTCATTCTGGAAATTTTACAAAATTACATGAAGACAAAATAATTTTTTTGACCTGTCCCAGGTAAAAACAGGCATTAAACGACAAAGTTGCCTTTCACAAAGCCCGAAATTAGCAATCAAGTAAAAATAAAAAAAGTAAACTTTGCAACTTTGGTTGGTTTTCCATTGAACGGATTAAAAGAAGTTGCTGACCTGCAAATATTTCAGCATGCTGAAAGCTCACTTGCCATTTTGTCGTAAGTTATTGACTTGGTGAGAGTATGTAATGAAATATGTTTCTCGTTACAAAAAGTAAAATAAAGGAACAGCCATATTTAATAGTGCTATTTATTAGTAACAGATAGCACGTTTAACACCTGTTTGCAACCATTGGATTTATCATCAGAGAGGTTCATCTTGAAATATAACTAATGTAGTTTTTGAGAAAATATCTCATGTAGAAAAACAGCGGTCGGGCTAGAATACTTTAAAAATGGGTTAAAACAGTCTTCACCGCAATAAAACATTTATTTATAATGGTTACCGGTTTCGGTGAGAATGTGACCATCTTCAGAGCACTTTCACCACGATGGTAAGCGGTGGTAGTGAGCGGAGCAGGTGTGACTCCACGAAGCTGTTGACGTTCGTGGAGTCACAACACTCCTCCGTTCACCACCACCGCCTACCATCATGGTATAAAGGGTCTGAGGAAGATTGCAATCTAACCGAAACCGGTAAACATTGTAAATAAATACTTTATTGCGGTAAGACTGTTTCTAATCCATTTTTAATTAAAAATGGTTCAAATGGCTCTGAGCACGATGGGACTTAACATCTGAGGCCATCAGTCCCCTAGAACTTAGAACTACTTAAACCTAACTAACCTAAGGACATCACACACATCCATGCCCGAGGCAGGATTAGACATGCGACCGTAGCGGTCGCGCGGTTCCAGACTGAAGCGCCTAGAACCGCTCGGCCACACCGGCCGGCCACTTTTATTTAAATTTAACGTTTCATAATAATAATAGTTATAATATATTTCATCCTGAAGTCACGCCATGACTCCGTTATCGTCTTCAATTTATAAGCGAATCATCGTCAGATGATCTGTGTATAAAGACAGAAATTAAGATAGTAAAATGCTAGCAGACTTCATTACAAATCAAACTAACTTCGATACCAAGCTAAACGTTCTTGAATTTTCCTGATATTTTACGGTTCCCCTTGTACCTTTCTTTTTAAACAGATCATCTGATGATGATAATATCTCGAAACCAGTAATAGTCAAGACCGAAATATAAAATAATTCTTTTTTACAAAAGGTCACTGTCTCGCCTAAGGCAAAATGCCTAGTCTGTGAAAAGTTATGTCGCCAGAATAAATGTTTTTCGTGCGGTACAGCAGTGTCGCAGCTTTAGATGTAGGCCGTTTGATAAGTGTGAGTGTATTTGACTGAACATGAGTATAATAACCTGAAAAACTGAATTTTTAACGAATAGTTTAAGTCGTCGATGGCTGTTATTCTCTCGATAATACGCGTGTGAAGATGTCTTAATTCTATCGTGCTGTGTAGTGCTCCACACTGTTTTTGTGACTTCAAAGTTCAGAAAAATGTTGAGCCTTGTTTATTATTCCGCAGAATGCAAACTTCTTCAAAGCCAGTCGACAGTACCACAGCCGGACGCAGGACTTTCGATATAATCTCCTCAGTCTTGAGCTTATATTTTATGAATGAAACGTAAAAATGGAACAAAATAATACTAAAATACCAGTTTTAAAAACCTCATGTGAATGACTACAAATTTGAGACGTGCTCGAAGTAAATACAATTTATATTAGAAAATAACTGAAATATATGCGATACTCAGAAAACTCCGTGGTAAGCATTTGAAAATTATGAAAACAATGCTACTAGATTGTGAAACTGTAGATCGTTGTCGAGTGTAGACCTAGTATTACACGGAAAATTATATCGCCTGTCTTGTGATGAAATAAAGAATCACCTTTTCGATACTGTGGGATATATTAGCTTATTCTAAACACTTTCTAATAAAAAATTGCTAAAAACAAACAAAAATTATTTTTACTTCTCGAAGAGATGCTGACACAGTGATGAACATCTTTCTTCAAGCAGATGTTATCACCTACTGGGATCGTGCACAAACGAAAATAAGTGATCCACAGAATTCACGTGTTGTAAAATATATGCTACAGTCAGGTACAGAGAGTTTGCTTTATCCTTTATTCGCTGAGACAGATAAAAATAAAAGTTGGACGTCGCATATATGCTACATAAGGTCTGAGGAGTGCAAATAACACAAACTTTCGTGAGAACCAAAAACAAGCAAAATTTTCTGTTCAGGGTAAGTTGAATACAATTATAAACGTGAATATCCGTCTGATGAACTTGGTTCGAAAGCGTTGACAGGCTGTTTATTTTTGATAAATAGCATTATCGACAGTGGCTAGTTGCTGCTTTTTACTATTTTTAAGAATCAACTTCACACCTTTTCTGCTGCAGTCACTGTATAAAATTGATGAAGAAGACCACAATCCGCCATAAATGCCTTTGAGGAGCTTTCGTTTTATGTTGAAATACGGCTTCGTGTCACCCTGAGAAACAGTTACCTTGCGATAGATTTTATAACCAGAACACAATCTCCATCACGCGTTATACTGCTGTGACTATTTTAGGGTCAAATTAAACCATTTTCAGATGTAAATATCCAGAGTTCAGTAGTTATCAGCGGCATCAGCTGTTCGTAAAACAGTCTTATTTTGTTTCTATTTAAGTTAATTATGCAGTTCTTCCGCCAACTACATATACTGTAGTCTATATTTGGAAGACGACCTACATCTTCAGAGATCTGTTTACTTCTGTGCCCTATCAATAATATTTATCCAACTAACGATACTTTTCATGATGAAGAATTACTTACATAATCTAAAAATTTGATTTTACGTTTCTACATGTCGAATACTGGTACAGTACTTTTTTATCGCAAAAATGTTTTCTAGTTTGTTGTATTACCTATGGCGTTCAGAATGTTTAGTAAAATAATAACATTAGCACAATATTTACCATTACTCTGGTTATAAAATATTAATGCGATGCTTTTTGATTCTTAATTGATTCGCAGCAGTGAGTAGCAATATTAAAAAGCTGCCCTTTGATTTTTGACGATTGTACACCTAATTATCTATGAAATAATTTAAATCCCGAAAATAATAGTATGAGCTGGATACACTGTGCAGTACTGCCTTTTTCAGTACTACTGCAGGTTTTACAGCCTGATTATCGTCTGAATATGTTGACATCAATTTTGCATATTATGTAATTCGCATACCATCTCGAAATAAGAATAAAGAAATACCCCATATAGTTTGCTACTCCTTTTGTAAAATTAAGTAGGCAAAATTGTTAGATCTTGTCTTGCTTTGTAAATCCACAGTTCTCCGTTTTTCTTTCACTTCTGCGGATATGGAGGTAGAGAGTAACAATTTTTTGTTAACCGCTTTAAATATCATACTCAGTGATTGTTCTTGTGGGTTACGATTGCCGAAACCGTTTTAACAATGGAACAATGATACTTTGAATTTTTGGGCGTACAACACTGCTTACATATGTCTTTGGATACTACTCTCTTTCCTGTCAAACAGTGCGCTACGTCTGTTCCAAAGCTGATCTCTTCGTGTCTTCATGCCAGGCCCGTTCTGCTAGTAAACTATAACCAAGCATATTTTCTTATCTGTTTTAATTTTACTTGAAATAATAAGAGAAAAAAAACTAGTTCGGCCCATTCAGTGGCAACAAACGCCATACGTCCTGAAGGAGGACAATTTAGCTAAGTGACAACGTGTGTACCCTATGATTCCCAGAGATTTGTAATACTGCGGATTCATCTGATAGATGATTTTTACCATACATGAATGTGTTCTATTACCTATCGCCTCTTCTAGGCGGATTGTGCCACAAATTTCTTTTCTACCCAATTCTATGTAGTAGCTCCTCATCGGTTACGTGATCTACCCATCTCATCTTCACCATTCTTCTGTAGCATCACGTGTCAAAACCTCCTATTCTCTTCTGGTCTAAACTGTTTATCGTCAATCTTTCATTTTCATACAAAGCTACACTCAATACAAATATATTCAGAAAAGACTTCCTGACAGTTAAATCTATATTCGATGTTAACAAACTTCTCTTCTTCAGAAATACTTTTCTTTCCATTACCAGTCAGAATTTTATATCCTCTCTACTCCGGTCATCATTAGTTATTTTAATACCAAAATAGCAAAACTCATCTACTGCCTTAAGTGTCCCGTTTCCTAATCTAATTCCCTCAGTATCACCTGATTTTATTCGAGAACGTTCAATTATCCTTGTTTTGCTTTTGTTAATGTTCATTTAATATCCTCTTTTGAAGATACTGCCCATCCCGTCCTACTGCTCTTTGAAGTCCTTTGCTGTCTCCGACAGAATTAAATGTAATAGGAAAACTTGAACGTTTTTATTTCTTCTCTATGGACTTTACTCCAAATTTTTCTTTTGATTCCTTTACTGCTTGGTCAATGGACAGATTGAATAGCATCGGGGACAGGCCAAAACCCTGTCTCCCTCTCTTCTCAACCACTGCTTCCCTTTCGTGCCTTCGACTCTTGTCACTTCTGTCTGGTTTCTGTATAAGATGTAAACAACCTTTCGCTCCCTGTATTTTACCCCTGCTACCTTCAGTATTTCAAAGAGAGTATACCTGTCAACGTTGTCAAAAGCCCTCTGTAAGTCTACAAAAGTTATAAACGTAGGTTTGCATTTCCTCTTATCTTCTAGAATAAGTCGAAGAGTCAGTATTGCCTCGCGTGTTCCTACATTTCATCGGAATCCAAATTGATCTTCCCCGAGGTCGGCTTCTTCTGCAAGGAATTCGTGTTAGTATTTTGCAATCACGACTTATTAATCTGATAGTTCGGTAATATTCACTGCCCGCACCTCCCTCATTTCAATTGGAATTATTATATTCTTCTTGAAGTCTGAGGGTATTTCGCCTGTCTCATACAGCTGGCATACAAGATGGAAGAGTTTTATCATAGCTGGTTCCCCCAGGGCTATAACTAGTTCTGACGGAATGTCATCGACTCGCGGTGCCTTGTTTCGACTTAGATCTTTCAGTGCACGTCAGATTCTTCTCGTAATATGATATCTCACATCTTATCTTCACCTAAATCGTTTTCTGTTTTTACAACATTGCCTGTAAGTTCAACTACCTTGTATAGACTTCTATATACTCCTTCCACCCTTCAGCTTTCCGTTCTTTACTTAGGACTGGTTTCCCATCTGAGCTCTTGATATTCATACGGCTGTTGCTCTTTCTTCCAAAGGCCTCTTTAATTTTCCTGTAGGTTGCATCTATCTTTTCTCTAGTATTATATGCTTCTAAAGCCTTACATATTCCTCTATCCATTCCTCAGCGCTTTTGCGTTTAGTACCAGACTCATTTTTTAGACGTTTGTATTCCCTTTCGCCTGCTTCACTTGCTGCATTTTTATATTTTCTCCTAGCATCAATTGCATTGTCTCTCCTGTGTTATCCATGGATTTCTGCTTGGTATTGTCTTTTTGCCTATTTGATCCTCTGCTGCCTTCGCTATTTCACCTCTCAAAGCTACCCATTCGTCATCTACTGTATCCCTTTCCCTGTTTTTGTCAATCGTTGCCTAATGCTCCCTCGGAAAATCTCAACAAACTCTGATCCTTTCAACTTAATCAGCTCTCATCTCCTTAGTTTCCTACCTTTTTGCAGTTTCTTCAGTTTTAATCTACAGTTCATAACCAAACATTGTGGTCACAGTCCACATCAGCCTCTGGAAATGTCTCAGAATTTACAATCTGGTCCCCAAATCTCTGTCAATTACATAAAGAATCTGAAACCTTCCGGTGTGTACAGCCTTCCTTCATGGTTATTAAACCAGGTGTTAGCTACAATTAAATTGTGCTCTGTGCAAAATTCTACTAGGCAGCTTCCTCTTTCATTCCTTTCTACCAGTCCGTATCATCTATTATTTTTTCTTCTCTTCGTTTTCCTACTATCGAATTGCACTCACCCATCACTATTAAATTTTAGTCTCTCTTAACTCTATGAATACTTTCTTTTATCTCATCGTACATTTCCTCAATCTCTTTATCATAGGCGGAGCTAGTTGGCACATAAACTTGTACTACTGTGATGGGTGTGGGCTTTGCGTCTATCTTGGCTACAATAATGCGTTCACTATGCTGTTCATAGTAGCTTCCCCGCATTCCTATTTCCTTATGCATTATTAAACCTACTCCTGCATTACCTCTATTTAGTTTTGTGTTTATAACCCATTATTCACCTGACTAGAAGTCCCGTTCCATCTGCAATCGAACTTCACTAATTCCTACAATATCTAACTTTAACCTACCCGTTTCCCTTTTTATATTTTCTAACCTACCTGTCCGATTAAAGGATCTATCATTCGACCCTCCGAGCCGTAGAATGTCAGTTCTGCTTCTCCTGAGAACGACGTCCTCCTGAGTAGTCCCCGCCCGGAGATCCGATTGGGGAACTTTTTTACCTCCGGAATATTTCACCCAAGAGGAGGCCATTATCATTCAACCATACACAAGGGCTGCATGCCCTCGGGAAGAATAACGGCTGTAGTTTCCCGTTGCCTTCAGCCGTTCGCAGTACCAGTACAGCAAGGCAGTTTGATTGAGGCCAGATCAGTCAGTCGTCCAGACTGTTGCCCCTGCAACTGCTGAAAATGCTTTTGCCCCTTTTCAGCAACCACACTGGCCATTCTCTGGCTTCTCAATAGATTCCCCTCCGTTGTGGCTGAGGCACGCTTGCCTCCCCACCAACGGCAATATCCATGGTTCATGGAGGGGGGGGGGGGGGGGCATATGTTTCTTACATATTTGGAATGTTTGTAGTTTTTGAACTTCGTTATTTCCGGGTGGATCTGACTAAGAAAAAGTACTCATAAGTCATATCTCCTGCACTTATACACAAAGGCCAAATTTTAAATCTATTTTTCCCTAGATGGACAAACATCAGCTTCTGTGCTCTAACAGCACATTTCCTCTTCACAAATTTGCCAGAACATGATTTTCTAAGTATCTGAAAGAAAACTAAACCCGTTATATTTCCCGGTATTTGTGAAAAGTGTGCATCTTGCACATTTCACTCCTCTGATTATCGGTGTCTCATACCAAAACGAATAACTAAATTATACGTTGCGTATTGACAAGGAATTACTAACATCCATGTGAGGAATTCCACAGAGTTTCGTTACTTTTGCGTACCGAAGCCCTTTTTGCTCAGTTGCAGCTAGTGATGATTATTGGCCGCTACTATTCGATACTTTTAAGTGGAGTTAACATCTTAGAAACTTGCAGAAGCGTTGCTTCCGGACGTCGCTTACAATCTGAGAATATTTCATCAATGGAATCCGAGAGGAAAATTTTCTTACCTGCATTTTTGTGATTCACAATAGGTTAGGTTTCGTCGACAACACATTAGACGGTATATATCACGTTATTTTAATGGTAAAGAGTGCGTGTGATTCGATCAATCGGTGGTATGTCGAGAAAATAATTCATGAAAACTGACGTTACCGTTATGGCTGACTTATTCCATTTTATAAATTCGATTGTCTGCTTAAGGCAGAAAGCGGTGTGACCTGGCTGTCACATATCTCTGTGTGATGCTGTTTCATTTTTCTGCCACTGTTTCTTGGTTATTTCATTGAAAGTACCGGGAATGTTTATCTGGCAGGAAAGATTTTCGTAGTTTTGCTGGTAAGGTGCACACCGTGTGGGCTCTAGCTCCCGTTTCTCGGCAGCAGGTGGTCAGTGAGTCTCCTAAAGATGGGCGGGTATCCACAGGAGTAGAGCAGTTTCGCAGAAGAGAAGCCGGGGACAGCTTCGTGCTTTTGTTGGCTAGATCTGGCGCCTGTCCTCGCTGAGGGCGGAGACAACCACTGCTTTCCCCAGAAAATAATTGAGCACGACATTTTTGCCTTTTTCAGTATGGACACCAAAGGACGTGACGTCATGGCGCCACCTGAGCAGCATAAGAAAATCAGCTGCTCTCGTTCCAAGTTTTTGTTTATCCATTGGAACGAGTCATCCTCCCCCCCTCCCTCCCCCTGTTCCCATCCCCGCTGTATTTGGATTTGGTGCGAAGATGTCGCGCAATCGGTGTGACACTGCTACATTCGATTTACCAATATCCTGCTTGTTAAGAGGCGTTTTGTGCACCTAGTGTGTGAAGTCTCTGATGCATTCCCCTGTTTTTACGTGTATTAAGCAGTATTTTCGTTCACCATGTTGTCAACAGCGTTGAGTCGTCCCCTGCGTGGACGTTTTTAAGGTTGGGCAGTTGAGGGATTTGAATTACGTTTCGGGCTATCTGTCTTCCGACCACCATCTGGTGCTGATTGGTGCACCCTAGCTCAATTCTGGGGAAATGTGGATGCCGCAGTTGTGGTAGCGCGATCCATATTCTGAGCAGTTTGCAACTTGTGTTGCATTTCTGATTATAAATTTGGTCCCTTTTGTCTTGTTAACTTTGAATTTGCGAGCTGCCCGGATGAGGAACCACCCCCCCCCCCCCACACACACACTCACACACTCACTCACACACACACACACACACACACACACACACACACAAAGCGTTAGCGTCATTTTGTGTAGTTTCTACTGAGATTTTAGTGAACTTTGCTCTCTGTCAGTTCGACATGAATTGTGTTCATCCATAAAAAACAAAGAAAAATTTCTTAGAGGCATTATGTAATACAATCTAGATTGCTGCACTTGCAGCAGAAATCTCGATTTTATTGCGTAATGTCTCTAAGAGGTATCTTCTTCGCTGCAAGCCCATTGTATCGTAAAAATAAAACCTGTTGTACTCCCTCCTGACTTAGATTACAAGATCCCTTAATTGTCCTACAACTTTTCCGTAGTTAGATGACCCACAAGTAACAAATATAAACTGTCGTACGCCTAAGTTGTTGATCTCAGTGTGACGGTATTTCCGTTGTGTGTAGTGGCCATACAAGACCAACTGCTGTCTAAGTTAGGGAGAGAAGCCCGCCGAGTTTTCATTTGATTAAGAAACACACCATCTTTCATGCCTTCCTCCGATTTTTCTTCGTTATGCGGAATAAAAACTAACAGCATTTCCTTACAATCGTGTGACCACTAAACATTACGGAAAAAATAAAAACAAGCTCCTCAGCGAACAGTCTGATAACGCTTCTCAAGCTTAGTGATAGACTGATTATTTGTATTAAGAACACAAGTGATATCGACACGCTACCTTCAGGTAGACCCGTTTTCCGTTGTATTTATGTTTTCGCATATTTATTTTTATTGAATTTTAGGAACGGATGTCTTTCCTGTTGTCGTAGCCGTCAGTTACGTAAGGGAGGGAAGTCGTGTGAATTGTATAAACTTTGTTCTGTTTGTCTATTTTATCAGGGGAGAGTGGAGGACCAGCCCAGCATTTGCTTACATGAGCGTGGGAAACCGCCTAAAACCCACACTCAGGCTTGCCGGCGTACCAGTCAGGGTTGTTAATCCGCCGCGTGGATTAAATCCGGCCCCTTTCGCCTCCGTGTCACGCAGGCTAGCGTGCTGCTCGTTAAGGTATACGAACATGTATTAAATCTTAGTGGTTTCTGTAAGTCAAAAACTGGATCAAGGCAGTCGCTTATCTGTGAAAATACCTCACATAATAGTGTCTGAGTTGTAAGTGCACCATGCAGTACAACGTCGAACGCGTCTCGGAAAGAGGCTATAAGAAAACAAAATCTACCTGTTCAGGCTATTTTCGAAGTTCCACATGGAAATAAAGTTTCATACGATTGCTTTTCTCTGAATAGATGCCCATTCTTCGAGATAAATTATTGTCCCCTCAGGAACGTCATAATTTTCGAAATGAAAACATACTCTGGGTTTCTGCAACAGACTCAGTGCTTGCGATAGTTATCCCTTTTGTTATATCTGTGCTGTTTTCCTCTCATGCTATACTATTCATTGTGAAAGAGATTCTCGATGAATATGAGCTAACGAGGAAACCACGCAGCAATCAGAATTTTGTAATTTTTTTATGTTTGTAGTACGCGAGGATCAGAAGTCAAGTATGAATAAATCAGTGCAAGTCGATGCAAGTCTCAAGAATTCTTGAGAAAATCGACTTTGAAGTTTTCTGAGCTTCTTTAAAAGGAAGATCCGTAATAGGAAAAGCAGTTTGGCTCTGTGGTCTCTGCCACGTGGGTGGCCTGAGTTCGACTCGCGCCTTATGCAAATTTTTAAACAAAGTCACATGTTCGACTAGCATTTCTGTGAAGTTTAAAATACGTAAATACAGAAAAATATCGGTAGCGCCCGAGACTGATAACTGCTGGGTCACTGGTTCGAGTCTCGATTCTGTCATAAGTTCTTTCGTTTCTTCCGGTTCAGTTCGAGCATCTACGTCATTTAAATATAACATTCATCAAATATATGCTGACTGACAAATATTTAATTATCACTTTTATGAAAAATGCAACTCTTCTTTTTTTCTAATTGTTGGGTTGGTGCATATGTTCGTAGCGTTTTTGCATCAGTTTATCGCGACAGATACACATAACAGAGACTTTAGTCATTAATAATATATTCTCTTTCCCTATTTACAAAAAATTATATATTCTCTTTCCCTATCAACAAAAATCTGAGAACTCTGGAGTAACTTTTCGATTACGCGACTGCATAAATCGTGTGGTTTTGAAGTGAAGAACTCGTCGAGCCATGTTCCCAGCTCATTTTCATCCTGAAAGGAAGTTTCTTGGAGGTTGTTCGATGGAGAGCGGAAAAGGCGAAAATCTGACGGCTTCAGACCAAGTGAAAAAGGCGGGTGCGGAATGACTTTCCATCCCAATTCCTTCATAGCGCTTTTTGTCAGCCTAGCAGAATCCGGGCAGGGTGGTGGAGTAGCATCACTTCACGCAGTCTTCATAGTCGTTGTTCCTGGAGTGCGTCTGCAAGACGTATCAGTTGTTCACAGTGAATGTCAGCAGTGACGTTTACATCTCTGGGAAGCAATTCGTAGTACACCACGTCATCGCTGTTCCACAAATGCATAACATTATGTTTTGTGGGTTCATGTAGGTCTTTGTACTGGGAGTTGCTGCTTTCTTTAGGCTCAACCATTCCTTTCTTTTCCTTATGTTAGCATAAAGACACCATTTCTCGTCACCAGTAAACATACACGATGAGAACGATCGGCGTTGTTCACGAGCCAATTGATAACCATCAAGCAGAAATGCACATATGACCACTCGCTCATTTTTGTAATTTTGGTTTAGAGCATGCGGTACCCAACCTCCCTCATTGCATGCAAATGTCACACGATGGTGGAATGATCACATTTCATCACATTTGCCAATTCTCTAGTACACTGACGTCGATCACTGTGGATCAATGCGTTAAATGGCTTCATCAAATCCCGAAGGTCTTGCTGAACATGGTGAGTCGCTAATGTCAAAACGATACTCCTTAAAACGAGAAAATCCTTTTTTTCCCGCGCTCTGTTCAGTGACAGTATCCCCATACGCTCGCAAATGTATTCGGCTGCCTCCGCTGCTGTCACTCCTCTACTGGACTCAAACGGAAGAATATGTCGGAAATGTTCCAATTTTTCCACTTGTAACTCCGTTTTATTACGTCCACAACTCCACTCACTGTCTACAGTGACAAAACGACAATATGTGAAGTCGAACAGCATCAGTGAACTACAAATAGAAAAATGACAATTGATCAAGAAACCCATGGCAACCAGAATACCAACATACAAAACGAAAACGCTTCGAACTGATGAGCCAACCTAATACATACCACACACGAACTGCCAGTTTTCATTGAAAATATAAATTCTCGATTAACAGTTTTTTATAAAAGATTGTTAATAATGATTATTTAAATTAAAAAAAAAACATTACAAATGAATTTTTTCCTCTTTATGTATTTTACGCAACGTCCTTGCCGCAGTGGCTACAGCGGTTCCCGTGAGATCACCGAAGTTAAGCGCTGTCGGGCGTGGTCGGCACTTGGATGGGTGACCATCCACGCCACCACGCGCTGTAGCCATTTTTCGGGGTACACTCAGCCTCGTGATGCCAATTGAGGAGCTACTCGACCGAATTCGGCTTCGGTCAAGAATACCATCATAACGACCGGCAGAGCGGTGTGCTGACCCCAAGCCCCTCCTATCCGCATCCTCAGCTGAGGATGACACGGCGGTCGGATGGTCCCGGTAGGCCCCTCGTGGCCGGAAGACGGAGTGTGTTTATGTATTTAACACTTCGTGGGAACCCTCGTAGGACTTGGATCTTTGTTTAAGAAATCATACCGGTGAAGAATCGAACCTGGGACGGTCATATGGCAGGCGAGGGTTCTGCCACAGAACCTCACTGCCCATTCGAAATAATTGCCGGATAAGAGAGTATTAAAAACACAGAGAAAAATTCAAAGTCGATTTTCTCGTGAATTGTAGAGAATTGCATCGAATGCTTTGGACGACAGAAATTCAGGATCTAAATACGTATAAAAAAATAACAAAAATCCTGTAGCCGTGTAGCCTCCTCTTAAGAAAGAAGCTAGCTCTGGAATGCATTCAGTTTGAAACGGGAATTCCGTAACAGATTGGAGTCTTGTCCGCTCTCTGATTGCATTCTGCACCGTTTGCAAGTCAGTGGACCGCCTGTGTGGTCACAAAGTATGGCGTAAAAGCGAGCTCAGTTCGGGAATGGACTGAAGGTCGTTGAGGATGCCATTTTGACGCCGCTTATTACGTAAAGTGTTGGATCGCCGCTTAGAATTCCGAACGACGGGCTAGAAGTGTGCGGTGGTTGCGTGACACGCTCAGGCTGGCGCCAGATTCGAGGCGGGGCTTGACAGCTCTCTCCAAGGAATGCGGTCTGCAGGGCGCCAGCCACACCACTGGCACAACCTCAGGAAGCACGTCACGGAATTAATAGGCTGTCAAATAGCTTATCCGTCTTGCCTTAAAGGGAAACTGGTCTTTTCAGTTTCTGCAAACCTTGTGGCCGGATTTAGGCTCAAGCCAGTCGGCAAAGGCTTTTATAGCATGAACATGGACGTCCACACGCTGATTGCGTTATGTACGTTCAGTGCTGCACCATACGTGTGGATTCTTGGTTTCTTTGACTCACGCAAAGTTTTTTTTCATTTTTTATTTTTTTATTTTTTTGTTTGTTTGTAAGTGGCGTATGGTGAACACACGTACAGCAAGTATCTTATTACATAAATGGTGCATCTGCTGATTACAGACCAATTTGTACAGGCCTCGTCGCTATTGCTGTGGAAGCCGAGTTGTCACCGTTGTTACGGTAGACCAAGTTTGCGAGATCATGGAATGGCTTCTGGTGCAGTACACCACTAAGACAAATTGTCACTGCCACTATTACACAGCTATGCCCCAGAGTCAGGTAACAGAATAGGAGAACGAAGGTTCCACAGCACTCCAACAAATTAGTAACGAAGTCACACAAATGAGCTAAAGGGTTTACTTAACTTTGTGACTAGTTGACTGATTAAGTCTGCAACACTGCATGTAATATACCACGAAACAGGCCCTCAATGGCTGAGAGCAAATAATTGTAGGTAAGCTTCACAGTACATTGCAAATGCAATTACAACAACCGTCTGTCCAATTCTAAGTGTTCAGTAAACGACGCTCCCCGTCTAAGTCAGCCCTGGACGATGATCTACAACCAAGTGGGCGAGAGCTGCTCTTCTGTCTTCCGGGTAGTCTCTATGGCGCTGGCATCAGCTCGCATCTTTGCGCCTGTGGTACTTCTGCACTGGCTGTGTCCTGTCCGGACGACGCAGCAACAATAACGCTATCGCAGAGACTGACACAATTGTTTTAATGTACAGGGTGACTCCTAACTCCACAAATAAAATTTCACAGTTTGTTCAGAGATATTTTATGATTATCTTAATGGACCCTTGGTCATCAGTGGCTCACCAATAAGCAATAATATAATTACGATTTATTCGGTACGTTACCCGGTTACCTATGGTATGTGGAATTACCTTCACAACAGTGAAAATGTCTGTAAAATGCAAAAACCAAAACGTACAACAAAAAATACAGAGTGGTGTAAAGATTTTAATGGATACCAAAATTAATTTCAAGTATAAACTGAGATGACCTGGCCAAAAATGAAATAATTAAAAATGCAACATCAGATGTACCAAATCTGAAAAGCGGACTCCATACTATACGGATACACACTAAGGAAAAGAAAGATTTACAGACATTACATATGTTGTATGTGTCTGCGTTTATGATAATATGTGATTACGGCTTTGAAAATTTTTGTGGGAGTAAAAAGTGAATAGCTTGAAATAACTCTTGTTTGAACGTGTTGGTAAAGCCATATGTAAGAGACTAGATGATTCCCTCATGGATAATATGTAGGCAGTTATTATACTGAACATTGGCTGTTATTCCATAATAGCGTGCTTATGTAGAAGTTAGACGAATCTGAAGCTGTCTTTAAAAAGTAAGAATATACAGAGAAATCCTCGTTAACAGACTGGAATTCTGAGAAGAATGAGGCATTACGGACGTTAGATTGATGCTCAGGAGTCTATGTGCTTCTTCGAAGCACGAGTTTTAGTGGAAGCTACACATACAAACATCGTAATTGAAAAATAAGTGCATTTCCAAACTTTTAACCTTTCTCTACAGATCAGCTGTCATAAGGATGCTGAAGTCAAATAGAAAAACTGTACAAAGTTGACAAACAAGCCGACTTCACACTGTGTCGGTAATTTGATTCCTTAAACAGAAGTTATTACAGCTTGACAATTGTTAAACTGTATGAAATAAAATCGTTATAACTTCTGAAAGGTTTGCGTTAGGACATTCAAACTGCAAGGTTGGCCGCGGGCCATGATGGGAATTATTTCATTTGTATTGGTTCGTCAATAAGCAAAATTTGCGCATTTGGGGGACTGAGAATCCGCATTTCGCGATCGAGGAGTCTCTTCATCCTCAACGGGAGACTGTAAGGTTTGCAACGTACAATCGTGGAGTAATCGGTACGATATTCTTTGATGCTACGGTGAATACAGAACGGCACGTGAAGGTTTTGGAAGATGATTTTATCCCCATTATCCAAACTGACCTTGATTTCTACAAGATGTGGCTCATGCAAGACAGAGCTCGACCCTATCAAAGCAGGAGAGTGTTTGACGTCCTGGAGGAGCACTTTGGGGACTGCATTGCGGTTCTGGGGTGCACACAGGCCATTGGCATGGATTCCTTTTTGTGGGGCTGTATTAAAGACAACGTGTACAACAATAATCTCAAAACCATTGCTGAGATGGAAATAGGCATTCAGGAGGTCATCGAAAGCATCGATGTTCCGACACTTCAGCGGATCATGCGGATTTCGCTATTCGTCTGCGCCACATCATCGCCAATGATGGCAGGCATATCGACCATGTCATTACCTAAATCCGAATATCTGTAATGACGTTTACACGTTGAATAAAGTGGGTGCACGCCGCAGATTTTTTTTCATATAGTTCACTAATTGACACACTGTATAAACAAAACCACTTTGGTATTTAGTGATTTTGAGCGACATAAAGAAGATATTAAACACAGTTCCCAGGTCGATTCCTAATCTTAATTTCATCTCGTGCTTCATATGCCCGAAGGAAAAAAAATGTTTGAATGATTTTAGATGAATTTCCTACACACTCGTAATTTATGGCATATTTTTCCGTTATAACCGTACGCTGACGTTGCCGGACCTCTTCCCCGAACGACATATAATAAACAGATGCTAAATTAAAATCAGTTACTAATAACGATGAAACATTAGAATAATTTAAAAATTAAGGACATTGCGATTTTCATTGAAAGCCGAGACGTAAAAGCTATTGGAAAAAGAGCAAATAAACACACCAAAAGAAGACGCCAGTTGCGGTAGTTCGTATGGACGCAAAACACAAGGCGGAATAGAAAAAGGCCATTTGTTTGTCTGTTGTTCACATCAGGTCTAATGTTCTTGATTTTGTCTGCAGCGTTATGGTTAAGTGGGAACAAGTACTGTTGAAGCTTAGAATTGTCCGACATTATCTTTCATTCGTCATAAACCGTATTCTGCACTGACGGCATAATTTTGTAAAGGGTAACCTTATGTAGCCTTAACTCGCTCTTTGCGCAGGATAGATTAACCAATTTTCCCGCTTACGATTGTGGGTTACCGTGTGACGTAATACGACCCACTACACTGCAGCTATTTGGCGAATAATGTAACAACCGCTATCAGGGCGTGGGAGTACAAAGATCTGAGGGCAGAAATTTTCTGTAAATGCTCAACAGTTCGCGCAAGCTATTAGCTTCACAAAGTACTTCGTATTACGCCACATCGTTTGTTAAGCAACGTTTGACCGAATACTTGATGGACGTTTCCTTTTACTTTTCTCATTGAGCCTACATATTTATTTGTGGCACTATAACGAGCAGTGTACACAAAACAAGACGCCGCTGTAATAATGATGCAGATACCTAATTATTCTTATTCCTACGACACTTGCTAGATTAACACCGATATAAAGTCTTCGATTTTACATAAGTCAATAGTGACTGACCAATTATCGGTGCACATGTGCTTGCTTCATGCATTATCTGCACTCATGACCCCACATTAATTGCTGTTCCCTACGCAGTCAAACATTATTCACCGCATTACCTTTTTCGTGCGTTTCTAAGTGTTTGCATGTTTGTTTAGGTTTCCATACTTCTCATTTCCGTATGAAAGCGTATAGAATTCTTTTTCTGTTCTTTCAGATTTTACGGTTACCTCGTTTCTCTGTACGAGTATTAAATAATACTCATTTATTGAGTTGGTAAGAGTAAGCTAGAGTTATTCCAGCTTAACTGAGTTAAACAGTAAATTATTTAGACTTTGAAATTGTACTACCATAATAATACCAGTTAAAAGAAGTATCTCTGGGTTTCAAGATCAAGTAAGTGTAACTATTGCTTCAAAGTTATTGTATACTTGCCCATTACTAACTTCTAAAGAGTCTCTGGGCAGTCGTCACAACTGCGAATCATGCAATACCATTTATTCTCTTCCATTGCCTTAAAAGATAAGACCGAAGAAGCTAGTACAGAGTGGGTAGCAATTTTAGTACCAAAAAGTTCTGCATGACGTTATTCTTAACCTTAGAACATACACAGCAGTCAGCGACCGAAATTGATCCTTGTGGCGTTGCACGTCAAATTATATTAAAATTGAAGTGTGTGCGTGTGTACGTGTGTGTGTGTGTGTGTGTGTGTGTGTGTAAGAGAGAGAAAGAGAGAGAGAGAGAGAGAGAGAGAGAGAAAGAGAAAGAGAAAGAGTAAGAGAGAGAATACTGTTTTAATATTGTTCATAGAAGAAGTGGTACGAAATGATGTTCGCTTTTCATGTGCGATTCCTGTTTTATGAGCAACAATTCATTTACTATGTATCTACGTTGAAAACGACTTCGTACAAAATGATAAGTCGGCTATAGTTATTTTCATGAACGGACGCTCAACATTCAGAACGTTATTATGAGAATAATGAAGAACACATACTCCTCTCTTCAAGGCTTAGAGAATACAGTTTATGAGTTACTACTATAATTGATATTTCAAGGTATCAGAATACTTTCTGGAAGACTTTTTTCCTCCTGCTTTGCTTCTGCATTGTGAGGAACCTCTACAGTCTGTTACAAGTGTTCTTGCTGATCAGTAGTGGTTTCGGCCATGGACATAACAGCGCGGTTATGAAATTGCGCTACCCGTACGCAAAATGAACTGAATGTTCTAGGCGAAGAAATGTGGGGCATAATCAGAATCTGCTCTCTTTGTTCACCATGGCCTAGCAACCGCTGATGTTCGGCGGATCGGATCGGATGTTCGGCACATCGGAAACGCTCAGATAACCTTGCCTAGATATCAACAGGTATTTTTTTCTGATACCTAAATTTAAAAAGATATACCTGCAGTAAGCGAGAACGAAGTGAATAGGTTGGCACAGGATGTGCTGTGTAGTAGGTGGTAGTCATATAGACACTTGGTTTCTGTTTTGGAAATCTTTCTTACAAGGTAAAGTAACCACTACATTTATTTGGCATAAGACATCGTCGGCTTATAGACAAACCAGATACAAAATGCTTAATTGCTGACTCTTAAGATACTTCCATGATGCTGGTGAAGGTAGATTAGGACGCAGAATATTGCCCGCTAAGGCTTCCAGTTTCCTGCACATGCTTCACTCCTACGAGACTTACTTGTAGCCTTCTCAACAAACCAGTCGAACGTGTCTCCGTATACGGACTCCCACGAATCACGACAGTGCACTGGTTGAAAAGCTCCGAGTCGGATTCCTAGCGCCTGATTCCTTGATTGACTTTACAGCTGGTGAAAGCCCGTAGTGCATGGTGTCCACACACCGGTAATGCAGATTGAAGCTGGTAAATGTCCCAGATCACTCTGAAATTAGTAGGTGGGATCCTTATTGAGCTACAAATATCGCAACCTGCCTGTCTCTTTAATAGGAATTTCTACTTTTACGTTAGTATTTTGGCAAATTAATTTTGTTTAAGGCTCCTTCCATTTTTTATTTATGCATTGTGCCCTGTCCAATTTAAAAATACAGTGCTGTGTATTTGGCACCTCTCGTAATTACACTGGGGTGACAAAAGTCGAGGGATAGCGATATGCACATATACAGATGGCGGTAGTATCGCGTATACAAGGTACAAAAGGGAAGTGCATTGGCGGAGCTGTCAATTGTACTCAGGTGATTAATGTGAAAAGGTTATGGCCGCAAGACTGGAATAAACAGACTCTGAACTGTATTTTGGCAAATTAATTTTGTTTAAGGCTCCTTCCATTTTTTATTTATCATTGTGCCCTGTCCAATTTAAAAATACAGTGCTGTATATTTGGCACCTCTCGTAATTACACTGAGGTGACAAAAGTCGAGGGATAGCGATATGCACATATACAGATGGCGGTAGTATCGCATGTACAAGGTATAAAAGGGAAGTGCATTGGCGGAGCTGTCAATTGTACTCAGGTGATTCATGTGAAAAGGTTATGGCCGCAAGACTGGAATAAACAGACTCTGAACTGTGAATGGTAGTTGGAACTAGATGCATGGGACATTTAACTTCCGAAATCGTTTGGGAATTAAATATTCCGAGGTTCAAAGCGTCAAGAGTGTGCCGAAAATACCAAATTTCAGGCATTACCTCTCACCACGGGCAACGCAGTGGCCGACAGCCTTCACTTAACGAACGAGTGCAGCGATGTTTGCGTAGAGTTGACATTGCTAACAGGCAATACACACTGCATGAAATAACACAGAAATAAATGTGGGACGTACGACTAATGTATCCGTTAGAAGAGCGGAGCGTTTCGTCACAGGGTTATTTGGTAACCGTGATAGCGTTACGGAGATGTTTAGCAAACTCAAGTGGCAGACTCTGCAAGAGAGGCGCTCTGCATCGCGGTGTAGCTTGCTCGCAAGATTTCGAGAGGGTGCGTTTCTGGATGAGGTATCGAATATATTGCTTCCCCCTACTTATACCTCCCGAGGAGATCACGAATGTAAAATTAGAGAGATTCGAGAGCGCACGGAGGCTTTCAGACAGTCGTTCTTCCCGCGAACCATACGCGACTGGAACAGAAAAGGGAGGTAATGACAGTGGCACGTGAAGTGCCCTCCGCCACACACCGTTGGGTGACTTGCGGAGTATAAATGTAGATGTAGGATAGTGCGGCGAAATGTAACGTTAGTGGGCTATGGCAACAGACGAACGACGCGAGTGCCAATGTTAAGAGTACGACGTCGCCTGCAGCGCCTCTCGTTGGCTCGTGACCATATCAGTTGTATCCTAGACGACTGGAAATCCGTGGAATGGCCAGACGAGTTCCGATTTCAGTTGGTAAGGGATGACGGTAGTGTTGGAGTGTGGCCCAGATCCCAGGAACCCACTGAAGGCACCGTACAAGCTGGTGGTGGCTCCAGAATGCTGTGGGCTACGTTTACTTGAAATGGACTGGTTCCTTTTATACAGTTAAACCTATTATTGTGTGGGAATGGTTATATTCGGTTGCTTGGAGACTATTTGCAGCCATTCATGGACTTCATGTCCCCACTTTATTTGCAAAAACCCGTCTTAATCAGACATGTTTTATAACTCGCAATTACCGGTTAAAAAAATGGCTCTAAGCACTATGGGGCATCTGAGGTCATAAGTCCCCTAGACTTAGAACTACTTAAACCTAACTAACCTAATGACATCACACACATCCATGCCCAAGGCAGGATTCGAACCTGCGACCGTAGCAGCAGCGCGGTTCCGGACTGAAGTGCCTAGAACCGCTCGGCCACAGCGGCCGGTATTAGCGGTTTCGGCTGATGACATCTTCAAATATGTTAGAAAACGAAAACAATGCTGTAAGCAGCTTAGTTCAGTTACTTGAAGCAACGTGCATAACAGACCCAGCGAAACGTAAGAAAAATAAAAAATATTTACATTATTAACAGCCATGTATATCAGCTTCACTTACCTTAAAATATTCTTATGTCGGTATCAACGTCAAAATCTGTATATGTAGGTACATAGTAAACGCTGGTGATGGCCTGGATGCGCCCAATACTTACACGAATAGCTGATGCCAGCATAGGACATTGCAGCTAAGGTACATGAGTAACCGGTATCGTAAATTTAATAGTTAAAATGAAGTATGCGTAGTCATTAATTAAACTTACTCCATATGACAAAATGAGCGTCTGACAATAACACATGAACTGACATCAGTATGTGGAATTAGATCCATACTTAAAACCCCACATAAAACGTGTAAAGACTAATAATGGGAAACTTCTAGCTTGACAAAGTAAAGAACACATATCTGTGTAAAAGCCAGAATAAGAAGTTTAAAAGTAACATGACATCTATAAATCGAAACCTCTCATCAAGACAAAACTATTGAACATAACAGTAAGTGTAAGGTGATTAACAAAACAGTGACTATTAACTAAAATATTGGCGGTCGATAACGCATTCGGAGTGGAACCTTAGCGGTGCCGCCCCATGGCTTCTCTGTACGAAGTTCTTGTTTTCCTGTGGTGGAGCTTACGGGAAAAAAAGGTGTGATCAAGACCGAACTTTACAAATAAAGTGTCATAACACGATCGCGGACTCATTTACAGGCAGTTTATATCTTTAATTGATTCATGTTCCCTAACAACGATGTCATGTCACCGAGCCACTATTGTTCGCGATTGGTTTGAAGGACATTCTGACACAATTCAAGCGAATTATTTGGCCACCCAGATCGTCCAACATGAATGCCGTCGGATATTTATAGGACGTAATCAAGAGGTCAGTTCGTGCACAAAATCCTGCACCAGCAACACTTTCGCAGTTATGGAGGCTATAGAGGCTACATGGCTCAATATTTCTCCAGGGGACTTCCAACGACTTGTTGATTCCATGCCACATTGAGCCGCTGCACTACACCGGGAAAAAGGAGATCCGACATGATGTTAGGAGGTATCCGATGACTTTTGTGATCTCAAAGAAAGTGCTTAACTCTGTTATCCTAGCATTTTAACATACCCGCCTATTAAGCAAGCAGTTCATAATCAGTCACAGACCCAACTATGCACGTACCAGTTACATGTGACTAAGTCTCATCTAAATAGAAACACTTATTCATTAAAAAAAAACTGAAACTAAAAAATCAGTAATCATCTGATCGTATGTACATTTGTGTTATGTACATTTATGATATGGTTTCCTGTGTGTCCGCAGCTCGTGGTCGTGCGGTAGCGTTCTCGCTTCCCGCGCCCGGGTTCCCGGGTTCGATTCCCGGCGGGTCAGAGATTTTCTCAGCCTCGTGATGACTGGGTGTTGTGTGACGTCCTTAGGTTAGTTAGGTTTAAGTAGTTCTAAGTTCTAGGGGACTGATGACCATAGATGTTAAGTCCCATAGTGCTCAGAGCTATTTGAACCATTTTGTTTCCTGTGTACAAACATTTCTAGACCGAGCTTTCCTGTTAAAGAGAATTGAAACTCACGATGACTCTAATACTTGGCATGCTATCAAGAGAAATCAGTAACATTTAATGATCGCAAAAAATAGAAAACGTGTCGCTAGTCTGCAAAAAGTGGATACAGACATGCGGAAATGAAGAGTGACGCCAGTTTTACCATCTATGTAATCCTTCCAGCGGGAAACAAAGGGGAAATGTCTTAATTCAAAAGCTTGTGTTTGGTCAAGGCGGCAGTCAAAATAAACTCGACATTTGATGTATCTTTTACTAGTCCTATTCAGTTTTATTCCCATCTTCATGTAGTGTTAATTTCAGGAGGTAATGGCTTACAGCTTCTAAATATTTTTGAAGCATCATGATTTGCGCAACAGCTGTATGGCGCTTTATGAAAAACAACCAGTTTCTATCAGAAAACTGGTTACCTTCAGGTATAAAACGACATTAATTACAGGATATGCGACATATCGTGATATTTTTATGTAGTTCGACGACATACTTTAGCTGCGTTAAATTTATGTTTCACAGAGGCCTGTTGCTTGATTGAAACCGGTAGTTTTTATCGTCCAGATCATGCTTTTTTAAAAACTTAATATGATGTGGTGTTCAAGTTTTAACTTTTTAGTGATGGCCAAACTAGGTGGCACACTACATTCTCATTCGAGACGAGCGGCCGTCAGATACTCGTCCACATGTGGGTCTCCCTAAATCGTAAGTAACGTATGCTGTGCTCTGGGGTGATCGGTATGGTTTAAAATGAACACGCTTCGTATGCCGCGATCGCAATGTTGAGACATTTACTGTACCAAAATCACATGTATGCTTTGACTTCATGTAATGTAACATGGCAATTTTACAAGTTCTATAAGATCAGATGATAAAAGCATAAAGCTGATGAAACCAGTCATCTTGGAACAATAAAAGTGTTTACGCTGCGATCTCGGTGTAAGAAGTGTGTTTATTTTCTCCCTAAATTGTTTCATACGAATTCCCGCACCATCGGCTGAAAAGAATGCGGCCGATGTCTTTCCCCATTGGTGTTTTACCCGCCCGCCTGCTTAGCGGAGTGGTTAGCGCGGCTTATTGCCATGCGGGAGACCCGGATTCGATTCCCAGTACTGCGAAGGATTTTTCCTTGTTCGGAAGACTGATACGGGGCGAAATCAGTCAACTAAGGAGCTACTCGACCGATTAATAGCGGTAAAAAAACCAACAACGACTGGGAGGGAAGTGTGCTGACAATATGCCTCTACGTGTTTCATGGGACGATGCCACTGGCAAACAATAACACGGCGGTCTGTTGGACCACATTGGCCATCCTGGGACCAGAACGCGAAACTTTACCTGTACCTTTTACCTTACCTTATATGAGCCAATGCTCCGTCTATAATGACCCCGTTGACGACGAGACGTAAAAACACAATATTCCATCCTTCTTTCCTTCCTTCTATCCTTTAAGAGTGTTAGCACGTAGACAGGTAGTACTCCGCACAAGCATAACTCACCTGTAAGTGGTTTTGTCAACGGCGAACAATGCATCAGGCAGGAATTCATCCGCGGAAAAAGGCAGGGATCCGTAACACCCTTCTTATCTGAATTATTCCTACTGCTAACTGCTTCTGCCTCCCCATTTCTACTGTCCTACTAAATCATTCGTTCTATTACCCCTGTATGATAATTAAATTACACCGGGCGCAACAACTGTGAATTACATTTTAGTGCGGACTCTATTTGCATATCAAAAGCCCGCGAATATTTCAGGCCGCTAATTGGCTTTATTTATACAAGCGGCATTAGAAAAACGTTCACGGCGCTTATTAGCAGGCAGGCCGTTTTAGAATGGTCGCCCGAACACACACAGACGCGGCAGCAGACGGGCACCTACACACGCGAAGAGAAAACGAGTTGGCTGCGTCTAGCGCGGAGCGCGCCGCGCAGCGTAATCCAGAGTTATTCCTACACTTGAGCTGTGATGTTATCTGCGGCCAGAGATATTTATAATGAGGGAAGCAGGTGCGCCGCCGGCGCTGGGGCGTCTGGGTCAAACAGGTGCTCGCGCGCGACAGCCCAAAACACCGTCATCGCTTCGTCCTTAGCGTGCTATTTTGTCTCATCCGCAATTCGTTCGACCTCCTGCACGGCGTCCATTCATCTGGTTTATGTTCGAACAATAACAAGTTATCGACTTCCGTACGCAGTACAACCTCCCACTTTCAGGACACGACCTACGAAAGCTGTAATCTTGTCACTTCAAGTAACATCATAACTTCTAGTTAAACATGTAGATGAGTATTTTGATATTTGATGGTCCCGTGGCTCCCTATTACTCAGGGGTATACCATTCCACCGAAGATTTTCGTATGGAACAAAACCGTACAAAGCTTCCTACAGAAGTTTAGCAATACCGAATGTGTGGTCGACAGGAAGCTGTCTAACGGAGACAAGTCGCCTTAAATTAGATGTTCCGTTCATTCCAATGGTTTATAGACTCACAGTGAGCAGACCATTGTGAATATGGATGCAGCTTGTCTCCGATTCGTTTTAATATTCACGTTGACGACATGCTGAGGCAATGGATGAGTAAATGAAGTTTTTATCCTTATGACTTCAACAAAGTGAATTATTCTATGACATTGCTCGTTGCTGATGATGAAGTCATGATTGCTAATAGCGAGAACACACTCCAAAGATTGCTCATATTTTATCCACAACGACTAAGTTATATAGTCTATTAATATGTTAAAAGAAAACAAAAGCCATGGCTTTCAGAGGCCAGTAGCGAATTCCCAGTAAAGTAATAATAAATGATCAGACAACAGAAAGCGTAACTCGTTCAACTTCTTGGGAAATACCATCTCACTCGTGACAGAAATGGACATACATAATAAAGTAGAAACATTTAATTACGTTAATGGAACAATCTACAGAACGCTCAGAACTAAAGTCAGAAATGAAACTCTGCTAAAGCTCTACAGAACGATGTCAGTACCAACCGTGACAAGTGGAAATGAATGGTGGACTCTGTCAAAAGGATGTGAACTAGGAATACAGACATCGGAGATGTGATTCGTAAGAAGAGTAGCCACACACGATACGACCAGTGGAGTGATGCTGACTTCAGAGAAACTAGGAGTGGAAAGATAAAAAGTGCAGATAAAGGGTTACTGAAAGAGCTGGGAGGACCATGTCACGAGAAAGGAAGACGAAAAAATACCAAAATTAATGATAAATTACTGTCCAGTGGACAGAAAGTTATTATGAAGACGAAGAAAAACGTGAAAACATCAATAATTTCAACAAAGAGGGTATAACAGGCAGATGACCAAGAAATGCAAAAGAAGAAGCCAGAACTATAAGAAATTCTATGATTATCCGCTGGTTGAGCGTCAAAATATACTTCAGATTCATTCGAGAGTTTTCATGTTTGCAGGCTACTTACTGAAAATTTGTGGTTCTTGGAAAACGAAAAATAAGTAATTGTCTTTACGTTTTGTTGCATGTTGTAATCTCTTGTATTCATTTTGCGATATGAACTGTGGGTTGGATAAGGAAATATTTGTACGTCAAAAATTTGTAATAAATAAGTGTACTCTGTGATAGCTGGCGTAGGCTTTTAAAAGGAACCATCCCAACATTCACATTCAGAGGCCGCGTAATCAGTAACTTGAAAAGCTACTACAGTTGAGACAAGGACTGCGAAAAGATCTTAATCGATACAGAGGAGAGTATTTTGTATTTCTGAAATATTTCTTGTCAGGTTGCTTCATCCTAAGGCCTCGCAACGTCGGTGTGTACTGCCGAAAGACACTTGCAGACCACGTGTGTGACCATGAGCTGTACGTGGACACATTCAGTCGGTTTTCAATCGGTTGATGGTTGTGAATTCTGGGGTCTAAGGAACCGACACTTCCTGGAGTGCTGCGAAAACTGCGTTGACATTCTACGCATTTCTCTGTCTGATGCAGTTTTTGCAAATCATGTGCATAAGATCGGATTTTTGCTTTGACAATTTCTATGAGATAGCAGTTTCTGCTGAGCGCGAAACTGCCCTTACTCTTCACTGCCGCCTTCTACGTACTCCATAAGGTGTGCGACGTGCCGATGTAGCGACTTGACGTAATTACCTCGGCATCAGCAAGGAAAACATTTCTTTTCCTTACCAGGTTTAACCTCGTCCCCTAATAAATACAGTAAATTTTTATGTGTTTTGGCACGACTAATTAGTCATCGCTACTGTTCTGCTGACTGGAACTCTCTTACTAGCTGACAAGACCTGATCTGGCCACGAGGCAGTTGTAGACCGCAAAGCTTGTCGTCGCCGTAGCACACAGCATTTGCAACATCTACACATACATCTACATGGCTACTCTACAAATCACACTTAAGTGCCTTGCAGAGGTTTCATCGAACCACCTTCACAATAATTCTCTATTATTCCACACTCGAATGGTGAGCGGGAGGTTTGAAACATTTGGCACCATTATCCGAGCACACATACAGAAAATTTTTGTTGAAACTGCACTCACATTCGCTTCCAACCGTGGCCCGATCAGATGTAAAAAGGAGGAGTATCATCAATGTAGTGACCCCATTGTTAATTAAGATATTAAGATAAATGTCTCAGTCATTAAACGTACACTGTTTACGTTAATACTATATGAAACATGTTGCAGTCCCTTTTGAACCACAATTCACTGACAGGCAACCGTTTGCGATACATATTACAGAACTGTTCTAAGCTTAACCTAAATTTCGTTACGTTAGCGATGTGTCCTAGAGACACTATAGATTTTCTGTCTTTGTGCGTTCAATACGCTCCACAAATGTATTTCGATATTTTGAGAATATGGTACAGTATTATAACTTTTAAGAACACTTTATATATTTCGAATTGAAACACGCCGTTTACATAGACTAGGTTACAACGTTGAGGGAACGTAGTGAGCGTCTTCAGAGTAAATTCTTGGGTGGCCCAAGTATGAAAAATACAATAAAACAGGGAACGTAGTGAGCGTCTTCAGAGCATATTCTCTTTTGCGGCCCAAGTATGAAAAATATGCTACGGTCGCAGGTTCGAATCCTGCCTCGGGCATGGGTGTGTGTGATGTCCTTAGGTTAGTTAGGTTTAAGTAGTTCTAATTTCTAGGGGACTTATGACCTAAGATGTTGAGTCCCATAGTGCTCAGGGCCATTTGAACCATTTTTTTTAAAAAATACAATAAAATAATTAGTTGTAACAATAATTTTGATACTTATTGTCAAAATTGTATTCTGCTCTTCAATAGAGCCGCTTTCCACATCCCAACTGTACAGTTAGTGAAGAGTACATGGTTCAGATGACATCCTCGCCTGTCGGTGTAATTATGATTTTCAAACCTTAGTTAAAAGTTCATTAAACTTCGGATGTAAGATATCTACAGTTTTCATCTGTAAAATGATATTTGATCTCTTAAAATAAATTTGTATTCCTCGCATTTGTAATTCAATCTGTTTCTCAATCCCATAATTTTATTTTTCTGCGATGACACAAAATACTGAGGGGATTGCACGGCGCACAGGCCGAATGGACGTGTTATTTGTTACCACTGTACACTTGAAAAGATTGCCAAATCTGCCTGCAACAATGAGTTGACGTTACGTCTTTCGTTTCAAACACGTAAGTGAGCAAGTGTGTTATGCGTGAAAGTTGGTCGCAGGGGACGTCGTAATCCGTCAAGACCCGTGGCATCTGCCAAGGTGTGGCTGAAATAAGAAGTGGTAGGACATAGTGTCTCGCTACAGCCTAATGGTGACATGTCGGAGTACAGGGAAATCAGTTGAAGAGGACCCATAGGTAACAACTTAATCGAGCAAGGAGTACGAGTACATTCACTGAGATATGGGTGCTGTGTGTCGGAGAAGTAGGTAAGGAGCTTCTGAATGAAGTTCATTTGTTATACTTTCAACAACTAATGAACGCTCCTAAGTGTATCTAATAGTACCCTTCTCCAATTCTAGGCGGACTGAGGAGACAGTGTTGCTAATCCTTTCTTTTTAGCATATCTAACTAATTTCAGTTAACTTCCACCTCACCTGTTATTTCTCGTTATAATGATCATTGACGCCATCTGTCATTGGCGCTGTGATGTTCTATAGGAAAACTTCGGTTCAGCCCTTATAGCGGGAAGAATACCCCTGCCATTGACCGCAACATGAAAGTTCCGCGTCAAAAGTACGGCGTGTGTCAAAATCGGCTTACTCCCGATGGTTTGCAATTACCACGTTGTTCTCAGTCTAACTGGAAAGGCCAGAGTATCTAGCGGAGTGTGGGGGAACGAAGCTTCCGGAAATCGAAGTACGTGTTTCTGTTGTACCCGAATTTTTTCCCCGCATGAACTCAGCGTTTCTGTTTCTTTTTGCCGTTTCCGCTGCTACGCCTTTCCTTATCGGCCAGGCTCCCTCCCTGGCTCATATTGCAGGCCTAATGCCTATTATTTAAAGAAGCCGGCAAGAACCGCAGCTCGGCGTAGACCGCACGCGTCCGTGATCCCACCTGGCCACTTGCCGCTCCTGCTGCCCCTTTGTCTGAGCACTGTCCGCTTCGTCTATTCGCAAGATAGCGCTGACGCTACTGGTTGTGTTGGTGGATCCATTACTGAGTACAGAGGCGCAAGGGTCAATCACAAGCTAACGCCGCACTTCCCATTTAGAGTTAATTTTCTGTTTCTTCTCTACGCGCCTGGATAGGTGTGCGTGTTATAGCGTCGGTTCCGGGCGGGAAGGTGCGCCGGCCCGGGATAGAATCCGCCCGGCGGATTAACGACAAGGATCGGTGTGCCGGCCAGTTGGCTGTGGTTTTTAGGCGGTTTCCCACATCCCACAGACCACTAGGTGAATACCAGTCTGGTGCCCAAGTCCCGCCTCAGTTACACTTTCCCATGAATAGTCCGCCTCCGTAACTGAGTGGTTAGCGCGGATGGATGCTATGCGAGGGGCTGCGGCTCAGTTCGCCGCTATGTAGGAGGTTTTCTCCACTCGGGGATTGGGTGTTGTGTTATCCTTATCATCATTTGATCATCATCGATACTGTAAACGTACAGCGCACGTATGTCACTTCACCTCTGCAAAGCCGTTTTGTAACAGTATGTAAGTTAGGATTCTAACACTGTTGTTTAGCAGCGAATCGCCTATAATACGACGTATTCCGCAAGCTGTAAGAGGAGAAACTAATTGGCTACTGCTGGCGGAAAATATGCCTTAGACATACACAGCCTGACAAAACAAGGCAAGAACCCAGAAGAAGAGGAGGAATCGAAATAAGACTTACCGCGTTGAGGGAATATGTGATGTCATTTCACCGATTACAAAATCGAGTCAAATTTAGAAAAAAGTTGGGAGTATGAGGCGACTTACTGGGTATTACGTTGCATCCTCTCTGGCCTGGAAGCATGTTCTGAAGTAAGCTGGCCGAGAACTGTTTCTCAATATCTTGGATACTGGCCTGGGGACAGAGTTTTCGTTGCAAATGGTTCCACAATGTTCTATCGCCGAAATAGCTGAGGATCTTTCTGATCGCGGAAATACATCAACATAACGCAGCTTGCTCTTAGGGACACATACGATGTATGGACGAGCATTGTCCTGTTGAAAAATACCATGTTACTGTGGTGTGAGGTAATGCATGAGGATGGAGAATGCCCATGACGTACCATTGTGCCATCTGAATGCCCTCAATAACTACCAGCCGGAACATGCAATCATAACCAATGGCTTCCCACACCATGACGCCAGTAGTCCGCCGCCAGACTCGAACAAGACGACGGTGGTCATCAAACAGGTCGCCGCCACACTCAACGACGATGATCATTCGGGTTAGTGCAGAACTGCGATTCATCGCTCAACACAGTGTGACGCCAGTCATCAACGGTCCATGCTTCCCGTCCATGGCATCACCCCTAACGCCGCCGTTTGTGTTCGAGTGTTGACGGCACCTACGAGTGGGACAGTAATTCGCTAATCTGGCAGGCGTTAGTCTCCGATCAATAGTGCGAGATGACACAGAATGTTGCAGGAACTCCATTACTTGTTCTCGAAGGGCAGGTGCAGCTGTGAAGGGGTTCCGACGTTCTTGGTGCACAAAACGGCAATTCTCCTTTGTGGTGGACAGATGTGATCGACCGGAACCTTGATGACAATTATGTCCGCCTTGATATTCCTGTGCAGTCCAACATCAGGAAACTACCTCATGCGAATGCCCCATAAATCTGAATATTGTACGATTCGACCAGCTGGCTTAATGGAGGTTCACAATAAACCCCCTTTCGTAATCGTTCCCACACGAGTACACAGCATGTTTCCTTCACAGTGATCACTCAGTATTTGACGCTGTTCACCCCCCTTATGTACCCTACCAGGTATGGTAAGAACAGTGAACATGAGCAACACTACCTCTTAGAAAACTACAGCTCTATTCTTTCACGTTCTCGCCGGTGGCGTACACGGGTAGGAAGCTACGTTGACATCCGACCTTGTCTTCTGGGTGTTTCACTCTTTTTGTCAGGTCGTGTATTACTGCATTACTGTATCTTGACTTGCACTATGTGATCAAAAGTCCGAGGACGCCCCCAAAAACATACGTTTTTCATGTTAGGTGCATTGTGCTGCTACCTACTGCCAGGTACTCCATACCAGCGATCTCAGTAGTCTTTAGACATCGTGAGAGAGCAGAATGGGGCGCTCCGCAAAACTCACGGACTTTGAACGTGGTTGGGTGTCACTTGTGTCATACGTCTGTACGCGAGATTTCCACACTCCTAAACATCCCTAGGTCCACTGTTACCGATTTGATAGTGAAGTGGAAACGTGAAGGGACACGTACAGCACAAAAGCGTACCTGCAAACCTCGTCTGTTGACTGACAGAGACCGCCGACAGTTGAAGAGGGTCGTAATGTGTAATAGGCCGACGTGTATCCAGACCATCACACAGGAATTCCAAACTGCATGAGGATCCACTGCAAGTACTATGACAGTTAGGCGGGACTTGGGAAAACTTGGATTTCATGGTCGATCGGTTGCTCATAAGCCACACATCACGCCGCTAAACGCCAAACGATGCCTCGCTTGGTGTAAGAAGAGTAAACATTGGACGATTGAAAAGTGAAAAAATTTTGTGTGGAGTAACGAATCACGTTACACAATGTGGCGATCCGATGAGAGGGTGTGGGTATGGCGAATGCCCGGTGAACGTCATCTGCCTGCGTGAGTAGTGCCAACAGGAGACGGTGGTGTTATGGTGTGGTCGTGTTTTTCGTGGAGGGGGCTTGCACCCCTTGTTGTTTTGCCTGGGATATCACAGCACAGGCCTACATTGATGTTTTAAGCACTTCGTTGCTTCCCACTGTTCAAGAGCAATTTCGGGGATGCGATTGCATCTTTCAACACGATCGAACACCTGTTCATAATACACGGCCTGTGGCGGAGTGGTTACACGGCAGTAACATCCCTGTAATGGACTAGCCTGCACAGAGTCCTGACCTGAATCCTACAGAACACCTTTGGGATATTTTGGAACGTCGATTTCGTGCCAGGCCTCACCGACCGACAGCGGTACCTCTCCTCAGTGCTGTACTCCGTAAAGGAAGGGCTGCCATTCCCCAAAAAACCTTCCAGCACCTGATTGAACGTATACCTGCGAGAGTGGAAGCTGTCATCAAGGCTAAGGGTGGGATAATAGCATACTGAATTCTAGCATTACCGATGGAGGGTGCCACGATCTTGTAAGTCATTTTCAGCCAGATGTCCGGATACTTTTGATCACATAGTGTACATAGTGTGTAAATGGTGTAAGTGCAAATATTTATATTAGTGACTGAGACAGTGTACTTTATAATATTACATCAGTATTTACGTCATTTTCAGACTAATAATTATGCTATTAGGAGTAATATGTTTTTAGATTAGTTACTACTTCCAAGTACATATGACAAGAGCAAGTCATTAATGCTTATTTTTCCCTGGGTAGAAGGTCAGGTATTGAAGTGTGGGTGCAAGAACGTAAAGTGGTTAGACTATACTGATAGATTTAGTGCAGTTAGTACCGAGCAGAATACATCAGGTCGTAAAGCTTGTGACGTGCTTGTGGGAAGACTTTTTGGCGCAGTGGAAAAACAACCAGCACACTGATGTGTGTAGATATTGAGGTACCAAGCATAAAAATATCTACGCTCATACCTGTTACACCCCCTACATAATTTAGGAGCTGCATTTAAGAGTCAAAATGAGGTAGGGTGTTCGTCAGAGACAAGCTATTAGGGAAGTAGAGTCATTCTGTTACTACTCGGCTTTGTCTCCCTATATCCACTAGCAGAGTCCCGTGCGTTGTTCACTGCCCTGCAGGAGAGTCACGTCCAGGTGCTAACGCGCTTGGAAGGCGTGTATACGAGCAAGAGGGCTGTAAAGGCATGTACAAAGGCGGCGGAGCAGATGTAGCCCCGGAGGTGCTGGCAGGGCGTGCGTGCACGGGCATCCAGTGCGGCTCGCGTGCTCGGCCAGTGGCAAGAACGGGGGTGGCTGCGGGAATTGTTGAGCAGGTGTCGGCTCGTACGCTCGTGACCACGCATTACCGCCGAGCCGTCTCACTTCGTCAGACACAGCTGATACATCTCCGTTCATACACTCCTGGAAATTGAAATAAGAACACCGTGAATTCATTGTCCCAGGAAGGGGAAACTTTATTGACACATTCCTGGAGTCAGATACATCACATGATCACACTGACAGAACCACAGGCACATAGACACAGGCAACAGAGCATGCACAATGTCGGCACTAGTACAGTGTATATCCACCTTTCGCAGCAATGCAGGCTGCTATTCTCCCATGGAGACGATCGTAGAGATGCTGGATGTAGTCCTGTGGAACGGCTTGCCATGCCATTTCCACCTGGCGCCTCAGTTGGACCAGCGTTCGTGCTGGACGTGCAGACCGCGTGAGACGACGCTTCATCCAGTCCCAAACATGCTCAATGGGGGACAGATCCGGAGATCTTGCTGGCCAGGGTAGTTGACTTACACCTTCTAGAGCACGTTGGGTGGCACGGGATACATGCGGACGTGCATTGTCCTGTTGGAACAGCAAGTTCCCTTGCTGGTCTAGGAATGGTAGAACGATGGGTTCGATGACGGTTTGGATGTACTGTGCACTATTCAGTGTCCCCTCGACGATCACCAGTGGTGTACGGACAGTGTAGGAGATCGCTCCCCACACCATGATGCCGGGTGTTGGCCCTGTGTGCCTCGGTCGTATGCAGTCCTGATTGTGGCGCTCACCTGCACGGCGCCAACACGCATACGACCATCATTGGCACCAAGGCAGAAGCGACTCTCATCGCTGAAGACGACACGTTTACATTCGTCCCTCCATTCACGCCTGTCGCGACACCACTGGAGGCGGGCTGCACGATGTTGGGGCGTGAGCGGAAGACGGCCTAACGGAGTGCGGGACCGTAGCCCACCTTCCTGGAGACGGTTGCGAACGGTCCTCGCCGATACCCCAGGAGCAACAGTGTCCCTAATTTGCTGGGAAGTGGCGGTGCGGTCCCCTACGGCACTGCGTAGGATCCTACGGTCTTGGCGTGCATCCGTGCGTCGCTGCGGTCCGGTCCCAGGTCGACGGGCACGTGCACCTTCCGCCGACCACTGGCGACAACATCGATGTACTGTGGAGACCTCACGCCCCACGTGTTGAGCAATTCGGCGGTACGTCCACCCGGCCTCCCGCATGCCCACTATACCGCCTCGCTCAAAGTCCGTCAACTGCACATACGGTTCACGTCCATGCTGTCGCGGCATGCTACCAGTGTTAAAGACTGCGATGGAGCTCCGTATGCCACGGCAAACTGGCTGACACTGACGGCGGCGGTGCACAAATGCTGCGCAGCTAGCGCCATTCGACGGCCAACACCGCGGTTCCTGGTGTGTCCGCTGTGCCGTGCGTGTGATCATTGCTTGTACAGCCCTCTCGCAGTGTTCGGAGCAAGTATGGTGGGTCTGACACACCGGTGTCAATGTGTTCTTTTTTCCATTTCCAGGAGTGTATCACCACATTGCGATATGTGGGCAGCTTTCTTAGCGAGAAAGATTCCTTTTGCCTTATATTGTTCCATGTAACGAAATCCTTGACAAGAACGAACAAGACGAGGAGACCGCTGTCTGATAGGCTTGGGAACAGAAAAATCACGCAGTACATTTATACAGATCTGGCGCAAATCGTCCGGCGCACATCTTACAAGAAACATAATAACATTTAACAGGGGGAGTAGTGCGTGAAGCGGTGGGATAATATTTGGAAGGAGCGAAAACAAAATACCTGTACGACTATCCAGAACAAAGTGTCCTCTGCACGTGCACAACATCATTACCAGTGACCTAGAGGCAAATGTCAGCCGTTTGACTGTTAGCGTAGCAAGTGGGAATATGTTCGTACTACATGTCAAAGCGTCCGTGCTTATGAATCTGTATTACTAAATGGCTACACATTCACCCGGTTCCAGTTGCAATTTTGCTATCAAGCGGTTTCCAGCGACAACAACTCTTACCTTTAGTATTACACATAATTATTCACCGATTGTAAAAATTTAAAATACTGCTATAATCAACTAATTGAGATATATACGTTAAGAGTTTAACACAGTAATTCAAGTATTATACAGGGCGTTCCAGGAGCAACGGCCAATATTCAGAAATATTACAGTAACAATCATTCGAAGCAAAAAAATGTAGTAAATATGAACTCTATAACACATATCTTAACCCTTTCAGACCATTTGGATACAAATGTGTACATGAACTTTTTCTGTGTCTTAGCTGCAACAGAAGTGGTTTTCCCAATGGAAACCTGAGGTACACATTTGTGAATGTTAACCTTTTCATCATGGGCAAGTGTTCTCAACTGTTGGGCATCAATACGAAAATATGAACAAGTCAGAGTTGCAGTGCGCAGCAGCTAGTGACCACTAGAATACACGGATATGGTTGTTTCACTATATTATATTGTATAATTTAATATTGTTAGTTTTAGTTTGCATAGAAATTATTGGATTTTCATTTTACTATTTATTACAGCAGAGAGTATTTCGTAATTAGTTTTAGTTCATAAAACGAAGCCAAGTCTACAAAGGATGTTTTGAAAACGAGTATATATTTTTGTATAAATATTGCATCTAAAACCATTAAAAAATCACCTAAGAGCATTACCACATAAAGAAAAATTTTCCTTCCTCCAGAAAAAAAATCAAGTCTGAAAGGATTAAGAGCTATGAACACTTCTTCGCCTTCGATACTGTGAAACAAATCTCTTCTACTGCAAGCTCTTTGCTTTCAGTATTTTTGGAAGAGGTAGTACGGATCAAAACAGAAAAAAAATTGTATAGTAAACATAGGCTGTGAAATGCGTACCTTAGGAGCTATGAGGACTTCTTCAGTAGAAGTGATTTTTCACTGTAGAAAAGGTGGAGAAGTGCTCACAGCTCTTAAGGTATGCATTTATAGAGTCAAGGTTTACTACAAATTTTTGCTTCGAATGTGATCGTTCTTGTTATATTCGTCAATACTGACCATTCTTCCTGGAGCACTCTGTGTTTGCTGAAGCAGCATAACTAACGGCGCGCAAATTACCCAATATATATTCATCCAGTATTTGAGAATGGGAGCAAGTGGCGACTTCCAACAAACTTTACGAATAACTGGAAACATTTAAGAAATTTTTAGTCGCTGATAACCCCTTCAGAATAATGAAAGGAAAAAAATTGGCTCTTACTAAATTTTCGCCGTTCATGCAATAAAACTTTAGCACCAGCACCAGACACGTAATTTTAATTTAATAATTCTTTCCTACTAACTCTACCCACAACACATTTTGCATACAGTACCCACATGTACCACCGAATGTACCTGCACAATTATGTCATTGGGCGACAAATAGGTCAGCAGATGTGGCGTCATAAACATTGAGTTGCGTGAAAAACTAGCTTTTGTTTAAACTAGACGAAAATTACCCAGACTATACTCACCCATTTTTTGACAATGTGAGCACTTAGCGGCATCCGACTACCGGTGCGTCTTCAACCAAAAAGATTTCACATTCTTTACGTTAAATATTTAACACATTTAAGTCTTTTTTATACATTCGAGATTGATTCTTTAAAGAATCGGGGGAGGGGGGGGCCGAGGAGGAGGTTACGGGTATGTCTATAAGCTGCTGCGACTTCTCTTGGAGCAAGTATGGGTTACTGAGATTCATTCGTCAGATAAACTATAATGGGCGAGCAAACAAGCTTCCGCTCGAAGGCCGTAAAGACTAAAATCGGTATGCCAGTCAGACAAAATCGTCTTGAGTACTGAGGCAATCATGCCACCAACGCAAAATTTTGTTGATAAAACACCGTAACCTGCTGCGTGAAGAAGTCCATAGCTGCCTGCTGCACATCCTCGTCCGACGGCAATCATCGACCATTCAGTGCCGCTTTTGAGGAACCGAAGGCGTGATAATCGTATTTAGAGATATCAGAATTAAAGGCGAGTGATCGAGTGCCACACATTTCAGCTGGCGTAATTTCTGCGTTACAAAGTTTGCGGTATGGGGACGTACGTTACCATGAAGCAGCACAGAACTTGGTGCACCATTCCAGAACGCTGGTTTTCGACAGACATGCTGCCCCATACATTGTCTTCATTCTCTGATGGATATCTACGGGTGTCTGATCTTAGGCAGCCAAGAAGAGAACAATAGTATATTGGTCTTGTTTGGACGCATTTGGTAATAACATCTCCATAGTTCGTGTTGCAACATTTACCACACATATATGCCAGAAAGGCACTAATTCCATACTGATGCATTGGCTACATGTCGGTTTTTATATGTGCACATCGTAGTGGGCTACCTTGAATATCCGCTGCAGCAACGCCCTCAAACGGAAATTTCTTAATCGCCTTAGGTACTAATTTCCGAAATCCAGTCTGATCGCGGAGTAGCAGTAGTAGTAGTAGTAGTAGTAGTAGTAGTAGTACGTGAAGAGTAGTGTAAGAGTCTTACCTCGTAATATTTGGTATAGAGTTCAACCTAAAACTGTTGGATGCGGGTAAGAGTGTATTTCTTAACCTTGTCTTCTTGCACTCAGGTGCCCATATCACTTCATGCGAATGCTGCGGTGAATACGTTACGACTAGCTCCCTACACCATCCGTGTTCTATTACGTTTGTGCTCCTTTGGTAATGGCACTGTAGTCGACTACACGTTAAACACTAAACATGCTTCTCCCTTCCTTGTGAGCGTTGTATTTGGGGTAATGTTAGTCAGAATACTGGTACGTCTGTGGGGGACTTCTCGTTTATTTTTGTATTACTAGTCTCACATTGCCACTTCGTACGAGGGCGCTAATGTTTGTTAACGAAGAAGTTTCATCACTGATAATGGAGAGAGGTATAATCTACACTGTACTCCAAAATATTATTGACTTCGGGGATTAGAACATATGGCTTGCTTCTGAACAGTAAATACAGACGTATTACTTGGCAGTTACATTTCTTATTGAATGCTGCACACAGTAATAAATATTAAGTCTTTTGTTGTCATTTCATTAACTGTACCATTAGATTTTATTGCAGTGCAGTTATGACTTCTTTTTGATTCGATAGTAGATGTTCTAGCGATTTTCTTTGTCGCTGCTTCCGAATACAATCAGCAGCACAACCTTTTGAGTTTTAACCCCACTAACACATAAGACAGCCATGTTTATTTTAAATATTTATAACGTGTGCACAAGCTTACGTCCGATTTAGTTTCAGTTCCTTCAAAGTTTTTGATGAAGATTTTTGATATTTCTTGTTAATATTTTCTGTTCTATCATGTTTGTTGGATTCGAATTAGATCGTTGCGGTAAGGGGTTAATTGTAGAATGGAAAAACGCATTTATTATAAAACCTTATGCAGGATGTATACTTCTTTCGTTGTTGCAAATACCACAATGTGCAACAAGATATCAGATTACTATACCCTTTAAAATATAAAAAGCTCTTTCCTCTTGTCCTAAAAAGGTAACCTTTATAAACACTTATTCTTCCAGTTATTGATTACAACGATGTTATCCTCTAAGGTCTTTATCAGGAAAGCTCACAGCACATGGAATTGGTTATGAATACCTGTGTTCGCTCACGCTCTTATGAACAGCTATCCTGGCTGCGTGCAGATAAGAGCAGAGATTTCCCTACCCTCTACCTTTTCTACTGTCTTGTCAACGTCGCTCATATCTCTCCTCGACCTTAACGTTCTTGTTTGAAACACCCTTCCGCATCAGAGCAAAATCCTTTCTGTCCCACTACATTGTTAAGCTATTTTCTCGCAGACCTTTTCAGTAGCTGGAACCCGACTCTGGAATAAACTGCCACAGAGTATGAGAGAACTGCTTAATATCTCTAGCTTCAGAGGACTGTTAATGACATATCTTCTACACTGACCTGACAAAAGTCATGTGACCGCGATATGCACATATACAGATGGCGGTAGTATCGCTTACACGAGATACGAGTATAAAAGAGCAGCACATTGTCGGAGTCGTCATTTGTACTCATTTGAACCATGTGAAAAGGTTTCCGAAGCGAATGTGGCAGCACGAAAGGAATTAACATACTTCTAACTTGGAATGGTAGTTCGAGCTAGACGGAAGGGACATACCATTTCGGAAATCGTTAAGGGATTCAATATTCCGAGATCCACAGTAAAAAGAGTGTACCGAGAATGCCAGATTTCTGGCACTATCTCTCACCACGGACAAGTCAATGGCCGACGGCTTTCACTTAACGATCGAGAGCAGCGGCGTTTTCGTAAAGTTGTCAGTGCCAAAAGACAAGCGACACTGCATGAAATAACTGCAGGGATCATTATTGGACGTACTACAAATGTAGGACAGTGCGGCGAAATGTGGCGTTAATGGGCTGTGATTCATTTCAAATGGCAATCATTGATTTGGTGTCCTTCCTTGTCTAGTCTGAACTTGTGCTCCGTTGTCAGTGACTCCTCGGCAATGGAAAGTTAAAACTTAATCCTCTTTTTCCTTTCGTCAGCTAAGCAATGATCTTGCGAACGAGAGCATTATACCACTTTCACGGGTTTGAGAGACAGATCTCTCCCTGGATCATCTCCTTAAAGGGAAGGAACCAGCCCTTCACTTCTCTCGTCGTAAAGGTGAAACACGTGACCAAGTTTGTTCTGATCGCCCGTTTACTGCGCTAAAGGCAGGAAAACACATTTCTTTAATGCGTATAATACTGATATGGGCAGCCGTAATCGGTGGTCGATTCTTACAGGCAATAACGACGCCTAACACGCTTCGATCTATCACCCGACTAAACCAAACATTAAATCGCTTAATGACCGCAACAGGTTAGCGGCTGCAGAAGGAGCGCTGGGAGTCAGGCAGCTCTCTCCGGCCGCACGCACAGCGGACGCAACGGAGTTCGGCCGCTGGACCGCCGTTTTCTTTTTCTCAAACAAGAATTTACGGCCAATGGGGGAAGTGTAAGAGATTGAACGGTATCTGTTCGATTGCCCTTATCACAGAGCTGGAGTACCGTCCGACTTCTCATAACGTCCGCTCTTAACAAGCTCTTCGAGGCGGCCTAACGACCGCCACAAAAAGGTCTAAAATATCCAATTAGGCGTGATTCATTCGGGTACGGAGCTGTTATTTCGCAATCAAATTCCCAGATCGTCGGCAGCGATACCCTGTAACGAGGGAGGGAAATTAATTTGCGCGGCGCTGGCGGGTAGGTGCGCGCCGGCGAGGTTCGCCAGCGGGGAGCGCCGGCTGGGGTTACGTCTGCGGCCGAAGTATCGGCAGCCCGCATCCGGCTTCCAAACTGTGCTGGGTTTCCAGGAGACTGGCGAACTACAGGTGATGGAAGTCGTCGCTCCACTACTGTAACTGCTGAGAGTCTCTGCAAAAAGCCGCTCGTTAACACATTCAGTCAATTAATCAGCGCGGTCGTATTCATTTCCTTCCAGTTCAAATGGTTCAAAGGGCTCTGAGCACTATGGGACTTAACTGCTGTGGTCATCAGTCCCGCAGAACTTAGAACTACTTAAACCTAACTAACCTAAGGACATCACACACATCCATGCCCGAGGCAGGATTCGAAGCTGACACCGTAGCGGTCTCGCGATTCCAGACTATAGCGCCTAGAACCGCTCGGCCAACACGGCCGGCTTCCTTCCAGTCATTTGTTGGAAACATGTTTACTGATTTTTGCAAGGAGTCTTTTTTTTAATACTTTCATCTAATAACCTGCTATCGGTTACCCACGAGGGTAGCCGTGCATGTTAAAGCGCTGCTTCCGGAATGGGAAGGTGTGTTCGCCCCGGATCGGATATGCCCGTCGAATTAACGACGACGGTCAGTGTGCTGGCAAGCCTGGATGTGTTTTTAGGTGTTTTCTACATACCACTAGGTGAATACCGGGCTCGCCTCAGTTACGCTATTCGCAAATATTTAGAAAACTTTCCCTCACTTTCACATGAGTAATACTGCACACAGATAGTTGGGATCCACACATTCCGTGCTGGGTGAGGGTAAACATGCCAAATCCGTTCTTAACCATACGACTCTGCTCTGATGGGAGAGGAAGACACTAGACTTCAAATAGCTCTAAGGACTATGGGGTTTAACATCTGAGGTCGTCCCCTAGACTTAGAACTACTTAAACCTGACTAAACTAAGGACATCGCACACATCCATGTCCGAGGCAGGATTCGAACCTGCGACCGTAGCAGCAGCGCGGTTCCGAACTGAAGCGCCTAGAACCGCTCGGCCACAGCGACCGGCTAAGGCACTAGAAATAGAAGACATTGCTCAGTGAGTACTGACGGAAAGTTCATATAGGAAGGTAAACGAATGGTGATATTCTTCCCTCAGATTTCACCTCTTTTTTTCTCTATTCTTGACGGCACACAGGTTTTGTCCGAATTCTACCTACAATACTTTATAGATTTTTCAGGTATACTTTCTGAGTGTTTTGGGACCAGTGTCCCATGGTATCTCATGGCTCATTACAAAACAATTTAATTTGTATTACACTAAAAATACCTGCACAAAATTGCAAATTTCGATTGTAACCGCTTTGTGTCTTGTTTGGAAACTTGTATTCGCCAAATCTGTACGTGTCAAACATGTAAGTCTGGCAGGAAAATAACCACCTACCATCGAATGTAGTTGTCACCAAGTGGCTGGCTTGCTTGCTTGCACACAACAGTTATACAGTCTCATATGTTGGGCACGCGGGTATACACAACACCTGTGCCAAAATTATAGTAGCACAAATTAACGACAGTTTACAATAATTTATAAACAGAATCTTAACAAATACCTAACTGTCGTATGAAGACAGTGGGTGATACTATTTCAATGTTCACTTGCACTGATTTGTCTTTAGTCTGCTTTGGGCCTGTATTCAGAGAACTCTGTTCACTTGTAGAACGTCCAGTTTGACTCTTCTCTGTGCAGGGCGTACTTGTCCTGATGCTGTCTCGACGGATTTTGGAACTGTATTGATATAGTGTTGAGCGGAATCATAAGTCAGCTTATATCAGTGTCTGGCGGATGGTTATTCACTTGGGAATTATTTATATTGATGTCTGACGGATGCATAAAATAGTCCTTGCCATTTGTGTCCTCTGTTGAAGGCTAGCCGTAACCAATTTGCACCTGAGATGTAGGCAGTTCGGTGCTCTTTTATGTATGTATGTGTCCTGAATCTTCTGAAGGTGACACAGAAATGAACTTGTTCGACTCACTCAAATGTGTGTGAATTCGTAAGAGACCAAACCGCTGAGGTCATCGGTCCCTAGACTTACACACTACTTCAGGGCTTAACAACTGGCCGGTTTTGAGCGCGAGTACTCGCGTCTGCTCAGGCACGTGCTCGCGAGCAGGTGCAAGGTCGCGAAGTAGGGAGGGAGGGGAGGGAGGGGAAATGCGCGCGCACGTTTGAATGTGATCTCGCGTTCTTAGCAGATTTAACTAGCCATCTGAATGCTTTGAACATTTTACTACAAGGTAAAGATCTGCTAATTACTCATTTCATAGATCGAATACGAGCTTTTAAAATGAAATTGACACTTTGGGTGAGTCAGCTGGAAACAGGAAACCTAGCTCATTTTCCTAAATTATCATCCATGCAAGATGTTCACAAAGACTGTGAACGTTATTCACATAGTTTAGTTGATCAGCGCTTTCAAGATCTGACAGCACTAGACAGTGATTTTGATCTGTTCTCTCCATATTCAGCGAATATTTAAGAGAGTCGTCCTGAGCTGCAGCAAGAAATTATTGACCTGCAGTGTGACAGAGAATACAGAGACAAATTTCAGAACAAGAAAAACATTTTGGAGTTCTACAGACACATCCCTCAGGATAAATTTCCTCGTTTGCGCAAACTGGCGGCTACAATAATATCAATGTTCGGTTCCACGTATGTTTGTGAACAACTGTTCTCTGCAATGAAATGTAACAAGACGCGCCTGAGAAACGCATTGTCTGATCGAAATTTAAACTGCACGCTGCGCCTAAAATGCACAAGAACAATTACTCCGAACATAGACGCAATTGTAAAGGGCAAAAAGTACAAAATAACCGAGAATCCCACACTTCAGTGACACCTTTTATTGTGTAACAGTTCACAAACTAATGCGAATGTAGAGGCATACACTAAGCTAATAAAATTATGTGGCATGTGTACATTCTCCTTTATTTGTTTCATTTGTCGCAGTAATAACTCGTGAGTGATATCCCTGCAGGTGGCCGCGAATTTACATTGACTGGAGGCAGCTGTTGTGTGCCCCACGTGACTTTCCCCACTCTCCGCTCTGGTCCGGTAGTGGGGGTAGTGTGCTCGCGCTCGCTGCTCCGTGCTTGCGCCTTGCTGCTCACAGCTTGCTCCGCGAGCACGTATGCTGTGAAGCCCTGCACTACTTAAACAAATTTATGCTAAGAACAACACACACATCCATGCCCTAGAGAGTACTCGAACCTCCGGCGGGAGAGGCTGCGCAATCCGGCACATGGCACCTCTAACCGCGAGACCACTCCGCGCAGCTCGACTCACATACTCACTTGCTGTTGACTAGAGTAATGCCAACTTCACTCCCCACCCTCAAGCTTTCATTCAGTACTGTTCCGTTAGGCCTGGGTACGTGTATATGTTAACAATAATGCACAGCAGTACGGTTACGGTTACTGATGAAGAGTCGGTCGATACGCACCTCATGAATGCACTGAATGCAATGGAAGACGATATGCTGAGCTGTTTCTACAGTAATGAGATCAACGTCAAAGCACTTTGCATCTTGTGAGAGCTCTTGTATATCTATGTTTTATGTTGTAGGTTTTGGTGACAGCGTATTGCAGTAATTTTCACTATTGGGAAGGCATCTTCACAGAAAGGAAAGGAACTGGGGTAACAAACCGATTGGCAGCCCTGGATATGCTCCATGGGACATTTCACTTTTTATTGCTCATTAAAGAAGAAAAATAGATACGGGAATTGGGAAAATTCAGTGTTTTTCCTGTCACACGTGAACGCTATGATAACAACATGTCCAACATTATGCGCTCACCGACGCGAAAAAGATGCTACAGATGGATCCGCTAAAATGAGGCAATCTGGCCATGTGGCACGATTTAGTTTGCTCCCCACTGCCCATACTTATAAAAGCACACTACTGTAGTGCATTCTGTTCTATATTTTGGCGCCAACTCTTCATCACGCATCTTACATAAATATAGTAACACTATCGGAAAACGTTGAAACGTTAAAGAGAGCGAGTAGTGATAAAGGCACTGGATTAACGTTTGGGAGCTGCTATGTTCAAAAGAGCAGTTGAACGGAATGGATAGTGTCTTGAAGGGAGGATATAAGATGAACATCAACAAAAGCAAAACGAGGATAATGGAATGTAGTCGAATTAAGTCGGGTGATGCTTAGGGAATTAGATTAGGAAATGAGACACTTTACTTGACGTGTAAAGGAGTTTTGCTATTTGGGGAGCAAAATAACTGACTATGGTCGAAGTAGAGAGGATATAAAATGTAGACTGGCAATGGCAAGGAAAGCGTTTCTGAAGAAGAGAAATTTGTTAACATCGAGTATAGATTAAAGTGTCAGGAAGTCGTTTCTGAAAGTATTTGTATAGAGTGTAGCCATGTATGGAAGTGAAACATGGACGATAAATAGTTTAGACAAGAAGATAATAGAAGCTTTAGAAATGTGGTGCTACAGAAGAATGTTGAAGATTAGATGGGTAGATCACATAACTAATGCGTAGGTACTGAATAGAACTGGTGAGAAGAGAAGTTTGTGGCACAACTTGACTAGAAGAAGGAATCGGTTGGTAGGACATGTTCTGAGGCATCAAGGGATCACCAATTTGGTATTGGAGGGCAGCGTGGAGGGTAAAAATCGTAGAGGGAGACCAAGAGATGAATACCCCAAGCAGATTCAGAAGGATGTAGGTTGCAGTAGGTACTGGGAGATGAAGAAGCTTGCGCAGGATAGAGTAGCATGGAGAGCTGCATCAAACCAGTCTCTGGACTGAAGACCACGACAACAACATGTTCAAATCCATATAAGCGTATCCAGATTTAAGTTTCCCGTGGTTTACCTAAATCACCTAAGAGGGATCCTGTTATGATACGTTTGAAGAAGCTTGGCCCATTTCCTTACCCATCTTTCTTCCTGTCTGAGTTTATGTGCAACGTCTTCAGGCCACTGAGCACTAACTTATTACTCCATCCTTTCGAAGGTCAAAACATAAAGCTTTTGCATAAAACTGAGTGTTTTCTGGTGATGCTGTAGTGTTGCCCTTATTGTGGAAGAAACAACGTAAATAAATTGGTGAAGTTACCGTCATCCTGAAGGTTCGTTTTAACTTCACAGTGCTTTACTAGCCATGACTCTAGTGGAGATGGTATCCTATTACGTTCCTCCAACATTTCGGCTAACTTTGCTAGCTACTTATAGAGGAATCTACGATTTAACGTGGACTGAGATCCGCAGCGTATCTTGCAACTTTTCACGTTAACATATCATTTCCAAAGATGTAAGGAGCGAAACGTGACGACAATCCTTTGGTAATTACCGTCCGACATTCAATAACTGGACCACTGGGCCATACTGAAGCAAAATTTATAAGTTGCATTAATAAATTTCCTTTTTAACAGAGTATTACACTATTTTGAGTCACTTGCAGATTGTAAGTGCTAATATGGCTTTTTGTTCAGACAATGCAGGCCGGCCGGTGTGGCCGAGCGGTTCTAGGCGCTTCAGTCTGGAACCACGCTACCGCTACGGTGGCAGGTTCGCATCCTGCCTCGGGCATGGATGTGTGTGATGTCCTTAGGTTAGTTAGGTTTAAGTGGTTCTAAGTTCTGGGGGACTCATGACCTCATATGTTAAGTCCCATAGTGCTCAGAGCCATTTGAACCATTTTCAGACACTGCATCACAAATCGTTTCACTAAAACAAAAGTTTTCACTTAATTGTGCGGGTAATCAAATTATCTTGAAAACAATCAATAACTGTAGACTCTAGCTTGATAGAAGTGTCGCTCTTTCCAAGACGTTTTATCACTTTGAGATATACTAGAGCTTCTGTTATGTATCCTTTCCTGAGGTTTCAAGCCTGAAGATCTGCTTTTTTCCAGTTATTCCTCTTTGCAAGGTGAGCAGTAGCTTCTTTAGCCACTATATTCACGGCACACTTGCTTTGTGGCCTTATGTCGTTGCTGACAAAACATTCACGTCGATCTACAGACAGGAATATCATGAGCGCCATTTGTTTGTGAATGTGTGACCATCCTTCCGAGTTGTTAGTTGTTTAAGCTTGTGTGTGTTTCCTCTCTAAGGTGAAGCTGTGAAAACAGTCCGGCGTACGCATAATAGGCATTCTAACCAACCAAAGTTGTCAATCTGGAGTGCGGATTCGATCCAGATCTAGTTCATCTCCCCGTCTCGGAGGCGGGTGCTACAAATGTTACTATACACGAACAAGTCTTAAGTCATTATGGTACAGAAATAATTAGATCCTATCCGTAGAGTGACGATGGACGTGATAGCTCAGTTGACAAATCAGTGTAGTGGAGAGGAGAGGTGCTAGTGGTGAATAATTTTTTATTTGCTTTTTACTTTCTAATGCGTGTTAGATTTCGAAATTCAGCTGCTCATTCTGAGTTGCTGAATAGACTCGATGATTGGATATTAGGCACGAATTTCGTAGCTTCGACAGCGAAGATTTGTCCCCCACTCTTACCAAATATGGGTTCAGTTACCAGTAATTATGAGAATGAGATAGGCGTTACAATGCTGCAAAGAAATACGGACGTGAGTCCTGTAATGAAATGAGGCAGTGGCGGTTACAGCATGAGTGTATACATTAATAAAGAAGAGTATCTAGGTGGCAGAGACAAGAAAAGATGAAAGCTTGAAGTTTAATACCACGTCAGCGTCATTAGAGACGGAAAATTACATCAGATAAAGGTCAACAAAGGAATCGATCGTGGTCTCTTCAAAGGGAACACCGAAGCGACATAGGTAAACCATGGTAAACCTAAGTCTGGAAGGCTGGAATGGTATTTGCACTATGTTACTCTCGAATATGAGCCCAGTGCCTCACCTAGCTCGTTGGCTGTGGTGTGGCTCTAACTGTTGTATTTTACCTGTGGTCGTTTCAGCCATTCTCTTCTCATCGTCAGTGGTATATCTGTGGACGGCTCATTGGTTCCAAACCGCCTGCAAGCTTTTTGTGCTGCATCTCAGAATTTGTCATGTAATTAGTATAGATTTCTACACCACTGTTTTGTGTGTGTGTGTGTGTGTGTGTGTGTGTGTGTGTGTGTGTGAGAGAGAGAGAGAGAGAGAGAGAGAGAGAGAGAGAGAGAGAGACGATGAGACTTATGGAAGGCGTAAAGATAACTAGAAACCATCATCCGAATATTGGCCGAACGAAGTAGACTCCTTGAGTATTTAGGATCTGTTGTCATTGATGCTGGAGATTCCGAGCCTGAGATACGTAGACGCATTAGGACCGCGAGAAATTCTACAAAAAAACTTGCTCGCACCTGGAATAACACCTCCACCACTGCGAAGACAAAGCTCACCCTCATTCTAGCTCTAATCTTCCCTATCGTGATATACGCAGCAGAAACTTGGGCGATGAAGATGACGGATCGTCGCAGGATTGATGCTCTGGAAGTAAGGTGCTATAGAAGATTACTTCGAATACCATAGAAATAATGAATCGATCCTGAGCAACACGGCCTCAGAAAAAGAATGCCGACTCATTGCAACCAAAAACAGATGAATTATTTTGGACAAATTTCCAGAAGACAAAACACAAAGGAAAGAACCACCATGGAGAGAAAAGTTGACGGCCGAAAAACTAGAGGACGCGTACCATTGCGGTAGAGCAAATTAAGAGCTTGACAGAATTGACTTTCAGCAAGCAAGTCACCACGCCCAAGACAGAGATTCGTGAAGGCAGGTTATCAAGGGCTTACCCCTTGATGCAACTACGACATTGAATAGGATTAGACCGAAGAGAATAAATTACTCTTCTAGAAAAGAACTAAAGGAATTCTAATGTCTCTATCCGGCACACGGAACACCATCAAAAATAGTTCTAGCACCCACCCATTTTTCAGCTTATGCTTAATTCATATAACAAAGCTCCATGCTAAGGAGGATGACATAAACGATCATTGGAACATATTCAGGATGGAAACCGTGAACATTGATAAGGCGTTGAAGATACTGGACTAGTATTCGCGGGGAGGAGCCCATTCCGACCACCTGAATTTACGTTTTCCGATGTTGTCCTGAATTTCTTCAGGCGAATGTCACGTTCGTTCCATCAATATTACCGTTAACGGCTCCTTCGTCGGTCGTTGCGCATCCCAGTTAGTGTTCCGTCGCTAATGACCTCTATATTGAGAGGTCGTTTAACTTCCTCCCTTCTCTCGGAACAGAAATTATTCTAGAGAGCGAAAGACGAGACCCAGATAACGTTTACAAGACGACGATACAACCAGCGACAACGCCCGTTACCGTGTTGGCACGCTTACCCGGAAAGCGTATAACGTCTTAAACGATGAGGAAGGGCTTTTCCAAATAGCGGCTTGCTTGATGTTTTCTCCCGCAATTGCCGCGAAGTAGTAGTACCGCTAACCGCCGGGGCAACTGGAAATGATCTGGGATCACGCGTACTATTCACTCCGGGTCCCGCGCCCTCGCTTTATCAAACGAAGATATTGAGAACCGAACTGGAACAAAGGCGCATCTCGGCGTGGTTTAATCCGCAACCGATCAGAGAAAGATTAAGGAACATGCGACTGGTTCGAGAAGAGTGCGAGTAAGAAGTACTTGATTCGCGCGTCCATTGTGTTCCCGTCGGTTAGCGTCAGTTACGCACGACACTGTTTTCAGCCACGGACAAGAAGGGGACCTAACTCTGCAGATTAACGGTAAATCATTGTCTTTGAGAAGCGTGCTCGATTCGCTTGTCACACATGCTTAGGAATTGAGAGCAGTATGAAATCTGGCTTAGGGCATCAGAAGTGGCTAGGAATCTGCAATATCTTGTTGTGGGAATCATCGCAGCATTTACTCGCAGTGAATTAGGGATGCCTCGTAATACGCAAGCTGAATCGCTGGACGGGGTTTCGAATAACGTTTCTGCTTTACCGTCGCGACTCCTTGCTGTATCTCTTGCGCAGAACGAAGAATATTACAACCGCGGTTAAAACTGGATGTTGATCGCGGTTCGTTAACAAATTATATAACGACGGAACTTTTAGTTCGATTCATTAGTCTCTGTTACGGAGTACCAACCCAAATCCTTCCTTTGGAGCCGGCCGCGGTGGTCTTGCGGTTAAGGCGCCCAGTCCGGAACCGCGCAACTGCTACGGTCGCAGGTTCGAATCCTGCCTCGGGCATGGATGTGTGTGATGTCCTCAGGTTAGTTAGGTTTAAGTAGTTCTAAGTTCTAGGGGACTGATGACCACAGTAGTTAAGTCCCATAGTGCTCAGAGCCATTTGATCCATTTGAACCTTCCTTTGGAAGACGCCATGACAACTCCGCGATAGAATATCAGTAATCCTGTCGAAATCTCGCCATGTTAGTCAGTAGGAGGAAGGCATAATCGCAGTCGAACCGTTCAGTGGTTAGTGAAACTACGCCAGACAGATTACTTGGAGTTTTTCCTATAGGAGTGCGAGAGCACAAATGAGACTCTGCGTGCTGAAAAATTTGATCTTAACATATTTGAACCTCATTTCGTGTAGCAGATGAGCCAACGACAAGAGTGATAGGATACTTTTCCAACTTAGCATCTGAAAATTACCTGGACACGTTTCAGGGTATCTGTTGGTTTTTGTTTCTTTGCGTGTCGTTTACTCCTCTCTTGTGTTAACTTCGGGTAACATTACCCTGCTAGAATGGGAGACTTCATTATAACAGTTACGGACGACGAACTGCAACCTTCATTTAAAATGGCAATTTATTTTGGAGTAAAAATGCAACTAGTGGTTTTTTTATTATTTTGGTGCGATTTATTGTACCATTATCGTGTTTTCGGGCCTCTGCAGGGTAATCAACAGAGGCAGAGATTTCATCTAGGCTGATGTTACGCTTTATTCGTTCGGTGTTAGTCTTACACTTTTGACAAGGGTATTAGAAAAAAAATGGTTCAAATGGCTCTGAGCACTATGGGACTTAACATCGGAGGTCATCAGTCCCCTAGAACTTAGAACTACTTTAACCTTACTAACCTAAGGACATCACACAAATCCATGCCCGAGGCAGGATTCGAACCTGCGACCACAGCGATCGCGCGGATCCAGACTGAAGCGCCTAGAACCGCTCGGCCACACAGGCCGACAAGAGTATTACAGCTTACAAAATTATGAAAGAGAGAAAGACAGGCTGAAAGCCTTAAGTCTGATCAACTAGTTTACAAAGTACTGCCAGAAACAGACGAAAGTCATGTAGTTGTTCTGATTAATCTTGGAAGTCCATTTTTGTTTGAATGACGCTTGCGGATATGGATTAATCGGAACACTAAGTGAACGTATGAAGATGGGACTGTGTAATATCGAAATAAATCATATAATATGAATACGTTAAATAAATTAAACTAGTGTACGATAAAATGAAAATATCTGAGACGCCTTTGTTTTTATTTTTTTTTTCAAAAATACTTACAGCGTATAGTACGCACTTTATAAACGTAACCAAAAGGCCAAAACAGCACTACGGCCAGTGCATAATATCTTCAGGGTTAATAAGGACATTTCGTCACTGTCTTTTTTGTTTCAAGGTATTAGTCAACGAATTTTTAGACGAATTTTATATTTCTGAAAATTATTAATATGGCTCCTATACTCATACCGAGTCTGAAGTCCACTCTTGTGTCCGTGTTTGCTTACAAGTGAATTTGTTTTTGGATAGGATCTGCCTTGAGTAAACAACATTTATTTTCTCTCTCTAAACTGACATGTTTCGCTGAAGTTACGGCATAGTCAGAGGGGTTTTATTTGCCTTTTGTTAAAAAACAAGAAAAATTTCTGTTTACTATCTGTACATGTAGAATTTCACTTTTTAAGTGGAAACAGAAAAGACCTATATACCTTGTTAATACACGCTGCAGTTTCTGTGGCTTACTACACTTTGCGTTATAGCTGTTTTTCTTTCCCATGTTGTCATCTGCAACCATGTAGAATTTAATACAGAAAATATTTTTACACCGAAAATTTACGCCTGGGAATGATGATACTACTGTGGTTAAACATATCTCATTCTGTGCGAAAGATTCTCTCTCTGTCTCTGTCTCTGTCTCTCTCTCTCTCTCTCTCTCTCTCTCTCTCTCTCTCTCTCTCTCTCTCTCTCTGTGTGTGTGTGTGTATGTTTGTGTGTGTGTGTGTGCGTGTGAGTGAGTTTGTTTGTGGGGTGTTTGTTTATGGGTTTGGGTTGTCTGACAGTTCTTTGAGGTCAGAAAACAGAGTCCCACTCTAGACGACAGTGCATTATTTCTTTCCCTTCTACTATACTAGACGTTTCTATATTTGGTAGGTTTCTTCAATTATTAGTTTTTGTGGGAAGCTGTTGCTGAATTTGAGAATTTTTAGGCTAGTGCAAATGTCTGTTGCTATGTAGATGATATCATATACCTTTTAGGTCAAATATCCAGTTTCACTCACAACTAACAATGATATCAACACAGTCCACACGAAAATAAAATTCACCACTGAAACAAAAAATTTAAAAAACGCTAAATTTTCTTTATCTCACAATAAACGGGTCACAACACCGATATGTGGTTTACATATGTAATTTACTCACCACCAGCACATCCATATACAAAACTCAGACTACCCAGATAAAAACAAGCCAGTTTACAATACATGGCCCACAGACCGAATAAAACTCTGCTTAAAGAAGAAAACTACAAAAATGAACTACAGACACATTGAAGACAGACTGAATGACAAAATAGAAACGAAGATCAAGGGGACACATAGCCCACAAAATCAAATGCACGCAGACAGTACTTAAATACTCAGAACATGCACACTCAACCACTCATAACACAAATATACATGAATAGGAAACATCCACGACAACGAAAAGTTGGCACATCCTCACTTACAACAACAAAACAACTCACACGATAGGTAACGTACAAAACAAGGACAGAAAATAACCTACAATACCGATAACTCATGAAAGAGAAAACTAAGGATATCCAGTACCAACACAGACAAACACAACTGTTATTTATTTATCAGCTGACGTGTCAAGGGTACAATACAATTTATATTTAAGAGACAAGTAGAAATTTCAATAATACGTAATCAGAACACAGAAAAACAGTAAAAAGTAAGAGCTGCCATTCTACATTCACAGAACACCTTATGGAAATGGGACACAAACCAACAGCACTCAACACGGACCTAAAAATAGTCAAATGTAGCAACAGTCCCCCACACATATTGATAACTGAAGAAAACTACCAAATACAGAAAACTCGAGTAGAAGAAAGAGAAATAATAAAGGAATATACAGCTCTCCGCCATGGAACTCTGTTCGCTGCGCATCAAACAACACACACACATACACACACACACACACACACACACACACACACACACACACACACACACTCCTCCCATAGCCTAAAGCAAAAACAAGGTTCAAAACAACTGCCCAGCACGGATTAACTGTTCGACATTTAGTTTTCGCACTTTAAACAGTGAGACAGTGCAAGTTTGAAGCACAGTTTCACAATCAGAGAATGTGGAAAACTGTGAAAGTAACATGTTACACACACAAACACAGAAACACAACCATTTACGTAGAACAAAAAAAGTTTTTACCACAAACGACTAACTTTTCTCGCCGAAAAATTTCTGTGTAAGATGTTTTCTACAATTATTAAGTTCTCCGTGGTTATAGATGACAAACTGTGAAAGAAAACAGCAATAACACAAACTAAGTCACGCAACCACAACAAGTGTTAAGAAAGTAAATAAAACATTTTTTTTCTATTTTCGGATTTATGAGTAGACTACTTTCCTTAAAAATTGAAATTCCGTATAGACAGTAGCAAGCAATTTCTTCTATGCTTTGATAGAAAGAAACGAGTAAAAAGAAAAAATGATGATGTAGTAAGTCTGCGTGGTAAAGATGAGAAAACGATGTTTTTGCTAAAGACGAAAACAAAACAAATTCATGTTACCTACAGGTGTTAAAGCAGTACAACTGCCTGGAACTTTTAGTAGTGCTGTTGCTAATGATCTTGTCATCTTCTATCCATCCGTATTTCAGTGGTGTGCTTTTTCCATAGTTATCAATATAGAAATATGAAATACATTTATATTTCTTTAGAATCGTATCCATGGAAGGTACGACTGCTGTGTGAAGGTAGTGTGCTCACATCTCTTCGTATGCAGGGACGATACAGGACTGAATATATCCTGAAAACAACTCATTTTATATGCACAAATGCTATCTGACTACGAATGTTTTTCAGAAATACACTCAACTTGCACGCGATGCCTTAAAAATAGGTGGCCTTGATTTCGCGCGCGGCCACACGCACACACACACACACACGAGCGCGTGCGCGCGCGTGCGAAATTAAACTAAACGAGCAGCACAAATTGTCTTGCGAGAGGAGGGGAAGAATAGGGGGTGAAGGGGGGAAGGAGGAATATCAAGGAAGTATCCTAGGCCTTTCTGTCTAAGATAAATTTATTCAAGCCCCTGCACTACAAATGAATTGCATGATCACTTCGTCTTGTACACTACGATATTTATTTAAAGTATTTGTGAGCAAGAAATAAGTTTTTGCAGAACATAAACATATCACACCTATCGATAGCCGCAGTACACCTCTAATAATGCAAAACAAAACCGTGAAACAATCGCCAGCTTTACCTCGCCTGTGACTGGTTCCAATCCGCCTGGCCCCGCTCCCACGAGCATTGCCGGAATCTTGCGTTGGCAAAAGACCTTCCTCATCTCAGAACAAAGATACAGATCTGGATCTTTGGCTCCAAAGATCATACCGAACGCTCTCCTCTGTGCAACAAAGCCATGCTTCTGTGGCCAGGGGATAAAAGGTAACCTAAATACTACGCAAAACAGAAATAGGAGCAAGTACGCCGACATGGACACCGTTCAAACTTTTAGAGTGCTTGCTGGGTGAAAGAAAAGAAAGATATCAGAGGCACGCCTGCTGTTTGTGGCCAAGGAAACGATCTGTACGCCTCATCGATTCCAGAGGTCGAAACGGAATATGATAAAAACCGAACCGGCGTTCATCGGCAGACGGTTGGGGCAAACTCGACTGCTGAAGTACCCGAGGGGCTGCACGCTGTAATTTAGATAATCATTCGCCGTTAAAGTTTGCTTTGGAAAACTCGGCGCCTGCGCGCCACATTCGAAGTCTCACGCGAAGCCAGCGAGCGGCCCGAACAGCGGCCGATACCCGTCATTGCCGCTGCCGCGACGTGGAGGGCGGGAGGCGCCGCGGCCCGCTGTGAAACGGCGCCCGGGCACGCCAGGCTGAGCCGTACCGCGTGCGAACCCCAGCCTCGCCCTGCGCTCTGCTAATTGTTAAGGGCCGCCTCGCGTGCCGACAGCTCCCATGCGTGCCTCTGCAGCACCATGTGAGCCAACACAGGCACCGAATTCGCTGGCCGCTCAAGCGGCAGTGGGGTTAACAACTATTGTCAGACTTTCACGTTCTTCTTAGACTAGATACGCACGAAACCAAAGTGATGCTGCGTCCTTTATGTAGGGTAGTCACAAGGCTTTAATTCCACTTCAGAAAGATCAGTGGATAACGGTGTCAATCCTTTTATACATTTTCACCTTCAATACGACATATTTTTCCCCACGATGGATGTCTTGAAGCAGACCTTAGTTGCAGAAGTCTACATTTCAGCTGTTCAGAAGATGTTCTCTCAAAATCACTTCGTCGTCGTTCTGGAAAGGCCGATCAAGCAATAATTTCCTCATCCTACGAAAGAGAAAGAAGTCATCCGGTGCAGTGTCAGGAGGATACGAGGGTGTGGTAGCCCAAAGAAGCAGCATGTGTGATCGTCAGAGGTGTACAAATTCTCTTTTAACCTGCCTGCTCCTATCTCCGCCGCAAAAATTAAAGCAGCTCAACCTGCCTCAACGGAGACAAAAGTGGTTAAAGCGGGCCACCTCGGGTTTACGCAAGCCTGGCGAGTTTCACGGGACCCGTTTAGCCTGCTGCACCCGCGAACAGCTTGTGCTGTCAAAGTGTCAACCCGACGTACAAGCCAGGTATATTTTTGTGTATGTAGTTTCACTGCAGCGCCTTCATAATAATGGTGGGAGCAGCAAAATAAGCATACCAGACATAAAGGAGATTGAGGAGAAGTTAAGGAGCATATATACTAGTGAGGAAACAGAGCCCAATCTTAGCACAGAAATTGTTGTGCGTTAATGAGGCACCTTCAAAGAAATAGGTAGGTTTCTTGCAAAGCAAATTGTGTAAAAAGTAACTAAACACTCATTCGAGAACCTAGAGTATGTTACGACATGCTTGTAAATTTGATCAGAAGTTTCCTGACACCATAAATATTTGGAAAGAGGACAAAGACTTAGTGGCTGAGAAGTGTGTGGAAATGTGTGCTCAGAACTCCTGGCCATTTAGCAGTATATAGGCCTTCTAAATTTAGATCAAACATTGACGGAAATAAGAAAAAATATGGCTCAGTGGATATTAAAAAAACCACATTTAGGTGGTACACCACGTAGTGCGAAAAGAAGTGTGTATGAAAGAAAACCTTTTTCAGACATGTACTTTCTAGGTTAACGTAATAAAGAAAACTAACTTCGTGTTTGCTAAAATGCATTTGGAGGAATAAGAATGAACTATTTTAGCCACTTAGAATGAATTCAGTGAAACAAATACACATCCTGGAGTTAAAATTTGGTAAAACTGACGCCATATTTGGCTGCAACACACTACCATTATAGACATTAGACTTCCAAAACCTTACTTTAGCTGACATTGCAATATAATAGACATCTTCAGGTGCTTAAGTGCAAAGAATCTCGATTTTCAGAGATGCTCTTACTCACAACAGAAAACATGTATGAGAGGCGGCCTGATGAAGGCTCGAATTGAGAACAACCAGTACTAGTCGAAAGAGGGTGAAGTTGCAGAGAAAACCGTTCATATCAAAATAAATAAATAAGCCCGAAATACGCCAAAAAGGATAACAAGAGCAAATACACTCCTGGAAATGGAAAAAAGAACACATTGACACCGGTGTGTCAGACCCACCATACTTGCTCCGGACACTGCGAGAGGGCTGTACAAGCAATGATCACACGCACGGCACAGCGGACACACCAGGAACCGCGGTGTTGGCCGTCGAATGGCGCTAGCTGCGCAGCATTTGTGCACAGCCGCCGTCAGTGTCAGCCAGTTTGCCGTGGCATACGGAGCTCCATCGCAGTCTTTAACACTGGTAGCATGCCGCGACAGCGTGGACGTGAACCGTATGTGCAGTTGACGGACTTTGAGCGAGGGCGTATAGTGGGCATGCGGGAGGCCGGGTGGACGTACCGCCGAATTGCTCAACACGTGGGGCGTGAGGTCTCCACAGTACATCGATGTTGTCGCCAGTGGTCGGCGGAAGGTGCACGTGCCCGTCGACCTGGGACCGGACCGTAGCGACGCACGGATGCACGCCAAGACCGTAGGATCCTACGCAGTGCCGTAGGGGACCGCACCGCCACTTCCCAGCAAATTAGGGACACTGTTGCTCCTGGGGTATCGGCGAGGACCATTCGCAACCGTCTCCATGAAGCTGGGCTACGGTCCCGCACACCGTTAGGCCGTCTTCCGCTCACGCCCCAACATCGTGCAGCCCGCCTCCAGTGGTGTCGCGATAGGCGTGAATGGAGGGACGAATGGAGACGTGTCGTCTTCAGCGATGAGAGTCGCTTCTGCCTTGGTGCCAATGATGGTCGTATGCGTGTTTGGCGCCGTGCAGGTGAGCGCCACAATCAGGACTGCATACGACCGAGGCACACAGGGCCAACACCCGGCATCATGGTGTGGGGAGCGATCTCCTACACTGGCCGTACACCACTGGTGATCCTCGAGGGGACACTGAATAGTGCACGGTACATCCAAACCGTCATCGAACCCATCGTTCTACCATTCCTACACCGGCAAGGGAACTTGCTGTTCCAACAGGACAGTGCACGTCCGCATGTATCCCGTGCCACCCAACGTGCTCTAGAAGGTGTAAGTCAACTACCCTGGCCAGCAAGATCTCCGGATCTGTCCCCCATTGAGCATGTTTGGGACTGGATGAAGCGTCGTCTCACGCGGTCTGCACGTCCAGCACGAACGCTGGTCCAACTGAGGCGCCAGGTGGAAATGGCATGGCAAGCCGTTCCACAGGACTACATCCAGCATCTCTACGATCGTCTCCATGGGAGAATAGCAGCCTGCATTGCTGCGAAAGGTAGATATACACTGTACTAGTGCCGACATTGTGCATGCTTTGTTGCCTGTGTCGATGTGCCTGTGGTTCTGTCAGTGTGATCATGTGATGTATCTGACCCCAGGAATGTGTCAATAAAGTTTCCCCTTCCTGGGACAATGAATTCACGGTGTTCTTATTTCAAGGAGTGTAGAATCCACCATTTCCTGCTCTACAATGACCCAAAATGAATACATATTTCATTGAACTAACTTACACTAAGAACAACACACACACCCGTGCCCGAAGGAGGACTGTAACGTCCGACAGAGGGAGCCGCGCGGACCGTGACAAGACGCCCGGCTACCCCGCGCGGCACGGTATCTGGGATAAGGTGGTCTTGTCCAGTCTAGAGATTATAAATCGAACCTTCCGAAAACCTTCTAAATGGGTTTAGGTCTGGGGCTACTATCCCAGCACAAGGACGAGTGATTCTCACGATAGCAGATGTTTTCCGGCATATCTAGGAAATCAACTTCGAAAAGCTCTGGCAGGAACCAGCGCTTTTCAGAAATGTTCTACTATCGGGAACTAGAAATAGTCAATTGGATTGCATGTATTCGGCTCCTAAAGCTAATGCGCTGAAAGGCCATGATGTTATACAACATTTTTGTGGAGCAATTTTGAAGATCGCCGAAATCGGGAGTCGGTCATCAGCCATTGGGGATGTGGGGAAGCTGGTATTTCAAATTAGTGTGAAGTTAATGCTCGTCAGTCATCAATACAGTTTCAAAATGATTTTTCACACTGCAGCGCACACTCCGCTACAGAGCGATAATTTATTCCGAAAACAACATCCCAATGTGAGGTTAAGCAATATCCCGAAATGTCCCTTCTTCCACAAGTGATAGCCCTGCCAAATTTGCAGGAGAACTCTGAAGTTTGTAATGTAGGAAATGAGGTACTGGAGGAAGTAAATCTGAGAGTATGGATCATTTGTCGTACTTGGAAAGATGTGGAGCACTTGCCCACGAAAGGCAAAGGTCTGATGTTCCAGTCTTGGTCTAGCAAACAGTTTTAACCAGCCAAGTAGTTTCAAATCAATACAGTTCATCTGCTAGTATGAAATTTTTTTAGATATTTCTCAGGTGTGTTCTTGTGTGGAGCCATGGAATTAGGCTTGGCTATTTTTGGATTATGTAGATGATTGTTGCAATTTGGTGCGCGTAGACATACTCGGTTGGAGACGCCGCATAGCGGAGTGTAGAGCCATTAATTGGCTGGATTTCTTTTTTAGTGAACGAGGGATACTTTGTGAGAACTAAGACAAGAAGAACAAAATGAAATTAGTCCGTAAAATACTTCATGCGCATTGAGTTAGGCAACCCAACTTACGTCTTCCACGCCCACGAGTAAAGATATGAACTTGGTTGCCTATCTTTAGGGGCATAAAATATTTACAAGGCCAGTTTTATGTTGCCCACCCTGTAGGCGCCAACAGGTTCTGTTTGTTCCAGTGGAAACTTGAGGTGTGGTGTTTTTGTGCGTGTCCTTTTTTTCTATCTGACATCAGACTGTTATTCTATTATGTGAATAGTGGAAATTATCCGCAGGTTATGCTGGAAACAGTTAGAGACGGTGTAGTGGCTCTTCGTGGTGCTCGTTTTCCAATCCAGTGGTCGGATTTGACAGTGTTTTTGACAGCCGTTGGATCGCTACAGGATGTTTATCAGTTGTGTAAGAGTAGCTCTGTCACGCAGACCAAAGCGAGGTTGACGACCCTTATTTAAACTGAGTTGATACTGTAGCAGGTGGAAGGTTTAATCCGGATTCTGCAATAAACAGTTTTGTGTAACTTACAAATATCGACATTTTCCCTCCGGGGTGGCCGAGAGGTTCTAGGCGCTTCAGTTTGGAACCGCGCGACCGCTACGGTCGCAGGTTCGAATGCTGCCTCGGGCATGGATGTGTGTGATGTCCTCAGTTAGGTTTAAGTAGTTCTAAGTTCTAGGGGACTAATGACCTCAGATGTTGAGTCCCATAGTGCTCAGAGCCATTTTTGTCGACATTTTTCAGAGGAACGGAGGGCTACAGTTTAAAATACGAAGCAATTAAAAGTAGAGTCGCAATTGGCTACTGGTTACCATGAATAACTCTGACAATTGGGACTGTAGCTTTTTAGTTGTGTTTCCGTACCAGAACGTCGTATAACTTGCCTCGTGCGCAACATCGCTAAGCCTGAGTAGATTGTAATCCGAGCCGCTACGCTACTCGGAAGCTCCGAGTGCTACACAGAAGGGATGCTTTATATCCTATCAGGAGTGGATCTGAAAGAGGCCTTTGCCTGTGGCAAATAGAATACAATCTCTTCAGGTTATTTAACAGGAATCGCCGATCTACCACAATATGTCATGGAAAACGCTAAATGTGACAATGATGTGACAGAAGGTGCCGTCGCAGGAGCCTGCACCTGTATTAAACGCTCGGTAAGGGTGTTACCGCGGCAGCGCTAACAGAAATTAACACGGCGAGTCTAAACGGCGCGAGGTTTACGGTACCGCGCGCGACGCTATCGCCACCCAGAATCGATAGGCAGCTGCGGCGAGCTATCGTGCAGAGCCGGCAGTAATTCGAGTCTCGTTTCGCCGCCCGACTGACGGCGCGACGCGCTGTTTCTCACGCAGAGCCTGACGTCACAGCCGGGTATCGATTCTTGTCGCTGCCGCTGCCTGTTTTCGACTGCTTCAATCTTCTTATAATTCTGGTGCGTGAAGGATCGAATGCGACATGTTTGTCTTAGGCCGAATTTTCCTCAGTAGAGGTTAACAAGGGGTCAAAGTAAATGGTACATATTGCCAAAAACTTTAATTTTGGAAGTTGTGATCCAGAAATACGTCGTGATGACAGTACACTGATTTGTTGATAATGTAATTCTAGCTGAAACAGTCCATGTTCCAAACGTTACGGGGGCAATGTGTGCAGTCTATAGCAACCGTGTCTTTTGTAATGATTGCAGTACTTGTGCTGTGTGTCATTACGAAAGTTGTGTCGCTTCATGATGGTCAATACAACAGTAAAGTACGATCAGATGTTCCATATAGTCACTTTAACGGATCAGGGACTGAGACAGGTAGACACCAAAGCGAATGTTGCTGTGAGTCACAGTAATGTCTCTGACACGTCGAACAGTTTCTAGCAACAGAATCAATTGAGGATCGTCACAGAAGTGGCCGCAGAAGAAAAACAACAGGTGTGCAGGATCGATATCTGCATATAACAGCACGCGGAAACCTTCAACACAATGCTACATGTATATGTAGAGTTCCGAACAACGACAGGAGTGCAAGTGTCAGTGATACGAAATACGCTCCATGGGTACTTATTACGTGCCAGAAGACGTCTCAAGGCATGGGCACGAAACCACTGTTAGTGGACTGTGCAGCAGTGGGGCACAACGCTCTTTTTGATGAGTGCCTTGTCAGTTTCTACCCTGACAACAATGATATTCATGTGTGAGAGGCAACGAGGACGACATTTACGCACTAACTCTATTGTAAACGACCACCCTTATCAAGGCTCTACAGTCAGGTATTTGGTGAAATTATTGGTGCGGGATTCACATTGATGGACGACAGTGAACGCTTCCATCGTTACAATCCTATGAACACCATCCTAATGGAACACAGAATCAGTCAGATGGAGTGCCCTCCATATTTTCCAGATCTCAACTGCACTGAGAATGCCTGCTCAAACGAGTGGTTTTCAATCTTCCTCTCCCTACAGGGTCCTTACAGCGCATCAGAGAGACCGCAGTGGTGGAATAGGATAATATCCCAGAGGCTTATGTGGACACTATGATAAGGAGTTTGCCTAACCACATTTAAAAGTGTCTCCAATTACGAGGGGCACCAACTGGTTCATAAACAATGTGTTATATTAGAAGACAATGAGAAGAAACTGTAGTGTCTGCGATCTTGTGTAAGGTTTTTTTTTTTAATCAAATGGAAATTTGTTTTTCTTTATTGTTGTTTTGTTATGACTGTACATGAAGAACAAAATCAGTTCTGTTTCCTACTACGTCCAGTATCGAAAATTAAAAAAGTATGTCATTTTGACCACACTATAAAAAAGAGAACAGGACGAGAATAGAGTGGAGTTGTTTGCGTTTATTTTTAAACAAGTCGGTCATAGTGGACTGCGGCCAAGTGCTTGCCTGCAAACCGAAATGTCGCGCGGTCGAATCTCGGTCGGATCACGGAAATTTTTAGTTTACCTTCAATCTAGCCCTCAGCTCTCATCGATGTGACGAGTCGCCAGTAACGACACGTGGTTTCGGATTCTATGTTAAATTTTTCCCGGTTGGAGAATCTAACAACCCTACCACAACGAAGGTCAAAATTTAATGATTGTGGTGTTGCTCACGCTGCTAAATACTGCATTTTCGGGCAACAACAAAGTTATTATGTGGCAGGTGTCATAAGAGCACAGTTAATAAAGTCATTTCATGTAATAATGAATAAACTAGGCACTCATCTTTTCGTGTTTCCCACGCTGGTCTCATTGTAAAATCATGGCTCAATCGTCGAAAATCTAGGTGGTGATGATTCCAAGCTCGGATGCAAAGGGGCCTAGGATTTATTCTGCTATATTCAAAAGTTTTGTAGATGCGCTTCGAAAACCATTCTTGAATATTAAACCTTTCTAAGTTAGCACAATAGTGTTGTAAAAAAAAAAAAATAATCAGCACTCCGAATTTAAGTTACACTTCCTTTTTATTGCTTTTGTTTCAATATCACGTGACACACAAACATCACTTCACAATACAAAACATACTTGAGAACATCGTCCTCACATTTTATAAGCTAACTACAATATGCGTCTTTCCAACATGACGTCCAAGACTTGACTTTCTGAAGGCTGACTCTCTAACAACTCACTATCGCTTACGCGCCCAAAAATCAGAGTTACAAGTACGTCAAAGATCATAGTGACAAAAGAAAGAATACAAATAAGAATAATATCATTGAAATATAAACATATCGATGTATCACAAATGAAATCAAATCTGAATGTTGTCTCAGAAATATGTTAAGTAGTTAACAGAAACACAGTAGAATATCGCTGGTATCGAGAGGTTGAGTTGAGGTGCCTTAATGGTTGCGTAATTCAAGTACCATTACAAGAACTGGGGTGGATTAGCGACACACAAGTCACCGAAGATGTGTCCAATTCGAAGACTTGCGTCCGGCTATTGAGCAATGCGGAATTATTATTATCATTAAACAACCGCACTTGCGGCTGCATGATTTGAAGAATAAAACCCGCCGAGTTCGACATGCGAATAACAGTTGAGTGTCGTAACCACGGCGCCATCTCATTCGCAAAAAATTATGAACCGAGCGAGGTGGTGCAGTGGTTAGACACTGGACTCGCATTCGGGAGGACGACGGTTCAATCCCGCGTCCAGCCATCCTGATTTAGGTTTTCCGTGATTTCCCTAAATCACTCCAGGCAAATGCCGGGATGGTTCCTCTGAAAGGGCACGGCCGACTTCCTTCCCCATCCTTCCCTAATCCGATGAGACCGATGACCACGCTGTCTGGTCTCCTTCCCCAAACAACCAACCAACCAACCTAAAAATTATGGTGTCTCCACCGCTTTGAGCATTCTCTTAAATGTAACTCACAACAATTCAGGATTGTCAGACGCACCTTGTACGCAGCCTGCTTCAGCCTCCTAGCCTTCCGTGCCCGCAACAGCGTGAGAACGACGAGCGGTGCGTGCGGCCGGAGTGCTGTATCTGAGATCTCAGTCGAGAGCAAGGCGGCCAGTTTGGATGTGCAGCTGCTGGCCACACGTCCATTAAGAGGTCAGGTAATTGCGGAACATTACGTCCGCGACCGCACCACTATCTGGGAGATCCTCCTCCTTCAGCGTAGGAATTCTGTCGGTGGTTTTCTGCCGTTACTCTCGAATGGCTTGTAGTACTGACACCACGTGTACGTGCCCCGATCGTCTTTTCGCAGACAATTCGGCATGACATATTTCGGGCTCGGAGGAAACTAGTACTTTAAAATTTTATGACGTCAAAGTTTCAGCATATTTTGCATACATAGTGCACGCATCGTTCAACGTAACGTAACGGTCGTTATTTCAACGATTTTGGCGACCTTAGCTGCAGCAAACGCAGCATTACCGTTGTTGAAAACTGCCATAGGACAATATTACAGATACAATATTATAGATAAGTACAACAGGTGCGGTTACAGGACCCTGAGGATCCGATATTGGTTGGGTCACAATCTTTTGCTGCCCCCCTCTCTGTCTCTCTCTTTCTCTTTCTTCCTTTATTCCTTTCCCCTCCTCCCTCCCGACCATCACACTTACATTTAACGTGGCCCAGTTGCCTGTGATTTTCATAATAAAATTAAACATGTAGAATGTGCAAGTAGGCTGTTTAGGATTTTATGTTGGTAACGCCACGTAGTGCTCTGTATGGAAATCGCTGACTACGCTGTGTGCAATCTGTGGCTGGTTGGACTCATTGTTGGAATATTCGCTTGTTCAGTGTTGGGCAGTTGGATGTGAACAGCGCGTAGCGTTGGGCTGTTGGATGTGTGTCGCCAGCAGTGGTGGATGTGGGGAGAGAGATGTCAGAGTTTTGAGCGGAACGATCTGGACGTTTGTCCGTCAGAAAAAAGAAATTTGTTTGTTTGGATGTCACAGAATTATATATATATATATATATATATATATATATATATATATATATATATATATATATATATATATATAATAACTTTTGAACGCTAATAAGGTAAATACATTGTTTGTTCTCTATCAAAATCTTTCATTTACTAACTATGCGTATCAGTAGTTAGTACCTTCAATAGTTGGAATATTTTATTTAGCTGGCAGTATTGGCGCTCGCTGTATTGCAGTAGTTCGAGTAACAAAGATTTCTGTGAGGTAAGTGATTCATGAAAGGTATAGGTTATTCTTAGTCAGGGCAATTCTTTTGTAGGGATTATTGAAAGTAAGATTGCGTTGCGGTAAAGATATTGTGTGTCAGTTTAGTGATGATCACGATAAGTAAAGAGAAAACTGAGTACGTTGAGTTTTACTCAGCTGTCTGTATCAAGTAACGTAAGAGTTTTTCCAACACTGTCATTCTTAATTTTTCAATGGGGACGTTTCAAATGTTTTGATATAATCTTTCCGCCTCTGCAGCTCAGTGGTCAGCGTGGCTGACTTCCCTGCGGGGGACCCGGGTTCGATTTCCAGTACTGCCAGAGCTATTTCGTCGGTAAGAGGACTGGTCCGGCGTTCACTCAGGCTCGAGATCCAACTGATGAGCTGCACGAATGAGAAGAAGCGGCTCCGAAGTCTGCAAAGCGCACAACGACCGAGAGAGCGGTGCACCGAGTCCCATGCTCTGCCATGCAGCATCCAGCTCTTGGCTTAGGATGACACGGCGTTCGTTCTGTCCTGATTGCTCCGTCTGAGGCTCGTACCGCAGAGCTTCCTTCTTTTTCTTCTTAATATATTCAAAACATTTGCTTTTGACTGTGGTTAGTAAAGTACCTGTGCTACATTTTAGGAGGAGGGGAGGAAGCGTCGTGAACGGTATGCACACCCGTTTTCCTTATCAGCTCTGCCAAAGTAGTTTACAGTATCTTTTCCGTACAAAAGAAAACGAACTTACCGGACAGCTAAGTACTGATAGTTAAAACACTGTAATTATTTGACATGCAGTACTTTGCGCTGAGGAAAAGTGGAAAAATTATACTCAAGTTTTTATCTTAATGGAAGACATCCAGATAACGTCTGGGGATAACGTCTGGGCTCAGTAATTATTACATGATGGCAGGCGACAGCCACAGAGCTTTCGACAGGAACCAGAAAGGGAAAAACACGTCCGTATTCACGCTAAGATCTGCAGTCTTCAAAATTACACGAGACACACCGTTAAAAACATAGTAACAAGCGAAAGCATAGTAAAGAGGAAATTACCAGCAATAGTGAATTGGCTGGAAATAAATTATACCTCGCAACCAGATCATGTTGTTGGCAAACGAGAGATTTTTCGGGAAATGACGTCTCGAGTTTGGCTTAAGGAGGAAGAAGGAAAATACGTCCTGAACAAAATTAACGGTAGAAGGTCGAAGTACACAAATTTACACCCAGTAATATTGAAGACTCAAGTCCCCGTCGTGTCAGGCCCAATTGGATTTCTCTAAACTGAAATGCAAGACGGTTTCTTCCATGACACCATGGTATATTATTGCTGCCATCCTCGTTGAAGCGAGCTAGGGCTCTAATGACTCAGACGGCGATAAAACGTTAATATTTAAATTTCTTAACACTTTCCTTCCTGACTACTTGTCTCTCCAGTTCGTCTTTCCATATACAAATATTTACCGTAAAATGCTCCTCTAAGCCACCGTTTGGTTTCGTCTCGAACGTACAGATGCATCTTATAACAGCATCAACTGCCACTTGTTATTTTGTCTGTTAAATTGTATGGATTCTTTCAAATTCTCCCTCGAATATCCTAAAAAAAAAAATCTCTTTTTCATATAATCGATACATTTACTGTTTAGTATTTTATCATACGCTCATTTCAAACTCTGGGAAACTCCAAGGAAGTTCTACATCGTATATCAGATATATCGTGTATCAGATATTTAAAACAAGTGCGATACAATTAGATATTTTAAAGAACCCTGAAATATATCTTCAAAGATATGGAAAACGTGTTTTTTCTTGCTGCTATTCTTCTTTTACCTTGACTTCAGTGTCATTTTTCAGCAGTCAGCAGTTTTTCATTCTCAATTTGGCACTTCTCATTCTTTGATCAGATGTCATCTCACCGCCAGTTAACGTTAAATGGGATGGTTTTCATTCGTGTAATTTCACTTAGCGGGTATTCGTATCTGAAGTGTTCAGACGTTAATTCGTCGTTTGGAGGTATTCCCTCCGAATCTACACTGAAGAGCCAAAGAAACTGGTACACCTCCCTAATATAGTGTAGGGCCTCCGCAAGCGCTCAGAAGTGCAGCAACAAGACGTGGTATTGACTCGATTAATGTCTGAAGTAGTGCTGTAGGGAAGTGACGTCATGAATCCTGCAGGGCTGTCCATAAACCCGTGAGAGTACGACTGTTTGGAGAGCCCTTCTGAACAACACGTTGCAAGGCATCACAGATATGCTCAATAATGTTCTTGTCTGGTGGCCAGCGGAAGTGTTTAAACTCACGAGAGTGTCTCCGGAGCCACTCTGTAGTAATTCTGGACGTGTGGGGCGTCACATAGTCCTACTGGAACTGTACAAGTGGACATTAATGGATGCAGGTGATCAGACAGGATGCTTAAGTACATGTCACCTGTCAGAGTCGTATCTAGACATATCAGGGGTCCCATCTACACATATCAGGGGTCCCATACCACTCCAACTGCACACGCCCCACACCATTACAGAGCCTCCACCAGTTTGAACAGTCCCTTGCTGCCATACAGGATTCATGGAGTCATGAGGTTGTCGCCATGCCCGTACACGTCCATCCGCTCGATTCAAATTGAAAGGAGACTCGTCTGACCAGCCAACATGTTTCCAGTTATCAATAGTCCAATGTCGGTGTTGACGGGCCCAGGCGAGACGTAAAGCTTTGTGTCGTGCAGTAAACAAAGGGTACACGAGTGGGTCTTCGGCTCCAAAAGCCCATGTCGATGACGTTTCGTTGAATGGTTGGCACACTGACACTTGCTGATGGCCCAGCATTGGAATCTGCAGCAATTTGCGGAAGGGTTGCACTTCTGTCATGTTGAACGATTATCTTCAGTCATCGCTGGTCCCGTTTTTTGCAGGATCTTTTTCGCACCGCAGCATGTCGGAGATCTGATGTTTTAACGGATTCCTGATATTCACGGTACACTCGTGAAATGGTCGTACGGAAAAATCCCCACTTCATCGCTATCTCGGAGATGCTGTGTCCCATCGTTCGTGCGCCGACTACAATACCACATTTAAACTCACTTAAATCTTGACAACGTGCCATTGTAGCAACAGTAACCGCTCTAACAACTGCGCCAGACACTTGTAGTATATTGACGTTGCCAACCGTAGCGCCGTATTCTGCATGTTTACATATCTCTGTATTTGATTACGCATGCCTATACGAGTTTCTTTGGCGCTTCAGCTTAGTTCAGTCGTTTTCCCTGTCACGTCACAGCACACATGACTCGGCAATGGCCAGTTTCTTCTATTGCGACTGAGTGTTACAGAAAGGGAGAGAGTAGGGAAGGAAGGAAGGAAAAAAGGAAGAATAGTGTTTAACGTCCCTTCGACATCGAGGTCATCAGAAACCAAGCGCAAGTTCGGACTGTTTCAAGGATAGGGAAGGCAATCAGCAGTGCCCTTCCAAAGGAAGCATCTCGGCATTTGCCTGGAGAGATTTAGGGAAGTCACAGAAAACACGAAGCTGGATGGTCGGTCGCCGCGTGGCCGCGCGGTTAGAGGCACCATGTCACTGTCTGTGTGGTCCCTCCCGCCGGAGGCCCGAGTCCTCCCTCGGGCATGGGTGTGTGTGTTGTCCTTAGCATAAGTTAGTTTAAGATAGTTTAAGTAGGGTGTAAGTCTAGGGATCGATAACCTTAGCAATTTGGTCCCTTAGGAATTCACACATATCTGAACATTTGATGGTCGGTCGCAGGTTTGAACCGTTGTCCTATCGAATGCATGTCCAGTGTGCTCACCTCTGCACCACCTCACTCAGTTGACACAGAAAGCAGGGAAGTTCGATACTCACCAATAACTTTCATTAAAAGTGTGCAATACAGCTTGGTTGGAACTAATGAATGTTGTCAACGTTGCTCTAGCTTGATGTTGTCTTATATGTGCAAATGGGTAGTGCGTTTCTCTTCAGGGACATACTGTTCTGCCGACGATGAGCTAGAAATGAATGTTGCTAATGGCAACTACCTTTCTTTCCCAGTGATGGCGAAAGGAAATTCGGACTAAGATTGATGATACTGACGCACATTCTAATGATCACCAACGTAACACAGCTGTATCTCCGGCCTTTACTCCCCAAAATCTCTCGTTCATTGTTTCTTGCAACACAGGAACTCGAACCACCTACTTCAACTCCTAGCGTCAACGTGCAATATCTTGCTAAGGATCTTTGCCGGGAAGACAGGTACCAGCTCTACAGTCATGGACATTTAAGCATCAAGAGGAGAATGGCAATATGCCAAAAGGATCGCGGCTACGAAGCCAGAAGAGTTGTCGTCAGCTACGCAGGCAGTCTCCTTGGCGGACGGTTACAGACCGAGTACCCGTGTCCAAGAGATTCATTTGCGGCTTTTACTGGACCTAATGGGTGCTCGACACGGATGTGCGTGCCACCGCCTCTGGCAAGTCTTGATATTCATCATCAAACCGTCGTCTTGCTCGCCATTAGTACGATGTTCTTGCTGTTTATCTCTCTCATGTGGTAGAGTGCTTGCCCTTTGTCCACTAACAGCCTCACGCATTCCATTGGAAACCAAATCAAAGACGAACATTTTTCGCTGTAAGTGACTTTTGTAGCACTTACATCTTAATCAATAAACTATAGTATTTATCCGTGTGTGATGAGACGAATGCACATCCAGTTACTTCGTTTACATCATATTTCGGCGCGAGAAACCTGGTTAAAACTATTCTGTCAGACTGATATTGAGTGAATAAATTATGTTATTAAAATTATTGGGAGGAAGTAATGTCAAGGTATACCATCGTTTGAAACTGTACTCATTCGAAAAAATGTCATAACTCCAATAAAACTAAACTCCTCCCGAACAGCCCATGAAGGCTCAACGGTACCGACAGGTCACCGCGTCATCCTCAGCCCTCAGGCGTCACTGGATGCGGATATAGAAGGGCGTGAGAAGTAGCGGCTCCGGTCTCGGAAACTGACATACGGACGGGGGAGAGCGGTGTTAAACAACACAACGGTCTCTCGTCCTTATGCCAGTTTCCGATACCGGAGCCGCTGCTTCTCAATCAAGTAGCTCACAAGGGCTGAGTGCACCCCGCTTGCCAACAGAGCTCGGCCGACCGGATGGTCACCCATCCAAGTGCTAGCCCAGCCTGACAGCGTTTAACTTCGGTAATCTGACGGGAACCGGTGTTACCACTGCGGCGAGACCTTTGGCTCATAACTCCAATATTACTTCTGAAACTGCGGCTGTGGAAGAGAGGACTCAAAAGAAAAAAGACAAGACGATTGGGCGCACTTATTGTCAAATAGAGTATTGTAATAGTTCTGATACTAAATGTAACTGGGTTTTCTCTTTTGATGCAAGTCAATTGCCAGGATGAGCATTCTAAAGCGTTATGTCAGGGTGAAAATATTAGATAAATTAATTTTTCTCTCTTAACAACATGTGGGCAGGGTGCGTTCTTCCTTGGCTCGGGTATGAGGTAGAATGAAACAGCTTTTTTACATAAGATAACTTTTATTGCAAGTTTCGTACAACTGTTTTCTTACTCGATGTTCTGGCTCGTAGAACGGCAGCTGTTTCGTTTGCGTAGTCTTCTGCTGCGGCAGCGGCGGCGTCTGATTACGCGTGGCAGTGTGTATCTCGTGTCGCCGTCTCGTCCAGCTGACTGGAGACGCGCAGCGCGAGGTGGCCCGTTTAATTATTGCGAAGTCGTGCATCGGATGGTGATACCTTGGATGCGGCGTCCCAGTGTTTCTCTTCTCTAAGCGGCCGCGTGTGTTGTGCGTCGGCCAGCGGAGCGGCGCGGCGGGGGAAGGCCAGTGTCCCCGACTCGAACAACGGACTCCCGCTTGCCAGTCTTCGTGTGTCAGATCTTCATCCCAGCCCACAGGTGACTGCTGATGTGAGGCCGTCTCCTTCCCGTCCTCACGAGTCACCCGGGTACGTAAAAATCCGTCTTCAAATACCTTTTAACTTCTGTCTTCCGGCGCCGCGGCTGCTGCTTGCTATTCCATTACAGCGGCGGACTTGGTGCGTCTGTGCATGATGTAGTCTCTTCTTGCATGACGGTCTTCAGCATCGAAACTGACTGAAAACTACTGCTACTCTTCTTCACTTCCTTCGTCTCTGTCTCTGTCTGTCGGGCCCCACTGCGACTCGCGTATTTATTCACTTCAGTTTACTGGAGGTGAACGACTTCACGGTCATTGGCACTTCTGTCACGTTGAAAAGCTTCTCGAAGAATCTTCTTAACATTGGTCATTGGCTCTTGGAATGTAGGCGAGGGCCTTTGCTCACATGCAACAACTGAGAAACACGTGAGCCTGTCGGGCGATGCCCTGACAGCTGAATCGACAGCGTCCGCTTATGTGGAACTTGCTGACTTCATGGTCATTGTCTCTTCTGCTCTGCTATTCTGCCCACTGTTTGCCAATGTGTAATTCATGTAAACTAAAGTAATTTTTCATTTATATTCTAATTTCTACTTCACTTTGATTTCACTAATTTATTTACTTAAGTACCACTCAACAGTATGTAGATTTTCGCGGCAACGTTTCTTTAATAACTGCTTCATGGAGTTTTTGTAATCTCATATTTATCAGTTTCGAGTTTTCGACGATTTCCGTTGTCGGCTTTAACCCAACAGTGGTTACACCCTTAGTGAAGCATGGAAATGGCACTTGATGGTGAGTCACCCTTCGTTTTCTTCAGTCATAGACATTGACATAATCTCTGGTAGCATATGGAAGTCCCATGACTTGGTGACGTCTTCATAACCTAATTCGGCCAACTAGAGTACCTAAAGCCCTATTGAAATATAATATCCAGGCGATGACGATGAAAGAGGTCGTCGAAAGGCAGAGACTGGCAAACCTGATGCAGCAAGAACTCCTGTGATCATTTTGTCAACCATTTACACAGTTTGCTATCAATTCTGACGTGATGCTCAACCTTGGAAACTGCGTTGACCATTTGAGATTTATTTTGCAATAGGAAATCAGGAAAGTGGTTCACTTGCCTCGTGATACTATATGCGAAGTTGCCATGGACAGACGTTGTTGTGTGGAACATGTCACGCACTAAATTTGACACTTTGGCGGCTTTCCTTAAAGCATCATCCCGTTCGTAACGACCAGTCGTGGTACTTGATTTTTGAGAGACATTTGATACCTCATGATGAGATGTTCTTGACTTCGATTTTGCATGAACTGCACATGAAAATAAATTGTGTGACACAACTATGTGGAGAAAATTTGGTTATCACTGGGATAAACTAAACAATATCTGAAAAAGGCCAATATGATATCTTACTCGCTGTGAAAATAGAAAAAAAAAAGAAAAAATTATTCTTGTTGCCGGTTATCTTTCAAGGAAGAATACGTAATTGACAAATACTACGAAGTTTTCTGGACAAACTAAAAGGAAAAATAAGTAACAGGGAGGTCTTGATTCCAGAGGTAATTCTGTTGCCTATAAAGTGTTACGTCAACACAAAATTGAGGAACTAGGCGTACTTAGTGTTACAACATCAACTCTCCTCATCATGTTTGACATCATCTGTCTTCCACGTATTCTAACGTCAAAGAAGTTCGTGGCTGGAGAGCGTTATGAATCCAATGAATAAGTTATCACAGCCATATTTTGGGGACCGTACAGAATCGCTATTCAGGCATGGAATCTGCTTACTATTGTAAAAATCTGGACACAGCGCTCTGATCTGGAGGGAAACTAAGTAGAAAAAGGAACTCACATAGTTCAAGATCCGCGGTCGCATACGAAATTACCTAAAATATTGTAAATGACTTAAAATACGTATGTCGGAGCTAAATTTTGATCTGCTGAAGTCGAACAACATAATTTACATTCCATAGACTAAGTAGAGGGCAGTCATGACCACATTTTAATACAGAGTGTACAAAGTAAAACACCCAGAAAATATTTCATGCACCTCGAGATAGGTAACCCAACTTACACCGAGGTGACAAATGTCATGGGATAGCGATATGGGCATTTACAGATGGTTGTAGTGTTGCCTACACAAAGTATTTAAGGGCAGCACATTGGCGGAGCTGTAATTTGTGCTCGGATGATTCATACGAAAAGGTTTCCGACGTGATTATGGCCTCATCACGGTAATTAACAGACGCTGAACGCGGAATGGTAGTTGGAGCTAGACGCATGGGATAGTCCACTTCGGAAATCGTTAGGGAATTCAGTATTCCGAGATCCACAGTGTCAAGAGTGTGCTGAAAATACTAAATTTCAGGTATTAACTCTCACCACGGACAAACAGTGGCTGACGGTCATAAACTGAGAACATTGGCGTTTACGTAGAGTTGTCAGTGCTAACAGACAAGCAACAATGCGTGAAATAACTGCAGAAAAGAATTTTCGATGTACGGCGAACGTATCCGATAGGACAGTGAGATGAAATCCGGCGTTAATGGACTATGACAGCAGGCGACTGGCGCAAGTTCCTTTGTTATCAGCACGACATCGCCTACAGCACCTCTCCTGGGTTCGTGACCAAACCGGTTGGACCCTATACGACTGGAAAACCGTGCTCTGATGAGACGAAGGCCAGATTTCAGTTTGTAAGAGGTAATGGTAAGATTGGAGTGTGCCGCAGACTACACGAAGCAATGGATCCACTGTGTAAGCTGATAGTGGCTCCATAATGGAATGGGCTGTATTTACGTGGAGTGAACTGAGTCCTCTGTTACAACTAAACTGACCATTAAGTGGAATGGTTATTTTCCGCTACTTGGAAACCATTTGCAGCCATTCGTGGACTCCATTTTGAAACAACAATGGAATATTTATGGATGACACTGCGCCGTGTCACCAGGGCACCACTGTTCGCGATTGGTTTGAAAAACACTGGACTGTTCGATCGAAGAGTTTGGCCACTCAGATCACCCGACCTGAATCTCATCGAACAGTTATGGGACATAACTGACAAGTCAGTTCGTGCACATACTTCTGCACTGGCAACTCTTCTGCCATTATGGACGGCTGTAGAGCCAACATGGCTCAATATTCCAGCAGGGGACTTCCAACTACTTGTTGAGTCCATGCCACGTCGAGTTGCTGCAGTACGTTGGACAGAAGGAAGTCCGACACGATATTAGGAGGTAACCCATGACTTCTGTCCCTTCAGTGCGTATTATCCACAATTGAGGCAGGAGAAGTCGATTGGGTTTCCTGTAATAAGGTGCAGAAATATTTTCTGGGCCGGTTATATCTTGCTTACCTTCTACAACGTCGCACGTCACAGTTTTGATACGTTCTGTAATTTAAAACTTCGTTACGTAATTACTGAAACGGTTTTTTCTTGGAAAATTTTCGCACCGTAGGTAAATTACATAAAGACGTATTACAAATAGTCGCGACATCATGCGTACTGTTACGTGTTAGTCAGATAGCTTGTTTACAATATATGTCGCCTTGACTTTTGGGGCCGGCCGCGGTGGCCGTGCGGTTCTAGGCGCTCCAGTCCGGAGCCGCGCTGTTGCTACGGTCGCAGGTTCGAATCCTGCCTCGGGCATGGGTGTATGTGATGTCCTTAGGTTAGTTAGGTTTAAGTAGTTCTAAGTTCTAGGGGACTGATGACCACAGAAGTTAAGTCCTATAGTGCTCAGAGCCATTTGAACCATTTCTCTTTTGGGCTGGAGATTTTAGTGTGTTGCAGAGTGGCTGGCTCATTCTTTTTTATTCTTGTGATCGGCCAGCCCAGGCCATCTGCCCTATGATTTTAACACCTTCCTCTATTTTTCCTTTTAGTGTACGTTTCCCTCTTTTGGTTCGCTTCTTTCATTTTCTTTTTTGGTCCCTTTTACTTTCCCCAACTCCTTTCGGGAATTATTTTATCCTAAGATTTGTTTGCACGAGGAAAAAGAGACTGATGATACTGTAGTTTGGTCCCTCCATACTCCAAACCAACCAGCCAACGAAACGTATACTAACTGACCATAATGTAAAATCAATTTAAGGTGCTACACTTCTCAGTTTTCACCTTGCCCTACTAGAAACGAAATTACTCAGTCACTCTGGGAAAGGAACCTCGTTTAACCTGCAAAAGGAAATTTATTTAGTGTTTATTAGCAGTGAGGTAGGAGACAGAGACCCAGAAGCATTTGTGCCAATCTGGACCGGACGCGGGCTTCGGCCAGAGAACGACTTACCGCACTCTTAGGCAACCGCGAGCCGTTTAACGAGGTGGCGAGCAGCGCTTCCGCATTATTTATGCGCTATAATTCTGCCGGCGAGGAATTGTCGGGCGTAATTGAAAGCAGTGTCTCTCGGGGCCGTGGCAGAAGTGAAGGAAGCCCTTTGTGAGCCGGTGTGCGACCGCACGCCGGCGACAGAGCGTCCTACAGGCCACAGGCCGGCATCGGAGACCGCGGAGGGCAGCTATTTCTCGAGCGGCGACGTTCACGATCAGCGGCGGCTGGCAGTTTTATTGGCCCCTCTGTCGCTGCACGGCCCGGTCCGGACCGGCGGTAGCGCGGGTTAATAGGTGTCCACGGAAGGCGCGCCACTGGAAGACGCACGTCCAGCAAATACCAGATGGGGCTCCCAGTGATGGACACGGGATGTGGTACGGACCATTGCTACGCAAATCACGCGTCACAACATTTATCTTTTTTACTCCTCTATTCATTTGGCTTCCAACAAGTTAGCTATTCAGCCACTTCCAGCACAATTTATCTACGTTATGTACCGTGATTAACAGCAACAAATGACACGGGAGAAGGTACATGAAAGTAGAAGCAGGAAAGTTCCAGTAGACATATGTCCGCAAAAGAGCTTTGAATACAGGGTGTTCGGAAATATCTGTTACAAACTTCTACGACTTCTAGAGGGGAGAGAGTACATAATGTTTTGAATAGGAACCCATGTCCGGAACATATTGTTTCCTCTCTACTACGATTTCAATTCAGATATTTAACTCATCCACTTCTGCTTGAGAATTTGAATTACGGGTGACGGAGAAAAATTATTAGATAACAGTTCCAAAGGAACCATAGCGAAATATAATTTTATCATTTATGCGCATTTGTTTCTATTAATACTTAAAAATTACGGGATTGTGTTATGGTTCAAATGGCTCTGAGAACTATGGGACTTAACTGCTGAGGTCATCAGTCCCCTAGAACTTAGAACTACTTAAACGTAACTAACCTAAGGACATCACACACATCCATGCCCGAGGCAGGATTCGAACCTGCGACCGTAGCGGTCGCGCGGTTCCAGACCGCAGCGCCTAGAACCTCTCGGACACATCGGCCGGCGGATTACGTTATGCCAAAACAAAAAAGGGCCTGCCACACAATACGTGCAGAACAATGCTGAACATTAAAACAGCGACTCGATGCGGCGACCATCAACTTTATGACAGACATGGTACCTACGAACCATATTCTGGTACACATTCTCCATGCGATCTGATGTCTCTTCAGTTTCTAGTGCAGTGGCCAGAATTCGTGCCAGCAGACCTTCCTCTATCTCTACAGGGGTCTCGTAAATTAAACTTTGCATACGGCCCCACAAGTAGTAGTCCACAGTAGTTAAATCCAGCGATCGTGGAGGACACGCAGTTGGACCACCTCGGTCTATCCATCTTTTACCACATCGTCGGTTGAGATGTCTCCGAACCGCACGTGAGAAGTGAGCTTCTACCCCATAATGCTGGAACCACATTTTCTGACGGACATTCAGTGGCACCTCATCCTGTTTACCCTACTGCGTACGAGGACAAGCAACTCGGAGAATTTTCTTTTTCCCTCAGCAGACGTGGACGCATTACACATTTGAACACATTTGAATTGAAACCGACGTAGAAGGGAAACAGTGAGTTTCCCGACATGGGTTCCTATTCAAAGTATTATGTACTCAATCTCCACTACAAGTCCTTAAGGTTTACAACGGGAATTACCAAATATCCTACTATGTAACTGCAATTCGCCACTGACTTCAGTGCAAAATATTGTCGCAGGTAGTATAAAACTAGTAGCCCAGATACTTTAAGGAATCGAATTCCCATGTATAAAACAGCTCTGTTTTTAAAAAGACTAGTTCTTCAAGCGTCCCAGTGTTTATGACGCAATATCTTGTGAACTGTGTATCGTACAATGATCTAATTTCGCAGCTACGTTGAATGAGATACCTGGTGGCCCAGGACCAATGGTCAGTATTCAAGGATATTACAGGAACGATCATTCGAAGCATTAAAGTTTATTAGACATAAAGTGCATACCCAAGAGCTATAAGCTCTTTTTCGTCTTTGCTATTGTGAAACAACCTCTTCTACCAACACCTCACAAAATACGGAAAAAAGAGATGACAGTAGAAGAGATTTTTCTCGCAGTATCGGAGATGAAGAAGTGCTCATAGCTGCATTTTAGAGCTCAGGTTTGCTAGGCTCCTTACGAATGGTGTCTTGATCTTTTCTACATGAACATAGAGTTCATGGTTGTGTCACCTCCTGAATTCACATCTTATTTATAATTTATCGATCAGATCTTTTCCGTTCATAGCAAAGTATTCTGTGGCATATAGGGCCCCCGGTTGTATTACTATGGAGTAATGTATCTTGGCATTAACTGATATTGATTTCTTTTCGTAGACACTTTTGGTTAGTTGGTACGCTGTTTCCGTTTTTCTCATCCGTAATGAAACGGCTTCTCTCTCACAGGCCTTTGCTCTGTCACTCTCGTAGATATTTAAACTCCTTTGACAAGGAGGTCTGAAGTTCCGCTTTTGTTGCTTATACATCCAATTCATTGATTTGTTCTGCAAACATCAAACAGTGTAGTGTCAAATTGTTGTTTCTAGGGTGATGCTAGTGTTACTTTAAAAAAAAAAAAGGAAGAAGAAAAGAAGAAGTACTATAAAGGGAAGTATTCCATCTCGAACTGTCAAGACCGAATACAAATGATTTTCAAATACGAAGATAATGTGTGTTCTACCACCCATCAAAATCAATTATCTGTAATACTCGCCATTTGGTGCAATAGATGTTTGAAGGTTAACGAATCTGGAGATAAGAGAAGCACGTAACAGTCAGTCATGATCAGCAGATTAACAAGAGTCACAAATATGGGCATGCAACATCGTTTTAGGTGTAATGACACTGCAGTAGTCCAACATTAAAATTCTTTCAGTTATGCCAGACCTCTTTCGTATGGTTTTCAAATGATTCAAAAGGCTCTAAGTACTATGGGACTTAACAACTGAGGTCATCAGTCCCCTAGACTTAGAACTACTTAAACCTAACTAACCTAAGGACATCACACACATCCGTGCTCGAGGCAGGATTCGAACCTGCGACCGTAGCAGCAGCGCGATTCCCGACTGAAGCGCCTAGAACCGCTCAGCCACATCGGTAAGCTTTAATTTTCAGTTAAAGAATATTATTCGCTATGTTTCCCACATCCGACTAGGTAAATACCGGACAGGTGCCTACGTCCTGCCTTAATTACACGATTGCAAACATTTAGCAAACGTTTATATTCTTTTACAAGGAATAAAACTAAAGACAGGCAGATGGGATGCATAAATTCTGTGACATAGGATAAGGGGTGGCGGCAGAAAGGGTATCCGGCCACCCTCTGTCACTAATAATTAACATGTCGACTTGTGAAGACAGTAGATAAAGACCAGCATAAAGAAGAAGGCGATAGTTCGCTATCCATTTCATCATTTTCGTCGTGTAATATTAAATACCGAGTCGAAATCTTCTCATTGACATGAGCATGAGATTATGAAGTAAACGGATGTACGAATTACGAAGATCACATAACTCTGCTGTTGATGAATGTGTGAGTGAGCTATCACGGTTTCAGTGAATGACAGCAGGGACTGCCAGCACAGGTACACAACATTATGTTTTAACAGCATTGTTTACCCATGCGGATCTGATAAATGAGAGTGGGTGTTATTTTGAGGTGCTCCCCCTGACATTGAAGTTTGCTGGAGTATTTGTTGATCCGCTCAACTCACATGAAAGCTTTGTAGGCAAAAGTGTATTGCTGTTGTAGCAGACACTGATTCTCTAGAAAAGGCTTACTTAAGAATATTCGGAAAAAGCCTTTTTAGAAAGCTAAGAATATCTTGTAGTTTCTTGCATATTGTTCAGATAAGCTCTACGCGAAACAAGAAAATCATAAAGTATTCACACATCTTCCTGCTGCATCACTAAAAAGCTGCTACCACCAGGCATTAGCACATAATTTTATAGTATTAATGTAGATATCTATTCTCGCTGGATTACACGAACAGTAACTGATTAAAACTGAATTAAAGTCGTATGCAGTTGACTAGAATACTCTGTCCGTCCAGAACGTTCTGAGTCTGACTTTATTCCTGACTTATAAGTGACGTCAGCGCAATAAAAACGGTGGCAGCTTGAACCAACAACTGTAAACTACAGAAGTGCATTCGACCAGTGAGCAGCAGGAAGTGTTAAGTATTGGACCTGCGAGCATTACGTGTCCACGTTGTTGTGTCTCAAATGGCAATGGAGCAACATATTGAAATCAGCTGTTCAAGACATTCTCTAGAATATATTGAAAAAGAGTGCGAAGATTATCGAATAGTAAAGTCCTCAGAAGATCAAAACAAACTGCAAAACGATTTAGAAAAAGATATCTCTTTGGTGTGAAAATTGGCAGTTGACCCTAAATAGCCGGCCGGAGAGGCCGAGCGGTTAAAGGCGCTACAGTCTGGAACCGCACGATCGCTACGGTTGCAGGTTCGAATCCTGCCTCGGGCATGGATGTGTGTGATGTCCTTAGGTTAGTTAGGTTTAAGTAGTTCTAAGTTCTAGGGGACTTACGACCATAGCAGTTGAGTCCCATAGTGCTCAGAGCCATTTGAACCATTTTTTGACCCTAAATAACGAAAAGTGTGAGCTCATCCACATGAGCGCTAAAAGCAATCCGTTAAACTTCGGTTTCATGATAAATTAGTCAGATATAAAGACCGTAAATTCAACTAAATACCTAGTAATTAAAATTACGAACAACTTAAATTGGGAAGAACACACAGAACCCACCACGAAAAGAGAAAGTGCAGAATGGGTCTCCGATGGTTCGCCAGGGCAGAGGAAGTTGCGAATGTGGCGCGTGGGCTGAACAACATACCAAAGAAGGACTTTTCTTTAACTTTCGCTTGATTGTATGAATGTTACGTCCGTTGCCGTCGAATGGGATGAGAATGTGTAGAATACCTGAAACAATGAAACCACCATGTGAACTTTTCTCTATGATTTATTAATCCAATCTCGAAACTTATTGGACTGATGGGAATATCATTAGGTACTGATCTACTGGCGAATTGGGAACACTTTATACTATTCATCTATTCGAAATGTGAGTGATAGACCGTAAAGTTGAGTTCTCACAGTACATAAATACATGCAGGGTATATTTGTTGGGTTGTTCGGCGGAGGAGACCAGAGAGCGAGGTCATCGGTCTATCGTATTAGGATGGGGAAGGAAATCGGCCGTGCCCTTTCAAAGGTACCATCCCAGCATTTGCCTGGAGCGATTTAGGGAAATGACGGAAAACCTACGTCAGGATGGCCGGACGCGGGATTGAACCGTCGTCCTCCCGAATGTGCAGGATATAGTTCAGTTCTGTGCTTGTGTGTTGGTAATGCAGAATGGAAAATATAGAGAGAGGAGAGGGGAAACGCCACCTGATTCCATATGAATTCACGAATCTGTACGTACGTTTAATGCCCGCTATAGTGGCAAATTAATTTATTTTCCAGCGTCATCTGAGAACCGTTGTTTTGTCCTTTTTCTACGTCATAATGGCTATATAGCTTCTCCTAAAGTTTTTTCATATTCTACTAAAACCTCCTGAAACGCAGGTGTGTTTCAAAAATGGTTCAAATGGCTGTGAGCACTACTGGACTTAACTTCTGAAGTCATCAGTCCCATAGAACGTAGAACTACTTAAACCTAACTAACCTAAGGACATCACATACATCCATGCTCGAGGCAGGATTCGAACCTGCGACCGCAGCGGTCGGGCGGCTCCAGACTGTAGCGCCTAGAACCGCTCGGCCACTCCGGCCGGCCGTATGTGTGGTACAACCGTTTCTGGCATACTTTGGTTTCCCATACTAGCCTACTTGGTTGCAGCTACTGCGAAGGAGGTGGCACACAGGTTTGTGTTTGGGATCTTACTGCTGAAGAATGGTGTCAGATATCCGTCCATGGCATGGTGATACAGGTTTTCTAAATCTTTTGGTTTTCCGGAACTAGCATCAAGGCACTGGTTCGGTCAGACTGGCTGCAGTATATTCCTGACCCAACCAAATCCATTAATCGAGATAATCTGTAAGGTCCATAACAGGTTCAAACTCACATTTATAACCACACCTACGTACCGCTAATAAGACTCTCTCGGTCTTGACGAATATCGTGCAGGTGGCGATTACGTCTTGATGACGAGGGCCACGGCACCGGCGGCGGGTGCTGCCAGTGCTAGAAGTATCGACTAATCGATCGCTGTTATGACGTGGTGCTATATCGCAATGTCACCATCCCAACAAGAAAATAAGGCAGGAAGGAAGGCGCCCGCGGAGGTGTATAATGGGGACAACTGGGGACGAAGACAGGCCCGCTTCTAGCGGCCGGGCCGCAACCCGTGACAAATGAAGCCGGATCACGCCGTTAATTAATTCTCTCGAGTGGGCGTTGGGTGCCTTCTCGCTGGCGGGAGGGGGGGGGGGCGCAAGGAAAAACTGTCAGCTCTATAAATAAGTGGGCTCAGCTTCGGTAGTGCAAGCGCGACGGGCGCCAAGCCGCGCCGCGCCGCGCCGCTCCGGTCTAACGGAATATGAAGACTGATGAGGGCCTATTTTGTCGGCTGAGGGGCCATCGCGCGTGATAAATCGCCTTAGTTTGTAAAGTAATCTAGTAGCGACACTCGCGACGTCTGCTGTTGTGGGGCGATAGTTGGCAGAAGTGCACTAATCTGTTTAGGAGCACCGCTCGGGGCCCCCGCCTCGTACGTGTGTGTCCGTGTGTGCTGCGCCATTAATCTCGAAGATTTGTCCGTCAAAACAGCCTTCCCGACGTCTTAATACTGTCCAGCTGCGGCCGCCGCTTCTACGCGCGATACGATTTCTGAAGTGGTCCCGCTATGGGTCATGTCGGTGTTCATCCCTCTGATACTTCGTACTTGCTGAAAGGACAGTTCTTAATGTGTAACCTATCGATTACTTGCACTTCACCTCATAACTTTTTTTCTGCCTGTCTCTAAGGTAGCAAATGGAGATATTTTTTCTGTAATGCTAGTGTTGTGGATTGGCAAGAGAGCCAACCCGGGTTTGAGAGGAAGCCGAAAGGCACGCGTTTTAGCTCACGCAGGCTGGCGTGAGGTCTGGAACAGGACAAGGAAATTAGACTGTCGCAAAAAAGGACGTAGCTGTGGAATACTTAATCCATAAATGGTGAACATCGCTCTTGACGGTACATGTTTTACAGCATCAATAGTAACTGGTAATGGCGCCTTGCTAGGTCGTAGCAAATGACGTAGCTGAAGGCTATGCTAACTATCGTCTCGGCAAATGAGAGCGTATTTTGTCAGTGAACCATCGCTAGCAAGTCGGCTGTACAGCTGGGACGAGTGCTAGGAAGTCTCTCTAGACGTATACTAACGGACCGCGGCCGATTTAAAGGCTACCACCTAGCAAGTGTGATGTCTGGCTGTGACACCACAGCTAGATTCCGTTTTGATATTTAATCATTGTGGAGCTAGTTTGCCGCTTGTGCTGATTACAATCTTTCTCATTAAAATGTATTCCTGTTGGTCCATTTTAGCAAAACACAACTATTCTTGCCGGCCGGGGTGGCCGAGCGGCTCTAGGCGCTACAGTCTGGAACCGCACGACCGCTACGGTCGCAGATTCGAATCCTGCCTCGTTCATGTATGTGCGTGATGTCCTTAGGTTAGTTAGGTTTCAGTGCTTCTAAGTTCTAGGGGACTGATGACCTCAGAAGTTAAGTCCCATAGTGCTCAGAGCCATTTTGTTATTCCCTCCTTGCTTCTACTTCTTCGTGTTATACAAAGTGTTTAAAATTCCAGAAGTGACGTAGATGAGTCTGAGGCACATCGGGTCGCAAATATCGGGAAATATCTCAAAAATGAATGAGCAATTTTGAACGTTGTGACTTGAGCGTGAAGAGATGGTTAAGTTATGCAACACTTGAGTTCGAGGTAACGTTACAAATTTCGAACACATGCTGTAGGTGATTCAAATGGCTCTGAGCACTATGGGGCTTAACTTCTGAGGTCATCAGTCCCCTAGAACTTAAACTACTTAAACCTAAATAACCTAAGGACATCACACACATCCATGCCCGAGGCAGGATTCGAACCTGCGACCGTAGCGGCCGCGCGGTTCCAGGCTTTAGCGCCTAAAACCACTCGGCCACTCCGGCCGGTGTTGTAAGTGGAAACTGTTGGAAACGCAGAAGTTACAGATTTATTGTCCTCGCCGTAAAAAAGTACAAGCTGTTCTTAGTTTGTGTTTATTTTCTTCTGTCCCTCCTTTTTTTGTTTACAGACATTACTCAGTAAAGAAAATGTAGGTCGTTTACTGGTAACGCCGTAATTTCGGAGCCCTTACTCATTTCCTTGTGTCGCAATTCTCGTACTGTACTTTGCAATAAACCAGAGGAGACCGCGAAATCGGTAAATAAAATAATAAATGTTAATTCAATGTAAACACATATTTGTCTAACGGAGTGACAAAAGTACTGCCTGCCTGACGCAAGACTCGAATCGTGAGCTCCGCGTGCTAAAGTCAGGCGCGTGGGCCCGCAGTCACACCAACGTTAATACTTGAGTAGTGTAGGAATGATCAAGTGCGACAGATCGATAGGCTGAACCGCTGCACCTACGGCGAGGTACAGAATTTGGTGTCGTCACATGCTCAACATTTGTCATCCACTTTTGGGGTATTTCCCGACGTTTGCGACCCCACGCGTCTTATGTTAAATTAATTGTCTCAGCCTTATCTACGTCGCTTCGAGGTTTCTCATACCTTAGTGAGGATGAACCTGTATATTCCGTCGGGTATTCAAATTTACCCACTTCCTGCACGTTGCCTTCTAGTGTTTTCCAATCCCCAGTGGTATTAAAAGTCTTTCTCCTGTTGTAGGTGATCCACAATCCCCACCTCGCTTCATCTAAACATTCAGACTTCCCGCTGCAGTGCTGTGGTGTCATATACAGATATTGATGTTCAGCGTCAGCGATAATATAGCCTTATGAAGTGTCCAATGACGTGTAATCACTGTGTAGACCCACTGAGGCGTGGATACGAATGGATAGCGCGGCAGCGAGGGGCTGGCGATCTCTTTGTTAGAGGCCGGCCTGGGCGTCCCAGGGCGCGCAGCTTCTGCGACAGCGGCAGCTGGCGGCGCCCTGCTGGGCCGGGCGCGAGGGGTGCGCCAGATAAATAAAGAGGGCTTAACGAAATTGGACTGTTTGTGGCGCTGCATTCACACGTCTAATGGAGAGGGATAGAAACCGGCGGCACATTCGTATCAATTAGCTAAACTGCTGCTGGAGAGTCGCTGCAATAAACACGGCCGCCGCGTCGCCACCCACAGGCAGCGCAGCTCCCGGCGTGGGCGTGCCGTCTCTCTGCCACCGGCGAGTCCGGGACTCCACTAAGCGCTGCCGTTACGACCTAGCAACAGCACGTGGAAAATGTACTCACGACTCGACATCACCGCAGTTCATCACTTTGCTTTGACAAGTACCACACACTCACGAGTCACGAAAACAGACATACACACACACACACACACACACACACACACACATACAAGCGCATACACACGCACTAACACACACCAATGTCAAGGTTTAAGGTTCATTCGGCCTGGAAATTTCAAATAAACACACAGTCCGGTGTAGAGTTAAAGACTCATTCTGAAAAAGTCCCTTAGGCTCTGACTAAGACATTTATTGCCAATATCTTCTCTCCCACGGCTGCTAGTCCCACAAGGTATGCAGGCGACCTTCTCTCAATCATGGAAAGTAAGAGAGAAGCATCGGCTGAAGAAAAATGTTAGAGCTGGTCATGACTCGTGCCTGAATGGTTCAGTCGGTAAGAGTATTGCCTGGAAAAGGCAAGGCTGCAGATCCGGGTATTGGATCACCACAGAGCTTTAATGGGGTGCCTTGCGTGACTCAGCGATACAGGTAGCTGCACCGTGGGTGCAACCTCTGTGGAAGGATATCTGTTGAGCGGCCAGAGAAACGTGTGGTTCCTGAAGAGGAGCAGCAACCCTTTCAGTAGGTGCAGGGGCTACACTTTGGATAATTGACTGATCTGGCCCTGTAACACCAACCGGTTCAGACGTGCTGTGCTGATACTGCGAATGGCTGAAAGCAAGGGGAAACTACAGCCGTAACGCTTCCTGAGGGCATGCAGCTCTACTGAATAGTTAAATGATGATGGCGCTATCGTGAGTAAAATATTCCAGAGATAAAGTAGTCCCTCATTCTGATCCCCGGCCGATGACTACTCAGGTAGATGTCGTTATCAGGAGAAACGAAGCTGGCGGTCTATGTAGGTTGCAGTAATTTTTCGGATATGAAGGGGCTCGCGCAGGATAGAGTAGCATGTAGAGGTGTATAAAACAACAAAATAATTCCATCTAACTCTTATGTTAGAAAAGGTTTAAAATTAAAGTTTGTTGGAAGTCGAAAAGTGCTCTCTTATCAAAGACTGGATAAGTATAGTCTCCATAATTGGGACTCATGTTTATGACGTCATATTTCCCGATCTATGTATCGAAAAATGATATAATTATTCTGGTATGTGCACTGGCACGTGTAGATACTGTCAGCAAAATGTGTCACGAATAGAGTTATTAGTCGAGGAGTAATAAATTAAGACCTCATGTGGGATACTGAAATTCTAGTGAACGAATAGCGAAAAATGTAGTAAGCGACGCTCTTTTCCCTTTCATCATTTTTTTTTGGGGGGGGGGGGCGGGGGGTGTCAGTGAGAAAAGATTTCTTAAATGTTTGAAATTATGTGTAAATTTTGTTGCAAGTTACTAAGTGTTCTCATTCTCAAATACTGGAAGAATTTGATCTGCGTATTTGCGCACGATGTGTTAAACTGTCTTACGACGTTTATACAGTTTCTTACAGTAATATTTGTCTTCTTGTGTTAAACCTTATCGTAAGATTGTACCTCTTAGTAATTAGATGATGACAGGATGTGAAAATTTTAAATTCGGTCAGTAATTACTGAAATATTTTTGTTTTTCATGGAAGCCGTTAGATAGACGAAACTGGGAACGTGAACCATGAATCAAGATAGCTGTGTAGTAATATTGATAGTCTACGGATGCTTCCACAACGTGTCGTTTCTTCCAGGAAGCAGCATTACCGCGAACCCTTCCGTCATTTGCAATACAAAATACGGCGTCATTGTTGCCTTTTGCTGTCAAATATTTACCGTTTGTTTTCTGTTAGCCATCGCATGCCCGTTGGTTGACTGCAATATCAATTACAGTATTTCATTTGTATTATTATTAAGTTGCGTTTTTACTTCATGTATGGTTTATAAACAGTAGATGTATGACCACTTACACCTTTACATTGTTGTTTGCAACGTATTGTCTGAGTCTTTGTAATTAGAATTTATATTTTTATTCCAAGTTACATGTCTGACTCACGTTTCACCGTTTTGTGTAAACAGGCAAATGCATGATAATGACCGTAACGTTAGAACTGGCCAGTAGCAGATAAAAGTATTCTATAAAATTGCAGCGTCAGTGGGAGCAAGTCGTCATTTAACCAGTCCTTGTTGGCTATGGTTCGAGTTATTAAGAAAACTATTAAACAAATGTTATTATTTCACGTCCCTTCGATGACATGTTCGTTAGAAATGGAGGAGAAGCTTGGATTATTCCAGCACGGAGAAAAAATCGGCCATGTCATTCTTAACGGAGCCTTCCTGGAATATGCACTGAGAAATTTAGGGAAACCACATGAAACATATCTAGATGGACGGATGGTGATTTGAATCGCTTTCTCCAGTGTGCTAGCCCAAGGATCGATTACTGTGCCACCTCTCTTGGTTGACTGGGGGAAGATGGGAAAGAAATTGGGCGTTTCCTTTCAAAGACTGGCATTTACCTTAAGTGATATGCAGAATCTACGAAAGACCTAAATCAGGTTGCCGGAATGGAGACTTGAATACCAGTCCTCCCGGCCCTCTGCGTCATAAAAAAAAAGGCTCCAAGCACTGTGGGACTTAATATCTGAGGTCATCAGTCCCGTAGAATTGGAATTATTTAAACCTAATAAACCTAACTAACCTAAGGACATCAAACACATCCAGCCGGAGGCAGGATTCGAACCTGCGACCGTAGCAGCAGCGCGGTTCCGGACTGAAGCACCTAGAACCGCTCGGCCACAGCGGCCGGCTTCTGCGTCATCTTGTTCGGTGATGATTAATGAAGATATAGAGGGGTACGGTGATTATACAGTTACATCTACGATTAAAATTATAATCTTTCGTTCTTTGTTTGGAGTGTAGAAGATTTGGATTTATCTGATGACGCATAAAATGGTTTACTACAGTAATGGATGAGTCCGCGATGAGGCTCTGACGACCACTTGCCATCCTGTGGTAATGGCGTCATTTGGATGCGGTATGTAGGCTAAAATGGCTCTGAGCACTATGGGACTTAACTTCTGAGGTCATTAGCCCCCTAGAACTTAGAACTACTTAAACCTAACTAACCTAAGGACATCACACACATCCATGCCCGAGGCACGATTTGAACCTGCGACCGTAGCGGTCGCGCGGTCCCAGACTGTGGCGCCTAGAACCGCTCGGCCACGCCGGCCGGTCAGTATGTACGGGCATGTGGTTAGCACCATGGTTATTTAAAAGGGAGGTTGGGCCCGAAGCTAAATCGGCTGTGATTGGCTGGCGCAGTGACGTCACTGTAGGAGCAAAGCGAGGCAGCGGCTAGCGCAGCAAGCGACTCTTACTAAGGACAAGCAACTACTTATAACACCAATAAGTTCTCAGGAAATTATTTAAAACAGTTGATTTACCTGTTTAGATGATTGCAGTACAAGGAGAGTGCCACTGTCTTGATTTCCGCTTCTGTGCTGCTGCTGCTTTCTGCATTTTATGCTTCGTATTGAGGAACCGCATACGAATGAAAAGTCGTGTTCTGACATACAGTTTCATAACGTGTGACGAAAATTCCGGATATTTAGTTTGGACAGCAGTGCATATTGTTTTCACTATATTTTTTTCCTTGGAAATACTATCCAATCCATTAAATTCATTAAAAATTAGTTCAAACTGAGACACCTTATGTAGCCACTCATCTGTTGGAACTGTAAGCTCACCGCGAGATAGAAATTCAATCCAACCATAATTTTCATTTGTTGGAGGACTTAAAATATCAGCAGACGGCGTTCCCAGTGTCTTGTCACAGTTCTTTGCACGATACACAATGTAGCCAGCCAGGTAACGGAATCCTTCTGCAGAGCAGTCACATCCCTCTTTGACAGCAGATTCTTCTGGTGCAGGTTGAACAGGAAAGTTAATATCTCGTAGCTCTTTTTCACCATCTATCATTTGCAGTGCTTCGCTCATGTCAGGCAAAATTCCTGTGAACAGATGTGACGTCAAAAATCCGTCACACTCATCTGCCTCTACTGATGTATCACTTGACAGAGGAATGTCATGAGCATTGTGTCCCAGCAGTAACAGCCGTAATCGATATTTTACTTCAGTTGGAGAAGGGTTCAAATGGAAATGACCAATTCCTCTGATCTGTGAGAAAAATTTTTCCAGTGCATCCTGGTTCAGTCTTGCAGTTAAAATATATGTTATTTGTAGTGGCTGAAGATCTGAAAACAGTCCAAATAATGACCGAACAGTTGTCATAATGCCTTTCTGGAATGGGAGTAAGTGATTTGCATTGCCTACGCGCATTTTTTCGGTAAACGTATACAGTTATCTCAATATTCTTTCTTGAACATCCTTATGTATCCCATAACCCCATGATAACACATTCTTATTGTACCTCCGAGCATTCAGAATATCAAATGCGTCGTTTGCTAACTGAAAAAAATTTGCTGCTCCCTCTTCTTCAGGCATTAGGTACTTTATGGCTTTAGCTGTGGTACTGGAAAAAAGTTGCATTGCCAAATAAACCCTTTGACGCTCTCTCCCCTTGAGATGAAGCTGTGACAGTTTAGGACACTTCTACAATAGATTTACTAACAATTTTCCCACTTGGAAGCTTTAGTCCGTCATCCAGAAAGTGGTTCGTCATTAATTTAAACAAATGCGGAACATCTGAAAACACCCAGATTCGTTTATTTTCATTCTGCGGATTGGAAAAGCAGGAATCTGTTTCTCTCACATTAAAATCTTTCCACACAGATCGATTTTTTGTTCCAAGGTCGCACAATACCGCAACAACATCGTAACCAACATCTTGTACAGAGCAGATAATACTGTTTAACCGATCAGCTGTTATTTGTGTGTCAAAATCATAGTAAATGGGTTGCTTCCACCCAGAAAACAAACCACGTACCATAACAATTAGCACGTTACTGTGTGGCCCTACAACACTATCTTCAACAGGATCATAAATAATATTGCTGTCTACATTCATTTCGTCGAATGATAGCACACACACACGTTCAGTTTTTGTCAATACATATGACTGGGCTTTCATTAGTTGCAAAACGTCTCTCAGCACACCAGGAAAGCATCTGAAAGAGCGTGACGTCCATCTCCTAAGTGTTGACAGTCCTGGAAGTGGGAAACCGACCTGATTTCTTAAAAACAAATAACACTTCCTAGACACAGCACGAAGTGTAACCGCTTTACAAATATCTTCCCTTTGCAATTTTGCTCGTTTCTTTCCACTCAACAATCAGTTTATCTGCGTTTTCGAAAACAATTTGCCTAATATTTGAGTCACTTTCTCCTGTACTTGCTTCTTTTGACACTTTTGTTGATATTTTATTTTCTCACCACAACGTTTCACTTCGAGTTTCAAACGCTTCTCACTACACCTGAGATTTGCACACATAGCTGTCAGACTGCGGTTCCTGTATTCTAATTCTTCTATACGTTTACTGAGTTCGCTGATCTGTTGACTATCAGTGTCACAGTCATCTGTCGCTGTTGACTGGTCTATTTTTCTTTTTTTCGGAGACACACTAACCAGGTGCTCAATTGCATTTTTCATTGTTTTTCTTGCCTGAAACCTATCTGCCCTATTCGGAGAAACTGTGTCATCAAGGCCTGAATTTCCACTAACAAAAAAAAATGGTTCAAATGGCTCTGAGCACTATGGGACTCAACATCTTAGGTCATAAGTCCCCTAGAACTTAGAACTACTTGAACCTAACTAACCTAAGGACATCACACACACCCATGCCCGAGGCAGGATTCGAACCTGCGACCGTAGCAGTCCCGCGGTTCCGGACTGCAGCGCCAGAACCGCTAGACCACCGCGGCCGGCCTTTCCACTAACACTGGGAACACTTCCTGGCATATTCACACTCGGCACTGCGTCTGGTTTAAGTGTTTTCTTCGGCGGTAGATTGAGAAATTCTGCTCGCAAGTCACGTAGATAATCATCGGATGTGAAATGCAATGAACAAACAGTTGACGTCGCAACAATGAAGCGATCTTTTCGGTGGCACTTCATAATCCAGGCCTTCTGCACTTTAACGTCTTTTGGGAACGAATAATAAATTATATCCGTGCCTTTTGTCTTTCGGCTGTACGACAGACACCCTGTTACAGCACACCCAGGCATTTTAACGCAACACTTTTACAAATCACCGCAACAACACCACAAACTAAAGCAAAACAACAAGACCGGTAAAACAGCTCTTTTGGTGCCTCGATACAATGTGCTCCTATGCTGACGTCATGCGCAGAACGACGAAATATTCGCCGATTTGCGCAGGCCATTTGGGCCCCCCCTGGGTTAGCACACAGCTCCCCTAGCAGTCGTCGGGTTTCCGAACATTACAGCCATTACCACACACTTACGTACTTCCTCAAGTAGCCTGCGAAGCTGAGTGGACCTCGTTCCGCCCCCCCCCCCTCCCCTCTCCCTCCCCCATAGAAACATCGCTAGTTCAGCTACGGAGGACAAAATTGTTAGATATATCGCTATAACAAAATGAGCGTGACTAGTATGAAGTTTTTTTGCTTAGCCTTGTACCAAAGTGAAACGTGATCGATAAGAAGTTCAGACTTTGAAAAACGATACTTCAGAATGATGCTAACGATTAGACGTGTAAATCGGATAACTAATGAGGAGGCACCGAATCTAGCTGAGGTAAAAAGAAATCTTCGGCGTAATTTGGCTACAAGAATGGATTTGTTGATAGGATACATCCTGAGGTAACAAGGAATTGTCAGTTTGGTAATGGATAGAAGGATTTGGGGTAAAAATTGTAGAGGGAGGTCAACGGATGAACACAGTAAGTTTGCAGTGGTTATTTGGAGATAAAGACGCTGCACAGAATAGACTGTCGTGGAGAGCTACATTAAACCAGTCTTCGGTCTAAAGGCTATAACAACAACAACAACAACAACAACTATAAATACACTACGACTTAATGTTTTATCTTAGAGTAACAGCTAAAATTCTATCTGATGGACTAGTTAACTCATTACTGTACCTTCGCTTTTCATTCAGTCATTTTTCTCAATGTTAGATCCGGAAGTAACTGCAAAAATTAGCATAAACTCCCCTCGGCTCAGTAAACCTTGTCGTGGAATGCCATACAGCCCTCTTTGTTTCAAATATTTTTCTGTGTGCTATGTAAACGTAGGTAATGCGATTACTCCCATATACGCCAGTTATGTTTAGTCCGCCGAATTACACTGAAATGCCGAAAATGTAAAATTGGCGCCTCTTAGACTCCACGCTTCAATTCTTACATCAATGGACAACCCTGACAAAGTCAGTAAACAAACGAAAACGCATCTTTGTTCACAATCTTGGGAAAATGGGAACACAAGCGACATTACTCCATTTTATCCGCATGTTACGTACAAAGCCACTCGGTTTTCATATGCTCATAAGTGACATTACTCATTGGAGATACCTAGCACACTTTTTCAGAACTGGGGAAATTAGACCACTGTAGGATATACCTATTACAATTGCCTGATTTAAAGAAAGGATCGTGGAAACGAATGGTCATTGTCTTCTTTACGAAGCTGTGCCAGCATTCGTCTCAAATGTTTAAATAAGCCACAGTAAAAATAAAAATCACAAAAATTTAGAATTGCCTTTCAGAGATTCGAACCCCACTTCTCCCGAACGCATCCACCGACTTGACCGCAGAGCCAGTTCGATGGGTAAGAGGCGAACATGCTCTACTGGTTTCTAATATTACCGAACTACTAAGTGATTAATCAGCTGAAGAAAAGAAAGGAAACTACACTCGTACTTCCGTTACGGCTGAATTGGAAGTTCAGTTTTTATTATTTTTAGTTCGTTAATACTCAAGCGCTTTTATAATGCTACTTTAATTTATTGCCATATTTAGACTATAATAGTACTATTGTTTATTTGTAAACCGTATGCCATGAAATAGTGTCAGTTAACAAGAAACGACAAGGAAACTCTAGATGTATTTTTCTACATGCCTTCAGGTAGCAAAAATAGCTACATCATGAATAAATGTTCTATAACAAACGAGGCATCTTTACAGCCACCCTCGCGTCTTGAAAAGCAAGACTGCACGAGCTTCTTGTCATATTTCTGCTTTCGCTCCGGTGTCACACAGAGAAGTTTATTTAAAGCCAGCGTCAGCTACGGTTGTTCGTATTGCAGAAATTTCCCACGCTCACAAAGACTATGAACTGGCTAGCGGGCAGTAATACTACTAGTTGACAACCTGGCATAGAGCTGAAAAAGTAATGGCGAGGTCAGGCGAGTGCTACGGTTATCCGTGCCACCAAATCGAACCGCGAAACATTATTCAAGTGTGTTGGCACAGACTGTAATGTTGTCACACAGACAAAAAGAAAGGCGTAGTCTCTCATCTGAAGTTGTATGTTGCGGTTCTTTTGTGATGTCCAGCAGCCCTCAAAAGCCTGCGGAAATGAAAGAGCTGAGATACGACATGACAGCATAGACTCAGTCATGGGCGAAGTTAGTGACAAGTTCCAATTCATTGGGAAGCTTTATTTTGTCTCTGAAAGAGGTTCTTTCTAAAGCGGTTGTGTGACTTATGGTGGGACACAGCTGTAATACGTGAGATTTATGTCAGATTAGCAGCAGTAAACGTGGCCAAATGAAAATGAAAATGCTCAAATGTATGTTGAGTGGTAATAATATACAACTGAAGTGTTGAAAAAGTCATAATAAACACATTCATAAAAAAATATCAAATCTGACTTATGAACATTTCCAAAGAGGCGTCTAAGTAGTCACTTAACTGTGCTTCAGTCACCGAATCCAGAAACAGAGTGGGTAGAAAGTTTATTATATGGTATAATTCAAAGGTTTCTCTGCTACGTAGTACAAGTGACAGACAAAAAAGTACGAACACCATGCAGTCAACACCTCATTTCCAATTTTTATTTCCTGCGTAATCTGTAACCCAGTGACGTTATTGGCCACAGCTCGTAGTATACTGGTTAGCATCGCCAACCTTTAGACTGTGGAGCTCCTGGTTCGATTCCAGACCAGACTGAAACTTTACTTCGCTCGAGCACTAGGAGCTTATGTTGATCTAATAATTTCATCTCATATTCATGGTCGCACAGGTCACTGAAGTGGCGTCAAACAGAAAGATGTGCATCCAGGCAGCGAAACACCTCCAGGTGTCTCAAGGTCAGCATTCCCCTCTATTTTTGGACGTGACCTCAGCCATCAGTACTTAAGTTATGGCTGAAATTTTGTAACTAATCTAGCATCATGTTGTAGTTGACAGACTGCCACTGCCTGCAACTGTTGGTGACTGATTAATAGATGTAGGGTGTAACAGATATTAGTGACGATGTTTTTGTATGTGGTACCTTAATACACACATCAGTGTGTTGGTTGCTTTTATTCTCTGTGTAGAACAGTCTTCCCACGAACACGTCAAAAACTTTACAAGCTGATGTTTACTGCGTGCCTATAACTGCACCACCAAGGGGACTGCGCCTGTCAGTATAGACTTACCACATTGTGTCCATGTGTCCACACTTCAACACCTGACCAGCTGCCCAGGGTAAAAAAAAAAAAAAACGTGAATGACTTGCTCTTGCCACATGTACTTGTAAGTACTTGCCAACCTAAAAACATACTACTCCTAATAGATATAATTATTAGTCTGTAGTCTGCACATGAAGTAAATACTGATGTAATGTTGGTCAGTTAGTGGTAGCTAGAAATGCTAAATATGGTATCATGTTCACAGTTCATCTTAAAAGCAATACTAGCAGAGACATGACGTCATTAATAACGATTGATTTAGAATTCTAATAAGAACACTGCCATGAAACTGGTTGTTGAGTTTAATATTGTGTACAGAACGCAGTATCAAAGTAAGTGAAGTGGTGAAAACTACAAGAAATAATCGTTTATGAAAGCACTGTTATCGGTCAACCAGTAGAAAACCACAGGAAGAGGAGAAGAAGGCTTTATTGGTCCAAGAACGATATGAAGGGCTTATTTCAATTGTGGTACAAGTCCATTACCTCCACTTTTCTGCCTATAATGCTTCTGCAATTAATGATCCAAACAAACAGAAAGAAAGGTTCATCTCTAGCAAGAAGCCATATGCCTGGATATTTCTGGTACCTCAACTGCAGATTTTTCAGCGCTCATTTAACTTTAGGACTCTGTATCTCACAATGAACAAAAATGGACTTGTACCACTATTGAAATAAGCCCTTCATATATTCTGAACTACCAGCGGCTGAAAAATGTGATGTGCACCAAAGAGTTTATCTTTTCTTGTTTTCATATGTCAGGATAGGTTTCAGTTTGGTGAACGTCTGGGGATTTCAGATTTGTTCCAGCTGTGTAGCATATTGCAGGTTCTTTAATTTTTTGGGCACTCATATCATGGTATTAAGGGGTATCGATGATCCTGCTGAAAGATACACGAAATACTATTAGGTGACCACCTTTATTCAGTGACAGAAGTGCTCAGCAGGAAATCATTGTGCAAGATGCAGCAGCACAGTGAAGGCTGTGAAACAGAGTAGTAGGTCAGTGTTGGCAAAACATGAAAGAAATCGGTTACTTCGCTCGGAATGGATGTAGGTAATTTTGAAGGACATGAGTCAAAGTTGTCGTAATAGGCTTCAAATCCTGTTCTTCTCAGAGACAAACTGGGCCTCCTCCCCGTATGCTCTTTCTTTTTAGAGGGCACCGAAATGGAGATTTACAAAGACACGCTAGCTTGCGATGATCCCTTTAAGGCAGACATCTGAAGCACTTGTCGTCGCGGTCCGTAAGGCGGCTAAGAATACGACGGCCGCCAGCGGACAACTCCGGCGGGCGGACTGTAGCTCACTGAAATAGACGGCGCCGCTCACTCAAGATTTATTGGATGTCGCTACGCGAGACTTGGACATTTTTCGGCACCGCTGGGGACGCAGTCGTGGTTGGAAACGCGTAATTGGGGCTCCGACAGCTGGCGATCAGAGCTCTCGTAAGATACGGAAACCACAATCTCCGTAGATACTCGAAGTCTGATACTTGCGTATGTTTCATTTTATTTATCCGTGTAATCATTGTGAGAATCACTGTTCATGAGCGCCTCGGTGATCGATATTAATTTACCGTCCCGTAAAAATCAACTCATAATCGAAATTAAGCACAGAAAACACGGATCTACAGATTGAGGTCGTACCTTTTCGGAATATCGGACTGAATTTCTGCGCCAATACGTAATTAGTATCGCGAAATAAATGTTGACTAATATTAACCCGAAGGCGAGAAACCAGTTTTCATTTGACACCATTACCAGAACAATTACCAAGTGAGTAATATTATAACGCCATAATTATCATCGTCTTCATTTCAAGGGCTCGACAAGACAATGCGATTGGAAATCCATCTTGTTCTCCGTTTGTAACTGATAGCGATTTGGGATAATCGGTTTAACTGCGTACTTTTTGGATGGCCGTTCATTTAACTTTTCTGCATAATTTCATTATATACACAAAAATTTCCTATTTCTGTCTTCACTTCTGATGCTAATGTTGCGAGTCTTTAGGTGGTAGTTCTTTAAGCGTTTATTTCATCTGTTGCAATTTTTCTTCAATCCTTCTGTAAAAATGTAGTTAGTTACGTGTTCTTGGTTATATTCATGATTATTATTGTGATATGGAGCGTAAAAACCGAGCAATTAAACACATTTATTTGAAAATATAAATACTTTTTCCTGACCATTTAATACTTCGATAGATTCAAAACTAAGATACTACAGATATCTTATAACAACTTCACAAACGTTTGTAAAACAGTGATCCACAGGCGTAAAATATTCAAAGGAAGTCGTGCTCATAACAGCAACAGCGGCTACGGTGAATCACTTTATTTAGCTAATAGTTTGGATAAAAAATGAGAATCCCCGGCCACAGAAATCATCACCTCTATCATCTGCAAACGTAAACTGTCATGAACTCTCAATCCTCTTAGAGTTTACTTCGCAGCAACTAATTAGACCCGCAATCTAATGTCGACGTAAATATGGTTTAGGCGTGGGAACGCAAAGTAGTCTGTGATTAAGGCATATCAAAAAAACGGCTCTGAGCACTATGGGACTTAATATCTCAGGTCATCAGTCCCCTAGAACTTAGAACTACTTAAACCTAACTAACCTAAGAATATCACACACACCCATGCCCGAGGCAGGATTCGAACCTGCGACCGTAGCGGTCGCGCGGTTCCAAACTGAAGCGCCTAGAACCGCTCGGCCACACCGGCCGGCTTAAGGCCTACCATTTGGGATCGGAAATGGTAATTAAATAGAGCGATTCAGCCTAGCAGCTGTCAGTGTTTTTAACATGACCTCTTTAAAAATATGGTCGATTGTGATTTCGTTGGAGACGAAGAAATTTATTGTGTTTGTGCCGTCTATTTTATTTGTTTCATGATGTGACTCACCTCATTCTTCAAATAAGTGATTCCCAATGTGCGAGTGATTACCTCCATGCGAGTAAAATAAGATTTTCTGAGGTATAAAACCAAAAGTGCCTTGAATGTGGTTTAATTTCAAAACTATTTAAAAAATCTCTTTTAACACTATTTTGTAACTCTAGAGTATTTATTATATCATCTTCAGCTTCATCGTCAGCTGTGAGTACTTGCTCACCTTCGCTACTGTGAAACACATCTCTTCTATTGAACGAGTGCGCAGAGTTTTTAAGGGATGCATCTTAGAATGCATGTTCACTAGATGTTTTTTCTTGTTTCGGTAGGTACTACCACCTCTCAGAATATCCGACTCTTTTTTAACACCCTGTAAACATTGGTGTTAACATGTTCCACTACCATATACGTACCTTTCCTTAGACTGTCGGCTAGCTCTTACCACTTGGGAATGCAGCAGATATCTTCCTTGACCCATGTAACAACCATTTGCCTCGTTACGTGTCTTGCCCGTTTGCATTTAATTTTTATATTAAACGTCCATCTCCCTCTCCAATCTATTACCTTATCCATTTGTTTGTTTCCTTGTCTCCCCTTGTGATTCATAACAAGCATAACTATTACTCCTCAGGATTTGAGTGCTTGTCTCATTAAATGTCTATTTACCACAACACTATGTCAAAACTATTACCACACACTGATTGTAAACTTCTTCCACACGAATTACAACCTCAGTTTTGATAATTCTACTTGGTTTAAGCAGACTTCCCATGTCATCTGAGTTCCCATTTCATCTTTGCTATTCTCATTATTTACTTTGCTGTCTATCTACCCTTAGTTGTCAACAGTTCTCATCCTTAATAAATTCTATTAACAACTATTTTTCTGATCTGATAGTAAACGTGAGAATGTCTCCCTTCTAAGACTGTTTTCTTGGCCTCCTAGAAAACAATAAACCTGCAACAGTTTTCGTTAAAACAGAACAGACAACGTTCTGGCGAAGGTACTGGATACTCGTCACCAACCTATCAGTAAACGCCTTAAGAACACCGATTCCTTTTACTGCAGCTTCCAGATACGGCGTTTATTTTCGAGTATGGTATCAGTGGAAAGCGAGGAACTGGGCGGCACTAAACTGAATATAAAAAAAGTTTATATGAAGCAGCACCAGCCGTCTCAGTGACTCATTAGTGATTTAATTTAAAAAAGTGATATCTGTTTGTCTGAACATGAACTAAATGTTGTTTAATGAATTTAAAAATAGGGGTGGTAACTAAACCCTTTCCACTCTTAATCGACCGTGACTTTCAAAAATATAAGAGTGTTTTACAGATCCCGCTACATGTCACAAAATTTTGTTGGCTTGATTAAATTATTTAATGAAGCACCATGTTTCGTGGCATAAACCTCGTCTTCAGTTAGCAATACAACAAAAATTTCAAATGTACACATAGATATTAAAGTTGTTATTTATAGTTTTGGCGTGTTATCCTACGGAGGAAGACGAGATGACCAAATGCGGTGGAATATTCACATCGTTTTTTGCTCTGCTGGTGTGTCTGGTAGCGGTCTTTGAAAAGCCTTTCTATAAGGGTGTTAATTTTTTTATGTAAAAAGTGTAACTTGTGCTGAACTTTGTGGGGTGTGAGGAAAGAGGCGGCTTTGGTCAGTACTTGACCTGTTTCTTGCAGGTGATTCCCAGAGGTCGCAAGTAACTGAAAAAGTTGTGCTTTCAGATGGCCAAGGGTTACTGATGAATATTTTTACATTCACAACAGCGTACATGGCTACGATTTTACTGCTGTTTCAAAATTAATTAAAACCATCCTACATCAAGAGTTGATTAATCTTCGTATTATGTTATAATCAGCTTCCACTTTTACGTGTAGAACCACTTTACTCACTGACCATGTAGGTTGTCGTAAACTATTTTAGGATATCGGGAAATGATAAGAAGGAAGAAACCGGTATGAAAAATCAGTAGCTCTTTGTCCGGTCCGCTTCAGGTGTAATGGTCTCAGGAAGTTTGCGACTCACTGTTTTAACGCGCCTTGTAGTACACAGCTTATGACACAAGAGCGTGACCAACGTTGAGTTGTGAACAAAGTTGTCCTCCGTCTCGCCCGATGTCTGGGATGCTGCGAGCTTTAGAGTTTGGGGTGGGTTCGCCTGTGTAGGGACGCGGAGCGGCCCAATGTCCCCACGCCGGCGGTCCGCAACAAATGACTTCCGGTGGGCGGCCAAATCCCGCCCCGACAATAAAACGTAATTTGATCCCGGGGCGCGCGGATTTATTCGGCGCTGTCTCCGCAGTAATATCTCACTCGGCCGGGCGACGCCAGCCGCCATCTGCGCTCCGCTCGGCTCCGCGGCTGACACGGGGCCACTGCTGGCGCCTCTGCGAAGCGGATATGAGAGGGGGGGGGGGGGGGGGCAGCGTCTTGTGTTTGTACAGCGTGCGCTATCTCCGACCACGTAGTGGCGCGATTAGCAAAGCCGTCAACACCAGGTAAGGTTCAAATGGCTCTAAGCACTATGGGACTTAACATATGAGGTCATCAGTCCCCTAGACTTAGAACTACTTAAACCTAACTAACCTAAGGACACCACACATATCCATTCCCGCGGCGACCGTAGCAGCAGCGCTGTTCCCGACTGAAGCGCGTAGAACCGCTCGTCCACAGCGGCCGGCAACACCAGGTATCTGGGTGCGAAAGATACAAGGCAAAGTACCCCATATATACCTCTACATGCATACTCTGGAGGCCAGCGTATAGTGTACTTCCACTACTGATGTTTTTTTCTGTTCCATTCGCACATGGAGTGCGCGAAGAATGGCTATTTACATGCCTCTGTGCGCTCTGTAATCAGTTTGATCTCGAAAAAAAAAAAATGGTTCAAATGGCTCTGAGCATTATGGGACTTAACATCTATGGTCGCCCGCGTCTCGTGGTCGTGCGGTAGCGTTCTCGCTTCCCACGCCCGGGTTCCCGGGTTCGATTCCCGGAGGGGTCAGGGATTTTCTCTGCCTCGTGATGGCTGGGTGTTGTGTGCTGTCCTTAGGTTAGTTAGGTTTAAGTAGTTCTAAGTTCTAGGGGACTTATGACCACAGCAGTTGAGTCCCATAGTGCTCAGAGCCATTTGAACCATTTTGAACCATCTATGGTCATCAGTCCCCTAGAACTTAGAACTACTTAAACCTAACTAACCTAAGGACAGCACACAACACCCAGCCATCACGAGGCAGAGAAAATCCCTGACCCCGCCGGGAATCGAACCCGGGAACCCGGGCGTGGGAAGCGAGAACGCTACCGCACGACCACGAGATGCGGGCCGTCTGATCTCGTCTTCGCTACTGGAGCAATACGTGAAGGGCTGTAGTAAACACAGGTGACAAAAGTTATGGGATACCTCCCAATTTCGTGTCGGACCACTTTTTGGCCGGCGCAGTGCAGCTTGTCGACGTGGCAAGCCCGCTGTAGTAGTCATGCTACCTCTACAGCCATCCATAATTGCGAAAATGTTGTTAGTGCAGGATTTTGTGCGCGAACTGATCTCTCGATTATGTCACATAAATGTTCGATAGGAATCATATCGGGTGATCTGGGTGACCGTAACCATTCGCTCGAATTGTCCAGAATGTTCTTCAAACCAGCTGCGAACAGCTATGTCTAGGTGACATGGCGCATTGTAAGCCATAAAAATTCTGTCGTTGCTTGAGAACGTGAAGTCCATGAATGGCTGCAAATGGTCTTCAAGTAGCCGAATATACATAGAACCCAGTCGATTCCATGCAAACACAGGCCACACTATTATGGAGCCACGACCAACTTCCACAGTGCCTTGTTGACAGCTTGGCTCCTGATACCGACGCTGGTACTGGCCTGATGGTGACTGAGCGAAGCTGTATTTCTGCTTTTATCCGCGTAGGGCGGCTGGATATCCTCTTGGGGACTAAATAAGTGACGTGTAGGGAAGCATAAAATAGGTTTTGTCGTGTGGTGCACTAAATGGACGCAAGCCTGAACTCAGCCCTGTCTGAGTTTGCAACCAGCTATGCGTTCTGCTATGTATGGCTATGTCGTATTTCTGGAGGACACAGCAAGGCGAGCCGGCCGGAGTGGCCGAGCGGTTAAAGGCGCTACAGTCTGGAACCGCACGACCACTACGGTCGCAGGTTCGAATCCTGCCTCGGGCATGGCTGTGTGTGATGTCCTTAGGTTAGTTAGGTTTAAGTCGTTCTAAGTTCTAGGGGACTTATGACCATAGCAGTTGAGTCCCATAGTGCTCAGAGCCATTTGAACCATTTGAACAGCAAGGCGGCCGTTGGTAGTGTATGTAGTGGGAAATTGATGTTTTAAAGAGTTTCACTGTAATCTGGGTCCGCAGCTCGTGGTCTGGTGGCTAGAGTTGCTGCCTCTGGATCAAGGGGTCCCGGGTTCGATTCCCGTCCGGGTTGGGAATTTTCTCTGCCCGGGGACTGGGTGTTTGTGTTGTCCTCATTATTTCATCATAATCATCATTCGTGACAGTGTCTAGATTGGACCGTGAAAAAAATTGGACTGCGCAAAAATTAGGACTTTGTACGGGCGATGATGACCAAGCTGTTGAGCGCCCCACAAACCAGACATCATCATCATCACTGTAATCTGGAGTTATTGATCCTTCGACCAAGTTATTTATTGCAGTAAGCAGTTAAATAGCTACAGGGCTTTTAATTACGGACTTTGGACTAGTGAGAAGCTTAAGTCTGTGTCGCGGTTCAAAGCGAGGCTGTCGAGCCTTATTTAGACGGCTTTTACATGTATAGTAGCGCAGAGAATTAATCCGATCCGCCAGTGAGCATTTCTGATTAACTCTGCGGAGCAATACGTCACGTGATTTGTCTCGCGTGCTGGATATCGCCGACATCGGGTGGATCCTGGCCGCGGCGGGGATAGGACTTCCCGTGAAGCAACGGAAGCTGAGAGGACGGACAAAAAAATAATTCCGTTCCTCGGTCAATACACTTAGCACTGTTTCTTGAAACTGTAGTCTTCCGTGAGATAGATGACTTATACATTCAGGCGTCTGCCAGTTCAGGTTTCTCAGTATTGTTGTGACACTCTCCCGTGAGTCAAATACGCCTGTGACCATTCGTTCTGCCTGTCTTTCTACACTGAGGCGTCAAAAGTCATGGAATACCGATACGCACATATGCAGATAGCGGCACTGTCGCATATACAAGATATAAAAGGACAGTGCATTGGAGGAGTTGTCATTTGTACTCAAGTGAACGGCATCATGACGTCCTAAATTACAAAAACGTCGAAACTCCCTCTGCGCCGCTACCAAACTATCACTATTTTCCGAAAACATTTTTACGGCTAACAAACGCTGTTGTCCGCCTGATCCATGGTAACTGAAATGGTGGACTGTTTACTCGCTGTCACGAACCCGTAGTGCTGACACCTGCCCATGGCTGGCGCTACTCATTTCAAACATTCCGTTATTGTGTGTCACCGTGTAGTTCAGATGCGAAGGTCGTATAAGCAATGAAGATATATTGCATCGAATCGTGGAGGAAAGTGCTATGTAGACAGCTTTACTGAATGAAAGGCAATGAAGGAAGTGTGAGTGCATGTGGGGGCAGTTAAGGTTGTATAGTGACACCGAGGCTGTAATACGAGGCTTAGAACTTTAATAGTGACAACTATTTATTTACAACTCTTACAAAGTAGATACATTTCATTCTCCTTCTAGTCAACAGCATTGTGTGTAAGCTGTTGTCAGCGATGTGGAAATCGTAGCAGTGCCAAATGTGTTGAGAGTTCGAGCGGACCGGTTTACTGCTTGATTAATATTTGTAACACTTCTGAATCGAATGCCATGAAGTGCTTCCCTCAATTTGGTAATTAAGTTTAGGTCACAAGAACTTAAGCTGGGATAGAGTAGTGGATGGTACAGCACTTCCCAGCCTCACAGATCGAATAAATTAATCACAGCTTGCACCATACGCTCCCGAGTCTTGTCCTGCAAAATGATGGGCTGGTCCTGTAGAAACTGCCGCCGCTCTTTTCTCTCAGCTGGTCTCAGACTGTGTTCCAAAACTGAACAGCTCAGAGAAAGAAACGGCGACACTCTTTGCAGGAAGTGCCCATCATTTTGCACAGCAATGTTCGGGCGCATATGGTGTAAGATGTGACTGATTCGTTGGATCCATGGGGCTGGGGAGAGTCCTTACCACACACCACACTCCCAGGACAAAAGCCCTTGGCACTTCAACTTGATTCCTATGATGAGGAAAGCATTTCATGGCGTTCATCTCAGAACTGTTGCTCCACTCTGACTACTATCACAGTTGGTGCTGCCAGCTAAGTGTATCTTCCAGGTTCTACGTTGCTGGCAGTGGGTTGTACACAATGCTGGTGACTGCTCTGAAGGACAATACAACTTCGAGAAACGTACCTATTTTGTATAACATGTACCATAAACTGAGAGAATGTGAACTAGACATTTGTCACTTAAATAAGACTGTGAGAACTGAGCGTACACTGCTTTTAGAATATCTAGCAATGATAACTTAATTGTCGTACCAAAAAATATTTCACTTCATCTCAGTAATTTCATACCAAAAATTAAACATATCATTTAATAATGTGTCTGTCTTCTCTGTTACAGGTAACTACCACATGTGATACGTCAGTTACGAGTACGCAGCTTAATATATAAGTCGCTGGAAGATCTGTAAGTATGTTTAAATGGACTTGCTACTGACGAGGGGTGTCATCTCGAACGCTTGTTAGTTGACTGTAAAATATGTTCTGATACCATCATACTCATGCTATAAGTCCGGTTAGTATCTGTGTTTAATAAATTTGTAGTAGGAAATCTGATCTCAGAATGATCAAGGACACAAAACAGATGTCCTTCCGATAGGAATCCACAATCCCAGAAACCGTTAGGTCGCATTTCTGTTCTTGTATGACAGCTACATCAGTGAGTCACTGGAATATTATAGTGCACATAATTGGAGGCTGTAAAACGAAATTTATACTACCGTTTGTAACTCTTACAGAAATGTCAACTAACTTTAACAATGAAGTAAATTTAGTGCTCTGGCAGTAATATATGTAAAAACTATCTCGGTCTTAAAATAAAAATTTCAGAATAACTGAAGTAACAGAACGGCACATGCTTAGAGACGTATACCGACACATAGCACTCTTCGCCATTTGATTGAATGTTAGGAGCTTCCGCAAAGGGTGAAAGTCCTTTACTGCACCTTTCGTCCTCCAGTCTGGTAATATGGCATCATGCCTAAGAATGTACATGGTTCAGTAGTAACGAATGTAGGTGCAAGGGAATAAATCCTTTTGGAATGAACTTGAAGGGACATCACAACAGAAGACGACCATGCATTTGTCGTCAAGTTTGAGTTTGCACTGATAGACATACATGCAACACTGAAAATCATAATATCATGATAAGCTGTACCTGGTCTCCAGAATCGTCTCTACACATCTGTGCAGCTTGGGTATAATTTTTAAAATTTTTCTTTGTAACTAATTATATTAGCATATAACATTGTATCCACATCTCAGTTTCTGATCTTCTAACGGTCTGCGACACAATCGTCGGGCGGGTTCATTACCGAGCAAGGTACGACTGCAGTTCCTCCTTTCAATGCAACTGAATCATATACATTTTTTCCAGATAACTCTTTTGTATCTGTGGAAGAGCAAAATAGTACGTATCTTGTTAGCGAGAAGACTGTTGTATGCCAAAAAGTTAAAGAACACCTATTTGGTGATAACGGCTTCACAACCAAATCAAAGGGTTGTAAGAGGCTCTGAAATGTCGCTCGGTGACATTATTAATAAACCATGAAGTTGATGATAACGATTCTTTCCGGTTTCAGGGCAACATTCACTTACGGAAATTCCTTCTGTGTATGAGAAGCACTATGGAGAAACGTTGTTTACATTCTATATGAACCCTAGAATTTATTTCTCAGCACCCCGTCATTTCGTTTGTCGATCTCTAATCCTCGCTTCTAACGCAAAAAGCACACTACCTGCTCTTGTACCACGCCTGCACATAAAGCTTGATGGTGTTCAAATAGACGTCCAGCTTAATGACTGCTTCACCGACCGAGGTGGCGCAGTGGTTAGACACTGGACTCGCATTCGGGAGGACGACGGTTCAATCCCGCGTCCGGCCATCCTGCTATAGGTTTTCCGTGATTTCCCTAAATCGCTCCAGGCAAATGCCGGGATGGTTCCTTTGAAAGGGCACGGCCGACTTCCTTCCCCATCCTTCCCTAATCCGATGAGACCGATGACCTCGCTGTCTGGTCTCCTTCCCCAAAACCAACCAACCATTGACTGCTTCACATTCCAGTACTTTATGTCCTTACGGAATTAATAGTTTCACAAAATAATAACTAACGTAGTTTCCTCGAGTACAAATGAACAAACTACGTTCTTGTCATAATATTATGTAATTTGCTTTTACTTTACAATTTACGAGGCCTCACGTACTTAACGTTACCGTTAGAGGTGTTGCGTGACCGTCTACACCTATGCTGTCATCAGGGGAGGGACGAGGTTGTGGCGAATGTACGGCGGGAGAGGTAAACAACCACCCGGCCCATGCTAAAGCAATGAGTATGATCGTCCTTATGATAGAGTTTGTTTATAAATTAGTTATACAAAAGTAACCTTTAATTGTGTAAAGAGTAAATAACTCACAGAAAAGTTTGGTACGGAACTGAATGCAGTATATCTTCCAAGTTTTATTTCTGCCTAACACTATTAGTTCCCAACGTTCCCGGCAGATGGCATCCGCGAATGAGTTATTCCAAGACTTATCATGGAGTCCTATAACGGTGCAGAGCGAGCGCAGCGTTGTTCCTCTACTATAGCTCAGGCCCAGTTCAGAGCAAAATATCGCAAGCCATCGCCTCAAGGACAAAGTGTTATTAATTGGTACAATTGTTTCACCGACACTACCTGTGCATCAAATAGGACGCCAGGTCAGGATCGATCAGCAGTCTTTGACGCAGCAACTGAACAAAATCGGTATCTCACATTCGTAGCCACATTTAACATTTGTAAATAATACTTGAAGATATGCTGCATTTAGTTCTGTATCAAATACTTCTGAAAGTTAATTACTTTTCTCGCATTTGATGGTTACTTTTGTATAAATAACTGTTAATTATCCTGTGCACCACAATAAATGGAAATTGATGTTACATTTGGACAATATTTTTTATTTATGGAATTTTTACCTGGACACAAAACGAACGAATGGACAATATGCGTTTCAAAAGATGTTGCACGGATTCTGCTTTTGGACCATCACGAATAGGGTGATACAGAACTGCAGTGAAAGAGGACTGACTTTTCGAAGAAACAGCTCTGCATATGGTGACTTTACATTACACTGCACATGTTGAAATCGGAAGTATTTATTTGGCGAGAAGTTTCACATGGAAGTGAAAGATGGGTCACACACAGCATGGACTGAGGAGAACAGAAGTATTGGAAACGCGATCCTACAGAAGAGTGCCGAAAATTGGATGGATATATGGACCTGCTTGTGGAGAGATATTGAATCGAACTGGGAAGTAAAGAGCTTTACCGCATATCTTGACTAAAAAATAATATGCCGATAAGGCACATTCTGAGAGGTCAAGAAATAGTTAATTTTGTAACTGTTGGAAGTATGAGGTAAGAGTCGCAGGGAGCTGAATACAGTGAAGATCTTCCTGTTGATGTAGATTGCAGTAGATACATAGAGATGATTAGACTTCCATAGGCTAGAGCGCCTGGAGAGCTGTGTAGACTTCGGACCAAAGACTGTATCAACAAGTTGTTAGAGAGGCTGCAGCAGAAATTCCTGCTCAAGCTTAGAGCGTTGGACGCTGCTTGGCGCTTCTCGACGTTTCCCCGCGAATGCAGTCATATTTAAGGTGCGTTACCATTTAAATAGTGACCCATTCTGTATTTAGATGCATGCTGTATCTTGTAGATCTGAAATCAGAAGCACCAATTTAAAAGAGCTCCATGGAAACAATTAGGACGGCGTGTTAATTGACTTGTTTTTAGTGAGATCTACGAAACGTTAAGCTAGCTTTTGTTACTTTTCTCGGTCTACTGTGCTTGAGAGAACCTCGTAACTCCGCAATCAGAGCTGCTGTGGCTGTTCTTATCTGTCCGATCGGGACACTGTTTGTTATTTAAACATACGCGGTGCAATTTAAATAAAAAAACTGAGGGAAGCGGCCTCGTTAACGTAGTTTCCAAATTAAAAGTTTTAATTGGAATACCTCACCTGCGTTCATTAGAAAGCAAATTACGTGTTAGTTTTCGTTATAACGTAAAGCGGCGTGGCCCGGGAAGCTTGCGACGATAATCACAGCAATAACTTTTCGACGCCGGACTCGATTCCACAATGGTGAGCAGCTCTCGCAATCAGATTAATTTAGTGTTGACACCGTGCTGAAATGTGATACGCTTTGGAGGCGACAGATCGGGTTGTTCTTGTGAATGACTTTGTCGTGTTGGTCGTCCTCCTACGACTGCTGTGAAGTTGCGGATATTTTCACTTCATTTTTTGCTTATCTCATTTCCGTGGGATTTTGGACCGTTTAGGTCCCACCTCCCTAGAGGAGGTCACTAATGCACGCCTGTGCGCTCAACTCGGAGGTATCCAGTTCGAAAGCTGATAGTAAATGAAATTTCCACCACTAGGATTTGACCGGCAAGGGGAGGAGAAGTGGTAGCGTAGAGTTCATGATCATCGGTTTTTAGACAGGAGAACCTAAAAATACTAGTGTTCCTACATTCTGTCGTACTTCACATCAACAAATGTGTCGTGCTGCAAATCAAGGTGATATTGGGCCAAAAACACCAGTGTCAAACGCAGAAATGACTGGAAAAACTGCTCAGACGCCACTTCCAGATGCAAATAGACATCATACATTGACTATGTTTCACTTCAGTAAAATGAAACGCTTATGGTACTACAAATATACAGTTTTAGTAGTTGCTAAGGTGGATTTCAAATACCTTAAATAATTAATTATTTTAGAAAATGATTACATCAAAACCAACGGCGCAGTATTCTGACTTGCTATAGAGTGTGTCTGAAGATAGGAAACTCTTTAACTTTAGTGAGATCAGATTTTTATAGTGATTAACTATACAAATGTGGCTGACCCTAAATATTCTCTTAAACCGACAAATTTACTAGCTAATTCGTTGCGTTCTGATTCTCGATGCAGCACTAAACGCTGTTGCACTCCAATCGCGAAACTCCAGTGGTAACTCAATTGAATTTCATAGCTCTCGTGAGAGCCACATCACCTAATTCCACACCTTCTCCACATTATATGGGAAATCAGTCTTTATTCTTATTGGACACACGGTGTAAATCCTGTTATAAATGGTGAATCAACAAGTGACTGTTGAATAGACGACAGATAGATGGTACAAGTAGCATGGTACATGGCCAATATGTACCACGTCAGTCCATAACGATGGTTGTCTTAATGCTGCCGGTGTTCCAGATCGTTTGTCCCCACTTGAGTAGAATGCACAGAGCGTTTATAAAGCCATGTGAAACTTGAGGTAAGCCCTTCTTTCGGATGTTGTTCGACTCGCACATCTCACTGATTTCATGTTATGTCGTCAAAGCGGTGTCCCTTAATGTGAATTTCTGCTCTATCGTTTAGTAGTAGTCCCGAACTGATAACAGCAAATCTCGTCACCGGTGGGGATTTTACCCAGAAAATAAATGTCCACGTTTTGCATTTCAATCCATTCGTAGCAGAAGTCAACGCGGTTGTTTACTGTTCAGGAATCTAGATTTGAGGGATAAACTTTGCACTCTTCTTCGGGGCATCCTGGAGAATGTCTTAAGCACTTAATTGCAATTTGTGACAGAACAACTGGCACACACTAAGGGTGCACGTCCAACTGCTTTACAGTGTCTGCTCACATCTGACTGGTCGAATGTATATCTGTTTCCAGAATGAGGTTTTCACTCTGCAGCGGAGTGTGCGCTGATATGAAACTTACTGACAGATTAAAACTGTGTGCCGGACCGAGACTCGAACTCGGGACCTTTGCCTTTCGCGGGAAAGTGCTCTGTTGTTTACGGTTGTACAAGCAACCACAGTGGTTACTGCCCTCACGTCACTTACATATCAGATATACAGTCAACCTCGGAACCCTTCGGACGAATGGTGGGTGTACAGCCTTCTAACACTCTGTGTCGTCGTTGGCTGTTACACCGTAGCTGCAATCTGTACGAGCTCTACGTCACTAGCAAGTGGTGTAATGCTGACGTTATGCAGCGAACGTCTCGCCCCGACTTAGGGATTGAAAGACTAGCCTCCACATTGAGATCCTTACTTTAGTTTCTTTATGCAGTAATCAAGACTTTACCGTCACCCAGTATACCGTGGCCCTGATCTCCGTCCTCTCACATACCTAAGAGTCATATAGGAATCACCAAAACACACTTGGCGACTTCACTAGCCTCTTAATTTCGTCCCGCGCAAGAGGCGCCGAGCATTCGCGCCATCGGTACGGACGGACGCAGAAAGAGCATCAGAGTGCGCGGCAGCGGTATATGCTCCGGCACAGAAGTCAGAGGCGGTCCGTCGTTAGCGGCGCTGATGGATGTTTATCACATGCAAATCCCTCGATAATCTGGCTAATGTATTCACGAAATCCGCGCGGCGGCGTTTGACAAGACTCACGCAGCGCGACACGGCACGGCGCCACGCCGCACGACACGACACGAAACGCGGGCACGCCAGGGGGGATAAAGGACGGCGGGTTTAATTAGAAAGTGATGTGTGACCAGGCCGCCATCTGATAACGCACGCCGCGCTCGTTGACGGAATTAAACGTCGTGCCGGCGCCGGCGACGGCGACGACGTAGCAATCAGCAGCCGGTAGGAGACGGGCGCCGCGGTGCTTCAGAAATAGCGCCATCGGAGGAGGTCGATACCCTCAGTCGCCTCTTGATAAGACTGCATCAGGCGACGATCGAGGCACTGGATACGAAGGGCGTTCAATAAGTAATGCAACAGTTTTCTTTTCTGAAAGCAGGTTAGTTTTATTCACGATTCCAATAGCCATATTCTTCCCCACTCTTTTAGCTACAAAATCCTGTTTTTCAACATTATTTCGTTCAATACGGTGGCCTGACGGTACCTTACTGGGAGGGCCTGTATGACCGCACGGTGATTCTCTAGTGGTCGACGTCGGAGTCAACGTCACATTGCGTCAACAACCTCCCAATCAACCACGTACTGCTTCCCGCGGAGTACATCCTTCAATGGGCCAGATAGATGGCAGTCGGAAGGTACGAGATCCGGGCTGTAGGGTGGGTGAGGAACAATAGCCCAACGAATTTTTGTGAGGTTCTCTAGGGTGCACAGACTTGTGTGGGACTTGGAGAAGGAGAAGGTCGTTTGCACTTTTGCGGTGCCGACCACGCTGAAGTCGTTTCTTCAATTTCCTGAGGGTTGATCGTTGGTCCACGAGGTAGGGCATCAAACAGAAAATCCCTTTCACAGTCTCAGAAAAGCGTCACCCGCCAGGATAGCTGAGAGTGGTAACGCGCTGCTTTCTGGAGTCGGGTAGGCGCGCCAGCCCCGGATCGAATCCGCCCGGCGGATTGACGACGACGGCCAGTGTGCGGCCAGCCTGTATGTGGTTTTTAGGCGGTTTTCCACATCCTCCTAGGTGAATACCGGGATGGTCCCCTCGTCCCGCCTCAGTTCCACGACTCGCATATATATTCACTCTATTTCACGATTTACACTAGACGCAGACAGTTGGGGTACACTAATTCCGTCCCAGAGGGTTTGGGGTGACGGCAGGAAGGGCATCCGGCCACCCCTTCAATTTTTCCATGCCAAATCCGTACTCAACCCTGCCGACCCTGCACACAATGCGCGATAAAGGCAGTAGCAAAAGAAGAAGAAGAAGAAAAGTCTCAGAACAGCGTCACTATGTCTTTACTGGCTGAGAGTGCAGCTTCCAAGTTTTTCTTCGAAGGAGAGGTGGTGTGGCGCCATTCCATGGATTGCCGTTTTGATTCCGGTTCGAAGTGATGAACCCATGTTCCATCGCCTGTGACGATGTTCGAAAAAAAATTGTAACGATCAGCCTCGTAACGCGCATGAAATTCCACACACATGGTCCTTCGTTATTCTTTATTGGTCTTATGTTAGGCAGCGAGGAACCTAGCGGGATCACACCTTTGAGTACCCTAACTGGTGGACGCGTGTTTAGGCACTACCATCAGAGACGTCCAGAAGAATAGTGAGGCGTTTGATTGTTATCCGCCGATCGCACTAGGCAGGAATGCTGACTATTACACCACCACAGCGCTATGGTTAACACTCCTGCACGGACTACTCAAGCCCAGTGCTCTCAAAAAACAGACTTCATTTCATATCTTCAGCTTATTTCCCCCCTAAATAGTCATTATTCAGTATTCCTACCTAATAAGCAAGGAGACGCGGGTTCGAGTCCCGGCCATAGCACAAATTTTAAATCATTTATTCGTAGATAAAGATGGACTTAAATATCTCGGGGAAAATTAAATTGCCGGACGGAGTGGCCATGCGGTTCTAGGCGCTAGAGTCTGGAGCCGAACGACCGCTACGGTCGCAGGTTCGAATCCTGCCTCGGGCATGAATGTGTCTGATGCCCTTAGGTTAGTTGGGTTTAATTAGTTCCAAGTTCTAGGCGACTGATGACCTTAGAAGTTAAGTCGCATAGTGCTCAGAGCCATTTCAAAATTTAAATTACATGACTGTGGGGTTGTTCACTAGTGATTACGTACTGTATTGTGCACTAGCAGTCGCTCTCTTCGCCCTGTTTCTACACGTTTCACTGGTCGTTACAATTAGACTCTCGATCTTTTTCTTTTTTTTTTTAAAAAAAAAAAAAGAAATGCAGTCGTAGTATCACTGGTCTCCTCGCCACCACCGCTCCCTCGCAGTGCAAGTAGTGTTTAAGTTAAACAGAGCGTCGCGTAAGACAGGTGGGCTGCCTCTCTCGCGTTGCCTTCCTCGTTACTGGCTTCCGCCGCGCAAAGACATGGGCAATATGTTAGCGGCGCCTAGGAATATAACCAGCGTACACTTTAGAGCTCGCCAGTTCGCAGTCATGAGCGACTGCTCGCCAGCGGCGCCGGCAGGTATTTCGCCGAGCGGTCTTCGTTTTGCCGTGACTGATGCACGGTGCAGACCACGTAAGGACGCCAGCCGGCTCGCAGATCAATGGTGGAGACTCGTAGAAATGAGCCGCAGCAGCCGGCGGTCGCAGTGTGTAAATCATATCACCTGCGACAGAAAACAATTTACCGCTCCTTCCGTGCGAGAAGACAATGGCCGTTGTGCGGCAAAGTAGTCGAGGACCCATCTGCGCCGTGTGTGGCATTGTTTGAGAGGAAAAGGCAGCAGCTCTCGACGCGTAATGTACTAACCATAATGGTCAAAGCGAATGTGTTAAACGTGATTCTCCTTTGTACTAACATCTACTTGAATGTGTTCGAAAATTAAAGCACGTCAGTGCTGATGTTAAATGAATAGGTAATACATTATTTCAAACAATAACTTACTGAACACAGCATTACATCATACATTCTTTCCGCAGGTTTGTAAGAGAATAATCGTACTTAAATATGGGGAGGGCCTAGTATTGCTGTATTTAGAACATAAACGTCCCTATAACCTGTTATTCCGATTAGTTAAGTCTGTATGTCTTTCGTGTTGTCTTAACGCCCATTTTCACTCCGAATAATAATCATTCTGATCTTTCCATATTCCATACCGGCAAAGAGCCAAATTACGTGATGTGTCTAAGGGCATTTGCAAACGTGTTTGCACTCGAAACTTGGTACTCTACACCTCTTTATCACACACCTTAAATCTTCCTTTTGTTTTGCCATTCGGTATTTAAACCCATATCGTCACCTGAATTCACATATCAAAAGCACATTCAGCATAAATCAGGATAATTTGCCTGAAAATTGACTTTCTGCAACAGTTTAGAGATTAGCCAGCGTTAATGAGCCATACTGAGACATGCGCTGTTAGTTTCTTACGCGGTGAAGATTTGTCTCGAAAATCTCTGCACAGTGTCTCTCTTTGCGATTTTTCTTCTTTTGATGTACACTCATTTCTTCTCCTTATTCAGCTCATTCTCACGGTCTCAGTGAAACGCCAACGGCGTTTGAGCTGAAGCACACCCATGTCTCATATCGAAGTCATTTTTTTTTCATTAGTTGACGGAAGAGGGAAGGAAACAACATAGAAGCCATTTTTTTTTTCATTAGTTGACGGAGAGGGAAGTAAACAACCTCTAAGTACTGTGGTAGAGGTGATGCTTGTATATACACTCGTATCAAGTACAGTTTCAGCTGTTGTAACCCATGCTATTAGCGATTTTCTTTCATTAATCCTGGATAATGTGCCAGTAGTTTATCTGCCCAGAGGTAATGCCGTTGCCTCTCCTGTTGTTGGATGGAATGAATTTTCTCCTTTATGGCCACAGATGAGAAGTTAGCTCACTAGAACTCAACTAAGAAACCATGAATGAAGAGCAAGCTACAAACGCAATCGAATCGGGGAGATGTGAATCCTTCTCCCCCTTCCTACACCTCACAAACACGAATACAGACGTTTTTCTGCGTTTAAATAGAAAGACCATCTTTTGTTTGTAGTGGCACTGTAACAAGCTACTCTGTATTATCTTTACATTAAAAGAATATCATAGAACTTCCGATATAAACCTGATGACAGTCGGAATTGATGCGAAAAACAGTCTGTCTAACAGTCAACTTTTCAAGAACAGTTACTAGTAAGCGAAGTGAAAAACAAAGAAACTTTTGCCTGAAATTTGTCGTAAGCGCCCTATCGACAGACATCTTATCAGGAGAAATCTTCGGACGGTCTTTATGTATAATCGTATTTAACGTGAAAGTGCCCACGAAAATTGTACAGTAATAATCAGTTTCCCTCTGGCCGATGTTCTTGCGTACGAAATTAGCATGCTGTTTGAAGCTATTGCAATGTTTCCGGATGCTGATGTTCCTCTACCGAATTCCCTGTAACTGTTGGGTACCCGCTCGCATCCGATGTGGCAATTTGATAAGGCTGAATCTATTTTGGATGAAAGAAACTGAGCAGTAAGTAAATGCCCCAGAAGTCTGTACAGTTTACGCCTAACAAGTTGTCGTCCGTCGCTGCATTCGTAAACAATCTGAGACATAGTCCTGAAATAAGGAAAGTTGTTTTCTAGGAACGCCACATTATAATACATGTGTGTTTACTTTCGAATGGAAAGAAAATAAAACAGTAATGTATCTGCGTAAGCCTTAATAGGGGCAAGATGGGAAGTCCTTTGAGGGCACAAATTTCACGTAATGAGCGGCGTGACTCAGTGGTTAGCACGATGAACTCGCATTTGCCAGGGCGAAGATTCAAACTCGAGACCGACCATCCAGGTGTTGACTTCTGGCGATTCTCTTAAATCACTCCAGGAAAATAACGGGGAGCTTCTTTTGAAAGGGTCCTGCCGATGTCCTTCCCCATCCTTAACCAATCCGAGCTTGATCTCGCCTCTAACCATCGCGTTATCGGTGGGACGTTAAACACTAAATCCTCCTTCCTTTTTTTTTTCAAATGTCACTTGCTGTCGTTCTCTAATATTAAATGGCAGTGACTTTTGAATCTAGAGGTAAACATCTACTGTTGCTGTTTATGGGTTTAAGTCTCGTATTTTCTTTTCCCCTAGGACCGTATCAGTGTACCCCATATGTCTGCGGCTAGAGTAAATTCCATGCGCAGGTGTCAGAATATGTTCGAAACATTTTCGTAGCGTGTATCTGTGGGACGTGAGTTACAACCCTGTTTTCACCTAATGGGACGTTACGCGCCAAGGTAGCCGACAGCTCTAATGCGCTACTTCCTGGACTCGGGTATGCGCGGCGGCCTCGGATCGAATCCGCCCAGCAGATTAACGACGAGAGCCGGTCTGCTGGCCAGCTTGGATGTGGCTTTCGGTGGTTTTCCACATCCCGCTAGGTGAATACCCAGCTTTCCGCCTCAGTTACAAGGCTCGCAGACATTTGATCAGTTACAAGGCTCGCAGACATTTGAAAACGTTCGCACTATCCCGTGGCTTACATCAGCCGCATACAGCTGGGGTACACTACTTCCGTCCCAGGCGGTCGGGGTGGCGGCAGGAAGGGCATCCGGCCCCCCTCTGCAACGAACACTGCCAAATCTATAGTAAAACGGCCGACGCCGCGTGACGCTGGACAAAGGCCCCAAGAAAGAAAGAAATTCACCTAATGGTATGTTGAAACCGCTTAAAATCAACACACCGGCGTCGTCTTTAATCTGCCGTGTGGATTCGAACCGGGGCCGGCGTGATTCCTCATGTCTCGGAAGAGGGCGCTTTGACGCGCACGGCTTTCCGGACGGGTTGGAGAAGACCATATTGTCCGTTAACTCTGCTGAATACCATTCTTGCTTCAGTGGACGAAATGCCACGTACATAGTACATGCGACGCCCTTAGCGATATCTACAAATTCCTGTCCGGTATCGCCGCAGATCAGCGTGAGCAGTCAGCAAAGATCGCCATTGTTTGCAAAGCCTTTGTAGTGGCCGAGACCTTCGGCAGCGTGTTCGGTCTAGAAGACAAAAGCAGCCAGTCCTGTGTACAACAGGCCATGAAATGCAGCTACTAGCTAGCAGTTTCACGGAGTGTGGTTCTTACGTAGCCAGGCCGTAACGAGGGGCCCGGCGGAACATTGCAAGAAAGGCGCCTCGTGACCGCATGATGGGCGCTGCAAAGTCAAACACCCGTCATCACGACGAGCAAAATCGCCAAAATTCCTCCCCTTCTTCATGAACCGAAACTGAGAATTCTTCCAGAGCTGCTATCTCTCAACGTGCTGATAGCATCGAGTTTTTTTCTTCAACTTCTGCCTCTTCGTTTACTTGTTTTACGTACTCCGACACAGGAGCGCTCCAACGAAATGTCGGGTAACGTGTATGATGCTACATGCATCTTTACCTAGACAGCATTGCACTGACAGTGAAAAGAGTGTTTAGAGTATTTCTATGGACGACAAACTGTTGCAGATTGTTTTTTGTGCATATTGGCTTCAGTGCCTTTCCATTAATTTTGCATTATTCGCTGTTTGATTGGATAAGAGTTCGACACTCAGATTGTGGCCTATTTATACGAAGGTTTATTGCTCTTTTCTGTAAAGTGCAATACATCAAGGGCTTGTCTTGTGAGCAACTGTGTCCACCATGATGTTTTTTTTATTGATATGGGTGATTAAGTAAGTAAAACAAAAGAGACTACTACAAGACTATGTATCTCAAATATCAACAAACCGCACAAGTAGCCTCATCCAATGAACACGACATCAGAAATCAGATCTCTCGCACAGGAGGCAACGCTGATAAGGCATTGATTAATAGTTTGGTGATCAGGAACTGTATTCATTTCTTTTCCTCTATTTGTCCGACAAATGCTGGAGATGGACAATTCGAACTTGTTATCGTCTATTCGAGTACATTTGCACGAGAAGGGTATGTTGCCGGTCTAGAATAATGTAGTAGACTCGTTTTTCCCAGAGGGTAAGGAATATATTTGTCAAATTAATCACGGCAAATACATCACGCAACAAATTTTTTGTGCAGATGAGTGGTTGTATATATCTGCTTCCTCTATCCTCCCTCCTTCATCCACTCCTCCCCCTTCCCCCCCATCTCACTCTCTCTCTCTCTCTCTCTCTCTCTCTCTCTCTGAGAGAGAGAGAGAGAGAGAGAGAGAGAGAGAGAGAGAGAGAGTGAGTTGTCCCCCACCCCCCTCTCTCTCTCACACACACACACGGTAGCATCTACGCAGTAATTTTCAGAACGAAACAGCATCAGCAAATCAGTAAATGTCACCAGTCCCTGAAATGTCAGTTAAGAGTTGGATTAAAAAATATAAATTTCACAAAGTGAAACGGAAATGTTTAGGATGAAGTCTGTCTCTTCAAAACTACGACAGCGCTGTGCAGGACCGAGTGAACAACCGTTGTATGCCTTACACCACATTTTTCATACCTTCAGAACAATGGTAACTTTTGTGTTTGGAATTTTAGAAGACATAGTAGAAACACCCCTCTTGGCTTTTGCTCTGAAATGCGGGACATACGTGAAGCCGATAAGTTCACACTACTCCTCATCTTTACCGTCAGAGATATCTGTAGCTTTCCAGATGGGTAATATGACGAAGAAGACATTTCAGAGGCTAAAGACAGCCACAAAAATACAAGACTTATGTTTGTTCTTCTCATAATCGGAAGCTATTTTCTGTTAGAACAGACCAAGAATGGAATTACTAATTGGTCTTATCGAGTATGTACATCATGGAACAATGAAACAGTAAATATTAATCGATAAAACAGATTATTACTTCGAGCAAACGCAACACAACGCTAGTTCAATTACATGAAAAGGCTACCGCGGATGAGTAATTGCATTCAGAGCTCTAGTAGCCCTACCTCGTGATTTCACTCTATCTTTCCGTTTTATTTCTTAGATTTGAAGAATCGTGCTCAAGATAAACATCAAACCTTTGTCTGCTGCACAATCTCGAGGGAATAAATTGGACATGCGGAAGCGATAAGTCGTCAACTGACGTACAAAAGAACACGAGTATTGTCAAACTACGCAAGCTTGTGTTTGGGATATTATTAATAACGTCTGCATATCCCCTTCGCTCCGTCTGCGCTTATCATTATGAAGACAAGCTCTTGCCGTGAAGAAACAGGGCAACATTGTAAACTTACGACCATGTGGCACCTACCTGTGACACACCAGAAGAAACTGCCTGCATTTCGTGTGCTCGTTCGGCACACACAGATTCATTATTCTTTAAACAAGTTGCACGAGAGAGTCCGTGATGCTCAGCACCCCTTGTCTCCTGTCTGACACTCTCTGTCGCGATGGCAGTTCATTAAGAAGAGAACGCCGCGTCATCTGGCATGCATTGACGCATTAGCTCATTGTATAACGTGAATCGAAGTATGATGTTAACGCGGCAGTGTCTTGTACTCTTCCAGGTATTTAACTCGTGTGACAGGCGAGAAATAAGCACTGCCACTATATTTTGATAGCGAAAATAGAACCTCGCGTTTTTGTTTCAGGTACTTTGACATGCATGGTGTGTAAGGTATTACTTGAACAAAGCATTTATACGAAGAAAACATACCTGGCTATGATGTATTGGGACCTTACGGCGTCGTGCTGGTATACCTAATAAAATAGAGTGACTACGCTTGTCTCCAGACAGTTGTAAAAAATAGTAACAGGTGGTTTTCCAGGCTAAATGGTTTATGATCAGCAATATTACACGCTTTATATCGTCCAGTGTGGTGATAAGGATCTGTACACTATCACATCTCCTCCAGCCGTCGATCATATTCCTTTCAGTCCCTGGATCTTCATTTTCCTGTCCTTATCCCATGTCTTGACGGGGTCGCCATGTTAATCTTGATTTGCCAATGTTAGTGGTAGAGGGTGGATGGATGCCCTTCCTGTTGCCACCCCTTATCCTCCCCCCCCTTCCCCCCCCCCCACTCTCGCCACCCCCATCCGGCCCTGCCCCAGGACAGAACTTGAGTTCTGAGCTTGGTGAGTAGTTTCATTGAGAGGAAAAACGAGTTTTCAAAATTCTTCGAATGTTGCATTTTAATTGTCTTTTCATATGACTTTCGGTACTGTCTCTTTGGTAAGACAGTGGCTGGGCCTGGGCCATCATAATATCGGATGTTTCGCGTAACACCCACGCTCAGTCCACGTGAACACCGTTCCACGGTATTACCACAGACAAGGGACGCTATGTTGAATACCACTGACGGAGGGACGCCCTCTGAAACACCCTCTGCGCTCTCAATAGGAGGACTGGGGGATGGTCACATGGGGCGTGCCGGACGGGTTCGAGAGAATGCATTGGTACTGAGAATGCTGTCTTGCCTGCCAGCTCACTCCGCGACCGGACGTGACCACCAGTTCCTCCCTTTGGGGACGCAATGCCTTTCAATGTAACTACAGTAGCCTCTTAGAGTTTAGTGTACTCCTTAGGCGTAGGCTTTTGAAGAAATGAAACGTCCACTGGTGACTGGAAACAATCTTGTCTTTCGAAGGTTTTGAAGGCTTTCTCCTAACAACAGCGGACGACCCGCTTCCCGCTCATTTTCCTATTCTGGCCAAGTTCAGCCCTTACAGTACCCTATCTGTCCGTTTCTAGTGTAATCCCGTGTCAAAGTGTGAGAACGTTTACGAAATGCCTGCGCGTCGTGTAACTGAGGCGGAACATGGGAACTAACCCGGTATTCACCTAGTCGAATGTGAGAAACCGCCTAAAAACCACATCCAGACTGGCCGGCACACCTACTCTTGTCGTTAATCCGCCATCTGTAAGCGGTATGCTAAAGTGCGCTGCTATGCGGGCGGGTTTTCACCTCTTGGACTGAATTACTTATTCTCAGGAAGATATTCATAGTTAAAGCGCGCATTGTGACAAGAGAGTTTACTGTCTTCATCTAAATCTTTATCTGGATTCCACAAACCATCGTATGGTGTGTAGCAGAGGGTAGTTCTGGTGCCACTATCTTTCCGCTCCTTCCCTGTTCAAAAAGCAGGTGGTGCGTGGGAACAACGAGTTCTAACTCATTTTCACGTTGTGGTCACTTCGCGAGAATTGTGAATTAGTAGTGTACTGTTTTACACAGTCACGTCGATTAAACATCTAGATGCAACGCTGAAGAGGATGGAATGGAACGAGCACGTAAGGATGTTAGTATAAAGGCAATTGGTCAGCTTTTCAGTTTATTGGAAGGATTTTGGGAAAGTGTGGTTCTTAAATAAAGGAGACCGCGTATAGACCACTAACGGTGCGACACATTCTTGAGTACTGTTTTAGCGTTTGGGATTCCCACCAGGTCGGATTAAAGAAAGACATCGAAGCAATTCAGAAGCGGGTTGCTAGGTATGTTACCGGTAGCTTCGATCAACAAACGAGTCAAATGGGAAGCCCTGGACGGAAGAAAAGAGTTCTTTCACGAAATACTATTGAGAAAATTTGGAAAATAGGCATTGGAAGCTGACCGTAGAATGGTTCTGCTGCTACCAACGTACATTTCGTCTAAGGACAACGAATACGTCATAAGAAAAATAAGGGCTCGTACGGACGTATAAAAATAATCATTTTTGGCTCGTTTTTCCCTGGGTCTGTCTGCGAGTGGGACAGGAAATGAAATGGTAGAAGGCACCCTCCGCCAGGCACCATACGGTGGCTTGTGGAGTATGTTTGTACACTTAAAAGTAGGTGCATGTTGGAAGGTCCAGAATGTTGCCCGGCGCTTCTTGGAAACTACGCTATCGGAATTTCAGCGGTTAACTTGTCCCTGCTACACAATGCCTATTTTGTAGAGTCTGCCACTAGAGTTTGACAGTCTTCTTAATTTTCTCGTGCCTTGTAAGCAACCTCGTGATGGAACGCGCTCTATTCGATAGATCTTCTTTGTCTCTTTTATTAATTCTCTCTTACCTCCGCAACAACGCACCTCGAATGTTCGATAATCAATAGTTTCTGCTCTACAAATTGTCGCTATAATTAAGGGTCTCGAGTTTCATTTTTAGCGTGTAAAATCTTCAGGAATGATTATTAATCTTTATGCCCGTTCGCATCTTCTAGCACGAAATAACCTGTATTTTGACAACATTCGTTATTGTTGACAGCACCTTACAAAGGCACATTTCGTAGAGAAGGAGCTGCAACGACGTGTTTCTCCTACATAAGGCAGCATATCTTACAGTCCGTGTTCAGCGCATTATCTCTGTTTACGGACACAGGATGCACTCGTGAAACGGAGTCCAGTAGCCCCACAAACGTTTTGATGTAGACAATAAAGAGAGAACATTTTTCGCGTGTCTGTAAATAGTTTCACAGTTTATTTAACAATATTTCGCCAGGAGGAAGGCAACTACATCCCATCTCAACAGTGTGTCCAGACCAAGCTTCAAGTTGGTGATATCTTTGCTATTTCAATCTTCTTCGTTTTTTTTTTTTTTCCTCTCCATTGTTAAAGTGTTACGCATCTACTTCTTACGTTCTCTTGTGCTATTTCACGCTCAATTGCTGTCAAACAAGAATTTAACAGTGAAATTGTGTGAAACTTTCTGGCAGATTAAAGCTGTGTGCCGGACCGAGACTCGAATTCGAGACCTTTTCCTTTCGCGGGCAAGTGCTCTACCATCTCAGATACCCAAGCACTCTTGGTAGAGCACTTGCCCGCGAAAGGCAAAGGTCCCGAGTTAGAGTCTCTGTCCGGCACACATTTTTAATCTGCCAGGAAGTTTCATATCAGCGCACACTCCGCTGCAGAGTCAGAATTTAATTCTGGAAATTGTGTGACATTCAGAAGTAGTTTAATCGTTTCGAACTATTTTTAAACGTATATTTAAAACGATAATCATTTTCATTTCATTGTGCCACAATAACGGACGAATTATACATAAATGTCCTAATAAAACTTCTCTTTGCTATGAATCTGATATATAAATCTGTAGGATATTTGGCAAGAAAAATGTAATTTCTTTTATATACAACCACACATTCTGTGACTGATGTACGACGAGAAGCATATGCGATTTTAATTCTCAAAGTGCAGCACCTACATTTTACCTTTTATATCTTTGAACTAGTTACTAGTCACACTTATAAATCCTGTAGCCAATGCATCTAATTATTATCTGCGCAAGCTGCAATCTAACTTCTTCATCATCTCATATGCTGTCACAAGAAATCGGCAATGCTTGCCACTAACAACATGTAAAATATACATTCACCTGATGGTGATGGTGGTCGACCATCGACACGCGTAGTGAAGGGGAAAAGGCTTCATGACTGGTGCACAATTATATATAATTCCTATTCTCAGAACGTAGTTTATAATGGATGAAACTGACATCCCTTAATGGCGCAATGTTTAGCACTTAGGACTCGCATTCGGGAGGACGATAGTTCGAACCAACTTGCGGTCATCCAGATTTAGTGTTTCCGTGATTTGCCTAAATCGCTCATGGCAAATGCTGGGATGGTTCCTTTGTAATGGCACGGCCGATTTCCTTCCCCATCCTTGACACAATCCGAGCTTGTGCTCCGTCTCTAATGACCTCGATGTCGACGAAACGTTAAACCCAATCTTCCTTCCTCCCTTGATATCATTTAGTTTTCAATTCAGTTCTTACGTCCTAAATGATGATTTTCATTTAATATATGAAGCTGAACAGGGAGCTATGAATGCTCCGCGATAAGTAGATAGAAATCGTGTAACGGTTTATATAAGCCATTCGCACATTTCCATGTCTACCCTTTCGGTTTACGGCGACCCAAGAATACCTGCGGCCAAGACTGGTGGAGGCTCCGGGTCTGAAACCGCGTAATCCACACCCCCTACTGGAAATCGAATCCTCAGCTTCGCGCGGGCGGAGTCTCACGCGTTTTGTGGTCAAATTTTGCAGCAGCTAGGCCTGTTTTTATATCAGAGAACTCACTCGATAGCTGTACCGTTTATCTGGCAACTCGTTGGTAAAATAATAGTCTTGAATGAGATTTTCACTCTGCAGCGGAGTGTGCGCTGATATGAAACTTCCTGGCAGATTAAAACTGTGCCCGACCGAGACTTGAACTCGGGACCTTTGCCTTTCGCGGCCAAGTGCTCTACCAACTGAGCTACCGAAGCACGACTCACGCCCGGTACTCACAGCCGTACTTCTGCCAGTACCTCGTCTCCTACCTTCCAAACTTTACAGAAGCTCTCCTGCGAACCTTGCAGAACTAGCACTCCTGAAAGAAAGGATATTGCGGAGACATGGCTTAGCCACAGCCTGGGGGATGTTTCCAGATTGAGATTTTCACTCTGCAGCGGAGTGTGCGCTGATATGAAACTTCCTGGCAGATTAAAACTGTGTGCCCGACCGAGACGCGAACTCGGGACCTTTGCCTTTCGCGGGCAAGTGCTCTAACAACTGAGATACCGAAGCACGACTCACGCCCGGTACTCACCGCCGTACTTCTGCCAGTACCTCGTCTCTTCTGTAAAGTTTGGAAGGTAGGAGACGAGGTACTGGCAGAAGTACGGCGGTGAGTACCGGGCGTGAGTCGTGCTTCGGTAGCTCAGTTGGTAGAGCACTTGCCCGCGAAAGGCAAAGGTCCCGAGTTCGAGTCTCGGTCGGGCACACAGTTTTAATCTGCCAGGAAGTTTTAATAATAGTCTTGTTTACGAGGGTGCGGAAAGTAAGGTGCGCAGTTTTGGGTAAGAGTGCCGGTACGCAATTGAGGAAAAAAATCAGGATATTTACTTTACCTTTTATTGTAACCTATTTACGCATTAATATGTCATTTAAGCTCCTACATATTAATCACTGTAAAATTTTATGCATTTCTTCTCTTAAGGCAGACAAAATAAGAGCGAGAGAATAAAAGTATTAACTGCTTACTCTACCGGCAAAGGTGAATAAGGGAACACATTCATTTGGACAAATGTTCGCATGGTCTGTAGTTACAGAGACAACTAAGATAACAGAACTTTCCCTCTCTATTTCGAACGAAAGTGAAACTCGTAGACGGTATTTGCTTTTCAACTCGTTTTATTTTTCTGTATTTATGAGTGTATTCCCCAATTTCCTCAAGGAACCGTTACATGATATAATATGACCATCTTTCCTGATCTGTTTCGCCAGCTACATTTATAAATTTCTCACTATAAGTTGCGATGAAAGAGTTCTATTTCACAGTCTTTTTACCACTATCTTGAACTTAGAAAGTGAAACTTACATTGAATTAATTATGAGAACAGAAGAAAATGCTAGCAATATCAGTTAGGCAACAATTAAATCAAAATAAAGAATAGAAGCTGTAATTAAATTCATGGAGAAGAATGGGTAGAAAAGAAAAACACTTTCATTCCAAATTTATCTGTCAGGATAAGCAGTGCGAAGTTGCGTTGGGGATTGATTAAGACACTGCATTGAAATCAGTAGAAGCGATATTCAAAGCCACGTCGTGTCTTCCTTGTTCAGAATTTTAGTTGCTGAATCACTTGAGACGAATGCCAGAATGTGTTTCTAAACAAGGTCGCAGTCCAGTGCTCAGCTGAGGTACTGCTCTGTCTCTATTCATCTCGATGTCGACGGACAAGCATTATAACCGATCATATTATTTGGTCTACAGGCTACAGCGAAGCGCACTGGATACTACGATCTCCATGAAAACAACATAGAATTCGTTAATGTTACTTCTGCTGATCGTGCTTGTTAAATGGCGGGGGAACACGCGTAGCCTATGAGTTCCCACCACAGCGCGCGAGGCTGAGAGTGATGTCAAACAGACCTTTAAGCCCCGCCCACAATAAGCACTATCTCGTCAGCAACAGCAGTCACGTATTAGCTAAAATGAAAGCACGTCACGAAATACGATGGCTTGTCTCTAACACGATTTATTGTTCCGATAGCACTCGCGTGCCCAAGTCGTCAGTGTCGGTATATGGTTTTCCCTCTCACAACTGACATGGAATTAAATAACGGCACTAAATAGGCCGTAAAAGGCACAAATTACAGTCTCACATATCTGCTGTTATTTGTTCCAGCCTTCGTAAGCGTCTGATGTGGAAATGAACGACAACTATTGTAACTGCGCACCAGAGACGGTTCCGTTAAAGCACTGGATGTCTAGTGCCACGGGCTAAACAACATTCATAGCCGGCCGTTTTGGGTGATCTGTTCTACGTGCTTCAGTCTGGAACCGCTCGACCGTTACGGTCGCAGGCTCGAATCCCGCCTCCGGCCTGAATGTGTGTGATGTCCTTAGGTTAGTTAGGTTTAATTAGTTCTACGTTCTAGGAGACTGATGACCTCAGATGTTAAGTCCCATAGTGCTCAGACTCATTTGAACCAACATTCACAACCAAACAATTTCGATATCTCCATTATACGCCTAATTCCCACAAATAAAAGAAAAATATAAAAAACAATCTGCCAAACGTTAAGAAATGTAACAAGAGTGTGGAACGAAAGAATAAGCAATAGCCGAAAGACTATTAACTTGGCGATTTATCTGGCTATAAATACGCCACCAGCCGCTTTTTTGGATTTTAGAAACGATTTATTCTACCGTTAACTAGTTTTCGAGCGACTGCTGGTTCATCATCAGATGGAGGCGTTACAGGAACATTATATATATCGCGGACGAAGTGTAGCTAGGCGCTGTGGTGATGGGGCAGGCGAAAATGACGGAAATTTTGTAGTCGGCAGCGAAACTTTTATGGAACAGGAATGTTGTTACGTTTTGGGTGCTAACAGTGCACTGCATCGTAGTATCCATGGTAAATCCATTCCGGTAATGTACATTATCAGATATATATACATAAATATACGCAGTATTTACACTACTGGCCATTAAAATTGCTACACCAATAAGAAATGCAGATGATAGACGGGTATTCATTGAACAAATATATTATACTAAAACTGACATGTGATTACTTTTTAACGCAATTTGGGTGCATAGATCCTGAGACATCTGTACCCAAAACAACCACCTCTGGCCGTAATAACGGCCTTGATTGGGCATTGAGTCAAACAGAGCTTGGATGGCGTGTACAGGTTCAGCTGCCCATGCAGCTTCAACACGATACCACAGTTCATCAAGAGTACTGACTGGCGTATTGTGAAGAGCCAGTTGCTCGACCACCATTGACCAGACGTTTTCAGTTGGTGAGAGATCTGGTGAATGTGCTAGCCAGGGCAGCAGTCGAACATTTTCTGTATCCAGAAAGGCCCGTACAGGACCTGCAACATGCGGTCGCGCACTATCCTGCTGAAATGTAGCGTTTTGCAGGGATCGAATGAAGGGTAGAGCCACGGGTCGTAACACATCTGAAATGTAACGTCCACTGTTCAAAGTGCCGTCAATGCGAACAAGACGTGACCGAGATGTAGAACCAATGGCACCCCATACCATCACGCCTGGTGATACGCCAGTATGGCGATGACGAATACACGCTTCCAATGTGCGTTCACCGCGATGCCGCCAAACACGGATGCGACCATCATGATGCTGTAAACAGAACCTGGATTCATCCGAAAAAATGACGTTTTACCATTCGGGCACCCAGGTTCGTCGTTGAGTACACCATCGCAGGCGCTCCTGTCTGTGATGCAGCGTCAAGGGTAGCCCCAGCCATGGTCTCCGAGATGATAGTCTATGCTGCTGCAAACGTCGTCGAACTGTTCGTGCCGATGGTTGTTGTCTTGCAAACGTCCCCATCTGTTGACTCAGGAATCGAGACGTGGCTTCATGATCCGTTACAGCCATGCGGATAATATGCCTGTCATCTCGACTGCTAGTGATGCGAGGCCGTTTGGATCCAGCATGGCGTTCCGTATTACCCATCTGAACCCACCGATTCCATATTCTGCTAACAGTCATTGGATCTCGACCAACGCGAGCAGCAGTGTCGCGATACGATAAACCGCAATCGCGGTAGGCTACAATCCGACCTTCATCAAAGTCGGTAACGTGATGGTACGCATTTCTTCTCCTTACACGAGGCATCACAACAACGTTTCACCAGGCAACGCCGGTCAACTGCTGTTTGCGTATGAGAAATCGGTTGGAAACTTTCCTCATGTTAGCACGTTGTAGCCGGCCGGGGTGGTCAAACGGTTAAAGGCGCTACAGTCTGGAACCGCGTGATCGCTACGGTCGTAGGTTCGAATCCTGCCTCGGGCATGGATGTGTGTGATGTCCTTAGGTTAGTTAGGTTTAAGTAGTTCTAAGTTCTAGGGGACTGATGAGCTTAGAAGTTAAGTCCCATAGTGCTCAAAGCCATTTCAGCACGTTGTAGGTGTCACCGCCGGCGACACCCTTTGTGAATGCTCTGTAAAGCTAATCATTTGCGTATCACAGCATCTTTTTCCTGTCGGTTAAATTTCGCGTCTGTAGAACGTGATCTTCGTCGTGTAGCAATTTTAATGGCTAGTAGTGTAGCTGCACTTGGTTTTCAAATTTATTAACTGAACCTAAATACTGGATGTAAACACAAAGGATATGTATATAATACATAAAACACTTTGCTACATCACGACCCTTACGCTGAGATGCACTGTATTACAAAATAAATATTTACAAGTGCAGATAATATTTTAAGTGATTCTTTCTAACTGCAGATTTTTTCTTATATTGCCAATGTGCAAGTAAGGCGAATTAAAAATGTACACAAAAGATAAACAAATAGAGTGAACTATTTAATAAGTAACTAAAGAGTGAATGAGTTACAGCATGTCATAGTTCTTACATGACTAAGAGAGTGAAACATTTACTATGTAGTTAAGTTACAGAATGCCATAGTTGTTCCAAGATTGAGAGAATTTGATTTATGCAGAAGGATGGATTGTCACATTATTGTCTTTTTTGGTGTTTTGGTGCCAGGATACCGTGTAAATTTTGGAAGAAAAAGTTCTGCACTTAATCGGTTTGTTCGTTAAGGATTTTCTTTAGATTGTTTTAGCTTGTGAATGTAAATCTCTAATTGTTCAAGGAGATCTAACTGTAAACTTGTTTTCATTTATGTGTAAACAGAAAGATTGTTGTTGATATCACTCACAGAGTGTTCATTACGAGAAATATTTGATGCAAGGGTGGACTTAAGTTTTTGAGACGAGGGGTATCCATAGGTTGTTTGTAACAGGTTGCCAAATTTCTACCTGTTTTTCTATGTAGAAGCACGAACAGGAGCATTTAACTTTGTATATGGCACTCTTCATTGGTTGCAACTTCGTTCAAATGGTTCAAATGGCTCTGAGCACTACGGGACTTAACATCTGAGGTCATCAGTCCCCTAGAATTTAGAACTACTTAAACCTAACTAACCTAAGGACATCACACACATCCATGCCCGAGGCAGGATTCGAACCTGCGACCGTAGCAGTCGCGCGGTTCCGGACTGAAGCGCCTAGAACCACTTGGCCACTGTGGCCCGCTGCAACTTCGTATTAACCTTTGCCAAGGAATGGCAGACTGACAAATTTTGGCATTTCCTCCTTACTTGTAATGGTGATGGTGGTTGTTTAAGTTAACTTCCGGTTTTCTCAACCAAGGTATTTATGAGGGATATACATAAGAGTAACTTTACGGAAATTAGCCTACTCGTGGCCTGCAACCCAAGCCCCGTTGAAGCTAGAACACACACACAGTACAGAGGCAGCGTACTGGGCAAAACGCACCTTCCGCGGCCGTCGGTGGACGTTTTGTTTCCGAGAGAAACGAGTGCTGGTGAGGGTAATGGTTTTTACGAGCCGAATTAAGCAGCTTCTCGCGTTCTTTGTTACCTCGTTCGGAGAGCGCCGAGATGGGCGGCGGCGATATCAACAAGTTACTTACGCCGCTTAAGCGCGCGCCTCTCGACGGAACCTCCGCAGAAACAAAGAGAGAGGTATTAACGGGCCGAGGGCACGCGAAGCCGAGCCCTGGCTCCTCGTCCGCCGCGCCGCCGCTTTTTGTAATCCGCGCATGCAGATGAACGGCGGGCCGCAAGGAGCGCTGCCGGCTCGTAATAAGATAACGAGTATCGCGTTACCCTTGTTATTATTGTTATTATTATTTCGCAAGCTAGCAGTAAATTGGAAACTGAATATCCTCAAGAGCCATTAGTGGCGCGATGCGATGCCTGGTTACCGCTAAGTGGGCTAATTGCGACTTGCTTGTTACTGCTCTTGTAGGGAGCGGAGCGGAGGGCACAGCCAAGAAAGGAAAAGGTACTGCCTAGTCGAGAGGGTGCGCGCATGCGCAGACACACACACACTCTCTCTCTCTCTCTCTCTCTCTTTCTCTCTCTCTCTCTCTCTCTCTTATTGCTTGAGCATGTCGGTGGCGAGAATCATTAAGTATTGCAGCTTTCTCGGCTACAAGAACCTTGTCAGGACAGGGTTCGTTCACTTCCTCCTTTTAGAAAGGTCAACTATTTTAATAACGTAGCATGTGATTTATTTTATGATTCACGTATCGAAGTATAAACCGCTCTCAGATATTCTTCCCGTATCGCTTTCGCGAACTGTGATTATCTGCGGAATTGTTGAGGCTTTCGCGGCCATTTCGTGACGTTTTGCAAGCACGAGTGGCTAACATTGTCAAAGATTCGTCTCGCCCGCCCCCCCCCCCCCCCCCCCCCCGCCATCAGCAAAAGAGGAGGGGGATGAAATTTTTTTTTCCCCCAAAGCCATATAATGGTTAATGCTAACATCTTATTCTCTTCAGGAGTGCAGCATCGCAGTTATTATGGAGGGTGTAATATTATTGGGCTTTCCGTCTGTAAGTAGGCTGTTTCGGTTTTTATATTGGTAACGCCACGTAGCGCTCTGTATGAAAATCACTGGCTGTGCTGTGTGCACTCTGTGGCTGGTTGGCATTGTTGTAATATTCGCTATTGTAGTGTTGGGCAGTTGCATGCGAACAGCGCGTAGCGTTGCGCAGTTGGAGGTGAACCGCCAGTAGTGGTGGATGTGGGGAGAGAGATGGCGGAGTTTTGAGAGCGGATGATCTGGACGTGTGTCCATCAGAGACAGTAAATTTGTAAGACTGGATGTCATGAACTGATATATATATTATGACTTTTGAACACTATTAAGGTAAATACAGTCTTTGTTCTCTATCAAAATCTTTCATTTGCTAAGTATGCCTATCAGTAGTTAGTGCCTTCAGCACTTAGAATCTTTTGTTTAGCGGGCAGTATTGGCGCTCGCCGTATTGCAGTAGTTCGAGTAACGAAGATTTTTGTGAGGTAAGTGATTCATGAAAGGTATGGGCTATTGAAAGTCAGATTGCGTTGCGATAGAAATATTGTGTGTCAGTTTAGTGATGATCAGAATAAGTAAAGAGAGACATGTCTGAGTACGTTCAGTTTTGCTCAGCTGTTTGAAAATCAAATAACGTAAGGGGTTTATCAGCCCAGTAGTTCATAAATTTTCCAAAGGGGAGGTTTTACGTCGTATGAAAGATGTGAGTACCCTTGGAAAGGCATTAGCCTAGCTGTGTACTATATGATCAACTTATGAGATGAGACCTATTCTTTGAAAGACATTTGTTTTATACAATTTACGTAATTGTAAAGATGCGCATCTACCACGAACGCTAATACATCGATTGCGCAGTTAAAGAAACATTTTAACAGAAGCTGAACTGAGCGTTGCGCTTCAATATAAATAAAAAACATGAGGGTAAAAACCTTTGTAGGCCTTCAGATTTTGTCGTACTTCTTTTTGTATTGTGAAAGCGTAAAGAAGGTCGTCTTTAAGACATAAAAAGTGAGCGATCTTGCCAGCGTGCAGACAACAGTTATTAATTAATGAAATTCAAGCAATTTATGTTCGATACTGTAAATCGGCAAGTTATTCTTATGAAGGTTTTGAACGGTGCAAGAATTGTCTCGAAGGAAGGAGAAAAGTACTGACTGTAATTTGTGTTAAACACGTGAATCAAGAAGATAGCACAGGACAGGCTGAAATCTGATCGCACCATACAGTCAGAAAATTACTTATGTGCGTTATACTGTTTATAAATAAGCCCTAATTGCTTGTGAGAATTATTTGAATATATTTAGTGTTTACCAGATTCCTTATTCTATTCTTTTCCTTTATTTTTTACCTCCCTTTTCATATTATTTTTATAAATGTCAGACAGCCTTTACTACAGCAGAGAATACTGCGGCATCGTGGTCGTAGACAGAAGGCCGCTCCTTGTATTCTATACAACTCATAGCTGCCCCATTTATTTATGATTTCATTTGCAAATTCAATTTTTTATTATTCATTAAGGAGAAAATATAAAAATGCAGTAAATGAAGCAGGCAAAAAGGAATACAAACGCTTCAAAAATGAGATCGACAGGAAGTGCAAAGTGGCTAAGCAGGGATGGCTAGAGGACAAATGTAAGGATGTAGAGGCTTATCTCACTAGGGGTAAGATAGAAACTGCCTACAGGAAAATTAAAGAGACCTTTGGAGATAAGAGAACGACTTGTATGAACATCAAGAGCTCAGATGGAAACCCAGTTCTAAGCAAAGAAGGGAAAGCAGAAAGGTGAAAGGAGTATATAGAGGGTCTATACAAGGGCGATGTACTTGAGGACAATATTATGGAAATGGAAGAGGATGTAGATGAAGATGAAATGGGAGATACGATACTGCGTGAAGAGTTTGACAGAGCACTGAAAGACCTGAGTCGAAACAAGGCCCCCGGAGTAGACAACATTCCATTGGAACTACTGACGGCCTTGGGAGAGCCAGTCCTGACAAAACTCTACCATCTGGTGAGCAAGATGTATGAAACAGGCGAAATACCCTCAGACTTCAAGAAGAATATAATAATTCCAATCCCAAAGAAAGCAGGTGTTGACAGATGTGAAAATTACCGAACAATCAGTTTAATAAGCCACAGCTGCAAAATACTAACACGAATTCTTTACAGAAGAATGGAAAAACTAGTAGAAGCCGACCTCAGGGAAGATCAGTTTGGATTCCGTAGAAATACTGGAATACGTGAGGCAATACTGACCTTACGACTTATCTTAGAAGAAAGATTAAGGAAAGGCAAACCTACGTTTCTAGCATTTGTAGATTTAGAGAAATCTTTTGACAATGTTGACTGGAATACTCTCTTTCAAATTCTAAAGGTGGCAGGGGTAAAATACAGGGAGCGAAAGGCTATTTACAATTTGTACAGAAACCAGATGGCAGTTATAAGAGTCGAGGGACATGAAAGGGAAGCAGTGGTTGGGAAGGGAGTAAGACAGGGTTGTAGCCTATCCCCGATGTTATTCAATCTGTATATTGAGCAAGCAGTAAAGGAAACAAAAGAAAAATTCGGAGTAGGTATTAAAATCCATGGAGAAGAAATAAAAACTTTGAGGTTCGCTGATGACATTGTAATTCTGTCAGAGACAGCAAAGGACTTGGAAGAGCAGTTGAACGGAATGGATGGTGTCTTGAAGGGAGGATATAAGATGAACATCAGCAAAAGCAAAACGAGGATAATGGAATGTAGTCGAATTAAGTCGGGTGATGTTGAGGGTATTAGATTAAGAAATGAGACACTTAAAGTAGTAAAGGAGTTTTGCTATTTGGGGAGCAAAATAACTGATGATGGTCGAAGTAGAGAGGATATAAAATGTAGACTGGCAATGGCAAGGAAAGCGTTTCTGAAGAAGAGAAATTTGTTAACATCGAGTATAGATTTAAGTGACAGGAAGTCATTTCTGAAAGTATTTGTATGGAGTGTAGCCATGTATGGATGTGAAACATGGACGGTAAATAGTTTGGACAAGAAGAGAATAGAAGCTTTCGAAATGTGGTGCTACAGAAGAATGCTGAAGATTAGATGGGTAGATCACATAACTAATGAGGAAGTATTGCATAGGATTGGGGAGAAGAGAAGTTTGTGGCACAACTTGACCAGAAGAAGGGATCGGTTGGTAGGACGTGTTCTGAGGCATCAAGGGATCACCAATTTAGTATTGGAGGGCAGCGTGGAGGGTAAAAATCGTAGGGGGAGACCAAGAGATGAATACACTAAGCAGATTCAGAAGGATGTAGGTTGCAGTAGGTACTGGGAGATGAAGAAGCTTGCACAGGATAGAGTAGCATGGAGAGCTGCATCAAACCAGTCTCAGGACTGAAGACCACGACAACAACAACAACATTATTCATTGTTAAAGGTCCCTTACGTAAATATAAAATTCATACTGATTACGTAAAGGAATCCGGGTCGTTCTTTTCCAAATAATAGAAGCCTTTGCTTAATCAAAAACTAGCCTCCTTCTGACAATGATCAGGAGCCGACCAAAAGACGGACGTCTTCGACCGCTTTCGTGTTTCCCGTGGCAAAGCTGTGCCAAACTGGGAACAGGACCATCTAGTATGAAACACAATATTATATATCAGATTAATCTGATATTATATATCAGATTAAAATTGAAAAAAAAAATTGAAAAACATGTAATATAATTATTTTTTTCTTTTATCGTACTAGAAGGGATGTTCAATAAATTTTTCAGGCAACAAAATGAGCGGTTGTGGTACACAAGACTGATGCTAAACATCGTCACCATGGTCTAGATGTTTTTGCGTAGTGGGTGAGTGATCGGTATTATTGCCCTCTACACATGTAGGTATGTAAATGCTTGTATATGTGAATAAAGTCCTTTCTTTTCCTCTTAAAGTGCAGCGCCATGACGTATCCAGTATCCTTGTTACCACGATCCACGGATGAATAAAACTACTACTACGCCTACTACCACTTCGACAATGATAGCCGTTTCTGCTAGCAAGACATTGTGGAATCGTCTAAGTGACCGTCGGCAGGAGATTCTAAGATGAATGCGAATATCCAAGACGTCATTAGTCATTTCTGAAGACTTAAGACAATGTTCTGCTTTCTGTAATTTTTTGTTTTGTTTATCACTCGTCACAATGAAAGAAGGAAAACAGAATTTTTAACCTCATGTTTACATTCACGCTATGGAGACGGTAGAGCTTACTTGGAAAGGACATGTGTAGAGATGGAAATCTGCAATTACTTTTTTGAATGAAGCATCCCGGCATGTGCCCGAAAGCATTTTGGAACGCGTGGAAGACCCGACAAGGATGTGTGTGTGTTTTGGAGTTTACGAGTGCTCAACACCAAGGTTACCAGCGCGGTTTCAACAAACCTAAGCAAATCGTAAGACAGCAACATGACATCTAAAATCCGTGTTCGTGACCGATGGGGATATCATAATTCAAGACTGTCACGATCCGAAGGATTGACGCTATCCGAAGAGCAGAAAGACCAGTAAATGTGATTGAACTTGACAAGGGTTCAGCGTATTTCAGAAAAAAAAACACCTGTGCATCGATAGTTATCGTGTGTGTTATAAGATTCAGCAGCAGTTCCTAAAAAGCAAAGCTCTGCTGTTCTGGATCAGCACACCGCTCACCCGACCGTGGGCGGCTTTGCATTCATTGGAACCGCTATTTCTCATTTTAGTAGCTCCTCAACTGGCATCCTGAGACTGAGTGGACACTGTTCCAAATCACCCTCCATGGACGTACCGGAAATCGAATTCGGCTCTTCCGCATTACAGTCACCCACGATGACTATCCATCTACGGAGGTGATAGTTCCTAATAAGTACGAAAATAGGCTTTGAAAGTTAGTAATAACAAGTGGTTCACAGCATATGTCTATACATTAAAAAGGCGGTCAGCTACCCTTATTTCACCTCGTCTGGTATTATTTGCGTTCCATGTGTGTGATGATGGTCGAGTCGCAGGCGGTGTTGATATAGCGCAGCCCGGCCGCTCCCGCGGACCGCCGTTGGCTGTCTGTCGCGATAAAGCCGAGGGCAGAAGCCGCAGGCGCCACCGTGTCACCAGCCAATGGCGTCCCGCCTAGACTGGCGCCATCGAAGCATCCTGCCGCTCTTCCCTTGGCGCCTCCCTCACAGCTCTTGGCGACGATGCGAGAATAACTGACGGCCAGGACCGGCCCGTAGACGTTTGATGACTAATACTTCCTCAGTCCGAGCGCCTGTTGCGTCTTTAATTACTTCGTCACAGACAGAATCCCAAACTCCAACCTTCCTTCTTGTTTCCTTCGTAGACTCTGCAAAGTTACTTCATTACTCTTCCTTGGGCTACTGTTGGTTCGTCGTCCAGTCTTTATTGGAAGCGCTTTTCTACACCTGCACCTAGATTCCTCAAGCGAAGGAAGACTGTGAGTTGGCGGAGCGGAAGAAGATCCAAACCAAATATTTCTACGGTATACTTGGACACATATCACACAAACGTGTTCGCTTATTTTGAACCCTCTTCCACTGATCGAATTTTCTGGGAAATATGGTTATGGCACTTGCCGTGTTCTCCTAGTCAGAAGAAAACAGAGCGCTCAGTCTCTGAATGTATGTCACTATAGATCTTCTATATGTATGTGTCTGAGTATTGGTGTGTATATGTGGCTGTGATGCCCAAATTTGGTTCTAATTTTTGGATGTGAGATCCGCCAGTTATGCAAAACACCGTTTTTCTCAGTACCCAAACATGTTTCGGCACCGCTGTGCTATCATCAGTGGGTTTTCGTTTTTATTTGTTCTGTAATGTTAACATTTTTGTTAAATGATTATAAAATTATGTGCATTTTTAGTTCAAACAGCAGATCGTTTCTTTTTGTAAACACCTTTATATTTGGTGTACATGAATTTTCTGGATCACTTTTGTGTTAATTGCTACAGGTAGCTTGTCATCTGCAACCAAACGATGTCGATGAGAAAGTTTTTTGCTGGGAGTTAACCTATCTTCTAGAATGTAATTTAGTTTTCCGCGATGTTTTCGCGCCTATTTTCGTATTTACTTATGTTTTCGTGTGGCAAGCAATTCCATCCTCCGCATCATGCTGAGATGTTGTGATGCACACTTAGCTATAACAAGTATTTTCTGCAAATAACGTAGTAAAACACTTTTCACTACACCATAACACAGTGTGATTGTGGTCTGTTCTTGTAAACAGTTCTCTTGATCTGTCTAGATGGTAATTATCAATCTGTACAAATATTCAGTCCTCTGTATGCTGCTTTTAAAACGATTTTTGCAGGACATACAAAAGAACATTTTCTTCTTAATTTAGATATATGTCATTAATATGAACTGAATGTGTACCAACGGCGATTTATCATTCCTTATTGCGTTACCAGTAGGATTTTTATAGCATACTATCTCTGTGTGTCCTGTGTTACCTTCGCATCTTATTTACTCCTTTCAGTATAATGTGGTTGTTGGTCTTTTGTTAAGTCTATGTAACTTCGTGCCAGTGTAAGACTTATCTAATGTCTACCTCAAATTGTCAAACCGAACTGTAATGTATAACACAATATTTCCAGTGTTGAGAAGGCTATGTGACGCGTACCGAAAGCCAATAAACAAAAAAAAAGAGCTAAATAGGCAATGTGAGGCGGAGATTGTGCCGGGTGTCTCTCCGAAAATTTTCATGTACATTTTCTCTGGTGTTTCAGTAGTAATATACAATTTCGTTTTAGCGATGTATAGAAGGTGTCAGCGCAGTTAAACACTAAGTGTTCCACGCGACAGTTCGTCCTTGACTCTTCTCTATATATTATGTTAATTTACCCAAGAATCGGTCGTAAGAATGTTCTTTAGGAATCTTTTTCATGAAACAATTAACTTCATTTGCGCTCTACCAAACTCAGTCGGCCATCTGCCTCTTCCGCAGATATGCAGGGTGTTTCACAATTTCTATCACAAGCTTCTATGAGTTTTAGAGGGTACTTAACATTTAATGTTTTGATAAGGAGCGACGTCAAGTTATGTATCGTTTGGATGTAAGATATGTTTGAAGAGCGGATCACTTTCAAGTCTCGCGCTTCACGGTAAACACACAGTGAAGACAATAAGCTCTGAACTGTGTGCTCTATGGGAGCCTGTGAGATACGGACAATGTTTTCAGTGTTCGTCGTCTTGTTCCCTTACACGTAACGAAAGGCGTCCTCTTCGGATTCGAGAGTGAAGTGCGTCCGTAGAGCACAATAGTTAGCGCTCCTAGTTGCGACGTACCAATTTCTCGGAGCCGTTGATGTAGGCGGACGGAAATTGTTTGTAATGTCGTAATTACAACAGGTACTGACGACGGCTACCTCTTCTCAGTTTGTGAGAGTACTGTGAAGACAGAGATTTTTCGAATCCGATCCTCAAACCTATTTTATATCCGAACAGTACATTTCCAGGCATGAGCTCTTTATTAAAACTCCAAATCCCCTCTACAACCCCCAGAACGCTGTAATAGAAATTGTGAAAGAACCAGCATTTCATATTCCTCCTCAGTCGTATTTTGTTAACACTCACTGAATTTGACTGCTGACTGAAATGATGTTAGCGCGATACGGCAGCGAGCTTTTGCAGGACATGGGTCACAGGTTGAAATGCAAACTTCTGCACAACTGATATTCTGTCATGCTCGTTCCGAGATCCTATTACTCGCAGTAGAGTATAAGGTATGAAGGAAAGAGAAGAAACGTGGGGAGAAGTTTCAACTTTGCACATCCACATACATAAAATAGGGGAAGAAGGAAAAGAAAACGTTGACATAAACAGGCAAATACTGTTGATTTAAAAACTAAAGCAAAGGAGCTGCCGGGGCTATTCCATAGGGCTCTTCAACCACTCATGCTTTCTTCGCGCACATTCATACATTTCGTTCGAGTATGTTTAGTGTAGATAAATGACTATATTGCGTGCGCAAGGAGCGTCGTGTTCGACAGGTGATCAATAAAAGTGTTACACGCCTTCACTCAAAGATAGACAGTAGAGTAGTTTGGGATGAAACCAAAGTAAAGGACAGCACTGGGTGCGGATACGAGAAAGAAACAAAACTGTGCAGTGCGAGCTCCCTTGCTATTCATAACCTACTTTTGTGACACATTCGTGTAAGAAGTTTACCGTAGATGAAAGAGACAGGTATTATCGAGTATTGTAAGAATAGGCGCTGCATATGATTCGTAAGCAATTCTGCAATCTTACCAGACCTCTTCCTGAACTTCGCCACAACCTCCAAAGAACTGAAACTCAGAACTGACACGAAGAAGAATATGTTTATGACAGAGTCAAAAATTAAGCATCATCACGTAGCTCCATGACTGAGCGAGGAAAAATCTGTTAGGTAGATAGTAATATCACTACCAAAAGCGATAGATATATTTCAAAAGTCGAAAGTGAAATGTTTTTGTAAAGTAAATATTTGAATGGCAAAAATGCATATTTTTAAAGGACTACATTAAAAATCGATCCATAGTAAAAATGTTGCGAAACTCTTGCGAACTCGTTATTGTGATGCAATGAATACTGGAAAAAATGACAGTTAGGAAGGCACTGATTGCAGGAAATGAAGATGTTGCTGTAGAGAATAGTCATACAGAACATCTTACATAGCTTAAAAAAGTTATTGAGAAATCTCTTGGGAGAAGTTCCTACTCGTTAAGACGAAAAGAGAAGTTAAACGTGTGTACCGCTGCCTCGTGATGGCTGGGTGTTGTGTGATGTCCTTAGGTTAGTTAGGTTTAAGTAGTTCTAAGTTCTAGGGGACTGATGACCATAGATGTTAAGTCCCATAGTGCTCAGAGCCATTTGAACCATTTTTTGAACCCGTCGGATTTCAGGGGAGACAGTAACTTGTTCTCTTTCCGTTACATGTTTTCACTCTTAAACTTTTCTCCACATCGCGCTGACGTTTTTTAGAGGTAGAATATTTTCAGCAGCAATACTTCACGTTCGTTCGTTGCTAGATGGAGGGCCGAGGACCGTTTCAGCTCTGCATTGTCATTTTGTTTATCTCCTAGCATTATGCGGCCAAGGTACGTAGTGTCTCCATCCGATCTGCGCTGTATCCACAGAGCGCAAGGGATTGTGCTGAACCACTTGTGTGGGAGAACTGCTTGCACTGCGCCGCCTTCCTCTGTTTACTCGACACGTTAGCCCCGGGCTGCTAAACGTGGGCTTTAAAGCGGCTTTGGCCAGCTGCCTCATGGGTAAATATTTCATGGACGTCGTCCGTGGGTCCCAACTCTTCCTCAGCCGTTCCCGTGGAACCTGGTAAGGACACGCTCCTCTAATACGAAACTGAACTCGGACACATCTATTTACTAAAAAGGTTAAATACTGTGAGGCTAACTTTCAAGTGCAGGTCGATGGGCTCGGTTTAATAACATTAGACTTTATAGTTCCACAACTGGGTATCAGGATTATTTGTCTTTGTCATATTAATCTTGTATTGTATCGCTCCTAAGTAACATTATCTTTAACAAGAGACATTCAGCAAGGGCTATCCAACGAAATAGGTTGAAAAGTTAAATTCATTCAATCTAAATCTGTCTTTCTACAATGGTAAATACTATAAAAATATTAGATTTCTGTTCTCAGTTACAAAGTAATTCAGCTGCATCTGCCTCTGGGTTTTATGCAACCCTCAACGCTTTCGAATACCTCACGCAGGAGTTTCATATTTTCTCCCTTGCTACATGCAGACTGTTAGCCCTACAGGAAAAATGAACACTATCTTCTTGTTGGAAATTTAATGTAATTAAATTTTGTACTAGCATATCTTTTCGATAGAGACTGTAGTTATTGAATTCATAAAAAAGAAAAATATAAACCTGACCTTCAAACGCGTGTTTGTGTAATGACTCGAAAACGATTGCCTCCAGCGAAAGCGTATCCCAGAACAAAATACGATTACATTACATTTTCTACAAACAGACCGTGTTCATTTTTTATGTATTATTAAAAGTTTGCATATAGCGAGCGAGAGAATATGAAAATTTTGCACTTGGTTTTTGAAGGTGCTGCGGGTTGCATAAAACCTAGAGGTAACGATAGCTGAATCGCCCCGTATACCTTTATCTATGAGAGTTGAAAAGTCCGCTCGATAAAACCAACAAGATATGCATAGGTGTCGTTTGTGTTCCCAATAAATATATATACGAATAATTTATGCTTTTAGTCTCAATTCTCGTTATTTTCTTTGAGGACAAGTAATAAAGAATGGAGAATAGCGTCACATCGACTTCGATGACAATAAAAACGGAGATTCAACTCGGAATGTACAAGCGTGACTAAGAAAATATCCCGGTGTTTGCCTAAAGTGATTTAGGTAAAACCACAAATAAATTAAATCTTGATGACAGAACCGGAATTACATCACTGTGCCATCCGAGTAACAGTTGTGTTTTAAGCGTTGCACTATCTCGAATCGCAGGCTTCTCTACGAGTGTCGACGTAAATGCTCTCTCTCTCTCTCTCATGAGCGCGCACACGCGCACACACGCACACACACACACACACACACACACACACACACACAGACACATACACAAACAGAGAGAGAGAGAGAGAGAGAGAGAGAGAGAGAGAGAGACTCTAAGATGAAGTAATGTACCTGTATCTTAATAAAGTTTCCCAGTCTATCTCACCTATAAATGGTGTGAGTTGTATGTGATTTCTGGTCCAGGCCTACTTTTAATTCCGATTTCTTTAATTTTACTGTCAGTCGCACACAGGGATCAAGTATTCTCCCTACTTACTTTCCCTCATGATTATTTGTCTGGTCACTCATTGTTTACCGAGTCAATTTTTAATGTATAAATAACAGTGTTCTTTATTTCTTTTCGTATACTTCACTTTATTCTTGGAACATACGTTGTCACTGCGCTCAATTCGTAAACATCTTCCACGAGACTTTGTAGTAATGCTTGGGAAGGTTGAGGTGTATGTTCCCATCAAATACTGTACTTTTGAGAAATTCAGACATCTCAGTCAGATTTGATTGTTCTCGTGTCTTGCTGCAGTTACCGGTCATACTTTGTTCACCGATAGAAATGAAGAGGAGGTTTTACTGCCACTGAAGAGAACCCTGTGGCCGTAGCGAAGCCTATGAAATCTGTACAGTATAGGGTCCGCCATGTTTGTTGCCTGCAGTTACATGGCGAGACCAATTTGCAGTAAATATTTACGACTGTAGTAAAAAAAGACAGAAAAGTGGCGTGTGCGGTGTACGGTTCACGCAACAGCTATCTCATAAATATCCGTCAGACCTTAAACATGTGATTAATCGGTGTGACTAACACATTGTTTCATAAATCATACGTGTTATTCACTCCGCAATAGTAATAGCACACTGATAATACAGGATCTATTAATGGGTTTGAAAAGTGGTTATTTTAGAGAAACTTAATCGTACATTTTATGATGCTGATTACTCCTCTCGCTGTTACCATCTGCTATACGCTATTCAATTAATGAATGTCACGACAAAAGTGCAATAGTGGCCGAAACGTCGGACAGTTTTATATGTTGACAATGCGGTCAACGGCCCAGAAGAATTTGATTGACAGTGACAACGGTCGCGGAAGCCTACGCTTACAAGTGGGAAACGTGAGGATCACTAGAGCTAACGCAGGAATTCCACGCGCGATTTTTTCGTGAAAAAACTGTATTGTTTGCAAGCGAAGTAAAGCCGAAAACTGGCACTGGGGAGCGCCGAGAGCGCAAAATCAAGTTAAACAGATCGCTCCGTGTGCCGACGACGCTGTGTCTAGTGACGGTGGATATCCCGTCTGTTCTTTTTTTTTTAAATTCTTTATTAACAACAATATTAATTATACATGTTTAGCCCACCTCCTAACATGATTAGTGGGCCATAATTGTTACATAAGTCTGAAAAATATTTTTGCAGCTAATGTTACAATTAGTGTTAGTGAGCTACATTTAAGTTCTTAAGCTAGTGTTGAATTCCTACAGTAACAATGGACACTTTAATTTACCTACAATTTGTATTAGTGAACTACTACTTCTTAAGTTCCTGAGCTGGTGTTAATTTCCTACGGTAGCAATGAGCAGTTTAATATCCCGTCTGCTTGCACGTCAGCGGTAGATGTCTTGTCCCGCGTGCCGACGGATTTAGGCTTTTTCCGAATGACCGATTGCTGTATGGTCAGCATGTCGCCAACCCCTGGAGCTGGAGCTGTTATTGCCAGTAGATGAATCCTGGTGGTGCCATTGCTTTTTTTTTTTTTATTCAAGCAGCTCCTCATCTGGTTTCACGAGATTGAGTAGACACTATTACTGACCTCCCAACATCATAACAAATCAGAAGAGGTATCGGAATTGGAACCCGGGTCGTTCCGAACCGAAGGCAGCGACGCTGAACATTTGGTTGCGGAGCCGGTCGAAACGCGTAAAATGTAGTTTTGGTGGGGAACCTCCTACGACAACTTCCCCCCTACCACGCCCTCTCCTACCCACCTCGGATCCCCGCTCCTCACTGGAGAGTTCTAGGTGTGCTGGTGTGAATAGCGTGGAGCGGCGCAGTTCTCCCAAAAGACGGTGGCGCCCCGGCAGACACGGGTCCGCACTTAGCACTTGTGCGCCGGTACCCGCCCACGCGACCGTGTCATTAAAGCCGCGCCGGGTTCCTTTGTGGACGCGCCCCTCGGCCGCCGCCGCTGTTGAGATAGGCCCAGCCAGACGCGGCTCCTGACATTCCGCAGAATCCGCAGCGAAGGCCAGAGGAGCTCTCTTTCCGTGATACCGGCACCGCTGCCGTGCTCGCATGGGACGCTGTCTGGAGACCGCTCTTTATCTGGGAAACAGATGAGTGCATTAGCGAACCGCTATCGGTCTTTTTCTCTCCTCTGCCTAGTTTGTTTCCTCTTATTTCGTAACTCGATCTCTTACGCCGCCAGCGCTAACGCGACAGCAGTTGTCGAGAGCTTTCTGTGCTGTGGAGGGGACTGAGAGGTCCGCCATCTTGCCGATCCTCGCTGGCAACACTGACGTATAACGAACATTTTGCCAGCCATCCACACAAAACTTATTGTTTTAACTAACAAGGGAACTGTGTGACTGTGAATGCTCTGAACTACACGTAAATATGGCTAGAATACGCTGACGGAAAGAAAATCGCAACACCGAGATCGAGTTGTGCGACATAAACGGTAGGCGTGTTTCTAAGTCTAAAAAATGATGTCTATTGAAATTTAGCTCCAGTCGCAAAAGAGTGGTGCCAGTAGCGCCACTATTAGGATGAAAATCAGGTTTGCTGTAAGTACACTTTTTAACGGTCGTGAGTGTTAGCTGAACGTTATGAGTTTATCTCAGTCAAGAATGCCTTTAAGGGGGGTACGACGTCAAACGGGCCGACTTGGAGCAGGAGAGGCACCACAGGACATTTTAATTTCCATTGTGTATACTTTTACAAGTAACTTCATAAAACTTTGTCAGCAAGACCAGGAAGGATTCAGGATTCACATTCATAGCAGTGGAAGGTAAAAAGACATAACAAAATAATTTGTTTTTGCATGTGAAATTTCATCGTTTTTACATTTATCATTGGCTGCATTTGTTGGTATAGTTACACTTTTCTTCATAAGTAAAAGGGATTCTTCGATCAATTTTGCACAGCATACAAACCATAGTTACAGGCGTATGAAACTCTAGAATTTACTTAGTTTATGAAAAATGAATGAGATGCTACATTTTAAAATTCATGTTTCGAAAAAACTCAAATTTTATAGTTAATTATCTCAGTTTTTACCACAGTTTTTAATAGATTTGGAAATTTCTAGAGTTTCATACACCTCTTGGTATGGTTTGTATACTGTGCAAAATTCATCGAAGAATCTCTCTTACTTATGAAGAAAAGTGTACCTATAGCAACAAACGCAGCCAATAGTAAGTAAAACAAAGATGAAATTTCACATGTAAAAAAAAAATTATTTTGTCATGTTTTTGAACTTCCATTGCTATGATTGTCAATTCTGAATCCTCCCTGGTCATGCTGACGAAGTTTTATGAATTTACTTGTAAAAGTATACACAGTAGAAATTAAAATGTCCTGTGGTACCTCTCCTGCTCCAAGTTGGCCCGTTTGACGTCCTATCCCCCTTAAGGCGACAAAGACACCATTATCAATACCTTACCGAATTTGAACAAGATCGTGAAATAGGACTACGAAAAGATGGATCTTCCTTCTGCGATACTGCACAGAGACTTGACAGAAATGCAGTAACCGTACTGCAGGCAGAGGTGATCACGACAATGACAGACGCAAGAAGACCGGGCTCTGGACGGCCATGTGACACTACCGGGAGGAAAGACCATCGTGTTCGGTATGTGGCTCTGGCGCATTGTACTGCATCTGCAGCAGAAATTTGAGAAGCGGTTCTAGGCGCTTCAGTTCGGAACCGCACTGCTGCTACGGTCGCAGGTTCGAATCCTGCTTCGGGCATGGATGTGTGTGATGTCCTTATGTTAGTTAGGTTTAAGTAGTTCTAAGTTCTAGAGGACTGATGACCTCAGATGTTAAGTCCCATAGTGCTCAGAGCCATTTGAAGCATTTTTTTTTTATCCTGATGCAGTTTGGAATTCCTGTGAGATGGTCTGGACAGATGTCTGTCTATTATACATTACGACCCTCTTCAACTGCCGGCGATCTCTGTCAGTCAGCACACGAGGTCGGCCCGTACCCTTTTGTGCTGTATGTGCCCCTTCACGCTTCCACTTCACTATCACATCGCAAACAGTGGACCTAGGGATGTTTAGGAGTGTGGAAATCTCGCGTACAGATGTATGACATGCGTGACACCCAGTGACCTGACCACGTTCCAAGTCCGTGAGTTCCGTGGAACGCCGCATTATGCTCTCTCACCATTTCTAATGCCTACTGAGGTCACTGATATGGAGTACCTGGCAGTAGGTGGCAGCACAATGCACTTAATATGAAAAACGTATGTTTTTTGGGGGTGTCCGGATACTTTTGATCACATAGTGTAATTGTGTCTTAGTGTATCTGTTGAGTGAAGATGGCTGTAATTCGTGTGTCTATAGGATGGTGTTACGAAGAAATGTGTGTGAAATCTTATGGGACTTAACTGCTAAGGTCTTCAGTCCATAAGCTTACACACTACTTAACCTAAATTATCCTAAGGACAAACACACACACCCATGCCCGAGGGAGGACTCGAACCTCCAGCTGGTCCCGGCGGAGGTTCGAGTCCTCCCTCGGGCATGGGTGTGTGTGTGTTTGTCCTTAGGATAATTTAGGTTAAGTAGTGTGTAAGCTTATGGACTGAAGACCTTAGCAATTAAGTCCCATAAGATTTCACACACATCTGAACGTTTGAACTCGAACCTCTGCCAGGATCCGCCGCACAGTCATGGTGTTACGCCTGTGTTGTTCGACGGTAAGAGAAGACGAAGATGAAACCTGGTGCCAGCACATAGTCGAATAGCAGCAAGGAACTTGACCTCCTATGGATAGATCACCATCAACAGCGACACGTGCCGTCACTCTGTGAGACTCTGCGGGGTAGTTTAGAATATAATCCAAGGTTCAAACATATGATCAGAGGATAAGTTTTAAGAGCGTTTTATGTGCTGAGACGTTTATGAAGCTACAGACTTATATCAAGTCTTATGCCTGCAGACTAATAGGAGCCCAATGTTAGAAGAAACTTCTTGCCTGTTAGTCAGTTTATTCTCTAAGTTTACGATCTGGTAATAAAGCGGCAGATGTAACAAAAACAAGAAAATAAACGGGGCAACGATTGCATTAGCCGCGAAGGTAATGACATTGCGAAGTAATATTTTTTTTCAATTCTGTTTTTTCAAAAAAAAATTTGTTGAAAATTTCTGTGTCATCAACTCAACTGCACCAACAGTATTTATGCGCAGAATCTCAGACACAATCAGAGATCTCTATTTCAACTATGATATTGATATAATTTTACAGTGATTATAATAAAATCTAAATGGCAGCAGGAGATGTAGTACACACTGCATTTAGTTTAGTGAAAGTAGTTACATACACGTGCAAAATCAAGGACGCGTTGAAGACGAAATGTGGGCTTATGGTACACTAATTGCCTTGAATTGACTCAAATTTTATGTTCTGCGAGTTTTCTTTGGCACAAAATATTTAGAATACATATTTATATAAAAAGTTTGCTGAGCATGTACTGAGTGAGGGTCACAACTACCAGCCAGTGTCCCATGTACTTCACTTAGCAAACAAAGGCCATAAACTCAACCTGCTGGAAGCCCTGGAAATTAACAAACATCTTGCTCACAGTCCAGATCTCATCCTAAATGACCAGGCACAACTCAACACTTCCCCTCTCCTAACCTTCATATAATCATCTTTGTTGTTCATTACTTCCCACACTCTCTCTTCCTTGCTACGGTCGCAGGTTCGAATCCTGCCTCGGGCATGGATGTGTGTGATGTCCTTAGGTTAGTTAGGTTTAAGTAGTTCTAAGTTCTAGGGGACTGATGACCTCAGATGTTAAGTCCCATAGTGCTCAGAGCCATTTGAACCATTTTTTTTCTCTCTTCCTACATATTCCCATTTTCCTGTAGTCATTAAGTTGTTTTATGTATTTGTTGCAGTTGTCTTTGTATTCCACATATGCTGTAGTTCAATAGTTAAGGGTTTGCTTTTAACTTGTATTACTGTCCATGTTTAACTCCCCTTGTAGTTGTCTCATCAAATACTGTTCATATTTTACTTTGCTCATTTATTTAATGTAAACTGGTATACAGCCACTGCTTTGATTATAATGTTAATGTTAAAATGCAGTACCACCACACTCTGAAACAGTAGGTTCCCTCAAACACCTCAATTTTCCTGCATTTATTAATTTCTGTTTATTGTATTGATATGGCTTAAGTTCCTCGTGTATTCTGTATTTACATTGACAACTGTCTCTTCTTTTTTAATTGATTGTGTATTACTCTCCATGATTCATACCTCTTGATGCAGCCTTGCCTAGTACTAACTTTATCTTATTTCAATAGTTTTCTTATCAATAGAAACTGTTATGTAGGCATGCTATTCTTATTTTGTGCTAAAGGTTTTCCTGTCAACTCCATTGTTATTTATGTACTGTTCAGTTTTTACTATTTCATTGCAAAGATGTTACTCACTGTATGTTTCTACTTCACTCTAGATGTATCACTTCTCTTCCAATGTTGTCTGCTAACATTTAACTTCTTTGGTGATAATACTCAGTAAATGCCTGAAGATGGCCTTGTAAGCCGAAAACCGGTTAGCAATAAAAATAATATTGTAGAACAAAAGCAAACTGGTGCTTTTCATTTATCATTAAAAAGTTAAGACAACAACGGTGTAAATCTTGTGCTTTATTTGTAGTTCTAAGCTTTCTTTTACATAAGACTTGACATCTTGATAAAGGGTGGATTGTTCCTACATTAAAATACTGACTCAGTAAGTGCTTTGACAATTACACAGTTTGCTAAGGGCTACTGAAGCTTATTTTCTATGTCGTCTTTTCTTTAACGGCAAGTGAATCTCTTACATGCATAAATAGTACTAATAACTATTATCGACAAGCTATCTGTTCAGTGCGATTTATGACTAAAGTCGATAATTTTTTAGAGCCTAGTTTCTCTCGCACGGACACCGCGGTCTTTAATTGGCCTAATCTGCGTCCGATTGGTGCTTCAAAATATACCCTTTAGTCTCGCAGAAGTTTTTTACAAGGCACGTTAAGGGTAATAAGCTCAAACAGTGTCGTTTTTGGTTCACGCTATGAGACAGAAAGGCAAGGTAAATCAACCAGCGAAGGTTCCGAGAAAGCACAGCTTATTTTCGCATTAGGCCAGAGCAGCTCAAAGGGCGAACAGAACGTGTTTGTGTAAACTTGAGCAAACGTAGCGACGGCGGGGCTGCCTGCTGAAGCCACTAACATTACAGCCTCGCTTACCTATCTGGGTGACACTGTTCGACTGTCAAACGTGTCACCAACATATTTGTGTTACTTGTTTCCTGAGAAACTGTAAGAAACTCTAAAGTTTACATTTGTGTCAGAAATCAGAAAGTGGACCCACTGAAGCAATGGTATCACATCAGTTACGCTTTATTGTGGTTCTACACTGCCCCTCAGATGTACGTCTTCACAAACATGTTAGAGAACACATTAGATACGTTGGAGAGCGTATCTTCTCGACAGGTTGGAACGGCAACAGAATGGGTTAGCTACTGGATGCATCTTACATTGAACAGTGTTCTTTCAACAAACAGCTACGGAAAGCTGTGGTTTCTGTAGTGTGTGATACTCGGAGATGGTTCTGAATATGGCTGTCTGACTCACTTCCGTAGTTGCCGGTTTTCCTGGTCAGCTCTTGCAAACCATCACTAAACTCTCACTAAATAATCCTTTTTGCAATCTTTTCTCCATTTACAACTTTCTTATAGGACTATACGGTCATGAAACGTGTAATAAAAAGTACCTCAGACAGCACCATTGATAATAACCCAGTTTTCTTCTAATGACACAGTTGGTCTTGGCAGCAAATGCATTGTGTCTTTGTATGTGGGGTAGGGGGCGAGAGTTTGTATGCGTTGGTGTATTTTTCTTCCTAGTTCCTTTTTTTAAGATAGTATTTGGATCTTTTACGTTAATACAAGGTTTATTATGGTATATTCTACTACATGTCTGTAAAGAGCTTGCAACGCCAGAAGAGTGTTGTGAAATTAATGATGACCTGCAGAGAACATGTCCAGGGACTGCCAACTGACCCTGAACGCAGGTAAATAGCATAATGAACATAAATCGGCGAAGAGCTCTACTACTGTTTGATTACACTATTGTTAATTTAACAAAGGGGAAAAAAGAGACGGTCTGATTATTTAATACAAAGCTGACATTCTGTCATGTGTTTATTGATTTCCAATGTTTCCAGTAGGGTCATTCTTCTCCTTTTTTTAACAGAATATCAAACTTCACATTCTGCGTCAGATGAACGACTTTCTGTTAAAAGATTATAGGCAAGTGTTGAATCTATCTTCCTTTTTCTCCATAGTCTATCATGTTGGGATAACCTAACTGCCACAGCTCTGCCTCACTGAGGGATAGGTACTTTTCCACACCGCTTGCGTGTGATTTTAAACACCACTCTGTACCGATGATTGCAAATTGTATTTAGGCCTACTACTGAATAAAAATTTTGATATGTTGTCAGTATGATAAACTAAAGGTCACTAGTTGTTGTACTTTAACTATTTTGTGAGATTATCTGAAGTATTGCCGATATACGAAATTTTGCAGAAGTTTTTCTGATTGTTGGCGGGTTGCTGTTGGCCAGCGTACAGAAGAGGCGAAGTTTTAGGCACTTTCTTTTTTCGTAGTACAGGATGTTTCACAGATGCTATTCCCGGTTTCTAGAGGTGTCAGAGGGGACTTATTAGACAAAGTTTTGATAAGGAACCCGCGTTAAGAAATGAGTTGTTTGCACGTAAAATAAGTTTCAAAATCGGATCACTTTCAAATCTCCTGCTTTACGGTACGCACACGCGGAGTCGATCAGCTCTGATCTGTGTGCTCCACAGGCAATGCCTCGTCGTGGGGTTCTCTTCTATGTAACGAAGGACGTCGTCATCGAAGTCGAGATTGCGGTGTGTTCGTGGAGCAACACAGTCAACCCGGTCGGCGCCACATTCTCAGTTTGTTTTGGTACCGTGAAGCGGGTGAAGCGAAATATTTAGAAGTGATCCGATCTTGACACTTATTTTACAGACAAATAGTACATTTCCGGAAATGCATTCCTTATCAAAACTTTATCTACTAAGTCCCATCTACCGCTCCAGAAGCTCTTAATAGAATTTGTGGAACATTCTATATGTGTATTATCAATCAAAGCAGCACATTGCTGGAAACGTTATGTTTGATGGTCTGATAAAGATAACGGAACAGACATGAGGCGATCCAACATCGAATGGAAAGCTCCATTCTTTGGCACAAAGCAGCGTGTATAAAATCACGTGGAAGGCGCGTGGAAAAGTATATGTTGGGCAGTCAGGCGGATCTGTGGCAATTGTGGTATCCGGACGTGAGCGAAGGTAGAGGTTAAGGAAAGATAAGAGTCAACCTTTGACGGTCATGTTTTTACAGAAAACAGTTCACATGATGTAGAATATGAAGTTTTACATTATTTTAATAAAATCAGAAAGATGGTCCTGCTGGGAAAGTTGGAAATCACCAAATATTTGACACAGAATGTCAGCTTGGTATTAAATGATCAGACTCAGTTTCCTTTATCCCCTTTTCTAAGTTACGCTTTCGTTACAAATACTACATTCAGATAGTAAATTCAACTTATTTTTCGTCCGTTGATAAATGTATTTCCATATAAAGCACTTTGATTTCCCGTTTTTAGTTAATGTAAATATTTCTATATGACACAAGAAACCGCATAAAGCAGTTTGATTCCCCTTTTTAATTAGTGTAAATATTTCGTGTGAGAAAAAACGTAATGTTTTCTCATGTAAACACTCTAAATCAGTTCTCTTGATACGTGGCAGTCAACTGCTGGACTAACACGTCTCATATTTTATTATTAGAATGTTATTTAACTCATTTGATTTGAGTGAGGCTAGTTGATAACATGCACGTTTGTACAAAACAATATTCAGTGATTGTGGGGATTAGGATGTCATTCATCTTACTTTTCTCTGTCTATATACTGTAGTTGCATGCAAATGCTTCGGTAACTTCCTTGAAGAGAACAATCCCAGAACAATAAGCCGCCTGAGGAACTCGGTTTCCTCAGCTGAGTGATGTCCTGTTCAGCGCTTATTAGCGACCACCCTTGTCGCTTAGGATAGGTACACCGCAAGTCCCGGCGTGGCTGAGCGTGCAAACCGACAACAGCATTGTCCGAGTTCTGTGTATTGCCCGAAGTAAGTCACAGAGCAGTCACCGTGCAGTATTTCGAAAGAGATGTGGTCCGAAATCTTCCTGGTAGATCACATTATCTAGCGGGAGACCAGTTCGGATAACGCGATGAGCTTAGCGGGCCTGAGCAGCCAGGTGTAACTTTTTCACAAAGGAATTTTGTTTTCACGTTGGAAAGTCCTTCCCAGTAGCAAGTGAAGTGCGGCCACCCTTTTGAACACTGGACAGTCCAGTCATTTTGCTGCAGATTTGGAACTAGCCTCCTTACTGGTTAACGAAAAACACGTGCGTATGAAATTTTTGGTCGGGAATCTTCCGGGGTTCCGTCGCCTGGTGCAAATCTTTATATAACGTCATTTCGGTGAAGTGCGCGTGGATGAGAATGAAAGGATAACACACACATGCACACACCAAGTCTCGAACGAAGAAAAACTTCGATCTTGTCGGGAATCGTACCCAAGGACCCGAGGTCGAGAGTTACCAACGCTAACCACAAGACCGAGAGTTGATGACACTGGTTAAAAGTAATAATTTGGCGGACGAGCGGAGCTGCGCTGGTTTCCAGACTGTCCGAAACATTGAGCCAGCGGGTTGGCCAGAGAGAGAATTCGACAGCAGATGGGGACGTGGGGAAAACTTGTTCGGAACTGAAGGATTCATAGGTCATCACTGCAAACTTAGAAATTATTACTTTATTTGCGGTCAAGCCATTGGGCAGAGATTTGTTAAATTGTCTGATTGGCGATCCGAAAACCGCACAGAAGGTAGCGTTGGTCTGGAAAGTAAATGGCAGATGACTTCTTCTCTAGGCGCCTACTGGTAGACTTGTTCACCGTGAGCCGATAGGTTTCCTCTTCGCCAGCAACACCTAGCAGCGGATCACAACTTCTATTTCACTATGCGCTCAGAGCGTTAAGACGAAAAGAACATAGGGAAACGAGTAAGAAGACTCACAAATTATTGGTAGGCCAATATTAGGACTGAGCAGTAGTGTCAGACCTTAACACTTGGTAGAGAGTTTGGAGTGGAGGATTGGGGGGGGGGGGGCATTCAGCGTAGTTCTTTAAGTAGTATGCATGCAGTAGATGGCCAACCTGATGGCGTAATAACGCAATCACTGGACAAATACCGTGTATTTATAATTGTACGTATGGTTTATGAGGTAATAATCTCACACAACCCCTTTTTATTCCGGTCTTTGCCAAGAGTTTAGTATTACTCACGTTTTATAATTATTTAACTCCTGTACTTGCATTTTCTGATCGTCAGATGGTTCGCGTGATTACATTAATATCTAGTTCTAAGTACCATTGGCAATAAATTAATTTCATTTGAAACCCTGTTTCATTTGGTAGTTATATGACCTCCTTGGTCCTAATTAAATACAGTACTAAATAGTCATTACAAATGACAGTATATCATTAGGGCAATTTTTATTAAATAAATTAATCCGTTGAGCGTATGGAAATTACGTCACAAACGACCGATATCTGTATTGCATCTTCTGTACAAATAATATTTGTGTAGGTCGCATATCATTTTATCTGTGTTTGCGACATTCAGTTGTCACTTAAAGATGACCTAAGAATCCTAATGCCGATACGTGACCAAATAAGTATAATTCTGCAGAACATTAGGAAGTATTTCGTTTTTAATATTATGACAAATTCCGCCAAGAATCGACGGAAACTTCAGTTACAGGTACACTACAGGTCATACTTTGGTTTACCGATAATCGTTCTTTACATTTACCATCATTCAGTGTAGGACGGGGGAAAATAGTAGTAGCAGAAGTACCCCTTGCTACACGCTGAAACGTGCCCTGCAGAGCGTAGGTATACTTCTACTGTAGATGTCGATCTTCTAGTAACAAAGACTAAGATTTTTTATCTTTAGGACTTGAACGCACGTTTGTGTAGTCATATAGGATCACTCGTTAAAATATGAAAAAAAACAAAAGAACACACTTCAAATGTTCTTATTAGTCAGCACTAGCGAAATTAAATTGTCAGCTCTAGCATAAGATAAATCAATGGAAACAGAGTCTTTGTTGAGGAACACTCGACACTCATTACAACAACCACTACTAATACCCAAGTGTTTACATTGGTGTGAGCGCTGCGTTGCTTTTCCCGCGAGCCTGCCACTACGGACAAACGAGTGCGCTATTTAGCGCCCTCCGTCACTAATTCATAATTACAAACAAGCAACCAGCCACATCCGTCCGCCGCTCTCCGGAAGCGACTTAGTGATGCACCGCGGATCATTTTCGCTTGTACAGATTTATCATCTCCATCGAAATAATTAATGTGAATGGCAGGAAGAGGGCGTGCGCCGGTGGAGAATCGTCTTCCTCGTTTAGATGCGCTAGAAACATACCGTGTATCCGTAAAAGAGTACCATCCTGACTATACCAGCTACCCGAACATACAAAGAGGACGTACAGGTAATTCATGTAACCATTTTTCCAATGAAGATATATTGTGAAGTTCACGGCTGTTAGAATATTTTATGACAAAGTAAACATAGTTGACTGATGCAATCATTGTTTACTATTTAAATTATCACGACGCTTCTCAGCAGGAGGCTGCAGTACCGGCTGCTTTATTACTGCCCTACACTGAACATTTACGTTGTATTGTGCAATTTCTTACATCACCGACACGGTGCAGTGCTTTAAATGTACATGATAACTACGCATTATTCATGGACTCTTTTATACAGGGTGTTACAAAAAGGTACTGCCAAACTTTCAGGAAACATTCCTCACTCACAAAGAAAGAAAATATATTATGTGGACATGTGTCCGGAAACGCTTACTTTCCATGTTAGAGATCATTTTATTACTTCTCTTCAAATCGCATTAATCATGGAATGGAAACACACAGCAACAGAACGTACCAGCGAGACTTCAAACACTTTGTTACAGGAAATGTTCAAAATGTCCTCCGTTAGCGAGGATACATGTATCCACCCTCCGTCCCACGGAATCCCTGATGCGCTGATGCAGCCCTGGAGATTGGCGTATTGTATCACAGCCGTCCACAATACGAGCACGAAGAGTCTCTACATTTGGTACCGGAGTTGCGTAGACAAGAGCTTTCAAATGCCCCCATAAATGAAAGTCAAGAGGGTTGAGGTCAGGAGAGCGTGGAGGCCATGGAATTGGTCCGCCTCTACCAATCCATCGGTCACCGAATCTGTTGTTGAGAAGCGTAGGAACACTTCGACTGAAATGTGCAGGAGCTCCATCGTGCATGAACTACAAGTTGTGTCGTACTTGTAAAGGCACATGATCTAGCAACACAGGAAGAGTATCCCGTATGAAATCATGATAACGTGCTCCATTGAGCGTAGGTGGAAGAACAAACTAAAATGAGCTCTAACATGGAAATTAAGCGTTTCAGGACAGATGTCCACATTACATCTTTTCTTTATTTGTGTGTGAGGAATGTTTCCTGAAAGTTTGGCCGTACCTTTTTGTAATACCCTGTATATGCATCACAGCCGGTATACATTTCTTAAAGAAATTCATTTCCCTGCTTACATTTTTAAAGGAACTCTTGCCAGCATGTTGCTTGATAATGCCCAAATGGTCCAAATTTGGTAATAGCCAAATAATGAAAGGTAGAGTTTATTTCAGAACGAGAGAGCAACTTGCCCCAGAAAGTGACTTCTTTTAAGAAGAATGCGTTATTCTGCCTGATCCACCTGTATCTGGAGATATATATGTAGTATTTCACTTGGCCTCGTTCTATTTGTAGCCCCGAATTAAGTAGCAAAGTAGTTAACGCATTGCACAATCAGTCGTCCTTCTCCTTTACACTGGCAGAATTTAGACATCTAAGGTCTCCATGGTTTCTGGGTAGCATCTTTGACAACTTATCAAAAGATCTTGTACCCCGGATTCGATTCAAGCCACTGATTAGATTTTGCATTTAAAAGAAATGATGAACAATGGCGATCAGAAACTTCCGGTATAAAGAGTCACTCTTATTCTGCAACAGCTTTGTCAAACAGTGGGGAGAAGTGGACAGAAGTTTATAGCGCATTTTAATCCTTGGTGTGGGAAAATACCCATAAAGGCAGAAGAGTCTTCGATAATTATCGGCATGAGGATGCAGAAGGCAATGTAAACTATCGCATTAATGACTAGAATGTTTATCTAAAGCAAATGTGGCCTATAATCGTCGTGGCGAGTTGCATCATACCAGTGAAAAGAATAATGTATCTTAAAAAAACACCTTTAATAGAATTTAACAAGAACAGTGCAAGTTGTACAAACTACTATTCAGACACACCCCGTTACTGAGAACGAGTTTGCCGGAACGTGGATATGGTGACGTGTTGAAACATTATTCAGCAAAGAACATTCTGAACACCACTGGACATAGAGCTGCAGTGGTGAGGATATCCCAAGTTGCTGATAAAAGTTACGCCTTTGCGGATGTCCGTCGGTATATCTGAGAATACCCGCAATGGTATTTGCTTTGTGGTTTAAGGTTAAAGGACAATATACCTGGTTACTTACGATCGATATCAATATTTATTATTGTTTTAAGTTACTGTTATTAGCCATTCGGGACAAAGAACCGATATATTAGCTATAATGCGCAGTGAACTGAAGAAGGTCGATTGTCATTTTTTATTTGTAGTTCACTGTTGCATTTTTAACAGATTGTCATTTTGTCAAAAAAAAATGGCTCTGAGGGCTATGGGACTTAACGTCTGAGTTCATCAGTCCCCTAGAACTTAGAACTACTTAAACCTAACTAACCTAAGGACATCACACACATCCATGCCCGAGACAGGATTCGAACCTGCGACCGTAGCGGTCGCGCGGTTCGAGACTGAAGCGCATAGAACCGCTCGTCCACACAGGCCAGCTGTCATTTTGTCATCTGCAGATAGTAAGTGGAGGTGTGGACGCTAGTAAATCCAGTGCCAAGTGGAGAAATCGGAACATTTCCGACATAATCTTCTGTTTGAGTTCAATAGAGGTGTGACAGCAGCAGAGGCAGCCAGAAACGTTTGTGCGCCGTGTATGGTGATAAGTCCATTGAACAGAGCACGGCAAGAAAATGGTTTTCTCGTTTTAAGGCGGATCGTTTTCAGATTAGTGACTGTCCACCCCCAGGACGACCTTCGGGATTTGATAAAGATCGTGTAACGTATTAATCCACAATTATCCACGTGATTGTACTCGAGAACTCCGAATGCCATAAACTGTTATCATTCCATCATCGTGATACATTTGCATGCAATAGGAAAGGTACAAAAGTCGGGTGTATGGGTACCGTATGCTCTTACTCAAAATCACAAAAATCAGCAGGTGGCCAGATGTCCATCTCTGCTTGCTCGTCATAAGTTGGCTCGTGAACAACATCATTCCTATCCCGTATCTTTATCGTGAAGAGAAATTGTGTCTTTTTTGTTGTTATTTACAAAAAAACCTGTCCCCTATTGCATTATGTATGTATATGCATATGAAGGCTGTGCAGGTCACAAATGAGATTAGTTTTCCTGAAGATGAGTGATACTAAGGAGGTGAAGTTTAATATATCGTATGGTTTCATGGAATTACGCCTATCTTGCAGCACGCATTGGATTATGGGAACAGTAGGCTCGTGATCATGTCCGCTTCCAAAAATATGTAGGAGTCATGTCTAAAATTGTATCTCCTGTGCTTGAGGAAAGCCACAGACATAGCATGTGCCAAGAAAGGAATGGTCCACTAAAGTTCTTTTGTGTTTATTACACTTATGGAAAAACGCTATGAACTTACGCACCAACCCAGCATACGCTTAACTTTCGAAAAGCTTTCACTCCTGACAAATACCGGTTGATCAAAAAGTCAGTATAAATTTTAAAACATAATAAAGCACGGAATAATGTAGATAGAGAGGTAAAAATTGACACATATGCTTGGAATGACATGGGGTTTTATAAGAACCAAATAAATAAATAAATAAATACTGCTAGACGCGTGAAAGATCTCCTGCCCTCGTCGCCGGCCGGGTGGCCGAGCGGTTCTAGGCACTACAGTCCGGAACCGCGCTACCTCTACGGTCGCAGGTTCGAATCCTGCCTCGGGCATGGACGTGTGTGATGTCCTTAGGTTAGGTAGGTTTAAGTAGTTCTAAGTTCTAGGGAACTGATGACCTCAGAAGTTAAGTCCCATAGTGCTCAGAACCATTTGAACCATTTTTTTCTTGCCCGCAACGTTTGGTGATGATTGTGTGCTTGGCCTCCGAAGTCCTCAGACCTCAGTCCGTGCGATTATTGGCTTTGAGGTTACCTGAAGACGCAAGTGTATCGTGATCGACCGACATCTCTAGGGATGCTGAAAGACAACATCCGACGCCAATGCCTCACCATAACTCCGGACATGCTTTACAGTGCTGTTCACAACATTATTCCTCGACTACAGCTATTGTTGAGGAATGATGGTGGACATATGGAGCATTTCCTGTAAAGAACATCATCTTTGCTTTGTCTTACTTTGTTATGCTAATCTGGAAGGATCAACCACCGAACTTGAACAGGATGTCTTGCGACGTCCGCAAAAAAAAAAAAAAAAAAAAAAAAAAACGGGCTGTCAATCCTAAGGACCCGGGATCGATTGTCCTAATCATAATCATTTCATCCCCATAGACGCGCAAGTCGCCGAAGTGGCGTCAAATCGAAATACTTGCACCAGGCGAGCGGCTTACCCGACGGGAGGCCCTCGTCGCACGCCTTTTATTTATTTTATTGCTATTCTGATCAGATGAAGAGCCATCTGTCGGACATTGTTTGCACTTTTGTATTTTTTTGGTTGTAATAAAACCCCATGTCATTCCAAGCAAGTATGTCAATTTGTACCTCTCTATCTACATTATTCCGTGATTTATTCAGTTTTCAAATTTATACTGACTTTTTGATCACCCGGTACTTTGAGAAAAGCTTTCCTAAAATTTAAATTTAAAATCATAGTCAATATTACAAAACTTTTTATAGACATATGTAGCTCTTAAACCGACAATGATGGCAGCTCAACCACAATAAGCAGCACTGCTAAGGAGCGCGGTTGCGCAGTAAGTTTATCGATCATCTGCTGGCAGCTGTGGCGCGAGATAAGTTGCGCCAGTGGCAGCCTCTGCGGTCCTCTTGGCTCCGCCCAGCCTCTGTCAGCACGAGGACGCTGTCGCCAGTGGCGAGCCCAGAGCCATCCGGCGCACCCACCGGGTCGATAGTAATTGTCGGCGAGTCGCGGGCCGCCAGGGCGGAGTGGAGCGCGCACCGGCCGCAGTGCGGCGCCACCGGCGCGCCGGGCGTCTGCCGCCCCGGCGCGTAATTACGGAGCCGCCACGTGATTAATTAAACCGCATCTCGCCGCTTCCGCTTTAAATGGCTGTCTCATCTGCATGCACAATGGCGGCGCGGCGCTCTTCCGGCCCACGGTGTCTCTTCCAGCCGAGGACCGCGAGCAGCCGTTACCGCACTGGCTAATGGTGCGCAGCGATGAGCGCTGGTAGTGTCCGGACGTGTGTAAATATATTTGCACCTTACTTCACCCGTTCCTCTGAGCGCTGCTAGAGTCGCACTTCCCAGCTGCGACCTCATCAGCGACTAGTTTGCTATTTCCCTATTGGCCTTACCATGACTGTCGCGACAGCACACGCGCTGCCGATAATCTGCCATCATTGAGGCTTCGGTCAGCTAGAGCACAGCTATATATTATGCATCGGCCTCTACCGTAATACCGACGATAACCCGAAAATTGGTATTGGTTTTTATGAGAAAAATAAACAATATTTCCAGATTGAGATTTTCACTCTGCAGCGGAGTGTGCGCTGATATGAAACTTCCTGGCAGATTAAAACTGTGTGCCGGACCGAGACTAGAACTCGGGACCTTTGCCTTTCGCGGGAAATTGCTCTGCCAACTGAGCTACCCAAGCACGACTCACTGCTCGTCCTCACAACTTTACTTCTGCCAGTACTTCGTCTCCTACCTTCCAAACTTTACAGAAGCTCTCCTGCGAACCTTGCAGAACTAGCACTCCTGAAAGAAAGGATATTGCGGAGACATAGCTTAGCCACAGCCTGGGGGATGTTTCCAGAATGAGATTTTCACTCTGCAGCGGAGTGTGCCCTGATATGAAACTTCCTGGCAGATTAAAACTGTGTGCTGGACCGAGACTCGGACTCGGGACCTTTGCCTTTCGCGGGCAAGTGCTCTGCCAACTGAGCTACCCAAGCACGACTCACGCCCCGTCCTCACAGCTCGGACCGGCACACAGTTTTAATCTGCCAGGAAGTTTCATATCAGCGCACACTCCGCTGCAGAGTGAAAATCTCATTCTGGAAACATCCCCCAGGCTGTGGCTAAGCTATGACTCCGCAATATCCTTTCTTTCAGGAGTGCTAGTTCTGCAAGGTTCGCAGGAGAGCTTCTGTGAAGTTTGGAAGGTAGGAGACGAAGTACTGGTAGAAGTAAAGCTGTGAGGACGGGGCGTGAGTCGTGCTTGGGTAGCTCAGCCGGCACGGTAGCACAGCGTGTTCGGTCAGAGGGTTTAGCTACCTTCTGTAATAAAAAAACTGAGTTACTGGATCAACAACGAACATAAACGGATGTCTTAGGACGTCCGCCCCGAGCAGATGCAACGAACAGAATTGAACAAGATGAGATTAAAAAAAAAAAAAAAAGTTGGTGGAACACTTGCCCGCGAAAGGCAAAGGTCCCGAGTTCAAGTCTCGGTACGGCACACAGTTTTAATATGCCAGGAAGTTTAGTATTTCCAGATATTCGCTTTGTGTGTCCTGATAAACGCTTGTCACTTGACATCAGCTGCATATGAATAATATACCATGCAACCTCCCAACAGTTATTTATCTTCGTAACCTTGCAATAATAATGTGTCTAACCTCTCAGTAAAAATTTGACTCATATATGACCTTTCAATAATTAACTGACTGTGAAACTAAACTGCTAAATCTGGACGTCAGCAGTGCTGCGTCATGGCCCTGAAAAATCATTCTGAATAAATGGAAAATTCTTAGCATCAATGAAGTCGCCGGATAACGCGTATATATCTGCTCCTATAAGAAATTTTTCTGGCACAGCCCAATGCAATGCTGGCCACTAGATTTGTCATGCATAAAAAGGAACAACTGATTTTTCTTGACGCTAATCGGGATGGCCATGGATAGGATAAATTATTAAAATCTTTAAATTCAGATGAATGATTGTTAAAACCTATTTTATAAGAAAGATTATTATTAAAAGTTTTTTTTAAAATGCATTTACATGGGACTTGATATAACAATAGTACAAAATCAGTTGTTGCAAATAACATATGCGCGTGGCTGCTCTTACCTTATCCTACATCGCTCAATCGCTCAGGCACCGCCATCGCTCTCCACGACCGACCCAACCGCCCGACGACGAGATACTACTACTACTCCTACTGCAGCCGACACTGCTCTCTGGTCTGCGACTCTATTGTAGCTTACATATCGCAGGTAGTGCCTGAGCAATCCATCGAAATTACATCCGCTCGAGTGCGCTAGCAATAAATTCCTTAGTCATGGACCTCATACAACCAGCTACACTTACAGGCAGAATTAATCTCATTTCACTTTGCTGAAGTGCTGTTCCAATAGCGAAGTGCCTCTGCAGTACTGATGTGAGTTTAGAAGGGGAATAGCAATGGACTGAAGTGTGAATTAGAATTCGTATGAGGGAGGGAGATGTATCAGGGTAATACGTGCACTAGCCGCAGTTACCGCATCTGCATAAAAAGCTGGAGGATCGAGTTCGAATCCCAGCACTGGCAGTACAGTAATTCATTGCTTAATTCATTGTCGTAGATAAGAATCGCTAATAGGCAGTCTTGGATCGACAGGGTCTACAAATTCATATGATATCATTTTTCTGTATAAGTTTGTTTATTTTTACTAGCGATTAGCTAATTCCCCTCTCCCCTCCCCTTTGCCACAAATAATTTTCTGGTGATGCCACTTGAATGATGTTAAGTTATTGTTATTATCTGAATCTGGACATCTCGGGACCACGAGAAATAGTTGATTTATGACATCATATTCTTATACTTTCTTTGTATTCCCAATACTTCTTGATTCTTGCTCTCTGTTTCTTCCCTTCTCTCTTCTGACCATGCTCCTCCTCTCTTCTTCTGTGGTTTTTGCTGGAAGTCATTGACTTTTTGTAAATTTTCCCTGAATTTATGTCTGTTTTCATTATCTATATCTTTCATTCTCAACTCCTGTAGAGTTTATTTAACTTCCGTAAACTGTTAAATTCGTTTTTTTTTCATAGAAGTTGATACTTTTCTCGGCCTCTTTTTATCCATTCGTTTTGGAATGATCACTTTCTCATTGTATCTATTATAGCCTCATTTCCTCTTATACCTCCTTGTTGCTTCTTAATCTCCAAATTGTATTTTCGTTCTCTGAGCCCAATTTTTTCTATTTTCTTTCTTCCCCAAATTATTCAATTGTTTAGCTGTGTTTGCAGATATGCATTCTGAGTTATAAAGACACACAGCTGTGATCACCACATTCCAATGCCTCAGTTTTGTATTAATAGATAAGGTTTTTTACTGTAGGCCCTCTATATTTTCTTCGTTAAATGGAATCGCAATTTTTCGGATTCCATTTATGTTAGCTGTTTTGCACAGAGCTGAATTAATCCTTCCAAGTATTAAAATTCAAAAACCCGTATTTTTCCATATTTTGATCCCCTATATTTTTGGCACCTGTTTAATATTGGTCATTTACATGGTTTCTTCAAACGAAATTTGTGACTGTTTTTTTCTGCTACTTCGTGGGAATTTTTTATGTTTCTTTGCATGTTGTAAATTCTGACATAACTAAATCATCACCAAAAGCTATGCAGCCAGTTTCAAAGTTTTCTCTTTTTCTTCTAATTTACGCTTTATTTCATCTCTTTTCTTATTCTGTTTTTTTCCTCATTTCATGTACAACTTTTTCCAAAGCTAAACTGAATAATAGTTGAGACAGTCCATCACCCCCACCGCCCAGATCACTTCTCTTTTAATTTCGACAGATTCTGATATGAACCTAAAATTTTAATTTTGAAAGTTGTGTTTGTCAAAGTTTGCTTCATGATTGCCGTAATTTCATTGTCAGCTCGAAACTGAATAACGATGGGACCATAAGCTTTTTTTTTTTCATGTACAAATAATACATAAATACTATGAGCTCGGAGTTCCTTTCCCTGATTAAAATCTTTAGGTTTAATATCCGTTAGACACATGAACTTCATGTTACGAACCTTCCCAGTTTTTTCTGTGTCTTTGGAAGTTTAACATTAGTGCACATTAACGTGAGGTTAAATTATTCGCACAGTTGTATGAGGCTTTTCCCATTCTTATTCGTTCTTCCGTGAACTGGATGTTCTCCGTTTTTTAAATATTTTTCTCTTCTCTTGTTTACTTACTGAAGTCACTTAGTAGTATTTTGATATTGTTCCCCAGAATACTAGACATTTCAGCTCTACATCTTCCCAGAGATAATCCAGCTCTTCGGGAATTCTTTAAATTGTCTTCGTTAATCGGAGAATTGCAGTTTATTACAGTATATGCTTTGTGATCTGAGGCTTTCCCGGCGAATGTGCTGTATCCAAGGTTCTCGGATGTCCAGCCGGATCCGATCGTCGAAGTTCCACGATATTTCGGCGAATAACCGTTCCGCCATCATCAGCACCACCTGATGATGGCGGAACAGTTATTCGCCGAAATATCGTGGAACTTCGACGATCGGATCCGGCTGGACACCCGAGAACCTTGGATACCTTGTTCGCACCTACAAGGATCAAAACTAAAACGCCGTCATTTGGCACAATTCACTAGTCAACTGTGAACGATGAATCCAGATCCTAGATGTGGGATCCCTTTCTCATTACATTCCGGCCATATTTACTCTTAAAAATTTTATTCCACTCTGATTCCACTCTGTCCTCGTCCATAAATCTAGTTTCTTGCAGAGGTTAAGAGTATTATTTGGTATTCTTTCCGAAATTTAATGAGTTATTTTAATTTTTGCAAAAGCATGTTGATGTTAAAAAAGAGCTTTCTTTGTACTTTTAACTTGTTGTTCTGCCAGGATTTCCAGTAGAATTTGATTTGCATGTTGGTTTTGGCTCTCCAGAATCCGTTCCCCTAGCTGACCCCTACAGGGAGGCATCCATTGGAGAGTCTAAGCAACCTCACATTGTGGAGGATCAAATTATTACTATCTTTGTTATTATTATTATTACCTAAAATAATAAACAGCATCATACACGAAAATAATGTGTTAACAATTTAAAAAAAGGGAAAAAAAATCTTGACGAAGACTAGCTGGGCCGAAAAGAAAGTCAAAGTATAGTAGTGGTTTTATAATTGTAAACGGCTTTTTCTTGCTGCAGTCTATATTTCTGTTCCAGATCAGTGCTTAATTTACATAATTTAAGTGCCGTAACGCACATCTTGAACCACACAACTACCTTCTGCCCTAAAAAAATCACATGTTCCGTAAACAAAAGACAGTCGATTCAAAGGAACGAAGATCAGCTTATCTTGGGTACTCTGTACTGCAACACGCACGCAAGCGCACACACACACACACACACACACACACACACACACACACACACACACACACACACACACTTTATTTTGCCTGACGCCTCTACCAATGGCATCACATTGGTCACCTATTGTCACTAGTGCCGGCACAACGGCAAATTATAGTTCCGTTGCGATTTAATACACGTGTACTGCTTTAAATCTCCAGCGCCGACCTGTTCAAGTGAGTTCAAAACTAAGTTCCTGGGAGGCCCAGAATGCCGTTTCGGAGCGTTCCGGCCGAAATGAAGCCCTGTTCCAGACGCGTTCCACCTTTTGTATGAAGGTATCTTTAGCGGATTTAACTCTAATTCTTAGTTCTGCCGCAATTTACATGCTCCCAAATTATCAGCTATGCCTGCCAGAAGTGATCGTGTAGTGTTTGCATTGCTATCCATACCTTCAACCAGAAGCTGGGCTACGACGATGATGAATGAGGCCTGGCAACGCTCGTTCTCCTTTGAGCTTCCGCTTAAGGTTACGTCCGTCGCAATGGTGTACGCAGAACTAGGACTCGTTTGAAAACACGATAAGGTTCCCCATGTTGCTACTGATTGCAGTACTGTTTGCTCGCCTCTCTCTGCTGCCGCGTTAAGGAAAAACTCAAAAAACAATAGTCACCGTGCTGACAGTCAGTGGAACTCCTTTCGTCATCGCACAGTACATATGCATACTTGTCTTGCTGCAAACAAGAGCGTTTCCTGAATCCAAGTACTTGACATGGCTATACAAACCTGCACTACAGAGAAATGTAGGTGTATCCTCTCGGGCGCTAGTCGCATGGGGCCATTGAGATCTCACATGACGTTGAGTGTGGCTCACCTGAACGCATCGTTTCTATATTCGCATTACAGTTGTGGGATGGAGGCCAACAAATGCAGCCATAACGTGGAACAGGCAACCTCAGTCTCAGCATGACGCCATCGTGCCACTGTCGATTTCCAGCACTGGCCTGAAGACAATTCTCCTTCTTATACAAGACAGGACACAAATTGCAAACAGACAACCACAAATAAAATGCTATTTCTGAATGAGGAACCCACTGCGAATCTACGTCCGGCTGTGGGGAATTGCTAATCGTTTGCGTGTCCAAGCATGTAGTACCTTTAATGACAATTTGACCTTTGATGTATGCCACCCTCATGCTGGCCAGTATTCTAAATAAAGATCAAAATTGGGCGCCGTTACTATTGGGGCGCTGCATAAATTCGTAGTGTTTTACAAAATTGTTGAGGCTTTCGTGGCCACTTGTTGGCAAACTGCCTATTGGCTTCTGTCTCATGTTCTTCGGCCGACGTTCATCTAATGATTTTTCTGACGTTTCGCCAGCACGAGTGGCTGGCATTGTCAAAGCTTCACCCTCCATTGCCGGTGGTGAACTGGAGCCGAGCTCGCGGGCGCAGACTATATGTACCTGGCGCGCCAACGTCCGAGGGCTTCTCCGCGGTCATTTCCGGTGCGGTTCTCCTCTTGCTACCTGCGACGGTCGTTCGCTGCAATACGGGAAGCCAGGATCCGTTTACCTTAAGGCTTTCCTCTTTCTTGTTCAAACTGTTCGCGTGTTTTTGTATCTCTACAGCTTCTCTGAACAAGCGCGTGTGATAGTAGTTCTCTACAGTCAGAACTTCCGTGTCGGCGAATTTTATTACGTGGTCGGTCTCATTTAGTGCGTGCTCTGCCACGGCCGATTTCTCCACCTGCCCCAACCTGCAATGTCGCTTATGCTCTTTGATCCTGGTGTTAATGGATCGGTCGTGCGGTAGCGTTCTCGCTTCCCACGCCCGGGTTCCCGGGTTCGATTCCCGGCGGGGTCAGGGATTTTCTCTGCCTCGTGATGGCTGGGTGTCGTGTGCTGTCCTTAGGTTAGTTAGGTTTAAGTAGTTCTAAGTTCTAGGGGACTGATGACCGTAGCAGTTAAGTCCCATAGTGCTCGGAGCCATTTTTTGTTAATGGATCGTCCAGTCATTCCGACATAAACTTTTCCGCATGTGCATGGTATGCGGTATATTCCCGACATTGCAAGTGGGTCTCTTTTCTCCTTCGCCGATCTAAGACACTCTTTGATCTTCCTTGTCGGTTTGAAAATCGTCTTTACGCCATGTTTGCGCAATTACGGCCGATTCTGTCCGTCACTCTGGGAATGTATGGCAGAAAGGCCGTACCCGACATTTCTTTTTCTGGTTCCTTACTTCGCCGAGTGTTTGGCTCACTTACAATTCTAATATAATTTGTGGAGTACTCACTGCTCCTCAGGACAGTTTCCAGGTGTTGCATTTCTCGTTTGAGGTGTTGCGGCGAAACGTCAGAAAAATCATTAGATGAACGTCGGCCGAAGAACCCGAGACAGAAGCCAATAGGCAGTTTGTCGTAGTGTTTTACCATAATTTTAATAAAGACAACAGATACACATAACAGAGACTTTGGTGTTCAGTAACATACTGTCTTTCACTATTTACAACAATATGATAACGCTGGGGAAACTTTTGGATTCCGCGACTGTAGAAATCTCGTGGTTTTGAAGCGAAGAGCTCATCGAGCTATGCTCGGAGCGCATTTCCATCCGGAAAGGAAATTTCCTGAAGGTTGTTCGATAATGAGCGGAAAAGGTGAAAATTTGAGGGTGCAAGATCAAATAAATAAGGTGGGTGCGGAATGAATCCCCAACCCAATTCCTGTACAGCGTTTTCTGTCAGTCTAGCAGAATGCGGGCGGGCATTATCGTGGAATAGCATCACTTCACGCAGTTTTCCTGGTCGTTGTTCTTGGATTGGGTCTGTAAGACGTCTCAGTTGTTGACAATAAATGTCACCACTGATGATTATACACTCGGAAAGCAATTGGTATGTATCACATCGCCGTTATTCCACCAGGTACATGACAGCAAGCCATTATCTTTTATGGATGCGCACAGCTCTTTGTACGGGGAGTTGCTGCTCAGTTTGGGCTCAACCATTCCTTTATTTTCCTTGTGCTAGCATAAAGACACCATTTCACGTTAGCAGTAACGATACAGGATAGGAATGGTCGCTGTTATTCACGAGCCAAATGGTGACATGCAAGCAGATTTGTAAGTACGACTACCCGCTGATTTTTGTGATTTTGGCTTAGAGTATGACAACCCATACACCCATTGCATGCAAATGTCGCACGATGATAGAATGATCACAGTTCATCACATTTACTAGTCCTCGGTATACTGACGCGGAATATTATGGATTAATGCGTTCAAAAGATCTTCATCACACACCACTGAGCGACGTGGCGCACACACACTGGACTCGCATTCGGGAGGACGACGGTTCAAACCCGCGTCCGGCCGTCCGTGATTTCCTAAAATCACTTCAGGCAAAGACCGGGATGGTTCCTTGGAAAGAGTACGGCCGACTTCCAATCTTTCATTAATCCGATGTTCGATTCACGGCGGGGTCAGGGATTTTCATTGCCTCGTGATGACTGGGTGTAGTGTGATGTCCTTAGGTTAGTTAGGTTTAAGTAGTTTTAAGTTCTAGGCGACTGATGACCTCAGACGTTAAGTCGCACAGTGCTCAGAGCCATTTGAACCATCCCATAGTGCTGAGAGCCATTTGAACCATTAATCCGATGAAACCGATGACCTTGGTGTTTGGTCCCCTCCCCCAAACCAACCAAAACCAACCAGCATCAAAGACAGGTCTTCCTGAACGTCAAGAGTGTCATTAATGTCAAAACGATGCTGCTTAAAACGAGAAAACAGTTTTATCGCCGTGCTCTGTGCAGTGGCATATCCCCATACATGGCGAAATGTTTCTGGCTGCCTCCGATTCTTTCATCCTTCTATGGAGCTGAAACAGAAGAACATGTCGGAAATTCTGATTTCTCCTCTTACCACTCAATTTTCTAGCGTCTGCAGCTCCATTCACTATCTTCAAATGGCGAAATGACAATGTATAAATTCAAATAGCAACAGTAAAGTAGAAATAAAAAATTCCAAAAAAAAGGGTTCAAATGGCTCTGACCACTATGGGGCTCAACTTCTGAGATCATCAGTTCCCTAGAACTTAGAACTACTTAAACCTAACTAACCTAAGGACATCACACACATCCATGCCCGAGCCAGGATTCGAACCTGCGACTGTAGCGGTCGCGCGGGTCCAGACTGTAGCACCTAGAACCTCTCGGCCATCCTGGCCGGCAAAAAATGACAGTCGACAAATAAACCCACAGCAACTGGAATACCAACATGCAAAATAAAAACGCTACGAACTTATGCACCAACCTAATATTTTTGATAATTCGACAGTGAGGATAGAAGTCATCTCGCTTCCCACGCCCGGGTTCCCGGATTCGATTCCCGGCGGGCTCAGGGACTTTCTCTGCCTCATGATGACTGGGTGTTGTGTGATGTCCTTAGGTTAGTTAGGTTTAAGTAGTTCTAAGTTCTAGGGGACTGATGACCATAGATGTTAAGTCCCATAGTGCTCAGAGCCATTTCAACCATATTTGATAGAAGTCAACAATAGGGAAGCGTTGTTGAACTTAAACAGAAGGGTTTTCCGTACAGCACATGGGGGATGATTCCTATAGGCGCGCAGTCCGGAACCGCTGGACTGCTACGGTCGCAGGTTCGAATCCTGCCTCGGGCATGGATGTGTGTGATGTCCTTAGGTTAGTTAGGTTTAAGTAGTTCTAAGTTCTAGGGGACTGATGACCACAGAAGTTAAGTCCCATAGTGCTCAGAGCCATTTGAACCTTTTTTTTTTTTTGGATGATTCCTATCCCTCATCGGTTAAAAATGAGGTGTTTGAAAGATACGGGCAGTTCCGTCGTCGGTAGGCAGCGTCGGAAACAGCGGCAGGGGCCGCCCGCGGCGGTGGCCAGGTGTTTTTTACCGCGGCCGATCTCATCAGTTTGACCCTTTGTGCCGGCAACATTTCAATTTACTCGTTCCCGCCGCGTCCCTCATTGTAGGTCGCTAGCCGCCCGCTAAGCAGGGGATCGCCTTTGCTTTCCTGTGCCGCGGCGGCCGCTCTGTTTGGGAAAAAGAGCCCGTTTTAATTTCACAGCTGGTAACACATGAACGTCGGCGCGGCGACGCCAACAAGGGCACGGGCGGCGTGCCTCTGTGCGGAACGTTGCCGCACGATCGCAGTTCGACGCGGACTGAGCCAATTACTGACGGTCCGACTTCACAGCTGCGCGCTTGGACAGCTGGGTTTTCTTTACTGCCTTCATCGTTGTCGTAGATACTGCGTCAGCATTGCTGTTTCGCTGGTTAGGCTGCAATAATATTGTCGCACCTGATTTCATTACCAACCCTAAACTTTTTCCGTGGCTTCGTTGTCAGTGAAGCGTCCTCCTGTGATAGCCGCACACAAATCACAACACTAAGATGCTCACGGCAGTTTCGGCGTGCTCGTCCTTTGTCTTTATTACGGTTGAAAAGAGCTTTGCTAAATATTCTTTCGAAAAATTTTAGACGCTTTCAAGATTACATTGGCAACAGCCTTGCCACAGTGGATACACCGGTTCCCGTGAGATCACCGAAATTAAGCGCTGTCGGGCGTGGTCGGCACTTCGATGGGTGACCATCCAGGCCGCCATGCGCTGCTATCATTTTTCAGGGTGCACTCAAGCCTTGTGATGCCAATTGAGGAGCTACTCGACCGAATAGTAGCGGCTTCGGTCAATAATATCTTCATAACGACCGGGAGAGCGGTGTGCTGACTCCACGCCCCTCCTATCCGCATCCACCATGAAGATGACACGGCGGTCGGATGGTCCCGGTAGGCCACTCGTGGCCTGAAGACAGAGTGCTTCAAGATTACATTCATCTTATTTGTTTTTGAGTTCGAGTGTGGGATAAATCGAGAATGATTTACATAGAAACAGCGACTATTGTGTCTTCTTGTCTTGAAATATAGTACTTTGCGTGAGCTACCTCACCAACAGCGGTAAAGGTTATTCAGCACCGTCAGTAACCCACACTCACTTCGGGCGCGGTGCATCTATTATCGTGTGTAATGTCATACTGGATGCAGACATGATTTAATTCCAGACCACAAAATTTCACGCAGTTTTCTTAATTTCACGACACCGCCACAGGTTTCGCAACGTTCTGAGCGTCGTTTACGAAACAGTGATTCTGTAAAAGCGCCCTCTTACAATGTATTTGTAGTGGCTTGAAAGCTAGCTCATGGAGGTGTAAAAATCTCAAGGTCCTAGATATCTGGTGGCTGTTATTGCCTCAATCATTCCGTGAGTCATTCCCCGTTTAAAAATTAGTTTATTTAATTCCATCATCCAGAGTGTTATGATTTATTCTTGTAGAATGGCGCACAGAAATAAAACAAAAAAGAAAAAAAAAAGCTGAACGGGAATAGGTAACGTTGCATTGAGACAAAAGGAAAGGAAAGGAAACTTGTACCATTAGGCATTGCGGGATCTGTGTTGTATGAGCACATCTTTGAAGAAATGGGGAAGTACCAAATTGGCCCGCGTCAGCACCTAGCAGTAGTTTTAAAGTTAATAAACACGTACACAACGGCGAGCTCTTATTCTAATGCGACAAAATTATTCTTTCAGGTTGCTCACATTCAAAGTATTACACTCTTTTATTCACAACGAATTGTTATCAGAATTAAAAAGTCCAATAACTTGTTAGGAAAGTAACAAATCATCATTAAACCATCATTGGGGACACTAACTTTATTGTCGCAAAAAGACACGAGACTTCTAATTCTGATGATAACTCACTAGAGCCGTAACCGATCAACTACAATATATGTAACAAATGCGATCAAGACATTTGTGAAGAAATGTGTGTAATTCAAATAGAAAAATACAGGGAGCGAAAGGCTATTTACAATTTGTACAGAAACCAGATGGCAGTTATAAGAGTCGAGGGGCATGAAAGGGAAGCAGTGGTTGGGAAAAGGAGTGAGACAGGGTTGTAGCCTCTCCCCGATGTTATTCAATCTGTATATTGAGCAAGCAGTAAAGGAAACAAAAGAAAAATTCGGAGTAGGTATTAAAATTCATGGAGAAGAAGTAAAAACTTTGAGGTTCGCCGATGACATTGTAATTCTGTCAGAGACAGCAAAGGACTTGGAAGAGCAGTTGAACGAAATGGACAGTGTCTTGAAAGGAGGATATAAGATGAACATCAACAAAAGCAAAACGAGGATAATGGAATGTAGTCAAATTAAGTCGGGTGATGCTGAGGGAATTAGATTAGGAAATGAGACACTTAAAGTAGTAAAGGAGTTTTGCTATTTAGGGAGTAAAATAACCGATGATGGTCGAAGTAGAGAGGATATAAAATGTAGACTGGCAATGGCAAGGAAAGCGTTTCTCAAGAAGAGAAATTTGTTAACATCGAATATAGATTTAGGTGTCAGGAAGTCGTTTCTGAAAGTATTCGTATGGAGTGTAGCCATGTATGGAAGTGAGACATGGACGATAACTAGTTTGGACAAGAAGAGAATAGAAGCTTTCGAAATGTGGTGCTACAGAAGAATGCTGAAGATAAGGTGGGTAGATCACGTAACTAATGAGGAGGTATTGAATAGGGTTGGGGAGAAGAGAAGTTTGTGGCACAACTTGACTAGAAGAAGGGATCGGTTGGTAGGACATGTTCTGAGGCATCGAGGGATCACAAATTTAGCATTGGAGGGCAGCGTGGAGGGTAAAAATCGTAGAGGGAGACCAAGAGATCAATACACTAAGCAGATTCAGAAGGATGTAGGTTGCAGTAGGTACTGGGAGATGAAGAAGCTTGCACAGGATAGAGTAGCATGGAGAGCTGCATCAAACCAGTCTCAGGACTGAAGACTGCAACAACAACATCGTGTTCCACTCTGACAATGTCAAACATTCAAAGTACTGTAAGTCTAGGTCTCGACGCAAGACAAGTGATTATGGAGCGTAAAAAGTGATATCCTTGGTTTAGTATCCTCAACTGACTCGGACATCCTAGATCGAAATCCAAACACAAGCGCTGGCCATCCAGAGTTGTTTGGTTTCGCGTCCGCGCGGAGGCCGATGTGAACTTCGCGTCGGCTGGCCAGATCCTCCGGCGGCGTAAGTTAGAAGGAAAGTGGGCGCGCTTTTCTCCTAGAGTTGTGTCGATGTTTCCGAATCTTACCAGTCGACCACGCTATTTTCGCACACAGTTACTAGCTTGCTCTTGGTTTTTCTATTGTGACTTTATCTGCACGCTTTTGACGATCTTCCGTTTTGAATTACTCTCGATTTGACCTTTCTGGTTTTGTACTGTTTTCACTGTAGGCTGCTCAGTCCTTACGGTCACTCGCCGTTTCTCGGAAGCTGACTCGTGGCACTCTCACACGTGGGTACTGCGCTGGTATGTGTGATGTCCTGGGCTCCTTCTAGCAGTGGCCAGTTTAATACTGGACATATTACAACAGATATGCGTTGATATATCTACCATCTAATGTGCTATAAAGAAGTAATAATTATCGAAGCTGCCATGTGAAAGAGGAAATAATTAATCAGGGTGTAAATTCTTTCTTATTATACCAATGGAAGCAGCAAATATAAGATTTTATTACTATCATAAAAATCTTTATACGTATACTGCCATTGACCAACTAACTAAATACACTCCTGGAAATGGAAAAAAGAACACATTGACACCGGTGTGTCAGACCCACCATACTTGCTCCGGACACTGCGAGAGGGCTGTACAAGCAATGATCACACGCACGGCACAGCGGACACACCAGGAACCGCGGTGTTGGCTGTCGAATGGCGCTAGCTGCGCAGCATTTGTGCACCGCCGCCGTCAGTGGCAGCCAGTTTGCCGTGGCATACGGAGCTCCATCGCAGTCTTTAACACTGGTAGCATGCCGCGACAGCGTGGAACCGTATGTGCAGTTGACGGACTTTGAGCGAGGGCGTATAGTGGGCATGCGGGAGGCCGGGTGGACGTACCGCCGAATTGCTCAACACGTGGGGCGTGAGGTCTCCACAGTACATCGATGTTGTCGCCAGTGGTCGGCGGAAGGTGCACGTGCCCGTCGACCTGGGACCGGACCTCAGCGACGCACGGATGCACGCCAAGACCGTAGAATCCTACGCAGTGCCGTAGGGGACCGCACCGCCACTTCCCAGCAAATTAGGGACACTGTTGCTCCTGGGGTATCGGCGAGGACCATTCGCAACCGTCTCCATGAAGCTGGGCTACGATCCCGCACACCGTTAGGCCGTCTTCCGCTCACGCCCCAACATCGTGCAGCCCGCCTCCAGTGGTGTCGCGACAGGCGTGAATGGAGGGACGAATGGAGACGTGTCGTCTTCAGCGATGAGAGTCGCTTCTGCCTTGGTGCCAATGATGGTCGTATGCGTGTTTGGCGCCGTGCAGGTGAGCGCCGCAATCAGGACTGCATACGACCGAGGCACACAGGGCCAACACCCGGCATCATGGTGTGGGGAGCGATCTCCTACACAGGCCGTACACCACTGGTGATCGTCGAGGGGACACTGAATAGTGCACGGTACATCCAAACCGTCATCGAACCCATCGTTCTACCATTCCTAGACCGGCAAGGGAACTTGCTGTTCCAACAGGACAATGCACGTCCGCATGTATCCCGTGCCACCCAACGTGCTCTAGAAGGTGTAAGTCAACTACCCTGGCCAGCAAGATCTCCGGATCTGCCCCCCATTGAGCATGTTTGGGACTGGATGAAGCGTCGTCTCACGCGGTCTGCACGTCCAGCACGAACGCTGGTCCAACTGAGGCGCCAGGTGGAAATGGCACGGCAAGCCGTTCCACAGGACTACATCCAGCATCTCTACGATCGTCTCCATGGGAGAATAGCAGCCTGCATTGCTGCGAAAGGTGGATATACACTGTACTAGTGCCGACATTGTGCATGCTCTGTTGCCTGTGTCTATGTGCCTGTGGTTCTGTCAGTGTGATCATGTGATGTATCTGACCCCAGGAATGTGTCAATAAAGTTTCCCCTTCCTGGGACAATGAATTCACGGTGTTCTTATTTCAATTTCCAGGAGTGTAAGTGGAAATGTGATTTTTTTTCTGGCTTGGCGTAGCCATGACACGTGCTGCAGTTACTGCTGCTGAACGTCGCTAGCTACTAGATGTGCAACTGGTGCTCCGTGAATAACTGGTCAATAAGATTTTTTTTTATATAGGCAATGAATTTAAAACGGTTTGGCGGTGACTTGCAGTATCTGCTCAGAAAGTAGTACTCCCCTGCTCTCTTTACAACTTTAAGTGTTTACTTATTGTCAACATCAATAGTTGTTTCCTTCTTTTATTTTCACATACGGTTCAATCTCAAATTTATTATCGCAAGGCTTGAGGAGTAGAATTATCTTCATAGTGCCATAATGACTGTGGTAGACTCTTTTGACACATGGTGATACAACCTTTTTAGACTACTCAGCAGCAGGTCCGATGTTAAATTCCAGTTGTTTAGTAGACCTATTAAAACTATTTTTCCCCTGTTTCAGTTATCTCTTTGATTCAGTCACTGCTTTGTTTTATGAGGCCCCAAAAGCTCATACCCTACAGTCTGGAGCCGAGCGACCGCTACGGTCGCAGGTTCGAATCCTGCCTCGGGCATGGATGTGTGTGCTGTCCTTAGGTTGGTTAGGTTTAATCAGTTCTAAGTTCTAGGCCACTGATGACCTCAGAAGTTAAGTCGCATAGTGCTCAGAGCCATTTGAGCCAGCTCGTATGATTCTTGTAGGTATGAAATGAATTAAATTCAAGAAACGCGAAAAACAGAATACAGGATGTTGATAGCTTACTACTAGTGGCCTTGTAAGCGTCCCTGACTATTCGCTGATTCTCCCTGTAAATCTCGAAACGCCATACCGCAAATACATAAGGTTGGTTGGCTGTCTCGCAGCTGCAGCGTTATTTCTGAGTTACGCTACACACAAGTGATGTGGTGGTAGAACTTGTGACAAACGCCCTTTCCATACTGACCTCATTCATCACATATTATGACTCTGATCTCATAAGAAACGCTAATTATTCTGGTTTTGAAGGTAACCGCATTGCAGAGATTGGCTTTCCATATTCAGATTTCATGCATATTTAGATCATAAAATTAGTGCTTTACCGCCACTATTTCTGTCCAACGCGCAGATCTATATTAATCTTGAACAGCGCCAAGTACCTAATCTTCCTCACATAGCGTTTTTCTCTTTTCTTTCCCAACTTCCACATTCAGGTGCCAAACACACACATATATAACGGTACTTTATCCCTTGTGGCGGCGTACCTTTCTTGGTATCTGCGTCACACTTAATGTTTAGTTACTCAGTGGCATAAGTCACCGTGTACAGCGTCTGAAACTTGTTGCCCCGCTAATATTATTGATCCGATGATGTTCTGTAACTTAATGAAACGGGTTGCCACTGTGGAAAAAGTTCGACAATAGACTGTAATATATAGCTTTGAAATAATTCATGTTACACGGGTTTCTTCATTTTAAAGTACGACAGGCTTCCACAAAAATATTAGGAATCAATGCAGTGTTTCTCAAATATTTTTAAACATTGATTTTGAGAACATTCTGGGATTATCATGTATTCTTCAGCTTTCTCTAAGTCTACAAATGCTAGAAACGTAGGTTTGTCTTTCCTCAATCAACCATCTAAGTCGTAGGGTCAATATTGCCTCACGTGTTCCAGCATTTCAATATTGAAATTACGTAAATTAAAAAGAAATTATAGCACTTTTGTTTTCTATCTGAAGTTCTTTTCCCTATATATCCTTCCCTTGCTTCTTCCTATCCTACTGATCCATTAACTGGCATCCTCGTAAAATGTACTATTTCCGTATTGCCAAAACTAGCGATTATTTCTGAAGTATGTAGCAGATGGAATACCACCAAATACGGAATATGTATTCCTCAAATGTCACATATTACTTAAATAGGCCTTTAATTCTTAATTTTTATTAATTATTGTTATTTTATTCTGTGATGGCGGAATCTCTTTTGCACTGTTTTAGTGTACTAGCCTATGACTTACGCACACGCCATGCCTCTATACAAAAAAAAAAAAAAGTTTTCCCCACCACAGCCTAGTATTGTACATTAATTATACACCACTATTGGCAACCTGAACTTTGTTACACCATATATATGTGGGTTCATACCATTTTGTTGTCATTTGCACGCCCTTTTGTAGTAATGTCCGTAGTATCACAATTTTGTAATTTTTTACTGTGGTTCCCTTTTTTCCTATTGAAATTTATATCTGAAGATGATCTGCAGCGCATATTGAAACTGTAGTCTTTAGTGTTTCATTCAATATTTATCACGTAATGTTTTCGAGGCACTTTGTAGATCATGTTTATTATGTGAGCCGCCTCTGAATTGTCATTCAACGCATTTCTTCGCCATTTTTCAAACGGGTGTTCAGGGCATGACACAGTTTTGCTAGACATGACGTTACTGGAGGTGTACAATCTTCTATTCCCACGTCGTGACACTGTCTCAACACGTTTCTGGGACCCAGTTTGATGAGAAATATGAGACACGTGTTTCACGTATACGAGCCTCCACCTGAAGTGAATTTTGTATCTAACACAAGAAGAATTCTAGGAGAAACTGCTATCAGTTTCAATGAATAGACACCTAACGATATAATCACACATTATCAATAATACTAAATGCCGCAACGAAACACAACAAGTAATAATACCAGCAACAGCACTGACACTTGTGAGATCTAACTGAAAGAATAAATTGTTTATATTACAGACCTGTCCTACCCACTAGCTGGTTTACTTGGAGACAGGTATAAAATCTTATTACTAATAGAAATCTGAGTTGGAGGCTTCTAGTCCTCAAAATCTGTTACAACTAATGGCTCGTCACTTCCTGGCAGATTAAAACTGTGTGCCCGACCGAGACTCGAACTCGAGACCTTTGCCTTTCGCGGGCAAGTGCTCTACCAACTGAGCTACCGAAGCACGACTCACGCCCGGTACTCACAGCTTTACTTCTGCCAGTACCTCGCCTCCTACCTTCCAAACTTTACAGAAGCTCTCCTGCGAAACTTGCAGAACTAGCACTCCTGAAAGAAAGGATATTGCGGAGACATGGCTTAGCCACAGCCTGGGGGATGTTTCCAGAATGAGATTTTCACTCTGCAGCGGAGTGTGCGCTGATATGAAACTTCCTGGCAGATTAAAACTGTGTGCCCGACCGAGACTCGAACTCGAGACCTTTGCCTTTCGCGGGCAAGTGCTCTACCAACTGAGCTACCGAAGCACGACTCACGCCCGGTACTCACAGCTTTACTTCTGCCAGTACCTCGCCTCCTACCTTCCAAACTTTACAGAAGCTCTCCTGCGAAACTTGCAGAACTAGCACTCCTGAAAGAAAGGATATTGCGGAGACATGGCTTAGCCACAGCCTGGGGGATGTTTCCAGAATGAGATTTTCACTCTGCAGCGGAGTGTGCGCTGATATGAAACTTCCTGGCAGATTAAAACTGTGTGCCCGACCGAGACTCGAACTCGAGACCTTTGCCTTTCGCGGGCAAGTGCTCTACCAACTGAGCTACCGAAGCACGACTCACGCCCGGTACTCACAGCTTTACTTCTGCCAGTACCTCGCCTCCTACCTTCCAAACTTTACAGAAGCTCTCCTGCGAAACTTGCAGAACTAGCACTCCTGAAAGAAAGGATATTGCGGAGACATGGCTTAGCCACAGCCTGGGGGATGTTTCCAGAATGAGATTTTCACTCTGCAGCGGAGTGTGCGCTGATATGAAACTTCCTGGCAGATTAAAACTGTGTGCCCGACCGAGACTCGAACTCGAGACCTTTGCCTTTCGCGGGCAAGTGCTCTACCAACTGAGCTACCGAAGCACGACTCACGCCCGGTACTCACAGCTTTACTTCTGCCAGTACCTCGCCTCCTACCTTCCAAACTTTACAGAAGCTCTCCTGCGAAACTTGCAGAACTAGCACTCCTGAAAGAAAGGATATTGCGGAGACATGGCTTAGCCACAGCCTGGGGGATGTTTCCAGAATGAGATTTTCACTCTGCAGCGGAGTGTGCGCTGATATGAAACTTCCTGGCAGATTAAAACTGTGTGCCCGACCGAGACTCGAACTCGAGACCTTTGCCTTTCGCGGGCAAGTGCTCTACCAACTGAGCTACCGAAGCACGACTCACGCCCGGTACTCACAGCTTTACTTCTGCCAGTACCTCGCCTCCTACCTTCCAAACTTTACAGAAGCTCTCCTGCGAAACTTGCAGAACTAGCACTCCTGAAAGAAAGGATATTGCGGAGACATGGCTTAGCCACAGCCTGGGGGATGTTTCCAGAATGAGATTTTCACTCTGCAGCGGAGTTTGGAAGGTAGGAGGCGAGGTACTGGCAGAAGTAAAGCTGTGAGTACCGGGCGTGAGTCGTGCTTCGGTAGCTCAGTTGGTAGAGCACTTGCCCGCGAAAGGCAAAGGTCTCGAGTTCGAGTCTCGGTCGGGCACACAGTTTTAATCTGCCAGGAAGTTTCATATCAGCGCACACTCCGCTGCAGAGTGAAAATCTCATTCTGGAAACATCCCCCAGGCTGTGGCTAAGCCATGTCTCCGCAATATCCTTTCTTTCAGGAGTGCTAGTTCTGCAAGTTTCGCAGGAGAGCTTCTGTAAAGTTTGGAAGGTAGGAGGCGAGGTACTGGCAGAAGTAAAGCTGTGAGTACCGGGCGTGAGTCGTGCTTCGGTAGCTCAGTTGGTAGAGCACTTGCCCGCGAAAGGCAAAGGTCTCGAGTTCGAGTCTCGGTCGGGCACACAGTTTTAATCTGCCAGGAAGTTTCATATCAGCGCACACTCCGCTGCAGAGTGAAAATCTCATTCTGGAAACATCCCCCAGGCTGTGGCTAAGCCATGTCTCCGCAATATCCTTTCTTTCAGGAGTGCTAGTTCTGCAAGTTTCGCAGGAGAGCTTCTGTAAAGTTTGGAAGGTAGGAGGCGAGGTACTGGCAGAAGTAAAGCTGTGAGTACCGGGCGTGAGTCGTGCTTCGGTAGCTCAGTTGGTAGAGCACTTGCCCGCGAAAGGCAAAGGTCTCGAGTTCGAGTCTCGGTCGGGCACACAGTTTTAATCTGCCAGGAAGTTTCATATCAGCGCACACTCCGCTGCAGAGTGAAAATCTCATTCTGGAAACATCCCCCAGGCTGTGGCTAAGCCATGTCTCCGCAATATCCTTTCTTTCAGGAGTGCTAGTTCTGCAAGTTTCGCAGGAGAGCTTCTGTAAAGTTTGGAAGGTAGGAGGCGAGGTACTGGCAGAAGTAAAGCTGTGAGTACCGGGCGTGAGTCGTGCTTCGGTAGCTCAGTTGGTAGAGCACTTGCCCGCGAAAGGCAAAGGTCTCGAGTTCGAGTCTCGGTCGGGCACACAGTTTTAATCTGCCAGGAAGTTTCATATCAGCGCACACTCCGCTGCAGAGTGAAAATCTCATTCTGGAAACATCCCCCAGGCTGTGGCTAAGCCATGTCTCCGCAATATCCTTTCTTTCAGGAGTGCTAGTTCTGCAAGTTTCGCAGGAGAGCTTCTGTAAAGTTTGGAAGGTAGGAGGCGAGGTACTGGCAGAAGTAAAGCTGTGAGTACCGGGCGTGAGTCGTGCTTCGGTAGCTCAGTTGGTAGAGCACTTGCCCGCGAAAGGCAAAGGTCTCGAGTTCGAGTCTCGGTCGGGCACACAGTTTTAATCTGCCAGGAAGTTTCATATCAGCGCACACTCCGCTGCAGAGTGAAAATCTCATTCTGGAAACATCCCCCAGGCTGTGGCTAAGCCATGTCTCCGCAATATCCTTTCTTTCAGGAGTGCTAGTTCTGCAAGTTTCGCAGGAGAGCTTCTGTAAAGTTTGGAAGGTAGGAGGCGAGGTACTGGCAGAAGTAAAGCTGTGAGTACCGGGCGTGAGTCGTGCTTCGGTAGCTCAGTTGGTAGAGCACTTGCCCGCGAAAGGCAAAGGTCTCGAGTTCGAGTCTCGGTCGGGCACACAGTTTTAATCTGCCAGGAAGTTTCATATCAGCGCACACTCCGCTGCAGAGTGAAAATCTCATTCTGGAAACATCCCCCAGGCTGTGGCTAAGCCATGTCTCCGCAATATCCTTTCTTTCAGGAGTGCTAGTTCTGCATGTTTCGCAGGAGAGCTTCTGTAAAGTTTGGAAGGTAGGAGGCGAGGTACTGGCAGAAGTAAAGCTGTGAGTACCGGGCGTGAGTCGTGCTTCGGTAGCTCAGTTGGTAGAGCACTTGCCCGCGAAAGGCAAAGGTCTCGAGTTCGAGTCTCGGTCGGGCACACAGTTTTAATCTGCCAGGAAGTTTCATATCAGCGCACACTCCGCTGCAGAGTGAAAATCTCATTCTGGAATGGCTCGTCAATTTAAATTTTTTCGTTGCTATTTTCACCCACTTTAATGAAATTCGACGCACCCTCTGGATTTATGCGTGGTGTCGTACCGTGAGATGCGGATGAGAAAGGCCAAGTGCTGCAACATGAACCCGCGGAGAATAGTCCTATGCTGCTGTCATGTGCCATATGGCGGTTTAGCGCCATCTCTGAGGATTATCGAAGCAGGTCGCGAAACTCTTTTCAGGAGGTGTCCGATTTTATTTTAATCCGAGGAGAGGATAGGGAGAGGCCTTGTAAAGGGTTTAAGTGAGCAGCCAGAATATCCACGTTAATCGCGTCACGTTGGCACCATATGTTCAGCTTCGGGTGACAGTCATCCCTGAGCTCTCTAAATTGTGTTTCGCTTAGAGGGGAAAATGATTCTCTCTGAAAAGGAGAAAATTACTTTCTCTGAAAACGGAAACAGAATTCTGAGTCGTGATGAGGACTTTCTGAGAGAAAACCCAGTCCGCCGCAGACATGACTTTGATGAATAGAGGAAAGACGCATTCATGACATATTGTTTCATCCTGAAACATACAGCTCAGTTTACAACGTTTGTATTACAAAAAGGTGTAAGATCTCCAACAGGAAACAGCTCAGTGAGCAGACATTCTCTTTTGTAATCTAACTCAGACATTGTTCTCACACGGATCTCGCAGTTATTACATCTAAGTGCCGTTAACCGAACGTCAATGTAATCTACATCCGATGCAAAAATCGTAACAAGAAAGTATTATCAAACACAAATTACAGCAGTAATCCACATCAGTCGCCTTTATTTTCTTCTACGAGGTGTTTAGAGCGCTTAGGCCAACATATTCACGCGAATTAATGATTTAAGTGAGTATTTTATTTCTCTGGATGGCGCCAGTGTTCTACCTTACCTATTATTTCACTAAAATTAATTATTACGTGTCACTTATTAACATAATATGACACTGAAATCACACAATATATACAATAACGAAGCTGTAAGAACTAAGTATGTAAACCACAGATCCACTTTAAGAAGTGGATGTAAGCTCTCGAAACGCGCCGTGCAAGAAAATAAAGGTGAAGCACGGGTATCTGTTTTAGTTCTTTTTTTATGTACAGTCGCAGTTTCCAAATCACAAACCGACATCGGCCATATAAGGTTAAAAAATTCTCAACTCAGATTCTCATTCCATCGAAAGCGAATCAGCAGTAAAAATTTGTACTTTATACGTTTAATGAAAATGAAATGGATGTTACTAAGAAATGTGGCCCAATTAATGGATCAAGAGCGAGACGAGGCCTTAATTGAAGGCGGGTAGATGACATCAGCAAACATGCAGAACTGCCGTTGATCGATGCTGGAGACACAAATACATGGACAAGCCTCGAGAAGACCTTTATCTAGCATTGGGGGGAAGGTTTGCTGATGATGACTGCTATAAGCATAAAAAAACTTTTAATCTTACATTGGATTACTAACAATCCGCAGTGTGTAAACACAGTGAATATGCTGACAAGTTTTTATGTTGGATTATTAGTAAACTCTAGTATATAAATACTGTGAATATTCTGACCATATGTAACGTCAATCACAACTAAATATGAAAAAACAAAAAATAATAGTATTGATTACTTTCTACCACAGTCTCGTCATACTGGAGACAAGAGACATCAGTTTAAACAGTACCGTCTTAAAAGACACGTATGTTATAGAGCTTGAACGATGTTCATATTTTAGCAATTATACATTACATTTATAAGTCCTATTTTACTAATGCAAGCAATCTACAGTACTTTGTTGCGTTTGACTGCACTGATTGGTAACCAAAAAGCATCTCCAAAGCGAGTATACTTGAATATTTTCTTTATTTGACCAATTTGTATACACGATTACCGCCCAACGAGGAATTGTGGTGGTTTATTTGGGGTTTCGTCTTGCATTTCTTGCAAAACGAACGCCAATCACTACATGTTCAAGTAGAAATTATGTCTAAACTTATTACACCTCGATCAAAACAGCGAAGTCCTTGACAGTCTGTTCACGTTTGTTTCACGCACAATGTGACTGTGATGCCATCCGCTGAAGGTTTTCCATTCTGAATACACTGAAACGCCGCCCCTAAAAGTGCAGTATTGCGTTTACTTAGCGGGAGTGATAAAGTCCTACCGCTTTTCTACGCACGTTCGCAAGCAGTTGTCTTGTGACAGCCAGAGCGAGAGCACCAGCAGCAGCGAGTAGTGTTTGTATAAAGCGTTTTTGTACTTATTTGCTGCGCTTAGCTTTTAAATAGTTTTTCTGGGAAAACCTAGCGTAGTTTTCGCGTCTCGTATTTCAGTGAGTGTTTCTTGATTATCAGAGTAGCTCATCAGAAGATTATCTTGGGAATTTGTCACCGTATAGGGTAGGGTAGACATAGTCATGTGTAGGGACTGTGGTTGTTGTGAGCGGACGCAAGGAGAATTGGCCACTCTTCGGGGGCAGGTGGAGGCTTTGTCTGTTAGGCTCATCGAGCTCGAGGCGCAGGCGTCGGCTCGTAGTGGCGTTGGGGCAACTGTGGTGAGACCTATGCCTACTTCGGTGGCCTTGGAATCACATGGAGCCCCTGATGTCGCTGCGTCTTCCGGCAGTGAGCATCTTACCGGTCAGCCATCACTCCAGGGTGAATGGCGGACAGTGGTGGGCTCGCGCGTGCCTGGCCGAAAGGCGAAGGTGGGATCTGGCCGCGTGGCAGCTGCCTTACCCCTTTCCAACAGGTACGGGGTGCTTCCTAGTGGTGATGACATCGTTTCCGAGCCACCACAGGATGCCTCGCCTGTTGGGCCAGTGGCCGATTCTCCGGCAAGGTCCCGACAGTCACAGAGGGCGGGCCTATTAGTTATAGGGAGCTCCAACGTTAGGCGGGTTATGGAGCCCCTCAGGAAAATAGCGGGTAGGTCGGGGAAGAATGCCAGTGTGCACTCGGTGTGCTTGCCGGGGGGTCTCGTCCGTAATGTGGAGGAGGCCCTTCCGGCAGCTATTGAACGCACTGGGTGTGACCGGCTGCAGATAGTAGCACATGTCGGAACGAATGACGCCTGCCGCTTGGGTTCTGAGGCCATCCTTGGTTCCTTCCGGCGGCTGGCTGATTTGGTGAAGACAACCAGCATCGCACGCGGAGTGCAAGCTGAGCTTAATATCTGCAGCATAGTGCCCAGAGTCGATCGCGGTCCTCTGGTTTGGAGCCGTGTGGAGGGTCTAAACCAGAGGCTCAGACGACTCTGCGACTATAATGGTTGCAAATTCATCGACCTCCGTTATTGGGTGGAGAACTGTAGGGCCCCCCTAGACAGGTCAGGCGTGCACTACACACCGGAAGCAGCTACTAGGGTAGCAGAGTACGTGTGGCGTGCACACGGGGGTTTTTTAGGTTAGAGGGACCCCCCCTTGGGCGAAACGATAAAATACCTGACGGCTTACCAGAGAGGACATTATCATCGTTGATAAAGAACGTCCGTCCTCAGAGACCAAAAACAGGAAAAGTTAACGTAATATTGGTAAACTGCAGGAGTATCCAGGGCAAGGTTCCTGAATTAGTATCTCTTATTGAAGGAAATAGTGCGCATATAGTATTAGGAACGGAAAGTTGGTTAAAACCGGAAGTGAACAGTAACGAAATCCTAGACACAGAATGGAATATATACCGCAAGGATAGGATAAACGCCAATGGTGGAGGAGTATTTATAGCAGTAAAGAATTCAATAATATCCAGTGAAGTTATTAGCGAATGCGAATGTGAAATAATCTGGGTTAAGCTAAGTATCAAAGGTGGGTCAGATGTGATAGTCGGATGCTTCTATAGACCACCTGCATCAGCAACCGTAGTAGTTGAGCGCCTCAGAGAGAACCTGCAGAACGTCGTGAAGAAGTTTCGTGATCATACTATTGTAATAGGGGGAGACTTCAATCTACCAGGTATAGAATGGGATAGTCACACAATCAGAACTGGAGCCAGGGACAGAGACTCTTGTGACATTATCCTGACTGCCTTGTCCGAGAATTACTTCGAGCAGATAGTTAGAGAACCAACTCGTGAAGCTAACGTTTTAGACCTCATAGCAACAAATAGACCGGAACTTTTCGACTCCGTGAATGTAGAAGAGGGTATCAGTGATCATAAGTCAGTGGTTGCATCAATGACTACAAGTGTAATAAGAAATGCCAAGAAAGGAAGGAAAATATATTTACTTAACAAGAGTGATAGGGCACAAATCGCAGAATATCTGAGTGACCACCATCAAACGTTCATTTCTGAGGAAGAGGATGTGGAACAAAAATGGAAAAAATTCAGAAACATCGTCCAGTACGCCTTAGATAAGTTCGTACCGACTAAGGTCCAAAGCGAGGGGAAAGATCCACCGTGGTATAACAATCATGTACGAAAGGTACTACGGAAACAAAGAAAGCTTCATCATAGGTTTAAGAGTAGTCGAATCATAGCTGATAAGGAAAAGCTGAACGAAGCGAAAAAGAGCGTAAAGAGAGCAATGAGAGAAGCATTCAACGAATTCGAACATAAAACATTGGCAAACAATCTAAACAAGAACCCTAAAAAGTTTTGGTCATATGTAAAATCGGTAAGCGGATCTAAATCCCCTATTCAGTCACTCGTTGACCACGATGGCACCGAAACAGAGGACGACCGAAGAAAGGCAGAAATACTGAATTCAGTGTTCCGAAACTGTTTCACTGCGGAAAATCGTAACACGGTCCCTGACTTCAGCCGTCGCACGGACGCCAAAATGGAAAATATTGAAATAAACGATATCGGAATTGAAAAACAACTGCTATCACTTAGTAGCGGAAAAGCATCCGGACCAGACGAGATACCCTTAAGATTCTACAGTGATTATGCTAAAGAACTTGCCCCCTTTCTATCAGCAATTTATCGTAGATCGCTGGAAGAACGTAAAGTACCTAGCGACTGGAAGAAAACGCAGGTCGTTCCCATTTTCAAGAAGGGTCATAAATCAGATGCGAATAATTATGGGCCTATTTCGCTTACGTCAGTCTGTTGTAGAATAATGGAACATGTTTTGTGTTCTCGTATTATGACGTTCTTAGATAATACAAATCTCCTTCATCATAACCAACATGGATTCCGCAAACAGAGATCATGTGAAACTCAGCTCGCCCTATTTGCCCAAGAAATTCACAGTGCCGTAGACACTGGCGAGCAGATTGATGCCGTATTCCTGGACTTCAGGAAGGCATTTGATACGGTTCCGCACTTACGTTTAGTGAAAAAAATACGAGCTTACGGAATATCGGACCAGGTTTGTGATTGGATTCAGGATTTCCTAGAAGAAAGAACACAACATGTCATTCTTAACGGTTCAAAATCTGCAGATGTAGAGGTAATTTCGGGAGTACCGCAAGGAAGCGTGATAGGACCTTTATTGTTTACAATATACATAAATGACTTAGTTGACAACATCGGTAGCTCCGTGAGGCTATTTGCAGATGACACGGTTGTCTACAAGAAAGTAGCAACATCAGAAGACTCGTACGTACTCCAGGAAGACCTGCAGAGGATTAATGCATGGTGCGACAGCTGGCAGCTTTCCCTAAACGTAGATAAATGTAATATAATGCGCATACATAGGGGCAGAAATCCATTCCAGTACGATTATGCCATAGGTGGTAAATCATTGGAAGCGGTAACGACCGTAAAATACTTAGGAGTTACTATCCGGAGCGATCTGAAGTGGAATGATCACATAAAACAAATAGTGGGAAAAGCAGGCGCCAGGTTGAGATTCATAGGAAGAATTCTAAGAAAATGTGACTCATCGACGAAAGAAGTAGCTTACAAAACGCTTGTTCGTCCGATTCTTGAGTATTGCTCATCAGTATGGGACCCTTACCAGGTTGGATTAATAGAAGAGATAGACATGATCCAGCGAAAAGCAGCGCGATTCGTCATGGGGACATTTAGTCAGCGCGAGAGCGTTACGGAGATGCTGAACAAGCTCCAGTGGCGGACACTTCAAGAAAGGCGTTACGCAATACGGAGAGGTTTACTATCGAAATTACGAGAGAGCACATTCCGGGAAGAGATGGGCAACATATTACTACCGCCCACATATATCTCGCGTAATGATCACAACGAAAAGATCCGAGAAATTAGAGCAAATACGGAGACTTACAAGCAGTCGTTCTTCCCACGCACAATTCGTGAATGGAACAGGGAAGGGGGGATCAGATAGTGGTACAATAAGTACCCTCCGCCACACACCGTAAGGTGGCTCGCGGAGTATAGATGTAGATGTAGATGTAGAAAACACAGTGTCACATACGATAAACACGCTATACAGAGGAACAATGGAAAGAACTAAAAGGAATCACAGTTATCACGACACTGTCAGCAAGCGTAGTCAGAAACGAGCTGTGGCATCTGAGCCCTGAGGTAGCAGAGCGATATGATAAAGATGAACAGAATGGAAGGTGCAACCAAGTTCCTTCTCAGAATGGCTGTTGCTATAACAGCTGTTCTGTAAACAACTAGAGGTCAATCACTTTGCTAGTCTGATCCAGATATAATGGTCAACTAATAATAAAATGTCATGTATTCCGATCAGAGTTTGTGCTCCATCTCTGAAGTCCTTGTCATCGACTGGGCTTTAAACTCCTAGCTTCCATGCTTTTCTTTTTTTGTCGCCTGTTGTTTTGCTTCCAGTGCGAATACAGGTTTGACGCAGTTCTCTGTGCTAATCTATCCTCTGCAAAGGTCTTCATTTCTGCGTAACTACGGCAACTTGCATTCATTGGAACTACATACTATATTTACGTGCCAGCCGGAGTGGCCGAGCGGTTCTAGGCGCTTCAGTCTGGACCCGCGCGACCGCTGCGGTCGCAGGTTCGAATCCTGCCTCGGGCATGGATGTGTGTGATGTCCTTAGGTTAGTTAGGTTTAAGTAGTTCTAAGTTCTAGGGGACTGATGACCTCATATGTTAAGTCCCATAGTGCTCAGAGCCATTTTTTATATTTACGTCTTGATTTCCCTCTACAGTTTTTCCCGCTCACACTTCCTTCTATTACAAAACTGATTACAAAACTGACAATTCCTTAATGCCCCAGGATGTGTCCTACCAACCGACCTCTTCTTGCACTGAAGTTGTGATATAAATTTCTTTTCTCCTCAGTTCGATTCATTACCTCTTCATTTGTTAATCGATCTACCCATATACTCTTCCACAATCTTCATGAAATTCTTTTCTCTTCGTATCTGAGTTGATCATGCACGTTTCACTTCCACGCAAGACACACCGCAGAAAAATATCTTCAGAAAAGACTTCCTGAACTTGAATTTATGGTAGATGTTAACAGACGCCTTTTTCCCAGAAATTCTTTTCTTACAATTGGCAGTCTGCATTGTGTATCTTCCCTACTTGCTGCCCAAATAGGAAAACTCACCTACTACTTTTACTGTCTCATTTTCTGATCTAATTCTCTCGGCGTCGTCTATGAAACGTCAACCACCACCACTCTCTTTCCACGGTGAGGATTTTAACTGCGTTCCTGTCCTTTCGAATGCGAGACCTGTGTCTTGTCGACCAGAAGGAAACCGTGAAACCGCACTAGACCTGTCTTTATTAGTGGGTAACGAATACCATAATGACTCCTGACACATTTAACTGTTTAGTTGTTACTTTATTCGCCTTACTGTGTTAAGCATATTGCAAGTACACTGCCGGAAAAATATTAGTACACGTGGAAAGACGACGCCGAATATGATCCGATAACAGCATTTTCCACATGGGTGATAGCGGATGTACTGATAATGGTTTCAGCGTGTACATCTACATCTACATTTATACTCTGCAAGCCACCCAACGGTGTGTGGCGGAGGGCCCTTCACGTGCCACTGTCATTACCTCCCTTTCCTGTTCCACTCGCGTATGGTTCGCGGGAAGAACGACTGCCGGAAAGCCTCCGTACGTGCTCGAATCTCTCTAATTTTACATTCGTGATCTCTCCTGGAGTTATAAGTAGGGGGGAAGCAATATATTCGTTACCTCACCCAGGAAAGCACCCTCTCGAAACCTGGAAAGCAAGCCACACCGCGATGCAGAGCGCCTCTCTTGAAGAGTCTGCCGCTTGAGTTTGCTAAACATCTCCGTAACCCTATCAAGCTTACCAAATACCCCTGTGACGAAACGCGCCGCTCTTCTTTGGATCTTCTCTATCTCCAACACATAGTGTACTGGCATAGATAGCAGAGTGCTATCCTGTAACAGGGAATTTTCACAGCCAGAAATCTCAGCGTGGTGGAAACGCATGAAGCAAGCAGGCAACCATGCCACTTAGACGCACGCGTGCTTCCTACAGCCTACTGAGATAGCCCTTTCGGAGAATGACCACACAAGTTGGAGGTGCTGCGTCAGATGTGCAACGATGCTGGTATCGGTGGTCACGTGAACATTATCACACCCTTAGATGAATCTGGATGTCCATGCAGCACAGACGCCCACCAGTACAATCATATTCTAAGGGCAGCAGTGGCGTACCCTACAGCTACCACAGCACAGATAAGAGGGTTTGTGAGCCCAGACAAGTCAACACGAACTTTGGCGAACTGGGTATTTGCAGTGGGACGGGCACTCCCAACTCTAGCCCGTCTTCCACTCATGTCACAGCAACGACATGCACGCTTCCACTGGTGCCGTCAGAGGATTACTTGGAAGATGGAATGGAGCAACGCGGTTACCAGCGATGAAAGCAGATTCTGCCTGCACGCAAGTGGTGGTTGTTTGCGCGTACGACGTAGACCTGCTGAGCGCCGTCTCGTAGAGTGCATTCGTCCAAGACACGCTGGCCCAACCGCAGGCCTTATGGTGTGGGGTACCATAAGCTACAACTCTCATTCTGGAGGGGACAGTAGTGCTCGGATCGCGCAGAATGTTGTTAGACTCATTTTCTAGCCGTTATTGCAACAGGAAGGTGTTGTTCCAACAGTGCCAACATACTGCCCGTTAAAGTGAATGTGCTCTTCAAGAGGTGCAGGAACTTCCCTCTTCAGCACGATCTCCGGACTTGACTCGAAAAGAGCATAAGTAGGATATTATGGAACGAGAAGCGACTCATCAGCCAACAACTCTTTCAGAACTACGTGAACAGATCGAGCAGGGGTGGGATAACTTACCTCAGGATAATATTCGCCATCTCTACGATCGACTGGATGTCAGAGTCAGCGCCTGCACTGCCGCACACGGAGGCTGTACCGCGTTCTAATATGGACGTTTCAGTATGGGTCGATTCTCGGTAGCTCAGAACCGCTTATGCTATTGATCTGTTAATGTAATCATTTCATGTACTCATTACGCACTGTTGCAACAATAAATCTTGGGTGAATTGGAAACTTGTAAAGGGTGTACTATTTTTTCGGCAGTGTATTAATGATCTCAGGGACGGATTGGCATTCTAGTTATCTCAAACGCGCAAAAACTCCAGGGCAGAGGGCAATAGACCGGACCACTTCCCCACCCAGCGACTGACACACTCTTTGAGCTGACAAGTATTAGCTTACGTAAGTCGCTCTCAGTGTAAGGCCGACGTGCACCTAATAAGAAGGGGAAGCCAGCTGCAAAATAGAAAAGCTGTAAGCAATAAGAAAAAGGCAGCCGTCGTCCATCGTTTAATCCGTGAGAAGCGATCAGGGCAGCTGTCCGATTCTCCGCGCCGGCCACAAGGCGCCGACCCGCCTAAATTAGACATCAGCCGGCGCGGCGACCGCCTGTCAGAGCCACGCATGCCACACCGGGCCAGAAAAACTGCCCCCAGCCCAGGCCGTATTCAGTGTGTCGCCGGGAATCAATTACTGGCCGCCGAAACAGGGAGCGGGAAAAAGCTATACGGCACCGCGGGCAGTGTGCATCGATGCCTCTCCTGTCACCGTTCCGAAATGACAGCTTAATTTCGGGAGGACGATGACGCGATGCCCACTGTGAAATCGGACCTTATTAGAGAGGAAGTCGCAGCAAAGGCGACGGGTCGAAGCTCTGGGCAAAGCATCCGTGAAATACTGCTGCTTTTCTGTGTAAATATTGCAGAGGATCTATTGACAGGGATGACGCAGTTTATTATCTTAACATTAGAAGGAGAGTTATCGACATACGTACAAGTAACTTCAGTGTGCCCCACGGAAATATGGTGGAACCCTTGCTTTTTGTTGGGAGACACCATTAACAGCAACCTCAGATTTTTTTCATACTATGCAGTTACTTATAATGAAATATGCAGGCTATTCGGGAAGTCACAGCTGCAAAATACTAACGCGAATTCTTTACAGACGATTGGAAAAACTGGTAGAAGCCGACCTCGGGGAAGATCAGTTTGGATTCCGTATAAATATTGGAATACGTGAGGCAATACTGACTCTACGACTTATCTTAGAAGAAAGATTAAGGAAAGGCAAACCTACATTTCTGGCATTTGTAGACTTAGAGAAAGCTTTTGACAATGTTGACTGTAATACTTTCTTTCATATTCTAAAGGTGGCAGGGGTAAAATACAGGGAGTGAAAAGCTATTTGCTGGCCGGGGTGGCCGAGCGGTTCTAGTCGCTACAGTCTGGAACCACGCGACCGCTACGGTCGCAGGTTCGAATCCTGCCTCGGGCATGGATGTGTGTGATGTCCTTAGGTTAGTTAGGTTTAAGTAGTTCTAAGTTCTAGGGGACTGACGACCTCAGAAGTTAAGTCCCATAGTGCTCAGAGCCATTTTTGAAAAGATATTTACAATTTTTACAGAAACCTGATGGCAGTTATAAGAGTCGAGGGGCATGAAAGGGAAACAGTGGTTGAGAAGGGAGTGAGACAGGGTTGTAGCCTCTCCCCGATGTTATTCAATCTGTATATTGAGCAAGCAGTAAAGGAAACAAAAGAAAAATTGCTAACGGACAAACAATAATGCGTGAAATAACCTCATAAATCAATGTGGGACGTACCAAGAACATATCAGTTAGGGAAATGCGGTGAAATGTGGGGTTAATAGGCTATGGCAGCAGGTGACCGACACGGATGCCTTTGCTAACAGCACTCTCGTGTTGTCCTGTGTCTGCCGTTTACCTTACAGGAACTTTTAGCTGAAAAAAAACCTACAGGTCATCTCATGGGCTCGTGACCATATCGGTCGGACCCTAGACGGCTGGAAAATCGTGGCCAGTTCAGATGAGTCCCAATTTCAGCTGGTTGGAGCTGATTTCAGTTGGCTGGAGCTGATGGTAGGGTTCGAGTGTGACGCAGACCCCACGAAGGCATAGACGAAAGTTGTCAACAAGGCAATGTGTAAGCTGGTGGTGGCTCCATAATGGTGTGGGTTATGTTTACATGGAATGGACTGGGTCCTCGAGATGTTCGGCTGTTTATGAACAGCATGTTCCCAGACCACTATGGAATTTTTATGGCTGACAGTGCGCTATGTCACGTGCCACAGTTGATCGCGACTGGTCTGAAGAAGATTCTGGACAATTCTATAGACTGTTTTGGCCACCCAGTTCGCACAGAACATTTATGGGATATAATCAAGACTCCAGTTCGTACACAAAATCCTTCACTGGCATCACTTTCTCAATTATGGACGGCTGTAAGGGCAACATGGCTCAATATTTCTGCAGGGGACTTCCAGCGACGTGTTGAGTTTTCCAGCGACGTGTTGAGTCCATGCTACGTCGAGTTGTTGGCCTACGCCGGGAAAAAGTAGGTTCGACGCGCTGTTGGGACCTATCCCATGAACTTCGTCACCTCATTATACGTAGGTTGTAAATTTAACTGGATATTATTGACGTTTTGAGTTTTTTCAGACACGAGGAGTTTTCAGTACAATGCAGGACATTAATTTTTACGATGTTTACTAGTGATAAGATATCAAGAAGAACAGCAGAAGTCGTCTAAAAATCGAGGAGATCATTGCGAGGGTATGACTTGAGCTTCGTGTAAGGTCCGTACGGCCGGCGCAGCTGGTTGCGATGCTAGGCAGCCTCCCTCACAGCGGCCAGCGTCGCACGCCACGTTAGCCGCCACTTGCGCGGCCAGGAACACGGCGCCAATAAATCGCCTCGCCCCCGCCCTCCCTGCTGCCCCTGCCGCTCCCCTCCCTGTGGCCGCGTCGCCGCCGACCAATTCCGGCCGTCAGCGAGGTCGTGTTTCCCATTTTCCACGCGATTGAGCCAGAATAAACTGCGGATGCTTCTCCGGCCGCCGGTAGCTGCACGGCCGGTGGCAATGGCGGCGCCTAAGTACTCGCGAGGCCAGGGAAGTCGCTGCCGGCACACAAAAGGCTTCCTGCCTGCCCGGGGCTTGGAACACGTGACACTTCTACGGAGAGATATTTCTGGGGCTTTTTCTGGGGTTTCGCAGCTAATATACACGTACAATGAGAATTTGATTCCAGTCTATCAGTGTAGTACAGCCTGCTGTTGTCTACGACACCTGTTTACACTACTGGCCATAAAAATTGCTACACCAAGAAGAGATGCAGATGATAAACGGGTATTCATTGGACAAATATATAATACTAGAACTGACATGCGATTACATTTTCACGCAATTTCCGTGCATAGATCCTGAGAAATCAGTACCCACAACAACCACCTCTGGCCGTAATAACGGCCTCGATACGCCTGGGCCTTGAGTCAAACAGAGCTTAGATGGGGTGTACAGGTACACTGCCCACGCAGCTTCAACACGATACCACAGTTCATCAAGAGTAGTGACTGGCGTATTGTGACGAGCCAGTTCCTCGGCCACCATTGACCGGACGTTTTCAATTGGTGAGAGATCTGGAGAATGTGCTGGCCAGGGCAGCAGTCGAACATTTTCTGTATCCATAAAGGCCCGTACAGGACCTGCAACATGCGGTCGTGCATTATACTGCTTAAATGTAGAGTTTCGCACGGATCGAATGAAGGGTAGAGCCACGGGTCGTAACACATATGAAATGTAACGTCCACTGTTCAGAGTGCTGTCAGTGCGAACAAGAGGTGATCGAGACATGTAACCAATGGCACCCCATACCATCACGCCGGGTGATACGCCAGTAAGGCGATGACGAATACACGCTTCCAATGTGCGTTCACCGCGATGTCGTCAAAAATGAATGCGACCATCATGATGCTGTAAACAGAACCTGGATTCATCCGAAAAAATGACGTGTAGCCATTCGTGCACACAGGTTCGTCGTTGAGTACACCATCGCAGGCGCTCCTGTCTGTGATGCAGCGTTAAGGGTAACCGCAGCCACGGTCTCCGAGCTGATAGTCCGTGCTGCTGCAAACGTGATCGACCTGTTCGTGCAGATGGTTGTTGTCTTGCAAACGTCCCCATCTGTTGACTCAGGGATCAAGACGTGGCTGCAGGATCCGTTACAGCCATGCGGATAAGATGCCTGTCATCTCGAGTGCTAGTGATGCGAGGCCGTTGGGATCCAGCACGGCGTTCCGCATTACCCTCCTGAACCCATCGATTTTATATTCTGCTAACAGTCATTGGATCTCGACCAACGCGAGCAGCAATGTCGCGATACGATAAACCGCAATCGCGATAGGCTGCAATCCGACCTTTATCAAAGTCGGAAACGTGATGGTACTCATTTCTCCTCCTTACACGAGACATCACAACAACGTTTCACCAGGCACCGCCGGCCAACTGCTGTTCGTGTATGAGAAATCGGTTGGAAACTTTCCTCATGTCAGCACGTTGTAGGTATCGCCAGCGGCGCCAACCTTGTGTGAATGCTCTGAAAAGCATATCATTTGCATATCACAGCATCTTCTTCCTGTCGGTTAAATTTCGCGTCTGTAGCACGTCATCTTCGTGGTGTAGCCATTTTAATGGCCAGTAGTGTAATATGCTAGGTCCCTTAACATTTGAAAATTCGATACTTCACGGAAAAAAGCAGGTATAGATTTAAAAATTGACACACATGCTAGTAATGACACGCGGGTTTGTTAAAATAAAAGGAGTGCACAAAATGACGAACATATGGCGCTCTTATGATACAAAAGCAACAATTAGCATAACAATTGATTTTTAGCAAAGGTGATGTTCTTTATAACAAATACTCACCATTTCGGCCGTCCTTTATCAACAGCACCTGTAGACGGCGAACAAGTTGTGATCAGCCCTGTACAGCATAACAGGTATAGCGAGATATTGCCGTCGGACGTAGTCTTTTAGCATCCGTAATGTGGTCGGACGATCGCGGTAGACTTGCGAACTCAAGTAACTCAACAACCAATAATCACACTGACTGGTATCTGAGGTCCAGGGAGTACAAACTTGACGGACATGGCGGATTAGCACGCGATTCTCACCAAGTGATGGGAGCAAGAGATATTTCACAGTTTAACAATATCGGGTGGAGCACCATCCTGCACAGAAGTCGTACCTCTCAGCAAGTGTTTGTCAGCCAGGCTACGAATGATCCGACTCCCTCTCTCACTACATTTCATTTCATACACGATTCTCTTGCGGCATCACTGACGTGTCCAGTGCCATCCGTTGCCCAGCTTTGCTCTCGTTTTTGGTTGATGAAGCGTACGAATGTGAAAGCAAATTACTACCTGAACCGTCTTCAGCTCCGCAGATATGTCAGCACGGTCCATCTCCGCAAAGTATCACTCCGTACAACCCCATGCCATTTCAGGCATTTGACAATTCTTACTTCTCTACCTACATCATTCCATGAATTAGTGGTTTTCTAATGAGCAATGGGCTTCTGTGTCACCCGTTATGTTGAAAGATAGAAAACGTGCAGCTGGTCAATTTTTTGTGACGATTTTGTCAGTTTCAGGCTGGTTTGCCCATATTGAGACCGGGGATTGGTTAGTATGGAATGCAACAATTTGGTTCTGAGTTGGCGAAACCCAAGAATGCGAAAGCAAGAAGCCTGTTGATAATGACAGAGAGATCTGTTCCTTAGTCCCAGGTCTAGTTTGGGTTAGAAGGTGATACTTTGGATGTGAGTTGACGACGCCAACGAATATGAAATCAAAAAATGTGGATGTCACGATAGGCTCATCTGCAGCTTAGCCCGAGTTTGGGTGAGGTTGGAATGTGACATTTCGGTTATGCGTTGAGGAAACTGACGAATGTGAGACCAAAAGTTGATTTTGGGTGACAGACTAATCTATAGCTTAGCCCGAGGTCTAGGTAATGTGACTGGTTTGGGCTGGCGAAGCCACCGAATGTGAAACCAAATATCTGCCTGAAGTGTAGTGCGTTCTGCGGAGAGGTCCGCACTGTCCAACTACGCAGAAGCGTCACTTTGTAGAACTGCCTCAAACGTGTCTGCCCGAGGCTCGGTCATGTGAACTTTCTGCCAAGTGCCAGTTTCACCACTCCATAATAATTCATAATTATAGCGGTATCTCTAAGGTTTTGTCGGCGTGACTGATTAACGGCGTAAGCCCTACTTTCGGGTGTTTAGCCTAGTTTCGTTTCCATTTCTGTTCACGATATTTAGACGATGGTCCGTCTTCTCCAGTGCTGCGAGCTGTGTTCTTACGCGTACTCACTGCCTGAAATCCAGCCCTATTGTGAAGCAGTATTGGTGTCGCGCCACCGTTTGTAGCCGAGTGACTCCTAGTGCGTGCTACGCCCTTTGATGCTCGTCTTTTTTCCGGAATCCGTAGTATTATTCCGTGATGCGCACCTTCACTCATTGTTTTCCAATTCTAACGGATGAGATGGCCGGGAAGATCTTTATAAATTTAGTGCCAGACCGCAAGCCTTCCTTAAATGGAAAACTTGGCAGCAGACAACCGACGCCAATGCCTTTGCTGAAAGTATGACATCGCCCAGTGCGTGCTACGCCCTTTGATGCTCGTCTTTTTTCCGGAATCCGTAGTGTTATTCCGTGATGCGCACCTTCACTCATTGTTTTCCAATTCTAACGAATGAGATGGCCGGGAAGATCTTTATAAATTTCCATTCCTTAAATGGAAAACTTGGCAGCAGACAACCGACGCCAATGCCTTTGCTGAAAGTATGACATCGCCCGAGGCGCCTCTCCTGGGCGCGTGGCTGTATCCTTTGGACCCTAGACAACTGGGAAGACCACGGCTTGGTCAGATGAAACTCGATTTCAGATAGTAAGGCCTGGTAGTAGGGATCTAGTGCGGCGCAAACTCCACGAAGCCTTGGATCGAAGTTGTCAACAAGGCACTGTGCAAGCTTGCGGTGGCTCCATAATGGTGTGGGCTGTGTTGACAGGGAATGGACTGAGTACTCTGGTCCAAGTGAACGGATCATTGACTGGCAGTGGTTATGTTCGACCTGGTGAAGACCATTTACAGCCATTTATGCACTTCATATTCCCAAACGTCTATCTCCTGTCTCCGGGCCACAGTTGTAGGTGATTTGCTTGAGGAACATCATGAAGAACTTGAGCAAATGATTTGACGACCCATAGCGCCCGACAAGAATCCATAATTATGGACGGCTATAGAGGCAGCATGGCTCAATATTTCTGCAGATGACTTCCAATGACTTGTTGAGTCCATGCTAAGTCGGGTTGCTGCATTACGCCTAGAAAAAGGAGGTCCGAGGCGATATTAGGTGGTATCCAGTGACTTTTGTGTCCTTAGTGGACATTACAATAGTAATATGCAGGTGAAAACGGGAATCCCCGCCAGGCCTTCCGGATTGACATGTAAATACTTGGGCTGCGTGCGACCGTAGCTGGCCGAGGGCGGCCGCGTCATCACGCGACCGACACGCAGGCACGCATGTACGCCGCCGCTGCCTTTGTTCCTGCCGCCGCACTCGGTAAAAAGCCGCCCAAACGAGCTGGCTCTCGCCCTCGCTGCAGGAAATGCGATCTCTCGAGGTAAATAATCAGTGCGTCGCCAGGAAGTCTGATTCTCACTGGTGTTTCATCTCGCCGCCTGGCGAGGGGACTTCGTCGCATTAGTCTTCCAAATTAAGTGTTATTGTGATGTTTTCCCCCTAAAAAGCCGACCCGCCCTCCTCCTACGTTTTGCCGTAGCTTCGTCTTCTAGACGCAACACAGAAGCGAGGTCACAGGGTTGTGTGATCGGCCTCTCATTACATCGGTCATTACGGGTAATAAGCGTCGTCTCCAACCAGTTTTCTGTACCACCGAGACCGGACAGAACCGTAGCGGACTTTGTATGGTGTTGGTCATTTGTGTCGTGACGTAACTCCTAAAGTAGCTCCGCTGTCAGACCCAGCGGCACAGCTATGCTGTTGACATCCCGCCACTTCGTCCTCTTCCTGAAGGTGTTACTGGGGTGCAAAATTGAAGAACTCGTGTGTAACAGAGGTCTCTCTTGGGAGTTAATAAACGCAAATGATCCATTATTCCCTTGTTTTCGGGTTGGAACATTAACCTTGTTTGCAAATGTTCAAATGGTTCAAATGGCTCTGAGCACTATGGGACTTAACATCTGAGGTCATCAGTGCCCTAGAACTTAGATTATTTAAACCTAACCAACCTAAGGACATCACACACATCCATGCCCGAGACAGGATTCGAACCTGCGATCGTAGCAGTCGCGCAGTTCCAGACTGTAGCGCCTAGAACCGCTCGGCGACTCCGGCCGGCGTTTGCAAATGTCCAAATAAGAATTTCCTTCTACATGATGTTCTAACACTCATTGAATACTCTAAAATGGCCGTAGGCTATGCTAGCGTTCCGACACACTAATCATAATCAGAGAATCCAACAGTCTCCAAAATAAAATTGTCTGAACATTCGTCGTTTGGCTATACCAAAAAAATGAATCAGCGCTCTTTCTAACTCTTAGCACATAGGTAAGCCTACCAAACTCCGCGACATACTTTATTTCGTAATAGCGGACACATTTTTTGTCCTTAAGTAAGATAGACCTTTTACACACCGTTTCAATCGTCCTCAACGGATGGCAAGGATGTCTTCATGCGGGAATTACATTTCTCGGCGGGAATGAATGCCGTGTGCGGAACAGGCAGTTTATCGCTTGCTGTGTGGAGGGAAATACGTCGTTTGCTACGCTGATCCTGTAATACAAGCTCATTAAGATAAATTGTTCAAGTAATTAGTGAGACATTTATATGCAGTTGTATTACCAATGGAACATAACTATAATCTTAGTCATCGTAGTTGGTTTTAAATGCCTTATTACTGAATCATTGGCTTAGGAAAATGACAGCTCTTAAGTTTAGTGTCCATTTCAGAAAGAATGGCTCAATCTCTAAGTAAATGTGCGAAGAGGGAGAAGTCAGAAATGAGTTATGTGACAAGAGAAGACAATCCTGTTCAACTGATGACCTTCATGGAGCACTTCAGAAGATTTTGGAAGAAAAGTGGTCGATGTATACAGCCGCTAAACATTTCTCCTTTCCATGGAGTACTTTAAAACATTATGCCGACCGCAGTGATGGTGACGAAGACAATGTGACCATTGGCAAAACTGGTAGACCGTTTGGCCTTACGAGTGAACTGGAAGCTGAGGTAGTTAATTTCATAATACAAATGCAGGAAATAGCGTTCGGCCTGAACGTTACCTAAATAATTCGCTAACAATTGTAGCACAGTGAAATAATTGTCTAAGGGAAACAGAAGTCAAAGAACAAAAGAAATGATATATCTGCGTCATTGTAATGAGAGCTACAGCTATAAAAAGAATAAAAGGACATGGATTCAGTGTTGTTTTTGTCTTCGATGGTTCCATAAAGGTGGTCAGTCCATCGATTCACCTGATGCTGGGGTATTTATCTATTATATTTTTACAAAAATGTTAGTGAAAGTGACACCGATGCTGAAAATGAATGAAAAGCGCGTTAAGTGAACTTTAACAACGCAAAAGGAAATTATCACGGAATTAAGCAAATTATCGAGAAATTAATTGTATCGTGCCACAGACTTAGGTATACCATAACGAAATTAGGTACCAAGCACACTTTGTTTACTACAGTTTATAACTTCAACTGTTTTTCATATCTTAAATGTTCTTTATCATTGGTTAGTAGGACAATGTACTGGTCTCTTAGATGTAAAATATACTTTTCATAGGGTGAATATTTGTATTTCTTTTTCATTTACAATCTTTAATATCACGAGGTTAGGTAGGTTTACCCTTATGGGAATTTCTGTAGACCAGAAAATCACATTCCTTCCGTATGAACTGCTATATATCGCACACTCATGAGAAAATAGCAGTAGGTACTGGGAGATGAAGAAGCTTGCACAGGATAGAGTAGCATGGAGAGCTGCATCAAACCAGTCTCAGGACTGAAGACCACAACAACAACATGAGAAAATAACTCTTGACAGAGACACGGTATTTGGAAATAGTGCAAAAAGAGCACGGGAGGCAACAACTAGCTGTTCTGTCCCGTCAGATAATTCATCGGTCTATATTCTTTCATATAATACTGACAGAAGCTTTTCCCCTGCTTTAAAGCAAGGATACCAATGAAAACAATCGTTTATTTTCCCCAACTGCAGAAAGTCAAAAGAGATACAGTGATCTCGGACATGCTAAAAATCCCATTCCAGTATTCCGACGACGGAAAATCTTTGGACGTACCGGGGTCCCAGGTGCTGCAGGCAGTAGTGAGAATTACTGACCTGATAGATTCTCAGTTGTGATCTACTATTCGTAACCAGAGGATATGACAATCTTTATTACTCCTGTTCTATGCAGATCCACCATAAATGGTAGCACATGGAGATACCGAGAAACCACTAGGTACTTGTAGTTGAGTAGTGCTGCCAGTTTGTTCGCGTTAAGTTGCCTAGGATAGGATTACTGGACTTCTTGAATACAGCACTAGCTTTTGAGAGGGAGAAAACGGATGCGGATCTTTTCCACCCTCTGGATTAACGATATTTGGTCTTATAGTAATCCCAGTCATACTAGGTTTTCCATAGGCGGTTCTTACAGAATCCTGCAGCGTTTTCTTCCATAAAAGCCTCACAAGCCGAAATGAGCCAACTACGTATCATAACAGTCCACAAGCAAATGAGCGACCGCATTTCGTGTTAATGTCCGTAGCGGAAAACTGAGTTGGAATTACTGTGTCACTCAGCAGGAAAACAAACATACGAATATTAACTGACGTAGATCTTACTCCAAAATGCAGTACATCGACGAGCATGTTCTTTTAACCTGTGACTGTACACATTACGTGAGAAGAACATATAACCTGCTTAATATGACAAACATTAGTACAAAAATGTAAAGATCAATAAACAGGTGTTATATGGGTTTTATGAAATAAAAACAGCTTCGTCAGTTTGAAGAAACGTCGAGAGGCGTTGTAATATAAGTAACTATCTAGAGGTATCATAATATCTACGTTACTGGTGAACATGGAAGGAAACTTAGTTAACCAAGCCAGAATACATGAAGACAATCTCGCGTCCTGTTGTCTGTCTTAGGTTAGAAGAACATGGAGATCAGTACCTTACATTCGACAGCAGGATCTGCGTCAAGTAATATCTGTGTGCTGTTTGTTTTCTTATTGAGTGGCACTCGAAGTGCAACTCAGTTTTCTGCTGTATAAGGGAACACGAAAGTACTGTTTATAACTTGTTTGTAGACTGGTATGGCGTGTAGTTGTTTCACATTGTCCTGACTGATCTTCACTGCGATGCATTGGTATTTGTCCTTGTTAATATTCTGTAATTATCTTGGCAAAATACCACATGCTACTAAAACTGTTTTCATGAGTGCCAATGCGTTTGACAAGGTCCTAGTCACCTGTGAGCCCTGGAATGTAAAGGTTTCTTAAATTTTCTTATAACAATGGCTATGGTTGCTAATATACACCTCTGTTAACTTTATTACATGTGTCACCTGTGGATGTTCACCGAATGTGTCTTGTAATGAAAATTAAAGCATTCATTAACTAAAGCTGAAGTTCTGTTTTTCAGACGGGGTGAAACCCATCTCTACCGCCAAAATTTCGGATCTTGTCCAGGGACATTTTCTATTTTGAATTCGAACCAAGAACAGTTGCCAACATGAGTAACGTAGAAGTAAATATCCTCTGAGTAGTGAATCAACTTAAAGCACTTAATAAAAGCACGTCTTGTGGTCCAGACTGTAGAACAATTAGGTTCCTTTCAGAGTATGCTGATGCATTAGCTCCATACTTAACAATCATACACAACAGTTCGCTCGGCGAAAGATCCGTACCAAAAGACTGGAAAGCTGCACAGGTCACTCAAATATTCAAGAAAGGTAGTACGATTAACTCACTAAATTGCAGGCCCATATCATTAACGTCGATGTGCAGCAGGATTTTGGAATATATATTTTGTTCGAACGTAATGAATTACCTCAAAGAAAGCGGTCTATTGACATACAGTCAACATGGATTTAGGAAACATCGTTCTTGTGAAACACAACTAGCTCTTTATTCATATGAAGTGTTGAGTGCTATTCACAAGGGATTTCAGATTGATTCCGTATTTCTGGAATTCCGGAAGGCTTTTGGCACTCTACTACACAAGCGACTTGTAGTAAAATTGCGTGCTTATGGAATATCGTCTCAGTTAAGTGACTGGATTTGAGATTTCCTGTCGAGAGATTTCACGGTTCGTAGTAAATGACGGAAAGATGTGATTTGTGGCGTTCCCGAAGGTAGTGTTATAGGCACTTTGCTGTTCCTTATCTATATAAACAATTTGGGAGACAATTTAAACAGCCGTCTTAGGTTGTTTGCAAATGGCGCTGTCGTTTATCGGCTAATAAAATCATCAGAAGACCAAAACGATTTATAAGAGATATCTGAATGGTGCGAAAATTGGCTGTTGACCCTAAATAACGAAAAGTGTGAAGTCATCCATTTGAGTGCTGAAAGGAATCCGTTAATTTTCGGTTGCATGATAGATCAGTCAAATCTAAAGGACATAAATTCAACGAAATATCTAGGAATTACAGTTACGAACAACTTGAATTGAAAGAAACACTCAGAAATTTTGTGGGGAACGCTAACCAAAGACTGCGTTTTATTGGCAGGACACTTAGAAAATGCAACAGATCTACTAAGGTGACTGCCTACACTACGCTTGTCCGTCCTCTTTTTAGAATACTGCTGCACGGTGTGGGATCTTACCAGATAGGATTGACGGAGTACATCGAAAATGTTCAAAGAAAGGCAGCTCGTTTTGTATTATCGCGAAATAGGGGAGAGAGTGTTACTGAAATGATACAGGATTTGGGATGGACATCATTAAAACAAAGGCGTTTTTCGTTGCGTCGGAAACTTCTCACGAAATTACAGTCACCAAATTTCTCCTCCGAATGCGAAAATATTTTTTTGACACCGACCTACATAGGAAGAAACGATCACTACGACAAAATAGGGAAATCAAAGCTCGTACGAGAAGATCTAGGTGTTCGTTCTTTTTGCGCGCTGTACGAGATTGGAATAACAGAGAATTGTGAAGGTGGTTCGATGAACCCTCTGCCGGGCATTTAAATGTGATTTGGAGAGTATCCATGTGGATGTAGATTTTGATACAAGGAACCCATGGTGTCCGGCTGCTTGTTACAGAGTAATAACGTAATTATTATTTAATCAGTTTGTTACCTCTGTTACCGTCAGTTATGTGAAAATGCCTTCACAACAGTGAAAAAGCCTGTAGTAGCTGCCATGTAACACAGAAGGACGCGTTTTCTCGTAGGCACCTATTTACACATGCAGAAGTACTGTGATGTTGTGGCCGTCGCTGCGTGAACATTTGAGCATACCGTCGTTTTGCTATTCTTCCATTATATTCATTGAACGCATAACGAGGTGCATATCAGCCGACTCTTCATCAGTAAACGTATTTATACCGATGAATATCACTACTAAGGTACTATAACGCTGCAAGAAAACTGTCGACATTTGCTCTTTAGTGCAGGTATTTTCAGTGTAGTGTGGATAGGAAGGCAAGTGTGGAGAGATAACACTGGAGGAAAACCGTCAACATCTGCACTTTTGTGCAGGTGATTTCAGTGCAATACGAATAGGAAGGTAAGGGGGGGGGGGGGGTAAGAGATAAAACGAAATAAAATTTTCCTACAACAAGTACCGAAGACTACGTTACTCTTAAACTAAAATACTAAAAGATAATAAATAAAGGTAGACTGTCCGACTTTCAAAGACTATTTTGGAATACTTTCAGGAAATATAACAAATGGAGTTATTCAAATAAAGAAAAAATAGCAAATAGAATGAGCTCAAAGTTTCAGCTGAAAAAACAAAATTCACGACAAATATAAAAAATGCGCCAAAATTCTTGGAAACACAAACAGATAAAATAGAGTGAGTAAACATTTTAGGGAAACTACAGAATAGAATGGACTAGAATAATTTGCAGTAGATGTAAGAGTTAACGAAGTGGAGGCAGCATATGGTTGACAAAGAATATTTACAACAAGACATACATATGAAGAAAAACAAAAATAAAACACTATACCACTGTGGTACGACCGGAATGTTTATATGGATGTGAATGCCGAACGATGAACCATAAGCCTGATAGAACAAAGGTACGTGAAAGACGGATTATTACAAAATAGTGGATGCAGTACAAACAAAAGATGGCTGGAAAATGAAAAGTAACGAGGAGATCTACAAAAGAATAGAGAAAATATCAAAGGTAATGGATAAAAGGAGATTAATCTTTTTTGGACACATCTGCCGAATGAATGAGAACAGTCTCACGAAACAAATACTCCTGTATGTTTGGCAGAAGAAGTCGCCAGTAGCATGAATAACAGAAATAAGGAAATAATAGGACGCAACAACATTAAAAAATCGGAAATAACGGAGAAAAATCTTTTCAAGAATAAAATACTAAATTTTGAAAGCTTTCAATGCAGAAGAAATAAGATATCGGGACCAATATGGAGAGAACACAGAGGATGGCAACATGGAAAGAGGATGAAGGAGTACTGGGGTGATCGTATCTGGTCAGTACGAAGATTAAAATAAATAAATCGAAAACGACATCCCGAAATTATGTTAGGTTTCCTTTGTATAATTTAACATAGAATATCGAAACAAAAAATAATTCTATAAATAAGTAATTGCTTCGTTACTTTACTAGTTTTGCTTCACAGATTCAGGCTTCGCAAAAGTTTTAATAATATATAACATATTTTCACAACAAATGCCCTGACTGTAGACATTTTTAAAATATCTATTGCAACCGTCTCAGCTGCAATTAGTCACGTTTGATAACTAGTTTTATCACATTAATGAGTAACGACTTAAGTAGATAACATAAGCAAAAAATATTTATAATATAAAATTCTTAAAGTGGCACCAGGAAATTAGATAACGTATATTGACAATGTTCAAACTTAAAAATTCTTAAAATTATACCTGATTAATTGCAGGCTGTGAAAAGTCAAATTTCTTTTTAAAAAAATTATGGGACGCCAGTGTGGAACGACTGACTAAAGAAACGATGAAGAAACACATCGAAAGAAAGCACAATAAAGTGAAAAAGAAAAGTGAAAAGCGTAGTTCCCTCTAGGCCAGGGCCCCAGGTTCGATTCCCGGAAGGGGACTGAGACTTCATCCGTTCGGGAACAGGGTGCAGTGTCGTCCTCATGATCATTTAGTCATCATCGACGTGCAAGCCGCCGAAGTGGCGTCCAATAAAGAGACTTGCAATAGGCGGCCGTACAACACCACGTGTGTTCTGGAGAGGGTTGGGTTGTTTGGGGAAGGAGACCAGACAGCGAGGTCATCGGTCTCATCGGATTAGGGAAGGATGGGGAAGGAAGTCGGCCGTGCCCTTTGAAAGGAACCATCCCGGTATTTGCCTGGAACGATTTAAGGAAATCACGGAAAACCTAAATCAGGATGGCCGGACGCGGGATTGAACCGTCATCCTCCCGAATGCGAGTCCAGTGTCTAACCACTGCGCCACCTCGCTCCGTCTTCTGGAGAATAATGCCAGATGTCACTTCATAGTACAACTCTTTTTATTTTACGGTTTATGAGAATGGTCTTTATAAAGAAATCTGGCTTTCCACGGTTCGTGATTAACCAGGAGCAACTTTAAGAATTTTATTTTCTATCTATCTTATCTACTTGATTAGTTATTTAGTAACGTTTTATTTTATTTTATTGCTAGATTTGAAGATGATTGTTAAATGTAATCCAAACTAGTTATCAGGTGCGATTAATGGCAACTGGGGCTGTAAATGAAATATTTTAAAAACTTCACACATCGTTAGTTGGTGAGGAAGAGCGTTGTCAGAGCATGTGCTCCTGAGGCGTTGATGCTGTGGGGCACTACCGCCGTAGGCGGCAGATAGCAGGCGACTGCGCACTGCAGACCAGGAGGGCGCCACGGTCGCGAGTCGCCACCCCCACCACTGTCGCCAACCCTTCGTCGCCATTGGGCGTCCGTCCGCCACCCTCCTCCCGCCGCAGCGCAAAACTCACCCCGCCCAGAGCGCACCACTACGCCGGCGCCTGTAAATAGACTGTCTACAGTGACAAATAAAATTAACTTCGGACTAAAACGATTTGGGCGAGCGGCGGTCCCGCCGGCGAGGGAGGGCGGACCCCTCGTGGCGGGGGTGTTTGTGTGCGGCAGTGTAATGTGTCTCCGAGATTTGATTTTCTCGCCTCCTCCTCCTCCGCCGCCGCCGCGGCCGGGCCAGCAGTAACGGATAGGGGTGACAGAATTCCAGGCGGTAAATGGGCTGTGCCTTCGCAGCTCGGGTGCGCGCGCAGCGTGAACGAGGATATCCCATCTCGCCGCCCCCTCACACTCCGCGCCGTGCGGGGATATTCTTCTTCAGACAAAGGATTGCGGCTCCGCTCGGCTCTCCAGTGAAGGGCATAAACGGGCACTGCCAATTCGAAGAGGAAAGGCGCAAGGGGCCCTCTTTAGATTTAAGAGGCGACATCTGATCGCTGATTTATGGGCTCCGCTGTGTTTTGTCACGCGGCTGACGAGAGGGATGGGGTGGAGGCCCATTGTGCTCCGGAGAGCAGGGTGCGAATCCGTGGACTGCTTTCCAGTAGACTGGCTCCTTATTCGATCTAGAGTTCATAAGAGTGCGGCACCGAACGGGTGTCACGACGGCAGATATTAGCTTCTCGACTGACGTACTTAATGGCACCCTTAACCAAGCTGCAGTAAGATTATTTGTCTCCCTCTACAAAGAACATACATTTACAACTCGAGTCTGTCGCCGTAAATCTGCTTGCAATAACAGTTTGTTCTCGTCGACTTAACAGCTCGTTTGGCTCCGGCCACCTTAGCCATCACGAAGATAATTGTAGAGCACCCCATCCGTTTCGATTATTCAGTGAGAAATGTAGCTAGTCGTCTCATACAAGTCCCATTCATCCACGTAAAAATATGAAACGCCAACAATCATGAGACGAGGAAGAAAGACCATAACAAAACTTCTTACATTCTGAAAGTTCAAATAGGTTACGTTGGTAACGAAAAGGGGTGAGGATGGGAGAGGGGGGGGGGGGGAGGTAATGTAAAAAAGACACACAGATTGTTACCGAAATAAATCAAACAAGGGAATATTGTTTTCAGAAATAACTGAAGGGAAACCTGTGTCATAAAAGCAACTGAAAAGTTTATATTTCAGACAAAGAATTAATGACACGTATACAAAAATTTACATCCAAATATATTTATTACCGCCGGACGGTGTGGCCGAGCGGTTCTAGGCGCTACAGTGTGGATACTTTAGCTCTCATGACACACGCTTCCAAATATTTAAGCTTAATTTGGACCTCGGCTTTATTTTTATTTTGGAGAATGCTGTCTTATTTATGGGTTAAATATGACCCACCTTTTGAAACCTCTGACTTAGAGGAATATGGGAAACCGCCTAAAAACCAAGTCCAGGCTGGTCGGTACTCCAGCACATCTCTACCGGGAGCTATCGAAAGACGTTTAAAGAGTGGTATATCATGCCATTAAGAAAAAATTCTTTCTTCAGTATCTCGGTTCATAAACGAGTTGAGAGTTTGCTAACCATTGAGTAATTCAGAAAGTGCGTTTCGTGGAATTCCTTGCATCCACAATGTTCCTTTAATTATATTTTTGTGTGAGCTCTTAATTTTGCTGTCGAACTTGAAACAATATAATCCATGAACTACGGATGGATTGGACTGTAAATTATAGACCAGTCATACTTTCCTCTCTTTCTCTCACAACGTGGAAGTTAAGATTCACTGAATTATTTAATTAAAAAGCAGATTAAGAGGAAGTATGAACAGTAGTACCGACTGTACCAAACAGAACAGTATGGGCAGTAGTCCTGTTTTCCACAGTAATCTGAATGTTTAGTTATTTAACAACAAGTAACAGTCGTAAGAAGCAGTTAATTTGCGTAAGTCTCAAAGGCCTTCGCGACTCTTGTCACTGGATGTATAATTTTGTGGGTTGTTAGGCCGCGTCATATTTCTTATATATTATCATCGTTTCAACCTCTCTGCTGGTATCTTTTTCAATATTTTGTGGTGTCCATCGTCAGCAGTGTTCAGTTAACCGTAGACACCGCAATATCCTGAAAAAAATTCCCAGCAGAAGGTCGAAGTGTCGATCGTATAGAAGAAATACGCCGCGGCCTAACAACCCAGAATTTTCTACCTTCAGCAGTTAATTTGTTTATATTTTATTAATCTGCTTGATTATCCTAGACAGAGTTGATATTTGTGTTATTACCAATTTCCAGTGACGCTTTTAAGATTTCTAAAAGAAATATTTTCACTGCATAGACTGCGTCACGAGCTATGTAGATGAAAAACCATTTGGTGAAACGAAAATTCCTAAATGAGGTGGCTTTACATCAGTTGTTGTCTTAATCGTTAGTGAAAGTGAATAGATGAAAAGCGCTCCATGTAACACAGTTACACTCGCATGCCTGCTTCTCTTACACGACACTGATATGTACGTTTTAGCGTACTCTGCAGTAACTAGTTTATTTAACTTATTACTTTACGTGAGCTAAATAAAATTTGTCTTATGCTGTAGCACAAACTATTTTGCACTGATATTTTTGCGTAGATTCATTTATCAAGAAGTTTCTGGTTCTGATGGCGGATGAAATGTTACCAGTACTAATTATGAATACGTGCCGATATAACAGCATTTCTTCATTATATTGATTACTTGGCTATATTGAAAAATTATTTATATTTTAGGTGTATTGGCTATCAAGAAAATGTAATTTTGCATATGGTGGATTAGTAGATTACAAATCTATTTCAGTTTGAGAGTAGGCCTACCTGTTTTCTGCTTCGCAGTGCTTTTCAGTGTTATATCATTGCTCAGACTGGAAATATTTTTATTGTTCAGAAGCACAACAAATTTTGTGCATCTTTAGGCTCAATCAGTGTGTCCAAATGCCCTTCTAGTGTTCTAACAGTGTTAGTCCAAAACAGATATTTTTATATTTGGAGACACAAAAACTGTCCAAACGTGTACCACATGTTTAATGTTGAGTAATGCGACGTATCGAACAAAACTTCATGCAAAAATTTCATAGTCACTTTCGTTAATTGTCGTCTTTCACGTAAATTAGTTAAGATTTAAACTTTCAGTAAATATAAAGAATTATGTAGTGTACTGATTAAGATCCCGTATAAAAATTTATGTAATATCTTTGGGATCCTTATCTTCAAAAAGTCTGTATTCTTCATATTTTAATCTACTGAGATACTGACGCAAATTAGTAATTAATTTTTAATGCAAATTTGTTATTCTACTGCGTTTCATAAAGAAAGAAGATTAGGATGGAGTGTGCCATCGACGACAAGGTCAATACAGATTGAGGAAAAGTTCAGGGAAGGGCGGGAAAGGAAATTCGCTGTGCCATCCCAACATTTGCCCTAAGCGATTTAAGGAAATCAACGAAAGCTAGATGCCTGGACAAAAATTTGAACCTGCCAGCAGCTAGAATCCGAGAGAGAAGAAGAATACATTCATAGCGAAACTTTTCACATATGTGCTCGAAAAATGTTTTAAATGTGGAGACAAAGTACCCCAGTACAGTGCATTTTCATTTAATTTGCTTCTAAATGCAGCCTACGGTGTAGCAGGAGACTACGGCGACACGTGAATGTCCATACTTGCCCATTTTAGAGAAAACACGCTAAGAAGACTGCCTACACTACGCTTGTCCGTCCTCTTTCAGAATACTGATGCGCGGTGTGGGGGTCCTTACCAGATTGACAGAATGCATTGAAAAAGTTCAAAGAAGGGCAGCACGTTTTGTGTTAGCTCGAAATAGGGGAGAGAGTGTCACTGATATGACACAGAATTTGGAGTGTACATCATTAAGAAAGAGGCGTTTCTCGCTGCGGCGGAATCTTCTCATGAAATTTCAATAACCAACTTTCTCCTCCGAATGTGAAAATATTTTGTTGACGCCGACCTACATAGGGAGAATCGATTACCACAATAAAAAAGAAGGAAATCAGAGCTCGCATGGAAAGATATAGGTGTTCGTTTTTTCGGTGCGCTATACGAGATTGGAATAATAGAGAATTGTGAAGGTGGTTAGAAGAATCCTCTGCCAGTTACTCAAATGTGATTTGGAGAGTGTCCATGTAGATGTAGATATAGATGCGAACATTGATTTGCTAAGTCACGATATTCTTCTTTTCGCGACTTATCCCTACAAGATATTTTTACACTGTGGCTATTGTTGTAGTTGAATCGTTTAAAGCACTTTCTTCTGGATGTAGAAATCAGTGGACGGACTATTAGGGAACGAACTGAGCACATAAACAAATTTTGGGAAAAGCAGATACCGGGTTGAGAGTCATTGGGAAAGTCTTTAGAAAATTTAAATCATCCACGAAAGAAACGGCTTACGAAATATTTTTCCGACCAGTTCTTTTGTTCATTAGTCTGGAACCTTATCACGTTCGGTTAGTACCAGAAATAGAGGAAATCTATCTCATTTACGAGGTGTGTCCAAAACTATTCCGGAACTTTGTCCACAACATTTTTCTACGCTTACCTTTTACTTATTGTGCATGGAATCCTTCGAAATATTCTCCTCTACAATTAGTAAACCGCTCCAAACGCCGTTTCCACCTCCGGAAGCAATCCTTGTACGCCTGTTGCTGGATCGCGCGAAGCGTCATGTGGGAATTTTTTTTATCTCGTCTGTCGCAAATCTTCGTCCTTTGATCGAGGTTTTCAACTCTGGAAATAAAAAAAGGTCGCAGTGCCCAGGTCTGGAACAACTCGTTCTCATTTGCGCGACCCGAAAGCTCTTCGCAGATTGTGAGGCGAACGTCTAAACTCATGAGCCGTGGAACGAACTTGGCGTCAGCATGATGCATTCCAAAATGCGGTGTCAGGATTTCATGACATGATCCAACTGAAATGTTACATTCTTCTGCAATCTCTCGTCCAATCAGTCTTCGACTGGCGCACACAATTTCGTCAGTGTTGACTGACGTGAGAGTAACAGGTAGACATCGAAGTGCGTCCTGAACGAGGGTCATCTTTAACTCTCCTACGACCATTTTTAAACCGCGTGAACCATCCGTAACTGTGGTGTCACCGCCAGACACCACACTTGCTAGGTGGTAGCCTTTAAATTGGCCGCGGTCCGTTAGTATACGTCGGACCCGCGTGTCGCCACTATCAGTGATTGCAGATCGAGCGCCGCCACACGGCAGGTCTAGAGACACTTCCTAGCACTCGCCCCAGTTGTACAGCCGATTTTGCTAGCGATGGTTCACTGCCTACTTACGTTCTCATTTGCCGAGACGATAGTTTAGCACAGCCTTCAGCTACGTCATTTGCTACGACCTAGCAAGGCGCCATTATCAGTTACTATTGATATTGTGAATCATGTATCGTCAAGACCGACGTTCATCATTAATGGATTAAAGTTAAGTATTCCACCAGCTACGTCCGTTTTTCTAAGTTCTAATTTCCTTGTCATGTTCCAGACCTCACGCCAGCCTGCGTGAGCTAAAACGCGTGCATTTCGGCCTCCTCTAGTAACAGGGTGTTGGCTCTCATGCCAACCACAACAGTAACCCCCAGTACGACTTAAATACTCATCAACGTAGGCTTCATGCGTCATTTGGTGTGTCTCTGTAAGGTTTTCTTGAGTTTCATGCAAAATTTAACGCAGACGCATTGCTCCTCTAACTCTACCATCTCGAAATTTGCAAACTATGTCCACAACGTTCTACTCAGTACGCCACCGAACAATAACTAACAGACACACAACAGTGAAACTTCCAGGAGCTGCACATTAAACACAAGCGTGTGCAAGGACCAACCACATTTCGCTACAAAACACCATTTGCGCAAAATTACGAATGTTCCGGAATTTTTTGAACAGACCTCGTTATAGTCGGCGCGAGAGATTAACAGAAATGCTCAACAGACGCCACTACCAGACGCTACAAGAAACGCGTTGTCTATCACGAAGAGGTCTGCTGTTGAAATTCCGAGAGTGTATGTTCCGGGAAGAGTCTCGTAATATATTACTTCACCCTATATACGTCTCGCGGTGTGGCAACAAGAAAATCAGAGAAATTTGACATCATATACAGGTTTATCGACAGTCGTTTTTCCCACGTGCCATTCGCGAATGGAACATGGAGGAAGGGAAAAGATAATGGTACGAAAAGTATCTCGCACCGCACCAGGTGGTATGATGTACGGACTACAGATGTAAAGGTGATAGGTATCCTAGCAAATATAAGACAGCATCTCAGTCTTAATGGATAACGTTGGACGCTATATGGGGGTTGTCGTACACAGAGAATTCGCAACGCCAGAAAATTGTAGCGGAATGCAGAAAGACCTGCAGTAGATCGACGCTTGATGCAGGGACTGATAGTTAATCCTCAACATAAACAAATGTAATGTATTGCGCATAAATATGTGGAACTCCCTGTTGTTGCTCGAATACACGATTGCCGAACAAGCGTTTCACGCAGTTACATCCATCAAACATCGGGGAATACGCTGACGGAACGATACAAAGCGAAAAATCGGAATATTGCTCGTCAACCTGGGACTCTTACCAGATAGGCTTTATAGATGAAATAGAGACTGACCAAAGTGAGCATCGCATTTCTTCACGAGTCCCTTAAGTAAGTCACGGAGATCTGCCAGACACTAGAAGAAAAGTGTTGTGCGTGAAGGTGCAGTTTACCATCAAAATTCCTATAACCTACGCTCCTAGAAGAGTCAACGAAATTATTGCTTCGTTTATGCATATCTATCGAAAAGACGGTGGAGGTAAAATTAGAGAGATTCGAGCTTACATGGGAGTGTTTCAACAACCTTTCTTCCCGCGCACCATTTGCGACTGAGACATGGAAATGGGGAGGAGGAGGACTGAGACAATGGTACACAAAGTACCCTCCACAACGCACCTTGAGGTGACTTGTGGAGTATAGAAGTAGATGTCTACAATACGTTATGCCAGAAAATCCAGTCACCTAGAGCGCTCCAAAACAAGCGCACATTCAGGGTCATTCAGTTGCACCTACTGCTGTCGTTTAAGCAACCTGCATTGCTCCGTATGACCATGTGCGGGATTTACATATTCGCTCGCTCGCTACATGCAGCTTATCATTTCTATAGAAATAATGATCTTTTTTGTATGAAATTTAATATAGTTAAATTTTATATTAGGATACTTTTTCGCTGGAGGCCACGGTTTTCGAGTTGTTAAGAAAAACGTACAAAAGTGGTCTTCAGACACACCTCCATCTCCACACTCATCCCTCACCATTCGAAATTTCTAGTATGTTGTTCACGGCACTCCCTTCTACTACTGTACAAAAAATTTCGGACCTCATGAACTACTACTGAGGTTCGACCTTTCTTGGTCTTCATTCACCAGCGTTATTAAGCCACCAGCTTAGTCGAGCACTTACAAATTGCAAAACTGATGTTTGTGTAAATTTTACTAAATTAAATTACGAATTTTAGCAGCATAAAATAAACAATCACACCTTTGTATTCGTCCGGCCCTATGACTATGAAACTACTGTGCTTTCTCGGGTCAAATTTGAGCTGATTTGTAAACGTAATTAGTTTAAGTGTAACGTTTGCAAAAGTCGTTTTTCCTTAATTATCTCACGAGCACGTTTAAACTGATAATGTTAACGTAATAGCAGACTGTGCTGGTATGTACAGGGTGATAAAAAAGTCAGTATAAATTTAAAAACTGAATAAATCACGGAATAATTTCGATAGAGAGGTACAAATTAACACACATGGTTGGAATGGCATGGAGTTTTATTAGAACCAAGAAAATACAAACGTTCAAAAAATTTCCGACAGATGGCGCTCCATCTGATCAGAATAGCAATAATTAGCGTAACAAAGTAAGACAAAGCAAAGATGATGTTCTTTACAGGAAATGCTCAATATGTCCACCATCATTCCTCAACAATAGCTGTAGTCCAGGAATAATGTTGTGAACAGCACTGTAAAGCATGTCCGGAGTTATGGTGCGGCATTGGCGTCGGATGTTGTCTTTCAGCATCCCTAGAGATGTCAGTCTATCACGATACACTTGCGACTTCAGGTAACCCCAAAGCCAATAATCGCACGGACTGAGGTCTGGGGACCTGGGAGGATAAGCATGATGAAAGTGGCGGCTGAGCACACGATCATCACCAAACGACGCGCGCAAGAGATCTCTCACGCGTCTAGCAATATGGGGTGCTTTTTCTTTGTTCTATTAAAACCCCATGTCATTCCAAGCATGTGTGTCAATTTTTAACTCTCTATCAACATTATTCCGTGGTTTATTAAGTTTTCAAATTTATACTAAGTTTTTGATCACCCGGTACAAGCCCAATCAGTAGAGACGAAGAAAGTTCGAACATCGGGAATAATGTACGTAGCCGGAAATATTTGTACAGTAGGGAGAGGGAGTGCCACGAACAACATAATTGCAATCTTGATTTGTGAGGGATGAGTTTGGAGTAGAGGTTCGTTTGAATGTCACTTCTGTACGTTTTTCCTGAGTAACTTGAAAGTGTGGCCTCCAGGGAAGATGTATCCCAGTATACATTAACTACATTACATTTCCTACAAGAAAGGTTCTGTTCATTTTTTTCTGTATGACTAATACTTTGCGTGTAGCGAGCAAGAGAATATGAAAATCACATGCATGGTCAGTTACAACGTTGCGGGGTGCATAAAACGACAGCGATAGGAGCAGCTGAATCAGCCCATATTTTGCTGTTATTGCACAAATTGCCACTTCTGTCGAGCATTTACTCATGTTCTCAGTAAGTTTCGCTGCCATCGGTTCCGCGTTATTCATAGGCTTACACGTAGAGGGTAAACCCCAGCTCGCTCTCAGGCAGACACGCCGGGAGAGAACTAATGGCTGTTTGCTGTCGACGCGCGGCTGACGTCACGCCGAAGCCATCCCCCGGCCGGGGGCAGGCACGCAATCTCGGTGACATATGTCCCGCCTAAACGGGCCTAATGAGAGCCGCCGGCCGGAAGAGCGTCGATATATATCGAACACATGAGCGATTTTCAATTATATTAGCGGGGTGGCGACGACGCCGGGGGCTGAGCCTGCCCAGATGGGAAGGCGGGCATTATTGGTTTAGCCGCGCCGGGCGAGGGTGCCGTAAGTACTGTACCAGCCCCGGCGTTAATGACGCGGAAAATGATGCTTTTTACTGCGTCGCCGCCTCTGCACAGTGCTCGGTCAACAGGTGTCGAAGGCAGGATTGAGGGAAATTAAGGTTGCTTGCTGAACCGCGTGTCGACTTATCTCCTTTTTTTTTGCTGTGTCTAATGCTCTCTCTCTCTCTGTACAAAAGCCTCACGAAGTATGGCTATTTTCCGGGAAGCCAGATACAGATGCAAATTATTACTTTACTCGCGGCGAGTGCCTAGCCGACCATACGCCTCTGGTTAATAATTCTCTTCCATTGGGTCTTGTCCTTTGCATCATCATTCCAATGTATCGAAATGGGAACTGATATCCAAGCTGCCATCCTACGGAATATATCTCAGATATGAGACTGGCTGAAAGAAGGTTCGTCTGACAGAAGCCAGTACTTCACGAAAGACGTTCATAAGAAATGTCTGCATCTACATACTTGCACTCCCACTGTGGGTGCTGTTCTCTAGCACGGGATGAATTAGTTGCTATACACAGATAGCTAGAAATCGCGCTGGCTGCTGGCAAACGATTGGAAGCTGCTGTATATGGGTGAAATGTCGAGAGACACATACCACTGATATGAAGATACCTCTAGAACTGTTCTCTCCGGTGGATATCGCCTCCTCTACAGGAAGTACACGATACGAGCGTCATTTCAAACATACTGGACATTGCGCATGCACTACCGTTACGGTGGCATGATCAAGTTGAATGTCACGTCCGTTGTCAGGGAGCCTTCAGGCGTGACAGTCGTACTCGTGTTTGGTGGTTGTGTAATGATTAATTCAGTTTTAAAATAGAAGCTGAAACTGAGTAACGTCGGATCACATATAGTGACCAGCGTTCCTATATCAAAATCGAATCCCTGCGTGGAAAGAACCCAACGGAAATTTACAACGCTGTTGAGAGAGGTGCACGGGAATAGTGTAGTGGATCATAATATAGTATCATGGCATTCTACTCGTTTCTGCGACGGTCGGGCAGGTACTGAGGACAATCGAAGAACTGGAAGGACATCAGATTACACCTCTCAGGTAACTGTTAATGACATTTTGTGAGAGAATCGACGAAAAACATGTAAGGAAATTACATATGAGGGCAGAATTCCTCTCATTTCCGTTTATGGAATCATAACTGTTAAGTTAAAGATGACAAAAGCTGCTGGCATGTGGGTTCCTCATGATCTCAGTCAAGAGCAGAAAGGAAGTCGCCAAGAACAGCCGAAGAATTTCTTCAGTGTTATTGAATAGAAGCAGAACAGTCTCTGAAAAGGATTGTAACACTTGGTGAAACCTAGGTACGAGATTTTAGGCAAGAACTAAAGTCTCAGTCGTCAAAGCGGAGAAGTTGCGACTCTCCACTACTGAAAAAACTCTATCGCCAGCAACCAAAGGCGAAACTGATGATCTTTGCGATATGACGAGAATGGAGTCACAGCTACAAATAGAATGTCCCTGCGGACGTTAACAGGCGTGTACTACAGGCCATTCCTCCAAAATCTTTTGCACCCGAAAATTCTTCAAAGAGACCTGACAAGCTTGCGTGTAATCACTTTGGACAATAATGCAAGACCACATACTGCCCTATCGGTGAGAGGAACACTCCACAAACGTGGAAGGGTAATACTTCCCCAACCACCATGCAGTCCTGATATGAGCATACCAGACATTCATTTGTTTCCGAGACTGAAGGAATCCTCTCCGTAATACAGGAGTTGCCAAAACTTTGAGATGTCGTCATAAGCAAGAATGGAGACTATATTCAATGCCTGCAAAGGAATTTTGTAAAATAAATTATTTTCTTCAATTCTATCTTACAGTATGCAGAACTTCTGAAATAACACTCGCATATACTCGTTCATTTGGCAGGAGTATCATGTCAGTACTATGCCTTGGGGCGTTTTTAGGTGGGGCGCTACTGTGCAGTAGGACTGAATGCTGAAACCGATTGCTGAGCTGAGTTATAAAAAGTAAAATTTGTACATGTATTTTTTTGCAATAACCCTGAAAATACATAATAATGACATCAAAACAGTTTTCAGTCGCAAAATTCATTTGATATCAAGCAATTAAAAACTTTCACACTTACAGTTATACGCAAAATGTCTCACAAAAAAACAAGGTAACACTCATCACCCAATGAAAAATAAGGTCAACCAGCAATTCCTGAAGAATTTAGAAAGGTAAACATCTGTTATAAGACAATATTTAAAAAGTAGAGCATCCTTCGAAAACAGCTTAATAATAGTGAAAGCAACAACAAAATGATTATAACATAAAAATCAAATGTTTAACAACGGCGGTTCCCATTAAAAAAATTATTGGTTCCGTCCCGCGTTCTTTCCAAAGTTGGCGGTTTTTAACATTCACTTGGTTCCATTACACGTGCGGACTGGTAATCAGTCTTCATTAGCATATACAGCATATACAATAATTAACCATTGAAATGTTCATTTGAAACAATTCACAGCTAACCAAAAGACACAACAACAAGTTACAGCGCATTTTAAATAGATTTAAATAAAAAGTAATTCTGAAAGGTTACGCCCATTAAATGTGCAAGGCATACTGCGTCATGTAACCTGACTAACACATAAAAAAACAAGCTGTATTAGTTTCCATGGAACCAGAATGAACAATCATTGCTGCTAAGCGAGTCAGAGTTATCAAGACCTCAGCTTACAATACCAGACTGCAGCACTACCTCGCTAGGCACACGCTAAATAATTTACTTGCGGGACTCGGGATAAGGTAGCTTGTCCGATAAGTCCGAAATCACAGCATTACCTGCCCACGCAACACTATAAATGCCAAGTCTGTACTCCGTCCAATAGGACACAGGTGTGCCTCCACCGTCGTGCGTTGCCGCTCGCTCCCCGCAGTCACCACTCTCGTCGACTCACGGTGAAGTCCGTCGACCACTGCCTGAGCATCGACATATCCGCTTCCGCCAGAAGGCGCAAACACCATATCTGCCTAGCGACTCAGTGATGCCAACCTTCTCACCAAAACAAAATCGTGCCGCCTTTAGCCCACACTCGAGGCGTGGATCAGGAGGTGTGTGTTTTAGGTCGTGTAACATGTGTAAAAGGACTGCTAATATCCCTTGTGTACTAAACAGTTTGTTAGCTGCAATCACCACGAGTGTTAAGACTATTTAGAACATTCTGTTTTCTTTAGAAAAAGCATTGTATGTTGTTGCTAGATGATTGTAACAAAATTCAGTATGTTCGCTTAATGTACTGAATGACCCTTAAACCAAACAGCGGTAAATACAGTATAATGACTGTAATAAAGAGAAATAATCTGATAATATCCACTTGTATGATTGGTAGTGCAGCCTCTTATGTCGTGTAATTACTTAAAGGTAGCTCTGCAAAACGATATAACGTGGGAAGAACCAGTAATAGAGAAAGCACACTGATAATTTATTGAGAGGGTTCTGAGAAAGTGCGGTACAAAGGTAGCGGCGAAACCTATTCTGGAGTACCGCTCTTTACTTGGAGGTCTTATCGAATACACATAATAGCAGATTTCTTTCTTACAAAACTCTGTGACGTAAATTTAGATGCCTAGTAATGGAGGCACACTGTACATCAGCCCTGCTGCCTATATCGTATATCACGCGTATGAAGAATGAGCAGAGGAGACATTGGGATGCATATAGAAACACACAATAATTTTCTTCTTTGCCACTAAGCGAACGGAATAGGACAGAGTGGCTAATACTTATACGAAATATCCTCTGCCACTAGGGCACAACCGCTTTTGCAGACAGGTATAGAGCTTCGCCAGTATATTTCCGTCTCGTTCCTGTTCTCCTCTTCTTATGGTTCTGTATTTTGCACGGTGATACAGAGGGTAATCCTTTCTCCCACAACTCTCTTTCAGTCTTCCTTCTAAAATAATCACTAACGCACCTGGCTATCGTCGTATTTGGTCGCTTCGATGCGATACGCAGTGTTGCAACGTGGGGGTTTGTAATGTAACAATACAATTAAATGTCGCCATTGCCAGATACCTAAAGAAACGGTTTCATGTAAAGGGGAAAGCCATGCTTCTGCACCGCCTTGATTATTTCATCACCTGCTAAACGTTAATATTACGTTCAGTGAGGCGTAGAAAATAGGGCTGTGGTCCGTCGTGCATAGGCCACATCCGTTGTCTTTCTACTAGGGTAAGGTGGAATAATAGACTTCATTTCATAGTTTATGGTGTTCACATTCCACGGAATCAATAATCTTGTTCAGAGATAGCACAACCTCAGAACAGCACACAGAGAATGCCTGATGTAATAGACAGTATAAGTCCTCTGTTTGACAACGTCAGAGGGCTGTGTACAGAGACAAACGCAGTCAGTAAGAAATAATGAACACCCTACACCACTGTAGTGACCGTTCTCGACCCAAGTAAAATGGCCCATATCACAACAAGTATTTGTCGCGGGACATATATTTTTTTCTCTCCTATATGTTCCACTGTTGCTTGCAACTAGAACGACCAGCATGTCCATCTTCGTTAGTTCAGTATATGCAGCAGGCATTTTATGTCCTACTTGTTGGGCAGTTGTAGTGTCCCGTAGGCTCACGTTAGAATATTACAAGAAAAAAGGAAGGAAAGGACCACCATGTTGGTCACAAATGGGCCAGTCGGTGTCAGAGAGACCAACGAGTCACCCATTAGCGAATTGCATCATTTGGTTACAATAAGGAGGGGCGTGGGTTGAGCAGACCACTCTCCCTGCCGATGTCTGATTAGACCTGGTCCCGCTACTTGTCGTTCAAGTAGCTCATCAACTGGCATCACGAGACTCAGTGCACCCCATTCCAATCCTCGTATATAAAAAAATCGCTGACAGCACCGGGAATCGAACCTGGGACTTCCGCATTGCAACGGCCTGCGCTGACCAACCGGCCACAGAGACAGCCTAGAATATTGCGGAAATGCGTTTAGTTGTCCGAATTATGCTTGCTGCCAATTTCCGGACTAGTCTACAGAGCATGCTGATCCAAAGCTGTGTTCTCAACAAGAGACTTCTATTTTTGCTAATGAAGTAGAAATGTTACATACTCACTCCTAATGACTGGGGGTTTACGGCCAAGGAATTGTGCGCAGAGCTTAAAGCTGTAATGCCTTAGACAAGATTCCACGCAACCTTTGCTGTCGCGAAATGTGTGCGACTTCGATCCATCTGGTGTTTATACAACATCAAAAAAAATAATCGAATAGAAATTTGTCGGGACCTGCTGGCTCAAGACGAGGCTGAAGGCGACAATTTTATGAACATCATCATCATCAGAGATTAGATGTGCTGTCACAGCCTATGGAGAGACGACACGGCATACAAATTCTCCAAGTAAGAAATTCTAGAAACAGCCATCTGCCGGAAAAGTACTGTGCGCAGTCATCTGGTGTAGGCATGGTTAGGTTTTTTCGGATGTCTTAGACTTTAAAGCAGTTGTCAGTTCAAAACGCTACAAGACGACATTGGAAATGAAATGAGCGTTTGGCGTCATTGGCCGGGAGGCCCCTTGCGTGGCAGGTCCGGCCGCCTTGGTGCAGGTCTCATTACATTCGACGCCACATTGGGTGACTTTCGCGCCGGATGGGAATGAAATGATGATGAAGACAACGCGACACCCAGTCCCTGAGCGGAGAAAATCTGCGACCCAGCTGAGAATGGAACCCGGGCCCGAAGGACGGCAAACCGTCACGCTGACCACGCAGCTATCGGGGCGGACAAGACGACATAGATTTGCGGGGAAACTCGAATTTCCAGAATCAGGCCAGAGATGAAGGAAAACTTCCACTTGCCAGACGATAACTCCAAGCCCCACAATAGTTTTGTGACCAGAGAAAGCATTGCTAAATTAAGTTGGACTGTCGTGCCACACCAACAGTACAGTCTTGATTTAGCATCTTCAGACTTCCATTTCTTTGGTCCTATGACAGATGGACTACATGGCCTACATATTCAGTTACCGTCGTCAAAGTAAGGTAATGGCTAACCTAAGGTTGTTGAGAATGTACAAAAGCAACATGTTTACCGTTGGTAAAAGTGCGTAACAACTATGTGACAAAAAGACAGTATGTAACAGAAAGATTCCAATCGTGTTTTTCTGCTTTCTGGGTATGTTATAGTTCCCATGATAATAGATAGGCGGGGTTAGCTTCAAAATGACCCTCGTTGTAGTAAAAAGTGAATAAGAGAAATAAAACTGTAGCGACTATTGGGTTCCGGCACGTGACATGACGTGTTGTCCATGGGCGTGGTGTGTGTATGCTGACAGCGCCTCCATTGAACTCGTGTTGATTGCGGCGCCGCCTGGGGTGAGGGCCGTCAGTGATGATCTATGTTCGACAGCTGCAATAATCCCATACCGCTGTCGGAATCGGTTGCACTGAAAGCTGTAGAAATCTACTATTTCTTTGCGATGAGTTAGTCGTTACCTCGGTCGGAAATTCCAGTTTGATGCCTGACACTTCCTAATTTAAAAGCCGCAGCTTACGAACTTGAGAACGCAGGATAAAGCTTTATTTTAGAAAAAACCTTGGGCACCAAGAAAAGAATGCTTTCTCTTGTGTACCCTTTTTCCCTATTTTTGGGAGGCTTGACATCGTAACGCGTGACAATTCAGGCATGTAAATGCGCGCAGAGCGACATGACCAGTAACGCTTCGCTGGGAACTCGGCGGCCGTACTGATCCGAGACACTCACATCAGCCTGCACGTCACTTTGTCTATGCAAAGCTACCGTGCGCCCTCATCCTCTACGGTGGCTGGACGCGCAAGAAACCGTTTGTGTCCGCTGACAGCAGGTTGAAGGGGAACGGCTCGGCTCGCGAAGAAAAGGCTTATGCTCCCGAGACCAGCCGCTCTAGTGCCCATTTCTTGTCACCTTCCCAAAGTGGCAGCACGCAGCCAATAGCAGTGGAGGCGCGGAACTAAAGAGGACGCCAGGCGACTCGCACCGCTGCGGCCTCTGCTGACACGGAAAGGTGTGAACAGCGACAGGTTCGATGCTTGTCCGCCGGTAGCACGGTCCGACCCTTTACTTTTTACCGTCAAATTGCTTCTTTACTCCGTAGATGAGTAGGCTGCCAGGAGGAAGTGTGTTAGTGCTTGTCGTGGTGTTGCAGACAGGTATGCCACAAAGTTTGGTTTTTGCTGCAGATAGCTGAGTGACCTACAGTACCACCAAAATTAAAGATTTAATGAAAAATAAAGTGAAACGATTTTCCATGCGTGAAAAGATGATGATGATGATGGGATTAAATGATTGCTAACAAACTGCTAAAAGTGCACAGTCCACATTAATCACTTATTACAGCTCTCATAATGGAGCCTCGTGCTCAGAACATGGGGTGACTAAAAAAAGGAAAGTCTTCGGGAAGGATGCACAATACTGGTAAATCATTTATAATGGCTTTGTGAGGCACGCAATCCTCGATGCAGTCTCGTTCTCGCAACATGGATGAGACAAAATCAATAGCTACACAAAATCGAACCCCATCACCGAACGCTTCTAAACTGAGACTCCAGTATCTCCACACGTGTGGACTATGTTGATTAAAATTTAATCCTTATGCGAGAAATAAAACGAAGAATCGTCGTTAGTAGAGTAGCAATTGTTACACTCGCTACGGTATGGCAGAACCGAGCAGTATCGAGAACAACGAAGTTTCTCTCGGTGGAGACGTTGATGTTTGCTTTGTTACTGTGTTGCTGCGAGACCTGGACCGTGAAATCTATTGAAACGAACCGAAGCGATGCCTACTAGATCGCGTGTTTGCAGAAGATGTTGAGTGTGCTATGGGCAGCAAGAAGAACATCAGCTTCCATTACAAGAGGCGCGATCAAAAATTCGCGTTTTAGGGCCGTACGGTCTAGATCTTTGTGCCAATCAGCTAAAATCGCCGAGAGCATTGAGGCAATAGTCCCGCCGACGTACCCGGTTGAAGACTTTTGTTTTGGGTCATCAGTCTTCTGACTGGTTTGAAGCGATCCGCCACGAATTGTTCTCCTGTTCCAGCTTCTTCATCTCAGAGTAGCACTTGCAACCTACGTTCTCAATTATTTGTTGGATGTATTCCAGTCTCTGTCTTCCTCTACAGTTTTTTCCCCCTACAGTTCCCTCTAGGACCACGGAAGTAATTTCCTCATGTCGTAACAGATGTCCTATCATCCTGTCCCATCTACTTATCAGTGTGTTCCACATATTCCTTTCCTCTTAGATTCTGCGCAGAACCTCCTCATTTCTTACCTTATCAGTCCATCTAATTTTCAACATTCGTCTGTATCACCACATTTCAAATGCTTCGATTCTCTTCTGTTCTGGTTTTCCCACACACTATGTTTCACTACCATACAATGCTGTGCTCCAAACGTACATTCTCAGAAAGTTCTTCTTCAAATTAAGGCCTATGTACGATACTAGTAGACTTCTCTTCACCAGGAATGCCACTTCTCCCAGTGCTAGTCTGCTTTTGATGTCCTCCTTGCTCCGTCCGTCATTGGTTATTATACTGCCTAGGGAGCAGAATTCCTTAACTTCAAATACCATCGATCCTGATGTTAAGGGCCTCGCTGTTCTCGTTTCTGCTGCTTCTCATTACTTTCGTCTTCTTCGATTTACTCTCAATCCATATTCTGTACTCATTAGATTGTTCATTCCATTGAGCAGATCGTGTAATTCTTCTTCACCTTCACTCACGATAGCAATATCAGCAGCGAATCATATAATTGATATCCTTTCACCTTGAATTTTAATTTCACTCCTAAGCTTTCTTTTCTTTCCATAATTGCTTCCTCATTGTACAGATTAAACTGTAGGGGTGAAAGACTACATCTCTGTCTTACACCCTTTTTAATCCGAGTACTTCGTTCTTGATGGTCCACTCTTATTATTCCCTCTTAGCTCTTGTACGTACTGTATTTTACCTCCGTATAGCTTGTCCCTATTTTTCTCAGAATTTCGAGTATCTTGCACCATTTTACGTTGTCAAACACTTTTTCCAGATCGACAAATCCTATGAACATTGAAGATACCCGTTTGGTAAAACATCGTGTCCTACATGTGGGTGAGCATACACCAGCACGGGAGTCCCGCTGCATTGCGTATACGCTGAAGCAACGCCCTCCAACAGAAACTTTTTGGTTGCCTCTTATACTCGAATACAACGATTTAGGAAGCAACCTGAACAGCCCTCTTAGATTGTTTGCAGATAATGCTATCATTAAAGGTTTCGCAAAGTTATGAGTTGATCGAAACCAACTACACAATGATATAGACAAGTTACAAATATTGTAGCGAAAAGTGTCAGTTGACTCTCAATAATGAAAAGTGTGAGGTCATCCATACAAGTACTAAAGGAAATCAGCTAAATTTCGGCTATATGATAAATCAGACAAATACAGACTGTCAATGCAACTGAATACTTTGGGATTGTAATCATGAATAACTTAAATTCGAACGATCACATAAATAATGTTGTGGGGTAAGTTACCCAAAGACTACGATTCACTGGCAGAACGCTTATGAGATGCAACAGGTCTGCTGAAGAGACTGTGTACACTACGCTTGTCCGTTCTCTTCTGAAGTACTGCTGCGCTGTGTGGGATCCGTATCAAATACGACTGACAGAGGACATCGAAAAAGTTCTAAGAAGGGCAGTTCTTTTCCTATTATCGTGAAATAGGGGAGAGTGTATCAGGGATATTATACGCAAGCTGGTGTCGCAATCATTAAAGCGAAGGTATTATTCGTTGTGAAAGTATGAAACGTCCCCTTAGAACAATTTATACAAGACTGTGCTAAACCTGACACACAATGTTTTTAGCGCAACGCAATCTGACTTTCAATAATCCCTACAAAACAATGGCCCTGACTAACTTTAACCTATACCTTTCACAAATCACTTACCTCACAAAAATCTTCGTTACTGGAACTACTGCAATACAGCGAGCGCCACTACTGCCAGCTAAATAAAAGATTCAAACTACTGAAGGCACTAACTACTGATAGGGATAGTTAGCAAATGAAAGATATTAATAGAGAACAAACACTGTATTTACCTCAATATTCATAATATATACAGCAGTTCATGACATTTTTCAAAACTCCGCCATCTCTCTCCCCACATCCACCACTGCTGGCGGCTCACCTCCAACTGCGCAACGCTACGCGCTGTTCACGTCCAGCTATAGCAGTTCATGACAACAATGGCAGACAACAATGCAAACTAGCCACATACTGCACACAGCACAGCCAGTGATTTTCATACAGAGCGCTACGTAACGTTGCCAATAAGAAAACATAAACAGCAAACTTACATAAAGAAAACATAAACAGCCTACTTACATAAAGAAAACATAAACAGCCTACTTACAAAAGTATCTTTTCACGAAATTTAAATCACCAACCTTCTCCTCCGAATTTGATATGTTTTTAGCGCCCACGTAGGTGGGGGAAAAGATTATTGTAATAAGACAAGAGAAATCAGAGCTTGCACGGAAAGCTTTGGCAACGGCCTTGCGGCAGTGTATACACCGGTTCCCCTCAGATCACCGAAGTTTAGCGCTGTCGGGCGTGGCCGCCATTTGGATGGGTGACCCTCCGGACCGCCACGCGGTGTTGCCATTTTTCGGGGTGCACTCAGCCTCGTGATGCCAATTGAGGAGCAACTCGACCGAATAGTAGCGGCTCCGGTCACAGAAAACCATAATAACGACCGGGAGAGCTGTGTGCTGACAACACGCCCCTCCTATCCGCATCCTCATCTGAGGATGACTCGGCCGTCGGATGGTCCCGATGGGCGACTTGTGGCCTGAAGACGGAGTGCTGCTGCTGCTGCTGCTACGGAAAGCTTTGAGTATTCGCTTTTACCGCCTGCTGTTCGAGAGAGGAATGGTAGAGAACTAGCTTGAAGTTGGTTCGATGAACCGTCTGCAAGGCACTTAATCCTGATTGCAGAATAGTCATATAGATGTGGATGTAAATATAGATGCAGATGTGGATGCAAATGACAGGAAACACATACTTTGAGGGTGCAGAGCAAGAGTCAACTGGAGCAATGAGTGGCATTCTGTGGCAGCGATGTCTCACTTCTCTCTGTGGCCATCAGATAGACGTCAACGTGTCTGTAAAGGACCTGGTGAGGAGTCATAGGAACTAGCGCTTGTCAAAATTCTCTAATAAAACATTTAAGTATGAAACATGACTCCGAAAGTAGCTGGTTCCAATCCATCTGCCCATCTAAATTCGCTGACCCACCAACATTACACGAACTGACATTGCCCAATTTCCTTCTTCATCACAGAGGAAAGATATGTGATCGGATCTCTGACGCCAACGATCGTACGGAACACTTTCTTCCAAGCTACAATGCCAGGACTCCGGGGCAAGACGATGAAAGGTAACCAAGTCACAACACAAAACAGAGCAGCGAGTTCGAACTTTCAGCGTACCTGATGTACCTTCTTTTACGAGCTAACTAGCGTGACGAGTCTTTTATGTTTGCTGAAAGTGGTTCTGATTTGTTTTTCAATCCACCCGCCGACCTAAATGTCTCCCTCAGAATGCTGTAATGAGAGAATACCACAGGGCAGCGGCCGGTGGCTTCCAACAGTAGTGTGCTCAAAGACCCCGCTGTCAGCGTGGCATTAAACTCCCAACTTGCAGACGCTTATTGCACGGCTGAGAGCAACGACATTAAAGCTGGATGAGAAAGAATGATGGAAGCGTTTGTAGTAAATACTTCTGAAAGTGACACGCGAGGACAACGCGCCGGCTAAATTTACAACTTTCGTTCTGAAATAAGTATGCGGCACTCAACAAATTAGACGAGGCATCAACGCTTCTTCCGCTTTTCTCTCACTGCCAATTATAATTAGACGAGAATAGTCGGACAAGGATTCCGGCACTGCTGCTCATAAAACTCTGGCTAAAGTGTTTATTGCTTGATAAATTCCCTCTGTCTTCGGCCTGCCAACCAAGTAAACAACAATGCGAGAGCGGCTCGCGGACGGAGATAGGTGGCGCCCAGGGGCCGATTCGGAGGTGAAATACGCGGAGCGAGCGACGGGGACGCGCGCGTAGCGCGTACATTGTGGCGCGTCGAGTGACAGCTAGGCACGGCTGGACTTATAAATAGCGCGCGAGCAGCCGACCATCTCCCTAGGGACACGAGTGTCGCCGCTTTGCCCCCAAGTGTCACGTCTCCAAGGGAAAGTGGCCGGTGACGTTCAGGCAACATAACTCTGAGAGCTGTTACTTAGAGTTACTATTGCCTTGGGGCCAGCTAAGCCCCGTGAGTATAATAAGATGAAATCAGAAATGACAAGTTAGTCTTTTGAAGACAGATGCAGGATTGTTTTTTGTGCGCTTTTCATTCTGTAGCCCGAATGGTAGGTCGGTCTGCTTAAGATCAGACCGATTGAAGAGTCCAGTTCTTTTCAGTAGATACCAGAAGTGTACAAATTTTCCTTCCAGCTTCTGTTTCCACCGCAACCATTAAAGCAACTCAGCCTGCCACAACTGAGACACAGGAATACATTTGTACTGAAGCAGGCCAACTTGGGTTTCCGCAAGCCTGGCAAGCTTCACGGGACTCGTTCATCGTACAGCACCTGAAAACAGTTTGGGCTGTCAAACCAGCATGGCTTACCAGGTGTATGTTTGCGTAAATAGTTTCACTGCGGCTCGTTTATCATTACGGTGGAAGCAGCAAAATGAACAAACCAAACTTAAAGAAGACTGAGTAGAAATTAAGAATCGGGGGACATATACCAGAAAAGAAACAGAGCCCAAGTCCCTCAGGGGATAGTTTTCGTGTGTTTATGAGGCAGCTTCAAATAATTCGCAATGAAAATTGCGGAAAAGTTACTAAACACTCTTTCGACAACTCCTAGTATGTTATGACATGTTTGTAAATTTTTCCAGCAGTTTCCTCCCTTCACAAATATTTTGAAAGAAACCAAAGACTTACTGTCTGACAAGTGCGTGGAAAAATACATGTTAAGGACTTGAGGCCACTTATCAGTGTAAGACTTTCTAAATATAGGCAAACGCATAATGAAATATGAAAAAAATATGGCTCAGTGGATATTAAAACCACATTCTAGTGGTAAGCAGCGTAGTGCGAATAATTCTCAGTATAAACGAAAGATGTAATTTTTAGATTAACATAATACAGAAAACGAATTTCATGTTTACTGCAATGCGTTTGAGGAGTTTATAATGAACTGTTTTGACCATTTAGAATGAATTCAGTGAACCCGCAATACACATACTAGAAAAAATAATTAAAATTCATATTACTGGGTTGAACAGGTTGGCACAGGATCGGAATTCTTGGCGGGCCGCATCCCAGTCAAAAGACTGATGACTCGAAAGAAAACTGGGTTCGTATTTGGCCGAAACACCCTAAAGTTAAAGAAACTAGACTTCCAAAACCTTACTTTACTTGGCGTCACAATAGAACATACGTCTTCAGGCTATTTCTTCGCCTTTTAGAGATGGTTCTGCTTACTATAGAAAGCATTTATTGGAGGTGACCTGATATTGGTTCGAATTGAGAGTAGCCAGTACTAGTCAAAAGAGGGTGAAGTCGCAGAGAAAACTATTAGTATGGAAATAAATAAATCAGCCCGAAGTATTATTAAAAGGAAAAAGAGGCAAGTAAAATCCACGATTTTCTAGCCTGTAATGACCCAGAATGAATATTTATTTCGTTGAGCCTTGTCTTGTGATACTCGCGTGAAACAATATTTTTCACCAACTTCCAATCCCTACTCATAATACTGTAATGAAAACATACAGAATAAACTGCTGCGTTACGTAGCACAACAGAAGGGCGGGCAGGCAACCAAGATTTCTTTAGCTGCTTGGGTTCGGCACAATTTGGCTTGGTTGGGAGTAAAGCATCTTGTCTGCCCGGCTAACAGTCAAGCACGGACACGTTAAAAGCGATTTGTATACATCTCTAATTCATACCAAGCGGGCTGGTAATGGGGAAAAAATAGTCACAATTGGGAATATTTGGAAGAGGGTTACTGGTTCAACCATTTGCTTAACAACCAAGAGCATTCTTCCGAAAACCTCTCTCGGAATCGGAATGAAACTAATTTTGGAACAATTCGTCCCAGACAAAACTATGAACTATTGTGCATATGCATTATGTGTGTGTAACGGAGTACAGTCGATGAATTGCTCAGTCTTTCTTTTCACGCTTTTCATCCGCTACTCCTGATAGTTGAGCGAGCGGTTCTGTAACTAATCATGCAATGTAGGCTTTCATGGCCGGTGTCTATACGCCTTAGGGCATTTCGCATGCACTTCACTTGCAACCACTTCACTTGCAACCTTCGTGATGCTTCATTATCTTTTATTTCTAAAACTCGTACCGGGATGTTCATTATACGCTGCTTGATAAAAAAAGTGAAGCGCCCAGATGACTTGGTCAGATGTCAGTGTAACTTCGTACACATTCACACTCCGTCGGTGGATATGTAAAATGCTTTGTGATGCAGTTCTCTGTGGGAGGTATAACGGCCACCACAGTGCATTAGCGTTGTTCGTCGAGTGTTGTTAACAGGCCAGGTAGTGTATATAAGGTGCGTGAAGAGAAGTAGAGGTTGATCGTTCACTGTGAAGAACACGAAGATGCCGTGTATTCGTCTGAGACGGCGTTATCAGCACATGTAACTTCGTAAACAGACATCGTACGGGTATTTAAACTGCTTGGGGTCTCAATCCTCAGTGGGAGTTTAACGACCACAACAGCGCAGTAGAGTTGCTCAGCTTTAGTGTTGTTTCTCAATCAAGTAGCTCCTCAGTTTGCCTGCCAAGGGCTGAGTGCACCCCGCTTGCCAACAGCGCTCGGCAGACAGGATGGTCACCCAGCCAAGTGCTAGACCAGCCCGACGCTCTTAACTTCGATCTGACCGTATATTGCTATTAAAAGTCTATATCCCGCTTACTTGTAATCCTGGCTCATCAGATGAACAAACTAAAACTCGTGAAGTCGCCACCTGAGAGCTCTGGCATAATGAGCCGTCGGCGCCATCGACCACTGTCACAGTGGCGCTGCAGAGTAGTGCTCCAGATCAGTCTCCTAGCACAGGTACCACACAAAGCACTAGTTTCCTCAGCAGAACTGATCCCAGGTCTCACGTTCTCACTGCCAGACACTTAAATGTAAATTACAGAATAATCATGTAGATGCAATTTAATGGGGATACACCATCGTTCGAAGTAGCGATCAGAAATCGTACGCTGCCACCATGCGGAATCGGGACCGCCACACCACAGCTGGGGAGTCATCGGCTAACTACGATTAAGCATCTCGCACTGAGGGAAGTACGAGAAGCTTTTCAGAAATTGTTGATTTGTATGCTGCTTCCCGGACTGTCGCTAGCCGATCCGCTATACGCTTGAAGTTTGGGGCCATTTGCAGAAGCGATGTCGGCGCGAAGCGCGTCCGCGAAGCTCGTTGGCCGGAGCGCCCACGCGTGGAGCGGCGTCGTCGGATGGCTCGCTAGCCCGGGCAGGGACACGGCGCGGCGGCGCGGCCGGCGCTACAGGTATTTTAATTGAGTGCTCGCCAGCCGTGAAGAGGCCGGCCTCTGTGCGTGGAGAACACTCTCGTAGCCAGACGCTGACGCTCCCGCTGCGCACAGCCGACGCGTGGCTGCGAAGCGGCATGCCGCGAGATGAGATGCGGTAAAGCACTCGACTCATGTTTCACACGCGCTGGATTGGCTGCACTCACTCTTTGTTAAGGCGGCAGACATTTCAAGTCAAACGCATTAAATGACAAAAAAAGACGAACACCAAACTGGAATATGGAAACGAAATGAACTCCACAGGATGAGAGAGTACACAATGTTATCTCAGTGGTTACAAAATCCAGTTCAAATGGTTCAGAGCACTATGGGACTTAACATCTATGGTCATCAGTCCCCTACAACTTAGAACTACTTAAACCTAACTAACCTAAGGACAACACACAACACCCAGTCATCACGAGGCAGAGAAAATGCCTGACCCCGCCGGGAATCGAACCAGGGAACACGGGCGTGGGAAGCGAGAACGCTACCGCACGACCACGAGCTGCGGACTACAAAATCCAGTATGACCAGTATTAGACCACTTATCAGTATTACGTCCCACTCCCTCTGGCCTCGGTATATGCACTGATTCGGTTGGAAAACGTGTCATAATGACGTTTGACCTCCCCACTACAATTGTAATTGGTCCTTCATATCCTTGTTACTGGCACTGGGACGTACTTAACGTCTGAGCTGATCCCACACATGTTCTATTGGGGACACGGGAGAACCCAACATCACTCAGGCAGTTCATAGAGCACGTGAGGACGAGCATTGACATGCTGAAAAATGACACATCGATACTATCGCATGAGGGGTAACAGAAGAGAACGAAGGACGTCCATGACGTACCTTTGTGCCGTCACACTTATCTCTGTCATTACCATCCGCGATCTAAGTCATACTAGATGGATCCCCACTCCATGACGACATTAGGGAATTACTGACACCGCTAGGCCTCTCCAAAACATTTGAAAAATGAGCCTTCTTCTGTAGTAGTAGCCGAAGATGTTCATCCACGTCAGTACAGAAACACCATTCATCACCAGTCCCTGCTTCCTGGTCACAGCACCACTCCAAACGCAGCTGTTTGTGTTATGGTGTTGATGGCATAGTGCCATTTGAACCATTTTTTTTAAAGCGGATATTCTTTCTGATACACTCTGTCTTTCGCAACTTCTTTTGACGCCCTGGACATATTCACTTCCCGAAGCGATTAAATGAGCGAAAAATGCATTGTATCAGCTTGACGTAAGAGCACTGCTCGGTTAGCGTAGAGTATAGGATAACTCGTTACAGTAACGGAGATAGTTCCTTCGGTTGCTAAACAGGTAAACTGATTTGTTAATTTTATTCTGCGCCATTTATTATCGATAAATTTTATGAATACCGATTCATTTGAACTCATGCTGACAAATGGAATACTGCAAATGCTTCATTGGATGTAGACAAATTGTTGTAGTAAGTACACGAACAGATAATATTCCAGTGCAAGTTCGAGAATGGCATGTTTATCAACAAATGGACACAATAGCTATCATATTCAAAGGAAAAAAAAAATGTTCAAATGAGTGTGAAATCTTATGGGACTTAACTGCTAAGGTCATCAGTCCCTAAGCTTACACACTACTTAACGTAAATTATCCTAAGGACAAACACACACACTCATGCCCGAGGGACGACTCGAACCTCCGCCGGGACCAGCCGCACAGTCCATGACTGCAGCGCCCATACCGATCGGCTAATCCCGCACGGCATATTCAAAGGTACGACATCTATGTGAAACGGGTCAACAACTATATTTTTTTAGAGATAAATAGTTCTTCTGGTGTATTTTTGCGTGCTGAATCCATATAAAGTACATAAAAGATACAATCACATACAGTTTTGACATAAATTTATAAATTCTATGAGCTATGCAAAATGTAGCTATGTAATCATCATAATAATACCAGTATTGTTTTGTGTCATTTCGAGACAAATATTCGAAACGGTGTTTTAAGGGCGATAAGAAGCGACATTAAGAATTAGGCCTTTGTATTGGTACTGAAGAACAGAAACCTTCATTCTATTGTTGGGAGGTCCCTATTCTAGCAAGTTTTTCGAACATATGTGATTAGTATGAATTTTCTGAATTTGCATAATTATTTTGTGATGAAACCGTGGGTGATGGAGTGAAATACGTCGCACAGGAATATTTCAGGGACCATGGAAAAATGTTATGGGCCGTTGTTATGTATACTACCTTCTGAAAAGTATCCGAGCACCCTTAATAACGCGGAATCGACCACGCTGCAGGCATATGTACCAATTCTGCCGTGTGGCTATCGGCCTGTGCAGTGGCAAGTCACGATGACACATGAGACCGGTGGACGGTAGCAGCTGTCTCCCAGCCATTTGCCGTAGCCTTGTGAAACACCCGTCCAACGCTGTGTGCTATCGAAAGCGGGTGATTTGCCGTACGATGGAAACCGCAACATGTGAAAAGAAGGAATTGAAGAAGTACGTAGAATCCTAAGTCGTTTTCGTTACTCCGAATTCGCTAAGGATAACGAATTGGAGGAGCACAAAAACTGCCGACTCGGGCCGAGTCGGGAACTAACTGCATGGCAGAAGAAACCTTGCGAGTAATGAAACTTCACAGGCAATAAGGAAACGATATGTTAAAAAATATATCGACTCAACCACTTGTTTATAGTGTAAAACATTAAGATTGACGCGTTTCGGAAGTCAAGCTTCCATCATCAGAATAATAAAAAGTAAAAGAACCTGTTAAAACTCGCTAAAATGGAACATGTACCAGGCACAATAAAATTGATAAAATTAAAACATCGTGGCTACTTCCCTTGTTGCAGCCGTGTCTTCCAAGGTGCATCTCTGCATAGTCGTCTAGTCGAGAGCTGGGGTCTATAAAATTCAGTGTAATACGTGCAAGGCAAGCTATGTAGGCCAAACTGGTAGGTCCTTTAAAGTACGTTACAAAGAAAATAGCGATGCTTTCCGGCTTAATAATTTCGAAAAGTCAGCTGTAGCCTCGCATATTTGGGAAACGGGACACCCCATGTTGGGAATAGATCAGGATCTCGTTATTTTACATAGACAGGAGAAAGGCAAAAAGCTGGATCTACTAGAACAGCTGGAAATTACGATACATAGCGTGGATAATCAGAACACACTGAATGAACAGCTAATTGGTGATACAAATAACTTTTTCAAACATTTCACCGGTTTCTTTTAGCAACTACATTTTTAGCAATCGGCAGGATACCATCATTTCATGAGGTCCTTGGAACATGTATACGTTATCTGTTTGTATGGACATCTCTGTGACTTCCTTGTTTACTTGCGCGTGAGCTCACTCGCGTTTGAGTCTCGTGTTTGGCTACGTGGTGTGTGGTATCAACGAAGACGCACGGGCGGTTTACGACGATAGAGGAGAGAGCCATGTGGTTAGATGTTGAACACCATAGGCGACACCATTTTAGAATTTTTTTATATTTTGACGACTATGCAGAGATGCACCTTGGAAGACACGGCTGCAACAAAGGAAGTAGCAGCGATGTTATAATTTTATTATCAATTTTATTGTGACTGGTGCATGTTCCATTTTAGCGAGTTTTAACAGGTTCTTTTACTTTTTATTATTCTGGTGATGGAAGCTTGACTTCCGAAACGCGTCAATCTTAGTGTTTTATACTATAAACAAGTCGTTCAGCCGATATATTTTTTAACATTGAAATTGACAACCATGACCTCTGATCCATTATGGATAAAATCAAAGCAAACGATACTTCGTGTCTCGTGGAGTACTGGTTGCTCTTAAGACATAACGATCTGCAACAGCCGTACAGTAGAGTCGGCGAAAGTAGATTCTTGACAACTAACATTACTGTTGCCAGCTTTCAACTGAACCGCAAACGGCTGATGGCGGAAATATTTGTCGCCTATGGAGCTGCGACAACACTGAGGAGCCGCCGTAGAGACATATACATGATCGTTGAGGTAGATGCGCGAAGCAGCCACGCCGAGCCCACTGCAACTGCCAGGTTCTTCTTTTACCGACTCTGCGCCTTCCGCCGTTGCTACTCAAAACATGAGGCTCCATTAGCGGCTGCAGAAGCCAGACGGTTGCGGACTGGAAGCTTGGCCACGTGTGGTGTCTGTTGGCTGTTGCAGCCAGACCCGGGCACACCCGCGGAAGAGAAGAGCGGGCGCGTGCCGGGGGCAGCGGCCTCGCCGGAAGCCGTCCTCACGGAGTTCCCGGAACCGTAAATTTAGCGCTTCGTCGCCGCCGCGTGGGAAACGTGGTCACCCACCATGCGAACCACCCAAACCGCCGCGGCTCCATCTGCGGCCCGCCCCGACCCGCAGTTGACCTCTCCTGCGCGGCTCACCGAGGAGGAGAATTTCAGTCAGAGCTGTGAGCTGTGGTCCCCCCTCCTCCCCCAAAAACAGACTTACTAAAAGTTTCCGTAAACTACAAGTGAGTATTATTACATCTGCCCATATATCGCAAACCAATATTGGACATCTGACAGAGAACCTATTCCCATTACACTACGTACAAAGTTTACGCGAACTCTACCAACAAATTTTTCGATGACACTGAAAATTTTACTCTGCAGCAGAGTGTGCACCGATATGAAACTTCCTGATAGATAATACTACGTGCTTGACCAGTACTCGAACCCGGGGCACCTGCCTTTCTGAGCTACCCGAACACAACTCACGACTCACCCTCACAGCTTTACTTTCGCCAATATCTCATCGCTTACCTTTCAAACTTCACATAAGTTCTCCTGCCTAATTTGCAGGACTAACACTCCTGGAACAAAGGATATTTCGGAGACATGGCTTCGCTTCGCCACGACCGGGAGGACTATTTCCAGAATGAAATTTTTACTCGGCAGCGAAGTGTTTGCTGACGGGAAGTTTAGTATCAACGCATATTACGCTGCAGAGAGAAAATTTTATTCTGGAAACAATGCCCCAGACAGTGGCAAAGTCATGTCTCCGCTATCCTTTCTACCAGAAGTGCTAATCCTTCGAATTAGGCAAGACAACTTTCGTGACGTCTGGAAGATAGGAAATGAGGTATCCGGAAGTAAAGCATTGAGAAGCGGGGTAAGTTTCGTTGTCGGGTAGCTCAGTTGGTTGAGCACTTGTCTGCCAAAGGCTAAGGTCGTGAGTTCAAGTCCCGGTTCGGCTCACAGATTTAATCTGCAAGGAACTTTCAGACTTTTAGATTTTGAAGAACGATGTTCGTTATGTGGTTTCATATCCAGATGCCTTATCATCTGGCGGCTCGTTACAGAGAATATTTTTTCCAACAGTTGTGGTGGCATTTGTGTATTTATCCATCTAGTAAACAGATGAAAACTAGTTTTGGTTACTTGAGTATTTGTCTGAATCTCCACGATTCCTCAAAATGTCTATGTTTGCTTTTTGGTTTTTGCTTTAGCTGCTGTGGGACTCGCTTCAGTTCAGTTGTTTGAAAATGGCCTTATCATAGAAATTCCAATAATGATAATGAACGTTTAAAAAGCAACCATTTTGCCATTTAGCAAAGTCAGTTCATTTCCCTTTTAACTAAACAATTTTGGGTGACGTCAACAAGGAATTAAAATGCGTAATAAGTATAGAATGGGAAAGAGTAGAAAAGACTGATTAGCGTTCTTTTTTTTTTTTTTTTTTTGCTTCAACAAATAAGAATTGGTAACTTGTCACAATATAGTAGTAGCGATGAAAAATTGTAGAGATGGGCAAAGATAGTATCGTGTTGAACTCATTACCATACAAGCCGGGTGTGGTAGGTACGTAAAGATAAACGCTAGTGTAAGACAGTAAGAGATGGAGGACCGCATCAAATCAATCGTGACAGTGACGACCTAAATCAGTTTCATAAGCAAGGAATATGGGCTTCTTTTTGCAGAAATTATCCGAAAACTATAATTTTTCTGCTTTGGTACAGTGCGAATTCTAGGCAATCGTTACAAAATATGACATGTTTAAGTTGAAGCTGACGAATATGAGATGACAGAAAGCTACATGCACAGGTGTATCGCAGCTCATCGACTTATGAATTAGCTGTAATTGTATGGGTGGATAATGTATTATTATGAGTCAGTTTTTTCGGACACATTCCCGCCAGAGAAACGTAAATACAGCCATCCGTGTTACATTATCAATCAGTTATTATATTGGCCATTGTTTAACAGTGATTTCTGTTATAATCTTCAAACGCTGCATTACTGATATGATGAACAGTATCACAACGTAGGTGAGCTAACGAGAGATACAGGAGACAGGCAAAATAATCTTAACAGTGGTAGTAATGAGATGGTTGTGCTGGACGGTCAACAACGCAGGTAAGGCACGTGTCGCGCTGGACTATGCGAGTTCAGTACGGACTAGGCATCAGTGCAGGTTTTTTGCGAGTAGTGCACACTTCGTATCTGCAGTCAGAGGCCGAGGTCGACGTACAATAAAAGACCTGACAGAGTTCCAAAGAGGGCAGATTGTGGGGACCTGATTAGCTGGAGCATCAGTAACCAAGATAGCCAACTTACTAAATGTTTCAAGAGCAACGGTTTCAACAGTCATGACACCCTACAAAAAACATGGAAACACATTATCATGCAAACGTAATATTGAGCCTAAATCAAAACTAAATGACAGAGATCGTCGTTCGTTTATACAAACTGTGTCAAAATAAAAAACAACACAAAACTACGACGGCTAAAGTGACTAAGAGCTCAACAGCCATCTTCTATCCCTATCTATCGTGCACTGTCCGCTGAGAACTCCATAAAGCGAAATGCAGGGACGAGCTGCTATACCGAAACCATTAGTGCCGACAACCAAGGAAAAGAAGCGTAAAACATGGTGTCAGGATCAATGGAAACACGTCATATGGTCCGACAAGTCAACGTTTTAGTTATTTCCAACATCGGACCGGGTTTATGTCTGGAGAACGCCAAAAGAAGCGTACGGTCCTGATTGCTTGATTCCAACGGTTAAGCATGGATGTGGAAGTGTGATGGTGTGGGCAGCAGTATCATGCTATTCTGTTGGTCCCATCACTACTCTAAAATGGCTCTGAACACTATGCGACTAAACATCTATGGTCATCAGTCCCCTAGAACTTAGAACTACTTAAACCTAACCAACCTAAGGACATCACACAACACCCAGTAATCACGTGGCAGAGAAAATCCCTGACCCCGCCGAGAATCGAACCCGGGAACCCGGGCGCGGGAAGCGAGAACGCTACCGCACGACCACGAGCTGCGGACATCACTACTCTCAAAGGCCGCATCACAGTCAACGATTATGTGAACATTTTAGGTGATCAGGTGCACCCCATGATTCAAATGTTGTTCCCCAACAATGATGCCATATTTCAGGACGATAATGCACCCATTCACACAGCCCTTGTGGGCGGTATTGGAGCGCAGACTCCGGAGTAGTTATCGCCTCCCTCGTCACTACAGGAGTTAGAAGAGTGGCATAACATTCCACTGAAGACTGTACCATTATTATATGCCAGTGTTCCAAGAAGAATCGCAGCTGTATTACTGGCAAATGGGGGTCTAACCTCTTAATAATAAACCATTCCCAAGTAAGTACAGGTGTTCACAGTATTTTGCCTGTCCCATGTAGAAGCTATAATTCATGCGAACAGCGCACTTGTTTCTGGCAGAGAACCGACGAATGGTACTAAGATTACTAGTAGATAGCTAGTTTAACCATTTTATTACTAACGCTCGTGAAGTGTCAGTCGCGGCTGCAACTAATAATTTAAGACTAATATTAAAGAATCGAAGCCACTATTTGTTAATGTCAGTCTTCGTTCATAAACAATAAAAATCTTTCAGCTTACATGCTCTCATCTACAGCACGTCCTAAAACGGTTTCACGCAATATTAACTCTTGCAGAGTACTGTTCCCTAGTTATGAAAACTACATATTACTAATACTCTGATTTTATTTGGTTATATGTTGATTGTTCATTGAAATATACCTAACGAGTGAGGTGGGTGGTGCAGCGGTTAAGACTCAGTGCAGTTATTTTGAATGTGCTGTTCTCACGTCATATTCCACCCATCCAGATTTAGGTTTTATTTTCCTCAATCACATCAGGTGTATGCCGGAGTGGTGCCTTAAAACAAGGTCGCGACCGATTTTCTTTCAAACTGTGGATAGATTCAAGGGCGTACTGCATCTTTAATTCCTTACTTTAGCCTGGACGCTAGACTCTATCTTTAGACGAACGAGAGTCATATTGAAGAAGTATGCCTCTAATCACAACGAAATTGTGATAGAATGGCTCAACAAATGTTTGACGGTCATAGTATATTCTGATAGGATATCACAGAGTTCTTCATCTGTTTCTTGTTCTTCTCGGTGTAGTTATGTGGCTGAACTGTGACCTGCTTACATTGTTTCTTCTTACAGTACTTACACTAAGGCTTTCAAGAAAAGTGATGTGAGAAATACAGCGATCGTAGAAATATACGATTTTTTTCCCGCTAGACTTAACGGTATATAGTAGTAGGGTGGCTTTCCAGATTGTGCCCGCATCTCGTGGTCGTGCGGTAGCGTTCTCGCTTCCCACGCTCGGGTTCCCGGGTTCGATTCCCGGCGGGGTCAGGGATTTTCTCTGCCTCGTGATGGCTGGGTGTTGTGTGCTGTCCTTAGGTTAGTTAGGAATAAGTAGTTCTAAATTCTAGGGGACTGATGACCATAGATGTTAAGTCCCATAGTGCTCAGAGCCATTTCCAGATTGTGTACTACGTATTTTTCATCTTCTTTCGGGAGGACAGTGCGACAGGTAGTTCTTCCCGTGCGATGAGCCACATGCTTCGCTTCCTCTACAGAAATCGCTCCGCGGCGCGGACTTGGCTCTGCGTGTTCCAGAGCCGTTGGCTGCGGCCGCAGATCCTTGACCTTTAGGTCGGGTGGCGTACCAGTGCGTGGTACGTGAGAGGCCACGCCACGACATATACTCACAGTTCTGTTATCTCAGAGAATGGAAGGTGGACTAAAGACAATAAAGTGACCGCGGAAAGGCCATTGTGGGTGTTGTAAGGTCAGAAGATAAACGAGACAGTTTATTGACAGCTTCAGTCCTTGAATTTTACTGGAAAGAGCGGTGATGGCGTAGGTCTCTAAAGGAATCAGTTGTACTTTTGCAGAATAAAAATAAAATCGTAAGAAAAGTAAGAGTTGTTTGGCATTGTTGCCTGGGAGCCCCCTAGAAGTTGTTCGGCCATCTAAAAAGAAACGGTTTCCGTCCTCGGCGCACAATAGACCCAGTTCACACGGTGTGTGAGAGTAGTTTTTAAATTTGTCGATTGAGTGTAAGAGATTGTAATGTATGCTTGTATAGTGTGGTGTCAATTTTATGTTGTCTGAGAATGAGACAAGGGAGAGGATGAATCCCGGTGCCTGCAGATAGCCTACAGTCGAATAGCCCCAAGGGATCCGCAGAAGTTAACCTGTCCATCCGACGGACAGATAAACATTAACAATGTCACATGCTGTCGCTTCAAGTGACACTACTGAGAGTTTTGAAATTTAATCTGGAATATTCAACAGATGGCTCAGTAATGCCGCAAATTTTTGAGAACCGATTGGTTCGAACAATACGCCATTGCTACGGAGATGCTTCGGAAACTCAAATGGAAATTCATGGCCGGAAGGCGAAGTTGTTTTCGAGGACCACTATTGAGAAAGTTTTGGGAACCTGCATTTGAAGCTGGCTGCAGAACGACTCTACTGCTGCCAACATACATTTAGAGTTAAGGAGCTCTATTCGCGAGTGGAACAGGAAAGGAAATGTCGAGTAGTGGTGTAGGGTGTTGCTGTAGGGACGTCCAGACTCTTCTAAGGGTGTGATAATATTCACGTGACCACTGATACCAACCTCGTTGCACAACTGACGCGGCACGTCCAACTTGTGTAGTCATGCTCCGAAAGGACCATCCTGCCTCTCGGAAAGCCACAATCTGATCCCTTTGAAATTCGTTCATTTGGCGTACGAAGCACGAGTGTGTTTCCGTGGCATAGTTGCCTGCTTGCTTCACATGTTTGCACCACACGGTGCCTTCTGGTTGAGAGCAGTCCCTAGAGAAGAGTAAACATGCTCTGTGCCACTACGCTCTCTGTTGGTGGACGTCGTTGAAACCATTATCAGTACATGTACTACCCCTAGGTGGCATATGTCGTCATTAGATCAAATTCGAAGTCGTCCTTCCAGATGTACTATTTTTTTCCGGCAGAGTAATTGTAATGGCTGCAATGTCAGTGGGACCATCTGAACAATAATAAGGTTATTTCTACTGTCGAGTACTTTTAACTGCGTCAGTTTTCGCTTTTAACTATGATACACCAGGTATTTGCAGACGTAAATGTAGTCACAGTAGCAAAGCCTTCTCTTCTAATGGCTGCAATGTCGGCGGGACTAGTTGAACAATAAGCATTCTCGTATTGTTAGTTTACACTCTGGCGTGCTGGAGGCGGCGGCTCCTAACTTAACGACCTCGATCACTGTTTTCCCAGTTGAACTGGGAGTAAGAGCGCGCAGGGCAGTAGTCGGATCTGTGTAAGAGTTCCAGGCGGCGGGCGCGGCGCGGCGCGGCGAGGCGGAGGCGGCAGGGAGCGCTAGCGCTCTAAACAGAGCAACAGCGCCCCCGCCAGCACGTGGCCGCCTATGCAAATAAACGGCGGCGGTCTCTTTGATCTCGTCTGATGTCACTGTGGGGCGCACCGCACCGGCTACCGATGTAGGCCGGCCCGGCGGAGCGGGGCGGGGCTCACAATTGCTGGGAAACTCTGCACGTAGGCGGCAGCCGCGCCAGGTTACAGCCACTGCCGAAGTCGACGCTTTCAGCATGACACTTTTTACGTGTAGCTAATTAATTGAAAAGAGCACTACATTGTTATGCAGTTCCAGCTGATGATCTAAATTTGGGAAGGTCACTTTCTCTGTCTGTGACACGCTGCTCCTTCTGTGCTGCCAACGAAGTAATCTACATGTACGAGGGCAGTTCAATAAGTAATGCAACACATTTTTTTCTGAAACAGGGGTTGTTTTATTCAGCATTGAAATACACTAGGTTATTCCCCAATCTTTTAGCTACACAACACTGGTTTTCATCGTAATCTCCATTCAATGCTACGGCCTTACGCCACCTTGAAATGAGGGCCTGTATGCCTGCACGGTACCATTCCACTGGTCGATGTCGGAGCCAACGTCGTACTGCATCAATAACTTCTTCATCATCCGCGTAGTGCCTCCCACGGATTGCGTCCTTCATTGGGCCAAACATATGGAAATCCGACGGTGCGAGATCGGGGCTGTAGGGTGCATGAGAAAGAACAGTCCACTGAAGTTTTGTGAGCTCCTCTCGGGTGCGAAGACTTGTGTGAGGTCTTGCGTTGTCATGAAGAAGGAGAAGTTCGTTCAGATTTTTGTGCCTACGAACACGCTGAAGTCGTTTCTTCAATTTCTGAAGAGTAGCACAATACACTTCAGAGTTGATCGTTTGACCATGGGGAAGGACATCGAACAGAATAACCCCTTCAGCGTCCCTGAAGACTGTAACCATGACTTTACCGGCTGAGGGTATGGCTTTAAACTTTTTCTTGGTAGGGGAGTGGGTGTGGCGCCACTCCATTGATTGCCGTTTTGTTTCAGGTTCGAAGTGATGAACCCATGTTTCATCGCCTGTAACAATCTTTGACAAGAAATTGTCACCCTCAGCCACATGACGAGCAAGCAATTCCGCACAGATGGTTCTCCTTTGCTCTTTATGGTGTTCGGTTAGACAACGAGGGACCCAGCGGGAACAAACCTTTGAATATCCCAACTGGTGAACAATTGTGACAGCACTACCAACAGAGATGTCAAGTTGAGCACTGAGTTGTTTGATGGTGATCCGTCGATCATCTCGAACGAGTGTGTTCGCACGCTCCGCCATTGCAGGAGTCACAGCTGTGCACGGCCGGCCCGCACGCGGGAGATCAGACAGTCTTGCTTGACCTTGCGGCGATGATGACACACGCTTTGCCCAACGACTCACCGTGCTTTTGTCCACTGCCAGATCACCATAGACATTCTGCAAGCGCCTATGAATATCTGAGATGCCCTGGTTTTCCGCCAAAAGAAACTCGATCACTGCCCGTTGTTTGAAACGCACATCCGTTACAGACGCCATTTTAACAGCTCCGTACGGCGCTGCCACCTGTCGGAAGTCAATGAAACTATACGAGACGAAGCGGGAATGTTTGAAAATATTCCACAAGAAATTTCCGGTTTTTTCAACCAAAATTGGCCGAGAAAAAAATGTGTTGCATTACTTATTGAACTGCCCGCGTAAATAAAACCACAATGTAGCCAGTCACTAAATGTTTATTACTTTTAAATGAAGTTTCTGCGTCATCAGTTGACAGTTCTGGTGTTTAGCTTAGTTATAATGCTCCAACGATGTCGGGATATCTAGAATGTTTGTAGATTATGGCTTTGATTGTAGATATGTTTCCATTCTGCAGTCAAAATGATACTATTAAACACTGTAAGTATTTTGACATCATTGACTTTCCAGGAGAAACGTACTTAAATTAACAACTGGAACTGCCTTCTGTTGATGGAACGAGCAATGCTTTCAAAACAAGTCGTGCTGTGTGTTTAAAATGCAGGGTGTTTCAAAATGGACTTTACAACTTTAAAAATTCATATAAATTTATTGAAAGGAGGTATAGAGCTGGGTTTAGTGTTATTTTGTAGCGAAGCACATCAAGTTCTTTTACCTTAAACTAAAGATGTATGTGGGTTTCGTTGGTTTTCCGCCACGCATCCAATCGGAAATCATTTTCTTCCCAAACTCGCTGTAGCATTGCAGGTGTAACTTGCTCAGTGGCGACGTAAATTCTTGATCTAAATTCAGTTAGAGAAGCCGGCACATGAGGTACGAAAACGATATCCTTGATGAATCCCCCAAGAAAAAATCGAATGGTGTCAGGTCTGGAGAACGTGGGGGCCGTGCAATTGGTGCATCACGGCCAATCCATTGACCTCGAAAGCGGTCACTGAGGAAACCCCGAACGTCATCCAGGTAGCAGGATGGTGCACCATCTCGCATGAAGTAAACATTTCGTTTTAGGTCATCCTCGTCGATCTGTGGTATCAAAAATTGTTGTAACATATCCAGGTACACTATCTCGTTGTTGGTTCTCTCACAGTAAAAAAGGGGCCGTACATTTTGTTCGTACTCAATGCACAGAAAACGTTCAGTTTAGGGCTATTACGAACATGTTGCAATATTTGATGTAGGTTTTCACTGCCCCAAATCCTACAGTTATGTGTGTTAACCTTCCCACTTCAGTGAAAAGTCGACTTGTCAGAAAAGATGATTTTGTCCAAGAAATGTTCATCCTCATGCAATCGCTTTAACGTATCCGCACAGAAGTTCTTGCGAGCAATTTCATCACTGTCTTTTATTGCTTGTACGATGGTCAATCTTTACCGTTTCAAATGCAAACGGTTTCTCAACACACACAAAGCAGTCGTATGTGGGATTTCCAATTCGCGAGATGCTCGCTGGGTCGATTTCGTAGAGCTGTTGATAGAACGTTGTCTCACGCGCTCAACGACGGCGTCAGATGTGCTTGGACGACCTGATGATTTCCCATGTCTTACCGAGCACTGTTTCTACGAAACATTTATGCCACTCATAAATTGTGGGCCTACTAGGAGGGTTTTTGTCGTGCTTGGTATGGAAACTACGAACTGTTATCGTCGACTTCGATTCTTCAAACCAAAACATACAGCTAGCACGCTCGTGTCCAGTGAAGGCAGCCATCTTTAGAGCAACTGCCGCTAGCGCTCCTTACGGTGCGATTCGGCACTAGCGAACTACGCGAAACAAAACTTGGTGTATTTCCCTACAAATCGACACTACATCACCTCTGTACGTACTATGAATTAATTTATGTGAATTTTCAAAGTTGTAAAGTCATTTTGAAACATCCTGTATAACAGTTACGCAAACAGTGTACCAAACATGTTAACACCTAGAACACCAAAACGATCATGTCTGACAACGTCCCTGGCTGTGTTACGTGTTCCACATCTGGCCATATGAGAGTACGTCCAGAGTTATGGTGTGGTGAAGTATAATGCTGCATGGGCGTACTGACCTCCAAATTTTTGAGCACAGTTCACACACTGGTCAACATAATTGCGTAGGCTTCCGCGGTCAGAGTCAGTCGACATAAAAGTTTTCTGGGTATGGTACCGCGTTATAATGTATAAAACTACTGCAGCTGGAGGAAAACCAACGTTCCGGCCACGGATGCAGTAGCCTTCTTCTTGGTCTACTGGTCTGGATCACCAGTAGACTCAGAAGAAGGCCACTGCAGCCGTGGCCGAAACGTTGGTTTATCTCCAGCAGCAGTAGTTTTATGCATTATGACGTGATATCATACCCAGACAGTGTTATGTCGACGTATAGGACAACGTTATTGTGATACCGTACTCCTTCTCCGTGTGCATCTTTTCAGGTGTGCGTTCGATCCTGATTCCTATTTTTTGGCTGACATTGGACATTGGACAGCGCAGGTCGAGGAGTTCTTGGAACTACAGGCTACTCGGCTAATGGACTAGCCTAATCGTTCCGCCGACTTAAGCCCCATAGAGGACGTGTGGGATGCGTTAGAGAAACGTATTGCAGCATGCTCACGTGGGCCAACAACATCCACCAGTTGTCAACCGCGATGGTGGAGAAATCGAACGCCCGACCACAATAATTCCTCACCAACCTTATGATCAACGTGGGAGCACTTTGCAGAGCGTAGCGGTCGCGCGGTTCCAGACTGAAGCGCCTAGAACCGCTCGGACACGCAGGCGCCGGCAAAGTTTTGCAAATCACTGTACAGGGTGATTCAAAAAGAATACCACAACTTTACAAATGTGTATTTAATGAAAGAAACATAATATAACCTTCTATTATACATCATTACAAAGAGTATTTAAAAAGGTTTTTTTTCACTCAAAAACAAGTTCAGAGATGTTCAATATGGCCCCCTCCAGACACTCGAGCAATATCAACCCGATACTCCAACTCGTTCCACACTCTCTGTAGCATATCAGGCGTAACAGTTTGGATAGCTGCTGTTATTTCTCGTTTCAAATCATCAATGGTGGCTGGCAGAGGTGGTCGAAACACCATATCCTTAACATACCCCCATAAGAAAAAATCGCAGGGGGTAAGATCAGGGCTTCTTGGAGGCCAGTGATGAAGTGCTCTCGTTCTTGGCCGTCCAGAACTTTTCCCTTTGCACAAACACCCATTCTCTGTAAACTGTTTATACCAACGTTTAATACACCACCTATCAGGAGTTTAACACCATACTTCGTTCGAAATGCACGCTGAGCAACTGTCATCGATTCACTTCTGCCGTACTCAATAACACAAAAAGCTTTCTGTTGAGCAGTCGCCACCTTAGCATCAACTGACGCTGACGCCTAGTCAACAGCGCCTCAAGCGAACAAATGTACAACTAAATGAAACTTTATAGCTCCCTTAATTCGCCGACAGATAGTGCTTAGCTCTGCCTTTTGTCGTTGCAGAGTTTTAAATTCCTAAAGTTGTGGTATTCTTTTTGAATCACCCTGTATTTCACGAGTCACTTTTACTACCCATCTCCGCAACCAGGGGCTCAAACACAGTTGCGAGCCAGCCTTCGAATAAGAGCAAGCGGTTCCCCGCTGCTCCCTTTATATACATACTTTCCTTACTACGTCACGTACCCGAAATTCCACCAGGCCGCATTGACTCTTGCTGTGCGCAGTGGTGATAATGTTTTGACTGCATTTCATTCTGTGTTTTTTTTTTCCCCTATTTAACTGCTTATTACTTACGTTCGGTCTGGCATTCGGCTAAACAGATGTGGATATTAGTCTAAAAGCCTACCTATGATGATCAGTTTCAACCCACTGTTAATCTGGCACACACATAAGATCCGATACTCCCCGTTTTAGCATAGGCTGCCTCCTACCGTAATATATCGCATAATGCCTCAGTTCCCGTATATTTAAAGGAACGAGACTAGCGGTTTTCCTCGATCAGCGGTGAATGTCTCATCGTGACGACTGAGAGCTAAATGGCACGTTGCACAAACTGAGTGAAAGTCCTCTTCGCAAAACCGTACTAGCCGCCAGCGACGGCTGCAAAAATGAGAGCGGCACTCCGCGTTCCTCAGCGTCAAACCGCCATTGTGGGTCGCTTTGTAATGTCACGCTTCGTTTGTTCTCTCAGCTGCCCATAGGTAAGATACAAGAGAAACGGGAATTAGCTGATACAGGGTCCGTGCGAGAACAGTTTAGAGATTTTTAGGAGCGTTCATGCATCTTGAAGAAAGGAAGCGCGGCCGAAATCAAATGGCGTATTTTTTACCTCTGTTGCTTGTACTTTGTTATTCCGTGTGATGTGATAACTGTTTTAACACAACCTCATCCTCGAGAGTTAATTATAATTTGAAGTGCTTTGAAAAACTAGTCTGGCTTTTGCAAGAAACATGTTGTAACTAGTAATCAGCTTTGCTATTTACTTCCGTAACAGACATAGTTAAAGTCTGCAACAGAGTTGAGTGTAGCCGGTTGGAAAAATGGTGCTGTAAAAAATGTATATCTATTATCGCCAGTATTTGGCACATGGTGGAAGGCTATGCAGAAGCAATCGCCTTCCTTTTCTTTTTAGTTCTTTGGCCTTTGCGTTTTATAATCTGACCATTACAAAGCGTTTGTTATCAACACAGGTGAAGGCTACATCTTCACGTTTTACAACGACAGTTCCCAAGTAATGTATTTTAACAGCGCTCTTGACGATACATAAGCGTTAAACACACTTACTAATTCATTCACTATCGCCATGAAACAAAGATTGATTATTTAATAAATCTATTATTCTGATTTTAAGTTTTTCTCCCGTGGCTACAGTAAGTAATAGTTATTGGGGTCTTTCTTCTAGGTTATACGAAGTATATACTCGCCTGTATTAAAAGTTTTTTTATCGCTATTGTGACATACGGACTTACCGGCGCTGCCCCAACTGTGGTAAAAATTTTTACATAAAAGAGCACAGTAATAATAATAGGCTAATAATAATATTAATAATAATGAGGTATTGATAACAGATACTGCCCAAACTGAAAAGGTTAAAAAAATTTAGGTATCTTGGGGATATGATCCAAGAAAATGGCTTGAACAAAGCCGAAGGACACGTAAGGATACGTAAAATGGAAAGGGCATGTGGAATAATGAAATATTTTTACTACAAAAAATGTCTGTCTACAAATGCAAAACTGAGGTGTTATAGTTCAGTAGTGAAGCCAGAACGTCTATATGCAAACGAGTTTTACCATTAAACTATAGCTTAGATAAATTAGAAATACTACAAATATGAATCGTAAGGTAATATTAGGCGTACGAAAAACTACGGGTGTTTGGAAATTACGTAGTAGTGGTGCGATTTATCGAAACATTGCTAACATATCAGAAGTAATTAGAAAAAAGGCTATTGTTTGAACATTTACATGTAATGCAAGATAGTGGATTAACCAAAATGATGTTCAGATATCTGTTGGATGAACAGTTAATACATCTTGTATCCATGAAGTAAAACGTGATTTAGAAAAAAATAATGTAAAAGCTGAAGAAACAAGTGAAAGACAAGGGTTTATGGAAAATGTATTGAATATGGAAGGACATCAAGGTAGAAGAACGAAAGAAACGGGCATTAAGTGGCCAGAAGACAGGAAGAAAAAAAAATAGTGTGCAGATGAAAGATCACTAGAAGGCAGGAAGAGAACAACGGAAATGGAATTGAATTTGCACCTAGTCTCTCGTGCAAATGTATTGAATGGAAAATGTATTGAATATGGAAGGACACCAAGGTAGAACAAAAGAAACGGGTATTAAGTGATCAGAAGACAGGAAGAAAAAAAATAGTGTCCAGATGAAAGATCACTAGAAGGCAGGAAGAGAACAACGGAAATGGAATTGAATTTGCACCTAGTCTCTCGTTGGCCCATTCGAAAAGAAGAAAGAAGTACTGAATTAAAGAAATGTAAGTCTTATTAACTTAATGTTAAGAGGATTTACTAACTACATTCTCGTCGAATGTGAGGAATAACGTCTAACAGAAAAGTCTCGCACCCGTACAGAAGGAATTAATGTGGAGATGAAATTGAATGCTCAGAGGAAGAGGAAGAAATAATAGGATAAGATCGGCAGATGATATATCAGGAATAAAACAGAAAAGGAAATGGATGAGGAAAGGATGGACACTTTACAATGTGACGGTGTTACTGGCTCCGTGTTGGCTAGGTGGAAAACAGCTATGATAATGCAGAGAGGGAAACTACGTCGATCGTCACCGGTAAAGCTTGAATCTTCTCTTGAATGCAGAGTGGTTTTGAGTAAGATACAGACTACATGGCAGTTTGTTCCGTAGTGTTATGGTTGAAATGCGGTAGTGAAACCTCCCCTTAGAAAAATTAATGAATTACTGTGCTGGTAAACCCCTTACGTTATTTTGAACGTACTCAGACATTTCTCTCTTTACTTATTCCGATCATAACTAAACTGACACACAATATCTTTAGCGCAACGTACTCTGACTTTCAATAATCCCTACAAAAGAATGGCCGTGACTAACAATAACCTCTTCCCACATCCACCACTGCTGGCTGCTCACCTCCAACTGCGCAACGCTACGTGCTGTTCACATCCATCCACTCAACACTACAATAGCAAATATTCCAACAATTCAAACCAGCCACAGAATGCACACAGCACAGTCAGTGATTTTCATACAGAGCGATACGTGGTGTTACCAACATAAAAACCTAAACAGCCTACTTACATAGACCGATGCGTTGCGCTAAAAATATTGTGTGTCAGTTTATTGGTGATCAGAATAAGTAAAGAGAGAAATGTATGAGCACGTTCAGTTTTGCTCAGCTGTTTGAAAATCATATAACGTAAGGGGTTTACCAGCACAGTAATTCATAAATTTTTTTAAGGGGAGGTTTCATATATCAACCCTTAGCCTAGGATGCCTCACTGGAATCTTCTGATTTTTTCTTGTAGTTTGCGTGATTAGTGTAGCTATTGTTCATTGCTAGCGCGTAATTGTAGAGAGAATCTTCCATATGAAATCCCCCCTTAGAAAAATTAATGAATTACTGTGATGATAAACCTCTACGTTATTTGATTTTCAAAGAACTGAGCAAAACTGAACGTACCCAAACATTTCTCTCTTTACTTATTCTTATCATCACTAAACTGATACACAATATTTTTAGCGCAACTCAATCTGACTTTCAATAATCCCTACAAAAGAATGGCCCTGACTAACAATAACCTACACCTTTCACTAATCACTTACCTCACAAAAATCTTCGTTACTCGAACTACTGCGCTGTTCACATCCAATTGCCCAACACTACAATAGCGAATATTCCAACAACGCCAACCAGCCACAGACTGCACTCAGCACAGCCAGTGATTTTCATACAGAGCGCTACGTGACGTTACCAACATAAAAACCTAAACAGCCTACTTACAATAGAAGATTTGGAATTCAGTGCTACACAAAGCTGCAGCAGATATGCTGGACGTATCCGATTTAGATTGCAGTTACGAAGAGGTGCTGAGGGCACCAGTGACTAAAGGTGAAGTAAACAGAGGGTGTGAAAATAGTATCGCCCATCAGTGTAGAAGTGGAGTCATCTTTGCTACCGCGCACCATCTCCGACGCATTCCAGCCTGAATTCCACAAACGGGAGACGGGGAATGGTTATCCGGACACTCGTCATACGAGCTGCGGTCGGGTTTACGTGAGGGACCGTCGGAACCGCCAACGGGGCAGGCTGGCCGGGCCTGTGGCTCGTGGTGGCCGTAAGAAGCGGTGTTGGGCTGCAATCCCGCGGGGAAAGCGCGACTCAGCGCGCGGGCCGGCGCGCCGCTTGCACCGCAGCACGCCCCACAACGAAACCCGAGACGCCGGCCAGCCTGCTTACGTCCCGATCACGCAAAAAGCCGCAGCGCGGAGGCAGACGCGAGCCTCATTTTGTGGTCGCCTCGTACTTATCCACATCCGTCTCTCCATCACCGATTGCAGAGAGAGAGGCCCAGGAGACAGTTCTCACGATGTGATTTGCCGCTGCATTCCGCGGGAAACCGAGACGGCGGAAGTGGTGGCATAATTTGTAAACGAGTCATTTTTAGAAACGTAGTAGTTCACGGTTCCCATCCGTAGCTTCCCAGTTGTGGCCGCACAAACCGCTCTAAATCTAAAGCCGTCGGCACACGGACCGTGCTGTCAAACGTCAACGTTGAGCGTGCCAAGTTCAACGTGCTGCTGAACGCTCAGGAACGATGCGACTTGTGCATACGGTACGTGGGCCCCAAAGTGGTATACGCGATCGCAACGCACTCCTGCGGCAGTTGAGGGATGTTTCTAGTTCGTAAATCACACTGTTTACGCAATGGACGCGCGTAAAAGTCCCACGTTAGCCCTATTAAAATGCACATTTCCTTCATCGTCCACGAAAAGGAAAGTACCATGTCCACTCAACAAGTACACAGGCTTACAAATGTTCCATTACAAAAATTGCGGTACAAATTTGGAATACTTCTCAGCATAAGATAAACATTATTTCATCATTCCCATATTTTAGTAAAACTCCAAGGTCAGTCTTACTTGATCACTGTTCCTAGTAGCAGAATCTTTGCAACGTGTGAATTACGAAGCATAAAAGATAAAGGAGCAAAATATCTTTATACAAGTAGCGCAAGCTGTCCTGTAGATTAAGCCAATCGACAAGTCACCCCTCAAAAAAAGGTGAACTTATATTTACATAACATCAGATATTATAACATATACTTATATTAAACTAATAATAAAGTATCAGAACCTAATAAAAGCGCGAATGTTAGTAAAAAAGTTAAGGAGTGTTCAGACGCGAACCACCGCCGCAACAAAAACTCCTTATCGAGCAGACACTCTACTCATTACGCTAAACCAACAACATCCACTATTTAGTTCGTCACATTGTGTTACGCCGTACTAAAAACGTTAATCGTAGATAACTGTTACTAACTGAAATTTAATAGCCTACTCTCATAATACACAAGTTTCAATAATTCTTTTGCCACGAATGTGATGTTTCTCATTATTTATTGGAACGAATCACACAACTAACAACGGTTTTTCCAGGGATTCTCAATTTGCTGGTGCTCAGAAACGGTATTTATACATATAGGCTTGAAATGAATGCCAATATGGCGCCTCACAACTCTGTACTGAAGGGAGACGTAGGTGGCGTTGTGCCATCTCATTGGTCAACGCTCAGACGCACGCTCAGAATATTTGACATGCCAAATATTGCTCCGCACGTTCGGAAAGACTCCCGAACGTGCTATTCCACGGTATGACGTCAGAAACTCGGCACGCTCAACGCTCAACGTTCGGATGCACGGTCCGTGTGCCGACGGCTTAACGGGTTAATACTAGGCAGTATCAGAAAGTAACACTTAATAATTTTACTACCAAACAGTTTAATATGTACTGAAACAAAAAAATCACAGTTTAATTTACGTCTTTCACCTACTTTTCTAGATTTTCACCGAAGTTCTGAACACATTCCTCCCATCGCGACCAGTTTCAATACGCCCTGTTCGTAGAAGACCGTTAGGTTGGAGCATAGCCATAAGCGGACTGCTCATTTCACTTCCTAATCTGTCGCAAAGCGTTGGCCGGACAGGAAATTTTTCATGGGACCAAACTGATGAAAGTCCGACGGTGCAGGGTCCAGGGCAGCAACATGAGGGCGAACATTGTCATGAAGAAGTTTGACACTGTCAGCGTTAATGTTGTGGCATTTGTCACGAAAGTTAAGATGCAGATTAACCAAGATTCAATGCGGGCTTTAGCATTCACAGTTATCTCGTGTTCGACAAAGTCCACCAGTAGTACACCATGCATAACCCACAACACTGGCACAAGCACTTACCTCGCAGACTCAAGTTACTTCGAATTTTTTTCGTATTGGGAAACCAGCATGTTTCCACACCATGGAGGCCTGCTTGGTTTCGGGCGAGTAGTGATACGCCCACGACTCATCTCCAGTGACGGTTCCTTTTAGAAAGTAATGCCCTACTGCGGTGTAAGGAGTTAAGCGATTCAAGCATGTCATCATTCGCTGTCCCTTGTGCTTGTCCGTCAGGTTCTTAGGCACCCAGTGAGCACTAAATTTACGAAATTTCAGAGTGTCGGGAACATTATCGTACACCGCGCCATTTGAGATGTTGAACTGCTGCGATAAGATTCACAGTTGGACACGTCGGCCTTTCAAAATTGCTGCCTTAATGCCTCTGACACTGCGGGGTTGCAGCTGGTACCGGCAGCTCGGACCGTGACGAATTATTAAGGTTCACATGGCCATCTTGGAAGAATACCCACCACCTAAAGACTTTGCTACATCCATGAAGTTATCCCCACACGCGCCACGCATGTCCCTGTGAATTACATTTGGCTTATCCTCTTTGACCCAAAAATATACTTTGACCCACAAATGTACATTTAAAAAAAATATCTATAGATGTGAGCTAGTACAATATTTTTAAATTCCTAAGCATCACCTTTCACACATTACAGTAATAGAAATTCTTCTAAAGAATAGAAGTTGTCAAGGAGAACCTTTTTTAGTTTGTTCGAAAATTTTACTTTGCTGTCAGACATTTTATACCCCTGGGTAAGTTACCAAAATTGTTGTTGCAGAATTGTGCACCCTTTTTGTGCTAAAGACAACCTTAATGCGTAGTAATGAATGTCACTTTTCCTTGTGGTATGGTAATTATGTACTTCATTGTTCCTATTGACCTCCAGTGGATTGTTTACAGCAAACTTCATGAGAAAATAAGTACGCCGTGAAGCAGTAGTCAGAAGTCCAACTCCTTAAACATATGCCTAAAAGGTAATCGTGAGTGAGCACCCACATGTTATTGTCACAGCATGTTTTTGAGCAACGAAAGCTTTCTTTCTTAAGCACGAGCTATTCCAGAACATTATTCCATGAAATTATTGAATGAAATTATGCAAAATACGTCAACTTACTGATTTGTCTCTGCCCAAGGTTTGCAATCATTCTAAGTGCAAATGTGGCTGAACTCAATTGTTTTAGGAGTTCCAAAATGTGCTTTTTCCAGTTTCAGTTCTCAACAATAAGGACACCTAAGATTTTTGAAGTTACCACTTTATTATTTGTACACCTTATGTTACACTTGACTGGAATACTCTCTTTCAAATTCTAAAGGTGGCAGGGGTAAAATACAGGGAGCGAAAGGCTATTTACAATTTGTACAGAAACCAGATGGCAGTTATAAGAGTCGAGGGGCATGAAAGGAAAGTAGTGGTTGGGAAGGGAGTGAGATAGGGTTGTAGCCTCTCCCCGATGTTATTCAATCTGTATATTGAGCTAGCAGTAAATGAAACAAAAGAAAAATTCGGAGTAGTTATTAAAATCCATGGAGAAGAATTAAAAACTTTGAGGTTTGCCGACGAAATTGTAATTCTGTCAGAAACAGCAAAGGACTTCGAAGAGCAGCAAAACGGAATGGACAGCGTCTTGAAAGAAGGGTATAAGATGAACATCAACAAAAGCAAAACGAGGATAATGGAATGTAGTCGAATTAAGTCGGGTGATGCTGAGGGAATTAGATTAGGAAATGAGACACTTAAAGTAGTAAAGGAGTTTTGCTAAATGTAGACTGGCAATGGCAAGGAAAGCGTTTCTGAAGAAGAGAAATTTGTTAGCATCGAGTATAGATTTAAGTGTCAGGAAGTCGTTTCTGATAGTATTTGTATGGAGTGTAGCCATGTATGGAAGTGAAACGTGGACGATAAATAGTTTGGACAAGAAGAGAATAGAAGCTTTCGAAATGTGGTGCTACAGAAGAATGCTGAAGATTAGATGGGTAGATCACACAACTAATGAGGAGGTATTGGATAGGATTGGGGAGAAGAGGTGTTTGTGGCACAACTTGACTAGAAGAACGGATCGGTTGGTAGGACATGTTCTGAGGCATCAAGGGATCACCAATTTAGAATTGGAGGGCAGCGTGGAGGGTAAAAATCGTAGAGGAAGACCAAGAGATGAATACACTAAGCAGATTCTTAAGGATGTACGCTGCAGTAGGTACTGGGAGATGAAGCTTGCACAGGATAGAGTAGCATGGAGAGCTGCATCAAACCAGTCTCAGGACTGAAGACCACAACAACAACATGTTACACTTATCACTTACAGATGTGCAGAGCTGAATATGTTGTGTCTTTTTAAAACTGAGGGCGAGACCATTCGGAGAAAATCAGACAATGATTGGTTTAAGAACACTGCTTACTATTTCTTCGTGGTTTCTGTATGTATGCTCGGACTGATTACAGTGCTAGTGTTACCTGCCTAAAGAAAACAAATTATGCTTGTTGTACACATGTTTTATGCAGCGAAGACGGTAAAGAATGGGGAAGAGGTAGATAGGGCTGCATACTGGGGAGCGTTTGAGCTAATGAGTGAGGAGGAGCGTTCGCAGGAGAGGGCAGGGAAGCGCGCAGCTGCTGGGCCCGGAGCGCCACAGCGCAGCGGCTGCGGCAGCCGCAGTCGCGCCGACTGAAGCGTTTTTGCCGCAGCGCCAGATGGGCGGCTGTTTACCCGGCAGTGTTCACTAAGTAGCGGCCGCTACTCGCAAGGTACTGACGCACATGTCACGGCGGCCACGCCAGCCTTCCTACACTTTGCTGCTTCGCGGACAGCCCGCACAGCGTATGCGGTCGAACTTCGCCGCTAAAGCCCCAGTGACATACGTGGACGTGCGTTCAACAGTAGAGGAACAATAAGAAAGGAACACCAAAGAAAGCTCGTTCGAATTATGAAATGCGTAAGACTAGGAAGTCGTCTTTCTGCTCTATTGCCTAACCTGGAGGTTGAAGAAGCAACGACGAAAATAAAAGGAACGGTCCGAGAGTGTGATTGAAATTCAAGGTGAATGGATGTCAATGAGAAGATTCGCTAATGACATTCCTATCCTCGGTGAAAGTAAGGAAGCATTACAGGATTTACTGAATGGAATGAACAAGGTAGCCGGCCGGAGTGGCCGAGCGGTTCTAGGCGCTTCAGTCTGGAACCGCGCGACTGCTATGGTCGCAGGTTCGAATCCTATTTCGGGCATGGATGTATGTGACGTCCTTAGCTTAGTTAGGTTTGAGTAGTTCTAAGTTCTAGGGGCTGATGACCTCAGATGTTATTTCCCGTAGTGCTCAGAGCCAAATGGCTCAAATGGCTCTGAGCACTATGGAACTTAACGTCTATGGTCATCAGTCCCCTAGAACTTAGAATACTTAACCTAACCAACCTAAGACAGCACACAACACCCAGTCATCACGAGGCAGAGAAAATCCCTGACCCCGCCGGGAATCGAATCCGGGAACCCGGGCGCGGGAAGCGAGAACGCTACCACACGAACACGAGCTGCGGACTGCTCAGAGCCATTTGAACAAGGTAATAAAATTAGTCTTGTGGTTCGATTGGCTAGAAGAGCCCTAGGAGCAGGGGGTTCACAATTCCTCTATATTCAGTCTGATGTAGATTCCACGCGGATTCATTAAAATCACGTCAAGTGGAGTGCATCGTTTGGACAGGCTTCGGCCGTTTGCCTCTTGAACCTTTCAGGCGGCAGATGTGACCGAGCGGTTCTAGGCGCTTCAGTCTGGAACCACGCGACCGCTACGGTCGCAGGTTCGAATCCTGCCTCGAGCATGGATATGTGTGATGTCCTTAGGTTAGTTAGGTTTAAGTAGTTCTAAGTTATAGGGAACTGATGACCTCCGATGTTAAGTCCCATAGTGCTCAGAGCCATTTGAACCATTCCTTGAAACGTTTCTTCTTCGTGGCTGTATCACCGGCAAGTTAGAGGTAATTATTTTCGAACCTGCCTTTCCAAGAGGACCAGACATCAAAGAAAGGAAGGCAGCGAAAAGAATTAGGCTTCAGCATCCCATCATCGACAAGACCATTTCTACGTTAAAAACATTTTTAGTATTGTTGGATTCCCTGCATTAAAGATAGATCGAAAACTCGCATCGAACGAGGATAAGGCAGATAAATCTGCCTACACTCAGCGAACAGTTGTATGTCTAGTCGCGCCTTCACGTGCTGTACCGTGAGGGGAGTTTTGCGCTTATCTTGTACGCTGTGGCTGACGTAAACCAGGACAATCGTGTGCCACGTACGGGGTATGAAACACCGTGATGTCTCTAGAGTTTGAGGCTCTTCAGTGTCAGTTCTTAATGAAGAGTATGGACCCGATAGTACGCGATTATAAGATCATTGGATAACTTCTGGAGTCAATCTTATCATTTGAATAAATATCTAGAGAGAAGCGATATGAAATGGGACGTAAACGTAAAACAATTGGTAGGCAAGACGAATAGCGGAATTGGGTTTATTATAAGGGTTCTGGGAAAGTGTGGTGCACCTGTAAATGAAACTGCATACAAGCCACTAGTGCGACCACTTCTTGAGACCATCATAAGGCAGCTTTATCAAGTAGGCTCGACAGCAGACAACGAACTAATTCAGCGATGCCTAGCTAGGACCGTGAGTGTCAGTGTAGCCCGAACAAAAACTGTAGGGATGTTCAGGGAATTTAAACTGAAATCTTTCGAAGAGAGGTGACATTGTGTTCATAAACACTACTGTATAAATTTAGGAAACCGGTTTCCGAAGAAGCTTAAGGTGAACTTCTACTGCTGCCATCGTGTTCTTCGTGCAGGGCTTATAAAGATAAAAGATATGAGGACGCATGCTGAGGCATAATAGGGAGTCATTTTTTCACCGTATCCGTGTGATATGTCCGCCTCTGTGGGTGCGTGCTCAGCGTAAGTGACTGTCATGTGGAGGATCCGGGTTCAATTCCCGGTTCTGCCAGACCGTTTACCTTGGTGGGAGGATTGGACCGGGGTTCACTCGGCCTCTTGAAGTCAGCTGGGGAGTTGGTTGAATGAGAAGTAGCGGTTCCACGGTATGCAAAGCCGTCAACGACCGGGAGAGTAGTGTACTGACCCCACAGTCCTTCATACCGCATCCTAATGACGCCATTGGCTAAGGATAACAAAGCGATCTTTAGGTCCCGATTGGTCTGTCTAAAGCGAGAACAGTAGAGCTTTGCTTTGCTTCAATATGGGAATGGAATATGACAGAAAATTACTAATATTGTTACAAAGTACCCTCCTCCAAGCACTGCACAACGGCTTGTAGAATATAAATGTAGATTTAGATGTCCAATAAAGGTTTAACTTTCTTGTTTACTTTGTAAGTCCAGGCTAATAAAAATGACATTGGTTCTATATTCGTGCAAAACAAAATACTGCGTGAAACTATGTTCCCCGCATTTATGATGGATATTATAACGTCGCACAGCGACAGTAGCCTTTTACGTACCGGGCGAGGTGACATTGTAGTCAGCATACTAGATTCGCAGTCGGGATGACGCGTCTGACCGCCCAGTTACAGGTTTTCTGTTAAAAAATAGTTCAAATGGCTCTGAGCACTATGGGACTTAATGTCTGAGGTCGTCAGTCCCCTATAACTTAGAACTACTTAAACCTAACTAACCTAAGGACATCGCACACATCCATGCCCGAGGTAGGATTCGAACTTGCGACCGTAGCAGCCGCGTGGATCGGGACTGAAGCGCCTAGAACCGCTCGACCATAAGTTTTCTGCGGTTGCTCTAAATCACTCATGGTAAATGCCGGGATAGTTCCTTTGAAAGGGCACGGCCGATTTCCATCCGCATCCTTGATGGTAACGTGTGCTCCGTCTTTAATGACTTCGATATCGACGGGAAGTTAAACCCTTATCTTCTTTCATTGTGTTTTCGACGAAGAACAGATTCCTCGAATATTCTTTGGGTACAAAGCTCAGTAAGTAACGACTGACTCGGCATAATGAGAAGCGCCGGGAAAGGCTTCTGGGCTGCGGTACGGAGGCGGCGTCGACTGCGCCAGATGAAGCCATCGGGGCTAACTGCTAAAGGAGCGGCCTAGACGAGTCGAAGAATGGTCGTAAAGCGACGTCGAGTCGTTACGAGCCGCCGTCCGCATATGCGGATCCAATCGAGACGCGGCCCCGCGCATTCGACCCGAGCCGTGGAGAAACGGCGAGGCGCGCGTATTGCTGCACAATGCGAATACTACTGGCAGGGGCGCGGCGCAGCCCGGCCTGATGGAGCCGTCAACCCACAGCCGGGCGCAGCCGACGCCGGCCGGCGCTTGCTGGTGCGGCGAAGACAAGTCCATACGCAACGTTGGCAAATTCTCGACAGCCCTATGTTCGTCGAAACAAGATAAAAACCTGCCAAACACCTATGGCTACGTATAGACATGGCAAAATAGTGTGTAGCGCATGACAAAGTATACGTACCAGTACTAGCCATTCTGGATCCTATTCCATTCGCACGTGAAGCGAAAGGAACCCATAGTTTTCATTGTTACCTAGAATAAATGATACTACTCGAAACCATGTATAGCAAATGAGACGTGACAAATGTATCTTTAATCTATTTCGTTTCTTGATTTTAGAATCATTTCACAAAACGTTTGACCCTTTTTTTTCAAGTTTTTATTATGTTCAAAAATTAATCAGAAATCATGAAATATAGTGAACTAAAATATCGAAGGCCACATTAACCCGTTGCCTATATTTCGGAGCTTATATACTCGCATCGGCGTCGTGCTGTATTGTACGCGTAGGTGATACTTCGTAATATCGTCTCGGACCTCTTTTTGCGCGGCGCAGCGCAGCAACTCGATGTGGCATGGACTCAGTAAGCCTTTGTGTGTCCTGTGCAGAAATACTGAGCGACGCTGCCTCTTAAGCCGTCTACAATCGCAGAAGTCTTGCCAGTGAAGGATTGTATGCACGAACTGACTGTGTCCCATAAATGCTCGATGGGATTCATGTAGGGCGATCTGGGTGGCCAAATCATTGCTCGAATTGTCCAGAATGTTCTTCAAATCAATTGTAAACAAAATTGTAAACAACTGTAGCCCAGCGACATGGGGGATTCTCATCCATAAAAATACCATCTTTGTTTGGAAACATTAAGTCCATGAATGGCTGTATATGTTAACCAGATAGTCGAGCATATCCATTTGCAGTCGATGATCGGTTCAGTTGAACCAGAGGATCCAGACCATTCCTTGCAAACACAGCCAACACCATTATGGAGCCAGCACCAGCTTGCACAGTGCCTCGTTGACTACTTGGGACCATGGCTTCGTTAGGTCTGCACCACACTCGAATCCTACCAACAACTCTTGCGCCGGCCAGGGTGGCCGAACGGTTCTAGGCGCTACAGTCTGGAACTGCGCGACCGCTACAATCGCAGGTTCGAATCCTGCCTCGGGCATGGATGTGTGTCATGTCCTTAGGTTAGTTAGGTTTAAGTGGTTCTAAGTTATAGGGGACTGATGACCTCAGCAGTTAAGTCCCATAGTGCTCAGAGCAATTTTTTGAACAACTCTTGCCAACTGAAATCCGGGACTCATCTGACCAGATTACGGTTTTCCAGTCGTCTAGGGTCCAACCGATATGGTCACGAGCCCGGGAGAGGCGCTGCAGTCGATGTAGTGCTGTTAGCAAAGGCACTCGCGTCGGTCTTCTGCTGCCATAGCCCATTAAGGCCTATTTTCCGCACTGTCCTAATGGGTACGTTCGTCGCAAGTCCCATATTGATTTCTGCAATTACTTTGTACAGTGTTCTTGTCTGTTAGCACTGTCAATCCTACGCAAACACCGCTGGTCTCCACCGTTGACTAAAGTTGTTGGCCACAGCTTGTGCGTCGTGAGAGGTAATGCCTGAAATTTGCTATTCCCCGCATACTCTTGAGACAGTGGATCTCGGAATATTGAATTCCTTAACGATTTCCGAAACAGAATGTCCTCTGCGTCTAGCTCCAACTAACATTCCCCGTTCAAATCGTGTTAATTCCTGTCGTGCCGCCATAATCACGTCGCAAACCTTTTCACCTGAATCATATGAATAAAAATGACAGCGCTGCAATGCACTGCCCGTTTACACTTTGTGTACGCCATAAAACCGTCATCTGTATATGTGCATATCGCTATGCCATGACGTTTGTCACCTCGGTGTACATAGGCCGTAGCAATGTCCTGAAAAGGAAAATTTTTGATGGCCGTTTATAGATCAAGAGAAAGCGGAGAAGTTTCAAGTTATGCAGCAACTTGATATTTATTTGATTTTTCAACGTGAAAGAAAGAATTTCATGGTTTATACACCAATGTATCACATGAACTTCTTGGTATTTCATCTACATAGCCTTTACTAGCTGTTCGTGAAATATTTGTTTTGCCTGAAATCACTATCTTTTTCGTAATTACGCTACGTCGTTTTCCTCTTCTGCTTCTTCAACGAACCGTTCCTTTTCTGGGTTCTGCTTGAGATGTCTTTTGGCGTCCACAGTGTGCTGAACGCACTCTCCAGGGCTACAGCTGAGGCCCCTTCGTCTCTTGACGAAGTCTCTCCATTCTTTTCACGTGGAACTCTTCAATCTGATTGCACACGACAACTAATCCTACATTTCGTTTCCTTGGTGATAGCTGAGAACTGAATGTAAAACTTGAAGACAATAAGAAACTAATTCTTCCTTTATACCTTTATATGAAGATGGTATCTGTTCTTTGAGACAATCCTGGAAGAACAGATACCCTCTCCATATATAGTTAAGGTTAATCGGCCATGACCTTCTTCTTCTGTGAGGATGCACACGCATTGCCCAAACTCTTATGGGACTCGCTCAGATTGTCTGCCGCGAGTAATGAGTGTAGTGGACAGGGCCACTACGAATATAGTGTGTGGACGTTAAGTTGGGAATGTGGGTCTCTCGGGGAGCGTGCAAGGGATAAATTCCTGCAGTCGAACTATCCTCTGTGCCCTCGGTGGCTCAGACGGATAGATTGTCCGCCATGTAAGCAGGTCATCCTGATTTAGGTTTTCCGTGATTTCCCTAAATCGCTGTAGGCAAATGCCGGGATGGTTCCTTTGAAAGGGCACGGCCGACTTCCTCCCCCGTCCTTCCCTAATCCGATGAGTCCGATGACCTCGCTGTCTGGTCTCCTTCCCCAAAGAACCCAATCACCCCATGTAAGCAGGAGATCCCGGGTTCGAGTCCCGATCGGGACACTCACTTTGAACTGTCCCCGTTGATGTATATCAACGCCTGTCGGCAGTGTAGGGTCTTGATTTAATTACCATTTAATTCTTCCTTTATACCGAGTGAGTTGGCGATCAGGTAAGGCACTGCACTCTTGTTCACATCAGTCATCTGAATACAAATGACATCTCCGCTATGCACTGCCCTTTTATACCTTGTGGTTCCAGTTCTCGTCCGGCAATCTAGATTTAGGATTCCTGCAATTATTCAATATTACCCTTACACTGGATGTGTCGTTAAAAGGATGCGGCCGATATTCTTCCTCATACTCCATCATTCTTTTGCTCTGTTTCTTATGGTCTCGTCGTCGACAGTACGTTAAACCTAATCAGTCTACCCTTCTTCCTTCCCTCCAGGTTTCTTCAGTTAATTAGTGGTCAACATATTTAATCAGCGGCCGCAGAACAAGAGGACAAGTGTACCGGGTCTATACAATTTAAACAAGTTCATTTTTTAGCTAGGCCGTCACTCAACACTGAGTGAAAAATGAGGGGAGCTATCGTAGTAGCAAACCAGCAGGCCAACATGAACGGCGAAGTGGGTGACTGACTGTCGCCGTCTTCGTTTGCGGTAATTGCAAGCTGGCGGGCCGACCGTAACCAGACCTGCCCCACCACGCGACGTAAACACTATACATAGGAACAGGGAGCACTGACAGATATCAAGAGCCACCGGCCACTACATAAGAAACACTACGTCACGATGTCAGCTACCACTGAATTCACCGACGACAACATTGCAAATTTAACAGCAGTAGCATCTGATATCCTTTCTACTTGACCCCGTCGCTCAGTAGCCTGCCAAAACGCCCAGCCATTTCCAAATAACAAATGAGCAGCAGTCACAAGCCACAAATAGTCGCCCTTAGGAAGGCTGAAGGCTGCGACCGAAACGTTGATGGTTTTATTACATACGACGTGGTCGCTCACCCAGAAGAACTTTGTTGAAATGGACTCCGCCCGCCATAGCCTACGCTCTTAAATTAGTGGGTTTGCTGCATGTTCCAAAAGAAGTACATATACACGAAGACGCGTGTCCTGCGGGTGTAGTCATGAGGTTAGGAAGTCGGGCCGCGGACGTTTAGGCTGGACCACCGGCGGGGCATGTCGGATGCGAGGCTGCTTGGGCGGGACTCAGGTGTGAAGGCCTGGGGCCAGCTATCTCGCAGCAGCCGCCTAATGGCGGACCAGCCGCCCTAATGACGTAATGGACAGATCAATCACCGGCCAAGGGACTCTCTCCACAGCCGACGCCAACAGCGGCAGTTGTGTATGTCTGCACTTGTGTGTGTGTGTGTGTGTGTGTGTGTGTGTGTGACAGAGAGAGAGAGAGAGAGAGAGAGAGAGAGAGAGAAAGTGAATGAGTGAGAGAGAATACCGCCCTGCGGATCACGGATTAGGCATTAAGCGCGTGGCGCGTGGTGAATGCGGAGTGGGTTCACAGCCCGCAATTTGGCGAATGATAGCGCTTAGTTGCACGCGGCTTGGGTGGTCCGTGTGTCTTCACAGCCTTACGCACTGCAGTACCTCTTCTGGCTCAGAATTTATCAAGTCTACCAGCAGAATTGCGTGTCAGATGATGTGGGACATCATTCGAGTTTGCCGTCACAGGCTCTGTTTATCTAAAGCGCCATCGACCTGGTCCTCGGCGTGCTGAAGGTCCATGGTCGCTGCGGAGCTCACGAAGCGACAGAAACGATAGCTGGTCTACAGTTCTCTCTTACACAATGGCACTTCAGTAGCCTGGATTACAAGAGCATGTCATATCTGATGAGTATGGTCACAATTGACGTTATTCAGCTAACAGTGAGTATGTTTACAGTTGTGCAGCTGTGTTGACAGTTCCATTTTTCCAACAATACGTGGTTCTTCATAAGTACCTCTGGGGTTTTAGAAGTCGGCTGCGTGAAAACTTCATTACACCCCAGAAAAGGAAATATATCATCGGATAGATCATCTCCCCAAGTTTTAGTCAACAATACCAAGTGGGCTGAGGCGCGAATGGGAATTTGGACTGACCAGGGAGGCGTTCTAGGTAGTCCCTGCAGTTTTGCAAAGCCACTGTGCCAGGGTGGCGGAGTGGTTAGAGCATCTGCCTAGTGAGCTGGAGACTCAAGTTCGAATCCCAGCCTTGGCACAAATTTTCGTTAGCAACTTCAGTCTGCGTGTAAATAAGTTCCGATCTGTAGTATTCACAGTGTGACATAGTTGACTAGGGGGCACACGTCTCAGAACATGTACACGAATCATCCACTCCATACTGTTGCATCTAATTAGTTCGTGTCTGCAGATAGCCATCCCAGTGAACAAATTTCCAAAATAGGCTGCTGCTGTTGCGCCTTCCCAACATCGAATTCAATGGATGCTTATGGGCCTCCGCCCGTATTGACGTTTGCGTGACACAAACTGTGCCCATATTGAGTAATGTAAAGCGACTTAAAAACCTGAATAGATGCTCTACCCATTGAAATGTGTCATTTTTCTGTACGTCTTGTAGCTCTTGCACAGTCGTTCTATAAAACCCCAGAGGTACTTTTGCATAACCCTGAATTTTCACCAGCGGCCTAGTCGTCTTAAATATGTCCGCTCCTGGACTGTAACCAATCTGATGAAGACCATGAAGTCAGTCATCTAAATCTCTTTTTCTTCTTTTGTTCGATCTTTAGGTTGGTTAGCAATAACCAGTCACCATTTTACCACCCTCAGCAGTCTCTTCACCTCACTAGAGCTGTCGCAGAGCTTTCCTTGTCCTTCTACTGTACCTTGTACAACCGTCTTCATCCAAACTTCGCGTCTTAATATGTGATTTCTCTGTTACCAGTAGGTCATATTCTACGGATGTTAGATTCCGCTTTCATTCTAATAAGAGCTTCTTCGTTAGTTATTCTGTTCATTTATTTAACAATTCAATTTTTCTATGTTGCACCTGCTGCCTACGGAAAACTTTCAAAACAGTGTTGTATTCTTATATGTGTCCCTGCTTTTTGAAACAAATAGTTTTCCATTCTCGTTGAATTGCTTGTCATGTTCTACTACTGGTTTCCTGTTTGATAATGTAATATACAGTCTACCTGTGCAATAAAATTTTGCCAAGCAAGTTGAGCTTTTTGAATTTATATTAAATCAACATTCGGTACATAATTACGCTTTTCCGAAAATAACATGGCCCGAAGATACATAAGTTCATTTTTCTGTTTTGCTCATTGTAACTGTCTTACTTTTTGTTCTGTTTCAGATTGTAGTTCAGTAAAACTGACTGCGATTGCTTTACCTGACAGAACGTCCAGAAACATATCAAATGCATACTCTATTGACATTGTTCTTATACGTTAGCTAAGGCAGAGGGGCCATAATGGATGTAAAGCCTGATGTTAATGAGAGAATCTGCAAGGTACGTTGGAACTCGGATGAAGCCCTGACCTTTAGCAGCTACACACAATTAATAGACGCATAAAGTCACTTCCTATATGCATGTCGTAAAACTGCAGCTAGCAAAGAGTAGGTGACAGGATATTTTGAAATGTACGAATTGTTGTAAGTGTACTGTAGAAATCTGAAGGTTGTTTACAATCTGTGACAACATATTTCATTACCAATCGTTTCTGACACAGTCTCTTAAATGATCTCACATAAATATTTGTACACAAAATTTTCTCAGTTTTTCCGAGTTTAGTTTTTATAATTTCGGGTGCCAGATTGTTGCTAAACAGGTACTTTTTTTCAATAAGAGACCTACTCTTTCCGCTGTTATTTTAATTTATAGAGGTTTTTATGTTGTTTCAGTGCTCTGACACAAAAACTAAGAAGTCTATCCTAATACTGGTTCTTCCTAATTTGACGCAGCTGAAAAGTTATGAACATTTGATTTTCTAAAGTCAAAGTGCAGCAAGTTTCGATTAGCTCAGTGTGCGTGGTAACGTGTCCATGTCGCCTTGCCAGATCGATTGGTATTTAAATTTATTTTTATTTTTAATTTTTACATCTTCATATCTCGTTAATGTTCAAATGGTTCAAATAGAACTATTTAAACCTAACTAACCTAAGGACATCACACACATCCATGCCCGAGGTAGGATTCGAACCTGCGACCGTAGCAGCAGTGCGGTTCCTGACTGAATCACCTAAAACCGCTAGGCCACAGCGGCCGGCATTAATGTTCAAGAACAAGTAATTGTGGCAAGTCATGCTTCAGCTTTGTTTGTTCCGTGGAACATAACCTTTTGACAACATGCCCACTAAGCACTTTTGGTAGCATATAGGTAGCGTGGGAGAGAAATCTCGTATTGATCACTGGTAGTCGCCGAAGCGTATCAGATCCAGGCACATGGGCGCGTGCTCTCTCGCTCTCTCTCTCACTTTCTCTCTCTCTGTCACCAGCTTCCTACTAGCAATGACGTGAATTCTCCCTTACACCCTTCTACCCTGAACTTTGTTTCGACATCGAAATCAACGTCTTCTCATATCCACCAGGACTTCTGAGGGCTCACCTGCAGACCTTGTCGTGCCCATTTGTATCACGCCTGCTGAATATATTGAGTTTTTAAGATGTAACCAACTTTTTTTATTGGAAACACCCCCATCAAATGTACACATCCCTGCTAATCCTGATCAGATGCTCTCTGCGCCTGTCCAACGGTTTCCTTGGTTGCCTCTTTTTTGTTCTTCTTTTCCTCTACCGAACACACTTTGTTCACTATATCCGTATCATATGTCTGCTAGTACCCCGGCTCATACGTAGCAGTGATATACCATCCGCGGATGTTTCCCTCGCCTTTATCTAAATGCACCTCCCTGCAAAACGTAATGACGAAAGTAACTTTCGCACGAGGTGTCACTGCCAAGACACAAGAAACTTGGACCACAGAAAGAACTGCTGCGGTATAGTATAAGAAGGTAGCTGAAATAAATACGCACTGAGACAATTAGTAATGGCACTTTTTTTTCTGGGAGAATAATTACACTGAATTCGCCTAGATTTATGATGGTCCACTGGACATTACAAAAGGCGGGACATGGTTCCCTTAATAAGGTGTCTGATCACCACGGACGGCAGTGCAAGCTCCGTGCTGCAGTACGTCTTCGTAACGCATCCCACACGTTCTCGATAGAATTAAGTAGGTGGGTGGGGGGCAGGCTAGTCATTTCACCGAATATACTCTCGTTCCAAGAGCTTCTCTACCTGCGCAGCTCGTTGCGGTTACGCTTTGTCACCTGCAAAAATAAAGTAAGGACAAAAAGCACCTCGGTAAAGACGTACATTGGGAAGGAGTAGTAGCACAAAAACGCCGACCAGTGAGTGTATCGTTTTCCAAGATTTTTGAGATCAGTACGCCCGTTCAACGTTATGCCTCTCCATACCACAACACCTGAACTACCAAAAGATGATGTTCGACAAAGCTGGACATATGCACCCAGAAATACTGTCGAATATGATTAACTTCTCATGGTCTGGGTTCACATTCATGGTGAATTTTTTAGGACGTCATATTCGCCGTTGACGGTATAAATTATTTATTTCACAATTCTAATTTTGGCCTTTGGGCCATTTTCAAGTGGTACTGCAAAAGCTAAAATAATACAAAAATGAAGCACAAAGTGTTTAAACTGAACTGTACAAACATGTCATGTAGGCAGTAGTACATCACAAAAACAGTGAAAATAGTACATCACTTACATCCTTCACATAATCGCTAAAAATCAGTGTTGTAACACACAGTTTACATGTGGACTAATATTGGCTTGTAGCGATTTATGTGAAGGATGTTAAAAATGGTAACATTTCACGTAATTTACATCAATCCACGATGCACAGAGCTTCGTAGTCGTCTGATGGTACTGTATTTCTACAGTGCAAAGGTTTGTTTTTGACGATGATATGTACACATGTCGGAGGACTTTAAAGTCTGACATATGCTGAAAAAAGTTTAAGTAATGTGTCATTTTCACCGTTTTTGTTATGTACTACTGTCTGCATGATGTGTTCGTGCAGTTCTGCAAATACACTCTGTGCTTCAATTTTGTATTTCTTTAGCTTTTGTGCCACCGGCCTTGCCGCAGTGGTAACACCGGTGTCCGTCAGATCACCGAAGTTAAGCGCTGACGGGCTGAGCTAGCATTTGGATGGGTGACCATCCTGTCTGTCGAGCGCTGTATGCAGCGGGCATAGTCGGCCCTTGTTAAGCGGACTAAGGAGCTACTTGACTGAGAAGTAGCGGCTACGGTCTCGGAAACTGACATGGCCTATTTGGGAGGAGTTAAGTTTTTCTTAGCTTTTGCAGTAGCACTTGAAAAACGCCTAACGGTCAAAATTGCAATTGTGAAATAAATAATTTCTAGAGACAACAGCGATTACGACATCCTTTAAAAATTGTGAAACATGACAGTTTTGGGGTCCAGGTGTTACGGTGTGTGGAGGAAGAATATTTCATGGGCTTACTGACCTCCAAATCTTCGTCCTCTGTAGAAGATCTTTCCGTTTATGGCTAAAATTTCATCGAGTTATGTTACCTGGCGTGACAGATCACGTGGAACTTAGTTTCGTCCTTCAGTTTTACACACCACTGTAAAACACAGTAGTTCAAGCAACGTGCTTTGTTTCTAAAAGCGCCGAACTATGCCTTGATAATCCGCAAGGAGGTTAATCTGGAGCTTTATTATCGGGATATTGCTGCATCCCGAAATTTCTCTTCTTTCTATTGATAAGTAGTGTGTTCTTATTCCGTTAGGACTAGCTGTGTGAAATTCCAGACTGCAATGCTATCTCATGGCGAGCTGCGGCGTTCCGATCCTTCAAGTTTCGAAAACAGTTCTGTAGAAACTCAAAGCTGCAGTGGGCATCCTGACCGCGAATGTAACAACACGTGTCTGACACTCGTCGGAAAACGGCAGTGGAGCAGTGAAGCAAAATTATTATTTTAGAGTGCTCCAGCGTTTGTGGGCGAGAATTCCTTGAATTCGACCCAAATACCGAGAGGCAGGTTCCTGGTTACTCCTTCATGACGAAACCCCAGCCAACAAGGCGAAGATTGTGCCCGAGGTTTTGACCAGCAAATGGACCACAGTCCTGGGTCACTCATCGTATTCGCTGGATTTGGCGCAGCCGACTTCCAGTTCTTTCCCAAATTGAAGTTGGCAATGAAAGGACACCGTTGTAATGCAGCTGAGGACATCCAACAGAACTGCTAAATACAATTCCAAGAAAGCACTACAGTGATTGTTTGAAAACACTTTTAAAACGATTTCAGCCGTGTTTTGGTTCAGGTGGAGACTATTTTGAATAAATACAGTGATTTATGAACGTAGTCCGTGACTTTGATTTTTCATAGCCACAGTCCTAACAGGACTGGGTTATACCGTGGAAATATTGTGGCATTATCTGACTCTGTGTAGAGACAGGATTTTATGCCACCACGACCAAACTGGATTAATGCTGACAAAATACTCGAGAGCGTTGCAAAAACTCTGCTCGGGATAGAAAGGCTACGCTTCATTGAGCCGCAACATAAAATACAGTGCCGAGTTAACAAACGCGAGCCGGTGGGGACAGGTCAAGGAAACGTGCAGGCGTGCGAGAAGTGGTTGTGGGACACACGTGAACGGGACGCGGCGACGGAGAAAAACACGTCTCTCCAACAGGAGGGCCAGTGCGGGGGGAGAATGAAAACAAATGGAAGAGACACGCGTGCCAACGTGCGGGAGAGTTATTTCAGGGCGCGTGTGTGTTGGCATTCCTTAGCCGATTGCTCCATCAGTCACGGAGCCGCTCTCTGTTTGCAGGGCTGGTGTGCTGGTGTGAGCGCGGGACACCCCGTAGAAAGGTCACCGCTGTCGTGCGCTCGTCAGGGGGACCACTTGTCGCTAACCGCACACTGCAGCGCAGTAGCTGAAAGCGCATTGTAATTTGTCTCGATAAGTGGTTGTCTGTGCGTAAAATACTAAAAATATTTAAAAAGATGTCCTGTTGTAACTGGCAATGAAGGAAGCGGAAAGGAATACAAACGTCTAAAAATGAGTTTGGCAGAAAGAGCAAAATGGTTAAGCAGGAATGGCCAGAGGTCAAATGCAAGGTTGTGGAAGTGTGCAAAACTATGGAAAATATAGATGCTGCTTTGAAGAGATATTTAGAGAAAGAGAAAGGGAAGAGGAATGAATGAAGATAAGTTGGGAGGTATGGTACTGCGAGAAAACTTTGACAGAGCACTGAAAACATCAAATCGAAACGAAACTTCATGAGTAGACAATGTTCCTTCAGAATTATTGAGATCTTTGGAAGAAACTTATTCCACGTGGTGTGCAAGATATGAGACAGACTTCAAGAAGAATGCAATAAATCTTATTCGAAGAAGGCTGGCGCTGACAGGTTTGAATATCAACGAACTATCAGTTTAAAGAGACACGACTGCAAAATTACTGATAAGAATTATTTACAGAAGGATGTAAAAACTGGAAGACGCCGAAATCGAGAAAAATAATTTTGGTTGCAGGAAATGTAAGAACACGCCAGGCAGTACTACTCCTGCGATTTATTCCAGAAGATGAGTTAAAAAAAGAGAACTGATCTTTATAATATTTGTAGAGATAGAGGAACGTTTTCATTTTGCTGACTGGAATAAAATCTTTTAACTTCTGAAGGTGCCAGCGATAAAATACAGGAAGCGAGAGTCAACTTATAACTTGACAGAAACCAGACTGCAGTTATAACAGTCGCAAAAACTATCCGGTTAAGTAATGGTTTAACGGAACCACTGGCTCTCAAGTTCTCTGCTCATTTGTGGGCCTACTTGTTGCACGCTCACTCTAGATTAGCAAAAATACAAAACGTAGCCTTCAGATTTTATTATTTATAAAATTGCACCTTCCAGGATCATATGTCACCTGTCTAATGCAGTGCTGTTTCTGCAGTAGAGGTTATTATTTTAACAAATTAATGGCACTGCGGTACTTATATGTAGCTGATTTAATAGTCAAGCATTATCTACTAAACGTAACAGAAAATTCGCGCGTATTGATACGAGGAGACTTCAATACGTAAATTATACATGTCGTAATACGCGAAGACTACTGCGCATGAGGAGTGGGACGTTATTAGAAGAGAGTAGACGTTCCGGGTTTCCCACCTAAAAGAAGATCATAAAGGCCAACGAAGGACCATCTGTGTGGAACTGCTTGACTTTAGTGAGATTGATCGTGACAATTTTTGTCCAACAGTGTCACAGACGATGAAACACGGACTCATGCGGAAACAAAACCGCACTCCATGGCGTGGTGCCACACCACCTCTCCTCCAAAGAAAAAGTTTAAAGGCACACGCTCAGCCGGTAAAATCATGGCGGTGGTCTTCTGAGAGTCTGAAGGGGCTGTTCTGTTTGATTTCCTCCCTCACGGTGCGACGAAGAACTCTGAATTTATTGTACTACCCTCAGGAAATAGAAGAGACGACTTCAGCGTGCTCGTCGCCACAAAAATTCAAACGAACTCCCCTTTCTTCACGGCTACGCAAGGCCTTACACAAGTCTGCAAATTGGAGAGGAGCTCAGAAAATTTCATCGGACTGTTCTTCCCAACCACCCTACAATCCGGTTCTCACACCTTTCGACTTCCACTTGGTTGGCCCAATAAAAGATGCACTCGGCGGGAAGTAGCACGTCATGATGGGGACTTTATTGGTGCAGCAAGATGTTAGGCTACGACGTCGACCAATAAAGCGGCAGCATGTGGGCATACAGGCCTTCGCCGGCCGATGTGGCCGAGCGGTTCTATGCGGTTCAGTCTAGAACGGCGCGACCGCTACAGTCGCAGGTTCGAATCCTGCCTCTGGCATGGATGTCGATGTCCTTAGGTTAGTTAGGTTTAAGTAGTTCTAAGTTATAGGGGACTGATGACCTCAGATGTTAAGTCCCATAGTGCTGAGAGCCATACAGGCCTTCCCAGTAAGGTGGCGTAAGGCAGTCACATTGAACGGAGGTTATGCTGAAAAATAAGGTTTTGTAGCCAAAAGATGTGGAATAATATGGTGTATGGGTATCCTGAATAAAACCAACCTGCTCTCAGAAAAAGATGTGTTACTTTACTTATTCAACGCCCCTCGTATATTCTGGGCTTCTTTACGTGCTCACTGTACTCCCAGATCTGAAGAGAGCGGCGTGACTCGATCGATGGGTATACCAGAGACACTGCCCTGCGCATCTGTGCTAAGCTTCATCTGATTTTCACCTTGGTTTTCATTTCGCGAGCTATATTATCTTAACAAACGAATAGCCCTCTTTGTTCTCCGTGCTATTTCCGAGGGACCTTAGTTTTCATACTGTTTTACTTTCTGAAAGGTAGCTGTGAAATTAGAAAATGGTTTATGTAAAAATGTTGTGTAGAGAGAGCTCAAGACGCATAGCCAACACTCATCCCCCCGCCACCATGGATGTATTCAGGCGAGTGAGCCTCTAATGTTATTATTGTCTAATTACGGGTGGCCTTTGATGGCATAGACTTCCTCGTACACACAGACTTCTGTCTGCTCCTGAATTCCGCATCCTCTGCGCCGCTATTCCCCTTTGTAGACTCACATTTATCTGTCCTCGTCCTTAATGGACAATTAGAGACTGGAGTGGCTCCTGTTGATTCATCAGTGTAGCGACTAGGCGCCTGACGGCCGGCAGTTGTTTGAGCGTAGCGAAAATACCAGGCGACAGATGGCGTTAGTGATGCTCGGAGAGAAAAGAGTCCTCGCAGGCTGCTACAAAGAGGAGCTTAGCTCACGAATCTCGTCCTGAGCCAGAGATAAAATATAATCTGGAGCACAAAATAGACGAGCGAGCGCGCGGCCGAGGAAAGACGGCGGCGGAAAAAGAGATAGAGGAGAAAAATAAAAGCCGGGGGAGTAAAAACATTTTAAGAGCGGGAATGGTGTTATTTTAAAATGTTTGCGCGCGCGTAGCTTTCTGAAGAGGGTGTAATAGCCCTGCGGAGAGTTATATGAGGCGTGACATGAAGAGCGGTGTTGCCACATTAGTGATGTCCGCGAAGATGTGCGCGCTCGCCCGCCGTTCCGTATCTCGTAATTAGTGCGTTAAACTGTTCTGCCGCCTTCTTCGCAGCCTCGCTTTCCGTTCAAAAGAAACTCTGTGAGGAGGACTATCCAGATTAACATATCTCTGCTGCTGCTTCATTTGCTGGGCTGCCTCAAAATAGGATCCCCCACGGAGAGAACGAATTCTTCTGCGCATGCCCTGCGAACGTGGGAGTCAGAAAACCAGTGTGGCAATCTCGGCTGCACGTTTGTTTATCAGTACCAGGGTTCCCCAAACTTTTCCTCTGGTTTCTTTGTAGGAACTCCTTTTTTATTTTTAAGGTTAATAAAATTTTTAAAAATGAGAAAAAATTGTTTTATTCACTGATTACTCCAATTTTAGATGATAATTAATAACACAGATATCATCTAAATAAGACTAAGCGATGCGCCACTTCTTTCAAATTTCTGCGAACGCGTTAATTTACTCGTTTTTGGAAGAGACGTTGCTAGTATATCCTTTACCGCAATCGTTAACGCACGTCAATGTTGGTATTCAGTACGAAGTTTAATTTGAATCCTGGTTGTAGAAAAAATGTCTACCACCACTATTTGGGTAGCGAGACATCGTCATAAACGGTTCGTGCATACCGACATATAGATAGGAATACTTACGAAGTCAGCCGGCCGGAGTGGCCGAGCGGTTCTAGGCGCTACAGTCTGGAACCGCGCAACCGCTACGGTCGCAGGTTCGAATCCTGCCTCGGGCATGGATGTGTGTGATGTCCATAGGTTAGTTAGGTTTACTTAGTTCTAAGTTCTAGGGGACTGATGACCTCAGAAGTTAAGTCCCATAGTGCTCAGAGCCATTTGAACCATTTGAACTTACGAAGTCACCTTACGGTGACTGCTACATGTTTCGACTTTCCTTGTTCCATTCCCGAATGGCACGTGCAAAGAATTTTAGTTGGTAAATCTCTGTATTGGCTCTAATTTCACAAATTTTCTCGCTGGTGTTATTTCGCGAGACCTATGTGGCAAGACGTAATGTATTACCCGACCATTCACGGAACGTACTCTCTCTGAATTTCAACAGCAAATCTCTGCGTGATGCACAATACGTTTCTTGTAACGTCTGCTACTGTCGCTCTTCTTTGGATCTTGTCTATATATTTTATTAATCCAACCCGGTAAATGTCTCAAACGGATGTATAAATGAACGTATGATATTGTTGGCTGGGAAGGGCTTTTCTTCCTTCGCGCTCATTGGATCCTTTCCCTGCGTATATGCGAGACTTGTATAGAGCTAGGCGGGCGTAATGGAGGCGTATATAGCGTACTGTTCTGTCTAAGTTGTGTGATGATGATAATGAGAAGGAAGAGGGCGAAACCTGCTCCCATTACATAAGCTACTCCCTATAATATCACCAAGAGGGACGTCAAGCTTAACGTCCCCATCCAACGAACGGATGGCCGTCAAGAGTGTCACATGCTCTCACGTCATGAGACACTCCGGACAGTTTTGGAACTTAATCCATGACATTTGTAAAAAGACTGGTGATCGAGAACTTCAGGCCAACAATTTTTCTCCCCTTGTTGCAGAAATACAGTGGTAAGTTCATCGGTCACGATTCGTACCCGCTTACCTTAGAGTCGAGTCAAATGGTTCAAATGGCTCTGAGCACTATGGGACTTAACTTCTAAGGTAATCAGTCCCCTAGAACTTAGAACTACTTAAACCTAACTAACCTAAGGACATCACACACATCCATGCCCGAGGCAGGATTCGAACCTGCGACCGTAGCGGTTGCGCGGTTCCAGACTGTAGCGCCTAGAACCGCTCGACCACCACGGCCGGCTGAGTCGAGTCAGATTCTAGTATTCAAAAATGGCTCTAAGCACTATGGGACTTAAGATATGAGGTCATCAGTCCCCTAATCTTAGAACTACTTAAACCTAACTTCATCACATACATCCATGCCCGAGGCAGGATTCGACCTGCGACCGTAGCAGCAGCACGGTTCCGGACTGAAGCGCCTAAAACCGCTCGGCCACAGCGGTCGGTGATACTAGTATTTTTGCTTAAAATTGTAACATAGAAAACCAGTCAAACTTTTAAGATAATTTTTCGTGGACATGAAGCGAAACCCATTTCTTACGGCACTTTGAGTCGGAACATGCGCAACTAAAAAGCTGAGAAAAACGTAGGTATTTTGCAACAGGCGGAACCCATAACCATGCTTGTTTCACAAACAGGAAAAAATACGAAGGAATGTGCTCGCGGCTTCTGCGAGATTCACAGTGCCTCACTATTGTTATTGGCCTTAGCTACATGTGAATACACTGTAGTCTCAACATATTGCATTCTTTAATTTATTAAACGTCCTTGATTTTTCAGGTTATTTGAGTACATTCAGTAAAAAGAATAAGGGAGGGTACCAGGAAGGTCTATAGCTGATCCAGTTATCGGTGTCTCCAAGAGAGATACTGCGAATATGTTAAGAGTTCAGTAATAGTGTTGCTGGACATTGAGAAGGCATATTATAGTGTGGAAAGAAGCAAGATCTGCGAAATCCTTCAGATAAGGAGAATTGGAAGTGTGGCTATAGAAAGAATAAAAGAACTATATCAACAAAGTGTGAATTCTATATAAGAAAGAGGAGAGAAGAAAGACTGTTAGAACAGAAAAATGGGTTGAACCAAGGGAATGTACTTTCCTTTCAATTTTTTATCGCCGTTATGGATGATATAACGGCAGGAGTGGCTGCGCGAATAGGAGATGAAAATATGAAAGCGACGGTGATTGCACGTGATGTAGTGGTGTGGGGAAATGGAGAAGGAGACGCGCAAGAAATGCTTGGATGTATACTAGTAAGTGGTGGGACACTATGGATTGAAATTTAATGCAAACAATTATGATGTGATGGTGATAACGAGGAGTAAGATGTGGGCAGCAATGTATTAGACGGCAAGTGTTAAAGAATGTGGGAAGTTTCAAGGACCTGGGAGCCGCAGTAGAATACATCGTGAGGATTGAAAAGGAGATCAGTGAAAGAGTAAGGCAAGTACATGGATTCCTGCACAGTACAAGAAGTGTGGTCTGGAGATCGGATATACCACCAAAAGCCAAACCAATGTTATACGGAGCAGTCATGTATGCAGCAGAAATGTGGGTAATGAAGACAGCGCTGGTGAGCAACGTACAAGCTTGAGAGATGAAACTTAAAAGAACCGGAATAGGACTAACTAGAATGGGTAGAGTAATGGATGAGACGGTAAGAGAAATAGTTAAAGGGAAGACCGTGTAAGAGGGCATAGAAAAGATGAGGGCGGTATTGACGTTTTTAAAGAATGAGAGTTGGCGGAGTACGACGACAGGCTAATGAAATGTCAGCAGGAGCGAGAGACCTAGAGGAAAACCGAGAGATGTGACCATTGGAATAAAGGTGTGTCTGACGGAGAAAGAAGTAAATTGGACAGAGAGCAAAGAGAATGTTGTGGGAGGACAGGAAAACATGGGGAGGCCCTTGTTCCAAGAGGACCCAGCCAGAGCCAGGACAGTGTAGAAGACCATGATGAGCTGACGATTGTGGTGGGGGTGTTGGTGTGGTTGGTGGGGGTGTTGGTCAAAATCAATCGAATCTATACATTTCCCGTGCACGTTGTGACTTACGAGAAAACTAGTCTAACTTTGCCAGTGACAGAAATGCATGCAGAGCCGTCTGTGGAGGAGAACGTGTGGGTGGAACGCCTAGGGCTGGGTGCGAAAATATGTCAGCCGCTGCGCTGGTCCGTCGCTACCTGCGGCTGTCGAGTGTGGCGCGGAGTGTCGAGCTGCCACGCCCGTTTCTCACGCCCACCCTCCTAATACGCTAGCGGCGGCCTAGCTGGCGCCGACTCCGAAATATATCGCCCCTGGGACGCATCTGGGGGCGCCTCTGGATAGTCTCCCCTTGCGTCTGACAGGCGGCCAGGTTCGGGGACCATCCCGACTGCGGAAAGCAGAAGGCCCACGACCGCAATACCACTAGCTGTCTGAACTTCAGTATTACCACGAACAGAAGGAACGTTGACGTGAATAACAAAGGGCTGTGGCGGAATCTCTTCCGATGAAAGCTAGGTTTTCACATGCACGGTTCTAGCCGTGCTACTGGATTCGTGATTTCCTTTTAGAAACGGCAGAGGTCATAGTAACTGAACGAAAGATTTCTGCTGAAACTGAAGTCGTATGTGGGTTACCAAAGGCAGTGCTATAGGCCCACTGCTCTTCTTAATCTATATGAACGATTTAGGAGGCAATATATGCAGCCCTCGTACATTCTGTGAAGATTATGTCGTCACTTACCCTGTAATAACGTCATAAGAAGATCAAAACGAATTACAAAATGATTTAGACAACATATCTGCATGGTATGGAAATCGGCGATTGACAGTTAAATTTCAACGACGATAAATCGCGCGAATGTGTTACCGAGTCAAGTAAATACCTAGGGATTAAATTGGAATCTTTAGACAGAAAATAGTGTGGGGAAGACAGACGAGAGATATGAAACTTTCCTGGCAGGTTAAAACCGTGTGCCGGACCGAGACTCGAACTCGGCACCTTTGCGGGCAAGTGCTCTACCAACTGAGCTACGCAAGCACGACTCACGCCCCGTCCTCACAGCTTCACTTCTGCCAGTACCTCGTCTCCTACCTTCCAAACTTGGGTAGCTCAGTTGGTAGTGCACTTGCCCGCGAAAGGTAAAAGGTCCCGAGCTCGAGTCTCGGTCCGGCACACAGTTTTAATCCGCCAGGAAAGTTTCATATTAGCGCACACTCCGCTGCAGAGTGAAAATCTCATTCTGGACAGACGAGAGACATCGCTTTGTTTGCAGAACACAACAAACATACTAGAAAGACTGCCTATATTATGTTTGACCATCCTCTTCGTGAATATTGCTGCACAGTATGAAATTCTTATCAGATAAGACTGACGGAGAACATCGACGAAGGGCAGCTCATTTTGTACTCTCACGAAATAGGGTCGGAAATGTCATGGATATGATAAGCGAGTTGGATGTGGCAATCATTAAAGAAAATACTTTTTCATTGCGGCGGGATCTTTACACGAAATTTCGATCACCAAATTTCTCTTACAAATGTCAAAATATTTTGCTGAACCGCGCATATACAGAAAGGAATAACCATATTGATAAAATAAGAGAAATCAGAGCTAGTACGGAAAGATTTAGGTGTTCTGTATTTCTATGTGATATTCGAGAGCGTAACAGTAGAGAAATAGTCTGAAAGTGGTTATATGTACCTACTCTTACATTTAATTGTGAATTGTAGGGTAATCATATATGTGTAGATGTAGATGATGCATTATCACTTAGACAAACAATAGCCTCCAAATAAAAGGAAAATGCGATGGGAATCGGGAATGTGAGGCGTGTTTCTTGCACAAACAGCAGTGAATAAGCTGAAATCAAAGACACTACCCCTCCCGCCACCCCTCTCCGAGGCTCACCCTTGCGGACACACACACGAACACACACGCGCCACACTCGCGTCCCTTGACAGCCGAGCTGCGTCCCTCAGGGTTCTCCCCCCTCTGTGAGGGGGAGCTGCAGCCACACGACTTCTTTTCGTCGCCGCTTTTAAAAGGCCGTCTTCCCCCTCTCCTTCGTAATAATGTATTTACGAGGCGCTAACAGTCTACTGGCGACTTAGCGGCGGATACCATTTGTCAGTTACATTCTGTGCTGCGCTCCTTCCTCGGGCAAAAAGCGGTGTCATCCAGCACCCTTCGACCGACGTGAAGTCACTGTGCTGCAGCCAGATTAAAACCGAGTTAACAAATCTTCCAGAGTTGACGATGTTCTTAACAACTGCTAAGGAGTGGTTTTCTGGCTACGTCGCTTTAATCACTGCTATCTGGAGGGATGGCAGTTTTCCAGGGCACTGTCGGAGACCTTTTCTAATATGATACATTTTTTGCCATTCGTTTCTGAGGTATACCTCATTCCGGACAACTATTACAAACGGTATCCACGGGTAACGTGTCAAATGTGTTTTCGGTAAAATCTATCCGACAACTAATAAAATGAAATATTAGTAATTATGTTGTTAAGCTAGAATTCAAAATAAACTCGGGAAAAATCGCGCGAAGATGCGGGTTCGTAAATATAATCAAATAACAAGCGATCATCTTCTCGACTGATTTTGTTGTCAGATAAAATATGCAAGTGTAATATTATAATGGTGATCTCACGATCGCTCATGAACACACAGAAAGAACGACAATGTTAGTAGAATCGGACTATTTAAATAAGAAATTTGGTAATTTATCTGGATCATGGAGTCCTATTTGTCATTTATCATGCATTACAATTTTGCGTTTATACGGGCCAAGCATACATACGTCTCTCCTTCCGAAGTTCTCAAGACCAAATGTGGGTTCTTCGAGGATACAGTTTAATTTTATAATTTTCGTGATGGCGCGAGGAAGGAAAAAGAAGGGCGACAAATATTCAAAACTCGTGCATAGAATGTCTTTGGATTCCTTCGATGGCAATAGCAGTGAAAATTACTTTTGTAGACCCTCGTTGCTAGATTTGAAAAGGCCTCGTCGTTACTGCTGTGGAGGCCGAGTGCGAGTTGCCACTGTAGTTACGGTAGGCTGAGCTTGTGGATTCATGAAATGACTTATGGTGCAGTACACCGCTAAGACAAATTCTCCCTGCTACTATTAGACAGCTATGCCCAGGGTCAGGTAACAGGATAGGAGAACGAAGGTTCTACAACAATCCAATAATTAGGAACAGAGTCACACAAATGAATTAAAAAGGTTTACTTATCTTTGTGACGTATTGAATAATTAAGTCTGCAACACTGCATTAATATGACACAAGAAAGGCTCTCAATGGCTAAGTGCAAATAATTGTAGGTGAACTTCACAGTACATAGCAAATGCAATTTATTATAACTGTCTGTCCACTTCTAAGAGTTCACTAAACGAAGTTCCCTGTCTTAGTCAGCGTTGGACGATGATCTATAACCAAGTGGGCGAGAGCTGCTCTTCTATCTTCCGAGTATGTTTCTGTCCGTTGTCGTCCCGTCATTGGCGGATTGTACTCGGCTGCCAGTTGCCCGAGAGCTGGTCGATACCGTCGTCATCAGTGCCGCCCGTGGCGCTGGTGGAACTCGCGCAAGTGGCACTAGCACCAACACGCATCTTTGGGCCTATTTTGCTGTCAAACTAGACCTTTCAGTAACAGTGAAGTAATACTAGAATAGGAGAAAAACGGAGAATTCTAGTCTCTGTTTTAAGTAGTGCTGAATGTTATTGATCTCGAGGTCATTAGAGACGGGACACACGCTGCAATTTGATTAGGACACGGAAGGAAATTGCGCATGGCCATTTCAGATAGACCATCCCTAGATTCATTTGAAATGATTTGGGAAATCTAGATTGTCGAACGGGAACTAGAATCCTACTTCCGAATGTGAGTACAGTGTCTTAACCAGTACTCTTCTTTTACCGGTTGAAACCAAATGGGTAGCTTATGACTGTTTCACGTTTTGCCGTACGAGGAAGAAGAAAATAACTACCTAGAGAGGAAAAGAAAAGGAAGAACTAGCGGAGCAAGTAAAGGTATTGAGGATTCCGGAAGCACAATCACTCCAGATGGGAGAAACAAGCCATTGATTACTTGTAGGTTAGCGCAGATGATTAAGTCTGTTTTGTCCAAGACAACGAGCTGAATTGGCCCACAACTGAAGAAATGTTTTCAGCCTATTAACTCCTTAGTCAAATCTTCGACACAGAGCACACAGTCTTTAGTCATAATTCTGGACAGGGAATGTGATCTGAGAACCTCGGCAGAAATTTTTAACGTGTTTCATGTAATGAATCATATTACAGTTAAACTTCACTTACCAATTCCTAAGTGACTTCCAAGATGACATTTCATTCTCATCGTTTTCATCAAAGAACACGCTCTTTTTAATAGCTTTAATGTTCGAATTTTGTTTCAGTCACATACTAGCGCTTTTTTTGTGAACGCAACTTTTTATTTGATAATGTGTTTCCAACTGTGCGTGTAGACAGCACTAATTCTAACCGAAAAGGAAAAAAGAAAAATCTAGAAAATAGCATTATGGTCTTGTAAAAGTACATTGCGAAGTTAGGGGATAGATGCAATACTAAAAGAAGTGTTACTAATGAAAGGACTTGAAGGAATAAATGTACGAAACACATTGCTAGGAAGGGAATGAGAAATGTGCTACGATATACACAGTTTATGTTGTATGGAAATAGCAGTAGAGAACAGACTGCCGAAGGTAACAAATACTAAAATATTCGTGCATAACAGGGACAATTGAAGAGATTCAGTGTGGTAGTTACCGAGAGACCGAAAGATCGAGGACAAGTTGAGGGGTCTACGTCACATCAGCTGAAGGATTTGTCACAAACAAGTAATATAACATTATTTGGAGAACTCATAAAACGTTTTTGACTGAAGATTTGTTCTAATATCTTGTAATATATTACTTGGAGGAAACGGTTTTTTGAACTTGCCTGGAACTCCTCAAAATATGACATGCACGTCATCCTTTTTACGTCTTCGGTATGATCGTCGAGTCAAGCATTAAATTCTGTAGAGCTCACTTTGAGAATTTCTCCCAACGAAAATCGGTCTTCAAGGCACGTTCGGGAGAGGAATGGTCTGCGGCAGTAATTGCATCTGTTCAAAGCACCGCACAAACGAAGAAATATTCGATTTCGTATAATGAAGCGGTCCTATTAGGCGGCATCTGTCGTGAAATTGTCTGCGAGGGTAGAGGCGTAAAATTAAATGCCGATGAACGAAAACGGGGGAGTGGGAGACCCGCCTCGTAAAAATTTTACAGCAGGTAATGAAACGACCGACAAATCGGAACGCGTAACACTGGAAGCGGATGCAATTATCCTCCGGTTTCTTTAGCGCCGTGTGAAAGATGGAGCCATTCTGCAGTACTTTAGATAGTGGCCGGGAAGATCTTTGCCCCGATGAATAATAAGCGGCTCAGGACTCAGTACAATCGCTGTCAGTCACCGCAACCGTCAAACCAGGGTTAGTCTCCATCTCCAGTGTTTCTGTATTTGACACATACTAGGGAGAGTCAAATGAAAACCTTAAATTTGTAATAACAAATCGAAATTTCGCGCCGTTATCCTGTAAGTTGGTACGCGTGCTACAAACAGCGTGCAGAATGGCCTGTAGGTGTCAGCATAGTGCAGATGCAAACATACCGTCGCAGTATCAGTATAAATATGGCCGCCACACTTGCTGCTTTCACCAGGGAAGAATAGCGTTCTGTTATTCGGTTTTTGCGTAGTGAAGGTGTGAAACCTATTCGCATTCATCGGCGAATGGAGATTCAGTACGGTGATGCCTGTTTGTCATAGCAGCAAGTCTACGAATGATGTAGCAAGTTCGCAAATGGTGTGACTTCAGTGGAAGATGCTCTTCGTCCAGGTCAGGCTCAACGAGTTGTGACTCCACAGAACATTTCAGCAGTTGAAGCCATAGTGAAGGAAAAACGCCGAGTCACACTGAATGACATTGCAGCATGTTTACAGATTAGTCGTGGGTAAGCACACCACATTGTGCATGATGTGCTCCAGTTTCACAAAGTGTCTGTAAGATGGGTGCCACGGCAGCTGACTCCTGAAGTGAGAGAACGACATGTTGATGCTTGTGAAGAACTTCTTCAGCGCTTTGAACGAGAGGGTGATGGCTTCCTTGCAAGAATCGTTACTGGGGACGAAACCTGGGTTCATTTCCACCAACCGGAAACGGAAGTTCACCAAACTCACCAGATCTTACCCCAAGTGATTTCCATATGTCTGGACCAGTCAAAGACGTAATGGGAGGAAAGAAGTTCTGTCCTGATGAAGAGGTACGCCACGCGGTGCGTGAGTGGTTGCACGGAGTACCAGAAGAATTTTTTTCTAAAGGAATTTATGCACTTTGTAAGCGCTCGAGGACTTGCATTGAGCGTGGGGGAGATTATGTTGAAAAGTGACGCAGCTTTGTACCACTTCTGCACAATAAATAATATTTAAAAAAATATTTAAGGTTTTCAATTGACTCACCCTCGAATATCTACAGAAAGGATTAAAGTCTGGTGATAACACTTATTGCTGTACCTAAAGCAGAGGTGAAATCCAAATCTTGCTGCCGGAAAGGAACAAACGGAAGTCATCAAGTCATGACTAGTGTCTGTTGATAATTAATCATGTTTTCTAATTTTTGTAACAGTTTCAAACTTCAGGTTTCATTTTGAGGTAGATGCAGATTATTTAACAGCCCTTTCACCAATATAGCCTAGCAGCCTTGCGTCAATGGTACTAGAACTTCGAAAACATGGGAAACGACTACAAAATGGCTCTGAGCACTGTGGGACTTAACTTCTGAGGCCATCAGTCCCCCATAACTTAGAACTATTTACACCTAACTCACCTGAGGACATCACACACATCCATGTCCGAGGCAAGATTCGAACCTGCGACCGTAGCGTCGCGCGGTTCCAGACTGAAGCGCCTAGAACCGCTCGGCCACACCGGCCGGCGAAGCGACTACAGATGGAGGCAAATACACTCTAACACAAAAACCACGAAGGAATTACCGCAATGGGACGGAAATCGGTAGAGTTGATGTACATCTACAGACGCACAAGTCCTTACAATTTCAAAGAAATTGGACGATGTACTGAAGAGAAAGAGCTACACAAATTGAGTAAGTCAATAATTCGTTCGTCCACCTCTGACCCTTATGCAAGCAGTTACTCGGCTTAGCATTCATTGATAGAATTATCGGACGTCCTTCTGAGGGATACCGTGCCAAATTCTAAGTGGCGCGTTAGATCGTCAAAATCCCAAGCTGGTTGGGGAACGCTGCCTAAAACACTCTAAATGTTCTCACTTGAGTAGAGAGCGGGCGACCTTGCTAGCCAGGGTATGTTTTGGCTGGCTTGAAAACCAGCAATAGAAAATCTCACCGAGTTGAGGCGGGCATTATCTTGCTGAAACATTAACCCCCGATGGTTTGCCATGACGGGCAACAAAGCCGTGCTGTAAAGATGCCGCAGATGACAACCAAAGAGGTCCTGCTATGGAAAGGAATGGCACACCAGATCGTCATTACTGGCTGCCCGGCCTTAACGGCGGGCGACAGTCAGGTTGGTACCCTACCGCAGTCCGGGGCTTCTCCATACAAGTCCTCGCTGGCCATCGGGACTCGGTTTCTCATCGCTGAAAACAGTTCTACTCCAGTCAACGAGTTTTCAGGCCGAAGACATGTTCGGAGACCGCGCACGGCGAGAGTTTCTTCTACCTGTCTTCGTGCTTGCCAAACGCTACCTTGGCCAGCAAGGTCGCCGAATCTCTTCCTCGCTGAGAATGTTTAGAGCGTTATGGGCGGGGTCCTCCAACCAGCTCGGGATTTTGACGATCCAACGCGCCAATTACACTGAAGTTGGCACGATATCCCTCAGGAGAATGTCTGACAACTCTGTCAATTGATGCCAAACTGAATAACTGCTTACATACGGGCCTGAGGTGGATCAACGCGTTATTAACTTAATAAATTTCTGAAGTTCTTGCTCTCGTACAAAACATCCAACTTTCCTGAAATTGTAATAATCTCTTTGTCTGTAGACGCACATCACAATCTATCTATTTCCGTCCCATTTGGATAATTCCTTCATGTTGAGTTTTTATGTCTTGAGTGTATTTTCGAAAATCACAACGTGGGTTAAAAATTGCCGTTAGTGATCAGACATCATATCAGCACTTACAACCAATGTAAAATGTAGGCTACAAATATATTGCCGCCTGGTGTGGCCGAGTGGTTCTAGGCGCTTCACTCTGGAACCGCGCGACTGCTACGGTCGCAGGTTCGAATCCTGCCTCAGGTGTGGGTGTGTGTGATGTCGTTAGGTTAGTTAGGTTTAAGTAGTTCTAAGTACTAGGAGACTGATGACCTCAGATGTTAAGTTCCATAGTGCTCAGAGCCATTTCTGAACGAATTTATTTAAACATGTTACACGATTTTACACATTTCGGCCATTGTTGTCCCTAAAACGAAACGGTGTGGAACAAATTAAATGTACCACGTATAGAGTAGTAGTTTTTTTGACCATCAATAATTTTTTTTACAAAGGGGTACCATTCCTAATGTGATGTGTTGTATCTGTTGCATTCATTTTAATTCTGATGATGGCGACAGACAAGCGTATAACTATTTATGGAGGTTAATAAATTTGGGATCTAGATTGTACACTGATCCGAGGTTCATTTTTAAAGTTGACAACCTTAGTTATCAAGTAATGAAGTAAAATCCCTGAATCAATGCTCAGTACTCGTGGCACATAACTGGCTATCTGAGTCTAGTCATTTAGTTTGCGTCGTAAAATGTGAGCAGTTCATGCTCGCTTAAGAATGTGCCGATTAACGAGAGATTGACTTCGAATGCATTCAAGAGGGGCAGTGTGTACCATAAAGTACCCGAAATTAAGCTCTGTGATTTTATCAGTCAGTCATTCAGATATTTATTAATTTGAGCTAGTAAATTACTTTTCTGTATAATACGACGACATAGCAGCTCTGTTGTTTCACACGGCTTATCGAAATATCGAAATCTGACGGAAGAAGAGCAAGTGCATTTCTACGGGAACTGTCGGGGCACCGTGTCTGGAACTCAGATTTTAAGTAGTCTTGATATCTCACAGCAAACCACAATAAGCTTGGTAACGACGTTTCGGTATACCAATCACACCACGGTTGTAGGGTAATTCAAACGCAACGCTGAGAGGTGAATGATGACGTTTTTTGCTCATAAGTATTCCAGCGAGAAACTCGTAATCTTTTTTTATACGTTAATGGAAACAATCAGTTTAGGAGTCCCTGAATATCTCTTGTTGCTAACCACTGGTTCACGTGTTCTCACAGACGCGACCACCCAGCTCTTGTTTTCGCAGATGGCGTGGGACGCAGTTTCCTGCGGTCACTGTGGGCCGACCTTCCTTCCGGAAAAGGAAGTAGCCTGTTCGGTATGTCACGCACACGTCGCCAGACCATTAATTGGTGCCAACTTGTTTGTTTGCAGAGAAATAGCTATCGTGAGGGTCCCAGGAAGGACCACTATGTTTGGCTGAAGTAAACGCTTGCTCAGCAGGTTTATCCAAACAGGGCGTTGGCGAAGGCAGGGATCGGGGGACAGCGCGAGACGTAGGAGTGGTCCAGATTTATTGTTGACTTCCGGCGCAACGCGGGGGAGCGAACTGGCCGGGGGCAGCCGCTCCTAGGCGATGCGCAGCTGCGGAACCTACCTGCTCCGGCGGACGCGCCCGCTCCTGACAAGGTAGGAAATCAGCGTTAGTACTCCGCAAGCCACCTGACGGTGTATGGCCAAGGATAATTCCGGTACGACTGATCCCCCCTTACCTGTTCCATTGGCGAACGCCACATGGAAAGACTGTCGTTAAACCTCTGTGTTTAATACGAAAATTATCCACTAAGCTCAAATAGTTCAAATGGCTCTCAGCACTATGGGAGTTAACATCTGAGGTCATCAGTCCCCTAACTAACCTAAGGACATCACACACATCCATACCCGAGGCAGGATTCGAATCTGCGACCGTAGCAGCAGCGCGGTTCCGGACTGAAGTGCCTAGAACCGCTCGGCCAAAGCGACGGGCTTCCAGTAAGCAATGAACGTTTTGGGACAACTAAATAAAAATTAAAGATATAAGCACAAACGCTACTTACAAAGTTACATTACCTTACTCTGTTTTTTCAGTGTAGTCGCCGCAAATGTCAAGGTAATTATTGTAACATGGGTCCAATTTTTCAATTCCCATGTTGTGCTTCTCTACCGCCAAAGAACTGCGTGTTGGAGGTCTTTGTCGGTGACGAACTATTTACACGCAAAAATACCTTCAGTTTCGGCAGTATGGGAAAATAACTTCGTACCAAGTCAGGACTGTATGGTGGGTGTCCAAAAATTTCGCACTTAATACGCTGAGGTTCTTCCTGTGTTTTTACTGATGCGTGAGACCGTGCATTTTCATGAATGAGGAACATCTTTGCCTACAACATTCGTTATTTGCCTATAAATTTCGGTAGGCCAGACATTAAGCGCATTAAGAAAATTTATGACACTACACACTTCGCGTCTGGCGGCATTTTCAATGGGAGTTGCTGTTTTGAAAGGTTGCAGAGCAAAGTGGCGTGACTGCTCGGCAACGAAACTCGGCTCACACTAAAAGGAGGAAAAGAAGTAACTGGAACGCTTGCGATGAAAATGGTGGAGTGATGGGCGCCGCAGTCATTATCTACTTCCTGGATGAGCCTCGTATCACGAATTTTCTTGTGGTGGTCATTTCACGAGACATTTGTGGGACTAAGAAATACGTTTTCCGACTCTTCCCGGAACGCACTCTATCGGAATTTCATTACTAAACCTCTCCGTGATGCACAACGCCTCTCTTGTAGCATCTTCCGCTGGAGTGTGTTGAGCATCTCTGCAACAGCCTCTCGCTACTAGAGCGACGCTCTTCTATCTCTTCTGCCTGTCCTACTTGGTAAGAGTTCCAGATTGATGAACAATACTCAACAATCGGTAGATCAAGCGCCTTGTAACCAACTCCTTCCGTGGATGAGTTACATTTCCTTAAGATTCTTCCTATGAATCTCAGTCTCGCATCTGCTTTTCCTATTTGTTTTATGCGTTTATCCTACTTAAGGTTGCTTTGGGTAATTACCCCTAGATATTTTACGGTACTCCCGCATATCTTACGGTATATACAGTTTCTAACAGTTTTTCATGAGTAGTGCAGTTGTACAGTCCTCTGCAGTTCATTCTCCAGATCAATACTGTCTTCTGCCTTGCTACAATCTTAAAGAGCTTCTGACGCTTGCTGCTAGATCATTTACACACATTGTAAACAATAACTGTCATATCACATTTCCTTGAGGTATTTCGTACATTACCTTTTCGTCTGTCGATTTTGTCTCGTTAAGGGCGACCTGTTGAATTCTATCTACAAGGAAGAATTGAATCCAGTCTCGATGACTAATACATTGGTCCAGATATGGTCGACAAACTAACGAGGAAGAGCAAGAACTTTGTCGGAACGATGTGACAAAACGGAAACGAGTTCTTTGTCTTAGTGAAAAAAAAAATGGCTCTGAGCACTATGGGACTCAAAATCTGTGGTCATCAGTCCCCTAGAACTTAGAACTACTTACACCTAACTAACCTAAGGACATCATACACATCCATGCCCGAGGCAGCATTCGAACCTGCGACCGTAGCGGTCACGCGGTTCCAGACTGACGCGCCTAGAACCGCACGGCCACACCGGCCGGCTGCCTCAGTGAAAATGAAATGCTGAAGAAGAGCGAATATAGAAACAAGTAGACGCTGGTGAAATGGAGGGACAAAAGAGATACTGTGATGGTCAGTCAGTTCCATGACGATATCTTTCGAGAAGTAAAGTGAGGAATTACATCGGACAAAACCCAAGTACTGCAGCTATTAAAACTGAAAGGAAGAGGCAAGATTAGAGTTCAACGTCCCGTGGACAGAGATTGCACCGGAATATGGGGAGTAGGGACGGAGACGAGTGCTAGTTGCAGAGCTACGAAATGGGCAGAAACTGAATGAAAAAATGCTATCAGAAAATTTTTAGCCGTTTATTGGACGTTGCGTGCTGCTGTGTATACGTTCAATACAAAAACATTTCGCTGAGAAAAGAAGACTGGAATTCGTGATTAAACCCTGCTAACAGCTGCTGTATACTCTCCACAGAAGGGTCATCAATTGGACGCCCACCTCAAACAGTCTTATAGTCAGGCGTTTCCCAGAATATATGCCAAGCACAGCGAAGGAAAGAAGATCAACCAGGAGTCTTTACGAGAAAAGGCCTTCAGAAATGGACATCTTATTGGCGTGCAGAAGGTGGAGTTCCTCTCTGTAGAGCACTGTGTTTTAAAATATTTCACACAGAACAAGTACAGTCGTGACCAGTGGAAGCATACATTTTTATTTAATGGTTACAGTGGAGTGATTCGACTCTATACTTCTAACACTGCTAAAGAATGACACAAGAACCTGCTCTCGGAGTCGTTCCCAATGAATTTATAAACAAGTGCGAAGCTGTAATGTCCTTGCTGAAATGCCCAGTAGTCGTATTGTTTATTGCTACTCTCGCTTCCCACTCTTCTTCCTTTCGTCGGCATATAACAGAGTAAGTGCTATTTCAGAACGGATGTGCACGAAACCGTTGATACTGAAAGTAGGCCATCTAAATTGAGTCTTCAGAGGGCCGCCCGTCACGAACGCTGTCTGACAAAGTGACCGTGTTCCCATCCTCGTGAACGGAAATACCGGGTAGTTCCGAAGACTGTAAACCGAGCTGCTGGTCTCTTCTCGCAAATTAATGCTGAATAATTCATCGGTTCTGAATTTTTTCCGAAGCCAGTGGCTCCGTGTATCGCGTTTATCCGGTCGCCGTGCAGAAAGCAATAAAGGAATACGCCTATACCTAAAATAGTCACATTCGGCTTTATTGGTCGAATTTCTTATACAGCTTAATTAGCGCTATTCTGCAAAACATTACTGTTCTGGCAGAAATCCGCATTAGCGTGTTCGGATTTCATGTCGATGTACGTTGAATATCCTGTTCCGTTTCTGTTGGTGGTAGAATCAGTAACGAGTAAGGCCGATTCTGTAATTGAGGTTGTACAGAGTATGGTCACGTAAAATAAGTTATCTAAAAATAGAGAGAATTACATAATGACGTAAAACAAATGCACATGTTTCCTAAGGCAGTAGTACGTGACAAAGTAATGTCGAGAATCCAGTATCTTTGACTTTTTCTTTCTTTCTTGTTAAAACTGTTGTCATGAGTTCCCTTAACAAACGGCGAGATAGCTGTTCTAACAGCAAGGACCTGAGTCTCGGAGAACTTTATTACGTGGTTGGCCTCACACTGCGCGAGCTTTGTCGCACCATGTTCTCTACCTATCCCGACCTCCAATGCTGTTTATGTCCAATGATCGATGATATTCGGAAAATAACGCCCCTAACAACAATACACATATTTTCTCAGATTCTGAAGTCCCGGCCAGGTTCTTTCAAATATTACGAGGGTGTGAAGTCTACTTCTCGGCGAATAATCTCCCTTTAAGTGCGCAAAGGTTTCTTGCACGTTCGGTGTAAACAATGTATTTTAGATATCCTCATAAACAAGTTGTAAGAGATTGAATCAGGTATGTGTTGGTAACGGAATACCGGCCCTCAAAGAGATCAGACGTCCGGGGAAGTTTTCCCGAAAAAACAAGAATTGCAGTTCGCAGTGTGTATGCTGTTATCTCGTCTACGTCAAACCACAACTCCAGCATCAGTGTTCATGATAGTGCACAAACAGTTTTTAATAACATTAATTGAATTCGCAATTGTGAACAGGGACAACCATCAGCTGTAGAACAGAATGACGATAGTGAACATTTGTGCCGGACCGGGACTCGAACCCTGATTTTCCGCTTATCGCGAACGTTCGCCTTACCATTTTTTTTAATTGTTCGTCTCATTTTGTTCGATACTGTTCGTTGTATTTGTTCGGGGTGGACATCCCATGAAGCTTGTTCAGTTTCATAGCTGATCCATTGGAAATTTGGAAATTTATCATAAGGTCTTATGGGACCAAACTGCTGAGGTCCTCGGTCCCTAAGCTTACGCACTGCTTAATCTAACTTAATCTAACTTACACTAAAGACAACACACACCCACGCCCGAGGGAGGGGAGCCGCGCGGACCGTGGCAAGGTGCCGCTGACCGCGCGGCTACCACGCGCGGCAGTTGATCCACGAACTCAGTTTTTTTTATTACAGAGGGCATTAGACAGCTAACCCTCTGATCGGACATACTGAGCTACCGTGCCGTCTTACCATTTGGCTATCCGTGCACAACTCTTGGCGAGACAGAAATTGCCACATGTCGCCAACCACTCGTCTAAGACCAGTACTCCTACATCCATTATTATATTGCCGTATAGGTCAGACGCTGTACTTGAAAGTCGCTTGCCCGTTATCGGCAGATAAATACGATATTGTCCAAAGGAACTTTTTGCATAGTAACCAAATAATACAGGCATTGCAATATCGTAGGAAGGAAGGACAATGATGCCTGCTCTCGACATAGCCCACATAACCACAAAACAGGTACAGCTTCTGAAGCGTGAAGGTTCCTCTCACGATGTTTTCTGGGACTGTTAGCACTCCAGTAGTGTATGTTCAGTTTACTCACGTACCCTGATAAGTTGAACGTGTGCCTCGTCTCTAAACAACACCAGCACGAAGTGAATAACTCTTCACATGCATTTTGCGCGGAAACAGAATCGCCTTCACAGATTTATTGCACCACAGCCACTTTATATTGGCGGAAATTTATGTTATCTGGAAGAATTCGCTTCACAGAATGACCAGGAAGTCGAAGATCGGCTATGCCAGGTAGGAGTAACAGGGCATATTGGACGTATACAGAGAAAGGTAGCACGAATGATCACAAGTTCGTTTGATCTGTGGGAAGTGTCACTATTGAAGAAACTGAACTGGCATGCTGTTGAAGATAGACGTAATTATCCCGAGAAGATCTACAAACAAGGTTCCTCGAACTGGCTTCAAATGATAACTCTAGGAATATGCTACAACTTCCTACGTGTTACTCCCATAGGGGTCGTGAGGACAAGATTTCATTAATTATAGCATTCTCATAGGTGTTTGAACAGTCATTTTTCCAGCGATCCACCCGTGAATGGAATGGGAAGAAGGCCTAATAACTAGTAAAATGGGGAGGATCCTCAGTCATTTACTTCACAGTGGTTTACAGAGTACAAGAGATGAAAAAAGGCTGTTTTGCTGTTTCGATGTTTTGCGATGATCTCACGGGCAGTGGTAGCCCCATTCTTCTTTGCTCATCTCCAGTTTCCATGTAGGTATCCACGCTCGAACCAACTGATTACTGACCCGAAAGAGGAATTCGGACGTGAATACACGGTGACAGTCAACCTAATGTCTGAAATGTAAGACTGCACGACAAATTTGCGTAGTTCATTCTGCGCATGTATTATCGCTCTGAGACAGGTAGTAAACAAACTTCCCGATCCACCGCCTCAATGAGAACTTCCGCTGACTCAACTTACCATGCTCTCATCATGGCGCCCCCTCAAATCGACAAGTTTTGAGCCGCACTCTGTTTACCACTTCAAGCGAACTGTGCATCCCCGTCATCGCCGATTTTGTCCAAATCTACGGTATACGTATTCGGCAGAAATGAAAGTAACAGGAGGTGGAGCTCCAGATGGCCAAGTGTTTAGAAAAAATAGCAATTCTGGAGTGGCTCGGACGAGGAATGAGCCTTTTTTGTAAGCATAGTTTTCAGACAGCGGTTGGCGTAGTGGAAAGTGTACTGAACGGTAATCCGAAAGGTCTGGCATCGAGTTCCTATGCGAAAACTTCTTTATTTGCAGTTTTTACGTACCTTACATTAAAAATAAAGCGCGATAACGCTCAATGTATAGTATTTTGTAACATTTTCGTTAAAGGCATGAACAGCAACGACAGAGGAAATTTGCGATTATAAACCAATTTCCAGGAAGTGATTGCAATGCATACACGAGAAATTCGTGTGTAAAACTAGACTCTTTTATTATTTTACGGTTGCTGATTTACACATACTGGCGTAATATCCATCGTAAAAACAGGGGAGCCTGCTGGTTCAAATAGCTCTAAGCACTTTGGAACATAGCATCTGAGGTCATCAGCCCTCTAGACTTAGAGCTACTTGACCCCAACTAACCTAAGAACATCACACACATCCATGCTCGAGGCAGGATTCGAACCTGCGACCGTAGCAGAAGCGCGGTTCCAAACTAAAGCGCCTAGAACCTGCTGTCAACGTGCAGCTGGCGAGGGCTGCTCGATGGTCAGAATGAAACTAACGCATTACGAAGTCCTGCAGGCTTTGATAAAATTACGATCCCTTCTTGGAAAGTTATTTGCAGTGTCCTTGTGGATGCTGTAAGTACAAACCTGTCTTGGAAATTACTTGTAATCCCAAATTCAGTTTTGACTTTCACTTCCATACATTTAATGAAACTATTAAATGAAATCAACTGATCATTATTTTAGTTTATTTGTAGTGTAAGTAACATAAAAAATGGAAATAAAATAAGAATAAAAGGATTTTCAATAGTTACTGGAACCCATGAGCATAAATTGCCGTTCTATACTCTTCCGGCTGGCCACCTGCTGTCTGAAAACCGCACCAATATAGATGTCTCATGCTTCACTGGACCAGCGCCAAAAGTACTCTTTTTTTCTGAGCGCTTGGCCAATTGGAGCTCCCACTTCCGTCACTTTCATTTCAGAAGAAGCCCTGCACATGCCAAAATTTGGACGAAATTGGTGATGACGAGATGGCTCGGTCCCCTTGTTACCGTAACAAATAGATAGATGGAATCGTTAACGTTCCCGTGTGCCTTCTCACTGGGTTAAACGGCGAGTACAGAGCCTAGTTGAGGTCCAGAGGCTCGTTCATTCACCAGCGCATGGTGTAATACCGGATTCGCTCAGACGACTAGGAAGTCCCACGCGCTCGGCGGCCAGAGGCGGTCTTCATGAAGTACGCGCCAGTCGTGCAGGTGTCAGCGGCGATTCGCCGGCGGCAGACGGCATAATTGGAAGCGGCTTATGGCCGCAGCGGGCACGGAGCAGTGAGCAGGCTGGCGGCGTTGTAAACACGGTGGCCACTAATAAAGCGCGCGCTGCCCGCATTAATCAGCCTCCGCCCGTGGCCCACCGCCTAAAATAACACGTATCCTACGCTACCTGGCCATTCACATCGACCTGTCCCTTCATCTGGGAGTCTCCAGCCCTCAGCTATAAGATGTATTCCTCGCAGAGGTGGTGACACCATACCTTGAAACTGCCGTCTCGCTAGATATGCAGGTCACATCTTGGTTGTTCTGCACCGTGTCCTAGAATTCGCTACGCCCGTTAAGAAAACGCAAGAGGAAACGTGTGCCGGCGTCGCTCAGTAATTGAGCAATCTCCAACGAAATCCATTCGTGTAAGAGTGGCTGAACTTATACCGCGGCCAAGAATGCATGATCACATTAAAGAGTGGGGTGGTTTGGGGGAGGAGACCAGACAGCGAGGTCATCGGATTAGCGAAGGACGGGGAAGGAAGTCGGCCGTGCCCTTTCAAAGGAACCATCCCGGCATTTGCCTGGAGAGATTTAGGGAAATCACGGAAAACCTAAATCAGGATGGCCGGACACGGGATTGAACCGTCGTCCTCCCGAATGCGAGCCTAGTGTGCTAGGCATTGGATCACATTAAACATGATTTCAATTAGAAGACTTTAGAATGATGATTGTGAATGAATTACCTGACAACGACATGAAGAAAGCAAGTTGCAGTGTGCCATGCTTCGTTGGCCCAATTTCCAAATGCGTGTTTCGCTCAAGAGTGCTGTTTTCAGATTGTGCAATACACCGCAATTTTCACAGGAGAAATGTGGTTTTCTGGTCTAAGGAAAATCTCGGTATAATGCAACAGAGGGAAAGGAAATCGCCCCATATCGTGATTGGGCCAAGATTTCATCAAAACACTTGTCCTAGCCTTACCATGTCTGACTACTCATTACGCAGAGTAATCAGCTCCCATGCAGTTCAAAACCGGTACAAGACTAATGAAAAACTGAGCAAAAGTGTTGAAGAAGCCTTTAGAAACTAAACTCCTCAGATTTTCCGAAATATTTCGTGGAGAACGGGAATAGGCAAAAATCCTATGCAAGGTTATATGGTGCAAAATGAAGATCCGCTGGATACATAACTTTTATATGTACTTTTTCTATAAAGCCATATATTGTTATCAGCTTGGTGCACTGTGACTTCTCGAACACACTGTAGAAACTTATGCAGCATACGTGGTCCCAGGTTTCTTCTAATAGCTCCGAAAATAAGACGTACCTCATGAAATTAAAGTTATTGCCCGGTTGCAGGTGCAGTTCCCCGCAAAATTCTTATAGAATTCAACGTACTAGCCAGGCGCTTCGTAGTCACACAGTATCAAGAGTGTGAGCCTGTCTCCTCAAATGGAAAGCACCATCACTTTTCTACCCTCAGGGTAGAGGCATGAGACAAATTAGTAAAGACTAATCAATCTCGTTTGCGTTAGCCGTTACCTTCTTCCAGCCCATTATGAGCTATCAAGTGTGAATCTGTTAAATGTGCATGCTAGAGCTGTGTGGGACTCATTATCGACTACTCCTATCTGTTATCACAATGAACGCTGCCAAGCTCAACATCCCCATCAGAGAGAATGATCATCAACAGTGTCACGCTGTGAGATTCTGCAGAGAGGTTGCGGATTTAACTCAGCGTCTCGTAGCACGATATCGTGGTCAGGAAAGCCTCTGACAGTTTCTGGTCTGATACTGGTGATGCTCATTTTTGCCAACACCAGCAAGCCAAACGTTGCTTCTGAAACGAGCACCATCGCACTAGAGTGCATTAGCAACTTGTTTTACTTACGTGGAGAGAGACTGAATTATCTTAAAAAGTGATGAAATCATTAATGAGGCAGCGTTTTCCGAACATACACTGACGCAAGAAGATCGGAACATCAAAAAATAATGTAGAGTAATGAAATTTCGGGAATACATCTGCCTAGGTAACATATTTAAGTGAATAATATTGCAAGATCACAGGTTACGTAAGCGTGAGATAAGCCATTGCGAATGTAAAATGCTGGTACATTAAAAACTGGTGTACCTACCAGAATGTTGAATGCAAGCCTGAAAAACGTGCATGCATTGTCTTGCACAGGTGCAGGATGTCAGTTTGTGGGACGGAGTTCCATGCCTGTTTCACTTGGTTCGGTCAATACAGCGACGGTTACTGCTGTTTGTAGATGACGGTGGTGTTGTCCCGCATATGTACTCGATTGGAAACAGATCTGGTGATCGAGCAGGGGCCCGCATCTCGTGGTCGTGCGGTAGCGTTCTCGCTTCCCACGCCCGGGTTCCCGGGTTCGATTCCCGGCGGGGTCAGGGATTTTCTCTGCCTCGTGATGGCTGGGTGTTGTGTGCTGTCCTTAGGTTAGTTAGGTTTAAGTAGTTCTAAGTTCTAGGGGAATGATGACCATAGATGTTAAGTCCCATAGTGCTCAGAGCCATTTGAACCATTGTTTTTGATCGAGCAGGGCAATTGTTCGCGAGAGGTTCTGAACAATGCGAGCGAATGATTTGGCCTCCCAGATAGCCAGACTTGAGTCTCATCGAGCATTTATGGGACATAATCTAGTGGTCAGTTCGTGCTCAAGATCCTGCACCGACAACACTGACGCGTTTATGCACGGCTATAGAGGCTGCATGGTTCAGTATTTCTGCACGGGACTTACAGCGACTTTTTGAGTCCATGACACTTCGAGCTGCTGCACTACGCCGGGCAAAAGGACGTCTGACACGATATTAGGAGGTAACCCATGACTTTTGTCACCTCGGTGTATGTCAGTGGTGGACAGTCATATGACTGACTGACACCAGCTGTACACCATCTACAACATCCCGATGCGACAGCTTTCTATTTCAAGGGGGTGACTAATACACTACTGTCCATGAAAATTGCTACACCAAGAAGAAATGCAGATGATAAAACGGGTATCCATTGGACAAATATATTATACTAGAACTGACATGTGATTACGGCCAGAGGTGGTTGTTCTGTGTACTGATTTCTCAGGCTCTATGCTCTCCTAATTGCGGAAAGTGTAATCACATGCCAGTTCTAGTATAATATATTTGTCCAATGAATACCCGTTTATCATATGCATTTCTTCTTGGTGTAGCAATTTTCATGGACAGTAGTGTATGTTGTCTAATGTGCTTATTCTTGTGCAATACTACATGTGAACAACATACTGAACCTCAGTGAAAGTGAAGCGACATTATGGCCGAACATCCTGAAGACGATGACGAGGTCATTGAGAGCAGGCGCACCTGCTCCAACTGGGCATGGAGAGAAAGCGTTGTTGGGAACATAGTTTTGAAATGAATCATTCGGCATTGGCTGTAGGTGATTTAGGAAAACTATAGGCCAGCTAATGGTGTATTATCAAAAGCGAAAATTTGAATGAGAGTCCAGTGCCATAATCACTGCATCAAGACGGTCGGTTTAAACTCTTACGTCAGTTGCATTAAGTTTCTCGTTTTGTTATTGTGTTTTTGTCTTTTAAATATGTAAACCAGTGTTGCTATTGATTCCGTGAAGATAACACATGTGCTTTGATTTTCTGACCAACAGACCGGAGCTTTTGACTTGCCCGCCGCCCCGTCCATAGCGTTAAGGCGTGCGTGTGTCTGTAAGGCCTGGCCGTCGTCACCGACGCGGCCCGTAACCGGATTACACGCAGCGGCGGGCTTAGCGCTCTCCCTGCCTGCTGTCCGGCTGTCAGCCACACTTCTCCTCAGCCACGATCCCCGTACAAACACCCGTGTCCCCCGAAACAATGCGCGCCTAAATCAAAGGCGGGCGGCGCCTGTTTGCCAGTGTGTGTCTAATTGTTACTGTGCGCCGCCTCGACAGTGCGCCCACGCACTTCGCGCTAAGCTGACTGCCGTGCGCATGGAAGACGGTGATCGTGTGACCTCTGCACATTGTTCGGAACATGTTGCGAGTCTAGTGCCGACGTCGTCGACAGTTCACTACAACTGGCTCTTTCTCGCTCCGCCAACCAAATATTCCAAGGTGACAGTCACGAATAAAGCTTTGTCGAGAATTTTTTTTTTCTGCGGCCGAAGGAAGCTAGAAATTACGGCGGGCGTATTAAAAAATTCTGAAGAAAGAAATTTGCGCTTACGTCTCATTTGAACCAGAATGGTTCTTTCACCTCGCAAGGGAGTGTGCGCCGTTCTGAGACTTCTTGGCAGATTAAAACTGTGTGCCGTAGCGGATTCGACCTCGGAACCTTTGCATTTCGCAGCCAAGTTCAGTTTTGGAAAATAGGAAAGAGTTACTTGTAGGACTGACACACATTTTTAATCTCCCAGTAAATGCTTGTACTTTGAAATCGACAAAGTATAAATATAGTTTAGAAGGAAATGTAACAAATACCTGCGAACCCGATGCACAAATTTCTGCTTTGCTGTATGCTTCGGGGCAAGCGAAAGTGTTCATAACGTATATGAACAGCCTTCTGGAAAATTATAGCATCAAATAGCAGCATCGAAGGAAACGTTTCAAAAGGCCCCAGGTAAGTCTCTACCGCGTCCGGATCGTGAAGGAGCGAAAATATTCGCACAGCTATAGAGTGGTAATGATACCTGGATGAATATCGACAAAACGCGACATTTCCAGATAAAACAGTCCTGCACGAAAGGGATATATTTACATTAAATATACACTACTGATCTACACAACTGTACTTAAAGGGGAAACGTCACGTAAACTTACCTGTGATTACTGTGTCCTGTTAATATCAGTGGGGTTCTCGTTTCGTTTTTGACAATACTGCCACTCGTACAATTTCATTTGGACACGCCACGTATTCACGAAATGTTTGGACTAGCTGTATACACTGATTATGATGTAGCATCTACTCACTTCATTCATGTATCATGTATTTCAAATTGAGCAAAGAGGCTATGCTGAATACCTTCCGCACACCCACGAATTGAGTTTGATAGATATTCTTGACAGATTAGACTTATTCTGTAGACCCAGCAACTGTTCAGCAATTTTACGTGAAGGCTGAATGACAATATATGCTGAAAAATAGTGATGGTTATTAGTTTTAACACTGCGTGCACGCATGGCGCAACAGACCTCTGCTCTTTATCTTAAATTATTCATCTTACCCCTCTACAACCGTGGACTGAAACACTGGATATTCGTAAAACAAACAACAGTCGTAGTTCACTCTAAGAGCATGCGATGCCGGCAATTTATTGATGCAGATTTTGATTTCATCATCGATGTCATATTTGTTAATCAGTAAATACAGCAACAATTAACATTACATTTCATACAGCTTTCTGTACATTGTTGTTGTAGTCTTCAGTCCAAAGACTGGTTTGACATATCTCTCTATGTTGCTCTTTCTGTGAGAACCTTCATCTCCGAATAACTATTGTGACATAAGTCCTCCTGAATCTGCTTACTGTATTGATTTCTTTATCTCACTCTACGGTTTTTACCACCCCCCCCCCCCTGCACTTCCTCCAATAGTAAGTTGGTGATCCCTTGAAGTTTCAGATTGTGTCCTATCAACCGGTCCATTATTTTGGTCAGGTTGTGCCACAAACTACTTGTCTCTCTCATTCTATTCAGTACCTCCTTAGTAGTTGCGTGATCTACCCATCTAATCTTCAACATTCTTCCTTAGCACCACATTTCGAAAGCTACCATTCTCTTTTTATCTAAACTGTTTATCGTCCGAAATCACTTACGTACATGGCTACACAGCAAACAAATACTTTCGAAAAAGTCTTCCTACACTTAAATCTATATTCGATATTAACAAATTTCTCTTCTTCAGAAAAGCTTTTCTTGCAATTGTCACCCGACATTTTATGTCCTTTCTACTTCGGCCATCTTCAGTTATTTTGCTACCCAAATAGCAAAACTCACCTACTTCTATAAGTGTCTCGTTTTCTAACATAATTCCCTTAGCGTCGCATGATGTACTTCGACTACATTCCATTATTCTTGTTGTGCTTCTGTTTATGTTCCTCTTGTATCCCCTTTTCAAGACAATGTCCTTTGCGTTCAACTGCTCTTCTAAGTCCTTTGCTGTCTTTGACAGAACTAAACGTCATCGGCAAACCTCAAAGTTTTTATTTCTTTTCGCTGAACTTTGATTCCTACTTCATATTTTTCTTTCGTTTCCTTCATTACATGTTCAATTTACAGATTGAATAGCATCACGGATGGGCTGCAACCCTGCCTCATTCCCTTCTCAACCACTGCTACCCTTTCATGCCCTTCGACTCTTATTACCGTCTGGTTTCTGCACAAGTTGTAAACAGCCTTTCGCTCCCTGTATTTTACCTCTGCTGCCTTCAGAATTTCAAGGGGGGTATTCCACTCAACACTGTGAAAAGCTTCCTCTACGTCTACAAATGCTAGGTTTTCTTTTCCTCAAGTTATCCCTAAGATAAGTTGTAGGGTCAGTATTACCTCGCGTGTTCCTTTATTTCTCAGAAATCTACCAGTTTTTCCATTCTGCTGTAAAGAATTCGTGTTAGCATTTTGAAACCGTGACTTATTAAACTGTATTAAACTGGTAGTTTGGTAATTTTCACACCTGTCAGCAACTGCTTTGTTTGGAATTGGAATTATTACATTCTTTTATAAGTCTGAGGGTATTTCACCTTCCTGATACACCTTGCATACCAGATGGAAGAGTTCAGTCGTGGCTGCCTCTCCCAAGGCCACCAGTAGCTCTTACGGAATATCCTTCACTACCGGGGCCTTGTTGTTCAGAGCTCTGTCAAGTTCTTCCAGCAGTATCATATCTCTCATCTCATCTTCACCTACGTCCACTTCCCTTTCTGTAATATTGCCTTCAAGTTTATCTACCTTGTACAGACTCTCTACATACTCCTTCCACATTTCAGCTTTCCCTTCTTTGTTTGGGACTGGTTTCCCATCTGAGCTGTTGATTTTCATGCAGCTGCTTCTCTTTCCCCAAAGGTCTTTTTAATTTTCCTGTACCTGGTATCTATCTTTCCCCTAATGAAATATATTTCTAAATCCATACATTTGTCCTCTTGCCATTGCTCCTTAGCCATTTTGCATTTCCTGTCAATTTGATTTTTAAGCGTATGTATTCCCTTTCGCGTGCTTATTTGCTGCGTTTTTAAATTTTCTCCTTTCATCAAGTAAACTGAACATCTCGTGTGTTATCCAAGGATTCCTAGTAGACCTTGTCTTTTTACTTATTTGATCCTCTCCAGTCTTCACTGTTTCATCTCTTAGAGCTACCATTCGTCTTCTGCTGTATTCCTTGCCCCTGTTCTAGTTAACCATTGCCTAATGCTCCCTCAAACTTTGCCCGCATCTCGTGGTCGTGCGGTCGCGTTCTCGCTTCCCACGCCCGGGTTCCCGGGTTCGATTCCCGGCGGGGTCAGGGATTTTCTCTGCCTCGTGATGGCTGGGTGTTGTGTGATGTCCTTAGGTTAGTTAGGTTTAAGTAGTTCTAAGTTCTAGGGGACTGATGACCATAGCTGTTAAGTCCCATAGTGCTCAGAGCCATTTGAACCCTCAAACTTTCAGGAACCTCTGGATCAGTCAGTTTCTCCTTAGTTTCCTACTTTACAATTTTAATCTTCAGCCCGTAACCAGTCTTTCAGATGAGACACTTCAGTATAGCTTTTATATTTTTGGATAGCTAGCACCAATTAGGTGATTCTAATGGAGTTTCATGAAGATCTCGAAGGCAATCTTTCAAATAATAAAAGAGCTGTAATGAGGAAGTCTGTTTCTTCAAAATGGTTCAAATGGCTCTGAGCACTATGGGACTTAACATCTGAGGTCATCAGTCCCCTAGAACTTAGAACTACTTAAACCTAACTAACCTAAGGACATCACACACATACATGCCCGAGGCAGGATTCGAACCTGCGACCGTAGCGGTCACGCGGTTCCAGGCTGAAGCGCCTATAACCGCACGGCCACACCGGCCGGCGAAGTCTGTTTCTCCTCCAGTTTCTAAACTATTCTTTTCTTGTGCTAATTTATAATGTTCGCTCCATAAATAAAATTTACTATAATACACGCAGTATATGTATTTTGGCAAATATAAGGGACAACTTTTACCTTACAGGAATATTGTAAATTCCTAGTATTTCACACAACGTAAAGAAGAGCATAAAATCAATTGACCTCACTCCAAAGAAGAAATTCTCTACATTGTTTTAAAGAGTTTCTCCGGTAGTCCTGGATTTGGTTTCTTGTTAGACAGCATATCTGGAACGTTGCAATAGTGGATGTATATAAACATTTTTTATTTCAGGGTGACGTCTTTTGGAAGGCACACTATATGCATATTGACCCCAATTGGAGCGTTCCTTGAGTTATCTACAATCTGGACTTGGTTTCTGGAAATCTGCTCTTGTAGTTATCGGATGCTCTCGTTTTTATCAATACTTCTGCGACTACTTTTATAGAGTAAAGCTCACGTTTCTCGTTACCGATTACGGGGACACACGCAGTTGTGAAGATACTGAACTCTTGTTAGGGAAGAGCTGGATTCAGATATCTATGCAGCGTCTCTCAATGAGTCAGTCATTTTATTTGCGTTAGGTTCCATAGTCGCTAAGAATTTATTGAAGGTCAAAGCCAAGATCGAACGTCTATAAACGTCAGTTAAAGTCAAAACTGTGCTATCCACTACAGGCTTCTTTCGGCCTTGGAGCCGCTGTAACTTGGTACTACCCTATACTTACGTGTAAACATTTCAGCAGTTACCACGACTTAATGTAGACCTACCGCGCATGTTGACCAACAAAAAAAAATATCACTCGTACATTATTCTTGATGTACGTGCAGAGCCGGTCTGACCCCCAAGCCACACAAGCGGCCGCTTTGTACAGAATGTACCACAATTAGCAATAAAAACTGTGACGAGTAAAAGTATAAGATAGTAGAAGCAAAAACGTTGTAGTAAACGCGGGTCCACAAACTAGCTGTTTGTGAGATAATGGCGAATGTGTTACGAACCGTCACTGACTTGAGTATGAAATATTGTCCTAGTTGGTACAAACGTGTTTTGAAATGTAAAATTTCCGATTACGTCCCTATGCAATTGAGCTCAAATTTCATTCGAGGCCTACTTAACAAGAAATACAATACTGCTTTAGCTCCTTATACGTCACAACTTGTTGTACACTAGCACATGTGGAAGGAGGAGTTCCACGTGGCCTTTTTACATTTGGAGGCAATATTTTAGTCGGGTCTGCAGCGGGTTACGAATTCTTTCAAACACTCCTGAGCGAACTCGTAAATCTTGACAAGAGTGCACGACTTTCTGCTCCAGTTCTTCAAACAAGTCGTCGGTAGTGCTGTACACTTCGTGATGACCACAACAGAAAAAAAATCAGGAAACCGCGGTGAGGTTTTCTTGAAGGCCAAGGCACAGGCTGTGCTCGACGTACCCATCTTGGACCATGTTGCCGCGTTAGATGTCTACTAATAGCAGCATAATCTGCCCGTGATTCAACACGAATGTACCACAAGTTTTATAGCTAGCGTATTTTACTGAGGCTAGAAAAACAATATTGGCCAAGCTCGAGTAGGACTCCTGCACTGAAGGTTCCATACAAACATAATTATGTACATATATAGTACATCCATCCTGGGAATCGACTCTCACCTATCTTTGGTTGTTATCGATATCGATACAGGCAAAGATATTGGTCCCGGGAATTCCAAGACCGTATCAAAATCTCTACAGTAGTTTCTCAGACTAGAAAGAACTCACAAATAAGAAAAAAAAGCGGGCTGGGGACTTCAGTTTATATGTGTAGAGAGAGAAGATTTTTATTTCCTTACTAAAACATAAACATAACTCACATTTTACATTTGCATGCTGTAACATTCGTCTATTAAGCTTTTGACTGATGCTGATGATGAATGCAATGTATGTACCAGTGGGAAAATACATTTTTTATGTGATATAATTACAATTTAATAAATTTCAGATTTTTTCTGCATTTGTACTGCGAGGCCTTGCTTCTTGCAGAATTTCATGATTCTGGGTCAACGGGAAGTGCCCTATAGGTTTTGATGTGCGAGTTCGCGAGTATCAAAAGTGACATTTGACCGAATTTTTGATTGCACTGATTTACACGCTTAAACTTTTTACACCTCCAAGGAACTATAGACTTTAATATGTGACATAAATCTGAACTTGATATGCCAACTTGTTCCAGAGAAAATGGGGTCTTGGAGAACGCACAGACACCATACGGATAAAAAAGTCAAAAAATATTTTTTCGTGTGAGATGATGACAAATTAGCTATTTTCGGATTTTTTCATTTACTGATAATGTGAATACTGGCTCCTCGAAAAATTTCATTATTCTAAGTAAACGGGAATCACCCTGTGGGTTTTGATGAGTGAGTTTTCGATTATCAAAATACAGTTTGTAAGAGGTATGCGCTGTCTGCGATATGAGAATCGCTGACCAGAGAGCAGTGTTGACTGCAGTACGAACTGTGTAACTGTAGCAGTTAGTTGTTGCTAGTCGCTTGTGTGAGGTGGCCTGCGCTTGTCTGCAGTCTGCTCTGGTCAGGAATCTGGAGATGGAGTAATTTTGTATAAGGTAAAGAAGCAGCGTCGCGCATATCTAGTAATGTATTTGAACTGTCATCCAAATGTTTTTAAAAATGTCCTAATAATAATTTTTGCAATATTAAGTAATTTTTTAATGCACCCACAAAATTCTTTTCTCATTTAATGTAAGCACGAAACAGAAAAATTCCTAAGCCTCATAATAAAAAAATAAATTCAGTAACCTGGTAAAATTTGGACGACAGCAGTGCTGCGTCGTGGCCCTGTAAGATCATTCTGAATAAAAAAGCAAAAATTCTTACCTCAATAAAAACGACGAATATATCTGCTCTTACTTAACATTTTTCGGGCACAGCTCCGTACAATGCTGGCTTATACGTTTGTGATTTGTGAAAGGAACCAACTGATTTTTTTAAAATTGAAATGAATGCTTTTGAAAAATTACTTTATATTGCAAAAATTATTATTAGGACATTTTTAAAAACATTTGGATGACAGTTCAAATACATTACTAGATATGCGCGACGCTGCTTCTTTACCTTATACAAAATTACTCCATCTCCAGATTCCTGACCAGAGCAGACTGCAGACAAGTGCAGACCACCTCACACAAGCGACTAGCAACAACTCACTGCTACAGTTACACAGTTCGTACTGCGGTCAACACTGCTCTCTGGTCAGCGATTCTCACATCGCAGACAGCGCATAGCTCTTACAAGTTATGAGCCAAAACATTATGACCACATGCTTAATAGCTTGTCTGTCCGTCTTTGGAACGAAATACGCCACTGATTCTCGTATTATGGATCCGACAGTTTGTTGGTAGGTTTATGGAGGTATGTGGTATTATAACGGGCAGCTGATTTGCGTACGCGGTGATGGCGCCCGATAGCGACCCAGAGGGGTTCAATAAGGTTTACATCAGGTGAATTTGGTCGCCGAGATATCAACATGAGTTCACCATAATGCTCCGCAAACCACTTTAGCACGGTTCTGGCTCCGAGACATGGACAATTATATTGCTGAAAGAAACATCGCCGACGGGGAAGACATCAAACATGAAGGGATACAGGTGGTTTGCAGCTGTCAGCGTGTCTTCGATTACTACCACAGTTCCCAGGAAAGAGCAGGAGAGAATCCCCCATAGCACAATACTTTTCCCACCAACTTGCGTCAGTGTCTCGTTGCACATTTAGAGCCGACGGTCACCTCAATGCCGGCGTTTGTGGAGGCGACCAGCGACCTAGTGTAGAAAAAATGGCTTTCAAATGGCTCTGAGCACTATGGGACCCAACTGCTGTGGTCATAAGTCCCCTATAACTTAGAACTACTTAAACCTAACTAACCTAAGGACAGCACACAACACCCAGCCATCACGAGGCAGAGAAAATCCCTGACCCCGCCGGGAATCGAACCCGGGAACCCGGGCGTGAGCAAAAATGTGATTCATCCAAAGAGCCGACACGTTTGCATTGATCGACGGTCGAAATCCGATGCTCCCGTGTCCATTGTAGTCGTAATTGACGATGTCGTTGGGTGAACAGGTACGAGTGCTCTGCTGCGGAGTTCCATGTTCGACAACGTAGGATGAACTGTGTGCTCCCAAGCACTGTGGGTGCGCCGGTATTGTGCTCTTTCGGCAGAGATGCCGCAGATCACCCTCTACCCTACTTCACAGAGCAGACAAGCCTCCGTCCTGTGAAGAGTCGTGGACGTCTAACGATATAACCCCTAGTGGTAGCTTCACTGTCCTTCTATGTCTTTCCGTAGATACTCACGACAGTAGCACGCGGATATTCGACCAGCTTCGCCATTTTTGAGACGCTAGTTCAAAGGATGTGCGTAATAATAATCTGCCCTTTGTCAAAGTCGCTTATCTCAATGGATTTTCCCATTTGCAGCCCATATCTTCGATAGTGTGATGCCCCATCCTGTGTCTGCTCCGCTTACATACTTTTTCTACCGCGTCACTTGCCCACAACGATACCATGTGGCATCCAACGCCACAGTGGAGAGTGGTGAAAATGTTTTAGCAAACCAGTGTATGTGACATAAATGACAGTATTTTTTGATTGAAACTTGCTATTTTTACGCCGCCAAGGGACCATGTGGCATAAAGCTGAACTTTATACGTCCACCCGTTCCTAAGAAAAAGAGTTCTTAGCATCGGACAGACAGACAGACGATCAACAAAGCTATACTACAAGGGTTTCGTTTTTATAGATTGAGAGATGAAACACTGATAACAGTCCTAGTTCATTTTGTTTTCACTGAAAACTTTTAATTCTCTCAGGAATTACCTTAAATGGCAATGAATTCCCTCCTATTTTAATATTTAGCGTCGGAATAAGATTTATATTATAAATGAATGTGTATGCCATACTACTTCCTCTGTTTTAAACATTTCCACGATAGCTAGAGCGCTATTTCTGAAGTTTTACCAAGAGCACGAGAAGAGGTAACTGAAGTCTGAAGGGAGCGAGGGACGCTATTTGATACGTCGTTTACGTGGAAAAGCCGGTCCTGCATACATGCACGATTTTGGAAACTTCCAACATGCGGAAATAAACGGACCAATGGATCTATATGCTAATATGCTATACGATGTGCGAGTGGCTTAAAAGCCGAAACAGGATTTTAGAGGATATTGTTAAATTTTTGATTTTGGGAGAAAGAAACCATAGTTTCAACTTTCGAAAGATTACTGAATGAGGTTGTCCACAGTATATTAAAATCATCTTTGGCCAATGCAGGGACAGTTAATAAAGCCGCCATCCCTACCCTCTCCTCATCATCACATTCTCTTCCAAACTGAGATTGTGCTCTGCTTCGTATGACTCAGCCAACGGCCTTGCCGCAGTGGTAACAGCGGTTTCCGTCAGATCACCGAAGTTAAGCGCCGTCGGACTGGGCTAGCACTTCGATGGGTGACCAACCGGTCTGCCGAGCGCTGTTGGCAGGCGGGGTGCATTCAGCCCTTGTGAGGCAAACTGAGGAGCTACTTGATTGAGAAGTAGCGGCTCCGGTTTCGTAAACTGACATATGGCTGAGAGAGCGGTGTGCTGAGCACATACCCCTCCATATCCGCATCGAGTGACACCTGTGGCGTGAGGATGACATGGCGGCCGGTCGGTACCGTTGGGCCTTTCAAGGCCTGTTCGGACGGAGTTCGTATGATTCGGTTCGATGATAAACGCTTACCATTGTTAATTTTTTAACGGCTTTGCCCCACGAAAATGCACTGACACAGTGATGATTCTGAGGCGAGACTCGAAGACGCGACGTCCACTTTCTGCTATAGCAACGCCACCTAGACACCGCCAGGGCTTTTTTCGTTTAACACGAGTTATAAAATTCCCAGAGCGTGGCACGTTTGTCTCATCCAGTAGCCACGTCGCGTATGAGTGTGTGGTGGCAGTGCGGCAGGCGGAAGGTGCAGAGTCCGCCCTATCTGCGGTAGTGACGCGGCGGGTTGTCAACACGACACTCTGTCGCTGACCGCCAGCTTTTGATGTTCAGCGCAGCGGCGGCAGCTTGAGCTCCTTTTCATGCGACGACAAACTACTGTATAGGAGCTTCTTACAAAGCGGACATTCATAGTCACCTTCAGAAACTTGTTGTGATTAATAAACGCGCTGGCTGCAAAGCATTTCTGTTCACATGACAATTTAATTAAGTTTCGGGCACGACAGTTACGGATACGCTTGTTTGTAAGGAGTCAACTGGAGTACACTGCTAATAATTTAAAAGATATTGGTGTAGACTGGCAATATACAGAATTAATACAGGAAACATACATAAAGCAAAACGTGACGGAGTAGGGAATGAGGACATGGCAGAAACGGGCACTGGACACTGAGCAAGGATGCGCACTGACTCCGAAACTGTCCAGCATATATGGGAAAGAACTGATAGGTGAAGGCATAGAGAACGCAAGAGGCATAGGAATTGGAGGAGAAAGGTTAAGGACTATAAAATAGACGGGTGAACAAGCAATGTAGGCAAATCAGGAATTACAACAGATGTTGAAGAGTATTGAACGAAGGCACTAGGCAAATGGAATGAAGATAATTACGGGAAAGGTAGAAGTGATGAGAATAAGTAATAAAGAAGCACCAGCTGACGTATACTTAGACGGAAAAAATAGACCAAGTAAAATTTTTTTTGTTCCTGGGATGTTTAATGACATGGAACGGACGGTGTACAGAGGAAGTAAGAAGGAGAATCTCTGCAGGAAAGAGAGCATTTGAAAATATGAAGCAGTTACTAACAACTAGAAGTATTCTAGTGGATGTTTAATGACGTGGAACGAACGCAGTACTGAGGAAGTAAGGAGGAGAATATATGCAGGAAAGAGAGTGTTTGAAAATATGAAGCAGTTACTAACAGCTAGAAGGATTCCCGTGGAGTAGAGGCTAAATGTTATGTCTTGAAATACACGACATTGAAACACTGACAGTGAAACAGATATTTAGAAAGTTTCGAAATGTGGCTTTGGAGAAGAATGCTTAAGATGACGTGGACTGGCAGACTTAAGAATGAAGAAGTAATGAAGAAAATAGTGGAAGAAAGACGATTATTGGAAGTGATCAGAAAGAGGAAAAAAAAATTTCGCTGGGACATAAACTGCGTAGGACCAGTTTTCAACAAAACGTGGAAGGAATGGAAGGAAGAGGTAGAAAGAGAATTTGAATGGTGGATGACGCTGGAAACCAACGAACAAAGAGATAGATGAAGGAAGATGGTCAGAACAGGACACAATTGAAACCTGTCAACAGGCGGATACAGTAAAGAAGAAGAGGGAGGAAGGGGATTCAGGTCCTTGTAGGAGATGGGGCAAAACTCTGTGGGAGACCACTGGCTACAGGAAATACGATGGGAAGTAGAAAATGAAAAATTATCTCCACTGTTGACGTTTCCCTACTTTATGCTCTGAATCAGAAAAATGGCTGCATGAACCTAAGTTTTGTGTACATTTTCAGGAACATACCATCCGTCTTTCTTCAGTTTGAGGATATATTGCTTATTTCGACACAAAACAAATTGGACTGCTCGAATTACTAAATAATTATTTTTCGGGTCGTATCACCGCAAGAATTTTCTTCGAACTCTCGCTTTGACAAGTTTCACCTTTCTCCATCAACTCAGTGGCTGCGGACGAGCCGTTTATTACATGCGTTTACTAACACTACGCCGGAAAACATGTATATGAGACGCAAAAGAAAAGAGAGTGATGCTGTCAGTCTGTATAACGTTACTTACTTACTATGAAGAATTTACCATCATAGTTGATCCTATTTGAGTCCACACATATCTGCATTCGTTCCTTCCAGGAACGCTGCTCAGGATATCCGCCAATTTTTCTTCGCCGGAACCCAAGAACACATCTATAGTAAAATATTCGTCCACTGTCACTAAGTTGGCTAGAAAAAGTAGTCTCCAACTAATACGCCACGAGAAATAGCTCCTTAGTTACGTCAGAAACCGGCACTCATATTCACGAGACCTTAAATAATTTTCTTTTATTTGCTGTCTTTAAATTTCTCAGGCTGACCGAATTAATGTCTTACCGTTATGAAAACGTCTCCTAAAAAATATAAACAAATTTACTTGAAAATGAGTTATATACAAGTACCGTTCATGTTGACATTTTCTATCATATATGAAGTGACAGTAGACAGGATCTGCCGAAATCTGATTTCTTTACGCTTTATATTTAATGAAATTGTACCGAAGCCTTTTTAACAACACTGGATTCACATAAACGTAGCTGAGGTCACTGCCGTATGCCATAATCAGAACGTTTCTCGTTAGGATCCTGATACTGGAGGAAATGTAAATCATTGTTATTTGGCCAGCAACGACAAGAGTCATTAAAATGTGTTAATAGCGTCGTGAGTGCAATTCGTAACCTTTACACACTGTTTCATGTAGCTGAGATATGAAGACGCTGTTGACAATGATCTGTTTTGTCGGACGGGGACTTTAAATTTGGCGCACTCCGTGGCGCATTTCGAGAGAAGTAGCCTATGTGTCGGTACAGAACCTCATCTGACACGTGGTCATATTTTCACAATGTGACCTACTAAATGCATACGCTTGAGACGATACATTCCATCTACAAAGAAAGATGCTAACAAATTGTGAGAAAGTACCTCGTATTCTTGCAGCCAGCAACACCGTAAGACTGACTTTTACTCTTCGGAATTTGATGTGTGTGTGTGTGTGTGTGTGTGTGTGTGTGTGTGTGTGTGTGTGTGTGTCTATGTTTGTTTACGGGTGCTCAACGGTGACTTTAGCAGCAACCTTATACATTTTAAAAGAAACGAAAGTGGATAATATGGCTAAAATTGTTGTTACACAGTGAGGAGAAAACCGACAAAAAGACTCCCATGCACTCACCCCCATCCCCCTTGTGATTACCCACAAAATCATTGTATCACACACGTCTCCTTCGAATTTGGAATAGTAGGCCTAATAGTGCAAGCTGACCAAATGAAAGAGTGACTACTTCCTGTTTCGTAGTACCGCCAACAGTGGGCCTATCACATGCCCTCATTCCATTAGGCATTGTGCAGAGATTTGAAATTTAATGCAGCACTTTGGAAATGAAAAAAGTATGGTCCTCGTACATCATATCGCTCCTAATATTAGACATTTATGGCTCTGAGCACTATGGGACTTAACATCTGAGGTCATCAGTCCCGTAGAACTTACAACTACTTAAACCTAACTAACCTAAGGACATCACACACATCCATGCCCGAGGCAGGATTCGAACCGGCGACCGTAGCGGTCACGCGGTTCCAGACTGAAGCGTCTAGAAACCCTCGGCCACTCCGGCCGGCCATTATTCATTTATCACTGGAATCACCAAGTCTAGAGTAACACTACCAGCCCTTACTCGAATTTTGGTAGATTCTGTCGCAGTCAGTAATGTACTCGTCCTTTTTCTTTTAAGCGCCCTGATAGCAATGCTTGCAATAATCCGTTTTGTGGACGAACAGCTGTAGCTTGAACAGTCCAACGGAATATAAGAAGTAGAAAAATAAAAGAATAGTGTAGTTAGAAGAAAAGCCTGTTGCAACATCAAATAATTTTGTTTTGCACAGCGACTGGAACTGCTCTGCAAGCGTCCGCTACCGTAATGGACTGGCGCGTTGGCTGGCCGCTGTCCACCCCTGCGTGAAGGAGAGAGACGCAGCGACTTCCCAGCCGCAGGGCTGACGGCACCGTTAAATTTTCGCCACGTCCTGTGAGCTAAATTAATAATCGGCGAACTCTAATGGCACCGCATTAACGACTACTTTTGAACAATAAATGACGCGTGCTTTCTGGAAGTGTATTGCGTAATTACAAGCTCCGGGAATCGTCGTAAATAACGCCAGTTGATTATAGCCGCGGAAGGACAGTGCCAAGGATGTCCACCGGCAGCTGGTCTAACCGCGTCGCGAGGTGGAGGCTATAGAGAAAGGCTGCAGGGCGCATCTCTCGCGCTAACAGCATCTAAAGGCGGCGATGTTCGATGGCTTACGGATATCTGAGGGAATATCCCTACCCCAGGTTTCTTAAAGAATCGAACTCCCATATATAAAACGACATATCTTCTGAATAAGACTAACAGAAAAAGAATCGCAGGACCAAAAAGTAATTAACGTAGAGTAATGGAATTTCGAGAATACATTTATATAGATAACATATTTAAGTGATTAACATTGCAGTTCACAGATTAATGTAAGCGCGATATAAGCCTCTGCAAATGTCAAATGCCGGTTGCTTGATAACCGGTGTAACTCCTAGAATGTTGAATGCAAGGGTGCATACATTGTGTCGGACAGGTGCCGAGTGTCAATTTGTGAGATGGAGTTCCATGCCTGTTGCACTTGGTCGGTCAATACAGGGACGGTTAATACTGTTGTGGATGACGCTGGAGCTGTCGCCCAATTATGTCTCATTTGTGCTCTATTGGAGACAGAACTGGTGATCGAGCAGGTCAGGGCAACGTGTTGACACTCTGTAAAACGTGTTGGGTTACAACAGCGGTTTGTGGGCGATCGTTATCCTGTTGGAAAACACAGGAATACTGTTCAAGATTGGGTTGACAACATCCGACTGACGTACATATTCGCAGTCTCTGTGTGTGGGATAATCATAGGAGTGCTCCAGTTGTCATACCAAGTCCCACCCCAGACCATAACTCTATGTATAGATCCAAAGTACCTTGTAGCAGACTGTTCGGTTGCCGGTTCACGACCGCTACAGCGTGTATTTAAAGCAAACCTGATTTGCATCCTCAAAATGGTGCTACTAGCGCCACTCTTATGTGACAGGCGTGAAATTTGAATAGACGTCATCTTTCAAATGTAGAAACACGTCTAGCAACTTTCGCTTATGTCGCACAACTCCTCCTTGATGTTGTAACTTCCTTTTTCCGTCACAGTATTTGGTGTACGATCATATAATTTCGCAGGTACATTCGGTGGTATATGTGAATGCTGTCCGCAAAATGTGTTATGAATAGAGTTTGCAGTAAAGAAACAATAAATTAAAGCGACATGCCTGACGCTGTAGTTTCACAGCATCATCAGCGAAAATGTGGTAAGGAGCAAACTTTTTTCCTTTCGAGATTGAAGATATGAAACTACGTATAAGCTTCGTTGTACTTCGCTAACTGCTCTGATTCTCAAATACTGGATGAATATAGTCTGGGTAATTTGCACGCCGTGAATTACGCTCTCCCAAGGAATACACACAGCTCCTAGCTGTAATACGTAACTTATTGTGTTAAACATTTAACATAAGATTATAGCTCTTAAGGAGCTCTTTTGAGTACATTATGACAGCATTTTAAATTTTGAAATTCGATCGCTAACTGTATGAAATATTGAAAATCAAATTATTGTTGCCCCTAGAAGCCGTTAGATAGGCAACCTGTAATTGGCACTTCGCTCTGGCAGAAAATTAGCGTTTTTTCCTCGTTTGCGCCACCTGCGGACCTTGGTGCTAGTGTTTCTCCTGTGTTGTTCTCTGCCACTTGTGGTGTTCATAGTGAACTTCAGTGGCTGTCGGTATCTTGAGATTGTCTGCTATCCTAGTATTTCTTCAGGTTCCTCTTGATTTGGTGTTCTTGCGTTTCCCGCACCATTCCCTGCTCTCACTGTCGCTAACTTCTGTAAAGGATGGTAGGATGGTTCTAATTTCAATACCTGAATGATAGTCATCCTTGTTGGTTGTTATACCTTGCCCAACACCGAGCACAGCCCTTCTTCCATATTCCTTCTCTGCTGTCATCACTCCCCGCCCCTTTTATAGTGAGTTCACGACTCGATACACCTGGTTGTCAAATCCGCATTACATAGCAGTGTGTGGACACCATTGATTACACATTGTATTATGTGCGCAATGCGGACCATATGCTTGAAAATTGTTGCAGTGCCGAAACTATACAACTTTGCGAAAGACAAGGTAAAATTATATTACATTGAGGTGACAGCTATATGCATATATACAGATTGCGGTAATATTGATTACACGAGTTATAAAAGAACAGTGCATTGACAAAGCTCTCACTTGTACTCAGATGATTCACATGAAAAGATTTCTGACGCGATTATGGCTGAACGATGGGAATTAACAAACGTTGAACGCGAAATGGGAACCAGAAGCATGGGACATTCCATTTCTTACGGGAATCGGCAACGCGCCGCGAGTAATGAGTAAAATGGGCGGGGGCCCTACGAATGTAGTGCGGGACAAGACGTTGAGAATGTGGGTTTCGCGGGAGGCGTGCCAGAGATAAATCCCTGCAGTCGCGCTGTCCTCTGTGTCCTCGGTGGCTCAGATGGATAGAGCGTCTGACATGTAAGCAGGAGATCCCGGGTTCGAGTCCCGATCGGGGCACACATTTTCATCTGTCCCCCTTGACGTATGTCAACGCCTGTAAGCAGCTAAGGGTGTTCATTTCATTGTAATTACATTCCATTTCGGAAATCGTTAGGGAATTTAGTATTCCGAGGTACACAGTGTCAAGAGCGTGCCGAGATTACCAAAATTCGGGCATTACCTCTTATCATGGGCAATGCAGTGTCCGACGGCGTTCACTTAACGACCGAAAGCAGCGCCGTTTGTGTATAGCTGTCAGTGTTAACAATCAATACTGCGTGAAATAACTGTAGAAATCAATGTGGAACGTATCTGTTAGGACAGTGCGGAGAAATGTGGCGTTAATGGGCCATGGTAGTGGAGACCAACGATAGTAGCTTTGTAACAGAACGAGTGTGTGTGTGTGTGTGTGTGTGTGCGTGTGTGTGATTTGAGGTTTTCGGGCGCTAAACAGCATGGTCATCAGCGCCCAAACGCATAGATACAGGAACACATGCGGTGAAGGGACGAAGACGGACAGCGAACAAGGAGAACGTTTAAAAGACTGATGCAGTTCCAAATCCTCACATACAGAGGCAAAACAAGTGGAGAAGAAACGCACTAAAAAAGGAAAGGGAACACAAGGAAAAGAGAACATAAATCGAAGTCACCTGCAGCGCCTCTCCTGGTCTCGTGACCATGTCGGTTGGACATTAGACGACTGATAAATCTTGTCCTGGTCAGATGAGTCCCGATTTCAGTTGGTAAGAGCTGATGGTAGGGTTCGAACGTGACGCAGACCCCCACGAAGCCACTGACGCTGTACGAGCTGGTGGTGACTCCATAATGGTGTGGGCTGTTTTTCCATGGAATGGGCTGGGTCCTCTGTTATGTTTGGCTACTTTGAGACCATCTGCAGTCATTCACGGACATAAAATTCCCAAACAACGAAGGAATTTTCATGGGTGTCAACGCACCATGTCACTAGGCTTGTTTGCGACTTATTTCAAAGCTCCTGAAGAATTTGATGGAATGATCAGGCCACCCAAATCATCCGACATGAATTCCATCGAACGTTAATAGGACGCAATCGAGAAGTCCGTCCGTGTACAAAATCCTGCATCGGCAACGCTCTCGCATTTAGGGGTGGTTATAGAGGCAGTGTGGCTCAATATTCCAGCAGGGGCTCGCAGCGACTTGTTGAGTTTATATCACGTCGAGTTTCTGCACTATACCGGGCAATAGGAGATCGACACGATATTAGGAGGTAATTTTGACACTCCAGTGTATAATTAAAATCATGGCAACTAACACGGTAGACTATTGTCATTAAACAACGAGGCTGTGGCAACTGTTGACGAGTGCTTTGTATTTTCCTGCATTGTAGCCACCTGGTTGAGGACGTAGCTCACGTTTTGTGTAGCCCTTAGGTTCTCGTCGACAGAGAACGTGGCGAGGGCGCCTGATTAATATATTATTAGAGCTGAGGCGGCCCGGCGCGCCTTGAGCCAATCAGATAGGCACTTCCTGTTCGCTGCTGGATACGAATCAACCCTAACTCGGCTCCGATTACCGAAAGCGGCTCCCCTCCTGCCTCTCCAGCGGGCGGTCGCTACCTGCGTAATAGAATTCACCGTACCATTATTAGGGCGATCGGAATAATTCAATTTCTGCGTTTTTCGATGGGCGCCGTGGGCTCGGTAATTTATGTAGTTTATTACGCGCCTCGGCAGCCAGCGGTCCACCCGCCACAGCTGCGGTGTGGTCGCCGCAATTAGCATGCCCAGTCGCCTTCTGGTCTCCGCGGAGGGAAAGGAGAGGTAATGCTCGGGAATTTTCTTCGACGGGTAACGTTTTTGCTGTGCAGTGGTCAGGTATCTTGCCATAAAATGGAGTCATTACTTTTGCACTCGTTCCGTTGAGAGGTATTGCACAGGTCCACACTCGAGCACCTGTACGTATTTAATCATCGAGGATAAGACAGGTGGTCGGTCGTAGCCTTGATTGAGGACCCAACCAGAGTTTTGCCCGAATTAATAACAGAAAACTGAATTCAGAATGTTATATAAATTGAAGATGTAGACGGGAGAAAGGGAAAGGAAAGGGAATGAACTATTGATGTCATCTGTATCGGGACTTTATACATAATCAGCGGCGACGAGTGCAAATGTGGGTCCGATCGGGGTTTTGACTTGGGATCTCGTGCTTATTTTTTTCATGTTTTTAAATTTGTGCCAGATCGGGTTTAGGAGACGGGTCTCCTGCTTCTTTAAAAAAAAAAATTCTTAGAAATGGGCAGGGTTCGAACCCCAGGCCATTGGGTCTGCAGTCTGACACTGGGCCTCTTTTTTTTTTAAAAAAATTTGACTTTTCCCCCCTCCATTTCCTGATTATATAGAAACCTATGAAAAAAGGTGTATATTTGCCTCCGTCACTTTTACCGCAAAAACAAAAATATGTGCACCACTTCAGGTCCTGGCGCCAACAGTTCTATCTATACTAAGAAAGAGGAAAGGAAAGTAGTGTAACCGACGTACGTAACAGAGAGAAACTTTTTCCCCTCTGACCTGTGGAGTGAAGAACACGAAAGCCGACCTTCGCAGTGGAGAAACCAATGCACGTCTTCTCGAAATAAAGAGGAATACCGTTGGCGATCGTAGTCTAACTTAGTAGGCAGTTGCGTTAACCATTGCGCATCCGGACACTGTTTTATCGAAGCTGTGCGAACTATCTCCGCACGCCGCTCAGCCGACACATATTCCCACCTAGCGCCACCTATCCGCTGTCTTCGTCCATATCCTCCATTCTCGCTACTTTGAGATTTCCGGATTCATGTAATTCAGGATAGTCGGACAGAGCAGATTCCATCTTTCCAAGTACGAGGTCAGTGTCTTAACAAATGCACTGCCTGATTCGGTTGGTACATATTGTACAATGTTCTTTGACTGACACATTGCTTCAGAGACCTAATATTAGAGAATATAGTTTTGATCTTCATCGTTGCACACATTATGGACACCCGCTGGTGACTCCTAGGCCATGAACATACTGCTATGCCCCTTTCACTAACTCCAGTCTGTCCGGAAAACTGACTCCATGTCCGTAAACATGAGAATTAAGTCCCATTCACCTCTTCATAGCCTCTCCTCAGTCCACCAGCAAAACTGAGTGAGCGTGCGGCCGTCGTGATGAGTGAGATGTTCATTTCAGGAGAATTACCAGACCTTACTGTCATGCACTATAGATCTTGACACATGATTTTCTTGTAAAGGCATTACATTGTGATGACATATTGCAATGTGTGCGTGTTGTATGAGGTGCAATCAAATGCAAACCAAACATCCGCCACTACGGAACCATGGACTGGTTTCATTAAAAAATAAGCACCACACCCGTTCAAATTCAGAGAACATTGTACGTGTGTGTTTGCATAGGAAAGTCGAGGGTAATAAAGCTCAACTGCGTTAACCTATAGCTTGTAGGCATCGACGCAGATGCAGATACCGGTAGGAGAGGGAATAGCCCCGGCCGGAGCGAGTGGAGGTTGTGAAGTCAGCTGTCGTTCCCACCCAGTCACGCGGCCCACCCCAAGACGAATTGTCCGCAGCGGGGGGCACGCCCAACTCCATCGCCGTTACCCAGTGTGCCGGCATCCGTTCTAGATCGACAGTTCCCCCACAGCAGCAGCTGCCACAGCCCAAGAATGGTCTTTCCCACGAGGTCCGAAACTTCAGGAAGAATGCGAGAGTTAAGAAAAGAGAAATGCTACTGCTCCTATTACTATTGAACTCCTTCCATGTGGCGTGCTGTTGTCCGACTGTTTTACGAGCATCAACTTCGTCAAAATCGGGTCCAAATGTTGCACTATTACCCCTCTAATTTCGATTCTGATGAGTTGCCGCACCTATCGTAACATATCCCACCAACACTACACCTATCTCTATATCCTCTCCATACTCAGTTTTAATATACTATCTCTTCCTTCCGCACTTCTTACCATCCTAACCCACTCCCTATGCTCCCACATCACTGCAGCCTCTTCCCTTACCATCCTCTCCCACTCTTCTCTTCACATAATCATGGCTTGGCCTCCATTTTAATTACACCTATAACATACGCGATGTTTCCATACCTCCCAGTTCCCCACGTTGGACCCATTCCCATATACCAACACATCTGCTCCATCGCTGCAGCACACCTTACACCATCAGTACTATTCAGCCTCTCCTTCCCAAATTATCCCCTCCCAGTGCAGGTCCTTCCTAGTTTTAATGCAGTGAAGTATTTCTTCATCATCAGTATGAAATAACCATTTACATAATTTTAAATACCACGCAAATATTTTATCACTTTATTTATTTTCTTATTACCTTTAACGTTAAACTTACGCACTATGGATACTGTAGAACCCAATGAGAGTATAAAATGAAATATAACTGCAGATCGTTGCGACCAGTCACTAATGAAACATACCTTTCCTTCCATGAACTAGTTTATGAGATTTTTAAGGCTCATCGTCATATGAGGCATGCAGAAATCTACGTTTCATGTTCGTAGGATGCCACTATTATTTTGTAAACACTGTTGACACTCAGTGTTCACGTAAATCATATTAACAAATTGTGAGTAACAGTGTTTAACTCTGTGGCTGATACGCAATGACTACGGAAATTGTCATGTGGGTGTTAGCTCCAATATCGCCCATACTACCACAATAAGTAAATAAATTTGTGACAAAAGTTGTTGTATAACTAAAATACGAGGCGATACATTAGTTTCCTACCTTCTTGCGACAGTGAAGCAACCTCCAGTGTCCAGTATCACACTGCAAACATGAGTACGTAAGCTTTTTACATTCTCATTGGAAAATGAGCCTGAAAAAGCTCAAAAACTATTTCAAGTAAATAAACAAGTATTTCAAAAGTGACTGCCGCAGCTATGTGTATTCACATTCTAATTACTTTAAACGCTTGTGTCTTAAAGCAGATTTCATATAGCTACCAGTCCGCCTTTGCCTGTGAGGAGTGAAAGATCAAAAGAACAACAAAGAAAAAAAAAAGTGTCCTTACGCTGTGACAATTTCCATCATAACCGATCAACTCTGTGATAGTTTACGAGCAGTTTATCATTGGTGTGCGTTCATCCCGAAAATATCTCGTACCACATACGATATAAAAAAGGTGCAAGTGTTGAAAATCTGTGTTCTTTTAAAAATTTGTGTTCTTATCAAGCAGGTTAAAAATTAGAATGCCTTTGAGTGCACACCAGTCAGAATTCGTTCCTTTTCTTTATTCACAACATTTCTGTACGTCATTTTCCTAAGGCTGCCCAGGGCCTTCATTGTTTTCGTCTCGCCGGCTCAGACCGAGAGCACATCTATTAAGTTCAGTGCAGCTAAACCAGCACTTTCTACAAAGACACATACTGAAGTCTCCACTTCGATTACAAATACAGTAAGACTGAAGCACATGTTTTTACCTATTTTTCTCAGTGTGACTGTTACTTATTAACGCCTACTGCTTGACAACTAATAGTGAGTTGATGAAACTTGTCAGAGGGGAAAGGCACAGTCGTAGGTTGAAGGATGGTTGCACGTTAGTATGCTGGTACAAATAGCTCTTCAGGTAGCTACAAAAGGTTGCGCTCTTAATCGTCGATTGATCCTAGAATTTTCTCCGAAACATGAATCATCTTTTACCTTTGGCGATGTGTTGTGTACATAAGAAAATCATTTTGACATTAGTCTAGAAATCAACGGTAAATTGCATAATCGAGCGCGTAAGTCAAAATGGCTCTGAGGACTATGAGACTTAACATCTGTGGTCATCAGTCCGCTAGAACTTTGAACTACTTAAACCTAACTAACCTAAGGACATCACACACATCCATGTCCGAGGCAGAATTCGAACCTGCGACCGTAGCAGTCACGCGGTTCCAGACTGAAGCGCCCAGAACCGCACGGCCACACCGGCCGGCGCGCGTAAGTCGCTCGGAGAAAGTCTCAGACCTGCCACCTCGAGTAGGATCAGGCATAGTAAAACAATGAGATGCTCCAACAAAATTTTAGGTTCATTTATTACGTAACTTGTAGATCTACCGCTTCTTTTTTACAGTTCAACAGGCGCACGAGCCATGGGCTCTGACGCGTTTCCGACTGACGCAGAGTGGGACAGCTCGCTTGGAAACCTGGAAAAGAAATGGATATAAAACCCAACAAAACTGTGTTGTTTATAAATTCATTGGGTCGCTGATTATGTATCTGATGCCGGAGTTACACAAAATTCCAAATGGTGGATCCAATTCGGCGGATCAGATGTTTAGGAGATTTGATTAAAACCTCAGATACAAAGTATTGTGAGGTCGCTGATAACGAATCAGAAATCAAAATTGCCGTATTTAGATGTTTTATTCGATATTTTTCCTTTTTCAAAAGGAACCATGGTAACGTTCGTTGCTTTCAGAAGGGTGGCTGTCGGGTTGTCCACTGAGATGGTTCGAAAATCAGGTCTTGTACTTCAGGTAGCATCTGTTTATCTTCTTCAGTTGTCATTTTCTGGGCACCTGAGGTGAAGGGATCCCAAGATGCAGAAAGTCGATTTTCAAATGGTTCAAATGGCTCTGAGCACTATGGGTCTTAACATCTGAGGTCATCAGTCCCCTAGAACTTAGAACTACTTAAACCTAACTAACCTAAGGACATCACACACGTCCATGCCCGAGGCAGGATTCGAACCTGCGACCGTAGCAGTCGCGCGGTTCCGGACTGACGTGCCTAGAACCGCTCGGCCGAAGTCGATTTTCTCGTGGGGCTATTTGTTTGTAAAATGTTCTTCAGATAACCGACCAGTCACCAACAGAGCATTTTTGATTATAATATAGGCTATCCTCTTATCAGAAGTATGTGGACTGATGTCAGCATTGGGCATTATTGTAGAATATTTTAAGTCCGGCTTGCACCCAGATTTCGAGAAGTATACATTTTTCTCAGACATCTTGAATAATATGTTTTATTTCTAGAATTCTCTGTACAAAATTTAAGTAGTTCTGTAGCATTTCGCGAAATAAACAGATTTACTCGGTGTAATTTTAATCTTGCGAAAAAATTGTCTGCGAGTTTGTGAAACAAACTTATGATCACAGTTCTAAGTAGCTCCACAAGAATTATATACGAAACCCAAATGACGTTTTTCTTTTTCAGGTAATATTTTGTGAGGCAATGCCAATAATCAAGGACCATTTCCACGATGTTGCGCTATCGCATGGTAGGAAAATGACCGACCACTAAAAACGTGCAAATACGTGCATGCAATTGTACATTTGAACTGTTAACTATACTATTAAGGTAGTAGAAGAGTGCTGTCACCTGATTTATGTCATTTCATTGTAGCCATTTTTGTTACTGTTTTTGGTAGAAAAAAAATAGCGCAATGGCCAAGGTAACTGGCTGCGAATTAAAAAACCCCGGTTCGAATCTAAAAAAAAAGAGCGGTTTTAGGCGCTTCAGTCTGGAACCGCGCGACCGCTACGGTCGCAGGTTCGAATCGTGCCTCGGGCATGGTTGTGTGTGATATTCTTAGGTTACTTAGGTTTAAGTAGTTCTAAGTTCTAGGGGACTGATGACCTCCGAAGTTGAGTCCTATAGTGCTTAGGGCCATTTGAACCATTTTTTGAGACTGGAGTGACACCGCAGCAGTGGGAAAGTATATACCAGTGGAATCTACGCAAGATTTTAGAAGACTAAATTGAGAAAACACACTTTTTTTAACATTCTGATCAGATTTTGAAGCGAGTTTGCCCAGTGTGCGACAGGGTGGCAGGTGCCATTAATCGGTTGTGTCGCCAGGTATTGGCGCGATCGAGTAATTAAGGCGAGCACCGCGATGCCGACTGACGCTGCTGCCACCACGCGGCCACCGCCGCAGTCACGGCCTGAAGCCGCAGCCGCCACTGCCCGGCCGTCCTTTTGTTTTTGCCCCGTGTTTGCGGCGTTAGTGAAGACGCGCGCCGCCTTGTTATTACCGCTAATTACCCCCTCATTACAAAAAAAGGAGGCGAGCCACCCTCCCCTTTCCGTTACCCCCACGGGTGCGAGGGCCTGGAGGCGGACGTCTGGTATTAAAGGATGACGGCTCGCCGTGTCTTCCATCTGCGCCGCGCCCGGGGAACGGAATATGGGTGAAAGTTTCCCTCGCGGCAGTCGACGATGATGTACTCGGGACTGGCAGAATAACGGAAACGACGAAACTGGGAAGACAGCTGCAGCAAATTCTGCACATTTGTACACTGATACCACACTTCTCACAAGTAGCTTGCAGTAAATGCTTCTGAAGAATAATTCGTAACTTGTCGTTCTTTCTTTCCCAAATGGATTTCCTCAGTTTTCTGTAGCTAAGCCAGCGCTTCTTCCACAGTCACCCATGGAAGTGTCCACTTCGATTACGGATAAAATAAGACTGAAGCAAAAGTTTTTTCCTCTTTTTTTCGTTTACTTGTTCTCAATATGACTGTTACTTAGTAACGCTCATATTTACAAAATTTCAGTCAATGTTACATTTTCGTGTTACTCAGCTGCTGTAGAGGAGCACTGATAACGAAAAAGTAAGAAGTACAGCCAAGAAAGACGTGATCAATATTTTGCCTAAGGAGCTTGCTCGCCTAAAAGGTATATTAAGAGAACATGGGTTTTCATTTAGGCGGATTGATAAGATACTATCAGTGAAAATCAAAAGTTATCCAGAAGAAACAGAAGGCAGTACTTGATGAAAATACATCATGATCACGTTTAGGTTACACCGATCCAATGTTTGATTTATAAAGTTTGTACCGGACTATGATTCTAAATATTTTCACTGCTCTCGAAGATGGTCAGTTTGGTTCAAATGGCTCTAAGCACTATGGGACTTAACATCTGAGGTCATCAGTCCCCTGGACTTAGTACTACTTAAACCTAAGTAAGCTAAGGACATCACACTCATCCATGCCCGAGACAGGGTTCGAACCTGCAACCGTAACAGCAGCGCGGCTCCGGACTGAAGCGCCTAGAACCGCTCGGCCACAGCTGCCGGCATGGTCAGATTGTTGCTGGGGATTCCACGACTAAATCCGACGTCTCATCCAAGATCCGCTACTACAATGGTTTTTAATTAATTGCTATATTTGCTCAGTTATGAGAAAAGAAACCTAGGAAAATAGGGAGGATGTTCGAAAAAACTGTGATTCAAATCCCTCAGTTTTCCCAGAACCAAAGTACTTTATAGACAACTACATGATCCTGATTTTTTATTTTGCAATATTTGCCTCCAGCAGAGAATTTTTCTCACCTACTTGGTCCAGATGACGCACATTGCATTTGCTAGCTATCGACTTATCCTTATCACAGTAAACAACACGACAATTCCGTTCTGCATCCCGGAAATCACAAACCAAAACCTTTCTTCCAAATGATCTCGACGCCTTTGTTAATCCAATTAGACTACAAGTTGGTGAGCGGGATTATTTAATTTTTTTGGACGATCACAGTCTTCACAACGTAGCATAAATTAACCCTTTCCCTGAGTCTCTAGAAATGGTGTTAACCAAATGATTTCTTTGTAACCTTGACACTCTTATATACTCGTTATATTGTGCCACGTGTTCTCCTTGTCGTCTAGACCACATCATTCTTACTATAAAAGAATGAAAAAAAAATATTTCCGATACACATAGATGCTCAGGCAACACGTCCATCGATAACAATCAACAGAATCTTGTCGGTAGTCCATGTTAATTAGCAGTATATTTTTCGTTAATTTTTGTGTAGAATAAATACGATTTATGAAGTTCGGGCTAGAGTCTACTGGTCTCTGTTATATAAGGCCCATACGCAGAGGAAAATAAAACTAGCTTGCAAAACAAATTTTATGTCCTATGCATCTTCTTTCTCATTAGCAGGACATGCTCTTTCAGCCGCTTAAGCTCATCAGAAATAGTTTAAAAGTTCTTCATCACGTTTGTAGACGTCTGCACTGTCCATGAAGTGCTGCTTACTATTAATTTTGAGCAAAATCTAAAGTTTTAATTTTTATTTACACTTTGCAAAGCGCGCTACTTTCAGGTTATTGTTGACTGTAGCAATTTTTCGGCGTCTACTATTGTTTGATAAAATGAAAGTGTCAGCTGTCAGATCGTGACTTCCGAAGCAGCAAGAGAAACTGATCTTGCTACAGTTATTTTCTTCTTTGTCTAGATGGAAGGAAGTAGATGGAGGAGAAAGTGCATAATGAAGCTGTTCTGGCGACAGGAAACTGCTCCTGGCCAATAACTCTATAACAACTTTCGTTAACGCTTGTGAGCGACATCTCACTGTGACGAACCGATCTCTAAACCTCTCCCAACGAACAGTTCCGGGATGCCTACGGAAAACAATGAACGCACTTGAGACGCAACTGAAAGTTTACACCGACCATTTTTTTACATTTATGTTTCATCTGTGACCTTGAATTACAATGTCATCAACAGACACTCATTTTTAACGCCACAGTGGAGTCGATATACGCTATCCTTCATCTGATCTGAGAACTATGTTACCTAGCCATTAAAGTCAGTAGTTACTTTTCCGATACCTGACCGCCGCTTTATTAACGCTAGCAAATACGCTTAGGCAAGATGACTGACAATTTTCTTAGTTGTATGAGACGGAAAGCTTACGTCAAACCCAAGACAAAACATTCGAATTTTATATCATATAGGACGTGTGCTTCGTTTGCAGGGAGAGTCGTTCCAATCACGAGTCACGACAGTGATAAGTAGCTGCAAAATGATCTGTTTCTAAAAAAGAAAGAAAGAAACATTTCCACCCTTTGCCTCGTTGCGACTTATCACATCATAAATGAATGTCTTGGAAGTTAATTTCACGAAATAGTGGATGTTGTACCAGTAGCCTTACTTTGGAGGCATGGTGTGAATGTATCAGAGCCGGCCGTTGTGGCCGTGCGGTTCTAGGCGCTACAATCTGGAACCGAGCGATCGCTACGGTCGCAGGTTCGAATCCTGCCTCGGGCATGGATGTGTGTGATGTCCTTAGGTTAGTTAGGTTTAATTAGTTCTAAGTTTTAGGCGACTGATGACCTCAGAAGTTAAGTCGCATAGTGCTCAGAGCCATTTGAGCCATTTGAATGCATCAGAGATTAGCAGCATTCGGAGTTCTTCTTAAGGATTGAGTGCTTCTCAGCTTGACGAAAGATTGTACGTAAGGTAAGCAGAGAGGACACAAAGAGGATGAGTAAGCTGTTTTGCACAGATCAGAGAACCTGCTTTTGTGTCTTAATTTTGCTTTTAGGATCTATGAGATCGGCAGATCCTTCACAGGTAGTGTAAGTGAATACTGTGAGAGATGTGGTCTCACATTGCGACGGTCTTCCTAGCTCTCATACTGAAGTGTACCATCGACACGGGCACAGTAACTTCGTTGCTTACTATCAAATACTTTGGGAGTTATGACCTATTTACAATCAGATCAGATTCAAATCTCATCCGAGCAACCAAATGGAGATTCTCCTGCACTCCTGAAATCGATATTAAGCCGAATACTAATAAACTAAAGCGCCAAAGAAATTGATACAGGCATGCTCATTCAAATCAGAAATATGTAAACAGGTAGAATACGGCGCTGTGGTCGATAACGCCTGTATGAGACAAGTGTTGGGCGCAGTTGTTAGATCTTTTACTACTGCTACAATCGCAGGTAATCAAGATTTAATTGAGTTTGGACGTGGTGTTATAGTGGGCGCACGAGTGATGGGACACAGCATCTCCGTAGTTGCGATGAAGTGGGAATTGCCCCGTACGATCATTTCACGAGTGTACCATGAATATCTGGAATACGGTAAAACATCGAATCTCCGCCAACGCTGCGGCCGGAATAAAAATCCTGAAAGAACGGGACCAACGACGACTGAAGCGAATAGTTCAACGTGACAGGAGTGCAATCCTTACGCTAATTGCTGCAGATTTCAATGCTGGGCCATCAGCAAGTGTCAGCGTGCGAACCGTTCAACAAAACATCATCGATGTGGACTTTCGGAGCCGAAGGCCCACTCGTGTACCCTTGATGACTGCACGACACAAAGCTTTACGCCTTGCCTGGGCCCGTCATCACCAACATTGGACTGTTGATGACTGGAAACATGTTGCGTGCTCGGACGAGTCTCATTTCAAATGGTATTGAGCGAATGGACGTGTAGGGGTATGGAGACAACCTCATGAATCCATGGGTCCTTTATGTCAGCAGGGGACTGTCGAAGCTGATGGAGGCTCTCTAACGGTGTGGGGAGTGTGCAGTTTCAGTGATATGGGGCTCCTGATACGTCTAGGTACGACTCTTACACCAAACTCCCCAGAAATGAACATTATTGAGCATATCTGGGATGCCACCCCCTCGTACTATTAAGGATTTGTGGACAGCCCTTCAGGATTCGTGGTGTCATTTGTCTCCAGCAGTGCTTCAGACATTAGTCGAGTTCATGCCACGTCGTGTTGCGGCACTTCTGTGTGTTCGCGGGGGCCCTATACGATATAAGGCAGATGTACCAGTTTCTTTGACTCTTCAATGTATGTTTCATTTGGAGAAGATTCCCAGTCGTATCTCCATCCGACTTCATGTTTCGTCGCTACCAAGCTTGCTGTCAACCTAATGTTTAATTCTAATCTCCCTTTTGACTTACTAGCTCAGGCAAATTGAGAGCATTAAGATCTGCTTATCACGGGATCTCACTGAACACACAGCTAAATAGATATAGAAATGCGGAGATATGTGGCCTTACTACAGCTCTAACGTGGATTTAACTGGACTGAGTTTTACCGTTGCAAATGCCAGTACGAAGATGCAATCTATACTACTGGTTGTGAAAATTTCAATATGGTGAAGGCGGCATTCTGGAAAAGTCAAGACTAGCAAGAAGTGTGCTATGTACCTACATCCATTTCGCAACCGATTAGCTCAAACTAGGTAGGAGTAACGCTATTCACATTCCGCACGCACGCAGCAGTAACTGAATTCGAATGTTGTTTGTTTGTGAGTAGATAGAGTTATGCCTAGTGTAAGTTGGGGAATGTCTACCAGCAGATGTCGTAAGTCGATAGCGGGAGTGTTGCGGGCTATCAGATTATGGTTTATCGTTCCGCGATGTTGCTACTTGCGTTGGTCGGAATCTAATAATTATCACGCAAATATGCAATTGACGGCTTGAAGTGCGCTATATTAAACGCTATGCCGTATCTGAACGGCGTCACAACACTAGCATCCGAGAGGACACACATATCGTTCTCTCGGTCGCACAGAGTTGTACAACTACGTCGCGTACACTGATTGCGAGTCAGAGAGTGGGCTTGTTTGCAACAAGGCAAGCATCCACACGGGAAGTCAACAAGAATCTCTGGAACACCGCAGACTGTCAGCACGACTTCCACTGTTGCGGCTACCACTCACTCTGCAGCAGAGACAGGAGTGCCAACCGGAAAACTGGGCACAGTAATGGCCGCACCGTCATTTTCTTTTTTTCTGTGGACACCATCACGGTGGGTGTATCTACGTGAGGAGGTTTTCGGGAGGATAAACGTTGCAAGATTGAATTTATCTTCGTTCTAAGTGCATAGCACCTGGCGTTTTGGTGTCGGGTGTCACCGGGTACACAATACCATCTCCCGTGTTTCGCACAGCCGGTAATTTGGACAACAGCCGTTACATTCCTGACATGTTAAGGCCGATGACTGAGCATTATTTCGAAGTTTTGCTGATGTTATCTTTCAACAGCCTAACGCAGAACGCATGTTGCTGTTCTGTACTAACCTACCTGCTGACCAGGACATTCTGCAGATCTGTCACCCACTGGAAACATCTGGTCGTGGAGATCCCAGAGATTGAGACGCTACCATTCCCGTGTCACAACGATTGACGAATTCTGGCTTAAAGGTGAAGCAGCGTGGAATGACATTACCGTGTCTGTCGTCTAAGCTCAGTTCGACTAAATGCCCTGCCGGTTACAGCTAAAACTGCGGTTACATCCACAAGCATCTGATCTACATGATTACTCCTCTGTTCACAAATGACTAGCTGGATAGAGGGTTCATCGAACCACCTTCAAGCTATTTCTCTACTGTCCCACTCTCGAACGGTGCGCGGGAAAAACGAGCATTTAAATCTTGCTGAGGAAGCTCTGGTTCTTCTTATTTTGTTATGACGATCATTCCTCCTTGTGTAGATGGGCGCGAAAAAAGTATTTTCGCAATCGGGGCGATTGAAATTTAACAAGAAGATCCAGCCGCCCCAATCCACGTATCAGGTCCGTGGCACTATCTCCAGTATTTAGCGATAGTACAAAACGACCTGCCCTCCTTTCAACTTTTTCGACGTCCTCCGTCATTCTCATCTGATGTGGATCTCACACTGCACAGCAATTTTCTAGAAGAGGACGGACAAGCGTCGTGTAAGCAATCTGTTTAGTAGACCTGCGGCATTTTCTAAATCTTGTGCCAATAAATCACAGTCTTTGGTTTGCAACGTCTACGTGATCGTTCCATTTTAAGTTATTTGTAATGGTAGTCTCTAAGTATTTAGTTGAATTTACAGCCTTTACATTTGTGTGACTTATCTTGCAACCAAAATTTAGAGAATTCCGTTTAGTACCTACTCATGTGGATGACTCCACGCTCTTCATTACTTAGAATCAATTGCCACTTTCGGATATCTTGGCGTAATCGTTTTTCAGTCGGTTTTGATCTTCTGATGACTTTACGAGACGTTTATGTAAATCAGGAAAACTTCCTGGGGAACGCCAGATGTTACTTCTGTTTTACTCGATGAATTTCCGCCAGTAACTACGAACTGTAACCTTTCTGACAGACAAACACGCATCCAGTCACACACCTGAGACGATACTCCGGACACACGCAATTTGATTAGAAATCGCTTGCGGGGAACTTAATGAAAAGCGTTCTGGACGTCTAAAATTATGGAATCAATTCGATATCCCCTGTTGATAGCACTCGTTACTTTGTGAAATAGAAGAGACAGTTGTGTTTCAAAAGAACACTGTTTTCTGAATACAAGCTGAATACTTGTCAATAAATCGTTAAAAAAAATGGTTCAAATGGCTCTGATCACTATGGGACTTAACTTCTGAGGTCATCAGTCCACTAGAACTTAGAACTACTTAAACCTAACTAACCTAAGGACTTCACACACATCGATGCCCGAGGCAGGATTCGAACCTGCGACCGTAGCGGTCACGCGGTTCCAGACTGAAGCGCCTAGAACTGCACGGCCACACCGGCCGGCAAATAAATCGTTTTCTTCGAGGTAACCGTGTACCTCTAAACCACAAATAGACTTAATAATGATTCATTCCTACTAAATGTGTATCGAAAATGCTAAGAATTTCGTTATCTGCTTTCCTTTCTGTGGCTGCAGCGAAAAGGCTGACGGTGTAGCTCATCTGTACTTGTCACAATCCTTACAATTTCCGGATATAAACCAATTATATCGTGGATTTCATGGTTGCACTCTTAGTGTCTGTAGAAGACTACTGGGAGACGAGGCTTTGCTGAAAGCTATGCCGCCGAGCTGGGAGAAGCCCGTCCTCGAGCGAGTCGGCCCCTGAGCGCGCTGCCTGCCCCTGGCCGCTGGCCGCCGCCTGGCCCAGGTGTGACTAATGGGCCGTCTTTGATGCGAGCCGCCCGGCCTGGCCCCTGCCCTACCCTACCCCCAGCACGGCGCGCCGCGTGCTCCGCTTGTCCTCTGCGTCCGGAGGCCCACTTCACCAGCGCCGCCTACGCAGCCAGCATCGCGCCTTCTCTCACACAGGCTGAAGCACGTTGCAGCAGCTCTCAACAATGAATCACTCCGCAGCGGAGTGTGTGCTGTGCCTAGCAAGGACACCAAACGGCAGTCGGATTTTTCTACACTACTGGCCATTGAAATTGCTACACCGAGAAGAAATGCAGATGATAAACGGGTATTCATGGGACAAATATATTATACTAGAACTGACACGTGATTATATTTTCACGCAATTTGGGAGCTTAGAAATCAGTATCCAGAACAACCACCTCTGGCCGTAATAACGGCCGTGATACGCCTGAGCATTGGGTCAAACAGAGCTAGGATGGCGTGTACAGGAACAGCTGCCCATGCAGCTTCAACACGATACCACAGTTCATCAAGAATAGTGACTGGCGTATTGTGACGAGCCAGTTGCTCAGCCACCATTGACCAGACGTTTTCAGTTGGTAAGACATCTGGCGAAAGTGCTGGCCAGGGCAGCGATCGAACATTTTCTGTATCCAGAAAGGCCCGTACAGGACCTGCAAAATGCGGTCGTGCATTATCCTGCTGAAGTGTAGAGTTTCGCAGGGAACGAATGAAGGGTAGAGCCACAGGTCGTAACACATCTGAAATGTAGCGTCCACTGTTCGATGTGCCGTCAATGCAAACAAGACGTGACCGAGACGTGTAACTAACGGCATCCCATACCATCACGCCGTGTGATACGCCAGTATGGCGATGACGAATACACGCTTCCAATGTGCTTTCACCGCGATGTCGCCAAACAACGGATGCGACCCTCATGATGCTGTAAACAGAACCTGGATTCATCCGAAAAAATGACGTTTTGTCATTCGTGCACCCAGGTTCGTCGTTGAGTACACCATAGCAGGCGCTCCTGTTTGTGATGCAGCGTCAAGGGTAACCGCAGCCACGGTCTCCGAGCTGATAGTCCATGCTGCTGCAAACGTCGTCGAACTGTTCGTGCAGATGGTTGTTGTCTTGCAAACTTCCCCATCTGTTGACTCATGGATCAAGACGCGGCTGCACGATCTGTTACAGCCATGCGGATAAGATGCCTGTCATCTCGACTGCTAGTGATACGAGGCCGTTGGGATCCAGCACGGCGTTCCGTATTACCCTCCTGAACCCACCGATTCCATATTCTGCTAGCAGTCATTGGATCTCGACCAACGCGAGTAGCAATGTCGCGATACGATAAACCGCAATGGCGATAGGCTACAATCCGACCTTTATCAAAGTCGGAAACGTGATGGTACGCAATTCTCCTCCGTACACGAGGCATCACAACAACATTTCACCAGGCAACGCCGGTCTACTGCTGTTTGTGTATGAGAAATCGGTTGGAAACTCTCCTCATGTCAGCACGTTGTAGGTTACGCCATCGGCGCCAACCTTGTGAGAATGCTCTGAAAAGCTAATCATTTGCATAACACAGCATCTTCTTCCTGTCGGTTAAATTTCGCGTCTGTAGCACGTCATCTTCGTGGTGTAGCGATTTTAATGGCCAGTAGTGTATTTTTTTCTGTAGTATCGATACGTGGAGTTCAGACCTCAATCAACCAAAGCCGTTCGATGAAACATTCAATAATTTGAACTTTTTCGAGTTCAATAATAATCAAATGTAAGGGCGGTTGTTGACGGTCTGCTTGGTCCTCCCCCCCCCCTCCCCCACCACGCTCCCCTCCGACGCTCTAGCTCTCAGGGAAAGGAAAAAAGGAAAAAAAATGTACTGAGGCGTTTTTGTTACAAGGAAATCATTTGAAAGTCAGTACTACTTTTTAACAAGGCCAGAATTGAAACTTTTTTGTGACTACTTAATAGTGGGCATTCTTCTTCCAAAATATCGAAAATACCCCGAACCCCAAGGTCTGTCCCCACCTCTACAAACTTGTTTTGTGGACCATGCATGTGGGTGGCTTCGGTTCGATTCTTACTAATGGAAAAATTTTAAATCAAGGTACATGTTCTTCGAGCATTTCTGTGAAGTGTGAAACACATGAAGCTAAAAAATAATTTGTATTCTTTTTCAATGTAAACAGTCTTTACGAAGAATATCTTATAAAAGACCGATAACTAAGAATTTACATTTGCAGTGAAAACTGGATTTTTATGTGCTATATGTAATAATAAATTATATGATGTACATTTTTCATAAACCTGTAATTAGGCACGTGTTAATTAGCTTATTTCGTGAACTTTATGCTTAGATGACAGAGGTATTCGAAATGAGTGGAAGAAACGAAAGCAGTAATGACCGAAAGGAGACCAAACCAGCGATCCTGTGATTGTCAGTCATTAGCGCTGCCGACCTTTTTGTTCCATCTTCACGTATTTTGTGCTTCATGTAAAGCTCGTAGACATATATCTTTGTGGAAAAAACTTGCTCGGCCGGAATCCGAATACTGGCCATAGACATGGCAGATGAGCACTGTACCATACAGCCACGCTGCCTGTAGAAAAATCGACCTTGCATTAAGGAATTAAAGACACCCGGAAGACTTCGAAGTCGATTTTCTCGAGAATTTTTGAAATTTGCACCGAATGCTTGGCAGACTTATTTGAGTTCTGAATCTGACGTATCATGAATCTAGGAAATTACAAGAATCCGACTGCCGCATGGTCTCCTTGTAAGCCATAACTTTACAACATTCTTCCTTCATGGAGGTCTCCCGAGGTATGCAAGAAAACGTCTGTGATGTCTGCAAGGTTTGGTAGAAGCACTGACGGAAGCAGTATAAGGGCGGGGCCAGTTGGCAAGACCGTACCAGAACTCCAGATTTGGGTTGAGTACAGGGCGGGTGAGGAGCGGGGGGCGAGCAGGTTGAAAATCTAAAAATTTTGAAACGTTTCCGTTTGAGGACGTTGCTTCTACGTATATGCAGTGTAGCTCGACTTCAGTTAGCACCGACACGAAAGCAAGGGATTTTTATGGCGTTCATGTCTTTGCGATGTGGTACGGTAAATGAGGAAACGTGAACTATGCCGACGTTATTGCCAAATGCGTTCAAACAGGACCAACATGCTGTCATTCTTTTCTTGGCTGCCGAAGGGCCGAACCGGTAGAAATCCATTGGAGCAGTATATGTATGTCAGAAACCACCGTTGTGAAATATTGCGCCAAGTTCCGTGCTGCTTCATGATAACGCACGTCCCCATATCGCAAATGTTCAGTAATTACGCCAGCTCAAGTGAGATATACTCGAGCATTCGCCCTATAGTCCTGATCTCTCCCTCAGCGATTGTCGCGCCTTGAAGGGTCGACGAGTCCAGTCGGATGAGGATATTCCGGTCTTCTTCGCTAAGCAGAACAGGGTGTTTTACTAAACGGGTATATTCAAACTGGTGCGTTGGTGGAATGACTACATCAAAGCTCACGGCGATTTTGCCTCATTGGCATAACGATTCTGGACTGTATGACTTTCGAACGCAAACTTTTTAATCGCCCCTCATAGAAGTTTTGGGTTTGGTTCGATGCAAAGCTGCTTTTTCTTTTCCCCTTTTTTTCTTTCCCTTTTTTTATTGTTTGTGTATCTGAACTGGTGCAGTAATGTTTTAGCATTACCAGAGCATTTTTTGAAAGTAATTATCACGCAGAAATTATAGAGCTGTATTCAGACGAGCTAAGTTTCTCGTTACTAATTATATTTCAAGCTGTTTCAGCTGCTAATTACGAGAATGAGTCAAATGAAAACCTTAAATTTGTAATAACAAATCGAAAGTTCGCGCCGTTATCCTGTAAGTTGGTAAGCGTGCTACAAACAGCGTGCAGAAAGGCCTGTAGTTGGCACACATGCTGTCGCAGTATCAGTATAAAGATGGCCGCCCCACTTGCGACTTGCACCAGGGAAGAACAGCGTTCTGTTATTCGGTTTTTGCGTAGTGAGGTGTGAAACCTATTGAAATTCATCGACGAATGAAGGTTCAGTACGGAGATACATGTTTGTCACAGCAGTAAGTCTAAGAACCGAGTAGGAACGCAAATGGTGTGACTTCAGTGAAGATGCTCCTCGTTCAGGTCAGGCACAACGATTTGCGACTCCACAGAACATTGCAGCAGTTGAAGCCATAGTGAAGGAAAACCGCCGAGTGACACTGAATGAAATTGTAGCGTGTTTACAGATTAGTCATGGGTCAGCACACCACATTGTGCACGATGTGCTCCAGTTTCACAAAGTGTCTGCAACATGAGTGCGACGGCAGCTGACTCCTGAAATGAGAGAACGACGTGTTGATGCTTGTGAAGAACTTCTTCGGCGCTTTGAACGAGAAAGTGATGGCTTCCTTGCAAGAATCGTTACTGGGGACGAAACCTGGGTTCACTTCCACCAACCGGAAACGAAGAGGGCGAGCAAGGAATGGCACCATTCCTCATCACCAAAACCAAAGAAGTTTCGTACAGAACCATCAGCAGGGAGGGTTATGCTGACTCTCTTTTGGGACGAAAAAGGCGTCATTTTGGAGCATTACATGCCTAGTGGGACCACTGTCACCACTGCATCATACACAGATCTCCTAAAAATCATCTGCGGCCTGTAATCAAATCAAAGCGACGTGGATTGCTGTCAGCAGGTGTCGTTTTGCACCCTGACAATGCAAGGCCCCACACTGCCCGTGCAACAGTTGCAACAATCACAGACCTGAATTTTGAGTGTATTCCTCATCCATAATACTCACCAGACCAGTCCAAGTCATTTCCATATGTTTGGACCACTCGAAGACGTAATGGGAGGAAAGAAGTTCCGTTCTGATGAGGTACGCCACGCGGTGCATGAGTGGTTGCGCGGACTACCAAAAGAATTTTTTTCTAGAGGAATTTATGCACATTGTAAACGCTGGAAGACTTGGATTGAGCATGGGGGAGATTATGTTGAAGAGTGATACAGCTTTGTACCACTTCTGCACAATAAATAATATTTAAAAAAATATTTAAGGTTTTCATTTGACTCACCCTCGTATTTTCACACATATCGAGCAGTTGTTGGAAGATGTACTTCCTGTTAAAACATGCCATCGCCAACGTGAGTGCTTTTAGTGATTATGAACATTATTGACGTACTTTAATTTACTTTGATTAAGAAATGAGTTGAATGATGAACCTCAAAGGGAAATGACATGAGTTACGCAGCTGCTTTCTGTTAGTTGGTGACTGGGATTCATGTTCGTCCAATACAACAAAATCAGTTGTAAAGTGATTTATTAGGTTTTGTTTCGATCGCTGCTAGCCTGTGAAAGGCGAATGTGTTATTTGTGTGGACAATTATGCAAGTGGTAACACGAATTAAGAATGAAAGAGTAGCTAAACGTCGTTTAGTGGTTAGATCTATCGATCGCCCGGAGGACTCGTTGCACAAATGATCGCTGTTAATTTAGGACCTTGAGCTCCGTGCAGCAGTTTTGCGGCAGCGGGAGAAGAGATTAAACAGCCGACAGACAACGCGTTACAGAGACAAAGTCTGCAGTTTTACGGCCACCTTGAAACCAGTCGTGGCGATAAATGCTGTTATTCTTATTTCTCCTGTCGGCATGTTTTTTTTCACGCTTGCCTTCGGGTCAGCGTTTGCAGGCTACACATTAACACAAGGGCACCGGACGGAATAATTACAATTTTATGAGATAATTTCCAGTGCAATCCGAATATCGCCGTTTAAGAGATCTCTGAAATAACTGCGACATAATTACGTGCTTCTTTGACTAGAATGACGGCTCTTGTGATTCCACGGCGAAAGCGAAGGTGCTGCGCCGTTTTATGAGAGATGAAAATTCTGACGAAGGAGAACAAGGGTAGAAGCGCTTCCACAGCTTTCCCTAGAAAAGGACCAGCAAGATTGGGAAAGAAATACAAGTGCCATTAAGATAATCGCAGCAAGCAGTTAGTCCTTTGCAGCCTGTACTTCACCGTAATGGCTATTTCTTAAATAAATGGCAAAAAAATATCGGCTTTTCTTGCGGGACCTTTATATTGCCGCTCTATAATGCGAAAAGTTTAAAAACTGTACTGTTATTATTTCATTTAAGGGACAAGTTTCATAATAACTTCGCTGCGATTCTAAGAATCTCAAATGACTTACTTTTTTAAGCCTTTTGGCATAAAGTAAGGAGTTTTCTTTCCCAAATTAGATTGGAAAAGATGTTTTGGAGGTCACTGATCGATGTATGGTGGACAGTACGTGAAGATACTAGAACTCCTTTTATCTACTGAAAAAATTGAGTCTTTACCAGTGCATCCTATTTGTCTTGTCTTGTATGCTCAGGGATGCGCTAGAGTAATATGGGGGAAACAGCAAATCGCTTTCAGTAATGTATAAAGCAAATCCGAGGGCTATTCCAAGAGAGTAGACTGTTTTCGCTCTCATATGAAATCTTTCAGCCTTTGAGTGACACCTTTCATATTGACGAAAGTATGACCTCGCGATATTGATAGTAGTAGCAACGTGCAGCTGGCCCAGATGGGCAAAGCAAGTAGCTCAAGGAAAAATCCCTGCGTTCGACCTAAAAATTTGGGTGATTGCGGAAAGCTTATAATCATGAGGTCCTGTTACGGATTTAATCCCGTTCACCGAGAATACTTGTTTCTTATGTACCGTGCCTCCTTGCATCGTTCAGTCAGTGAAATACTGATTGTTCATTGGCTTGATGTCAACGCTCCACCCTACCCTACCCTGTGCATGTGACTTCAATTCTGTGTAGCTACTGCAGCCTACATCTTTGATCCCCCTCGATAATTTTTACCACTCACATTTCCTTTCATCACCAAACTGTCGACTGTTTGACGCTTCAGGACGTATCTACTGATCTATCCTTTCTTTTAATCAAGTTGTACCATAAGGCTCTTTTCTCCCCACACTTTCAATAGGTACTCGATCCCTCTATCTAATCTTAAAAATTCTTCGGCTAAGCAATGTTTCAAAAGCTTCTGTTCTACTCTCGTCCGTACTATTTATCACCCACTTTTCACTTCCATATAAGGCCACACGCAAAACAAAAGCCGTGTGTGGTAGCCGCGCGGTCCGAGGCGTCTTGTCACGGTCCGCGCAGCTTCCTTGTCGGAGATTCGAGTCCTCCCTCGGGCATGTGTGTGTGTGTGTGTGTGTGTGTGTGTGTGTGTGTGTGTGTGTGTCGCCCTTAGCATAAGTTAAAGTTACATTAAGTATTGGGTAACCTGAGGAACCGATGACCTCAGCAATTTGGTCCCATAAGATCTTACCAGAAATTTCCAAATTGCCAAAACAAAAACTTGCAGACAATGCTTTCTTATCTTTAAGTTAATGGTTGCTTTTAACAAATTTCTATTTTGTAGTATTCAGTCCACTCCATCGTTGGCTGATTGATACAGTTACCGGTTTTCATGATTACATTAAGAAACAGACACGGTTGTAAAGCTATTTTTATTTAAAGATAACGTTTCTCGCCGTGGTTAGGCATCATCACATTATGTAAAACTGTCAAATGAAGTTCGTTACGCCGGCTACCAAAGCTCTATGTCAGCCGCATACACATAAAATCGTCTCAATGAAAATCTGGTCGTCAGAATAATTAAAAGTAACTGTGGGAATACAGAAAGAAAATTTCCGAAATGAACTCACAGCCACAAAACTACGGAGTGTCTGATAAGTCACTCCCTATTTTTAAACAGTTATAATTTCTTTATTTATGAACCAATTTTGCTAGAACTACTTTTGTTAGAAACAGCAATCCTTCAGATTGTATTAACATCATTTTAAACCACATAAGTTCCAGCATTCTCTACGCATTTTCTTAAACGAACTAGTGCGTGCAATACTGCTGCCTGTAACATGTTAAGTGGAAAAATGGCTAACACATCAGATATTACTACTTCAAGTTCATCCAAGTTCTGTGGTTTTTCTGTTGTAAATCTCCTCCTTAACCCAGTCATACAGAAAAAAATCACAGGGCGTTAAATCATTGCTGCGGGCAGGCTATTTCACGTGCACCACGTCTGTCAATCCAACGATCTGGGAAATGATCATGCAGCCATTTGCGGACATTATTTGCAAAACGTGCAGGTGCTCCGCCCTGCATGAAACGAAGCAGTGGGTTGCTCCATTGTGAAGTTACTAGCCATACACGATCTTGCAGTATGTCCAGGTATCTTTCGCCATTCTTTGTTTTCCGCAAAAGAAAGGACCAACAACTTTGGACGACTTGATACCACATCATACAGTTACCTTCGGAACCTCGTGTGATTTTTAATCATATTCGTGTGGGTTTTCGGCTGCCGAATAATGACACTAACGCCTGTTTACAAATCCTCCAATGTGGAAAACTACCTCACCAGTCCACAGAATGTTCTCAAAATTTTCAGGCCAGTCATATTCCCAACCCAAGAAAATTTCTCCAAACTCCATTATTCTGTCACAGTCAATAGAAAACAACTGCAGCACATAATGTGGCTTCCACGGTCTAAAAGTGAGAACATCCTTAAGAATTGTTGCAACTGCAGCTGAAAGACCGCTTTCATGAAACCCTACGCAGTGATTTCTTAGGGCTCCTCGTGTACATTTCGCGAACTCTGACAACATTCTCTGGTGTCCTCGAAGTTGATGGTCTTCCTGATCTTCTTGCATCGTCGACACTCCGGGTCGTTAGTAGTTTGGAATGATAATTTTTAACTTTTTTCGCGTCCAGTGCTGCATGGATACCTCGTCCTGCCCTCTACCACCTTTGTAGTCGTACAACAGATCTCCAGACGTCATAACGAGGTGCTATTTTGGCCAGTTCCTCCACGGTCAAAACAGACGATATTTTCCAACTGGAACAAAAGAAAAACATGTTAAACACAATCTCAAGAAGTGCTCTTTCTAACACAAATAGTTCAAATAAAACTGGTTTATGAAGAAAGAAATTATAGATGTTTAAAAAGTAGGGAGTGACTTCTCAGTCTGTAGTTTATCAGATCTCGTTTCCGTTGTGGCTGTGGGTTGATTTCCGAAATTTTCTTTCTAGGTTCCCACGCTTCCTTTTCGTTATTCTGACGACCTGATATTCATCCATTCGATTTTATGTGTATATGGCTGACGGGGAGCTTTGGTAGGCAGCGCAATGAACATCATTTGTCAGTTTTACGTAATCTGATGATGCCGGCCCAAGGCGAAACGCGTTATTTTTGAATTAATATAGCTTTGCAACGGTGACTGCTTTATTTTGACTTGCTATTGCCAGTTTACATAATATGTTCTGTTCGGCTGTCGCTACTTAGTGTGTTCCACGAACAGCAAAACTCATCTGCTACTGTTAGTGCCTCATTTATTACTTTAATTCCTTTTCTTAATGCTTAAAACACAGCTGTTTAATTGCCATTTATTACAACTACCGCTTTCGCTGTTACACCATCACATGGTAATAAAACATCAATTATTAATCTCATGTCGTAGCATCTATCAATATGACAATCCATCTAATTCCTGTCCCATCTCACATTCTAAACTTATATAGAACCAAACTTGTATGTCCGTTGAAAATGAGGCATTTCCAGTTAGAAATCGCAGTTAGAACTCATCATCAGTTAGGTGTACACATGTCTTTATACTCTCTGACGTGTATTCACTAGCAAAGATACCATTCCGGTTCTGTATACGTGGGTTGTCCAGAAAGTAAGTTCCGATCGGCCGCGAAATGGAAACCACTGGGAAAATCCCGTAAAGTTTGCACAGATGTGCTTTGCAGTGTCTCTAGTATGCCCGTCGATCGTGCCGCGTCGCTTTTTTCAGTGTTGAGTGAACAGTGAGCACGTAAAGATGCGTAGGGAATAGCGTCTCCCGCCAAGTATGAGGGTCTGGTTAGAGATTTCGCCTGTGTCATGCAACCCAGATAACACAACTGCCGAGCAGTTTCTTCTTGATACCAGTTCTCGGCTGCACACTGCAGGGTCATGAAGACGCTCCTGCAGCGTTTCCGAGTGTTTGATCACCCACAATACAGTCCGTAATTGGATCCCCCTGAGTCTTATGTCTGCGCACAAGAACCACTGGCTATGAAGACAAAATTTTTCCACAGACAACGAGCTGCAGACCAGTGCAGATAACTGGCCAGAAGTACAGGCGGCTGCTTTCTATGACGGGGATATTGGAAAGTTGATGCAACACTACTATAAAACATGAAATTGGAGCGGCGACTGTGTAGAGAAGTAGGTGGAAGGTGTATCTAACTGTTGCAAGTAAAACGTTTCTGGTTTTCACTGTGGTTTCCATTTCGCGACCGATCTGAACTTACTTTCTGGACTACCCTCGTATATGGAGCAGTTTAGATTGGACATGGGTTGCCCGAGGCAGGATTAGAACCTGCGACTGTAGCAGTTACATGGTGCATGGGGGCTTAATTAAATATTATGCAAATAATTTTAATTTTAGTCGCTGTATGTCCGATTACGCTGTTTCGTAAACGGCTGGCCCTGACTAGTTTTTGTACGCAATCTGACTGCATGTAACAACCACAAGGAAAGAAATGAAAATTTCAGTTAATACAAATAATTAATTAAGCCCCCAGCAACTATAAAACCTACGAAACCAACAAAGCACAAGTGTAGCTGTTCTGTATGTGGTAGTATGACTCAACGCACATCTGGCACGGTTCTTCTTAACAAGACAAGAATTTTTAAATACCAATGATACTGACGTGATAAAAGAAATTAGAAATACGATAATTGTGCAAAAAAACCAAAAGTACACTCTAATACAAGAACACAAGCCAGATGCTTTGTTGACTGAACCTGTAATGACACATTATTCAGGTCACTGAAAGAATAAAAGAATAAAAGAAAATACCTCCATATATATTGACGAAATGCACTCTGACCATTACAATATCTCCATTAGAACATCATCATCTCTCCCATCAAACCACTGCATAAAACATGGAACAACACTCTCCACTACCGCATCTCACTCTGACTTCAGCTACAAGCAGTGTCCACCACAACTTCTCGGCAAGAACTGCTTGCCGCTACGTCTCAATAATCACTGCCAGTGGAGGCGGCGGAACAATACTCTCTGGCGCGATTTCTGGCGCTGTGGCTCAGTGTAGCCACCTTTCAATGGATTGCCATATTGAAAAGTGTTATGATATGTGATTAATAAATGATAAAAAAAATGGTTCAAATGGCTCTGAGCACTATGGGATTTAACTGCTGTGGTCATCAGTCCCCTAGAACTTAGAACTATTCAAACCTAACTAACCTAAGGACATCACACACATCGAAGCCCGAGCAGGATTCGAACCTGCTACCGTAGTGGTCACGCGGTTCTAGACTGTAGCCCCTAGAACCGCTCGGCCACACCGGCCGGCAATAACTGATCTTTTAAACCCAGATGATTGTGTGATAATGAACCTTGTAGCTGTAATAAAAGACAGTGAAACTGCCGCGTGACGTGCTTTTCAAAGCATATGTTACAGCTGTTGGAAGTTGCCTTCAAAAGCATTTAATTTAATTCCCTCGACATCACCAGATTTATTTCGATCACCTTACTCCTGTTTTCTTTATATTTATGTTGATCTTATAGCCTCTTTTCAAGACACCATTCATTCCGTTCAGCGGACCTCTCAAGTCCATTTCCGTCTCAGATTGAATTACAATGTCAACGGCAAGCTTTCAATTTTTTTTTTATTTCATCATCTTGAACAAATTACTTATCAATGTATGTTATTATCAGAGAGCAGCGGTCTAGGGGCGGGAGAAGTCTTCAAGGATAAAACTTCTGCTATGTCGACCATCCAGAGATTCGTTCAGATACTCTTCGCCGTTGCCCGGATATTACGACGACGGAGAAAAGACAAGAAGCGTAAAATATACTCGCGTTCTGTGTCTGAGAGACAGCCGAAGGAGGCCGGAGTGTCTGGACCGGGAGCTGCGGTCAGTGACGTGGTACCGCGGTCTGCCCCCACTGCCCCCTGTTTTGGCAGGCGCGGCCGGTGTGAGTTACCGCGCTGCGGCCGCAGTCACACCTGCCGTAATCACCTACGAGCAGCAAAAACTCCGAGCCTCACTCCGGGCTCCCAAAGCGCTCGCTGCGGAACATCCGTCGGAACCACACAGTGCCAGTAGCGGAATGACGCCCTGGAAATGTCCTGGTGCCGCCTCAGCGATTGCTGTTAACAGTTGCGCCCTTACTAATGCAATGTGGTTCCTTGTTACTAACTTTTTATATGATTGAAACTTAAATAATACATGTACTTGTAATAAGCGTTGTCATATTCACCGAATAGCCAGAAACTGGAACCTGCCTAATATCGTGTAGGGTCCCCATGGCCAGTCAGAAGGGCCGCAACACGACGTGGCATGGACTCTACTAATGTCTGAAGTAGTACTGGAGGAAACTGACATCATGAATCCTGCAGGGCTGTCCATAAATCCATAAAAGTACGAGGGGGCGGAGATACCTTCTGAACAGCACGTTGTAAGGCACCCCAGATATGCTCCATAATGTTCATGTCGAGGGGGGGAGGGGGGGGGGAGGGTTTGGTAGGCAGCGGAAGTGTTTAAACTCAGAGTGTTCCTGGAGCCACTCTATAGCAATTCTGGACGTGTGGGGTGTCGCACTGTCAGAGTGTCACTTGTCAGAGTCGTATCTAGACGTATCAGGGGTCTCATATCACTCCAACTCCACACGCCCCACACCATTACAGAGTCTCCACCAGCTTGAACAATCCCCTGCTGACACGCAGGGACCATGGATTAATGAGGTTGTCCCCACACCTGTACACGTCCATCGGCTCGACACAACGTGAAGCGAGACTCGTCCGACCAGGCAACATGTTTCTAGGCATCAGTAGTGCAATGTCGGTGTTGACGGGCCCAGGCGAGGCGAAAAGCTTTGTGTCGTGCAGTCATCAAGGATACACGAGTGGGCCTTCGGCTCCGAAAGGCCATATCGATGGTATTTCGTTGAATGGTTCGGGCGCTGACACTTGTTGATGGCCCAGCATTGAAATCTGCAGCAATTCGCGGATGGGCTGCAGTTCTGTCACGTTGAACGATTCTCTTCAGTCGTCGTTGTTCCCGTTCTATTTGATTCCACCACCCTGAGTGGAATGCGGAAGTTTTAATAAATGTTCACCAACCTGCAATTGTCCTCTGCGCAGAAAACTGCACGTAGGTCTGAATCCGCAATCTTGGGGCTGTAAGAACCTCTTAGCGAGGAAGTGTTATTTTAGAAATAATTAAACTTCCAATCAGTATGTTTATAAGGGTCACTTTCCTTTTATTAGAAGAACACGAGAAACTGCACAATTACATACCACTGTAGAGTCACAAATAATTTCTATTCTTCAACAAATTAACGAACTGTGCATTTGTGCAGTTTTCAGCTACACGTCCATGTAACTATACTTGCTAATAAAGTCTTACCCTGAGACCGATCGCGGCAGACAACATGTGTGTCCTCTGTGGCTTCCGAACCAGCTCTCACATTTACAAACTAGACATTGCAAATTAAGTCTTAACTAATACGTGGCGGACAACAAGTGTGTCCTCCGAGTCTGCCGAACCAGCTCTCATCTTAAGCCGGAACACTTAGCCCACCATCCAAGTTAGGCGAAACCCGAAGATCGCGGAAGTGCTTCGTCTGCCTTTTCGTTTAGCAGTTGTGTTTATGATTCTGCTGCTGATTAAATACTTGTGAAATAACGGAATACTAGCACGCTTTTGAAATACGCTTTAATATGAAGTGCAAGCAAATACGCTGTTTAGTTTGTCTAATATTAATATCAAAAGATTGTCATTTTGGCGCGCAACTAGCAAATGCAGCAGCCAGCCGCGAAGTACCACAATTTAGCAGTCTTTCTCACGATACCCGTACGTAACAAACTTAATGTCATCGGTGCCTCACACCACATTACGTCATCTTGCCAGTGCTGTCTTCTAGACTCCTCTAAGAAGAGCACATTGTATCTGAATACGATGGCTGTAAAGCCAGAAATATTACACAGTTCACCTGAAACTTTAACAGCTCGTTGGCCCTACTATGTGATACTGGTCAAGCTGAGGTCACGAAATGGGCTGAGCTGTTGCATTCTGGACACTATATTGACCTCAGTGTGAGGGCACTGATGTGCTGAGAGGGGAGGCGTAGTTTTCAGGAGCGCCTCCGATTCATTTTTGCGGTTTGCAGCGGCCCTTCATTAAAGTTTGTGGTATCGATTCACACTGCCGATTTTGGTGTGGCACCAAGATCTGTGAACGATGTTGCAGAAAGATTTGCCTGAAAAAGTAACGTGTTTCTCGTCATGTCGGTCTTTTAAACAGTTTATAGAACTATAATCTTCGTCGCGTTCTTCCTTACTACCCACAGACGTAGGTTGTGTGGCAACAGTTTAGGGAGCGAACAGCTGTGACGGATATCTTTACACCCACAGACTCCAGTAACGATGGACAGACAGTGCAAGGCAGGAATCTAATGCGAGGACAGCGCCGACCGTACGAGATCCGTAGGGGTTAATATTTCATCTGCATTACTGTCGGATCGCGACCGTAGCCGCACCTTCCGCTGCCTGTCGGCGTTCTTTCCCTTAATGAGCGCAAGGTGTAGCGCGACGAATCCCTGAGTGGCCGTAAAGTGCGCACTGCGCCCCGAAATAATTGCCAGCAAGAGCAAATGACGGCAAGTTGATGACGACGAAATTTGTTTTGCTTTGTCAGACGTGGGAGAGGAGTGTCTCTCATCGAAGCGACCCCGTTCTCGGCGCGGCACGGAAAAGCCAGTAACGGGCAGAACCCGACGGCTTCCGGTCCGCGGTAATGAGAATTTGTTGAATAAAGCGAATCCGCCACGGAGCCGGAGAAGCCGTCTCGAAAACGTTGTCATTAACAGCATCCGCGGAACTCTTGCTCGTCTCCAGTTTATTGCTCCCGGGGAAGGATATTAAAACGGAATTCGCACAGATGGGGAGAAGGGAGAACTGGATGGAGGAATGGAAGGGGATAGAGGGAAGGAGGAAGAAAGAGAGGGAAGGAGAATGGAGGTAAATGCGAGCGAAGGAGAGACACAGAGGGGAACAGGAGCTCATTTGCACTTGGCGGCGTAGGGTGCGGTAAGACAAGGCGCTGCAGCCGGTAAGTGCTGTTTCATCGGGGCGGTACGGGCCTCGTTCCCTGGGAGTAAATTAGACTCACGGCAGTCGAATTAAGGGCCGGCATTCTCATTCGGAGAAAAAAGCGGCGCGGTGCGGCCGCGACAGCTGCTCCGTCGCGCATTTAGACTTAAAACGCGCCGCGGGTCACGTTCAGCCGATAGAGCGTGTCGCCGAGCCACGCGGCGGCGTCTGCCGCATCCCGGCTGCACAGGTTCAAATGGAAACACTCCACTCCCAAGGAAGCGGTGGAAGAGACTGAAACTGACGTCTAACGCCTCTGGTGACTGCAATCAACTGTCACCTTATTTATGTCGTTTCATTGTAAGTTAGTTATTTTTGTTACTTAAGTTTAAATCTTCTGGCTCATTAGGCCGCGTCATGTTTCTTCTAAAATGATCAACGTTTCGACCCCTCTGCTGGGATCTTCCTCAGGATCTTCTGGTCCAAAATTGTTCAAATGGCTCTGAGCACTATGGGACTCAACTGCTGTGGTCATAAGACCCCTAGAACTTAGAACTACTTAAACCGAACAGCCGGCCGCGGTGGTCTAGCGGTTCTGGCGCTGCAGTCCGGAACCGCGGGACTGCTACGGTCGCAGGTTCGAATCCTGCCTCGGGCATGGGTGTGTGTGATGTCCTTAGGTTAGTTAGGTTTAAGTAGTTCTAAGTTCTAGGGGCCTTATGACCTAAGATGTTGAGTCCCATAGTGCTCAGAGCCATTTGAATCATTTAAACCGAACTAACCTAAGGACACCACACACATCCATAACCGAGGCAGGATTCGAACCTGCGACCGTAGCGGTCGTGCGGTTCCAGACTGTAGCGCCTTTAACCGCTCGGCCACTCCAGCCGGCGATCTTCTGGTGTCCACTACTGCTAGAACACTACGTTGTAGCAGTTTTCTGGCAGTAGTGGACACCAGAAGATCCTGAGGAAGATCCCAGCAGAGGAGTCGAAACGTCGATCATTTTAGAAGAAACATGACGCGGCCAATAACCCAGAACATTTTAACTTCAGTGACAACGGCCACGAAAGCCTGCAGACTTACATTTTTGTTACTGTTTTTGTGGAGTAGAAAAAATAGTGCTACATACAGCGTGTCACCATGGTTATGATTCAAATTTCACTCATTCTGTATGAAATTTCGATTTTGAAGCACCTCTGACGAGGAGAACACGACTAGAGCCATAACCCGATTTCCCTGCAACTTTCGCTCAGTGGAAGAGGATTCAAAAAGGGCGAACACATGTCTCAGCTTATCCGTAGATACCAGACAGTTTTTGATAAAAACGATGGTCAAAGTTTTCGAAGTAGCTTACAAGTAAACGTAACCAAAGGGTACACTTCAATTTTGATCGGCTATGAATACGTTTTATAGCAGAGCAAAACAGGAGACAAGGATTTTTTTATATGTGCCCATTCGCCCATTAAGAGGGTGAAATATCCCTCTGAGAAAACTGGGTTTTGTATTTCTAAATGAATATCACTGAAACGGTAACAGATACAAAGAGACACTTCAGTAAAAGTTTTGTCGTTTTTAATGTACGTCAAAATGCTGCACCAAGATTTCTCGAAAAAGCCATTTCTTTTCTAAATCTGCTCAGCCCCCCTCCTCCTCCCACCCCCTCCCCACCCCCGTCCCCACTACTTTATGTATCATTTCAGAATTTGGTGAATAGCAAAACGTATAGCATCGCTAATACAAAATTCAGTCATATACAGTAGAATGAAGTGGTGTTCGAAAGACTCATTTATCAGAAATAACCTAGAAGTAAGTCCATATCGCCGGACACGTGCCCGATATACATCCGCTTTACTGTCAATTTTCATTTTGAGTTACGTTTGCGGGTTCTTTTTGTTGTAACAAAATGGTTCAAATGGCTCTGAGCACTATGGAACTTAACTTCTGAGGTCATCAGTCCCCTATAACTTAGAACTACTTAAACCTAACTAACCTAAGGACATCACACACATCCATGCCCGAGGCAGGATTCGAACCTGTGACCGTAGCGGTCGCGCGGTTCCAGACTGAAGCGCCTAGAACCGCTCGGCCACCCTGGCCGGCTTGTTGTAACATATTCAGATTTAATTATTGTATATTTGAAATTGTGTATTTTTGTTGTTACATTATTATAAATCTATACAATAACGAGGAAGTACAAAAACGTTTGGGTCAAAAAATGCTGAATACACTACGATTATGTGCACCAAGCACAAGAGATTTCGAAAAAAATTACTTCTTCGACAGATATGGGTGCACCGTTGTAACGTATATTCGAAATGGCAGAACTTGTTTCAAGTATCTTTTTGTATCTGTTACCGTTTCAGTGGTTCTGAATCAGAAATATTAAAATCAATTTTTTTTTCAACGGGATGTTTCACCTTCTTAACCGCTACATGGGCACGTATAAAGAAACACGTGTCTCCTATTCCGCTCTTTTCTACAACACATTCATAGCTGATCAAGATCGAAATGTATCCCTTGGGTAGGTTTACCTGTTAGATGCCTTTTAGTGCACTACACTCTCAGCTGTAGTGGTGGACCAGTGGCTACCATCACGGCCTCTCATTGTTACACCCCATGTTTGAAACCCGGTTATTGTTTTCATTAGTTAAATTTTTTTCATGTATCTACCCATGTCCACAGAAGGTTATACACGAATGTTTCTTATCAAGCTATGGGATACTAGGGTGGCTTATATCATCTGTATAATGACAACTGAGTTTCAGAATAAGCGCCATAAATCTGTTATATATATGCTTATGATATTTTCAGTGCTAATAACCTTTTTAAATTCTCGCATTCTTGTATTTCAATCTCATACCAATTTTTATATTAATTCTTATATTTCATTCTTATGGTTATTCTTCAAGAAGATTTGGTTCATTCCCTTGGCTGATACCGACCATAGAGGCTTTCGAAACACAGAAATTACGAACATCGCGGGAAGGCAGGTTTGCCACAGTGGCATTTCTGAGTGTGGGTCTCACACAGGAAAGGAACGTCGTTAACATTTCTGAAGATTTCAGGCGTGGCCTTTTTAAATTCCCGCATTCTTGTATTTCAATCTCTTACCAATTTTTATATTAATTCTTATATTTTATTCTTATGGTTATTCTTCAAGATGATTTGGTTCATTCCCTTGGCTGATACCGACCATAGAGGCTTTCGAAACACAGAAATTACGAACATCGCGGGAAGGCAGGTTTGCCACAGTGGCATTTCTGAGTGTGAATCTCACACAGGAAAGGAACGTCGTTAACATTTCTGAAGATTTCAGGCGTGGCAGTAATTTCGCGAAAAACCTGATGCTTACAACTGATTATCAATCAAGATACATTAACGAAATTTCAAATGATTTTCTCAAACATTTACTTTTTTTAAAATTCCTTCGCCAGACATACACATAGTAGACGAGTAAGGACAACGTTATTTTAATACACACTGAAAAACATTTGTGTAGTTATCTTCTACGAACGTAGGCAGATAAATGAGAAACGACGCGACTGTGTGAAGCCACTGTGCCAGCGCTTCGGCTCAACAGCTTACTCGTTAAAGGAAAGTAACTCGAAAATTTTGATCGTCGTTTTCCCGAAAACGGTCGAGTATCGAACATGTTCCTTTATTTTAACCCTTCTTCCACTGAGCGAAGTTTTTGGGAACTCGGGTTATGTCATACGCCAAGTTCTTATCATGAATTGTAATTGTCTGACGGCAGAATGCGCTAGTGTGTTCTAGAATATTAAGACTTGCGGAATGAGTTGGTATACTGTGTTTTTTGTTTGCGTGTTGTTTTGATCTTGTAACCCACCTAGTCTCTTTTCTGTTACTCGGATTACATGCAAGTACACTACCAGTCAAAAGTTGCCTATCACCGTTGTTACAACTAGGCCTATGTACTTCATTTTAATGTAGAAACGCATTGCACGAACTGAATAGACCAACAAAATGATTATTTCCTGTCTCTGTCGTTAAGTACAACACACATCAGTTTAGATTTTAGCCTCTCCAAAGTATCCAGCATTTGCTCTCAGAAGAGATGCTGAAAGTCTTGGCATTATAGAGATAAGATTTTGTAGGGTATTTTCTAGTCAATTTAGATCACTGACCCGGCAAAATCATATTCTTCAGTTCCCCATATTTCTCTTTTCCATTGAGTTGCCATCTGCATAATTTAGAAGCATGGTTGGGATCATTGTCCTCCTGCAGAATTAACCACAACCAATAAGTCTGTACCGAGCGGGGTGGCGCAGCGTTTAGCACACTGGACACGCGCGCGGGAGGATGACGGTTCAAACCCGCTTCCTTCCATCCTGACTTTTCTGTTATTTCCCTAACTCGCTTCAGGCAAATGCCGGAACGATTTCTTTGAAAGGGCACGGCCGACTTCCTTCCCCATCTTTCCTTAATCAGGTAGGACCGATGACCTCGCTGTTTGGTCTGCTCCCCTGAATCAGCCAACCAACCAATAAGTCTGTGTCTAGCCATCATGTGTACTGCCACCGTGTGTACTGCCATCAGTGAAATACGATTGAGGTGGTGTTGCGGTATGGGTGTGTTTTTCGTGGTTGGCGTACGGTCCCCTTGTTACGCCTAAGAAGATAAATTGCGGAAGGATACGAACGCATTGTGTATTGTGACAGTAGAGCAATAATACGGAGACAATGAATGCTGTACCAGCATGGCAATGAACCCTATCATTAAGCATCACCCTTTAGCAATGGTTTGCGGTCAATAACATTCATGAACTGGACTGACCTCCTCGGAGTGCCTACGTGACCCCAATGGGATGAGTCAGAAATTCGACTCCAGATCCTAGCCTTCTACATAAATACCAACTCTGGTTTCGGCTCTTGAGGAACAATGGACTGCCATTCCTCCACAGACATTCATACACCCTATCGAAAGTGTTAACAGCAAAGTTCATTGAGTCATAAAGGCTAAGGGTGAATACACCCTATATTAATGTCCTCTAATGTATGTCCCAATACTTTTGATCAGATAGAGTACATACAGCACGACGAATCCCCATGGGACCAACTATATAAATCCTGCACAGCGTTGAGAGAGCGGTGGTCGCGACCTGGCGTGGGACCTGGAAGTGACAGACGACTTTGCGTCGTTGGCCCGCGCCCAGCTAATCGACGACACAGGCCGTGTCAGCGCCCGGTTTATTCCCGTCCGGAGACAACGATTAATCTTCCGGCATCATTTTCATTAAAGACTCGTGTGCCCCATCCGTCTCGTTTCGTCCCTGTCCCCTGGCTATTTGTCATCGAACCACTCCGAGGAGCACTAAAATATCTGCTGCTCCCCGCCGCAAAAGAAAAATAAATTTAAAATCAGTGATTTCAAAAGAAATCTCAGTATCCGCATATCCAGCGACTGCGCTGTTGAACGGGACCTTGCTCAAGTATTTTTCATCAATCTTACTTACGAAAAAGGTACATAACTTTCTTAAAACTTCACAGTAGTTAGTGATTATGACCAACATTTCATTACTTCCATTCATTTCACAATTTTCTAATATTTGAACATTTTATGAACCGTAAAGGCTAAAAAACTGGAAAATTCACATAAAAAAATGATCGATTAAAAAATTCCAAATCAAAAGTTCAAATGGTTCAAATGGCTCTAAGCTAAGGTCATCAGTCCCCTTGTCTTAGAACTACTTGAACCTAACTAACCTAAGCACATCACACACATCCACGCCCGAGGCAGAATTCTAACCTGCGACCGTAGCAGCAGCGCCTAGAACTGCTCGGCCACAGCGGCCGGCAAATCATCAAATGGCTCTGAGCACTATGGGACTTCTAAGGTCATCAGTCCCCTGGAACTTAGAACTACTTAAACCTAACTAACCTAAGGACATCACACACATCCATGCCCGAGGCAGGATTCGAACCTGCGACCGCAGCGGTCGCGCGGTTCCAGACTGTAGCGCCTAGAACCGCTCGGCCACTTCGGCCGGCGCAAATCATCAGCTGTAAGTTACATAAAGAACTGATGTGCCAGGCGTCGTCTGCATTTCGGGTGCTGACCTGTAAGTTGGAATAAAAACTATTACTTCAGACTGCTCATTAGCGAATATACACGGTCCAGTCACATTATTGTCACCACCGCCTGTATCCGACGTCAACGAAGTAGAACCGTTCACAGATAGCAGGTGGCAGCACTAGCAATGGAGGGTATATAAAGCATGTCGTATGAACGCAGAAAAAGTTCACTCCTCGTCGTCATGCGGAAAAGAAATGATTTATCCGACGTCCAAAAGGGCATGACAGTGGCTTTTGGTCCCAGGGGGAAGCCATTTCTGAAATGGCTACGCTTGCTTGCATGTCGCCGTGGTTTAAGTATACCGCGCATGGCAAAATGGCGCTATGGGAAACAGGCGCGTGGCAACTTTGGTGCACCACTGGTCACAGGTGACTGGAGTGAATGACGGCTGCGGAGATGTGTACGGGCGTATAGACGTCCAACTGTTGAACAGCTGACCGCCCCAGATGAGCAAAGGGGCTAACAACGGTATCTGTTTAATGTCCGTTCAGCAATCGTTGCCGCGTATGGGCCTCCGCGGCAGGAGCCTAGATCATGCACCCATGCTGAATTTGCGGGCCATTACCGCAACTTGATGTCGATTGAGAGATGACAGGTGGCCTCTTCAGATGAGTCACAACTTATGCTCCACCGGGCAGATGTCTGTTAGCGTGTACGGCGTGTAACGTCTGAGCAAAGGGTCCTGCCCGGAGAAAGGAGTGTTGCGGTATGGGGAATGTTTTCGTGGCATTCCCTGGGTGACCTCGTGGTTCTTATATGCCCTCCACTGCAAGTGGTGCTACCATGTGGGAATGATTATTGCACGTTAACTTCGAACATAACCGGTGGTCAAATTAATGTGACTGGACCATGTAGCATTCGATAGGTGTTTATCACGGTCATGGTGAGTGTTTAGTTCGTTCAATCACAATTAACTAATTGCCTCTTACTTAATCATGATTTCGCCGGGTTGTTGGCCGAGAGGTTCTAGGCGCTTCAGTCTGGAACCGCGCGACTGCTACGGTCGCAGGTTCGAATCCTGCCTCGGGCGTGGATGTGTGTGATGTCCTTAAGTTAGTTAGGTTAAGTAGTTCTAAGTACTAGGGGATGATGACCTCAGGTGCTAAGTCCCATAGCGCTCAGAGCCATTTTTTCCATTAGTGTTTGACCAATATACAGACTGAACACTATTGGAAGCTGGTTAAAACCTTGTCTCACTTCCTTCTCAGTTACAGCTTCCCTTTCATATTATTTATTTCCTATAACCGCATTCTGGTTTGTATACAATTTGTAAAAAAAACCATTCGCTTCTTGCTTCCCTACTATGGAAATTGTCAGCTATTTTTCTGCCCAATTAGGGAAACTGGTGTTCAGCTTTTAACTTCTAATTTCCTATAACCTATTTGTCTCAGCATCGTCGGATTTAATTCGGCTGCTTTCCACAAACCTTATGTTACTTTCGTTAATGTCCATCTCATAACCTCATTCACTGTCCATCCGCCCAACTACACTTGCAAGCTCTTTGTCGTCTCTGGCCGAATTACAGTACCATCGGTTAACCTCAAAGTTTTTATTTTTTCTGCTTGAACTTTGATTCTCTTTGCAAAGTCCTCCTTGCTTTCCTTTAGTGGCCGGCCGCAGTAGCCGAGCGGTTCTAGGCGCTTCAGTCCGGAACCGCGCTGCTGCTACGGTCGCAGGTTCGAATCCTGCCTCGGGCATGTATATGTGTGCTGTCCTTAGGTCAATTAGGTTTAAGTAATTCTAAGTTCTAGGGGACTGATGACCTCAGATGTTAAGTCCCATAGTGCTCAGAGCCATTTTGAATCATACTTTTGCCGCTTAAGTAGATAATCAATTTAATAATGACATCTAGCAGTAAGTTAAGATGGATGTGTTGTATATGGTTGATCACGACCGGGCGAACGATCTCACGGTATAATGGGACAGCGCGAAACTCCATTATTACAACAAGCAAACAGAAAGTAGAACGTACAAAGAAAGGATATTTTTCCCCGGTACTTCCTTGCATTTTGTGGAGTATGCTAAGAAGATGGAGAGATGGGGATATATATGCAAGAGGAGAGTAAAATATGGAAATTCGAATGGCAAGAGGGACGTTCAACTGTCTGTTTTCGGCACTGTATAGAGTTTATACTCCTGGCAAATGGCCGTCTTGAGCTCCTACAACATTCCTAGTACTCGTCTCTAACTTGGATAGCCTGTTTCTAAAGAGTACAGGAAACATTAAGTTCTGCTCTCGCCCTAGTACCCTAATCGTACCCCACTCCAACCAACGCCTCCCAACTCTTCTTTCTACCTCTGCACTCTCCGCTCGCAATCAGCGTGAAGAACATTTTTCAATTCGTCACAAGTAGCACAGTTATTCAGACCGATCCTGAATACGGTATACGCCATGTAATCGTATGATACAGCAACTTCCCGTGCATACAGTTAGTTTACTGTGGAAGTTGCTTGAGCTACCGACGGTTCCACTGATATATTGTGTTAATGAATCTAGTCAGCTAACCTGCTGACATATTTTGCATATTTCCACTCAATAATGTCTTATCGAATAACTTTTTGGGCTAAGTCACAACTTGGAAAGCAAATAACGACTGTACAAAAGCCAGCAGTAACTTTTTTTTATTGTGGCGTTCAGCAACGGACGTCATTTAGATAACTATTCAAGAAGGTAGAGATTTTTAACTGCACCGTCTCAATATATACACATTCGCAAATGAAATTCATCATATATAATCCTTCACAGCTTAAGAGGAACAGTGATGTCCATATCTTCAAGACCAGAGAGAAAATGACCTTTATTACCCATTTTTAAAGCTGTTAGTGGCTCACACGCGAGTTTAGTAGTTGAGTATGCAGCAAGAAAAGTCTTTGATGATTTCCCCAACAACATAAAATGTCTGACAGGTAACAAAGTAAATTTTAAACCTAACCTAAAATCATTTCGGCTGCACAAATTTCTGTTTAAAAATGGCAGCCTGTAAAAAATAAAAGAGCTAGTCTTTAATCGCGGTTGCCTGAGTAGCACTAAATATTTGTCCGCTAATGTTAACATTGATCATGTATACATATGTTGAAATTTACTCGTTCCAAATCATTTCGATTTAAGAGCCATGGAAATGATCTATGATACATGGAACTATCTAAATAACTAACTAACAACGAAATTTTCTTTATTTGAAGCTCATCTGGTAAATTATACACCCGTGAGAATTAGTATAAACGTGTAAAATAAGTGGTGCATCGGAAATATTTATCCGCTATTGCTACACTATGTTTTATGCAGAAATAAAGGCGGAAATTTATGATGAATTTTTAACTTAGGCAAGGGACTGCAGAAACAACCAGTCGAATTTAGGATGCTATATATTATACAAGCAAGCACATACAATATTGTGAGACATGCGAATAATCTTTGGAGTGTCTCTCTCATTGTCGACTGGGATATGTGGTCCTTACGCTCTCGATATTGTTTCGTTGTGGTAGTTCACTTTTCCTCTTAAATTAGACGTGACCTCATCGTTGAACTGAGAGCGTGGCAGGAAACTTATTTTCCACCTCCACGTTCAGAATGAGTTCACAAAATTCTAGACGATGTTGCGCATCACCACCATGGAGGGCTTGTAGCAACTGAATCTTGCGTGGTTTGAAACAGAAACGCCGCCGCAAAACAACGCCAGACAGACACATGAGGAATAGCTCTTTGCTAACAGACGAATAGATTAAAAAAAAAAATGGTTCAAATGGCTCTGAGCACTATGGGACTCAACTGCTGTGGTCATAAGTCCCCTAGAACTTAGAACTACTTAAACCTAACTAACCTAAGGACAGCACACAACACCCAGCCATCACGAGGCAGAGAAAATCCCTGACCCCGCCGGGAATCGAACCCGGGAACCCGGGCGTGGGAAGCAAGAACGCTACCGCACGACCACGAGATGCGGGCGAATAGATTTCTGTGGACAACGTGCAAAACTATGTTTAGAGCGCTCTACGACCTGAACGAACACTCGGGGGCTTTGTGCAGATTTCCCTTTGCATAAATAAGCAGTGTCTTCAAACAGCCGGCCGGAGTGGTCGAGCGGCTCTAAGCCGCTACAGTCTGGAACCTCGCTGCCGCTGCGGTCACAGGTTCGAATCCTGCCTCGGGCATGGATGTGTGTGATGTTCTTAGGTTAGTTAGGTTTAAGTAGTTCTAAGTTCTAGGGTACTGATGACCTCAGCAGTTAAGTCCCATAGTGCTCAGAGCCATTTGAACCAGTTTTTCTTGAAACAGCTAGTGACATCAGTGAGTGAGTTGAGCAGTAGGAGATGCATTGCCGTAGTTTTCTATCGAAGAAAATCACTCCGATAATTGTAACTGAATTTAACTTCCTGAAACGGAGAACTCAAAACGCCATTTGTTGCTGGGCAATGAACGAGGGTGCGAGTGAACTAGCAGTACCTAGGAGACCTCTGCCAACAACCTCTTGAATCTACTAATCACAACTGGCGCCAAGATAAAATTTTCGTTTCGATGCGTACGTCAAAATTCAACTCAAGTTTCTGTCTTTATTCGTGATGAAGAAATAGTCTGCGAAACTTATGAATCATTCTGGAATACCTTACATATTAGATCATTTGTTCCAGTTTCCCATTCCAAAGCGTTGAAAGGCACCATAAAAATGAATCATTTTCACGCAGTGGGTGAACATTTGCCTTCGGTTCATCACGCAACGGGTGGCGTATGTCTTAGGATCTTCCGGGAAGACTTCGGGATGACAGAATGTGACTGGCGAAAAGAGATCATACATGATACTGTGATGGATCTCCATGACTTTGATCACTTTGCTGACATAAGCATCAGTGCTGTCGGTATCACAAAAGGGCTGAGCCGCACAGCAGCTGTGGAACGCCTCCATCATTCGCTCTCGTCACATGTAATCGCTACCGGCGATGGCAGCAAATTACGTCTCCTTGCGGCTGGCACTCGCTGCTACAGTCCCGTCGAAAGTCTCACGCGCACTGCCCTGCGCAATATATACAGGTGGAGGCTGGCGTTCCATTCGTCATGCCGAGAGATATTCCGTTGCAGCGCGCGACTCGCGGAAGTGGTAATGACTTCTGCGTAAGTGACGGCATATTAACAGGATTAAAGGCTAGCTGCCAGCTCATTGTCGCTCACAAAGGAGGATCTTGCCGCCGCGCCGGATCCGTCCCACAAAAGGAACGCCGCGGCCCGAACCCTACCATTAATCCTTTAACCGCGCGACCACGGCGAGAAAATGATTTCTGCCCTGCGGCGAAAGCGGCTGGGTTCCCAGCGCCCCTTACCTGTAAACACAGAAAACGTTCGCCTTCTGTTTCCGCTGCCGATTGCAGCGCGAACCGCAGCCACAGGATGTTCAGGAAGTTGCAACCGGCTGACTATCAAAGTTAAGTATGTTTCCGAATTTTACACTTTTCCGATTCATTTGTTAAACACGTTTTTCTCAAGCCTAGTAGAGCTACTGTATGCTTCATTAGCATCATTTTCCATTAACTAATTATCACATCTCTTGTCCTCTATGACCTTAACTCTCTCTAATAAATTTCGGAAATTAGTGGTAAGTTCTGTGGGACCAAACTGCCTTTGTCATCGGTCCCTGGGCTTGCACAGTATTTACTCTAACTTAAACTAACATACACTAAGTAGAACACACACACCCATACCCGTGGGAGGACTCGAACCTCTGACGGGGGATCTCTTTAATATTCTTTCGCCTTTGTTCTTCTGCGCTGATTTATGTTTATTTAATTTTTTGAGTTGATACGAGCGCTAACGTCTGGATTTCTCTGACCGCTATTCTATAAAGTGAATAATTCCACTGGTTAATTTTCGTGAATGGCATCTTCACGCAACCAAAATTTGCTATATCAGTTTTCTTAAAACTTGCCTCAATCACAAATCAGCATTCATCGATTTAGTGTTAAAAATGTTGCACTAAATGGTAGTTTTTTTGACATTAAACAGAGTGAGATAAAGAGCTCAATGTATAATCGTGGTCTGCAAACATTTCATTTCGTTGACGTCAGTTGTACACAGAAATTATGAGTGTCCACTGCATGCACATAACGACTCGCATACATTAGGATAAACGTCGGAAAATCATAAACACGTTTACATATTAAAGTCCAAACCTTTTTCCACGCAGTCTCCAAAATTGAACTCGAATCGATTATTAGTGACGACGCGCCTTAAGACTCAACCAACATTCGGCTACACTCTTGCTGAGGTCTCAAAAATTTGTTCTTCTTTCTGTCGTTATACCGGGCGATCACATATTGAAGCAGTAAATTCCTGCAAAGGAAGTCAGCTCGGCTACTAAAGCTCTAATCCGTAAAGCTTGCACATCCTGACAAAGACGTTTGAAAATGCGCTTGTGAGCTGAAGATGGCTGAACGTATTTATTAAGAATAATAAACAATTTTAGCAGCCGAGCTCTTTACCTTACCATGATAACTTGCAGCCTCATATGATCTGTGGAGTCATATCCCCCAGAGACACGGAGTATCTTTCCATCGGCCATTTGGGCGATATAGGTCAATGGTGAATACACTAGTTTCGTATTTGGGAAGGATCTGATCCCTTTTCAGCAGTCCACATTTAGGTTTACTGTGGTCTCAGTAAATCAATTCAGTTTGATACCTGGGAGTGTCGTTTAAACAGACCTGTGGACATTTTCTTCGTTAGCCCTCTCCAACTGAGAAAACGCTTCTCCGTTAACGACCTTAATATCGACAGGACTTTAAACTTCATTCTTTTTCAGGAAACTTTTTTGGGTTCATCTCGACTGCGTGTTTTACAGTACTAAAAATAGACAAAGAAGAGTTATATAGGCTTCCCTTTTTTACAACTATGCATGCATCAGAAACTGTTACTAACCAAATCTAATTTCACCGGAAATTAACTGGGAAAGTAGTCCTGAGATAAGGTATCGTGTAGAGCACTTGTACAAAGAAATCAGATTCAGCATTTTGACATTCGATGTTGAATAAATACTTCCTCCAGACTTTTCCATATATTACGATCTTCGCTTAATGTAACAGTTTTGCTCTTGTGTATATACATATATATATTAATACTGTCTCCGCACTTTCGATCAGTTCGTCATCTAGGAGCTTTCTTATATCTTGAAATAAAACTCCTTGGCCCAGCAGCCGTCGAGTTGGCTGGCTACATCTCCCGCCAGCTTTCATTTCATTTCCATTATAGTCTTAATTTCGTCTTCAGTTCCAGACAATCACTAATATAATGGTTTGTTTTCCTGTCTCCCTCAGTAATTCCAAACATGGATCTATCCATTTGTTTTTGAATGATTTTCTCATTGAAAGTCGACAACATAACGTCAGTAACAAGCAATATACATTAAATGCAAAAAAATGTCATTTCTGAAAAATTTGACTCCTCGTTTAGGAAACTCTGTTTAGTTCACCAAGAAATAAATTTAGTGAATAATAAAACGAAAGAGTCTCTTTTCAGTCGTAGATGAAGTTAGAGATGTTGAAATTCAGAGATTCTAGGAACATGTTATATCCGTGCGACAACTGCGAACGTGATGGGAATGCTATTCATCGACTGCCCACTCTCCACGAAACGTCACACAATAGACATTAAACGGTGGTACACCGTGCAGATCCCCACGTCTTCAACAAAACAGCAGAGCACCAGTGATCGCGATTTTACTCCGCACAGAAAAGGCCCGTGAGTTAGTGCTCGACCTACAGGAGAGTCCCAAATGCGATAAGTGTTAAAAATTCCTGTCAGCAGAGATGCAGTGAAATGAAGGACGTTTCGAATGGCAGAAGACACGCGCTGCGCCGAGACGTAACGACAGAGCTACGTAAGCTGGTTGTAACTCGACGCGCGGCAGCGGGGGACGTCAAAGCCTAATGGCTTTTCACGCTCATATTCGTAATATAGTACCTTGTATTCATTCTCCGCGTCTTCCCATTATGCAGAAGAAACATTGTCTTCTTAGCAACAGGTGACGTCACTGAATGCAGGCATGGACAGCTTATTGCTACTCGGCGTTCCCCCTTGATTGTCAGAGACTAGGAGAAGTTTTCTTCAAGTGCACAAGATTCGAAAGAACTCGCACGTATCTGGCGTAAATTACCTCACGACATGTGTCCATATGCTAAGGTGTACAATACTTAAGATCCATTCTTTGTATGGTAACGCCACAGTTATTTACTGAGTTTGTCTGCAGACCGGTCCTTGTGAGGGGGTCCAGTCCACAATTATACACTTTTCACGTGTAAATGACTGCACCTTTCTAAGAGAGTGTCTACTCCGTTATAATAATTCCCAATGAACCATGGGGAGCATGCGGAATGTCACCAATACTTGGCTACGATATTGAGACTGCCGTTTCGGAAGACAATGGAAAAAGAAATGGAAGAGGAAATACAGGATATCACTAGATAGCCAGTTGTTTTGAAAACGTAGGAAGGAGTCACTTAATTTATATCCACGTCTACATGTGTACTCCGCAGGTATGTGTGACCATTATCACTTTCCTCTTTTCCTGTTCCAGAAGCGAATGATTCGCGGGAAGTACGATAGTTGGCAAGCATCCGTTTGAGCTCGAATCTCTCTGACTTTATGATCATGGCCTTTCCGCGATATTTACGTTGGATGAAGGGATACTTCCAATGAATTCCGTTCCGGCATCTGGCTTAGTTGTTATTAGTTTTATATGCTCGTTCCTCTTTAAATCTTTCCGTACGCATAGTCCTGAGTATTTTATGGCTGTGACTGCTTCCAGTGATTATTTTGCGATCGTGTAGTTAAACAGTAATGGAATTCGACGGGTGTATCATCAGCACTGTCCTACACTATAAGTGCGAACATTTTAGGTTAGGCCTGAGAGTGACTGATGAATTGAAAACAGTAATTGTTGTAGTCAGTCACATTTTTATTCTCCTTACTACATGTTTCGACAGTTTCTACCTCCATCATTAGCTGGATTCATGTTAAGGCTTGGATGTGTTGTATGGACATGTTTTGAGACGACTGCTTAGTTTATCTACAAGAGTGGGGGAAGGCAATGTCTTCCAGATGAAAACGATTATCGTTGAACTATATTTTCTAAGAAGAGAAGTGATTCATTAGCAAGGACAGAAAATGAACTCTATGCTAACTGTAGATGTACGATGATTTCGTAATGCATTTCGCTGTCTTCGTCACTAGTGTTCGAAATATACTTAACAAACGAAAACATTTCAAAATCTCTAATGTGCGTCGCTGAATCTATTCTCCTAACAATTGGACAGTACTCCACTGTAATTAATGTTTGGCAGATGTCATATAGGATATAGAACCCGCAAAATTCCTCTGGTGGAAGAATTCACGCGGCAATAATGTGTCTACCAGGGGGTGACGTGGTCTAAACTGAATAGTGCGCTGTTCTAGACTCATTTTCACGATCGTAGTTATGTGAAAATCGTGTGACTGACGTGAAGCGGTTAGGGCGATATAAAGATATTAAATTGTCCCACATCTTCAGTCCACTAACATCTCCGAAATAATATCGGTCTGATTCCCCATTTGTGTGTTTGGTATCACTAGCGGCAGCATCAATAACATATTAATACTGGCACTGCGCATGCAACTACTGAAATGTGTTTCTCTGCGTACACTTCTTTTTATTCAGTTAAAACATCGCCAACGGTAGGGTTTACTCGCCTGTTTCTTGCTTTTAGAGCGGATGTGATGTCTATGTACACGTTTCACTTCAATTAAAAGTATCAGACCATAACAGGCAAACTATGTAACACAACAAGGCTGACAATCAAGTCTAGGTAACACGTTTTGGATAACCAGTAACACAATTAATGAGCAAGCCCGAGACGCAAAGCAGCCAGGGAAGAAGACTGCCCCTCTCCCCATTTTGAAAGCATTTTCCTCAACTCCTGCTGTACTCCTTCACTTACTTTTCTGTCACAGAATTTACTTTCTTTGTGGTTCGTTGCGCTAAAAGTTCAAGCAAAGACCTTTGATAATTATGCGCTGCTTCTGAGTGGAGAGTGGGCCAACGTTAATCGTCCATAAAAATGAAGGTGTACACAAATATATATGCGTGGCATAGTTGGTTTCACTTAGTCTATATAAATAGCGCACCTTGCTAACATGTAACACACTATTTCTTCGACAGACAATAGAACCACACAGTACGTAAGCTACGCGATTACAGATACTCGTCATAACCAACTTTTCCAAATATTTCTTGCTCGATTAATATTTATTCCATATCCGTATTTTAAAGTCAAAGACAGCTGTATAAAAATCACCATGTAGGAATTACTGTACATGATTTAACTGAGATATTCACAGCTTCCGCGGAAGGGTGGGGAGAGGACATGTATGGAACATACAGTCAAGTTACATGGCATCCTTACACGCTAAAGCCTATTTAATAAGTCGTATATCACCAAGAGAATAAGTGTGCAACGTATAGAATGTAGTACGGTTGACAGAGTGAATCTTTTTTTCCCCTTTCCGGGGAGCGAAGTCATCCTAAGGCAGCTACTGAAGAGGGTTTTCGCCATCTGATGAACTGATACTTAGTGCGGAGGCACTATAACCAGTTTCCAGTTCGCATAGAATCAACCATTCAAAAACACATCCATAGAGTGATCGTTAGAAATGGACTTCGATAAGAAATTATTAATGAAGTCTGCAATTATTATGAATATTAAAAATTAATTTTCGTTTAAATCGCAAAATCAATTTATTTCTGATTATTATTGTCTCAGCTCATGCCATATTTTGATGTTATGAACGGAATAAAGCGGAATACAGTCAAAAAGTGTGACGCTGCCTAGTTAATACTTAAAACCAGACTGGCACTCACTTACCGAGCCTTTGAAAGCAGACGTATAGCGCTCAAAGCCAAAAGAGCGCCCGTGCGCCAGATCAGTGTTATAGTAGCGTTGTTCGTGAACACCATTAAAAAAAAAAAAAAAATCTCCGCAGAGCTATTCGGGCTGACTTTTCAGGAAATTCAACACCGCTACTTTCCAAACTTCACAGAAGCCCTCGGCTACACCCTCTTAGTCTAGCACACCTGGATAAAAGGCGTACTTGCTTCTGTAAGCCAAAAATTCTTTAGGCCAAGGACATATTTGAGAAGATGTTCAAATGTGTGTGAAATCTTATGGGACTTAACTGCTAATTGCTGAGGTCATCAGTCCCTAAGCTTACACACTACTTAACCTAAATTACCCTACGGACAAACACACACACCCATGCCCGAGGGAGGACTCGAACCTCCGCCGGGACCAGCCGCGCAGTCCATGACTGCAGCGCCTCGGACCGCTCGGCTAATCCCACACGGCTTGAGAAGATACTCTGTATGATAGCATATACGAGTTTTACATTCAAACTGCGTCTACATTCTTTCTCTGCAAATCTTAGTGCTTGGCTGACGAGACTTCCCATTGTTTTACGTATTAAGGTTTTTTCCCGTTGAGTTCACATATGGATCGTGAGAACAATGACCAAATTTTCTGCCTTTTTCCGAGTTCCAGTTAGATTCATATAGCCTGTTTGATGTCTATGGGTGACGCATAGGGGAAAGTAGTATATCCATACATTCATCACTACTGCTTCTTGAAATTTTGTAAGTAGGCCTTTACAGGATAGTTGGCGTCTGACAGGTTTTTCAGTGCTCCTTTACGCTGTTTCGAGAGCCAATCTGTGACCATTCTTGCCGTCTCTCCTTGTATATATTCAGTAGCTCCTTTTAGTCCTATTCTGAACAGACCCCACACACACGAGCAATTTTGTGAGCACGAGTATTTTCTAGGCAGTCTCCCTTGTAAAGTGAGAACATTTTCCACTATTCCACCAACGAATCTGGTCTTACCTACGAATGAGCAGTTGAGACAGTTCCCTGTCACAGTCATACATGTTATTACAACCACGTGTTGGTATGAGATGAGTGAGTCCTATCGTTATTGTAATTAATTAATACTACAGTCATAGAACGCTATTTTACTGCGTTTTGTAAATTGCACGATTTAAAAATTACTGATTATCTGAAACAAGTTGACAAAGACTTATCAATATGCCAATGGATATTTTTGTAGGTTTTTTGTTGGTGGTATTTCATTATAGATAACTGCAGCATAAAATTTGTTATAAACGTTATCTCACAGATGGTTAACTTACAACATGTACAGCAAGAGTCCTAATACACTTCCTCACTGAACGCTTGAGGTTACTTCTACTCGCCTGGATGACACTCCGTTCATGGGTTTTCCTCTCTGCCACGAAATCCTCGATCCATCCACAAAAATCGTTTTCCACCATTTATGACCGAACATTCGTTAGTTGTTTTTTGCGATTGTAGTCTTCAGTCGGAGACTGGTTGCTCTCCACGATTATCAATTCTGTGCACCCCTCTTCCTCTGCATTACTTTTGCAACCAAGACCCATTTGAACACGCTTTCTGCATCTGAGACTTGGTCCCTCTCTACAGCTTTTACCCCCACACTTCTTTGTGTGGTGTGACCGCCAGACACCACATTTGCTAGGTGGTAGCCTTTAAATCGGCCGCGGTCCGTATACGTCGGACCCGCGTGTCGCCACTATCAGTGATCGCAGACCGAGCGCCGCCACACGGCAGGTCTAGTCTAGAGAGACTCCCTAGCACTCGCCCCAGTTGTACAGCCGACTTTGCTAGCGATGGTTCACTGATTACAGACGCTCTCATTTGCAGAGGCGACAGTTTAACATAGCCTTCAGCTACGTCATTTGCTACGACCTAGCAAGGCGCCATATTCAGTTACTATGTCTTCTGAACAGATGATATCATGTACCTGCAAGAGCGACGTTCATCATTAATGGATTAAAGTTAAGTATCAAACTAATTACGTCCGCTTTCTGAATTCTAATTCCTTGTCATGTTCCAGAGCTCACGTCAGTATAGCCCTTCCCTCCTCAAGCCAACCTGCGTGAGCTAAAACGCGTGCATTTCGGCCTCCTCTAGTAACACGGTGTTGGCTCTTCTGGCAACACAACACTTTGCATTAAGAAAATGACGATTCCTTGATGTCAAAGGAAGTGTCCAATCAACTTATCCCTTCATTTAGTCAAGCTGTACCACAGATTTCTTCTCTCCTAATTTCGATTCAGTACCTCTTCATTACTTACCCCATCTATGCGTTTAATGCCTAGCACTCACTTGTAACACCGCATATCAAAAGCTTCTACTCATTTTTCCCCGAAAGTTTACCATCCACGTTTCACTTCCATGCTAGGCTACTCTCCGGACAAATTCCTTCAGAAAAAACTTCTCAACATTTAAATTTAATTCGCTGTTAACAGGTTTATACTTATCAGAAATATTTTTCTTGCTACTGCATCTCCATCTACACTTCCCAAGCTACCTTGTCGTATGTGGCGGAGGGTACTCTGTGTACTAGTTTCACTTTCAGTTTTCCTATTCCAGTCTCGAATGGTTCGCAAAAAGCACGCTTTCTTTTGAACCGCCTTGTGGTCAGGCTTAACAGTTTGTTGATAAACGATGATTTTCACACGGCAGCGTAGTTCAGTGTCGCATTGCGTTAGCAAATTGAATAAGAACGAGTCTATCTGTCCTGATAAGCGCTCTGAATTACCAGCTACACTACTGGCCATTAAAATTGCTACACCACAAAGATGACGTGCTACAGACGCGAAATTTAACCGACAGGAAGAAGATGCTGTGATATGCAAATGATTAGCTTTTCAGAGCATTCACACAAGGTTGGCGCCGGTGGCGACACCTACTACGTGAGGACATGAGGAAAGTTTCCAACCAATTTTTCATACACCAGCAGCAGTTGACCGGCGTTGCCTGGTGAGACGTTGTTGTGATGCCTCGTGTGAGGATGAGAAATGCGTACCATCACGCTTCCGACTTTGATAAAGGTCGGCTTGTAGCCTGTCGCGATTGCGGTTTACCGTATCCTGACATTACTGCTCGCGTTGGTCGAGATCCAATGACTGTTAGCAGAATATGGAATCGGTGGGTTCAGGGGGTAATACGGAACGCCGTGCTGGATCCCAACGGCCTTGTATCACTAGCAGTCGAGATGACAGGCCTCTTATCCGCATGGCTGTTACGGATCGTGCAGCCACGTCTCGATCCCTGAGTCAGCAGGTGGGGACGTTTGCAAGACAACAAGCATCTGCACGAACAGTTCGACGACGTTTACAGCAGCATGGACTCTCAGCTCGGAGACCATGGCTACGGTTACCCTTGACGCTGCATCACAGACAGGAGCGCCTGCGATGGTGTACTCAACGACGAACCTGGGTGCACGAATGGCAAAACGTCCTTTTTTCGGATGAATCCAGGTTCTGTTTACAGCATCATGATGGTCGCATCCGTGTTTGGCGACATCGCGGTGAACGCACATTGGAAGCGTGTATTCGTCATCGCCATACTGGCGTATCACCTGGTGTGATGGTATGGGGTCCCATTGGTTGCACGTCTCGGTCACCTCTAGTCGCATTGGCGGCACTTTGAACAGTGGACGTTATATTTCAGATGTGTTACGACCCGTGGCTCAATCCTTTATTCGATCCCTGCGATACCCTACATTTCAGCAGGACAATGCACGACCGGCCTTTCTGGATACAGAAAATGTTCGACTGCTGCCCTGGCCAGCACATTCTCCAGATCTCTCACCAATTGAAAACATCTGGTCAATGGTGGCATAGCAACTGGCTCGTGACAATACGCCAGTCACTACTTTTGATGGACTGTGGTATCGTTTTGAAGCTGCATGGGCAGCTGTATCTGTACACGCCATCCAAGCTCCGTTTGACGCAATGCCCAGGCGTATCAAGGCCGTTATTACGGCCAGAGGTAGTTGTTCTGGGTACTGATTTCTCAGGATCTATGCACCCAAATTGCGTGAAAATGTGATCACATGTTAGTTCTAGTATAATATATTCGTCCAATGAATATCCGTTTATCATCTGCATTTCTTCTTGGTGTAGCAATTTTAATGGCCAGTAGTGTACGATAACAAAGCCAGCTAGGCAGAAGAGTTCTTTGTTCCCGCTGACGGACCTATTAATACTCCGCAAAGAAGCCTGCGGAACAACAAGGAAACATCAGTCACGCCTGAGTTATCCCGTGCACCAATAAGCTCGCGAAAGCGGCCTCACTCCTTCATTAGTGTCCAGTGAGGCACCCGGCAGACACATCCTCTCCTAGTGATTAGAATACGAACAGCGGCGTAATTCTGTTCCCGTCTGGCGCTGCGTCGGCACCGCTTTTCGGCCGACCGGCATTTCCGTTAATGGGCAATATATTTTGTTCGAGCCCTAGTGGCTTCTCGCACTTGCAGACAGCGCCATTTTCTGCTACTAAGCGAAGCGTCAGTACCCCTATTTGTCAGAGACGCGGTGCTAATGAGTTCGATGTCACGTCAACGACAGCTTATCCTCGTTTCGTGAGCTGGCTATTACGTGGCGTCGAAGATACTCATTTCAGTTGAACGAACAGTCTCTCTTGAGCGTCGTGCTTTGAGCATTGACAGAAAGCAAGCGAAACAACTTAAAGCACAAGTATGCGTCCGCATTATAAGACAAGAAGTTGCTTCAACCTTGTAACAAAGCTTTGTTGTAGCAGTTGGAAAAAGTTAGACATATATATGGCCTAAAATCATCTAGGCGAATTAGACGGTAATACGGTGAAAGGAGTCGGGTACGGTATATTCTAGAATTAATGATATAGGTTTTAGTTTCTTCAGTTAGCCCTTCTGTTGGAGTGGTTCAGAAAAATACTAATCATAACGTTATTCTTTAAATTTCACAATATATATAATTGACCTAGTAGATAGTCTCGGAAGTTCCGTGCGGCTTATCGCGGATGACGCTGTAGTACACAGAGAAGTTGCAGCATTAGAAAATTGCAGCGAAATGCAGGAAGATCTGCAGCGGATAGGCACTTGGTGCAGGGAGTGTCAACTGACCCTTAACATAGACAAATGTAATGTATTCCGAATACATAGAAAGAAGGATCCTCTATAGTATGATTGTATGATAGCGGAACAAACATTGGTAGCAGTTACTTCTGTAAAATATCTGGTAGTATGCGTACGGAACGATTTGAAGTGGAATGATCATATAAAATTAATTGTTGGTAAGACGGGTGCCAGGTTGAGATTCATTGGATTCAAATGGTTCAAGTGGCTTTGAGCACTATGGGACTTCACTGATGTGGTCATCAGTCCCCTAGAACTAAGAACTACTTAAACCTAACCAACCTAAGAACATCACACACATCCATGCCCGACGGAGGATTCGAACCTGCGACCGTAGCGGTCACGCGGTTGCAGACTGTAGCGCCTAGATCCGCACGGCCACTCCGGCCGGCTGAGATTCATTGGGTGAGTCTTTAGAAAATGTAGTCCATCAACAAAGGTGGCGGCTTACAAAACACTCGTTCGATCTATACTTGAGTATTGCTCATCAGTGTGGGATCCATACCAGGTCGGGTTGACAGAGGAGAGGGCGCGTTTCGTCACAGGGTTATTTGGTAAGCACGATAGCGTTACGGAGATGTTTAGCAAACTCAAGTGGCAGACTCTGCAAGAGAGGCGCTGTTCATCGCGGTGTAGCTTGCTGTCCAGGTTTCGAGAGGGTTAATTTCTGGATGAGGTATCGAATATATTGCTTCCCCCTACTTATACCTCCCGAGGAGATCACGAATGTAAAATTAGAGAAATTCGAGCGCGCACGGAGGCTTTCCGGCTGTCGTTCTTCCCGCGAACCATACGCGACTGGAACAGGAAAGGGAGGTAATGACAGTGGCACGTAAAGTGCCCTCCGCCACATACCGTTGGGTGGCTTGCGGAGTATAAATGTAGTGTCTTACTCGTTCTGTTAGTGTGTGTATGTGGACGTGTTTGGGTGTGCGTGCGTATGTGTGTGTATGATAAGAGAAAGAGAGAGAGAGAGAGAGGGGGGGGGGGAGGAAGGGGAGGGAGGTTGGTTACAGCGTCGAGATTGTTGCGCTTGTCTAGCAATTCCCTAGCCAATGCCATCATAGATTTTGCATATGACACTGATCTGCACACGAATGTGTAGCTAGATACGTTACCATGACATCAGCGTTTCGTTATGCGCACTTTCCAGAAGGTGACAATAGCACACAGTTGTATCATCGTAAATGAAGGAGAATACGAGCAAATGATACACCACAGCAAGGCCTTAGCTGAAGACAATGGGTTGGAGCACGCATTACCATGAGAATGTAGCTCATCTTTTCTGCGAATCCTTGTGATACTGCCAGATACATCTCTGATGGTCCGAAGAACGTTTCTGTCGCCTGTCTTACTAGCAAAAAAAAAAACACTACGAAATGTCTGCAGCTGTTCTGCCATCTAACTTCATTTAACAAGAAGTCGTTATGGTTGACAGTCATCTCTTAGCACACATTCAAATTCGCATTTTGTTACCATTACTGTTAGTTTGACTGAATCTTAACCTCTTGTCAACAGTGAGCTTTTTGGGGAGAGGTGCGTAGATTCGTTCCGTAATTATGGTGGCAGAAATCGATCTTCACCTTCTTACAAAAGTACCGAGTGGTTTGATAAGTTTTCAAGAGAAGTCACCGAATGTCTGCAACGTGATTAGAATTTTAGAACCCTGATTTGGACCATTGCATCGGCAGAGACAATGCATCAACTGTGGAAAAATCATAAAATTATGTACTACAAAAGGCTATTTCTCTTCTTAAGGGGTATCCCTGTTTCTCTCTCTATATTTTTTTTCTTTTTTTTTCTTTCCAAGTGGCTCACGGCCAGGTACATGCGTTTCTAACTGACACAGCTTGCATGGGGAGGGAGTGAAGAGCCCATGACTGCACACAGTATACAATCGAAACTCCCAAATCCGCGTATGTGTTTGATTTTTCCTCCAAGTTAGATTCTAGTTGCCCTTCTGAATTTTATAATTACCACATCAAAAACATACTTCCCTATCTCACACACTGTTAAGATTCGTCTATCTCATTTCCTCCTGTATATTCGTAGACTTGATATTCGTTGGACCGTGTTAGAAATATCAACTGCGGAAATGATACCACGGGACTTTAGGAAGTGTAAACATTTTTGTTGCCTTTGATGTCATCAGTATGAGGACTGGTTTGATGCAGCTCCGCGTGATATCCTATTGTATGGATGTCTTTTCATAGCTACAGCGTGCTATGTCTACTTCATCCAGCTTCCTATATTCAAGTGTTGTTCTCTGTCTATAGTTTTTACTGCTCTCACTTTCATCCCTCACCACATTAACTATCTCTTGATACCTCAGGATGTGGTCTATAAACCTTTCCCTTCTTTGTATCAGAAATTTCTTTTTTCCCCAAACCAAAAAAAATGGTTCAAATGGCTCTGTGCACTATGGGACTTAACTTCTGAGGTCATCAGTCCCCTAGAACTTAGAACTACTTAAACCTAACTAACCTAAGGACATCACACACACCCATGCTCGAGGCAGGATTCGAACCTGCGACCCAAGCGGTCACGGGGTTCCAGACTGTAGCACCTAGAACCGCTCGGCCACTCCGACTGGCCTCCCCAAAACACTTAGTACGGTTATGCCATCTATTCATTTAATCTTCAGCGTTCTTCCGTTGTACCAAATTACAAGATTTTTATTCTCTTCTTGTCTGACGTGTATATCGCCCAGGATTCACTTCCTTAGAAGGCTTTAATCGAAACAAATACCTTCAGAAAAGAATAATTCATATTAATTACTTTTGAACGTATTTATCTTTTTTAAATTTTGCTCCATCTGGAACCTGGAAATGCTCAGCGATGTACTTATTTCAGTAGGTGAAAGAAGGTACAGCAATCAGTCGCAACTTGTGTTTGTTGTAGGAGATCTATATTTCTCTCACTGAGTGACCATCTTCAGTGCAGCAAATAAAGTTAACACATTTCAGCCGTTGCTTGGCTTAGTCCTTCTTGGACTATACACATTAAGAATATTGTAGTGTGAACTCTTGACATGTATAGTCGAAGGGGTACTATACCGGACAACGGCTGAAATGTGTTAACTATATTTGCTGCATTGGTGATGGTCATTCAGTTGCCGAAATTTAAATCTGCTACAATAAATACAAGTAGCCGCTGATTGCTGTACCTTCTTTCACCAATTGTATTGCTCTTTGTCGATGATAATGATAGCGGTGACTGTGGGTAAATTACTTGAAGAAATACACCAGTCAGTCTTGATGCTGTGTTTCTTTTCTTTAAGTAATAACTATATTTTTCAGAAAAGGTTATACAGTTATCGCTAGTATACATTTTATGTCCTCTCTACTTCTTCCACCGTCAGCATATGCATATTTTTAATTAAATGCAATTTACAGAGGAAATGAATAGCCTGCTTGAAAGGCAGCTGAATGTTACACACATTAAAATACGGTAGAGAGGCTGTTTTATCTCCAGTTTTCTTCCTGTATCCTTGACATTTCCCGTTACTGATTTCGTACGTGGAACCTGTTCTCTCCTGGCAGCTAAAGAACCCCAAGAGTCTTATTACTGAACGCTGATTACCGCAGTCCCGGCTGGTGTAATGACACCGCCAAAGCAATCCGCTCCGGCTTTCCGAGCGGAAGAGGTCGTGACGGCCGGTAAATCTCGGCTAAATCAGAAGATGACGGCCGCGTGGCAAATCGGCGCCAGCGCGCGCCCGGGAACACCTTTAACGGTGGGGGCGGTGGAGGTGGGTAAGCCCAGACCAGACAGCACCAGGTAGTGGGTGGCTGGCCAAGAAGTCGCAGTGGGGCTTCCAGAGAGTTCATTCTGCAAATCAGCCCCTAATGAGGGCGGCTATCCTAGGTGTCAATTTCAAAAGCTACTGTGGGACCCTTACCACTGAACATAGACAAAGTTTTCGATTTGGCCAGAGATACAGAACTTGTTTATAAACTGTACGTACAACGCTTCTCTGGATCAGTAGTAAGACGCCGGCCGGGGTGGCCGAGCGGTTCTAGGCGCTTCAGTCCGGATCCGCGCGACTGCTATGGTCGCAGGTTCGAATCCTGCCTCGGGCATGGATGTGTGTGATGTCCTTAGGTTAGTTAGGTTTAAGTAGCTCTAAGTTCTAGGGGACTGATGACCTCAGAAGTTAAGTCCCATAGTGCTCAAAACCATTAGAACCATTTGAAGTAGTAAGGCTGATATAATGTTTCCCTTCCAGACGCAGTTCCAAGATCAGAATACATGCAGCTCATTCCACAAGATCAGTGATGGGACGCATACTGTATACTTTATACAAGGCAGACAGGCCAGAGACCCCTTATTGTACAGGGCCTTATAGATTTTCAGGCATTGTCAATACAAAAAGCAGGAAGAGAGGACGAAGCCGATGTTTTTTGCAGCCTGGCATACAACACTTTTTTTAATAAACTGTGCCAGAAGGTTTCTCTTTACTAGTAGTAAGGCTGCTACAAAGCTTTCTCCCTGAACGCGGCTTCAAGTTCAGGGTAGATTCAGGATGTCAGAAACAGTGTGACATGCTTTTAAGGACGTTGCAGGGGAGGTAGTGCTGAGGAATAATTCTTAAGATGAAAAATTGGATACGTTGCGCTGTTTCCAAATTATTTAGCATTGCCGTTATCCAATCAGGTCGTTGCGCGCGAATTCAAGCTCTTGCGCGCGCTAAAATGCGGCAGTGGGCAGGTATCTTTGGGTCTGTGAGTTACCATTTGTTCTAAAGCTCATTATCAGTTAAAATATGCAATTTTCAGAAGTAATAAATTTAAACAAGGTGAGTTCGATTTGAGGAAACCAAACGAAAAACACGTTTGGCGGCATTGTCTTTGGCTTCAGTGCTTCAGTGTGCGCTCGCAACGACTTGATTGGCTAACTTCAATGCTAAATAACTGAGGAACGGCACAACATAATGAATTTTGTTCTTCTTAAAAATCATTTTTCAGCACAGCCTCCTCTGCAACAGCCTTAAAAGCTATTTAGACTATTTCCCCAAGGATCAGGGATGGGACCCATACTGTATACTTTATAAGTGACGTAAAGGTCGACGACACCATACCATGTGCAGTTTTGTAGATGTGCTGCCACTATCAACACCAAAAGCAGGAACAGAGGATTTCATCACTCAGGACATCGATATGATTGTGCCCTCTGTAGAGGTGTATGCTGGCAGTTCCCGGTTATCAGTATGACTACCCGTTTCATCACAAAGAGGTGTAAGGAATCGATAGCAAATAAAAGCAGGGCTTTTAAATAAAGCAGAAGGATTCATTCATACTCCAAAAATCATAGTAACAACTGGCGTCCGCTTATCTATCTGAAGATATATATACGAATACAGAACTTATTCGCCTTTGTATCCAAAAGCACAACATGTGTTTTAGAACAACATATAGTGCGTTCGAAAAGTACCTGTACACTGGACTATGGATGTACATAACGTTGGAAGTTCGAATCAAAGTTGCCAGAACACATGTTGGCAGAACTATTTTTCACAGATACGCGATTTTTTTTTTTTTTGCCTTGAACTTTTGTTTAATATTAAACTGTTTTCATCAATGATGAAAATTGTTGAATGCGATGTGCAGTGTTTGGATGTTCAATTTGTTTTTAAATTATGGTGCTTTCAACTGGGGAACATATTTTTCTCCTTAAACATGTGTTTTGAGAGGGTGATAAACAGACAGATTTAGCATAGGAGGTATTCGCTGAAAAATTCCCGGAAACAGCTGTACCTCATAGTAATGCGGTTCGCCGACTTACTGAGAAATTTTGAGGCAAGAAAACTGGAGTATCCACTTACATTGAACGAACAGAAGTTGTTGGAAATTTCTAACTATGCAGCAGAGGCCAGCAAAATCACTGCAGAAGTTGGAAAGGATAGAAACTGTTCCCGTATAAAATGACAGGAGTGCCTGAATGAAAAGATGCCGATCATGAAACGCGAATCTGTTGCTGCAAAATATTTACTTCTTTTATTGAGAGAAATACCATTGATATACTTGACGTCACTTTCTATACAGATGACGTCTGGTTCAGTTTGTCTGGTCATTTTAACACACGAAAGACACGACGATCATGGTGAGTCGAGAGTCTTCGCTCTTTGCTTGAAACTCCATTACATGACTCAGAAAAATGGTGGATGGATAGCAATATCCAGACGTCACATTATTGGACCTTTAAATTTTGAAGAAGTCATGATCAGTGAACGTTACAGTTGAATGATCCACGATTTAACAGGCCAGGCAAAGAAGACGAAATCGACTAGTCATGGTTTCAACACGCTGACGCTATTGCTCCCACAGCTAACAACACTTAAGCGTTTTCTGGAAGAGTTTTTGGGGAACGTGTCATCTCAAAAAACCTATGGACTCCTCGCTCAACGGACCTCAGACCACCAGACTTCTTTCTTATGGGAGCAGCAAAATCTCTACTGTTTTGCAATTTCCGACGCAGGTTGTGTGACAAAAACTGAAATGCCTCTGTGTGTGAAAGGCGTATCACAATCAGATATGCAGGAAGCGTTTTCCAATAAAATCAAGTGATTTCAGATTTTAATCATATGCAGTTGGTGTTCTTGAGACATAATGAGTCTCGTCTTTACCTAAAACAATGAAGCTAGCTAAAGTAATGAATTAAGATCTGTACCAGGACCACGATTCGAACCTGAGTCTCCTGCTTCGTACGCAGATGCACTATCTGTTGCGCCACACTGGCACAACTGCTACTGCAATTCTGTTGACTACCTTATTACGTCTCCCTCCCCGACACAAATGCCAACTCACACCTCAGCCCATGGCTGTTCCCTTCTAAACTCGCATCAGTATTACCATGGTTGTCCAATATTGGAGGGTCGTGGTGTTACTGATGCAAGTTTACAAGGGGAACAGTAATGTGCTGAGGTGTGAATGCCAGTTTGTATCAGGGAGGGAGACGTAATACATGGTGTCCGAAAAGTCTTTCCTGATTACATAAATTGATAACTTAGGCTAGAAGTAAGACACAAATATGAAACTGGCGTCTAATTGTTTACAAACTATCACAGTTTTTTTTCACACATCAGTAAACTTCCACATGAGCTCCATTGGTAGCACGTAGCACGTCTAGGCGATATTCAATTTCCGTCCACACATTAGCCAACATCACTGGAGGGATCGATTCAACGACTGTGGTTATCCGTTGCCGCAGGGTTTCAAGATCTGGTACACGTGTTCGGTAGACCTCGTCCTTGACATAACCCCATAAAAAGAAGTCTAATGGGGTTACGTCAGGAGAGCGTGGAGGCCAAACCGTTGGCCCATCAAGACCAATCCATCGCCCAGGAAAGGTCATATCGAGATAGGCACGGACGTCCAAACCCCAATGAGGCGGTGCACCGTCTTACTGAAACAAGACATCGGGGTGATACTGAAGCAGCTGAGGAGCAGCATACAGTTGCTACATGTCCATATACACTGCAGATGTGATGGTAGCCTCAGCGAAGAAGAATGGCCCGATAATTCGATCGTGCAATAGCGCGCAACAAACATTCGCCTTCGGACTGCCTCTGGTGCACTCCATGACCTCGCAACGGGTTGTGAACCCCAAATGCGCACATTATGGCGGTTCACTACTCCACTGACAAAAAAGGTCGCTTCGTCGGAAAAGGCAATTCGTCTGAGATAACCATCATCGTCTTCAATACGTGATAGCATTAAGACGTGAAAGTCATATCGACGTGTAGTGTCATTGGGCAACAACGGAAGTGGAAGTTTACTAATGTGTGAAAAACTTTGATCGTTTGTAAACAATTAGACACCAGTTTCATATTTATATCTTACTTCTAGCCTGAGTTATCAATTTATGTAATCAGCGAAAGACTTTTCGGACACCCTGTAGAATAGTCCCGACAGATGAGGTAGCTGATGTGCCTCTGTGTCACAATGGATAGTGCATCTCCCCATGAAGTCGGAGACACAGGTTCGAGTCTCACCCCAACTACAAATTGTAGTTCATTGCTTCAGCCTGCATTAATATTGCAGAATTTAGAATTCTATTGCGCTTGTGGATGTCATTTCCAACACACGGTGTAACCTCATAGCAGCTTTCAGAACACCCTATAATTTAAACAAGATAGATGCTATACAAACGGTAATGATTAACTACACATTTTTTCACTTCAGTAATGTAACATAAAAAAGAACCAAGTGAAGGGGCTCGTTTTCAGCTAGCAATCTACCAACTTTAGAAGTATATAGAGATGTTTATTCCTTTACAGTTTGTACATCATACAGGATGGCTACTCTGGATTTAAAATGTGAATAGACATACTGAAGCAAATAATGAAGAAATTGGAAGAAAGGAAAAGAGTACTAACGGCAATGTTGTTGCTGTGTGTTGCAGAGGGCCAAGCCAGCCACCTGAACCTGTTCAACTCGCGGCAGCAGGCGAAGAAGAAGCGGAAGTCACGCACGGCGTTCACCAACCACCAGATCTTCGAGCTGGAGAAGCGCTTCCTGTACCAGAAGTACCTGTCACCTGCGGACCGCGACGAGATCGCGGGCCAACTGGGCCTGAGCAACGCGCAGGTCATCACGTGGTTCCAGAACCGGCGCGCCAAGCTCAAGCGCGACATGGAGGAGCTCAAAAAGGACGTCGAGTCCACCAAAATCCTGAGCGCGCACAAGTCTTTCCTGGAGAACGTCACCGACCTCGGCATCCTGAAGAAGAAGGCACCCCCGAGCAGCGCCCAAATGGCGGCAGCTGCAGCGGCGGCGGTGGCGGCGGCGGCAGCCGCGTCCTCCGCGGGGGCGGCATCTGGGGCCGGCGGGGGCGGAGGCGACTCGGGTGTCGACAAGTAGATGGCACCACTGCAGGCCACCGTGTCACACAATGTGCAATAATTAGACGGACACTCGCTATGTAGACATTGGGACTCTGAGTGCGACTCACTTGTGCGATATATCGCCACGGAGCATAGTTCGGTCTATATGCCGACAAGTATTTTGTTCCTGTAATTAGAAACGGTCAATAAATAGTTCCGCACAGTCAATGTTTGTGAAGAACTGAGAGCTAATAAGAAGGTGGTAACAGTATTCTACGCTATCCATCACAAAAGCAAAACGATGTAGGAGTCAGCATATGTTAAGTGAATAAGTGGCAAGATCGTTATTGTTGCAAGTATTTACTACTAAAAAAAGTCCAGTGCCAGGTTTGACGAGATATGGATGTCAACATTTTATGCGGTGTGAAAATGAACTGTGTGCTGTCTTACGAACGTTGAGAAATGATGGCTTTCTCCTTGAAACTGAAAATTTTGTCCTGCTCCTAAAACACGTGAGACCTTCATTCGTTCAAAAGAAATCGTGTCATTAGTACTTCAATTACGCCTTAAGAAGCGGAGACTGCATCTACACTGGGGAAAAAGGGAAAGTTTTTTATAAAAATGAATTTTAGGGGCACAAAAATAGTATTAAAGAACAAAACCAGTGAATAAATGTTTGATAATCACGGTGCACTTTGATGCTTAGCTCTATTTTCAGATCACAATTCCTTTCATGATTTAAAAACTACAAAAGTTTAGTGAGGTGACCAATTACGGAGGGCTTTTGTTACTTTATTCATTTTACTTCCAGTCATATTTACAAATGCAGCTATGTCTAACAGTGAAACTAATTTTCATATTTTTAAACCCCTGGTAAAATCTTACGAACATAATAGACCAACACGTCACATCATTTTTACCATAAAGTCTTAATTTCTTGTAAATTATCGTTAACGAACGATTCTGCGGGAATTTGCTGTCCATTAAAGATCGCTGACTGAGCTAACCCTTGAAGGCAACGCACAGAAAATGTCTGCGGAGTCTTCACACCCCGTCTGAGCACCGTATTAAGCCCATTTCGGATTCTGGCAGGTTCCTCCATTTTCCCGCCGCATTTTGAAAGGAACTTGTAGAGAACGACTAACTTAAAGTTATCAGCAGAACTGTGAATATACTGCGAGAACTTGACTGACCTAATACTGTTGAAGATAATTCACTGTGTGTGTTAAGGCACTACCTAGTGGTACTACTTAGAGGACAATGGAAACAGTAAACTGAAGGAGCCATGTGACTGCTGATTCTTCGTAATATGTGCGCACCGCGAAGAACGAGTATTACGAACCAGGAGATATGGCAGTGATTGTTTTCCTCATTTCTGTTACTGAGACAAGAAACTTATGTGCAGTGCTGTGACAATTGTTTTCTATGTACAGTCTCTCTAAACAGCGAGATGAAGGTTACGAATGTAAATACTCGCCAATGAGTGTAGCTAACTTGTGTCATAGTTTCGTACATGTAAGTGCTTCACGCTGTAGTTTCGTAACTGTGAAAACAGAGGTCAATATCTACCTTCATTATCCTAATTTTGTTACTTCGCTTCAATTTTGTCGCAACCACAGTGAAATCCATAAAAAATATAAATTGTAAATTCAAATTACTTGTGTCAAAAGTGATTGGTGATCTCAGAATAATAGGAATAAACAATAGCTGGCGTAGAGAGATAAATATAAATGTTGTAGTCTTACAATAACAATAGGAATGACGAATCAAATTGCTGTAATATATATACATACGGTTATATGTCCGCGATAATTTATTCCTATATGAGTTAATAAAAACAGTATTATAATACTAATTTTGTCATCAAATTCTTTGAGCATGATTTGTTGATTGACACCTTCCCTACGATGATGACAGACAGCAAGTACTGCTCGTAGTGACTCGTATGATATGGTTCTCAAAACATTCTTTTACCACAGCAACAACAATACAGTTCAAATTCTTTATCACTTCCGTAAAAGAAACAATGACTCTAATAATATAGCCTAAAATATTACTTGAAAATACACTTTGATTGCCACAGATGAGCATACTGTATAATCTACAGTATCATAGGAATAGACACTTTCTCCGTTGCATTTCATTATGCTGAAACAATTTCTCTTTGACTTAAAGCCCCGCCCTATTGTCAGTTTTATCGCCATTCTTAGAACACAAATAGAAAACATGAGATGGTCTAACACTTAAGTTGATGAAACAATATTATAAACAGTGATGATAGTAGCAATAAAACTGAAGAAGAGTAAAACTGTTAACTCCGACTTCCTGCCTCTAGAGAGTTTGGGACATATCTCCAACACATTCAAGCTGCGACAAAATTGATAATTAGTGCAATGGTTTTCTTCTCTTACCTAATCCAGAAATCTGATGGAATGCCTTCGATATTTTGAAGCAGTGTGCGCCCTTCATCTTTATCAGTCAGCGATGGAAGGAAAGTGCTATCTTGAGAGATGTTGAACGTAATAAGTAAATTAACTTTTTTTGAGAAAGAGAATGTGATAACTATAGAAATTGTAGAGGAATAAGTATGACAAATACCGCATACAACATCCATCGGACCATATTTAACAACAAGCTTCGGCAACTAATGAAAGTAAATATGATAGAGCAGCAATTAAGTTCACGAAAACACTGGTGATCAGTTGACAAATCTTATAACACTGTAGGTGTTTACTAAATATACAAATCGTCCCTATAATACTACCGATTTTTCTAGGATTTTAAGTTTGACTGTGATCATGTATGATAATGGTAAGTAATCGGAATGTAATTCATCTCCTGAAAGGTTATATATTGAAAGGATGTAAAGATATTCGAAATGCAGTCGAAGCAACGGTATGTTATTTAAGAAGCAAAATTCGTGGCCAAGCAAATTAAATACGGTCGCCAGCCGAATTAGAAAAATAATAATTTCTAGTAAATGTACAGCACACAAAATAAGGTAACTGCTTACTTAAACTCCACTTCCAAGAGAAAGACTGTAACTGGACAAAAGAAATCCTAACATGTATTAGCTAAGTAATTAGTCATTAGTAGATCCGATATTTGCTTGAGTTTAGTGGCAACAAACTATTTCACACTAAAATGTACTACTTTCTTAAGTATTTATAGAAAATGCTAATTACAGCGCGCCACTCAACAGGGGAAAAGAGATGATAATTCGGACAGAAGGTGACCCTAAAACTTTACTGCTGAAGAACAGAAATTTTGGTATAGTTCCCAATCTGTTATTTTAACGAACATGAACACTGATAGTTTTCAGAGACTGCATGTAATGCTTGCATAGCACAGAACATGAGTGGTACATGGGGAATCAGAATCTGTTATAGTTCAAGGAAGATAATGCAATTAATGATTTTAATAGCACAACTACGTCAATAATGATTAATTAAGCTTTGCACGAACTTCCACTGTGGCTTAATTAGTAATTGACTACAGCGGGCCGGGGACAACCCTAAAAATATTCTGTCTCATAACACGTTTCTTGATTAATAATAATATCATACATAAGAGAAATAGATACACGAAATTACTATTTAGAAACCTGTGACACCAATATAATTGTTGTAAACGTTCAGTCTGGTATAATCTAGACTTTGTTTTTGTAATAACTATTCTCGAGTGAATTCTGTATTCTGATTTTAATACTCTTTCAGAGTTTGATCACAGAATGAAATTATACTTAAATATGCTTATATTATAGACTGGACTTAAGAACTTCAAGTAGTACGTGGAGAAATTCATCAAAAGATTGTCTTCAAAACCATAACAGTGGAACAGTGGGTTTAATCATTGTAATGAATAATTATGATCATTGTAATGAATAATTATGACGCTATCATCACGTCTTAACAGAAAAAATCAGCATATTTCTGTGCCAGGCTACGATCCTATCAAGGTAAGTGATGTAGGATAAAGCACAGTTCGTGATACAAAAATAAACTCTTATTATTCGAACACATCAGCAAACACTGGTCCATGTATGTATTTAAAAAATTAAATTTTATTATGTCTGAAGGTGGACGCAATAGCGAACTTCTGTGGCCGTATAATGCAATATGCTGTGTAAAATATCTTCTTGACGTGTACTGCAGCTTTTAGAACAACTTCATAAATACCATGATGTTGTTGTTGTTGTGGTCTTCTGTCCTGAGACTGGTTTGATGCAGCTCTCCATGCTACTATATCCTGCGCAAGCTTCTTCATCTCCCAGTACTTAATACAACCTACATCCATCTGAATCTGCTTAGTGTACTCATCTCTTGGTCTCCCTCTACGATTGTTACCCTCTACGCTGCCCTCCAATGCTAAATTTGTGATCCCTTGATGCCTCAGAACATGTCCCACCAACCTGTCCCTTCTTCTTGTCAAGTTGTGCCACAAACTCCTCTTCTCCCCAATTCTACTCAATACCTCCTCATTAGTTATGTGATCTACCCATCTAATCTTCAGCAATGGCTAATGACAATTCACATCAGAGGCATTGTTACTCCACTTTTCCAGAAATCTTTGTCTCGTTTATCATTTAGGAAGTTATCTCATTGTGGGCAAGCCACTGAATATATTTGCCACACGGACTTCTCGTGCCTCCCTGTATTTTACATTACCGTCAAACACTTTTCGTTGTGGAGGGACATCCCTCCAGCTTTTGTAGCGTATACAATTATACATTCCCTAAGCACGAACAAATTATATATGTTACAATTATTTACACAGAATAGCATAGCTGCAGAAAAGACATTTACGAAATAATTTCAGGTTACATCAAAGTACAGAACGGGAAACAATTTTTACATACAAGTCAAAGTAGTTACTGAATACACACGATACTGTATCTATAATCGACTTAAGTTTGCATATTTTGGCTGCTTGGCAAGTGAATATGAACCACATTGAATTGAATAAAGAAACCAAACAGACCTGTCCGAATGATAAGGCTCTTAATGCAATAAAGACTTACCTCAAGTGGCTAATGATGGAAAGAACGCCGCATCACCAAATATCGAATATACAAACTTATAGAAGAGGACAATAACAACGGTAGAAATAGGAAAAAAGGTACATGTAGGTCATACACAGTGTGCCCCACTTCCTGTAGGACTCTGTCTATGAAAAATAAAATCCATGGATTATGTTCACAAATTCACCGCATTACTCTCCCTCTGAGCCAGTACACAGCTGAAATAGTTTTAAAAATGTTTTGAAACGATCACTGTAGTCCTTTCTTTTTGAGATGCTTTTAGTACTGCAGTATAATTTTCGTGGACGTCCTTAAAAGCATCTTAACAGTGTTTTTTCATTGGTAGCTCCAATTTGTTGAACAACGCAGAGTCGACTGGGGCCAAATCTGGCGAATACGGCGGGTGATCCAGGACTGTAATCCGTCACACACGCGCCCGATCTTCAGTGCGTGGCCTCGGGCTTTATCGTGGAGGAGCGACCAGGACCTTGCCTTTCGGAATTCACGTCGAATTCGACGAATTCACTGGCTGATGTGCCTCATATAACACAAAAATTGATGTTGCTTCATTGCTCCACCGCCATTTTCCGACGACTGTCATACACATTCTGTTCCATTCGCACTGAGGATGCCTGCTGTGTCTTTGACTTTCTACAAAACCTGGCTTTGGTCTACTATACAACTGTTGTCGAAACTTCCAGGATCGTAACGCCCCAATCGCCACGAGATGGAATTTCACATAAGTTTTACTAACGAAACTGGAGCACACTGTGTAGTTATCGCCATCAACTTACGACAAGTATGCGGTCAAAATGCTATTTGATTTATTTATTAATCAGTTAGCACACCATAGAAATTTACGCATCTCAAGTGCACGTGTATAAGATACTGATATCTGTGCATTTGAGCAAGTAACATTTACGGCATTTCAATAAATATGACTGGCTAGTATTAAAACCTAAACTTCAGTCTACTGGCGATGTCGGACCTTTCAGTATCGACCTGCCGCCGCGTCATCCTCTGCCAATGGTGTCATTCGGATGCGCTATGCATGGGTGCTTTCCAGACCATGAGTCGCTACGTATCACTCAAGTAGCTTCTCCCTTGCCACTCCTTGTTCTAGTCCTCCCATAAGGGAACCGAACACAGGTCCTTCACATAACAGACACGCTGACGACTTTGCTATGGAGGCGGACACTGGAGAGTATAAGGTAAGAAAACCAGAATTTCAAAACTGTGAGGGGAACGTTAAGGACGAAATAGAAAAATGTAATACTTAACGAAAAAAAGTAACCTTTTCATTGGTAAGTGGAACGAAAGACGAAACACAATGGTTTCATACGGATGCACTACGAAAACGCAGGTCGTGAGACCAGTTAAGGGGTGTGCAAGGCAGGAGCACATCAGAAAGAAGGGTATCCAAGATGAGGCTCATAGCCGGCCGGAGTAGCCGAGCGGTTCTGGGCGCTACAGTCTGGAACCGCTCGACCGCTACGGCCGCAGGTTCGAATCCCGCCTCGGGCATGGATGTGCATGATGTTCTTAGGTTAGTAACGTTTAAGTAGTTCTGAGATATAGGGGACTGATGACCGCAGAAGTTAAGTTCCATAGTGCTCAGATCCATTTGAACGATTTGAGGCTCATATACACTGAAGACAAAAAATCGCAACACAAAAAAATATTTAATGTAGAGTAACAGAATTTTGGGAATACATTTGTAAAATATTTAAATGATTAACATTGCAAGGTCACGGGTTACTGTAAGCTCGAGATCAGCCATTGCCAACGTGAAACCGCCGGAATGTTGAGTACAAGCATACACACGTGGAAGCATTGTGTTGTATAGGTGACAGATGTCAGTTTGTGGGATGGAGTTACATGCCTGTTGCACTTGGTCAGTCAATAGAGGGACGGTTAATGCTGTTCGTGGGTGGCGCTGCAGATGTCGTCCGATGATGCCCCGTATGAGCTCCATTCGGGACAGATCTGGTAATCAAGGAGGTCAAGGCAACATGTCGACACTCTGTAGATCATGTTGGGTCACATCAGCATATGTGTGCGATCGTTATCCTGTTAGAAAACGCTCCGTGGAATGTTCTTCATGATTGGAAGCACAACAGGTCCAGTCACCAGATTGACGTACAAATTAGCAGTCAGGGTGCGTGGTATAACCACGAGAATGTTCCTGTTGTCATACGAAATCGCTCTCCAAACCATAACTCCAGCTGTAAGTCTAACGTGTCTGGCACGCAGACAGGTTGGGTTCAGGCCCTCGACTGACCTCCTCCTAACCAACACACGATCATCACTGGCACCGCGGCAGAAACAGCTTTCATCACACCTCACAAAAGACCTCCACTCCCCCATCCAATGAGCTCTCGCTTGGCGGCACTGAAATCGCAAATGGCAGTGGTCTGGTGTCAGTGGAACGCATGCTACAGGGCATTTGGCTCGTAGCTGTTCTTGAAGTAACAAATTTGTAACAGTTGGTTGTGTCACTGTGTTGTCAACAGCTGCTCGATTAGCTGCTGCACATTCAGTACGATGCGCCAGAGCCATACGCCGATCACAGCGATCGTCCCTCTCGGTAACGCCACATTGCTGTCCGGCGCCCGGTTTTCTTGCGACCTACATTCTTGAGACCACCGCTGACAGCATTCATGTACCGTGGCTACATTCCTGCCAAGTATCTCTGCCGTACCGCAGAAGGAACATCTAACTGCACGTAGTCCTATTACACGACCTTTTTCAAACACAGAGAGGCGTTGATAATGGCATCTTGGTCTCCTTGAAGACATTCTTGACTGACATCAACACAGCACGCCCAGTCTCAAAGGTAATGCAGGCTTTATATCTTGTATTTACAGCAAACCTGATTTCCATCCTCATAGGTGCACTACTTGCGTCTCTCTTACTCTACTGGCGCGAAATTTGGATAGAAATCATCTTTCAGATGTAGAAACACGCCTACCAACTTTCGTTTATGGCGCACAACTTCCTCTTGGTGATGCGATTTCTATCCGTCATTTTAATTAAAACTACAGGAATGGTTACAAATTGATGGGTTTATTTTATGCTAGATGCGTGGAGGCAGCCATGGTCAATTCAGCCTTGCTTCTTGCATAAAGAGACGCTAGACGTATTTTCAAATTGCATCTTCTGATTGACATGCAGCTATAGTGAGTATCGGCCTACATTGTGATTAGCATTTCATGTTTGCATTTCTGCTAAACCCAATACAACCTGTATTTTGTTCTGCTCATTCGAATCTTTGTCTGCCACGATAATTCATTCTCCTATATGGCCCCACTGACGATTTAACTGTTTCTATTTGTCTTTGCTCATGTCAGCTGAAATGATTCTCCCAGCAGGGCTTTTCCACAGATTCGGTCTTTGCGTTGGACTTCTCCATTTCATATTTTCCGTCGCATCATCTTTAGATGGCTCAGTTATTTTGCCGGTATATTCCTGCGTTCTTAAAATGCCCTCCTTCAGAAGGCAAGTGCAGATGACTGAATGATAAACGGCACTACAAAATCCGTTGTGCTTGCACATACACAGTCATCTCCAGTTTGTGAACGGTTTAAACAATGACGATGAACAATCAACCCGCTGGACTATGCATATGTTGAGTGAGATCACCCATAGGACGAATAGTTAAATGTTGTTTACCAAACACAAGGGCTCTGAGCACTATGGGACTTAACAGCTGTGGTCATCAGTCCCCTAGAACTTAGAACTACTTAAACCTAACTAACTTAAGGACATCACACACATCCATGCCCGAGGCAGGATTCGAACCTGCGACCGTTGCAGTCGCGCGGTTCCGGACCGCGCGCCTAGAACCGCGAGACCACTGCGGCCGGCTCCAAACACAGTAACTTATCCGCAGTGCTTGACAAGAACAAATAAACTAATATACACAATTACTGGAGACGCAACAAAATTCTGTGGAATGTGGAATTTACTTCCGGTCATCTGCAGTCTTACGCTAAACGCTCTGTCTTTCTCATTTCTTTTCTGCGGTTTTATTCTTCATATCAGAAACAGTATCATCTAATTACGGCAAAAAGTAACACAGCAGACCAACAACTAAACCCTGTAATTTTACCCTAAAATACAGGAAGCACCGAATGCAGTAAATTTGATACTAAGGCAAGATACCGTGCCACATCTCACCTCTCCTCTGGTACAAACACACTTCTTCCTGCTCCCCGGGCGAGCAAACCAACAGAATCAGCACCATTAGATGTAAATGCCTCGCTGATGCCAAGAAGACAGTTTTTCACTGGCGTAATGCGCTTGTAAACATCGCCTGCGCGCTACTAATTCTACTAAAATGATTAAACCGCAGCTAGAAGTACAAGATTCACTGAGAAACTAACAGTCTATCTGTGGAGCGCAAATAGCAGGGATTAAAAAAAATATGTCGACATCTTTGCTGTGAATGTACGGAACGATACCAATCGAGATACTAATGACGTCTTCCTTCTCTATTATTGCTGCACGGTTCCTGGACAAGGAAAACTCAGCAGCAACCAGGGATTTATTTGCAGCAGAAGTCGACGGGCGGCGTAGGGAAGCTCTCAGGTAAGTCACGGACCATTTACGGTGGAAATCGTACGGTAATTTGGAAAAACACCGAGTAATCACTGGAGAGCTGCCTTTTAACACTCACGCACGTATAACGAGAAAAGAGGAACAGAATGTTCTCCTGGTGGTACAAGCTAACGTACGTATATGATGGTTCATTATTTGTTAAAGAATGCTTCATATTCGGAAAAGTTATTTGACAGTAAATTTACAAATTAAATCAGCTTCTGATGGAGCAGGAGTGCCCATTGTTATATAATCTCGAAAAGCCAGAAAACAACATGGCTTTCGTCATGAGAAAGCTTCAGGGCTGACGTTCACACAAACCCCGTACCACGTTGTTGTAGCCACATACAAATTGCTTCAACTTTATATAACTGTTTAAATAAGTTGTGTTTCATCTAGAAAGCACAGGGATAATAAATGAGCAACCACTGCAGGTTGAGAACTCCGGATCAGTAGTCAGTACGACAAGGGAGGTCTTTCACTTCATTACATAGAACGAATATTATCGACATAGTCTCTACAAATAGGATTTCTGTCTTTTACTTGAGCTTTTCTCGTTTTGTGACAAAATTATCTCTCTTTATTTGTCAACAAATACCAGAAAATCGGAGAGTTTGTGTAGAAGCCTTATCGGTACTACTAAAAGTAAGCTCCTTGAGGATAATCCGAAAATCACTTTGTACCTTAATTTAATTTCATTCATCAAGTTCCCTGCCACCACGTAAGTTAAAGCTACTTGGGCATGGAACGAGGTACTACTGATTCAAAAATAGCTGATAAGACAGTTAAAAACAAAAACAGGATTATAAATACATAAACAACTATTACAAGAATTATTTACAATAGATCTCTAATTTACTGCTGGGAACTCCTGTACAGAAAAAAAGTCGTGTGCTACAAGGACGCCTTTCTATTTAGTTTTGAAAATATAGTGCGTATCACTCAAAGTTTTCTGTTCTGCTTGAAACCTAATGATGACATAAAACCTGCAGAGAAATGCACAATTTTCTGTACAGTGGGTAAAGAAGTGCTACCTAAGTGCAAATTATTTTCCTGTCTAGGTTTCAGTGATTGACTGTGGCAGATCCTGTTAATTGAGTCCACATTTTTGATGTTAAATCTCGTGAATGAGTATATGTACAGGGATTCTAGAGTTAGAATTTCAAGATGCCTGAACAGCATCATGTGCGAAGTTCGTGAACTGACAACGCAAACTGCCTTTTCTGACTATTCTCCAAAACATGATACCATAAGATAAATAAAATAAAATTGTACGAAGTGAAAAGCTTTTTCTTTGCAGTGTCAAAGACGGTAAAAGCCTATCTTATAGTAAAGATAGCAGAATTTAATTCGTGCACTAGATCCTGAATGTTGGCCTTCCGAAAGAACTTTCCAAAAGTTTGTCATTAAATGTGAAACTTTCGATATTATTCTTCATTACAGTGAGCGTTCTATCACTAGCATCTTCTGCTGCAGGTGGTCTATGAAAGCAAACGATCAACCATTTTTGGCCCACCTCTGAAGTTTAGCTTCTCTCAGATAAATCTACATTCGGAGTCCATGATTACATCTATATATGAGGGACATTCAATAAGTAATGCAACACATTTTTTTCTTGGTCGGTTTCAGTTGAAAAATGGAGAATTTGTTTTAGGACGTCATAGAATATTCCCGCTTCAGTCCCTGTGGTTTCATAAAGTTCCAATAGATGGCGGCGCTATAGGTAGCCTTCAAAATGCCGTCTGTAATGGACGTGCGTTCCAAACAGAGAGCTGTCATTGAGTTTATTTTGGTGAAATCGATAGCATCGCGGACGCTCAAAGGCTCTTACAGAATGTCTATGGAAACCAGTGGACAAAGGCACGGGGAGTCGTTGGGCGACGCGTCTGTCATCATCGCAAGCCAGTCCGATGTCCCGCGTGCCGGCCGGTCCCACACAAATGTAACTCTTACTGTGTTGAAACACGCGGAGACTCCCATTCGAGATGATCACTCCCATTGGAGGTGATCGACGGATCACAGTCAAACACCTCACTGTTCAGCTGGGCGTTGATAGTGTTAACACACCCGACAGCTGCTCACGAAATTATTCCTCCTCATATACCATGCAGACCGGGTCACGCACCTTCCGAATCGCATCTGTTTGACCTAATGAACGATGCACTCCGCGGGAAACAGTACTTGGATGATGGGGAGGTTCTGATGCTGCAAGAGGTTGGCTCCGACGTCGACCAGTAGAGTGGTACCTCGCGGGCACACAGGCCCTTGTAGTAATGTGGTTCAAATGGCCGTAAGCACTATAGGACTTAACATCTCAGGTCATCAGTCCCCTAGACTTAGAAGTACGTAAACCTAACTAAACTAAGGACATTACACACATCCATGCCCGAGGCAGGATTCGAACCTGTGACCATAGCAGTCGCGTGGTTCCGGACTGAAGTGCCTAGAACCGCTCGGCCACCGCGGTCGGCCAGTAATGTGGCGTAAGGCCGTCGCACTGAACGGAGATTTTGCTGATAAATAGGGTTTGTAGCCAAAAGAGTGGGGAAAAGTATAGTTTATTGGAATTCTAAATAAAACCAACCTGCTTACAGAAAAAATGTGCTGTGTTACTTGTTGAACACCCTTCGTAAATTTCGAATTCTGTACTGCGATTAATACGCCGCTGCCACTGGCGACTAACCTGTCCTTACGATAAATAATCTAACCTGAATTTGTTTCTGTATGTCCATCTTTGTAGCGACGGTTGCGGGACTCGGATGTTCGATTCAGGATGTCAAATTAGAGACATTTCAGCCGTCTAGTTTCCATACTTATTTTATTTGGCTACCAGCTTCAGTGTTTTACAACACCATCCTCGGGCCCCTGAATGACGTGTAGCAAGCTTCTACCTCGGTTCTGATCAAAACAGGGGCCAACGGTACTGGTATTGGTAGATTTCTGATATAGCGATCACTTCAGATGACGGTTCGTCAACGCAGTACCAGTATTGTTGACCCATGTTTTGATCAGAACTGAGGTAGAAGCTTCCTACACGTAAGGGCCTGAGGATGGCGCAGTAAAACGCTGATCCTGGGAGTATATGGAAAGTATACGGCTAAAAGGTGTTTAATTTGACATCCTACTCTACATTTAGTATTTCGTTGCTGTTTCCTTCTGGGATCCATCAATTTTCTGTTCCTAATAGTGTCTGGGCATTATATCCTTCAATAAGCAATCCTAGCCGGCCGCTGTGGCCGAGGGCTTCTAGGCGCTTCAGTCCGGAACCCCGCTGCTGCTACGGTCGCAGATTCGGATCCTGCTTCGGGCATGGTTGTGTGTGATGTCCATAGATTAGTTCGGTTTAAGTAGTTCTTAGTCTAGGGGACTGGTGACCTCAGATATTAAGTCCCATAGTACTTAGAGCCATTTGAGCCAAGCAATTCTAAATCTGTGACCTTACTGTGGATGCTCCTGTAGTTTACTGACATCGTATTAACATTTTGTATTTCCGATCTACGGGGACGAGCATTCTCTCAGAATAATGTGGCTAAAGCGAAGTCGACATTGTGACTCTTCCCAATGGTTTTCCATTCGTTCAGATGGACTCTAGACAGGCCAGTCCATTTCAGGAATGTTACTGTTAACCAACCACTGCCTCACAAATGCAGCTTTATGGCAGGGTGCATCGTCATTCTGATACAGACAATCATCCTCTCTGATCTGTTCCTCTTCTATATACAATACGAAATGCTGTAAAATGAGTTCATATCCGTCCCAGTTTTGTGTTTGCTTAAGTGCAGTGAGGGGATCGCACCGCAACCACGAAGAACTCACCCATGTCGTAACTCCACCTTGTCCTTACCTCACTGCTGTCACTACACAAGACAGGTAAAGTTCTCCAGGCATTTGCCGAACCTGAAGACTTTCATGAGATAGACACAGGGTATTGGGTGAGTCACCACTCGTTTCCAATCATCCAGACGGCCTGTGTGGCCGAGCGGTTCTAGGCGCTTCAGCCTGGAACCGCGATATCACTACGGTCGCAGGTTCGAATCTGCCTCGAGCATGGATGTGTGTGATGTCCTTTGGTTAGTTATTGCTTCTACGGGACTGATGACCTCAGATTTTAAATCCCATAGTGCTCAGAGCCATTTGAACCATCCAGTCATCCACTGTCCAGTGGCGTGGGTCTTTACACTATTTCAGGTGTCGCTTGGCACTGTGGCTTGTGAGGAGGTGATCCACCATTGTGCACTATTCTTTTTAACCCTCTTCGCACAGTCATTGTGCTGGCTTCACTGCTGGTAGCACTTCGGAACTACTGAGCGATTTCTTTCGCAGACTTCGTACGATTTGGTTCAACCACAATCCGCACCACTCGACGTTCCACGTCCCTCAGTACATGGGGTCCACCTGGTGTTGTTTTAGCTGTGGTTTTTTCTTTACTTTCCCATTTCACTGTCACTTCACCAATAGTCGAGTGGAAGAACTTTACAAGTATTGAAACATCCCTGATGGATTTGTTACTAGCGTGTCATACAATGACTAGTCCACTTTCGATGTCACTGAGCTGTCCTCACCAGTCCATTGTGTTACCACTGCTTCTCTACTGACAACAGAATACTCTCCGGCTAACTTCTACACTGGCGGGTCCGCCTCTCGTAACATCTATTACATAGGGGCGTCCATAAACTTTTGATCAAATAGCGCATATGCTTCAAGTGCGTCCACCCTAATAGCTGAATGGTCAGCGTGACGGCCTGCCGTCCTAAGGGTTCCGGGTTCGATTCCCAGCTTGGTCAGGGATTTTCTCCGCTTAGGGACTGGGTGTTGTGTTGTCTTCATCATCATTTCATCCCCATCCGGCGCGCAGGTCGCCCACTGTGGCGTCGAATGTAATAATAAGACCTGCACCAAGGCGACCGGACCTGCCCCATAAGGGGCCTCCCGGCCAATGACGCCAAACCCTCATTTCCATTTCACTTCAAGAGTCCCTCAGAGATGTCTCATGGGACCCATACTGTATGCTTTACACACGGCAAATAGGGTCAAAGAATCGTGTAGAGATACTGGCGCTGGCACTAGCAAAAGCAGGAAGCGCGATATTCATCATCGCAGACTGTGCTCACGGTGGATTTATTTTATAGCGGTTGCTCGTTGTTCCTTACGATTACCGACTTTATCATAGAGGGCTTTCAAGATAACGCGTTGTAGCGCTGAAATGGAAAGCAAATGAAGTAAGACCTTTTAATATAGCTAAAGAGTTCGTTGATACCCCACTAATCATGTAACAACTAATGCCCCCCAGTTCATATAAAGATGGGCATAAAAAGGCCAAACTTATTCGTCAGATTAGAAAATAAATAGAAAAAAACGACCAACAAAGTGTGTCCTTTTCAACCAATAATCAACAAATTTTAGATGGATCAAAGGAAGACTACTCTGGATTTAATATGTGAATAGAAACTGAAGTAAACAATGAAGTGGAAAGTAAGGGAAAGATTAACAACGTCAATGTTGTTGCTTTGTGTTGCAGAGGGCCAAGCCAGCCACCTGAACCTGTTCAACTCGCGGCAGCAGGCGAAGAAGAAGCGGAAGTCGCGCACGGCGTTCACCAACCACCAGATCTTCGAGCTGGAGAAGCGCTTCCTGTACCAGAAGTACCTGTCACCTGCGGACCGCGACGAGATCGCGGGCCAGCTGGGCCTCAGCAACGCGCAGGTCATCACGTGGTTCCAGAATCGGCGCGCCAAGCTCAAGCGCGACATGGAGGAGCTCAAAAAGGACGCCGGGTCCACCGACGTCTTGACCGCGCACAGGTCCTTCCTGGAGAAGGTCACCGACCTCGGCATTCTGAAGAAGAAGGCGCCCTCGAGCAGCGCACACATGGCGGCTGCTGCATCAGCTGTGGGGGTAGCACCTGGAGTGTTCGGGGGCGGGGGCGACTCGACTATCGACAAGTAGAGGGCACTTCTGCAGGACAATGTGACGCAATGTGCAGTAACTGGGTGGACTCTAACTACGTAGACATTTGAATTCTGAAGAGTTCAACTCACCTGTGCGATACTCACCGCAGAGCACTGTTCAGGCACTTTTTGACAGGTATTTTGTTCCTGTTACGAGAGACGGTCACTTTCCCACTTCGCTGTCACTTCACCAATAGTCGAGTGGAAAATCTTTACAATTATTGAAACCTCCCTGAATGGACTGGTCAGGAGAGCTCAGCCATTGGTAGTCACCTGAGTAACAAATCCATCAGGGACGTTTCATTACTTGTAAAATGCTTTCACTCGACAATCACTGTCAGGATTTATACGAAACTGCAAGCTCAGAAAGAGGAAGTCTCACTATGTTAACCTTTATAAAAGTGAAGAAATGTAGGACTCAACAGGTGTTGAGTAACACGTGGCAAGGCGTTTATTGTTGCAAACATTTATCGCTACAGAAGATCCAGTGCCAGATTTCATGATAAATGGATACAAAAATGTCGTAGAGTATGAACGTTGAGTAATACGCTGTCTTACGAATGATGAAAAAGTTACATGGCTGCGCCGGTTTTCGCTTTGAAACTAAAATTTTTGGACTGTTCTTTAACTTCTATGGTGCACTTAAAGTCTTTTTCGTGCAAAAAGAGAAAAAACTTATCAATAATACTTCAGTTACGTGTTAATAGTGGAATTGGCATCTGCAATGGAAAAAAGGGAAAATTATGTAGCATAAACGAATGTTAGGGAGAGAAAAACGCTATTAAAGGGAGAAAAACTACTACGTAACCAGTGAATAAATGTGTTATAACCCATGGTGCTGTTTGGATGCTTAGCTCCAAATTCAGATCACAGTTCGTTTCATGACTGAAGAACTAGTAACTCTAGTGAGTATTAAAGAATGCGTTTGTTGATCTAACGGTTTAGCTTACAGTCATATTTACAAATGCAGTTCCGTCTTACATGAAAACTGTTTTTCATATTCAGCCCCTTGTTAAATTTTCTGTTTATAAATTCCAATAACATGAGCACATTCCCGCGAACATAATATGAGGGATATTGTGCTTCATTTTACTATGAAGTCTTATTTTAATACAATTATCTGACACTGTCAGAAGGAGAGCGAGAGCTATATCAGTGTAAAAAGCTTCCAAAACAGAAGTTTTATTGCCCAGATCGCAGTTGACATGTATGTTGACTACCAGCTTCAGCGAAGTTGAGCAGGTCTGAAGACGGCAATACAGCTTCGTTGAAATTAGTAATCAGGATATATATCAACTGCGATAGGGACAATAAGACTTCTGTGTTGGAAGCTTTATTACAGGTCTTTATTTTGTGTATAATATCGTGATAGGAACAATTCATCGAGAAGTTACATTCTCTGTAACATGTGCACATCGCGAGGAACGAGAATCACAAAGCAAGAGATATTGCAGTCTATGTTTAGCTCATTTCTGCTACAGAGTCAAGAAACATATGTGCAGTGCAGTGCTGTGTCCCTCTAAACAGCGACATGAAGGATGCGAATGTGAATACTCGCCAGTGAGTGTAACTAACTTGCGTCATAGTTTCGTACATGTAAGTGCTTCAAGCTGTAGTTTCGTAGCTGTGAAAACAGAGGTCAATATCTACCTTCATTATCCTAATTTTCTTACTTCGCTTCAGTTTTGTCGCAACCACTATGAAATCCATAAAAGATATAAATCGTAAATTCAGATTACGTGTTTCAAAAGTGATTGTGATCTCAGAGTAATAGGAAGAATGGAAGAATAAACAACTGCTGGCGTAGAGAGATAAATATAAATGATGCAGTCTTACAGTAACAATACAAATGGCGAATCGAATTGCTGTAATATATATTCATACAGTTATATATCCACGATAATTTATTCCTATGAGAGTTAATAAAACAGTATTACAATATTAATTTTTGTTATTGTATTCTATGAAATTGTGTTGTTGATTGACGGTTTCCCAACTACAGTAACAGACAGTAGTACTCCACTTGACTCTCGTTTAGAATACTCTGCAATAATAATAGTACTCATACCTTACCAAGTATATAAAAACCACTTCAGTTATATAGCCTGAAATACATCTAGATGGCCACAGAAAAGAATACTGCGCAACCTACAGTGTCAGCAGGAATGTAACTACATTCACATTTTCTTTTTTTTTTATTGGAATGCGTTGAAACAATTTCTCTTTCACTTAAAGCCCTTAATAAAGTATTAATCTCTTTCCAGTTCTATCGGCAATCTTAGAACACAAACATGAAGAAAATGATGAAATATAACATTATCTAACACTTAAATTGGTGAATTAATGTTACAAGCAATGGAAACAACAGTATCTAAATGCAAGCAGAGTAAAACAGATGTATTTGATTAACGAATATGAAAAGTATAGAACGTATGTCCTACACCTTCGAGGACTGACAGAGTTGAAAAATCGTTCAATAATTTTCTTGGGTTCCTTAAACGCAGAAATTTTAGTGTATGCTCCATCATTTCCGGCAGTGTGTCCTCATCTTTGTCAGTGAGTGTTGAAAGCAAATAAATGCTTTAAGACTCAGGGATTTATTTGATGAAGAAGACGGGTGGCGGAGGGTAAGGTCGATGGGTAACGATCTCTCTCTCTCTCTCTCTCTCTCTATCTTTGTCTCAGGTAAGTCAAGGAACATTTACGATGGAAATCGTACTGTAATTCGGAAAAATCATTGGATAGCTGCCTTTTTAACACACCCACATTCACGAGGGTTGCCTAGAAAGTAATGCACCGCATTTTTTTTCTCAGCCGAAAACAAGGCCACGAATGCGAAATGTTACGTCTGTATTATTTGAAGTCTCCTGAGTGAGTGCGCCAAGTTCGCGTCAGTTCCGACAGACAGCGCAGCTGCAGGACAGTTTCAAAATGGCGTCTGTAGGCGACACATGTTACAAGCAACGTGCCGTCATTGAATTTCTCAATGCAGAGAAAGACACTATGGGGAATATTCACAGACGCTCGTGCAAAGTCTATGGAGCATTTGCTGTCGACAGAAGTACAGTTATCACTGGGCACGGAGGGTGAAGTCATCATAAGGCGGTTCGGATTAGCTCCACGATTTGCAGCGGTCGGGGAGACCATCTAAGGCTGTCAAACCTGACATGTTGCAGCGAGCTGTCATTCGCGAGAACAGACGCATTACGACTCGGCAGTTGGTACTGCATCTGTCAATCAGCAAAGGAAGTGTGGATGCAGTTATCCGCACTCTTGGATATTCAAAAGTGTGTGCAAGATGGGAGCTGCGGTGTCTTAACGATGGATCACAAATCGCACAGAAAATAACTTTTGTCTTGATTTGTTGCAATGTTTTGAAGCTGAGGGGGAGGTCTACTTCTCCCGGATTGTGTCAGATGATGAATCCTGGATGCACCATTTTGACCCCGAAACAAAACGACAGTCGATGGGATGGCGCCATTCCCATTCCCCACAGAAGAAAACATTCAAAGCATTTGCTTTCGCCAGTAAGGTCATGATCACCGTGTTTTGGGACTATGAAGGTGTGATTCTCATTTATGTGATGCCAATAGGCGGTGCCATTAATTCAAAAGCATATGTCAACACATTAACAAAGCTCAAGATGCGCTTCCGGCGACTTCGGCACCACAGCAACCCAGGAGATGTTTTGCTGCAGCACGATAACGCTCGGCCCCTCACAGGTCTGAGGACTGCTAAACACATCGCAAATCAGGGTTTGACAGTGTTACCCCATCCACACTACAGCCCTGACCTAGCGCCCTCGGACTTCCACTTGTTTGAGCCAACAAAGGACGCCATTCGTGGAAGACATTTTGAGGAGAATGAGGAAGTGATTCACACAGTGAAGCACTGGCTCCGCCACCAGAACAAGTGTTGGTACCGACAGGGCATACACGCCTTTTTTCGCGCTGGAGGAAGGCCATAGAACGGGATGGAGATTACATGGATAAATAGGGTGTGTAGATAAAACACCATTCTTTCGTGTGTGTAATTCTCATTATGGCCAATAAAGAATTCTTGAGGAAAAAAATGCGGTGCTATACTTACTTGGCATTCTTCTCTCGATTTACAGGAAAGAAGGAACAGAATGGTCATGTGATGGTAGAGATAACGTATGTACATTGTGATCGATTTGTTAAAGAGCGTTTCATACTTGTAAACTTTAATTCACAATAAATTTGAAGATTAAATTACTTACTGATGAATAAGGAGCGTCCATTGCATGAATTTGAAAAAGTCAGAGAAAACACTACTTCCGTCAAGAGAGTGGTTTCTTTCAGAGAATGGGGTTCTCACCAACTACGAGAAAACACGTGCTTCGTTCCACCAGCACCACGCTGTAATGACAATATACAAACTGCTTCAAATTTCTTACGCTGTTAAATTATGATTCGCCTAGGAAGCACAGTAATAGTGTATGAGCAACCACTGGAAAATCATTGCTCTCTACTTGTCAGAAAATATCAAAAAACTGTAGCGTTTATGTCGAAGCATTATCCGTGCTACTCAACACAAACTGTCACGGGTAATCTGAAATTAACCTCATACCTTAATTTATTTCATCAGGTTTCCCAACCTATAGCTACTTGAACGTGGAACGAGAGACTATTAATTCAGTGAGATCTGATAGCACAACTAAAAAACAAAAAAGACGATTATAAATATTTCGAAGAGATGTTACTGTAGTATATACAGCAAATAATTTAGGCAACAGCACAAAGCTTTAAATTAATATAAGAAACTCCCGTACAAAATAAAAATCGTGTGCCACACAGGAGCCTTTCAATTTAGTTTAGAAAATCTAGTGCATGTCACTCAAAATTTTCTGTCCTGTTGAAGCCTGATGAATTGAACACCTACAGAATAATGCGCGTATTGTTGTACAAAGGCTAATGAAATGATATATAAGGGCTAATAATTTTTCTGTTTTTGTTTCACCGAGTGACAGTGACAGTATTTTGAGTGAGTCCATATTATTGAACATAAATATTTGTAACGTCCCCTTAGAAAAACTTATGAATGATTGTGCTGATAAAACCCTTACGTTATTTGCTTTTCAAACTGAATGTACTGAGACATTACTCTCTTTACTTATTGTGATCAACACTAACCTGACACACAATATTTTTAGGGCAACGCAATCTGACTTTCAAAAATCCCTACAAAAGAATGGCTCTGACTAACATTAACCTACAACTTTCATGAATCACTTACCTTACAAAAATCTTCATTATTCGAACTACTGCAATACAGCGAGCGCCAATACTACCAGCTAAATAAAAGATTCTAACTTCTGAAGGCACTAACTACTGATAGGCATAGTTAGCAAATGAAAGATTTTGATAGAGAACAAACAATGTATTTACCTTAATAGTGTTCAAAAGTCATAATATATATAGCAGTTCATGACATCCAGTGTTACAAATTTACTGTCTCTGATGGACACACGTCCAGATCATCCGCTCTCAAAACTCTGTCATTTCTCTCCCCACATCCACCACTGCTGGCGGCTCACCTCCAACTGCGCAACGCTACGCGCTGTTAACAGCCAACTGCCCAACACTACAATAGCATATACTCCAACAATGCAAACCAACCACAGCCTTCACACAGCACAGTCAGTGGCGTTACCAACATAACAGCCTACTTACATAGCCCCAATGCTCACCACAAAAAATTTTACAAATTGTTTTGGGCAGTGGCCAATAATAATTTGTAAAGAAATTTCATAATTACAATAACAAAGATATCAAATGCACACACTTATTGATGCACTGTTGGTCAAAAGCAAAGATTTTCTCACAGTCCATAAAGACAGTCCTGATCGTTCATCACAGTAAAACTGCAGTGTTTTTCTCAAAGTCTGAGAAGTAAAAGGAAATGCACACGGAAGTAGTGGATTTACATGCATTATTGAAGAAGTAGTCTTGTCCTTCCAACGGGAAGACAGTGCTGACTCTTGACATGCAGACAGGTAATGGGCCACAACAGAGCAAACCCACAACAGAGTCAATCGAAGTTAAAGAATATTGGTAGGTAGGTCATCACAGAGCAGACCCACTGTAGTCCTGGTAGAGATTGTGGTATTGGTGGGCCATCAGAGGTGCAGACCCACTGCAGTCCTTGTAGAAATAATGGTATTGGTGGGTCATCAAAGGTGCAGACCTACTGCAGTCTTTGTAGAGACGGCCAGCAGCCATCTGTTGCGACTGTGTAGGTGCACAATCACCATCGAAGAGTCTTGTGGACAATATAGCAAGTCCATAAACCACCACTTGTGCACTCACAAAGTTTTTGGAATTGACCTTAGACCCAGCAATGCTGTTAACCAGTCCTTTGCTGAATTATCAACACACGTGCAAATGCTAACAGTGCCCCTTTTTTTTCTCGCATATTCTGCGTGTACTATGACCAACAAAAACGTTTGCAGTGAAATGAAACTTAATTTGAAGAACTGGTGTCTATACAATTATAAATTTACAACATAAGAATACAATTACAAAGGTACAAAATACATCATTAAAGAACATAATAGTACAGATAACATTGGTAGTAATACAGGCTTTACAAAAGAATAGAAATAAACATATACATCAGTGTTACACGAATTATGACATAAGTAAATACATAAAAGATCAGAATAGCTCTAAAATGGCTCTGAGCACTATGGGACTTAACATCTATGGTCATCAGTCCACTAGAACTTAGAACTACTTAAACCTAACTAACTTAAGGACATCACACACATCCATGCCCGAGGCAGGATTCGAACCTGCGACCGTAGCAGTCGCGCGGCTCCGGACTAAGCGCCTAGAACCGCTAGACCACCGCGGCCGGCATAAGAATAGCTTTCGAAAATAATGTCTAAACATCTTTTCAAAGTAAATAACATATTATTGATGGAAATTATATTTGAGGGTAACAGTATTCCTCATCATAGTGGATGTAGCTTAGTATTAGAAAAATTCTACAACATAAATCTTATTAGCTAAACACATAAAGACAGGAAAAACACAAATACACATAGCGGAATAACAAAAGGAAGGGACAGGGTTTGTTTTCAGTGTAATATTTGGTACTGCAGTCCAACCCAAAACTTCATTCCATAGATCTTTCCTCTTATTTCATTTGTTTTCACCAAAAAAACCCTAACCAAACATGCTTTTTGTATTTATATGTTCACTTAGTGTCAGTGATAATGGAATGTAGTCGAATTAAGTCGGGTGATGTTGAGAGTATTAGATTAGGAAATGAGACACTTAAAGTAGTAAAGGAGTTTTGCTATTTGGGGAGCAAAATAACTGATGATGGTCGAAGTAGAGAGGATATAAAATGTAGACTGGCAATGGCAAGGAAAGCGTTTCTGAAGAAGAGAAATTTGTTAACATCGAGTATAGATTTAAGTGTCAGGAAGTCATTTCTGAAAGTATTTGTATGGAGTGTAGCCATGTATGGAAGTGAAACATGGACGGTAAATAGTTTGGACAAGAAGAGAATAGAAGCTTTCGAAATGTGGTGCTACAGAAGAATGCTGAAAATTAGATGGGTAGATCACATAACTAATGAGGAAGTATTGAATGGGATTGGGGAGAAGAGAAGTTTGTGGCACAACTTGACCAGAAGAAGGGATCGGTTGGTAGGGCATGTTCTGAGGCATCAAGGGATCACCAATTTAGTATTGGAGGGCAGCGTGGAGGGTAAAAATCGTAGGGGGAGACCAAGAGATGAATACACTAAGCAGATTCTGAAGGATGTAGGTTGCAGTAGGTACTGGGAGATGAAGAAGCTTGCACAGGATAGAGTAGCATGGAGAGCTGCATCAAACCAGTCTCAGGACTGAAGACCATAACAACAACAACAACAACAGTGTCAGTGACAAAGAAAGCAGAGGCTATTCTTACAGCAAAAATAGGAGTGTTTAGTTTATGCACAACATCCTGAGTGTTATTCTTCTAAAAGAAGTTCTTGACGATGTTCAGTCATAAGAATTTAAAACTTTCGACTTCACTATGCGATTAAATTGAGACAATAACTGGCCTTCTACAAGAGATCCACGTCAGAAATGAATGCATGGTGTTTTGGTTCAGTTAATCCTCAATCTGTTTTCTATAAGCCACCAGCTATTGTCGCCGAGCCACATGTTTTCTAAATCATTTACATTACACTCTATAGATTGTATTAATATCTCAAGAGCTATGCTTGGTGGTAATGAGGTAATTTAATTGAATCTAGACTTTCGAAAAGTCCTTATCGATGCCTCCTTCGTCTTAAGTACCCGTGTTTGCGACCAGACCAAAGAGACGGAACGAAGAGCCTTTTCCTGGACGCAGGGTAATCATCAGACACTGGAGTTACTTCTGGTGTGTTCCAGGTAAGTGGTAACCGCACGTTATTTTTCAGTTTTATTGATTTAGTCGACGGAGTTAGCTTCCATTCCCTCAGTTTTCACTGTACTAGTAGCCAAATAGATTTATAAGAATGTCAGTCTAGTTGAGGCACTAATCCTTAGCTCATATTGTAGAGAAACATAAAATTGTCAACATCACGAATGCCTGTTGCTATGCAGTTGAAAGCTAACATAGGCTCAGTTGTAGACAAATAACTGAAGAGCCAAAGAATCTGCTACACCTGCCTAATATCGTATAGAGCCCCCGCTAGCACGCAGAGGTGCCGCAACACGATGTGGCAAGGACTCGAGTAATGTCTTATGTAGTGGTGGAGGGAACTGACACCATGAGTCCTGCAGGGCTGTCCATAAATCCGTAAGAGTACGAGGGGTGGAGGTCTCTTCTGCACAGCACGGTGCAAGACATCCCAGATATGCTCGATAATGTTCATGTCTGGGGTGTTTGGTGGCCAGAAATGTTTAAACTCAGAAGAGTGTTCCTGGAGTCACTCTAGCCATTCTGCACGTGGGGGGTGTCGCATTGTCCTGCTGGAATTTCCCAAGTCCGTCGGAATGCACAATGCACATGAATGAATGCAGGTGATCAGACAGGATACCTACGTACGTGTCACCTGTCAGATCTTATCTAGACGTATCAGGGGTCCCATATCACTCCAACTGCACACGCCCCGCACCATTATAGTCTCCACTAGCTTGAACAGTCCCCTGCTGACACGACACGCAGAGTCCGTGGATGTCTCCATACCCGTACACTTCCATCCACTCGATACAATTACACTCCTGGAAATTGAAATAAGAACACCGTGAATTCATTGTCCCAGGAAGGGGAAACTTTATTGATACATTCCTGGGGTCAGATACATCACATGATCACACTGACAGAACCACAGGCACATAGACACAGGCAACAGAGCATGCACAATGTCGGCACTAGTACAGTGTATATCCACCTTTCGCAGCAATGCAGGCTGCTATTCTCCCATGGAGACGATCGTAGAGATGCTGGATGTAGTCCTGTGGAACGGCTTGCCATGCCATTTCCACCTGGCGCCTCAGTTGGACCAGCGTTCGTGCTGGACGTGCAGACCGCGTGAGACGACGCTTCATCCAGTCCCAAACATGCTCAATGGGGGACAGATCCGGAGATCTTGCTGGCCAGGGTAGTTGACTTACACCTTCTAGAGCACGTTGGGTGGCACGGGATACATGCGGACGTGCATTATCCTGTTGGAACAGCAAGTTCCCTTGCCGGTCTAGGAATGGTAGAACGATGGGTTCGATGACGGTTTGGATGTACCGTGCACTACTCAGTGTCCCCTCGACGATCACCAGTGGTGTACGGCCAGTGTAGGAGATCGCTCCCCACACCATGATGCCGGGTGTTGGCCCTGTGTGCCTCGGTCGTATGCAGTCCTGATTGTGGCGCTCACCTGCACGGCGCCAAACACGCATACGACCATCATTGGCACCAAGGCAGAAGCGACTCTCATCGCTGAAGACGACACGTCTCCATTCGTCCCTCCATTCACGCCTGTCGCGACACCACTGGAGGCGGGCTGCACGATGTTGGGGCGTGAGCGGAAGACGGCCTAACGGTGTGCGGGACCGTAGCCCAGCTTCATGGAGACGGTTGCAAATGGTCCTCGCCGATACCCCAGGAGCAACAGTGTCCCTAATTTGCTGGGAAGTGGCGGTGCGGTCCCCTACGGCACTGCGTAGGATCCTACGGTCTTGGCGTGCATCCGTGCGTCGCTGCGGTCCGGTCCCAGGTCGACGGGCACGTGCACCTTCCGCCGACCACTGGCGACAACATCGATGTACTGTGGGGACCTCACGCCCCACGTGTTGAGCAATTCGGCGGTACGTCCACCCGGCCTCCCGCATGCCCACTATACGCCCTCGCTCAAAGTCCGTCAACTGCACATACGGTTCACGTCCACGCTGTCGCGGCATGCTATCAGTGTTAAAGACTGCGATGGAGCTCCGTATGCCACGGCAAACTGGCTGACACTGACGGCGGCGGTGCACAAATGCTGCGCAGCTAGCGCCATTCGACGGCCAACACCGCGGTTACTGGTGTGTCCGCTGTGCCGTGCGTGTGATCATTGCTTGTACAGCCCTCTCGCAGTGTCCGGAGCAAGTATGGTGGGTCTGACACACCGGTGTAAATGTGTTCTGTTTTCCATTTCCAGGAGTGTAGAAATGAGACTCGTCCTCCCAGGCAATATGTTACCAGTCATCAACAGTCCAGTGTCCGTGTTGATGGGCCCTGGCGAGGCGTCAAGTATAGTATAGTCACAAAGGGTACACAAGTGGGCTTTCAGCTTCGAAAGCTCAAATCGATGACGTTTCTTTGAATGGTTCGCACGCTGACGCTTGTTGATAACCGAGCATTGAAATCTGCAGAAATTTGCGAAGGGTTGCACTTCTGTCACGTTGAACATTATCGAGCACGACTCTTCAGTCGTTGTTGGCCTGGTCTTGCAGGATCTTTTTCCGGCAGCAGAGATGTCGGAGATTTGATGTTTCACTGGATTCCTGATATTCACAGTAAGCTCGTGTAGTGATCGTACAGGTAAATCCCCACTTCATCGCTACCCCGGAGATGCTGTGTCCTATCGCTCGTGCGCCGACTATAACAGAATATTCAAACTCACTTAAATCTTGATAACATGCCATTGTAGCAACAGTAGCCGATATAACAACTGCGCCAGACACTTGTTGTCCTATATAGGTGTTGCCGGCCGCAGCGCTGTGTTCTGCCTGTTTACATATCTCTGCATTTGAGTACGCATGCCTGTACCAGTTTCTCTGGCGCTTCACTGTGTAATAAAGAAGGACCATTTATATACTGCTCTTTTACTGGGAAAAATTAATTTGTCCATTGATGTGGTTGCTTATGAAACACTTCCGCATGGTATATTGTTAATGTATAAAGTTTCCTGAGATTCAGATTATGTTGAAACATCTTCTAATTTTTGATCAAGTTTTGGTACCACTGGCCTTTTGTCAAGAACTCTTCTGGTACCTATGGCCTGGCACTACAAAAGCAATTAGAGATACAGGGTGTATGGCGAGCAGTTTTATTGAGAGGAAAATGGGTTTTCAAATTTTTTCGAATTTTCGATTTTAATCGTCTTTCATAAGACATAAAATTACTGCCTCTATGGGAAGATATAATAATTCCCAAAGAAAGCAGGTGTTGACACATGTGAAAATTACCGAGCTATCAGTTTCGTAAGTCACAGCTGCAAAATACTAACGTGAATTCTTTACAGACGAATGGAAAAAACTGGTAAGATCAGTTTGGATTCCGTAGAAATATTGGAACACGTGAGGCAATACTGACCCTAAGACTTATCGTAGAAAATAGATTAAGGAAAGGCAAACCTACGTTTCTAGCATTTGTAGACTTACAGAAAGCTTTTGACAATGTTGACTGGAATACTCACTTTCGAATTCTGAAGTTGGAAGGGGTAAAATACAGGAGGTGAAAGGTTATTTACAATTTGTGCAGAAACCAGAAGTCAGTTATAAGAGTCGAGGGACATGAAAGGGAAGCAGTGGTTGGAAAGGGAGTGAGACAGGGTTGTAGTCTATCCCCGATGTTATTCAATCTGTATATTGAGCAAGCAGTAAAGGGAACAAAAGAAAAATTCGGAGTAGGTGTTAAAATCCATGGAGAAGAAATAAAAACTTTGAGGTTTGCCGATGACATTGTAATTACGTCAGAGACAGCAAAGGACTTGGAAGAGCAGTTGAACGGAATGGACAGTGTCTTGAAAGGAGGATATAAGATGAACATCAACAAAAGAAAAACGAGGATAATGGAATGTAGTCGAATTAAATCGAGCGATGTTGAGGGAATTAGATTCGGAAATGAGACTCTTAAAGTAGTAAAGGAGTTTTTCTATTTGAGGAGAAAATTAACTGATGATGGTCGAAGTAGAGAGTATATAAAATGTAGACTGGCAATAGCGAGGAAAGCGTTTCTAAAGAAGATAAATTTGTTAACATCGAGTATAGATTTAAGTGTCAGGAAGTCGTTTCTGAAAGTATTTGTATGGAGTGTAGCCATGTACAGACGTGAAACATGGACGATAAACAGTTTGGACAAGAAGAGAATAGAAGCTTTCGAAATGTGGTGCTACAGAAGAATGCTGAAGATTAGATAGGTAGATTACATAACTCATGAGGAGGTATTGAATGGAATTGGGGAGAAGAGGAGTTTGTGGCACAACTTGTCTAGAAGAAGGGATCGGTTGGTAGGACATATTTCGAGGCATCAAGGGATCTCAAATTTAGTATTGGAGGGCAGCGTGGAGGGTAAAAATCGTAGAGGGAGACCAGGAGATGAATACACTAAGCAGATTCAGAAGGATGTAGGTTGCAGTAGGTACTGGGAGATGAAGAAGCTTGCTCAGGATAGAGTAGCATGGAGAGCTACATCAAACCAGTCTCTGGACTGAAGACCACAGCAAACAAGCAACAATGGGAAGACAGGGACTGATCCTCGACCAGTATGGTACCGGATGTTTTGCGGAACACAAACACCCAGTCCACGTGAACATGGTCCTACGGTGGTACCACTGACTAGGGGCGCTGTGTTGAGTACCACTGAAGGAGGGACGACCACTGAAGCACCCTCTGCTCACCAATAGGTGGACTGGGAAGCGGTCACTTGGGGCGCTCCGGACGAGTCCGAGAGAATGCGTCCGTATCGGTAACGCTCTCTTGCCTGCCAGCTCGGTGCGCGAACGGACGTGTCCACTGGTTTCTCCGTGTGTAGACACATTGCCTCTTAGTTTAACGCTGGCGGGCTCCTGTTGCCGTAGCGAGTTCGAGCTTAGTGTACACCTTAGGCCTAGGACTTCGGAGAAACAAAACCTGACTGGTGGCTGGAAACAGTCATTTCTTTCGAAGGTTTTCTTCTGACACCACTGTACGCCCCGCTTCCCGCGCATTTTTCCGTCCTAACCAAGTCCAGCACGTACAACAGTCAGGCTCGATGCTTCGTCTGTGCAGCAGTGTGACACAATTACCTTCACACGTTTCCCCGCTGCAATAACATTAGCATCCGTCTCGAAGGATATCTGTGGGAATAAGAATTGCTTTAAGACTGGACAGCTAAAGAGAAGTGTGAACGTTGATGACTTTGGAACTGTGAGTTATCTCTTTAAGAGATCTTTTCTAGAACCTGCAGCTCTACTGTACATTTCAATGATGATAGCATCCTCTTAGGTAAAATAATCCAAAGGAAAAACAGTTCCTTGCTCATATCTCCGGGCGACGCTACTCAGGAACTTTTTGTATTCAGGAAAAAAGTTCTGGCCTTATACAGATTCGCCCCTGAGATGTTAATTCCTTAAGGTTAGAGTATTTAAAAAGAGAAACGGATTGAACGAAGTTAGATATAGAGGAAATTATTGAAGTGCAGTGACAGGAAGAACATGACTTCCGGTGAGGTGAGTGTGGGGCATAAAAAGGAAACAAGGAAATAAGAATGCGGGTAAGGTACCACTACCAGTGAAGTGAATGCATTATTGTAGCAGAAATATAGCACCCATCACATTAGTACAAGATCATACGTCTACCACCTTCGCGGATGATGACATAACTGGAAGAGCCGGTAGATGTTGAAAGTATCAAAGTGAACGTTAAGCAATGATTGACAGGTGAAAGTAAATACAACAGACGACGAATGGGTAGCTTTGAGAGTTGAAATAGTATAGGCAGCAGAAGATCAAATAGCCAAAAAGAAAAGGCTCAACAGAAATCCTTGAACAACATTGCAGAAATAGAATTCAATTGAAAGGAAAATATATAAATGTAGCCAACGGAGCAGATAAAAGAGAATACTGAGTCTAAGAATGAGTTTCACAGAAAGAGTAAAAATCTAAGCAGGAATGGCTAGAAAGCCAAATGCAAGGCTGTAGAAGCGTAAATGAGTAGGAAATCACAGATTTCGCCTACAGAAAAATTGCAAGGAACCTTTGGAGAAATGAGCTTCAAGACAACATTACAGAAAGAGAAAAGGAAGGCGACAGGATGGGAGATATGATACTGCGAGAAGAATATAAAGCTACACTTGAGGACCTAATTCGAAAGAATGCAAGTGGAGTAGACGACATTCCATCAGAGTTATTGAAATCCTTCAGGCGGTCAGCCATGTCAAAATTATTTACTTGGTATGCAGTATTTATTAGACAGGTGAAGTATTCTGAGAGTTCAAGGAAGGCAAGGGCTGAAGGTTTCAAAACACTCACGCGAATAACTTAAAGAGAATTAAAAAAAAACGGTAGAAGCCAATCTCGGGGATGATCTCTTTGGCTTCTGAAGAAATGCAGTAACACTTGAGGTAATAAAGGCACCACGATGCAGCCATTTGTGGATTTAGAAAAAGATTTGACAATATTTACTGGAATACACAAATTCTGAAGGCAGTAGGAACAAAATGCAAGAAGCGTATGGTTTTTTACAAATTGTATATAAACCAGAATGCAGTTATAGGAAATAAATAACATGGAAGGGAAGCTGTAGCTGAGAAGGAAGTGAGGCAAGGTTTTAGCCTGCTTCCAGTAGTGTTCAATCTGTATATTGGTCAAACACTAAAGGGACGCAAGGAGGACTTTCCAAAGGGAATCAAAGTTCAAGCATAAGAAATAAAAACTTTGAGGTTTACCGATGATACTGTAAGTCGGCCAGAGTCGGCAAAGGGCTTGCAAGAGTAGTTGGGCGGATGGATAGTGTCTTGGAATGAGGTTATGAGATGGACATTAACGAAAGTAACATAAGGTTTGTGGAAAGGAACAGAATTAATTTCCACGATGCTGAGAGAAATAGGTTACAGGAAATTAGACGCTAAAACCAGAACACCAGTTTCCCTAATTCGGCAGGAAAATAACTGAAGATTTCCAAAGTAGGGAAAACATGAAATATAACAACTAATGAATGTTAGGAAGTGTTTTCTGTCTGGAGTGTAGACCTAATGTTCAAGTGATATGTGGACAATAAGTGGTACAGACATCATATGAAAATAGTTTTTGAAACGTGGTGCTATAGAAGAGTGCTGCAGATTAGATGGCTTAATCAAATAACTAATGATGATATACTGAACAGAATTACAGAGAAGAAGACTTTGCAGCATTACTTGACTGAAAGACGTGTTATGTTGCAGAAAATATCCTGAGTCATTAAGGAATACTTAATTTGCAATGGACGAAAGTGTAGATGGTAAGCATTTAGTAGGAGATGAAGGCGTGAATACAACAAGTAGGTTCAGTTGGATGTAGGTGGCAGTAGTTACGCAGAGATGAAACCAGTCTTTGGACTAAAGATCACGACATTTCAGACACACAAATCCTAAATGCTGCTTTCTCTCGGCTGCATTACGAACGACATGATTTTCCGTTCCTTGGGATAATGACAAAGACACAACTAACGAAGAATAATGATACACAGTTCTAGCGACAGACTTAATAAATTACTATAAGAAATTATTAAACACAAGAAATGACATAAAAACGTTGAAAATTAAAGAAAAATGAGAGATCGCACTAAAATTATATTTGCTGTGTTAAAATGTGGCTTTGTGCAGCCTAAAGCGAAATTTCAATACAGCGCCACATTCCTGCAGAGGGAAATGAAGCTGGAACACCCTTAGGCTTTGGCTACTTTCCATCTGTCTGTATTCAGGAGAACCGCTGTGGAGCTTAGAAGGTAGGTGGGACGTGCCAGAGAAGTGACGATCTGAGTCTGAGTTTCGGGATTTGCTCGAATAGGTAACTGGTATCGCCCACAAAGGCAAGTGTCTGGTTTCACGTTCGCTCAGAAAAGCTGTTTTAATCTGTCGGGGAGTTCCATTACTAATCCATATTCTTAATCTGGTTAGTCATAGAAGGCAGTGCCAGTGTGTCTGCGTTAGTTTCTCGTTATCTACTCGTGGTCGTGTTGATGACCCCACTTTGCATCATTGCGACACTGTCGTACATGCCTCAAACACTTGGTTTTACTCATTTTTTTGAATTCACACGCAAAGCTCTTTCAGACTATTAACACCTCTTACGACGAATTCGTAATGACTACTAATGTAATAAAATATTTTGGGAGGAACGAAAGTATATTTTAATTTTAAGTACTAGTAATTTTCTTGCATTAAAAAATGGTTCAAATGGCTCCGAGCACTATGGGACTTAACTTCTGAGGTCATCAGTCCCCTAGAACTTAGAACTACTTAAACCTAACTAACCTAAGGACATCACACACATCCATGCCCGAGGCAGGATTCGAACCTACGACCGTAGCTGTTGCGCGGTTCCAGACTGTAGCGCCTAGAACTCTCTTCAGCGATGAGAGTCGCTTCTGCCTTGGTGCCAATGATGGTCGTATGCGTGTTTGGCGCCGTGCAGGTGAGCGCCACAATCAGGACTGCATACGACCGAGGCACACAGGGCCGACATCCGGCATCATGGTGTGGGGAGCGATCTCCTACACTGGCCGTACACCACTGGTGATCGTCGAGGGGACACTGAATAGTGCACGGTACATCCAAACCGTCATCGAACCCATCGTTCTACCATTCCTAGACCGGCAAGGGAACTTGCTGTTCCAACAGGACAATGCACGTCCGCATGTATCCCGTGCCACCCAACGTGCTCTAGAAGGTGTAAGTCAACTACCCTGGCCAGCAAGATCTCCGGATCTGTCCCCCATTGAGCATGTTTGGGACTGGATGAAGCGTCGTCTCACGCGGTCTGCACGTCCAGCACGAACGCTGGTCCAACTGTGGCGCCAGGTGGAAATGGCATGGCAAGCCGTTCCACAGGACTACATCCAGCATCTCTACGATCGTCTCCATGGGAGAATAGCAGCCTGCATTGCTGCGAAAGGTGGATATACACTGTACTAGTGCCGACATTGTGCATGCTCTGTTGCCTATGTCTATGTGCCTGTGGGTCTGTCAGTGTGATCATGTGATGTATCTGACCCCAGGAATGTGTCAATAAAGTTTCCCCTTCCTGGGACAATGAATTCACGGTGTTCTTATTTCAATTTCCAGGAGTGTATACCTCTGCAATAACTTCACTGAAACAAGCATCTTACAAAATTATAGAACCTTCTTAAATCGTACACTGTTCAATCACATTAATGTGACCTCCTGTCAATAGCTGAATATCCATTCTGTGCAGGATGGGCCGCTGTGAGACGCCCAGGAGGGGAGACAATGAGGTTCTGGAAGGTACCGGCAGGGATGTGGAGCCATGCCGACTCCAGTTCAGTGACCAACTTCAGTAGGTTTTGCGGCTGAGGGAGGATCCATGGCGCGAACAGAGCGATCGAGTGGTCCTACAAATTCTCGATTGGGCTTAAATCCGGGGAATCTGGTGGCCGTGGGAGTTGGGTAAACTCACCCTGGTGCTCTTCGAACTACGCTCGCACACTGCTAGCCGTGTGACACCTGGCCTTCTCATGGTGGCAGATGCCAACATGCCGGAGAAAAACAGACTGCATGTAGAGGTGGACATAGTCCCCAAGGACGGATGGGAACTTGCGTTCATCCATAGTGTCTTCCAGAATAAAGAGATCACTCAACCTCCGGCTGGACCCTTCTGGCTACTGTTGCAGAGAGTTTGCTTTCTGACGTGCACGCCAATAGCCATCTGTCCCATGGAGCATAAAACGTGATTATTTTGAAAAGGCCACCTGTCGGCACACAGTGCACGTTCAGTTACGGCACTGACGTGCAAATTCCACAATGTTTCCGATGAACAGCAGTCAACATGGCTGCATGACCCAGGCGCCTGCTGCAGAGGCCCATACGCAGCAACATTCGATGTACGGTTGTTGAGGACTCAGTACTGGTACCCCCTGGATCATCTGGGCTGTCAACTGCTCAACAGCCATACGTCTATTCGCCCGTACACACCTCCGAAACCATACGTTCTCCCATGTTGTCTGTGGCCCTTGGCGCACCACAGTTGCCTAGGTGCCCGCTTTGGATAGCGCCATTTTGCCATGGACGTCAAACTTTACCCGCGGTGCCACGTGAACAGTTTACAAACTTAGCCATTTCGGAAATGCTTCTATTCTGGGCCCGATAGGCAATGATCATCCCCTTTGGACATCAGATACATCGCTCTGTTTCCCCATTGCGACAACGACTGTACTGTTTTCCACATTCCCCTGACACTCTTTATATATTTCCGACTGCCAGTGCTGCCATCTGCCACCTGTGAGTGGGTATTGCAGGATGACGTTGTACATAGGTGGTGGTCATACTAATATAACTGGATCGTTAATAATAATTTTAATTTGCGCCCTTTTCACCCAAATGCATCAAAGTTAAGACTCTATCGTTTAAAGCATGATTGAAAAGATTTTCCTCACAGTGACCTGAAACAGAGAGGTCCCACCAGTTTCTCAGCTATCGTGTAGATAGGTGACGCAGGCCCATGTCCTGCCTCGAAAGAGTAGCTAAAGTGATGTGTTGTGAGAGGGAAAGATCTTGAAACTTCCTGGAAGATTAAAACTGTGTGCCGGACCGAGACTCGAACTCGGGACCTTTGCCTTACGCGGGCAAATGCTCTACCATCTGAGCTACCCAAGCACGACTCACGCCCCGTCCTCACAGCTTTACTTCTGCCAGTACCTCGTCTCCTACCTTCCAAAGTTTCGAAGTAAAGCTGTGGGGACGTGGCGTGGGTCGTGCTTGGGTAGCTCAGATGGCGGAGCACTTGCCCGTGAAAGACAAAGGTCCCGAGTTCGAGTCTCGGTCGGCACACAGTTTTAATCTGCCAGGAAGTTTCATATCAGCGCACACCCCACTGCAGAGTGGAAATCTCATTCTGGGAAAGAACTACTACGCTGCAGATTCTGCTTATGCCGTCATCATCTGTTTCGACAGATTACGACTCTCGATCTCGTTTCAGATACATACGACGTCCGCATTATGCAGCTGAAGTCCATTCATTTTAAATTTACCATTATTGTTGTTCTTATATGAAGCCTGTTACCTAATGCCTAAAAGCGATTCCCTGAATTACAAGTCCTTCAAGAAGAACATGATAATTCCAGTAATAAGGAAGGCGGATTCTATCAGACGTAGCCATGAGGCTCGCAACTCATGGTTGCATGGTATTAACACCAATTATCTACGGAAGAATGACCCAGCTGATAGGAGGATTCCGCACATTGCAGGAACACTGGCTGCAATACTGACCCTTCAACTTATGACAAAGATAGACTGAATAAAGACAAACCTGCATTTACAGCAATTGTGTATTCAGAAACTGACAATTTCGACAGAAGTTAGTAACGATGCAATGTGCGAAAGGCTGTCTACAACATGTACAGAAGCAAGTTATACGAGCCAAAGGACATGGAAGGGAAGCAGTACTTGAAAAGAGAGTTGGACAGGTAAATGGTATCCTTGTCAGCGTGCTTGGCACTGTTTCTATTTATGTAAAGAGGTAGTGTCACGTTTCATTTCCTGGCAATAGAATTAGCTAACTCACCAATATGAAGACAATTTCCTTATATGCTCACTGTGGCTAAAGACTCTAGAATGTATCATTGCACTGAAGTTCTTAGGGCAGACTGAACAAGAACCTGGAAAGATTGTTTCTGTGGCTTCCATTACTGGATGTAGGCAGCTACGCGTGAGATAGTGCCAGCGTTCATTTCACAGCTCATTTTCATTACAGAGTCATGTTTCGTACGTGTGGTAATACGTTTTGTTAGAAATAAGCTATGACTGTGAAATGGGCTCTGTATCGACATTCAGTTACGTAACTTCATTTTCTGTTTGACAAAGTGGTGTGTGTTGTACTACTTGGTCGTGTACGTAATAAGCGTACCTTCTTAAACAAAAGCACTTCACATATAAATGCCCGAGTACGGCATACTTACTTTCGATTCTTATTCACTGCATTTCTGGCTGATCGCTTAGTTTATTTTCATGTCTAGGTAGAATTCAAATCCATGTAAGTATTTTTATAGCATATGCATCCATCGACGGAGCCTTATCAATCAAGACACGAGGTAGGTGCACTTTACACAAAGTACTTCATTCAGGTAACGTTACTTCGCAGTAAACAACCACCTGAACAGGGTTGCAGAATTTTTAGTGTGTTATTCAACCTGTACAAATCACTAAAGTGAACCAAGGACAGATTTGGAAACGGAATTAAAGGTTGAGGAGGCGAAAATAAATATTTTACGATTTACCAGTAATATTACGATTATGTCAGAATTGCAAAGGACTTGGAAGACGGCTGAATGGTATGTACAGTACTTGTTTTGTGAATAAAAACCGCCTTTTCTTGCTGCACTGTAATTTATTTCACCCAGACGCGTTTTGTTCCTTTTTCTTTACCTTAAGGCATCTTCATTGGGATCTAGAACATTACAGTTTTATTTTGATGTTTGTTACTTTCAGATTATAAAATAAAAATTCAGATCGGCTGATCACCAAAGCTTTCAATCACTTTCTGACAGTTATTACACTCAAATTCAACACACTAGAACTCAGACTGAATAACCACGAACCCCCCTCCCCCCACCTCGCACACACAAACACACACACACACACACACACACACACACACACACACACACAAAACACATATAAACACTCTCTAGCTATCTCTCTCAAACAAACACACAGATATAAACATCATGAAGTTTGTTTCCAGCATATTCTTCATTAAGTTGGCAACACGTAGGTAAACGAACCAAACAGGATGAGACACATATTGAATTCACAACATTTACGTCTTTAAGAGCACAGTTTTCGAACAAATATCTACAACTAGTGGCTGAAGAGTGATAGAGCACAAAAAAATAAGAGTAAACAAGATGAACAGTGTAAAGGTAAAAGTTCGGAATATAAAATGTGCTTATGTTTCGTAAATGAAGTGGTAGTGCGACCTCCAGAACGGATGAGAGGAAACGGAGAGGCCAACAAAAAACGCAGTGAACTGTAAGTAATTACTTTTTTATATAAAAAAACGCAACGTGAACTGTTTTATCATCTAAAAATAACACAAATCAAGATAAAAATGAATCGTTCTAGATTCCACTGAAAACGGCTTAGAGTAAAAAAAAAAAATAAATTACATTGCTGCAAGAAAAGGCGGTTTCTATTTGCAAAACAAATATTTCTGTGCTTGCTGCGGAGGATGGCCACGCAAACAAACCTGGAATATATAGTGTCTTGAAACAAGTTGTATTATGAACAGCAACAAAAGTAAAATTGGTTCAAATGGCTCTGAGCACTATGGAACTTAACTTCTGAGGTCATCAGTCCACTAGAACTTAGAACTACTTAAACCTAACTAACTAAGGACATCACACACATCCAAGCCCGAGGCAGGATTCGAACCTGCGACCGCAACGGTCGCGCGGCTCCAGACTGTAGCGCCTAGAACCGCTCGGCCACTCCGGCCGGCAGAAAGGTAAAACAAGAGTACAGGAATGTAGCCGAATTAAATCTGGAGACGATGGTAGAATTAGATTACGACATGAGATATTAATATTAGCAGATCAGTTTTGCAATCTGAGCAGTAAAATAAGTGATGATCGCGGAAGCGGATGTATATGTAGACCATCAATAGCAAGAAAAACATTTCTGCAAAGGAGAAATTTGTTACCATCTAATATAAATCTAAGTGTTACGAAGTATTTTCTGTTGGCATTATTCTGAAGTGTAGACTTAATGTCCAGGTGAAACGCGGACAATAAGTGGTATCGACACAATGTTAATAGAAACTTTGAAAATATGGTTCTACAAAATAATGTGAATAATGTATAGATCGGACAACTAAATGAAGAGGTGCTAAATAGCATTGGAGAGAACAGAATTTTATGGTACAACTTGACCAAAAGAAGGTTTACGATGGTAGAAAACAACCGGAGGCATTAAGTAATACCTTATTTACTGAAAGAGGAATGTATGGTGGGGGAGGGGGGAATTTAGACGAAGAGCAGGGTAGCACCATAGTAATCAGGTGCAAGTGGGTGTCGGTTTTAGTAGTGATGCAAAGATGAAGAGGCTTTCGAAGTAAAGACTAGCGTGAGGAGCGCCTTCAAGTCATGTTTCACACTGAAGACCGAAACATCAACAGGTTTTTTACTGTCTGGTATTACAACCATTTTCATAAAGTAATTACTAAGAACTTGTATAAACGCATCAACGTAGTCAGAAATTTTCCCCAGCCATAGACAAATTTCCGCTCCCTCTTGGTTGATTTGGGGGAGGGCACCAAACAGTGATGTCATCGGTCCATCGGGTTAGGGAAGGATGGGGAAGGAAATCTGCCGTGCTCTTTCAAGGGAACCATCCCAGCATTTGCCTGAAGTGATTTTGAGAAATCACGGAAAATTCAAATCAGGATGGCAGGATGCGGGTTTGAACCGTCGTACTCCCGAACGCGAGTCCAGTGTGCTAACCGCAGTACCACCTCGCTCGGTGCTCCCGCCATGGGGATCCTTTACTGTAAGCTACATTTTAGTCCTATACTAATACATCTATCAAATACTTATACAGCTATCTGTCAACGTGCTCAGTAAGGAGGGTAAAACTTCAATTGTCCTTTAAACATGTCTAGCTTCAATTCATCTTCGTATGGGTGAGCTTTGTACCGATATCATTGAGCTATACAGGGAGGGACGAATAAAAGTGATTCGGAGAACAGAGTTCCAGTGTACAAAGAGAGCCATCAGAGGAAAGGAAATACAGTATTAACATGACTATAGGCGATGTTGAAAGTGACCACCATACACCTCTTGGCACTTCTGGGCCTTAGTCAGCAAGTTGCTGAAGGCTGATCGAAGCTGGACTGCTGGAATTGCTGCAGTATCATCCGAAATGTTTTGCTGCAGTTCTTCAAGACTATGAGGGCTGTTGCGATACACCTTAGACTTGAGGGCTCCCCACACAAAGTAATCGCACACTTACAAATCACGTGACCTGGGTGGCCAGTTTGGGCAGCGACCTGACTGACGTCCGCTAACAACTTCATGATGATTGTGTAAATGTGTTCCCAGGTTCGGCCTGCTGTACGAACAATTGCTCAGTCCTTTTGAAAGATGGCCAGGTAAGTACTGCATTTCCTTTCCTCTGCTGTATTTCTTTGTATCCTTGAACTCCGTTCTCCGGGCCACTTTTATTTGCCCCATTCGGCACTTTGAGTACACTTCTGATATTAAATAACGTGAATGTTGAGGAGACCTGGAAGTTACCTGCTTTCGCATAGGTATGCCAATTTTTCCAAGACTGGTCTATTTAGCTATTTATTTACTTACAAGTTCAAACGTCCCTGGCAGGGTCGCCATATGAAACGTTCCCTTAGAAAAATTGTACATGACTGTGCTTAAACTGACACACAATATTTTTAGCGCAACGCAATCTGACTTTCAAAAATCCCTACAAAAGAATGGCCCTGACTAACATTAACCTATACGTTTCACAAATCACTTACCTCACAAAATCTTGGTTACTCGAACTACTGCAATACAGCGAGCGCCACTACTGCCAGCTAAATAAAAGATTCAAACTACGGAAGGCACTAACTACTGATAGGGATAGTTAGCAAATGAAAGATTTTAATAGAGAACAAACAATGTATTTACCTCAATAGTGTTCAAAAGTCATAATGTATATAGCAGTTCATGACATCCAGTCTTACAAATTTCAAAACTCTGCCATCTCTCTCCCCACATCCACCACTGCTGGCGGCTCACCTCCAACTGCGCAACGCTATGCGCTGTTCACATCCAGCTGCCCAACACTACAATAGGCAACAACAATGCAAACCAGCCTCAGATTGCACACAGCACAGCCTGTGATTTTCATACAGAGCGCTACGCGGCGTTAGCTTTACCAATATAAGAACCAAAACAGCCTACTTACAAATTCTACTTACGTAGGACCAAATTTAGGCGCCTGGTATCTGAAACAATATCAGTCGGCTTCAGAAAACTGTTTTCAATCGCATTTTAACATTAGGCCAAATATAACAGACTATACGCGGTTTGAAATAACATGAATTAAGTAATTCAAAATAGTCGAAAAGTCATGAAATGACGGATGATAGCTTTGTATATAAAATTGCTTATGTGTGATACACGGCAGTAACTGACAGATTACAAATGAACTGTAGGGAAAAGTGGTCCAATGCTGATGTATAGCCTGAGTTTTAAGGGCCGCAGTAATTATAATAGTACGTACATTAATGGTGTAACCGTAATTTACACAGTTCATGCTGGAAACCAGTGCCCCTGTAGGCAGGCTGTGTCACCGCATGCGCTTCATCTTTTGAGCGGACGCCGAGGCAGGTGACGTAACGGTTAAAAAAAAAAAAAAAAAAAAAAAAAAAAAAAAAAAAAAAAAAAAGACGGTCAGGAGAGGCCCAGGAAAGAAGTCCTCGAAAATCCTAGAAAATACCCTATGTCCGAAAACATGAACTGCCATGAGGAAAAACGTTAGGAGGGGCTGAGGAAAGAAGTCCATGAAAATGAGAGGAATTATCCCATCACCGAAAACATGTTGAAAAACTGTCACGCAATGGCAGTCTGTGCTACATTAAATAACTCTTTCGCGCCCTTATCAGAAAATATACTTTCCAGAAAAGAACTTGTCTGCAATGACCATTAAGACTTAAAAGATAATGTTTTGGCCAAAGCATATCTTGTGGCTTCACAAGTAGTCACCGCACCTTTATTGCCCTGGTAAGTAACATGGAACTAGAGTCGGTAAGTTAAACGAAAGCACTAGGACTGCCAGAAACAGGTGAACTTTAATTCTTGATAAGAGCATTCTAAGTAAAGCCGGAAAAGACTGCCCTCCAGAGAGGAAATTTGGTTCAAATGGTTCAAATGGCTCTGAGCACTATGGGACTCAACTGCTGAGGTCATTAGTCCCCTAGAACTTAGAATTAGTTAAACCTAACTAACCTAAGGACATCACAAACATCCATGCCCGAGGCAGGATTCGAACCTGCGACCGTAGCGGTCTTGCGGTTCCAGACTGCAGCGCCTTTAACCGCACGGCCACTTCGGCCGGCAGAGGAAATTTCTCTGACGCTACTGTCTCACAGTACCATAGTCAGTACTAAAGTAATTACTACCATTCAAAAATTAGACTAATACCACAGAGGAGAAGGGCTCGGCATTCAAGATTTGTGCACGTAATCAATAAAGAATCGCTCTATAAAAGAAACTATCCGTATGCATACAAGCGGGAGAGACAGTTTAGATTGGCTTAGGGAAACCTCGGGGTACAATCATCGCCGCCAAAGGAAGACAGCGAGGATTTAGCTGATACTGAATTCGTTATATAAGATGGAAACTCTTACTATGGACAAAATATAAAATTGAGATAAAAAAAAGAAAGAAAGAAAACTGGCGAGATAACTGGCTCGATTTACAGAACATTTCTTGAGAATTTTTTAAAACCATACGTTACTGATAACAAGTTTGGTCTAATATTGGATTTCTGGGGTGGAAAAACTAATACTCTAATCAGTGATACGATGTTTATAGATGACGAGGTTCAAGCGATGTGTACGTCAAAAGTAATACCACCAAACGGCAAACCTGTGTGTCAGCCATGTGATGTTTATTTCTATCGCCAGGTTAAAGACTGTATTTCGAGGCTTTAGACTTTCAGTGTGCTTCTGGAAACTCAGCAGGAATCGCACAACAACATTTATGCAATAACTACTCACACTATAATTCATAACCAAATTTCAGCACGGATTTTTCAGCAATGATATCGTATGTGTGGTTGTTGTTGTTGTGGTCTTCAGTCCCGAGACTGGTTTGATGCAGCTCTCCATGCTACTCTATCCTGTGCAAGCTTCTTCACCTCCCAGTACCTACTACAACCTACATCCTTCTGAATCTGCTTAGTGTATTCATCTCTGGGTCTCCCCCTACGATTTTTACCCTCCACGCTGCCCTCCAATACTAAATTGGTGATCCCTTGATGCCTCAGAACATGTCCTACCAACCGATCCCTTCTTCCGGTCAAGTTGTGCCACAAACTTCTCTTCTCCCCGATCCTATTCAATACTTCCTCATTAGTTATGTGATCTACCCATCTAATCTTCAGCATTCTTCTGTAGCACCACATTTCGAAAGCTTCTATTCTCTTCTTGTCCAAACTATTTACCGTCCATGTTTCACTTCCATACATGGCTACACTCCATACAAATACTTTCAGAAATGACTTCCTGACACTTAAATCTATACTCGATGTTAACAAATTTCTCTTCTTCAGAAACGCTTTCCTCGCCATTGCCAGTCTACATTTTATATCTTCTCTACTTCGACCATCATCAGTTATTTTGCTCCCCAAATAGCAAAACTCCTTTACTACTTTAAGTGTCTCATTTCCTAATCTAATTACCTCAACATCGCCCGATTTAATTCGACTACATTCCATTATTCTCGTTTTGTTTTTGTTGATGTTCATCTTATATCCTCCCTTCAAGACACCATCCATTCCGTTCAACTGCTCTTCCAAGTCCTTTGCTGTCTCTGACAGAATTACAATGTCATCGGCGAACCTCAAAGTTTTTATTTCTTCTCCATGGATTTTAATACCTACCCCAAATTTTTCTTTTGTTTCCTTTACTGCTTGCTCAATATACAGATTGAATAACATCGGGGAGAGGCTACAACCCTGTCTTACTCCCTTCCCAACCACTGCTTCCCTTTGATGTCCCTCGACTCTTATAACTGCCATCTGGTTTCTGTACAAATTGTAAATAGCCTTTCGCTCCCTGTATTTTACCCCTGCCACCTTTAGAAATAAAGAGAGTATTCGAGACAACATTTTCAAAAGCTTTCTCTAACTCTACAAATGCTAGAAACGTACATTTGCCTTTCCTTAATCTTTCTTTTAAGTCGTAAGGTCAGTATTGCCTCACGTGTTCCAGTATTTCTACGGAATCCAAACTGATCTTCCCCGAGGTCGGCTTCTACTAGTTTTTCCATTCGTCTGTAAAGAATTCGTGTTAGTATTTTGCAGTTTGTGGCTTATTAAACTGATTGTTCGGTAATTTTCACATCTGTCAACACCTGCTTTCTTTGGGATTGGAATTATTATATTCTTCTTGACGTCTGAGGGTATTTCGCCTGTTTCATACATCTTGCTCACCAGATGGTAGAGTTTTGTCAGGACTGGCTCTCCCAAGGCCGTCAGTAGTTCCAATGGAATGTTGTCTACTCCGGGGGCCTTGTTTCGACTCAGGTCTTTCAGTGCTCTGTCAAACTCTTCACGCAGTATCTTATCTCCCATTTCGTCTTCATCTACATCCTCTTCCATTTCCATAATATTGTCCTCAAGTACATCGCCCTTGTATAGACCCTCTATATACTCCTTCCACCTTTCTGCTTTCCCTTCTTTGCTTAGAACTGGGTTTCCATCTGAGCTCTTGATGTTCATACAAGTCGTTCTCTTATCTCCAAAGGTCTCTTTAATTTTCCTGTAGGCAGTTTCTATCTTACCCCTAGTGAGATAAGCCTCTACATCCTTACATTTGTCCTCTAGCCATCCCTGCTTAGCCATTTTGCACTTCCTGTCGATCTCATTTTTGAGACGTTTGTATTCCTTTTTGCCTGCTTCATTTACTGCATTTTTATATTTTCTTCTTTCATCAATTAAATTCAATATATCTTCTGTTACCCAAGGATTTCTACTAGCCCTCGTCTTTTTACCTACTTGATCCTCTGCTGCCTTCACTACTTCATCCCTCAAAGCTACCCATTCTTCTTCTATCGTATTTCTTTCCCCCATTCCTGTCAATTGTTCCCTTATTCTCTTCCTGAAACTCTGTACAACCTCTGGTTCTTTCAGTTTATCCAGGTCACATCTCCTTAAGTTCCCACCTTTTTGCAGTTTCTTCAGCTTTAATCTACAGGTCATAACTAATAGATTGTGGTCAGAGACCACATCTGCCCCTGGAAATGTCTTACAATTTAAAACCTGCTTCCTAAATCTCTGTCTTACCATTATATAATCTATCTGATACCGTTTAGTGTCTCCAGGGTTCTTCCATGTATACAACCTTCTATCATGATTCTTAAACCAAGTGTTAGCTATGATTAAGTTGTGCTCTGTGCAAAATTCTACCAGGCGGCTTCCTCTTTCATTTCTTAGCCCCAATCCATATTCACCTACTACGTTTCCTTCTCTCCCTTTTCCTACACTCGAATTCCAGTCACCAATGACTATCAAATTTTCGTCTCCCTTCACTGTCTGAATAATTTCTTTTATTTCATCATACATTTCTTCAATTTCTTCGTCATCTGCAGAGCTAGTTGGCATATAAACTTGTACTACTGTAGTAGGTGTGGGCTTTGTATCTATCTTGGCCACAATAATGCGTTCACTATGCTGTTTGTAGTAGCTTACCCGCATTCCTATTTTCCTATTCATTATTAAACCAACTCCTGCATTACCCCTATTTGACTTTGTGTTTATAACCCTGTAGTCACCTGACCAGAAGTCTTGTTCCTCCTGCCACCGAACTTCACTAATTCCCACTATATCTAACTTTAACCTATCCATTTCCCATTTCAAATTTTCTAACCTACCTGCCCGATTAAGGGATCTGACATTCCACGCTCCGATCCGTAGAACGCCAGTTTTCTTTCTGCTGATAACGACATCCTCTTGAGTAGTCCCCGCCCGGAGATCCGAATGGGGGACTATTTTACCTCCGGAATATTTTACCCAAGAGGACGCCATCATCATTTAATCATACAGTAAATCTGCATGCCCTCGGAAAAAATTACGGCCGTAGTTTCCCCTTGCTTTCAGCCGTTCGCAGTACCAGCACAGCAAGGCCGTTTTGGTTATTGTTACAAGGCCAGATCAGTCAATCATCCAGACTGTTGCCCTTGCAACTACTGAAAAGGCTGCTGCCCCTCTTCAGGAACCACGCGTTTGTCTGGCCTCTCAACAGATACCCCTCCGTTGTGGTTGTACCTACGGTACGGCTATCTGTATTGCTGAGGCACGCAAGCCTCCCCACCAACGGCAAGGTCCATGGTTCATGGGTGGGGGGGGGGGGGGGGGGTATGTGTGGTACACATCAAAATTAATTTCCGAAAAAGACATATTTTTAAATGTAAACCAAGTTTGTTTTCCGCCGCCTCTTCGGAAGTTACAGCGTAGCTGACGAAATACTGCATTCATTAGATGTCCTTGGTGCCGCGAATGTTTATGTGACAAGTACCTTCCACCTAGTTGTTCGAAGAAAAGTGAGGACACGTAACAGCGACTGGAAGAGCCACTGTAAAGTGACTAGAAGTAATATTTTAGCTGTTTACTATCCGAAGTAGTTTGAGAAATTTATTTGCCCGCCTTTTTTTCATTCCTTACTGATTTACTTACTTTATTAACCCTCCTACCCCAATCAATTGAGATATGGAAAAATACGAACGAGAAGAATAACATCCGCTAGGTTTCCTTGAAATTCGAACCCGGGTTCTCCGCTTCCCAGCCAACTGACGAAATGCGTTTACCATGTGGACACATAAGCGGCAGATGTAAAAGTTGCTTTCTTCGATTTCTGGAAAAAAATGCATTTGTGGACCCCATGTCTGATGATGAAAAACATTCTATTTACAATTATCTATCGATCCCGCCCAATTTTGAGTCGATTGCTTGTCATGACCTTTAGGGGTGATTTTCTCAAGAACGGGAAGGTGTTGAGCCAAAATATCTTAGTCCTTCGTTTTAGGTTGTAGACAAGCGACTTGCCAAATTTGAGCCGAATGGGTTGGCCATGTCTGAGGTCTTCCCCTTGTTGGTACCAAATGAAGAGATTAGCGAAGAAAAAAAGCAACAGATCGTACAAGAAATGCATGACAAGGCTTTAGGAGGAAATCATGGAACACGTAGAAATTATGAAAGAATTAAACGAAACAAATCGTGGGATGGCATGAAGGATGCTGTTCAAAACTAAATTAAAACTTGGGATACCTGTGACCGTAACAAGGTAACATAATGCTACACGAGACCACCTTCAAGAATCATCGACATGGCAAAAAACGGTTTCGGGAAGCGTTACATATACAGCGCAGGTCCTTTGGACATAACAGCTGAAGAAAAAATATTTATCCTTACTTTTCAGGATAATCTTAGTTAAGTCACGGAAGTGATTCCATTAGAAAAACAGGATGCAGAAATAGCAGCACATGCATTTACACAAAGAATCATAATACAATATGGAATGCTGTCATGGAAACCCATCAGGGTTTAAGCTTTCTGACTGATGGTTTTAAAAGGGTACATAGAACATTGGGTATAAGGAAAATGGAGACAACTCTATGGGGTCTTCAGTGTAATGGAGCATTAGATAGGGGTTATCATACTCTTGTAGAGTATTTAAAACATTCTGCGAATAAGGATAACAGTACGCAGGGTTTATGGGTTCCCTACAATTCATTCATATGTAATATTTATTACACTGCAGGGCAGTACAGGGTACAGCCGATTCAAGTTAAAGCCCGGGAATAAAGTGAATATTTCGCATGTGTTACAACGAGAAGAGAAGAAAATGCAGTTCACTTACGATTATTGCTTGAATAAAATAAAATCGTTGTTAAGAGCAGCTCACAGAGTGCCTAGAGAGAAAATAATGCCAAATAACACAGCAACCCAGAGATTTTAAAGTGAAAGACAGGGTGTTAATATCTGATGAAACGGTGAAAAGAGGATGGTCTGGCAAACTGAATTCGCAGTGGTGTGGACCATACGATGTAGTGCCAGCTGAACCTCGAAATGTTATTTTAAGGATAGAGAACAAATTGATTCTAATTCTAGCGAACAGATTAAGAATGTGTTTTTAAATTGCAGACCAGACAAGGCTACAATAAATGGAGCCGTACAGACGATGATACTAGGATGTTTGATGTGTCTTATGTCACCAATGCTATAGGATATCAAGCCAAAACCGAGCGAATAATGCATTCACCAGGAATATATCAGCATCACAAAGGCGAGGCTGAAGTCAGTAGTACGACAAGGTGAATTGTAATGTACATAATTTCAAGAGCACTACAAGAGAAGCTGTTGAATGTAGAAGGAATAGAAAATATGGCAGTGCAACAATGCAGAGAAATACCAAGAAACTAAATTGTAAGACGAATTGATTGTGTAAGTAGGCTGTTTAGGTTTTTATGTTGGTAACGCCATGTAGCGCTCTATATGAAAATCACTGACTGCTGTGTGCAGTCTGTGGTTGGTTTACATTGTTGGAATTTGCTATTGTAGAGTTTGGCAGTTGGCTGTTAACAGCGCGTAGCGTTGCGCAGTTGGCGCTCGCTGTATTGCAGTAGTTCGAGTAACGAAGATTTTTGTGAGGTAAGTGATTAATGAAAGGTATAGGTTATTGTTAGTTCAAAAATGGTTCAAATGGCTCTGAGCACTATGCGACTTAACTTCTGAGGTCATCAGTCGCCTAGAACGTAGAACTAATTAAACCTAACTAGCCTAAGGACATCATGCCCAAGGCAGGATTCGAACCTGCGACCGTAGCGGTCGCTCTGTTCCCGACTGTAGCGCCTAGAACCGCACGGCCACTCCAGCCGGCTATTGTTAGTCAGGGCCATTCTTTTGTAGGGATTATTGGAAGTCAGACTGCGTTGCGCTAAAAATACTGTGTGTCAGTTTAGTGATGATCAGAATAAGAAAAGAGAGAAATGTCTGAGTACATTCAGTTTTGCTCAGCTGTTTGAAAATCAAATAACGTAAGGGGTTTACCAGCACAGTAATTCATTAATTTTTCTGAGATGTTTCGATTGTTATTTATTACATACAGAAGTAAATCGACTAGACTGGAACAGTCGTGTACTTAAGTCGAAAGGTTGACAAAACGCAATGTTAGGACAAAAGAGGAGCACTGAATTTCACAGATATTTCGGACGAGGCAAATGAATCATTTTTCAAGAAGCACACCGATAAAGTATAAGCTCGATCGTGGACGTTAATAAAATTATCTCAGGAATATGTTGCTGTCGGAAGAGCCACATTGAGACAGCTGAACCACATAGCAGATACTACCGTAACTAACGAACGGTTACGTAAAGAACGAAATGATCCGGTTAAATAGTTTTATATCATATGTACTGAAAACCGGAGAAGTTAATTTGAAGCGGATAGCTGCATTCAGGACAATAAATGGTTCAAATGGCTCTGAGCACTATGGGACTCAACTGCTGTGGTCATAAGTCCCCTAGAACTTAGAACTACTTAAACCTAACTAACCTAAGGACAGCACACACAACACCCAGCCATCACGAGGCAGAGAAAATCCCTGACCCCGCCGGGAATCGAACCCGGGAACCCGGGCGTGGGAAGCGAGAACGCTACCGCACGACCACGAGATGCGGGCGAACAATAAATAAGCAAGTAATGCAGCTACCAATGATTTTTAATTTGATAGGTCGTAACTACGATAAAGTCCTTAGTCAACAGTGCACATGTAAAGGGGGAATACTTGCTCCTCATATAATTAATCCGATATGTAGGGCACATTCAAGAAGCACTACGCAATGTACCGGTTCTCAATATTTGTCCAGGCATCACTCGCCCGCCTGGTTAGGTACTTAACCAGATAAACCTCCTCTGGTTCTTACGTAACCTAGCCCCAAAATGGTGAAATCGCTACTAGAATCTCGAAACTGTGATATATCACAGACTTATTTTGCACTACCAAATGTACACAAGCCACACTCCCAGGGAGTTATGTTAACCCCGTCTTACTGAATGTCAAACAATTCTCTCCCGATTCAAGAAGCGCTGCCATGTCAATGAAGCATTGTAACGTTGTCGCTTTAATTTGTGGTGTAAGCGGAACTGAAGGACAATAAAAGCGGGTTAATAGCTGTGAGCTGTCTGGGGAAGTTAACCTTGCATTACTGCGCAACTGTTTCACCAGGTATCCAGTCTAGCTTACCAAATTCCCAACCAGACCAACGTTAATTATAATCTTTTAATAGTCATACGACATCCAGTGATATATATATATATATATATATATATATATATATATATATATATATATATATATAAAGATAATTTAAATAAAAAGAAATAAATCAGTTTATATTTGGAAATTTATTTTAACATTGATCATTGAAATTTCAGCATATTAAACGTGAGTCATAACTAAGCTGGTGCCTTATTTAGGATTGTGAAAATGCGAGTTTGTAATCTTACGGAACACATCAAATAGTGAGCCAAGATTGGGAGACTGCATACAACACTGCATTCATAAAATAACACACAAAGAACGTTGAAACATATGCAAGAGAAAATTAACCACAACCAACCGATTCAATTTTCACCCAAAGAAATTACATTCGTTGCACAATCCTGTCCGTCGTGTAATTACCACACACTGGTATACTAAATTCATACTAACTCTCTGTGAAATCTTCCCCAAAAGAATAGCTGAGGGCTATTTGATACATACACCACATGCTTCACGTGGTCGTCTTGGTTTACACAAAGAGTGTAACTCCACAATAATGTTGATAATTAAAATAAATTATATCGATACGCGATTTACTAAAGAAAAACCTCGAACTGGTTACTATCGTCTTACTATTAACCTGATGGGTCAAACAACTGTATAAGCACGTGGTACTGGTCTCACAAAGTACGCCCTACATGGGTTGAACATAAAGAAAATTTGCTATATTGAAAAATATTGTCAAGACGAGACGTTATAATATCACGCACATTGGCATTTAAGATTGATGATCTTAGTTAGAGTTACTGATCAACACGTGGTTCCACTTTACTCACAAAGTAGTGACAAAGCAACTACCGGAAGATATTCTGAACTTCACACGCGAATTACACTGCGTTGCAATTTAAGATAACATTAGATATTTTAGAGCTAAACCTGAAATAAAGGTGATTAAATTTTCATTTAGGCTGAACTTAAGAAATCCATTGTCCTACGGACTTAGCAGACACGCGCTTAGCTGGAGATCTTACCACTTCAGACGCTCGCCACAGACAGACTGACCTGGTCCCTTTCTGAGGGTGGCTCACAAATACAAACGGAAGTGGCCAGAGGGGCAGCTTCCTATACCAACATGACAAGGGACGGACAGGACCATACTAAGGATAGAAACCTCTTTGCTTTTAGAAAGCGTAGCTACCTGTTTCGACGTTGGTCCTACTGTTCTCTAGCAGACAGGCTTGTCTGCTACCCTCAAGCATGCAACTAGAAATACAGTTGCTCATTCATTCTCTCACGCAGAAGGGAAGGGGGATGACAGTATCTTACCATATACAGTATACAAAAGAAAGCAGATGTAGGTTCAGTATGACACTGTGTGACATGAATTACATATAAACTGTGTTTTAAAGTGTAGTAGTGTGACAGATCGTTCTTGTTTATGTGTAAAAGTAACACGTTCCACTACTCAGTCTCCTCCCAGATAGTCAGAAACGCCACAGTAAATTTAGAAGAGGAATTTATGACGTAAATGACAACAGATTTAAGAAATTAACATGAAAGGAATCCAACAGAGACCTTTCAGCATGAAACATCCGTTTAACTTAATTACAAAGACGGGTCATCCTATCTTTGAACAAAGATTTCCTTCTTCGTGGTGGTGGTGATGGTGGTAGTGGTGGTGGTGGTGGTGGTAGTTGTATGTATAGGGCGCTCAACAGCGAGGTCATCAGCGACAGCACTCAACTAACAGAATACAAAATTTCCTCCGTATGACAAGAAAGCAACAAGCACCACTCAGGGATTCCGACTGACCGAGCCGTAACTGCTATTACACTGAAGCGCAAAAGAAACCGATACAGGCATGCGTATTCAAATACAGAAATATGTCAACAGGCAGAATAGGGCACTGCGGTCGGTAATGCCTATAATAACACAAGTGGCTGGCACAGTTGTAAGATCGATTATTGCTGCTACAATACCAGGTTATCAAGATATAAGTGCGTTTGAACTTGGTGCTATAGTCGGCGCACGAGTGATGGGACACAGTATCTTCGAGGTAGCGATGAAGTGGGGACTTTCCCGTACGACTATTTCACGAGTGTACTGTGAATATCAGGAACCCGGTAAAACATCAAATCTCCGACATCGCTGCGGCTGGAAAAAGATCCAGAAAGAACAGGTCTATCGACGACTGAATAGAATCGTTCAACGATATGTATGTTAGCCCAGTTCTCAGCCATATCTGTAACTTTTCCTTTAGGAGTGGTCGGTTTCCTGACCGATTAAAGTACTCGGTAGTGAAGCCACTTTATAAAAAGGTAGACATTAATAATGTTGACAATTTTAGACCTATTTCTATGCCCTCGATGTTTGCTAAAGTTATCGAGAAGGTTGTATATACAAGGTTACTGGAGCATTTAAATTCACATAATTTCCTGTCAAATGTTCAGTTTCGTTTTAGAAATGGTTTAACAACTGAAAATGCTATATTCTCTTTTCTCTGTGAGGTTTTGGACGGATTAAATAAAAGGTTGCGAACGCTAGGTGTTTTCTTTGATTTAAGGAAGGCTTTTGACTGTGTTGACCACAAAATATTACTGCAGAAGTTGGACCATTATGGAGTAAGGGGAGTAGCTTACAATTGGTTCGCCTCTTACTTTAAGAACAGAAAGCAGAGGGTAATTCTCCGCAATATTGAGAGTGGTAGTGATGTTCAGTCCCAATGGGGCACTGTTAAGTGGGGCGTTCCCCAAGGGTCGGTGCTGGGGCCACTGCTGTTTCTTATTTATATAAATGATATGCCTTCTAGTATTACAGGTGATTCAAAAATATTTCTGTTTGCTGATGACACCAGCTTGATAGTGAAGGATCTTGTGTGTAATATTGAAGCAGTAACAAATAAGTTCGTGGCTTGTGGAAAATAATTTGAAGCTAAATCACAGTAAGACTCAGTTTTTACAGTTTCTAACTCACAATTCAACAAGAACCGATATTTTGATCAGACAGAATGAGCATATTATAAGCGAGACGGAACAGTTCAAATTCCTAGGCGTTCGGATAGATAGTAAGCTGTTGTGGAAAGCCCATGTCCAGGATCTTGTTCAGAAGCTAAATGCTGCTTTATTTACCATTAGAACATTATCCGAAATAAGTGACACTTCAACACGAAAAGTAGTCTACTTCGCATATTTTCATACGCTTATGTCGTATGGTATTATTTTTTGCGGTAATTCTTCTGATTCAAAAAGGGTATTTTTGGCTCAAAAACGGGCTGTTCGAGCTATATGTGGTGTAAGTTCGAGAACCTCTTGTCGACCCCTATTCAAAAATCTGGGAATTCTGACATTGCCCTCACAGTATATATTTTCTTTAATGTCGTTTGTTGTTAGCAACATTAGCCTATTCCCAAGAGTTAGCAGCTTTCAATACTAGGCAGAAATCAAATCTGCATGTAGAATGCACTTCCTTGACTCTTGTGCAGAAAGGAGTGCAGTATTCTGCTGCATCCATTTTCAATAAGCTACCATAAAAACTCAAAAATCTTAGCAGTAGCCCAAACTCTTTTAAGACTAAACTGAAGAGTTTCCTCATGGCTCACTCCTTCTATTCTGTCGAGGAGCTCCTGGAAGAGCTAAAAAATTAAGCAAATTCCAGTGTTACATCGTTAATTTCTTCATTTAAACTTACGACTTGTCACCTGAATATGTTTTTTTATATTTCATTTTATCTGTTTCTAATATCGTGTTATAATTTCATGTATTGACTCGTTCCATGACCATGGAGACTTCTCCTTAATTTGGTCCCACGGAACAATAAATAAATAAATATATAAATAAATAAACGTGACAGAAATTTCTGCAGATTTCAGTGCTGGGCCAATCAACAACTGTCAACGTGCGAACCATTCAACGAAACTTCATCGATATGGGCTTCTGGAGCCGAAGGTCCAGCCGATACCCTCGATGACCGCAAGACACAAACCTTTACGCCTCGCCTGGGCTCGTCAACACCGACATTGCACTGTTGATGACTGGAAACATGTTGCCTCGTCGGACGATTCTCGATTGAAATGGTATCGAGCGGATGGACGTGTACGGGTGTGGAGACTAGTTCATGGATCTATGGACCGTACATGTCAGCAGGGGACTGTTGAAGGTGGTGGAGGCTCTGTATTGGTGTGGGAAATATGCAGTTGGAGTGATATGGGACCTTTGATACGTCTCTATACGACTCTGACAGGTGACACGCATGTAAGCATTCTGTCTTATCAGCTGCATCCATTCATGTCCATTGTCCAGTCCGACGGACATGGGCAATTCCAGCAGGAAATGCTACAGGGTGGCTGCAGGAACCCTCTTCTGAGTTCGAACAGTTCCACTGGCCACCAAACTCCCCAGACATGAACATTATTGAGCGCATCTGGGATGACTTGTAACGTGATCTTCAGAAGAGATCTCCACCCCCTCGTTCTCTTACAGATAGATTTATAGACAGTACTTCATGATTCATGGTGTCAGTACCCTCCAGCGCTGCTTGAGACATTAGTTGAGCCCAAGGAACGTCGTGATGCGGCACTTCGGCATGCTCGCGGGTTCTCTACGCGATATTAGGCGGGTGTTCCAGTTTCTTTGGCTCTTCAGTCTACAATTCCGACTTACGCTGCAGCGTCTGCAAATCGGTTGTGGAGAATTCCATTTGCCCAAAGACCGTTTTAGGCGTGAAAGTCGTCTATCATATTTAGTTTTGGTTGTTGTGCTCATAGTTTTCTATGCACCACTGTGCAAACATGGAAGCAAGAAGAAGTACATTCAGTCGATAAGTAATAATCGAAACGGAGACGTACAGACATCACGTGAAAGAAATAACAGCTGAGAAAACTGGAATGGAAATGTCTTACCTGATGTACAGACCGATTGCTCCGAAGGCTTTACGAGTGGGTAACTTCGCGCTAGAGAGAGAATGGAGGGGAAACACGAACATTCAGATTTGTAAAACATGATTGATGACGTTTGGACAAGCAGCCACGTATAGATGAAGAGCATGGCACAGCATAGCACTTTAAGTATGTTACTAGCCTCCGACCGCTTTTACACATTATTTTTGTTTCTTTGGCTTTGTCTGCAGCTGGATAATAAGACTAATATGGAACATTAGTCTAAAATCAACGCCTGTAGATAGCGAGCTGTTATTGTTAGAAAAATGGATAGGGCCCGACGCAAAGTCGACGACCCTCGGCAACATTTATACATGTAACAGCCTTTCACACAACATCGTGGTTTTTATCGGAGGAACTGTCAAATTAACTCCTCCAAAGATATTCTTCAATGGGAACATCGCTTTACGGTGGGATTTCCGAACGACAAACGCTTTGCTGCCGAAGGCACGGAAGGCGACGTTTGCGCAACACGTCGCTTCGACGCGCATTAATATAGGGACGGCCCTCTCGCGAAATCAATAAATCTTGCCTTCGTCGCTGACACCTGCTTCTTCTGATGTCGGCGACCTCGAGTAGCCAGAAGCCCGCGATCAATCCATCAATCACCTCCCCTCCCCTCCCTCGTTTGTCACGCGTGCCCCGTCATTGTCTCCCCGCTCCTTCACCGTTGACGCCGACGACACCTCCCTCAACGCCCCCCTCCCTCGCTTCCCCCGCCCCCCCCCCCACCCCCAAGGCTCGACCGCACACGACCAGACTCGGCAATCGATGGCACTTACGTACCTAATAACTGATCGGCGTGCTCCTGTGATTATACGGGTATAATCGAGTCAGCGGTGGGGAAAACCAGGCCAGAAAGGAACTTTCACATTACTCAAATATCGCCGTGATTACTTTACCGGGAAGCCAATTCTGTGCATCTGGCAAGAAGACGTATCACCCATCTACCTGTTTCCTTCCCTTTTTTTAAACACTGTAGCTGGTGTGACTGTTCCGTATATGAAAATGGGTTGGAGGTAGATGATGCCTAGCTCTCCCTTTGGCTGGTCGGTTTTTCTTTTTCTTTATCCCCTGTAAAATCTGATTTACGTAGCGTAATTGACTTTCCGGTCGAACTATTTCTGTTCGTGTATACCTATACATTTTCCCAGACCTCGTCGTGGCCAGTTTCTTTGACACAAATCTTTACCAATAAATTAAAATCGTGGGCAAGAATACGTAATTTCTTCCAACTAACGAGAAATAACTCTTCGCACGTTTTAAATCATATGGAGAACCCATCAACTCATCGATGTGTCTCTGCATTGGTTATTTACAGACTTTTCGGTGCTAATTACGTGGTACCTGGTACTAAATAATGAACGTGTCTTTGTAACTAGACTCTATAATTTTTTTCCTAGTTACGACTAACATCCAGACGTGTTCGTCATTGAAACACTAAAAAGAAGATGTCTTGACTTGTGCCGCATATTTATTTATTGAGATTTGCAGTTCACTACCACCTATTATTAGCAGGGAGCTTGAAAATACGTGGGAGAGATCAAATTCACGTAGCTCGTGATATGTCGATTGTCCTACGCAAATCGTGGGTGGCTTTCCTTCGGACGACTCGAGATATTGAGATTTATCTAAAGTTAAGGTACAAAATTAGTTGACTCTCTTACGATGACGTATTTTATTCACCAGTGTACATTTACAAACAGTATTTTACAGCACGGATTTCAGCTGACTGTTAAGGGACATTCACTGCTATGTCCGCCCGCTTCATGCTAGACGAAATAGAATCACCCGAACGTATACAGTATTTTGAGCAGAGGATCATTTTCTTTGGGTTGGTGAGAACTGAATTCCGAGCCTTCGCTTGGCAGAACACACTCTTAGCCAAAGTTAGAGAACTTCGTTCCTTCCTCGATCAGGTCTATAACCAACAAATAATAACGAATTTCCTGAACAGCATTTTGGCTAGCTATTTTCTTTTGGTACATTATAAATTGTCTATGAAGACCTGTGACTTTCACAGTGAAAACAATGGGTTTGTTGATATCTTTTAAGCCAACAATCACCATTTTATTTATATTTTACACGTCATGTTTCGGAAAATGATTCAATTTTGAAGTAGTACACAAAGAAAAACGCACTTGAATATGTGAATTATTTCTCGAAACGCGTCGTGTAAAATATAAACAAAAGAAAGTTGTGAATTGTAGCAGAAAAGTTAGTTATAACCAAACCCGCCGGCTAGCTAACTCAGCGAGGTGAAGATTAATCACAAGTCATTTGTCACATAAGTGATTGAAACACGGGCTACAAAACATCTGAAACAGAAGACAAACATTAAAACAGTAACAACATCAAAAATAAATTGTACGCCGGCTAAAGTGTTAGTTCGTGCGTAGTTAGGTGTGATGGCAGCATCGCGTACTCTCTCTGATATTTAATAGCTCTGATATATGTCCATCCCATTTCTGAGAAAACTGTTCACAAATTGGAACGGCTTCTTAATGGCATTTGACAGGACTGCAACTTATGTTCCTAATACATGTTACACGTGCTCTATACCGACCTTCTTGATCATTCCATGGATATATTCACCTACAAGAAGTTTATTCCGTAAAGAGAGTCACATTGAAGATGCTACTGCGAACAATTCTAGGAAACTTTTTCAGCGTCTAGAATACGTCTTAGTTACACATTGCAAAGGACACCGAAAGAATTCAGAAACAACTTGTTACGACCGTAACAATGTCAGTGCAGTCCATAAGAAAGCGTAACAGAGAAATACAGGGCTTTTGAAACAAAAATTTGGAGTAAGGTGACGTCATTCTCGGAAAAACCTGTTTAACAAGCTAAGAGAGCTGGTTTTCGAGATATAGTGCACAACAGTGCTACTGCCTGTACGTCTTATTCCGTAGGCATATGGAGCGAGGGTCATTCAAAGACCAATTCTATACTATATTATTTTTGGTAGCTTCGTATTGATTGCACGAAGTCTCACCACCCGAGTTCATTGTGTCCAGAAAAGACCCGTTCACGTTTTTCTTTTCAGTCAAGTCGCGGCAGGCGTCCACGCGTCGTTATTTTTGTTCGCAAGTCAAGGAATGAGGGACAAACTTTGCACACTTTTTCTCTTCTTCAAAACATTGTGGAGAATGTGTTGAACACTTGATTTAGAGGTGTTGCCAACAGCGATTTGCATACTACGACTGTACCTCCAATACTGCCTTCTCACAAGTGACCAAATGTACATCTGATTTGTATCTGTTGTCAACGGTTGTTAGTTCAAGCTGCCACCTTAGTTACTGTGTTTACGTCACATATACGCCGGGAAAAAATTCGGTCTCGGAACTTCCATCTCGCACAGTTGACGACAAGAGACACCAGGATTTAAAAAAAAATGCTTCAAATGGCTCTGAGCACTATGTGACTTAACTGCTGAGGTCATCAGTCCCCTAGAACTTGGAACCACTTAAACCTAACTAACCTAAGGACATCATACACATCCAAGCCCGAGGCAGGATTCGAACCTGCGACCGTAGCGGTCGCGTGGTTCCAGACTGTAGCGCCTAGAACCGCTCGGCCACACGGGCCGGCCAGGATTCAAACCGAGACATGTTGATCAGTTCTTATAACGCGACGTGCTGTGCTGCCGCGCGGGGTTAGCCGAGCGGTCTGGGGCACTGCAGTCATGGACTGAGCGGCTGGTCCCGGCGGAGGTTCGAGTCCTCCCTCGGACATGGGTGTGTGTGTATTTGTCCTTAGGATAATCTAAGTAGTGTGTAAGCTTAGGGACTGATGACCTTAGCAGTTAAGTCCCATAAGATTTCACACACATTTGAACATTTTTGAACGTGCTGTGCTGCAGCTTCCGAGACAGCAAAATAAGCGAGAGCCGTACCGAATCGGCGCGGCAAGTTGACGGCTACGGGCGGGACTTCGACCAGCACGAGCGTGCTTTTTGGACGATTTCCCACGCTCGTTGAAGCAAATAATGAGCCAGTCCCGAATTTGCGAAAAAGCAAATGCGATACGCAAACAGCTGCAATACAATTCACAGACAGGTGGCGCTCAAGACTTTCCTTCCTTAGGTAACAGTCGACCGCGCCGATAGGGAGATCGTCCGACCACAAAGTTAAGTAAAATAAACTACCCATCTGCAGGTGTGGGGCGGCGGCTCAGTGGTGCTTCCGCTCCGACCAAGCGTGCACCACGAGCGAAAGATTTTTACATGTTGTTTTCGCAACGCACCCCCCCGAGATATGTTGGAAAACCTTCTCCCAGGAATCCATTGGACATCAGTGTGGAAGAACGACCACATGCCCTTCCTTGCAGCTGATGTACGAGCCCTGTGGTATCGCGTCACTAATGCTAAATACCTGACAACCCAGCGGCTTCACCTTATTGGACTAGCAGAATCACTGTTATGCACTCGCTGCCACGGCGTTGATATTGATGTCCGTCGACGCACAATGTATACCAACTCGTGCAACGGATACAGGCAAGTACTGGCTAATTACCTTCGCATCCTGCCAACGACTATCACTTCGCAATTCCTTCTCCTTCCGGAGGACACACATTTTCCACTTACCAAGCATCACGCCATAACATGGTTCAAGGGCCTGACGACTGTCTGCCTCTTCAGCGACGGGACGCACTCCAAGCTTGATTTTTCGTGTCATGTTTCAGCTAATCACTTACGCACAGTAATTTACTAATCAGCCCCCCCCTCCTCACCCCTCTCCCAACCCGCATGGTGTCTATTCGAGATGTTTGGTACCTCAAAACACCCTTTTTCGCAACAGTACGGTGTAACAGCCTCCTCCCGGCCATTGAGCGGAAGATGCACTCGAAAAAGTGTCCCCTACATCTCCCAACTTATCTTTCTTTGTTTTCTCCCATATTCCTCTTTTCTCAAATTTCTGTTTCTTTTCATGGCACCAATTTTTGCGAGCCTTGAGCTGTTCTGAAAGTGTACCCTTATTGAGCACCGCCGGCAAAAGTTCTGTGTATATACAACTTGCATATAAATTATATATTTTAATGAGAATAATAAAAATAAACACATAAAAACAAAAAATACCCTATAAATTCCTAACTTGAGGCATCTGTCGCCACAGGTGATGGAACGCCGTGGCCAGACTTCGGGATGCGACCCCTGCCCACTTTGCCCCCCCCCCCCCCCCCCCCCAACTCCTACAGAGTACAAGGGTCTCGGGATTGATCTCTGGTCAGTGTTAGGATCCTTGTCTTTCATTGATCATTTTATTCACCCCTGGCAAATGTTTGTTGACGTGAAAAATGCTGAGCGTCGTCGTGTTTGAACCACGTCAAACTGTACGTTCCCATGTAGCTGGCAGGGTGAGTCAGTTCAAATGTAGGGAGAAGGCAATGGCATACCAACTGGAGCAGGACCGTGATTCGGACTGATGACTTCTTTGCTTACTGGGTACAGATATACTAGACGGAGGTAACGCCAAGTAAAAAGAGAAGAAGACCGAGACATACAGTCACTCTTTTCCTTGTAAGTGAAGTAGTGCAGAAAATACGAGTTACTGTCACGAATTTCACATTAGCATGCCGATGATATTTAGAGACGTACATGTAGACACATTGATCAGACCTGCTCAACGTGCATCTGTGAAGTCTTAGCTCATCTGTGCACTTATGAGAATTAAAAGTAGTCCTGCAATCCATGACCACCACAGCTTCAGAAAGCAGCGATGTACCATTGACTCTGTACTAAGACTATGTAACAATATCAGAAACGGCGGATCAGCTCCATATTTACGAGAAACAGAAAGGGTTTCAAATGGTTCAAATGGCTCTGAGCACTATGGGACTTAACTTCTGAGGTCATCAGACCCCTAGAACTTAGAACTACTTCAACCTAACTAACCTAAGGACATCACACACATCCATGCCCGAGGCAAGATTCGAACCTGCGACCGTAGCGGTCGCGCAGTTCCAGACTGAAGCGCCTAGAACCGCTCGGCCACATCGGCCGGCAACAGAAAGGGCTTTCGGCGTAGTTATGTCGGGCAGGTTCTAGATTTGAATGAACGCTTCCTACAAGACAAAGGCATTTAGAGGGACACAATTTAAAGGAACGCGACTTAAAGGATCAAGATATTACCAATGCTTCTGCGAAGAGCCGGCCATGGTGGCCGTGCGGTTCTACGCGCTCCAGTCCGGAGCCGCGCTGCTGCTACGGTCGCAGGTTCGAATCCTGCCTCGGGCATGAGTGGGTGTGGTGTCCTTAGGGTAGTTAGGTTTAAGTAGTTCTAAGTTCTAGGGGACTGATGACCACAGCAGTTGAGTCCCATAGTGCTGAGAGCCTTCTGCGAGGAGAGAGAACAATCTTTTCTAAGGGTCGCTGATGCGGACGTCTGGTGTGAGGTTACACACTTATGCTAATTATATAGAAGTTCAACCCCACTCCCGTCTCCACTAGGAATCTCTGGCAATTGAGCAACTGATAAAGGTCACCGTGAGGATCCCATGTCGTATCCACACAGCTTATGGAAGTGGACACGTTATACACTGAAGTGCCAAAGACACTGGTACAAATGCCTAATACCTTGTAAGATCCAGAACACGACGTGGCATGGAATCAACTAATGTCAGAAGTAGTGCTGGAGGTCAATGACACCACGAATCCTGCAGGGCAGTCCATAAGAGTGCGAGGGGTCGGAGATCTCTCCTGAACAGCACGTTGCAAGACATCCTAGATATGCTCAGTAACGTTCATCTCTGGGGAATTTGGTGGCCAGCGGAAGTGTTTAAAAACAGAAGAGTGTTCCTGGAGCCACTCTGCAGCAACTTTCGACGTGTGGGATGTCGCATTGCAGTGCTGGAATTGCCTAAGTCCGTCGGAATGCACAATGGACATGAATGGATACAGGTTATCGGACAGGCTGATTACGTACGTGTCACCCGTCAAAGTCCTATCTAGAGGTGTCGGGGGTCCTAGATCACTCCAACTGTACACGCCCCACACCATTACAGAGCTTCCACCGTCTTGAACAGTCCCCTGCTAACGTTCAGGGTACATCGAATCATGAGGTTGTCTCCACACCCGTACGCGTCCAACCGCTCGATACAATTTGAAACGAGACTCGTCCGACCAGGCAACATGTTTCCAGTCATCAACAGTCCAATGCCAGTTTGGACGGCCCCAGGCGAAGCGTAAAGCTTTGCGTCGTGCAATCATCAAGGGTACACGAGTGGGCCTTCGGCTCCGAAATCCCATCTACAACTACATCTATACTCCGCGAGCCACCTTACGGTGTGTGGCGGAGGGTACTTATTGTACCACTATCTGATCCCCCCTACCCTGTTCCATTCACGAATTGTGCGTGGGAAGAACGACTGCTTGTAAGTCTCCGTATTTGCTCTAATTTCTCGGATCTTTTCGTTGTGATCATTACGCGAGATATATGTGAGCGGTAGTAATATGTTGCCCATCTCTTCCCGGAATGTGCTCTCTCGTAATTTCGATAATAAACCTCTCCGTATTGCGTAACGCCTTTCTTGAAGTGTCCGCCACTGGAGCTTGTTCAGCATCTCCGTAACGCTCTCGCGCTGACTAAATGTCCCCATGACGAATCGCGCTGCTTTTCGCTGGATCATGTCTATCTCTTCTATTAATCCAACCTGGTAAGGGTCCCATACTGATGAGCAATACTCAAGAATCGGACGAACAAGCGTTTGGTAAGCTACTTCTTTCGTCGATGAGTCACATTTTCTTAGAATTCTTCCTATGAATCTCAACCTGGCGCCTGCTTTTCCCACTATTTGTTTTATGTGATCATTCCACTTCAGATCGCTCCGGATAGTAACTCCTAAGTATTTTACGGTCGTTACCGCTTCCAATGATTTACCACCTATGGCATAATCGTACTGGAATGGATTTCTGCCCCTATGTATGCGCATTATATTACATTTATCTACGTTTAGGGAAAGCTGCCAGCTGTCGCACCATTCATTAATCCTCTGCAGGTCTTCCTGGAGTACGTACGAGTCTTCTGATGTTGCTACTTTCTTGTAGACAACCGTGTCATCTGCAAATAGCCTCACGGAGCTACCGATGTTGTCAACTAAGTCATTTATGTATATTGTAAACAATAAAGGTCCTATCACGCTTCCTTGCGGTACTCCCGAAATTACCTCTACATCTGCAGATTTTGAACCGTTAAGAATGACATGTTGTGTTCTTTCTTCTAGGAAATCCTGAATCCAATCACAAACCTGGTCCGATATTCCGTAAGCTCGTATTTTTTTCACTAAACGTAAGTGCGGAACCGTATCAAATGCCTTCCTGAAGTCCAGGAATACGGCATCAATCTGCTCGCCAGTGTCTACGGCACTGTGAATTTCTTGGGCAAAGAGGGCGAGCTGAGTTTCGTTGAATGGGTTATTGATGGCCCAGCATTGATATCTGCAGCAGTTTGCGGAAGGGCTGCACTTCTGTCACGTTGAATGGTTCTCTTCAGTTCCTGCAGGGTCGTTTTCCAGCCGCACCCATGTCGACGATTTGATGTTTCACCGTAATCTCGATATTCACGGTACACTCGTGAAATGGTCGTACGGGAAAATCCCCGTTTCATCTCCACCTCTGAGATGCTGTGCCCCATCGCTCGTGCGCCAACTATAACACAACGTTCAAACTCACTTAAAGCTTGATACATGCCGTTGTAGCAGCAGTAACCGATCTAGCAACTGCGCAAGACACTTGTCTTACATAGGTGTTGCCGACAGCAGTATTGTGCTCTGTCTGTTGACATATCTCTGTATTTGAATATGCATTCCTATGCCACGTTCTTTGACGCTTCAGTGTATTTTAGGTCACAACGTAACTCGTTACTGGTTACGTGTGCTGTAAAATTCGCGGGAAACCCCAACCCCTCCCATGCCCCTCCTACCCACATAACCCTGGCCCCTCCCCTGGTTCAATAAGATTCAAACACATCCTTCCCCTTCCTGCTTTTATAGCTAGAGAACTTGAGTCGGCCGTTTCATTCCGGAGTTGTGCACCGTAAGGAGAGGATCAGGGTTTGGCTGTCGGTTAATATCAAATTAATTTTACTTTAATAACATTAAGTCATATTACTCAAGGTCTAGGGTGTGAGTGTTTGTTAATTAACAAAGAAAAGTTAACAAAGTAAAGTTATTATTGCGTGATTTTTGTTATTCGAGGCACCAGGAAAGACCACACCCAGGCAGGTAAGAAGGTACACTCATTTTTCAACATTTTCCGACTTTTCCTTATTTTTCCTAAAATTTACGCATTTTCCCCCATTTTTCAGTTTTCCATATTTTTCGATATATTCTATTGTATGATGAATATTTCCAATTACGTGGGTTTTGTCCCCCTGCTCTCAACGTCCATCAACTTTGCGTTGTGTCATGTCACGTCACGTGGCATCATGTTGATATGATCCTGCCAGACAATCACAATGCAGCATGTGCCCAAAAAATTCCGAATTATTTAACGCTGCTAAGCCTTCCATACATGAATAGTCTGTGAGTGACGTTCTAGTGTGTGTTTTAAAGAGCGACCACATTCGCCTGTCGGTACAAACAATGAAATCACGACATATTTCGCAACATTAATGACGTCAGAGCAAAATACTACTCGGGTTTGCCGATTCCCAGACAAGCTATAAATGTAAGAGAAAGAGCACTACGCGACAGATAAATCCATGCTAAGCCACCACTATATTACTAGATTGTGTGACTTCATAGTTTTTTGTGTTAAAATGAGAGCGTCGTTAGAATTAATGACGTCACAGGTAAATTTATGACGTCATAGGAAAATTCTGTCGCTTACTGATTTACAAGAAAATCAATCAAAGGTACGTTCTGCATGTGTAAAAATTATCACAGTGTTACAAAACACATACCTAGTCAGCTGACCAACAGCTCCAGCCACTGCGCGTTATCACATAGACATTTTTGGTACTGATTCTAATAACCCACTAAAGTGTTTTTGGCAGGTGGGGGGCTGATGTAATGAATCATCTGTGTGATTGTAATTTAAATTTTAACGTGGAAGTCGATTACGCAAACTCATACTGTCAATGTACTTGTATAAAATAATATGTGTTGAGATGTTTACTACTGCAAAAGATGAGTAAGCACAGGACTGAGGGCATAACTGTAGATTGTACATATTATTTCTATTTATAATGATATCAGAGTCCTCCATACATTAGGATGACCAACCATACTAGAGTAACATTATCACATTCTTTCACACAGTTTTCAGAGTTTGGCTGTGCTCTTCACTTGGGAGTCGCATCCTACATAGACATCGTGGCTGATACGTCTTTAAGTATGTGTTTTTGAACTGCATCTACGGAATACCGTTATGCATACAAACAAAACACTTACTTAACCCCATGCCATGGGGTATCCACGCTTGAGGACGCACGAAATAGTATAACTGGACAGCAATTCCAATCAGATTTGGAAGGTATGAACAGAAGATGGAGCGACTAGTAGTGATATTTACCCGAAGGTCTTTGCTACTGGTACGAATAATCATTATCAACAGATAGCGTTTGCTGTTGGTGGACATTCTGAACATATAACTGCTCTAAAATGCGTTACAGTATTTGTGCTACACATAAACGAAAACTAAGACGGACTGACATGGGATATAAACCAACATCTTCCGGAAAATTAAGTAAATACTGTTGACTTGTGTGAAGGTACATACATTATAGGTAACAAAGACAGATAATTGGTTATAAAAATGTGATATCTATGTTTATAGTTTTAGTTATTTAAAGTGGACACCGATCACGCGTAGTACCAAAAAGTGATACTGACATTTCTACAGTGGACTATATCTTCCCGAATGAGACTTTGACTCTGCAGCGGAGTGTGCGCTGATATGAAACTTCCTGGCAGATTAAACTGTGTGCCGGACCGAGACTGGAACTCGGGACTTTAAAGCTGTGAGGACGGGGCGTGAGTCGTGCTTGGGTAGCTCAGTTGGTAGAGCACTTGCCCGCGAAAGGCATAGGTTCCGAGTTTGAGGCTCCGTCCGGCACACAGTTTTAATCTGCCAGGAAGTTTCGGACTATATCTTGGTTGTATTATATGTTGTGCCTCTGGATGACTGTCTATTCGTCGTAAGCAAAACGTCATAAGCAAAATACACTTCAAACTCAGTATGGGATACAAAACTTTCCCAGAGATTTTTTACTTCTGTTAAGAATGTGAAAAATTGTAGTGGCAATAAATCATAGAGCGCAAAGAACAGCTATACATCTCTAGGGGCCTGACAGTCTTGCTGGGAAACATGTAGATATCTTAAGCAGTCAGTGTGTCGCGCAGTGTTAGACCATTACACATTTTTGTTTTTTGAGCATGTGGAATTTTAATAAAACTTCGTTTATGGAACTATTCCTGGGGATATCTAATTAAAGTTAATACAGGCTGCATTCTGGTCAGTTACTGCTTATCGAGGCCGGGTCCGTATTCTTCGCCGTGGTTTGTGTGTCTTGTAATAGGCAGTTACTTTATGTTCCCTACTATGTCCACCGTTTGGGGTCGAGAGAGGGAGATAATGTCTTTCTCACTAACTCTCTCGTCGATACAGTGTAACTGGGGACAATCATATGTGTATGCGTTCTGATCACATATATTTTCTTCAAAACAAAATGCATTTTCTATAATACATCATTTTTTACCAGCAGGTTGAGAAGATAATGCAGTAATGGGAGCACATCTTCCTAAAGAGAATAGCTGATTTGTGCTGCCTTAATATGTAAGATAATTTTGTTGTAGTAGGATTAAAGCACGAGGTACGTGAAGACGAGCAAGATTATACAATTGTCTCTACAAACAACTTAAAACACGTACGTACTTCAAATCAGAAGTGATGTGTCGCCTAATGTTTATCCATCTGGGTCGATCTAATCTATGATTATTCATCCATTGCATAGCGCTGATTCAGATTTTTAGATGCTTTGGTCAAAGAAAGGCAAAAAATAACCATTTACCAGCCACAAGTACAATTATTCTCAAGATGGGGATGTATGAAGTATTTAGCGATTATAATCGAAAGGTGGAAGATAAATCCACTGGGAGACCAAAGTTCATATAGTTTAAGAATGAAATGGAGACTGATCACGTGATCATGACGTCACTTCCAGTCATGGCTTCTAAACCAATTGACACTACTTATAAAAAAATTGTGTACCGTGATTGTTTGGTTTGTGATGTTTGTCATTTGCGCATTAGCTGCTGCTCTAATGCTACAACAGATAACATACCTGGAAGTGTGTCACAGCTCCACTACGCTATGCAAATGTCAATATACTACTGTAAAATACCCGCGATTATCAGTTCTGATCTATCTAATCTTATAATTATTAATCACTTACCCAACACGTTTCAGGAAATGTTTCGATGTGTTTTACATAAAAGTACGTAAGGTTACACGATTTACTGGTTGCCTGAGACTCTTACCAGGCTGTGTTAATAGATATGGTTCATACAATTACCTGAAATGCATGCTCCCTAAAAAAAAAGTATTCAGAAGACAGGGGGTTATGAGGGGAAGTCATTGCAAGTAATGATTACGAACACCATCCAAATGAAGTGTCAAATGCACCATCTTGGAAGAGATCGAAAAATAGATTTAATAATATCCTGTACTCAGACTCCTCTTTCGGCAGCATCAAGCACTGAGCTTGAATCTTAAATAAGCCGATTTGTGATATTTTATGTTGGTCCCAACCCTAGATAGCTATACTCTTAAAAGTTGACCACGTGATCATGGTATCTATCTCTAAATTTTTAGAGTTCACATTATCCATAACTCAGTGGCGGACGGCACCTTATTTGTATAGCAAGGTATCTACTTTGGATTTTTTTCCAGACCTATATACGAGTCATACAGTAACGTCACACACCAATATCGGAAGAGTTTATTTTGGTTTACACGTGATTTTATTCTGCACTGGAGCACTGGAAGATCTCGCCCACCGTCGTTGTTCTTGTAGGATTGTGTTTGTAGTTAAATTTTTCCTGATATGCCCAGGAATGTCCAGGTGTAGGTGAGTTTATCATTTTCGACCTATTGCTACACTCTTGCCGATGTTTAGAAGAAACTTCAGATTAACGTAAGCAGTGTGATGGACACAGCAGGATCGGTAGCAGTCCTAAGCGGCCTTTTTTCGTAGTTATTTACGGTTCCCCCAGCGAAGTCACACACACACTATTAACGCAATAAAAATGGATTAAAAACGTTCTTGAACGCGATAACATTTATTTTGGTGGTAACTGGTTTCGGTCAGTTTGATCACCCCAGACCGTCTCATCATGTTCGTATGAGCGTCTGAGGGTGTTCAAACACTGACCGAAATCGATTTAAAGGTGTCGACCCTTTGGGCACGCCGGCTTTAACCCCTGTTAATTACGTAGTCCCTTTAGAGGCATTGTAGCCATCTCAGCTACGAAGCGAGCCATCAGGACGAATAGTTATAGATATGACGTTGAAAGACAGAGTTTGTTTCCCACTAGCAATAATAGTTGTCGCGATATATTTTTTCTGTGTTATCGAGGACGGTATGGAGACGTGGCCAGGGCGGCAGAAGTGAAAGAAACAGCCGTAGGAAAGTCGGCCCACGACGGCGGACAGGTCTTCAGCAGGACAATGGACAGCGGTCGGCGCTCCAGAGGTGTACTGTCCACGTCGGGTGGAGTGCGATCTACAGAGCTGGGGAGGAGAGCATTGTCCGTCGCAGGTGCGGAATGCACACACGTTTCTCTGGCGCCAAGATTAGCAGGGGAGACCATAGATGTTGGCGGGAAACGTTCTCATTAGAGGTATGTCACTGTGCCGTGTCTAGGCAGGAGTTCCGGCGCGGTGTTGTAAATATGCCACTTGCACAATTTGCGTGGGCAGCTTGGCCATTGGAGGAGACAATGTCTGGCGACTTCAAGAGGATTTGGTGTCGAGGAAGGAATGGAGGGGAGGGTTTCGAGGCAGTTTGGGCGATATACGTACGGTGAATTGGGGGGAGAGCCACCACAGAGGATAGTCCTGGTTCTTTCGGCGCGGTAGTCGTTGTTCTCTGGACATCTCAACCGCAGCCTTTACAGTAGCCAGTCTCCACATCACCCGCTGGGCAGTTCAGTGGTGAGCATATGTGCAGCCCAGGGCTTTGTCTCAGGACTTAGTCTTCACGGCAGCGAGTTCAACTGACCTGCAACCCTGTACTTCAACCCGCGCCGTACTGACGTACAGCTAGCGGTTTACAATCTCAGTCAGCACCTCACATGTACACTCCTGGAAATGGAAAAAAGAACACATTGACACCGGTGTGTCAGACCCACCATACTTGCTCCGGACACTGCGAGAGGGCTGTACAAGCAATGATCACACGCACGGCACAGCGGACACACCAGGAACCGCGGTGTTGGCCGTCGAATGGCGCTAGCTGCGCAGCTTTTGTGCACCGCCGCCGTCAGTGTCAGCCAGTTTGCCGTGGCATACGGAGCTCCATCGCAGTCTTTAACACTGGTAGCATGCCGCGACAGCGTGGACGTGAACCGTATGTGCAGTTGACGGACTTTGAGCGAGGGCGTATAGTGGGGATGCGGGAGGCCGGGTGGACGTACCGCCGAATTGCTCAACACGTGGGGCGTGAGGTCTCCACAGTACATCGATGTTGTCGCAAGTGGTCGGCGGAAGGTGCACGTGCCCGTCGACCTGGGACCGGACCGCAGCGACGCACGGATGCACGCCAAGACCGTAGGATCCTACGCAGTGCCGTAGGGGACCGCACCGCCACTTCCCAGCAAATTAGGGACACTGTTGCTCCTGGGGTATCGGCGAGGACCATTCGCAACCGTCTCCATGAAGCTGGGCTACCGTCCCGCACACCGTTAGGCCGTCTTCCGCTCACGCCCCAACATCGTGCAGCCCGCCTCCAGTGGTGTCGCGACAGGCGTGAATGGAGGGACGAATGGAGACGTGTCGTCCTCAGCGATGAGAGTCGCTTCTGCCTTGGTGCCAATGATGGTCGTATGCGTGTTTGGCGCCGTGCAGGCGAGCGCCACAATCAGGACTGCATACGACCGAGGCACACAGGGCCAACACCCGGCATCATGGTGTGGGGAGCGATCTCCTACACTGGCCGTACACCACTGGTGATCGTCGAGGGGACACTGAATAGTGCACGGTGCATCCAAACCGTCATCGAACCCATCGTTCTACCATTCCTAGACCGGCAAGGGAACTTGCTGTTCCAACAGGACAATGCACGTCCGCATGTATCCCGTGCCACCCAACGTGCTCTAGAAGGTGTAAGTCAACTACCCTGGCCAGCAAGATCTCCGGATCTGTCCCCCATTGAGCATGTTTGGGACTGGATGAAGCGTCGTCTCACGCGGTCTGCACGCCCAGCACGAACGCTGGTCCAACTGAGGCGCCAGGTGGAAATGGCATGGCAAGCCGTTCCACAGGACTACATCCAGCATCTCTACGATCGTCTCCATGGGAGAATAGCAGCCTGCATTGCTGCGAAAGGTGGATATACACTGTACTAGTGCCGACATTGTGCATGCTCTGTTGCCTGTGTCTATGTGCCTGTGGTTCTGTCAGTGTGATCATGTGATGTATCTGACCCCAGGAATGTGTCAATAAGGTTTCCCCTTCCTGGGACAATGAATTCACGGTGTTCTTATTTCAATTTCCAGGAGTGTAGTTAAAAAGCGTTGTTGCTATTACCCTGAGGGAGGCATCGTTTTAGCTTGACTCCCCTTCCCCTTTAATAACTTTGCCAGTCATCGACATCATCTGTCACTGTGTGTTTTGTTTCGTGTCTGTTTTTTGTAGTCTGATTTGTATGCTAATTCTGAGAATCCGCATGTGGGATTTGTAATGAACTCTGTCTGAAAAGAACAATACTTCATTTCAGTACCTTAGTCACGCTGACGATTTGAATTATAATAAATTTTTGTTAGCTGAGGGTACGTAACAAGGTTAGCAGTGTTACACAGTTACCACCGAAATAAATGTTTTTGTGGTCTACACTCTTTCTTAATTCATATTTAAAGTAAGTCTGGGCAGACCGCTTTTTCCCCACGAGAAATGTTCTCCAAATACTAACTGATGCGATATTTATATCGTGTTGTGTAGGTTACATGCCTTTTTATTCTGTCTGTCAGCTCTGTCTGACCAAGACTGTCACTGTCTACACATTTTTCTCTCGTAATATTAGCAGGATGGTTGATTGAGGAGGGGGAATTTGATTCTTATTGATCCAGAGAGACGTGGGGAACGGGAGTTGGTTGCACGGCGCCGGCCGTGGTGACCGAGCGGTTCTAGGGGCTTCAGTCCCGAACCACGCGGCTGCTACGGTCGCAGGCTCGAATCCTGCCTCGGGCATGGATGTGTGTGATGTCCTTAGGTTAGTCAGGTTTACATAGTTCTAAGTCTAGGGGACTGATGACCTCAGATTTTAAGTCCCATAGTGCTTAGAGCCATTTGAACCATTTGCAAAGCCGGCCACAGATATCTGTCCGTGAATGCATAGGCACCGTTATGTTAAGACATGTTTGGTGCTATTAACGAGGGCGAAGCTCCCCTCGCTGAATGCTTGGCATAATAGCTGCGTCTCTTTCGTCAGCAACCAAATCAGTCTTGTCGAGGATGATTACACACATAAAAACATTGACAACGCTGAGAAAGTTGTGCAGGAAGGCACACCAGTTTTCAAGAAGAAACCCATATCAGGAGGCACACAGCTTGGACACTGGAGAGCGTCGAGGTCTGAGATCGGTATACGTTACACATTACGTCAATAAACCCAATGTGAGTAGCACATCACGCTGTTTAATGGCAAACGAGAGTCGAACTGCGTACCACTTACGACATCGGCGGTGTTGAGACTCATGCACGTGAGTCAATATGTGGTGCTGTCTTAGAAGTAGCTGCTGGTAAACTTTTCGGTATGTGAGGTCCAAGAAACTTTTCTGTTCCTGACGTTTCGTCCAGAACTGCGCTGGACATCCTCAGAGGCGTTCCTCCGCTGAGTCTTGCCGACTGACCGGTCGGCGTCCGAGAGCGACATATATAATGTAGGGGGGCTTAGTCGCATTAACACGTGATGAGGAGAGATAATCATTGTCAAAGATAAAACTTAAGTATCGATTGTCGTATTGTCAAAGACAAAATTGTCTATCGATTCTGCAGAGCTACGGTCCATATGTCGCGAAGTTTCATTGCCTCCCCTTCCCTATTAAAATTTCCTGGACGAAACGTCAGAAACAGAAGAGTTTCTTGGACCATGACCTCACATCTCGAAAGGTTTACGAGCAGCTATGTCATCCGGTGGTGAAAGCCTTCATTCTCTGTCTTAGAAGTATTTCAATCGCTTCATCGACTCGAGCAGTGAGGTCCTCCGCTGACGTTACAGGTGTGCCATACACTGTACTCTTCATACTACTCCACCGAAAATAGTCGAGAGGTGTCTGACGACTGTGTTGGCTATGGAACTGGTCCAAGTCTACCAGTCCATCAATTGGGATATGCGACGGTGGTGTGATTCTGCATATCGACATTAAAGTGTGCTGAAGTTATGTCGTGTTGCAGCCACATGTCCTTCTAAACATTCAGTGGAACTACCTCCAATAGGGAAGGCAAAATATGTCTAAAAAGTGAGGCAGATCGGTCCTGTTAGTTAGATTGCCAGTAGATATGCCCCAGTGATACGGTCATCAATGTTTGATATGCCGTCTCTAGTAAATGTGCATTCATCCGTGAATAGCACCGTGCTCTGGAGTTGTGGCTGGAGTATGCAGTGTTGTAGATACCACTACACAAACAGTACAAGTCGTATGTAGTCTTTCACCTGTAATGCCTGGACTTCCTGCAGATGGTACGGGGTGATCCAGTGTTAATGGACAACACGAAGCACGGCACTTTTATCTATGTGCAGCACCTGTGCCATCTGCCAACTGCTGGTGGTTGGGTCCTCTTTGGATGTTGTCAGCACGTCCTCCTCCAACTGTACTGTTAGAGCTGAGCGTGGACGACCCGCATCACGTTTCAGCAGCTCGCTTTTTTTTCTGACGTGTTTGATGCGGTCCGCCACGAATTTCTCACCTGTGCCAACCTCTTCAACTCAGAGTAGCATTTGCAGCCTACTTCCAAACTATTTGCTGAATGTATACCGAACTCTGGCTTCCTCTACAGTTTTTGCCCTCTGCACCTCCCTCTAGTACCATGGAAGTCATTCCATCATGTCTTAACAGATGTCCAATCATCCTGTCCCTTCTCCTTATCAGTGTTTTCCACATATTCCTTTCCTCTCTGATTCTGCGCAGAACCTCCTCATTCCTTACTTTATCAGTCCACCTAATTTTCAGCATTCCAAATTTCAAATGTTTCGATTCTTTTCTGTTCCGATTTTCCCACAGTCCATGTTTCACTACCATACAAAGCTGTACTCCAGACGTACATTCTCAGAAATTTCTTCCCCAAATTAAGGCCCATGTGTGATACTAATTGACTTCTCTTGGCCAGGAATCCCCTTTAGCCATTACTAGTCTGTTTTTGATGCCCTCCTTACTCCGTCCATCACTGATTATTTTACTGCCTAAGTAGCAGAATTTCTTAAGTTTATCTACTTCGTGACCATCAATCCTGATGTTAAGTTTCTCGCTGTTTTCATTTCTGCTACTTCTCATTAATTTCGTCCTTCTTCGATTAACTATCAGTCCATATTCTGTACGCATTAGACTGTTCATTCCATTTAAAAGATCACGTAATTCTTCTTCACTTTCACTCAGAATAGTAATATCATCAGGGAATCGTATAATTGGCATGCTTTCACCTTCAATTTTAATTCAAATTGTAAACCTTTCTTTTATTTCCAGCATGCTTCTTCGATTTACATATTGAACAGTAGGGGCGAAAGACTACATCCCTGTCTTACATCCTTTGTAACCCGAGCACTTCGTTCTTGGTCGTCCACTGTTATTATTCCGTCTCTCCCTGCAGCTTACTCCTATTTTGCTCACAATTTCCAGCATCTTGCACCATTTTACATTGTCGAACGCTTTTTACAGGTCGATAAATCCTATGACTGTGTCTTGATTTTTCTTTAGTCTTTCTTCCATTATCAACCGCAACGTCAGAATTGTCTCTCTCGTGTCTTTACTTTTTCAGAAGAGAATCTAAAGCCAAACTGATCGTCATCTAGCACGTCCTCAATTTTCTTTTCCATTCTTCTGTATATATTCTTGTCAGTATCTTGGATGCATTAGCTGTTAAGCTGATTGTACGATAATTCTATCTCTTGTCTGCTCTCGCACGCTTTGGATTTGTATGGATGTTATTTTTCCGAAAGTCAGATGGTATGTCGCCAGACTCATACTGTCTGCACATCATCGTGAACAGTCGCTTTGTTGCCACATCGCCCAATGATTTTAGAAATTTTGATGGGATGTTATCTATCCATTCTGTCTTATTTGACCTTAAGTCCTCCAAAGCTCTTTTAAATTCTGATTCTAATACTGGATACCCTATCTCCTCTAAATCGACTCCTGTTTCGTCTTCTATCACATCAGACAAATCTTTCCCCTCATAAATGCTTTCAGTGTTTTCTTTCCACCTATCCGTTCTCTCCACTGCATCTAACAGCGGAATTCTCGTTGCACTCTTAATGTTACCACCTTTGCTTTTAATTTCACCGAAGATTGTTTTGACTTTCCTGTATGCTGAGTCTGTCCTTCCTACAATCATTTCTTTTAAGATTTCTTCACATTTCTCATGCATCCATTTCGTCTTAGCTTCCCCGCACTTCCCATTTAGTTCATTCCTCAGCGAGTTGTATTCCTGTATTCCTAAGTTTCCCGGAACATTTTTGTACTTCCTCCTTTCATCGATCAACTGAAGTATTTCTTCTGTTACCCGTGGTTTCTGTGGTGTCATCGCAAGACACCACACTTGGTAGGTGGTAGCCTTTAAATCGGCCGCGGTCCGTTAGTATACGTCGGACCCGCGTGTCGCCACTATCAGTGATTGCAGACCGAGCGCCGCCACACGGCAGGTCTAGAGAGACTTCCTAGCACTCGCCCCAGTTGTACAACCGACTTTGCTAGCGATGGTTCACTGACAAAATACGCTCTCATTTGCCGAGACGATAGTTAGCATAGCCTTCAGCTACGTCATTGGCTACGACCTAGCAAGGCGCCATTACCAGTTACTATTGATACTCAATCATGTACCGTCAAGAGCGACGCTCATCATTAATGGATTAAAGTTAAGTATTCCACTAGCTACGTCCGTTTTTCTAAATTCTAATTTCCTTGACCTGTTCCAGACCTCACGCCAGCCTGCGTATGCTAAAACGCGTGCCTTTCGGCTTCCTCTAATAACACGGTGTTGGCTCTCCTGCCAACCCACAACAGTTTCTTCGCAGTTACCTTCTTTGTGCCTATATTTTTCTTTCCAAGTTCTGTGACCCTTTTTAGAGAATTCCATTTCTCTTCAACTATACTGCCTATTGAGCTATTCCTTATTGCTGTATCTATAGCCTTAGAGAACTTCAATCGCTTCTCGTCATACCTTAGTACTTCCGTATCCCATTTCTTTGCGTAAATAATTCTTCCTGACTTATGTCTTAAGCTTTAGCCCACTCTTCATCGTTATTATATTGTGATCTGAGTGCCTATCTGCTCCTGGGTACGCCTTACAATCCAGTATCTGATTTCGAAATCTCTGTCTGACCACGATGTAAGCTAACTGAAATCTTCCCGTCTCATCCGGCCTTTAACAAGTATACCTCCTTCTCTTATGATTCTGGAACAGAGTATTCGCTATTACTAGCTGAAATTTATTATAGAATCAATTAATCTTTCTCATCTCTCATTCCTTGTCCGAAGCCCATATGTTCCTGTACCCTTTTCTTCTACACCTTACCCTACAACTGCCATACATTCCAGTCCTCAATGACTACTGGACTTCATCTCCCTTTAAGTACTGCATTACCCTTTCAGCATCCTCATACACTTTCTGTATCTCTTCATCTTCAGCTTGCAACGTCGGAATGTATGCCTGAACTATCGTTGTCGGTGTTTGTTTGCAGTCTACTTTGATAAGAACAACTCTATCACTGAAGTGTTCATATCGAACCCTCCTCCCGTTATACCATTTTTTGCTGCTGCTGATATTACCCTTTACTTATCTGACCAGAAATCCTTCCTTGTCTTCTTTCCATTTTACATCACTGACACTTACTATATCTCGATTGAGACTTTGCATTTCCGTTTTCAGAATTTATAGTTTCCCTATCACTTTCAAGCTTCTGACATTCCACTCCTCGACTCGTAGAACGTTATCCCTTCGTTTATTATTCACACTCTTTTTCATGGTCGCCTCCCCCCATGGCAGTCCCTTCCGGGATATCCTAATGGGGGACTATACCGGAATCTTTTGCCAATGGAGAGATCATGATGACACTTTTCCAATTACAAGCCACATGTCATGTGTATACACGTTGTGTGTCTTTAATGCAGTGGTTTCCATTGCCTTCTGCATCCGCATGCCGTTTATCATTGCTGATTCTTCCGTCTTTAGGGACAGTTTCCCACCCCCGGGACGAGAGAGTGCCCTGAAGATCTGTGCGCTCCTCCGCCCTCTATGAAAAGGTCGTTGCCAGAATAAGTGTGACTTATTATGCCGGAAGTCTTCTGTTGCCAATGCTAACTATAAATCAAAAATTAAACACTGTGGGGGATTCGAACGCGTGACCGACGACGTTTTGGTAAGCAAAGACGCTACTCCCTGACCACGGGTGCAGCTACCAGAGAACAAACAGTAGTCTGGGGATACTATTCGCAAGTACCAGGTACAAAGTGCTACTACTTTACTGTACAATGGATGCACCTCAGGAAGAAGATAGCTACGTGCAACTTTCCAGCTTCTCCGAAGTGTCTCTCTATAGACGCAAACGTGGGATGGTGTGGGATACGTCTGTTTGGAAAACGTTCTTATGCATACAGGGTGTTTCAAAAATGACCGGTATATTTGAAACGGCAATAAAAACTAAACGAGCAGCGATAGACATACACCGTTTGTTGCAATATGCTTGGGACAACAGTACATTTTCAGGCGAACAAACTTTCGAAATTACAGTAGTTACAATTTTTAACAACAGATGGCGCTGCAAGTGATTTGAACGATATAGAAGACAACGCAGTCTGTGGGTGCGCCATTCTGTATGTCGTCTTTCTGCTGTAAGCGTGTGCTGTTCACAACGTGCAAGTGTGCTGTAGACAACATGGTTTATTCCTTAGAATAGAGGATTTTTCTGGTGTTGGAATTCCACCGCCTAGAACACAGTGTTGTTGCAACAAGACGAAGTTTTCAACGGAGGTTTAATGTAACAAAAGGACCGAAAAGCGATACAATAAAGGATCTGTTTGAAAAATTTCAACGGACTGGGAACGTGACGGATGAACGTGCTGGAAAGGTAGGGCGACCGCGTACGGCACCCACAGAGGGCAACGCGCAGCTAGTGCAGCAGGTGATCCAACAGCGGCCTCGGGTTTCCGTTCGCCGTGTTGCAGCTGCGGTCCAAATGACGCCAACGTCCACGTATCGTCTCATGCGCCAGAGTTTACACCTCTATCCATACAAAATTCAAACGCGGCAACCCCTCAGCGCCGCTACCATTGCTGCACGAGAGACATTCGCTAACGATATAGTGCACAGGATTGATGACGGCGATATGCATGTGGGCAGCATTTGGTTTACTGACGAAGCTTATTTTTACCTGGACGGCTTCGTTAATAAACAGAACTGGCGCATATGGGGAACCGAAAAGCCTCATGTTGCAGTCCCATCGTCCCTGCATCCTCAAAAAGTACTGGTCTGGGCCGCCATTTCTTCCAAAGGAATCATTGGCCCATTTTTCAGATCCGAAACGATTACTGCATCACGCTATCTGGACATTCTTCGTGAATTTGTGGCGGTACAAACTTCCTTAGACGACACTGCGAACACCTCGTGGTTTATGCAAGATGGTGCCCGGCCACATCGCACGGCCGACGTCTTTAATTTCCTGAATGAATATTTCGATGATCGTGTGATTGCTTTGGGCTATCCGAAACATACAGTAGGCGGCGTGGATTGGCCTCCCTATTCGCCAGACATGAACCCCTGTGACTTCTTTCTGTGGGGACACTTGAAAGACCAGGTGTACCGCCAGAATCCAGAAACAATTGAACAGCTGAAGCAGTACATCTCATCTGCATGTGAAGCCATTCCGCCAGACACGTTGTCAAAGGTTTCGGGTAATTTCATTCAGAGACTACGCCATATTATTGCTACGCATTGTGGATATGTGGAAAATATCGTACTATAGAGTTTCCCAGACTGCAGCGCCATCTGTTGTTAAAAATTGTAACTACTATAATTTCGAAAGTTTGTCTGCCTGAAAATGTACTGTTGTCCCAAGCATATTGCAACAAACGGTGTATTTCTATCGCTGCTCGTTTAGTTTTTATTGCCGTTTCAAATATACCGGTCATTTCTGAAACACCCTGTATATTCTTGCAGCATCTCTCCCATTGGAATCCGCTTTGCGGTATGAAAACACCATGTCGGTCATTTCCGCAGTTGTGTACTGGTACATTCAGCACTGCTGTCAACAACATTACTGCACTGGCAGACTACAGAAGATCTGCATTAGGACGTGAACAAAAGATTTGAGCTCAGGTATGTTATTAGGATCAGGACGTCCAGGGTATGGGTTTCTTCTTGAAAATCGATCAATTTGCCTTTCCGCGCAACATACCAAGCGTTCTCGATGTTTCCTGGGTCACTCTGTAACACAACTTTACCTAACATTAAGGGATTGGCACAGTGTTTGAGATTCAAATGGCTCTAAGCACTATGGGACTTAACAAGTGAGGTCATCAGTCCCCTAGAACTTAGAACTACTTAAACCTAACTAACCTAAGGACATCACAGACTTCCATGCCCGAGGCAGGATTCGAACCTGCGGCTGTAGCGGTCGCTAGTTTCCAGACTGAAACGCCTAGAACCGCTCGGCCACACTGGCCGGCCAGTGTTTGGGGTTGTGGCAATATTCAACAGTGAGCCTTCGAAGTGTGTTCTACCGCAACAAGCGCCACTTCGTTGTTCTGTTGCAGATTTATTCCCTTGCTTAGATGTATCTGCTTCGAATGGTTTTGTAGCATTGTGATAATTGTACACATAACGTACCTTTCTTTGACATTTTTCTAAATCGGTAAACTTTTGAATTTCGCTATCGACATTACTTGCTATGGCGTCGTTATGAAACGTCCCCTTGGAAAAATTTATGAATTACTGTGCAGCTAAACCCCTTACGTTATTTGATTTTCAAACAGCTGAGTAGAACTGAATGTACTCAGGCATTTCTCTCTTTACTTATTCTGATCATCACTAAACTGACAGACAATATTTTTAGCGCAACGCAATGAGACTTTCAACAATCCCTACAAAAGAATGGCCTTGACTAACAATAACCTATACCTTTTGTGAATCACTTATATCACAAAAATGTTCGTTACTCGATTTACTGCAATACAGCGTGTGCCAATACGGCCAGCTAAATAAAAGATTCTAACTACTGAAGGTAGTAACTACCGATAGGCATAATTAGTAAATGAAAGCTTTTGATAGAGAACAAACAATGTATTTACCTTAATAGTGTTCAAAAGTCATAATATATATCAGTTCATGATTTCCAGTCTTACAAATTTACTCTCTCTAATGGACACACGTCCATATCATCCGCTCTCAAAACTCTGCTATCTCACTCCCCACATCCATCACTGCTGGTGGCTCACCTCCAACTGCGCAACACTACACGCTGTTAACATCTAACTGCCCAACAATACAATAGCAAATATTCCAACACTGCAAACCAGCCACAGACTGCGCATAGCACACTCAGCGATTTTCATATAGAGCGCTACGTGGCGTTACCAACATAAAAACCTAAACAGCCTACTTTCAATTAATTCATCGTGGCGTCATTATTTCTAACAACGTGCTCATTTTGACACACAAACTATGACGTCTGGTAATGTACTGGTGGCTTAGCAAAGGATTTATAGACCGCGGAATTGTGTTCCTTTACATTTACAGCAGGTTTGGAAATCATCAAACCTGGGAATTGTTTGCTATGACGTCATTAATGTCGTGCAATGTGTCGTGACGCCATTATTTCTACCAACAGGCTAATGCGGTCGTTTCTTAAAACATGCACTACAACGTCATCCACACACTATCGATGTAAGGATCGTTTAGCAATGATAAATATTTCGGAATATTTTGATCAAATGCTGCTTTGTGATAGTCAGATAGCGTCATGACGTCGACGTGACGCGCCTTGATGTCACATGACGCAACGCTACGTTGATGTGACGTGAGAGGAGTGGGACAAAAGTCACGTAACTGGGAAAATATGTCAAATTGTAGAAAATATGAAAGTAATACGAATAATTTCAAAATGGGGGAAAATACATGAAATTGAGGAAAATAAGGAGAAATAGGAAAAACGTTAAAAATCTGCCTGGGTGTGGTCTATGCTGGTGCCTGGAATGACGAATACAACGTAATAGCCGGCCGGTGTGGCCGTGCGGTTCTAGGCGCTTCAGTCTGGAACCGCGTGACCGCTACGGTCGCAGGTTCGAATCCTGCCTCGGGGAATGGATGTGTGTGATGTCCTTAGGTTAGTTGGGCTTAAGTAGTTCTAAGTTCTATGGGACTGATGACCACAGATGTTAAGTCCCATAGTGCTCAGAGCCATTTTTGAACAACGTAATATTAAACTTAATTTGTTGTTTGCAAATACCCACACCGTAGACTTCGAGTAATCACAGTACACATAATTTGACATTAACAAATAGCCACACCCTGATACTCTCCCTACAGTGCACAACTCCAGAATGAACCAGCCCACTCCAATGCTCTAGTTTTAAAAGCAGGAGGTGGGGAGTGGGTGCTTGTATCTTATTGGTCCAGGGGAGGAAGCGTATGGAATAGAGGGGATGGGATTTCCCGAGAATTTTATACCACACATGATCGGTATCTATAGTCAGATCTACAAACGATGACGGTTCGCGCATGTCGATGTACGGACGGTAATTGCATTGTCGTCAAGGATTCCAAGCGACAGTTGCGGTTTGCGCATGCGTGGGCTTTCCGCTTGAAGAAAGCGTATATCCTGTAAATTATGTCTCTCTCTTGCTTGTTGTTGTTGTTGTGGTCTTCAGTCCTGAGACTGGTTTGATGCAGCTCTCCGTGCTACTCTATCCTGTGCAAGCTTCTTCATCTCCCAGTATCTACTGCAACCTACATCCTTCTGAATCTGCTTAGTGTATTCATCTCTTGGTCTCCCTCTACGATTTTTACCCTCCACACTGCCCTCCAATGCTAAATTTGTGATCCCTTGATGCCTCAAAACATGTCCTACCAACCGATCCCTTCTTCTAGTCAAGTTGTGCCACAAACTTCTCTTCTCCCCAATCCTATTCAATACCTCCTCATTAGTTACGTGATCTACCCACCTTATCTTCAGCATTCTTCTGTAGCACCACATTTCGAAAGCTTCTATTCTCTTCTTGTCCAAACTAGTTATCGTCCATGTTTCACTTCCATACATGGCTACACTCCATACAAATACTTTCAGAAACGACTTCCTGACACTTAAATCTATACTCGATGTTAACAAATTCCTCTTCTTGAGAAACGCTTTCCTTGCCATTGCCAGTCTACATTTTATATCCTCTCTACTTCGACCATCATCGGTTATTTTACTCCCTAAATAGCAAAACTCCTTTACTACTTTCAGTGTCTCATTTCCTAATCTAATTCCCTCAGCATCACCCGACTTAATTTGACTACATTCCATTATCCTCGTTTTACTTTTGTTGATGTTCATCTTATATCCTCCTTTCAAGACACTGTCCATTCCGTTCAACTGCTCTTCCAAGTCCTTTGCTGTCTCTGACAGAATTACAATGTCATCGGCGAACCTCAAAGTTTTTACTTCTTCTCCATGAATTTTAATACCTACTCCGAATTTTTCTTTTGTTTCCTTTACTGCTTGCTCAATATACAGATTGAATAACATCGGGGAGAGGCTACAACCCTGTCTTACTCCTTTCCCAACCACTGCTTCCCTTTCATGCCCCTCGACTCTTATCACTGCCATCTGGTTTCTGTACAAACTGTAAATAGCCTTTCGCTCCCTGTATTTTACCCCTGCCATCTTCAGAATTTGAAAGAGAGTATTCCAGTTAACATTGTCAAAAGCTTTCTCTAAGTCTACAAATGCTAGAAACGTAGGTTTGCCTTTTCTTAATCTTTCTTCTAAGATAAGTCGTAAGGTCAGTATTGCCTCACGTGTTCCAACATTTCTACGGAATCCGAACTGATCTTCGCCGAGGTCGGCTTCTACCAGTTTTTCCATTCGTCTGTAAAGAATTCGCGTTAGTATTTTGCAGCTGTGACTTATTAAACTGATAGTTCGGTAATTTTCACATCTGTCAACACCTGCTCTCTTGCTTCTGCAGAGTTTATCACTCACCAGCACAATCAGCGAAGACAGCTCGCAACAAGTGGAATCGAAATTCACTAAACAATTCGCTACGATCACGTTTAATGTTCGCATTAGCTACGCCATTCGCAACACAGCCTCAGAAATACTGAACGCTCATTGGCTGTCGGACACTAAATGACGGAACTGTGCAAACAAGCCTAATCTAGACCATCATTCGTGACTCCAACCATAGTTACGTCATGACATTTAATACAGTTATAGAAGCAGGAGGGGAAGGGGGTGCTTGAGGGTCCGTTGGCGGGGGGGGGGGGGGAGGAGGAGGAGGTTCCCACAAATTGTACCACACTTGATCGGTTTCGAGTAACGTCATAACCTCGAGTACAACCAGTCAACTCGCCGAAGATGAGCTGAGTTGGACATGGGTTCGCTGTCACCTTGATCAATAGCCGGTGTTTCCTGTAGGATGGAGGGGTAGGGGAGCGGATGGTGACCTTGAATATAAGTAGCAGAAGTGTGTATCCAGTCACTGACGTCCTCAAGATTATTATCTGTCCTCGTAGGAACACTGATAAGCTACTTGCCTTTTAAATCGCGTCGCTTGAAAATCGCGTCCCTTTCATAAACAATCCTTTAAATCCGGTGATCTTGATATAAGAACCCCTTTAAATCTAGAACTCGCTCTCCATAACTAATTGTGACACCCTGAACTATTTTATGAACTAATCACTTTCGATACTCCAACGCAAACTGTACAAAGACTCAGCGCAGTTCTAGATGACAGGCTCACAACCGAATGCTACAGTACCATTAATGCATAGAATATACATTGCCGGCGAAGCAACATACAGAAGCAAGAGGACGACTAGGACTTTTTAAACGTCAAAAGACGCATTCAAGTGAAACATTTCGCCGTACATGCTAGACCGTCATTAGACCGATATCGCATAGGTAGCGCTAGTCTGGATGGCTACCCAAGACCAAACACATAGTTCATGTAGCACAGAAAGAAGTGTCCAAAGTATAATTACAAGACCTAGTACATATACGCTAGATGACATGACACGCGAAAGAGTCCATACAAAACCTTTAAAATACCGACACATCGAACTTGTTAGTAAACTAGGACTGTACAAATGAAGTACCAATACAGCGGCGACGAAACTCCTTAAGGATAAAGTCTTTATTTTCAATACAGCTATTTTCAGTGCAGATATTCGCCACGAACTATAGCCCAGTGCTTAAAGAAAATAGATGAAGAGTACAACGAAATAGAACGGCAAACAACACTACCCAGCAACATTGCCCACTTCTTACAAGAAATCCAAGAAAGACAAACTAAACTCATCAACTGTCTACCAAACAGTCAAGCTGAGTTTATAGAGGGGTTTCCATCACGTGGTAGGTGAATGCTGGCATTGTTATTTACCCGCCTGAAATCAAAAAAATAATCAAAATCAAAGTAAAATCAGAAAAGAATAAACAAAACAAGAAATTCAAAATGCTCCTTTCTCCTCTTATGCAAATAAATGTGTGTGAAATCTTATGGGACTTAACTGCTAAGGTCATCAGTCCCTAAGCTTACACACTACTTAACCTAAATTATCCTAAAGAGCTGGCCGCGGTGGTCTAGCGGTTCTGGCGCTGCAGTCCGGAACCGCGGGACTGCTACGGTCGCAGGTTCGAATCCTGCCTCGCGCATGGGTGTGTGTGATGTCCTTAGGTTAGTTAGGTTTAAGTAGTTCTAAGTTCTAGGGGATTTATGACCTAAGATGTTGAGTCCCATAGTGCTCAGAGCCATTTGAACCATTTTTGTTATCCTAAAGACAAACACACACACCCATGCCCGAGGGAGGACTCGAACCTCCTCTGGGACCAGCCGCACAGTCCATGACTGCAGCGCCTTAAACCGCTCGGCTAATCCCGCGCGGCTCTTATGCAAATAAATGGACCAGAACTTATGACTGAAAATCGCATAAGCTCTCTCATCAGTCCACTCTCTCCTTTCATAAATGAAAATGAAAGATGAAATAAATGTGAACTATTCTTTGTGTTGTAACAGACTGTGAATCAGACACTTAAGTGTGTTTTGTGTGTTGTTTACTATTCGCCACCTGCTCCTGAATGTGTTTGTTGTACGTCACATTAGGACTGCGAAGTAAACGGTGTTTTATGGAAAGTGTTTTCCTTTTTGGTTGATACATAGACCATGAGGTATGTGAGAAACGAACCAAAGTGTTTAACATTGCAAATTAACCTTTGGTGATACTGGCAAACAGTTTGTTGTTCGCGCCGAACTCTTAAGTTCATCACCGTAAACGGCAACTACTGTAGCCAAGCTGTTATGTAATTTTCCAAGAGGACAACACTATATGGAGTACGGGCATCGCCATATGGAACAACACTACGTCAGCTAAGTCATTTACACTGATCAGCCAGAACATTACGACCACCGACCTCATGTCGATATAAATTCATCCAGGCGATAGCAGCGTAACCTGGCGAGGAATGACTTCTAAGGTCGGGACACACACGTCCGGGCCGTGTCAGGGCCGAGCGTCGGACGAGTGGCGGCCGTGCTCCGGCCCGTTCCTGCAGGGGCCACACGTGACCGGGGCACGTCCGTGTCTTTCTTGTTCCTTGTAGTGATCTGTGTTTCTGTTTGTGAAAGCCGGAAATCATGTTCACTAATTTTCATAATAGTGAATTAGGACTTACAGCACTTGCCTTAGATGAAGAGGAAAAAGAACGAAGGCAAACAAGAAAAAGAAAATTATGGATCCACAGTGCCTGGAAAACAAGACCAGTACAGGGAGAGTTTCGAACATTATTTCTCATCTCATCTGTCGATGGAAAGCACGTAACAAACAACTCAGGAAGTCTCTATTGGAATTACAAAAAAACATATTCCATTGTGCTTCTTGCTCTGGTTGACCCATGTTATAATTTTATTGCAATAGACGTGCGAGCGTACGGAAGAAACTCTGATGGAGGCATTCTAGTAAATTCAAACCTTGGAAAGTCATTGGAAAACAATACGCTTAGCGTCCTAAAGAGTAAAACTTTGCCCGGAACTGATGTTGAACTTCCAATGGTAATTGTAGGCGATGAAGCTTTTCCTCTCAAAACATATTTGATGCGATCAAATCCTCGCAGGAACTTAACAAATGATAAGGCTATATTTAATTATCGTTTGAGTCGCGCAAGAAGAATATCCTAAAATGCATTCGGTATATTGCAACAGAAATTTCGATTACTTAGAAGAATCCTTCCGGGAGATCCTAATAACCTTACAATGATTCTGAGTGCTGCGTGTGTCCTGTACAACTTTATTCGAAAAATGGAAGGTTATAGGGTGCCCTAACAGAGGATGGATGAAAAGGAAACTGCTGAGGGATCCGGAAGATCATCAGATCTTCGAAACCTGCCTCGAATTCGTGGGAGATCAACAGATGCTGCATTTGCTGTGCGAGAACAACACGAAAAATTTCTGAATTCTCCGCAAGGGACTGTGGAATGGCAAGAACATGTCGCCTTGGCAATGTAACGATGACATAAACCAAACATCTGTTTGTAAAATAAAAAGTAAATAAATATCTTTCGGGTATTAAAACTTGTATAGTTTTTATCTTACCTTTGGCTTGTAGATCTGTTGTAATCGTCTTCCTAACTCTGTCTTTGTACTCGATATTCCTGTAGTTTTCACTTCCCTGATCGTAAAGAACAGGAAACTTACGAACTTCTTCTATTAGTCGTTCCACATCCATGTTTTGTACACAGAACAGTCTTGCGCAGTTGCACAGCTCGCAAGACAATTCTAGCGTCAGGCCGTGTCCGTCACGTGAGAAATTAAACACGGCGAATTCCGCCCGGCCCGGCCCCGGCCCCTTGACGTTCCCCGTGCACGGCCCGGTCAAGTGGGGCCCCCTACATTTGTTTTAATGATGTATTTCGTTGTCCGGGTGACGGCCGATACTCGGACGTAACTCGGCACGGACACGGTCCGGGCATGTGTGTCCCGACCTCTAGTCAGACACACGAACTTTGCGTGTAGTATCAGGGAGCGTGCAGTTCGTTTGTAGAATGGGGAAGGCGCGCGATCTGTCTGAGTTTGACCGATGGCAGACTGTGATGTCCCGGAGACTCGGCAAAAGCGTTTCGGAAACAGCGCGACCAGTCGGATGTTCGAGGAGCGCTGAGGGGAGTGTCTTCACTACGTGGCGAAACCAAGGTGAAACCACGTCCAGGTATCGTGGGTTTGGGCGGCCGCCCCTCGTTACAGATGTCGGACGCCTTAGACAGGGCATATAGGTAAAACAAGACAGGCAGCAAACTTTCGCGGAACTAATTCCAAACTTCAGTGCTGGGCAGAGTACACTCCTGGTGACGGGCCTCCGCAGCCTACGACCCGTGCATGTGCCAACGTTAACACAACGTAATCGGCAACTACGACTGAAAAGGACACGTGACCATTGGTACTGGAAGCTGGCGCAGTGACAGAGCATTGCATTGTCTGATGAATTCCCATACCTTCTTTATCATGCCACCGGGAAAGCGCGAATCCGCCTTCTTCCAGGGGAACAGATCCTTGACACTTGTACTGTGGGAGGGTGGCAAGCTGGCGGCACCTCCGTTGTGCTCTGGGGAACGTTCACGTGGACATCCATGGGTCCAGTGGAGCTCATGTACGGCACCTTGACGGCCAAGGAGCATCGTACACTGGTTGCAGACCACGTACACTCCTTCATGACCATCACGTTTCCTGAGAGCAGTGGCATTTTTCAACAAGATAATGCGCCATGTCACAAGGCCAGGAGTGTGATGGAGTGGCGAGTTACATTTGATACGCTGGCCTCCCAACTCGCCAGACCTGAACCCAATCGAACATATCTGGGATGTGATTTAACGTGGCGTCAGAGCTCATCGCCTCCTCCCCGGAATTTACGGGATGTTGTGTCACCTGCGTCCAGCGACCTACCAAGGTCTCCTTCTTCTATGCTACAGCGCGTGGCCGCTGTTATCCGTGCCAAAGATGGAAATACCGGCTATTAGGAAAGTGGTCATAATGTTCTGGCTGACAATTTTATATTGATCGTTCTTTCTACTGAAAGACCTTCTCGTCACAAACAATAGTAACTTGTGTAAATACTTCACGTAGTTCGTTTGGATACGCATTTAATTAAAAAATTCTTTTTGCCACAGTTGTACATCTCTTCACTGTTACATCCCAATTTAAGTATTGCCTTAAAACATTATTTAAACGAATTTTACTATTTCCAGACAACTTTCCTGTAGTGGAAAGTAATTCTGTCGTTAAACTCATCTGCATAGTAATTTTTGATGCTCTTCTAATTTAGCGACGTAGTTCTTTCCTATGTCATTTACTTTTTGGAAAATTTTATTATATTTTCTAAATATTCATGTTTGTGCTCTCTTCGTCTTTCCCCATGTTTACGTGAACATTTTCCAGCGGTTAAAAGTGTTACTATAGTAGTTGCGTGTACATTCGAACATGTCAAGTATCTGTAATATTTACGAGACATACCGAAATACGCAGGACATTCTGAATCCTTCAGTGGATGTGTTAGTTTCAGCCAAGCAGGAGCTTGTTGCGTTGTATCCAGTTCAAGTGAATTAAGTGTCTTCGTCAACACTACAGTTTTCTTATATCATTTTGTCAATTTTTCCTTATCTCAAAGATCATATCAGCAACATTTTTACATATTCATAAATCCTATTTTACTAGTTAACTACCCGGATAGTGACAAGTTGGAACTTTCGCAACAAACTATGTATGAATTAGCAATAAGAGATTTATCTTACCGGTTCTTGGACGAACATAGACATATTAAAGTTTTTAATAGTTTATCTTATCATTCTGAATATGCGGTGTATCTCACCAACAGAGAAATATGTAAATATTAACTACTGTAGCTATCTTTCCACTTCTTCTACGGAAAAGTACTGTCTATGGTCCAGTGTCGCTGGCTAAACGCAGTCGTTATTTGTGAGAAATGTTCGGCAAGTTTTCGTAAATGTAAGTTCATCATACCATGACGAATTATTTCATTTCTGTGTCATCTAGATTCTACTGCAATACAATGCATCGTCTTAACAGATTCGTGAATCCTTATGTGGCGCCGGCCGCGGTGGTCTAGCGGTTCTAGGCGCTCAGTCCGGAACCGCGCGACCGCTACGGTCGCAGGTTCGAATCCTGCCGTGGGCATGGATGTGTGTGATGTCCTTAGGTTAGTTAGGTTTAAGTAGTTCTAAGTTCTAGGGTACTGATAACCACAGATGTTAAGTCCCATAGTGCTCAGAGCCATTTGAACCCATTTGAACCTTATGTGGCAGCCCCTATCATAACACCCTGAGTGATTTTTCAGCCCTTGCAGTATTCAGGGCTATGTTACGTAAATTACTTTAGATAATTTTTCAACCCATTTATGTAAGGCAACCTAATTTCCTTCACTTGTATGAGAAGAAAAAATAGATACATTTATGCTTACATTATTTGTCGCAAACTGCACAGCCCTGTGAACGACGAGTTGTGTGACGTACGAAGACTGAATCAAATAATTTCATTCATAGAATTCCAAAATTTTTACGAAAACTCAATAGAAAATGTAGCCCAAAGTTTTCAGAAAGTTTAAAGGTACTACTGCATTGAGCCCGTTGTTTTTTGTACTATATCTCCTCACTAAATATTACCTCACTTATTCCTAATTTGTACTTTTATAGAGAGGAGGGCGGTCGTTTGTTTCAACATAAGTTGGTGAATAGTTTTGTTGAATAAATGTCAATTTTACAGTGCGTTATTCGGATTCTGTACTGTTTGTAATACCATCAACTGCTAGTTAATGTGATTTTCATCTATGAAAAACAAGTAAGCTATAGTTCTGTTCGGAGTCGAACCCTTGTTAACGCCGTTGTCGGCAGTACAAACTGGATCTCAGGCCACATTGTGACGTAATACTGCTTCTGTACTTAACAAAATGCTTATACAAGATCCGTGCCGCCCGCGGTGGTCTAGCGGTTCTGGCGCTGCAGTCCGGAACCGCAGGACTGCTACGGTCGCAGGTTCGAATCCTGCCTCGGGCATGGGTGTGTGTGATGTCCTTAGGTTAGTTAGGTTTAAGTAGTTCTAAGTTCTAGGGGACTTATGACCTAAGATGTTGAGTCCCACAGTGCTCAGAGCCATTTGAACCATACAAGCTCCGTATTACAGGAAATGAATATTATTTTTACAATAGAAATGTACCTTCCAAATATAGTCTATCTCTTCCTATTACCACTTTTATCCTTTTCTTTACTTGTAATATTTCTCTGTAATTTCAAAATTTTAAACACGGTTGAAGCAGCAACTGTTGAAAATCTTCAAGGTAAATGATAACAGCCATAGAGTTGCAGGATAAAGATTTATTGAAATCCTTGACCACGGTTTCGGTATATCTAAACATACCTTCATCAGAAGCAAAAATACACATGAACAGGAAGACACCTTCATTGGCAAAAAACTTAGCACCGTGAAAAATAACCAAAGCGTTACGAGCACAAAAACTTTTAGTCACTTACTAAAATCACATCCTGCAGTTGAAATACATAAAACAATCGTGCCAAAGGCATCGTCAGTAGTTAAAATTAAAATATCAGGTCCATCTGTACAGCATAATACTCAGCCTGTGAACTAACGTGAAGAGGGTATGGAAGACCTAGGGCAGACAGTTTCACCGAGGGAGGGCACTTGTGGTATGTGCGAGACACTGGCGCACGTTAAAACCCAGGGACACATACCCATGCGCATCAAAATATTAAAGGTTGTGCTAATTCAAACCCTCTGTCTTAATTGGCAAAATACCATTTAAAACACCCACATACAACAGAAAATATGAAACCAATTTGCCTGTGTCCTAGTGTTAAGCAAGTGAAGCTTGCGCCAAGGAACACATCTAACGAGAGAGGATGTGCCGGCCGCGGTGGTCTAGCGGTTCTGGCGCTGCAGTCCGGAACCGCGGGACTGCTACGGTCGCAGGTTCGAATCCTGCCTCGGGCATGGGTGTGTGTGATGTCTTTAGGTTAGTTAGGTTTAAGTAGTTCTAAGTTCTAGGGGACTTATGACCTAAGATGTTGAGTCCCATAGTGCTCAGAGCCCAACGAGAGACGGCAGTGGTGTTATGAGCGAGAATCTCGTGCAAATTAAAGACTAGAATACATACTAGCGAAAACTAACAAAATGTTGTAGTAAATCGAAACCATCTGTCGTCGTAAATAAAAAAATAACAGAATCATTTAAACCACACATACACATCGAAAACCGCGAACAACAAACATCAAAAATACGTAAAATCCCAACGACACAGGAACGGAGCACCTCACAAGCATCAACAGACAAGAAAACTAGCTTCTAGTCAGCCAGACTATATTACGTTAGAGCAAGGAGGAGTTTGAAACTACCATATTTTTTTTTTGTTTCTAGGTTATACATGTTCGTTAAGAATAAATCCATCTTTTTGAGATAGATGTCTGAAAATTTCTAATTCCTCGAACAGGTCCAGTTTGTAACCCTTACTCACTTCGTCTAGAAATTCTACGTCATTCAGTTTACATGGCGTAGGCTGTAAGTGCAATAGATGTTCAGCAAACGTGAAATTGTACACGTTTTCCCCATTTTTATCTAGCATGTGTTCTTAATATCTACTTGCCTGTCCAACGTAATAAATGGGGCAGTGGTTACAAGTAATTTTGTAAACTCCGGATTTAGTGCCAAGTTCTTCCCGTGCCCCAATAGTATGAGTCACTCTTTGTTTTAAGCTATTATTTCACGGTTTCTTAAACCTATGAGTGTTTGTTTTTTTCTTCTGTCTCAGTTATGACGCTAAGTTTTTTGCTAATGAAGGTGTCTTCCTGTTCAGGTGCATTTTTGCTACTGATGAAGGTATGTTTAGATATACCGGTACCGTGGTCAATGATTTCAATAAATATTTATCCTGCAACTGTTTGCCTGTTATCATTTACCGTGAAAATTTATCTATAACATAATACGGTTTTCTTCTTTTTCAGTGTATAACTGTGATACAACAGTTTTGTACTATAAAGGTATACCAAATAATACGTTGTCCTAATGAACTCCGCCCCCGATATTCCGTGGTAGTGTAATGCCGCCTGAACGGCAGTAACCCGTTCAACTCCTGGTGCTGTAGGAAATCTTCATCACTGCAGATTGCTACAGCTATGCACTTACAGGCCTAGAATTAATGCTGGTCACCGCTAAGAAGCTAATGCCGTAGTAAAGTTAAATAGGTGGTTGAGCTCCGATGCTGTACTTTAACTGTCTGTAGTAAAGCAGATGTAAAATCTTTAGTTAACAACTGTAAAAGCAATAAAATTGCTAGCAAAGTATTCAGAGTGACATGTGCAGGGTTCAAGGAGGGTATACAACAGGTACAGGCACCGAACTCAGGCAAATATACGTAAAACAGGTGAGCTGGTGTGGTTAAACAACGAAATAAATTCATCCGTCGAAAGAGAAGTTCAGGCATTTATATCACACTTCAATAATGCAGATTTTTTTTTTTTTTACTTCGGACTTTATTTCTTAACTGCGGTGTAATGGTGAATTACTCAGGTTTAGTTGTTACATTCTCTGTATTCTCTGTCAAAGGATGAAACGAAAAACTAATACAAAATCTTCAAAAAAGACCTCCATACACTGAAGAGCCAAAACATTATGATCACTGGCCACCGCGGCGTTGGATGTTGCCTGATGGCGTTGCGGGCAAGTGACGCGGCAACGGAAGCATGTAACCGGAGCAGAAGGGACACGGGACCACCCTAGCAGATATGGGCTGCAAATGGAGAAATCCAGTGAGATAAGCCACTTTGACCATGTGCAGGTTGTTATTGTGCAAAACCTGTGAACGAGTACCTCGAAGACGGCGAAGCTGGTCGTATGCTCACGTGCCGCAGTCGTGAGCATCACTGTTCATGTTGAACATGGACCTCGGCAGGAGACCACCCCTATGTGCTCACATGTTGACGCAACAACATCGTCATTTACGATAGCAGTGGGACCATCGGGATTCGACCGTCGATCAATGAAAACTGGTGTTCTTCGGGTGGATCACATTTCTGTTACACTACGTTGGTGGTTGTCTCCGCAAACGACGTCATCGAGGTGAACGACGGCTCGAAACGTGCAGCGCGCCACAACCGCAGGTTGGTGGCAGCAGTTTTATGCTATGGGAGACATTCTCCTGTTCTTGCATGCGACCTGTGGTAGTAATGGAAGACACACTGACAGCTGCGAACCATCTGGATCCCTTCGTGCTTGATGTCTCCTTCGTCCGAGACGTCACCTTTCACTAGTATAATTGTCCGCGTCTCGGAGCTAGGCCGTGCTACACTGGTTTAGAGGAGCATTGTAGTGGTGTCTCGGCGACCAAATTCGCTTGATGTAAATCACGTGGAACCCATCTGAGCCGCTATCGGGGTTCATCACCACATACACAGAACAGCGGCCGTTATTTACTCGGATTACTTGACCTATGTACAATCCCACATACCTCTACAAACCTACTAGAAACTGTCGGATCCCTGATGCACAGAATCAGCGATGTATTTCGTTCCAAAGACGGACAAATAAGCTATTGATGATTATAATGTTTTGGCTCATCTGTATATGTGGAATGTGTTTCTAATACTGTGGATGGAAGCAAAACTTAAGAAAAATCAAGACACTTTCATGGGTTTTGTTGACTTAGAATAAGCACACCACAAAGTAAAATGGTACAAGACGTTCGAAAAATCTCACAAAAATAGAAAGATGGTATAGGGAAGGATGTGTAACATACAACATGTGCAAGAGCATGAGGGACAAATAAGAATGGAAGAGCAAGACCGAAGTGCACAGATTAAAACTGGTGTCACACAAAGGTGCAGCCTTCAGTCAGTACATCGATGAAGGAATGACATAAATAAAAGAAAGTTACAAGGGTGGGATTAAAATTTGGGGTTAAAGGATATCAATCATAAGATTTGCTGATGACATTGCTATCCTCAAGGAAACAGAAGAACTGGAGGACCTCTTGAATAGGATGAACAGTACAAGAAGTACAGAATGTAGATTGAATGTAAACCGCAAAAAGGTGAAAGTAATGAGATTATCGACAGACTTTACATCAAGATTGGTCACCATGAAGTACACCGTGTTAAGGGATTCTGCTATCTTGGAAGCAAAATAATAAATGTCTGACGAAGCAAGGAGAACATACAAAGCAGGCTAACGCAGGAAAAGAGAGCATTCCTTGAAAGGTGGCTACACTGAGCCACAGCGCCAGAGATCGCGCCAGAGAGTATTGTTTCGCCGCCTCCACTAGCAGTGATTCGTGAGAAGTTGTGGTAGGCGGTTCTTGTTCAGATGTAGTGGAGAGTTGTTGAGATGTAGTAGTAGTGAGTGTTTGTTCCATGTTTTATGCAGCTATTTGATGGGAAAGATAGCAGATGTTATTCTAATGGAGAGATTGTAATGATCAGAGTGCATTTCGTCAATATATATGAAGGTAACAAATTCCCTGTTTTTTTCTTTTTATTATTTCTGTGTGTCAAATAATGCATCATTACAGGTTCAGTCAACAAAGCATCTGGCTTGTGTTCTTGTATTAGAGCGTAGTTCTGGTTTTCTTGCGTAATTATAGTATTTCTAATTTTCTTTATCACGTCAGTATAAATGGTATTTAAAAATTCTTGTCTTGTTGAAGAAGAACCGTGCCAGATGTACGTTGAGTCACACTCCCACACACAGAACAATTACACTTGTGCTTTGGTTTCGTAGGTTTTATAGTTGCTGGGGACTTAATTAATTAATTGTGTTAACAGAAAATTTTCATTTCATTCTTTGTTGTTGATCTAAGCAGTCAGATTGCGTACAATTACTAGTCAGGGCCAGCCGTTTACGAGACTTGCGTAATCGGACGAACAGCTACTAAAAAATATTTGCATTATATATATAATTAAGCCCCCATGCACGTGGCGACTGCTGCTTCGGATCGTCCCTTGGAATTCTTCTGATTGCAAAAATAGTAGACAGTAGTATTGTTGTAGTAATTTGTAGTTTAGTAATTGTAGTCTATTTTGCATGTGTAGATTTGGTGATTGTCATTCTTCTATTGTTCGTTAATCGTGTTTGAAGGAAGCATTTCGTGTGATTGATATTGTTGGTGATAAAGTGTCACTGTGTATAAATTTCGTATAGTGACGAGTTTTATATGTTTTGTAAATGATTACGCGATCGATGAAAAAGGCAAAGATGATGAATAGTGAGAATAACGAAATTGTTGAAATGGCGAACTCGCCAACACAGGACAACAGTATGATGAATAATGGAGTTGAAAATAATTTAATAAGTCGGGAAGACAGTTCGGAACCATTTCAAAATTTTTCTCAATTAGAAAATTCACAGAATACGAGATTAACGATAGAAGATTCTGAAATAGTATCGAACACAGATAGCTTTACAGCTATGACGAAGGAAACTGGTTTTGCGGGAAATGTTCGGGGTGAAAGGAATTTTGAACTAGTTCATACGGAGCAGGTGATGGGTGCAATATTAAATTTGGGATCTGAATTAAAAACAGTGGCAACACGTTTAGAAACAGAGATAGGAACAATTAAAACAGATATGGGAACAATGGAAACACAGTTTAGATCTGAATTAAAAACACAGATGGGAACAATGGAAATACGGTTAGACTCACTGGGATCACAAATGGGAACAATGGAAACACGGTTTGGATCTGAATTAAAAACAGAGATGGGAACTTTGGAAACACAGTTAGATTCACGAATAGGGACATGTTTCAAAAATATGAAAGATGAATTAAAGAAAGAAATCAGAGAAGAAGTACAACCGATTTTGAATTCTCACAATAATAGATTAATTGCAGTAGAGATTAGACAAAGGGAACAGGATAGAGAACAGGAGGAAAGAGATCGCGTGATAGTACAGAAATTTTCAGAATGAAATTTACATCGTGCACACGATAAGGAAGAAATAATTGAAAGAACCGAGGAATCCGTACCAAATGACAGATTAAATAACCTAACACAACAGTGTGAACAGTTAACTACTAAATGTGTTAATACTGAAACTCCAGTCGTAACACTTACGGAAGAAGTAAATAAACAGAAAGAACAAATAGGTAACTTATCGGAAAGAGTGGAGGAGATTTCAGATAAATTGACAAATCTTAGTTTAAATGGGGACATAGATTCGGATGATACAGCTCCATTACCATTTGCAGAAACCGAAGAGTATCAGAACATAAATAAACATGTTGAAAATCACGGAAAATTTAATGAACGCGTTAAAGGGGAATCTGAGGCATTAGGAAAGCAAGTCAAACAAATTGAAAGCAAAATCGTAGGAAAGGACGGTAGAAGAAATTTGGAATCACCGATAGCAGCGGGTTTTGAAGATAGTAATTTATTTCATTTACGAGAAGCAACAAGAGAGCGCCAGGCGCGCGAACTTGACAATAATCGACATTCGGACTGGGACAGACGCGGTAGGTCTTTGTCGCCACGAGGCGAAAACTTTGACTATAAACACTTTTTGACTGTTCGGAAATTTATGATCTTCCGCAATTCTAACAATGACGTACATCCATGTTCATGGTTAGATCAATTTACGTACGCATTTCCGCCAAATTTGCCACTAAGTCACAAACTGAAATTTATGTGCAGCTATTAATGTCCTCAGGGGATTCAGTACTCTAAGTGAATATGTGCCGTAGCCAGCATAGGGCCCCGAGCTGTAGTGGTGCTATTTCTCTTTTAGTTTTCTGTACCGCTGCCTACTCTTTTACTATTCTTTGCATCTGTCAAAACAACTCTTCGACTATAAATCTATCTAGAGAGTAAGTAAACAATAACCTGATATGACTATTTTACCCAAAAGTGACTTCGGAAATTACTGTTTGGACTTACTATATTTTCAGCAGCATTAAATGAAATTTTACCTGTTTATCTTCGTGACAATATTACTTCTTATGTTGACGACATTCTTATTGCTAAACATTCTTGGAGTGAACACAACAAAATTTTGGATTCATTATTACGTATTTTTGCAAGAGTTGGCATTACAGTGAACTTAGAAAATTTGAATTTGGTCGTTCTCAGGTGAAATTTCTCGGTCACATTATTTCTACAGAAGGTATTCTTCCTGATCCAGAAAAACTAGATGATATTCGTAATTATGCTGTTCCTACCACAAAACGTGATGTTCGTAGTTTTGTTGGTGTCTGTAATTTTCTTAGACGCTTTGTTAGATTGGACGATTTGGCCACACCTCGTTTTTGCGATCTATCTGGAAAGTTCTTTTTAAACGAAAATCGGTCGACAACTCTGTTTGGTTAGTTTGTATTCCTGATGAGTGGGTTAATAAGCTGATTTGGTATACGCATTTCGGTTATGCACACTTTGGTCCCAGAAAATGCTTTCATAAATTACGAGAAAATTGTTACTTCAGTAATATGGAAAAACGTATTCGATCTGTTCTTGCCAAATGCAAATTATGTCAAAAGGCTAAGCCGCCAACAATTTCTCACAGAGCACCGTTGTTTCCTATCATTCCAGCGAAATTAAAGGACATGGCTGCAGTTGATTTGTTCGGTCCAGTGGTTCGATCTACTAATGGTTTTGCGTACATTTTCGTAGCAGTGGAGTTGACGTCAAAATATGTGTGTTTTCACCTTTACGCAAAGCAACAGCTCGTTCAATATCTAACGCTTTCATCAAACACTTTCTTAAAGAAGTTGGTCATATTGATAAGGTTATATCAGATAATGGATCACAGTTTCGCTCTAAAATTTGGCTTCGTACTCTACAGCGTCGTAAAATTAAACCAATTTTCATTTCACTTTTTCACCCCCAATCTAACGCTTCAGAGAGATGGATGAAGGAAATCAATAAATTGTGTCGTCTTTATTGTCATCAGAATCACAGAACGTGGGATCAGTATCTTCATAATTTTCAAAACATTCTGAATGAACTCCCTAATGATTCAACTTCTTTACCGCCTATATTGATATTAAAAAACAAAGCACCGACAAATCGCATTTCTGAAATCGTTCCTTTTCCGCCTACACAGAAACTGCGGCATTCTGAAGTTGTCGACCTGGCTCTACGAAATATTGCATCTGCAGCTGCTAGAAGAGAGAAATCAGCTAAGCGTCCTGGTCGTTTAAAAATCTTGTCAGTTGGTCAAAAAGTGTTTATTAAGTCTCATCGTTTGTCTCACAAAGGAAAAGGCTTGTGTCGCAAATTTTTTCTGCTTTATAACGGTCCATATAGAATTCGCAAAATTATTCATGATAACACTGTTGAAGTAGAAAATCTTAAATCACGACGCTCTAAAGGAATACATCATATATCTAACGTTAAAATTTTTGTGGAATGACATACTTTAAAGAAACTAACAGTTATACGTAAACATGCGGAGAGTACAAGGATACCGCGCTGTGTTTTGGCGGCGGCATATACTCAAAGCAACAGTCAAGTCTGCGCGCCGCACAGGGCAGTCGTTGACCGCAAACAATTGCTTCCTACGTCACGCGCCTACAGCTGATCGAGCGCTCAGTGCGAATGCACTGACAGCCGTAAACAAATACACAGTTTAATTTCTCCGATTAAATTCAGTATAAAGCTATAGTGACTTGATGAATTATGTTATCAACATTCAGTATTTTTCAGGATACGGTTCTATAAAATATTTAAGAACTTCAGGTAAATTCTGTGCGTGTCCTACGTTAAGACGACTTGCTATGGAGAAAATTTCAGGAAGAATGTAATTTCGAAAAAAAAGTAATAAACCAAAAAGGTAATTGTTAATTGAGTTTATTTTTCAGGTAACATAATTCCACTTACGTACGTACTTTAGACGTAATTTGCTGCTCGCGATTACATGATTCATACTTTGTGCTAATTTCATGTTCTATGAATTTAGTTGTGAAGCGACGTGCTTGCGTACGTTAACTGATTTTGACAATGATTATTAATGAACTGGATTGTAACTTGTGTATATTATGCATCGCTTGGCTGCACTGCTTTTTCACTGATGTCATATTTTTTAATTATGTGCCTGCTGTGCTTATTTATTTAAATTATAATTGTCACCTGATTAATTGTGCTGATGTGGTTAGGTATGTAAGTTATACTTTGTGATTTATCTGCTTGCGCCTTCATGTTTACTTATTAAGATGACATATGAACATTTATTTGCTTATGCTGATATGATGATAATGACCTTTTTATTACGTAAGATATATGTTTACTGCTATGCATATGGATTGCATATTTATACATTTCTGTTTGTTGTCACAACTACTCTTTAATTTTGTATATAGAAATGCTGATATACTGTGTACAAACAAAGAGTTTAGGTCACACTATTGTATTAGTTACAGACTGTTCGCTTGGCAGAGCCTCGTTGTAAGAATTGTGCTGCATCCACTTGTTGACATTCTGTTCACTACTGGTATATTTACTCGCTATTGCATGTTTTGCTTACGCTCAGTGCCTTATAATTTTAAGATAAGAAAATCTGCTATAATTCGACGAGCGACTTTAGTACCAGAAACTTCATAGAAGTCATATGCGCTGAGGTTTTATGGAAGCTGTATAAATTTATGCTAATAGGAAGGAAGCTAACGACATGACATACCAAAACTAGGTTTAGACCATTGACAGTCATTACACTGCATTTTTCCTGAGCAATTGAAATAGGAAGTGACACTTGACACAAGAAATACTCCACATGTTTGCTTCTGTTTGCCATAATTCTTGAAGTGGTGTACACACTGTGAAATATTATGATCATTCACACTCCGTAATCGTACTTAATTACTGAGACTTCTTCGAACTAAGTCTGTTAGAGGTCATGTATGCATTTCTTTGTTTATAATTGATAATGAGTAGAGGATTTGGGTCAGATGGATTACACAGAGGTTGTGTGTTGACAGTGTGTCTTCGGATTGTATGGGATGATGAGGTTTGCATTAGGATTTTATCTGTACTTGTTCGAGGAGACTGACTATAGGAAAGAGTTGTTATGGAAGTGAAATGATATTGGCAATAAGGTTTATATGTATCGACGTATTGAAGAGGTATTATTGAGGTATTGAGATTATATGAAGTTGATGATTATTGGAGTTTTTGTGGACAAGAGGTAAGGTAAATGCTATTAATGATAAGGTTTATATGTATCGACGTAAGAGGTATTATTGAAGTATTGAGATTATGTGATGCTAATGATTATTGGAGTTTTGGTGTATAAGAGGTAAAGTAAGTGAGGTGCATATTTTTTTTTTTTTTCGTTGGTCTATATGGAACAAGGAGGATGAAGATAGCAGACTAGAACACTAAAGTGAAAGGAAGATTGTCTACACACACTTTGTTAAATCACTAAGCAGTATGTATTTTTTTTTTTTTTTTTTTTTTGGGAGAGAGGAAGTATTTGCATATCTTGGCTCACTGACAGTTGTTCAGCAACCGTACATTTTGATCTGGCTTGGCAAACATTGGTCTTGACATGATGACTATGACGTTGACTTAACTATTATTGACTGTTATACATTGCTGCCACTACCACTTGATACACATGATGAACATCAAATTTTGACAGAATTGCTTTTACACAGTAACACTATTCAATTACACAGTAGTACTTAATGTGGATGAAAGATGAGTGAGTGTGTTTTGTGTGTTTTCCTTCCCTAATCCTACCCACCTATCTCCTAAATATTATTTTATTTGTTTGTAGTGGCTTGCACTGACACTCATAAATATTATAGGTTTACTGGTATTTGAGTATTTGTAATAGTAATATGACAATTATCTGATGTCATTTGTGTGTTTATTAGAATTTGTATGTTTAGTGTAAGAGCATTGTAAAAACATTTGTATGTGTATTCAAACTATTGTTCATGCTTGAACTGTCTGAGTAGTGATGGTGAATATTATGAACTGTTACCTGCACTTTTCAACATGATGTGTGACACTTAGAAATGTTTAATTTCTGCTGATGAACTGTGTGATCAGTGATAGTAAATATTATGGACTGTTACTTGTACTTCTTCTACATGATTGGTGCCACTAGGACATGTTTAATTTCCGCTGATAGTGAATATTATGAACTGTTACTTGTACTTTTTCTACATGATTGGTGCCAATAGGACATGTTTACTTTCTGCTTTTAAACTCTGATGAGCAGTGTGATCAGTGATAGTGGATATTATGGACTGCTGTCTGCACCTACTCAATATTGCTGGGTGCCATTGATGGACTGCTTCTACTGAAATGATGTCACCTGTTGGAGTCTGCACCTACTCAACATTGCTGGGTGCCACTGATGGACTGCTTCTACTGAAATGATGTCACCTGTTGGAGTCTGCACCTACTCCACAATGCTGGGTGCCACTGATGGAACTGCTTCTGGTGAAATGATGTCACCTGATGGTGTCTGCACCTGTTCCACAATGCTGGGTGCAACTGATGGAACTGATTCTGCTGAAATGATGTCACCTGATGGTGTCTGCACCTACTCAACATTGCTGGGTGCCACTGTTGGACTGCTTCTACTGAAATGATGTCACCTGATGGTGTCTGCACCTACTCAACATTGCTGGGTGCCACTGATGGACTGCTTCTACTGAGATGATGTCACTTGTTGCTGTAGCACCTATTCAACATTGCTGGGTGCTACTGCTGGAACTGTCAACTACTTGTTGTGAAAGCATTTTATGTGAATATTTGTATAAACTGATTTTTTGTGTATTACTGTTTGTGAAAAGTTATGAGACTCTTACCTGTACATATTCGTCATTACTGACGCTATCGATTGAATTGTTTAATCACATGATATTTGTGTAAACTATTATGTAAAGTCACATGTATGAAAGAATTTGTATTGCTTAGTGTATTTTATATATTAGGTTATTGAAAGGTCAGTGCAAAGCCAAAATTTTATCTAGTTACATGATATTTACGTATTAATATTATCTTTTATTTTTGTCTGTATTTTTTTTGACGTATTTGGTGGTATTTTCACCACCAATGCTGGCAAAAATACCATCAAATTCTAGCCCGTGGAGGAGGGGCATATGAAAGGTGGCTACACTGAGCCACAGCGCCAGAGATCGCGCCAGAGAGTATTGTTCCGCCGCCTCCACTAGCAGTGATTCGTGAGAAGTTGTGGTAGGCGGTTCTTGTTCAGATGTAGTGGAGAGTTGTTGAGATGTAGTAGTAGTGAGTGTTTGTTCCATGTTTTATGCAGCTATTTGATGGGAGAGATAGCAGATGTTATTCTAATGGAGAGATTGTAATGATCAGAGTGCATTTCGTCAATATATATGAAGGTAACAAATTCCCTGTTTTTTTCTTTTTATTATTTCTGTGTGTCAAATAATGCATCATTACAGGTTCAGTCAACAAAGCATCTGGCTTGTGTTCTTGTATTAGAGCGTAATTCTGGTTTTCTTGCGTAATTATAGTATTTCTAATTTTCTTTATCACGTCAGTATAAATGGTATTTAAAAATTCTTGTCTTGTTGAAGAAGAACCGTGCCAGATGTACGTTGAGTCACACTCCCACACACAGAACAATTACACTTGTGCTTTGGTTTCGTAGGTTTTATAGTTGCTGGGGACTTAATTAATTAATTGTGTTAACAGAAAATTTTCATTTCATTCTTTGTTGTTGATCTAAGCAGTCAGATTGCGTACAATTACTAGTCAGGGCCAGTCGTTTACGATACTTGCGTAATCGGACGAACAGCTACTAAAAATATTTGCATTATATATATAATTAAGCCCCCATGCATCCTGCCCAACACAAGTCTACTACTATGAAACATAGGCCTTGCAGAAGAAATTTTTGATGATGTAGGTTTGGAGCACAGCAGTCTATGGATGTAAGTCATGGACTGTAGGGAAATAGGAAAAGAAGAGGATCAAACCGTTTGAGATGTGGTGTTACAGAAGAATAATAAATATTAGGCAAACTGATAAGGTGAACAGCGATAAGGTTCGGTGCAGAATAGTTGAAGATAGGAACATATGGAAAACACTGACGAGAAGAATGGAACCAGATGGAGATGTAGAGGGTAAAAACTATGGGGGAAGATAGTGTTTGAAACACATCCGACAAATAATTGAGGATGTATTTGCAGGTGCTACTCTGAGATGAATAGGTTAGCGCAAGGGACAAATTCGTGGTGGGCCACGTTGAATCAGAGTGTGTGTGCCGAATATAACCAGTACGCGTATCAACACAGGGAGTAAGTCCACAAAATAACGATTCAGTGCTCGTTAACGAGAATCTGCATTTTGTATGTGGTGTGAAACGAATCACTAACAATCACTGTTTGATGAATTTTCTGTGATTAACAAAGCAACAGCCGATTTTGGCTAACTTAGTATTGGAAAAACGTTCGTACTAGTCCAAAGTACCTTTATCCAAGATGACGGCGATGACGTCATCCAAGATGGCGGGCGTGATATCATTAAATATGGCGGATTTTGGCGAGAGGTTTGAATTTTGGCAGGAAAGTGCCACATCCCCTCCCCCAGAAAAATGGCGCGAAGTTCAAATTCCAACAAGCTAATGCACCACATCACTTTTATTTCTACTAAGCAAAGAAAATCGCGGGAACATAGGACACTTGGCCTACATCCACTAACCTAAGAATTCGTGGGAAGAAAGGATGTGTTTTTATTATTTAACCAATTTCTAGCAAGTGTGTGCGCCACTGGGTCTGGACTCCATATGGCTTAGTTCATATCGTCGCCACCAGAGGACGCAACCGTGATGTCAGGTGATGACGCAAATACCGTTATTCACGATGGCGGCACACAGTGTGTTCACCACGAGCTCCAGAGCCCAAATAACTTAGTTCATATCGTGGCCACCAGAGGGTACTACCGTGACTTCGGGTGATGACACAAGATCGTATGCTCTCTCTCTCGCGCGTTATAACCAGACACGAGCCACGTCAGCGGCCCGTGAGCGAGCAGCCGCTGACGCCACAGCCTCCAGCCTAGATCTTTATACTCGCACTGGACATAGTCTTCTCGAAGTAATCTAACTAAAGTAACACCCACATCTCTCACCTAACCTATTAATTAGCTAAGTACCTAATCATATTCAATAAGTGATTTAATAATTTCAATATTCAGTGATCAAATGAGAAATTACACATTTTCCCACTATGACCTAGCACCCCCCCCACCCCCACCCCTAGAATGCTACACTCCTATTGGCTACTGCATTAGTCGTTTGATTCGACATCATTGAACCTAGGACTTGGAATCAATTTTCGCTAATTCCACACCCACCTGGAGCCGAATCAAATAGTTAAAGTCTCTACCATGACCCTCAACCCAGCACCAGGTCCCCTTACCGACACATGTTGGTGGGCTAACATGCACTAACGTATACTAATGTGCACAGCGTATCACATCATCCAAGATGGTGGGGCGAAATGGCGTGAAAAGAGATCTGAACCCAAGTCTTTATTTTGCGTCAATTTTCTCCACCACAAGATCTAGACTCCAACTGACGTAGTACACAATACTGCCACCAGATGGTGCTGTCATCCATCGTGTGACAAGATCACCCCAGTCATCAAATATCGTGGTCTGGAGGGGAAAATGGCGTGAAACTGACTCAGGCTGCTCTGGGCTGCTGGATAGAGTAAGGAAGGAGTCCACTCAATTTATTTTCGAACTTTTTATTTAGCCATTGAGTATATTTATCACACTCTCGCAAAAGTCTCGCCCTAATGTGCTTGGTGTCACAGTACACAGTCTGCAGATATGCAAACAACTCCTAATTTTCCGAAATAATTTCGGTACAGACCTGCAAACTGCTCCTAAATAATACAACACAGTGATGTGTAGACACGCTAAATACTCATAAACTGTCCAAATAGCGCATATCGCAACCTACAGACCCGCTCGCAAAGTACTGCAATCAACGCTCGCAAGCACCCTCCGCCACACCCTGTCCACAGGACCGCGGAGCGATGCGGCCGTCAGCAGTCAAACCATGGACATACCCCCGCTCGGGTCGTGCAAGCATGAGGCGACCACATCCCTTTCATACTTCATTTCTGAGAAATTCCTATCCAAATACGTGATCACCTAGACACAGCTCTTGGTGCGATCGGCCACAGACGGGAGCTCCGTTGCACCCGCGAGAACGCATGTGAAAAATGATTGTATACTGTCTTCGTTATACCGACGTCACAGAAATCCAAGGCGCACTCACACCAGTCTCATATGCGAGACATCTCCATGCACCGCTTGTCTTTACCGCGGATGACAGAATAGCACAGTACTCATTGCTCCTAGTGCAGACATGACACACTCATTTAACCATACTTAACTACCTGGCATGACTGACGCAACACTGCCAACTACACACACATAATTACAAACTCATCTAACAAAATTCCCAATGTTACTCTTACTGCAACGTAACCTTCCAGTACTGGTGGAGGTAACAGTCTACCTGAGTAGGTAGACTACCGTCACTTTGACATGTCCTACCGCTCCTGCAAGCTACCGTCTGTAGTAAATGGTTTCTTAAATTCGTGTGGTCCACGAAATTACTGGCCCCTGCGAGTTATTGCTGGGTATTAATAATTTCTAGCGGAAGGTTTTAACGAACCGGTAGAAATTTGAACGCAACGGATAACGCATTTTTTTTGAACCACTACAGAAGGCACCTATACAGGGCTTAACAGGCAGTATATAGCTTTTATTTGCTTTCATGACCCAGAATTCGACTGTGGTACTGACTGCCACCTATTCTTTATCATGGAAGGAGTAAATAATCAGTCGAGGGTAGTGATTAATTGATTTTTATTCAGTACTGATGGTATTTCAACAACTAGTCGTGTTTCTCTTGTAATGTACATCATCAAAACCGGTCTCTAGTTAACATGGTTCAGTTTCGCCACGTAATTATGGAATGGGACAGAGGAGCGCAGACCTGGCTTCAATGTAATATTATACAACCGCACAATTATACCTAAACCCTCAGTTATTACATTCAGTTGCTATAGATTACTCAGAACAAGTTCCGCAAAGACAATACAAGCAAAAACTAGGTCAGGGTGGAAGTGTATTTCGAAAATCTTTACCAAATCAGTGGGCGTTAAAATCCGATATTTTTCCTAGTGGCACGAGTATTTTACTTAACGCACAACATCGCCAACAAATCAAATCGTTATGGGGGTGCACAAGAAACATCACTTCAATGCTGTTCAACCCACATGGCCAAGTTTCAGTAGCCAACAGAAACCCAGAAACATATGGACACACACGATTATTCCTTCCCTATTTTACACTCGCTCACTATCGTATGATTATTCATCGTGTAAAATATATTTTCAGACCGAAACTACAATTTATCAATGCGGCGGTTGCTCCAACCGACCACGTGGCGCGAGAGCAAGTTCACAAAGAAAACATATGGAAAATAAATAAAAATCCCTAAAATATTACTGTAAATGGAAGAGCAGATTAACATACATTGAATGAGTGAATTTCCGTTAAGCACAGTGCGATAATGTGACCGTGAGCTTAAGGCACATGGTGCGTTGCCTGAACAAGGCACTAACGCAAGGTCTACTGAACTTCGAGTAAATTACGAAAATCAATTCCCTTATGAGGTTCAGTGGTAATTTCGCACCTGATTTCAACATCTGGACTTCATTACAGAGCAGATTTCAGACAATCTAATAGCTAGGTTAACATTACCAAATCGAGAGCTGCGTCTCCATGTCTGTCCAGCACCACGACCCAGGAACGAGTCCTCTTCCAACCGAATTTGCCCAATCGTTCCGCTTACAAAAGTGGTGGGGGTGGCGCGCCAACCTGACAGAGCCAATACGCGCGCCTACGTGTCACCTTTGCCCTGCTAAACTTGTTCACACTTGGGGGGTTGGTACTACCCTACCCCGGAACGACCATTCATGCAGTGTTACAATCTGCGCCTAAAGCTTTCTGCTGGTTCACACATTCACTCATTTATACCGTCCAGACCGCACAAAGGAACGGAAAATGGGAAACATGGTACACAACAGAAAAAAATTCAATAAATAACACTGTTTAGTCCATTCTCTCCTTTTGGACACCAGCTGAGGTATTACCTGCAAGAGAAGAAACTCTTGCTAATAATTTGTGCGTGCTAGCAATTTAATAAAACATTGGAACGGTACAACAAGTTCCGTTTCATTGCGTTCACCGCCAGACTTCACACACACGACTCTAACAATTACGCCACGGTCAGCGTTCTCCAGAGAGACTGTCGATACCTTGGCGGGGCGGGTAACGATACTGCAGTGTGCCCACAAAGTATGGCTTAGAATTATCGCCTGGTTATTTTTAATCGAGGACCATTCACGTGAAGTTGGCACTGTCATTTTCTGTCTAGTCTCGGCTGTTGTCGTGCTCTAGAAGAGACGAGTCGTCACAGAGTACGAGTAGCAGGGGGAAAGTGGAGACTGAGTGCCGCTGATCCTTCCAGAGGAGCGGCTGCGGCCGGAGGACCAGATGTACCGGCGGCACCTCAAAGGCGCGGGCCGGGCCGCCACCACAAAGAGAAATATGAGTGATGGCTGCCGCGCGCCGGGATCGGGACGGAGATCAAACGCTGACATTAGTAGCAATATTTTGATGTGGGCCGCGTGATTTCCAGGGACTCAGCGAAGGGGCAGAGGGGGGGGGGCGGGGGAGGACCCAGGGACTGCCGCCCCCCCACCACCGCAGGCGGATGGCAGAGAGGGAGGGAGAAGCGGCGACTGGTGCGTCAGAGACAGACGGATGGCTGGATCCGGAGGGTAGGAGCGCCGGAAAGAGACGGAGTATGTAGGAGGTGGGGCTTCCCGCCGGAAGCTGACAGAATCCCTGCACTGCGTACGTGTGGATGTGCGCCTGTGTGTCTGTGTACCGGGCTAGCTGTTTGCAGTTTTGCCACAAACGACGGGACATGAAAGCGTCCGTTCACACACCACAGCTACTGTGTGCGGTGCGGTCTCTCTCTTGAAGCGACCGAAACGCTGGCTGCGCCCGCCGACTGTATTTTTAATTTTCCCTCCTCTACGTTCTCCTGTGTGAGGCCATGTTGGGAAGTGAGTGATATGTTTTGGCTGCTTCAAAAAGACCCCAATTCCCGGAACACCTCAGATGACTGTGGCTGTGTGTGTGTGTGTGTGTGTGTGTGTGTGTGTGTGTGTGTGTGTGTGTGTCCATGTCCGCGTGTTGGACCCCTGGGTGCGTGTGTCGGCGCGCGCGCGCTCGCCGCAGCAGTTAAAAAGATCTTTCAGAAGACTCAGAGTTGACTTGGAAATCACACGCGCCCGGCAGAGGAGAAACAAACAACAGTTTAGGGGGAGACGCCCTGCCCCACTCTCTGTGATACCCGCCGCCTGCGATGCTGGCGGATCTCTTTCTGCAACGCTTCTGCTCTGCACACAGCCACGCGACGCCGCAGCACTGAAATCCGTGTTGCCGTACGCCACTCAGTACCTTCTTCTCACAATGACGTATCTGACGTAACCGTGGAATTGTTTTAAAGGAAACGGCGCCATCATCTTCCGTATTTAAAATTTTAATTACTTTTAGCTACTTCACCAAATATCAGACAGAAAACATCTTCCGAAATTGTACTAATTGCTTTCTCTGAGAATTACTTTGAACAATTAGTTCATGAGCCCACACGAATTGTAAATGGTAGAGAAAACACACCTGACCTCTTAGCCAAATGTTCAAATGTGTGTGAAATCTTATGGGACTTAACTGCTAAGGTCATCAGTCCCTAAGCTTACACACTACTTAACCTAAATTATCAACCTGCCGGAGTGGCCGAGCGGTTGTAGCGGCTACAGTCCGCAACAGCGTGACCGCTACGATCGCAGGTTCGAATCCTGCCTCGGGCATGGATGTATGTGATGTCCTTAGGTTTGTTAGGTTTAAGTAGTTCTAAGTTCTAGGGGACTGATGACCTCAGAAGTTAAGTCCCATAGTGCTCAGAACCATTTGAACCTAAATTATCCTAAGGACAAATACACACACGCATGCCCGAGAGAGGACTCTAACCTCCGCCGGGATCAGCCACACAGTCCACTACAGCAGCGCCTGAGATCGCTCGGCTAACCCCACGCGGCCCTCTTAGCCACAAATAATCATGGTCTAATAGAGAGCGTCAAGACAGATACAGGGATTAGTGAACACAAGGTCATTGTAGCGAGGCTCAAAACCATATCAACCAAAACCACTAAAAATAAAAGCGAAATATATCTATTTAAAACAGTAGATAAAAATTCGTTATATAAGTGCGGACGAGATATGGCTCAAATTCAAAGACACATTATCGACAGCAATATATAGATTCATACCGCACCATGGTACACAAAAAAACGTCAGAACACTTTTGCAGAAGCAACGAAAAAAAGCAAATTTAGAAGAACGCAAAATCCCCAAGACTGGCTAAGTTTCACGGAAGCTCGAAATTTAGTGTGGACGTCAATGTGAGATGCTTTTAATAGTTTCCACAATGAAACATTGTCTCAAAATATGGTAGAAAACCTAAAAGAGATTCTGGTCGTATGTAAAGAACACCAGTGGCAAAAAATAGTCAATACCGTCACTGCGCGACAGCGATGGAAATGTAACCGATGATGGTGCCACTAAAGCGGAGTTACTAAATGCAGTTTTCCGTAATTCCTTCACGAAAGAAAAAAAGGAAATGTTCCAGAATTCGAAACCACAACAGCTGTTAGCATGAGTGACATAAAAGTACATATCTTAGGTGTTGAGAAACAACTCAAATCACTTAAGAAATGCAAGGCTTCTGGTCCAGATGGTATACCAATCAGGTTCCTTTCAGAGTATGCAGACACAATAGCGCCTCTCTTAGCAATCATATACAACTGCTCACTTGACGAAAGGTCTGTTCCTAAAGACTGGAAGGTAGCACAGGTCACACCAATATTCAAGAAAGTAGTAACTTATTGAATTACAGACCCATATCACTGACCTCAATTTGCAGTAAGATTTTGGAGCATACACTGTACTCGAACACTATGAATCACCTTGAAGAAAATGACTTATAGATACATAACCAACACGGATTCAGAAAATATCGTTCTTGTGCTACACAGCTAGCTCTTTATTCCCATGAAGTAATGAGTGCTGTCGACAAGGGATCTTAGATCGATTCCATATTACCAGATTTCCAGAAGGCTTTTGATACCGTTCCTTACAAGCGACTATTAATCAAATTGCGTGCATATGGAGTATCGTCTCAGTTGTGTGATTGGGTTAGTGATTTCCTGCCAGAGAGGTCACAGTTCGTAGTGACAGATGGTAAATCATCGAGTAGAACAGAAGTGATATCGGGAGCTGCGAAAAGTAGTGTCATAGGCCCTCTACTGTTCCTGATTTACATAAATTATCTAGGTGATAATCTGAGCAGCCCCCTTAGATTGTCTGCAGATGATGCTGTAATTTACCATCTAGTAAAATCATCAGGTGAACAATACCAATTACAAAATGATCTAGAGAGAATTTCTGTATGGTGCGAAAAGTGGTAATTGGCACTAAATAAAGGAAATTTCGAGGTCATCTACATGGGTACTAAAAGAAATACGATAAATTTTGAGTATACGATAAATTGCACAAATCTAAGGGCTGTAAATTCAACCAAATACTTACGAATTACGATTACGAACAACTAAAAATTGGAAAGACTACATAGATAATATTGTGGGGAAGGTGAAACAAATACTGCGCTTTGTTTGCATAATACTTAGAAGATGCGACAAACCCACTAAAGAGACCGCCTACATTACAATTTTCCGTCCTCTACTGGAATATTGCTGCACGGGGTGGGATCCTTACCAGGTAGGATTGACGGAGGACATCGAAAAAGTGCAAAGAAGGGCAGCCCGTCTCGTGTTATCGTCCAATGAGGGTGAGGGTGTCACTGGTATGATACGCGAGTTGGCGTGGCAGTCACTGAAACAAAGGCGGTATTCTTTGCTGTGAGATCTGTTTACGAAATTTCAATCACCAGATTTCTCTTCCGAATGCGAAAATATTTTGACACCCACCCACGTAGGGAGAAATGATCATAATAATAAAGAAAGGGAAATCAGACCTCGAACGGAAAGATTTAGGTGTTCCTTTTTCCCACGCGCCATTCGAGAGTGGAATGGTAGAGAAGTAGTATGGAAAGGGTTCGATGAACCCTCTGCCAGGCACTTAAGTGTGAATTGCAGAGTAACCATGTAGATGTAGATCTATCATAATTGCAAAAATTTTCCTTAAAAAGAGCAACAGCAGTTACTGAAATTTTCTCGGATTGTCAGCCGAGTCGTGGCGTCTTCGTCTTCAAGCGAAGATGACAAGTAGGAAACTAGTCGATACGTTGCGATAGGTTTGACCTGAAGGTAGCGAGTAAGATACCGGTCGAAACTTTGCGACAGGCGTGACACGAAGAAGTCTAGTAGGAAACTGGTGGAAACGTTGCCGTAACAGGACACCACGTTTGGCTGATAACCCGAAAACATTTAATCAATGAACTACTGCGAATTCCTCTGTAGCAATAGCGATGTATCCAGTTGTTCAGTTTCACTTTTCATGTTATTTACTTGACACTGGATGAGCCAAAAGAAGAAAAAAGGTGAACAGTCAGTAGTTTCAGATGGATGTACGTCTGTGTAAACATACTGCATGGCAGAGGGTACACTGTACCAATACTGTCAGTTTTATTTCCAATCCCGTTCACGTATTCAACGAGGGACAAATGGCTTTTTACACATCTCCGTACATTCCCTGATCCTCTTGTCTTTTACTCATGATCCGTAAACGAGATATAGGCTGGTGACAGCACGGTGATGGTACTCTCCTTCCAAATTATATTCTGTAAATTTATCCTACCGGGCTTCTCGAGACTACGTCGTTTTTCTTCCCAGGGATCCCGTTTAAATTCCTCGAGCGTTTGTTTGCTGTCTGTTGTAATTCATACTTGATAAGGACTCCAAACACTGGAAGAATATTCTAGAATTGGTCGCACTAGCCTTTCGTATGCAATTTCTTTTACAAAAGCACTGTACTTTTCTAGAACCCCTCCCGACGAATCTAATTCCTCCAATTGCCTACCGTAATATTGATTTTCGGTCATCGTCCCGTTTCAAATAGATTCGTAACATTACCCATTTCATAGTTACATGATGTGACACCCTCAGGATACCACTAACCTTATTTGTTATAGGCGTTACCTTGCATTTATCCACACGTAAACATAGTTGCTGTTCATTACACCGATTCCAAATTTTGTCCAAGTCGTTCTGCACTTCCATCCATCACACAACTGCATCCTCAGCCAATAATCCTACACTATAGCTGATCATGTCTGACAAGAGTGAATCCAAGCAGCTGCGGCCAAGTTCTCGCCCTAACACCATTTATAGAAGCAGACTTACAGAAGAAAAAGAAAACTTCAGTTACATTTATTGACCTCGCAGCAGCGCATGACATCGTGTAGCTGGATCGATTAATGTATCAGCTGAATGAAACTGTTCCAAGCTGAAAGATCACAGCACTAATGGGAAACATACTTAAGAATCCCCCTTTTGAAGTTAGCAGTGGAATCACTATAACATAAAGAACGTCCTCCTACTTGGCTCGGCTCTGGCGCCGCTTCAGTTTAGCTTGTACGCCAGTATGACAGTCATAATCGATTCTCTAAAGTGTAGCTACGCCGAAGTCCTAGCAATAGCAACTCAAAGCAACAAATTCGAAGAAAGGAAACAAAAACCTACTAACAGTCTATAAAAGTATGACCAGTTTTACAAAAAGTGGAGACTTGTGCGCGAACCCCAACGAAACAGACGTCAACTCACTTTACCTAACCAACAGTATGGCGAACAGAGAATTGAATGTAACATTCTGCAATAAAAATTACGAGATAATCGACACTACAAATATTTGAGAGTGACTCTTGACAGATTCCTGACATTTAGAAAACATCTGGAACTAACAGCACAGAAGCTAAAATCGAGAAGTAAAATATTAAGGAAAGTGGCTAGTGATCGCTGGGAATCTAATGCAAACGCCTTAAGAACTACAGCACAAGCACTTGCTCTTCTTGTCTCCGAATACTGTTCTCCTGTTCGGAGTAAACGTCGCAATGTCAACAAAATAGTCTCCATTTAAGTAACGCGAAGAGAATCATGACAGGAACTCTGAAATCCGTATCAGTAACCTGGCTGTGAGTTCTCTCCAACATTGCCTCTCTTATTCTCTGACGATAACAAGCACAATCACTGGAATGGATGAAACTCGAAAGATCCAGATACTTACCAATTTAGGAAACACTGAAAAATTTACCCCGCAACCGACTAACATATAGAGAACGTTTCTGGATAAGCAATAGTCTACTCGTCCCAGAAAGCTACAACCTAGGAGAAGAATGATGAAATCAGTAGACGATCTTCCACGCCATAAGAAGTTGGGTAACGTAGATCCCACCATCTAACCCCCGGCAGCAAACCAACCAAGAAAAATACGGAGATCCCTCAAACGTCTCAGAACTGACTTCGTCCTGATCAAAGCAAAGCTACAGAAGTGGGGAATTACCGATGATGACCGATGCGACTGAGAAACATCAGAACAGTGGAGCACATTTTACATGACTACCCAAAAAGAAAGTTCATGGGTACCTGCAACAGTTAACTGGTGGGAGACTTTGGGTATCCAACTATGATGCAAAATGTTGAAAGGGTACAGTACCGCCCGACATTGAAAATAGGTACAAAATTCTTCGTTATTCTTGTCAGTACAACATATTTTTTCTAATAATAACTCAATTTCAATTAATACAGCGAACCGGATACCAGTGTGGGAAAGAATGAAAATTTATTTATTTAATTGATCACATGTGCACTCCCACAAAATAAATCCCTACATCCAGTTTGGTGAGATCTGTGAAATGAATGAATGTATGGTCGTCTGCTAACCGCAGATAGTGAATGTGAATATATGATCATCTTTGAGACGATCTTTTGGTCACTTTTAGTGGAACCAAAGAGATGAAATTTACCGCAGCTTTGAGCGCCTGAAATGTGGCTGACCAACGGGTAGCATGGTCCTCCCCCACCTCGACGGAGGTGCGACATGACCTGAGGAATGGCCATGTTTCAGCACTCTGCCGCTGGATCTTGTGTTTGTAAAACCTGTCTTAGGTGTCCTCCGTAAAGACAAAAGAGTGGAGACGTGGTATGCATGTGAAATACTTAAGAGTAGTTTAGAATAATAATTTCTCTATTTCAAGAACTTTTGTGGGGAGAATTAAATGTCAGGCATGTAATATTAAGGGGATCGTAGTAATCTTCGGAAGTGACCAACGGTCACAATGAAACCACGTGTAGCAATAAGTTGAAATACTTCCGAGTGCTTAAGTTACGCTGAATTACTAGCGTGTGTACTATAAGTTGGAAATATTTAAGAAATGGCGTGTGCAGGGCTTGAAATTAGAGACGAGTACTTCCACGTGGTGAACGCTGTGTGAGTCTCAATCTGTGTATGAGACAAAGGATGAAGAGAAGTACTCGTCCATGGTATCAGTTGAGGACTCGCGTGTGTGATGAATATGTTCTTAATTTTACTTTGCGTGTTATGTTTCCGTGTGACGCTTGATTCAAACTATAATACTCTGAGAGAGAAGCAAGGTGAGTCAGCCGTCTATCCAGCAACGCCACTTGGCTTGCATTTCACAGGAAGACGTGCATATATCCTCAAGCGTTCATAGTAGGAAATAAAAGTTACGAAGTGGGGCAGTGTCGTGTGAAACTGGGATGAATTTGTGGGAAAGCTGAAAGTGATGTGATTACATCGCTGTGACTATTCCTTGTTTTGTATTGTATGTTGCCAGTGTGATGTATTTCATGAAATTTAAGTATGTGTGGTTGGCATGGGAGAGTAACAAGACAGTTTCAGAGGCAGTGGGTTATGCATGTTCCTTTTTGTACCACTCGGTCTGGAGGAAAGTTTCGTGATGATGGGTGTGAGAGTCGAAGTGTGAGATATAGCAAAAGATCCACCATCCTATCCAGAAAGTGCACTGTAGCGTTAAATAATTACAAGACCATAAGATAGAGAATCACCAATGTAAAGCCATGCTCACTGGGCGGAATTTCTCATGTGTTATTGTTGTAGGTTATAGAATTTGTGTGTTTAGGTTATAGAATTTATCGGAATAAATAAGATAGTGAAAAGAAAAAGATTGGTGGTCTTTTCCCTCGAATAGTATGTTGTCATAATACCCAGAATTTATAATGTATGCGCCATTCATATTCAGTGCGATGGCCACGTGTTGATCAAAGCCGTTGAATAAGAAAGAAAATGTGGTATTTCCAGTGCGTAGTGAACAATCAGAGTTGTGTAAATTTTTAATAGTCACATGTGCGTTATTCGTTTACGTTGCGTAATATTCAAACAGGAGAATAATTTGTGACTTAATTGTGAGTACTAGAGCTCATGTCACTTGATAAATAAGAATGAATCCACTCGCTTGGCAGACCACTCATCTTGCAGGCCTGACTGCTTGATGCCATAGTATGAGCAAGGCATGTGGGTGCCTCTCATAGTTCGACCCTGCCAGGATTTTGCTGTTAGGGTTTGCTGTTAAGATTTTTTTTTGATGGGATATATTGTGATAGAGCTAAGAAGTAAAATTTTTTGTGTGCAATTTCTTTCTGGATTGGTGAGGATCTTTTATATTTTTATGTAATTAATTGCTATATCGTCCAAGGCTGGAAGATGGTTGTATAAATTTTTTTTGCGTAATGTCCGTAGTAACTAGGTCGCAGTCGAAAAGTGTAGTCACCATGGAGGAGAGTGATTCTGGGGTGAACGTAGCAGTGGAACAGGAAGTAGGTGTCGACCTTGGGTTAATGAGCGAGAACGGCAAACACTCGGAAGGGGCTGAATTGGTCAGTGGACCGCGGCTAGGTGATCCTTTACGCGGCGGGCTTTGTCTACAAACGGGGGCTTCTCCCGACGACGCGGACGATCCGGGACTATGTCAGGTATGCAGTGAAAGTGTGGCTACCCTTAGCGAAGCTACTGCTTCTCAGGCGAACGAGGTGAGCGCGTCGAAAGTAGCAAATGACAATGTGCTACTGCAGTTTTTACAGAGGATGGATAGAGATAATAAGGAGAGAGATAGGGAGACTAAGGAAAGATTGGAAGCGAATAAGGAAAGATTGGAAGCGATGGATAAAGATAGTAAGGAAAGATTGGAGGCAATGGATAAGGGAAATAAAGAGGCAATGAGGAAGCTACACTCAGTTATCGATGAGCGTCTGTCCGCAGTTAATAATCGGTTAGACGAGGGGGAGAAGAATCTGGGTGCGTTGAAGCAAGTATGTGACGCTGTGAAAGAAAAAGCCAATAATTTGGAGGTACGAATAATTGCAATAGAGAGTGATATTACAGAACATAGGGACGTGTTGCTGGATGAGCGAATCAAAGAGATAGTGGAGGACTTGCTTGCAGATAAACAAGGGGCGTTAGACAGCGTGGAAGCTCAAGTCACCCGGCAGGAAGCGGCGCTAAATAAACACAGGGATGAAGTTGCGGAGGTAGTGGTCAGAATGAATACGATTAGCGCAGATGTAGAAAAGATCAGTATAAGAGGCGAAACAGGCTCTGACAGTATGCAGCGAGAGGTTTATGCGGACCAGGAGGAGATACAATCACTATTACAGTTTAAAGAGGCACAATTAGAAATAAATAGGAAACATAGGGAAGAACTAGCACAGTTGCAATTAGCGTGCAGTAGCGAAGGTGAAACACCACCAGGTAGATTGCAGAGGGAGAGTGAGATAAATTCAAAAAACGAAAATAGGCAGAAAGAGGAAGACGAACTCAGAGAGTTAGAAGAATAGTTGTGTTGGATAGAACAGGTGGCAAACCCAACTGGGTATAGTCCAAGGTCGGAAAACATAAACGCGGAAGAAGAATGTAGGAGACACTTCGTGTCGGTACAAACGTACACTTGTTTTCCGGATCCTGATAACTACCAACATCCATGCCTGTGGCTGTCTCAATTTCAAGATTCATTACCTTCATTGTGGGGACCGCTCCTCAAAATGAAGTTTGTGTGTAACCATTTGAGGGACGAGGCTAGAGCGAAAATGCAGGAAGTTATTAAAGACTGTGGTAGCTACAAGAAATTTTGTGACAAGTTTTTAAATGAATTCTGGTCGAAAAGTAAGCAGGGCCACGTTAAGCAAAGCATATTGATGATGCCAAATTGTAACGAAGGTGGTATAAGAGATCCAGTGGCGTGCTATCAGGAAACGCTGAGACGAAATAGGTATTTGGATGTGCCACCCGAACCTGGGGAGCTCATTAGGATCTGTATAACGAAGTTGCCAGTGAAACTGCGCAGAGATATGGTGATAGCAGGCAGAGGCTTAGACGATTCTGCGTCATTTCAGCACTTGTTACAGGAACTGGGTAATGAGAGCAACATTGTGAACGGAGACACGACTCATAGGTCAGACAGAGTCGAGGATAGGAATGGCATAAACTATCAGAATGACAAGGCATTTCATTCTTGTCGTAATGGATTGATGGATAGGAGAAACTAATCCAACATATCTGCCCTTAGCACCTTGCCTTAAAACACATGCCGCTGGGACTGAAAATTGTCTATGTAGCAGACATACTCTACTGATATGTAGGAATGCAAATACCTTACTTCTGATCATAGAATAAAACACCAGTAATGGTATCTGTTAGGCTGGTCTCTCAGAGCAAAATTTGCAAATTTTTATTTGGAGTACTAAAGTAAAAGGACTGTTTCCTCAAAAAAAAAGTTGCTAAAAATGTTGTGTAATAATGCCAATGAGTCCAGTTTAATTAGTGCAATTTGACTATTGCAAGTACTTAACACGTAATGTAAGAAGTCAACATTGTGATCGAAGTTTTTAAACTAGATGCCATCTGATCTATAGTATGTCATTGTCGTGGTGACAGTTATAATGAAGTGCTGTGTATGGTTGTTCAGAATCTGGTGTTAAGGAAAGAGGCCACTAGCACCAAAGTTTCCAACACTTGTGCTGTACCTTTCTCCCAGCTTGTATATTCTCTGCACGCATTTAATTTTCATGTAAGCACAGATTCCTAACTAGCAAATTATTTACTGTGCATAGTGGACCATTCAGAGTGAGGCGGATTATCCATGAAAATGCTGTACTGATTGAGACGATCAAGGGAAAACAATCGCGTGGGCTTCATCACATTTCTAACATCAAATTATGTAAAAGTTAAGGATAGATCGAAAGTAGGCAAGTTATGGTAGATAGTGTATTTACTTGTGGTGTGTGACGTTGTGCAGGGTCAAATCGAACATAAGAATTTTCAGGCGGGTGTCAGTAAGTATGACGGAATAGACTGGTCGAATGAGTCATGAACAGGAGTCGACAGAGTGGTGTATGTACGTATTTTTTGTCATATGAATAAGGATCAGCAGAAACGACGTGATGATTAATGAGTGGATAAAGATGGTAGATAGTGAGAGAAGTGACATGATAAATAGTAGTTGAGAAAGGTGATATTTAAGGAGAGAAGCGACGTAAAGCATTGTGATTAATAAAGAGAGATTCGACGTGATGAAACAGTGGTAAATAAAGGTGAGTGGAATTGAATAATGTGGAGATGTCTTAGATGTATGTTACAGAAAGGCCTGTGTATGCTGCAATCGAGATTGATGCGAATGACGAAGGTAAGACCAGGAAATGATGGAGTAACGGACGGACGGAGAGCCGAAATACGAATGACGAGATGAGGACAACTGCACAACGTGAAAGGACATAAAGGGAGTATGAGGTCCAGATGGTGAACGTTGTGGAATACTGACGTAAGATGTAATATAAGTGTAAATCTAATTCTTACCATAACATTTGCAATAAGGCAAAAATAATAATTTGTTGTTGTTGTTGAAGCCTGGTACCAGTATAACTAATCAAAACGGTACCAAGAATGTGTACAGTTATTTTGCAGGATGAATAATTTGTGTATTTTTTGTTCTTAGATGAAATGTCGCAATTCTAAGTTGATATTTAGCGGGATGAATAGTCGGTAAAGTGAATGCAGACGTAAGCCGATGGAGAGAGGTGCCGGAGTGAAAGGACGTAATCGGAGACTGGAATGCTATCTCCGAAACAACTCCATGTGTTATGTGGTTGAGTATAAGGGAGCAAAGGTATGGTATGTTGACGTGAGTGTGGTGGTATTAAGGTTAGCTGACTTCTAGACCTATTCTATTGGTTATTAATGGATTGCTTGTACTGATTCGTAACATTTCATCTTATCTTGCATTAATATAACTGGATTACAGTTCCTACGACGCTTGCTCGCGACACATCCTACGGCACTTTCAGACACATGTCGCAGAAAAGCTTTGTGGGACGTGGCTGTCATATTCTGCAGTTATAATAACACGTCCGACTTGACTATAATTCTTTATTACCTTTCATTAATCCTTACGCGTTTAGGCACTGAGCAGTTTTCAAATGATCTAAACGAAAAAGATGTAGCTTACGTTGAGAAGCGTGTAAGTGAAAACGCTGAATAAAGTATGAAATAGCAAACGTTGAGATACATGAGAGCAATATCAATGGAATACAATGTGAACGTGGCAGAACTTTCAGCTGCCAAAACGTTACTGATACAATGTGTAGTGTCGAAGATAATTTCATGGAATATGAGTGCAAACTGGTTTATGTGTGGACATGAAACAATAAGGAACGCAGCTCCACTAGATGGCGCTAACGTACAAAGATGGAACTGTCTTGAAACGAATGCGTATTTGAGTTTTCAAAAATAAGTGTACATTTTACAGTCATATAAGCACACTAGTACATCCGCGTGCACTTAACGTATTATTTACTTTTTTATTTAAAGTACAAAAGATAACACCTGAAGTAAACATTTTGTTATACAACTGTTTCGTGAGTATATTACATAAAAATGAAAATATACAGGACGTGAAAAACGTAAAAACAGCTAAACTCAAAATCGAACCTAACCTATTTAAAAAGTTAATTATTGGCGCTAGGAGTATTTTTAATAAGTCACGTTACACATCAGCATGTAGAGACTAGAGCCACCATCGCTCACATAGTACCTAACAACACAGCTGTAAATTTCAGAAGTGCACCTACGTATCAGCTAGCAAGAGGAATACATAGGGGAGATAGGGGCTCGTTGCAACAAAACGCAGTTATTCATTTTTATCGTAAACTGTCTAAATTTGAAAATGATAGTAATGAACTACATACTTTTACACATAGAAATCACAAATAAAATGACCGATTAGACCCTTAGAAAGGCTCCAAGAAAGTATACAGAAAAGGTTGACACGCGTTTCAATGTACCCTACCAATGGGGCACGTTGCAACATACCAAATTTTTACTGAAAAGAGCCTATTCAGTTTGAAATATCTGACATGACAGAAGTGTCTTAATTGTGTCCACAGCCTGCACACACATAGAATGGATCATTATTCGCACATGACCAATGAGACCACAATTTGCATTTAGTATAACGTATCCGTTCCTCTCGCTGTCTATAAACATCACCACCGATCAAACAATAATTTTCTTCTTCTTCTTCGGAAAATGGATGAAACCGAAAATTTCTATTGCTGCCAATTGTTGCTTCCTTCTCTCCTTTCTTCTCTTTCCATTCTTGTGATTTCTCTTCTCCCTTTCTTTTTCAAGAGCCTATTTTTAGGGGGTGTCTGTTACGACAGCACACTTCCTCTTCTTTCTTCCACAGTTGCTCTCTTTCCTCGGTTCATCTTTAGGGAAAGGGCGAATGTGCTCAGGGGTAAAATATTTCTCTGTTGTAGTACCTGGAACAGAATTAACAGCATTTGCCACATTCCAGAATCTGTGGCAGCACTGATGCCTCCAATGAGCCCGTCACAGATAAAGTGATATTTAAAATTTTTTCTTGGAAAAATAATCATGGGTGGAACGAACGTCCCTTGTGCAGATATAGCAGCTGCTACTGTTGCCAATTCTCCCCGTTCAGCAGAGCTCACAATTTCAACTTGTTTCACATCTTTGTGCACAACTATCCTGTTTGGCTTTAACACTGTAGTTACACCTGTTTCATCCATGTTCCAAAGTCTGGAAGGTGGAAGAGGGTGCCGAGAATAAACATCTAACTTTTGCAAAAACTCCCCAACATTTTTTCTGTTAAATGCTGTCATTCTTCCCAGACTTGTGCTTTCAGGTTGTCTGATGGAAAGATCATTGTCCCTCTCCAAAAATTCTGAAAGCCAATTGGCCCGAGCTATTTCGTTTTGTGCCCAAGATGACGGCATTTTCATCTTAAAGTATTTTGCACATAGATACCCCAGTTTTCGTACTTCCTCTTTGGTCAATCCGAACCCAATTTCGCTGGATCTAAATGTTCAAATGTGAATTCCTATGGGACTAGACTGCTGAGGTCATCGGTCGCTAGACTTACACACTACTTAAACTAACTTACGCTAAGTACAACACACACATCCATGCCCGACGGAGGACTCGAACCTCCGGCAGGTGGGGCCGTGCAGTCCGTGACAGGGCGCATCAAACCGCGCGGCCACTCCGCGTGGCTCGATGGATCTCACGATATAATCCCTGAGTATCAAACAGCAATTAGAACAACAGAAAGACATTCGCTAATCACACAAACAAGAAATAACAGGCATTCTAAAATTAATCACAGGGCACAACTATTTCTCATTTGACAACAAGTTCTATTTAAAAGGAGATTGGCTTCCTGTGGGGTCGCCAGTCAGAGGACTCCCAGCCAACATTTTCCTTAATCACACTGAGAACAAAATCTCGAAACCATAAGAGAAGGAAGAAAGATTAGGTTTAATCATCCCATCGACAACAAGATCAGCACATCTACAAAAACATCGGCAGAGATGAACGGAAATGATAATTAGACCCAAACAATACCGGATGTTACAATAGCACCGCTATGTAGATGACATTATTTTCTTTTAGATGAAACATCCAGTCACACCCAGCAACTCTACAATGTCATAAATACAGTTCATTCAAAAGTGGCAAAACTTAAATTCCCTTGATCTCACAGTACACAGACACAACAATTTTCAGGGAAGTCTCCACCACCAGTACAACCATACACAAAAATTCAAAACACTCGATCATGGACAAACATGACGGTTTCCAATATATGCTGTACACACTGAATAAAGTCCCCTCCACAAACAGCTATGGAAAAGGGATACGGCACAAACATTGTAGACAAACTGAGTTACAAAAAGTAAAACAAAAATGAAAGTGACGCCTAGCATTCAAAATCAAACAGATCATCACCAAGATAGAAACACAGACACAAAGAACACAAAAAAATGATTCAAATGGCTGTAAGCACTATGGGACTTAACATCTGAGGTCATCAGTCCCTAGGACTTAGAACGTAATTAACCTAAGGACATCACACACATCCATGCCGAGGATTCGAACCTGCGACCGTAGCAACTGCGCGATTCCGGACTGAAGCGCCTAGAACCGCTCGGCCTCAGCGGCCGGCAAAGAACACAAACACACAGAACACGCACACACAGAACGTGCACACAAACACACATGAACAAGAAGTACACGGAACAACAAGCAAATGTTACATCCCCACAACAATGCAGCTCACAGGATAGGCAACTTACTCAGAAAACAGTGACTAAAAGTAATCTACGGAACCGATAACTATATTCAGTGAAAACTACTGACAACCAATAAAAACACAGACGAACACAACATATCTGATATTTATTAATTGAAATGTCAGGACTGCATTTTAGTTTATAATGGACAGACAAACAGAAATTTCAACAATAGGTACAGAGAACACAAAACAGTACTAGAAAGTAAAAGCTGCTATTGTACATTCGCGGAACACCTTAATGGTGTGGAGACATTAAACATATATACAATTATCTAAAAATTCTCTAGTGCAGCAGCAGCTCCTAACCAAAGTTAACAACTAGGGAAAACTAAAAAATACAGAACGCCTCAGTTAAAAGAAAATAAACAATAAACAAGTACACACATCTGTAACAATATCTGTAACGTAACTGTGTTCTCTGTCTTCAAAGAACTGTCGGACGACCCAAATACACAAGAGCGCACGCACACACACACACACACACACACACACACACACACACACACAAAACATGTGGCAACAAGGTATACGTACAAGAATATTGGTCTGTTTTCGAATTGGTAAATACTTTTCTTAAAAACTGAAAATTGCTACATGTGCAGATGTTAAGAGCAACTTTTCTGTTGTTTAATAGTAAGAAGGTAAAATCCCAGTGATGATACAGTAACTTTAGCGAAACACGTCCGACTAAAAAGAAGAAAAAAATTGTCTTTGCTCAAAGTAAAGCCCACCCAAAAACGAGTATATAGAGGAGACATCTGTACAGCACGGAATGTCAAATGTTTAGTGATGGTAGCGATGAAAATCGTTCTTACTTTGTGCCATCTAAAATCTATCGGAAGTAAAGCAAATTGGGGGACTAGTACGTGACCTCCATCATACAATGTGTGATTCCTTGCAAAGTAGACATGTAGATGAGGATTTAAAATGATAGGTGAAATATCTGGATTGGGAAACTGCGCAAGAAATACTCCCAGAAGTGGGAAAAGGTTACTGTCCAGTTTGGCAAATGCTGGAATCTGAAATAGCTGTGTCGTCAGCTGAGTGGAAAAACCGACGTCAGATGGGGAAGTTGCTGTAGGCAGCACTAGTTCTGGTGCCTCGCCCTATCCGGCGTACGATGTCAAATTAGCGCCCACTTGGTGTGTCGTGATGGCTATTCGGAGCGGCCACGCTTTAGCGACGCTTCCAGTGCGCCAATTTGCATAATGCGTCAACAGCACGGAATTAGCCGCTCGCAGTTCTCCCGTAATTTGAAATTTCCAACGGAAAATAAACCAGCCCTGTGACTGCCAAAACGTTAATGACTACGTTCTCCTTCATACCTCTATTTTTGTTAGCTACGTTACAAGTCCAAATTTCTTACATGGACACCTCATATCTGGGTTATGGAATGTGATTCTGAAGACATCTTAGAATTTTATCCCGACAGCATTTGAAGTGAGAAACAGTATCGTACAATGGCGACCATTAAACTGTGTCACCATAAAGACGGAATGCAACAAACATCAAATTGGCGTCAAATTTGCTATGCGCTCGCATATGCAAATAATTAGCATTACAGCGCAACAAAAAGATGATACAGAGTGACAATTATTGAACTATATGCAAAAAACGTAAATTAGTCACAAAGTGCGGCATGCTCACACTTTAGTCAACATGTGAACGTCATTACAGATATTCAGATTTAGGTTATGACGTGTTCGATAGGCCTGTCATCTTTGGCGATGATGTGGCGCAGACGAACTGCGAAATTCTGTGCGACCCGCTGAAGTGTTGGAACATCGATACTGTTGAAGACCTCCTGAATGGCTGGTTTCAGCTCAGCAAAGGGTTTGGGGGCTATTGCTCTACATCTTGCCCTTAATATAGCCCCACAAAAAGGAGTCACATGTGTTCAGATCTGGAGAATATAGCGGCCAATCAAGGTCCATGGCAATGCACTCTGGTTATCCCAGAACCAGAAATCGGTCCCCAAACTGCTCCTCCAGGATATCAAACACTCTCCTACTTCGATGGGGTCGAGCTCCGATTCGCATGAACCGCATATCGTCGAAATCAGGGGCACTATGGATAATGGGAATGAAATCATCTTTCAAAAACTTCACATACCGTTCGGTAGTTAGTGTGCCATCAAGGAATGTCGCATCGATTATTTCGTGACTGTACATTGTGAGAGGTGGCAGAAGCCCCCTCTCATATTTCTATCTTACTCTGAGTAATTAGATTTTCCTGTCTAATTGCATGCGGTGAAAAGTCGCTATTCCTTCACATGCGGACTTCCCACGCAGCGTCTCTCGTCTCCCAGGTGGTCCGGTGACAGGTGGGCTCTGCTGATCTTGAAAGGGTTAAGCCAACGGGTGTGAGGGAGTCGAGTGAATGCTTTCCAGACGCCGACATTGGCATAATAGCGGCAGAGATACGCCCGCAGGGGCCTGAAGGAGCGGCTGGGCTAGAGGTTCTGTTACTTCGCAGAAACTTAGCGAAAACACTTTCTGGTGGGCTACCAGCGAGGCGTGGGAATGACTTGTGTACCCAGGCAGTCTTGACCGGCAAATTCCCGCGTTTTCAGCAAAATCGTAACTGTGATTGGCTTGCTCAGGGCATAGCTCCGTGACATAGCAAAATCGGCGCAGAAATTGGCGCCAAGAATCTCCATTGGTGGAATGGTAGTGCTTTGGCAATAGAGTGGAATTTTCCGCCGGTTTTCGACTTACTGATTGGAACGTTTAACCACGGCCACTGTCGTGGGGGCGGGAATGTTCTGTGTTCGGTTTGTATGGGTGCTCTTGTGGTGGTCGGCTCTCGCCTTTCAGTCGGGGTAGGTTACAAGACTGAGCTCTCGCTGCTCTGGACAGCCTGCCTTCCGTTGGCTGTCTAATATACACTTATTTAATTGTAACTGTTTGACGAAGTTGCTGAAGTTTCGACTTCAACGTAACTTTTCGAGTACAGTTGGCAATTGAGCGTTCTGCGTACAAGCGGCCTATGTTGTCTGTCTTGAGCAGTTTTGGCTAAAGTTGACTGTATCGGAGTTACTGTGTGACTTCGCTTGTTAAAATCAATCACTGTACCAGCAGTGATTGTGTGGCGAGCCTTCTTCATCTCCCTCAGAGGCGCATTTGTATTGCTAGGAAGTCTTTATCCTGGAACAACCAGACCAGGATAATTTGTTTCGAGCTATACTCGCGATATTATCATCACCACGACGGCACGTCGAAGCAACCAGCCATCGCCTCCGGTACGCCAGACCGTGTCCTTGCAGTTAAGAAGACAGCTTGGTAATGTACGTCCGCAGCACCGGCAAAGCAGGCAATTTTGCTAGGTGATAATCAGAGCTCAGCAGAGCGCGCCTGTTTGTCTTTTCTAACTTTGTTCTGTCTTGGGTGTTCATTGTCTGAGTTCTCACTACTGTAGCAGCAGTTGATGTTGGGTTGGCTGTGTGTTTCTCTTAAGATTTGAATTGCAAGGAATTGGCTCCACATACCACTTTGTCATAAATGTCACAATCTAGTTTAGGGACAACTTCACCTTCACAGCATTTATTTGAGTATCCAATTTGAGCCATTTTGATGTATTGTAAATGTTTCATGTGTTTTGTTTATTATTTTGAGTTTAGTCATAATAAATCATATTGTTATTTTGGACAGAACTTTCATTCTGTTAATCGGTAGAGCAACCCTATCATTTCTCACTACGTTAATGCAACTTTCCTTTATTTAACTTATTTATCAAATTAAATTATTGCAGGTGCCAAACTCTTTTCTACTCCACTTGCAGGGTCGATTACAGTCAGTTCGCGTTTCCTTTTAATCCATGTGCAACAGCAAAAGTCGGAGTTAGAATAGGGGGGGCTTAGAACATCATTTACATATGTAGATTCTAGAAGAATTTAGTGCCCCGGCACCTTGCAATTGCACACCTCACAGTCACCCATTGAGGGTGACAAAACCTCGATCACGAAATGTTGATTCTCAGTCCCCCAAATACGCCAATTTTGCTTATTGACGAACCTATCCAAATGAAAGTGGGTTTCGTCGCTAAACCAAACCATACAGCGCATACTAATTCCTGTCATGCCCCGAGGCCAATTGTGCAGTTAGAACGTCCTAACGCAAATCGTACAGAAGTGACGACGATTTTGTTTCATATAGCTCAATAATTGTCACCCTGTGTGAGTAATGCTATCTACATTCCAAATACAGAGAAAAATTGCACAGTGAATTTCTCATTCAGAAAATCCATCTGAATGCTGATTGATTGAAAGAACATCGCATTGTTGTTCGTGCAAGAAGGAGAAACAGCACATGACAGCTCATATTAGTGGCAGCATCATGGTCCACCGAGACTTTACTTCATCGTACGGTGACGCTGCGGTTCGTGTCGGAATCCCACGACTATCATGCGAATGTAGAATCGGTGGGATCAGGCCGGGCCATACTGAAAGCCATGCAGTGCCTCAAAGCACACACGTGAATAGCGCCGGAGAAGATAGAAACATTGGAAACTGGGAAGTGTAGGATCGACCGGGCGGTTATAATTCAAGTCACGGTAAACATAGGAAACTTCCTCCAGAGGAGTGCAACACAACGAAAGATAACGGCCTTATGGAGATCACCACAGAATTGGCCAGCAACTGAAGTTTCTATATTAGTTTTCAAAACACCAAAACTGGTCTTGGCCAAGGAAGCGTTCTTACTCTCACACTATTTAATTTGTCCACCAACGCCCAACCACATAACAAGACTTGCACCTCATTTATTTATGCCGACAATCTGCTCCTCTCTACGAAGAAAAAGGACTTTTGAAGTCGTTGAAAGACAACTTTCCTCTACTCCTGACGACTTGGGAAAGTATTACGAGCCCAGCAGCCTGAAGACAAATCCGAACAAATCAGTAGTCAGCGCTTTCTATTCCCGCAATAAATATACTAACTACAGGTTAAAAGTGTCTTGGCTGGGAGCACCACTCGATCACAGCTCTAGCCCTGTATGACTTGGGGTTATTCATGATAGTAGTGTCACATTCAAGGAACATTGTGACAGTGTCATAATGAAGGTCGTAGCACGAAACAATATCTTATAAAAACTCAAAGGCGTAAGTTGGGAAACAGGCCTACATGTACTTCATACGTCGGCCCTAACCCTGCGCTACGCGGCAGGAGAATATGTTTATCCTGTGTGGTATCAATCCTGCCACTCGAAACAGGTTGATATAACTCTTTGCCAAATTTAACGCCAGGTGACAGGATGCTTCATACCAATCCCAGTGGAGGAGACCCATATTCTAACTGGAATAGCTCCACCCGATAATCATGCGGATAGTGACAGTGAAATCAGAACGGAGTACAGTCCACACTGACGACACAAACCCACTTCATGGGCAAGAACATGTCTTCTCAGGAAAAAAAACTTCATCTCAAGCATCTCCCCCTTAGGGGAGGAAAGAGTTAAAAGTGACTGGATACTACCAAAAGAGGAACTACCTCGAGAAAAGCCTGTGATGGCCAATATGGAGAACAATAAATCGTCTGTGCGTGGGAATTGGCCGAAGTAAAACTTCCATGTTAAAGTGGGGACTCCGTGATAACCAAGATGAATCGTGTGCGTGTTCTGTTTACCAGACGATGACCCATTTCCTTCGTTGCCCTGTTCACACCATCTCCTTAGGCACTGTGACACAAGAGGTTCTGGTATCAGGAAGCTCAAAAGCCGTGCGGCTTGCTGAGACACTACACTTCATTTAATTGGTTGTCAACGACCCACTAAGAGGAAGAATAATTAAAGTGCAGCTGCTCATAGAGGTCGAATGTGGGCTGTAATTATGGTATGGCAGCGAAATTTGGTAAATATTCTAATGTCTTAATGCGGAACCGATTTATGCTGGAAAAAAATTAGTTCCAGTTTTGGCCACCAGGTGCAAATTTGGCATTGTGAATTCAAGGAAGATGTATAGAAATGTTTCACCATGTAATGGATTAGGATCAGGACGTGGGCAGGAAAAGTCAAGCAAATGAGAAACGCATAACGTTGATGTTATTACAAAACGTAGAATAGACAATTTGTTCAGTACGAGCACCTGAGATGTCGACAAAATGCTGCATCAGTAAAACGATGTGAACAACAGTTGGTCGCGGCAGTTCCACTGGAATCCGAGCAACGTGTTCCTGCATACCAGCCTTCAGATTAGGTAGAGACCGATCGTGTCCCTTGTAAACGCGTTCTTTTAGATAAACCCAGAGCCAAAAGGCACAGAGACTCAGGTCAGGTGATCCTGCAAACCAAGCGTTTGTAAAAACCCGTGGAGATAACACTTTCGTGGAAGCTTACATTAAGCAGATCTTTCACTGGGCGAGCGACAGGGAATGTTGCCCCATCTAGCGTGGAAACAGTGGTTTCCGAAGCAAGAATCACATGCTGTACAAGGAGGTCTCGTTAATGTACAGACGTCATTATACATCTCACAGGCCCACTGGGTGTATTTTTTAAAAGAAGAACGGATCGAGAATAAAGATGCTTTTTAATCCACACCACACAGTCAAATACGGCGAGTGGAATGACTCTTCATGCACAACACGCCGTTTAACGGTACCTCAACTTCAGAAGATCTGTATATTCACTGCCCCTCTTAGCGTAAAATGTATCCCGACACTCCATACAACATTGTGCGGCCACATGTCATCAACTTCGATACATGCCAGGAATCGAAGAGCAAATTCCGAACGTTGTTGCAGGCCACGAGGTTTCAGTTGGTGCACCATCTGGTACCAGTGTAATATACACTCCTGGAAATGGAAAAAAGAACACATTGACACCGGTGTGTCAGACCCACCATACTTGCTCCGGACACTGCGAAAGGGCTGTACAAGCAATGATCACACGCACGGCACAGCGGACACACCAGGAACCGCGGTGTTGGCCGTCGAATGGCGCTAGCTGCGCAGCATTTGTGCACCGCCGCCGTCAGTGTCAGCCAGTTTGCCGTGGCATACGGAGCTCCATCGCAGTCTTTAACACTGGTAGCATGCCGCGACAGCGTGGACGTGAACCGTATGTGCAGTTGACGGACTTTGAGCGAGGGCGTATAGTGGGCATGCGGGAGGCCGGGTGGACGTACCGCCGAATTGCTCAACACGTGGGGCGTGAGGTCTCCACAGTACATCGATGTTGTCGCCAGTGGTCGGCGGAAGGTGCACGTGCCCGTCGACCTGGGACCGGACCGCAGCGACGCACGGATGCACGCCCAAGACCGTAGGATCCTACGCAGTGCCGTAGGGGACCGCACCGCCACTTCCCAGCAAATTAGGGACACTGTTGCTCCTGGGGTATCGGCGAGGACCATTCGCGACCGTCTCCATGAAGCTGGGCTACGGTCCCGCACACCGTTAGGCCGTCTTCCGCTCACGCCCCAACATCGTGCAGCCCGCCTCCAGTGGTGTCGCGACAGGCGTGAATGGAGGGACGAATGGAGACGTGTCGTCTTCAGCGATGAGAGTCGCTTCTGCCTTGGTGCCAATGATGGTCGTATGCGTGTTTGGCGCCGTGCAGGTGAGCGCCACAATCAGGACTGCATACGACCTGGGACCGGACCGCAGCGACGCACGGATGCACGCCAAGACCGTAGGATCCTACGCAGTGCCGTAGGGGACCGCACCGCCACTTCCCAGCAAATTAGGGACACTGTTGCTCCTGGGGTATCGGCGAGGACCATTCGCAACCGTCTCCATGAAGCTGGGCTACGGTCCCGCACACCGTTAGGCCGTCTTCCGCTCACGCCCCAACATCGTGCAGCCCGCCTCCAGTGGTGTCGCGACAGGCGTGAATGGAGGGACGAATGGAGACGTGTCGTCTTCCGCGATGAGAGTCGCTTCTGCCTTGGTGCCAATGATGGTCGTATGTGTGTTTGGCGCCGTGCAGGTGAGCGCCATAATCAGGACTGCATACGACCGAGGCACACAGGGCCAACACCCGGCATCATGGTGTGGGGAGCGATCTCCTACACTGGCCGTACACCACTGGTGATCGTCGAGGGGACACTGAATAGTGCACGGTACATCCAAACCGTCATCGAACCCATCGTTCTACCATTCCTAGACAGGCAAGGGAACTTGCTGTTCCAACAGGACAATGCACGTCCGCATGTATCCCGTGCCACCCAACGTGCTCTAGAAGGTGTAAGTCAACTACCCTGGCCAGCAAGATCTCCGGATCTGTTCCCCATTGAGCATGTTTGGGACTGGATGAAGCGTCGTCTCACGCGGTCTGCACGCCCAGCACGAACGCTGGTCCAACTGAGGCGCCAGGTGGAAATGGCATGGCAAGCCGTTCCACAGGACTACATCCAGCATCTCTACGATCGTCTCCATGGGAGAATAGCAGCCTGCATTGCTGCGAAAGGTGGATATACACTGTACTAGTGCCGACATTGTGCATGCTCTGTTGCCTGTGTCTATGTGCCTGTGGTTCTGTCAGTGTGATCATGTGATGTATCTGACCCCAGGAATGTGTCAATAAAGTTTCCCCTTCCTGGGACAATGAATTCACGGTGTTCTTATTTCAATTTCCAGGAGTGTAGATCGTACTGTACGATGGGAAGGACAAGTCTTATGACACTGAACGATAACTATCTGGGGCACGTAGTGCATGATCTGTTACAACAACAGCAACCTCGTCAATGACTTCCACCGGGATAGGATACCTTTCTCTTCCAGGTGCCCACCAAGCTCACCCGAGCTTTTGAATTTCGTTACCACCTTCTTTAAGGCATTTAATGACATAGGATCGCTGCCCAGAGCTTTCTACATCCACGTCGATACTCCGGAAGCCACCGTGCGGTGTGTGACGGAGGGCACCTTGTACCACAACTAGCCATTTCCCTTCCTGTTGCAAACAGAGCGAGGGAAAAACGACTGTCTATACGCCTCTGTATGAGCCCTAATTTCTCGTATCTTATTTTCGTGGTCCTCACGCGCGATGCATATTGGCGGCAGTAGAATCGTTCTGTAGTCAGCTTCAAATGCCAGTTCTCTTACTTTTCTCAATAGTGATTAAAGAAAAGAACGTTGTCTTCCCTCCAGGGATTCCCATTTGAGCTCTGGAGCATCTCCTTAACATTAGATGTTGTTCATGACTAGCGGTAAGAAACCTAGCAACCCGCCTCTGAATTGTTTCGATGTCTTCCTTTAATCCGTCCTGGTACTGATCCCAAACACTCGAGCAGTACTAAAGAATATGTCGCACCAGCGTCTCCTTTACATGTGAATAACTCTTTCCTGAAATTCTCCCAATCAACCGAGGTCGACCATTCGCCCTCTCTACCACAGTTCTCATCGCTTAGCAACGTCAAGCCCAGATATTTAAACTTGACTGTGTCAAGCAGGACACTAGTAATATTATATCCGAACATTACAATTCTATCTTTCCTACTCATCAGCATTAACTTACATTTTTTCACATTTAGCTCTAACCGCCATTCATTATATCAAATAGAAATTTTGTTTAAGTCCCCTTGCATCTTCTCACAGTCACTCAACTTCGATACCTTATCGTACACCACAGCATCATCAGCAAACAACCGCAGATTGCTGCCCACCCCGTCCGCCAAATCATTTACGTGTGTAGAAAATAACAACGGTCCTACCGACACCCCCGGGATAACAAGGCCGCCCAGCAGTGTTAGTGACGTCACACTAAGCGGCCCATAGCCGACGCAGCAGTCCACGGACACCTCCGTACAGACGCGCCTGATGCTAACGATCTTCTGTCCGTCATACAGAAAGGAGCGAACTATAATTCGAACCAAAGACGAAGTTATATATATTCTTGTAAACAGCATAAAGGTTCATAACGAAATACCGATTACATATACGGGCAGGAATAGGTTCTAGAACTGCTCTGAAAAGTGTTTATCTTCAGTACCAGAATAAACATCAAATTGTCAGGTTTTATAAATAGAAAAGCACTTTGTTAGTAACAGACAGCAATAATGAGACTTGCAGTTGGTGATTTCTACGTGGAAAAGGAAATAAGCTGTAGAGAGATTGAAAATGGTAAGTGAAGAGAGCCTCAGCTTTTTGCTCACATTCGTACATGTAATGCACTTGGTTGTTTTTCATTTCCTTACCTTTCATAACATTTTTAATATTGTTTCAAGAAGTGTATCTTCAACAGCAGAGTGAACTTCAAATTGTCAGGCTTTTCTTAAAGGAAAGAGCAGTCCCTTAGTATCACAGTGCAAGAGAGAACCTTATGTTCAGTGATGTCTATGTTAAAAGGAGAATATTTGATATCTGTCTTTTGTTTCCATTCTTTATTACTGGGGATACACTTGTAAAAATTCTTGAAAAGAGCTGTCACCATGAACATATGAGTAAATTCACAATAGTCATGTGTTTTATGAGATAAAGCGAACTCTTGTTACCTTATTGGAAACGAAAGTTGTGAGGGTTTTGCTATGTATGACAGTGTTTAAGATAATTTACTTTCAGTGTAATAGCTTGAAAATGTTAAGTGCTGCTGTCAGTTGGCATTTGTCACCACCTGTATGCGAGTTTTAAAGCTAAATAGTGTTCTGACAATTATAAAATAGTGGCAAAATTCCTCAATCGATTAAACTTATTCCTGCCCGTATATGTAATCGGCATTTCGTTATGAACCTTTATGCTGTTTACAAGAATATATATAATTTGGTATTTGGTTCGAATTATAGTTCGCTCCTTTCTGTATGACGGACAGAAGATCGTTAGCATCAGGCGCGTCTGTACGGAGGTGTCCGTGGACTGCTGCGTCGGCTATGGGCCGCTTAGTGTGACGTCACTAACACTGCTGGGCGGCCTTGTTATCCCGGGTGTGTCGGTCCTACCACACTTCCCTGGGGCACTCCTCACGATACACTTGTCTCTGATTAACGCTAGTAGTCGAGGACAACATACCGGGTTCTAGCAGTTAAGAAGTGTTCGAGCAACTCACATATCTGTGGACTTATACCATATATTGGTACCTTTATTAACAGTCTCCAATGGCGCATCGTGTCAAATGTTTTCCCGGAAATCTAAATTCTGATTCCGCCTGTTGACCTTCATCCATAGTTTGCAGTATATCATGTGAGAAAAGGACAAAATGAGTTTCGCACTAGCGATGCTTTGTAAAACCACGCTGATTCGTGGACATAAGCTTCTCAGTCTCAAGAACGTTTGATGCATTCGAACAGAGAACATTTTCAAGCTTCTGCAGCGAAACGAAGTAAGGGATATTGGTCTTAAAGTTCGCGGTTTCGTTCTTTTACCCTCCTTATAGGCTGGAGTCACATACGCTTCGGTCACTTGGGCCTTTGTGCTTGGCGAGAGGTTCAAGATAAATGCAGGCTAGGTAAGGAGTCAATGCCTAGAGCACTCTTTGTACAACCTTATTGGGATTCCATCCGGACCTGGTCATTTATTTGCTTTCAAACGCCGGCCGGAGTGGCCGAGCGGTTCCAGGCGCTACAGTCTGGAACCGCGCCACCGCTACGGCCGCAGGTTCGAATCGTGCCTCAGGCATGGATATGTGATGACTTAGGTTAGTTAGGTTTAAGTAATTCTAACAAGGGAACCTCCCCATCGCACCCCCCTCAGATTTAGTTATAAGTTGGCACAGTGGATAGGCCTCGAAAAACTGAAGACAGATCGATCGAGAAAACAGGAAGAAGTTATGTGGAACTATCAAAAAATGAGCAAAATATACAAACTGAGTAGTCCACGTGCAAGATAGGCAAAATCAAGGACAAATGAGCTCAGGAGTGCCGTGGTCCTGTGGTTAGCGTGAGCAGCTGCGGGACGAGAGGTTCTTGGTTCAAGTCTTCCCTCCAGTGAAAAGTTTAACTTTTTATTTGCAGTTTATGTGACAAACTCTTATGTTTTCATCACTTTTTTGGGAGTGATTATCACATCCACAAGAAAACCTAAATCGGGCAAGGTAGAAGAATCTTTTTACCCATTCGCCAAGTGTACTAGTTAGGTCGGTCGACAACATATTCCTCTCATGTGACGCACATGCTGTCACCAGTGTCGTATAGAATATATCAGACGTGTTTTCCTGTGGAGGAATCGGTTGACCTATGACCTTGCGATCAAATGTTTTCGGTTCCCACTGGAGAGGCACGTCCTTTCGTCAACTAATCGCACGGTTTTGCGGTGCGGTCACAAAACACAGACACTAAACTTATTACAGTGAACAGAGACGTCAATGAACGAACTGACAGATCATAACTTTGCGAAAATAAAGAAAGTAAAACTTTCAGTCGAGGGAAGATTTGAAGGAAAGACCTCTCATTCCGCAGCTGCTCACGCTAACCACGGGACCACAGCGCTCCTGAGCTCAGACTCTCCCTGATATTGCCTATCTTGCCCATGGACTACTCAGTTTGTATATTTTGTTATTTTTTCATAGTTCCACACAACTTCTTCCTGTTTTCTCGATTGATTTGTGTTCAGTTTTTCAAGGCCTATCCACTATGCCAACTTATAACTAAATCTGAGGGGGGTGCGATGGGGATGTTCCCTTGAAAGTTCTACGGGACTGATGACCTCAGCAGTTAAGTGCCATAGTTCTCAGAGCCATTTTGCTTTCAAATCTTTCAGTTGTTTCTCTACGCCTGGGATGCTTATTACTAAGTCGTCCATACGAAAGTCTGTCCGATGGTCAAATGACGGTATGTTTGTACAATTCTTCTGTGTGAACAATTTCTTGAACTTGAAATTTAAAACATGAGCTTTAGTTTTACTACCTTCGCGCACAAATCTTTACAAAGAAGTAAGAATCCATACTAACCTTCGCTTGTCATTTGTGCGATCCCATTTGAGCCTAGAGTGTAACAGCCTCTCCTTCCTTAGCAACCTCCGAATTTCGTTATTAAACCATGGTAGATCTCATCCCTCTTTTACCCACTTACTAGGCACATGACTCTCCAGACCATGATTTACAATCTGCTTCAACTTTGCCCATAATTCCTCTACATCCATCTTACTGGAACTAAGTCATGTCAGTTGACTACCTAATTGGGTACTTTCGTAACCATAGGTGCTATAATGATATCATGAGTTCTAATCCGCATTTCTATATAGACATTTTCAGTAATGTCAGGCCCATTTGTAGCTATAAGGTCTAAGATATTTCCATTGTGTGTGGGCTGTCGAGTAAAGTGCTCGAAAAAGTTTCAGAAAACGTGTTCATTAGTATTTCTCATGACTGTCTGTCTGTACTCCCCGCAATGTATCCACAGACATCCCAGTCTGTACTCGGTATGTTATAGTCGCCGCCAACTAGTACCGGATGATCTCGGTATTCACGCGATGCTGACCGCAGACTTTCTTTGAATGACTCTAGAACTGTCACAATGGAATAGAGTGGCCGGTAAAAACATACATCACCTACAGCTGTTACACGCGACGAGATAAATTCAATGTCATACTTTCAGTCGACGATACTCTCTCAATGCAGCACTGTAAGTGCTATCGTTCACATAAAGCAGTTTTCCACTAACAGCGCACGGCCTCTCTTCTCGAAAGCCATACTGTTCACTCAAGTAATGGCTTGCCAAATAACAGCATGGATGTCATACCGTCATACAAACGATGTACATTGGCAGATTTGCTCAAGCTGGGCAAAATTTGAACTCATTTTTGCCAGTGTAAATCGGTTTCTCATTAACGTATTAGCATATATACTAAGTTTCGCTGCCATACGATAATGACAGCCCACGCTGGACTTCCGTTAATAATTGCACTGTAATTATAACTACCTGATGCATTCACGGCATGTACCTTGCGCCAGGAAATGAAATTGTTTGCAACATGGAATGCGTCGACACGGAGACTGTGGCGTTGGGAGTTCCACGCACCGTCAACACGGCGGCCAAATTAGCTTGACGAGGCAGTAGACGCAAGCGTGCAGACACTGAACAGAGGATTGGCACCACTAAGGCAGATGCAGATTTAAAGTGTACCATGCCGTCTTTTCAGACGAGCATCGTTTCTGCGTACTACATCGCAGTGGATGTGTTCAAGTGTGGAGTTTCCGAGTGCCTGTTGCAAAAAAATAAGGTAATAGAATTGTCGCACTGGACGACTACGCGCTGTGACTAACTTAATAACTCTTGCAAAAAGAACATCGCTTACAGCGGTATAATAGTTTTCAATGGGACACGAACAATTTCGTGGCCTATAATCACATCCTTAGGTTTGTATCGAAATAGAAAACAACAAGAGCCTCAGTGACAATTCATATGGTCGAGCGGGCCCAATCATTACAGTCATAGAAGCGTAACGCTGACAGTTACTAAACATACTCTCGTTACTTTTAGTCATCAAAACGTCAATGTAGGACGAAAAGAAGACCTAAGCCTTGCTGGTAAAACGACATTACCTACAAAATGCAGATAACTGTTTAAAAAAGGGGCCGAATAGTGTGTACGTTACGTCATCCACAATAAAAACGGGGAGGAACCTACAAAAAACAGAAAATATAAGAAAATCGAATAGAGGGTCCCTGGACTATAGCTCGTACCAAACCAACAGTCTGAATGCTTACAGATTGACCAGCTCGTCATAGTGGCAGCCCCTCACTTATTGCGACAACGCTCAAACAACACTGAGCAAAGATTAAAAATGTAGAATGTTAAAACCTGCCTGTAATGCGCTATGGAAAGGAAGATTTTCTTTTTCAGTATACTTCCATTAATTGCGTCAACAAAGTCTGGATCGTGACCGTTTTGATTTCTAAATACTGTATAACCTCATATTAAGCCACTGGAGCTTTTCTGGTAAGCGGCACTTCGTACGTACGGTTTAACATGGCTCGGAATGCTGCAGATTTATATTTCATTGGGTAACATGACCGCCTGTGTATGACAAGAGCTATCGAAGTTGGCTTCATTATCATTTTGATGAGGATGATGATGATGATGATACATACCATCCTATCTTCCCACCTATTTCACTATGTACTAATGGTAATTCCGTGCCAGGTTGCAGCCACAGCTTCAGGGAACCATATTATGTGAAAGTGCTGTAAGATCCCTACGATGTTGATGGATGAAGGGAGATATCGATGGAAGACGAATCACGGCATTCTGCTGACACATTTTGTGTAAACTCTGGAACACAGCGACTTCGTCAGCCGTACCAAACTACACTAAATCACTAACAAGTAGAACAACCACCAGAATGGATTAGTGGTGTTCGTGTTCAGTGATCTTACCAGGTCTGTTTGGGTATATAAGGGACGTGAATAGTGGCAAATATTGAAGACTGTGAAGGACAGAGAGGCACTTCATACTCATTGAAGACAGCGTTGTCAGTACCTGACAGAGTTTGGAAGGGGCCTCTTTGGGGTCTGCATTTGGACAGGTTGTCGAATCGTGCTATATCCACACTTGTTATCATTCAGATGTGACAGTCGGTCGATGTTGGACGGCATGCGAACGTGAAAGCAGGCATTCTTGTTTTCAAGGTTCTGGTCGACCATATCCGACTACCAGAAGGGGCAATCACTGCGTTGAGCATCAAACACATCGTAGCCCCTTCACAACTGCGCCTACTATCCGGAAAAAAGTAATGGACTCCCTGAAAAATTATGTGTCATCCCCCATCCTTGGTCGGAGACTAGCAGCAGCGTAGGCTGCTGTGAACACTATAATACAAAGGGCTGCGTTTAGAGTGGTGTTGTGACCTGGAAGCACGGACTACTGAAGGATGGCCTCGCACTGCGTTCAGTAATGAACCGCGGTTCAGCGCTACACCGGATGACCAGTATTAATAACCATGCTGGCGTCTTGTGGAGCGATTCCACTCTTCCATTGTATAAGAGAAGCACAAGACACAACGGTGTTCCTCCTGGCATCACCCTAAGAGGAGCTTTTGGGTATGAGTTCAGGCCACGACTTGTAGTGATCTCAGGGACCTTAGATTCTGGAAGAGTACGTCGCAGACATCCTGCGTCCTCATGTGCTACCTCTCGTGCGATAGTATCGTGATGCTATTTTTCAACAGGACAAAGCTCGTCTACATCATGATACGTGTCTTTATGAACTATCTGCGTGATGTGGACGTACTCCCATGCCAAGCAAGATAGAAGGTGATTGGAAACATCTTCCACGTTAGCTTCGTCCCAGTGCCTGTATTTATGATATCAAAAACCGGCTACAATAGCTGTGGGCGAACTTGCCTCGGAAGAGGACAGAAAGGCTTTATGCACTGAAGGGCCATGCAGAGGTATGTAATCATGCAGAATACGGCACAGAGGTCGGCAACGCCTACATAAAACAAGTGTCTGGCGCACTTATTAGATACGTTACTGCCGCTGAAATGGCGATTTATCAAGATTTAAGTTAGTCTGAACGTGGTGTTATAGTGAGCGCACGAGTGATGGGACACAGCATGTCCGAGGTAGCGACGAATTGGGGTTTTCCCATACGACCATTTCACGAGTGTACCGTGAATATCAGGAATCCGGTAAAACATCAAATATCCGACATCGCTCCGGCCGGAAAAAGATCCTACAAGAACGGGACCAACGGCGACCGAAGAGAACCGTTCGTGACAGAAGTGCAACCCTTCCCCAAATTGCTGCAGATTTCAATGCTGGGCCATCAACAAGTGTTCGCGTGCTGCTGGGCCATCAACAAGTGTCCGCGTGCGAAACGTTCAACGGAACATCATCGATATGGGCTTTCGAAGCCGAAGGCCCACTCGTGTAACATTGATGACTGAAATACAGAAAGCTTTACGTCTCGTCGGGGCGCGTCAACACCGACTTCGGCTGTTGATGACTGGAGACGTGTTGCCTGGTCCGACGAGTCTCGTTTCAAATTTTATCGATCGGATGGACGTGTACGAGTATGGAACCAACCTCATGAATCCATGGACCTTGCATGTCAGCAGCGAAGTGTTCAAGCTGGTGGAGGCTCTGTAATGGTGTGGGGCATATGCAGTTGGAGTGATGTGTGTATACGACTGTGACACGTACATAAGCAGCCTGTCTGATCACCTACAGCCGTTCACATCCATTGTGCATTCCGACGAACTTCGGCAATTGCAGCAGGACCATGCGACACCCCACAAGTCCAGAATTATTCAAATGTTCAAGTGTGTGTGATTTCTAAGGGGCGAAACTCGTGAGGTCATCCGTTCCTAGACTCACACACTACTTAAACTAAGATATGCTAAGGACAATACTCGAACCTCCGGCGGGAGGGGCCGCGCAATCCGTGACATGGCGCCTCTAACCGCGAGGCCACTCCGCGCGGCTCCAGAGTTGCTACAGAGTGGCTGCAGTAACACTCTTCTGAGTTTAAACGCTTCCGATGGCCGCCAAATTCCCCAGATATGAACATTATTGAGCATATCTGGGATGCCTTGCAACGTGCTGTTCAGAAGAGATCTCCACTCCCGCGTACTCTTGCGGGTTTATGAACAGTCCTGCGGGATTCAGACGTTAGTCGAGTTATGTCGCGTCGTGTTGCGGCACTTTTGCGTGCTCACGGGCGCCCTACGCGATATTAGGCAGGTGTACCAGTTTCTTTGGCTGTTCAGCGTAACATCCTTCCTATCCGAATATGCGCTTACCTTCAGGCCACAGCCATTGCAATGTCTTTTGTAAATTTGAATCGATTTTCTAATCACTGAAGTGTCACCACATACTCTCTCAACCAATGAATTTTCATTTCGTTTCCTTGCTTTCGTTTATGCTGTTCGGAAGTACATTCTTTTCAGAATCTTATTGATTTTTTTTTAATTTTTCACGTGTATTTCTCGATATCGGCTATTTATTCTGAAAGAGCACCGACCCATTGCCTCGTTGTCGAAGGAACGTTAAACGTTTTAGTCTTCCCTTCAGAGAGAACCCGCTGCCAAACGCCACTGTATAATATGCGCCGACCGTGCAGTGCAAATGAAGCCGACGCCTCGTAGGTCTTTGTTCGCAGACGCGATCGTCGTCCTCATTTCTTTGTTGCGGGGGCAGAACGACTTCATCAGGATCCGCATGACCGTCGATTCCTTGCATTCGTTCCGGCGTTTATCTCGCGACTTTCAGAGTAGCAGCACGAAACATTTAGAGGTAGTTACTCTCTCTTTAGGAACGCTGAAGTATTTTTGTTGCCTAAACGATTGTTTTGTTCTTCTCATTGACACGTGCGAATTATATGGAACACAGTTTTCTTCCCATAAGTACTGTAGCTTTATAATTTTAAAAATGGTTAATTTTCAATCACTTGACATACTGTCGTCTTGTGTAAGTATAGTGACTGTCCTTGAGTGTTCCCCACATTTCTCTTTCACCCACGCTGCTTTACCAGTTTTCGAAGGTAGTAATAGTTCTTTGGAGACATGTCCTGATGCGAACACTGCCTGTAGCTTTGCTGCCTTGGGGCTGCTCTAGAGTCATTCTCTATGACGTCACCGAGATGGCGGTCGCTGGTTGTTGTGACAAATATATCGCGGATGAGTAGGCCAGGAACAATGCTAATTCAATCTAAGTGGGCGAGAGAGGAGAGAGAGGAGGGAGCAGGACTACAAATATGTCAGTTACTAGCATTTAACCGCAGTACTTACCTCAAATCCGACAAAATTGTTGTATTTCCGGCTTGGAATCGCCTGCTGAATCCCCATTCAGATTCTTCCACTTACACCAATGAAGGACAATAACGATAACGAAGATTGCGAGGTCCCTTCCCACAAAAAATTGCCACTGGAACCCCCTTTCTTTTATTGGCTTCCGAACTTTTGTGTGTTGATGTTTGACTGATATGTACACGTCTTTTGTTCATCTGTCTATCCTACATCGGTGAAAAATGGTTCCGATGCAAAACACAATTTATAATGTTCACAGCAGAATCCGAATTGCACGAAAGTATCAAATTATACATTTTCAGATACAGTTAAAGTATCACTTTTTTGAAGCACCGTACTTTTCTCCCATTGTGACGCATAAATTCGAAATTTGGTTCAAAAGTGACTACAATGTTCCTCTGTAAGGGTTCAGAAGAGAAGCATGATGACCTGTGACGTCATCCTCGAACTCGGAGACGCTTCAAACAGCAAGATTTCGACACATACGGAAAAAGGCCAAGCTCAGAAGTTCATGTGACGTGTATGGTGGGTTAATGATGTCATAAGGGTGTAAGTAGGCTGTTTATGTTTTCTTTATGTAAGTAGGCTGGTTATGTTTTCTTATTGGCAAAGTTACGTAGCGCTCTATATGAAAATCACTGGCTGTGCTGTGTGCAGTCTGGGGCTAGTTTGCATTGTTGTCTACCATTGTAGTGTTGGGCAGCGGCAGCTGGATGTGAACAGCGGGTAGCGTTGCGCAGTTGGAGGTGAGCCGCCAGCAGTGGTGGATGTGGGGAGAGAAATGGCGGAGTTTTGAAATTTGTAAAAATGGATGTCATGAACTGCTGTATATATTATGACTTTTGATGACTATTAAGGTAAATACATTGTTTGTTCTCTATTAAAATCTTTCATTTGCTAACTATGCCTATTAGTAGTTAGTGCCTTCCGTAGTTTGAATCTTTTATTTAGCTAGCAGTAGTGGCGCTCGCTATATTGCAGTAGTTCGAGTAACGAAGATTTTTGTGAGGTAAGTGATTTGTGGAACGTATAGGTTAATGTTAGTCAGGGCCATTCATTTGTAGGGATTTTTGAAAGTCAGATTCCATTGCGCTAAAAATATTGTGTGTCAGTTTAAGCACAGTCGTGTACAATTTTTCTAAGGGGACGTTTCACATGTCGACCCTTAGCCGAGGATACCTCACTGGAATCTTCTGATTTTTTTCTTGTAGTTTGTGTAATTAGTGTAGCTATTGTTTATTGCTAGCGCGTAATTGTAGAGAGAATTTCCTTTGTAGTTGTAGTTTTTCATTCCTGTACAGTGAAACAGTTGTGGCATGCATGTAGATTTGCACCAAGTATTTCGCAGCTGCGCTTGCAATTAACTAGATATTATTTTCAGTGCTATGTTAATGTGTTCCCCGATTTTTGCTCTTTAAATTGTGTTTTTCTGTGTTGTCGTGTGAAATATTGTGACAATAATGGCGTGTGAAAAACGTAATACTAGGCTCCAAAGTAAACTGAGAAATGACAGTGAAGACGAAAGCAGTGTGTTAGCGCCACCGTGTAATGAATTAACTAATGTTTAACATAGTAATTTGGTAATAGTGCATAGGGAAATGGAGCGGGCGGCAAACAATGGCGTAGGCAGTGAAACAATTAATGAACAGGGAAGCATTATCGATCGATCGCTCGGCAACAGCTCGCCTCAGGAATCCGAAATGACAGGACACAATTTTACAAATACTGTAGATTCAGGTTTTTGCGTCCTCACCGTTTTCTCAAATAAGTCAAGACACATTTTCAGCTTGTCAAAATGTGAATGTTGCCGGTGCAAATGCACTGCCGAAAAGCGTAGAGGAACAGATTCCAGTCACTAATGCATTGTTATTACAGCTAATGCAACAAATGGAACAAAATCAGAGACAAACACAGCAAAAGCTTCAAAAGTTAGACACAATGGAACAACACCAGAGACAAACACAGCAACAGTTAGACACAGTGGAACAAAATCTTCAAAAGTTAGACACAATGGAACAAAATCAGAGACAAACACAGCAAAAGCTTCAAAAGTTAGACACAATGGAACAAAATCTTCGGAAGTTTTAACTACTGAGTTACATAACATTGAATCGAAATGTCAAAAAGTCTGTAATGACGTAAAAACACAAATTTGTGAGCATTTTCAACGTATTTTTTCGCGTCATGAAAATGCATTACAGAATCACGAAGCAGCCATAAAGGAACTGCAAACTATTGTTCATGAAAATCACGACACCTTGCAAGCTAAAATTGACTTAGTTGCATCTACCGATTCGGTTACGCAACTTGAAAAAACTCAAGAAAACTTAAAGGACACAGTAGATACGATTTCAACACAAATGGACACTCTGAAACTTGGTTCAGAAAAACACAATGAAGAAATAAGTACACTATCGGAGAAAGTAGCCGAACTTTCGGATCAGTTCACTAACTTATCTGCGAAGGTAGATGATGGTCTGAATGACACAAGACCTGACACAGAAGAGTATGAACAAATTAAGAAATTCAAACAAAATCAGAATAAAATTAATACGCAATGCAATCTTAAACTTTCACGATGCTGAAATAAGTTTAGAGAAGGAGAGTCAATAGCTTTGAAATTTGAAGATTGGCTCTCAAACCATGACGAGGAAATTAATCGGCTTTACCTTCTGTTAGACAACAGTTCAGAATTTTCTACGGAACTAGACACTAACAATCACTCTGCAAGTACTGACAGGGATGATATCGACGGCATATTTGAAATTAATGAGTTAATTCAGAATAAAATTCAAACAATTGAGAATTGTAATGACACTGATAGGCAGGACCTTTTTGAGATTTTACAAGCACATTCCACAGTTTTTACTCACAAAACAGGAACAATCAAGGGATTTCAATACCAATTTCGTGTTCGTGAGCATACTAAATTTTGTGTTAGACCATACGTAATTTCAGCACATTATAGGGACCGTGTTAGAACAGAAATACAATCTATGCTTGACGAGGGCATTATTGAGCCTGCAGTAAGCTCAAACAACAATCCATTAATGTTGTTGAGAAGAAAAATGGATCGATCAGGCTTGTCTTAGATTCGAGACAAATCAATACTATCATTATTCCTGAAACAGACAGGCCGCAAACGTTGGAAGAACTTCTTCAAAATTTTAATGGTGTAAAAGTGTTGTCTTCTATTGATCTCAGATCCAGCTTTTATCAGATCGAACTTCATCCAGAATGTAGAAAATACACAGCTTTCCTTTGTTTCGGCGTTTTTTTATCAGTTTCGGAAACTTCCTTTTGGTTTCAACATTTCTTCGGCAGCATTCATTCGCGGGCTAAATTCCATATTACCTGAGTTCTTAAAACGTCACATCACCTTATATGTGGACGATATTCTAATAGCAGAAGCTTCATGGGAACAACATAATCGCATCCTCAACAGTTTGTTACGTATTTTTGCAGAATCTGGAATTGCAGTTAACTTGGAAAAGTCTGAATTCGGTAGGTCAAAGGTGAGGTTTTTGGGACATATTATTTCTTCTGAAGGCATTCAGCCGGATCCTGAAAAGTTAGAAGCAATCAGAGCCATTCCAGTTCCATCCACAAAAAGACAAGTCCGCAGTTTTCTAGGTCTCGTAATTTTTACCGTCGTTTTCTGAATATGCAAATTCTTGTTACACCAAAACTTTGTTCTCTCACTGGAAAAAATACTATTTGGAACTGGGACGAACAAGCACAGTTGGACTTCAATTCTTTGAAAGAAGCGTTACTTCATGCGCCAATACTAGCTCATCCAGATCTGTCACAAGATTTCTGCCTTAGCACGGATTCTTCTAAAGTCGGTCTTGGTGCCCATTTATTTCAAGAAGCCACAGAAAATGACACTACTGTTCAGAAAACCATTGCTTTTGCTAGCCGAGTGCTAACAAAATCTGAAAAAAATTATTCCGTTACTGAATTAGAAGCTTTAGCTATCGTTTGGGCATTTAACAAATTCCATTTCTTTCTTTCTGGTAAGCACGTAAAAGTATACAGTGATCATCGTGCATTACACTTTCTTATGTCTTCAAAATTAAATCATGACAGGTTAAAACGTTGGGCATTGTTTCTGCAAGAATTCCACTTCACATTAGTCTACATTCCCGGCAAGGAGAACATTGATGCGGACGCACTGTCACGCGCACCGGCTGGGCTTGAGAAAAGTAACACAGAAGGTAACCTCGAGAAAAATTTCAGTATTCTTTACATTCAAAAAGTCGTCTTTGAAAACCTCATCACCACATCTTTAAAGGACATTGCTCATGAACAAGATAAAGATCCGATTTGGAAAGACATCAAAAGTAAATGGCATGAAAAGACACACACTCAGATTCGGCATTATTACCTGGTTAGAAACAACATACTCTTCAAACGCTGCACTGTTGATGACAAGCTATGGGTACTTTGCATTCCAGACGATTTTGTTAATAAGCTCATTTGGTATATTCATTTCAGCTATGCACATTTTGGCCCACGAAAATGTTATCATATTCTTCGAACGACTTGTTATTTTAACAATATGGAAAAGAGAATTCGAAGAGTCTTGTCTATTTGTAAACTTTGTCAAAAGGCGAAACCATCTACTATCTCCCATCGTGCTCCGCTGTTTCCTATCATTCCTTCTAAATTAAAAGAATTTGCTTCTGTTGATCTCTTGGGACCGCTTGTCAGAACATCTAATGGATTTTCGTACGTTCTAGTCGCTGTTGAACTTACTTCAAAATTTGTTTTTTTCACACCGTTACGTAGAGCCACTGGACGGTCTGTATCCAACGCCTTTGTTAAAAATTTCTTACATGAAGTTTTACACGTTAGTAAAGTCATTTCAGATAACGGACCGCAATTCAGATCTGCTGTTTGGTCACGCATGCTTCGGAACCATAAAATCAAACCTGTTTTTATCATTGTACTCACCACATTGTAACCCATCTGAATGGATTATGAAAGAAATCAATAAGCTTTGCAGACTTTATTGTCACAGAAAGCATCAGCATTGGGACAGATATTTACACTTATTTCAAAATGTGCTGAATGAAATGCCTCACGACTCCACTGTTTTACCACCTACTCTTGTACTAAAGAATGAAGAACCACCGAACAGAATCAGAGAGCTTGTACCTTTTCCGAATACACGTAAACTTCGATACAAAGACATAATTGATTTAGCTATTAAAAATATCAAATCTGCAGCAGACAAAAGGAGAAACAACACGACAAAGCAAATGCAAAGAAATTATATATTGGTCAAAAAGTTCTCATTAAAGCTCATTCATTGTCACATAAGAAGAAACACTTGAGTCACAAATTCTTTCTAGTTTACAATGGACCTTACAGAATCCGACGTATACCACATGATAATTGCGTTGAAGGTGAAATTCTGCGTACTAGGAAGAGTAAAGGTCTACACCACATTTCACATGTAAAACCGTTTATTGAAAGATAATCTGCTTTTTAACTTTGTCTTTGCTATAAAACTTTTCACTTCACATTTCTAGTATGTTTTGTCAGACTTAAGAAACTGTTAACATGCAACAATGTTTGAAGTTAAATATCCAGTTATTTCAACAGAAATTATGAATGCGTTGTTATAGTGAACAGACGACTCAGTGTTGTTATTTGTACATTCTTACTTGTTAGTTGCACGATTACGTAACGACTATAAGGCTCACATACTTAGAACATTTACCAGTACTCCTAATGAGATTTTAATGCAACATTTTGGTTCACTTGAAAATACATTCTGGATTTAAAGTACTTTCTGTGAGGTACCAGAGACACAGTGGTTAGTTTATGTGACAGCTACACGATTTTATCATGACGCTACTAATGAGTGACAATTTACAATGTTGCTTTTCCGGTGTATCTGTTTTATATCTGCACAGTTTTTCTGAATTCTTCTGTAAAGTAAAACATGTTTTAGTAGTAACTTTTGTGCTATAGCTACAAGGAGACAGCCTTTTCCGTAGGACAACAATACGTTACAGCACAGACTTTCCTCATCACGGCAATAAGTGTAATAACTAAGATATCTATACGCAAAGCATTTCACTTTTGTTTATCATGAGGTAAGTACATTGACTTCTGCAGAACTTAGCTTTCGGAGGACGATAACTACGAGACTTCCACAGAGATTATCTTACAACATGACGCACAGTTTAGTGCTACAGCCCACGTATTTGAGTGATTAATTTTGTACTTAAAACATTTATTTTTAAAGATTTTTGAATTAAAAAGAAAGTTTTCCGTGATACATTTCATTCCATTGGTGTAATCTGTAACACCTGAGGCTATAATTACATTAATCCTCAGGGGGGTACACGCCTACTTTGTGTACCATGTGTTTGGCAAGCACAAGAAGCCCTAGCTAATATGGTATTTGCTTACACAACTTTACACATCGGTACCATGTTTCTCTAACATAGAATTACACAGCTATCTGATCATTTAACTGAGAGATAAACATTTTTACTACATCAGTGACACATGTTTACGCAATTACACAGTTGGGTAACTTCACACTTATGAAGTTGTATCTTGTTTGTACTTTGTGAACTGTTCATATTTTTTCGGAACCATTGTGATACTACGAGAGCTTTGAATCATGTATTTGGTATGGGATCATGATTTTTAAAGAACGTTTGAGGCAGATGACACTTTTGACATGAGCAGAGAATTTTTTTTTTAGGTTTTGAAATTATTGGAGGAAGCTACGACGATTTTGAGAGTTGACTGAGGTGTTATGATATTATTATTACGATGACTATGTGTATTATGCTGTTGCAGTATGTTTATGATCAATAAGCTGATGCTATATGTGTTATTTGATTATGCTACATATCTGTTATGATGAAATATTGAAGAAGTGTCGACAAATATGTATATGTGTAATAAGGTAAGGAATAATGAGTAGTGGTTAGAGACTCTGACTTGTGAGAAAGGATGTTGGAAACCAAGAATCGTACTTTAAGAGTTATGAAATGTGTGTAAATGCGTGAATGTATCACAATGCCAGCAAAAATTTTTTGGACACTGTTATATTTATAGGATTTTGTTTCTACAGATTTGTAACGCAAATTCTTAACCTGTGAAATATTTTTATATGAGACTGTCACTGTAGCAGAAACTGCTGTCGTAAATATTTCCGTAAGAAATTTAAGTGACCACCTGCACGTGCGTCGTGGGCACACAGCTGTGTCAGACACCTGGAGAACAAGCCTTTTCAGACGCTCAGGTAGAAAAGAAAAAAAAAGGGAGGCCATTATCCTCACCATTGACATTCCTTTAGAGAAAACATTGCAAATGCGACACCCTCATTACTTGGAAGGATACTTACATCTGCACACCTGATTATGACAAGCGTCTTTCTACGAGAGTTGAGAGAATTTCTACTAACTTATGAAATGTCACATGACTACTGGATGATATTTTTATGCTTTGGTTTGCGTAATTGCTTATTTCATTTGATATCTGGTTTCCAGCTGTGTTGCAGCATTAGTTTTATAAAATAAACTTAGATGCATTTGCTAATGTGAACACTTTCTGTCAACAGATCTATTAAATAATAATTTTGTAATCCACATTCTGTAAAAAAGTAGCACTTGGAAAGGAAAGAACAATAAGAAGGGACTAGTAACAGTAACTGGACACAAAATTTTCTTTTCAAGTACATGGTAATATTTTTTTTACAATAAGTTGTTGTGGTGCACCACTTTAATTACATAGACATTAAGATGTGAATAGACATTTCCCTTTTCTGCATTGTTGTTTTTACTGTAATATTTTTTTCTGCTTGAGCTATGTCATGTTTAGGTATAAGTTGCTGCTGTTTGCCAGGCATAGTGTTATTGAATTTGACTTTGTATTATTCTGTTAAGCCAGTTTTACTAATTATTTATTTTTATTTTTTGCTGCACTGTGCCTTATATTAGTTGTAATATTACAATTGCTTTGCTAATTTCTTAATGCTGCTTGCTTCGCAAATCTGCGTTTTTTTCATTGTTGTTTATATTAATTGTTTTATGTGATGCTGCAATGCCTCGTCCCTTGGTATATATATCTGAGCTCAGTAGATTTAAGTTAGCTTAAGAGGGGTAGACTATATAAGAAACTAACTATGATGACTTGGAAGAAATATATTGAGAAGCTATATGAAAATGGTTTGGGCAAAAAAAAATAAAAGGACACTGTACAGTGGAGAAAAACTATTTTTGACAGAGGATGTGAACAGAATACAGAAGGCAGGCTTAGATAGGACTTTTGGGAATAATGATGAATGAAGGGAGATCTCCAAGAAGCAAAGAAAGTTTTGTTTGCAAAATACTGCAATGAAACAAACCCTGTCCTTTCCTTTTGTGTTATCCCACTATGTGTTTGGGTACCCGTGTGTAATTATGTTCTTCCTGTCTTTATATGTTTATCTGATAAGACTTATGTTGTAGAATTTTTCTAATACTCAGCTACATTCACTATGATGAGGAATACTGTTATCCTCAAATATACTTTCCATTAATAATATGGTATTTTCTTTGTGAAGATGTTTAGACATTATGTATTCTGTTCTGTTTTAATGCTCATATGTGAAGTTGATGTTTCAAAAGTGATTCTGATCTTTTATTTTTGTACTCATGTCATAATTCCTGTAACACTGATGTATATGTTTATTTCTATTCTGTTGTAAAGCCTGTACTACAAATGTTATCTGTATTGTTATGTTTTTAATGATGAATTTTGTACCTTTGTAATTGTATTCTCGTGTTATAATATTGTAATTGACACCAGTTAATCAAATTAAGTAACTTGTAAGTTACATTTCACTGCACACATTTCTGTTGGTCATAGTATATGGACAATATTTGAGAAGTAGGGACTGTTAGTGTTTGCACGTGTGTTAATAATTCAGCAAGGGACTGGATAACAGCATTGCTGGTTCTAAGGACAATTCCAAAAACTTTGTGAGTGCACAAGTGTTGGTTCACGGACTTGCTATATTCTCCGCAAGACTATTCGATGGTGAATGTGCACCTGCACAGTCGCAACAGATGGCTGCTGGTCGTCACTACAAGGACTACAGTGGGTCTTCACCTTTGCTGACTCACCAGTAACATTATTTCTACAAGGACTACAGTGAGTCTACACCTTTGCTGACTCACCAGTAACATTATTTCTACAAGGACTGCAGTGGGTCTGCACCTCTGGTGGCCCACCAATACCATACTCTCTACCAGGACTACAGTGGGTCTGCTCTGTGATGACCTACCTACCAATCCTCTTCAAAACGTCGAATGACTCTGCTGTGGGTTTGCTCTGTTGTGGCCCATTACCTGTCAGCATGTCAAGAGTCAGCACTACCTTTCAGCTGGAAGGACAACACTACTTCTTCAAGACTGCATGGAAATCCACTACTTCCGTGTGCATTGTCTTTTACTGCTCAGACTTTGAAAAAAAAAACACTGAAATTTTACTGTGATGAACAATCTGGACTGTCTTTATGGACTGTGAGAAAATTTTAGCTTTTGACCAACATTGTATAAATAAGTGTGTGCATTTGATTTCTTTGTTATTGTAATTATGAAAAATTTTTTCAAATCATTATTGGTCACTGCCCAAAAATATTTTGTAAAATTTTTTGTGGGGTGCATGGGGGCTATGTAAGTAGGCTGTTTATGTTTTCTTTATGTAAGTAGGCTGGTTATGTTTTCTTATTGGCAAAGTTACGTAGCGCTCTATATGAAAATCACTGGCTGTGCTGTGTGCAGTCTGGGGCTAGTTTGCATTGTTGTCTACCATTGTAGTGTTGGGCAGCGGCAGCTGGATGTGAACAGCGGGTAGCGTTGCGCAGTTGGAGGTGAGCCGCCAGCAGTGGTGGATGTGGGGAGAGAAATGGCGGAGTTTTGAAATTTGTAAAAATGGATGTCATGAACTGCTGTATATATTATGACTTTTGATGACTATTAAGGTAAATACATTGTTTGTTCTCTATTAAAATCTTTCATTTGCTAACTATGCCTATTAGTAGTTAGTGCCTTCCGTAGTTTGAATCTTTTATTTAGCTAGCAGTAGTGGCGCTCGCTATATTGCAGTAGTTCGAGTAACGAAGATTTTTGTGAGGTAAGTGATTTGTGGAACGTATAGGTTAATGTTAGTCAGGGCCATTCATTTGTAGGGATTTTTGAAAGTCAGATTCCATTGCGCTAAAAATATTGTGTGTCAGTTTAAGCACAGTCGTGTACAATTTTTCTAAGGGGACTTTTCAATGGCACCAAATTTCTTAGAACTTTTGGCCAACGCCACAATCGACGTGTCACACTATGAGAAGTTCGTCACAGTATCAAGGCCGTTATTACTGCCAGAGGTGGTTGTTCTGGGTACTGATTTCTCAGGATCTGCACCCAAATTGCGTGAAAATGTAATCACATGTCAGTTCTAGTATAATATATTTGTCCAATGATACTCGTTTATCATCTTCATTTCTTCTTGGTGTAGCAATTTTAATGGCCAGTAGTGTACTTTTGAGAAGTAGTGTATGAGGTTCAAGGCAAGAAAATTTTGATGTGGTGCGGTAGGAGCGCAAACTTTTCGACTTTGAGTGCTTCCACAGGGTAGGCAGGGCAGGGCAGGGCAGGGCAGAAGTGAAGAGAAGTGCGGACGGCAGCATGGAGCCGCTGGCCTCCGGGAGGTCGGCCGCCCGGGTTCAGCGCCGGCCGGCGGCGCTCAGATTAATCACGGCAGCGGGACGCCCACTTGACCCGCGGGCCGCGCCACAATTGCCGCAATCAACGCAGACGCCGGCCGCCGGCCAATTAGAGCCGATGGAGAAAGCAGTGCTCTCTCGCTGCTCCGGCTGCTTGTGGGGTTTCGTCGCTCCGTGACGGCAATCGGCGGCCACGGCGCTAAAGACGCAATCTAATTAGCCTCGAAGCGCAGAGGTTTTCCAGTATGGTGCCTTTCATTCACATACATCTATGTATCTTTTGGATGAAAATTGTTTCAACAAGCAACTAGAATGCCTACCGTCATCTTGAAAAAATTAAATTCAATGTTCAATTAATATTTTGCAACGAGTTGCCTCCTGAATGAAAATTTTCTCTCTGCAGTGGAGTTTTTGCTGATACGAAACTTCGTGGCAGATTAAAACTGTGCGCCGAGTCTCGACTCGAACTAGGGACCTTTGCCTTTCGAACGTAAGCGCTCTAAAAAAAAAAAAAAAAAAGGGATTTAACATTTAACATCTCGAGGTGCCGGCCGGAGTGGCCGTGCCGTCCTAGGCGCTACAGTCTGGAACCGAGCGACCACTACGGTCGCAGGTTCGAATCCTGCCTCGGCCATGGATGTGTGTGATGTCCTTAGGTTAGTTAGGTTTAATTAGTTCTAAGTTCTACGCGACTGATGACCTCAGAAGTTAAGTCGCATAGTGCTTAGAGCCATTTGAACCATTTGAACATCTCAGGTCATCAGTCCCCTAGAACTTAGAATTGCTTAAACCTAACTAACCTAAGGACATCACACACATGCATGCCCGAGGCAGGATTCGAAGCTGCGACCGCAGCGGTCTCGCGGTTCCAGACTGAAGCGCCTAGAACCGCTCGGTCACACCGGCCGGCCGTAAATGCTCTACCATTTTTAAATCTTGATCTCGTTTTGTTCTACACTGTACGTTGTACTTGTTCAGTGCGGAAGTCCCACGACACCCGTTCAGATTCTTCGTTGATTCGTTCACTAAATTTTTTTTTAATTTCTGAGGGCAGCTAACCTTCTGACCTAATACTCTGAGCCACCGTGGCGGCGTCTCATCAGCTACCCAAGCACGACTCACGACCGCTCCTCAAAGCTTGAATTCCGTCAGTATATCGTCTCATACATTGTAGACGTCACAGAGGTTCTTCTGCAGACCTTGCATAACTAGCCATCTCGGTAGAAAGAATACTGCGGGGACATGACATAGCCAGAGCCTAGGGGATGTACATCTACATCTACATCCATACTCCGCAAGCCACCTGACCGTGTGTGGCGAAGGGTACCTTGAGTACCTATATCGGTTCTCCCTACTATTCCAGTCTCGTATTGTTCGTCGAAAGAAAGATTGTCGGTATACCTCTGTGTGGGCTCTAATCTCTTTGATTTTATCCTCATGGTCTCTACGCGAGATATTCGTAGGTGGTAGTAATATACTGCTAGACTCTTCGGTGAAGGTATGTCCTCGAAACTTCAACAAATGCCCGTACCGAGCTACTGAGCGTCTTTCTTGCAGAGTCTTCCACTGAAGTTTATCTGTCATCTCCGTAACGCTTTCGCGATTACTAAATGATCCTGTAACGAACCGCTCTGCTCTCCGTTGGATCTTCTCTATCTCTTCTATCAACACTATCTGGTACGGATCCCACACCAGTGAGCAGTATTCAAGCAGTGGGCAAACAAGTTTACTGTAACCTACTTCCTTTGTTTTCGGACTGCATTTCCTTAGGATTCTTCCAGTGAATCTCAGTCTGGCATCTGCTTTACCGACGATTAATTTTATATGGTCATTCCATTTTAAATCACTCCTAATGCCTACTCCCAGATAATTTATGGAATTAACTGCTTCCAGTTGCTGACCTGCTATACTGTAGCTAAATGATGCAGGATCTTTCTTTCTATGTACTCGCAGCACATTACACTTGTCTACATTGAGATTCAACTGCCATTCCCTGCACCGTGCGTCAATTCTTTGCAGATCCTCCTGCATTTCAGTACAATTTTCCATTGTTACAACCTCTCGATATACTACAGAATCATCCGCAAAAAGCCTCAGTGAACTTCCGATGTCATCTACAAGGTCATTTATATAAATTGTGAGTGGCAACGGTCCTACGACACTCCCCTGCGGGACGCCTGAAATCACTCTTCCTTCGGAAGACTTCTCTCCACTGAGAATGGCATGCTGCGTTCTGTTATCTAGGAACTCTTCAATCCAATCACACAGTTGGTCTGATAGTCCATATGCTCTTACTCTGTTCATTAAACGACTGCGGGGAACGCTCCTGGCCTTTTGATATGGCGCATTATCTTCTTCAAAAATGCCACTGACGCCGGGAAACACGATCATCATGAGGGGATGTACGTGGTCTGAAACCAGTGTACGACACTCTTTGTCATTACGGTGCCTTGCACGAGCTCCACTCGACCCATGGATGCTCACGCGATTGTTCACCAGAGCATAATGGAGAGGCCGCCATTGTCTCCGTTCCGCAGTACAGGCGTCAAGGAGCCTATCCCCTGGAAGACGGACACATTCAGTCCATCACATCGGCATGTTGAAGAAAGTACTGGTTTCATCAGACCATGCAACGCTCTGCCATTGCGCCAAAGTCCAGTGCCGACGGTCACGTGCCCATTTCAGTCGTAGTTGACAATGTCGAGGTGTTTAACATTGGCAGATGCGTGGGTCTTCGGCTGCGGAGGCCGATCTTTAGGAGTTTTCGGTGCAGTGTGTGTTCAGAGACACTCGTACTTTGCCCAGCATTAAAGTATGATGTTAGTTCGCCACAGTTGGCTGCCTGTCCTGCTTCATCAGTCTGCCCAGCCTACGACGCCCGACGTCTGTAAGGAAAGCTGGCCGCCCAACTCCACGGCGTCTGGATATGGTTTAACCTTGCTTTCGCCACGTGTTGAAGACACTCACCACAGCATTCTTCCAATGCCCGACAAGTCGTGCAGTTTCCGAAATGCCTCCGGACCATCACAATCTACCCATGGTCAAACTCAGACAGATCGCGCGCCTTCCTCATTCTACACGATGGTAGCACGCTCACGCCGAGCGGGGTGGCCGAGCGATTAGAGGCGCTATTTCACGGATTGCGTGGCCCCACACGCTGGAGGTTCGAGTCCTCCCTCGGGCATGGGTGCGTGTCTTATTCTTAGCATAAGTTAGTTTAAGTAGTGTGTAAGTCTGGGGACAGATGGCCTCAGCAGTAAGTCCCTTAGTAAATCACACACATGTGTGAGCTCGCTCACTGTTAGTACATGCACACTGGATGTGTCTGACTAGCAGTCATTCTTCGACGCTGCTGTCATCAGGACGGGTTTATGTCGATAGTAGGTCGGTGGTCATAATGTTCTGGCTGATAAGTGTATACTTCAAGGCTACTAAAAAGGCGCTCGTCATAAGATAATTCCGTTTTTGCTGTTCGGTTTATAAGCTGGGTCTGAATTGGTTTTTCTGGCCTGATCAAATATCGGTTATACGGAGCGAACTTATCAGTACCGTCTCCAGTTTTTTAATAAAGAGAGACCACGATTTGCGTACTGATGTCATGATCTTATAAGTACACACGTTTAAAACACGCACGTTGCGTACGTCAGGTTGTAATTTATCCGTCTGTCTTTCTGTAACTACCCGGCTAAGAGTGAAGCCCGTTTGTCTTTGTTACCGAACTTTAAATCGTTTGTGCAATCTGACTATTTACTCTGTTTCGCCAACGGGTAACGCAATCCGGGTTCAGTGACTTGTTTGAACCATATCACAGGCTGTCATATCATGAAGTAATACCGACCGGAATGGCATAGTGGCTAGAACACTGGACTTACTATTTACTCTATCTATGTTTCACTAACGAGTAACGCAATCCGGGTTCAGTGATTTGTTTGAACCATATCACAGGCTGTCATATCATGAAATAATACTGACCGAGATGGCGTAGTGACTAGAACACTGGACTCGCATTCGGGAGGAAGGCGGTTCAAACCCGCGTCGGACTTCCTGATTTAGGTTTTTCGTGATTTCCCTAAATCACTTCAGAAAAATACCGGGATGGTTCCTTTGAAAGGGCACAGACGACTTCCTTCCTCGTCCTTTCCTAATCCGATGGGACCGATGACCTCTTTGTTTGGTCCCCTCCCGCAAATCAACCAACCAACTATGAAATAATTGTACTATCGTAGTCGCCTTAGTCGGGACCATTAGTCTCTTGTTCCAAGATCTAAACACAAACTCTTCCTAACTTGCAGAGTTACCAATGGGTTCTCATCCTCAGAAAGGAAAAAGGGTATTATTTATGGGTTATGCCTAAGGTATAATTGTTGTTTTGATCTTACACATTTCTTTACTTTTACCATTGCGAGGTACTTATAGGAAATCTTATTCGTTCGAAGATCCTCCCTACAATGAAAAACATTCTCCATACAAATTAGCAGTGTTACGGGTGAGGGGCTCGAGTTATCGAATCTTCTGTAGAATAAACTAAATAATGACAATGTGGGAGCTCAAATGCCATATCGCAACTAATAGCAAGTCAGTTAATTGGGAAAACAATTTAGAAAAATCATAGCGATAATTGACTTACTGTATGTCGTCATAAAGTAAGGACTGGCACATTTTGTCCATGGGATTTGCGTTTTCTCACTTCTTCAAGCCCTCAGTATAGCGACAAATTATACACACAAAATCAACTCTTGTGACCACGACATACTAAAGAAACTGAAATGAAGATCGTGGAAACGAAATCAGAAGTTTATGGAGTAGTGCAGCAATTTTACCTATCCTTTAATCAGCTATCTCCGATGTACACGTCTGGTCATCTCGGCGGCCGCAGGAAGAGTGCGTTTCATCGCGACCGTTGGAAGAACGAGACGTTTCCCCACACTATTGCTAATTGTACCGTATACTGGCTACGAGGATGGCCCAGTGAATACCAGCTAACGAAAACTGTGGCTACTGTGGCTACAGTGCTGGTTCCCAGCTCACGACAGGTGAAACTGCTCAAATTTCACGAAGTATTGCGAGGTGGAGTACATAAATATATTGTGTCTCACAGATAACAGGTAGCAACCCTCGAATACGCTGCTACAATGATATATAGTTTAATAAATTCACCTTAATAAGTAACATACTTGTTTGAAAGTTATTACAGAAAACACATTTGATTAATACCCTATGATGCTTTTCGGCATGTCCTCAGAAGAATAATTCTTAGTTTCTATATAGTTCTCATATCCAACAGTAATTTGTTCAGTTTATTCTTCCACTTCATATTTTCCTCTAGGGCACTGTCGTTCAGGAAATATTTGATAATGCTGTTACGTCTGGATACTAACGTAACAGGACTGCTGTTAGAAGGCAAAAATGTCTTTTTGTGGTCATTGCCATAAAAAAACATCTTTTTTACTACTAAAATATCGAAAAGTTCGTGCCTCTGATATAATTTGTATAACATTTTTATTCGATGGATGGATATGTTGGTACGGCCGCACGACAGCAAGGTCGTCAGCGCCCGAGGGAAAACAGTTTCAGACGCGGGTCGGAAAATGTAAATGTCGTATGACTAGGGCCTCTTGTCAGGTAGACCGTTCGCCAGGTGCAAGTCTTTCGATTTGAGGCCACTTCGGCGACTTGCGCGTCGATGGTGATGAAATGATGATGATAAGGACAAAACAACACCCAGTCCTGGGCGGAGAAAATATCCGACCCAACCAGGAATCGAACCCAGGCCCTTAGGAGTGACATTCTGTCGCGCTGACCACTCAGCTACCTGGGGCGGACAGAGTCGTTAAGATATACTAAAGAGGAGGATAAAACAACATGTACAACAAAGGTAACAAAAGTCGGAAAACTATGTGCGCACCCGCACGGAAGCGGGGAACGAACTATTGCGCTAATATTAAAACATTAACTACACAGGGAGAAAGCGGTACAAGGAGCTAAAATTATAAAGCAGATGGACGTGGCTGGCTGGCCGCAAGAATAAAAAAGTAGGAGCCAGGCACTCTGCAACACACTAAAACCTCCAGACTAAAAGTTCAGGCCAGGGGCCATACACATCACAAAACTTAAAAAACCTTAGTCACACTCGTCTCATCATCAGCTAAGATAGGGCGCAGATCCCCAGCAATATTTGCTTTTGCCCGTGCATCACGGTATAAAATGCACTCCGTTAAAATATGGTGGATAGAGATGTGCACACCACAAGCATCACAAAACGTCACTGGAAAATATTCGTGTGTTAATTTAACGCGTGCGGACTGTTAGAAAGCTTGTGTTTCTTCCTGTTAGCGTTTTTACAACTTGTCATAATAGGAGCTACTTTTTCATGGTCGATGCAACACACCAAACAACTTTCCGAATAAAACTGGTTCAGTTTCGAGGACTCTTTTGAACGATACTAATTATGAATTATTATCCCATTTCAAATACCAAAAATTTCTTCGTGAACCCATTTCGAAGCATTTATACAGCGATGTGAGGTTCACCATACGATTCAGTCAAAACTTTTGACAAAATGCTAGTCCGTGAGACCTGAAATTATTTGACGCAATGCTTTCGAGAATTCGAGCTGTTACGGGTGGTCTGAGACACTTTACCGTAATGTCTGTAGAATTTTTAATATTTGCATCAAAATAGAATTTTTTAAATTTAATTTACTGCATTTATTTATTTTTAATACACAGTAACAAATGATTGTATACAGTGTCTGAGGTTGACTGTTAATTACTGGAACCAATTACTGAAGAACATCGATAATACACAAATGAAGTGCCTTTAACGTTACCTACGTCACAAAAAAACGTCAAAAAGAAGACTATTAAAGGACAGTATACAATACACGCGTGGAAATTTGTAATTTCATGTAGGCTGTAGTATGCTGACTGAGCGACAGTCTCCAGATGCGCCACATAATCAAAATATCTGTGATAAGAAAAGCGTTGTAACTGCCTCACTAAGAGATATCCACTTGCTACAGTTCAAACAAACCTACCATATCCTGACGTAACCACATCTACAGCCAAAGTTATCTGTTGCTGCTATAATGTGCGGTCAGAAAATGTGGCTCATCGGACGTCTCTCCCAACAGACATACAAAATAGTTAACTGTTTCAAGTACTGAGATAAAACACCAAATTCAGTTGGTAACAGGTTACTTAAGTTCATACCTTTCCGGTACAGGCGCTAACAATGACCCCAGTGGAACGTTCTGATTACCTTCATCAATGCTAATACAGCCGTTTACACCTATTCTCAAGCTACACTTAAATTAATCTAAATTCCCCATCATTGTAACGTATCTCATGCTCGTCTCTCGGGCAACCGAGATGCGAAGTGAGTATGTATATTTCGAAATTCCGAACGTGTATCATAAAACTGCGCCTCTTATCACACTATTTAACGCCTCTCCTCACAGAACGTAAAAAATAGCTGATAGCACATGCGGACAATGAAACGAAACACAGCTGGTGCTCACCTGCTTCGAAAAGAGTATTGGACGACGAAACTGAAAGAGCTTCGGTTGCGGTCAATCGTCCTCTTGCGATTAGAAGCACAGACTGGCGCTGGGCAACGGCTCAAGACGCCTCCGGGCGTTTTACCTATTGTTGAGAGATTCGTTCACTACGCATTTTAAACAGTGGAGAGGGTGCTACTGAGAGAAGATCATTTTCACTGAGAAGCTGCACACCTTGTTCAGGCGTCGCTTCTATAACACTAATGTAGTCACAGGTGACAACAAAAGCGTAACTCGCGTAATACAGGGTGTGAGATGATGTTTGGTTTGTGGGGCGCTCAACTGCGTGGTTATCAGCGCTATAATACAGGGTGTATCAAAAAGAATCCTCCGATTTATTTAAAAATCGTACCTATTACGTTATTTGAGATATATGCGTGAACAACGTACTGTTAGAAAGTGCAAACTCCCAAGTTTTACGTGGTTTCCGCAAGGTAGCAGCAGTGTGCGCCCACTTCAGTTTTAGTAAAAATGGTGTCGGGACAACAGAAAGCGTTTTTTGTTCTACGTTTTGTGGGTCTGTAATAACTGTTCAGCGAGATTCGTACTAGGTATGGTGTGGATCTTCCTACAGCACAGAGCATTAGGCGATGGCATGAAAAATTGGGGGAAACAGGTTTTTTGCGTAAAGGCAAATCACCGGGCCCTCCCCGAGTGTCTCACACAGACGTCGAAAGCATCCGCCATGGTTTCACAAGGAGTCCGTAGAAATCCGTTCGCTGTGCAGCTCGACAGCTCAACATGCCTCCCGATGTCCATCTGGCGTGTGCTGCGTCGACGTTTACACATGAAACCATACAAAATTCACCTACTGCAGGCTCTTCGTGAAGGTGACAATCAAGTTCTGTAATTTCGTTCTTGGTAAGATGGAGGATAACAGTTTTCTTCTACACATAGTGTTTAGTGAGGAGGCAACATTCCATTTAAATGGAAAAGTCAATAGTTATAATGTGAAAATATGAGGTACGGAACAACCACGTGAAGTTGTGCAGCATGGAGAGGAAGTCTCCAAAATTTAATTTGTTTTGTGCAGTTTCACAGGAAAGGTGTATGGTGCATTTTTCTTAGCGGAGTACACTGTTATAGGAAGCACTTATTTCGATGTGCTTGAGAATTTCCTTTTTCCACGGTTTCATCTGAATGTATGTAATTATTTCTTGTCAGAGTATATAAAAGAACCTGCTCATGTGCCTCCATTACCAACAACAATGAATGAACAGAGAGGCCGCATGACAGCGGCTGTGGAAGCTGTAACTCAAGACATCCTCGCTGCAGTGTGGGAACAGTTCGAACACCTCACTGACAAATGCCTTGCCTCGCAAGAGGGGCATATTGAACACATATGAAAAGGTACTTAAAAAACACTTTTTGAATTTCCCATTCATCAAAAAACAAAATTAATTGTATACGTTTATTCGTTTCAGGATTTCAGACGTGTCAGATCGGATGGCACTTTTTGATGTACCCAGTACAATTGCCCTCACTTTAGTATTTGTAGTCCTACTCTCAGTAATTATCATGAACTCGCGGTATGTAATCATACTGATTATGACGTCAGGATTGAGAACGTTCACCTTCGATAGCGTAGTCGACGGTTCCTAACTCACGCAAGGTAATCGCTTGTCCTACATATTTATTTCACTTCATCGTTTCATCCTTATTAGCAGTTCGATTCAGTACTTGAAATAACAGTACTAATATGGTCGACAGTATAGCTCAACTAAATTTCTAACTGGACTGAGTGCTGCACTCAATAGAGGACGTAACACAATACCATGCTCTCCGCGATTTCTATAAGAGGCTTTCGCACTGCCTCTCCATTGTGCCGTCTTACATAACAAGTTCCTTTCGCAACGTACTGCAAATAGCGGATCACTCGAACACTTCAACGTAAACTGCTGGGTATGGATACATGCCGAGTAAGGTGTGGATGTACTGCAGATGCCTATCCCACCTATTCTCGAACGACGTTGTTGATCTTTTTTCCACCAATATGTAGTGCCACGTAATCTTTCGTCTGATACTCAGTGTGTTCTTTTTGTTCTGATAAAATCCATCACTGTAATTACCTTAGTTATACGGAGTACTCGTGCTATATTTCACAGTGAAAGGTAACAATCTAGAGCGTCCAGCAAATTCGGAGAAACCAGCACCCCATAGACTAAAGACATCCAATTATCTGACACTGGCAGTGGAGATACTGAATCAAACGACATATGCCTTAAAACCCATGCGTTGGCCTGGTCATTCATGACGAAAGAGCTATGCGTCTTGTGTCCAGTTGCGAGATGGATTAATCAATGCCTCTCTCACTCGCCAATTCGATGAAAAATGTGAAGATTCAAGACTATACACAGCGAATGTGTTTGTTACATTGATTCAAAGTTAGACAAAAGCGTCACAACAAGTTATGAGGTATCTGATGATATTAATTAAATAAAACTCTAACACCGCATGAAACATAAGTGATGAAATAGTTATTTTAGCAACGTCTGTACCGTTCTTAGAATATACATATTATTAACTTATAGTTTGCAGACGAAAATTTTTTGCGTTATTAACTGAATGAAGCCTGGAAAGTAATTTACTATACGAAGTAGGGAATCGTGTCCTTTTCTGATTTATACAATATTCCCTTTGTTTAATAACGTAAGTGTTAAAATTTACAGCTCCATTTTCAAGTAGCGTTGATATATCTGGCAGCTAATCAAGCAGCAGTAAAGAAACGATACAGTTGTTCACTGTAGGAGACGAAAGAGCCAGATCAAGTTTTCAGCAACAGTATTTAAAGTGAGTATATTAATTTGAGAATTAAGGTATCTCAGACGTAATAATCTCCTCCAAGCCGACCGCCATTGATTCCGAAACTTCGGCCTTGCAGAAGCCAGCTTTCGTTTCTTTTCTTTTTTCGACGTTTCATCCTGAAAGCCATGGACCAAGAAATGCAGGTGGATTCCGTGTTTCTTGACCTGCGAAATGCATTTGACTCAGCACCACATCAATGCTTATTAACGAAAGTACAATCGTAAGGATTGCAAAATGAAAATTGAGATTGGACTGCAAGTTTCCTAATAGGTTGTTTGTATCTGGGACGGAGGCTCATCGGCAGATGTAGATGTAACTTTCGTCGTGGCCCAGGACAGCGTGTTTAAACTATTGCTGTGGACGTTATACCTTAATGATCTATCAAACAATCTCAATAGACTATCTGCAGACGCTGATGTCATCATAAAGAAATACTGTCTGAAATATACTACTATACGAATATTCAGTTACGTCTTGATACGATTCCAAAGTAGTATAAATACTGGCAACTTGATTTGTACGCGTAAAAACTGTGAGTTTAAAAAAAACCAAATACGTAGTATCTTCTGACTACAATGACAATGACTCATAATTGGGGATGAGTTATTTTCAAACAATAACTTTAACAATGCGAGGGCGTTTGAAAGGGAATGATCACATACTCTCAGTCCTAGGTAAAGTACATTGCACAAAAGAATTAGAGGGTCATTTATTTAAAAATCCGTCGTTTCCCCCCACTGTGGCACAGAAATGTGAAATTTGACTCCAAGGTACACTATGTGATCAAAAGTATCCGGTCACTTGCCTGAAAATGACTTACAAGTTCGTGGCGCCCACCATCGGTAATGCTGGAATTCAATATCGTGTTGGCCCACCCTTAGCCTTGATAACAGCTTCCACTCTCGCAGGCATACACTCAATCAGGTGCTGGAAGGTTTTTTTGGGGAATGGCAATCCATTTTTCACGGGATGCTGCGTTGAGGAGAGGTATAGATGTCAGTTGGTGAGGCCTGGCACGAAGTCAGCGTTCCAAAACATCTCAAAGATGTTCTGTAGGATTCAGGTCAGGACTCTGTTCAGGCCAGTCCATTACAGGGATGTTATTGTCGTGGAACCACTCCGCCACAGCCCGCGCATTATGAACAGATGCTCGGTCGTGTTGAAAGATGCAATAGCCATCCCCGAATTGCTCTTCAACAGTGGGAAGTAAGAAGGTGCTAAAAACATCAATGTCGGCCTGTGCTGTGACAGTTCCACGCAAAACGACAAGGGGTGGAAGCCCCCTCCATGAAAAACACGACCACACCGTAACACCACCACCACCGAATTTTACTGTTGACACTACACACGCTGGGAGATGACGTTCGCAGGGCATTCGTCTTACCCACACCCTGTCATTGGATCCGCACATTGTGTACCATGATTTTTCACTCCACATAACGTTTTTCCACTGTTCAATCGCCCATTGTTTACTTTCCGTACACCAAGCGAGGTGTCGTTTGGCATTTATCGGCGTGATATGTAGCTTATGAGTAGCTGCTCGACCATGAAATTCAAGTTTTCTCACCTCCCGCCTAACTGTCACAGTACTTGAAGTGGATCCTGATGCAGTTTAGAATTAATGTGATGGTCTGGATAGATGTCTGCCTATTACACATTACGACCCTCTTCAACTGTCGGCTGTCTCTGTCAGTCAAAAGACGAGGTCGGCCTGCACGCTTTTCTGTTGTACGTGTCCCTTCACGTTTCCATTTCACTATCACAATGGGTACAGTGGACCTAGGGATGGTTAGAAGTGTGAAAATCTCGCGTACAGACGTATGACACAAGTGACACCTAATCACCTGACCACGTTCGAAGTCCGTTAGTTACGCGGAGCGCCCCATTCTGCTCTCTCACGATGTTTCATGACAACAGAGGTCACTGATATGGAGTACTTGCCAGTAGGTGGCAGCACAATGCACCTAATACGAAAAAGTATGTTTTTGAGGTGTCCGGATACTTGTGATTACATAGTGTACCTACAGCCTTTCTGTATGATGATGCAAAATTGTGACGCCCTGCTACGCTTCAAACAGTAAGGTATTGACACATGAGGAAAAATGATCCATGCTCAGAAGTTCGTATGAGGTGTAAGGCGGGATAATGATATCACATTGGCACCAAATTCCACCACAATATTGCTTAACGCTGCCGTGGACGTTTCACGCGATGGGAAGGTCGTCACAGTCCCCCTTGCCGATATTTCGCCCTTTCTTTTGACATCTGTGCAGTGGAGGTTAGAACCGCGACATAAAGCGTTTAGACCACCAGATTTTCTTATGAGTGGCAGAGGAAAAGATATGACACACACCGCCGCTTAGAATCGGCAAAAAAAGGCCTCAGGGTGTGGCATAAACGGCGTCAATGAAACCACGCCTTTCTCTGGGATATTGAGTCCGCCTGCTTAGCTGAATTGTAACGTGTTTGCCAAACATGCAGTGGGCCTGGGTTCCATTCCCGTTCGGGTTGGAGATTTTCTCCGCTCCCGGACTAGTTGTTGTGCTGTCCACATCATCATTTTATCATCACCGATGCTCGAGTCGCCCAATGTGGTGGCACCTGGAATGTGGCGCCCGAACTTCCCCTAAAGGGGCCATTCGGCCAACAATGCCACACCATCGTTTCGTTTCTGGGATGATGATTCCCACAAATTTCGCAATCGAAAACGACAGTCTGCGGTGCGATGTGTAGCAGAACGAAGATATTGAAAACCTTTCACAATGCCGACACCCCTACAGGTGATTCAGCCCTTCTCTAAGAACATCTTGGGCAGCAACCCTTACTGAACGTGATCTGACTCCTTTGCAGTGCAGTGTGACCGAATATTTTTTTCCTTTTGTATATGGAGTTGAACCACTAGGAACCGTGAAGATCATTCGACGACATTTGACCGTGACCCGAAGCAACAAAGGGCTGTTATGCTTTTTCAGCCTTCCTGTTTCGCGCCCTCTTGTGGCGTGATCATGGGGGTTGCATCATGGACACATGCATGAATGATAAAGCAAAGGACGTCTCTTTTGTTGAGCGCTTTAAAAATGCACCTGTACAGAGAAAACTCTGACCGATTCCTAGGCACCTACGGGCAGGTAACCCATTCGACATCGTACAGCTGAGTGGTGCTGTACTGCTGCTATAACGCCTGCTTGCACGTATGCAGAATCTGAGCATCTGAGAAACTGAGAAACTATTGTTTCTTACAAAAAGAGAAATATAAGTTTGATGGTACTGCTTTCTTTTTTGTAGAAAAAACCTGTTTTGTCATTAAAAATGAAGGGAATGCTTAAGACCTAAAATATGACATAAGAATGAATCCATTATTAGGATACAATTAATTAATCGTTTCAGTTAATCGATCATTTAAATAAACAAAAAGTGCAAGTAACCGACTCTTACTCGCAATCACACTTCCCTAGCTAACGCATCACTGACGTTGATTTACACACACTACTTGCCATTAAAATTGCTACACCATGAAGATGACGTGCTACAGACGCGAAATTTAATGTACAGGAAGAAGATGCTGTGGTATGCAAAAGATTAGCTTTTCAGAGCATTCACACAAGGTTGACGCCGGTGGCGACACCTACAACGGGCTGACATGAGGAAAGCTTCCAACAGATTTCTCATACACAAACCGCAGTTGACCGGCGTTGCCTGGTGAAACGTTGTTGCGATGCCTCGTGTAAGGAGGAGAAATGCGTACCATCACGTTTCCGACTTTAATAAAGGTCGGATTGTAGCCTAACGCGATTGCGGTTTATCGTATCGCGACATTGCTGCTCGCGTTGGTCGAGATCCAATGACTGTTAGCAGAATATGGAATCGGTGGGTTCAGGAGGGTAATACGGAACGCCGTGTTGGATCCCAACGGCCTCGTATCGCTAGCAGTCGAGATGACAAGCGTCTTTCCGCATGGCTGTAATGGATCGTGCAGCCACGTCTTGATTTCTAAGTCAACAGATGGGGACGTTTGCAAGACAACAACCATCTGCACGAACAGTTCGACGACGTTTGCAGCAGCATGGACTATCAGCTCAGAGACCATGGCTGCGGTTACCCTTGACGCTGCATCACAGACAGGAGCGCCTGCGATGGTGTACTCAACGACGAACCCAGGTGCACGAATGCCAAAATGTCATTTTTTCGGATGAATCCAGGTTCTGTTTACAACATCATGATGGTCGCATCCGTGTTTGGCGACATCGCGGTGAACGCACATTGGAAGCGTGTGTTCGCCATATTGGCGTATCACCCGGCTTGATGGTAAGAGGTGTCATTGGTTACACGTCTCGGTCACCTTCGCATTGACGGCACTTTGAACAGTGGACGCTACATTTCAGATGTTTTACGACCCGTGGCTCTACCCTTCAATCGATCCCTTCGAAATCCTACATTTCAGCAGGATAATGCACGACCGCATGTTGCAGGTCCTGTACGGGACTTTCTGGACACAGAAAATGTTCGACTGCTGCTCTGGCCAGCACATTCTCCAGATCTCTCACCAATTGAAAACGTCTGGTCAATGGTGGCGGAGCAACTGGCTCGTCACAGTACAGCAGTCATTACTCTTGATGAACTGTGGAATTGTGTTGAAGCTGCATGGGCAGCTGTACCTGTAGCGCCATCCAAGCTTTGTTTGACTCAATGCCCAGGCGTATCAAGGCCGTTATTACGGCCAGAGGTGGTTGTTCTGGGTACTGATTTCTCAGGATCTGTGCACCCAAACTGCGTGAACATGTAATCACAGGTGAGTTCTAATGTAATATATTTGTCCAATGAATAGCCGTTTATCATCTGCATTTCTTCTTGGTGTAGCAACTTTAATAGCCAGTAGTGTACATACCTCCCATGGCCGGCAGCGTGGCAGATATCTTGTAAAGACATTTTATGTACACTATACCAGAACGCTGCTATTTCTTGAGGCTTTATTCACCTGTATTTAGGCAATTAACTTTTTCCGGCAACACTGCCATTTTCAAACGATCTGCAATTATATACCGCTATTAATCTATACAGTTATTACGTTATATACCGCTACCTGGTTGGCTTTGTAACAGTGTACACTTTCATCTCTCATCGTTGACGTTGTAACTGTCATATATTTCTGCGTACTGTATTTGTAGAGCAGATATAGTTATTTTTGTATATATACATTTCTTCTTAAGAGTAGATTTTGTTGAGTAATTTTTCTTGAAATTTTCGTTTCCTATGAGTTTCACAGCTTTACGTTACAGAAGTTGGTTGGTTGGTTGGTTTCGGACGGGGAAGGGACCAAACTGCTTGATCATCGGTCCCAGGTTCCTATAAAACAAATACACGAGGGAAGGAATAAAACAAACAAGCCTTATCGCCCAGAACCTGGAGAAAAGAAAAACCACAAGAACTACAAAAAGGCAACAAACACTACAGTGGACAAATTAAGACAAGAAAACTACAGAGACACACAAGAAGCGGGTAGAAGGGATTAGAAGAGTAGAGAAAAAGACCGTGGCTGGCCGATCACAAGAATAAAAAAGGATATGTCAATCACTCTGCAACACATTAAAACCTCCAGCCTAGAAGCACTAGGGTAGAGAGCACATATGGGCAAAGGACATGCACTAAAACTAAGATGAAACGATAAAACCTTCCTTCATGTATAAAACGTAAAGCTAAATCAGCCGATGAGACATTGTCAGCTAAAACTAACGGTAACGAGTCCGGCAACTGAAAATCCCGCCGCAGGGCAGCTAAAGCGGGACAGTGCAACAGAATGTGGGCCAGGGACGCGTCAAGAATCGAGAGAAAGTGACAGCGGAGAGCCTCACGACGAACTGCGTCCTTAGGGCCATGTGAAAGGTCCAGCCGAAGCTGCGGCCTGGGTGTACACCACGGATACGTATGTGAATGGGCCCAGAGGAGACGTGGTAAAGGAAAAGTCTCGACTTCGGACAGAAGGGATCGGATGCGAACAGCGATCCTAATCCCCGACCTGGGCCGCCGATGCGGAAGATGAAACGCCGTGATTGGGAAAAGGAGACGGTAATTTGCTTGCTCAGGAGAGTTAGGAATGTGGGCGGCGTAATTGGTGATCCGTTGTAAGCGACTGATCTGCAGTGGAGGGATCCCAGCCTCTACCACTGGGTTGTACACCGGACTCCTCCTGAAAGCTCCCGTCGCTAGTCAATCTCCACAGTGGTGCACTGGGCCCAGCAACCGCAACGCTGAGGGCGCCGCCGAACCATAAACCAGACTCCCATAGTCAAGGCGGAACTGAACGAGGGCTTTGTAGATCCGCAGCAGTGTAGAGCGATCTGCACCCCAATTGGTATTGCTCAGGGCACTCCGGTGCTGTCAGCACTTCCGCTTAAGCTGACGAAGGTGAGGAAGCCAACGACGTTGAATGGTTACATATTAATGTCATTAATCTGTGGACTTGAGTGGTCGTTGTTGTGGATTGGCAAGACAGCCAACCCACTAGGACAGGAAGCCGAAAGGCACGCGTTTAAGCTCACGCAGGCTGGCGTGAGGTCTGGAACAGGACAAGGATATGAGACTAGCAAAAATAATACGTAGCTGCTGGAATACTTAACTTTAATCCATAATTGGTGAACATCGCTCTTGACGGTACATGTTTTACAGCAGCAATAGTAACTGGTAATGGCGCCTTGCTAGGTCGTAGCAAATGACGTAGCTGAAGGCTATGCTAATTATCGTCTCGGCAAATGAGAGCGTAATTTGTCAGTGAGCCATCGCTAGCAAAGTCGGCTGTACAACTGGGGCGAGTGCTAGGAAGTCTCTCTAGACCTGCCGTGTGGCGGCGCTCGGTCTGCAATCACTGATAGTGGCGACACCCGGGTCCAACGTATACTAACGGACCGCGTCCGATTTAAAGGCTACAACCTAGCAAGTGTGGTGTCTGGCGGTGACACCACAGTCGTTATACATTCTTTTTATAGGTTTGTGAGAGTAGTCTTTGCTTAGCACGTCATCGATTATATTTTTTTTAATGACCGCTATCTGTTCTTTAGGACATGTCCGGCACATATTTTTACTAGTCGCCGCTGATTTCGCATAGATCCCGATACAGCACTGCGTCAATAGTTCCGTTCCTTTTGTTTCCATTCTCCCTCTCCTCCTTCGCTTTACATAAAATATATCATCGTGTTCTAAAATTTCGACGAAATTTTCAATAAAATTTTGAAACCTTCCCGTCTCCTCTATATCTCTTTTGTTACGCAACCTTTCCTTCTACAATAATCTATGAATCTATGAATCCCTTAGGATTTCTATCTCTTGCTTAAGACTAACAAATGAAATCTTCCCTTTGAAATTAATTCTCTTTCTCAGTAATAATAAGTGCAAGCTTCGCATACAAATTTAAATGCTGCTTATTAAAAGTGATTTGCTGATTATTTCGACGAAACATAGAATGCCCTCAGTCTTTCCCTGCAATAACCCAAAACTGTTCCTTACCTTTTTTTCTGTTACTGGATCGCCATCTGACTGCTACATCGAACTGTGACATGAATATACTTACTCTGCCTTACTATACTCTATTAGCTGCTGGTGGGCAGTCATAATAAGTGGCTGTATTTATTACCAAAGCTGACGTTATTCTTTAATAGCAAAGCTGACGTTATTCTTTAATTAATTTGACTGGAGTTACGTAATTCATAGTTAAACTTTGTCTTGTGATTATCCGAATCCTTGGTGTGACGTCATAAGCGCATGACTGCGTGTGAGATCGCTCTCTAAATTTTTATGTATTTTTAGGTTTCAGATACATATTTTAACGGTTTTTGTGATAATATTTACTATATAAGTGACTTATTAGTGGTTTCTTCATTCATCTCTGCTTTCTTGTATTGTGACCTGATATTTGTGAGTGTTTCGTATCGAGCAACTTAACCTCTTACCTTTGTTTACATTCCTCGCTGACCAGTTGCAGCTGTAGCGGCGCATCGTAAGCTAAGTACTAATTAATTGTTTGTGTATAGTGGTTTATTTAGGAACTTCAGTAGTCATCAACCGGTGTTCTTGGAGTTTTCTGGAGAAATAATTTCAGAAGAACTTTTTGGGAAATGTTTTCAGTTTCGTTACTGTGTCATTAGACGTTTGATTTTCTTCCTGTGTTAGTCTTTTGTTATTTTCTTATGTGTTGTTGATTAATAGTGTTAATAGTAGTTACTGTCCTTGTAGAGTAAGTCTGTGATTATTGTGGTTAGTTTTTTAACATCTTCTTATTGTAGTAGCGGAACTTAAATAAAGTAGTTTTCTTGTTTCAATAACTATAAAATTTTACCATGAGTGAGAAGTGTGGGCTTTGCCGTAGGTTCGTGAGTAGTGAATTGCGGTGTGAGACTTGTTCGAAGTATTTTCACTGGGGGGAACGCAGTGGGGAAGCCAGTGGGCATTCTGGTGAGATCCTCTCCTGGAACTGCAGGTTATGCCGCAAGAGTCAGTTGATAGAGGAGCAGGAGCGTAAGATCTGTGCCCTTCAGGTGCAGTTGGAAAACGCACAGGAGGAGCTAGATAGCCTGAGGAGGGAGAAGGGGGTTGGGGAATGGGAGCTGGCTGTTGGCAAGAGATCTGCTAGGAGAAGGAGATTTTCAGATAGTTTTACTATTGGTGTTTGCGATAGATATGACCAACTGCCAGAGTCTAGTGGAGAGGAATCTCTAGTACCTGTAGATGTAGGAAGTATGCAGTAGACCTCAGCAGTTACGGTGGCTAGGACAGTTACAGAGTCGAAGAAGACGGTTCTGCTGTTAGGTAGTTCTCATGGCAGAGGTGTAGGCCAGAAGTTGCAGGAAGTGTTGGGGAGTAAGTATCAGGTCACCAGCATTGTGAAGCCTAATGCAGGATTGGCTCAGGTGACTGTTAACATAGGGGGGTTATGTAGGGATTTTACTAAAGAGGATCAAGTAGTGATTGTGGGTGGGGCTGGTAATAGTATTGATAGGGATGGGGAGCATGGCATAGATGGTGACCTGGAAAAGATAGCCACTCAGATTGGCAACACGAATGTGCCTTTCGTGGAACTGCTTCAGCGTCACGATCGGCCTCATCTTAATACAGCCGTCAGGCGTAATAACATGAGACTTGAGAATGCGCTGATGGCAGAAGGCATGGGTAACATTTCAGTGGTGTCGGTGGAGTCTATCGGCAGGACGGGTTTCAATAGACATGGCCTGCACCCCAACAGGTATGGGAAGGGGAGGTTGGCAAAGCTTATAGGTGACAGCATAGGTGGGGGTGGTGTGATCACTCATGGGAAAATTCCTGTAGTAGTGGGTGTTAGAGCTGCACCTTTTCTAGATTGAAGTCAGTTGACAGGTATTCCTGCTTAAGGGAAGTCTCCCTAACAAAGGAACCACTTTCGACAAAGATTAGGTATCCGAGTAATGAGGGAATTAGTATCCGAGTAATGAGGGAATTAGTATATTTCATCAAAATATACAAGGTATTAGAGATAAAGTTAGTGAACTGCTTATAGATGTTGACTCTGAAATTATTGGTATATCTGAACACTTCTTAAATAAGGAGATAATTCAGATGATTCCTTTACCAGGATACAGGTTGGCTGGCAGCTTTTCTAGGAGCTCTTTGCGGTGTGGGGGAGTATCCATGTATGTGAAAAACGGCATCCCATTTGAGTCAATAGATGTTTCAAAGTACTGAACTGAAAAGGTGTTTGAATGTTGTGCAGGTGTGGTTAAATTTAGTGGAGCTAAACTTTTAACTGTTGTTATTCATTGATCCCCAGACTCCGATTTCACAATATTTTTGCTAAAGCTAGAGGAGGTTCTTGGTTCACTTTATAGGAAATACAAAAAGTTAGTTATATGTGGTGACTTCAAGATTAATTGTATAAGTGATTGTGCAAGGAAAAGGATTCTGGTAGACCTCCTTAATTCATATAATCTTATGCAAACCATATTCTTTCCAACGAGAGTGCAAGGGAACAGTAGAACAACCATAGACAACAATTTTGTTCATTCCTCATTACTAGAAGGGCATTCTGTTAGCAAAAAGGTGAATGGCCTTTCAGATCATGATGCACAAATTTTAACTTTAAAAGATTTTTGTGCTGCAACACGTGTTAAATATAGTCATCAGCTGTTCAGGAAAGCTGATCCAGTTGCTGTAGAGACCTTTGTAAACCTTATCAGGAACAAGAGTGGCAAGATGTTTATAGTGCTGATACTGTAGAAGATAAATATAATGCTTTCCTCAAGACTTTTCTCGTGCTATTTGAAAGCTGCTTTCCGTTAGAACGTTCAAAACAGGTACTAGCACAAACAGGCAGCCTGGGTGGCTGACTAGAGGGATAAGAATATGTTGTAGATCAAAGTGGCAATTATATCAAAACGTTAGAAACAGTCAAAATCTAAATGCAGCAGCCCATTACAAACAGTATTGTAAGGTGCTCAAAAATATTATTAGGAAGGCAAAAAGTATGTGGTATGCAGATAGAATAGCTAAGTCTCAGCATAAAATTAAAACTATATGGTCAGTCGTAAAGGAAGTGGCTGGTCTGCAGAGACAGGTCGAGGATATAGAATCAGTGCGTAGTGGGAATGTTCGTGTTACTGATAAGTCGCATATATGTTCAAATGGCTCTGAGCACTATGGGACTTAACTGCTGTGGTCATCAGTCCCCTAGAACTTAGAACTACTTAAACCTAACTAGCCTAAGAACATCACGCACATCCATGCCCGAGGCAGGATTCGAACCTGCGACCGTAGCGGTCGCGCAGTTCCAGACTGTAGCGCCCAGAACCACTCGGCCACCCGGACGGCTCGCATATGTGTACAGTATTTAATAATCACTTTCTGAATATAGCAGGTGAACTAAATAGAAACCTAGTCCCAACAGGGAATTATATAGCGCTCTTAGAAAAAAGTGTTCCGAGACTGTTACCTGAAATGCTCCTCCATGATACTGACAAGAAGTAGATTGAGTTAATAATTAAATCATTAGGGACGAAGAACTCTCATGGATATGACGGGATATCTAGCAGAATACTGAAGTATTGTTCTATGTATGTTAGCTCAGTACTTAGCCATATCTGTAACTTTTCCTTTAGGAGTGGTCGGTTTCCTGATCGATTAAAGTACTCGGTAGTGAAGCCACTTTATAAAAAGGGAGACAGGGATAATGTTGACAATTTCAGACCTGAAACTTCCTGGAAGATTAAAACTGTGTGCCGGACCGAGACTCGAACTCGGGACCTTTGCCTTTCGCAGGCAAGTGCTCTACCAACTGAGCTACCCAAACACGACTCACGCCCCGTCCTCACAGCTTCACTTCCGCCAGTACGTCGCCTCCTAGCTTCCAAACTTTAGAGAAGCTCTCCTGCGAACCTTGCAGAACTAGCACTCCTGAAAGAAAGGATATTGCGGAGACATGGCTTAGCCACAGCCTGGGGGATGTTTCCAGAATGAGATTTCCACTGCGTAGCGGAGTGTGCGCTGATATGAAACTTCCTGGCAGATTAAAACTGTGTGCCGACCGAGACTCGAACTCGGGACTTTTGCCTTTCGCGGGCAAGTGCTCTACCAGCTGAGCTACCGAAGCACGACTCACGACCGGTCGTCACAGCTTTACTTCCGCCAGTATCTCGTCTCCTACCTTCCAAACTTTACAGAAGCCCTCCTGCGAACCTTGCAGAACTAGCACTCCTGAAAGAAAGGATATTGCGGAGACATGGCTTAGCCTCAGCCTGGGGGGTGTTTCCAGTCACTAGGGACTTTACTGGCACGTTCACGTTCTCCTATTTATCCACCTCCCGGTTCTAGGCTTCAGCTGACAATGCTCTGTTATTTCTTTACATGTGCAAGCTCTTTATGCAAACTATCTGTATCCGACACTGTATGGGATCTATGTGCAAGGGTTTTGATTACACTCATAGTTTGGGATGGGTGATGGCAACCTGAAGAATATAAGTACAAATCAGTGTGAGTGAGCTTACGATAAACAGATTGTGTCAAAGAGCCGTCACTCTTCCGTCTAACCAAAACGTCAAGGTACGGCAGACAACCATCTTTCTCTAATTCCATGGTAAATCGAATATTCTCACGAATGGAGTTAAGATGGTGTAAAAACTCCCTAAACTGATCTTCTTCATGGGGCCACACTATGAAAGTATTATCCACGTACCTCCAAAAAACAGTTGGTATAAGAACTGATGATTAAAGTACTCTTTCCTCAAAATTCTCCATGAAAAAGTTAGCCAGCATGGGAGACAAGGGGCTGCCAATGGCGACGCCGTCTGTCTATTCAGCAGACAGACGGCGTCGCCATGGCCAGCCCCTTGTCTGCCCTGGAACCATTTCCTTCAAACTAGCAAGAATCCTTAGTAATTTTCGGGTAAAAGTGATTCTGCACCCACCGTCTAAGATTTCGGAACTGCTAGGACCAGTGAAGTATAATTTCTGATTGTAGAAGGCAGGAATTTACTAGATACCTTGTCACTGTTGATGTGACCTATAAAGAACGAACAACACGAATACTGGAAGCACGCTGCAAAGAACATAAACGTTGCACTTGCCGTTTGAAACTCAACAGGTCTGCAATTGGGGAACATTTTATCTCCAACGGGCATTCAGTGGAGTCACAAAATATAAATTTTGGCCACAGCAACATCTTTCTGAGACTCCTTATAAAAAAATCCGTTGAAATACGCATCGTGAAAAATCTAATGAACCGTGACAGCGGCTGCATAATGCGTGGAATCCCGTCATCTCCGAGATTTGTTTCAGACGAAGACGGCAGAATACTCCGATGACTGCGGCGAGCGGTAGCGTCGAAGACAGCTGATATTCGAGGTTCCACCAGAGAGGGCACTGCCGCCGGACGGTGTGGTCCATCTGTCACCGTGTATCCGACGCAAGCGTGGCAATATTCTTAGCACGCATTATAGGGGAGAATGTCTTCGATGGCTCACCTGGAGATGAATGGCAGGTGTCCAGTAGAAATACCGTGGAGTGAGGTTTACGATGACCGGTTAAAGTGCCGAAATCTTTTCGAACATTTAATTCGCCTGGAAAATTTTGAATTTCATATTTCATAGCTGTAAATTTTGCGAACGACAGCGGAGGAGTGACTGAGGAAGTGAAGCAAATGCATTTCCTATCTAAACAAAAACGTGAAAATGATCCAGATACAATGAAGAAATCCACTACTGGTGCAAACGTACACATAACCTCATGTGACTGTAAGATCAAAAAAATGGAACTAATACAATGAAAAGCCGAACGCGGCCTGCGGTAGAAAGACATACTCATGTTCAAAATTAATATATACAGGTCACAGAACCCCATGTGGACGATTACAGTTGTAAGTACGCTGTATGAAATTATTTTTCAAGTCTGTATGGGGCACTGCCCAAAACAATTTGTAGAATTTTTTGTGGGGAGCATGGGGGCTATGTAAGTAGGCTATTTAAGTTTTTATGTTGGCAGCGCACGTAGCGCTCTGTATGAAAATCACTGACTGAGCTGTATGCAGTCTGTGGCTGGTTTGCATTGTTGGAGTATTTTCTATTGTAGTGTAGGGCAGTTGGGTGTTAACAGCGCGTAGCGTTGCGCAGTTGGAGGTGAGCCGCCAGCAGTGGTGGATGTGGGAAGAGAGATGGCAGAATTTTGAGAGCGGACGATCTGGACGTGTGTCCATCAGAAAGAGTAAATTTGTAATACTGTATATCATCAACTGATATATATATGATGACTTTTGAATATTATGAAGGTAAATAAATTGTTTGTTCTCTATCAAAATCTTTCATTTGCTAACTATGCCTTCAGTAGTTAGAATCTATTATTTAGCTGGCAGCATTAGCGCTCTCTGTATCGCAGTAGTTCGAGTAACGAAGATTTTTGTGAGATATAGGTTATTGTTAGTCAGGGCCATTCTTTTGTCGGGATTATTGAAAGTCAGATTGCGTTGCGCTAAAAATATTGTGTGTCAGTTCAGTGTTGATCAGAATAAGTAAAGAGAGAAATGTCTGAGTACGTTCAGTTCTGCTCAGCTGTTCGAAAATCAAATAACGTAAGAGGTTTATCAGCACAGTAATTCATTAATTTTTTTAAGGGGATGCTTCACAGTTCGTCTCAGATACCACATAATAATTATGCGTTCAAAAATGTTCAAATGGCTCTAAGCACTATGGGACTTAGCATCTGAGGTCATCAGTCCCCTAGACTTAGAACTACTTAAGCCTAACTAACCTAAGGAGGGCACACACATCCATGCCGGAGGCAGGATGCGAACCTGCGACCACCGCAGCAGCGCGGTTCCGGACTGAGGCGCCTACAACCGCTCGGCCACAGTTGCCGGCGAATTATGCGTGGTGAAGATATTGAATAAGACCCAACAATGAAAGATATTTTTCCTACTTTTAGTTGAGAGAGAGAAAGAAAGGCAAAGTAAGAGAGAGAGAGAGAGTTTGAATACCACCGGTGCTCACAGATTTGTTAATCACAACTGGATATTGCCATCTGCTTGCACACATGGATTACAAGTTGGTTGTCAGTGAATGCTGATTAATTAGAACTTGAACAAATACCCTGTCGGAGAATTTACTCTGTGTAAACATGTCTCAAAGGCTATACGATCTCTAAGAAATGAAATTAATACGCTCAAAATGCACAGAGCTAGCAGCGATGATACCGCAGATCATCATCGTCACTAAAACTGCCACAACTACACAAAATTACAATCCAGAGTGAGTTCCAGTAGGAACCATGTTTTCTTAAACTAAAATATTTGTGGAAAGCACTCTGGCTCCGGCAGCAGAAATTCCCCGAGCTTCTTTGTAATATCTCCTACTATGTGACTTGCGTTTGCGGAAGGGGATGGAAAAACTGTCAATTGCTTAGTGAGAGAGAAATAATTTAATAATTCTGAAAATCAGATACAGCCACAATTTGAGGACGATTCTCTGTGGAATCGTTAGTGACAGCACTCAAAAGAGCTTTACATTAGCGCGAGAGGTACGAACAGGTTATTTTGTAGTGCCATATTCAATGATTATGGTTAGTTTTACGATCTAGAAAAAAAAAGAAAAAATACCTGCCTCGCTTTAGATCTGTACGCAGGAGGCAGAGGGCTTCTCTGATGAGCTGATCTGGACACAGCTAGCATCCCTTTTATGTTTTGAGCGGGACATCGGAAATTTAAAGACTGAAACTCTTAAAAAGGGTGAGAATTACTCTCTTAATTTTTACGTAGAGCGCAAGCGACCATTTTAACACAGTCCAAGCTAACCAGGTATTTACCTTTTTCACTTACCTCCTTTTCAGCCTAGAAGAACAGACAAACTCCTTCGCCTTCTCTAAAAGGAACGGCCGGACTATAATAATTTTGTATATCGATTTCGTCACTTGAATGGTTATTATCGAATTATGAACGGACATATTCCCATCTGCCCTGACTCTATTCAAAGCCAAATAAGCAAAGGTAACAGAATGTGACAAAACTAGATCAACCTTGACATATCTACTGTTTTTCTACGGAGATGATAATTTTCCATCTGGCACCGAAATTATTTATTGTAACGTTTCACTACCCCCTTTGGCGAAATTTGTGCAGTTCATACTCACACGGCTGTGCCCAAAGAGTCGCTTCACAAAATGTTACATACATTTGTCTTTCACAGGTGCAAGAGTGTAATCGGATGTTTTAAAGTCTTAGTATTCGTTTTTTCCCATGTTGCTTTGAAGTTCGGTGACCTCGTATGTGGTTCTTTCACGTATCAGTTTTCACAGTTACATCGCGCAAATTATCTTTTATCGCATTAGCTCTATACAATATGATTTATCTATTTGTACATATTTTATACTTTCAGATTTCAATAATCCAATAAAATAAGTGTGTTTCAGAAAACAATTACAGTTCGTCGTACCTGAAATGCAAACAAGAAAAATGTACAAGATTCCTACATAGGAATGTGTTCTCTTATTGAATGTTACAGTCGTAGTATGAATCAGAAATAGGTCAGGTAACTGGACTGCCCTTTTATTCATCCTTGATAAGGCTTTCAAAGAGTAGCATCACCATGGCACGTAATGCTTTTGATAGTTCACGTGGAACAAATGTATTGACAGGAATTAAATAATGTCTTATACTACTCACACACACTCACACACACACACACACACACACACACACACACACACATACACTCCTGGAAATGGAAAAAAGAACACATTGACACCGGTGTGTCAGACCCACCATACTTGCTCCGGACACTGCGAGAGGGCTGTACAAGCAATGATCACACGCACGGCACAGCGGACACACCAGGAACCGCGGTGTTGGCCGTCGAATGGCGCTAGCTGCGCAGCATTTGTGCACCGCCGCCGTCAGTGTCAGCCAGTTTGCCGTGGCATACGGAGCTCCATCGCAGTCTTTAACACTGGTAGCATGCCGCGACAGCGTGGACGTGAACCGTATGTGCAGTTGACGGACTTTGAGCGAGGGCGTTTAGTGGACATGCGGGAGGCCGGGTGGACGTACCGCCGAATTGCTCAACACGTGGGGCGTGAGGTCTCCACAGTACATCGATGTTGTCGCCAGTGGTCGGCGGAAGGTGCACGTGCCCGTAGACCTGGGACCAGACCGCAGCGACGCACGGATGCACGCCAAGACCGTAGGATCCTACGCAGTGCCGTAGGGGACCGCACCGCCACTTCCCACCAAATTAGGGACACTGTTGCTCCTGGGGTATCGGTGAGGACCATTCGCAACCGTCTCCATGATGCTGGGCTACGGTCCCGCACACCGTTAGGCCGTCTTCCGCTCACGCCCCAACATCGTGCAGCCCGCCTCCAGTGGTGTCGCGACAGGCGTGAATGGAGGGACGAATGGAGACGTGTCGTCTTCAGCGATGAGAGTCGCTTCTGCCTTGGTGCCAATGATGGTCGTATGCGTGTTTGGCGCCGTGCAGGTGAGCGCCACAATCAGGACTGCATACGACCGAGGCACACAGGGCCAACACCCGGCATCATGGTGTGGGGAGCGATCTCCTACACTGGCCGTACACCACTGGTGATCGTCGAGGGGACACTGAATAGTGCACGGTACATCCAAACCGTCATCGAACCCATCGTTCTACCATTCCTAGACCGGCAAGGGAACTTGCTGTTCCAACAGGACAATGCACGTCCGCATGTATCCCGTGCCACCCAACGTGCTCTAGAAGGTGTAAGTCAACTACCCTGGCCAGCAAGATCTCCGGATCTGTCCCTCATTGAGCATGTTTGGGACTGGATGAAGCGTCGTCTCACGTGGTCTGCACGTCCAGCACGAACGCTGGTCCAACTGAGGCGCCAGGTGGAAATGGCATGGCAAGCCGTTCCACAGGACTACATCCAGCATCTCTACAATCGTCTCCATGGGAGAATAGCAGCCTGCATTGCTGCGAAAGGTGGATATACACTGTACTAGTGCCGACATTGTGCATGCTCTGTTGCCTGTGTCTATGTGCCTGTGGTTCTGTCAGTGTGATCATGTGATGTATCTGACCCCAGGAATGTGTCAATAAAGTTTCCCCTTCCTGGGACAATGAATTCATGGTGTTCTTATTTCAATTTCCAGGAGTATATATATATATATATATATATATATATATATATATATATATATATATATATATATATATATATATATATACATTGTGTTGCAAAAAGGTACGGCCGAACTTTCAGGAAACATTCCTCACGCACAAAGAAAGAAAATAGGTTATGTGGACATGTGTCCGGAAACGCTTACTTTCCATGTTAGAGGTCATTTTATTATTTCTCTTCAAATCACATTAATTATGGAATGGAAACACACAGCAACAGAACGTACCAGCGTGACTTCAAACACTTTGTTACAGGAAATGTTCAAAATGTCCTCCGTTAGCGAGGATACATGCATCCACCTTCCATCGCATGGAATCCGTGATGCGCTGATGCAGCCCTGGAGAATGGCGTCTTGTATCACAGCCGTCCACAATACGAGCACGAAGAGTCTCTACATTTGGTACCGGGGTTGGGTAGACAAGAGCTTTCAAATGCCCCCATAAATGAAAGTCAAGGGGGTCGAGCTCAGGAGAGCGTGGAGGCCATGGAATTGGTCCGCCCCTACCAAATCATCGGTCAGCGAATCTGTTGTTGAGAAGCGTACAAACACTTCGACTGAAATGTGCAGGAGCTCCATCGTGCATGAACCACATGTTGTGTCGTACTTGTAAAGGCAGATGTTCTAGCAGCACATGTAGAGTATCCTGTATGAAATCATAATAACGTGCTCCATTGAGCGTAGGTGGAAGAACAAACTAAAATGAGCTCTAACATGGAATTAAGCGTTTCCGGACACATGTCAACATAACATCTTTTCTTTATTTGTGTGTGAGGAATGTTTGCTGAAAGTTTGGCCGTACCTTTTTGTAACATCACATATATATATATATATATATATACGTTCACGTTTATTAAATCGTCATTTCATTCTAGGTAATCCGAGGTCTGCGGTGTCTCGATATTTCACCTTTGTGTTAAATCACGTGCTTTTGGTGGGGATACATTTCTTCCTTTCTCTACAAATTGCCTCAATATGCACATGCAGTGTCTTTGAGAATTTAGCTTCCTATTTTAAAATTCACATTGTACGTGAGAGCATACGAAACAATCAGTTCGGTACCACAGTGCGCCAATTGGTCTTCCTCACCATCAAAGTTACTGTTGCCACCCAACACTGCTACGAAAAAATATTTTGTTGCGAAACAATTACATCACGCTAAGCGAGTTCGCGCGCTATTGCAAGAAAGTTTCGGCCATCTTGTGAAACATTTAGGTAAAATTACTAAAAAAATAATAAATTGTATTACTAGAAAAGAAACCAAATTCAATGCATGACACGCAGTGGGTCTCGTAAAAAATAAATTCTACTCCCACATTTAACTTTAACAAACGCTACGGATAAGGTGTGAGAATTACTCTCTTAACTTTTACATGCCGCGCAGTCATTTTGACACAATTCACTCCAGCCAGGAATTGATCCGTTTTCACTTACCTCCTTTTACAGTCTCGAAGAACAGCTAAGTTCCTTCGCACATTCAGTTAAAGGTGCGACAGGACTGTAATAATTTTGTACACCGATTTCTTCACTTGAATGGTTATTATTAAATAATGAACGGACGCATTGCCATATGCCCGAACTCTATTCAACGCTAAAAAGGTAAACATTATTTGAAAGATATTTACGCCGATCTGTGATAATTCTGATCTGACTTTGTGACCAAAAGCGTCAACTGATTGATTAGTTTGAGATAGCATTAGTCTGAGATAGCATTAGTGGCTACGGTATATTGTAGTTTAGGAATGGTTTCCGTGGTTCGTCATTTTATGTCAAAACAGTTACTGAACGAAGTGTAGCTTGAAAGCCACTCGTTTCTAGCAGATCCGAATCTTTTTTAGACCGGAAATTTTACATTTGTTGTGGGAGACAGTGACGACAGCGCGTGAAGTTTTTATCTGAATTTTAAGGCGGAGAAAGCAAGCAATAAGGTAATAGTGCCTTGGCGTTGTTGTTTTAGTGGGTTTGAAGGTGAAAGCAAGCACTTATAAAATAGTGATTTCGCGATATTGTGTTGCAGCTTTTGCGACTTCATCGTGAACGCCGATGTATGTCAGGTAATGTTTGGAAATCTCTGTACAGATATGCGGACATTGCTATCTTTGTAGTTAGGAGAATGGACATCCTACAGTTATATGTGATACAGCGAGAACCACCCTAAGTTACTAGGAGATTTACGCACGCGGTCTCGAATTTAGTAGCTTTTCCTATAAAAACCTAAGCGACAAACCAAGAAACGTCGTTACTGAGGACACTCTAATTGTCTCTCCTATTGTGCAATTGCTGTGCTTTAAATAGTCTCAATAGTAATGAGTCCGCGGAAAGTGAATGCCTGAAGTAGGATTAACTTTGTGTCTATTTTGAAGTTCAAGTTGTTTAAAAGTGGAAAGTGGCGCTGACACTCAAGTTTATTGTATAAATGTTTTCTGCTTTTCTGCCTAGAGGTGTTTGTTTCAGTGGAATATTCGTCATATCAAAGCTAACTTCTACCTGTTCATGAGAGGAAACAGGCAATAATTACAGAACAATTTCTATTTGAGAAAAATAAAAACAGTGTCCCGAGCCTCATTTGCCCCATATTTAACACTCAAACATATTTAAAAAGTAAACTTCACTTTTATAGCAAACGAACAATTTCCAAACATCGCAAAGTAGCAAAAGGAAGTCAAAGATTAAGTAAAGAAAATTCTGAATTTCACAAAAAGTGAAGATGTTAATTCAAAAAGAATTCTGAATATTAGTTCAGATTTATTGATTTTCGAAGGGAGATATTATTTTATATATCTTGAGTTAAAAAGGAGAGAAATTATCTCCAGGATTTTATTTAAAAGTAAAGTTGATTGATTATTGAAAGAAAGATAATAAATTAATTGTTGAGAGGGTGAGAATTTTAAAACGAATTAACTCCTTGATATTCAAGTTATGCAGGGACATTGTTGTAGCGTTGTTGCTACATGGAGATGAACACAGAACGGAGTTATCATTACGTCAGATACCTAAAGCCCACTTCCGCCATCTTAAGTAGCCCAAAACATTACATTTACCGCATTCATACCCATATGGTTCACCGCTGTGGTACATCCCCGTGACGTCACTCAGACTGTGCTTTTTCGGCTCTGTCGGGTGCTCTGATCGTGTGGAGACGTAGATATTTCGTGAAAAATGCAGCTTGCGTTGTTTACTGGTGTGCTAATCGATAAGATCGTAATCTGAAGCTTACAGAAAGCATATTTCATTCGTAATTGGAGCTGCTGAATCAATAATGTGTTTTCTTTTGTATAAATGAATTATGGTTGCGCTGTTTACTTTTATTGTAGTAGTCATTTGAGTTTAGATTTGCCATACTTTACTCAGTGTCCGCTATTTCTCTTCATTGCTGTGCTTTTCATCGGCTTCCAAATCGCAGAACTTCCGACGTCTGAGCCATCCTGTATCAACGGTTTCTCACCCAAACAACACACGGCTACATAACGCACTGATTGTTGGAGCAGAATGTCAAGCCTTAAATTCCTCCCACCCATATTTATTCATTGTTCACATTTCCTCCCCCTTTAAAAAAGAATTCTGGCTGGAGCAGTCGGAGACAGATGTCATGTGTATGTGATTTTGTGTATATGATTGTATGAATGTGTATGTGAGCTCTGCTTCGTTTCTAAAGAAGTCTTTAGCTGAAAACTTACTTGCCTACTTCTTTCGTTGTTCCTGCCTGCTGCTCGGCATGTGAGTAGCAGTCTTTCCGCTTTACAGTGTGGTTATTCCCTCATGAAGTTTGTTGTAAATAAACCGCTGCACTTCAACAAGATCAATGATGTACATAATTACAACACCAGCAGAGAAAATACATTCATAACGCCACATTAAGGTTCTCTCTAGTACTAACAGGGATTCACAATGCTACATCTAAAAGTTTTGATGACTTACCCATTGTTATAAAATTCGTAACAGACCGAAAAGGAAAATTTGAAAATAAAGAGAAAACGTTTCCCTTTGACAACACCTTCTATTCCACAGAAGACTAGCTATTATTGCAATGTGTAAATGGAGATAGGTAGGAATTACTAACATCAGTCTTTAATTATAAACCCTAAAAGAGATAAATGATCAGAATGGAAGCATATTTATAATGAAAACTACGTTAATATAAGATGACTCCTTTCACATTACTTCGATTTATCGTGCAAATCGATGCATGGAATATGAAACGAACAAACTATTAGTATCTGACAAAGCGTGGATAGCCTTATGCGTATACTTTGAAAACCTCAAAATGAAATTCAAAACTAAAATCAAGAAGATGATCAAAGTAGATGTATATTGAAATTGTGATACCGGTACTTTCGCTTACTTCCGAAAAATTGACATAGTTACTGACGATAAATATTTTCTGAAAAGAAGCAAATAGGCTGCTGTTGAAAAGGTAGGAATACATGTTACACTGGTTAGGCTACCGTTACCAAAGAAAATTACTTACATACATGTTAAATCGAAATAGCAATTTATAGGGTCTACGCGCTTGAGACCATTGCCTTAATCACTTTTATGACACTACACAAAGTTGGAACATGTTTAAACAATTATATCATCTTTTCACGCTATAAATTCATGACTCATTATAAGTAAAATTACGAAGTGAGGAGGGATGCAAATTACAGTGAAAGTAATCCACTGACAATCTAATAAAATAAGAATATTCTGCGTGGAAATACACCTTTATGCAGTTCTATTCCTTATTTCAATAATCGTTCACTTTGTTGATATGCAAAAGATATGATAGCATCTCTTGCTTCTTTGCCCATTGCACACCTTTATAGGCTAACAAAGCACACGTAGATAATTTTCCTATAAATATAAACATTAAAATCTTGTGCATACGAGTTGAAATCTGAAAATGTAACGAACAACAGGCAATATCAGTAAGCAAACAAGCATTTGTTTCGGTGGGATGAGAAGTTCCGCCTTATGCAATACACCTTATTTCTTTTGTTTCACCCATACATGTTTCAGCACTTTTGTGCTATCATCAGTGGGTTCTATTTATTTTTAACTGTAAATTTGTTGTTAACATATTAATATTTTCGTCGTTTACAACATTATGTAAAAGTTGCATTTATAACTTAATTGGCGAAAAGTAACATACCTTACATTATATTATTGTCCTTTTGTTTTGGTAGCTGTTATGCTACACAATATACAACATGTCATCTGCAAACAGCAAAACGTAATTTATTTTCCATTTGTTATGTATTTACGAACGGAAATAAGACTGTATCACGTTTTCTTTCTGTAACTTACAGTTTTGAAGTTGTGGTAGGTTTTCCTGTTTTGTTGGCGAAGTAAATGGGCTTACTTCTTTGCCTGTGTTCGTGTGGCAATGCAGTTTATCGATTATTCAAAACATAGGCGGAATTTTCGCTGCCATTACTTGTTGTTGTGGTTGTGTGGCGTACAAAGGTAATTCAATAGTAGTCATAAACAAACAGGAATACATTCACAAAACATTAGAATTCATCCAAAGCAACAACATCACAGAATTAACAAGTGACCCAACAAACCGATACCAAAGCAAGTTACAGAAAACCCTGAGAAACATAGAAACAATTTTCACAGAAACACAGATTAAAAAAATGATACAGAAAAATCCCAAGGCCCCCACCCTAAAATCATTGCCTAAAGTTCACAAACCCGGAATACCCATACGTCCATTAATTAACTTCACCAAAGCACCAACATACCACTTAGCCAAACACACACACACTCTGCTACAGACAATATACAAATACACTGACAACAGAAGTCTAAAGAACTCAAGTGACTTAATAGAAAAAATAAAAAATGAAAACATACCAAACACAGCAACATTGGTTTCATTTGATATAATTTCAATGTACACACACATCCCAACAGAAGAAACCATCAACATAATAGAAAGAAACCTCCAACTGCAAGGAAACATACCCACAACAAACATACAAGAAATATTAGCCATACTCAGGCTCATCACAGAACAGAACTACTTCACATTCAACAACAGATTTTACTCTCAACAAGATGGACTACCCATGAGATCCCCAATCAGTGGCCTCCTAGCTGACATTTTCCTCAACCAAATAGAAAAACAAATCTTTGACAAAATAGTAATACCAAAACAGTGCAAAATAATATATTGGTACAGATACGTAGATGACATAATTTGCTTAATAGACGAACCACTGTCCCGCATAAAAGAACTTCATGATAACATAAACTCCATCCACCCACAAATACAATTCACCATAGAAACACACACAGATGAAAAACTTAACTTCTTAGATCTCACTATACACAAGAGAAACAACAAACATGAATTCACAATCTACAGAAAACCCACACTCACCAGCACCATTATTCATAACCAATCCAATCACCCCATAACCCACAAAGAAGCCAGCTTCAGATATCTACTTCACAGGCTGAACAAAATACCCATGAATAAGCATGACTACACACAAGAACTGAACACAATAAAACAAATTGCACAGGAGAATGGATATGATGCAAAGAGAATAGACAAAATAAACCACAAAATACAAAAACAAACAGCACATAACCATGAAACACACATACATACAAACACAACTCATCAGACAACAAATCGGCAGACAGTAAGCAACAAATGGCACATAATGACTTACAACAACAAAGTCACACACAGGGTGGCTAATATACTAAAGAAACAAGGACTCAACATAGCATACAGAACCAACAACACAATACAGAGCAGATTTGGAAGAATTACCACCAACACTGACAAATACAGCCAGTCTGGCATCTACCAACTTACTTGCAACTGCTGTCAATCTGTGTATGTGGGCCAAACATGCAGGACCTTCAGAACCAGATATAATGAACACCTCAGAGCACTGAAAAGCAATAGCACACACTCAACATTTGCAGACCACCTGGTAGCACACAACCACCACCCAACAAACATTGAAACTGACCTTCACATCCTAAAAACCAGCAGCAGCCTATACCAAAAATTAACTATAGAAGAAAACTACCACATCCAATATCAATAGCCCAAGGAAAGAAAGTACTCAATGAATACACATCACTGTGCAACAAAACTCTCTTCACCACAATAGAAGAACTGTACAAGTAAAACACACACACACACACACACACACACACACACACACACATATATATATATATATATATATATATATATATATATATATATATATATATATATATATATATATCCTCTCTCTTTTCTTTCTTTCTTTCTTTCTCTCTCCTCCTCTCTCTCTCTCTCTCTCTCTCTCTCTCACACACACACACACACTCCCTCTCTGCCCCAGTACTCATCACACACAGACAAACCAACATAAACCACACACAACTGACATCAAATACAACTCAAACTCGCGCGCCTCAGCCAACAGAACACGCTACGAAACAAATGAACGCCACACAACCACAACAACACGTAATGGCAGCAAAAACTCCGCCTATGTTTTGAATAATCGATAAACTGCATTGCCACACGAACACAGGCAAAGAAGTAAGCCCATTTACTTCGCCAACAAAACAGGAAAACCTACCACAACTTCAAAACTGTAAGTTACAGAAAGAAAACGTGATACAGTCTTATTTCCGTTCGTAAATACATAACAAATAGAAAATAAATTACGTTTTGCTGTTTGCAGATGACATGTTGTATATTGTGTAGCATAACAGCTACCAAAACAAAAGGACAATAATATAATGTAAGGTATGTTACTTTTCGCCAATTAAGTTATAAATGCAACTTTTACATAATGTTGTAAACGACGAAAATATTAATATGTTAACAACAAATTTACAGTTAAAAATAAATAGAACCCACTGATGATAGCACAAAAGTGCTGAAACATGTATGGGTGAAACAAAAGAAATAAGGTGTATTGCATAAGGCGGAACTTCTCATCCCATTTTCTTAGCAAGCACGGAGACAACAAGAAGAATTGCACCACAAGATGATTATTTGTTTCGGTGTTCCAGCTTCATTTGCTATCGACAGAAATAGACCAAGTGTGGAATTAAATAGATAACAAAAGTTTAAAGATTAAAAACAGTCTTGATCACAACTTTTTATTTTTATTGGTGTGACCGGTTTCGATTCTATACAAGATCGATCTTCAGACTCTGAAAAAACGTATTACCAGATAGAGGGATCGTTACAGTAGTAAGTATATACAGCAAAATGTAAAACTAATAAATAAATATACCCAGAACGGTGGGTGGACTCCGTGGAGCGAGTTGCGCCGACCCTCGACGCTGGAATAACTGCTAATCGGACAAGGAGGGAACGGTTATTAAATAGGCTTGGTAACGCCCACCCTCCTGAGTGTGACATCATTGCTAGCCACTGCTAGCCAACCGCTATATGGTTCTTAATGACAACCAAGTGTTGTAGTTTAGATCATACTTAACATTCACTAAGTATACGCAGATACTACGCAAACTGCTTTCTATCTATGTTTATTATAGATATCCTGTTACGTTAGCTTCTTAACATTAACAGCGATTAATTTCAAATATTATGATAAAGTTTTGACTTTCATTCGTGGATACAGCGAGGAAAAAACAGATTGCTACACGACTGAGCTGTTGTTTGTTTAATTTTACCTTATGTAAAAGACAGATGTTAATTCTCAAGTTCCACTCTGAAAGTAATTTCTTCGAATTACTTAAACATATTTTATATAAATATACAGCGCTTTTTCTTTTAGTCCTGTAAAGGGAAATTATGTGTTGCTGTCCGTTTGACAGCCAAACAAGCCTGCACATATTCGCCCTGCCTTTCTTGGTGTATGGTTCATGTGATTTATGCCCCAGAAACCGAACTGAAACAGTTTACATACGATGTAGCTCTAAATTTAGTAGAGATGTGCGTTACTCTTTTTTCTGCAATGAACTTTATCGTTGACATGTTCCATTTTTCAGTTTGATACGTTGCCTGTGTTATGGTAGTGATATGCTGTGTTGTGTGCAATTGACGAATTAGCATCTGTGGTGATAATGAAATAGGGAACTGAGAAATATTGTCTGTATGCACTCTAACAATTTATGTGCACTTCATGATGTGTACATATTTTTGCACGGCTTTTTACTTTTGGGAATACCATTTTGCCTGCCGTAGTGACCGAGCGGTTCTAGGCGCCACAGTTTGGAACCACGCGACCGCTACGGTCGCAGGTTCGAATCCTGCCTTGGGCATGGATGTGTGTGATGTCCTTAGGTTAGTTAGGTTTAAGTAATTCTAGGTTCTAGGGGACTGATGACCTCAGAAGTTAAGTCCCATTGTGCTCAGAGCCATTTGAACCATTTGAATACCATTTTGATTATATGGATGATTTCAAAATCGGTCCCGGCTCGAAACTAGTCATCGAGTAAATAAAAATAGTGAAATTTGCAGGTTTGTTTGGTTATTCATTGCACTAATTGAGAAACGAAATCTACTAAGGAAAGTATGTGTGTATATATGTATTTGCTTCACTTTTTATCAGTAACAATTCATTGCTTTTATTTATCTGGTTATGTAGCATAATGTTCTTTCCTGAATTGACATTTAAGTATCAGTAATTTTCCTTTTGTTTTAGTATGTTTCTGTTAAAGATGTTTCTTCAGACAACTTCAATGTCTTCTTACATGTTTGTGAGTACCTGAGTTTTTTTTTTTACGGTGTTGACAACATATTTAATATATTGTTAGATATCTCAGAATCCTCCTGGATTCTTTACATTTCGTTTCAATCTGATTGCTTCTTGCATCTCAGGATTGCATGGTACCATCCTGTTTCAGTGAATTTATCCACATTTGTCTTCGTTGCGAAGCGCACGATTTGCTGTGTTGTTGAGATGATTTGCTGTGCTTTTTAGATGTTTACTTTCTGTATGTTAATGTATGAGTGTATATCATTGCCGTATTATTAGAGATTGCTTGTGTTGCCACCAGTGACATAGGGCCTTGTGTTAAAAGTTGGTTATGCTGTTGTCACTGGGTGTGGATGACGTTGGTGTTATATGTCTGTTGTTAGTCACTTACAGTGGTACTTTAATTGGAAAATGTGTGGCCTGGAAGTTACGTATGGTCTTATTATACTTCTTATATTTCATTTGAGCAAATCATGATAACAAAAATTCAAACGAAGAGTAATACCAGGTTCGTTGACAAGGTGTATGTATCTTTTGGAGACGCTCGTTTAGCCGGAATTTCACAGATTGTAATCGTTGAAGTCGCTGGTATACTCTCTCAACGATATCTGTTTCATAAATATCCTTGGTTAGTATCAGAAACATCACTTAAGTTTGGCGACAAAGAAATCAAACAAGGCAGCCTCTATATACAGCTGCATTTGGAAGTGCCAGTGTACTTCTGAAGAAACTGAGGCAGCTATTGTGAAAACCGCTGTAGGCAGTCTGGGGCAGCTGGCAGAGACGTGCTTCTTGTAGAGAAACTGTCAAAGGCAACGTCATTAGGGGCGAACTTTTGTTCCTACCAGAGTGTGTTCGACAAAGCGAATCACGGGCTTTAGAACCGAAATTCATTGTCTGAAATACTAAGAAAGGACCATTTAGCAGGTACGAAGTGTGAAATTGCCCATACTTATCTCTGAAGCTCTGTAGCGAATTGTTACAGTTCTAAGGCATCTCCGTCTTTGACTCTAACGGCATTTAAAGAATGAAAAAGTTCTACGGAGGAGGAACTTTCTTCCATGTTGTAAGAGCAGACGCGTAGAAAAGCTTTGACCGAACTTCTGTTGCACATTACTGTTTGTCGTCTACCGAGACATTACAAGAATGTTCGTACCCTCTCAATTGCGTATGATACCCAAAACAGCAAAATGCTGACGTACATTACTTCGAGTATCAAATTTTTCTACTTGAAATGAACGATCCTACAGATTAAAATTGAATGACCGCATGAAACGTACACTGGGTACCTGCAAAGACGTATCAGTAGTAATGTTAACGGAAATCGATTAAGCTGAGCATACTCGACGGTTACGAATACTAGAGTACATTTTGTGAAGTATTTCTGTTGAATGGTTGAGACAAGGAACCCATGGCTATCAACGGTTTGTCCAGTGCGATATGATGCTGACTTTTTGAGCATGCGCTGTCTCTCGGGGATGAGAACTGGATTTTAATGGTGAACTTAATCACGTTAACTCCCTATAGCACTTTGTCGATCATAGTAGCGCCTGGACAGGAATAACAAAACAAAATTTATATGAGTGATAAGAAAGGAAAGGAATACAGCATTCAGTCGCAATCCCATAGATTTTTTATCGTTCTTGCATGTACAGGTTGAAAGGTGGCTACACTGAGCCACAGCGCCAGAAATCGCGCCAGAGAGTATTGTTCCGCCGCCTCCACTGGCAGTGATTATTGAGACGTAGCGGCAAGCAGTTCTCGCCGAGAAGTTGTGGTGGACACTGCTTGTAGCTGAAGTCAGAGTGAGATGTGGTAGTGGAGAGTGTTGTTCCATGTTTTATGCAGTGGTTTGATGGGAGAGATAGCAAATGTTGTTCTAATGGAGATATTGTTATGGTCAGAGTGCATTTCGTCAATATATATGGAGGTATTTTCTTTTATTCTTTTATTCTTTCAGTGACCTGAATAATGTGTCATTACAGGTTCAGTCAACAAAGCATCTGGCGTGTGTTCTTGTATTAGAGTGTAATTCTGGTTTTCTTGCACAATTATAGTATTTCTAATTTTCTTTTATCACGTCAGTATAATTGGTATTTAAAAATTCTTGCCCTGTTGAAGAAGAACCGTGCCAGATGTGCGTTGAGTCATACTTCCACACACAGAACAGCTACACTTGTGCTATGTTGGCTTCGTAGATTTTATGGTTGCTGGGGACTTAATTAATTAACTGTATTAACTGAAATTTTCATTTCATTCTTTGTTGTTGTTCTATGCAGTCAGATTGCGTACTAATACTAGTCAGGGCCAGCCGTTTACGAAACAGCGTAATCGGACATACAGCGACAGAAAATTAAAAAGTATTTGCATTGCATTCTTATATCTTTTTATTTAAATTAAGCCCCCATGCACGTGGCGACCGCTGCTTCGGATCGTCCCTTGGAATTCTTCTGATTGTAAAAATAGTAGACAGTAGTATTGTTGTAGTAATCTGTAGTTTAGTAATTGTAGTCTATGTTGCATGTGTAGATTTGGTAATTGTCATTCTTCTAATGGTATTTTTTTTTTTCTCAGAATTTGATTTGTTGTCTTGTATACGTGTTTGACGATTTGGTGCAATTATTTCAATTGTTCGATTAATCGTGTTTGAGGGAAATATTTCGTGTGAATGGTATTGTTGAAGATGAGGAGTCATTGGGTGTAATTTTCGTACAGTGACGAATTTTTTATGTTTTGTCAATGATTACGCGATCGATGAAAAAGGCAAAAATGATGAATAGTGAGAATGACGAAATTGTTAACATGGCGAACTCGCCAACAGAGGAAAACAGTATGATGGATAATGAAGTGGAAAACAATGTAATAAGTCGGGAAAATAGTCCGGAACCATTTCAAAATTTTTCTCAATCAGAAAATTCACAGAATCCGAGATTAACGACAGAAGATTCTGGAATAGTATCGAACACAGATGGCCTTATGGCTATGCAGAAGGAAGCTGGTTTTGTGGGAAATGTGAGGGGTGAAAAGAATTTCGAACAAGTTAATATGGAGCAGTTGATGAGTGTAATAATAAATTTTCGATCTGAATTTAAAACAGAGATAGGAACAATTAAAACTGAGATGGGAACAATTAAAACTGAGATGGGAACAATTAAAACTGATATGGGAACAATGGAAACACGGCTAGACTCACGAATAGGGACATGTTTCAAAAACATGAAAGATGAATTAAAGAAAGAAATTAGAGAAGAAGTACAACCGATTTTGAATTCTCACAATAATAGATTAATTGCAGTAGAGATTAGACAAAGGGAACAGGATAGAGAACAGGAAGAAAGAGATCGCGAGATAGTACAGAAATTTTCAGAGTTAAATTTACAACGTGCACACGATAAGAAAGAAATATTTGAGAGAATCGAGGAATCCGTACCAAATGACAGATTAAATAACCTAACACAACAGTATGAACAGTTAACTAATAAATGTGTTAATACTGAAACCCGAGTCGCGACACTTACGGAAGACGTAAATAAACAGAAAGAACAAATAGGTGATTTATCGGAAAGAGTTGAGGAGATTTCAGACAAATTGACAAATCTTAGTTTAAATGGGGACAGAGATTCAGATGATACAGCACCATTGCCATTTGCAGAAACCGAAGAGTACCAGAACATAAATAAGCATGTTGAAAATCAGGGAAAATTTAATGATCGCGTGAAAGTGGAATTTGAGGCATTAAAAAAGCAAGTCAAACAGATTGAAAGCGAAATCGTAGGAAAAGACGGCACAAGAAATTTAGAATCACAGATACCAGAGGGGTTTGAAGAAAATAATTTGTTTCATTTACGGGATGCAACAAGAGAGCGCCAGGCGCGTGAATTTAACAATAATCGACATTCGTACTGGGACAGACGCGGTAGGTCTTTGTCACCACGAGGCGAAAACTTTGACTATAAACACTTTTTGACTGTTCGGAAATTTAAGATCTTCCGCAATTCTAAGAATGACATACATCCATGTTCATGGTTAGATCAATTTATGTACGCACTTCCACCAAATTTGCCACTAAGTCACAAACTGAAATTTATGTGCAGCTATTAAAGTCCTCAGGGGATTCACTACTCTTAAGTGAATATGTGCCGTAGCGAGCATAGGGCCCCGAGCTGTAGTGGTGCTATTTCCCTTTTAATTTTCTGCACTGCTGCCAACTCTTTTACTATTCTTTGCATCTATCGAAACAACTCTTCAACTATCAATCTATCTAGTGAGTAAGTAAACAATAACCGGATTTGACTATTTTACCTAAAAGTGATTTCGTAAATTACCGTTTGGACTTTACCTTCAGCAGCATTCATTCGTAGCTTAAATGAAATTTTACCTGTTTATCTTCGTGACAATATTACTTCATATGTTGACGACATTCTTATTGCTAAAACATTCTTGGAGTGAGCACAACAAAATTTTGGATTCATTATTACGTATTTTTGCAAGAGTTGGCATTACGGTGAACTTAGAAAAATCTGAATTTGGTCGTTCTCAGGTGAAATTTCTCGGTCACATTATTTCTACAGAAGGTATTCTTCCTGATCCAGAAAAATTAGACGCTATTCGTAATTATGCTGTTCCTACTACAAAACGGGATGTTCGTAGTTTTCTTGGTGTCTGTAATTTTCTTAGACGCTTTGTTAAATTGGACGATTTGGCCACACCTTGTTTATGTGAACTATCTGGAAAGATATCTAATTGGTGTTGGGATGAGGAAGCTCAATCAGAATTTGAACAACTTCGTGATGCTTTAGTTGCTGCCCCACTTCTTTCACACCCGGATTTATCTAAAGATTTTTGTTTGGCGACGGACTCATCATACAAAGGCCTAGGTGCACATTTATTTCAAGAGATAGAAGAAAACGGCGTTGTAGTACAAAAGACTATTGCATTCGGAAGTCGTGTTCTCTCTAAATCAGAAAAGAATTATTCGATTACGGAACTTAAAGCTTTGGCTGTTGTTTGGGCTTTTACAAAATTTCGCACATTTTTGTTGGGCAGACATACTAAGGTTTACACCGATCATCGAGCTCTGGAGTTTCTTATGTCGACAAAATTAACTCATGGCAGATTGTCACGATGGGCGTTGTACCTACAGGAATTTGATTTTAGTATTGTTTACATACAGGGTTCTTCAAATATTGTGGCTGATGCTTTATCACGTGCACCTATGGGTTTGAAACAAAGTGCTGAAGAGGACTGCAAGGAAAACAATTATTGTTTGATGTATATTCAAGGTGTTGCGTTTGAGAACTTTACTTCGTCTTCGCTCCAGGACATCGCTAAGGAGCAAAATAAGGATCCAATCTGGAAGGACATTAAGGAGAAGTGGAGGAGAAAGGAAAGCGTAGCGATTAGACAGCATTATTTAGTTCGCAATGACATTCTTTTTAAACGAAAATCGGTCGACAACTCTGTTTGGTTAGTTTGTATTCCTGATGAGTGGGTTAATAAGCTGATTTGGTATACGCATTTCAGTTATGCACACTTTGGTCCCAGAAAATGCTTTCATAAACTACGAGAAAATTGCTACTTCAATAATATGGAAAAACGTATTCGATTTGTTCTTGCCAAATGCAAATTATGTCAAAGGGCTAAGCGGCCAACAGTTTCTCACAGAGCACCGTTGTTTCCTATCATTCCAGCGAAATTAAAGGACATGGCTGCAGTCGATTTGTTCGGTCCAGTGGTTCGATCTACTAATGGTTTTGCGTACATTTTCGTAGCAGTGGAGTTGACATCAAAATATGTGTGTTTTACACCGTTACGCAAAGCAACAGCTCGTTCAGTATCTAACGCTTTCATCAAACATTTTCTTAAAGAAGTGGGTCATGTTGATAAGGTTATATCAGATAATGGATCACAGTTTCGTTCTAAAATTTGGCTTCGTACTCTACGGCGTCGTAAAATTAAACCAATTTTCATTTCACTTTTTCACCCTCAATCTAACGCTTCAGAGAGATGGATGAAGGAAATCAATAAATTGTGTCGTCTTTATTGTCATCAGAATCACAGAACGTGGGATCAGTATCTTGATATTTTTCAAAACACTCTGAATGAACTCCCTAATGATTCAACTTCCTTACCGCCTATACTGATATTAAAAAACAAAGCACCGACAAATCGCATTTCTGAAATCGTTCCTTTTCCGCCTTCACGGAAACTGCGGCATTCTGAAGTTGTCAACCTGGCTCTACGAAATATTGCATCTGCGGCTGCTAGAAGAGAGAAATCAGCAAAGCGTCCTGGTCGTTTAAAAATTTTGTCAGTTGGTCAGAAAGTGTTAATTAAGTCTCACCGTTTGTCTCACAAAGGAAAAGGCTTGTGTCGCAAATTTTTTCTGCTTTATAACGGTCCATATAGAATTCGCAAAATTATTCATGATAACACTGTTGAAGTAGAAACTCTTAAATCACGACGCTCTAAGGGAATACATCATATATCTAACGTTAAAATTTTTGTGGAATGATATACTTTTGAAAAATTTTTGTAGAATGACATACTTGTGAGAAACTAACAGCTACATGTAAACATGCGGAGAGTACAAGGATACCGCGCTGTGTTTTGGCGGCGCGGCTGCACATACTCAAAGCAACAGTGAAGTCTGCGCGCCGCACAAGGCAGTCATTGACCGCAAACAATCACTTCCTACGTCACGCGCCTACAGCTGATCGAGCGCTCAGTGCGAATGCACTGACAGCCGTAAATAAATACACAGTCTAATTTCTCCGACTAAATTCAGTATAAAGCTATAGTGACTTGATGAATTCTGTTATTAACATTCAGTATTTTTCAGGATACGGTTCTATAAAATATTTAAGAACTTCAGGTAAATTCTGTGCGTGTCCGACGTTAAGACGACTTGCTATCGAGAAAATTTCAGGAAAAATGTCATTTCGAAGAAGAAAGTAATAAACTAAAAAGGTAATTATTAATTGAATTTATTTTTCAGGTAACATATTTCCACTTAGGTACGTACTTTAGACGTAATTTGCTGCTCGCGATTACGTGAGTCATACTTTGTGCTAATTACATGTTCTATGAAATTACTTGTGAAGCGACGTGCTTGCGTACGTTAACTGATTTTGACAATGATTATTAATGAACTGGGTTGTAACTTGTGTATATTATGCATCGCTTGGCTGCACTGCTTTTTCACTGATGTCATATTTTTAATTATGTGCCTGCTGTGCCTATTTATTTAAATTATAATTGTCACCTGATTAATTGTGCTGATGTGGTTAGGTATGTAAGTTATACTTTGTGATTTATCTGCTTGCGCCTTCATGTTTACTTATTAAGATACGGTGCTAATGACCTGTTTAGTACGTAAGATATATGTTTACTGCTATGCGTAGGGATTGCACATTTACACATTTCTGCTTGTTGTCATAACTATACTTTAATTTGGTATATAGCAATGCTGATGTACAGTGTACGGACATGGAGTGTGGGTTACGATGTGGTATGGGTTACGGATTGTTCGCTTGGCGAAGCCTCGTTATAGAAATTGTGCTGCATCCACTTGTTGACATTCTGTTCACTACTGGTATATTTACTCGCTGTTGCTTGTTTTGCTTACGCTCAGTGCTTTATATTTTAACATAAGAAAATGAACTGCAGTAATTCGACGAGCGACTTTAGTACAAGAAACATCATAGAAGTCACATGAGCTGGAGGTTTTATGAAAGCTGTATAAATGTATGCCAATAGGAAGGAAGCTAACGACATGACATACCAACACAGTTATTACACTGCATTTTTCGTGAGCAATTGAAATAGGAAGTGACACTTGACACAAGAAATACTCCACATGTTTGCTTCTGTTTGCCATAATTCTTGAAGTGGTGTACACACTGTGAAATATTAGGATCATTCACACTCCGTAATCGTACTTAATTACTGAGAGTTATTCGAACTAAGTCTGTTAGAGGTCATGTATGCATTCTTTGTTTATAATTCATAATGAGTAGAAGATTTTGGTCAGATGGATTACACAGAGGTTGTGTGTTGACAGTGTGTCTTCGGATTGTATGGGATGAGGTGGTTTGCATTAGGATTTTATCTGTACTCGACCGAGGAGACTGACTAGAGGAAAGAGTTGTTGTGGAAGTGAAATGATACTGGCAATAAGGTTTATATGTATCGACGTATTGAAGAGGTATTATGGAGGTATTGAGATTATATGAAGTTGATTGGAGTTATGGTGTATAAGAGGTAAAATAAGTGAGATGCATTTTTTTTTTTTTTTTTTTTTTTTTGTTGGTCTATATGGAACAAGGAGGATGAAGATAGCAGACTAGAACACTAAAATGGAAGGAAGATTGTCTACACTCACTTTGTTAAATCACTAAGCAGTATGTATTTTTTTTTTTTTTTTTGGAGAGAGGAAGTTGCATATCTTGGCACACTGACAGTTGTTCAGCAACCGTACATTTTGATCTGGCTTGGCAAACATTGGTCTTGACATGATGACTATGACGTTGACTTAACTATTATTGACTGTTATACGTTGCTGTCACTACTACTTGATACACATGATGAACATGAAATTTTGACAGAAGTGGATTCACACAGTTAACACTATTCAATTACACAGTAGTACTTAATGTGGATGAAAGATGAGTGAGTGTGTTTTGTGTGTTTTCCTTTCCTAATCCTTCCCACCTATCTCCTAAATATTATTTTATTTGTTTGTAGTGGCTTGCACTGACACCCATAAATATTATAGGTTTACTGATGTTTGTGTACTTGTAATAGTTAATATGACAATTATCTGACATCATTTGTGTGTTTGTTATGATTTGTATGTTTAGTGTAAGAGCATTGATAATAATTTTGTAAAAGCAATTGTGTGTGCATTCAAACTGTTGTTCACACCTGCACCTGTTCAAATTGATGTGTGACACTTAGAAATGTTTAATTTCTGCTGATGAACTGTCTGATCAGTGATAGTGAATATTATGGACTGCTGTCTGCACCTACTCAACATTGCTGGGTGCCACTGATGGACAGCTTCTACTGAAATGATGTGACCTGTTGGAGTCTGCACCTGTTCCACAATGCTGGGTGCCACTGATGGACTGCTTCTACTGAAATGATGTCACCTGTTGGAGTCTGCACCTACTCCACAATGCTGGGTGCCACAGATGGAGCTACTTCTATGGAAATGATGTCATCTGTCGGTGTCTGCACCTACTCAACAATGCTGGGTGCCATTGATGAACTGCTTCTACTGAGGAATGTGACTTGTTGCTGTGTGTACCTCTTCAACATTGCTGGGTACCACAGATGGAACTGCTTCTACTGAAATGGTGTCACTTGTTGCTGTAGCACCTGTTCAACATTGCTGGGTGCCACTGATGGACTGCTTCTACTGAAATGAAGTCACTTCTTGGTGTCTGCACCTGCTCAACATTGCTGGGTGCCACTGATGGACTGCTTCTACTGAAATGATGTCACCTGTTGGAGTCTGCACCTGTTCCACAATGCTGGGTGCCACTGATGAACTGCTTCTACTGAAATGATGTCACCTGTTGGAGTCTGCACCTACTCAACATTACTGGGTGCCACTGATGGACTGCTTCTACTGAAATGATGTCACCTGTTGGAGTCTACACCTGTTCCACAATGCTGAGTGCCACTGATGGACTGCTTCTACTGAAATGATGTCACCTGTTGGAGTCTGCACCTGTTCCACAATGCTGGGTGCCACTGATGGACTGCGTCTACTGAAATGATGTCACCTGTTGGAGTCTGCACCTACTCAACATTGCTGGGTGCTACTGCTGGAACTGTCAACCACTTGTTATGAAAACATATTATGTGAATATTTGTATAAACTGATTTTTTGTGTATTACTGTTTGTGAAAAGTTATAAGACTCTTACCTGCTCATATTCGTCATTGCTGACGCTATCGATTGAATTGTTTAACCACATGATATTTCTGTAGACTATTATGTAAAGTCATATGTATGAAAGAATTTGTATTCCTTACTGTATTTTATATATTAGGCTATTGTAAGGTCAGTGCAAAGCCAAAATTTTATCTAGTTATATGATACTTACGTATTAATATTATCTTATATTTTTGTCTGTATTTTTTTTTGACGAATTTGGTGGTATTTTCACCACCAATGCTGGCAAAAATACCATCAAATTCTAGCCCGTGGAGGAAGGGCATATGAAAGGTGGCTACACTGAGCCACAGCGCCAGAAATCGCGCCAGAGAGTATTGTTCCGCCGCCTCCACTGGCAGTGATTATTGAGACGTAGCGGCAAGCAGTTCTCGCCGAGAAGTTGTGGTGGACACTGCTTGTAGCTGAAGTCAGAGTGAGATGTGGTAGTGGAGAGTGTTGTTCCATGTTTTATGCAGTGGTTTGATGGGAGAGATAGCAAATGTTGTTCTAATGGAGATATTGTTATGGTCAGAGTGCATTTCGTCAATATATATGGAGGTATTTTCTTTTATTCTTTTATTCTTTCAGTGACCTGAATAATGTGTCATTACAGGTTCAGTCAACAAAGCATCTGGCGTGTGTTCTTGTATTAGAGTGTAATTCTGGTTTTCTTGCACAATTATAGTATTTCTAATTTTCTTTTATCACGTCAGTATAATTGGTATTTAAAAATTCTTGTCCTGTTGAAGAAGAACCGTGCCAGATGTGCGTTGAGTCATACTACCACATACAGAACAGCTACACTTGTGTTTGTTGTTTCGTAGGTTTTATAGTTGCTGGGGACTTAATTAATTAATTGTGCTAACAGAAATTTTCTTACATTCTTTGTTGTGATTCTAAGCAGTCAGATTGCGTACTAATACTAGTCAGGGCCAGCCGTTTACGGGACTTGCGTAATCGGACTTACAGCTACTAAAAAAATATTTGTATTCTATTTAAATTAAGCCCCCATGCAAGGTTTCAGCTGTAAATAGCCATCTATTTTCCTCCAGCCTGTATACCAACAACGTCGTATGGAGACGTGTACTGCTGGGAGTTCGTTGGATTATAACTCACTCAAATGCACTCTGTATAGCTGAAATCTTGACATGCAAAAATAATAAAAATCCTGTGAGATTGCGAGTGATTGCTGTATTCCTATCCTTTCTTATAATAACACACAACGATTCCATATGGAGTAAAAAAAAATTATGCAGTAGGTCTACATGTAGTACTAACGTTTTTTATCTCTCCTCCTACACTTTCTGGACAATGTGCCTCTAGTAAGTGGAAATCTTACATATGCCCAATTTGATGGGGTGTCTAAACATTTTGTGCGCTGCGTTGGTTACCACATTTATGAAAACTTTAGGTAGTTTAAGTATAAGGACATTTTGTATACAGGGTGTTACGAAAAGGTACGGCCAAACTTTCAGGAAACGTTCCTCACACACAAATAAAGAAAAGATGTTATGTGGACACGTGTCCGGAAACGCTTAATTTCCATGCTAGAGCTCATTTTAGTTTCGTCAGTATGTACTGTAATTCCTCGATTCACCGCCAGTTGGTCCAATTGAAGGAAGGTAATGTTGACTTCGGTGCTTGTGTTGACATGCGACTCATTGCTCTACAGTACTAGCATCAATCACATCAGTACGTGGCATCAACAGGTTAGTGTTCATCACGAACGTGGTTTTGCAGTCAGTGCAATGTTTACAAATGCGGAGTTGGCAGATGCCCATTTGATGTATGGATTAGCACGGGGCAATAGCCGTGGCGCAGTACGTTTGTATCGAGACAGATTTCCAGAACGAAGGTGTCCCAACAGGAAGACGTTCGAAGCAATTGATCAGCGTCTTAGGGAGCACGGAACATTCCAGCCTATGACTCGCGACTGGGGAAGACCTAGAACGACGAGGACATCTGCAATGGACGAGGCAATTCTTCGTGCAGTTGACGATAACCTTAATGTCAGCGTCAGAGTAGTTGCTGCTGTACAAAGTAACGTTGACCACGTCACTGTATGGAGAGTGCTACTGGAGAACCAGTTGTTTTCGTACCATGTACAGCGTGTGCAGGCACTATCAGCAGCTGATTGGCCTCCACGGGTACACTCGTGCGAATGGTTCATCCAACAATGTGTCAATCCTCATTTCAGTGCAAATGTTCTCTTTACGGATGAGGCTTCATTCCAACGTGATCAAATTGTAAATTTTCACAATCAACATGTGTGGGCTGACGAGAATCCGCACGCAATTGTGCAATCACGTCATCAGCACAGATTTTCTGTGAACATTTGGGCAGGCATTGTTGGTGATGTCTTGATTGGGCCCCATGTTCTTCCACCTACGCTCAGTGGAGCACGTTATCATGATTTCATGCGGGATACTCTACCTGTGATGCTAGAACATGTGCCTTTATAAGTACGACACAACATGTGGTTCATGCACGATGGAGCTCCTGCACATTTCAGTCGAAGTGTTCGTACGCTTCTCAACAACAGATTCGGTGACCGATAGATTGGTAGAAGCGGACCAGTTCCATGGCCTCCACGCTCTCCTGACCTCAACCCTCTTGACTTTCATTTGTGGGGGCATTTGAAAGCTCTTGTCTACGCAACCCGGTACCAAATGTAGAGACTCTTCGTGCTCGTATTATGGGCGGCTGTGATACAATACGCCATTCTCCAGGGCTGCATCAGCGCATCAGGGATTCCATTCGACGGAGGGTGGATGCATGTATCCTCGCTAACGGAGGACATTTTGAACATTTCCTGTAACAAAGTGTTTGAAGTCGCGCTGGTACGTTCTGTTGCTGTGTATTTCCATTCCATGATTAATGTGATTTGAAAAGAAGTAATAAAATGAGCTCTAACATGGAAAGTAAGCGTTTCCAGACACATGTCCACATTCCATCTTTTCTTTCTTTGTGTGTGAGGAATATTTCCTGAAAGTTTGGCCGTACCTTTTTGTAACACCCTGTATATTATACAGGGCGTTCTATTGATAGTGACCGGGCCAAATATCTCACGAAATAGGCATCAAACGAAAAAAACTACAAAGAACTAAACTCGTCTAGCTTGAAGGGGGATACCAGATGGCCCTGTGGTTGGCCCGCTAGATGGCGCTGCCATAGGTCAATCGGATATCAACTGCGTTTTTTTTAAATAGGAACCCCCATTTTTATTACATATTCGTGTAGTACGTAAAGAAATATGAATGTTTTAGTTGGACCACTTTTTTCGCTTTGTGATAGATGGCACTGTAATAGTCATTAACATAAGGCTCACAATTTTAGACGAACAGCTGGTAACAAGTAGGTTTTTTTAAATTAAAATACAGAACGTAGGTACGTTTGAACATTTTATTTCGGTTGTTCCAATGTGATACATGTACCTTTGTGTACATGTACATCAACGTAAGTGCTGCGCAAGTTAATGAAGTGTTATTGTAAGAGTCGACTGCTTGCATTTTTTGATTATTTAAATGATCGGTTAACCATAACGATTAATTACTTGTATCGTAATAATCGATTAATTGTTATGTGATGTAGTTTTTAAGCCTTAAGCATTCCCCTACATTTTTATTGATGAAATGGTTTTTTTCTACAAAAAAGAAAGCAGTGCCATCAAACTTATATTGTCTCAGACTCTGCATACCTGCAAGTAGGCGTTATTGCAGCAATATATTGCCCCTCAACTGTGAGTGAGTTGCCTGCCCGCAGATGCCTAGGAATCTGTCAAGGGTTTTCTATGTACAAGTGCATTTTAAAACCTCAAAAAGTGTGCGTGGGTGGCACTAAGGGTCATATCAAACTGGGGGGACATTAGATGAACCCTTTGCCGTATTATTTATGCATTTGTCCATAATACAGGCCCCATGATAACGCCACAGGAGGGCGCCAAACAGGAAGGCGAAAACGCATAACAGCCCCTTATTTCTTTGGATCACTGTCAAATTAAGTCGAATGATTTTTTACGGTCCCTAGTGGTTCAACCCTGTATACCAAAGCAAAATTTTCGGTCGCACTGCACTCCAAAGGAGTCAGATCACGTTCAATAAGCGTTCCACCCCCTACATCTCCGTCAAGAAAGATTGTATCATCCGAAGGGATATCGCCTGGGTGAAAGGTTATCAATATCTTCGTTCTGTTACACATCACACCGCAGACAATCGTTTTCGAGTGCGATATTTGCAGGAATCAACACCTCAGAAACGAAACGTTCGTGGGGCATTGTTGGCCGAGTGGCCCCTTTTGGGGAAGCTCGGCCGCCACATTCCAGGTGCCACCACATTGGGCGACTCGAGCTTCGGTGATGATAAAATGATAATGAGGACAACACAACAACTAGCCCAGGAGCGGAGAAAATCTCCAACCCGAACGGGTCTCGAACCTACGCCCACAGCTTGTTAGACAAACACGTTACGACTCAGCTAAGCAGGCGAACTCAACATTACAGAGAAAGGGGTGGTTTCATTGACGCAAATGGTTCAAAGGCTCTGAGCACTATAGGACTTAACATATGAGGTCATCAGCCCCTAGAACTTAGAACTACTTAAATCTAACTAACCTAAGGACACCACACACATCCATGCCCGAGGCAGGATTCGAACCAGCGATCGTAGCAGTCGCGCAGTTCCGGACTGAGGGGCCCAGAACGGCTCGGCCACCACGGCCGGCTTCATTGACGCCCTTTATGACGCACCCTGAGGCCTTTTCGTGCCGATTCTGAGCGGCGATGGGTCTGATATGTTTTTCTCGGCCACTCATATAAGAAAACCGTGTGATCTAAAGGCTTTGTGTCGCGGTTCTAACCTCCACTGCACAGACGTCCAAAGAAAAGGTGAAATATGGGCAAAAGGGGCTGTGACGACCTTCACATTGCGTGATACGTCCACGATGGCATTAAACTGTATTGTGGAGGAATGTCATATCAGTAACCCGCCTTACACCTCATACGAATTTCTGAGCACCGATCTTTTTTCCGCATGTGTCAACACCCTACTGTTAGAATCGTAGCAGGGCGCCACAATTTTGCACCATCAGAGAGAAAGTTTTTAGGTATGTTTTGTGATCGGCGGAACTAAAAGGACCTCGAACGTGGTCAGGTGATTGAGTGTCACTTGTGTCATACTTCTGTATGCGAGATTTCCACACTCCTAAACACCCCTATGTCCACTGTTTCCGATGTGATAGTGAAATGGAAACGTGAAGGGACACGTACAGCACAAAACTGCAGGCCGACCTCGTCTGTTGACTGACAGAGACCGCCGACAGTTGAAGAGGGTCGTAATGTGTAATAGGCAAACATCTATCCAGACCATCACATTATTTCGAAACTGCATCAGGATCCACTGAATTAATATGACAGTCAGGCGGGAGGTGAGAAAACTTGGATCTCATGGTCGAGCAGCTGCTCATTAGCCACACATCACGCCAGTAAATGCCAAACGACGCCTCTCCTGGTGTAAGGAGCGTAAACATTGGACGACTGAACAGTGGAAAACCGTTTGTGTGGAAAGACGAATCACGGTACACAATGTGCCGATCCGATGGCAGGGGGTGGCTACGGGGAATGCCCAGTGAATACCATCTGCCAGCGTGTGTAGTGCCAACAGTAAAATTCGGAGGCTGTGGTGTTATGGTGTGGTCGTGTTTTTCGTGGAGGGGACTTTCATCCCTTGTTGTTTTGCGTGGCACTGTCACAGCACACGCCTAAATTGATGTTTTAAGTACCTTCCGGTTACTCACTGTTAAAGATCAATCTGGGGATGGCGACTGCATCTTTCAACATGATCGAGCACCTTTTCATAATGCATGGCATGTGGCGGAGTGGTTACACGACAATAACATCCCTGTAATGGACTGGCCTGCACAGAGTGCTGACCTGAATCCTATAGAACATCTAAATGCTTTGTATCGCGGTTCTAACCGCTGACTTCATGCCAGGCCTCTCCAACCGACAGCAATACCTCTCCTCAGTGCAGCACTCTGTGAAGAATGGACTGCCACTTGTCAAGGATCTTTCCAGCATCTGATTGAACGTATGCCTGCGAGAGTAGAAGCTGTCATAAAGGCTAAGGTGGGCCAACACCACATTGCATTCCTACATTACCGATGGTAGATGCCGCGAACTTGTAAGCCAAGTTGTCATCTTCTGACCTTTGTATCTGCACAGTGAGTGTACCAATGTGTGAAAACTTATTTTACCACTTAGCACACAAATGGACAAAACATCAGAACTGTCTTCTCAGGCCCAGGGTGTTCTAAATAAATATGAACTTGGCACTGTAAAGCAGCTAATATCAGGTGTGGATCGTAACAAAAATCATTAGAAATGCTGCTGTCACGTAACTACAATGCATGAATTAATGAAGGCGAAAGTTTGGGGTCTATTCTAGAAAGACAAAACAGCTATTCCCTTTTTTATTCTATATATAATTTATCAATTGTACTTTCAGGGGTCAAGTGATACAAAACAATCATGTTCAATTACTTTTGATACTCAATAATAAAATATTTAACTCTTGGACATATTGAATTCTCGATTATTAAAATCGTTATCTCCACAAATAATTTTTTTATCATAGGAGAGAATGATTAAAAATCTTTGTCAACTCATTCACATCTTTATTGTTGTAGCTGGTCAATCCAGATTATTGGTGGAGAATAAATTTACTTTTTGTACCAATGAAAAAGATTCTCATGTTCTCAATGTGAGGGTAGGTTAGTACATTACCATTTGATATTCAATGGTCAAAGTGTATGCTAGTTGGAGTGAGCAATTCTAGACTCAACATTTACTGTGGCCTAATGCGCGATGGTACTTTACCAACTGGCATCTGCAACGCCGTTGGCTTCTTTCTGGATCCCTACTCTGACCTTGACTGAATTCAGTTAGTCTCAATTTTCCTGCATTCCATAGAACATTAATCTTTCCCTAGTTCAAATAATGGCTATTGCACACTCGCTAAGGGTTGGAGGGATGTACACAATTTATTGCCCGCAAAAATTCCTGCAGGAATAATTATCCACCTCTTTGTTATCTGTTGCCATTATACGTGAAACATATCGTCCTCACTTCGCAGAAAGTGGAGCTCTCCATGCCCTCACATATTTCCACACACTTGTGCGGTCCATCGTGAGACGAGAGAGAGATATAGCCATTTTAGTTCTCAAAATGCTTTTATATAATGTGGATCTCCCCAAAATGTCGCATCTGCATTGCCCAGTATGGCTTCAGCCAGTCACCGTCTCGCTAGAGGCGAATTTTATTTTTGTTGCTGGGACACACCCTAGCAGCGTTAGTGATGTGCAGCCACTTACCCTTGGTCCTGGCCGTATTTACATTAAAAGGAATAATGTATTGTTCTGGCCATATCCCTTTCTGCTCTGAAGCTCGCCATTCTCTTATTAAATGGGGTTTTCCGATGCCATTAACCACCTGCTAGGTTCGTCTTCAAAATGAATTTCACTCTAACTTGTTTATTCTGAAACTCTCCATACTGGTAGATATTGTTTTGTCAGCTTTTGGTACATGAGTTTAACTGCAATTGCCTTTTGATGATATAATGTAGTTATTATTTTCTGAGGGTGTCATAATGTATCGTACCGTTGTTATGGATCAAGCTTATATAAGGTTCATAAAATCCGGATGCCTTACAAAGTGTCTGGATAATTTTAATCACGTAGTGTACCTTGGAGTCAAATTTCACACTTCTGCGTTGCAGTGGGGGGAAAACAATGGGTTCTCAAATAAGTGACACTCTAATTCTTTTGTGCAATGTACTTGACCTATGACTGAGCATTTGTGATTATTCCCTTTCAAATGCCCTTGCATTTTTAAAGTATTTGTTTGAAGTTAACTTAACCTCATTCTGAGACATTGACACTGTAGTCAGAAGGTAATACGTATTTGCTTTTTTTGAAGTTCACAGTTTTTGAATGTAGAAATCAAGTTGACAGTATTTATACCACTTTGGAATCTTATCAATGTGTGACTGAATATTCAGGGAGTATATTTCAGATAGTTCTTCTTTATGATGTCTGCAGAGTCTGCAGATATTCTATTAACATCGTTTGCCAGGTCATTAAGGTATAACGTCCACAGCAACGACCTAAACACGCTGTCCTGGGCCACGCTGAAAGTTACTTCTACATCTGCCGATGACCCTCCATTCCAGATAACGAGCAACCTATTAGGAAACTTTCAATCCAGACTCAGTTTTCGTTTTGCATTCCTTACGATCGTGCTTTCGTTAATAAGTATTGGTGTGGTGCTGAGTCAAATGCATTTTGCAGGTCAAAAAACACTGAATCCACCTGGATTCCTTGGTCCATGGCTTTCAGGATGACATGTCGAAAAAAGAAAAGAAGCGAAAGCTGGCTTTCGCAAGACCGATATTTCTGAATCCATGGCGGTCGGCTTGGAGGAGATTGTTATGTCTGAGATACCTTAATTCTCAAATTAATATACTCACTTTAAATACTGTTGCTAAAAAATTGATCTGGCTCTTTAGTATCCTACAGTGAACAACTGTATCGTTTCTTTACTGCTGCTTGATTAGCTGCCAGATATATCAACGCTACTTGAAAATGGAGCTGTAAATTTTAACACTTACGTTATTAAACAAAGGGAATATTGTATAAATCAGAAAAGGACACGATTCCCTACTTCGTATAGTAAATTACTTTCCAGGCGTCTTCATTCAGTTAGTAACGCAAAAAATTTTCGTCTGCAAACTATAAGTTAATAATATGTATATTCTAAGAACGGTACAGACGTTGCTAAAATAACTATTTCATCACTTATGCACTTATGTTTCATGCGGTGTTAGAGTTTTATTTAATTAATATCATCAGATACCTCATAACTTGTTGTGACGCTTTTGTCTAACTTTGAATCAATGTAACAAACACATTCGCTGTGTATAGTCTTGCATCTTCACATTTTTCATCGAATTGGCGAGTGAGAGAGGCATTGATTAATCCATCTCGCAACTGGACACAAGACGCATAGCTCTTTCGTCATGAATGACCAGGCCAACGCATGGGTTTTAAGGCATATGTCGTTTGATTCAGTATCTCCACTGCCAGTGTCAGATAATTGGATGTCTTTAGTCTATGGGGTGCTGGTTTCTCCGAATTTGCTGGACGCTCTAGATTGTTACCTTTCACTGTGAAATATAGCACGACTACTCTATATAACTAAGATAATTACAGTGCTGGATATTATCAGAACGAAAAGAACACACTGAGTATCAGACGAAAGATTACGTGGTACTACATATTGGTAGAAAAAGGATCAACAACGTCGTTCGAGAATAGGTGGGATAGACATCTACAGTAAATCCACACCTTACTCGGCATGTATCCATAACCAACATTTTACGTTGCAGTGTTCGTGTGATCCGTTATTTGCAATACGTTGCGAAAGGAACTTGTTATGTAAGACGGCACAATGGAGAGGCAGTGCGAAAGCCTCTTATGGAAATCGCGGAGAGCGTGGTATTGTGTTACGTGCTCTATTGTTGTATATAAACAGTGCAGCAATCAGTCTAGTTAGAAATTTAGTTGAGCTGTACTGTCGACCATATTTGTACTGGTATTTCAAGTACTGAAACGAACTGCTAATAAGGATGAAACGATGAAGTAAAATAAATATGTAGGACAAGCGATTACCTTCCGTGAGTTAGGAACCGTCGACTACGCTATCTAAGATGAACGTTCTCAATCCTGACCTCATAATCAGTATGATTACATACCGCGAGTTCATGATAATTACTGAGAGTAGGACTACAAATACTAAAGTGAGGGCAATTGTACTGGGTACATCAAAAAGTGTCATCCGATCTGACACGTCTACATTTCTGAAACGAATAAATATATACAATTAATTTTCTTTTTGATGAGTGGAAAATTCAAAAAGTTTTTTTAAGTACATTTTCATAGGTGTTCAATATGCCCCTCTTGCGAGGCAAGGCATTTGTCAGTGCGGTGTTCGAACTGTTCCCACACTGCAGCGAGGATGTCTTGAGTTACAGCTTCCACAGCTGCTGTCATGCGATGTCTCAGTTCATTCATTGTTGTTGGTAATGGAGGCACATAAGCAGGGTCTTTTTTATACTCTGACAAGAAATAATCAGATACAGTCAGGTCCAACTGTGTGAAAAGGAAGTTCTCAAGCATATAGAGATAAGTGCTTCCTGTAACAGTGTTCTTCGCTAAGAAACTGCACAAAACACATTAAAGTTTGGAGACTTCCTCTTATTCTGTAGAACTTCTCGTGGTTGTTCCGTACCCCATATTGTCACATTATGACGATTTACCTTTCCATTTAAATGGAATGTTGCCTCGTCACTAAACACTAAGTGTCGAAGAAAACTGTCATCCTCCATCTTACCAAGAACGAAATTACAGAACTTCACACGTTGTTGTTTGTCACCTGCACGAAGAGCCTGCAGTAACTGAATTTTGCATGGTTTCATGTGGTTCAGATGGACGTCGGGGGCATGTTAAGCTGTCGAGCTGCACAGCGAACGGATTTCTGCAGACTACTTGTGAAATTATGGCGGACGCGTTCGACGTCTGTGTCAGACACTCGGGGACGGCCCGATGATTTGCCTTTACACGAAAAACCTATTTCTCGGAATTTTTCATGCCATTGTCTAATGCTCTATGCTGTTGGAGGATCCACACCACAACTAGTACGAAATTCACGCTGAACAGTTGTTACTGACCCGGAGTGCGCAAAACATAGAACACAAAACGCTTTCTGTTGTCCCGACACCATTTCTACTAGAACTGAAATGGCCGCACTCTGCTGCTACCTTGCGGAAACCACGTAAAGCTCGGGTGTTTGCACTTTCCAATAGTACGTTGTTCACGTATATATCTCAAATAAGGTAATAGTTACGATTTTTTTTAAATCGGAAGATTCTTTTTGATACACCCTGTATTGCGCGAGTTACGCTTTTGTTGTCACCTACGACTACATTAGTGTTATAGACAGCGACGCCTAAACAAGGTGTGCAGCTTCTCAGTGAAAATGATCTTCTCTTAGTAGCACCCTCTCCACTGCTTAAAATGCGTAGTGAACGAAGCTCTCAACAATAGGTAAAACGCCTGGAGGCGTCCTGAACCGTTGCCCAGCGACAGTCTATGCCTCTAGTCGCAAGACGACGGTTGACCGCAACCGAAGCTCTTTCAGTTTCGCCATCCAATACTCTTTTCGTAGCAGGTGAGCACCAGCTGTGTTTCCTTTCATTATCCGCATGTGCTGTCAGCTATTTTTTACGTTCTGTGAGCATAGGCGTTAAATAGTGTGATAAGAGGTGCAGTTTTATGATACACGTTCGGAATTTCGAAATATACATACCCACTTCGCATCTCGATTGCCCGAGAGATGAGCATGAGATATGTGGAGACCGTTATAATGTGGGATTTAGATGAATTTAAGTGTAGCTTGAGAATAGGTGTAAACGGCTGTATTAGCGTGGATGAAGGTGATCAGAACATTTCAGTAGGGTCATTCTTAGCACCTATACCGGAAAGGTACGAACTTAAGTAATTAGTTACCAAATGAATTTCGTGTTTTATCTGAATACTTGAAACAGTTTAGTATGTCTCATGGGAGAGACATCCGATGAGCCAGATTTTCTGACCGTACATTAGAGCAGCGACAGATAACTTTGGCTGTAGATGTGGTTACGTCAGGATGTGGTGGGTTTGTTTGAACTGTAGCAAGTGGGTCTCTCTTAGTGAGGCAGTTACAACGCTTTTCTAATCACAGATATTTTGATTATGTGGCGCATCTGGAGACTGTCGCTCAGTCAGCAGACTACGATTTACATGAAATTACAAATTTCCACGGGTGTATTATATACTGTCCTTTCGTAGTCTTCTTTTTGAAGTATTTTTCTGACGTAGGTAACGTTCAACGCACTTCATTTGTGTATTACCTATGTTGTTCAGTAACTGGTAATTAAGATTTTAAGTCAACCTCAGTCACTGTAAACTATCATTTCCTACCGTGTATTAAAAACAAATAAATGCAGTGAATTAAATTTAAAAAATTGTATTTTGAGACAAATATTAAAAATTCTTCAGATATTACGGTAAAGTGTCTCGGACCACACGTAACAGTTCGAATTCTCGAAGTATTGCGTCAAATAATTTAGCGTCACACGGACTAGCATTTATGGAAAATCTTTGACCGAATTGCATGCTGAACCTCACATCGCTGTACAAATGCTTCTAAATGGGTTCACGAAAAAATTTTTGGTATTTGAAATGGCATAATAATCCATAATTAGTATTGTTCAAAAGAGCCCTCCAAACTGAACCAGCTTTATTCGGAAAGTTGTTTGGTGTGTTGCATCGACTATGAAAAAGTAGTTCCAATTACGACATGTTATAAAAACGCTAACAGGAAGAAAATCAAGTTTCCTAACAGTCCGCATGCGTTAAATTAACAGACAAATATTTTCCAATGACTTTTTGTGATGATTGTGGTGTGCACATCTCTATCCACCATATTTTAACGGAGTGCATTTTATGCCGTGATGCACAGGCAAAAGCAAATATTGCTGGGGATCTGCCCCCTATTTTAGCTCATAATGAGACGAGTGTGACTAAGGTATTTCAAGTTTTGTGATGTGTATGGCCACTGGCCTGAACTTTTAGTCTGGAGGTTTGAGTCTGTTGCAGAGTGCCTGGCTCCTACTTTTTTATTCTTGCGGCCAGCCAGCCACGTCCATCTGCTTTATAGTTTTAGGTCCTTGTACCGCTTTCTCCCTGTGTAGTTAATGTTTTAATATTGGCGCAATAGTTCGTTCCCCGCTTCCGTGCGGGTACGCACATAGTTTTCCGACTTTTGTTGCCTTCGTTTCACGTGTTGTTTTATCCTCCTGTTTTGTGTATCTTACCGATACTCGTCTGAAACTGTTTTCGCGCGGGCGCTGAAGACATTGCTGTCGTGCGCCCGTACCAACATATCCATCCATCCAATAGAAATGTTACACAAATTATATCAGAAGCACCAACTTTTTGATATTTTAGTAGTAAAGAAGATGTTTTCGTATAGCAACAACCACAAAAGGACATTTTTGTCTTCTGTCACCAGTCCTGTTTCCTTAGCATCCAGACGTAACAGCATTATCAAATACTTCCTGAACGAGAGTGTCCTACAGGAAAATATGAAATGGAAGAATGAACTGAACAAATTGCTGTTGGTTATGAGAATTATATAGAAACCAAGAATTACTTGTGACGACACGTCGGAAAGAATCATAGGGTATTAATGAATGTATTTTCTGTAATAACTTTCAAACAAGAATGTTACTTGTGAAGGTGAATTATATTCGTTTTTTACTACTGGAAAGGGAGAAAGCCATAAACGAAAGGACATAATCTTCCCGCTCACTGCATTAATTAACAGGTCTTTTTCGGTGTATTCAGCGACAAAATTTGTCAGGTAGATGTTCTGATGCTGTCGTTCAATGGAAACTAAACGCGAAGGAAAAAAAAACGGAAAATAATGCAATTTTGAGATCTTTACTTAGTGATAAGACATTTTTACTGTTTAGAAAGATGAAATACGTTTGAAGCTTCCACGATCTTATCCATTTTCCACCATGTTCCAGTCACCAGCCCTGTCTCCATTCTATTCTTCATTAAAGATTAGCATAAACTATATATCATTGTAGCAGCGTATTCGAGGGTTGCTACCTGTTATCTGTGAGACACAATATATTTATGTACTCCACCTCGCAATACTTCGTGAAATTTGAGCAGTTTCACCTGTCCTGAGCTGGGAACCAGCACTGTAGCCACAGTAGCCACAGTTTTCGTTAGCTGGTATTCACCGGGCCATCCTCGTAGCCAGTATACGGTACAATTAGCAATAGTGTGGGGAAACATCTCGTTCTTCCAACGGTCGCGATGAACCGCACTCTTCCTGCGGCCGCCGAGATGACCAGACGTGTACATCGGAGATAGCTGATTAAAGGATAGGTAAAATTGCTGCACTACTCCATAAACTTCTGATTTCGTTTCCACGATCTTCATTTCAGTTTCTGTAGTATGTCGTGGTCACAAGAGTTGATTTTGTGTGTATAATTTGTCGCTATACTGAGGGCTTGAAGAAGTGAGAAAACGCAAATCCCATGGACAAAATGTGCCAGTCCTTACTTTATGACGACATACAATAAGTCAATTATCGCTATGATTTTTCTAAATTGTTTTCCCAATTAACTGACTTACTATTAGTTGCGTTATGGCATTTGAGCTCCCACATTGTCTTTATTTAGTTTATTCTACAGAAGATTCGATAACTCGAGCCCCTCACCCGTAACACTGCTAATTTGTATGGAGAATGTTTTTCATTGTAGGGAGGATCTTCGAACGAATAAGATTTCCTATAAGTACCTCGCAATGGTAAAAGTAAAGAAATATGTAAGATCAAAACAACAATTATACAGTACTTTAGGCATAACCCATAAATAATACCCTTTTTCCTTTCTGAGGATGAGAACCCATTGGTAACTCTGCAAGTTAGGAAGAGTTTGTGTTTAGATCTTGGAACAAGAGACTAATGGTCCTGACTAAGGCGACTACGATAGTACAATTATTTCGTAGTTGGTTGGTTGATTTGCGGGAGGGGACCAAACAGAGCGGTCATCGGTCCCATCGGATTAGGAAAGGACGAGGAAGGAAGTCGTCTGTGACCTTTCAAAGGAACAGTCCCGGCATTTTCCTGCAGTGATTTAGGGAAATCACGAAAAACCTAAATCAGGACGTCCGACGCGGGTTTGAACCGCCTTCCTCCCGAATGCGAGTCCAGTGTTCTAGTCACTACGCCATCTCGGTCAGTATTATTTCATGATATGACAGCCTGTGATATGGTTCAAACAAATCACTGAACCCGGATTGCGTTACTCGTTAGTGAAACATAGATAGAGTAAATAGTAAGTCCAGTGTTGTAGCCACTACGCCATCTCGGTCGGTATTATTTCATGATATGACAGCCTGTGATATGGTTCAAACAAATCACTGAACCCGGTTTGCGTTACTCGTTAGTGAAACATAGATAAAGTAAATAGTAAGATTGCACAAACGATTTAAAGGTCGGTAACAACGACAAACAGGCTTCACTCTTAGCCGGGCGGTTACAGAAAGACAGACTGCTAAATTACTACCTGACATACACAACGTGCGTGTTTTAAACGTGTGGACTTGTAAGATCATGACATCAGTACGGAAATCGTGATCTCTCTTTATTAAAAATATTGAGACGGTACTGATAAGTTCGCTCCGTATAACCGGTATTTTATCAGGCCAGAGAAACCAATTCAGACCTAGCTATAAACAGAACAGTCAAAAACGGTAATATCTTATGACGTGCGCCTTTTTACTAAAAAACGGTTCAAATGGCTCTGAGCACTATGGGACTTAACATCTGAGGTCATTAGTCCCCTAGAACTTAGAACTACTTAAACCTAACTAACCTAAGAGACATCACACACATCCATGCCCGAGGCAGCATTCGAACCTGCGACCGTAGCGGTCGCGTAGTTTCAGACTGTAGCGCCTCTAATCGCTCGGCCACCCCGCTCGGCGTGAGCGTGCTACCATCGTGTAGAATGAGGAAGGCGCGCGATCTGTCTGAGTTTGACCATGGGTAGATTGTGATGGTCCGGAGGCATTTCGGAAACTGCACGACTTGTCGGGCGTTGGAGGAATGCTGTGGTGAGTGTCTTCAACACGTGGCGAAAGCAAGGTTAAACCATATCCAGACGCCGTGGAGTTGGGCGGCCACCTCTCCTTACAGACGTCGGGCGTCGTAGGCTGGGCAGACTGATAAAACAGGACAGGCAGCCAACTGTGGCGAACTAACATCATACTTTAACGCTTGGCAAAGTACGAGTGTCTCTGAACACACACTGCACCGAAAACTCCTAAAGATCGGCCTCCGCAGCCGACGACCCACGCATCTGCCAATGTTAAACACCTCGACATTGTCAACTACGACTGAAATGGGCACGTGACCGTCGGCACTGGACTTTGGCGCAATGGCAGAGCGTTGCATGGTCTGATGAAACCAGTACTTTCTTCAACATGCCGATGTGATGGCTTGAATGCATCCGTCTTCCAGGGGAACAGCTCCTTGACGCCTGTACTGCGGAATGGAGACAATGGCGGAGGCTCCATTATGCTCTGGTGAACATTCACGTGAGCATCCATGGGTCCAGTGGAGCTCGTGCAAGGCATCATAATGATACAGAAGTGTCTTACACTGGTTGCAGACCACGTACACGCCTTCCCGGCGGCAGTGGCATTTTTGAAGGAGATAATGCGCCATGTCAAAAGGCCAGGAGCGTTCTATAGTGGCTCGAGTTCATGTGCTGACCCGTAACTCGCCAGATCTAAACCCAATCGAAAACATCTGGGACGTGATTGAACGTCACATCAAATGTCATCGACCCCTCCTCGGAGTTTACAATTATGTGACTCGTGTATGCGGATGTGTTGCCACCTCCCTCCAGAGACCCACAAAGGCCTCATTGCTTCCATGCTACGACTCGTCGCCGTTGTTATCCGCGCCAAAAGTGAATATAAGGGTTATTAGGTAGGTGATCATAATATTCTGGCATGCCAGTGTATGTTCGTAAAACATTGCGAGCGACGAGGGAATTAAGATTGTGGAATAGCAGCTGATTCTGAGCACCTTGTGACATCCTTTCAATATCGATTTTATGGGAAAAAAGCCAGTATAGAGACATCCTCGATTTTACTGGAAAAAGAGCAAATATAGAGACATCCTGGCAGATTATAACTGTGTTCCGGATCGGGAGCGCAACCTAGGAACTTTCCTTTTCGCGGGAAAGAATTCTGTCGACTGAGCTATCCGATAGTGACTTACAACCTGCCCTCACAGTTTTACTTGGATCACTATCTCGTCTACTACCTTGCAAACCTTTGCATAAGCTGCGAGACTGTCGATTCTGGAAGAAAGAATATTGCGGAATCGCAGCTTAGCCGCAGCTTAGCTTGTTTTCAAAAAAAATTTTCATTCTACATCGAAGTATCACAGAGCTTTAATCTACAAGAAGTTTGAGATCGGCACGCACTTCACTACAGAGTGGAAATTCACTCTGGAAATACAGACACGTTCAGGAAAAATCAACTCTCGAAGACGCGAGGGGTTATCGTCTAGAGCAGCCATCTTCAAAGTCGCGGGTGCGCCCCAAAGGCGGTGGGAGACGCAGAGTGTAATAAGGGAGGAAGCGGCAGCTACTTTCGTTGAAATATTTATGTTCCATACAATGTTGGAAAAAGATTTCCGGTGAACAAATACACTCCTGGAAATTGAAATAAGAACACCGTGAATTCATTGTCCCAGGAAGGGGAAACTTTATTGACACATTCCTGGGGTCAGATACATCACATGATCACACTGACAGAACCACAGGCACATAGACACAGGCAACAGAGCATGAACAATGACGCCACTAGTACAGTGTATATCCACCTTTCGCAGCAATGCAGGCTGCTATTCTCCCATGGAGACGATCGTAGAGATGCTGGATGTAGTCCTGTGGAACGGCTTGCCATGCCATTTCCACCTGGCGCCTCAGTTGGACCAGCGTTCGTGCTGGACGTGCAGACCGCGTGAGACGACGCTTCATCCAGTCCCAAACATGCTCAATGGGGGACAGATCCGGAGATCTTGCTGGCCAGGGTAGTTGACTTACACCTTCTAGAGCACGTTGGGTGGCACGGGATACATGTGGACGTGCATTGTCCTGTTGGAACAGCAAGTTCCCTTGCCGGTCTAGGAATGGTAGAACGATGGGTTCGATGACGGTTTGGATGTACCGTGCACTATTCAGTGTCCCCTCGACGATCACCAGTGGTGTACGGCCAGTGTAGGAGATCGCTCCCCACACCATGATGCCGGGTGTTGGCCCTGTGTGCCTCGGTCGTATGCAGTCCTGATTGTGGCGCTCACCTGCACGGCGCCAAACACGCATACGACCATCATTGGCACCAAGGCAGAAGCGACTCTCATCGCTGAAGACGACACGTCTCCATTCGTCCCTCCATTCACGCCTGTCGCGACACCACTGGAGGCGGGCTGCACGATGTTGGGGCGTGAGCGGAAGACGGCCTAACGGTGTGCGGGACCGTAGCCCAGCTTCATGGAGACGGTTGCGAATGGTCCTCGCCGATACCCCAGGAGCAACAGTGTCCCTAATTTGCTGGGAAGTGGCGGTGCGGACCCCTACGGCACTGCGTAGGATCCTACGGTCTTGGCGTGCATCCGTGCGTCGCTGCGGTCCGGTCCCAGGTCGACGAGCACGTGCACCTTCCGCCGACCACTGGCGACAACATCGATGTACTGTGGCGACCTCACGCCCCACGTGTTGAGCAATTCGGCGGTACGTCCACCCGGCCTCCCGCATGCCCACTGTACGCCCTCGCTCCAAGTCCGTCAACTGCACATACGGTTCACGTCCACGCTGTCGCGGCATGCTACCAGTGTTAAAGACTGCGATGGAGCTCCGTATGCCACGGCAAACTGGCTGACACTGACGGCGGCGGTGCACAAATGCTGCGCAGCTAGCGCCATTCGACGGCCAACACCGCGGTTCCTGGTGTGTCCGCTGTGCCGTGCGTGTGATCATTGCTTGTACAGCCCTCTCGCAGTGTCCGGAGCAAGTGTGGTGGGTCTGACACACCGGTGTCAATGTGTTCTTTTTTCCATTTCCAGGAGTGTATTACTAGTGTCTGATTGTCATTTCATGAGAAACTCGTCCATCATTAATGTTCTGTCTTATTTCACAAAAACTGTGAGCAGGAATGCTGGGAGAAAGATGTCGCGTATTCCCTGTCACCAATCACGTACAGCGTTGTCTACTTATCAAACATTCAACAACCACGGATACAACAGGCCACTCGAAAATGAGACCGCCACTTCCTTGTGACATTGGCAACCAGAAGAGAATGTTAATAACAGCCATTGTGACTCGATTTCCGCCAGGCTTCTGGAGTCAGCTGAACGTTAGTGAATTAGGTAGAAGTTGAATTAAAGTATGTGATCAGTGAAAATAATTAAAGCGATTTAAAGTAAAGTGATTCAGGTTCTGCGATTCCCATGAATAACTAGCTGATTAACCGTGATAATAAGAGATCAAATGGAAGTGATTCGCCAAGTGTCTCATCTCCTTCGAAGGTATGCGATTTTAAAAAGAAGAAAGAGATTCGAATTTTCGCATCTCCCTCTGTTCCTATCAGTATGTTAGTTCTAAACCCAGAATTGAAGTGTGTAAATACCAAGTGGATAATCTGACATCAGGCTTTATCAGCATTCTTTTGAATAATGTGGACCGACCACAATGTGTTCTTTGTTCGAGATTTTAGCCAACGATAGTCTGAAGAGCATAAAACTAGAGACAGCTGAAGACAAAACATCAAGACTGTGTAACTATAACCCATGGCATTTTTAGGCACGATTAGCAGCAACTAAAAGAAAATATCCGATTCTTCAAAAACCTGGTGACTACTGCCAAGAAAGCCCTAAGAGCATCCCTATAGGTATCTTACTTAAATTTCAAAATCCAGGCCATTATTAGAAATAACTTCTTCCTCTCAAAATGGGCGAAGTCGTATATGGAGAAAAATTTGGGGAGAGTCTGAAGTCGATACCTCTCTCTGACGATATCGTGGTTCGTGGTATTGGTGAAATAGCCGCTGACGTGAAAAATCAATTGCTACCACGTCTTCATGGTAATCCAAAATCCGCGCTGCAACTTGACGCTATTGATATCCGAAATCTATTCGAGCTTCTTGTTTTTGTACAGTATTGTTATGAAGATGAAATGTATGAGAAATTTCTGTTTTGTAGTGCTTTGGAAGGGAGGATTGCAGGCGAAGTTATTTTCTTTCTTGCTAATTTCTTTTTTGTTGACAACAAGCTGTCAGGACAAACTGTGTTACTACCGGGTAGTTATTTTACAGAGGTTAATAACAGCCATTGTGATTCGATTTCCGCCAGGCAATGGAACTTGGTAGATATTCTAATGCGTAAATGTGGAGCCGATTTAATCTGAAAAACATTAGTTCCAATTTTGGCCACCAGGTGCATGACAAGCGTTGTTGGGTTGGGTTGTTTTGGGGGGAAGAGACCAAACAGTGAGGTCATCGGTCTCATTGGATTAGGGAAGGACGGGGAAGGAAGTCGGCCGTGCCCTTTCAAAGGAACCACCCCGGCATTTGCCTGGAGCGATTTAGGGAAATCACGGAAAACCTAAATCAGGATGGCCGAACGCGGAACAAGCTTTGTGGATGCAAGAAAGACATACAGAAATATTTCTATTTGTAAGGGATTGGAAATGGAACATCGGCAGGAAAGCTCAGGCAATTGGAAAAGGCATAACGTTGATTTTATAATCAACCGCCCTTATATATTTGTTCAGTACGAGTGCCGGAGATGACGACGAGCTAATTTCCTCTTGGTTGCCAAAATTGGATCAAATTTTTTTCCAGTGTAATTCGGTTCCGCATTAACGCTTAAAAGTACCTACCAAGTTTCGCTGCCATACTGGACCCCCGTGAGTAGCTGCACTTTAATTATAAGTACCTGACACGTGTACCCATGGGGTGGCAGCATTTACTGGTGCTAAAATCGGTTTCGTGGTAACAGTGTGTGCTGTTTCTCCTTCTGCAAAATTTACACATTGCGTGGTACTGAGGGAGGTGTTGAATTACAAAGTAGTACACCTGGAAGCCAATAAGCTGCTGAAAGATGCAGTCAGTGCTGTAAATTTTATGAAAACACGATCATTAAACAGTATGCTATTTTCCATTCTTTGCGAAGAGATTGGTACTCAAGATTTGTTTCTACTCCACGTGGAAGCACATTAGTTGCCTCGTGTTAAAGTTCTTTGTCGCATTATTCATCTGATTTCATATGTTGCTATTAAACGTCACTCCTACATTTGCGGCTCTGTTTCTGAATGAAACTGGCTTGTAATACTGTGCTACTTGGCGGATGTTTTTGAGAAACTGACTGATCTTAAAGTATAACTTCTAGGCCGAAACAACGATACTGTATTTCTAAGAGAGAAAGTCCTTTTGTTTAAGAGAAAATTTAGGCCTTGAGAGCCCAAATGGAGAAGGGTAATTGCAAGATGTTTTCTTGTCTTAATGATTTCGTGAAGGAAAATGAGCTGGGTATAAGTAAAATTAGTGGAATTGGTGCAGTATATCTCGAAGACATTCGACAACAGTTAGAGGGTAAATTTACAGAATCTTCGTCTGAGTATGACTGCATCCACAATCTGTTCGATACGGTCATAACGGACCACTTATCAACAGTCGAACAGGAGGAGCTAAAAGAGTTAAGTGATAGTACACTTCAAAACGAATTTAAATCTATGTATCTTACAATTTTTTAGATATAGATTCGGAATGAATACCCCAATTTAACAAGAATGGCTGCGGACGTGTTATTATCATTCGCTTCAACTTACATGTATGAGAAAATATTTTCCGCAGAGGCTTTAATCAAGACGAAACATCGACCTCGACTTTAGCTGCAAAAGACTCTGAGAGTTGTTGTTTCAAAGATCCAACCAAGACTGGGTCCGTTTCTACATAATTCAAGCATACACTTCGCACTAAATGTGCAAATATCTTGATTACTTCCCTTTTGGATGAACTGTTTGAATGTAACAGTTTTTTAAATGGGCTTCTAAATGTTGATTATCGTTTTGTCATCATTTTTATGTCGTGATATTTGAAATATTATAACATTCTTAATGAATTAAAAGCTGTATGAATGGAAACAGTTAGACCTTAACTAAACAACTAATTCTTGAAGTAATTTTTAAAAAATATAGCGACATACACATATTTGCTCAGCCGTCATTAAGCATGGACTGGTTGTAATTTATGAATGCATGGTCTCGAGGCGATAAGAGTTAATAAAATGTTCTCGGGCTTCTAGCCGCGTCACGTGGTTCATTGTTAACCCTTTCTGCGTCTGCGATTCCCAATGGCATTATTAAGTATTCCTAGCTTTTTTAGGCTTCCCAATGCTTCAATGATACCGTTTGGCATCGCTTCACGTAGTTCCAAGTTTGACCAATAGATCACAGTGGCGTTCGCTTTAATGACTCGCCGTTTGTTTGAAATGCAGAACAGAGAAGTGTCGTGAGTTGTGCTACTGCATTTGTGAGTGAACAATAACTGTTGCGTTTAGTTTTATTCTGTGTATACTGAAATTCTCGGTTATGGAACCAACTTTACGTAGTTCCTCAATGGCAAGGGAAAGAAATACGGCAAGTTTACAATACAGATATCTATGCATTTTTGAGTAATTATTATGTAATTTCTGCTGATGCCATTTGGAATTTTCATTTTATTTGTTAACCAATAGCTTCAAAAGAACTTTTGCAGTGGATATGGCATATGTGCAACATATACAGTAAATATTCATCACAAAAAAATTTTACCCAAATTTTTTTCTAAATGTGACGCACAAAGGGTTATCTTCAAAACGCATTTGAATAGCACAAATTAATGATACATTTTTGTTAAAAATGTTTAACTTTGATGTGATCGAAGACAACTCTCTAATTATTATTAATTTATTGTTGTTACTGGCAGTTGCTATAATTAGACAGAAGTAAGTACCTATCGTGGGCCTTTTTTTGTGCGATGTATGAGAAGTGCTTAGGAAGAAAAGAAAAATAAGGGCAGCGGAAGGGGGTGACAACATAATTTATCCATAATTTATGTTTCAGAAATGGGGGGGGGGGGGCGTCGGAAAAAGTTTGAGAACCAGAGAGTTCGCCGACCGCCCGACTGAACCGCGTGGCGTGTGGTCCGCCGCCCATACAAAGGCGCCGCCCACCCACGCATTTCTCCCACATTAAGAAACTGCTTGCGGCCACGGCGAACGATAATACTCGCCGTTCTGCGAAAAAGGTCCTGCTTCTCACCGAGAGGTGTTCCAAGTATAATTCTCAGCCTCTTCGAATTACCCCTGAGAACGCAACCTGATGTTACAAGCGTTTAGAGGGCCTCACGCAGCGCGTGCGTTCCTGTTTGAACTCCCAACACACAACGAGACAATTTTCTGAACAAAGTTGCGTCCTGTCGGCATATGGCCTTTTAATTCTGGGAACTGACGTAATGCAGTCAGAGGACTTGCGCAGCGCGACCGCTTAAGCTTACAAAGTTTTCTCTATTCCTGTGGCGGCGACGTTATTTGATGAGCGTCAAAAGCGCGACGGTCAGTACGAAAAGGGACGAAGCACAGTCTCAGTTGGAAACGGAATGGAACGAAGAATCACTCGTTGTTGACCTTCTGTAGCAAAAATTCTCACGCAACATAACAGTTTTCATGGTATAGTGCCCCGTAGTATTGCACTACAGGGTATTCCACAAGAATCCCTACAACATCGACCACATGAATTTCAGAAATCTGAATAGGTGCGTAGGTGCAATTCGTGGCATAATGCTCACACAGACCCATAGTTTGAGTATTCGTTTAAGGGGCAATACCACTGTAACGTCGTAGAGAAAGCGTTTTGTTGAGAACACTTTTTTTTGTGTGGAGGAAATGTGATGCAGAAATAATAATTGGAGTAGTTATTAGGCATACATTTAATTATGTTACAAAAAGATTTTGTTGGAGAATATTAAAAAATGGCGCCACTCCAGCAATTTTCATGAAGCATGTTGAATTTGAGGCGATCCGCAGCAAGCACTATTACTGGTGCCAAATTGAATCTGAAAAAAAAAACAATCTGTGTAATCTACTTGAGAGTAGCTAGTGAACCACAAAGGAGATTTTAGAAATACTATTTTTTGTGTAATGAAGCCATTAAATTTTCACCATAAAAAGACAGAGATTTGTTAAATATCGTGTAAATTAGGGGTCTAACTAATTGAAAAACCCCTAAGTGGTTTACTTTGAAATCATATTTTAAAATTGAGATTAAATTTTCAAATAAAAAGATTGAAAATTGTTGGAGCTGTACTGTGTGCCTTTTGAAATAACATATTCCCAGAAAAACATGTTTGTAGGTTTGAAATTTCTTACAAACATTAATAAATGAAAAACTTTTACTGTTAGAAAACTCGTACCATTAATCACCTGCCCCAGGACTGGCCTGTCACACTGTTGCCGTTGCGATCGAAATCAAATGCAATAGTTTATCACAGAATGATTGAATATCGGTCGTGACAATTCCATGAACCCACAAAACTTTACAATTCCGTTTAGTCCAACCCCAAGGAGGTGCGTTGCTAGAACCATTCGACCGTTGATTTTACACTTTTAAAAAAAGTTTTCCATGACCTCGGTTCCGAGAATTCCGGAACCTGTACAAAAAATTGGAATAGAGATCAACACAAACATCATTTTCGCCCTTTTTATTGCTCATGAAAACCACACATTGCATTTTTACAACCATACAGCGAGACCTTCTGAGGTGGTGGTCCTGATTGCTGTACACATCGGCACCTCTAATACCCAGTAGCACGTCCGCTTCCATTGATGCATGCCTGTATTCGTCGTGGCATACTATCCACAAGTTCATCAAGGCATTGTTGGTCCAGATTGTCCCACTCCTCAACGGCGATTCGGCGGAGATTCCTTGGAGTGGTTCGTGGGTCAGGCCGTCCATAAACAGCCCTTTTCAATCTATCCCAGGCATGTTCGATAGGGTTCATGTATGGATAACATGCTGGCCACTCTAGTCGAGCGATGTCGTTGTTCTGAAGGAGGCCATTCATATGTGCACGATGGGGACGCAAAATGTCGCCGATGAAGACGAATGCCTCGCCAATATGCGGCCGATATGGTTTCACTATCGGTCGGAGGATTGCATTCAAGTATCGTAAAGCCGTTACGACGCCTTGCATGATCACCAGCGGCGTACGTCGGCCCCACATGACGTCACCCCAAAACAGCAGAGAACGTCCACCTCGCTGCACTCGCTGGGCAGTGAGTGTAAGGCGTTCAGCCTGACCGGGTTGCCTCCAAACACGTATCCGAAGATTGTCTGGTTCAAGGCATATGCGACACTCATCGGTGAAGAGAACGTGATGCCAATCATGAGCGGTCCATTCAGCATGTGGTTGGGCCCATCTGTACCGCGCTGCACGATGTCGTGATTGACGCTATGGACGTCGGGTGTGAATCATGCTGCCTATTGCGCACAGTTGGAGTCGTAACACTTCGTCCTGTGGCTGCACGAAAAGCGTTATTTAACATGGTGGCGTTGCTGTCAGGGTTCCTCCGAGTCATAATCCGTAGGTAGCGGTCATCCACTGCAGTAGTAGCCCTTGGGCGGCCTGAGTGAGGCGTATCATCGACAGCTCCTGTCTCTCTGTATCACCTCAATGTCCGAACAACAACGCTTTGGTTCACTCCGAGACGCCCGGACATTTCCCTTGTTGAGAGCCATACCTGGCACAAAGTAAGAATGCTGACGCGATCGAACCGAGGTATTGTTCATCTAGGCATGGTTTAACTACAGATAACACTAGCCGTATACCTCCTGCCTGGTGGGATGACTGGAACTGATTGGTTGTCGGGCTCTCTCCGTCTAATGGGCGCTGCTCATGCATGGTTCTTTGCATCTTTGGGTGGATTTAGCGACATCTCTGAACAGTCAAAGGGACTGTGTCTGTGATACAACATCCACAGTCAACGTCTATCATCAGGAGTTCTGGGAACTGGGTGATGCAAAACTTTTTTTGATGTGTGTACATGCGTTCCTTATAAATGTGCTACTTGGTGTAAAGGCTTCTGGACACTGTGGCAAGCAATGATTATTGTGAAGCCTAAGCCTCGAGGATTTCGTACTTTCAACGTGGTGTATAATTGCATATTTTACCTTTCATGTGTTGAGGAATGATGGACAAAACGGCAAGAAAATTTATAATCCTTTAGCTCAATCGGTAATTCACATCAAAATCCTGGTCACTACCTTTCAATTTCTCCGCAGAGACACTAACTCCTTCCGAACTGCTCTCATCCTCATATTTATTCTTTGCGCCCTTTAATGATATACTGATTCGAGTCCGCGTTGGATATAATGTTCTCGTACCCTTCCTCCCCAAGTACACGTTCGTACCACTTACTCATACTTGAAAGACAAAACTGTATACTGTAATATCACAAATAAAGTACCAAAAGCGCATACTGCACATAAAAATCAAGATTCGTAGCGGCAGGGTTGTCTTTTTTGTACACTTTCAGATGCTTGTTGACGCAAAGCTAACTTATTATTGTTCTGAAATTCTTCTGACTATACCCAGACTCTACAGGGGGTAACGAGTTGTCGCCATCCAAGGTGCTAGAGGAGGAGCTGGAAATTCCACAGAACAATTTTTTTCTTTCATAGATTGCACTTTTTGCCTCATATTTTAGAAAGTTCAAAGCATGTTTTAAGTAAACAACAAATTGATTTTTGAAAATTCTGCAGAGGTGTTACCTCTCAATGGAGTTCGACGTGTGTGCCATTTGCATCAAGTAGGATATGTAAGCGATATTTCAATTCCTTTCACATCCGGCCTAGCACGTACTCAGTAACGCGTGCAGTTGCTGCTGTGATGCGAGCCCCAAAGAAAAAAATCTAATGGGGTTATACCTGGAGATCTTCGGGGCCAAGAAAACCGGAGATGTGTTGTTCAAAGCCTTCCTAATCATCGAGATTCAGTGAACAGAGGTACCTTCCTGCTGCAGCTTGACGTCTGCTTGCAGTTCTTGACACTCTGATGTCAGGTTACCGTTCTTCGACCTGAGCAAACGCAAGTTGTTCCAATATGTCCAGACAAACAATCGAGATTATTGACGCCTCTGCAAAGAAAAACGGTCCCACCGCACGGTCAGGAAGCATACCACACCAGACGTTTACCTTTGATCTGTCGCCTACCATTTAAAAGCTAAAGTGGTGGTTCTGACTGTCTCAAATCTTCTCATTGCGTCAGTTTACCTTCCCGGTCACAAGAAAGCAAGCTTCGGCCGGGAGCATTACCTTTCTCAGCTAGCCTCGGCATTAGTCGATGCGACACAGGATCTCAGTCGCATACACTTTGCACCTTGGCCTTTCATCACATTGCCGGCCATTGTGACCGAGCGGTTCTAGGAGCTTCAGTCCGGAACCGCGCTGCTGCTACGTCGCAAGTTCGAATCCTGCCTCGGGCATGGCTGTGTGTGATGTCCTTAGGTTAGTGAGGTTGAAGTAGTTCTAAGTCTAGGGGATTAATGACCTCAGATGTTAAGTCCCATAATGCTTAAAGCCATTTGACTCATCTTTCATCACATTGAAGCACATGCAGCTCTGCTGCAGGCTTTAGGTGTAGAGCTTGAGTCTGTTGTGTGCTATCCTGTGCACCACGGTTGGTGGTAGATGCAACTATCGAGGTGCTTGACAGACTGATATGGTTGGGCTCCGGATAAATGCCTTTGCTCACATTTCATATCTGCGTCACTCGTTCTCGGGCGCCAATAACCGTCGTCTTCATGACATATCCGGATTCCTTGAACGCCGTGCGACACTGTCTGAGAATCGGACGGGATAGTGGTGTACATCTGTCACGTGTCAGCAGTTCTGCTGGGCTTGGGTGTCAGATTTATTCTCTATCAACCATTCCACGCACTATGTCATCAGGTGGGGAGGTCGCCATTTCCATCAAAAACTAACCTGAAAGAAAAAAAAAACTTAAGATGTGTGTGAACATTACGCCACAAACCGCAGCTTTCTACCTATCCTCATTTCTGAAATAAACGAGGGGCGTTCAATAAATAACGCAACACAGTTTTTTTTTCTTACAGCAGGTTAGTTTTATTCAGGATTCCAATATACCGTATTATTCCCCATCTTTTAGTCTAGAAAGCCCTATTTTTCAACATAATATGCGTTCAATGCGACAGCCTTACGCCACATTATTGAGAGAGTTTGTACGCCCGCATGGTACCACTGTAATGGTCGACATCGGAGCCGTCTTGCTGCAGCTATAACCTCCCCATCATCCACGTACTGCATCCCGTGGACAGGATTGGGCCAAACAGATGGAAATCGGGGCTGTAGGGTGGATGAGGAAGAAAGGTCCAACGAAGTTTTGCGATGAGCTCCTCTCGTGAGCGCAGACTTGTATGCGGCCTTGCGTTGTCATGGAGAAGAAGAAGTTAATTTGCTTTTATGTGACGACGAACACGCTGTGTGCGGCCGGAAATGGGAGATCAGGAAATTCGCGCCACCTTGTTACGATGATGATAGACGCCTCGCCCAACGACTCACCGTGCTTTTGTTCATTGACAGGTCTCAGTAGAGGTTTTAAAAGCGCCTGCAAATAAATATTTGGGATGCTCTGGTTCTCCGCGAAAAGAAACTTAATGGTAGCTCTCTGCTTGGAGCGCACTTCTGTTACAGACGCCACTTTGACGGTTACGTATAGCGTTGTAACCAATCGCATCTTCATGAAACTATTTGATCTGAAGCAAGAACATTTCATGACGTCCCAAAACAAATTACACTTTTTTTTAACCGAAATTGGCCTTTGTTGCATTACTTATCGAACGCTCCTCGTATATGTAATGATTTTAGAGTACCCTGTATAACTGGAAAAAAGAACGACTTTGCTGTGTCCTTGCTCTAGGTCTATTGTTGTATAATGCTGATTAGTGTCCAACAGCTAATATCTTGAGGCCTTAATGGCACAAGCCGGGATCTGCGCTGCGCTTCAAATATCCTGCACTAAGAAAACAGCAATCTGCCACACGCTAGCGGATTATAGCGACAGGCCACATTAATGGCGGATTCTGCAAACCCCACATGTCCCTCCTGTTAGTGTAGCCACGATCTGGGGGCTGTTACCTGCAATTCTCGGAATCCCTACTCTGGTGTTCTACAGCTGGGCACACATGAAGCAATTTCTGAGACGGGCCACGTTCAGAAAGTCCTTTGCCGGCTCCACATCGGCCATACTTGGCTAACTCACCGTCGCCTCCTGCGTCGCGAGAATCCACCTCAGTGTCGCTGTGGTTCCCACTTGACAGTGGTCCACATCTTGTTGGACCACCCAGTTTTAGCCGCCCTGAGGTGGACTCTTAACCTTCCCGTCACGCTGCTTACGGTGTTAGGAGACAGTGCCTCAACTGCTGATCTAGTTTTACGTTTTATTCGAGAGGAGGGGGGGGGGGGGGACTTATCACTCAATCTTAGCGTGGCCGTCTGGCTTTCTTTCCTAGGCCTTCACCTTTCCTCCTTTTAAGACTTCCTTGCTCTTTCTTTGCTGTTTGTTGACCTTGGTGTTCGTCTTTTCCTCATTTGTGTTTCTCTAGCCTTCTCTTTTTAGGCTGGAGATTTTAGTGTGTTGTAGATTGGCTGGCTCATCCTTTTTTTTTTCAATTCTTGCTACCACCCAGCTAAGGCCGCCTTCTATACTGATTTAATACCTTCAACAGTTTTTTTTCCCTCTTAGCGCTCGTTTTACCCTCTTGCTTTGCTTCTTCCGTTTCCTCTGTCAGTGTGTTTCCCAGTTATTTTTACGCTTTTTTACTTTCCTCGTTTCCTCCTGAGAGTGGTTTTAATCCGAGACTTGTTTGCTTGAGAACAAGGAAACAGATGACTCTGCAGTTTGGTCCCTTTCGTCTCCAAACGAACAAACCAACCGAAGTCTATGAGCTTAATGATGTTTTCAACTGACAATAAGTTTTAGTTGCTACAAGTATAACGAAGGAGAAGACCAGTGAGCACATCGGAAAACCATACGATTGTACTGAGAACGTCTTGCTTGTGAAAACTGACACATGAACATTACAAGAAAAAGTATGTCAAAGAGATGGCTGAAGCATTTCTAGACTGTATTTCACCTATGGACTTAAGTGTAATAAAACCTGAGTTACAAACTTTGAAATCGAACGTCAGAAAAGAGCTCAGAAGGATGCGCGGTTCTGAAGAAGCGAACAATAGAGGAGAAGGAATTATGGCTCTGAGCAATATGGGACTTAACATCTGTGGTCATCAGTCCCCTAGAACTTAGAACTACTTAAACCTAACTAATCTAAGGACATCACACACATCCATGCCCGAGGCAGGATTCGAACCTGCGACCGTAGCGGTCGCGCGGTTCCAGACTGAAGCGCCTAGAACCGCACGGCCACACCGGCCGGCGAAGGAATTATATAATGTACAATATTCATTACTGTATTACCCATAACTTCTTTCATTCATTACTTTACAAGTATTACCAATTATTACCAATTACTATAATTTAGAGAAGTCGTCTTCCTAGCACATCGAATCTTCAACATTCTCAGAGCAATGCTCACGATTCTGATTCGGGTGTCTAGAATTATGCCTTTTGGCAACTTTTTTTTAATCATTTTGTGTGATTTTTCTTTCGAGAAATATATGAACACATAGCCGTCCGTGGATCGAATGCGCTCGTGGGTTAACGACATTGACTTGTCGGCCGGTGTGTTGGCTAGACTGGGTTTGGATTTTAGGCGGTTTCCAACATCTGACTAGATGAATACCGGGCTGGTACCCACGCGCGCCTCAGATAGACGATCCGCAAACATTTCCAAAATTGTCATACTTTCACCTCGATATCAATAAAACTAAACAGTTTTTGTGATGGAGGGGGGGGGGGGGGGGTAGGGGGAGGGCAGGTGTCGACAAGAAGAGCATCTTGTCACCCTACACTGCTAAACTGCTTATTCCAAATCAGTCTGCCACCCCCGTGAACATACACGGGATAAAGGCCAGGGAAAAGAAAGTCCGTGAACATACACGGGATAAAGGCCAGGGAAAAGAAAGTCCATACTAATTTCCAGTCCATTAATTTCAAATTCCAAAAACGTTCTACAGTGAAACAATATCTAAATCCGTTGAACCGTATAACGTACTTTCTGCGAGTCACAGTTTCAACTACTGAAATCCGGCGTCTCTAGTCTCTGGTCTGCCAAGCCTGCAACGTAGTTCTTGGTTCGCGGACAAATCATGAAAAACCGTCGATATACGCTACACACAAACGGACCCGGCCTCTAGACAGTTCTGAGAGATTGGACCGACGGGCGGAACCTGCACCTTAGTGGAAAACGACGGACCTGAGCGCGTCAAAAATATCCATGGAACTGGCCCGTGTACAAAATATATTAATGAGATTTGCAACAGTTTAAAAAAAAGTCAGCTTAAAAATAACACTACTGCAACAAAAATAGTGAGGATCAGATCACTGAAGATAATAAGAGTACTTTATATAAATATTGGCAGAAATAAAATACAACGTAGAGATAACGCTTGTTAGGTCTACAACTTTGCTTCCGCCGTTTTCTCTTGAAGTTCGAGGTTTTATTGTGAAAAACTTAACGAAAAATTTGCAATCAGAAGTAGTGGCCGTAGTTGGCCTTTACTTTCTCCTGTCTTTCGAGCAGCATAAGAAGCCCGCGACGGAAGATCTGGAGGTCTTTTGAGGAGCTCCATGAATCGATCCAATTTTGCACTTGTTCATACGACCGGAAGTACTGGCCACCCAGGCGGTGTGCCATCGATCGAAAGAGGAGGTAGACAGAGGGAGCAATGTCTGAAGAATACGACGGGTGGGGTAGGGCTTCCCATTTCAAAGTTTCCAAGCTTTGACGGGTTTTGCGACATGGGGTCGAGCATTGTCACGCTGAAAAATCATTTTTCCATGTATATCACTGGATTGTGTCCGATTGTCTTTCACTGCTCACCTCAAACACTTCAGATGCTTTCGATAACGACCTCCTGTGATTGTTTCCGTCGGTTTAAGTTGCTACGAAAATCTTCTCTCTTCCACCGCCATGCTGGTATTCGACGTCAAAATAAGCGTCCTTGAAGCGTTGAAACTATTATCTTCACGTTCTTTCACTAACAGGTGCCTTACCCTAGGTCCGTCGGTTTCAGTTGCTACGAAAATCTTCTCTCTTCCACCGCCATGCCGGTACTCGACGTCAAAATCAGGGTCCTTGAAGCGTTGAAACCATTCTCTGAGCGTTCTTCCACTAACAGGTGCCTTACCTTAGGTCTTATCCAGCATTTTATGAGACTCTGCCGCAGATTAACTCACGTTAAACCAGAAATTTAAACTACCCACAAAGGACGAAAACTGGACTCATAAGTTGACTTATTTAGTGGAGAATAACTTTGTAATGCAGTCACAAACCGAGCTAAGTTTTAATGCTGCTATGTTTACAAATGCCTAAACTTATTGTGTGACCTACCATCTGCACTACCGGTTGCAGCTACTGCCACCTATTGCTAAACGGTGGAAGCAAAGTTAAAGATCTAATAATTACGGGATTTTTAATCACACTAGCCAAAAGATGCTATACATGGATAGAAAAAGGAATTCAGGAACGAAACGCATCCCTTGAGATCTAAGACAACTGCTAGAGAAAAGTCACGGTATGGAAAGACGTAAACAATTTACGGAACCATTAAAGGGCGTTGTTTTACCATATGGCTGTGAAAGCTACATTGGTAACGACAGACGCTTTGGAGGTTTAGCTCGGGGAAAAAAGTAGACTAGCTGGACAGAGAAGAAATAAAATGAAGAAATTTAAGAAAAGGAGGAAGATGCATCATGGCCACTATAGTCAAATAGAAAAGAAAAATGTTTAGTGATTCTTATGACACAATAGTGTCAATACGTACACGTTTAAATGAAATTTTTTGGACCGTGGGGTAGGGACAAGATCGAAAATTCTCTGTATTGTTTCGAGGAAATAAAATGTCAAAGTTAAGAGAGAAATGAAAAGAGCGACACAAAACAGAGAATATCGTATGCATAGACATGGAATGTCTTTTAGAAGATGACGATGGCGTAAATTTGGAAGCAAAACACTAAACTGAAGTCTTTGCTTGGAGCTGAACACTAATCTTTCCTGTGTTCTCTACAACACTCAAGGACATAATGTCAGATATGCTCATCACAAGAGATGTTAGATGTTTAGTACATTGGTGCAATCTGTTTCGTGAGGTATCAATGGGGAAATCGACAGTTCGAATACGTATTAGGACACGCATGGCGGCAGAGCAACGTGATGCCGTCATTACTGGCGACCTATCACGACTGGGATGGCAACCGACACTTACCCTTCTTGAGCTGTGCAACGAGGAATGGACGCCAGCCCAGCCCTGTCACCGCAGTGGTACCTACGCAATTGGAAACTCTTGCCAAACAGTTATAGAGGAAATTTGATTTATTTATGCATTCGTTTTATCTGACACGACGACGAAGTTCAGACATTATGTTACATGTAATCAGACATTACTGCTGAGTTAATATTACAACCAGCGGAAAAATGCTTCTATAGGTGCACGAGGGAGGCGAGTAAGTTCCTGTAAGATTGACTGAAAAGTGAGATGTCAGTTGCCTCATTCTACAGTCCTCTGACTCTTCAAAAATTATCCCAAAACTTTTGGCATGCAATTATATATTCGCGTTTTTTTGACATACAACGCACCTCAAACTCCCACAATCTACCCTAACTGTGACTCGGTCTATCACTGAAATCCGCTCATACGCACCCACTCACAATTGCCCTTACTTATACACTCATCCAGCCCATCCCATTGTCATTATCTCTTTGTATCTCTCTGCCATTGTCCCCTGTGTCACAGCCTCATTCCCCTTCTATCTGTTCTAGTGCTATGGTCTGCTCTCACGGTCACTGTCTCCCTCTTCCTTTCTCTTGCTGCTAATATCTCATTCCTTCCTTCCTACAGCTCCTACCCCTTCTCACTGTCGTCCTCGTTCTCACTGTCATGTACTGTCACTAGCTCTGACCGACTTCCACTTTCTCCTTCAGTTTATTCCTCTCTCACTGGCACTTTCCTCCCTGTCATAGCACTGTTCTGTCACTGACAGCTATGTTCCACTACTAGTGTGTCCATCTCTTTCTTTCACACTGTCATTGTTTCTTTCACTCTTTCTATAACACAACCGCTGTTTACTGTCTCCCAGTACTCAAAACGTTTCCATATCTTTGCCTCTGCCACGGTCTTTGTCTCTCAGCATAAGAAAAAGCGCGAATATGTGCGCAAGCCATAATTCTTGGGAAAGCTTTTGAAGGTGCTGCGGAAGGTAGAATGAGGCAGTTGGTATCCTACTTTTCAGTCAAAGTCTTTTAAATAAACAGGAACATTTTCGCGTTTTTGTGCTCCTGTAGGAGCATTTTTTCTCCGGTTTCCTTCTTTCCATTGCTGTAGCAGCTCGTGTAACTCATATGAAAAGAAATGTGCTGGTCATCAAAATTTATATAGTTTACTTGTGTGAAAGTGAAGTAACGCAGAACTCATTTTACATGTCAGACCTGATTTTGCGCTCACAAAATTTTGCATGTGCTTCAGTACTACAATGTGGCCTTCCCAGAATCCTTCTGAAGATAATGGAGACACTTTACACCATACTTTATAAACTAAGTTTTCGCCTCTCATCGCATTTACGTGCGTATTTGACGCGTACAAGTGGGGTGTATTCCGGAAACGGCTAAAGATATAAAGAAAATTTTCAAGGCTGTTGGAGATAGGAATACATCGTAAAAATTACATACGTTTGCTGTGCACAGTCTTTTCCGCGGCTGGGTTTGGGTCTACTGGTGACGGCGAAAATATAGTAAAAAGCCTTTTTTTGGTTTTCCGAGGAATTATGGCGCCTCCGTAAGTTCCGTCAAACACATCGTAACCACATCAAATGCAAAAAGAACCAACCGATTTGCTCCATTTGCCTAAGCAGGAGGAAGCGTATAATATTCATACCTTGACCCTGTACTGTGGGATAGTGACACTAAGACGAACCTTCTATTGGGTATACAAACTCTCCCTTGCCCAAGGGCTATCCAGATCACTTGAGCCTATCCGTCTATCGTCAACAGACCCCGAGGTATGAGCACCGGAAGGTCCCAATTCTATGTCGCTTGTATACCGATATGCATAGCACATGAGTACCACCTAATACTAAACACAGTAACATTAATAATTAGAGTAATAATAATAACAATAATAATAATAATAACAGATGCTCTAACTTCACAGTTCTCAAAGTAAATTACCATTTTACAATAATATTATAAATAATGATATTAATGGTTCAAATGGCTCTGAGCACAATGGGACTTACAATTTGAGATCATCAGTCCCCTAGATTTAGAACTACTTAAACCTAACTAACCTAAGGACATCATACACATCCACGCCCGAGGCAGGATTCGAACCTGCGGCCGTAGCAGCAGCGCGGTCGGCACTGAAGCGCCTAGGACCGCTCGGACACAACGGCCGGCCGTTGATAACTGGTAAAGCTTTAATCTTCTCTTGAATGCAGATTGCTTTTGGAAAAGAAGTAGGTTACCGCATAGTAAGAAAGCTTTTGTATTATACATAGTCAGTGCCACCAGCGGCCTTGCCGCAGTGGTAACAACGGTCCCCGTCAGATTACCGAAGTTAAGTGCTGTCGGACTGGGCTAGCACTTGGATGGGTGACCATCCGGTCTGCCGGGCGCTGTTGGCAAGGGGTGCACTCAGCCCTTGTGAGGCAAACTGAGGAGCTACTTGATTGAGAAGTAGCGGCTCTGGTCTCGGGAACTGACATACGGCCGGAAGAGCGGTGTGCTGACCACATGCCCCTCCGTATCCTGTGACGCTTATGGGCTGAGGACAACACGGCGGCCAGTCGATATCGTTGGGCCTTCATAGCCTGTTCGGGAGGAGTTTTTCTTTACAGTCACTGCCAAGATGATGGACTTATCAGATCTGGTATTGTAGTTAGAGAATGATGGTAGGTATCTGATATGTGAAGAGATGATACCATTGACTAAGGGGCCGATGAAGAAATCAGTCTCTGTGAAAATCACGTCCCGTATCCAGTCTTATGCAGCCTAACTAAGCGCAGGAAGAACAGACATGACTGGACAACCGAATGCTACACACGTGCCTTACGCAAGCATTCATGGCTAGCAAGAATAGTGTAGTGTTTTTTCTATTTGGAACTAAGACGTTATGAGACACCAGCAATTTCGGCATTTCTCTTCTCATCAAGATTTTAGTTCATCTATTACGAATGCTCAGAATTTCACTAGTTTAGTCAATGGATGGGCGCAAAACTAAAGACTAGGAAAGCAACTGACGGTGATCTTAACTTTGCGAGGGTAAGATGAGAACTTAATGGTATAACAGCGGCAAATAAGTACACTCACATTTGAAGTGGTTTCCTTTTAGGTCAGTTCACGTTTTCCGATGATTCAGCAGTGAGCACATACCCCTATATACCTGCCGCTGCTCCTTCATTGCACCCTACAGTTACATCTACGTCTGCGTATACACTCTACAAGCCCTCTACAGTGCATGTAGAGGGTACTTCGAGTCCAGTTCAGCTATTTGCTGTCATACTCCTTTCGCGTAACGCGCGCGTGAAAAATAACTGAATATAAACCTGCGCAGCTTTATCTTATTATCATACAAAATGTTTTCTATCTAAAAGTTTATTTAGATATAATCAAACAGAGAGGAGTCAGAGCGTATCAAAATCTATTTAACAGAGTAGAAGCCCCAGGGATTCATACGTAACATCTCGACGTCTCTCAGTTGTCTCGTTGCCAAAGCACATTTTATTATCAAGTAAAATACGTTTTTCATCCACTTGACCCAGGACTATTGCCGAGCTTTCGCCTTTCTACCTTGCGCAAGAATAGCGGTACGAATATTCCGTTTCCATTTCAGAAAACATAAGTCATAAGTTTTTCGTCCAGTGAAGTGTATTTGGTACTTTTTAATATACGGCCCATGGCCCTCACAAAGAGCATTTAATTATTGTTTTGTTACGATGTGAAGTGGTAGACTTATACTGCATCTCATTCGCAGTATGAATCGGTGCACAAAAAGAGTTTCATTCTCTTTTTTTAAAACAACCACAGCATTGCTGAGGGATCTGTTTTCGCATTTGCATCTCGCCGACATTACACGTTTATAGAGTTCACCTTGCACAGGACTTTCTCACAGTTAATTCTTCATGTGAAGTGTACTGTACTCTTTCTTCTAACATGCCCATGGAGTCAGTGCTGTCGTGCACCTTTAATCGCTCACCACCCAATACAATACAATGCACTTCCTATATCTCTTCTACTGAGGTTGCGGCTTTGCTCCATCTTTCGAGAGAATTATAGTACCCATTTCATAAGATCTGTAAATGAAAGGGCTGATTCCTTTTAAACCTACATCAAATTCGAACGCATTTCCTTTGGTGATAAACGGTTGAAAATTTCCATTTACCTGATTTGAAATAAATACTTAATGCACGACTGCTTTAAAAATCAGTCCAAGCAAAGTTGAAAGCATACATACGTTATTGCGAAATACTTACTAATACAGTAAACAGAAAATCTTTATATATGCGCCATTATTGTGTCAAGATGACAGCGATTCAGTTTCCCTTCCTGTGTGTTTGCGTGTTTGAGTGTGTGTTCGTCTTAACCAGCATTATTTAATTCTGGCAATACCTGTTTGGAGAGCTGGAAGCGAATCTTTAAGAGAAGAAATCCATGGCAGCTGCATCATCTTACTAAGCCAAGAGTTTGTTTGTTGCAAATGATGCAAGTGTCATTGAGAAGTGCGCGAATTGAATAAGTGATTTGGTAACTTATGGATTAACTTCACTGCTATTTCTTAGCGTTGCTTAGCGTTTGAACCAAATGTCTGAATTCAATTCAGTGGGAAAATTCTGGAACCTAGCGACGTTTCAAAGAAACAGACAGTGGAGCTTATCCTGGAGTAAAACTCAAATTGATGGCATACTTATCGTATTAGACTAACAGAGGATTTTGACAAAAAACGATCTGTATAGTCACAGGCTTTGCTTACTACGAAATCTGAGCAGGTAAACACAAGAATAAAGACAGTGTGCATACCACATACCTAACAGATAATTTCTATTTTCAGGTTTGAACTGCCAAACATCATTAGCCGAGTAGAAGCAGTTCCCCTTTGTTGAAGAAAGCTTTCTTCGCTCACAATACACTTTTTCTGACAGCTTACTTCCTTCGGCCATCTTATGTTCTCATGCTTTATAATCTTGCTACATAGACAAAAGAAGACTTTCATCTGCTAGTAAATCTTAACTTATTTCGGTATTTACCAAGTCCTTACACATATTTATCCTACTCTTCATTCCGTTTCTAAGAACCTTGATATCAACTAGATGTTATTCTCTAGTCTTCTCTCTCTGTTTTCATTCCTTTTCTGTTCTTTTCTTCTCTCGTCTTTTTTTTATTGCTTTTCATAACTTTCGTCTTAGGTTTATTTATCCTTATATCATACCGAGCGCTATGAATCTGTCCGCCGGCTTTGTGGCCGAGCGGTTCTAGACGCTTCAGCCCGGAATCGCGCGACCGCTACTGTCGCAGGTTCGAATCTAGCCTCGGGCATGGATGTGTGTGATTTCCTTAGTTAGGTTTAAGTAGTTCTAAGTTCTAGGGGACTGATGACCTCAGCTGTTGAGTCCCATAGTGCTCAGAGCCATATGAAGCATTTGATACTGTCGATTCCATCCAATGTTTCATCTGAGTCTTGGTTACTTACGGCCAAATAATCGGGCTATCCTAGACACCGTCCTTGTCAGCTGTTCCCCTTGCACTTTCACGTCTCTTTTGTAATATTCTTTCGCGATCACCGTGATTGTTACAGAAATTAGGACTACACGTGGAAGTTGTTCCAGACACAAGAGAAGAGTTCCTAATTTCAAAAGAGGATTTCTATCCCGTTTCACTTCTACTGTTCACAGTTAATAATAATTTATCGATTCTGTAATAAGCACAACAGACAAAAAGTTAGTCTCACCCGTGGTGTAACTGCCTTGCTGGGCCTAATAATTGTCGGAAAAAAACAAATAAATCAAAGCAAAAGTGCTTACGAATATTAATCTTGAAGAAGGTAGCTGAAATAAAAGTTCTTGAAGATGAAGGGGTGTAGCTCACATTGTTCAAAAAAAGAAAACAAGTTGACATGAACTTCTGTTCGTTGCTCCACTGCACTTTATTCTTCGTGTAAATTTCTTAAGTGATTACGGTCCAGAGAACACCATGGTTCTCCAATAATATGAAAGGTCAAAACGTGATTCAAGTGTACTCAGATTCGGAACTCTGAATGTGGTTAATTTCTTGGCTAGATGTTACCTCACACACGATAGCTCAGTATCTCGCATTGTGCTGGCCCCATCGCGCGATTTCTCGCAGGTCTTATGTACATTCGCCGACAGTCTGAACAATTTTACATTCAGTAATTACGTTAATTACAATCACAGAAGTTGTTTAAAGTTACAGAAAATATTGTCACTCAGTGGTTATAACTTAAATACTTGAACAGGACACAAGATCAAATACGTAAATGCCTTTTTTACGGAAAAATTAGTGAAATGATTCAAATAAACAATTCCGGTTACATTCTTGTTAATTGTACTGAAACTACATTATCACAAGTATTCCTACCATATTTCCTTCTTGAAATATGAGTACTTTATTTAGTGTATAATCCCCTAACATAATTATTATTATATTCTCAATATGGTTGTGTATTTTGAATTACAGTAAAAACGAAGTAATTACATGTCATTATGTTAAACAATAGTATAGGAAGTTGACAGATTGACAAACAGAGTTCTAACATTATAAAATAAGTATATTTGGTTCTTCTTTGTTATCCAACTGTTCGTATACGAATAGTGCTAAGTGTAACTAAAAGAATCGACGAAACATATTTTTGCCAATGACTAGACGTAGTACAGCTATTAGCGAATACTTTGACATGAAGCTGTTGAAAATCGCATCTCAGAGCACAAAAGGCGAAGTTACGTATATGGGCCCTACCTGAGGACGTAACAGTTAATCAAGGGATCTGAATTGGCTACGAAATCGTATAAAAAGTGGGCTGTTACGTTCCCCACGCCAGGAGACGTCGCGCTATTACCGTGCAACACCTCCTCTAGGCATGATAATGGCTGGTATTCGAGGAAGAGAAGCCACAAACTTCTTCAGGTAAGCCATACCCGTTGCTCCAAAGAATACTAGAGTTCTTTGTGGACTGAAATAGGGTGATATAGCGGACCAGTTGAAGTGTCATAAGGTGTCCATTCCATCAGATCGGAAACGTATTCGCAAAGACTTGTGAACGCGGCTACTATTACCTTGGAAGGTGGGAGTGTCCACAGCGCATAATCATCATAAAGGTGTAGAAGGCAGTGCAACAGGGTCACCGAGAATGTTGAAATTTTTGTGGAAACCTGAATGAGTGGACTTAGATTACAGTACGAGAAATATCCCCGTATCACATCAAAACAACCTCCAGCCTGACCTACAAGCTCCACGCACTGTGGATTAAACACTTTATTGGGTTGTCAGTGCACTAGACAGCTTGCGTCTTTCTAAAAAGAGGCAAAAGCGCGACTTGTCAGCATTGAAGACGTGTAGTTTGGTACTGCCGTGAGATACTGCCTTTTGCAAGTAACCGACTCCAAATGTCTATTCTGTGCAGTTCCCTTCGCAGAGTTCCTTCGAAAATTGGTTGAGATGGACCTGTACTCACTGGCGGCAGCAGTTCCTATTGGATTTGAAACCGATTACCCTTGACAAGATGTGGCACTCTTCTTCAGTCCCTGCTGATTCCAACATCGTATGCGATCACAGGTAATAGGTTAGGCTACATGCCTCCGTGTGATATGCCACTCCTCGTGTACGTGTTTGACAGTCTGCATCATTACACTAAGAAACCGGACATCATCATCCACATTTCTCCATGTCGACACATCTCAAAGCGTTGATTCTAGACGACCGACTGCCGCATGCTAATCGCTTCACTGCCATGGCCCGCATCTCGTGGTCGTGCGGTAGCGTTCTCGCTTCCCACGCCCGGGTTCCCCGGTTCGATTCCCGGCGGGGTCAGGGATTTTCTCTGCCTCGTGATGGCTGGGTGTTGTGTGCTGTCCTTAGGTTAGTTAGGTTTAACTAGTTCTAAGTTCTAGGGGACTGATGACCATAGATGTTAAGTCCCATAGTGCTCAGAGCCATTTTTCACTGCCATGACTTACACCAGCGATAGCGTGTCATATGACCGCCTAGTACCAGGTATGTACTACCTACAGCGCTTCAAAGCGACCAATGAGCTCTTACAAAATTATGAGTAATACAAGAGGCGTTCAATAAGTAACGCAACAAATTTTTTTCTCGACCAGTTTCGGTTGAAAAAATGCGGAAATTGTTATGGGGCTCTGAGGAATATTCTTGGTTCAACCTCTATAGTTTGATGAAGTTACAATAGGTGGTGGCGCTGTACACAGCCTTCAAAATGGCATGTGTAACGCAGGTGCGTTCCAAACAGAGAGCTGTCACTGAGTCTTTCGGTGGAAAACTAGAGCACCTTGCATATTCAGAGGAGCTTGCAGAATGCCTACGGAGACCAGACAGTGAACAGAAGCACTGTGATACATTGGACGAATCGTCTGTCATCATCGCAACAAGGTATCGCAAACCTGTCCCATCTCCCAAGCGCACACCGGCCGCACACGTCCTCAAGAAATTGAAGAAACGACTCCAGAATGTTCGTCGCTACAAAAATGCCAACGAACTTCTCCTTCTACGAGACAACACAAGTGAGTGCACCCCAGAGAAGCTCACAAAACGTCACTGGACCGGTCTTCCTCACCCACTCGACAGCCCGGATCTCGCACATTCCGACTTCAATGTGTTTGCCCAGTTGAAGGAGGTCATCCATGGAATGCGTTGCATGTATGGTGGGGAGGGTACTGATGCAGCAAAACGTTGGCTCCGAAGTCGACCAGTAGAGTGGTACCATGCGAGCATACGGGTCCTCCCAGTAAGGTGGCGTAAGGCTGCCTCACTGAGCGAAGATTATATTCGAACATTGACTTCTGTAGCCAAAAGAGTGGGGAATAAAATAGTGTTTTGAAATCCAGAGTGAAACTGACCTGATTTCATAAAAAATTATTGCATTATTTACTGAACGCCCCTTGTAGCTCTTTGTCTGGTGAGCTTATGGCATTTTCATCTTCACACAACACCTGTTGTAGCAGTGAACGTACAGTCGACGTTAAACAAATGGTCATTTCATCAGCAGAGTAAAAAATAGCCACCAAGAACGAAGAAAACAGAAGTTAAAAAACATTCAGTGCCAACATGAAACAACAAGTGGGTAATTCCACACTAACACTCTGTTCAAAGGACGTAATAAGGCGATCTATATCATCTTTACAAGAATGATAGTGTCGTCAATAAAAAAAAAGGTATTTGCAATTGTTTGACGTTGGTTTGCTAGAGAGTGTTGATTAAGTGATACTCTATCAGGGAGGTAGTCATAGTGCGTTGTGAGATTTTCCAGCACTCTTCACAAATTTCCGAATACGTATTTCATTTCCAGTTTCTGCATACGTGGCATATCTTTGCGGCATTGTTGACGACTTGGCAATTTGTTTGACTTCGATGTATATTAAGTGCCGACGAAGACTGTATTTGTAGCGTTCTGAAGTAGAACAAATTGTGATTGTCATAAACGCAGTGCCGCTGCGTGGAAAGGATCTGATCGATATATTTCTTTCACTTCCTTCATTGCTTCTTCAAGAAGGTAGTTAAATAAAAGCAAAGAAAGGAGAATTCGTGCTTAAAGGCCCGTCGACGACAAGATCACTACAGTTGGAGTACAAGCTCCGAATGGCGAAGAATGTGGGAAATTTGCTGTTTCCATTTAGAGGGAACCACCCCAGTGTTTGCCTGAAACGATTTAGGGAAACCGCGAGAAACGTAAATCTTGACGTCCGAGTGGGTTATGATCCATTGTCCTCCTGAATGGAAGTTCAGTTTCGTACTATGGTGTTGATTCGCTGGACTGAAGGAAACACCGTTCTTTACATGCACTTTCAAATCTTTATTTATTGCTTTCAATCGGTTATTCTATGTATTACAGGTAGCGTATGTGTTTCTGCACTTAAACTGCTATTAACGATGGATATTCTAGAAGAAAACATACCCGCCGCATGCTATCTACAATCAGAGCAATTGTGAATGACAATAACTCTCAGAAAAATATTATCGTATGAGCAGTTTATTTATTTATCAAGTTGCATGCCAGCAGGCGCGCCAGCGCCTCGTGGTCATACTACGAGTCACCGCGTTGTGTGTATAAAATTTGAAAATAAAAGAACTGAAGAATTAACAAAACACGGAAAAAATGTAAGAGAGTATATGATCAAATAACACGTTACAGGAAAATTCTCAACCACTGAGAGAAACTCATGTACAGAATACAAGGCGTGTACCACAAGGAAATCTCATCACTCCAGATCTACTGGAAACCCTCTGAATATGAAACTTCCTTAATAGTGAGCACCTTTCTGTACAGTGCTTGAGGAATATTTATCCAAGTGCATATCGTTTCTCCGTCAAGCGTTCTCTGAATGAATGAAGCACTTTCTTTTGAATGAGTAAATGGTGTCAACAAAAAATCCTTACGATTGGAGGCTGGTTCTAAGCCACTGTCAGATGGGCGACCTACTTTTGTTTAGAATAATTCCCCTTGTCACACGGGGTGATTATTTCATAGTGAATCTGGCCACCCAAAATAATTAGAATTTCCTATGTTGGGGGAGTTGGTATTCTGCACTTCATCATTGGATTACACCACTTTGTACCGGCTCGTCTTACGGCGTGCAGAGGTGTACAAACTCCCCTTCCAGCACACCTGCGCCTACCTTCGCCGCAACCATTAAAGCAGCCCAAACTGTCGCAACGGAGACACAAGAGTGCACGTGTGGTCACAGCAGGCCAACTTGGATTCCCGCAAGCCTGGCAAGCTTCACGATATCGTTTCAAAAACATGGTTCAAATGGCTCTCAGCAGTACGGGACTTAACTTCTGAGGTCATCAGTCCCCTAGAACTTAGAACTACTTAACCCTAACTAACCTAAGGACATCACACACATCCATGCCCGAGGCAGGATTCGAACATGCGAGCGTAGCGGTGGCGTGGTTCCGGACTGAAGTGCCTAGAACCACTCGGCCACATCGGCCGGCGATATCCTTTCAGCTTACAGGCTGTGCTATCAACCAAACGTGAGTAGCCAGGTATACGTATGCTCGAGGAGGTAGTTTCACTTGAACTCACTTATCATAACAGAGGGAGTAGAAAAATGAGCAAAGTTAAGGGATACTGAAGAGAAATTAAGAGTTGGGGAATATACGCCAGTCGCAAAACAGAACCCAGTTCAGCTGGGGAAAAGTTTTTGTGTGTTTGTGGAGCAGCTTCAAATTAATGGGTAAGTGTCTCGCAACGCAAATGGTGTAAAAAGCTACTAAACAATAATTCCGGAACCTCGACTATGTTATGACATGTTTGTAAATTTGATCAGAAGTTTCCTCACTCTATAAATATTTTGGAAGGTGACTAAGATTTGGTGGCATACAAGTGTGTGGAAATCTGTGCTAAGGTTTTGAGGTAATTTATCAGAATTAGAATTTCTGCATTTAGGGAAAACATCGACTGAAAAAGTAAAAAATATGGTGCAATGGATATTAAAAACCATACTCTGGTGGTATGCGAAGTTGTGCGAAGAATGCTTAGCATGAAAGAAAAACTTCTTTATTCAGGCATGTGCTTTTTAGATTAACATAATATCAAAAACGAACTCTGTGTTTGATAAGATGCATTTGGGGAGTTTAAAATGAACTCTTTTAGGCCACTTAGAATGAATTCAGCGAATCCGTAATAAGCATCCTGGAAAAGTTTGGCTGAAACACGCTAAGGTTATAGATACCAGACTTCCAAAACCTTATTTTAGTTTGCGTCTCAGGACAATACACATCTGCAGCTTTTAAATGCAAAGGATCTCGATTTTCAGAGATGGTTCTGCTTACTATAGAAAACACGTATTAGTGGTGCGCTGATGATAGTTCAAATCGAGAATAGCCAGTACTAACCGAGAGAGGGTGAAGTTGCAGATAAAATCGTTCATATCGCAATAAACAAGTAAACCTGAAATACGTTGAAAAGGGAAGGAAAGGATAAATAAAATCCACAATTTTGACGCTTACTATGACCGAAAACGGAAAAAAGTTTTGCATCACCTCGGTACCCAGAACTCCTAAAGACAGACAGACGTTGACTGTGGATATTGTATCACAGACGCAGTCGCTTTGGCTGTTCAGAGATGGCACTAAACCCGCCCAAAGATGTAAACAACCATGCATGAACAGCGCCTATTAGGTGGAGAGGGTCCCACAGCGGATCAGTTCCAGTCATTCCACCAGGAAGGATGTACACGGCTTTTGTTGTCTGTAGTTCAACCATGCCTAGACCGTCAGAACAGCGGACCGATTGCATCCGCGTTGTTACTTTGTGCCAGGAAGGGCTCTCAACTCGGAGTGAACCAAAGCGATGTTGTTCAGGCATAGAGGAGATACAGAGAGACAAGCCTCACTCAGTCTGCGCAAGGGCTACTACTGCAGTGGATGACCGCTACCTACGCATTGTGGCTCGGAGGAACCCTGACAGCAACGCCACCATGCTGAATAATGCTTTTCTTGTAGCCATGTTGCGTCGTGTTACGACTCAAACTGTGCGTAATAGGCTGCATGATGCGCAACTTCACTCCCAACGTCCGTGGCGAGGTCCATCTTTGCAACCACGACACCATGCAGCGCGGTACATATGGGCCCAACAATATGCTGAATGGACCGGTCAGGGTTGGCATCACGTTCTCTTCACCGATGAGTGTCGCATATGCCTTCATCCAGACAATCGTTGGAGACGTGTTTCAAGGCAATCCGGGCAGGCTGAACGTCTTAGACACACTGTCCAGCGAGTGCAGCAAGGTGGAGGTTCCCTGCTGATTTTTTTTTTTTTTTTGGGTGGCATTATGTGGGGCCGACGTACGCCGCTGGTGGTTACGGAAGGCGCCGTAACGACTGAACGATAGATGAATGCCATCCTCCGACCGATAGTGCTACCATATCGGCAGCATACTGGCGTGGCATTCGTCCTCATGGACAACATTTTGCGCCCCCATCTTTCACATCTTGTGAATGACTTCCTTCAGGAAAACACATCGCTCAACTAGGGTGGCCAGTATATTTTCCAGACATGAACCGTATCGAACATGCCTGGGATAGATTGAAAAGAGCTATTTTCGGACGACGTGACCCAATAACCATTCTGAGGGATCTCCGCCGAATCGCCATTGAGGAGTGGGACAATCTGGATCAACAGCGTCTTGATGAACTTGTGGATAGTATGCCACGACGAATACAGGCATGCATCAATGCAAGAGGATGTGCTACTTGGTATTAGAGGTAGCGGTGTGTTACAGTAGTCAGGAACACCACCTCTGAAGGTCTCGCTGTATGGTGGTACAACATGCTATGTGTGGTTTTCATGAGCAATAAAAAGGGCGGAAATGATGTTTATGTTAATGTCTATTCCAATTTTCTGTACAGGTTCCGGAACTCTAAGTAACCGAGGTGATGCAAAACTTTTTTTCATGTGTGTATTTGGCCTCGTGTTGCAATACTCGGGTAAAAAAGGACTTTTCATCAACTTTCGAATCCTATTCGTAACACTACAATGAAAGGGTACAGTATAAACTGCTATGTAGGTAGCAGATTGGGAAGATGGGAAAGGAAGCAGCCAAGCAAGCAAGACGCCTTTAGGCTGCTTGGGTTGGCCACAGCTTGGCTTAGGCGGGTGTAGAGCAGTCTAACCATTCTGCTGGTAATGTGTGGCAGACTGCCCACCAGGCTAATAGCCTAGCATGGGCAGTCAAGAGCGGAATGTATGCACCTCTGGCGCCGTACTACGATACTGTTGCGCCAGGATTTCAGTGTGTACCACAGCTGCAGACGTGTACTTGCAAATCAACACACACCTAACTATTGAACTTAATTTTTTAGGGCTGATAATTACATCTTTAGAATTACTCCTTTTATGTACAGGATGGCAAACATGGAATTCAGAGATAGCTGAACGGAGAGTCTTTCCTGGGCTGTTGATATTCTTGGTGATGGTGAAGAGTTGTCCCAAAATGTGATATCATGCCTTTTCTAGGTAATCACAGTAGCATTCATTTTGAGAGATTCTTAGAATCAAAATCTGTATTGTTGGACATCGAGTATACAATCGTAAGAGCGGAAATGTAAGCAGGGGCCATGAAACTACATCCTTTCATTGTCCCTCTCATAAATATATATTTCTTAACATATAAAACAAATCTAAAGGCGGTAAATTCAATTCTATACTTAGGGATTGCAGTCACGAATAAATTAAATTGGAACGATCAGATAGATAATGTTGTGAGTAAAGCAAACCAAATACTGCGATTTATTAGCCGAAAGTGCAACAGGTTTACTAAAGAGTGATTACGCCACTCTTGTCTGCCCTCTTCTGGAATACTACTACGCGGTGTGGGATCCAAATCAGACAGGACTAATGGAGGACATGGAAAAAGTTCAAAGAAGGGCAGCTCTTTTGTGTTACAGTCATTTAGGAGATGAAACCTAAATTTGGTTGGTATTCATTAAAACAAAGGGGTTTTTCGTTGCAGCAGGATCTTCTCTTGAAATTGGAATCACCAACTTTCTCCTCTTATTAAGAAAATATTCTGTTGGCGTCTAAATACATAGGGAGAAATTGTCATCCTCATCAAACAAGAGAAATTAGAGCCCGCACAGAAAGATTTATACACTCGTTTTTTTTCCACGCGCCGTTAGATTGTGGAACAGTAGAGATGTAGCTTGAAGGTGGTTCCATGAACACTCTGCCAGGCACACAATTGTTAATTGCAGAGTAATCATATAGGTGTACATGTATTAAACATTATTTTATCCATGTTGCATAATCAGAGATAAGTTATGCAAACGCTTACAACCGACATCTGAAGATGAGCAAACGAGCCTGAAACTCGAAGAAAGAGAGAGAGTGTGTAAAAGGGAAGCGGTGAGAGGAAGCCGAGAGAGAGAGAGAGAGAGAGAGAGAGAGAGAGAGAGAGAGAGAGAAACAGAGAGATCATAGAAAAGTGACTGGTCACATTTTTTTAACCTTTCAACATATATTAAAACTAGAATGAAATTTTCACTCTACAGCGGAGTGTGCGCTGATATGAAACTTCCTGGCAAATGAAAACTGTGTGCCGGACCGAGACTCGAACTCGAGACCTTTACCTTTCGCCGGCAAGTGCTCTACCAACTGAGCTACCCAAGCACTACTCACGGCCCGTCCTCACAGCTTTAATTCCGCCAGTACCTCGTCTCCTACCTTCCAAACTTCACAGAAGCTCTCCTGCGAACCTGCAAAGATCCCGAGTTCGAGTCTCGGTCCGGCACACAGTTATAATCTGCCAGGAAGTTCCATATATTAAAATGTCTCTCCGCAAAGTATTCACTACGTGTTCCGTATTCGAGCACCGTTTCGGACAAGGTTCGGAGTTGGTGTTGGTGCAGATCCTTCGCTAATCTGTCCTGTGGACACCTCTTTATCTCTGTACACTACTACATCCATACAAGCGTTTACTGTAGTCAATGCTTGGTCTCCCTCTACAAATTTTACCCCTCCCCCTCCCTACTCCCCCCCCCCCCCCCGCCACATTTCTTTCCATCATCAACATGACGATTCTTTGGTATTTAATATAATTTGTCCAAATTGTTGAATCCTTCCTTTAGTCAAGCAGTGCCATGATTTTATTTTCTCCGCAGTTCGATTCAGTACCTCCTCATCAGTATAAAATCTAGGCAACTACTCATCAGCATTCTGGTGCATTAGCACATTCCTAAACTATCTATTCTCTTTATGTGTACAATTATTATCGTTCACTTTCCTCTACGCTACTAGGCGACATCGTGAGTAATACCTCCATAAAAATCTTTCTAGCATTTAAATTTATGCACGATTTAACAAAAATTATCTTTTTCTTCAAAAATGTTTTTCTTGCTGTTGTCACTCTGCATGCTATATCTTCCCTTCTTCTCCATCATCAGTTACAGGCGTTGAACAATGATACAGTTACACAGCGGGAAATTCACGTTTTGAAGTAAATGCAGATCCTAGACAAATCTGCAGGTTGCGTTGTTGTACTTTATCACGTACTGCACCTGTGCAGTGTCCTCAATGCGTTTAGGCTGAACAGATTTCAAAGAGAAAAGAACAGGTACTCAGTTGTTTAGACTTAATTTCATTAGTACATTTGCGCGTAACTTTCTTGCCAGTAATCATGACATTTTGAAATCGATAATAGGCCTATGACGATGCAGCAGCTGAAAACCCACAGCAACAAACATTACATAGCAAAGTACATTAGAAATATTTTTTTTTCAGAAATAAATATGACTTTATGTAGGCGTACCTTTTTTTTACTACCTTGGATATATGATAGTAATGATTAGTCACTTACAAATTACTTAAGTACAATTTGTTAATCCTAAAAACTAATCAGTAATCAGATACGAACTGTACATTTCATACCATAATTTAAGACTTCGTTTGACTGCAGATTCTTAGGGCAAGCGTGCGTACATGCCAAATAATATTCAACAACAACTCCTAAGACACGCCGCATCGCTAACATTTTACACAGTATTAACTTCAATATGGCTGCAGTCTCGTTAGGTGAAATAGTTTAAGTGAAGCTCCTTTATACCTCCTTTGGGTGTGGTATTAGTATCTCAAGGCCCATAATGTGGAAGGTCGGCAAGTGAAAGGTTGCGGTAGGTAATATCTGATTTCCTTTTCAAAACATCTCTTACTCTGTCTTTGGGCATAAGACGAGTTAAACCAAATGCGGTAGGCCTATAATCGCTATTGTGAAAATATACATTTCTATAGCCTTCTATTTCTTTTAAATTTGTTTTTTAACAAATAATTAACGAAATGAGAAATATTATTGCACGCAATTTCTTTCTCGATTAAAAGTTGGGACAATTAGGTGTCCCAAATGATTTTATAGGGACACTAGGACGTCTAGGGAAAACATCTGGTGAGCCTAAAATACGTTGCAAGTGCCAGTCGTTACCCGAATGGTGTAATTATAAGTGCATTATGTCGGAGTTAAGTGAATCTGAACGTGGAAATATTGTTGGTGTTCGTATAGTGACTCCTTCACAAACCAAGGTAAAAGGTAACCGGAGTGTTTGCTGATACATGAGGCACTGTATCGAAGATGTCCATCGCATGTAAGGAATACGGAAAAACATCATCCAGAACGCGGACGAAAATGTGTGATGAGTGATCATCACGGACGGTCATTGAAGAGGATTGAGACGAGAAACAAGGGGGTGACAGCTGTAAACGTCACTGGAGAACTGAACGTCGCACTAGCGAAACCTTTCAGCACCCAAACAACACGAAGTTCAAATGGTTGAAATGGCTCTGAGCACTATGGGACTCAACTTCTGAGGTCATCAGTCGCCTAGAACTTAGAACTACTTAAACCTAACTAACCTAAGGACATCACACACATCCATGCCCGAGGCAGGATTCGAACCTGCGACCGTAGCGGTCTCGCGGTTCCAGACTGTAGCGCCTAGAACCGCACGGCCACTCCAGCCGGCCAACATGAAGTGAGCTACATAAGTAGCGAAGTACAGGGTGAGCTGGAATTCCAAATCCACTCACCAGTGATGCAAACGCCAATAACAGGAAAACGTGGAGCCGGAGCCATAAAACCTAGGCTGTGAAGCAATGGAAGAAAGACATTTGGCCAGGTGAGTCTCGTTTCATACGGTTTCCAACTTCGGACCGAGTTTACGTCCCAATAGTGAGGCATGTGGGGAGTTTGGTCACGATTTGAACAGCCATATCGTGGTATTCCATAGGCCCCATGGTTACTCTGTAAGGTCGCGTTACTGTCAAGGATAATTTGAACATTTTGGCTGGTTAGGTACCCCAGTGGTGAAGCTGTGTTCCAAGACTACACGGCTACGGTTCACACAGCTCGCATCCTCCAGGATCGGTTTCGTGAGCACCAGGATGAGGGGTCGCATCGTCCGTGACCACCGCAGCCACCAGATCTCAATACTGTTGAGCCTTTGTTGTCTACGTTGGATAGAAGGGTACATGATCGCTGTCCACCTACATCATTGTTATCTGAACCTGCCACTGTTTAGCAGCAAGAACGGTATAAGATTCCCCTGAAAGCCATACAGAGTCAATGGCATTCCTGCACCGTGACAGGCATCGCAGTGTGTTCTGTTTGTGGTGTTCCATATTTTTATCCATCCTTTGTGTTTTGCTGTCCAGATACCAAACCTTACCTAGTATTTTAGTGTCTCATTTCCCTTAGCATAGCCTAATTTTATTCCACTAAATTACCTTTTTTTAACTTTTATTGTTTCTGACCTTAAATTTGTTTTTCAGGATACTGTCCAAGTCACTTGCTGTGTATGACGGAATTAACATGTCATAGGCGAACTTCAAATATTTATTTATTCTCCTTCACCTTTAATATTGTAACCTCCCCTTAGAAAAATTTATGAATGACTGTGCTGAAAAACCCCTTACGTTATTTGATTTTCAAACAGCTGAGCAAAACTGAACGTGCACAAACATTTCTCTCTTTACTTATTCAGATCATCAGTAAACTGACACACAATATTTTTAGCACAACGCAATCTGACTTTCAATAATCCCTACAAAAGAATGGCCCTGACTAACAATATCCTATACCTTTCATGAATCAGTTACCTCACAAAAATCTTCGTTACTCGAACTACTGCAATACAGCGAGCGCCAATACTGCCAGCTAAATAAAAGATTCTAATTACCGAAGTCACTAACTACTGATAGGCATAGTTAGCAAATGAAAGATTTTGATAGAGAACAAACAATGTATTTACCTTAATAGTGTTCAAAAGTCATAATATATATAGCAGTTCATGACATCCAGTCTTACAAATTTACTGTCTCTGATGGACGGACACACGTCCAGATCATCCGCTCTCAAAACTCCGCCATCTCTCTCCCCACATCCACCACTGCTGGCGGCTCACCTCCAACTGCGCAACGCTATGCGCTGTTCACATCCAACCGCCCAAGACTACAATAGCGAATATTTCAGCAATGCCAACCAGCCACAGACTGCACACAGCGCAGCCAGTGATTTTCATACAGAGCGCTACGTGGTGTTACGAACATAAAAACCTAAACAGCCTACTTACAATATGGTTTCCGAATTTCTCGGAGGGTACTTGCACACCTTTCTTTAACTACATATTGAATAACATCGAGGGTAGGAATACGTCAGTGGGACGAAGCAAAAGAAGACGGCTGCTCTTCCGGCTCACACGAACTCCGTAAGTGACACTTGCTCAGTACCCGAATTCGGCAACTAATCGCGGACTTACTTTACTTGCCCAGCTCTTGCAAGATGTCGGTAAATCGTATTGTAGAAGCACAGCAATGTTAAGGTAAAGACTGCAATTAGATTTTGATTACAATTTTTTTAAAAAAAGAGTAAATTACTACCAATTGGCAAACTGAGTTTAAAGAAATGCCTCAGCTGTAAGTACTTTTAACCAGAAGACATTTTTAAGCTAACGATAATGTTTGTGCTTGATACGAAGTACACTTCAGCAACTGCAGTTTGTCCATTTCAACATTTTCCCAGTGCGAAAATTTATCTCGATGAATATATGTTTTTTTTTTCTTTTATTTTTCTTGTCAGATTTTGGTACGAAACTAGAGCCTACACTACTTAGCCGAATCTAAGAGACTATTTGTACTCTTCTGAAGACAGCCACAAAAATTAAGGCGTTAAAACGAGACAATTAAGAATATCGGTTAAGACTGGAATGAAAACTCACATGCATTTATCGCTCTCTAAGGTGCTGAAAATTCGTCTGCCAAAAAATACGTACACGCTCTGATTCGGAGCATTATAAATGTTTTTTGAAAACCTACGACTGTGAAAACAATGGGTTTGTTTATAGATAACTTTTCTTCTACTACTCACTACTTCATTGTTTTAGCTTTGTGCGTAAGTTCGTAGCATTTCTGTTTTGTATTCAGCCGCGGTGGTCTAGCGGTTCTAGGCGCTCAGTCCGGAACCGCGCGACTGCTACGGTCGCAGGTTCGAATCCTGCCTCGGGCATGGCTGTGTGTGATGTCCTTAGGTTAGTTAGGTTTAAGTAGTTCTAAGTTCTAGGGAACTGATGACCACAAATGTTAAGTCCCATAGTGCTCCGAGCAATTGTTTTTTATGTTGGTATTCAGGTTGCTAAGGGTTTATTTAACGAGTGTCAATTTTTGTTCTATTCAGTGTTGCTATTCGAGTTTACATATTGCCATTTTGTCATTTGGGGACAGTGAGTGGAGATGTGGAAGCTAGAAAATGAAGTGCCAAGTGGAGAAATAGGACATTTCCGATGTATTCTTTTGTTTGAGTTCAATACATGGGTAACAGCAGCGGAGGCAGCCAAAACTATTTGCGACATGTGTGGGGACAGTGCCACTGGACACTAAGTGAAACCGTAATAATAGTAAAAATCAAACACAATCCTTACGGTGACTGCCACTTTTAAACTACGTGAAATTTAAATAGGACGCAGATTTTAACCAATTCAGACGTTGACTTTCCGCGAACCCACTGCTACTAAAATACTAAAACACATAACTCGTTTTATATATGGGTTATATATATTAGCGTGCCCTCGAAAAAATGGTTCTTGCTTTGTCGTTCAGGGACGTTGGGAAAAGCTACTACGTCGAGATCGCGCATGCAGATCTCCGACAACTTCCGATTGGTTTTCATTACCACATTAATTGCCAATATTTATTATAATAAACGACGCTCACGTTGAAGTCACAAAATACCCTCTAACACAAAATCGCAAAGGCAGTATTCTTTAGTGCTGCTTGTCTATTCCACAACCACAATTCACCAAAGTAACGCTACTATTCCCTTAGCGCATGCTATAATCTACTTCACAAAAACAAATAATGACTTCATGCGAGAGCGTCTCTTGTCTTACACAAACCAAAGGAAAATCTCCACCTAAATGAGACACGGCACGCCTGTAAACGTTTGGCTATCAAGCAACCCAACTTTCAGTCACTGCGTCCGCTCATCATTAAAAAAAAAACGGAGAAAACAATCTCAGACTTCAATTAATCAACTGTTGCTACCAATAAATTTCTGTTTCGTCTCAAATTTATCTCCTGCTTTTCCCTCCACACGGTGAATTTAAACTACACCAAAATCGGCGAAACAATTCCTTTCTCCACGATATCGATAATATTTTCAGAGTATCTACCTAAACGACTTAACACTTGCTTTGAACTCTCCCGAGTTTACGCCCCGTAGCAGACCAACTTACTGCGAGTGTCTCATTGCAACTAGCTCGTCGAGACTAACTCTTGAGATCGTCTCTTTAGACTACCTATTGAGAAAGAAACTACAATTCTTAAGGGACGAGCCAAGAACCCTTTACAGCGAACAAACATATGATGCTAATGTCTCTTTAGCAATAGGTGTCTCTTCTTAGCAGCCGCTGAAGTGATCTTGTATGAGCCAGCTACTCCGTAGCTGTAAAATTTTCCGCATGACGCGACTCTACAAACGGCTGGGCGTAGTAAACTAGCTGACTTGACTGGAATCTGCTTTTTGCATACATCAGGCAACAAAATCTACAACATTTTAGCTCTCTTTACAAACTCATAAATAAACTCTCGATTCTTGGAAAAAAAGAAGAAAAACAGCCAACTTCGATACTAAGATGAGGGGATAACGCCTGGTAATGCACTTTAATTTTGGCGCATTACAACTAGGGTGTGGTGTACTACGAATTGCTTCCCCGAGGTGTAGCCATCGCTGCTGACATTTATCGTCAACAACTGAGACCTCTTGCAGACGCTGTATAAGAACAACGACAAGAAGACTGTGTGTAGTGATGCTATTTCACGTTAACACTCGCCCGCATCTGCTAGACCGACAAAAAACATTATGCAGCAGATCAGTATGGGAGCCATTCCGCACCCACCTTTTCACCTAACATTACGCGCTCACATTTTCATCTTTTCCGCTCTCTAGCGAACAACCCTCAATGAGCTTCCTTTTCGGGCCGGCCGTTGTGGCCGAGCGGTTCTAGGCGCTTCAGTCCGGAACCGCGCGACTGCTACGGTCGCAGGTTCGAATCCTGCCTCGGGCATGGATGTGTGTGATGTCCTTAGTTTAGTTAGGTTTAAGTAGTTCTAAGTTCTAGGAGACTGATGACCACAGATGTTAAATCCCATAGTGCTCAGAGCCATTTGAACCATTTGAAAATAGATCGACGAGTTCTCGCGAAAAGTTACTCCATTGTTGGCAGACGGTTGTAAATAGTGAAGGAGAAAAAAGACTGAAGGGCTAAAGAAACTGGTATAGCCAAACGCATTTAAATACAGATATACATTAACAGGCAGAATATGACGCTGCAGTCGACAACGCCTGTATGAGACAAAAAGTGTCGGTCGCAGTAGTTACATCGGTTACTGCTTCTACAACGGCAGGTCTTCAAGATTTAAGTGAGTTTGAACGTGGTGTTACATTCGGCGCATGAGCGATGGGACGCAGCATCTCCGAAGTGGCGATGAAGTGGGGATTTTCCCGTAAGGCCGTTTCACGAGTATACCGTGAATATCTGGAATCCGGTGAAGCTTCAAATCTTCGACATCGCTGCGGCCGGAAAAAGATCCTGCAAGAACGGGACCAACGGCGATTGAAGACAATCGTTCAACGTGACAGAAGTGCACCTCTTCAGCAAATTTCTGCAGATTTCAATTTTGAGCCATCAACAGATGTCAAATAATTCAGCCAAACATCATCGATATGGGCTTTCGAAGGCCAATTCGTGTACCCTTGATGACTGCAAGACATAAAGCATTACGCCTCGCCTGGGCCCGCCAACACTGACATAGCACTGTTGATGACTGGAAACACGTTGCCTGGTCGGACGAGTCTCGTTTCAGACTGCATCAGCGGATGGACGTGCACGGGTATGGAGACAACCTCATGAATCCATGGACCCTGCATGTCAGCAGGAGACTGTTGAAGGTGGTGGAGGCTCTGTAATGGTATGGGGCGTGTGAAGTTGGAGTGCTGTACGTCTATATACGACTCTGAAAGGTGAAACGTACATAAGCATCCTGTCTGATCACCTGCATTCATTCATGTCGATTGTGCATTCCGACGGACTTTGGCAATTCCAGCATGACAATGCGACACCCCACACGTCCAGAATTGCTACAGAGTGGCTTGAGGAGCAGTCTTCTGAGTTTAAGCTCTTCCACAGACCACCAAACTCCCCAAAGACGAACATTATTGAGCGTACCTGGGATGCCTTGCAACGTGCTGTTCAGAAGAGATCCCCGCACCCTCGTACTCTTACATAATTATGGACATCCCTACAGCATTAATGGTGTCAGTTCCCTCCAGCGCTACTTCAGACATTAGTCGAGTCCATGCCATGTCGTGTTGCGGCACTTATGCGTGCTCGCAGGGCCGCTTGTAATGCATCCGTGCATTCCCTTCACGTGTTTATGCTGAATATTACGCATATTTATGCGATCGGGAATGCTCAGGACCAGCCAGGCTACATGTACATCTGACAATTATGCTTCAGCAAGGAGCATTAACGATAATATCATAGGAGACAATGTTGTGCAACTTTAGTAGCGACAAGATCCAACTATTCGGGAGTAGGATCTTACAATCTGAGACAGTGTTCTGAGACAAATTTCCGTTACAAAGTCCGTAAACGTGACGTCAGATACGCCTGACAACAGTGATCTAAACGTCCATTGGCTGAAAGTTTTGATATATATATATATATATATATATATATATATATATATATATATATATGTGTGTGTGTGTGTGTGTGTGTGTGTGTGTGTGTGTGTGTGTGTGTGTGTGTAGGAGACGAGTGAAGTGTCCCTGCAGGCTGAGAGAAGAAGGTGGGGTCTCTCTTGTGCGTCGAGAAGAAAGGGCGAGTTAGTAGCGAGCCGCCACTCAAAACACACGGTCGAGTAACCGGGGGCAGTCACGACTAAATATTCCAGCTGTTAAACAAGATATAAAGTTAAAGTGAAGGTATTGGTTATCAGTGAACGCCAGGGTGTCGTGGGCAGTCACGAGTATGGAAAGTGATAGATGTGCTGAAAAGGGATTGAATATGACGGCGTAGCAAAGAGCCGCCATATTGGTAATTCTGTGACGTGTGTTTCAAAGTAGTCTTCATTAAAACGAGTACATTACATAACCTTGTTAACATTTAACGACTGGCATCCCGACACACCCAACCTCAGCAGGGTCACAAACCTACATTGAACCTGGCGCCTGAGCGCTACTACTGTGCGACTAGGGACTATCGAAGCAGCAAGACACCAGGTTATAACACAGAAACCAGAGAAGTAAGGCAGAGTCGCTTCTTTATCGCTACAGTGCCACAGAGGGCATTCTACCCTACAGGATGTTAGGCAGGTGTACGAGTTTCTTTGGCTCTTCAGTGCATTATTCATGACTAAAGTCTCTGTTATGTGTGTTATGGAAAAACGCTTCGACTCTTTGCTCCAAAGTTAGATTTATATTTTACCCGACACGTTTCGGGAAATGATTCCGCTTTCAAGCGCATTTTTCTTTGTGTACTACACCATTTTTCGTACATTAAAAACATTACGAGAGAATGGAATAGTGCTGAGACAAAAATGCACTTGAAAATGATTTCATTTCCCGAAGCAAGTAGCGCAAAATACAGGGTGTTACAAAAAGGTACGGCCAAACTTTCAGGAAACATTCCTCACACACAAATAAAGAAAAGATGTTATGTGGACATGTGTCCGGAAACGCTTAATTTCCATGTTAGAGCTCATTTTAGTTTCGTCAGAATGTACTGTACTTCCTCGATTCACCGTCAGTTGGCCCAATTGAAGGAAGGTAATGTTGACTTCGGTGCTTGTGTTGACATGCGACTCATTGCTCTACAGTACTAGCATCAAGCACATCAGTACGTAGCATCAACGGGTTAGTGTTCAACACGAATGTGGTTTTGCAGTCAGTGCAATGTTTACAAATGCGGAGTTGGCAGATGCTCATATGATGTATGGATTAGCACGGGGCAATAGCCGTGGCGCGGTGCATTTGTATCGAGACAGATTTCCAGAACGAAGGTGTCCCGACAGGAAGAGATTCGAAGCAATTGATCGGCGTCTTAGGGAGCACGTAACATTCCAGCCTATGACTCGCGACTGGGGAAGACCTAGAACGACGAGGACACCTGCAATGGGCGGGGCAATTCTTCGTGCAGTTGACGATAACCCTAATGTCAGCGTCAGAGAAGTTGCTGCTGTACAAGGTAACGTTGACCACGTCACTGTATGGCCGCACGCAATTGCACAAACACGTCATCATGACAGATTTTCTGTGACTTTTGGGCAGGCATTGTTGGTGATGTCTTGATTGGGCCCCATGTTCTTCCACCTACGCTCAGTGGAGCACGTTATCATGATTTCATACGGGATACTCTACCTGTGCTGCGAGAACATGTGCCTTTACAAGTACGACACAACATGTGGTTCATGCACGATGGAGCTCCTGCACATTTCAGTCGAAGTGTTCGTACGCTTCTCAACAACAGGTTCGGTGACCGATGGATTGGTAGAGGCGGCCCAATTCCGTGGCCTCCACGCTCTCCTGACCTCAACCCTCTTGACTTTCATTTAGGAGGGCATTTGAAAGCTCTTATCTACGCAACCCCGGTACCAAAAGTAGAGACTCTTCGTGCTAGTATTGTGGACGGCTGTGATACAATACGCCATTCTCCAGGGCTGCATCAGCGCATCAGGGATTCCATGCGACTGAGGGTGGATGCATGTATCCTCGCTAACGGAGGACATTTTGAACATTTCCTGTAACAAAGTGTTTGAAGTCACGCTGTTACGTTCTGTTGCTGTATGTTTCCATTCCGTGATTATTCTGATTTGAAGAAAAGTAATAAAATGAGCTCTAACATGGAAAGTAAGCGTTTCTGGACACATGTCCAGATATATTTTCTTTCTTTGAGTGTGAGGAATGTTTCCTGAAAGTTTGGCCGTACCTTTTTGTAACACCCTGTATAAGTAAAAGGAAATCGTGACTAGTAGCAGAACCGTTATTTATAAACAAACCCACGCACACGCTCTTCTACTGACGGGCACGTTGCTGAAATCCGGTAGGGTGATTAGTGAACCCTTCCTCGAAATTTCTGAGTTGCGGAGTTCCCGTCCGTCCCAGTCCTGAGCTTTTAGCCTCGGAACCGGAAGAACAGTTAAGACAGCCACGACGGCACGTCCAGGTACGGAGGTGAGCCCACGGCGCCCTGGGACGGGCCGGATGTACCGCGGCCGTGGCGAGGCGTGTGTGGTCCCTGCCTTCCTGCCCGTAGCTGTCCGCCCCCACTTGGCACGGGGCTCCGCGCAGCGGCGGACAGCTTTTATTGCTCGCGGGGATCGGCCGGCTTTGAGGGAAACAGTGCTAATTGTTCTCTAAAGACGACACCGGGCCGGGCTGTTTGGGCGCTAAACACCTCCCCCTCCCTGCCGGCTCTCCCCGTCCGCTACTCTCCCGCCTCCGACGTATTTTTTCTTATTACGGCGGTGAATTGCCGGCGGCGCGCAGTATTTACGGGCGTAATGCGGCCGCCCGCAGACACCTGACGCCGGCCGGCGGCGCCTTTGAAGCTGGCTGCGCGTTCCCATACCGTATACCCGGACCTGTCCGCCAGACCGCCGCCAGGTAGCTAGAGATAGCTAGCGCCAGCCGCCCGTACCTGGCGCTGTCTAGCTAGCCGGCGCATTCTCAGTCCGTGACGCGCGCCGTTTTGGCGCCTGCTGTCCGGATCTGTAACCGCCTACCCCCCACTCACCTTCCAACACTTACTCGAAGCGGCATTTCCGCCTCCGGCCACTCCCAGAGGCGTCTCCTTCTTAAGCTTTGACTGAGACTTACGGCAGACAAAATGACGTCAACAACTTCTTCCGACAGTTACCTCTGACACCTCTAAAACCACCGCTCGACTCCAGCGTCTCCTTATTCTGTATCTGCTTTAAATAAGGCCAACAGAATGGCCCAAAGCCCTGGAACGGAGCTGGATGAGATGTTATAGAGGTGTGCACATAAGAATGTGGGTTGTGGGGCATTGCGCAGTGGCAAGGTATTACGTGACAATGTTATTTATACGCTACTGGCCATTAAAATTGCTACACCACCAAGCTGACGTGCTACAGACGCGAAATTTAACCGACAGGAAGAAGATGCTGTGATATGCAAATGATTAGCTTTTCAGAGCGTTCAAACAAGGCTCGCGCCGGTGGCGACACCTACAACGTACTGACACGAGGAAAGTTTACAACCGATTTCTCATACACAAACAGCAGTTGACCGGCGTTGCCTGGTGAAACGTTGTTGTGATGTCTCGTGTATGGAGGAGAAATGCGTACCATCACGTTTCCGACTTTGATAAAGGTCGGACTGTAGCCTATCGCGATTGCGGTTTATCGTATCGCGACATTGCTGCTCGCGTTGGTCGAGATCCAATGACTGTTAGCAAAATATGGAATCGGTGGGTTCAGGAGGGTAATACGGAACGCCGTGCTCGATCCCAACGGCCTCGAATCACTAGCAGTCGAGATGACAGCCATCTTATCCGCATGGCTGTAATGGATCGTGCAGCCACGTCTCGATCCCTGAGTCAACAGATAGGGACGTTTGCAAGACAACAACCATCTGCACGAACAGTTCGACGACGTTTGCAGCAGCATGGACTATCAGCTCGGAAACCATGGCTGTGGTTGTCCTTGACGCTGCATCACAGACAGGAGCGCCTGCGATGGTGTACTCAACGACGAACCTGGGTGCACGAATGGCAAAACGTCATTTTTTCGGATGAATCCAAGTTCTGTTTACAGCATCATGATGGTCGCATCCGTGTTTGGCGACATCGCGGTGAACGCACATTGGAAGCGTGTATTCGTCATCGCCATACTGGCGTATCACCCGGCGTGATGATGGTATGGGGTGCCATTGGTTACACGTCTCGGTTACCTCTTGTCCCCATTGACGGCACTTTGAACAGTGAACGTTACATTTCAGATGTGTTAGGACCCGTGGCTCTACCCTTCATTCAATCCCTGCGAAACCCTACATTTCAGCGGATAATGCACGACCGCATGTTGCAGGTCCTGTACGGGCCTCTCTGGATACAGAAAATGCTCGACTGCTTTCCTGGCCAGCACATTCTCCAGATCTCTCACCAACTGAAAGCCTCTGGTCAATGGTGGCCGAGCAACTGGCTCGTCATAATACGCCAGTCACTGATCTCGATGAACTGTGGTATCGTGTTGAAGCTGTACCTGCACACGCCATCCAAGCTCTGTTTGACTCAATTCCCAGGCATATCAAGGTCATTATTACTGCCAGAGGTGGTTGTTCTGAGTACTGATTTCTCAGGATCTATGCACCCAAATTACGTGAAAATGTAATAACATGTCAGTTCTAGTATAATATATTTGTCCAATGAATACCCGTTATCATCTGCATTTCTTCTTGGTGTAGCAATTTTAATGGCCAGTAGTGTACTCTGACTAATTAAATAGTACAATGCTTAAATAATAATATATTTTCAAGGCGTCTGCTTTTGTAGTTCAGAGGTGTCCAACCTGCGGGCCACTGGTTGAATGGCCGGCCGCGGTGGTCTAGCGGTTCTAGGCGCGCAGTCCGGAACCGCGCGACTGCTACGGTCGCAGGTTCGAATCCTGCCTCGGGCATGGATGTGTGTGATGTCCTTAGGTTAGTTAGGTTTAAGTAGTTCTAAGTTCTAGGGGACTGATGACCACAGATGTTAAGTCCCATAGTGCTCAGAGGCATTTGAACCACTGGCTGCATGTGGCCGAGAGCAAAGACCAGTGCTTGCCAAGAAGTGAGCATGCGCCACAGGATCGTTAAAACAAAATATCCATAAAATTCCGTTTATGTAAACTTATGGTAAATTAAAACTTAATCTTAAAGACGGGGTGAAATATGTATCCATACTTTTCGATCATATACAAGAATTTGATGATCGATTTCGGAATTCTGTAAAAACAGTCAAAACTTTTTCATTCATGTGATGCCTTTTACATACAATGTAAATATGTTGCCAAACGATATTCAGATGGAATGCATAGAGTTGCATTCTGACATCCAACTGAAAATAAAATTGATCGTGTGGTTCTTTCGTAAGTCAAACTCGCCACGAGACAAATATTTCTTGCTGCACATTCATGTTATACACTGAAGCACTAAATAAACTGGTAGAGATTTGTCAACAGGCAGAATACGGTGCTGCAGTGGGCAACGCCTATATACGACAAGAAGTGTCTGGCGCAGTTGTTAGATCGGTTACTGCTGCTACAACGGCGCGTTATCAAGATCTAAGTGAGTTTGAACGTGGTGTTATAGTCGGCCCACGAGCGGTAGGACACAGCCTCTCCGAGGCAGTGATGAAATGCTGATTTTACCGTACGACCACTTCACGAGTGTACCGTGAATATCAAGTATCAGGTAAAACATCAAACCTCCGTCATCGCTGCGGCCCCAAAAAGATCCTGCAAGAACGGAACCAACGATGACTGAAGAGCATCGTTCAACGTGACAGAATTGCAACGCATTCCGAAGGTCCAGTCGTGTACCCTTGATAACTGCAAGGCACAAAGCTTTACACCTCGATTGGGCCCATCAACAACGACGTTGGGATGTTCACGACTGGAAACATGTTGCCTGCTGGAACGAGTCTCGTTTCAAATTGAATCGAGTGCATGGTCTGTTCAAGAGGCTCATTAATGGTGTGGACCGTGTGCAGTTGGAGTGACATGGGACCCTTGATACGTCTGTATATGACTCTGACAGGTGACACGTACGTAAGTATCCTGTCTGATCACCTGCATCCATTCATGTCCATTGTGCATTCCGACGCACTTGGCAATCCCAGAAGGACAATGCGACACCCTACACGTTCACAATTACTGCACAGTGGCTCCAGGAACACTTTTCCGAGTTTAAACACTTCCACTGGCCACCAAACTCTCCAGACATGAACACTATTGAGCATATCTGGGTTGCCTTGGAACGTGCTGGTCAGAAGAAATCTCCACACCCTCGTACTCCTACGGTATTATGGACAGCCCTGCAGGATTTATTGTGTCAGTTCCCTCAGACATTAGCACTTCTGCGTGCTCGCGGGGGCCCTACATGATATGAGGGAGGTGTACCAGCTTCTTTAGCTCTTCAGTGTGTATGTCATCTACGTTTGAAAGTGCGTATGTTTGCGAACATTTATTTTCAAGAGTGAAGCATACAAACAACGAAAATACATTCAGAAAATCAGATGAACATCCTGAAAATTGCAACCACTTTGATCCAACGTGATATTCAGAGCATTGTCTTCCCAAATTAAAAGTCAAATTCCACATTAATTCTATGAGTTATTTACATATAAAATTGTTAAAGAAAACTCATACATAAAATGTCAAATTATGACAAATACATTTAGAATAAGGAACCATAATTTAATAAATTCTATATTACCCAACAGTGTTAACTACATATACCACCTTCTATTCTCAGCAGTTGTTGTAAGTCGTAAGTATATTGGGATATTAGGTACGTCCCAAAAAGAAATTCATCTGGCTGTTTACCATCCATATCCGTGGGTACCGTCCAGCCCACTTCTGGTTTTTTCGTCACTATCATAGTTGTTTCCCATTGTAATCTGTTGTCTAATCAATTTATTTACATCCTGTCTTTTCCAGTAATTTGTAACATGGATCCCCCATTAGTTGATGAGCAGCCTTCAAATTTTGAATGGTGATAACATTTCACGTTTCACTGTCACGAGCCAAAACTGTTAACACAAACACTTTTTTAACGTCCAGTTTCATACCTATTAAAAGCTTCATTTCGAACATTTATGTAGCTTACCAGCAACAGATAGCATCACCTTTATTTTCTATTTATTTCTTCTGCAGTTCATCCAGTGGTAGTAATCACTTGCCATCAGTAATAAATTCTAATGGAACATATTTTTTCACGTTTGGAGTATTGACCTAGATTTCAGTGGATGAAGGAACATTTTCGGGTAATGAAATGCAAGCCAAAATACAACTTATTGGACGTTGCTTTTCTGCAGCAGAAGTTTCATTGTTTTAGCCAACAGTCTTCGTTAGCAACTATTATTACTGGAAGAACTCTTCGGACTACGATTCTATTTACCGCAACATGCAAGTGTGAAAGTATTCTCTCAGATACGTTAGTAATGAGAACAAAAGTGAAGAACTGTATGGACTTCGTACATGACTTCCGAGTGTAATGAGGGACCCAAAACAAATAAAAAAGTTGCTATAAATAAACCGGACCACATACATCCCATCGAATCGCAAACGGAAAAGAAATTAATGAAAATTTGACCAATAGCTGGCGCTGTAAGCGTCAAGTTACGCACTCCAACAAACGCACGACACACGGCTGTTCCTCAGTTTACTGCGTCTAAAACGCCCAGCATGACTGTCGCTATGAAGGATCGCGACTAGCTGGTCAAGCTTTTCTACAAGAACGTTGACTGCGCCCCAGTAGCTCTGCAGCATTTATGAAAAATGGCTTTGTTCCGATGTCTGCTAAGGGTCTGAAGAAAATGACTGCAAAATTTGAAAACACAGATTCCTCTAAAGTGCAGTGTGGCAGTGGAAGGAAATAAGTTGATCCGTGCAAACTTGCAGTACATGGGGAAGTGCCCGAACATTGGACATACCTGCGAGCTCTGTGCATAAAATCCTACGAAACATCCTGCATTGCTATTCATACAAAATCAGCTACATCCAGAAGTTGCTTCTTGCTGACCTGCCAGCAAGACACATATTTTCTCTGGAATTATTTGATCTTGTGGAAGTGGAAAATTAATGGTCGCGGAACATTCTGTGGGCAAACGAAGCCTGGAGTTTAATTAAAATTCAAGGTGAAAGGATAACAACGATACGATTCGCCGATGATATTTCTATCCTCAGTGAAAGTGTAGAAGAAATGGATAATCTGCTGAGTGGAATGAAGAATCAAATGACTACAAAATATCGATTGAGAGCGAATCAAAGAAAGACTGAAGTAATGAGAAGTACCAGAAATGAGAACAGCAAGAAACTTAACATCCGGATTGATGGTCACGAAGTAGATGAAGATAAGGAATTCTTCTGTCTAGGCAGCCAAATAATCAATGACGGACAGAGCAAAGAGGACATGAAATGTAGACTAGCACTGTAAAAAAGAACATTCCTGGCCAAGAGAAGTCAAACACAGGCTTTAATTTAAGGAAATTTTTGGAAATTTGTGGTAAACTTCTTTAGGACCACACTGCTGAGGTCATCGACCCTAGCCTTATACGATACTTAATCTAACTTAAACTAACTTACGCTAAGGACAACACACAAACCCAGGATGGACTCGAACCTCCGATAGGGGCAGCCGCGAGGACCGTGGAAAACCGCCTCAGACCGCGAGGCTACCCCGCGTGGCTTTGATGTAAGGAAGAAATTCCTGAGAAAGTACACTATGTGATCAAAAGTATCTTGACACCTCTCTAAAAATGACTTACAAATTCGTGGCGCCCTCCATCGGTAATGCTGGAATTCAATATGGTGTTGGCCCATTCTTAAATTTGATGATAGCTTCCACTCCGGCAGGCATACGTTCAGTCAGGTGCTGGAAGGTTCCTTGAGGAATTCTTCACGGAGTGCTGCACTGAGGAGAGGTATCGATGTCAGTTGGTGAGGCCTGGCACAAAGTCGGCGTTCCAAAACATCCCAAAGGTGTTGTGTAGGATTCAGGTCAGGACTCTATGCAGGCCAGTCCATTAGAGGGATTTTATTGTCGTGTAACAACTCCGCCACAGGCCGTGCATTATGAACAGGTATTCGATCGTGTTGAAAGATGCAATTTTACAGGCCCGAATTGCTCTTCAGCAGGGGGAAGCAAGAAGGTGCTTAAAACATCAACGTAAGCCTGTACCACGCAAAACAACAAGGGGTGCCAGTCCCCTACATGAAACACACGATGACACAGTAATACCACCGCCTCGGAATTTTACTGTTGACGCTACACACGCTGGCAGATGACATTCACCGAGCATTCGCCATACCCACACCCTGCCATCGGATCGCCACATTGTGTACCGTGATTCGTCACTCCGCACAACGCTTTTCCACTGTTCAATCGTCCAATGTTTACGCTCTTACACCAAGTGAAGCGTCGTTTAGCATTCACCGGCGTGTTGTGTGACTTATGAACAGCCGCTCGACTACGGAAGCGAAGTTTTCTCACATCTCGCCTGAGCCGTGGCGGGGGTCTCGGGCGCAAGACGCTATCGATTACTCCTCTGGTGGAGGTTGGCACTATGTGCGATCGCGAGCGCCTCCTGTCGGAGCGGTTCCTAACGGGGGAGTGAGTGCGAGTAGCGAGAGTCTGGGGCGGACAGCAGGGGAGAACGGAGATTGCGGTCTCACTCTAAGGCGACAAGAGAAGAGTTGTTCTGTACGGCCGAGAAGGGAGCGTTGAGCAAGGCGGCAGTCAGCATCGCTTTCCGGGGGACAGAGCGTTGCGGCAGTCCAGCGAGCAGACACCAGCTTCGGGAGCAGTGCTCCGGTTTGTGGACGTAAGGTGGGTCGTATTTTGGCGCAGTATAGTTTGCTTGGTACGCATCTGCTGCTCCCTTTATGCCCACGTGTGTTGTTCTGTCCGTATGTGCATTGAAAAGGTTGCGCTCCGGCTGGAACAGTGGCTTATGCTTTACGTTCAAGCACCCTGACTCATTTGTTTTGCTGCAGGCAGCTGTAATTTCAGAGATTTTTTTTTTCATCACGATTGTCCTAGCCCGGTGGTGCCTAGTATCCGAGAACAAGACAGCTAACGTGTGACCTGTTTTGGGTTTTGGAGTCCTGTTCGGGCAACCTAGTTATCATGCACACAAATGTATTGCTGCCGAGTGAGGTTAGCCCCACTCTTGTGAAACTGAGCTTTCAGTGACTCGCTCGCCTGCAAATTAATTAATTTAACCTTTGTGGTGTGTTTTTTTGCTTTCAATGGTGAATTTATTGTCATTCATTTGTGTATGTTTTGCCATTAATGATAACTGTAAGATAGCAAGGTCTTGAAGGGCTTGCGTATCGTCACTGTATTTTGGCTACTGTTTAATTTGATCTCTTGTTTATCGGTCTGGTGAAAACTTATGCCAAGTTTACTAATTTCCGCCTGTGGTCCGGAAGTTGGTTTGAAGGTAAATCCGTGGGTAAATCTTTACTAGACCTAACTGTTAACTGGTCTTGCGTTGAACTAATGCCATTATTAAATCGTTTCTTGTGTGCTATAAATTGTATTACCATAGACAAGGAGACAGGGCACATTCTGTGGTCGAGGGGTAGGCACGGTTGCTGCTTTGCGCGTGGCGTCTTGTCGCTCGCTATCATTTCCCGCGTTAGTACGGGCGGCGTGAGATTTGTTTGCTCGCGGTTGTACGGCCGCTAGTCAGCTGTGCCTGCTCCCGCTTCAGGGTGTGCCGTGTTTCGTAAGGCGTACGCCGACTTTCAGTCACTGTTACTCTTGTGTTGCTGTCGGTCGCTTACCCAAACGTTAGTCTGTTTTAGCACGGTGGCCACTGGGCCGTGACGATGTCGGTTGATGACCAGCGTTGGGGCGGTCGTCCGCTCTGAGTGGCTTCGATCGCTTGGACTTGGCAGTTACCTTCTGATTAAACACATCAAATTTGTTTATTTGCAGTAAATTCATAAGTAGTTTGTGAGAAAAGTTGTAACTGAGCTTTTCATGATTTTACACAATTCAAGCACTTTGGTAAGACATTGTCCTATCTATGTTTTATGTAAATGAGAATTCTTTATTGGGGTTATTCACCTGTTGAAGCTTAACATAAAATTTGTAACTTATCTTTCACGATTTTATTTAATTTAAGCATTCTTCTAAAGCAGTCCTTTATCTACGTTTTATTGATTGGTAATTCTTTATTGGTTTTATTCATTGGTTGGAGGTTAACATATGTTTGTAACCAAGTTTATGTCCTTGCTTAATTGAGATTTGTTAAGAGCCTTTATTGCTGGAAGATCATTAAAGCTTGGTTGCTTGTAATTGTGAATACTGTTGTCTATGTTGTGGGCTACCCTTCCACTTCCACAGCCAAGCCGTCCTATCTACCAGTACATCGCCTAACTGTCATAGTACTTGCAGTGTGTCCAGATGCAGTTTGGAATTCCTGTGTGATGGTCTGGATAGATGTCTGCCTATTACACATTACGACCCTCATCAACTGTCAGCGGTGTCTGTCAGTCAACAGACGAGGTCGGCCAATACGCTTTTGTGCGGTAAGTGTACCTTCATGTTTCCACTTTACTACCACATCGGAAACAGTGGACCTAGGGATGTTTAGGAGACGTAAAGACGTTTGACACAAGTGACACCCAATCATCTGACCACGTTCGAGGTCCGTGAGTTCTGCGGAGCGCCCCACTCTGCTCTCTCACGATATCCAATGACTACTGAGGTCGCTGATATGGAGTACCTGTCAGTAGGTAGCAGCACAATGTACCTAATAAGAAAAACATATGTTTTTGGGTGTGTCCGGATACTTTTGATCACATAGTGTACCTTTGCAGCATGGTAGCGAAACATGGACTGTGGGAAAACCTGAACAGAAGGGAGTCGAACAATCTGAGATGTAGTGCTACAGACTAATGTTGCAAATTAAGTGGACTGTTAGGGTAAGGAATGTGGAGCTTTTGCGCAGAATCGGAGAGGAAGGGAAAATGTGAAAAACAATGAAAAGGAGAAGGGACAGGATGGTAGGCCATCTGTTAAGACATCGGGGAATGAGTCCCATGGTACTAGAGGGAGCTGTAGAGGACAAAAACTGTAGATGAAGACAGAGAGTGGAATATATCGAGCAAATGATCGAGGAAGTAGGCTACAGGTGCTACTCTGATGTGAAGAGGTTGTTACAGGAGAGGAATTGGTGGCGGGTCATCATCAAATCAGCCAGAAAGTAGTGGAACATGGCCGACATCACCCCTCAAGGGTAGACCTATTGTTCTCTTTTGATTGACAGGTCCTTAAACTGTTGTTCACGTAAGTGGTTTTCCCTGTCACTCCAACCCACCCAGCCTCTCGGAAACCTGGAACAACTTCTGATATCAAGTCAACTGACTAACTAATTATAGACTGACAAAGACTGACAGTAAGTCGGTCAATTGTGTCACTTTCTGTATTCGTAAACTGCTTCAGGTTATCTGAATAGCCCCCCTTCCTTTGTATTAATTTGTTTGACTAATTAATTATTTAGTTAAATCGATATACCTCAGTTTTCCTCGTTCCTTCCCCCTTCTGGAAATACTGATTTATCGATTACATTGTATGGAATATTGTTTAAACAATTTAGACAATGTGTGGAACATTGTTTATCCAAAAATTTAACAAGATAGAAGGTGATGTATGGGATATACACTCCTGGAAATTGAAATAAGAACACCGTGAATTCATTGTCCCAGGAAGGGGAAACTTTATTGACACATTCCTGGGGTCAGATACATCACATGATCACACTGACAGAACCACAGGCACATAGACACAGGCAACAGAGCATGCACAATGTCGGCACTAGTACAGTGTATATCCACCTTTCGCAGCAATGCAGGCTGCTATTCTCCCATGGAGACGCTCGTAGAGATGCTGGATGTAGTCCTGTGGAACGGCTTGCCATGCCATTTCCACCTGGCGCCTCAGTTGGACCAGCGTTCGTGCTGGACGTGCAGACCGCGTGAGACGACGCTTCATCCAGTCCCAAACATGCTCAATGGGGGACAGATCCGGAGATCTTGCTGACCAGGGTAGTTGACTTACACCTTCTAGAGCACGTTGGGTGGCACGGGATACATGCGGACGTGCATTGTCCTGTTGGAACAGCAAGTTCCCTTGCTCGTCTAGGAATGGTAGAACGATGGGTTCGATGACGGTTTGGATGTACCATGCACTATTCAGTGTCCCCTCGACGATCACCAGTGGTGTACGGCCAGTGTAGGAGATCGCTCCCCACACCATGATGCCGGGTGTTGGCCCTGTGTGCCTCGGTCGTATGCAGTCCTGATTGTGGCGCTCACCTGCACGGTGCCAAACACGCATACGACCATCATTGGCACCAAGGCAGAAGCGACTCTCATCGCTGAAGACGACACGTCTCCATTCGTCCCTCCATTCACGCCTGTCGCGACACCACTGGAGGCGGGCTGCACGATGTTGGGGCGTGAGCGGAAGACGGCCTAACGGTATGCGGGACCGTAGCCCAGCTTCATGGAGACGGTTGCGAATGGTCCTCGCCGATACCCCAGGAGCAACAGTGTCCCTAATTTGCTGGGAAGTGGCGGTGCGTTCCCCTACGGCACTGCGTAGGATCCTACGGTCTTGGCGTGCATCCGTGCGTCGCTGAGGTCCGGTCCCAGGTCGACGGGCACGTGCACCTTCCGCCGACCACTGGCGACAACATCGATGTACTGTGGAGACCTCACGCCCCACGTATTGAGCAATTCGGCGGTACGTCCACCCGGCCTCCCGCATGCCCACTATACGCCCTCGCTCAAAGTCCGTCAACTGCACATACGGTTCACGTCCACGCTGTCGCGGCATGCTACCAGTGTTAAAGACTGCGATGGAGCTCCGTATGCCACGGCAAATTGGCTGACACTGACGGCGGCGGTGCACAAATGCTGCGCAGCTAGCGCCATTCGACGGCCGACACCGCGGTTCCTGGTGTGTCCGCTGTGCCGTGCGTGTGATCATTGCTTGTACAGCCCTCTCGCAGTGTCCGGAGCAAGTATGGTGGGTCTGACACCGGTGTCAATGTGTTCTTTTTTCCATTTCCAGGAGTGTAGTTTATTTAAAGAATTTGTCAGTGCTATTTTTTTCATTCCGCTCTGTCAGCGGTTGGCGGCTCCACACCTACGTGAAGTACCGTGCTAATTCCTGAACAAAAACGTCAGATGGTGATACTCCTTTGATATTGGTATCTGAGAAATTCCTTGACCCTCCCCTCCCCCCCCCCCCCCCCCGCCCCGCCATCTCAAGTGGCCTGTATGCATAAACCAACCTGTCGGATAGCTGCGCACGCGTGAGATTCCTTCCTTCTAATGCAAATGCCTGATAGGGAATCGACCCAGAAATACTGCTGAAGTTAGTAAAAATAGACGATGTCGCAAAGCTCTGAAGTTGGTAAATAATTAATTTTCGGTCACATGATCGTATTGCAGGGATATTAGATGGACGCAGTAGATATTTCACTCTCACAAATAGACGATGTTACAAAGCTCGTAGCCGGGTGACCCGAAATACACTTCAAAAGAATATCGTTGCATACAAAGAGAGAGAGAGAGAGAGAGAGAGAGAGAGAGAGAGAGAGAGAGAGATAGAGCTTTATTTTGCTTTGTAGGTGACAGAGCATGGGATACTACATTCCGCGATAGGCTGTAAACTGTCTCAGCCTTACACTTTCTTGTGGTGCATTTCTTGAACTGCTTCAGGAGTTATTAAATCTGGTGCCGAATATCACATCTTGAAGTTGTCACAAATGTTGCTTCAGAAGATGTGCCATGAGAAATAGTAATTGAATCGTTAATATAGCATTTAAACAATTTGGTTCACACTGTTCAAGACTACTCGAAATAAAAAAAAGACACTGCACAGTAGTTTTTGTGCATAAGCAACAGTGTTGTGTTTTTCACGAGAAACTTCACTGCATAATCCAAAGCTATTATCATTGACTGGAAGCGGTGCTGTATGAAATGTTAGTTGGAATTTCAAATTTCGACGTGAATTTATACCGTCACAGTCACGGAATTCCGGATCACTACGGGCCAGCGTAGTGTATTTTCTTTCTTAAAGTACTACAGAATTTCTAAGTCGACTGGTTATCGCAGAAGAAGGGAGGAATGGGTTTACGGTGTACTAAGAAACACTATCCATTCACGGCTAGATGCCTGAGATCATTGAAAACAGCCTTACATCCCACGTACTCACCTTCTGGACACCCACGTGCATCGTGCCACAGTACGGCACCAGCACTCAGGGACCGGAGAAAACTACTGCTGTAAACGCGGCACGTGGCTGCAGCTACAGAAGCGTGTGTCAGCCAGAGAGAGCCCTGTCAGCTGTGCAGAGTCCCTACTCCAGGAGTACCTGAGTGGTGGGGAGTTCAAATGCCATGAATACTCCCATCGCCAAGACTCGTCATATGAAATTTTCTCAAGTTTTCACAGAGTATACACGCGACATACACAGTCCCAAAGGCGACTCAACGCAAACTGGGTATTAGTTCACTACTCACTAGTACAATGGGGAGGGGGGGGGGGCTGTGAGCTGTACCGTCATAAGCCACACTGGTGTACAAAGAATGGGCAAGCCCCAGTCCAGAATGATGTCATCTGTTGAGATACTGTTTCTGGCCCAAACCTGCTTGCTTGTTGCTACACTTTCTACAGCCATTTCCAGACTCAAAAGAATACTGGGAACGAGGCAGTGTAACTACAATTAAATATTACGATTGCAGCTGCAGTCTACCACTGAGCGACGTACTGGAAATGTCTCCTCTTGACGGCTGTGGTTACGGAATGAATATCAAGTTGAATTTTCAATATGTATAGCGCACATAATTTTCCACATAAAATCTCTCAGACCTTATGGATATCGATGTTGTTGTTGTTGTTGTTGTTGTTGTGGTCTTCAGTCCAGAGACTGGTTTGATGCAGCACTCCATGCTACTCTATCCTGTGCAAGCATCTTCATCTCCCAGTACCTACTGCAACCTGCATCCTTCTGAATCTGTTTAGTGTATTCATCTCTTGGTCTCCCTCTACGATTTTTACCCTCCACGCTGCCCTCCAATACTAAACTGGTGATCCATTGATGCCTCAGAATACGTCCTATCAACCGATCCCTTCTTCTAGTCAAGTTGTGCCACAAATTTCCTTCTCTCCAATTCTGTTCAATACCTCCTCATTAGTTATATGATCTACCCATCTAATCTTCAGCATTATTCTGTAGCACCACATTTCGAAAGCTTCTATTCTCTTCTTGTCTAAACTATATACCGTCCACGTTTCACTTCCATACATGGCTACACTCGACACAAATACTTTCAGAAACGACTTCCTGACACTTATATCTACACTCGATGTTAACAAATTTCTCTTCTTCAGAAACACTTTCCTTGCCTTTGCCAGTCTACATTTTATATCCTCTCTTCTTCGACCATCATCAGTTATTTTGCTCCCCAAATAGCAGAACTCATTTACTACTTTAAGCGTCTCATTTCCTAATCTAATTCCCGGCTATCGATGTATTGAGTCTATACCTGCCTCACTATAGGACACACAATCATTTTCTCTGCACATTCCGGAACATAAGCCACAGTAATTTTACTCTGCAACAAGTAGTGTGGTTATCATTTATATGTGTGCAGCACCTGAAAACATTTTGGTATGCCCATATTGACACTGGCTACATGTCTCGATTCTCCTCAGTTCTAGAAAATTATTTGAGGTTTAAGTCTTCCAGTGAGCGCTTCCGGAAGGTGCTGCATCCTGCCAAGACTCTCTCAAACAATTGTTGTAAAGCACAGGCGTCCAGCACTATGCGATAATCAACAGCGCTCCTGCGGACGGAAGGGTTGGAAAGACATCACCGATACAGAATGGTGCACTGTAATCAGCATTATCACAGTCGATAGTACAACTAAGAAAACGTAAAGATATGCTTAGGGGAGCCGATGAGGGACTTTCTGTGTATCCATTTTGTTAGAGCCGTATTGCGCGTCCTGCTTGTTCACTATAGCAGATCCAGTTGAACCCTTCCATTGCTATATTGTGCGGCTGTCTCCGAAATGAATGTATCATCTCTTAGATTCGGATATCATTCTCAATGCACTGAAATCATAGTTCACCACATCAATTCTATCCTCCCCTGAGGAGTAGACATAGGTTTATTTTTTTTTTTTTTACGTGAATAGTAGTTTGATTACTTCCGTCAAGCGTCTAGTGGTGTGTCGGAACATAAGCCACAGTACCGTTATGTTCAAGCAGCATAAAATTTCTGACTACTTATAGGTGTATAAAAATATTATGATACATTCACACTTGCACCAATTGGGTGTCGTTTTCACACTGCCCAGTGGCAAAAAGCCTCCTGCCATCATATATTTGTCAACGAATAAAGGATGCAATTATAATTTTAAAAAGCCCTAGCACTTTTTTTGTTTTATGGATTTCACAACTTCGACAAAACCTTTTTCTGTTTTTGATACTTGTAAATCCTGCCAACATACGTTGGCGTCTTATATACGTTCAGACCGCCATGTCTGGGTTTGTGTCAGGGCATTCCATGCATAGCTACCGTAGACATACCTATCACCCAGATCACACAAATTCCAAGTGACTAAACAATCATTGCGAGTGCAGTATATACTAGAATACGTCCATTCGGAGTTAATTTTCAGGGGCCTAGCAGATGGGTGGAGAAACCGCAAAACTGTTGTAGTCTAAGGAAATTTTTAAGTTCCGGTTGCTAAGCACCATACCAGTTTATCGCTTTGGAACAGAAAGACGATCACCATGAGACGGATCTGTTGTTAGACATGGAAAAATTAAGTTTGTTTCGAAAAAACAAAGGAGTCTGTTAAAGCATCATACAAAGATTTGTTCGTTACATGTGCGAGAAATATCGATTTAATGAGACAGACCTGCTTAGATGCTACAACGTGTGTGCAAGAGCTGAATTTTCAGAAAAGAATACCATGTTATGTAGAAACCTCCTATAGGCTTGAATGCAAATAATGCTTCATACCAATTGTACCATAGATTTCTCTTTGTCCCTTTTAGCGCACCAGCTGCATGTAACTGAATAATCACTATGGATCCATCGTCATTCAGTTATTCAGCTTCATGTGTGTGCAGGATGTGTTATTCAGCTTCATGTGTGTGCAGGATGTCTGTGAATAACGTAATGACGTAATTCTAACAATGAATTTGAGGAGTGGTAATGAGTGTATTGTGCAAAGTAAGGTCATGCTTTAGTTATGGCCATTGAAGGGGGAAGTGACTGCACAGCTCTGCTTCTTCGAGAACAGAGCTGTACCCACACATTAGAAAAATATTCTAGAGCTCTTACTTCCTCAATATGTTACGACAGTTATCCTTGAGGACTACGGATTCGCTTGGAAAAGAGAATGTTACTGCTTGCAACGAGTTTGAGCGGGTGCAATCATGAAATATATGTAACGTGCTCTCGGATACTTTTATGAAACAGATCAAGAGCTGTCGCCAAGAGAACACTTTTGATTACTACATGTTCCCTACACAACTTACTACGTGATACATATCCCACAAATTTTATTTGTTAAATGACGTGTTTAAAAGGGATGAAGTCATTTCAAAGTATGAGCCCTGCTTCAAGCACTGTGACTCGAATGCACGATGCCAGATTGACGGACCACCATCAAATAAGATGTATTGCATTTGGTGTATAGCTGAAATAATAATAATAATAATAATAATAATAATTACTATTATTATTATAATGTCTGTTCCATAGCCAAGTAAGAAGCTGCTACTTTTTAATGCCTTATTTCTCTAGTTCATTGTTTGTATGATGATGAGTGTAGACAGTTTATATTTAAAGATATGGCATACACAGATGATGTTGGAATAATAGCGACATTATCAGCAAGCACTGCATCGCCGAAGTCTTTCAAGGATATGAAGTTGCTAAAACATATTCTACTGTGGAATTCACAGAGATGATCCTGGCATACCCTATAAAGATATGGCGACTTCGCGTCGATTATTCGACCATCATCCACCTCAAGGGGAAAGAGATCTCATGGATGAATCGAATCTTCAAGTTTGCTGCTATTCATGGTCCGGAATTCTACAGGTATCCTGCTCTCCATTCACTCAAGAAGAAGATGCATGAAAATAGTGTTGCTATTGTATCTGCTTTGTGTTTTTTTGTAAGTAACAACAAAGATGTATGGCAACGAATTTTTTCCTTTACTCAGTTTACACAGATACAATACAATTCTTGAGATTACAATTCAGTTTTTGAAATTACAGTTCAGTTCTTGAGGTACAACATAGTTCTTGAGGTACAATATAGTTCTTGAGGTACAGTTCGACTCTTCTATTCCAATGCTGAGATACTATTAACATACTTGCTACAACTGTAACAATGGTTGAGAATATTCTTCCCAATTTTTTCTCCATTAGCAGTGGATGACAAAGTTTATAATCTTTCCAGATATATAAATCTACGTTAAAAAGTACTGCTGAGATACTTTTTTACCACTATTACAACTAAATTCCACACTCGCAATAACATAGCTTTTACAATAATTCTGATGGACTGTGTACACTTACAAACTAATTTCCACAGCCCTAATAGCAAAGGTTTTTACAATAATTCTGATGGATCGTGTACTCTTAAAAACTAGTGTGACTTGGACGGCTAGCAGCAGATGAAAAACTTAAAAACTAATCCATTTACAAGATGCAATGGTGCATATATATATGGTACACATACGTTGTGTATGAATAAATAAATAAATATACAAATATTATTTTGTTTTACATTTTTTTCTTTTTAACTTTTTTCCACACGTGTGGTTTGTGTATATACATGTGAACATAGAACACATAAATAAAGAAATATTTACATCAGACACACACACACAAAATTATTTACACTATGAAAAAATGGTCATTCTACTACTCTGCACTCACGCGTACGCACGCACACACACACACACACACACACACACACACACACACACACACACACACCACACATTCTCTCTCACTCATTCTCTCCCTCTCACTCGGAGTCCCCCCCCCCCCCCCCCATTTTCTCACTGCAAGTGAGTAGTGTGAGCACAGGAGAGTTTCAGTTCCATCATCGCAAATGACCCTTTTATCGCCATGACGTGACAGGCTGATTTTAGACCGCAGCACAGTGTACACCTTGTGTTCTCTCGATCGAATACTGGTCTGCCGTGCCATTTGTGGCTGCTGCAGGTACCGCAAACAGTCTTCCATAGAGAGGGCTCTTGATGCTATATGAGCGCACACCCTTAGCCCTCCTCTGGGTGGCATACATGTTTGGTCGCACACTTACAAACTCCACAATCAGTAATCCATTCGCCTTATCTTCCACAAGGCCAATAACCTTCTCGTCATGTGGAACAATACCATAAGGATTATCGGCCGTGTATGAGGACGTGTCGAATATATAACTGTGTTTGTGGTACCTGATTACTTCATATAGATCATAGTTCTTAACGCAACAGACGATGCTATGTGTATCCTTATAACGTAAATTAGGATATGTGTAATGAGTTTTCGTAAACTCCTAAAGAAAGGAGTAATCGTCGAGTTTGGATAGGTCTAGTGTCCAGATCCCCACATAAATAGGTTTCGTAAACTCTACTGCAGTCTTCGCCATTTACACAGCAACAAAGTTCTTATTGAATATGGTGACCCGCTTAAAATTTGGTCTGGCAATGCATTTTCTTAGCCATAACGTCTATCCCATTCGGTTCTAATCAAAATTTCACCTCGTTCCCTCAATTTCTCCAATGTTTTGCCGAAAATTGAATTATTCATTAATTTAGAAAAATCTTGGTCAGAGTCACATGTCATGGAAGCTCTCTGTCTCATATTCAAAACATTATTCTCCTTCAACCAGAGGAACTTCTTGAAGGAGACAGCCCAGTAATTCTAGCCATGCTCGGTGTCAGGTTCCCGATATTCTTGTGAGTCTGGAGATGACTGTAGAAAGCACAGCAGCAAGCAAGCAAGATGGAGCCAGAAACAGCATCTTAGCGGACGCGTTTGTTCCAAGATGAGGCTTGCCCATCCGTAGTACATCATTTCAGAGAACCTGAGAAAGCTTCCGGTCTGCCACAGCTTGTGGTTCCCCCTGGACGGGTGAATAGTGAAATAATACCCAGTTTGCGTTGAGTCGCTTTCGGGATCGCGTGTGTCGCTTGTATACTACATGGAAATTTGAGAATAATCAATATATTGAGTGAAACTTCCTGACAGATTAAAGCTGTGTGCCGGACCGAGACTCGAAGTTCTCGCAGAAGAGCTTCTGTGAAGTTTGGAAGGCAGGAGACGAGGTACTGGCAGAATAGAAGCTGTGAGGGCGGGTCGTGAGTCGTGCTTGGGTAGCTCAATTGGTGGAGCACTTGCCCGCGAAAGGCAAAGGTCCCGAGTTTGAGTCTCGGTCCGGCACACAGTTTTTATCCATCAGGAAGTTTCATATCAGCCCACACTTCGCTGCAGAGTGAAAATCTCGTTCTATAATATAATGAGTGCTTTTAACGATCTCAGGCATTTACCCATGAATAGATCATGTTTCTCAATACATCGCAGCAGTATTTGTCGTCGTTACTATCCTATCATGCGGTGGACTCTTCCCTCCCTCCTTCTTCATTCTGGTGTAGTTGAGAGAAATAGTGAATTTAGGAATCCTGTTCTACTTTTAAAAAAGAAAATACATTTGTAACATCTTCAAAACGTGATATTCCACACTCCACACCATATTTAATGACTCCTGAAGCAGTTCTTGAAGAAAACTGCAAGAAATTTGTGCAGGATCGTTGAAGCAGCTTAGAACCCATGGCAGAATGAAATATCCCATGCTAGTTACTATGTCACCTGCAAAGCAAACTACAGCTCTCTCTCCCTCTCTCCCCTCTCCCTCCCTCTCTCTCCCACTCTCTGTCTCTCTCTCTCTCTCTCTCTCTCTCTCTCTCTCTCTGTGTGTGTGTTTATGCAACGATCTTTTTTTAAAGTGGATTTTGGGTCAGCCTGCTACTAGCTATGTGACATCATCAATTTGTGTGAGTGAAATAGCTACCGCATCCGTCTAATATCCCCTACACCACGATGATGTGACCAGAAATTAATTGTTTATTAACTTCAGCAGTATTTCTAGATCGATTCCCCGTCAGGTATTTGCTTTGGAAACACCCTATGTCGACACCTCTTGGCACGCAGAGTATTTGTTTATCACTAGCGAGACCCACACTAAGTACACTACTGGCCATTAAAATTGCTACACCATAAAGATGACGTGCTACAGAAGCGAAATTTAACCGACAGGAAGAAGATGCTGTGATATGCAAATGATAGCTTTTCAGAGCATTCACATTAGGTTGGCGCCGGTGGCGACACCTACAACGTGCTGACATGAGGAAAGTTTCCAACCGATTTCTCATCCACAAACAGCAGTTGACCGGTGTTGCCAGGTGAAACGTTGTGATACCTTGTGTAAGGAGGAGAAATGCGTACCATCACCTTTCCGACTTTGATTAACGTCGGATTGTAGCCTATCGCGATTGTGATTTATCGTATCGCGACATTTCTGCTCGCGTTGGTCAAGATCCAATGACTGTTAGCAGAATATGGAATCGGTGGGTTCAGGAGGGTAATACGGAACGCCGCGCTGGATCCCAACGGCCTCGTATCACTAGCGGTCGAGATGACAGGCATCTGGTCGGAATTAGTTCTCCTGTACAATGGGATCAGCGGCTTCATCCAAACCGTGGTTGCTAACTCTATTATTCTATCCAGGATGGTAACGTCCATTCCGTTTGTTTAAAAAAAAATGTTCAAATGTGTGTGAAATCTTATGGGACTGAATTGCTAAGGTCATCAGTCCCCAAGCTTACACACTACTTAACCCAAATTATCCTAAGGACAAACACACACACCCATGCCCGAGGGAGGACTCGAAACTCCGCCTGGACCAGCCGCACGGTCCATGACTCTAGCGCCTGAAACCGCTCGGCTATTTGTTTTACCATCATTCAGTATTTGATACATGTAAGTTTTATTCATCATCACAAATGTCGTGTATAATTATTATATTATTGTACATATTTTAATGCTGTAGTGGTGGATTTCGTTGTCACGAATTTTCGCACATGCATTGCCCATTCGGTTTATTTGTACACTTCCAATTGCAAAACTTATCTCCATCCAGTAAGTTGATTGAGGATAGAAATTCGTCCATCTCGTGTTCATGAATGGTAAATAATTTTTTCTTGTTGCTGGTCGGGAGGTTTTCCTTCAATATTTTTAATATAGCAATGGGTGCCACTTCCTGATTCCAATACTTCGCTCTATTTAAATATTTTTTTAAAGTAAGCATGCAGAGCCCCTTCTTACTGTTGTATGTGACAGAAGTGAAAACTACCTCACTGCTTTAAGAAATCTTTCATGGTGTCCTTTTGATCAGTACTTGGGAAAAATGGTTTATGGAAGAATATTTCTCTCATGCCTCAGCAGCACATAATGCAGACTCTTTCTGCAAGTGTCCTGCTACGAATTTAACTCTCTGAATGTCGTTCAAGTTATTAGGAATAACATCTTCTAATGACTGTGTGAACACAACAATGTGAATCTAATATCATTGCGATAAAAATTTCGTAAACTAGCGTTGTCAGGACACATTCTCCTCTATGAAATATGCAGAAAAAGTTGGTACTGACTGTCCCGACTTTGCTTTGTTCGTTGGTGATGCACGCTGTAATTTCTCCTGACATCGCAGCCAACGCTAGATACACTATTTTCGTCAAAACTAAACGCACAAGAATCCAACAATTTCAAGTTACTTCTTAATTATATTATCTCATGGTGCATGGGTTTCTTTTCTTTACTAAGATTTTCTATGTAATCGTCATGGGCAAATCAATTCTTCCTAACTAGTTTTCCATGTTCTCAGAAATAAATGCTTCGATGTCTCTTAGAGGATTCTAGAGCACTGTTCCAATTTCACTGCGAATTTGTTTATTTTGACTACGGCACCAGTTCGGAATAAGCTTTTTCATTTCTTTGTGTTTTGTGTAGCCCAGTTGGATATTCCTTCTTGTGTCTAAGAAACTTAATTATCAAGCTTCCCTGCAACTTACTTTTCTATCACGTTCAAAATGCCATCAGTTCGGTGAGACAGATTTTCAATGCTTTCATTAATTTTAGCTTATTCACTAGCTAAGTGGCGTTGCTCAGTCATGAGTAGGTCAGACTATTGTGTTTCTTCACTCTGCAATGGAATCTGCTGTATTGACTTTTTATGCAGTGGGGATTTGTCCAATTGCAAATTGAATCTATTGTACTGACCATTTCTACAATTGAATCTATATTTATTTTTTCTTATATTCGCTTTTGTTCTTCACTCATTCAGGACTGTTCGTTTGGAATGCTGGTAACAACATATACACTGTTTCTAATTTTGCTATCATATCTGACATATTTTCTTGGATAATCTGCGCAGTTGTTCTTTCATGCCTAACTTTAGGTTCGGTAGCTAATGATTCCTCATATCAGTATTTGCCTCAGATCACTAAAATTGAAAATGATAACTTTATCCTGTGTCACATAGTCATTTAGGTTGAATAACTTACGTACGACTAAAATGCTAATTCCATATAACAATGACTGCGTTACAGAAACAATCCTGTAGTGCTATGTCCAATAGGAGAACATGTATGTAACATACAGTATCAGATCACCTAAATTTACTAAAAAGTCGAAATTACTACAGTTGACCGAATTATTGTACGTTAAAGGTATAGGTAATTTCTACTTTTACTAGAATAAAACTTCTACAGCTACATCTCAATGCAGAATATGCTAGGGCAAACTTCAAGACAAGAAAAAAAATTTTCAGCGTGCGTTCTGAATCCTACTCAGACTATTTTTAATTTTAACGTGTGGATTTTGTTCCTCTTTGCGAGGTGCCAGGGCTAGCAGTGTATTTACCACTAAATTCTTCTAGAATCTACATATGTAAATGATGCTCTTAGCCCCCCCCTATTCTAACTCCGACTTTTGCTGTTGCACATGGATTAAAAAATATACACGAACTGACTGTAATCAGCCCTACAAGTGGAGTAGAAAAGAGTTTGGCACCGGCAATAATTTAATTTGATAAATAAGTTAAGTAAAGGAAGGTTTCATTAATGTAGTGAGAAATGATAGGGTTGCTCTACCGATTAACAGAATGAAAGTTCTGTCCAAAATAACAATATGATTTATTAAGACTAAACACAAAATAATAAACAAAAACACATGAAACATTTATAATACATCAAATTGGCTCAAATTGGATACTCAAACAAATGCTGTGAAGGTGAAGTTGTCCCTAAACTAGATTGTGAGGTTTATGACGAAGTGGTATGTGGAGCCAATTCCTTGCCACTCAAATCTTAAGAGAGACACACAGCTAACCCAACATTAATTGCTGCTACCCAGGACAGAACAAAGTTAGAAAAAGACGAACAGGCGCGCTCTGCTGAGCTCTGATTATCACCTAGGAAAATCCCTATCTGCCGGTGCTGTGGACATACATTACCAAACTGTCTTCTTAACTGCCAGAACACGATCTGGCGTACCGGAGGCGATGGCTGGTTGCTTCGACGTCCTGTCGTGGTGATGATACTGTCGCGAGTATAGCCCGAAACGAATTATCCTGGTTTGGTTGTTCCAGACTAAAGACTTCCTAGCAATACAAATGCGCCTCTGAGGGAGACGAAGAAGGCTCGCCACACAATCACTGACGGTACAGTGATTGATTTTAACAAGCGAAGTCACACTGTAACTCCGATACAGTCAACTTTAGCCAAAACTGCTCAAGACAGACAACATAGGCCGCTTGTTCGCAGAACGCTCAATTGCCAACTGTACTCAGAAAGTTACGTTGAAGTCGAAACTTCAGCAACTTCGTCAAACAGTTACAATTAAATAAAAGTATATTAGACAGCCAACGGAAGGCAGGATGTCCAGAGCAGCGAGAGCTTTGTCTTGTAACCTACTTCGTCTGAAAGGCGAGAGCCGACTACCCACAAGAGCACCCGTACAAAACCGAACACAGAACATTCCCGCCCCCACGACAGTGGCCGTGGTTAACCGTTCCAATCAGTAAGTCGAAAACCGGCGGAAAATTCCACTCCATTGCCGGAACACTACCATTCCATCAATGGAGATTCTTGGCGCCAATTTCTGCGCCGATTTTGCTACGTCACGGAGCTATGCCCTGAGTAAGCCAATCACAGTTACGATTTTGCAGAAAGCGCGAGAATTTGCCCGCCACAACTGCCTGGGTACACAAGTCAGTCCCACGCCTCGCTGGTAGCCCACCAGAAAGTCTTTTCGCTAAGTTTCTGCGAAGTAACGGAACCACTAGCCCAGCCGCTACTTCAGGCCCCTGCGGGCATGCCTCTTGACAATGTCGGCGTCTGGAAAGCATTCACTCGACTCTCTCACACCCGTCGGCTTGTTCATATCAGTATAGTTCATGAAACAAAGTGTACAAACTGGATTAGTTATTTGAAAAATGTTTCCATGTATCTCACTAGTTTGTACTCTCCCTTTCTTCTACATTCTGTTTCTTTTAACAGTTTATTTAATACTGTATTTCCTTTGGTTGAATGTCCTTGATTAAAGTCCCACCTAAAAATTTTTCTTAGCTATTAGCAGCTGTATCACTAACTTTATGTGACGAGAAATATTAAAAATATTTATTTGCTACGTTGGTGTTCTGTAGACGGGGTTATGAAAACATAAAGAATCTTTTTGACTAATGAACTGTAGAAGACACGAGACATGCGTTAAATTTACCTTATTTTCCGGTGATTTATTTTAAACTGAGTATGCACTCTTTTACATCTCCTTCATATACATTGTAGGTAAGTACATATACGATCGGCGACGGCGATTCGTTCAGGAAGGGGTTTACACATTGCTGAACAAATGTCTAGCACCGTTACGGCCATTCCTCTAGCATCAGGGAGATATTGCACTTCGTCCGTCTCGGAGCCCTCCCAGGGGAAAATTGCGACAACGGTGTTAGTTTGCGAGAACAGTAAAGCCATAAGTACTGAGCAAATCGTGGACGAAGACCTCTTGGGGAAAGACAGTGTCGACGTCTGCTGCATTGAGCCAGTCTTGGAGCAGCGACAACATCGTTTGCGTCTGAATGGTGTTAACATTGATTGTCACTATGCGATAGGTCTGTAGACGGTCTTCTGCAATGGGGACATCCGACAGCGTCGCCTTACATGATGTGACCTAACATCTGTAGGCCAATGGACACGATGGGCGACATCCTTCAATCTTTGTCGACTCTGTCATTATGTCGGTCAATCCTGGACGTGCCACGGGTGTGCAGTCTCACGTGCCCTGTCTTCCAAGTGCCTCTCCGTCTGCTATGACGGTCGACCATGTCACCCATGCGTAATCGAGGGGGAGGGCCGTTGTAATAGGGGGTGGCGCCGTTTCACCTAACGCGATTTGTGTCAGCCGATGTTAAATACACGCCGAACGTCCCTGACCCTCCTGGCCGCAACCAGAACAAGTATGGGGCTGTCCATAAAACATCACGATTGCTCGACATTCACCTATGACTAGGCAGGACGGCACGTGTCTTGTTAATTCAGTTTTAACTTGTCGCACCCCGTTAAGGACCGGGTACATCTCGAAGATGTTCCTTTTTTCTGCCGCGTGGCTAATTACCATCTCATACGGCCGAAAAGCCGCGGTGACTACGTCCGGCGGTACTTCAAACGGGAGTTCGAAGACTCGTAACGTGCGTGATCCTAGTGCTATATGGTCAATGTATCCACTCCAATGTATCCAGCGGAATGTTTGAACTTGAGAGTGCTCGCACATCTGCTCACAACAGCGTTACAAGCGTTACACATCACGTGATCGATAATCTTGATGTAGACGTTGCTACTTGTGATGCAGATGTGGGTACCAACGATTGCTGTGATTCTACTTGAACTTCGTCACGCATGAAGCGTTCGATTTCCAAGTCTCGTGTCTTGCTTGGTCCGTTTGGAAGCTGATATACCGGCCGTTGTCGCCGAGCGGTGCTAGGCGCTACAGACCGGAACCGCGCTGCTGCTTCGGTCGCAGGTTCGAATCCCGCCTCGGGCTTGGATCTGTGTGATGATGTCCTTAGGTTAGTTAGGTTTAAGTAGTTCTAAGTTTTAGGGGACTGATGACCTCAGATGTTAAGTCCCATAGTGCTCAAAGCCATTTGAGCATACTGACGTATTTCCAGTTCTGGAAATACTGGCGAGTAGTATTGACGGTCCCAAAAAATTTTCGGTGGTATCAACACATACTAAGCGTGTGAGCTCTATTATTGACGGTCTGGCAGTTCACTTCAGATGTTGACAGAAGCCGGCCGGAGTGGTCGAGCGGTTCTACGTGCTACAGTCTGGAATCACGCGACCGCTACCGTCGCAGGTTCGAATCCTGCCTCGGGCACGGATGTTTGTGATGTCCTTAGGTTAGTAAATTTTTTGTAGTTCTAAGTTCTAGGGGAATGATGACCTCAGATGTTGAGTCCCATAGTGCTCAGAGCCATTTGAACCATTTTTTGGCAGAAACTCATGAAATAGCCACACAGTGTTAGTGTACTGTATCTTTTAAAAAAAGTGTTCAAATGCGTGTGAAATCTTATGGGACTTAACTGCTAAGGTCATCAGACCCTAAGCTTACACACTACTTAACCTAAATTATCCTAAGGACAAACACACACAGCCATGCCCGAGGGAGGACTCCATGACTGCAGCGCCTCAGACCGCTCGGCTAATCCCGCGCGGCTGCTGTATCCTTTCAGTAAGTCTGTCTCCCGTTTGCTAGATGTTCACAGTTCACTATTTTCTGAAATGAACAAAGAGTTAATAGTGAATGTATCGAGTGCTACAGAAAAAAATCGTGTGATTTCAATCTTCAGTGTAATATATCGAAAAAGTAAAAGAAAATGCCATTTTTGAAGACTCCTTTAAATCACACACAACATGGTTTTATTGGCGTATGCAGCGGTGGTGTTTGTACGTAGAATTTCGGGATGGTCATTGCCAGTGCTCTCATTACCAATTTTAAAACGCAGTATTGACTGACAGAATCATATTGTGGAATAACGCTTCTCTTTCGAAAAGTACGACTTGTACAGTATATGCCATGGCCAGTAAGGAGACATGCCAGTCCTATCACGAATTGTAAAATGTTTTACGTTAACTACCTGAATACATATTTAGGTGTAGATGCAATTGCTCCATACGTTTCTATAACTTCCTCTTCCTCCTCTTCCTTTCTCTAGCGTTTATTACAGCTAGAACGTGGTTCCGATACATCAGTGTTTATCAATTTTTATTTTATTATTTGCTGAGTACCAGGCGTTGCCAGGGCACGTACTTATTCCAGTTCTGTTAGTCTGTCTCGTTCCCCCTCTCTCTGTCCATCTCCTCCACCCCCTCACTCTGTCCATTTCCTTCTCCCCCTTTCTGTGTCCATTTACTTCCATCTCTACTTATCCATCTCTTTTCCCTTTCTCTCACCATTTCCTTCCTCCCATTTGTCCATCTCGTCCTCCTCCTACTCCTCTCTCTCTGTCTCTCTCTCTCTCTCTCTCTCTCTCTCTCTCTCCCTCCTCCAGCCCGTAAATACTGTCTGCCTCCCCTTCCCCCTGTTTCTACATTTTCTCATATGTCTCCCTCTCCTTCTCCATCTCCTCTTTCTTTTCTCTCTCCACATCCTCCTCTCCATTTGTCCATCTCCTCCTCCCTTTTGTGTCCACCTTCTACACCCCCCCCCCCCCACTCTGCCCTCTTCCTCCTCTCCCTCTCTTGACCATTTGCTCCCCTCTCCCTTAGTTCATCTTTTCTACCTTTTCTCAGTCTATTTTCTCCTCCCCACCTGTCCACCTTCTCCCCCCTCTCTCTGTCCATCTTCTCCTCTTTCCTAGTTCAGGCCTCTTCCATTTCTTTGTTCATTTCCACTCTCTTTCTGTCCATCTCCTCTCACCCATCCCCCCTTCCCCAAATATATGTGTTGTACTGTTTTCTAGAAAGCATTCTAAAATGGGTCTAATAGGTTACAAAGCTGACACCAAAGTGATCATTTTATTGATCCAAGTCTTTATCTCACAGTTATATAGAAATTCCATAACATGATATACCCACAGTCTTTGTTATTCTTAGTATTTGTTACGCATAAATATAATTATTATTAATATTTTATGTTTAAAACCCGTGAAGGTATAGAGGTTTCTCGTTCCAAAATAATATTTCATCATTGATAGCACATTTCATATACATAAACTCACTGTTATATGTAAATATTGTCCGCAAAAATTGCTGAAATTAGAGTTGCAGTAGTACTAAATTAAAAGTTCATGTCTGATGTTGCAGTTTTACTGCATGAACTGCGAAAACGTAGTGAGCAATAAACGTGTCTCCTTTCTCATTTTTGGGGGGGTGTCATCAAGAAAATGTTCATAAGGCTTTGAAATTATGTGTTATGTTGATGGCAAGACGCTAAGTACTCTCTTTCTCAAATACTGGACGAATGTAGCCTTACTATTCGCGCGTCGTTAGCCACGCTTGTTTCTTCACCGCCATTCACAGTTCTTTGAGAGGTAGGTGGTTCTTATCCCCACAGTAGTTCTTTCCAGACAATAAGTGATATCCATACCAAGTTTGGTTGACATCGAACCAGTGGTTCAGGAGTAGATGCGGAATGTACATACATACATCTACTTTTGTAATTTTAACTCTGTGGCTCTTGGATCGAGTGGTACACTAGTAAAAAATATACCTGGAAATCGAGAGGCCGAGGTATCGAATCGCGGTAGGACTGCTGAATATTTCAGTCTGCCTTTAATCTAGCCGGGACGTCTTTACGACGTGAGGAGTCGGGGTTCGGATTCCACGTTAAACTGTAGTTCTCCTTTCCCCATACTCATAACTAGGGCATATTAGTACGCAGAGGACCGAAGCGGCGTACACTTGAAACGTTTACACCTGGCCACTGAGGAACAAGAAAGTATACACTCAAGTGACGAAAGTCATGGTATACCGATATTCTCAACCGGTAATGTTGCGTACACACGCTATACAATTGCAATGTATTGGCGGAGTGACAATTTGTACTCAGGTGATTCAATGTTTCCGACGTGATTATGGTCGCACGACGGGGTTTAATAGACTATGAATGCGGAATGGCAATTGGAGCTAGACGCACGGGATATTCCACTTCGGAAATCGTTGGGGAATTCAGTATTCTGAATCCACAATGTTAAGAATGTGGCAAGAAAATTTCGGGGATCACCTCTCACCACGCACTACGCAGTGGCCGGCAGCCTTCACTTAACGACTGATAGCAGCGAGGTTTTCAAAGAGTTGTCAGTGCTAACAGACAAGCAATGCTGCCTGAAGTAATAGCAGAAATCGATGTGGGACTTACAACGTAGGTAGCTGTTAGGACAATGCGGCGAAATGTGGCGTTAATGGACTATGGGAGCAGACGACCGACGCTAGTGTCTTTGCTAACAGCCCGACATCGCCTGCAAAAGGCGCTCTTGCGGTCGTCTCCATACCGGTTGGCCCATGACGACTAGGAAACCGTGACCTGGTCAGGTGAGTCCCAATTTCAGTTGGAAGATCTGATGGCAGGGTTCGTGTATGGTGCAGACCGCACGAAGCCATGTACCCAAGTTGTCAACAAGGCATTGTGCAAGCTGGTAGTGGCTCCATAGCGGTTTGGGGTGTGTTTATATGGAATGGACTGGGTCCTCCGGTCCAGCTGAACTGGAGATGGTGATGTTCAACTAACTGAAGTCTATTTGCAGCCATTCACGGACTTTATATTCCCAATCAGCGATGGAATTTTTATGGATGGACAATGCGCCATTCAGCGGGCCACAATTGTTCGTAATTGGTTTGAAGAACATTCTGGACAGCTCGAGCGAATGATTTGGCCACCCTGTCGCCCGACGAGTCACATGGAACATTTATGCGACAGTGCGCTAAAGCCTGCACCGGCAACACTTCCGCAATTATGGACGGCTATACAGGCAGAGTGGCTCAATACTTCTGCAGGGGACTTCCAAAGACTTGTTAAGCCAGTGCCACGTCGGGTTGCCGCACTACGCCGGGAAAAGGAAGTCCAACACGATATTAGGAAGCATCCCGAGACTTCTGTCACCTCGGCGTACTCTGTCAGCGATTGCCATTCCACAGTCGTCAAGGTAACCTAATGGAGTGAAATCGTCTATCTGTGAATAGCGTAAAACTTATTCTGCGAATTACCGTATTTTAACTCTTTGTGTGTTATATGCTCTGAGACGAAGTATCGGGGACAGCTCAGCATTGGTCTAAACCAGCCTGGAGAACCTCGAAAGAGCCAGATTCAGTCTCGTCATTCTAGCACTCCATGGTTGTTACCTCGCAGCGTGGATTTGATGCGACTACGGTTCACCTCGCTGCTTCACCAGCTGCTCATAACGCTATACTCGTATAAGCAGGATTCAAGGGCTTCCATAAAATTTTGCTGATTTGTGTATGATTACAGCACTGAACTTCACGCGTTAGAATGATCTGACCGTCTGCGGAAATATCGAAGTTACTCCTTATCTCTCGTCAACAGCGGTTGTATCTTTTATTAACGTATTTTTCTTCTGTATTTTATGTAGTATCAACTTTTATAATTTGTACGATGCATGTGCCGTGCGTTAAGGTGTGCAGTGTACAAGGCTTGTTCCCACATTATCTATAGGCAGTTTCTCGCTATCGTAACTGGACATTCGTTGTATTGCAAAATGACACCAACCGTAGTCTGGACACATTTTTACGAAGTGACGTAAGAATGAAGTACAGTGCTTCATTTGCTTTAAAACATGAAAGATTTGTCTGCCATATGAATGAAATAACAAGAAAAGAAGGAAATTATGGTAACAGTAAAATTTAAAACTTACAATAATTCATTCAGAGTGTACAATAAAAGAAAGCGGCTGATCTGCTGCCTGTGTCTACACAATATTCCTTTCTCTGCTTGTAGCCCTTCAAAATGGTAAAATTAACACGAAGAACAGAGCTCTCCAACTTCAGTTTTTAACCTTTTGCAATGACTGTTCATAGTGCCCAGATAGTGTTATGATCCCCGATTAGAAAATGACTTTTCAGCAGAGTTTGAATTAATTAGAATCAGTAGGAGAATACCAGTGAGTTTGAGAGGCAGCCACATGCCTTGCTCATACTGTGGCATCAAGCAGTCAGGCTTGCAAGATGAGTGGTCTGCCAAGCGAGTGGATTCATTTTTTATTTATCAAGTAACATGAGCTCTAGTACTCACAATTAAGTTACAAATTATTCTCCTGTTGAATATTAACCAACGGAAACGGATAACGCACATCTGACTATTAAAAATTTACACAACTCTGATTGTTCACTACGCACTGGCAATACCACATTTTCGTTCTTATTCAACGGCTTTGATCAACACGTGGCCATCGCACTGAATATGAGTGGCGCACACATTATAAATTCTGGGTATCATGGCAACATATTATTCGAAGGAAAAGGCCACCAATCTTTTTCTTTTCACTATCTTATTTATTCCGATAAATTCTATAACCTAAACACACCAATTCTATAACCTACAACAATAACACATGAGAAAGTCCGCCCAGTGGGCATGGCTTTACAATGGTGATTCTCTATATTATGGTCTCGTATTTATTTAACGCTACAGTGAACTTTGTGGATAGGATGGTGGATCTTTTGCTATATCTCACACATCGACTCTCACACCCATCATCACGAAAATTTCCTCCAGACCGAGCGGTACAAAAAGGAACATGCATAACTCACTGCCACTGAAAAATCTTGTTACTCTCCCATGCCAACCACACATACTTAAATTTCATAAAATACATGACACTGGCAACATACAATACAAAGAATAGTCACAACGTTATAATCACATCACTTCCAGCTTTCCCACTTCAATTAGTATTTATCCCAGTTTCACACGACACTGCCCCACTTCGTAACTTTTCTTTCCTACTACGAACTCTGGAGGATATATGCACGTCTTCCTGTGCAATGCAAGCCAAGTGGCGTTGCTGGATAGACGGCTGACTCACCTTGCTTCTCTCTCAGAGTATTATAGTTTGAATCAAGCGTCACACGGAAACATAACACGCAAGGTAATATTAAGAACATATTCATCGCACACGCGAGTCCTCAACTGATACCATGGACGAGTACATCTCTTTATCCTTTGTCTCATAAACAGATTGAGACTCACACAGTACTCACCACGTGAAAGTACTCGTCTCTAATTTCAAGTTCTGCACACGCCATTTCTTAAATATTTCCACAATTATAGTACACACGCCAGTAATTCAGCATAACTTATCCACTCGGAAGTATTTCAACTTATTGCTACACGTGGTTTCATTGTGACCGTTGGTCACTTCCGAAGATTACTACGATCCCCTTAATATTACCTGCCTGACATTTAATTCTCCCCACAAAAGTTCCTGAAATAGAGAAATTATTATTCCAAACTACTCTTAAGTATTTCACATGCATACCATGTCTCCACTCTTTTGTCTTTACGGAGCACACCTAAGACAGGTCTTACCAGCACTAGATCCAGCGGCAGAGTGCTGAAACATGGCCGATCTCGCACCTCCGCCAAGGTGGGGGAGCACCATGCTACTGTATTGGTCAGCCACATTTCAGGCGCTCAAAGCTCACGTAAATTTCATCTCTTTGGTCCCACCAAAGGTGACCCAAGTACCGTCTCAAAGATGATCATATATTGCACATTCACTATGTGTAGTTAGCAGACGAACATACATTCATTCATTTCGCAGATCTCACCAAATAGGGTGTAGGGATTTATTTTGTGGGAGTGCACATGTGATCAATTAAATAAATAAATTGTCATTCTTTCCTATACTGGTATCCGGCTTCGGTGTATTAAGTGAAACTGAGTTATTATTACAAAAAATATGTTGTTCTGACAAGAATAACGAAGAATGTTGTACCTATTTTCAATGTCGGGCGGTACTGTACCCTTTCAAGTTTTCGTAGTATTCAACCACTTATCGCCTTTCGAGAAAAGCAGCAAATGGTGGACGGACGAAGTTTCCTTTTATTTCCCCATTTAGTTTAATATTCTGATTCTACGTATTTTGGAAACCAGGCGCTCAAAATTTTTCAATCCTTGTTAAGTTTCTACGTTTGTTGTAGTAAACAATAGGAATAAAAACCTAGAATCGTTTATTTCAGAAACTGGTATTTTGAACGGTTTTAACAGTGAGGTTAAAATGGCGCGAGTAAAAGTTAGATTACATAAATTCGGTTGTTTTAACGATAACCGCCGTCTATATTTTCTATTTTTCGTTGTTTTTGATTGTTTATTGCCAGCTACAGCTAATGCAATTTTAGCGCACGATTTCTTTTGTGTCTACACCATCTTACCCTTATGAAATCGAATTGCCAAATGACAATATTATCGATGGTTTGGTATCCATTCAATGGTATCCGGCCAAACAAGTTAAAAATAAGATAAATTTGATATATCAAGAAAACGGAGGGGGAAAAGAGAGAGCTGCAAAATCATGTGTCTCTGACCGCGCAACTCGAACAATCGTAAGACTAGGGAGACGGGCGCCGTACGAGCGCCCGCAGCGCCTCTGGTGGCGGACGCCAACCAGCGGCCGCGCCTGCGCAGGTGATCCCCGCCCGTCGCTGTAATGAGCCCACTTCAAAGGGCGCCGCCGCCGCCACGGCGCGAGCGCGCCAGACACCAGCCGAAGCGCTGCAAGGCGATACAGGGCCCGCTAGTGTCGGCAGCCGCCGCCAGGGGCGCCACAGCAGCCGCGCGAGGACGCTCTCGGTACTTCGTGCCCTGTCTGGGCGAATTTCTTTCTCTTCCAACTACGTGACCTGTGCGTGGAAGGTGAATCATTCCCTTTGAGAATTCTCTCGAGCTGCTGTGGAGTAATGCGAATATTTACTGGAGTAGTTCCGTTTATTTTCTCCGTAAGGGATGCCATTATGATAATGATTGATAATTAAACATAAATAAAAGACTTTTTCTGTCTCGAAAACATATTATGTATCGTTGGTAACAATTTTTTATATCAGAAACAGCACTGCTTAAGTTAAAACGTAAGTTATGCAAGAGTGATGTGTATTTACAGGGAAAGTAATACCAAATACATGCTTGTTTCTCCGAGTTTTTATATTTGTTCTTCACTGTACATCAGGTGATACACTGTTTCTTCATTTTGTATATGGAAGTTATACCTATCAGAGATATGACTATATTTACATTAACAAGATAGACAAGTCACAGGTTCAGATGCTGACGCTTGCCTGTTTAATTTAGTGTACGTCACAATATTGTTTGGAGCACTTGAATATTTAGGGTGTGTGCAATACTAGTACGCTACAAGTCATGATTTACATATCAAGAGATTTTACGTTTTCCAAGAATAGGTGCAAAATACAGAAGCTGAAACGAATAAATACACATGAATGTACTTTATACAAATGTGCTACTGTTTACTTGAATCAGTACACAACCAGACCTTTTTACAAAAATTTATTTATGTCTAGACTCGTTTCGTATTTTCGCCCAATATAAATTGGCATAATACGGCTATGTATTCAGAATTATTATATTTATAGTCGATATAGGCATAATAACGACGGAAATATAACAGTATTACGCCAACAGGCGAAAACCAGAAGCGGACTTTAGCATAGGTAAATTTGTGTAAAATGATTGGTTGCTGTATAAATTCAGGTTATTTAATTGACAACCACATAGCTTAATCACCAGTATCATGGATTAATTAATTTGCAGTGTTTATAGCTAAGAGATTCTAAATAGATTTCAGTAATATGGTCAGATCCTTAAAATTAGTGTTAGATCTGTAATTATCCCTTAATCTAAATCTTTATCTATATTTTGCAAACAATAGTGAAGCGCATGGAAGAGTGCATTTCCCGTCGCAAATTAATATTGTAGAAACATATCCATGTTTTGTTTTTGATTTTGAATGAGTACTACGGAAAACTATTGACATTCTTGTTGTTAATTTATTTTTCCGAAATAGTGTTTTGGAATTAGTCTTAATGCGATGGTGGTTTGACAAGTTCTGGGAACGTAATAGAAAAAAAAGTACTTACATCACTGAAACTTTTTTTTTTACTTTTCAGTGTAGTCTTTTTGTAGACTAATGCACTTGATCCAACGGTGCTCCAATACCTTGATCCCATCTCGAAAATTAGTTTCCTCAAGGCCAGCAAAATAGTAGTTAACTCCAGCTATCAATTCTTCGTTTGAAGTCAATCTTAGTCCACTAAGAAAAATTTTCAGTTTTTAGATGAGATGGAAGTCTGGCGGAGCCATATCAGGTGAATAAGGCGGGTGTGGCACCAATTCTTACCTTACTGGGTGTAATTTTGCCATGGCGACGGCACATGTGTGCGGGCGCGGGTCAAGAGTCGCGGCACCCATCTTTCAGATAATTTTTCATTTCTAACTCTTTAGTTTAAATGTGATATACCCTTTCAGATGACATCTGGCAAGCGTGAACAATTTCACGCATTTTCAATCGGCAATTCTCCATGTCCATTTTGTTCACCTTTGCAATGATTTCTGGAGTAGTGACACATGTTGGCCGACCACTGCGCGGATCATCTCTCTCCCGACAGCAGTTGAATATGAAGGTGCAGAGTACCCAGTGTATTCTGGAAATCGGCGTGAATGTCCTTCGCCTTCATACCTTTCTTTACGAAGTACTTAATCACTGCTCGAATCTCGATTTTTTCCATCTTCGCAAATCACTATGCGGGAACAACAGAGCCACGTCACCGCCACAGCTCTCTTCCAAGCCCGGATGATGCCCTCTCTCCCTCCATTTATCCCTCCTATCATATCTGATCCTCACTCCCCCTCCTTTCCTCTGTCATTTTCCCGGGCTCCCTCTCCCCCCTTCCATCCTCTTTCTTCCCCACCTCCCCTCTCTTTGCCCCCTTCTCTCCCCCGAGTCCTTTTACATTTCCCTCCTCTGCCTCCTCTCATTCCCTCTCGCGTCAGCCCTTCTCCCCCTTATTAGCCCTCTCCCTCCTTCGTGCCCCCCCCCTTTTCGTTTGTTCCTCTCGTCCCTCCTTGTTTTCCCCCTCCTCCAGGTCCCACCCCCCCCCCCATCTGCCTTTGGCTCGGGAGTACCATATTTGTGCCGCCATTTTTGTGCAGTGTTTTACGGTGCGTTTTTCCAGTGAGTGTTCCGTGTTGTGTCTTTTGGGAGGTGTAGCGAACGGTCATCATACTGTCGTTGGGTGTGATTTTTATATCTCTTGCAAACAGAAACCAGACTGTCGCCATGCTTTTTAATTGTGTGTGTCTCCTATGTTACTTGTCTGATTCCTGTGTATTTTATCAACATTGCCAACCCCTTTTGCTTTCTGTTTTAACTTTCCACATTTTTATGCCATTTTACACTTGAAGTCACCATTTTATCGCCTGTTTTTCCTTGTTTCTTTCTTCTTCCTTTTTTTTAAAAAAAGTCTGTAGGCTGTAGAGCAGCGTAGTAAGCTGCTGCCAGCCCGCCCTTTCGGGGGGAATTGAAAATCAATAAAGAAAAAAAAAACTCTTCCAAGAGCATTGACGTGGCACGTGTTTATGGGCAGCAGTCCAATGAACATCACGTGAACAACTCGTTGCGCTAGCTCTGACCTCTCGTGGTGATTCTGAGAACTTTTCAAACCAACCTCGTATTACGTAGCTGGTTTATTTTTAAAATATGGAAGACCATTTTGACGTACCGTCGCATTTCGCTTTGTGACACCATTAGAAATACTAACGTCGATATTTGCATTCACGGTAGCAATCCGCAGTCTTTCACAATTTTACTATCCTCTTAGTTCATCAGTTGGGAACGGGACGTCAAAGTTGGTGCGCATAGTTCGATTGTGCTCATGCGGTGGAAGGAAGCGATGACAGGTAGCAGATCTTGTTATAAAACTAAGTGCAAAAGTAATTAGTTTTTCCCCCCAAAGTTCCTATCTCTAGAAATAAACTGGACAGCCGGCTGTATTACACACGCCCCTAACCGTCGGCCGTTTCGCGCCACTTAAGTACTGTAAAATGGTTTGCACGTAATGTATTCATAAGTACTGATTAAACATCTTATAATGACAACGCATGGGGCCATCTAATGCTTCCTGTCGTTACATCTAGTTTGTCGGTTTCACTTTCGTCAGAGTAGGGATAATTACGAGCGGCACAGCATAACGATGTCATCAATACACAATTACCTCAGTAGTAAATTTCATTTTAGTGGGAGTGATTAACGTCTCGATCAAAGGACCGCTGCTGCTACGCTCATATTAGGTCGAAAGTCGTTTTTACAGTTAGGGCAAAGAGAAGCAGAACATGTCTCTCGAATTTGAACAGCAAGAGATACAAAGAAATTACAGGAGTAGTCACAGTGGCTTCTCTTGGCAAACAGAGACAGTAAAATATACGGAAGATTTAATAATAAAATTCATCTATTGGCTTTATAATATTTTTTACTTTTCCAATGAACATTCGATAAAGTCACATGTTCAGTTGTTGTGTGGGAATCTTCGTTCTCATGTTTCCAGGCCAGAAATGCAAACCTGGGAATTTTATTGATTTCTTTTCTGCATGACATCTCAATGAAGCAGCTCCCACGTCTTTGAATATATTGGACATGTGGCAGTTGTTTCATTGTGATTCCATATACAGTAAAATAAATCACAACATCCTCAGGTACACATTTAAAAATTAACTGCTCGTTTATTTTTAGCTGTTCTGATCAAAAACGTGTTTTAAGATAAACCGCATCGTTAGAAATTGTGTTCTTTACGTCTCACCATGAAAAGTAGTTTTTCGATTAAGTTTGCAGGGATAGCGTGTTTAATGTAGGAGGCGAAAGCTTTAAGTGAAGCAAGATATTTTCGACTAATATGAAACAACATATTAATGTATGAGAAACTATTACTAGTGAGACACGCAAATCAGCTTTTTTATTTCTGTTGTTAAGACGAAGATAAATAATAAGCTGAAATTATATATTATCCTTCGTTGTCTGCACATCTGACTTTCATCGACGAAATCATATAAGAAAGTTCTTGTACAAAACACAATTTAAAGTAGACTGGGATGGCAGTGATTTATTTATTTATTTATTTAGCGTATGGCTATACATGCAACATTAATACATCAAGTGTTAGACATTAAACTCTTATAACAATCATGAATATAATTTATATTTATATTGGTCAGTTAAAAGGTTATATCGAGGTTTGAGATCCATTCTAGCGCCGATGGGGATGCCTCCAGGAAGTCGGACCAGTTCCCTGCATATGCTCGCAAGGAGCATTCACCAAGGATGTGTTGGATCGTCTGTCTAGGGGCACCGCAGTCGCATTATGGTGACATCGCTCTTCCCCATTTGTGTAGTGAATCCGCACACCTGCCATGTCCAGTACGTATTCGATTTAATGCGGACCATGTTTTCCGTGTTAGTTCCATTCCAGAGATGTTGCAGTTATAGCTCTCAAACCAGGTCTGTAGTTGGTCATTTGTCTTTTGGTTCCAATCTAGTCTCCGTTGTTTCATGTGGTCGTAGTTATTATTTTGAAGCTGCTCAGCTGTGCGTATGGGTGGCTTTCTTGATTTCAATCGAGTGTGTCGCAGTTGTGAGAGTTCTTCTTTAATTGGTAATTCTGGTTTTGTCTCAATCTTTCTGAATTCGTGCAGTAGGGCCGCTTTTCTACGCAGGTCCGGGGGCAGGATATTACATAGCAACGGTAGCCAGTACGTGGGCGTTGATTTAACGGTTCCAGAAATCAACCTCATTGTGTTATTTAATTGCCTGTCAATAAGTTTTGTGTGACAGCTATTAATCCAGACTGGAGCGCAGTACTCAGCCACAGAGAACACTAAGGCGATAGATGAGGTGCGTAATGTTTTTGCGTTAGCTCCCCAAGTAGTACCGCTAAGTTTTTGAATGATGTTATTCCGTGTTCCAATTTTTGCAGTGGTGTTCTCCAGATGTTTTCGGTAAGAAAGAGTGCGATCCAATGTTATACCTAAGTACTTTGGAAACTTATTATGTTTGAGGTTGGTGTTTCCGGGTTTTATGTTAATAATTTCATTTGCCATTTTGTTATTAAGATGGAATGTAGATACTTCAGTTTTGTTAGGGTTTGGCTTGAGTCTCCATTTCTTGAAATAATTGTATAGTATTTCGACGTCATTATTAAGGACTTTCTCTGTATTGAAGAGATACTTGTCTCTGGTAGCCAGTGCTATGTCATCCGCATAGCAAAATTTTCTTGATTTTGTGTTTGGGAGATCTGCTATATAGAGGTTAAACAGAAGAGGGGCCAATACGGAGCCTTGCGGAAGCCCGTTGTTAATAAGTTTTGTTTTGCTTGTCTTTCCGTTTAGGGTGACCTGGAAGGTTCTGTTACTCAGCATATTATGTATTAAGGATGTTAAAATCCGGCAAGGAAGCACTCTTAAGAGTTCGTAAATTATTCCATCTCTCCAAACAGTATCATATGCAGATGTTAAGTCTAGAAATACAGCACTTGTTTTCAATTTCTGTTGAAAGCCAGCCTCTATGTACGATGTTAATGCCAGAACTTGGTCACAGCAACTACGGCCAGGTCTGAAGCCTGCCTGTTCTATAGGTAAGTTCTCCATAATGATGCCGCTAATTCGATTATGGACAAGTCATTCGAGAAGTATCTATGTACAGCTAAGAATTGCTATTGGTCTGTAGCTTAGCGGTTGGTCTGCTGGTTTCCCTGGTTTCAGCAAAGCTATTATTCTTGCCTTTTTGAATTCTCTAGGGAGATGGTTTGTAGTCAAAATGTTCGAAAAGAAATTTGCCAGCCATTTGACTACGTTCTTTCCAGCGTAGGTTAGAAATTCTGGATGTATGTTGTCAAAACCTGGGGCTTTGCCCGGTTTCATATCCTTGAGGGCAGTAATGACATCATCCTCAGTGAATGGTCTGGAAAGCTCTGATATATTTGGAGTATTCTTTTTTAGTGTTCTGAGTTCGCGCTTAATCATCCTGGTATGTGGTTTGTCTCTCGGAGCTCTTGACATTTCGACAATGTTATTTGCAATTTTCTCTGGTGTTACGGTTGGATTTTTCTGGGCTGTTCTTGTCGTACCTCCGAGTTTACGTAACAAACTCCATGCCTTCCTGCTTGATTGAGTGAAATTCATTCTTCCAGTTGCTTCAGTCCATCGTTGTCTTCTTGCGGAATCTAGATTGTGGAGGAGGTCATCAGCTATTTCTTGGTCACCACTACTAGTAAAATCCTCATATAGCTGATGGCATTTTGCATCCCATCCTGGGATGTATTCTTTTCGAAGCCCCCTAGGAATGTGTTTTTTAGCTGTGGTAATAATAGCTTTCCTGAAACGATCGTAGCATTAAGGTAGTGACGGTATAAACCGGATGCATTTATCAAGGTCCGCTGAATACTTCTCCCAGTCAGCTTTTTGGAAATTCCATCTAGGTCGAGGGAAGGACCGTACCAGAGGAATAGTGACACCGATGTCTAAAATAACAGGCCTATGCTGGCTGTGTGGGAAATCTGTGGCAACCCTTCTACGTATAGGCACTGGTTTTCCCTCGTTATCGGTAGTTACAAAGCAGAGGTCCGGATTGTAGTCCCTGCGCCAGGCGGCCGAGTGGAATGTGCCCCTCTCCTTGGCATCGAATATAAGATGTAGATTGTTCTCGTCGGCCCATTCCACCAGCGCTTCTCCGTGTTCATTATTTTGGGTGTATCGCCACATTTCATGATGGCTATTAAAATCACCGGCATATATCGTTGGGTGTTCATGTGCGGTAGTACAATACTTGGCCAGATTTGGTTTGGTGGTTTGTAGACATTTATAAGCCTTATGTTGACTACTTTTATATCAACAACAAGGATGTTGTTTTCTGTGCTTGTGGACAGCAGGTGTGCATGTTCAATATCGGATCGGGCATATGTGGCGGTGCCATAGGCGTGATGATATGTTGCGCCTATTTGTTGGAAGCCTTGAATACGTCCTCTTCTTTGTAAGACTTCCTGCGAGTCGGTATATGTTTCCTGAAGGAGTACCACATCGATGCTATTGTCCAATAGAAACTTTGAAAGATATTCAGATTTGGTTCGGCTAATTCCCTCAATATTAAGCTGGCAGATCCGGACTGATGGTCCCAATCTTCTAGTCGGATGGTTCCCAAAGGAATCGTTCGTTTGGTCGCTTCGTTGCATGTTTGAATTACCAGGAGATCCCAAAGGATAGTCTGGTAGCCAAGTGTGTAGACTATTTAGCCGTGATATAATCACGTTGCCCGGGGTGCACCACGAGGAGGCTAGTCTACTACGCACCCCATGGCAGTGATAATTTGGATCGACGACGGAGGCGTCCCAGGGTAATCCGTGCAGGTGTGTGAACCACTGTGCGAAGATGGCTTCCAGTAAGCAGGAGACCCGGGTTCGATTCCGGTACAAACTTTTACTCACAACTTCAGCCTATATACTCGTACATAAAAACACGATTTGTTGGCTCTACACTAAGCGCAAACGGACCTCTCCACTAATCAGTTTATAAAAGATTTGTGGCTTCTTAATAAATCAGTTCTGTCTGAGACAATGCCTATTTACAGAACCATCACGCACGAAATGCATATGAGAAGTGCCGGGGTGGTTCGCTACTACTGAACATATCAGTGACAGGCTGCTGGACTATACTGTATATCTATGCGACAGTTTTCTTAATAATTGTATTGGATATTTATGAAGTAATTCACGAAATGAGTCTCTTAACTTCAACTTGTCTCGAAATGTTGTGGGCACGGTGATAACCTGCAGCCAGATCCTGAGGGAATGGATCCATCTAAAGCTCACCACCTCTGAAAATGTTCACGTAGACAACACCTATGGCCGGCCGCTGTGGCCGAGCGGCTCTAGGCGCTTCAGTTCGAAACCGCGCTGCTGCTACGGTCGCAGGTTCGAATCCTGTCTCGGGCATGGATGTGTGTGATGTCCTTAAGTTAGTTAGGTTTAATTAGTTCTAAGTCTAGCGGACTGATGGCCTCAGATGTTAAGTCCCATAGTGCTCAGAGCCATTTGAACAACACCTATGTGGTACTAAACGAGAAAACACTTGTGGCTAATGAGGAATATTTCGACAAGACGGATATTTCACAAAGTCACAGTCTTACTATCGATTACAGACTTGACAGAATAACTACGTAAACCCGAAATAATTTCAAGAGATCTGGCTTTATATCTCACAGTACAAAGACACCATTCACACACTGAGAGCACGATGGAAGAACTTAGCAACAACGTGTTTCTTCAAATCTTTGTCGTGACCTTAGAGAAGTTTAATAAATGTTATTATATGACAGATCATAACGGGAGAAGTGTGCCGAACGAGATATGCAAGTCAGTGAGCGCCTTGCAGAGAGAAACCATATAGGATATCGAGGGCGGATAACGCTTCCCAAAACAGCTGGACACTAGTAGTTTTTTCGAGGCTGGTCAAACACGCCAGCTAGTAGTACACTTGATACCTCGCTAACGTCGCCAAGGATCGAGGTCAACGGAATAACAGGTAACTTAAAGGGCGCGCAATGCAAGAATGCCGAATAGGATTTAGAGAGGTAATCAAACAATAAGGCGATCGTATGTCGAGGGAAAGGTCCAAGGATATGTTGCAGAAAGAGACTGAAGAGGGCTCTGTGCAACTAGAGTCGATTAAGAAGAATATCAAAGAGTCATGTAGCAGTGAATACAGGCAGTAGTGAGTTCCAGTGCCGGCCGTTGTGGCCAAGTGCTTCAAGCCCTTTAGTCTGGAACCGCGCGACCGCTACGGTCGCAGGTTCGAATCCTGACTCGGGCATGGATGTGTATGATGTCCTTAGGTTAGTTAGGTTTAAGTAGTTCTAAGTTCTAGGGGGCTGATGACCTCAGATGTTAAGTCCCATAGTGCTCAGAGCCATTTGAACCATTTTGAGTTCCAGTATCGAGCATCCAGAATGCAGCGACGCTGCACGGCAGCACCTGATGGAGCTGTAACACAAGAAGGCGGTGACACGACTCTGGTGGGTACACAGTAACTGGACGCTAGGTAGCATTTTGCAATATTCATTGGAAGAGTGCTGTCTCAAAGGGTTAGAATAGCTGAATTTCAGTGAACAGCAGGAACAAGATATTGCTTGGTACCTGTCTCTTGTACGGTAGGCAAAGTGTTCTGTGTCTACTGCACAGTGTTGATGATTGAGTAGTTAGGCCAAGTGGCCGGTAGTTAGAAGGCCAAGTGACAATCAATCACTCGTCTCTCATAGGGATCCTTTCTAGTTGAAAGCGTCTGATATTCTGATAAGCGATTTTGGTCCGACACCTCACACCTCACACCGAATGTATTTGTTAGAACAATAAATTAGTTGAAGAAAGAGTAATAACTGCCACTGCTGCAAACCATTCCAGCCAACTTTCCGAGAGTTACCAGCCTTCTGTAACCTAATCCACTCCAACTAAGGAGGTTTTCTCCCAAGGTTCGTAATAAAGCAACTAACCGCACAATGTCGTTAACGTCTCGGCTGTGCCACTAAGGGATAGGAAACATGTGCGGGACACAACATAAATTTTTTTTGGGGTGAATGGTGTAGCAAATTGTTGCGAACCGGGTAATGAGGCTGGTAGTGAAGGAAGCATAAATAGCAGGAGAACAAATGATACCACTTCCGTCACCGAGTCCCGCCGCAAGAATAAAAAGCGCTTATGAGCAGCAGTGTCCAAGATTACGAGCAGCAGCTCCTAACATAGTGGAGAGCCCAGCGGAAGGGGGCGTGCAGGAGCGCCAAAGACCTAGTGGATCACCAATAGAATAGAGGCAGCAAAATACGAGAACAAGTAAGCAAGCGCGACAAACTGAGCATAGGATCCCTTGGATTGTAACAGAATCAGTAGCGATAGCGTTAGTGAAGAGTTTGACAGAGCACTGAAAGACCTAAGTCAAAACAAGGCTCCGGGAGTAGACAACATTCCATTACAACTACTGACAGCCTTGGGAGAGCCAGTCCTGACAAAACTCTACCATCTGGTGAGTAAGATGTATGAGACAGGCGAAATACTCTCAGACTTCATGAAGAATATAATAATTCCAATCCCAAAGAAAGCAGGTGTTAACAGATGTGGAAATTACCTAACTATCAGTTTATTAAGTCACGGCTGCAAAATACTAACGCGAATTCTTTACAGACGAATGGAAAAAATGGTAGAAGCCGACCTCGGGCAAGATCATTTTGGATTCAGTAGAAATATTGGAACACTTGAGGCAATACTGATCCGACAACTTATCTTAGAAGATAGATTAAGAAAAGGCAACCTAAGTTTCTTACATTTGTAGACTTAGAGATAGCTTTTGGCAGTGTTGACTGGAATACTCTCTTTCATATTCTGAAGGTGGCAGGGGTAAAATACAGGGAGCGAAAAGCTATTTACAATTTGTACAGAAACCAGATGGCAGTTATAAGAGTCGAGGACATCAAAGGGAAGCAGTGGTTGGGAAGGGAGTGAGACATATAATTGTAGCCTCTCCCCGATGTTGTTCAATCTGTATATTGAGCAAGCAGTAAAGGAAACAAAAGAAAAATTCGGAGTAGGTATTAAAATCCGTGGAGAAGAAATAAAAACTTTCAGGTTCGCCGATGACATTGTAATTCTGTCAGAGACAGCAAAGGACTTGGAAGAGCAGTTGAACGGAATGGACAATGTCTTTAAAGGAGGATATAAGATGAACGTCAACAAAAGTAAATCGAGGATAATGGAATGTAGTCGAGTCAACTCGGGTGATACTGAAGGAATTAGATTAGGAAATGAGACACTTAAATTAGTAAAGGAGTTTTGCTGTTTGGGGAGCAAAATAACTGATGATGGTCGAAGTAGGGAGGATATAAAATGTAGACTGGCAATGGCATAGAAAGCGTTTCTGAAGAAGAGAAATTTGTTAACATCGAGTATAGATTTAAGTGTCAGGAAGTTGTTTCTGAGAGTATTTGTATGGAGGTAGCCATGTATGGAAGTGAAACATTGACGATAAATAGTTGGGACAAGAAGAGAATAGAAGGTTTAGAAATGTGGTGCTACAGAAGAATGCTGAAGATTAGACGGGTAGATCACATAATTAATGAGGAGGTATTGGATAGAATTGGGGAGAAGAGGAGTTTGTGGCACAACTTGACTAGAAGAAGGGATCGGTTGGTAGGGCATGTTCTGAGGCATCAAGGGATCACCAATTTAGTATTGGAGGGCAACATGTGGGGGAAAATCGTAGAGGGAGACCAAGAGATGAATACACTAAGCAGATTCAGAAGGATGTAGCCTGCAGTACGTACTGGGAGATGAAGCAGCTTGCACAAGATAGAGTAGAATGGAGAGCTACACCAAACCAGTCTCAGGACTGAAGACCACAACAACAACAGCGTTGGTATGACTGCTAAGGATGAGTTTGTTTTAACTGCGGAGACATTTGATGGTAACAAACGAGAACTGTAAGAATTCACTGAAAACGTGAATGGTGCTTTTTAATTAGTGAAGTCTGAGGATGCAAAAGTATTATTTCAGTATGTGAAATCTAAAATAATCACGGCTGCAAGTGCAAAATTGTTAGTAAGGGGCAATACGAATAACTGGGCCGAAGTCATATACTCTTTGGAGCAGTACTATTCTGAGAAACAAACCATGTATTTCTATGCTTGTAGGAAGTTTCAAGTCAGACAGTATTCTGGGGAATCAATTGCCTCCTGGAGAAAAAGGGATGGAAGAGCTATCCAAATCGTTCAGTGTGTTGTGATGTGAGTAACGGATTAGGAACAGTTAAAGGGTGTCGCAGAAGTAGTTTGTGCCAGAGGTTGTGCATGTTCTATTCAAGGATTAGCCAGTGAGAGAATACAGACGAAAGTACACAGTCGAGACGAAAGGTTAACTTGGGCGAAGCCGTGGAAATAACCCAACAAGAAAAGAGTGTGACCGTGTTCAATAAAAGACAGAATAATAGTAAGCAACAACCATAACATGAGAAATGTTAAAACTTCTGTAAAGAGGGACATGTAGTCAAAAACTACTGGCACAATACCAGAGTAACATAGGTATAGACATGCAACAAGGCAGAGGAAGGAAGGACATTCCAGAATTATTGTTATCACTGTGATGAGCCAGAAGAAATGGATGTGAGGTGCGACAAAGTATTTGTACGTGAAAAACGCCAAAGGTGTGGACGCAAGGAAAATGACTGTCGAACTACCAGCTGTTATAAACGTACTAAATATGAGCTTACAGCGGCCCAGTGTAGAGAAAAAAATTGTAAAAATTTCATGGAAAAGAACGGGAAACGAAACAGACGGCACAGGCAACAGGCTGCGAGGTAAGAAACGACGTAATGACGTTTTTTTTTAATCATGTTATGTATCGAAAACCCATCAGAGATTGCATTGACAAGCACACGTCGAGTTACAAACAGGAGATATTAGTAATAAATGGTTCTTCTTTGAATGCTATCATGTTTCGGATACTGTTGAGATAGGCTGAAGGATGCTGTTTCACCAACTGCCCCTTACTGGGAAATGTGCGGAGTGGTCTCACACAGTACTATCGTAATATGAACAAATAATATTTTCGAATTACATTTTGGCTCTGATTGTTTAATAATCTGATGTAATCCAAATAAGCAGTTACAAAATTGGGGAGTCATTCTCATCGCACTGCTGTACACTTTAAACAGAAAGCAAACATTTGTCCAATTTTGAATTACTGTTTAACGAACCATTATTCACTATGTAGTGTTGTTCAAATGTTCAAATGTGTGTGAAATCTTATGGGACTTAACTGCTAAGGTCATCAGTCCCTATGCTTACACACTACTTAACCTAAATCATCGTAAGGACAAACACACACACTCATGACCGAGGGAGGACTCGAACCTCCGCCGGGATCAGCGCCTTCACCGCTCGGCTAATCCCGCGCGGGTATGTAGTATTCAAATGGTAGTTACGCAAGGTGATTTTTCTCATATGCGCCGTGTCATGAATTTGCTGTTTGATGGAAACCTCTTCCACAGTCCTCCTCTTACTGTGATCCTCTCCTTTATATATCTGCATATTTCCTGATTTCTCTAGCTCCCTCTTTCCATTTTGGAATTTATCCTTAAATCATAAGGAATTCTTCATATCACATCTTATTATTTCCAGTTTGATCCTTATATCGGTATACTTAATGGCTTAGGTATTTAAGTTCCATGGCGCATGACTACAAATAAGAACTACAGTACATATTGCTTACAAATTCGCTGCAGACTTCGGCTTTTAGACAAATTAAGAATTAAATATGATTTTCTTGATGGACCACAATGCACAGTAATGTATTCCTTCTTCATGCTTGTTATGTAGTCTCAAAAAATATTCCTAAGGACAATGTAAATATATTACAGAGTATGTAATTCGGTTTTAATTTGCAGTTTGTTCACTCCCTTGATGTAATGCAATTAAAGCTATTTCTTCAGACTTTTTAGCTTTCTAGAAATCAATAAATCCAAGGTAGAGTGGTATTTCATATTCAGTGCATGTTCATATGATCCATTTCACAACGTAATGACCCTTCACCTTGGTAAAATCAGTTAGGAACCCTTATTGTACCTGTTACCAGTCGTGGTTTACTGTCTCTTGTAAGGAGTTTGAAAAGTTATGTATTCCCGTGACATAAGTCTGATAAGCATTTCGTTCAGTGAATCTTCTTTATACTCTGTGAATTAAATCTGTTAACTTTTATCGAGCTTTCTCTTGATGTACATGAGTTAACATTTAACGTAGACACTCTGTGAACAAATCAGGAAGTTCACTTCCTTCTGATCACTCCCTAATTTTATTGTCTCTATTCTAACTTTATCATTCTCAGATGTGTTTACTCCTCCGACAATATTACTGAAAGAAACTCGTTCTCATAATCTGTGCCATTCTAATTTCATTGTGTACAGTTGAATATACACTGTTAATTCAAAATATTACGACCAACTACTTAACAATGTGTTCGTCCACGGTTTTAACCCAATACCGCACCAGTTCTGCATGGCATGGAATTGTCATCTCCTCGACAGGTTTTCAGGCGTATGTGGCATCAGATGTCTATGCACAGGTCACCCTATTTCCCTACGTTAGGGGCAGGTGGTTTGTTGATGTGTGCTGAAGCCCAATAGCGCCCAAGATTTATCCCGTCAGTTTCAGAGCAGGTGAATTTAGTGGCCTAGATCACAATGTCATTCACTATCATGATCTTCAAACCACTGTAGCAAGAATTTGGCAAGTAGTCTGCTTGAAGATAGCACTGCCTCTGGGGAGGATATCAGACGAAGAAAGGATGCAGATCATCTGTAGTAATATAACAGCTGTACAGTTCCTTCTGCCACTACCAAACCTTCCATGATGGGAGCCCCGATGAGTGTCGCCTTAGCACAATAGTGCCCCGACAGCCACCGTCGTGGCGCGGTAGAAGTTTCGAGCGGCCGTTAGCCCAGTTGATGGCATATTTGAACCTGATCATCGACCTTGTGTCACATGAAACGTGATTCATTTGACCAGATGATAGGCTTTCATTGATTCATGTTTCAGTCTCGATGACCCCATACTCATTGCAATCGTAATTGGCGACGTTAGTAGTGTAGCAAACTGTCAAACCACCACCCGAGCCAGAAAAGAGGCATGATTAGTACGCTCGTAACGACAGCAGGACGAATATGTGAGCCTCAACACCTCAAACGAGAAATGCAACACCTGGAAACTGTTCTGAGAAGCAATGGGTACTCCACAAATTACATTAGAAGTGTAACAGAGCCAAACACTCAGCGAAGTAAGGAACCAGGAAAAGAAATGTCGGGTACGGCCTTTCTGCCATACATTCCCAGAGTGACGGACAGAATCGGCCGTATATTGCGCAAACACGGCGTAAAGACGATTTTCAAACCGACAAGGAAGATCAAAGAGTGTCTTAGATCGGCGAAGGAGAAAAGAGACCCACTTGCAATGTCGGGAATATACCGTATACCTTGCGCATGCGGAAAAGTTTATGTCGGAATGACTGGACGATCCATTAACACCAGGATCAAAGAGCATAAGCGACATTGCAGGTTGGGGCAGGTGGAGAAATCGGCCGTGGCAGAGCACGCACTGAATGAGACCGGCCACGTAATAAAATTCGCCGACACGGAAGTTCTGTCTATAGAGAAGCACTATCACACGCGCCTGTTCAGAGAAGCTGTAGAAATCCAAAAACACGCGAACAGTTTCAACAAGAAAGCGGAAAGCCTTAAGGTAAACGGATCCTGGCTTCCCGTACTGCAGCGAACGACCGTCGCAGGTAGCAAGAGGAGAAACGCACCGGAAATTACCGCGGAGAAGCCCTCGGACGTTGGCGCGCCAGGTACATATAGCCTGCGGCCGCGAGCTCGCCTCCAGTTCACCACCGGCAATGGAGGGTGAAGCTTTGACAATGCCAGCCACTCGTGCTGGCGAAACGTCAGAAAAATCATTAGATGAACGTCGGCCGAAGAACCCGAGACAGAAGCCAATAGGCAGTTTGTCAAAAGATTTTCTGACGCACTTTTCGGACGTATATACGTAACGTGCTGTACTTACTACCGCACACACGAATCCGTGTACGCGGGTTGTTTGCATGCAGGGGCAAGAGAGAGGCGAGACACATTGTCAGCAGTAACCTTACACAATTTCGTTAGCATGTACCTTGCTCTGTTAGTACACACACACGTTACATTCATGTGTAAAATATCTGCGTTTTTTATCAAAAATACCAACAGATACTTACAAAACTAGTGTAACTTACAGTATTTAATTTAATTACTTATCAAAAATGTTTAAATATATTGGCATTTCTGGTGTAATGCTTCATCAGCAAAACACACACACACACACACACACGCACACACACACACACACACATGAACAAACATACCTCTCACTTAGTACAAGGTAAAATGGATGCTACAATAAATATTTCCGCATGCAAATTAACTGTATTACTTACTGAGACACACATGGTGCAACTGATCTGTCTCACAGGTTAATCTGCACTTTCAAAATGAGCACATTGAGATCTTCGTACCACATTTGGTGCAAGGCACAATGGAGCCTCAAATTACATATTTGCATATCTCATTTGTTTGTATATTTGTTCTATAACTGTACAAAACACATGTTGGCTAAAATAATATGCTAAAGTAGGCAATGAAATAATAGATGTCAGTTCCTCTTTGGCCTAAATGAGGCTGTATTGTTGGTGGTACAAAGACGTACTCATGTTATCTCACCAAACATCATTTTAAGGGCGAAGAGGAACATGCATCATGTTCTACACTGGTAAAATATAACCGATGTTACTGACTAGCTAAAAGACTTTATTTTTACGAGGTATTACTTTTGATCTTGTACCTACATGCGATTATATTCGACTGATGTACAATATCGAACTTTCGAGGAAGGCTGCGACATTCTGTAACTATAGTGCCATGTCTCTCTAAATAAATTTACAGACTGTATCCCATAATTAACTACTAAATAACATCAGTATCAGTAGCATATTTATACACCAATGTCAGAGCTTCTGATACTTAAGCACATCTGAGCATATTAAAAATTGTGTGTTTCTGAGGGATCTTTAATGTAGTGTATCACTTTAATGAAATGCACAGCATCAAAAAAGCGCCAGACACAATACATCAGTTACGTGAGCACTTTGATGAATATTGCAGCTGCTGCAGTTGCTTATGCCAAAGACACTGGTGGTCGAGGTTCCATATAGGGGAAAATTCTATCTTTGCACCACAATAAAATTGTAAAAGTACGTAAAGATTTCTTCTCTAAGTGGACAAAACACACATGGAAGTAGTGATCTGACTTACAAATGCACTTGTCGACAACAATACTTCGATCTTTGTACCCCACCGTAATGAAATCAGAAATTTGCTATCGATAAAAGTTCTGCAACATCTTGTTTTACCTTTCCGAAATCTTCTGTAGTCCATTTAACTTTGTCTCTCTTCATTGTGTGTTTCCGAAGCCTCTTAATAACACAGTATAATATAAAAATGGATCCTATTGGGGTAACGATGGTCATTTGAAACGCTGACTGCTGTTAGCACAGTCGTGTTGTCTATCATTACCCCAAACACGTGGACTTTTTCAACAATTAAAAGAGTAATATGATCAAAATTCTTAATAAACAACTATGGGTGAAAGGTGGCAGTATTTCGCGTCCATACATGTAACATTATACCAGTTCGTTTGCGTATTTTATTCGATATGAGATCGCGAGTGATGGATGACTGGATAACTGATCATTTCTTTGGCTGATATTGGGCAGCACCATGCACTAACATTTTACTGTAGTGTTGCATGCCTGGGAGGTAATACAGCTTAATGCTGACAGTTTTGGAGCGGTGACGCTTACGCGTTCCGGTGGAATCGGCGATCAGCAGAAGCGCAGTTAGCGGAATAAGATATCACAAGTTCGACCGAGAGGGATTTTTTTACTTCTCTATAGAAAACGGAGTAGAGGCAGCAACTTTATAGCCCCTCGGGCTGCCTGCCTGTGGCAGAGCACGTGAGTTGAGGTTAGACGCACTCCTGCTGCTAAAAAACAGCCGGTTTGTGGAAGGCGGGGTGGAGAGCAATAACATCTTACGAGAGAAGATGCCATGCTTTTCTGGCCAAAAAGCAGAAAAGCCATTTCGATTGGCAGGTTTCTTAGTCAAAGGAGGGGCTTTAGAATGTTCCAGAACAGTGTTCTATATGGAGAATGAACCGCAGGTGATGGCCCGTGCAGCTTCATGGCCCGTGAAGTGGGAGGCATTTCTACCAGGTGCATTCAAGTTCTAAGGCCTCCGATTTTTTTTTTTCTAATTAACTACTCACCAGAAATCGATGAAACTGGCGTTACTTCTCGACGTAATCGCCCTGCAGACGTACACATTTTTCACAACGCTGATGCCATGATTCCATGGCAGCGGCGAAGGCTTCTTTAGGAGTCTGTTTTGACCACTGGAAAATCGCTGAGGCAATAGCAGCACGGCTGGTGAATGTGCGGCCACGGAGAGTATCTTTCATTGTTGGAAAAACCCAAAAGTCACTAGGAGCCAGGTCAGGTGAGTAGGGAGCATGAGGAATCACTTCAAAGTTGTTCTCACGAAGAAACAGTTGCGTAACGTTAGCTCGATGTGCGGGTGCGTTGTCTTGGTGAAACAGCACACGCGCAGCCCTTTCCGGACGTTGTTGTTGCAGTGCAGGAAGGAATTTGTTCTTCAAAACATTTTCGTAGGATGCACCTGTTACCGTAGTGCCCTTTGGAACGCAATGGGTAAGGATTACGCCCTCGCTGTCCCAGAACATGGACACCGTCATTTTTTCAGCACTGGCGGTTACCCGAAACTTTTTTGGTGGCGGTGAATCTGTGTGCTTCCATTGAGCTGACTGGCGCTTTGTTTCTGGATTGAAAACTGGGATCCACGTCTCATCCATTGTCACAACCGACGAAAAGAAAGTCCCATTCATGCTGTCGTTGCGCGTCAACATTGCTTGGCAACATGCCACACGAGCAGCCATGTGGTCGTCCGTCAGTATCCGTGGCACCCACCTGGATGACAATTTCGCATTTTCAGGTCGTCATGCAGGATTGTGTGCACAGAGCCCACAGAAATGCCAACTCTGGAGGCGATCTGTTCAACAGTCATTCGGCGATCCCCCAAAACAATTCTCTCCACTTTCTCGATCATGTCGTCAGACCGGCTTGTGCGAGCCCGAGGTTGTTTCGGTTTGTTGTCACACGATGTTCTGCCTTCATTAAACTGTCGCACCCACGAACGCACTTTCGACACATCCATAACTCCATCACCACATGTCTCCTTCAACAGTCGATGAATTTCAATTGGTTTCACACCACGCAAATTCAGAAAACGAATGATTGCACGCTGTTCAAGTAAGGAAACCGTCGCCATTTAAGTGTTTAAAACAGTTCTCATTCTCGCCGCTGGCGGTAAAATTCCATCTGCCGTACGGTGCTGCCTCATTTTAAAACAATGCGCATGTTTCTATCTCTTTCCAGTCCGGAGAAAAAAAATCGGAGACCTTAGAACTTGAATGCACCTCGTATAATGGGCGCGAGGATTCGTTGCAGAAGAGCAAAGACGCCGCAAACCTTTCTGGAAGCCAACATACGGCATGTAGGGTATGAGCAGAAGTGGCTCCAGTTCATTTTATCTTTGTCTTACTGGACCCTTCTTTCACTGGCGCCCAGATAGAAGGCGCGAATTTAACTTGCGGTTTAGTAGATGGTCGCTGGTCCAGAGAGTGTTTGAAATAGACCGGCTGTGGGTTGAGAGGTGAGAAGGGCCAGCAGGGGCGCAGCGTAAGGACTTCACGCGCGGGTTTCACGTCGAACCGTTCCCACGGCCGTCAGTTCAGTTTGTGCCGAGGTCGAGTCGTCACTCCTTTGGGGAGCGGCAGTCACAGCGCTGTATCGACGGTGTCCTCCTATGGCCTTCAGTGGATTTGCAGTTCCCTGTTTACCCATGCTGTGCGGTCGTAAACGCTTGCAGTTTTGCCTTCATCGTTTCCGCGTATTCAAGGACCATTCTGCGGTCCGTTTTGCTCTCGCTCTGATATCTATGCCTCTGCTGTTGGTGTCTTATGGATCGCTGGAATATTTTAATTTATTCTGATTGATCTTGGACGCAACCGTATTGTACCTTTACATTTATTTCACTGGTGGAAATTTTGGGCCTAAATTAGTGACTATCCATACCTTGGCGATAAAGTGTTCGACTGAGACCTTTATCTGCTGTAGATTACTAAGGCCCTAAGCCGTGCAGCATGTTCAGATTGAGTGGTTTACTAGTGAAACTTAACTTTTGCCTCGTGTGTATAATAGTTTGCTATTTCACCTTTAGTGTTTAATGAAATTCCTTACTCAGTTTTATTAACTTGGTCATGAGCAGTGTGGCATAATTCCTGTTAGCTGAGTTTGAGATTTTTTTACGTTTTGTAATGTTTGTAATTATACCTTTTAATTATATTAACGGGAATTCCCTTTATTAATATGTGTGTTCTGAAATTAGGTTCTGGTTTACGCAGACTGTGCGTGAACCAGTTATAGATGGTGAGCACTGATGCGTCGTGTGTATGGGCGGTGTTACGCCCCCTAGAATCTGCTTAGACCAGGAGGTGGTGCACTGAACCACCGAAATGGTAATCATACAATAAATGACATATTAAGAACGGCTGTAAGTGTTTAATTTTACTACGTTAATTAAAGGCCCAAGTCCTCCAGACCTCCTGTCACAAAGATGGACATACAAACACTGTATCCTGGCGTCAGATCGACGCATACCCTGCCCTACATAGAAGGCAAGTCTCTGACTTTCATGTTTTCTGATGAGTCTTGCACGTCCAACACCAAGCTGCCCACTTGTGGTTTCACCAGCCCTCAACCACAGTCCGTAGATGTTCACGACGGTCGCTCGTGAACAGCTGCCCAGCTTCGCCGTTTCGGGGATGTTCGTTCCCAGGCGCCGGGCCATAAGATTCTGCCTTTTGTCAAACTCGCTAAAGTCAGAGGACTTCTTTATTGGCAGCCCGCATCTTCCCTAGAATTATTCCCGATTCGACTCAGCTCCACTTAAACACTTACCTTGTTACGATATGTGTCCGGAATTCAGTCTCACGGTGACCCACGATGGAACTGATTTGGCTCGTCTACGTACATAAAGCATTAAGCAAATCTAAGAGGACAGTTGCAATCATTCCTCTTTTGTAACGAAGAAATCTTACGTCGATATAGCTGTCCCTTTTGTTATCAATACTTCAGCTGTTCTTCATTGTTTCTCTTAGTGCATTTGTCCAGATGTTAGTGTGTATGTGTATGTGTATCGAACCGGGGACGTAGAATCTACAGAGAGGCTTCGTCTGCGCCATAGTGCGGTTCGGCCCCCCAGTGGATCCATCCATCCCACCCCTCAGGAACATCTCATACCAGACGAGTGTAACCCCAGATGTTTGCGTGGTAAAGTAATTATGGCATAGCGTACGTGGAGACAGTGACTGCGCAGCAATCGCCGACTTAGTGTAACTGAGGCGGAATAAGGGGAACCAGTCCAAGGCAGGTGGAAAAACGCCTTCAAAATCATCCATTGGCTGGCCGACACACTGGACCTCGACACTATTCCGCGGGCGAATTCGTGCCGGGGACCGGCACGCCTTCCCGCTCGGGAAGCAGCGCGCTAGATCGCGTGGCTAGCCGGGTGGGCCATCTTAGTGCACTTGTCCTGAAAATGAATATGTGCAACTTATTCAGCTACTTCTTAGGACTTTGAGAAACATGCTTTGGTTACTTTGAGGGCTATAATTTATGATAAATAAAGATGAGAGTATGTTTCAGGAACTTCAGCGATTAATACATCACTTACGCCTGTGGTACAGACAGATTAACCAAGTTTCGCTCATTGCTAACGTGTTATTCCAGTACTCGAGAGCTTCTGCAATACTGATGTGACTTTCGAAGAGGAACAGTAATGGGCTGAGGCGCGAATTGGAATTTATATTGTGGTGGGAGACGTACTGGGTAGTCGGCGCAACTGCAGTAGCTGGAGTACCAGTGTTGGGCTATGGATGCAGTCCGCTTTCGGCGTTGTAGCGGGGCGGACATGCCTAGCGCCACGGCCGTGCTCCGTTAGCGCGAGCTTTGTTTACATTCCTGAGGTTTCACATAGCGGTGTATTTCTTACTTCAGACGGAGATGGCTCTTTCCTACCGGAAGGAGACAATCGTTTACGTTCGCCGCACAGAGTACAAAACCGAAAGCGCACGATATCGAACGTTTCATGCCCGATGTGGTGAGCTGATAGAGATCCACCTGTCCATAGTGTCCAGCGTGGCATAGGTCAAACGTGCAGACGAAGCAGCGTGCGACGGACTGATTCGTCGATTCTCCGACGGTTATCGTTTCCACCACACCGTCGAGAACGTGGGTGTGGTTTCAGTCGATCATGCCGGTCTCTACATCTACATCTACATCTACATCCATACTCCGCAAGCCACCTGACGGTGTGTGGCGGAGGGTACCTTGAGTACCTCTATCGGTTCTCCCTTCTATTCCAGTCTCGTATTGTTCGTGGAAAGAAGGATTGTCGGTATGCCTCTGTGTGGGCTCTAATCTCTCTGATTTTATCCTCATGGTCTCTTCGCGAGATATACGTAGGAGGGAGCAATATACTGCTTGACTCTTCGGTGAAGGTATGTTCTCGAAACTTTGACAAAAGCCCGTACCGAACTACTGAGAGTCTCTCCTGCAGAGTCTTCCACTGGAGTTTATCTATCATCTCCGTAACGCTTTCGCGATTACTGAATGATCCTGTAACGAAGCGCGCTGCTCTCCGTTGGATCTTCTCTATATCTTCTATCAACCCTATCTGGTACGGATCCCACACTGCTGAGCAGTATTCAAGCAGTGGGCGAACAAGCGTACTGTAACCTACTTCCTTTGTTTTCGGATTGCATTTCCTTAGGATTCTTCCAATGAATCTCAGTCTGGCATCTGCTTTACCGACGCTCAAAATTATATGATCATTCCATTTTAAATCACTCCTAATGCGTACTCCCAGATAATTTAGGGTATTAACTGCTTCCAGTTGCTGACCTGCTATTTTGTAGCTAAATGATAAAGGATCTATCTTTCTGTGTATTCGCAGCACATTACACTTGTCTACATTGAGATTCAATTGCCATTCCCTGCACCATGCGTCAATTCGTTGCAGATCCTCCTGCATTTCAGTACAATTTTCCATTGTTACAACCTCTCGATACACCACAGCATCATCTGCAAAAAGCCTCAGTGAACTTCCGATGTCATCCACCAGGTCATTTATGTATATTGTGAATAGCAACGGTCCTATGACACTCCCCTGCGGCACACCTGAAATCACTCTTACTTCGGAGGACTTCTCTCCATTGAGAATGACATGCTGCGTCCTGTTATCTAGGAACTCCTCAATCCAATCACACAATTGGTCTGATAGTCCATATGCTCTTACTTTGTTCATTAAACGACTGTGGGGAACTGTATCGAACGCCTTGCGGAAGTCAAGAAACACGGCATCTACCTGGGAACCCGTGTCTATGGCCCTCTGAGTCTCGTGGACGAATAGCGCGAGCTGGGTTTCACATGACCGTCTTTTTCGAAACCCATGCTGATTCCTACAGAGTAGATTTCTAGTCTCCAGAAAAGTCATTATACTCGAACACAATACGTGTTCCAAAATTCTACAACTGATCGACGTTAGAGATATAGGTCTATAGTTCTGTACATCTGTTCGACGTCCCTTCTTGAAAACGGGGATGACCTGTGCCCTTTTCCAATCCTTTGGAACGCTACGCTCTTCTAGAGACCTACGGTACACCGCTGCAAGAAGGGGGGCAAGTTCCTTCGCGTACTCTGTGTAAAATTGAAGTGGTATCCCATCAGGTCCAGAGGCCTTTCCTCTTTTGAGCGATTTTAATTGTTTCTCTATCCCTCTGTCGTCTATTTCGATATCTACCATTTTGTCATCTGTGCGACAATCTAGAGAAGGAACTACAGTGCAATCTTCCTCTGTGAAACAACTTTGGAAAAAGACATTTAGTATTTCGGCCTTTAGTCCGTCATCCTCTGTTTCAGTACCATCTCGGTCACAGAGTGTCTGGACATTTTGTTTTGATCCACCTACCGCTTTGACATAAGACCAAAATTTCTTACGATTTTCTGCCAAGTCAGTACATAGAACTTTACTTTCAAATTCATTGAACGCCTCTCGCATAGCCCTCCTCACACTACATTTCGCTTCGCGTAATTTTTGTTTGTCTGCAAGGCTTTGGCTATGTTTATGATTGCTGTGAAGTTCCCTTTGCTTCCGCAGCAGTTTTCTAACTCGGTGTTGTACCACGGTGGCTCTTTTCCATCTCTTACGATCTTGCTAGGCACATACTCATCTAACGCATTATGTACGACGGTTTTGAACTTTGTCCATTGATCCTCAACACTATCTGTACTTGAGACAAAACTTTTGTGTTGAGCCGTCAGGGACTCTGAAATCTGCTTTTTGTCACTTTTTCTAAACAGAAAAATCTTCCTACCCTTTTTAATATTCCTATTTACGGCAGAAATCATCGATGCCGTAACCGCTTTATGATCGCTGATACCCTGTTCTGCATTAACTTTTTCAAATAGTTCGGGTCTGTTTGTCACCAGAAGGTCTAATATGTTATCGCCACGGGTCGGTTCTCTGTTTAACTGCTCAAGGTAGTTTTCAGATAAAGCACTTAAAAAAATTTCACTGGATTCTTTGTCCCTGCCACCCGTTATGAACGTCTGAGTCTCCCAGTCTATATCCGGCAAATTAAAATCTCCACCCAGAACTATAACATGGTGGGGAAACCTACTCGAAATATTTTCCAAATTATCCTTCAGGTGCTCAGCCACAACAGCTGCTGAGCCAGGGGGCCTATAGAGACATCCAATTACCATGTCTGAGCCTGCTTTAACCGTGACCTTCACCCAAATCATTTCACATTTCGGATCTCCGTCTCGGAGCTAGAACGGTACGTGTATTCGAACTTCCGTTCGAAGTTCCTGCGGATATGGTGATCGAATCATTTCGGTGCTCAATCATGCGGTGGAGAAATGGATCAGCTTTGAGACATATCCCGTTCTCAGTGGGATGCGTCAAATAAGGACTGAACTCCGGAAGCACATACCATCGTACGTGTCAATAGGAGGTTGTCACATCATAATTTACGATGGCCAACCGAGGATTCGCTCTGGCTGCGGGCAGGATGGTCACATCCGAACTGACTGCCTTCAGCGATGTCTTGCACAGTTACCTTGGGAGATACACCTCCTTCCACAGCTGATGCCATCGCTGCCTTTCACGTACATGGAAGCGCTGCAGAACGAAGCGGACGACGTCCATGACAGACCAGTTGCCCATGGAGTCTACGAAAGTCGCCCACGATCCTACGTCATCGACGGTGCAGACCACACCATCAGCCGGACACCCCACGAAAGCTGCGGAGTCAGGGTCCTCTCACGCTCCCGTCTACAGAAGTGGAGGCGCAACTACGAAAACAGCGGCCGACGAAGTAGCGAAAGAAGCGGCGGTTGTCAACAGAAAACGAGCAGCACAACCGAGGCGACAAACAAGATAATGGGAATTATCACAATTCGTCTCCACTGACTGGCAAGGACGATTTTCCAGCCACAGAATCTTTGCTACAGGCCGTAGAGGAGCTACGACGTCAAGGAGAGGCGATGGAGACAACTATACAAAAGGATGGCCTCCCACCTGTCAGTAGTACAGACGAACATCCGTCAAAAGCGAGCGTCTGCATCGATTTATTGGGAGACTGGGCTCAAGAAATGGATCAAACTGACGAGTTGCAGGAGGTGGGCGTTAAGTCACTGGCTTCCATCTACAATGAGTCGTGAGGGAACCTTGAGCACTGTGGCCAACGAGTAGGTGTTGTGTGGTTTAGAAGGAATGCTCCGTTGCCAGTTTTGGTGTGTAACATCCTAGCAGTATTTATTTAATCGTGTGGCCAGGGCCCCCCGTTGGGCAGACCGTTCGCCGGGTGCCGGTCTTTCAATTTGACGACACTTCGGCGACCTGCAGTCGATGAGGATGAGAGGATGATGATGAGGACAGCACAACACCCAGTCCCTGGGCGGAGAAAATTCCCCGAAACAGCCGGGAATCGAACCCGGGCCCAGAGGACTGAAAATGTCACACTGGCCATTCAGTTAGCCGACAAGATGTCCGACGTCTATCGTATTAGTACAGTTAACATCAATGGTATTAGCAGCCCAGGGAAGATCCAAATGCTGCGACATATGCTGAAGGGGCTACAGTCTGGAACCGCGCGACCGCTGCGGTCGCAGGTTCGAATCCTGCCTCGGGCATGGTTGTGTGTGTTGTCCTTAGGTTAGTTAGATTTAAGTAGTTCTAAGTTCTAGGGGACTGATGATCTCAGAAGTTAAGTTCCATAGTGCTCATAGCCATTTGAACCATTTTATGCTGAAGGCAGCGGACATCGACATCTGCAGCAGGTACGAAACTATATCGCTATTGAGTTTTATGGTTATGACGTCTATCGTTTCACGGGCTACGGCAGTAGCGCTGACGTTGCCATACCATTACGAGAAGGAATAGTGGCGGAAGTTGTGGAATACTTACAATCGGCCCACGATGTTGCCGTAAGCGTAGGGATGTCCTCTTGGTGAATGTTTTTCAGTGGTGTCAGATGAGCTTCACGCAGAACGTTCACACGATATGGCCAAGATAAGTTACGTCAGCAACGGCTGACATCCGAATTTATTTCTCAGCCCTACGTGAGCTGGCGACGCAAACACCGCTTTCCGAAGGTCAGCGGGTTGTTCAACGTATTGAAGCACAGCTGCTACATCTTACGACGGTGAAGATGGAAGGAGTTAAAGTATCGGCGAGGGTACTCGGAGCATTACGTAGTGAAGGTTTGTCATTACAGTATACAGTCACAGAAAGGTGGCAGCGGCGACGTACACTTATACGGGACGCCGAAATGGTCGACAGATCGCGGGCCACATTACAGAAGGATATTGCATATGATTTCACTCACCACTATTGCAATTCCTATGCTGAGGACCAACTCGACTCGCGGACGTCCTTCGAGAAATGCCAGCGGGCGAACATTCCATTGCAGTGGACGACCTTATGGCTGAAATTACCATAGACGATCTGGACGCAGCCCCAAAGTGTGGTGCGTAAAACAAACCTCCTGGACCAGACGGACTCCGTCTTGAATTCTTTTTGATCTTTGTTCCTCTGATGGGACCGACGTGGATACAGATGTACAACGAACCCTTAACTCCTGCCTCACCACGAGTACACAGAGGGTATCATGATACCCGTTCCAAAACCAAGTGGTGGTCGCGACCACAAGACAACCGTCCTTTGACATTGTTGAACCCAAATAACAAAATCCTTGTACGAATCCTTCGAGCCCGCCTTTCGGAGGCAGTAAAGTGAAGGATACATTTCGATCAAACGTGTCTAGGTAGGAAGAGCAACATATACACGGCACTAGGGACATACTGGGACGTCATAGCACTGATGTCGGCATGCACGTTACGCGGAGCAGTGGTGGCAGTGTATTTCGATCGAGGTTTCGACCGAGTGTCCTTGCGTTCCTACGCGCGGTCATGGAACGGATGGGAATCCCACTCATGTTTGTGGACACGATCTTGCGTTTGATTCACGGCGCCCATCAGAACCTATAACGAACCACCACTCAGTGCAGCAAGGTCGCTTCCTTTCGGCCTTATTATTTGCAAAAGCTCTTGAGCCTGCACTACACGGCCTTCGATGATGCCTTGAAGGTGTCCCACTACTGAAAGCATCTTTCCGATGCCGCTCACACACTGCCAACGTCGTTCTTTTGGTCAAGTCACGCGACGAAATTCAGGCGGCGCTAGGTTGGCTTCAGCAGTGTAGGACTGTGGCGGGTAGTGTCATTAACCTGCGAAAGACCCAATGTATGGAAGTGGGCAGAGGTTTGCCACCAGGGGCAGCAGTGCCCATTACGAAGATCCCCATTCTCAAGAGTCTGGGATCGGTGTTCAATGGAAACATAAAACGTACAGCGGTGGATAATTATCGGCGGCTTCTGCCGCAGAATCGGGAGAATCGGGCATTAGTAGGACAAAAGTTACTACGTGGAACAGATATGTTCCAGCGCCCAGTATTTCAACGTCTATTTGGCACCAAATATGGTCATTTACGCACCTGCTGCCGTTGCCTACCACGATCGCGTGAAGGTTACATTCACCTTGGACATTTAGTGAGTGCTGATTTCCTCTTTAAAATCTGCTGTGATACTTTGACGCTGTCACCGAGAGGAGGAGGCCTCGGACTCGCATACTTGAGGAACAGACCACGTGCGATATTTCTTGGTATGATTCAACGATTTTGGGGGACCGAAAACGTCAGCTTAATGGGCACTGTGATCGACGAAGTCGCCCCCATTCAGTCCGTCCACCAGCCAGCGTTGGCCACATTACGGAACCGCTAGCGCACCTCCGGACTTCTTCGTCGATTACAGCTACATTCAGGACGGTTTGCCGGAGACCAGGCTGCCCACAACGAAAGATGTTTATGGCAGCTTCCTCCAACAACATCCTCGCAGAATGGTCGAACAGAAGTACCCGGCAAGGCAGTGGCAAAGAATACGGAGACCGATTCATCTTCCCTCTATCGCTACGGAGGTAAGTACGTTGTGGTATGTACTGGCGAATGGCAGATTTCCCAACCGTCAACGGCTGCACTCTATTCCTCTGGTCGACACACCGATATGCCACCACTGCACCGTCGTCTTTTCTGACGAACATCGTTTGGTTTGTGACACAGCAACCGAGTGCTGGCTGCTCACAAAGAAAATGTTGGCCCTCTTATTGCGCACGGTGTATACGGCTATCAATGCTGACGATCTACTCCTCCCCGACGAAATAGACTTTGACCCCCGTCCGGACAAACGCCGTGACTTGGATAAAGGGGATGGCGACGTCTTATCTGTATCGCGCCGGTGCCAAGTATGTCTTAGACTTCCGGTACATATTGCAAGAGCAACGTATCATCTTGCGGCAAAACATAAAATATAGAACATGTTTTGCTAATTACTTGCATTCGTTACTCACGGACCCACCGGCTAGCTGCGGTGTTCCAGCTGCGAGAAGTGAAATGAGATGACAGATCATGGTTCAGGACCTTACGTTCATCCCTGATGTATTCGGGCGACTATACATCACTTTTAAGTGAGGGGGGAGCCAACCTGGATACACGTCAACAGGGTTGGGTCTTGTTTTGTTAGTGAATTCGTTACATGTAGGCGGCGTTGAGAGCTGTTTTGCATTTGGGTGTGTTGAATGGTACCTTTAGTTCCTGGATGTTTTCTTTTCATATGTAAATCGCAAAATAGCGGTAAATAAATAGAGGAATAAAATAAATGGAAATAAAAAACCATTTTATCCCTTTGAACACACTCCCAGAAACAAGAGGGAGGAGAAATTGCGGTCAGGCATCAGGTTGCGACCTGTCCTCACCTTGCCTCTGTAAACCACGATTTGATCTCTTAAAATCCTAGTTAAAACAGTGTCCGGGACTTGACATAAAAAAATAAAAAACAAAAAAGGCTAGCGTATCCACCTAGTTCACAGGAGACTTGGAGTCGAATCCTGGAGGTGGTACAAATTTTAATTCATTGCTTCAGCGTACATCATTATCGTAGATAAAGATGAGACTCAATATTTCTCAGGAGTATCAACTATATATGATTAAGACTTATTTTCAAACTATTCTTGCTATCGGAAAGACTGCTATATTAGTAAAGTGATATCTAATTTGCTTGTTAACAATTGTGGCTTCTCTTGAATACGTTGTTTTGTATGTAGGCTCTCAGATTTATCTTTCTGCAACCTATCTTTTACCGATAACTTTCAAAAATTTTTACTGTGGGAGGCGTAGTAGTGCGTGGTGAGAGGTAATGCTCTCGATACTGTGAATCGCGGAATATTGAATTCTCTATAGATTTCTGTAATAGAATGGCCCATACGTATAGCTACAACCACTATTCCGTGTTAAAAGTCCGTTAATTCCCGTCGTGCAGCCGTAATCACCTCGGAAACCCTTTCACATGAATCACCCCAGTACAAATGACAAATGATAATAGCGTGTTGGGCCAGTTTTCAAACAGAATACAGCAGCGATTCTGCTTGGTATGGAGTCGGATTTCCAGATGTATGTGGCACCCGCTGTCCACTCCCAGGCCACAAAATTTCCGAAAGTTACGGGATGGTGGTCAGTGGGCACGCAGCTGGCGCATGATATGCGTTCCTGTGGGTACAGATCAGGGGGATTTGCTGGCTAAGGCATCGATGTGAGTTCACCACTGCCGGCCGCGGTGGTCTAGCGGTTCTGGCGCTGCAGTCCGGAACCGCGGGACTGCTACGGTCGCAGATTCGAATCATGCCTTGGGCATGGGTGTGTGTGATGTCCTTAGGTTAGTTAGGTTTAAGTAGTTCTGAGTTCTAGGGGACTTATGACCTAAGATGTTGAGTCCCATAGTGCTCAGAGCCATTTTTGAGTTCACCATTACGTCTCTCAAACCAGTGCAGCACGATTCTCTCCTTGTGTCGCGATGAGCTATCCTGCTGAAAGGTGTCACCGCCATCAGAGAAGACTTCAGCCATGAAGGGATTCAGGTGGTCCCTAATAGTGTTCACGTAGTTCTCTGCTGACATGAAGCCTTCGATTACCACCACAGATCCGATGGAAACACGACTCAATACATCTTACAGCATAATTCTGCCCTCACCGGCCTGCATCAGTGGCGCCGTGCACGTTTCAAGCAGCCATTCAGCTAGACGACGGCATGTAACGACCCAACCACCGACCTGGTGTAACAAGAAACGCGATGCCTTCGACAGGCTACAAGTTTCTATTTATCCACGGTGAAAACTCAGTGATGCTGTGCCCATTGCAATCGTGTCTGATGATGTCGTCGGGTTAACACAGGGATACATTTACATCTACATCTACATGGTTACTCTGCAATTCACACTTAAGTGCCTGGCAGAGGGTTCATCGAACCATTTTCATACTACTTCTCTACCATTCCACTCTCAAATGGTGCGTAGGAAAAAGGAACACCTAAATATTTCCGTTCGAGCTCTGATTTCTCTTATTTTATTATGATGATCATTTCTCCCTACGCAGGTGGGTGGCAACAAAATATTTTCGCATTCGGAAGAGAAAGTTGCTGACTGAAATTTCGTAAATACACTCCTGGAAATGGAAAAAAGAACACATTGACACCGGTGTGTCAGACCCACCATACTTGCTCCGGACACTGCGAGAGGGCTGTACAAGCAATGATCACACGCACGGCACAGCGGACACACCAGGAACCGCGGTGTTGGCCGTCGAATGGCGATAGCTGCGCAGCATTTGTGCACCGCCGCCGTCAGTGTCAGCCAGTTTGCCGTGGCATACGGAGCTCCATCGCAGTCTTTAACACTGGTAGCATGCCGCGACAGCGTGGACGTGAACCGTATGTGCAGCTGACGGACTTTGAGCGAGGGCGTATAGTGGGCATGCGGGAGGCCGGGTGGACGTACCGCCGAATTGCTCAACGCGTGGGGCGTGAGGTCTCCACAGTACATCGATGTTGTCGCCAGTGGTCGGCGGAAGGTGCACGTGCCCGTCGACCTGGGACCGGACCGCAGCGACGCACGGATGCACGCCAAGACCGTAGGATCCTACGCAGTGCCGTAGGGGACCGCACCGCCACTTCCCAGCAAATTAGGGACACTGTTGCTCCTGGGGTATCGGCGAGGACCATTCGCAACCGTCTCCATGAAGCTGGGCTACGGTCCCGCACACCGTTAGGCCGTCTTCCGCTCACGCCCCAACATCGTGCAGCCCGCCTCCAGTGGTGTCGCGACAGGCGTGAATGGAGGGACGAATGGAGACGTGTCGTCTTCAGCGATGAGAGTCGCTTCTGCCTTGGTGCCAATGATGGTCGTATGCGTGTTTGGCGCCGTGCAGGTGAGCGCCACAATCAGGACTGCATACGACCGAGGCACACAGGGCCAACACCCGGCATCATGGTGTGGGGAGCGATCTCCTACACTGGCCGTACACCACTGGTGATCGTCGAGGGGACACTGAATAGTGCACGGTACATCCAAACCGTCATCGAACTCATCGTTCTACCATTCCTAGACCGGCAAGGGAACTTGCTGTTCCAACAGGACAATGCACGTCCGCATGTATCCTGTGCCACCCAACGTGCTCTAGAAGGTGTAAGTCAACTACCCTGGCCAGCAAGATCTCCGGATCTGTCCCCCATTGAGCATGTTTGGGACCGGATGAAGCGTCGTCTCACGCGGTCTGCACGTCCAGCACGAACGCTGGTCCAACTGAGGCGCCAGGTGGAAATGGCATGCCAAGCCGTTCCACAGGACTACATCCAGCATCTCTACGATCGTCTCTATGGGAGAATAGCAGCCTGCATTGCTGCGAAAGGTGGATATACACTGTACTAGTGCCGACATTGTGCATGCTTTGTTGCCTGTGTCTATGTGCCTGTGGTTCTGTCAGTGTGATCATGTGATGTATCTGACCCATAGGAATGTGTCAATAAAGTTTCCCCTTCCTGGGACAATGAATTCATGGTGTTCTTATTTCAATTTCCAGGAGTGTATGTTCAGAAGTAATTACGTTGGAAACATCATCTAAATGTGAACCGACACCATCGCTACTAGGGACCATGTGCGAGTCGGTCCAGTACGAAAAGATATGGCAGGTGAGGGGACAATAAATCAAATTGATACGAAATGTCTAATTTGGCCGGAGTACCTGGAAATGGTGGATGAAATCAGATGGCCAGGAACATTACAGGACTGGAATCATCCCTATTGATTGAAACCAATACTTTCATCGAGAAACTGCTGGAGACAGTTGTGATGCGATGATGAACACAAGAGGACTCCAAGAGATGACGGAATTCTGGAGACAAGAGCTGTAAAACATTTGTGGAAGCATTCATATACATTATTTCTCAAATCACCATCCCTTCTTGTGAATACATACTAAGTACAGGGATGAATGAGGTATCGTTAGAAACGGTTTTTAACCAACTTCTTACATTGCATACCAATTTTGCGAAAAAAAGTTAGTTTGTGGAAAATGTTAATACAAGAGAGACTTTCAACTATCATAGGCAAAAGGGCATCATTGATGCCCAGCTTAATATCTATATGTAAAGAATGTAACTTATTAATCAGGAATAAGAGACTACTTTTTATATTATTTTATTACAAACACCACTTGATTTGTTTTAAGGTTCTTATTCACTGGGTAATTTGTGATATACAAAAGTGTCATAGATAATAACCGTGACTACTGCGGCAGTTCATTGGGTCTGCCGATTCTAAACGAATATACATTTAGAAATCACAAACATATTCGTCGTTGTCGTCTTGAATTGTGATTTACCTATTGCTATTGCGACCTGGCGTGCTGACGGTAATTGAAAACGTTTGTCGAGTTACAGTTTACGTGACTCTACTGACAGTCTCCGATGTAAGCCCCGTCGTACGAGCCGCGACAAACATTCCTACTGCAAAACCCAGTTTGGAAGTGTGTATTCAAGGTTTTATTATTATGATTCAAGTCGTGCAGTTCATTTTTAAAGACGTTTTCAATCCCATAACTATCCTTATCCCAACGCCTACAATTATTCCAAATACTGTCATTATTTGAAACTACCAAAGAGAGAAAATTTCACACGAGTCCCCTGGTTGTGTTGTAATAATAATAATAATTTTAATAACAATTTAGTGATTATTATGTATAATAACAATTCTGAATACATTTACGTGTGAATAATCCTACAGTAAACAGTAAAAGATAAACTGTCAAATGATGTTTCTGGAGCGAACGAAATATAGTGACATGAACGTAATGCGGTTTGTAGCTCCAAAATTAATGCACTCTTGTGAGAGAGAAAAACAGTGAAAAATCCAAAGAAAATGAATCATCATTTACCCTTTCGTAGTGTCATGCACCGTGCCATTCCTATCGGTATATGTCTGTCAAGGTACTCACAAGGGAACCTCCCCATCGCACCCCCCTCAGATTTAGTTATAAAAGGGCACAGTGGATAGGCCTTGAAAAACTGAACACAGATCAATCGAGAAAACAGGAAGAAGTTGTGTGGAACTATGAAAAAATAAGCAAAATATACAAACTGAGTAGTCCATGCGCCAGATATGCAACATCAAGGAGGACGTGAGCTCAGTAGTGCCGTGGTCCCGTGGTTAGCGCGAGCAGCTGCCGAACAAGAGGTCCTTGGTTCAAGTCTTCCCATGAATGGTAATTTTAATTTTTTTATTTTCAGTTTATGTGACAAACTCTTATGTTTTCATCACTTTTTTGGGAGTGATTATCACATCCACAAGAAAACCTAAATCGGGCAAGGTAGAAGAATCTTTTTACCCATTCGCCAAGTGTACAAGTTAGGTGGGTCGACAGCATATTCCTGTCATGTGAAGCACATGCCGTCACCAGTGTCGTATAGAATATATCAGACGTGATTTCCTGTGGAGGAATCGGTTGACCTATATGACCTTGCGATCAAATGTTTTCGGTTCCCATTGGAGAGGCACGTCCTTTCGTCTACTAATCACACGCTTTTGCGGTGCGGTCGCAAAACACAGACACTAAACTTATTACAGTGATCAGAGACGTCAATGAACGAACGGACAGATCATAACTTTGCGAACATAAAGAAAATAAACTTCTCACTCGAGGGAAGACTTAAACCAAGGACCTCTCGTTCGGTGGCTGCTCACGCTAACCACGGGACCACGGCACCACTGAGCTCAAATTCTCCTTGATGTTGCCTATCTTGCACATGGACTACTCAGTTTGTATATTTTGCTTATTTTTTCATAGTTCCACACAACTTCTTCCTGTTTTCTATATTTATCTGTGTTCAGTATTTCAAGGCCTATCCACTGTGCCAACTCATAACTAAATCTGAGGGGGTTGCAATGGGGAGGTTCCCTTGTCAGTACGAAGTCCTATTTTGCGTATGGCATACTTTGCGTATGGCATACATTACTGAAACTCAGCAGTTCCCTTAAACTGACTACAACGATGTTCAGCATGACTTCCAGACAGTATTTAGAGCTTTAATTTTGTTTTTACTTGACTAATTGAAGCTGAAACACAAGTAAGCGTCTTCCGTTAGTTTACTGGTTTCATATGTAAAAGTAGTCACTGTTTCCAACAATTACATTCATTCTTTCATGAAGCTGATGAAAGAGAGTGATATAGTTTTATGTGTTTGTTACTGAAGCACTGAAACCGTTCGCCTCCAGACACTGGAGGCTTCCCTTAGTGTTCGTAACGGAATTCATAAACATAACGCGTAACAGATGATCAATAAACAAGTTTTTAATAGCGTGAACCACAGTTACACAACTACTACAATTAATGTTTTAAAATATTCAAATCTGTCGTAAAGTCACAGGCTATGCACTTTGGAAAAACCAGGAACTGACACTACAGTGTCGTAACTGCAGGTCTCGATTGCGTGGACAATTCTAGAAAACGTATCGCACTTCAGTGAACACATGTATGTGTAGAATTGTGGAAGGGCCATCACAGAAGTTGGGAAGGAAAACATAGGTACAAAGAAGGTAGCTGCGAAGAAACCATGGGTAACAGAAGAAATACTTCAGTTGATTGATGAAAGCAGGAAGTACAAACATGTTCCGGGAAAATCAGGAATACAGAAATACAAGTCGCTGAGGAATGAAATAAATAGGAAGTGCAGGGAAGTTAAGACGAAATGGCTGCAGGAAAAATGTGAAGACATCGAAAAAGATATGATTGTCGGAAGGACAGACTCAGCATACAGTAAAGTCAAAACAACCTTTGATGACATTAAAAGCAACGGTGGTAACATTAAGAGTGCAACGGGAATTCCACTGTTAAATGCAGAGGAGAGAGCAGATAGGTGGAAAGATTTGTCTGATGATTTGTCTGATGTGATAGAAGAAGAAACAGGAGTCGATTTAGAAGAGATAGGGGATCCAGTATTAGAATCGGAATTTAAAAGAGCTTTGGAGGACTTACGGTCAGATAAGGCAGAAGGGATAGATAACATTCCATCAGAATTTCTAAAATCATTGGGGGAAGTGGCAACAAAACGACTATTCACGTTGGTGTGTAGAATATATGAGTCTGGCGATATACCATCTGACTTTCGGAAAAGCATCATGCACACAATTCCGAAGACGGCAAGAGCTGACAAGTGCGAGAATTATCGCACAATCAGCTTAACAGCTCATGCACCGAAGCTGCTTACAAGAATAATATACAGAAGAATGGAAAAGAAAATTGAGAATGCACTAGGTTACGATCAGTTTGGCTTTAGGAAAAGTAAAGGGACGAGAGAGGCAATTCTGACGTTACGGCTAATAATGGAAGCAAGGCTAAAGAAAAATCAAGACACTTTCATAGGATTTGTCGACCTGGAAAAAGCGTTCGACAGTATAAAATGGTGCAAGCTGTTCGAGATTCTGAAAAAAGTAGGGGTAAGCTATAGGGAGAGACGGGTCATATACAATATGTACAACAACCAAGAGGGAATAATAAGAGTGGACGATCAAGAACGAAGTGCTCGTATTAAGAAGGGTGTAAGACAAGGCTGTAGCCTTTCGCCCCTACTCTTCAATCTGTACGTCGAGGAAGCAATGATGGAAATAAAAGAAAGGTTCAGGAGTGGAATGAAAATACAAGGTGAAAGGATATCAACGATACGATTCGCTGATGACATTGCTATCCTGAGTGAAAGTGAAGAAGAATTAAATGATCTGCTGAACGGAATGTACAGTGTAATGAGTACACAGTATGGTTTGAGAGTAAATCGGAGAAAGACGAAGGTAATGAGAAGTAGTAGAAATGAGAACAGTGAGAAACTTAACATCAGGATTGATGGTCACGAAGTCAATGAAGTTAAGGAATTCTGCTACCTAGGCAGTAAAATAACCAATGACGGACGGAGCAAAGAGGACATCAAAAGCAGACTCGCTATGGCAAAAAAGGCATTTCTGGCCAAGAGAAGTCTACTAATATCAAATACCGGCCTTAATTTGAGGAAGAAATTTCTGAGGATGTACGTCTGGAGTGCAGCATTGTATGGTAGTGAAACATGGACTGTGGGAAAATCGGAACAGAAGAGAATCGAAGCATTTGAGATGTGGTGCTATAGACGAATGTTGAAAATTAGGTGGACTGATAAGGTAAGGAATGAGGAGGTCCTACGCAGAATCGGAGAGGAAAGGAATATGTGGAAAACACTGATAAGGAGAAGGGACAGGATGATAGGACATCTGCTAAGACATGAGGGAATGACTTCCATGGTACTAGAGGGAGCTGTAGAGGGCAAAAACTGTAGAGGAAGACAGAGGTTGGAATACGTCAAGCAAATAATTGAGGACGTAGGTTGCAAGTGCTACTCTGAGATGAAGAGGTTAGCACAGGAAAGGAATTCGTGGCGGACCGCATCAAACCAGTCAGTAGACTGATGACAAAAAAAAAGAAAACATCGACAATAAAGTAACTGAAATGTAAGAAATGAGTTGCATCGACGTAAGATGCAAAATACGACGTTACAAAATAAGAAGAACGTTACGTCGAATTCTTTTTGCCGCAGGATGAGAAACAAAATCAAATAATCACATACGTAAGATGATCGCTAAAAGCGTGGGAAGTCTTAGTTGGTATACCTGATCAGCAACCAAAATTAAACTCATATCGGGGGAGAAAATGACTTCAAGTTATTTCTGACTGACATTTGACGACGTTAAAGTGTCTTGCATTTACTTATGGAAGCGAGATGCCCTGTACGATGCATGGTGGAAACAGTTCGCACCTTTGATATTCACTCCGTTTCGTGTGACCTTCAGGAATAATCTTAGTCTATTTATGGTTAAGCTGCACTGGTACCAACATCATTTTTAATCGATTGGAGGTGTAACGTCTATATAGTTAAACGTGTACCACTCATGTGACGAAAGCGCTCTTTTCTTTCTTTCCAATGATTGTTATGTAGCATCTCCGAGCATTATGACAGGGTGTCCAACAGAACCGACCGGTTACCGTAGCTAACAGTACGCTTCTGAGATTTTTAAAATTGGGGGACTGAGAGTACAAGTGCTACTAGAGCTCGCTGAAGCAAAATGAGTAAATGACTGCCATAGTTAAATGTCACTGATAAATTATATTAGTTACTACCTAAGCATAAGATACTTCTTTTTTTCAAATGGTCACTTAGTCCGTGTATAGCTGTAGCTACGGCTCGAGATTGTTGTTCTGCTTCTGCATTTTTAAATACTATATTAAAAATACATATACTCTTTGCACCTTAAAACTTTTTAGATTAAAGCAGGTAAAAGGTCAAAAAAATTATTCACTGTGCTTTGTTCTGAACATTTTTTGGTACAACACGGACGTCACTCTTAGTACAACACATTTTAGTTATAAAACAAGAATATGTGCGTAATTAATGCAAAATTAATATAACGAACTGATAAACAGTAGGTAAACAGCAAATCAAGTAAAATCACCAAAATGAAAATATATTGGTGTGTTTCCGACACGTATGAGAGATTATTCATTGTCATTTTCTGTAATCCTCTAACAGTTAGTACCTTAATATGGAATCAGAATCTTTTTCTTCTGTGCTATCTGTTGAAGAATGTTCTCCCCGGCGATCACTCATGATGTACGATTGTGCTGTGCATTTTTCAACCTATCTTGAACCCTTCTTTGACCACGTCCTCTTCTTTCTCCTGTCTCTCTTGTTACACCCATTGTAACTTGCCAAGGAATTGGACATATTGTTATGGGACCCATGGTAAAGTGCAGGGATGTAGTTCTTTATTTCCTGAGGATTTTTATCATTTCTCAAATTTTATTTCATGCTCTTCATGATTCGAAGGCTGCAGAAGAGGTATTGATGGGTGACCTATATTGTGCCTCATAAAATAGACTTCAATAAATATAAGGTCACGTTTAGCGAATACTTGAACTGCATTGTTAAATGATTTTCTTTGCTGATTCTGATCCTACAAATGTTCCACCGCAGTATTCTGCTTTCTTGAATGTCTTTAGCAACTTTGTCCTCTGCTGTGAGATCCGTGGCTTTCCGTTACTTGCTGGCTAAATAGATCCATGGTAGAGGCTCATGCTGTAGAAAAGTGTTATTATGATGAACCCAAAAATACCAACTCTTACATTTCAACTGAAGTTTCATAAGGAACGTTTGCCTTTAAGGCGTATTGTTAGTAATTGTTCCAGACGTAATTATTAACGTTACCGTTTTTTAAGCAAAAAAATTAAAAGACGCCTATTTCTTTCCAAAGACATTTAGTGTAAAAAAACTCCTGTGAATTAATGGACAAACTTAAAACTCTTCACATACTGGATGGTATCCGCATAGTTTCAGTGGACATTGCTGACTTGTACTCGTGTATACCAGTTAATGAAACCTTTGATATAATTAGGAAAAATATATTGACCCTTAACGTATTTTCCCATGGGCAGGTTGTGGAATTAAATGAGTCAGTAAAATTTTCGTTGTCTTTCAACGACTTTACCATCAAATCACAAATTCTCCTCACTGCCAAATGGCTTAGCTATGGGTAATTCAGTAGCTCGTATCCTGGCAGAGACTTTTGTCAATCACTTGAAATGCACATTTTTTGAACCACATTCAAGTTCATACCAAAAATTAAATCGTGTCATCGTTATGCAGATGTCGTGTTATTATTGTATAGAGGATGTGATGAGGACATTGAAAGATTCAAATTATTTAAATCTCTCTTTTACTTGGGAAGACAAGAATCCTATTTTCGGCGTTTTCGTAAATTCAATTCCATCGGTGTTACAACTAATAAAGATTCAAATCATCCGAACACCTACAGATGGGCGTATTTTCGCTGAATGATACCCTGAATTTTGAGGTTGGATATAAATCGGGAGGCAAGGTATAAGGAATTCCAGACGATTGTTCAAGTAGGCGTAGCAAATGTATATAGACCTAAAGCTAAAAGTATTCGTAAATTGTTTTATTCTGTACACAAAAAGAAATTCAAGGTAGTAAGAAAAGAGGATAAAAAGGTCGTTTCGTTAATATAGCCTATAATGGCCGCCATCGTGACAAAACTGCGAAAGTTATGAAAGAAGCTAACATGAATTTTTCGTTTAAAACAAGAAGTAATTTACACATGTGATTATGGAATGACGTAGGACAAAGCCAAGAAGTATGTAAGATACAATGTTGAGATTGCGATAGTTTCCGTGTTGGTAAGAGGGGGAAAGCTTTCAGAACTAGATACACAGAGCATTCGTTTTCCAGTAATTCCAATACTTTGGAGCAGCATTTGAAAACGAAGAAGTATGGCTTATTGCCGATAGCCAAAGGTCTTGAGGTTTCGCACGTCGCCCCTCACAGTCGTCTGTTAGACATTTTGAAAGAATTTGAAAGTACACATCGAATCTGTCAGTCACATCGGTTACCTAAAGAGCAGGAGTTTATCGGTAGGAACTGCTTCTTAGATATATTTGAAGACACTATACGAAATGTATCTCGAATTTGACCCAACTGATATAATGTTGCTTAGATTAGCCATAATTATCTAGAATTCGTGAGCTACACACGATGCAGCCATTATAGCTGTAGATGCGTTAGTATCTTCCGCCCTGTTAGATGGTGCCACCAATTTCACGGAGCCATCTGAAGTGGCTGTCTCGCCAGGCTTCCGCTATAGATTCACTCGACCCCAAGAGATATATGCCTACGTGGAGATGACATCTGTACTGTATTCAGTTTCGTGAACTTTGTACTAAAGCTTGAGTTTAATGTAAGTACGATACTGATTGATGTTTTTGTATATACTAAGATGCATATTTATATTATTATGTACGTATTTGCTATCGTTAATTTTCCCGTACACTTTACTCCACATCTTCAGTTTGATGATGAAATTTTGAAACTCGTGACGCTTAGGAGAGAACTGTACGATCAAGACCTTTCTATATTTCAAAATTGTGCCATATCCATGGCATTAATTGAAAGTAAGTTTTATGTTTTCTTTCCCAATACGGAAAATTTTAGGCTGAGCTTCTTCACCACCCCCATCGAGTCTTGGCGAACAAATACATACTTTACGTGTTTCTTTGATTGATTATCACATTCCATGTACGTATGGCCAGGTTCAAGGAACTTGCGATCTGTTGAGTCAATATGCTGATTTTGCATCAACATCTACATCCACTCTTTCGAACAAGGCCTAATTAAACATGCGTTAAATATTACTGTAAGTAACGTTAAAAGCATACACACTAGGCTATTGCACTACTTTCAAAAACATTTCACTTGTACTATTCGTATTCTAAATGCTGTCCAGGCACTGTTTTAGACCCTATAACTTTGTCATCACAGAGCGCACAACTACGCAAGAACTGTACTTCTGGATATCTACTACTCTGAAGAGATCCACATTTTAGCTTAACAAATTTGGACTCACATTCCACAAACTGGCACATATACCACTTTTGCTCTCAGTCCCTCAATTATTCCTTCAGTCTCGCTGCTACTGGCCGGCCGGTGTGGCCGAGCGGTTCTGGGCGTTACAGTCTGGAACCGCGCGACCGCTACGGTCGCAGGTTCGAATCCTGCCTCGGGCATGAATGCGTGTGATGTCCTTAGGTTAGTCAGGTTTATGTAGTTCTAAGTTCTAGGGGACTGATGACCTCAGATGTTAAATCCCATAGTGCTCAGAGCCATTTGAACCAGTTTTTTCTCGCTGCTACTGATACTTTCTGTCGTCAAGCAGTTTTCAAGAATGAATAGTCGTCAATATAAAGTTGGTTCCGGTCTTCTCTGAAGATGCACCGCGCTTTGTCAAAATATTTTACATCAAAACAAATTTTCCTTACTCATTCATTCCACTCTAAACCGCTTTTGAGACGCTAATCCTCCATCACAGAGAAATGTCATCTTTATATTGATGTTTCCAGACAATTTTGGTCCACTATTTTATTAATATATAATGAGTAATAACAAAAAACAAAAGACATTTTGCACAAAAAAATTGAAAAAGTCCCCTATTTTTACATCATAATATACTGGACATGCGCAGAGTTATGAAAGTGTAGAGAAATTTGACAAATGCAAAAATGAAATTCAAACATTTCACTGCAGGAAATACTGCAACCAGCCAAAAGGTTTTTAGAAATTATTTTATTGTCTCGTTACTAGTTTCGAGCGTTAAGCCCATCGTCAGACGGTAGCGCTGATTTCTTGGCAACTTCTACGTTAGTGTGTTCATGAAAAGCTTTCCTTTACATTTTATAAGAGAGAGGTTTGATTTTCGTAACCGATCCATGCTCATCCATGGGCTAAACCAAATACAAATATCTTGAATAAAAGAGATAAAGTGGTTAAAATAAGTAAAGGAATAAAAGAGAATAAGATATGTTGTGGTCACAGCAGCATCACTTCACAATCTGTCTCGACATTGGTGCCTCTAAATTAAATGGTGTTTGTGTATCACTAGTGACAAGAAACCCATATTTCTTCCATCGATTGGCATGCATTCTCTCCGAGCAGAATGACACCGTTGCAACCTCAGCACTAGGCATGCGACTTCTTTCCAGGTATTCCTGCAGTCACACTTGTATCCGGTCTCAAGTCCTCAACCACTTCTCAAGAAATAATAACTTGCATGATAAACGTTGCGTCTAATTTCATTTAAACATGTCGTATGCTTTATCAGAATATTTTCAACCAAAATGAATATTTGTTTCTCACCTGTTCTGCGTCACATCGCTTCATAGCATTAAGTCTAGATGATATAAAATTCAGAGATGTATTTATAGTGGAAGAGAATTCTGTTTCCGACTTCGAAGCGTATAAAATACGTAATGTTAAAAAAGCACAGAATTTTTGGGGAAAAATACTCAAAACGTGCCGCTCCCGTAGATTATGAGTTTCAGACGTGACACACGATTATTGGTACCTCATGTCCCTTCCAGAAAGGGATAAGTATTAAGTCTGTGCAGAAAGATAGGCTTAAAATTTAGAACTAAATAAGTCGAAATCCAGCTGCATTTTTAATGAAAACAATAGATATAATTTAGTTACTGTAAACCCTTTGGCGTTCATGAAAGGATGAGATCGTCGCTATTATAATATGTAAATATAGTGATGCCGAAGACTGCAATAGTTTTGTCCTGCTGCTAGGTTATTTTTTTGTAGATTTTATCTGGGGACATATTATAAGCTTATCCGTGCTGGAAATGAGACGTACACGGCGTATAGTTTGTATAATGAGTGTCTGTACTGAGAAAATATTCGAGAGTGGCGAACAATATGCGGTTGACACAAACTGTACAAAACTCAGTAGTGAAAATTAAAAAAAGACGCATTAAATTGAAAAGGAAAGAAAAAATGGATTTGAAAATTCCTGCCAAATTATGGTTTTTGTTAAGATCGGGTCTGGCACACAGTTTTATTCTGCCAAGAAATTTCTTAACAGCTGATACTCCTTCGTAGAGTGAGTAATATAATCTGTAAAAAAAATTAGAGTTTTAAGTTGTCACCAAATTCGTACGGTCATGTCAGAATGAGCGTATACATATAAACTTCAGAAGGGCGCCGAGAGACAGAATCAAGATACTGCGACCAACTTCTGCACGAATCCTAAGTGGAAGTGGAATACGTTTGGCGGTTAAAGATGTAGTGTAGGTTATGAACAATAGACCAAATAACGTGAATGCATGAACTGCAAAGTTAATTGACACATAACGAACGTTTACACTCATCATCGAAGAAATGCAAGTAAATAAAAGGAGGACAGAAAGAATATTTAAAACAATCCAAGAAGCCACGGTAGAAGAAACGATGAAAGACAGACAGCGAAGACAGCATAATCGAATCAATGAGAACATTTTCTTATTTGTGGGTATATTTTTTAACATTGAATAAATCACCGAAAAAACATTAATACGCTTTTTCATGTCGAAATATACGATATAAAGATACGATATACGATATAAAGAGGAAAATGTCAAAATGTAAATAGGCATTAACGAACATACAAATCTGTGTTACGAGATGCGTATTTCTCGCGTTAAAATGAAGTTTGCAAACAAAGCAGCGAATAGAAGGAAAGAAAAGACTTTTCCCTCTCCGTCACTTGCCTGTATAAATCTAACCCCCTCCCCCCTCCCCACACGCACACACACACACACACACACACACACAGAGAGAGAGAGAGAGAGAGAGAGAGAGAGATGATGCATCTTCGATAAAGGAAATCATGCGTAGAGCGATCAGAAATAAAAATATTGCGTAAGCTGCGTCAGAACGGCATTACTAGGCTGTCTGTACCAGACAAGTGCTGGCTGTTAAGAAAAAAATGGCAATGTTTTACAATACTTCAGAAACAAAATGCTTTTTATTTCTACGATAATGTTGGAAGCAGTGTTATTTCGCTGCCAAGTTGGCATTCGCGAAGTTGTTTGCACAAACAAAGACAGCAACATGGCCAACAGCATTAAGTGGAAACGAACGTTTCACACGACACTCAAATTAAAGCCTATTTTTTAATAAATTGTGCTCAGTGTTACAAAATAGCTACGCTGTTGTAGTTTGTAGGCTGGACATATTGGACAGATACGTTGAACTGACGCGTAGGTTAGTTGTCGAGCGAAAACCTGAACTTAAGGTAAGAAGTAAAGGAACATTCCGGAGACATGTAAGCTTATCCAATCCACCTTTAGCTTGTATCTGTTTTGAGGGGACTGGGAGACCCTGCAAGGGATTCTTGGCATTTGACTAACAATTCTGAAAACCGCAGAAACGCTAGCTTCGATATTGCCCAACTGCCCCCATAGGTTAGTAATTCATCAAATTCTTAGTACGACTCCACAAAAAAACGGTCCCACGGTGTTAAACGTGTTGATGTTTTTGGGTAGTCAACAGATTACAGCCCATAGAAAAATGGCTAAACACCTCCGGAGAATGCAGTAGATTGTTTTGGTGCACCAATTATCTAATTTTATAAAGTTACGTTCAACGGAACTTTTAGAAACACAGTTTTAAGATACTGTATAAATTATGAATGAAACAGGCAACACTAGTGTAATATTCTACAATATTTATAATCTGTTAACACGAACCAGTTTTCGGCTGTTACGCCATCATCAAATACAAAGGCAATAAAGTGGTGCAGCAAACTTCTGTTGGATCAGAGACTTTGAACTGGTGCATTTACAGAGTATCTCAACTTCCAAAGATAAAAAAATGTTAATGTTACAATTACGAATAAAACAAGAGCGATTATTTCAGTGCAAATGAGATGTGAGATTATTTAACTAAGATTTATTGTTATTATTTCAGTGTAAATTGATGTTACATCCCATAACTAAAATAAATCTTAGTTAAATAATCTTTCATCGCATTTACGCTGTTGTATTCCTGATTCTAACATTTTCCATCTCTGGAAATGGAGATATTCTGTAGATACATTTGTTTTAAATCTTTGATGCAATAAATTTTCACTTCACCAAATGCTTCTCTTTGTACCTAATGATGGCGTAACAGCCGAAAACCGGTTCGAATAACAAATAATAAATAATGTGGAATATTACACCATTGTTGTGTGTGATTCATTCATAATGTACAAAACATTCAACCAAAAACCGACGGAACAGTCAGTCAAAGCAATTTGCTTAAAATCGAGATTCACTGCTATTGGGACGTAAGTATCAAAAGCCGTTTGGGAGAAGGTGGAAGGAAGAACTACGTCCTGCATAAGAAGGCGGAAGCCACGACTACAGCTGTAAGCATTTAATAACAGCAGCAATAAAGCAGTTAGTCCGTGTAATGATTTAGGAGGAAAACGCTCGCTAGTGATGGCTTAAAGAGCGCCGGACGCGGCGCCGTTATGTTGCAGGGCTGCGATACGCCGCTTCGCTGGCGCCGCGTGGTGCGTCGGCGCCCGGCGGCGGATGCGGCCGACCACCGCCGAGCAGCGCCGCGAGCGCCGCCGACATCAAAGGCGCCGCCGCTGCTAATGGCCGCCGGGTGGGCGGGGCGCTAGTGCGCCGGCGCGCCGCTAGATGGCTAATTGCCACTAACTAGCGAGACACGGTCGCGCTTTCAGCGCCTGCCGCCAGGGGCGTGATAGTGCCGTCCTGGGAAGAGCAGCTTCTCGCGGCGAGGACATCTCCAGCTATTATCCCGCCAAGGCCGCATCGCACCTTTGTAGGTAATCGAGACGTGTCGTGGTGTGCCAGCGTGCGGCTCCGAATTTTAGAAGCAAAGGAGACAGTAGCTAGATATTAGAAAATTTCTTAAAGTGTCAGCTACTTCAGATTTTGCATTATTTCCGTTACACTATCCTGTTGGTCAAAAAGTACCGTGAATCTTCCCTTGCACTGTCCGCGAAGGGCACGGTTCCGGGTTCGAGTCCCAATCGGGTAACAATTTCAAACAGTGCGCAAGCTACTGCACAGCCATTTTTTTAAACAAACACACGCTAGACATGCTTCCTTAGTGGGACACTGCGACCTTATTGTAACCAAAAGCCTTATATTACACTCGCTGACAAACCTGGCATTGCGCAAGTATTCGCTTTGCCAATTTCGTGTTAGAAACATGAACATAAATCTAACTGTGTTCAAAAAGTTTTCCATGGTGTTGAGCCACAATCGTGCAATATTTTTTGAGACACTGTGTATTACTGTATTTATCCTCTGTACATCTAAATTTCGGCTTTTACGCCGTTGTCAAGTAAAGAGGTAAAAGCTGGGACATGCAAATAGTAAGAGAGATATTAAAAAAAGTTGAATAATTTTAAAATATACTATATGTTCATTGATACAAAATTATGAGACATTCACTTATTTATTGGACCATTAACATGTCATATCTATAAAGTGGATCCAAAGCACGTAAACAAGACTAACACTAGGCCTTGAAATGTAGAAAGTAGACAGAGAACACACAATAAATATAGAAGAGACATAGAACACACAGTAAATATAGAAGTATCACGGATATTAGCTTGCATTTACATTTATGTATCAGGTCGTTAATAATATGAAGTGAACATACGTTATACAGCAGGAAGGAACTGTCTGCAAGGAACAGAGGAAATAAACTACAGAAGCCAAGTAATCGCACTTAAATTATAGTAAGAGCACGTAGTAATAACAAGAAGTGCTAAACATAACCGAATATGAGTAAAAAATCGGGGGAAGGAGGGAAATTGGAGGGGGGGGGGGGGAATAAGTACTGTCTTTACGGCTATCTATGAATGTTTCTGGATGATAATATACTGTCGTAGACTTTTTACAGGTTAATATGGGCACTGGATCAAAATATGATCTCAATAATCCTTCTGATTCAAATGGTTCAAAAAATGGCTCAAATGGCTCTGAGCATTATGGGACTTCTGAGGTCATCAGTCCCCTAGAACTTAGGACTACTTAAACCTAACTAACCTAAGGACATCACACACATCCATGCCCGAGGCAGGATTCGAACCTGCGACTGTAGCGCAAATGGTCCAAATGGCTCTGAGCACTATGGGACTGAACTTCTAAGGTCATCAGTCCCCTATAACTTAGAACTACTTAAACCTAACTAACCTAAGGACATCACACACATCCATGCCCGAGGCAGGATTCGAACCTGCGACCGTAGCGGCCGCGCGGTTCCAGACTGTAGCGCCTAGAACCGCTCGGCCACCCTGGCCTGCTAATCCTTCTGATATCGAGAACGTACCCGAACTCCTATTTGATGGATGTGACATGAGTCCTAATGACATTTAGAGTTTTTCGGGTTTCCCACCAGGTCCTTCAGGCCTGGTACCAAGCCTACGCCACACATTGTGCGACGTACCAGAAGATGACTGCGAGACGGATGCGGAGGAAATAATCGACGAATGTCAGAACAGTTTCGAAACGGAGCAAAGCGACACGAATGTTTCATCTGAGGGCGAAGAGGACGATGAATTCTATGTTTGCCATAAAAAGAAGGGCAAGCAAGTCATCGACTCCATTTCCTGAAAAAAAAAAACCGCCTTATCGTTCGTCAAAAGGGGGAACATAACCTACTTAGGAAAATCCCGGGCCCGATCGGTAGAGCTCCGGACATACACACAATTTTAGACACGTGGGCATGTTTATTTGATGGCAACATGTTGGACATCATTGTACGTTCCACAAACCAATATATCGATTCCGTGAAAGATCATTATTCACGGGAAAGAGACGTCAAACCCATTCATCAGAGTTGAAAGCATTTACTGGGCTTCTGTGTATTGGTGGACTTTCAAAGCTGGGAAACTAAACGTCGAGGATTTATGTGCTAACGGCGGATTCGGGATTGACTTTTTCTGACTCACTATGACTCTCGTGCGGTTCCGTTTCTTACTTCAGGTTCTGAGGTTTGACAACAGAGAAATAAGAGGACAACGAAAAGCCTTAGATCGCCTTGCCCCAATTCGGGACATTTTTCATAAGTTTGTATTGAACTGCCAACAATGTTATTGTGAAGGAGATGTTACAATAGACGAAAACTTAGAGGCCTTCAGAGGCACGTGTAATTTCGTCCAGTATATACAGGGCTATTACAAATGATTGAAGCGATTTCATAAATTCACTGTAGCTCCATTGATTGACATATGGTCACGACACACTACAGATACGTAGAAAAACTCATAAAGTTTTGTTCAGCTGAAGCCGCACTTCAGGTTTCTGCCGCCAGAGCGCTGGAGAGCGCAGTGAGACAAAATGGCAACAGGAGCCGAGAAAGTGTATGTCGAGCTTGAAATGCACTCACATCAGTCAGTCATAACAGTGCAACGACACTTCAGGACGAAGTTCAACAACGATCCACCAACTGCTAACTCCATTCGGCGATGGTATGCGTAGTTTAAAGCTTCTGGATGCCTCTGTAAGGAGAAATCAACGGGTCGGCCTGCAGTGAGCGAAGAAACGGTTGAACGCGTGCGGGCAAGTTTCACGCGTAGCCTGCGGAAAATTGGCTCATGCCACAACTGGAGACCGACAGCGCCGACTTCATCTTTCAACAGGATGGTGCTCCACCGCACTTCCATCATGATGTTCGGCATTTCTTAAACAGGAGATTGGAAAACCGATGGATCGGACGTGGTGGAGATCATGATCAGCAATTCATATCATGGCCTCCATGCTCTCCCGGCTTAACCCCATGCGATTTCTTTCTGTGGGGTTATGTGAAAGATTCAATGTTTAAACCTCCTCTACCAAGAAACGTGCCAGAACTGCGAGCTCGCATCAACGATGCTTTCGAACTCATTGACGGGGACATGCTGCGCCGAGTGTGGGAGGAACTTGATTATCGGCTTGATGTCTGCCGAATCACTAAAGGGGCACATATCGAACATTTGTGAATGCCTAAAAATACTTTTTGAGTTTTTGTATGTGTGTGCAAAGCATTTTGAAAATATCTCAAATAATAAAGTTATTGTAGAGCTGTGAAATCGCTTCAATCATTTGTAATAACCCTGTACCGTCCAAGCCCGCAAATTGCAGGTTGAAGATACTAGCTGCAGTAGACTTAGGTGTATATTATACATGGAACGCGGAGATTTATGCAGGAAGGCAGCCCGATTGTCCTTTCCAGGTTAGCAACAAACTCGTAGACGTGGTTGAACGTCTGGTTACTCCTCTAGCTAACTCTGGCCGAAATATCAGTGCTGACAACTGGTTCAGCAACATCACTCTTCCTCACGACTTGTCCACGAAATATAACCTGTCCTACGTGTAAACACTCAAAAGAACAAATGGCAAATTCCCAATGAATTGAAAGAGATAAAAAAGACAGAATCGTTTTCTAGTGTGTTTGCATTCCGCAAACAGGTCACTATGGTGTCGTATGTGCCCCAAAATAAAAATAACAAGAAAAACGTCATTGTGATTTCCAGCACGCACATGGATGGAGCGATTGACGAAGCAACTTGGGACGAAAAGAAACCGGAAGTGATTACCTGTTATAATGGCCATAAAATAGGTGTAGACGTGGTCGATAAAATGTGTTCTGTGTACAATGTTGAAAGATGCACAAGACGTTGGCCAATGGTTATTTTTTACGCGATGTTGAATGTTGCTGACGTAAACAGCCAGATCATATGTCTAGGAAACGGAATCGTAGTGCCGGCCAGTCGAATCTTCCTCCGTAATCTGGGAAAAGAACTAATAAGAGGCTAGATGCTAAAGCGTTCGCTGCTGCCCCGCTTGCCTCGGACCATTTCATTCCGGCTTCGGGAACTTCTTCCCCAAAATGAAACACCTGCTACACTCAGTAGCACAACTGCCGAGGGCGCCAAAATGCGAAAGCGATGCCAAATATGTTGGACGAACAAGACTACAAGACCCACTCAGTACAAGTGCAAAGGGTGTGGTCAATATTTATGCCTGCAACACTGTGCAATGTTTTGTCCCGATGGTTGTGACGTTGATGAAGACATCTAAAACGATGGCTGATGATACATCTTCCGTTTTTATTTTACTTTCTCTGAAAGGGACGTTATTTTGTATTAATTTCCTACCTGTTTCATTACTATATTCTAGATACAAATACTGTATACTGAGTAAACCTTCTAAACGTTAATACATAAGTTCTATTTCTAATTTTCATAAATTAATGGTCTGTTGCTAATATTTAATACGAGGGGCGTTAGAAAAGTCCGTGCAAAGTCCGAGAGATGGCACCACCGGGCCGTATCGAGGTCATGTTTAGTTAGTAGCAGCTCAGTTATACAGGAAGTAGTGGTATAATGCGACATCAATTTTTTTAACTTTACTGACACTATTTCTTTTTATCGACTTCAAACTTTCTGAGCACCATGACATGTATTTCGGGATTTTTTGAGGTATTATGTACGACATAAGCAAAGGTAATGTGTTTTTGGAATCTTACACAAAAAATTGTGTTCGTAATACAGTTTGTAGTATATTTTGCAATCAAAATATTGAACAGCACATTACAAGAACGACACTTTCATTAAATCAAATACACTTGTAAGATTGTGCAGTGTATAATTCGTCTTCAAGACGATCCCCACTTTTGCTGCATTTCATAGACCGATTCTTCGTACTGCCATCACCAAGTCGGCACACAATACCAACACTGCCATCTATGTTAAAACAACTTATCATTGTCTAAAGTTAAACATAAAGCAAAATGTTAACAAGAGCCGCCTGGTCTAGAGGTGTTCCTGCTTCCGTTTTGGGTGAGTAGTTTCTGCCTGTTTCCATCTCTTCGGCAGCGCCACGGGGGCCGCCTTGTTTTCCTTCACTGTTGTGATAGCTCTTGTGTGCATCGCGTTGTTGTTTGTCTCTCAGAGTCTCGCGTTTGTGAATCAATTTTGACGCGGCATTGCCTTGCACTGTGTTGTCATCCAGGGGCACAGGAACTTTTCAACGTACATGTACCGTCACTTTCAGTTTTGGCAAGTCCATGTGACATGTGCAGTCAGGTTCGTTAGAAATTTATGACTGACTTGTAGATACGATCATCTTAACTCTATAACAGCTTCACACGGCTTAAATCAGTATGAGTCGCATGTTTTATATCAACTTTCTGGATCCGATTCAGGTTGACAGGACCCTCTTAAAACATGGTCAACAAGTCCCTTTCACTCATAATGATGGTGCTAGTAGTTTGGTTATTATGTCGAAAGCGGAGGTGGACTATAAGGATGTCAGGCCGTTGAACCTTCTCTCAGAAGTTGATGACAGTTTTCTCAAGACCGTCCTGCTTCCATTTGGGGACATACGGAATTTAACGGTGGCCCGATCAACAACATTTACGAGTTTATGTTGGAGTTCGATCCATGGATACGGTGGTATAACGAAATATCCCTCTCGTTTGCAGGTGTGTGGATGCCGAGTACATATAATTTACATATGATAAGTAGGGACCTGTTTCAGATGTAATGAGAGTGTCACCTCAGGGACAAATAGCCCGTGTCGTGTCAGTGTCTTAAAATCCACTCATGAACATCATAAAAGTCTTACTTCAACGGATTTTCTTCTCCACCTCACAGCCGTTGTACCTAATCAAGTTCGTGAGGCGCAACGCGAGTCTTTGGTGGATGACCTTAGTGCATTTTCGCCGTTAACCTCAAGTAAGGACTTTGCCATTGTAGCACTTTAGAGCAAGTGTAGACCGATGCAATACCTTTACAGAAAATATTTCGTTGGAGGATTCCTCCCCCATCACATAGTTAACACCAGACGAAAGCGTACCAACTGCCGTTCAAGATTCTAAACTATCCAGCATCCCCACCGATACATCTCTCGAGACCGAGACCGACATTTTGATGTTGCATGAGGATGAGACTGTTCCGGAGATGTGTATTATATAGACGGAACGTGCCAGGCGTATCTGAGTCTGTGAGGTATTCCCACCCTTCTTCTATATCCCCCCCCCTTCTTTCACGTCTCCGGATGGGAAAAGCATGTCACAAGCAGCCACTGATCGGACCCCGATCGGTTAAAGTGTGACAGTAGAATACGTGGTGACGGTAAAAGACACACCGTCAGCTTTCTTTTCCACTGATTCTCAGAAACCTCACCACCCACCTGTGGAGGAGGAGTGTGTGTCCTCTACGCCTCATACTGAATTTCCACATGACCGCCACCCTCCTCCCCGCCCCCCTCTTGACGCATGTGGCTGTTGCTTTCCGACAAATCCGCAATAAACAGCGCTTTCAAACTGAACGTGCGGTGTCGCGAAAAAAGGAAAAAAGAGTAAAGACGGTGGAAGAACGGGATCCAGCACTTAACATTCAGGTTGCCTCTATCTACTGGTATTGCGTTATATTACAGAGAGTGGATACAAATGACCTATTTCGAAGTTCTTGATAACGACTGAGGGATAGGCTGCACTTTTTGTGGCCTTACTTTAATTCATCATCATGCTCCTTCAGGATCTGGTTGTTCCACAGATCTTTTATTTCTTAGAACTCCGCAGAGACTTCTTTTAGGTGGAAATTTTAATTGTATTTCGCGTGTGGACCAGACCCCAATTTTAATTTTAGTAAGGAACAAGACGATTTGGTGCCCTTCGTAGACACGCGATGCATGGATCTGTCACCATCCCACTCCCGTCAGGTATACGCATTTTATTGGTTCCAACAGTAGATTCGATAGTCTTTATCTTTCTGATTTTTCATTTCGGCAACCGTTAGTGGCAAAAGTTTCACTAGCCACTGTGCCGCAACTGTAGCCAGTAAAACTGTCTTGCCTCCCCTGGATGTTGAAAACATATTTCTTAAAGGACCCTTCCCTCAAGATTATCATTCCAGACGTTTGGCCCTGTAGACGGTGTTCCAAGGACCGAAGTCCTTCTCTTATGGAATGGTGGTCAGGGGATGCAAAAACCTTGCTCCGGAAGCGTTAGTGCGTTACTGCCCTAGTCAGACCTAGGAATTTTATTATTCCTTCTAACGAGAAATGTATGAATGTTCCAGACAAGCTCCCTTACAGATTATGGATTTCCGCCATGTTAAGGCGAAGCTTCTTCAGTTAAAGAGAAAACAAATGGAAGAACTCACGGTGCTATCAGAAGCCCGCTCATTACTTCAGGCTAAATTTATCTCCTTATAATTTTCACCTTATCCTGTTTCGGGAGCGTCGAAAGGGAGCATGTATCGCGTCCCTCACTCACATCTATAGTCACGTACTGATGTCCCATCGTGACATTTACATAGCAATGTACAATTACTTTACCGAACTTAATGGCTTCCGTGCTACTGATGCTATTTTTCCTGATGCATTTACTCCTCTCCTGGATTGTGACGTTACTCCTACATTAAATGATGGATTTCGGAGTGACTTCAGTCGAGGTGACATACATTCTCTTATTGTTGGTTCATCATTGCAAAAATCTCCGGGGTTAGACGGTATTTTTAATGAATTTAATGAACGTTTCTGGCCTCTTATAGTTGATACCATCACTTCACTGGTATATAGGGCGATAACTTGAGGGTTTATTCCTACTAGTTTCAAGATTTTTAAAATCGCTGTAATTCCGAAGGCCACCAGACGTCTGGACACTGATCAGTTACGCCCGATGACGCTCCTTAATTTCGATTAGAAGACTGTCGCTCGGGCGATTAATAGTCGTTTGTCGATATTGCTAGAAAACTTTTTTGCGGTTCATCAAAGCTGTGTGCCTGGGTGCACGATCCTGACTTCTTTACTAAAACGTCGGGACGTCGTCTCGGTGGCTGCAGCTTCTTCTGAAGCCTTGCTTTTTATTGATTTTAATAAGGCATTTGGCCGGGGCAGTCACAGTTTCTTCATACGGGTGCTCGAGGCGACCTGTCTCAATCAGACTGCGTGTCGGGTATTATCCAGTCTTTTACAGATATTCAAGCGTCTGTCGTGGTAAATCGACATACTATTCCCCAGATTACAATCCGTAGAAGCTTACCGCAGCGGAGCCGCCTCTTCATGTTGCTTTTTGCCTTATCTGTACCACCTCCGTTTCGCCGTATTTCTGATATTGGGACAAACCTTTTCATTGCGAGCGTACTCGGATGATGTTATGGTATTGCATCGTCGTATCGATGACATATTGGATTCCTTTTGTTCTCTCTCTGGGGCCCGGGATTTTCATTCTTTGGGCATGGTGGTTGCTCCCCACAAATCACTGAGGATTGCCATGGAGCGCTGCCCGATGAAAAGGGTTGCACTCATTTGACGGGAGGTGATGGATCGAATTCAAAGGCCAATTCGTCAACACAAGCGCCATTCCCTTAGCCTTCTTCACAAAGTACAGTTCGTAGATACCTGCATCTTCAGTGACGTGTATTATGTTGCACAAATATTCCCACCCCCTACGGTGTCGGCGGGCAAATTGATTCAATTATCAGGTCGTTTCCTACGGAAAAGTCATATTTTTTCACTCCGGTTTGAAATGGTGACGAGGCCCAGGTCCCTTGGAGGGTTGGGACTTGCCGATATCAAAGTAAAGACTTTAATACTATTTATACAGCGTAACATTTTCACATGTGCTCGAGCAACTCATTCCATTATATCTTGTTTATTTACGTGTCTTCTACTGGCCATTCTGACTCCCGCTGCTGATGTTGCCCGGATCGACACTAAACTGCGACAACTACGTGAATTTTATATTATAATAAATGTTCTTGGAGTTAGTGATACACCTTACCACCACATCTTTGATTCCCAGTTGGGGATTACAACCATCCCTCTCCCCTATTGAAATGCCCGCCTCTTTGATATCCTGGAAAACCGTGTGGTTTCACGTGGGTCTTTCTGTCTTCCCGATAGATGTCCGCTTATCGTGTTATTGGATCAATCACAATCTGATCCCGAACAACTAACGCCTCCAACGCATTGGTCTTCGTCCGGCTGGTCTTTGCGACACATTTCATCAACCTGATACATTACCACACAGACTTTTCTCTCGCCGACGTGTACACTGGCACTATATTCACCGAAAAATTGCTTTCCTGCTTACATGACAGCAACAGCTGTGATGCTGCTTTCTCGGTTGAACTTCCACTTTCCCTTGGACAAAGACTGTTACGATCGTACAACTTATCGGACACTGCGGTTGAAACATCCCCTTAGAACAATTATACATGACTGTGCTTAAACTGACACACAATATTTTTTTAGCGCAACGCAATCTGACTTTCAATAATCCCTGCAAAAGAATGGCCCTGACTAACATTAACCTATACCTTTCACAAATCACTTACCTCACAAAAATCTTCGTTACTTGAACTACCGCAATACAGCGAGCGCCACTACTGCCAGCTAAATAAAAGATTCAAACTACGGAAGGCACTAACTACTGATAGGCATAGTTAGCAAATGATAGATTTTAATAGAGAACAAAGGATGTATTTACCTTAATAGTCATAATATATATAGCAGTTCATGACATCCAGTCTTACAAATTTCAAATCTCCGCCATCTCTCTCCCCACATCCACCACTGCTGGCGGGTCACCTCCAACTGCGCAACGCTACGCGCTGTTAACATCCAGCTGCCCAACACTACAATAGCCAACAACAATGCAAACCAGCCACAGACTGCACACAGCACAGACAGTGATTTTCATACAGAGCGCTATGTGGCGTTACCAATAAAAAAACCTATACAGTCTACTTACACGGTCACTATGTAGCATGGAGTGACAACAATCAAAACCCCTGTGATTTTCGCCAATGTATGATGAACACGCCTTGGAAATCCATTTGCTTTATTTGCAAATTAGTTGCATCTTCAAAGTATTGGATTGGGTGAATCACGTAAGACTTTTATTTCTTGAACTACGGCACACATCGAACGCTGTTTTCGGCTAATGTTAGAGCGTCGAGGGGCACGTATGTTTTTTGTTTGGTTAATGTTTTTAGCTTAGGTATCAAATGGAAATATTGGAAGGGTACAGTACCGCCCGACATTGAAAATAGGTACAACCTTCTTCGTTATTCTTGTCAGAACAACATATTATTTGTAATAATAACTCAATTTCACTTAATACACCGAAGCCAGATACCAGTGTAGGAACGAAGGACAATTTATTTATTTAATTGATCACATGTGCACTCCCACAAAATAAATCCCTACATCTAATTTGATGAGATCTGTGAAATGAATGAATGTATGGTCGTCTGCTAACCGCAGATAGTGAATGTGCAATATATGATTGTCTTGGAGAAGGTCCTTTGGTCACCTTTGGTGGAACCAAAGAGATGAAATTTACCTGAGCTTTGAGCGCCTGAAATGTGGCTGACCAATACGGTAGCAAGGTGCTCCCCCACCTCGGCGGACGTGCGAGATGACCTGAAGAATGACCATGTTTCAGCACCCTGGCGCTGGATCTTGTGTTGGTAAGACCTGTCTTAGGTGTGCTCCGTAAAGACAAAAGAGTGGAGACAATGGTATGCATGTGGAGTACTTGAGAGTAGTTTGGAATAATTATTTCTCTATTTCAGGAACTTTTGGGGGGAGAATTAAATGACAGGCAGGTAGTACTAAGGGGATCGTAGTAATCTTCGGAATTGACCAACGGTCACAACGAAACCACGTGTAGCAATAAGTTGCAATACTTGCGAGTGCTAGTACTACGTTGAAATACTTCCGAGTGTTAAAGTTAAGCTGAATTACTGGCGTGTGTACTGTAAGTTGGAAATATTTAAGAAATGGCGTGTGCAGGACTTGAAATTAGAGACTGAAACGTCCCCTTAGGAACAAATTATACACGACTGTGCTGATAAACCTCTTACACTATTTGCTTTTCAAACAGCTGAGCAAAACTGAACGTACTCAAACATTCACTAAAGTGACACACAATATTTTTAGCGCAACGCAATCTGACTATCAAAGATCCCTGCAAAAGAATGGCCCTGACTAACATTAACCTATACCTTTCACAAATCACTTACCTCACAAAAATCTCCGTTACTCGAACTACTGCAATACGGCGAGCGCCACTACTGCCAGCTAAATAAAAGATTCAAACTACGGAAGGCACTAACTACTGATAGGGATAGTTAGCAAATGAAAGATATTAATAGAGAACAAACAATGTATTTACCTTAATAATCATAATATATATAGCAGTTCAATTTCAAAACTTCCGCCATCTCTCTCCCCACATCCACCACTGCTGGCGGCTCACCTCTAACTGCGCAACGCTACGCGCTGTTAACATCCAGCTGCCCCTCTACAATGGCAGACAACAATGCAAACTAGCCACAGACTGCACACAGCACAGCCAGTGATTTTCATACAGAGCGCTACGTGGCGGCGGCGTTACCAATATAAGAACCTAAACAGCCTACTTACATAAAGAAAACATAAACAGCCTACTTACAAGACGAGCACTTCCACGTGGTGAGTACTGTGTGAGTCTCAATCTGTGTATGAGACAAAGGATAAAGAGAAGTACTCGTCCAAGGTATCAGTTGAGGACTCGCTTGTGTGACGAATATGATCTTAATATTACCTTTGCGTGTTATGTTTCCGTGTGATGCTAGATTCAAACTCTAATACTCTGAGAGTGAAGCAAGGTGAGTCAGCCGTCTATCCAGCAACGCCACTTGGTTTGCATTGCACAGGAAGACGTGCATATATCCTCCAGAGTTCGTAGTAGGAAAGAAAAGTTACGAAGTGGGGCAGTGTCGTGTGAAAATGGGATGAATACTAATTGAAGTGGGAAAGCTGAAAGTGAAGTGATTTTAATGTTGTGACTATTCTTTGTGATGTATTGTATGTTGCTAGAGTGATGTATTTCATGTAATTTAAGTATGTGTGGTTTGCATGGGAGAGTAGCAAGATAGGTTCAGAGGCAGTGGGTTATGCATGTTCCTTTTTGTACCGCTTGTTATGGAGGAAATTTTCGTGATGATGGGTGTGAGAGTCGAAGTGTGAGATATATCAAAAGATCCACCATCCTATCCAGAGAGTGCACTGTAGCGTTAGATAATTACGAGACCATAAGATAGAGAATCACCAATGTAAAGCTATGCCCACTGGGCGGAGTTTCTCATGTATAATTGTTGTATAAAATGTAATGGTGTGTTTAGGTTATCTTTGAATCGTAATAGAATTTATCGGAATAAAAATTGAAAAGAAAAAGATTGGTGGCCTTGTTCTTCGAATAGTGTGTAGTCATGATATTCAGAATTTATAATGTGTGCGCCATTCATATTCAGTGCGATGGCCACGTGTTGGTCAAAGCCGTTGCGTAAGAAAGGAAATGTGTTAATGCCAGAGCGTAGTCAACAACAATCGGAGTTGTGTAAATTACTAATAGTCAGATGTGCGTTATCCGTTTCCGTTGCGTAATATTCAAACAGGAGAATAATTTGTAGTTTAATTGTGGGTACTAGAGCTCATAATCAGTCATTGATGTTACTCGATAAATAAGAATAAATCCACGCGCTTGGCAGACCACTCATCTTGCAGGCCTGACTGCTTGATACCACAGTATGAGCAAGGCATGTGGGTGCCTCTCAATATTTAAGAAAGGATTTTCCTAATGGAACCGTATACTTCTTATAACTGCATTCGATAGCTCTTGAGAAGACAGTTACAGTGGTATAGCATTTCTTAATGTTAACGTTGAAATATCCCAGAATTTGCGAGCATGGTGGCTGGAGCCTGCATTAGCGGTGCAAACACCGCCAAGCAGAGCTTTCGTGCTACTCTGTGTCAGAATGTCAAGCTCTGCGTGTTTGGTTAGAGGGTTAGCTGCCCTCTGTAATAAAAAAACTGAGTCAACGGCTCAACACTGAATTTGAACTGGTGTCCTGGGACATCCGCAACGAACAAAATGAGAACAAAAAAGAGGTCTGGAACCACGCTGTTGCTACGGTCGCAGGTTCGAATGCTGCCTCGGGCATGGATGTGTGTGATGTCCTTAGGTTAGTAAGGTTTAAGTAGTTCTACGAGGTGCATTCAAGTTCTAAGGCCTCCGATTTTTTTTCTAATTAACTACTCACCCGAATTCGATGAAACTGGCGTTACTTCTCGACGTAATCGCCCTGCAGACGTACACATTTTTCACAACGCTGACGCCATGATTCCATGGCAGCGGCGAAAGCTTCTTTAGGAGTATGTTTTGACCACTGGAAAATCGCTGAGGCAATAGCAGCACGGCTGGTGAATGTGCGGCCACGGAGAGTGTCTTTCATTGTTGGAAAAAGCCAAAAGTCACTAGGAGCCAGGTCAGGTGAGTAGGGAGCATGAGGAATCACTTCAAAGTTCTTATCACGAAGAAACTGTTGCGTAACGTTAGCTCGATGTGTGGGTGCGTTGTCTAGGTGAAACAGCACACGCGCAGCCCTTCCCAGACGTTTTTGTCGCAGTGCAGGAAGGAATTTGTTCTTAAAAACATTTTCGTAGGATGCATCTGCTACCGTAGTGCCCTTTGGAACGCAATGGGTAAGGATTACGCCCTCGCTGTCCCAGAACATGGACACCATCATTTTTTCAGCACTGGCGGTTACCCGAAATTTTTTTGGTGGCGGTGAATCTGTGTGCTTCCATTTAGCTGACTGGTGCTTTGTTTCTGGATTGAAAAATGGCAGCCACGTCTCATCCATTGTCAGAACCGACGAAATGAAAGTCCCATTCATGCTGTCGTTGCGCGTCAACATTGTTTCTCAACATGCCACACGGGCAGCCATGTGGTCGTCCGTCGGCATTCGTGGCACCCACCTGGATGACACTTTTCGCATTTTCAGGTCGTCATGCAGGATTATGTGCACAGAACCCACAGAACTGCCAACTCTGGAGGCGATCTGTTCAACAGTCATTCGGCGATCCCCCAAAACAATTCTCTCCACTTTCTCGATCATGTTGTCAGACCAGCTTGTGCGAGCCCGAGGTTGTTTCGGTTTTTTGTCACACAATGTTCTGCCTTCATTAAACTGTCGCACCCACGAACGCACTTTCGACACATCCATAACTCCATCACGACATTTCTCCTTTAACTGTCGATGAATTTCAATTGGTTTCACACCACGCAAATTTAGAAAACGAATGATTGCATGCTGTTCAAGTAAGGAAAACGTCGCCATTTTAAGTATTTAAAACAGTTCTCATTCTCGCCGCTGGCGGTAAAATTCCATCTGCCGTACGGTGCTGCCATCTCTGGGATGTATTGAAAATGAACGCGGCCTCATTTTAAAACAATGCGCATGTTTCTATCTCTTTCCAGTCCGGAGAAAAAAAATCGGAGGCCTTAGAACTTGAATGCACCTCATAAGTCTAGGCGACTAATGACCATAGTGCTTAGAGCCTTTTGAGCCATTTTCAACATATTTCCATATTTCCCCTTTTAGGTGTTTGCACTGCAGGCCGCTCATTTCTGCTTCAACATTCGTTGCGTGCAGATATTTACACCATTGAGGAGAGATTGGAAATATTAATTTTATATGGGGAATGAAAAAGAAACGTCGCAGAAATAATACAGAGTTATAGGGCGCTCTATCCGGATCGCCAATGCCCGACGCGCCTGGAAATTTCCAGAATTATTAAGACGCCACTGAGGACAGGCTGTTCGAACGTCAAAAAGAAAACAAGGAAGAAGACTACAACTGAGAAAGAACACGAAGAAACTGTTCTGGCTGCGGCGCTAAAGAGTCCACACAGTGGTACGAGACTTATTGCCAAGGAATGTGGAATCAGCCGGGCGAGTGTCGTTCACATCCTGCATCGACAGAATTTATTTTCATCTCCATCACTTGTCACCACTTCAGGCAGTCGACGGCCTTGATTTAGAACGTCGTGCATAATTTAGTCTGTTTGCTCTTCCGTAACTGAGAGGCTACCCTGCGTTTTCTTAACATGTGCTCCTTACCGATGAAGCAAGGTTTACTAACCACGCTAATGTAAATGTACATAACGTGCACTATTGAGCGGCCAAAAATCCACTCTGGCTTCGTTAGGTGCAACATCAACGGCCGTGGAGCGTAAACGTGTGGTGCGGCATCTTTGGAAATTACAGCGTGGCGCCTCACATCGTCTCGGGCGTTCTAAATGGACATTCGTACGCACACTTTCTGGCAAACATTCTGCCGGTTCTTCCACAAGATGTACCAGTAGATATTCGACAGTGTATGTGGCTGCAGCACGACGGTTGTCCCGCTCACCCGTCCTGTGTTGCCACGAAAATACTCCTTTTCACATTTGGATATTAAATACAGTAGTTGCTTTTACAGAGTATAAGCATTTTTTATGTTTGAGGAATGAACAATTGATTTCTCTGTTTCAGCTCACGGAAGTCTCGGTGGATACGTGGAACTCGTGAAAGAGTTTTCCTAAGCTCTTTGTGATAAGATAGATATGTCATATTTCCATATACAACATTCGTAGGAGGACTTGCATCTAGGTCGTAAGTTGGATCGAGGGGAAATAAAGCTTTATTCTCGTAGCGCATGCCTACCTTACGATATACAAGTAAACAAAAAAAAAAAATTCGTTTAAAATTTTAGAAACTTGCAGCACAAGTAGTTAACTGGGAATAGAGATCAAGAACAACTATGTAAAACGACTTAAGGGTAAATGACAAGTGAGTTACAGAGCGAAGCCAGAAAACTTAAAGTTTAGAATTGCAACAGTACACTGACTTACAAATCAAGGGCAATCAAATTACAACTCAAGTCCTCAGCAGTTGTTTCTCAATAATTAATTGGCTTGTGACTTTGTTCACAGACTAAAAATAAAAAAAAGAACAGATAAGAAACTTAGCAACTGGAAAATTAACTTAAGACCCTCTTAGAGGTATGTAAGCCAAAATAATTTAGGTTAAAAATAGGTAAAGTACACTACAGTTAACAAAGCAATATTGGAAGGCTAATCCTAAATTATTTTTAGCAACTGCAGCAACAGCATAAGGCCCAATGATAAAAACCCTATAATAATAAGGTATGCAAGTAGAAAGAAAAATCACAGGTTGAGAACATTAATGCTGATACCAATGATTATTCATGACAGTTTCACCAAATGGAATACGGCCAAATAAAAAGTACTAACCAAGATGAAACCAAAACAAAATTTTTAGGTACTACAAATTTTACATACACAGAACTTCAGAAGCATTGAAATACGAGGGCTATTCGGAAAGTGAGGAATGATAGGTCGCGAAATGGAAACCACAGTTAAAATCAAAACTGTTGTAGTTGCTACGGTTTGCTACACCTTCCATCTGCTACACAGTCGCCGTTAAGACTTAGATGTCTACCGAAGCGTTAAACCAACTTTTCAATTCCCTCGATATAGAAGACAGCCGCCAGTGCTTTTCGATAATTTTCTACTCTGGACTGCAGCTCGTTGTCTGTGTCAAAATATTGTCTTCATAGCTAGCGGTTCATTGGAGCAGAGATGAACCTCAGTGGTAGCCAATTATGGGCTGAATTGTGGGTGGTCAAACACTACCCATGGAAACGCTGCAGGAGCGTATCATTGCCCCTGCAGAGTGCAGCCGAGAATTGTCGTGAAGAACGAACTGCATGACAGTTATGTTATGTGGATTGCATAGCTTCAGGCGAAATCTTTCGCCAGCCCTCATACTTGGCGGGAGACGCTAATTTCTAGCCATCTTTACGTTCTCACTGTGAGCTCAGAACTGAAAAGAGCGACATGATGCAATCGACGGGCATACTAGACACTGTGCCCAACGCATCTGTGCAAAGCTTCATCAGATTTTCACTGTATTTTCCATTTCACGACCAATCGTTCCTTATTTTCCGAATAACCATGGTAACTATGAATATGTAGAGCTTAACTGAATTAAAAACCAGCCGCCATGTAAAAGGTGAAGGCACCTTAAGGTTTGGCTGAAATTCACGAAAAACGCAAGATATCCATGGTAACTATACAGTGAGATTTACGACATAATGCCCAAGCAAACAATAGGTTGAACTTATATTACAAATCGATTCTAAGCTGAGTTTCTTAGATTTACTTAAACAATGAAAATTTTTTTCATAAATCAAGTACAATTTAGATAGCTGAAAAAATTTCAAGTGAGGTAAACCCTCAATCTCAGAGCGACAAGGAAGCAAACAACGGCAATAGCCGATCAAATACATAAACAGAATGGGAAAGGCCCAGTCGGCAAAGTAGGCATGTAATATCACATGGGCAGCTAGTTCAATAAGGGCGCAAATAACAAGTAATACGGAATTAATGTAATCAGTTGGCCAACGTCCTTACCAAGATGGATACATTTCAACAGCTGTATTGGAAAACTGTTTGGTGGACATCACAGTGAAGTCGCTGACCAACAGTTCCTTTTAATAATGGCTAATCTGTTCTACAACACACACTTGTAGACAGAATTAAACGTTATTCTACTAAAATACATGGCAATACACGAGCTTCAGCGGACCAAAATATGAAGTCAATTGTGACAGCATTAAGGTCAGCAAAGAAATACAGACAGGACAAATAATATCACATTGACTGCTAGTGCAACGAGATAGCAAATGACAAGTAATATGATCTTTATGTAATCTGCAGGTCAACTGTGTTACCGAAATATATACCTTTTAACAGTCGTACTGAAAAACTGTTTGATGATCGTCACAGATAAATCGCTGTCAAACATTCCATAAAATAATGGCTAATATGTCGATCAACACGCACATATGAATAAAATGAAAAATTACTCTACTTGTATACAAGCCAATTCACAAGCTTCAGTAGTCCAAAACATAAAAGTCCACTGGGGCAACACTAAGGGATACATAGTATTCAAATGAAATGCCAAAACGAGCACTATTTTCGTTAAAATTCGATATGATAATAAGTATCCAGATACAGGGCACTTTATGGAAAACTAGCAAGCATGACGTAAAATATCTCGTCAAGAAGTATACAGAGTAAAATTTAGTACCCTCCTGGAAATGGAAAAAAGAACACATTGACACCGGTGTGTCAGACCCACCATACTTGCTCCGAACACTGCGAGAGGGCTGTACAAGCAATGATCACACGCACGGCACAGCGGACACACCAGGAACCGCGGTGTTGGCCGTCGAATGGCGCTAGCTGCGCAGCTTTTGTGCACCGCCGCCGTCAGTGTCAGCCAGTTTGCCGTGGCATCCGGAGCTCCATCGCAGTCTTTAACACTGGTAGCATGCCGCGACAGCGTGGACGTGAACCGTATGTGCAGTTGACGGACTTTGAGCGAGGGCGTATAGTGGGCATGCGGGAGGCCGGGTGGACGTACCACCGAATTGCTCAACACGTGGTGCGTGAGGTCTCCACAGTACATCGATGTTGTAGCCAGTGGTCGGCGGAAGGTGCACGTGCCCGTCGACCTGGGACCGGACCGCAGCGACGCACGGATGCACGCCAAGACCGTAGGATCCTACGCAGTGCCGTAGGGGACCGCACCGCCACTTCCCAGCAAATTAGGGACACTGTTGCTTCTGGGGTATCGGCGAGGACCATTCGAACCCGTCTCCATGAAGCTGGGCTACGGTCCCGCACACCGTTAGGCCGTCTTCCGCTCACGCCCCAACATCGTGCAGCCCGCCTCCAGTGGTGTCGCGACAGGCGTGAATGGAGGGACGAATGGAGACGTGTCGTCTTCAGCGATGAGAGTCGCTTCTGCCTTGGTGCCAATGATGGTCGTATGCGTGTTTGGCGCCGTGCAGGTGAGCGCCACAATCAGGACTGCATACGACCGAGGCACACAGGGCCAACACCCGGCATCATGGTGTGGGGAGCGATCTCCTACACTGGCCGTACACCACTGGTGATCGTCGAGGGTACACTGAATAGTGCACGGTACATCCAAACCGTCATCGAACCCATCGTTCTACCATTCCTAGACCGGCAAGGGAACTTGCTGTTCCAACAGGACAATGCACGTCCGCATGTATCCCGTGTCACCCAACGTGCTCTAGAAGGTGTAAGTCAACTACCCTGGCCAGCAAGATCTCCGGATCTGTACCCCATTGAGCATGTTTGGGACTGGATGAAGCGTCGTCTCACGCGGTCTGCACGTCCAGCACGAACGCTGGTCCAACTGAGGCGCCAGGTGGAAATGGCATGGCAAGCCGTTCCACAGCACTACATCCAGCATCTCTACGATCGTCTCCATGGGAGAATAGCAGCCTGCATTGCTGCGAAAGGTGGATATACACTGTACCAGTGCCGACATTGTGCATGCTCTGTTGCCTGTGTCTATGTGCCTGTGGTTCTGTCAGTGTGATCATGTGATGTATCTGACCCCAGGAATGTGTCAATAAAGTTTCCCCTTCCTGGGACAATGAATTCACGGTGTTCTTATTTCAATTTCCAGGAGTGTAGGTGCCTTGAAGACAACACGAGCCACCAGCGTTATTCAGTAACGCGCCGAGAACAAAACAAACTTCTTGAAAATTTGCCACAATTTGTGAAAAAGTGTATTACTGAAAAACATAAACAGGTGACTTGACACGGAAGGAACCAGGATGTTGGTATTAAGCTCAAAACTAATGTCTGTTACCAAAGGACCTCACCGTGGCTCACAGTATGGGCAGGCAACAATTCAGCAACAGGCCAGAGGCAAATATATCGCAGAAAGGATCGATACAAGAGAAGTAGTCCCATGGGCGTGGCAGAAGTGTTTACCAAAGTCTTATTAAACAGAATGATTAGTAGCGTAAAGTAGGTGAATACCAGTGAGGCCTCAGGAAAGAAAAACACCATGTTGAACAGATTTCCTGTCTGAAAAGCATCATCAGAGTACGAACAATGAGAGGTCGAAACGCTGTAGTTGTGTCGTTGCCTTTAAAACGGCATATGATTCGATCGACCGGCAGATGCTCTTGAATCTCGGAAGAATTCGGAATCGATGGAATAGCTAGGCCAATAAGAAATCAAACGATAAGGGAAATCATTTCTAATGTAAGATTTCAGAGGTAAATTTCAGAGCCCATTGGGATTAAGGCAGGAGTTTAGTTTGACCGTTATCCATTTAGTTTAACATCGTCCTGGAAACGGGTATGAGAATAAGGAAGTCAGTCACAAAAGTAGAAGGAATAGAAGGAATCTGTTTAGGTCCAAAGAAGCAGGTTTTGAAGGTGAAACGCCCCGCGTTCGCCCATGATTTGGCGTTGTTAGTCAACGATAAGAAAGAAGCTCTAACGGCGCTCGAAAAACTACACGCGATCTCCTACGACAAACGGAATAGATGGAATAGAGACATGATGGAGAAACTCATCTGAATGCAACATTTGGAAAAATCGCGATAAGAAATAAATTCGTTTATATTGGTGAATTAATCAAAACGAAAGGGCTGGATGTAGACAAAGAACAAGTTAGAAAGAATAGAACTAGCATACAGATTAGCACAGAATAGATAACCCGCGCGGAGTGGTCGCGCGGTGTGGGGCGCGATGTCACGAATTGCGCGGTCCCTCCCGCCGGAGGTTCGAGTCCTGCCTCGGGCACAGGTGTGTGTATTGTCCTTAGCATAAGTGAGTTTAACTAGTGTGTAAGTCTAGGGACCGATGACCTCAGCAGTTTGGTCCCTTAGGTATTCACACACATTTGAACATATAAAATGGAGACATTAGGCACTACACCTCGGTCGCTAAGCCAGAAGCACTTTACACCACAGAATGCCTGATGCTGAATCAGAACTTAAAAACGGAAGAAAGCACAAACGTGCATCCTGTCCTGTGGCAAGCTGCTCCACAACAGTACAGATTGTCCCTGATATCCTGGATACTGCCACTGGGACGAAGCCGACATCCGAGCTGGTCTCGGACATGTCCTATCAGAAACGGATCTGGGGATCTTGCTGGCCACGGGAGTACCTCAACATCACGCAAACAATTCATAGATACATGTGCAGTGTATGGGCGATCATTGTCCTCCTGAACGATGGCACCACGATACTAATACGTAAGAGGTAACACATGAGGATGTACAGCCATACCGGGTCGCCAGAAGTAACACGGCTGAGCCCCTCCAGTACAGTGGAAGAAAGGGACCTCTGCCGAGGTCGCCGACATACTCTCAACTATGGTCATTCGGGCTAGTGCAGAATCGCAATTCACTGGAAAATAAAGTGCGTTGCCATTCATCGACAGACCATGTTTCCCATTCACGGCACCACTCCAAACGCAGCCGTTCGTGTCGTGGTGTTAACGGTAGCCTACGTAAGGCACGGTAATTCTCTACACCGACTGATGCTAGTCTCCGACTACTGCTCCAGTATGACACAGAATTTTGGAGGGAGTCGATTACTTGTTCTCGGATGGCAGGCACAGATATGGAGGTGTTACATTGTTCTTCGTGCATAATAATGCGAGCGTCCCTTGTGGCCGACTGGAACATTGATGACGTGTATGCCTGCCCTCTGGTTCCCATGCAACCCAAAATCAGGCCACACTCACAGCCGAATGTTCCACATGTCTGAATATTGCACGATTTGACCAAGTGGCGAAATGGAGAGCCATAACGAGGCCCCTTTCCAACACTGACATGTGCTGATAACGCCGCCCAGACGAGTACACGTAGTGTCCGACCTCTTCATGGTGATCACTCAATATGTGACGCTGTTCCCACCCCTTTTATACCATACAAGGAGTGGTAACAACACTAACCACAAACACCGCTTATTCAGTATAATGGCCACTTTACCTTCAAATGGTTCAAATGGCTCTAAGCACCATAGGACTTAACATCAGTCCCCTAGACTTAGAACTACTTAAACCTAACTAATCTAAGGACATCACACACATCCATGCCCGAGGCAGGATTCGAACCAGCGACCGTAGCAGCAGCGCGGTTCCGGACTGAAGCGCCTAGAACCGCTCGACCACCACGGTCTGCCCCACTTTACCTATCACATATAATTGCAACTCTTAATCATTTACATACCCCTTCGACGGTGTTTACGTGCACAAAGTTACATTGACATCCGACCATATCTTCTGGGTGCTTCACTGTTTTTGTCAGGTGGTATAATTCATCTGCGAAGGAAGTGGCTTACAAAACACTTGTTCCACCGATTCTTCTGTACCCATTAACAGTCTGGCACCCTCGTCAGGTTGGATTGTCCGCCCCGATAGCTGAGTGGTCAGCGTGACGGATTGCCATCCTATGGGACAGGGTTCGATTCCCGGTTGGGTCGGAGATTTTCTGCGCTCAGGGACTGGGTGTTGTGTCGTCTTCATCATCATTCCATCCCCATCCGGCGCGCAGATCGCAATAAGACCTGTACCAAGGCGGCTGGACCTGCCCCGCAAGGGGCCTCCCGGCCAATGACGCCAAACGCTCATTTCCATCAGGTTGGATTAATATCGGAGATAGAGGTGATACGTTAACAAACGTTCTTCACACACACCATTTGCGAATGCAACAGGGAGAGGAGCAATTGATACTGGTGCTACAAGTATCCTCTGCCACACATAGTGAGACAGTTTTCGCTGAGTGGACGTAGATGTAGTACTGGAAGCTGATTCCCAGCGTCCACCGCGGAAACACTACACACACAAACTGCTGCAAAAGGAATATACGAATGGCAATTTACACAGGAATTGTGACACCAAACAATTTTCTCTTTTGGCCAACTGACAATAATTGTGACAGGAATGGTGTCCAATCCTATTAGTAAAATAAAATAATTGCAAAATAGAGGGTATGAGTTTTTGATAGTTCAAACCAGTTGATATATCCATAGGTAATGTTACGATCCTCCTCACGGCAAGAAATGTAAACACCGCGCTTGCGCCTCGAATTTAAACACATGATGGCCGAGGCTGTGCCCGTACGGAAAGTGCACGAACACACGAAGGTGTCTGTCAGTAACTGCCAACCAGGTCGAATTTTGCCGATGGTAAACATGCTGTACGATATAACAAGTGGCGTTAACTCAATACCACAATTGTTTCACCAGAGGTTAGTTACCATGCAGATTTTAATCAACAACAGGATCGTTTATAAGACCAACTGATAGGCAGAATCATTCTTGTCTTCCATCGACCATACTTGATGGATGTTAACAGGAAATCGAGGCGACTTTCCCATATACACTATCTGATCAAAAGTATCCTGACACCCAGCTGAAAATAACTTACAAGTTCGTGGCGCCCTCCATCGGTAATGCTGGAATTCAATGCGGTGTTGACCCACCCTTAGCCTTGATGACAGCTTCCACTCTCTCAGGCATACGTTCAATCAGGTGCTGGAAGGTTTCTTCAGGAATGGCAGCCCATTCATCACGAAGTGCGACACTGAGGAGAGGTATCGATGTCGGTCGATGAGGCCTGGCATAAAGTCGGCGTTCCAAAACATCCCGAAGGTGTTCTATAGGATTCAGGTCAGGACTCTGTGCAGGCCAGTCCATTACAGGGATGTTATTTTCGTGTAACCACTCCCCCGTAGGCCGTGCATTATGAACAGCTGCTCGATCGTGTTGAAAGATGCAATCGCCATCTCCGAACTGCTATTCAACAGCGGGAAGCAAGAAGGTGCTTAAAACATCAATGTAGGCCTGTGCTGTGATACTGCCGCGCAAAACAATAAGAGGTGCAAGTTCCCTCCATGAGAAACACGACTACACCATAACACCACCGCCTTCGAGTTTTACTGTTGGCACTAAGCACGCTGGCAGATGACATTCACCGGGCATTCGCCATACCCACACCTTGCCATCGGATCACCACATTGTGTACCGTGCTTCGTCAGTCCACAAAACATGTTTACACTGTTCAATCGTTCAATGTTTACGCTCCTTACACAAAGCGAGGCGTCGTTTGGCATTTACGGGCTTGATGTGTGGCTTATGAGCAGCCGCTCGACCATGTAACCCAAGTTTTTCTCACCTCCCGCCATGAATCTCACAGTACTTGCAGTGGATCCTGATGCAGTTTCGAATTCCCGTGCAATGGTCTGGATAGATGTCTGCCTATTAGACATTACGACCCTCTTCAATTGTCAGCGTTCTCTGTCAATCAACAGACGATGTTGCCGTGTACGCTTTTGTACTGCGCGTGTTCCTGCACGTTTCCACTTCACTATCACATCGTAAACAGTGGAACTAGGGATGTTTAGGAGTGTGGAAGTCTCGCGTACAGATTTATGACACAAGTGACACCCAGTCACCTGACCACGTTCGGAGTCCGTGACTTCTGCGGAGCGCCCTATTTTGCTGTCTCACGATGTCTAATGACTACTGAGATCACCTGGCAGGAAGTGGCAGCACAATGCACCTAATATGTATCTAATATGAGAAACGTACGTTTTTGGGGGTGGCCGGATACTTTTGATGACATAGTGTAGCTTCCACCTGGTAGCTTGAGTCATCGCTGTTGTGGATCGACGATACTGCATGGATGTTAAAAGGAAATCGAGGTGACTTTCCAATGTAGCTTCAAAAAACTAGATTTTGTTTTGAAGCTACAAGTGTGTAAAATATAGTGTCATAACCCCAAGTTAATACCTGAAGTAGGGACAGAGCTAATCGTCATGTAGTTCGGGCGCCGTAGAGAAAATGCGAATGCGGGAACGCTCGGGTCTCTCGGAGACATGTTTGATGGCACACACGAATGCCAGTCGGTATTGGCTATCTGGCAGTTTCCTACGAACCGTATCAACTGTGGCTCGAGAAGCACTGAAATATAGTGCTTTATGACAGCTTATATTTTCAATGAATGTTTCAAACCCATTTTGTAAATGCTGCAAATCATGAGAGCTGCAGTTGGAGATCATCCAGAAACATTTGCCTTCGATCGCGACAATGATCGTCCGCAGGACTCTCTCTGCCGTGAAGCAGGACTCTCACGGCCGTGCGCTGCACGAGTCCCGCGAAGCGAGTGCGGCCAGGATACATGCGAATACCGTGCAGCAGGAGGATTTCGAGGAAAGAAAGTTGACGAAATGGATTACAGGCACACTAATAAAGATATTTTTCTGAAATTTTACTGAATTACTCCTCGGGCATGTTCACAAAGGATAATAGGCTAATTTTTTTTGTATTTTAATTTATTCGTTACTTACTTCGAAAAACGTGATCAAACAAACACAACGAAACTAAATTTTTTTAACGTCCGCTACTTTACTATTTCTTAGAAATTTCAAAAAACTGTGCTATTTCTGTGTGCACAATATTGTATAGATGAAGAAACTTTTTTGTTTCTTTGATTTCAGATAATATTTCCAGACTGCGGGACCTCCATCGTTGACATACCTAATTGTGGACAGACCTACTTTTAAGGGCTCGGATGGGAGCTTAATGACGACTGATAACAAAAATAAGAAAAGCTGTCGTGTAATCAATAAGCAATATATAAAAAGATGTACGTTGATTGCTTCATTAGTTTCTTCAACAACAAAAATCATGAAAATCGCTTAATTTATACACTCCTGGAAATTGAAATAAGAACACCGTGAATTCATTGTCCCAGGAAGGGGAAACTTTATTGACACATTCCTGGGGTCAGCTACATCACATGATCACACTGACAGAACCACAGGCACATAGACACAGGCAACAGAGCATGCACAATGTCGGCACTAGTACAGTGTATATCCACCTTTCGCAGCAATGCAGGCTGCTATTCTCCCATGGAGACGATCGTAGAGATGCTGGATGTAGTCCTGTGGAACGGCTTGCCATGCCATTTCCACCTGGCGCCTCAGTTGGACCAGCGTTCGTGCTGGACGTGCAGACCGCGTGAGGCGACTCTTCATCCGGTCCCAAACATGCTCAACGGGGGACAGATCCGGAGATCTTGCTGGCCAGGGTAGTTGACTTACACCTTCTAGAGCACGTTGGGTGGCACGGGATACATGCGGACGTGCATTGTCCTGTTGGAACAGCAAGTTCCCTTGCCGGTCTAGGAATGGTAGAACGATGGGTTCGATGACGGTTTGGATGTACCGTGCACTATTCAGTGTCCCCTCGACGATCACCAGTGGTGTACGGCCAGTGTAGGAGATCGCTCCCCACACCATGATGCCGGGTGCTGGCCCAGTGTGCCTCGGTCGTATGCAGTCCTGATTGTGGCGCTCACCTGCACGGCGCCAAACACGCATACGACCATCATTGGCACCAAGGCAGAAGCGACTCTCATCGCTGAAGACGACACGTCTCCATTCGTCCCTCCATTCACGCCTGTCGCGACACCACTGGAGGCGGGCTGCACGATGTTGGGGCGTGAGCGGAAGACGGCCTAACGGTGTGCGGGACCGTAGCCCAGCTTCATGGAGACGGTTGCGAATGGTCCTCGCCGATACCCCAGGAGCAACAGTGTCCCTAATTTGCTGGGAAGTGGCGATGCGGTCCCCTGCGGCACTGCGTAGGATCCTACGGTCTTGCCGTGCATCCGTGCGTCGCTGCGGTCCGGTCCCAGGTCGACGGACACGTGCACCTTCCGCCGACCACTGGCGACAACATCGATGTACTGTGGAGACCTCACGCCCCACGTGTTGAGCAATTCGGCGGTACGTCCACCCGGCCTCCCGCATGCCCACTATACGCCCTCGCTCAAAGTCCGTCAACTGCACATACGGTTCACGTCCACGCTGTCGCGGCATGCTACCAGTGTTAAAGACTGCGATGGAGCTGCGTATGCCACGGCAAACTGGCTGACACTGACGGCGGCGGTGCACAAATGCTGCGCAGCTAGCGCCATTCGACGGCCAACACCGCGGTGCCTGGTGTGTCCGCTGTGCCGTGCGTGTGATCATTGCTTGTACAGCCCTCTCGCAGTGTCCGGAGCAAGTATGGTGGGTCTGACTCACCGGTGTCAATGTGTTCTTTTTTCCATTTCCAGGAGTGTATAAAAAGATGTACGTAGATTGCTTCATTAGTTTTTTCAACAACAAAAATCATAAAAATCGCTTAATTTATAGATTGACTGAAGATAATAGACCCTTAACTGCAAGTTCTGTGCCGTACCTTGGGTGGTCCATAGGCATGTCTTTGACCAGTTGAGACAGAACGCCTTTTACGTCAATTAACTGGCAGAAGTAAAGTGTGGAGGGAATGTGCGCCCAGGCTGTGTGGCGAAGATGAGCTGACGAACGCGCCAGTGGTCTACACGACATAAGAGTGTTATACTTGTCCAATCATTAATTAATTTCACTGCAGGAGGAAGACTCCACAGTGTGGTAGAAAGAGGTGCACAGCATTCAAGTACCACAGCCAGATCGGGAACTGCCACACAGTGTTCGGCGCCCAAATCAATCCGTTCTGTACACCGCCAAAGCAACGGAACTCGCAGCTTAAAAAAACCTCAGTCGTACTCTGCGCACCAGAGATCGAAGCGCACGAATTCTGTGCGAATCATCGTCTACTACTATCGAAATCTGAACGATCGTCAAACATTTAGGCTGGAAATTGGTTAGGCCGACTTTACCTTGCATAAGAGGGAATCGTTCTAGAGGTGTAATCGCTTCAGTGGTACATACACTCCTGGAAATTGAAATAATAACACCGTGAATTCATTGTCCCAGGAAGGGGAAACTTTATTGACACATTCCTGGGGTCAGATACATCACATGATCACACTGACAGAACCACAGGCACATAGACACAGGCAACAGAGCATGCACAATGTCGGCACTAGTACAGTGTATATCGATCTTTCGCAGCAATGCAGGCTGCTATTCTCCCATGGAGACGATCGTAGAGATGCTGGATGTAGTCCTGTGGAACGGCTTGCCATGCCATTTCCACCTGGCGCCTCAGTTAGACCAGCGTTCGTGCTGGACGTGCAGACCGCGTGAGACGACGCTTCATCCAGTCGCAAACATGCTCAATGGGGGACAGATCCGGAGATCTTGCTGGCCAGGGTAGCTGACTTACACCTTCTAGAGCACGTTGGGTGGCACGGGATACATGCGGACGTGCATTGTCCTGTTGGAACAGCAAGTTCCCTTGCCGGTCTAGGAATGGTAGAACGATGGGTTCGATGACGGTTTGGATGTACCGTGCACTATTCAGTGTCCCCTCGACGATCACCAGTGGTGTACGGCCAGTGTAGGAGATCGCTCCCCACACCATGATGCCGGGTGTTGGCCCTGTGTGCCTCGGTCGTATGCAGTCCTGATTGTGGCGCTCACCTGCACGGCGCCAAACACGCATACGACCATCATTGGCACCAAGGCAGAAGCGACTCTCATCGCTGAAGACGACACGTCTCCATTCGTCCCTCCATTCACGCCTGTCGCGACACCACTGGAGGCGGGCTGCACGATGTTGGGGCGTGAGCGGAAGACGGCCTAACGGTGTGCGGGACCGTAGCCCAGCTTCATGGAGACGGTTGCGAATGGTCCTCGCCGATACCCCAGGAGCAACAGTGTCCCTAATTTGCTGGGAAGTGGCGGTGCGGTCCCCTACGGCACTGCGTAGGATCCTACGATCTTGGCGTGCATCCGTGCGTCGCTGCGGTCCGGTCCCAGGTCGACGGGCACGTGCACCTTCCGCCGACCACTGGCGACAACATCGATGTACTGTGGAGACCTCACGCCCCACGTGTTGAGCAATTCGTCTGTACGTCCACCCGGCTCCCGCATGCCCACTATACGCCCTCGCTCAAAGTCCGTCAACCGTACATACGGTTCACGTCCACGCTGTTGCGGCATGCTACCAGTGTTAAAGACTGCGATGGAGCTCCGTATGCCACGGCAAACTGGCTGACACTGACGGCGGCGGTGCACAAATGCTGCGCAGCTAGCGCCATTCGACGGCCAACAGCGCGGTTCCTGGTGTGTCCGCTGTGCCGTGCGTGTGATCATTGCTTGTACAGCCCTCTCGCAGTGTCCGGAGCAAGTATGGTGGGTCTGACACACCGGTGTCAATGTGTTCTTTTTTCCATTTCCAGGAGTGTATATTAAAATTAGACGTTACGTAGAAGAATGGCATGGTCTTAGAACAGGTATGACGTTTGACACACAAAATCGTGAAGGGGGTAGAGTCTTTAATTAGGGTTTTTTTTTGCTTGTAAACGAAAAACGTTCTGGATCCGGAGTTTGAAACTTGCCACTGCTTAAATTTTGAATAAATAACTTCAGCAATGGCGGCGGAAGATTTCCGGCACAAGAAGCCAACCTCATTCAGCCACCGGCTTTGTGAAAGAGGGCATAGAAGCGGACAGAGGGTAAGGGCATTCTCTAGCCCTTGGGATCGAAAAACAACTCCAAAAGGCGGAAGAATCAGTAATGACCAACGGAATAAGGATGCAGAAAGCAATGGAAACCACTACATTAAAATCATGTCATTTGTATCCACAAGATATGACGCTTGTAATTGAAAAAGTGGCAAGAGATTCCGGATTAGTCACCCATTCGGATCTCCGGAGGGTACTGTCAAGTGGGAGGTGACCATGAGTGAAAGACTGAGCAACCAACGAAATGGTAACGTCTAAGAGTCGGAGCATGGAATGTCAAAAGTTTGAACGTGGTAGGGAAGCAATAAAACGTGAAAAGGGAAATGTTAGTGTTCATTCTAGATACAGTGAGGGTCAGTGAAGTGAGATGGAAAGAACACAACGATTTCTAGTCAGACGAGTGTAGGGTAAAATCAACAGGAGCAGAAAATGGTATGACGGGAGTAGGATTCAATATGAATAGAAAGGTAGGGTAGAGAGTGAGTTACTCTGAACAGTTCGGGGATAGGGTTATTCCCATAAAAAATGACAGCAAACACCGACAACAATAGTTCAGGCATACATCCCGATGTCGCAAGCTGTAGATGAAGAAATAGGGAAAGTGTATGAGGACGTTGAACGGCTAATTCAGTACGTAAAGGGAGATGAAAATCTAGTAGTCATCGGGAAATGTAATGTGGTTGTATGGGAAGGAGTAAAGAAAGGGTTACGGGAGAATATGGGCTTGTTAGTAGGAATGAGAAATGAGAAAGACTAACTGAGCTCTGCAATAGATTTCAGAAAGGAAATATTTTGTTCAAGAATCACAATACGAGGTACACTTGGAAATTGTCGAGTCATACAGGAAGATTTCACTTTGATAACATCATGGTCAGGCAGAGATTCCGAAATCAGATATTGGATTGTAAAGTGTACCAAGGAGCAGATACAGACACTGCGATAATGAATACCTCAGTAGGCAGTTCAGTTGAAGCAGAATTGACATATCTAAAAGACGCAACCACAGGAGTATGAAAAAAGATCATGTGTGTAAGGAAGATAACTGCGAAGAGATCATGGGTAACAAACGAAGTACTTCAGCTGATCGACGAAATAAGGAAATAAAAAAATGTTTGGGGGAATTCAGAAAAACAGCATATAGAAGAGTCAAAACAACCTTCAGTGAAATTAAAAACAATTGCGGTAACGTTAAGAGTGAAACCGGAATTCCACTGCCAAATGCAGAGGAGAGAGTGGATAGGTGGAAATAATACATTGAAGGCCTCTTGTCGTGTGCCGAAAGGGCGTGAGAAGGACACGTTGTAATTACAAGGACTTACCTCTACGAGATGAAGCAGTTATCAGATGACGTGATAAAAGAAGGAACAGGAGTCGACACGGAAAAGATAGGGGAGCTAGAATTAGAATCAGATTTTGAAAGAGTTCTGGACGACAGAAGATCACATAAGGCAGAAGGGATAAATAACGTCCCATTGTATTTTTAAAAAAATCATTGGGGGAAGTGCCAACAAAACGACTATTCAGGTTGGTGTGTGGAATATGCTATCAGACTTTCCGAAAAACATCTTCCACCCAGTTCCGAAGACAGAAGGAGCCAAGTATGAGAACTATCTCACAGTCAGCTTAACAGTTCATTCGTGGAAGCTGCAGATAAGAATAATGTACATAACAATAGAAAGAAAATTGAGATCTGTTAGATGAGGACCAGTTTGGCTTTCGGAAATGTAAAGGCACCAGCGAGGTAAAACTGATGTTGCGCGTAATAATGGAAGGAAGACCGAAGAAATATCAAAACGCTTCCATAGGATTTACCAATCTGGAATAAGGGATCTAGAGTGTAAAATGGTACAAGATGTTCGAAATTCTGAGAAAAATAGGGGTATGTTATAAGGAAAGATGGGTAATATACCATACATGCAAGAACCAAGAAGGAGCAATAAGACTGGAAGACCAGGAACCAAGTGCTCAGATTAAAAATCGTATAAGACAGGGATTTAGTCTTTCGTCCCTCCTGTTCAATCTATACTTTGAAGAAACAATAACTAAATTAAAAGGAAGGTTCAAGAGTGGGATTAAAATTAAAGGTAAAAAGATATAAACGATAAGATTCGCTGATGACATTGCTGGCCCTGTGAAAGTAAAGAAGAATTACAGTATCTATTGAACGGAATAAATAGTCTAATGAGTACAGAATATCTGTTGGGAGTACATCAAAGTAATGAGAAGCAGCAGAAATGAGAATAGCGAGCAACATAAAATCAGAATTGGAGATCACGAAGTTAAGGAATTCTGCCACCTTGGAACTACAATAACCCACGGCGGACAGAGAAAGTAGGACATAAGAAGCAGACTAGCTCTGGCAAAAAGGCCATTGCTGGACAAGAAAAGTATGGTAGTATCAAACATAGGTCTCATTTCAGGAATAAATTTCTGGGAATGTACGTCTGGAGCACAGAACTGTATGGTAGTGAAACGCGGACTGTGGGAAAACTGGAACAGAAGAGAATCTAATTATTTGATATGTGATGCTGCACAAGAATGATTAAAATTAGGTGGACTGATAAGGTAAGGGATGAGGAAGCTCCCCTCAGAATCGCCGAGGAAAAGGACAAACGAAAACACTGACAATAAGAAAGAACAGGATGATAGGACATCTCTTAAGACATCAGGTAATAACTTCCATGGTACTAGAGAGAGCTCTAGAGGATAACACGTGTAGGGGAAGACAGAGACTGTAATTGGTCCATGAGTTTACCGTACTCCCCTGGCCACCAGACATCTCAGATTTAAACGTAATCGAGCTGTTTGCACCGTGGATCGTCAAGCGAGAAACCCAACGCAGCTGGTTGCGGTACTGGTGTCGTCATGGCTCCACATAATTGTCAATATTTTCCAGAACCTTGTTGACACTCTTCCTGCACGTCTGGCAGCGTTCAGCTCTGCACAAGATGTTCATTCAGTCTTTTAACAGGTGGTCACATTAATGCAACTGGACAGTGTATGAAACACAGCTACTGGATTTGTAAGTGGGTAGCATGGTGCGAAGACTCTGTGAGTACTGTTCTCGCCTGCTAGGGAAGTCACATTTATTGTTGCATAGTAAGAGCAAATCTGTACACTACACTTTGAGGCGGAGCCCTGTCAAACGTCAGGTGACTGGACAATCAAGATTTAAGCTTCGTCACGGTGACGGTCAGACGAAGTATCACTTCTCTTCTGCTGACCACTGGGTCCTGTCTTATACTTCCCGCGTTGACGCAGCGTGTAGCCGTCATTGTTCTTTTTGTCAACACCATACTGCCGAGGTGATTATTTCTAAGCTGCAGCAGTCAGGAATTCATGACTACAGGGTTGCTTGCTAGCATGCTTTGGCGTAATACTTTGTTACACGACTAATATCTCTATCGATGGGTTTTCTTTGTGACCAATATTAAATCATTTTGTTCCGATGTATGTGCAAGGATTAATGTCCGTTTTTCATGGATTCACAAGCGGATGTAAGTCATGGTTAACGTTACTTTTCCACATGTTTAATGTTATCGTGAGGATTTGAAATTATATGTGGGATTGCTGGGGGTCTGTTTTTGCTAATATGTGGGATACTATTACCACGTGGTCCCTTGCAGGACATACGTAATCTTATTACTAATTATTGTGCTGGTGCATTCAATAATAACCAAAAGCTATTTGAAATTCTGGTTGAATATTTTCCATCCAGAAGTCACAATTTATTACGTTTTTCATGCTCAGTCCCTACGTGGCCACTTTTCGTTTATCGAAGTTCGTAGCTGATCCGAGCACAATTCACTCAATACATTCTGCTTTCAGTATGTCCACTATAATTACAAACTGCCATCGCCAATAAGATATTTATTTCTTTTCATGCACATTACAGCAAATATAAGATCCATTTCCGCTATTAAGAAGTTCCAGGCTATAACAGAACGTAAAATCAGGTACGTCAGTAATTTCTTTACGTGTACTGTTTTATGTAAATATAGCCTTTGACTGCGAGTTTAACAACTACGAAACGGTTATCTTTGGTCATGCGGGAAGGAGGTCGACCTTAGGAGGAGGTGGTTGATGGTCTTTGGATCGGGAGCGTGGGTGAAAGGAGGTGGTAATAGAGATGTGGTGTAAAACAATGTCTTATTTCATATTATTGTAGAAGTGTTAAATGTGAATAAATGAATTAAATAGTGATGTGCAAAACTAATGTAACGTTTGCTCTCTAAAAATCAAAATACCACATCGCCCTACAAACCAGTTAGTCTCATACAAACACAAATAAAACCGCGGGAACATCGCGGTGGAATCACCTCTAGACTTCACGAAGACAACAACGCAGCCATCGATATGAGTTAAGTACCGAACTGTTCGTACTTGTTAACGACCTCGGACTATAAATTTGAATCTTCTGTAGTGCCTGAAGTCACCATGTGGACAAAGGAGTAGGACAACTTATAGACTGTGGAAATCTTAGGAATAGGTCTGTTAAAAGGCACAATCATCGAATGTCTTGTGCCGGCCGTTGTGGCCGAGCGGTTCTAGGCGCTTCAGTCTGCAACCGCGCGACCGCTACGGTCGCAGATTCGAATCTTGCCTCGGGCGTGGATGTGTGTGATGTCCTTAGGTTAGTTAGGTTTAAGTAGTTCTACGTTCTAGGGGACTTATGACCTAAGATGTTAAGCCCCATAGTGCTCAGAGCCATTTTTTTAATGTCTTGGTCATACTTTTGCATTATATTTTTGCACTACGTAAGTCCTGTGTAGTGCCATATATTATCGTGAACAGAAGTTAGATCGCGGTGTTGTTGATTCATGGGTCAAAATTTTGTTCCGGAAGAGGAATATTTTTAGAGCATGAAAACTGGAGTCGTAGCAGTTAATGCACCTAATTAACATTTAAATAGGAAGTACGAGGCTTTGACTCATTGCCCCTTGACACACCTGCCTCATTCTTGTTACTCTCTCGGGTCAGCACCCTCTTTGAAATGGATGTGCTAAGTAGCGAAATTCAGAGGACGGCGATCTTTATCAGGTTCAAAATGCTGTGTAAGTGGCTGAAGACTGATGCGTGACTTATTCCACTGTCACCTCGATTATGTGTCGATCTTCGAGCACCTGGGCGACCACTTTTCTTGCGATTCGCGGTTCTTTGTAGAGAGCCGGTCGGTCACTTCGTTCTTCATTGTTCAGCCTTGTCCGACCATATTCAAAGCATCTCCAGAGCTTAACCACTCTGTCACATGATGGTGAGGATGTTTCCATTAACTCAGCACGGATATGTGCGGCGCTGTTCCCCTTCAGATTCAGACAACGAATTACTTCACGAAAAGGCACATTATCAAATGGCATTGCCTTTTTATTTTGGCTCAGCTAGCCACGTGCTACGGTACTACGGTGCCGTGACTTAAGTATGTACTCGAACTGCAGACGTTTACTTGTAAACAAACAAAACATTAATTACAGTGTTTGGTTTGGCTCAGCCCTTTGCGTTACAGCACCTAAAACAAAGCGATGGATCTACGAAGGAAAACGGCAGGAGCGGCATCTGGTGTCGCAACCAACAAATCCAGATCACCCACAAATCGCGCTCAATCCATTCTTGTTTATCTTCCTTTCTATTTAATAGCTTCTTCCACTTTTATCAAATAAGCACTGTTGCAAGTTATATTAGTTTCCTCACTCCCGCTTTACGGATCAGCTTACAGCGTAGCATGCAAACCAGTCCACACTTGACTAGTCGCACTATCTTGTCTGAACCATTCTTTGTCTCCCTCTCCGCCGTACTTGCTGTTTATCACCATCGTGACACCTACATCCACAGAGTGAAATACTGGCCTAGTGTGAAGCAGTTCCTATTGCGTAGGTAAGCTCACGTTAGAAAAGGGCTCCATGTTTTTTGCAGTCCACATTGTTCTCCTTTTGTCCACATTGTACAACACTAGGAATCGGATTTCCATTAATAAAGTGTCATCTGGTGGTGATTTGAGAAAACTTAAAGTGTGACCCCGAGATGACGGGGAATTATGAAATTTCATTATCGCCTGCATAAGATAAATGTCCGTAATTAATGTTTTGTTTGTTTACAAGTAAACGTCTGCAGTTCGAGTACATACTTAAGTCACGGCACCGTAGTACCGTAGCACGTGGCTAGCTGAGCCAAAATAAAAAGGCAATGCCATTTGATAATGTGCCTTTTCGTGAGGTAATTCGTTGTCTGAATCGGAAGGGGAACAGCGCCGCACATATCCGTGCTGAGTTAATGGAAACATCCTCACCATCATGTGACAGAGTGGTTAAGCTCTGGAGATGCTTTGAATATGGTCGGACAAGGCTGAACAATGAAGAACGAAGTGACCGACCGGCTCTCTATAAAGAACCGCGAATCGCAAGAAAAGTGGTCGCCCAGGTGCTCGAAGATCGACACATAATCGAGGTGACAGTGGAATAAGTCACGCATCAGTCTTCAGCCACTTACACAGCATTTTGAACCTGATAAAGATCGCCGTCCTCTGAATTTCGCTACTTAGCACATCCATTTCAAAGAGGGTGCTGACCCGAGAGAGTAACAAGAATGAGGCAGGTGTGTCAAGCACCTCCACGTGGTTTCTTGAGCCACCTAACCACCATGGAAGAGTGCTGCGTGTGAATATTTCAATAGCCAAAATGCGGACTTATACAACCAAGGCATGGGCAAAGACAAACATAGTTGGGAAAAATGTGCCTACTTAAAGGCCAAATACTGACGCATTCATCAAGTTACATGGCTACACTATTACTTTTGAGAGGTGGTAATCAGTTATGTATATAGCATGATTCAGAATTCATTGTCGGCGATTATTACGTTACGCTGCACCAGCAGACCCTCACTGAAGTGAGACCAGACCAACTTTAACATTTAGAAGTATAACAAGGCTAGCCAGCGTACTACTTCCATTTTGTGAATAATTACCAATTTAACGTTTACGCTGTGTTACAAGTGATTGAACCTGAAAATTACCGGGAAGGATCCTACCCTGCCACTATTAATTAGAGTGTCGGTCTTAATGATACGAAGACTAAATTGGTCAGCTAATTTAATTTAGGTAATTTGCTTGAAAATTAAAGTACTTAAAACTTAAAAAATAATTTATAGCGAAACTTCAGTCGTTGTTGCTATAAAGATGGATTTATTGCAACCTCGTCATTTGCGAAGCGTTTCGCCTGTGTTGAAAGGCATCTAAAGACAATCTAGGAAAAAAATAACTGAGAGTGAGAGTTAAATATAATGAAGTTTATTGCTCAACATAATTTTGACTTAAAAACAATAATAATATTCAGTGATTATGAAAAATTAATTACAGTGAGTTTTTAAAATTGTTGTAGATCAGAATGATTAATTTCTTTGTGTGATCAATAATTTCTCCTCTCATTTCCATAATACGTAAGAATGTTATGGAAAAGTTATTCAGTAATTATTTGATGAAAGTTAGTTGATAATAAGACGTACTTTGCTCAACAGAACATAATTTAAGAAGAATTACAATAGTAAAAATAATAATATTAACCATTTTGATAGGCTGCGTGAAGTTATTCATTACGAAAACTGAGAGATAAACAGTTATAAATCAAGCACATTTGCCTGGCGCAATTTGCTTCACTGATATCACATTAGATTTATTTCCTGTTGGTAACTGTCATTTTGAATCTCAGCTCCAATCAGTGTTAATGCGCCTGTTCCTGCCGAATTGCCTTGCATCAATTATTACATAAAAAGTTTTCGAAATTATCAACTACACAACGTTGTTCGCTCACATCATTATCTGGGGACCGTTTTCTGTAACAGTTCGCCTGTATTTGACGTTAATATCTGAAATTTCACTAGCTAGCTTGCAGTTTTGATCATTTGTCAAAATTCTTTCGATCGTTGTGGCGTAGAAGCAGTGGCGCAATAACGATTCGGTTATGACTGGTTCTACCTTTTTATATTTGTTATTCGGAACCTATACTTTTTCCCATACACCAAGAACATTAGGAACACGTGTCATCAATTATTTGAATTATCCCAAAGCGTAGGACCGTTGTACGGCCTTTACTGTAGCCTACCAGTTTCAAACTAATGCAATGGCATGTTTCTCAACTGGTAAGTCGGTTCATTACAGCAGCTATCGACCAAACAAAAACATAAAGACGATTCGTTCACGAAACTGGTGCACTGAAGGCATCCTTATTCCGCCTTCTCAACTTGCGAAGTTTCGTTTCAGTTCCTCCTCTTCTTGTGAGTACATATGTTTTGTGTCGATCAGTGTACGTTCTGGGATAAATCCCTCCATACTTATAGACTGAAGAGTCAAAGTAACTGCTGAACCTACCTAATATCGTGTAGGACCCCCGCAAGGAAACCAAAGTGCCGCAACACGACGTGGCATGGACTCGACTAATGTCTGAAGCAGTGCTGGAGGGAACTGACTCCATGAATTCTTCAGGGCTGTCCATAAGTACATAAGAGTGCGAGGGGCTGGAGATCTCTTCCGAACAGCACGTTGCCAGGCATCCCAGCTATGCTTAATAATTTTCATGTCTGGGGAGTTTGGTGGCCAGTGGAAGTCTTTAAACTCAGAGGAGTGTTCCTAGAGCCACTCTGTAGCCATTCTGGACTTGTGGAGTGTCGCACTGTCCTGCTGGAATTGCCCAAGTCCGTCGGAATGCACAATGGATATGAATGGATGCAGGTGATGAGACAGGAAGCTTGCGTACGTGTTACCTATCAGAGTCGTTTCTAGACGTATCAGGGGTCCCATATCACTCCAAACACACGCCCCACACCATTACAGAGGCTCCACTAGCTTGAACGGTCCCTCGCTGACATCCAGGGTCCGTGTATTCATGAGGTTGTCTTCGTCCATCCAGTCGATACAATTTGAAACGAGACTCGTTCAATCAGGCAACAGCTCAATGTCAGTGTTGACCGGCCCGGGCGAGGCATGAAGCTTTGTGTAGTGCAGTAATCAAGGGTACACGGGAGGGTCTACAGCTCCGAAAGCCCATATCTATGATGTATCGTTGAATGGTTTGCAAGCTGACATTTGTTGATGGCGCAGCACTGAAATCTGCAGGAATTTGCGGAAGGGTTGCTCTTCTGTCACCTAGAACGATTCTGCCGCGCGGGATTAGCCGAGCGGTATAAGGCGCTGCAGTCATGGACTGTGCAGCTGGTCCCGGCGGAGGTTCGAGTCCTCCCTCGGGCATGGGTGTGTGTGTTTGTCCTTAGGTTACTTTAGGTTAAGTAGTGTGTAAGCTTAGGGACTGAAGACCTTAGCAGTTAAGTCCCACAAGATTTCACACACACACACACACACACACACACACACACACAAGAACGATTCTCTTCAGTTGTCGTTGGTCCCGTTCTTGCAGGATCTTTTTCCGGCAGCAGCGATGTCGGAGATTTGATGTTTTACCCACACACACACACACACACACACACACACACACACACACTAGAACGATTCTCTTCAGTTGTCGTTGGTCCCGTTCTTGCAGGATCTTTTTCCGGCAGCAGCGATGTCGGAGATTTGATGTTTTACCGGATTCCTGATATTCGCGGTACACTCATCGCTACCTGGGTGATGATGTGTCCTATCACTCGTGCGCCGACTAAAACACCACGTTGAACTTGACTTAGTCTTGATAACCTGCCATTGTAGCATCAGTAACCCATCTAACAACTGCGCCAGACTGTTGTAGGAGTTGCCGACCGCAGCGTCGTATTCGGCCTGTTTACATATGTACAGGGTGTTTAAAAAATGACCGGTATATTTGAAACGGCAATAAAAACTAAACGAGCAGCGATAGAAATACACCGTTTGTTGCAATATGCTTGGGACAACAGTACATTTTCAGGCAGACAAACTTTCGAAATTACAGTAGTTACAATTTTCAACAACAGATGGCGCTGCGGTCTGGGAAACTCTATAGTACGATATTTTCCACATATCCTCCATGCGTAGCAATAATATGGCGTAGTCTCTGAATGAAATTACCCGAAACCTTTGACAACGTGTCTGGCGGAATGGCTTCACATGCAGATGAGATGTACTGCTTCAGCTGTTCAATTGTTTCTGGATTCTGGCGGTACACCTGGTCTTTCAAGTGTCCCCACAAAAAGAAGTCACAGGGGTTCATGTCTGGCGAATAGGGAGGCCAATCCACGCCGCCTCCTGTATGTTTCGGATAGCCCAAAGCAATCACACGATCATCGAAATATTCATTCAGGAAATTAAAGACGTCGGCCGTGCGATGTGGCCGGGCACCATCTTGCATAAACCACGAGGTGTTCGCAGTGTCGTCTAAGGCAGTTTGTACCGCCACAAATTCACGAAGAATGTCCAGATAGCGTGATGCAGTAATCGTTTCGGATCTGAAAAATGGGCCAATGATTCCTTTGGAAGAAATGGCGGCCCAGACCAGTACTTTTTGAGGATGCAGGGACGATGGGACTGCAACATGGGGCTTTTCGGTTCCTGATATGCGCCAGTTCTGTTTATTGACGAAGCCGTCCAGGTAAAAAATAAGCTTCGTCAGTAAACCAAATGCTGCCCACATGCATATCGCCGTCATCAATCCTGTGCACTATATCGTTAGCGAATGTCTCTCGTGCAGCAATGGTAGCGGCGCTGAGGGGTTCCGCATTTGAATTTTGTATGGATAGAGGTGTAAACTCTGGCGCACGAGACGATACGTGGACGTTGGCGTCATTTGGACCGCAGCTGCAACACGGCGAACGGAAACCGGAGGCCGCTGTTGGATCACCTGCTGCACTAGCTGCGCGTTGCCCTCTGTGGTTGCCGTACGCGGTCGCCCTACCTTTCCAGCACGTTCATCCGTCACGTTCCCAGTCCTTTGCAATTTTTCAAACAGATCATTTATTGTTTCGCTTTTCGGTCCTTTGGTTACATTAAACCTCCGTTGAAAACTTCGTCTTGTTGCAACAACACTGTGTTCTAGGCGGTGGAATTCCAACACCAGAAAAATCCTCTGTTCTAAGGAATAAACCATGTTGTCTACAGCACACTTGCACGTTGTAAACAGCACACGCTTACAGCAGAAAGAAGACGTACAGAATGGCGCACCCACAGACTGCGTTGTCTTCTATATCTTTCACATCACTTGCAGCGCCATCTGTTGTTGAAAATTGTAACTACTGTAATTTCGAAAGTTTGTCCGCCTGAAAATGTACTGTTGTCCCAAGCATATTGCAACAAACGGTGTATTTCTATCGCTGCTCGTTTAGTTTTTATTGCCGTTTCAAATATACCGGTCATTTTTGAAACAACCTGTATTTGGATACCAGATTCTTTGGCGCTACAGTGTATAGTCCCTGAGCACGAGGAGGCAGAGAGGTGGGGTGGAGCCCAGCTGTGGAGGCGGCAGCCGGGCCGTTGTGCAGAGACGAGGCGCCACAGGCGGCGCCCTAACGAGGCAGCGGCTGGCGCCGGCGGCTCCGCACCGCAGCGCCGAAGACGCCGGGCCGGTAGCCGGCGGCGGTGGCTGGGAGCCGGCTCGTTTTCGCCGGCACATAAATCACGTCATGCTCCCTGACAGCCACCGCGCGGCGCTAATCAAAAGGCCTGCTGCCGGCGACTCCGCGGCATCAGGTTCGCACAGACTTGACCCGATTACTTACTCGTTCGTTATGGAGTCGATGTTGAATGCTTAGTGGATGGACTGATAACTTAAATGGCAGCGAGTCTTCGCCCTAAGTTCGTGTCTGCTGGCGCAACTTGACATCTCACGGGTGCCCCAGGGCAGTGTGCCAGGCCTGCTCCTGTTCTCCACGAGTTAAAACATTCCTTTCTTTTGTGGCCAACGGCCTTCCGCAGTGGGATCGCGGGTTCCCGTCAGATCACCGAGGTTACGCGCCGGCCGGCTTGGCTAGCACTTGGATGGGCGACCGTCGGCAGCTCCATGCAGCTTTTAGCGGATGATGCTGTAGTATACAGAGAAGTTGCAGCATTAGAAAATTGTAGCGAAATGCAGGAAGATCTCCAGCTGATAGTGACTTGGTGCGGGGAGTAGCAACTGACCCGTAACATAGAAAAATGTAATGTATTGCGGATATATAGAAAGAAGGATCGTTTATTGTATGATTATATGATAGCAGAACAATCACTGGTAGCAGTTACTTCTGTAAAATATCTGGGAGTATGCGTACGAAACGAGTTGAAGTGGAATGATCATATAAAATTAATTGTTGGTACGGCGGGTGCCAGGTTGAGATTAATTGGGAGAGTCCTTAGAAAATGTAGTCTTTCAACAAAGGAGCTGGCTTACAAAACACTCGTTCCACCTATACTTTAGTATTGCTCATCAGTGTGGGATCCGTACCAGGTCGGGTTGACAGAGGAGATAGAGAAGATCCGAAGAAGAGCGGCGCGTTCCGTCACAGGGTTATTTGGTAAGCGTGATAGTGTTACGGAGATGTTTAGAAAACTCAAGTGGCAGACTCTGCAAGAGAGGCGGTCTGCATCGCGGTGTAGCTTGCTGTCCAGGTTCCGAGAGGGTGCGTTTCTGGATGAGGTATCGAATATATTGCTTCCCCTACTTATACCTGCCGAGGAGACCACGAATGTAAAATTAGAGAGATTCGAGTGCGCACGGAGGCTTTCCGGCAGTCGTTCTTCCCGCGAACCATACGCGACTGGAACAGGGAAGGTAGGTAATGACAGTGGTACGTAAAGTGCCCTCCGCCACACACCGTTGGGTGGCTTGCGGAGTGTAAGTGTACGTGTAGATGTAGATGAATCTGCCGAGCGCTCTTGGCAAGCGGGTTGCTCTCAACCCCTGTGAGACCCGTTGAGGAGTTACTCGAATGAGAAGTAGCGGAGCCGGCCGCGGTGGTCTAGCGGTTCAGGCGCTCAGTCCGAAACCGCGCGACTACTACGGTCGCAGGTTCGAATCCTGCCTCGGGCATGGATGTGTGTGATGTCCTTAGGTTAGTTAGGTTTAAGTAGTTCTAAGTTCTAGGGGACTGATGACCACAGATGTTAAGTCCCATAGTGCTCAGAGCCATTTGAACCATTTGAAGAAGTAGCGGCTGAGGTAACGAAAACTGACAACGGCCGGGAGAGCGGTGTCCTGACCACTTGCCCCTCCATACCCGCATCCAGTGACGGCTACAGGTTGAGGATGGTTCAAATGGTTCAAATAGGTCTGAACACTATGGGACTTAACATTTGAGGTCATCAGTCCCCTAGAACTTTGAACTACTTAAACCTAACTAACCTAAGGACATCACACACATCCATGCCCGAAGCAGGATTCGAACCAGCGACACCGTAGCAGCAGCGCGGTTACCGATCGAAGCGCCTAGAACCACTCGGCCACAGAGGCCGGCGGCTGCGGATAACACTGCGGTCGGTGGGTACCGTTGGCTCTTCTGAGGCCTTGTCTGATGGAGGTTTTTAGCTTGTTTCCGTGTTTCGGAGCTACAGTGAGGTAGCGTGCAAACACAATTGCGGCTGAGCCAGACTCAAAGCAATAAGCAGCACTCGAAGCAAATTACGCTACGTACTGCTCCACAGGTATGATCAGAAACGTTTATTGACGGACTCTTACACACTATCCGAACCCCCCCCCCCCCCCATGTAATGTGAAACAGGCCATTAGATGTCATGAGAGGCGGAGCTGCCACCCTATAGACTGAAGCTCCTAGAACCACTCGGCCACTGCGGCCGGCTATTCTGGAATGCAGCACACCATATTATTTCCACTCTTTTGAGTACAAAACGCGGCTTTTCGACATAAACTCCGTCCAGTGCTATGGTTTTACGCCACCTTACTTGGAGGGCCTCTATGCCTGCATAGTACCTCCCCACTGATCGGCGTCGGAACCAAACGTCTTGCTGCGTCAGTAACCCACGTACTGCTTCCCGTGGAGTGCATCCTACACTGGGCCAACTAGACCAAAGTCAGCAGGTGCAAGATCCTGGCTTTAGGGTGGGTCAGCAAGAACAGCTCAATGAAGTTCTGTGAGCTCCTCTTGGGTGCGCAGACTTGTGTGAGGTCTTGCGTTGTCTTGGAGAAGGAGAATTTCTTTTGCACTTTTGTGCCGATGAACACGCTGAAGTCGTTTTTGCAGGCTCCTGGGGATAGCACAACACAGTTCTAAATTTATCGTTGTACCATTAGGGAAGACTCAAACAGACTAAACCCCTCGGAGTACCAGAAGCCGTCAGCATGAATTCATTGGTGCCACTCCATGGATTGTCGTTTTCTACATCTACTTCTACATGGTTACTCTGCAATTCACACAGGAACACCTAAATCTTTCCGATCAAGCACTGATTTCTCTTATTTTATTATGGTGATCATTTCCCCCTACGTAGGTGGGTGTCAACAAAATATTGTCGCATTCAGAAGAGAAAGTTGGTGATTGAAATTTCGAAAATAGATATCGCCGCAAAGAAAACCGCCTTTGTTTCAGTGACTGCCACCCCAACTCGCGTACCATATCAGTGACACTTTCACCCCTATTACGCAATAACAGGAAACGAGCTGTCCTTCTTTGTACTTTTTCGCTGTCCTCCGTCAATCCTACCCGGTAAGGATCCCACACCACGCAGCAATATTCCAGCAGAGGACGGGCAAGTGTAATGTAGGCTGTCTCTTTAGTCGGTTTGGCGCATCTTCTAAGTGTTCTGCCAACAATGGGCAGTCTTTGTTTCGCCTTCCCCACAATATTATCAACATGGTCTTTCCAATTTAAGTTGCTCGTAATTGTAAGTCCTAGGTATTTAGTCGAATTGACAGCCCTTAGATTTGTTCCATTTACCGTATACCCAAAATTCGTCGGATTTGTTTTAGTACCCATGTGGATGACCTCGTACTTTTCTTTGTTTACTGCCAAGTGCCACTCTTCGCACCATACAGAAATTCTCTCTAGATCATTTTGTAATTGGAATTGATCGCCTGATGATTTTGCTAGACGGTAAATTACAAAGTCATCTGCAAGCAATCTATGGAGGCTGCTCAGATTATCACCTAGATCATTTACGTAAATCAGTAACAGCAGAGGGCCTATGACACTACCCTGCGGAACGCCAGATATCACTTCTGTTCTACTCAATGATTTACCGTCTATCACTACGAACTGTGACCTCTCTCTGGCCGAGCGCTTCTAGGCGCTTCGGTCTGGAACCGCGCGTCCGCTGCGGTCGCAGGTTCGAATCCTGCCTCGGGCATGGATGAGTGTGATGTCCTTAGGTTAGTAAGGTTTGAGTAGTTCTAGGGGACTGATGACCTGAGATGTTAAGTCCCATAGTGCTCAGAGCCATTTTTTTTGTGACCTCTCTGAGAGGAAATCACGAATCCAGTCACACAACCGAGACGATACTCCATAAGCACGCAATTTGATTAATTATCGCTTGTGTGGAACGGTATCAAAAGCTTTCTGGAAATCTAATGGAACTGATCTGAGATCCTTTGTCGACAGCACTCATTACTTCGTGGGAATAAAGAGATAGCCGTGTTGCACAAGAACGATATTTTCTGGATCCATGTTGGTTATGTATCTATAAGTCATTTTCTTCAAGGTGATTCATAATCTTCGAGTACAGTATATGCTCCAAAATCCAACTGCAAATTCTTTCCAGTTCGCAGAGATGAGCCCATATTCATCGCTCGTGGTGATGTTTGACAAAAAATTGTGACAATCACCCTCATAACGCGCAAACAGTTCCGCCTAGATGGTCCTTTGTTGCTGTTTATGGTCCTCTGTTAGGCGGCGAGGAACGCAGCAGGCACACACCTCTGAGTACCGCCGCTGGTGGACGGGTGTTTGAGAAATACCAGCCGACATCCCTAGTTGAGCAGCGAGGTGTTTGGTTGTCATTCGTCGATCACTTATAACGTTCCGACATTGCAGGAGTCACAGCTGTGTGCAGCCGGTCGGCAGGCCAGAGATCGGACACATTTGCGCGCCCTTGTTGCGATTATGACAGACGCCTCGCCCAACGACTCGCCGTGCTTTTGTTGAATGACAGTTGTCCGTAGGTCGCTCTCTGCTTGGAAAGCATCGCAGTTACAGACGTCATTTTGAAGGCTACGTACAGCTCCGCCATCCATTGGCACTTCATAAAACTAAAGGGGCTGAAGCAGGAATACTCCACGATGTCCCACAACAAATTACGCATTTTCTTCAACCGAAATTGGCCGAGGAAAAATTATGTTGCATTGTTTATTCAACTGCAGAATCGGTCAGTCAGGAGACTTAGGGACTTCAAAAGTGGTCTAGTCACAGGATGTGAGCTGGGTAACAATTTAATCACGGACATGCCAACGCTTCAAAAGCAGCTTAAGTCAACTGTTCTTTGTGTGATTGAGACGTCCGCAGCTAGTGGTCGTGCGGTAGCGTTCTCGCTTCCCGCGCCCGGGTTCCCGGGTTCGATTCCCGGCGGGGTCAGGGATTTTCTCTGCCTCGTGATGACTGGGTGTTGTGTGATGTCCGTAGGTTAGTTAGGTTTAAGTAGTTCCAAGTTCTAGGGGACTGATGATCATAGATGTTAAGTCCCATAGTGCTCAGAGCAATATGAACCATTTTTTCTGTGATTGACAAGTGGGAAATCGAAGGAACAACCAAAGCTAAGCCAAGACTAAACGTACCTCATGTACCGACGGATAGTCACCATCGATCACTGCACTGAGTGGTTCTAAAAAATCGCGTGAAATGAACATAGAGATTCATTCGCGAGTTACAGAGCTCTTTCTGCACTCCAGCTAGCTCAATGACTCTGCCTAGAGAGTTAAAAAGAATCGGGCACAATGAACGAACGGATTCTCATAAGGCACGCATTTCAGTAGTCAGTTCTAAGTGACGTTAGACGTGGTGTAAAGAACGATACCACTGGTCAGTGAATGACTAGGAACAAGTGAGTTGGAGTGATTATGTGTAGTGCCAATAATGAAGTAAGGGGTACAATGTGTCAGCGTGTGGGGGTGTTTCCTGTGGTTAGCGTGTGTTCCCGTTATTAAGCGCAAGAAAACATTAGATGAGGAAGGATATGAACAGAGTTTACAGCTTTGCGTTATGTGTCCAGTAGAGGAAGGGTTCGGATGCAAGGTACTTGGGTTCAGAGGTAGACATGTCTCCCGAATTCACAAATTCATTAAAAAGATCCGTATTAGTTAGTCCAATATACTCAACCCTCCCCCCCTCTCATTTAACTACGACATATCCAATCACGCAATAGACATTCGTTGGAGGAAACTATGATATAGCCCTGTTTGTAGTCAGTTTGGAATTGCACCTTCGACATAATTCTATTTACGATAATTTAATAGCTGATCACTCGTAATTTTGGTATTACAAAGTGTGTTATTCCTAAAGTATCACATGACACAAATATTGAATGGAATGTAAATAAAGACAGTGTAACTTGGTTTGTGAGCTGTTGTCTGAATAATTCACGTACAGGGGTGACATCAACTGGCTGGTTCAAATGGCTCTGAGCACTATGCGACTTAACTTCTGAGGTCATCAGTCGCCTAGAACTTAGAACTACTTAAACTTAACTAACCTAAGGACATCACATACATCTATGCCCGAGGCAGGATTCGAACCTGCCACCGTAGCGGTCACGCGGTTCCAGACTGAAGCGTCTAGAACCGCACGGCCACACCGGCCGGCAGTGACATCAACTATCACGTTACGGAGCCCTACAAACTTTGTAAGTGAGAGCATGCCTTAACACGCTACCCCTGACTATTACGAACAGTGTCGATCCGAAATGGAAATGAGAGTTTGGCGTCATTGGCCGGGAGGCCCCTTGCGGGATAGGTCCGGCCGCCTTGGTGCAGGTCTTATTACATTCGACTCCACATTGGGTGACCTGTGCGCCGGATGGGGATGAAATGATGATGAAGACAACACAACACCCAGTCCCTGAGCGGAGAAAATCTCCGACCCCGAAGGGAATCGCACGACCCGCCAGTAGCCGAGAGCGCACAGTCTGCTTTCCGCAGCGCTGCGGCGAGGACGTCTTGTTTACGTCTCGTCCGCGCGGTCGCGAGTGCCCGTAGTTGTTTACTACTGCGTTGTCGCTAGTTTATAGTCCATCACTACCGACGCAACATGGCACATTCATACAGACAAACCACCATCAAGATCAGTTTTCAACCCGATCATGCACGACCGCGAGCTTTTGAAGTACAACGTTTTCTACGTGACGACGTTAAAATTGAACCGCAAGACATAATTGATATCCATCTCTCTATCACGAGCAGTGTTGTCTACGTCAAGCTACTAAGGGACGAGGTGTGTAACAGAATCGTGCGCGCACATGCGAGCGATCTTAAATTCAAACATTCTGATGGCCATATTGGGGCGATCTCTATCGATCACGCGGGGCTTGGCCTCCGTACGATACGTGTCTTCGAACTCCCTTTCGAAGTACCACCGGACGTAGTCACCGCGGCTTTCCAGCCCTACGGCTGAGTGATCAGCCATATGGCCGAAAAATGGACCACCTTTACAACGTACCCCGTTCTTAACGGGGTACGACAGATCAAAATTGAACTGACCAAACATGTACCGTCATATCTTGTCATCGGCGGATGTAAGTCGATCATTATGTACGACGGTCGGCCACGCACTTGCTCCGGTTGTGGCCAAGAAGGGCACGTCCGGTCGGATTGTCTCCGACGACGGCTTACTCAAATCCCGACAGGTTAATCTATGACTCCTTCTACGGTGACGACCCTTCCTCTCAATTACACCGAAGTTACACGGGCAGCAACCCTTTCCGATGCTGACCACATTAGTCCGATAGCCGCCCCCAATAGCGAGACCATGATGGCTTCTGCAGTACAGGATCCGGCCTCTACAACGGCGCCCCCACCTGAAGATAATCACCGACCGACCTTGCAAGAAGGCGTGGATGCCAGGATGGACATTGACCCACGGGTTGTGCCGACAGCGGCTTTTCTTCCAGACATCGGAGCAGCTGAATAAATCCACCCACATTTAGATACTGAAACACACGTCCGTAAACAGCGTTCCCCGCGTAAACACGAGAGACGGCGGCGTGCTCCATCGGACGAGTGTTTGCAGCGATCGTCTGACATGGACTGTGGACAGTCCGATGACGGTACCGGCGGTACAGAGGCCGCTGATACACTCCTGGAAATTGAAATAAGAACACCGTGAATTCATTGTCCCAGGAACGGGAAACTTTATTGACACATTCCTGGGGTCAGATACATCACATGATCACACTGACAGAACCACAGGCACATAGACACAGGCAACAGAGCATGCACAATGTCGGCACTAGTACAGTGTATATCCACCTTTCGCAGCAATGCAGGCTGCTATTCTCCCATGGAGACGGTCGTAGAGATGCTGGATGTAGTCCTGTGGAACGGCTTGCCATGCCATTTCCACCTGGCGCCTCAGTTGGACCAGCGTTCGTGCTGGACGTGCAGACCGCGTGAGACGACGCTTCATCCAGTCCCAAACATGCTCAATGGGGGACAGATCCGGAGATCTTGCTGGCCAGTGTAATTGACTTACACCTTCTAGAGCACGTTGGGTGGCACGGGATACATGCGGACGTGCATTGTCCTGTTGGAACAGTAAGTTCCCTTGCCGGTCTAGGAATGGTAGAACGATGGGTTCGATGACGGTTTGGATGTACCGTGCACTATTCAGTGTCCCCTCGACGATCACCAGTGGTGTACGGCCAGTGTAGGAGATCGCTCCCCACACCATGATGCCGGGTGTTGGTCCTGTGTGCCTCGGTCGTATGCAGTCCTGATTGTGGCGCTCACCTGCACGGCGCCAAACATGCATACGACCATCATTGGCACCAAGGCAGAAGCGACTCTCATCGCTGAAGACGACACGTCTCCATTCGTCCCTCCATTCACGCCTGTCGCGACACCACTGGAGGCGGGCTGCACGATGTTGGGGCGTGAGCGGAAGACGGCCTAACGGTGTGCGGGACCGTAGCCCAGCTTCATGTAGACGGTTGCGAATGGTCCTCGCCGATACCCCAGGAGCAACAGTGTCCCTAATTTGCTGGAAAGTGGCGGTGCGGTCCCCTACGGCACTGCGTAGGATCCTACGGTGTTGGCGTGCATCCGTGCGTCGCTGCGGTCCGGTCCCAGGTCGACGGGCACGTGCACCTTCCGCCGACCACTGGCGACAACATCGATGTACTGTGGAGATCTCACGCCCCACGTGTTGAGCAATTCGGCGGTACGTCCACCCGGCCTCCCGCATGCCCACTATACCCCCTCGCTCAAAGTCCGTCAACTGCACATACGGTTCACGTCCACGCTGTCGCGGCATGCTACCAGTGTTAAAGACTGCGATGGAGCTCCGTATGCCACGGCAAACTGGCTGACCCTGACGGCGGCGGTGCACAAATGCCATTCGACGGCCAACACCGCGGTTCCTGGTGTGTCCGCTGTGCCGTGCGTGTGATCATTGCTTGTACAGCCCTCTCGCAGTGTCCGGAGCAAGTATGGTGGGTCTGACACACCAGTGTCAATGTGTTCTTTTTTCCATTTCCAGGAGTGTACATCAAACTCAACAGATCGCCGTGGTGACTGTTTCAGCCCCTCCGATCCCACAGAACAGCAGGATCACAAGCAGACAGCCGCTGCCGATTCCCAGCCAGCAGAGCCGATGGAGTCAGCGCCGAGTGCCGCAGCAGCCACTAACAGCCACCAACAGCCGATGGTATTTCATGGCGACTGGGCGGACGACTGTGAGGAAAACTCCTTGCCCATCGTGTCGGACGACACGCGGGGAAATTTACCCCACCAGTGTTGATCCTTTTATGTTGGCAGAAGAGCCAACACCGTGTTGCTAGAGGAGGCCGAAATGCACGCGTTAAGCTCACGCAGACTGGTGTGGAACAATTAAAGGAGTTGAGTCTAATAAATAAAGTACGTAGTTGATGTAATACTTAACTTTATTTCATAATTGGTGCACATCGCTCTTGACTGTACAGGTTTTACCATCTCAATATTAACTGGTAATGGCGCCTCGCTAGGTCGCAGCAACTGACGCAGCTGAAGGCTATGCCAACCATCGCCTCGGCAAATGAGAGCATATTTGTCAGTGTAGCATTGCTAGAAAAGTCGGCTGTACAACTGGGGCGAGTGCTAGGACGTCTCTCTAGACCTGCCGTGTGGCGGCGCTCGGTCTGCAATCACTGACAGTGGCGACACGCGGGTCCGTCGTATACTAGCGGACCGCGGCCGATTTAAAGGTTACCACCTAGCAAGTGTGGTGTCTGGCTGTGACACCACAGATCCTTTCCCGCCATCAGATACAGTGACGAGACAGCCTTACAAGGGTATTGATGGCCAACACGGGTGCTATGGATAGACCTCAAACTTATCGCGTTGCAACTATAAACATCAACACTATACGGACGCGCACTAAGATATCCTTGCTTCAGCATATGTTGAACTTTGCTTTCATCGATATAGCCCTTCTCCAGGAAGTGTACGTCGACGACTTCCTAGGAATGTACGGTTACGATGCTTGCGTCTCTCCAGCTTCCCCTACAGGCAGCGGTGTCGCTGTACTTCTTCGGGAAGGGATACATCTACATCTACATCTACATCTACATCTACATCTACATTTATACTCTGGAAGCCACCCAGCGGTGTGTGGCGGAGGGCACTTTACGTGCCATTGTCATTACCTCCCTTTCCTGTTCCAGTCGCGTATGGTTCGCGGGAAGAACGACTGTCTGAAAGCCTCCGTGCGCGCTCTAATCTCTCTAATTTTACATTCGTGATCTCCTCGGGAGGTATAAGTAGGGGGAAACAATATATTCGATACCTCATCCAGAAACGCACCCTCTCGAAACCTGGCGAGCAAGCTACACCGCGATGCAGACCGCCTCTCTTGCAGAGTCTGCCACTTGAGTTTGTTAAACATCTCCGTAACGCTATCACGGTTACCAAATAACCCTGTGACGAAACGCGCCGCTCTTCTTTGGATCTTCTCTATCTCCTCCGTCAACCCGATCTGGTACGGATCCCACACTGATGCGCAATACTCAAGTATAGGTCGAACGAGTGTTTTGTAAGCCACCTCTTTTGTTGATGGACTACATTTTCTAAGGACTCTCCCAATGAATCTCAACCTGGTACCCGCCTTACCAACAATTAATTTTATATGATCATTCCACTTCAAATCGTTCCGCACGCATACTCCCAGATATTTTACAGAAGTAACTACTACCAGTGTTTGTTCTGCTATCATATAATCATACAATAAAGGATCCTTCTTTCTATGTATTCGCAATACATTACATATGTCTACGTTAAGGGTCAGTTGCCACTCCCTGCACCAAGTGCCTATCCGTTGCAGATCTTCCTGCATTTCGCTACAATTTTCTAATGCTGCAACTTCTCTGTATATTACAGCATCATCCGCAAAAAGCCGCATAGAACTTCCGACACTATCTACTAGGTCAATAATATATATAGTGGCGGACGATATCCTGTTCCTGCCTGGGACAAGAGGAATGGCACTCACAGTACTGGGTGTCCGCCTTATCAACATCTACGCACCTTCCGGGACGGACAAACGTCGCGAACGTTCATGATTCTTTGCGGAAGACGTCGCCCCGCTCTTCCAAGGCCGCCACAACCATCTGGTGTTTGGAGGTGACTACAATTGCGTACTGGCGCCCAGAGACCAACTCCCACGACATAATCCGTGCCCGGAACTCGAGACGCTAATACGAGAACTACAAATGGTGGACACTTGGGAACATCTTCACGGCCACCGAACGGGATTCACGCACTTCACGAGTCACTCTTCCAGTCGTATCGATCGGATTTATGTCTCACGCCCTCTCGCCGCTGGAACACAGGAGGCGGTAGTGTGGCCTGCAGCCTTCTCGGACCACTCAGCTTACATTTGTGCCGTCACCCTGCGGCGGCAACTAGTGTGGAGAAGCCGCAGCCCGTGGAAATTAAACATCGTTCACCTGTCGTACCCGGATTTCCGCCAACCCGTTGAGGATACGTGGAATTCGTGTGAAAATCGCCTCCGTGCATATCCCACAACCAACCGCTGGTGGTTGGAATGCGCCAAACCGGCACTGAGGCGAACGTTGATAACCTACGGTCGCGACCACGCTACTTGGCGTCGACATAGACTCGACTTTTACTTCAGGGTATTGCGCGACTGCGATGCTATGGCTCCGTCTCCGGAACGACGAACGGCGGTCCACCGTGCTAAGGCTCAGATCCTCGATCATATGCGACGCCACCTAGAGGGGGTAGTCATCCGCTCGAGGGCGCAGGATCGGATACCGAGCGAACGCCCGTCAATGTTCCACGTCCTTCGTGAACGTAAACGACGCCAACGAGCGCTGATACGCTCCATCGACACGGAGGACGGCTATTCCGCTCAGACCCCTGATCCGACAGCACTGGAGGACGTCTCTTAGACGATTTACGGCACCGTCTCCCCGGCAATGGAAGCGGCCTTGATGGAAGAAATTATAGAAGAAGAAGTGATCGACACCATTAGGAAAGGAGCTGTCAACAAGTCTCCGGGTGCTGATGGCCTCCCCTTGGAATTTTACCAGACTTTTCAATATTTATTAGCCTCCCGATGGACGGACATCTGTCGCGAATTACTATCCCCGGACGTGCCGCTCCCTGCGGCCCTTGTTGAAGGGATGATTATTCCTATTCACAAACCGTCCGGTGGCTCACGACTGCGGGACTACCGCCCGTTGACGCTATTGAACTGCGGCTTTAAGATCTTTTCTCGACTGTTGGCTGCGCGGATACACCAGACCTTACGAAATGTTATCTCACCCGATCAAACGTCATTAGGAGGCGACAATAATATTCAAACAGCACTCAGTGAATATCGTGACTTGATCTCACTGGCGAGGGCATGTCGTCTGAAGGGTGCACTGGCGGCAATCGATTTTAGTCAAGCTTTCGACCGAGTGGACCACGACTATTTGGAAGCGGTCCTCCAACATATGCGGTACCCACAGCCATTCGTCACTGTCGTCATGCGACTACTCCGTGGCGTGACGTCCAAGGTGATCGTCAACGGCCGACCTACGCAGCCTCTCACCATTTCTCGATCGATACGCCAAGGCTGCCCTCTGTCCACTTTACTTTACGCTGTGGCCATGGAACCTCTCCTCTGCGGCCTGCGCCAACGACTAAACGGTATGACGTTACGAGGCCACACTTTCCGATGTAAAGCGTACGCTGACGACCTGGTGATTGTCATCCGTAACGGTGACGACACCCCTAGCGCACTGAATTGGATAGCGAAATATGGAATGGCCACTGGTAGTCGTATCAACGTCGCAAATTCGGTGGCGATGAACATCGGGGTCGGATTGTCTGAGAACAGTGTCACCCCCTTACAGCTCAGAGATAGTTTGAAATGTCTCGGCATTGATGTTACAGACGATATACGACGGACCGCTGCTCACAACTTTCGACGGCTTTTACGAAATGTTCGGACTGGAATTGCCAACAACCGCCTACGAGCCCTGGACATCGTCCAAAGGACCCAGTATGTTAACACACATTTAGCGTCACGCATTCCGCACATCGCCCAGATATTACCTATGCCGGTGATGTTAGCTCGCCGTATACTTGCGGCTTTTGGGTCCTTCTTGAGTTCAGGAATGCTTTTCAAGATCAAATATGAGACTCTCACCCTCCCCCCGGATCGGGGAGGGCTTGGCCTTTATCACGTTCATGACAGAGCGGTCGCCCTATTTGTGAGTACATTAGTCAAACTATGGCACCGCCGTACGGGCAGTCTGTCGAGTTTGTTAATAGAAGAACTAGCACCGCCCTCCCTGTTGCCACCTGTGTCGATACACCACGTCCCCTCCTCGCTCTTCTACATCGGTGTCTTTTACCTCGAACTCAGTTACGTTCGACTTGCCTTACCAGCGAATGGCGACTGCAAAGACGGTTTATCGGGTCCTGCAACGTGGTCGACCCGATAACGTCGTGGAGAGGAAGCATCCGAACGTCAACTGGCGAGTAGTGTGGAGGACAATTCACCACTTAGCACTGGACACTGACGTCACGGCGATGTGGTATATCACTGTCAACGGTAAGCAGGTGACCAGATCAAGGCTACATGCGATCCACATGGTAGACTCACGCACGTGCACGAGCTGTGGCGTTCAAGACAACGATGAACACCGTCTTAGCTGTGGCGGGTCTGCAGCAGTGTGGCACTTAGTGAGGCAAATGTCAGCATACTTCCTTCGAGTAACGCCGACTCATATCGACCCCAAGACTATCTTATTCCCGGATGAGACGTATTACCCACGCACTGAAACTAATGCAATGACGTGGCTTCGTGGACATGCAGTGCATTATTTGTTTCAAGACGGCACGAAGGACACTTTAGACTTTTTGAACTATTTGCAGGAACGACATTGCAAGATCCTCCGTAACCCAAAGTATCGACAATATTTTTCCAATTATTTGTGGAGTGCGTTTCACGACCCTCCACGTAGCTGGAACATCACGGGTAAGAGAAGCTAAAATTACAAGACGGTGATAGAACACTACACGGTACAACGTGGGATCTACCTTGATCATTACGAGAAGTCATACCTGGATGATACAGCAGATGGAGAGTTTCGTTGTGAACCCTCATACTCTGTAGCAGTATTTGCCCCATTTCCTCTTTTTGTCCCCAGTGCGAAAAGGTCTTCGCAGTTTTTGTTTCCCATCCGGTGCAAGATGTAGCACTGGTTAATGGTGGTATGAATTCCACCCTTCAGTTTTGTTTCATGGTTTCCTTCGTCCCACACTTTGCTCTCTTTCTTTATGCCTTTTTGTACAACTATTAGCATGTTATTAGTTATGTGCGTCCCCAACTCGACGCAACGAGTGCACTTACTAGTTTTCAGTTCTTTACTGTTAAAAAAAGAAAGAGCGCTAACGCGCTGCTTCTGGACTCGGGTAGGCGCGGCGGCCCAGGATCGAATCCGCCCGGCGGATTAACGACGAGCGCCGATGTTGCGGCCAGCCTGGATGTTTTTTCCACATCCTGCAAGGTGAATGCTGGGCTGGTCCCCATGTTCCGCCTCAGTTACACGGCTCGCAGACATCTGAACGCTTTCGCACTATTCCATGGATTACACTCCATGCAGACAGTTGGGGTACCCTAATTCCGTCTCGGGGGGTACGGGGTGGCGGCAGGGAGGGCATCCGGCCACCCCTTAAACATTAACATGCCAGTTAACGATGGCCGACCCTGCGTAACTGCGGGACAAGGCTCAAGCGATAGACAGATAGATAGAAGGGAATCGAACCCGGGCCCATAGGACGGCAATCTGTCACGCTGACCACTCTGCTACCGGGACGGACGATCTGAAACGAGAGGCCTTGACAAACAATAACGACGCTTGTCAACAAGTGGCAACAGAGAGGTTCTGCCCGGACTACCGTGACAGTAATACTTCTTACCCTGCGATCACCTTCACTCTGGCTCACCAGAAGTGAAGAACTCTAACGTTCGCTCTGGCGATCCGGTATCGAAACACGTCCGACCTCTCCAGCAGTCCAGAAGCGAATTCCATGAACTCCTCACTTCTCCTTCACTCTGAAAGGTTAGCACCTAGCCCCCACTGCGCAGGAAAATCTCCAATTGTGGGAGGACACAGAAACAGTCGCTAATCATACTCTTACATTCTGCGGTCTTTTCCCTTCCAAAACCATTACAAAGAATTTTCCTCCTATCGCGGCTCGTCCCACCAAATTCGGAGTGTGCTCTTTTGCGTCAGGACGTCATATCGGTTCACCAATCAGAAGGCGTTTTCGGATTTACGTGCGGGAAATCATAGGTCCGAAACTGCCCCAGACCGTTGGATGGCAGTGGTCTATTTGGGCGATGTACTGTCGACCACCCGTGGACGCAGACGTTAAAATTCTCCAAACTGACGCAGACAATGCAGCCGTCCAGCATCGTCTGGTAGGCGAGTGGCGGGCCCCACTGCACTAAACGATTTGCGAAGCGCCGGCTCAGACACTGCCCATGTCCCAGAAACCCTGCCCAACTAGGTACAACAGGCAAAAACGCCGGTCACCCCTCTGGTGCCTCGAGCGGGCCGTGCTGTGCCCTCGTCGCTCAGGTAGCCGTGCCCCCAGAGATCGTCCCATGCCTAATAAAGTGCACCACCCCCTTCATCTAGTTACTGCCTAAAGTAAATCAAAGCTCTCATTCCAGATTTCACTACACCAGTGATCTTCATTAGCCATCACCACTCGGGAACTTAACGAGAAAAAGTTGAATCATGGCAAAAAGAATGAAAAAATAAATAAATAAATGGAGGGTCAGACCGTGAGAGCTTGGCGTCTTTCACGAAGATGACGATTGTTTGTAGAAGCATGACAATGCACCCTGTCATAAAAACAGCATCTGGGAGGCAGTTGCTTGAAATGGACTGACCTGCTCAGAACCCCGACGTGATACCAAGGGATTTACCCGTAGTCTAGAAACATCTAAACCCATACAGATAAGGCGAGGGGTTCCACAGGGCAGTCCCTTATCTATGTTTTTATTTTCCGTATCTTTAGAGCCCTTCCTCCGCACTGTCCACGCAAGATTAACAGGCATAACATTGAGTGGTGAGGAAACTGTCATACGAGCTTATGCTGATGACGTGGGCGTTGTAATAAGGAATAAGGAGGAGACAGTTACACTGGAAAGAGAAATCCAAAGGTATTGTCTAGCGTCGGGAGCGACAGTAAATGAAAACAAAAGTCAAATATTGAATCTACGGGGCCTAGATCACCTTCGACTGGCATGGGCAAAACAAGACATCAAACATAAAACTTTGGGAATAACCTTGATGGCATGTCCGATGCGGATGGCTGCTTTTAACTGGACGGAAACTAGGGTGAAAGTTCATGGTGCTGTAATGGAGAACTTCCATCGAACTATGGACCTGGTGCAAAAAGTCAGATTCATCAACTCCTGCGTTTTGTCTAAAGCGTATTTAACTGCGCAGGTATCTCCAATCCCTAAACTAGTAGCGAAAGGGATCATGTCCACTGTTACCAATTATTTATGGCGAGGAGACATATTCAGGGTTGGTGCGACTACCGTTATACTGGATGTCAAAAACGGGGGCCTCGGTTTGGTGGATATTCGCAATAAAGCGTCTGTTCTGTTCCTCAAACGGACTTTCCATATACTCATAGAACTTCCACATTGTATAACCGCTAAGCTCTTTGAGGCTGTGACACCCCATAGCCTGCAAGCACCGATTGATGTGCGAAGGATTAATGCCCGTCTGCAGTATGTGAGGAACTTTTTCCTCGAAGCAAGTTATCTTAGTGACGAAATCAGAAGCAACACACGTATCACAGCGCGCGACGTCATTCTTGAAAGGAAGTTAAATGAGGGTAGAAACAAAATTGAAACGAAATTCCCAAATAGTGACTGGAAAGCTGTATGGCGGAACATCAACTATGCCGGGCTATCCACGGACGTTATTTCCGCATGGTACAAAACAGTTAATGTCATCAGCACCAACGAGAGACTATATGGGATCTGTTTACACCAGACACACCTTTGTGGAAAATGCAATCTGGTGAATACACTCAGCCACAGATTCACCTGTGGTGGCAATGTGCATAACTGGAATTGGATCAGGCAACAAATCGCTTTTCTCACCAGATCCTCTACGGAATATATAACGCCATCGCTCCTCCTGAGACCAGACATGACATACTTTCCGAAATTAAAATCCAACACCATTAGCTGGTTACTGGGAAAATATGTTAGTTATGTCATCCACACACTTGGATCGGACAACGAGATAGAATTCCGCGTTTACATGAAGTGTGAATATGCAAAAATCAGCACGTATCGCAACCACAAGAAGCACTACGGCAACATGCTGAAGATCATTTTTGAAAGAATGGCTGTTGGTTAAATATGTGGAACCACTACAACACCTTGAACGAGAACGAACAGAAGAAAATTAAAAGCCACTTGGTTTCTTATTATTATTTACTATTACCTTGCTTCCAGAACATTTTTTAAAACATTTTGTACAAAATTACTCGTGTTCGACTTCCAAAGTATTTGTGTGATTCGAGAAGAATTGTTAAGTTTTTTTTTTATCAGTGTTAGTTCTCTACTCAGAGAAGAGGTTTCTTTGTCTTTCTTACATCGGAGAATGGGAATATTGTGTTAAGATTTCTGCACACTTAGTGCTATGACCCAACAGGGAACATGGAAAAGGGGTGGGAGGGGTTTGGGCCTCGACGCACTGGCAGGGCCGTGAACAGACCCCACTGCTAGTGCGGCGTTTACCACGCCCTGACCATCCTAAAAATACAAAAAAAAAAAATAAATAAATAAATACAAAATAAATAAAAAATAAAAAGAAAATAAAAGTGGTTAATAAAAATTGGATTGCTGAAAAAAAGGATGGATAAAAAAAGTGGATAGAGAAAAAAACAAAAAAAAAAAAGATGGAAAAAAGTGGAAAAAAGCGTGTTCGATCAGAGGGTTAGCTGCCCTCTGTAATAAAAAAAACTGAGTTAAAAAAAGGGGGTAGCGTCTTTGATTCATAATCAAAACGTCTTCGGTCCCGGGTTCGATCCCCGCCACTGCCTAAATTTTGATAAATAATCAGCATTGGCGGCCGAAGACTTCCGGCATAAGAAGTCAGCCTCATTCTGCCAACGGCCTTGTCAAAGAGGGCGGAGGAGCGGATAGAGATTCAGGGCACTCTCTTGCCCTAGGGGTGGGAAATTGCCCCTGAAGGCGGAAGAATCAGCTATGATCAACGACACGAGGATGCAGAAGGCAATGGAAACCACTGCATTAAAGACACGTAACGTGTATTCCCAGGACATGTGGCCTGTATTTGAAGAAGTGTCACGATGATCTCTCCATTGGGAAAAGATTCCGGAATAGTCCCCCATTCGGATCTCCGGGAGGGGACTGCCAAGGGAGAGGTTACCATGAGAAAAAGATTGAATAATCAACGAAAGGATAACGTTCTACGAGTCGGGGTGTGGAATGTCAGAAGCTTGAACGTGGTAGGGAAACTAGAAAATCTGAAAAGGGAAATGCAAAGGCTCAATCTAGATATAGTAGGGGTCAGTGAAGTGAAGTGGAAGTAAGACAAGGATTTCTGGTCAGATGAGTATCGGGTAATATCAACAGCAGCAGAAAATGGTATAACAGGTGTAGGATTCGTTATGAATAGGAAGGTAGGGCAGAGGGTGTGTTACTGTGAACAGTTCAGTGACCGGGTCGTTCTAATCAGAATCGACAGCAGACCAACACCGACAACGGTAGTTCAGGTATACATGACGACGTCGCAAGCTGAAGATGAACAGATAGAGAAAGTGTATGAGGATATTGAAAGGGTAATGCAGTATGTAAAGGGGGACGAAAATCTAATAGTCATTGGCGACTGGAACGCAGTTGTAGGGGAAGGAGTAGAAGAAAATGTTACAAGAGAATATGGGCTTGGGACAAGGAATGAAAGAGGAGAAAGACTAATTGAGTTCTGTAACAAGTTTCAGCTAGTAATAGCGAATACCCTATTCAAGAATCACAAGAGGAGGAGGTATACTTGGAAAAGGCCGGGAGATACGGGAAGATTTCAATTAGATTACATCATGGTCAGACAGAGATTCCGAAATCAGATATAGACTCAGATCACAATATAGTAGTGATGAAGAGTAGGCTGAAGTTCAAGACATTAGTCAGGAAGAATCAATACGCAAAGAAGTGGGATAGGGAAGTACTAAGGAATGACGAGATACGTTTGAAGTTCTCTAACGCTATAGATAAAGCAATAAGGAACAGCGCAGTAGGCAGTACAGTTGAAGAGGAATGAACATCTCTAAAAAGGGCCATCACTGAAGTTGGGAAGGAAAACATAGGTACAAAGAAAGTAGCCGCGAAGAAACCATGGGTAACAGAAGAAATACTTCAGTTGATTGATGAAAGGAGGAAGTACAAACATGTTCCGGGAAAATCAGGAATACAGAAATACAAGTCGCTGAGGAATGAAATAAATAGGAAGTGCAGGGAAGCTAAGACGAAATGGCTGCAGGAAAAATGTGAAGACATCGAAAAAGATATGATTGTCGGAAGGACAGACTCAGCATACAGGAAAGTCAAAACAACTTTTGGTGACATTAAAAGCAACGGTGGTAACATTAAGAGTGCAACGGAAATTCCACTGTTAAATGCAGAGGAGAGGGCAGATAGGTGGAGAGAATACATTGAAAGCCTCTATGAGGGTGAAGATTTGTCTGATGTGACAGAAGAAGAAACAGGAATCGAGTTAGAAGAGATAGGGGATCCAGTATTAGAATCGGAATTTAAAAGAGGACTTACGGTTAAATAAGGCAGAAGGGATAGATAACATTACATCAGAATTTCTAAAATCATTGGGGGAAGTGGCAATAAAACGACTATTCACGTTGGTGTGTAGAATATATGAGTCTGGCGATATACCATCTGACTTTCGGAAAAGCATCATCCACACAATTCCGAAGACGGCAAGAGCTGACAAGTGCGAGAATTATCGCACAATCAGCTTAACAGCTCATGCATCGAAGCTGCTTACAAGTATAATATACAGAAGAATGGAAAAGAAAACTGAGAATGCGCTAGGTGACGATCAGTTTGGCTTTAGGAAAAGTAAAGGGACGAGAGAGGCAATTGTGACGTTACGGCTAATAATGGAAGCAAGGCTAAAGAAAAATCAAGACACTTTCATAGGATTTGTCGACCTGGAAAAAGCGTTCGACAATATAAAATGGTGCAAGCTGTTCGAGATTCTGAAAAAAGTAGGGGTAAGCTATAGGGAGAGACGGGTCATATACAAAATGTACAACAACCAAGAGGGAATAATAAGAGTGGACGATCAAGAACGAAGTGCTCGTATTAAGAAGGGTGTAAGACAATGCTGTAGCCTTTCGCCCCTACTCTTCAATCTGTACATCGAGGAAGCAATGATGGAAATAAAAGAAAGGTTCAGGAGTGGAATTAAAATACAAGGTGAAAGGATATCAATGATACGATTCGCTGATGGACATTGCTATCCTGAGTGAAAGTGAAGAAGAATTAAATGGTCTGCTGAACGGAATGAACAGTCTAATGAGTACACAGTACGGTTTGAGAGTAAATCGGAGAAAGACGAAGGTAATGAGAAGTAGTAGAAATGAGAACAGCGAGAAACTTAACATTAGGATTGATGGTCACGAAGTCAATGAAGTTAAGGAATTCTGCTACCTAGGCAGTAAAATAACCAATGACGGACGGAGCAAAGAGGACATCAAAAGCAGAATCGCTATGGCAAAAAAGGCATTTCTGGCCAAGAGAAGTTTACTAATATCAAATACCGGCCTTAATTTGAGGAAGAAATTTCTCAGGATGTACGTCTGGAGTACAGCATTGTATGGTAGTGAAACATGGACTGTGGGAAAACCGGAACAGAAGAGAATCGAAGCATTTGAGATGTGGTACTATAGACGAATGTTGAAAATTAGGTGGACTGATAAGGTAAGGAATGAGGAGGTTCTACGCAGAATCGGAGAGGAAAGGAATATGTGGAAAACACTGATAAGGAGAAGGGACAGGATGAAAGGATATCTGCTAAGACATGAGGGAATGATTTCCATGGTACTAGAGGGAGCTGTAGAGGGCAAAAACTGTAGAGGAAGACAGAGATTGGAATACGTCAAGCAAATAATTGAGGACGTAGGTTGCAAGCGCTACTCTGAGATGAAGAGGTTAGCACAGAAAAGGAATTCGTGGCGGGCCGCATCAAACCAGTCAGTAGATTGATGACAAAAAAAAAAAATATACCAAGGGAACGCTTTTGGGATAAGATAAAACGTCGACCTTGCTCCAGATCCCAGCATGCAGCATCACTGCTTTCTCTGGCTTTCGCTTTTGAGGAAGTACGGGCTGCCGTCTCTCTGCAGACATTCTTCACCTCACTGAAAGTGTTCCCAGCAGAATTCAAGCTGTCATAAGGGTGAAAGTTGGACACATGCGTATTAATCTCCACTACTAGGTGCCTAAACACTCTGAATCAGACAGAGTATGTAAAATCAGTGGGAATTAGCGTCACGAGTCCCGCTCTAACACGGAAGACAACATTCGACTGCTCACAACTCTAAAACCAATAACTAAAGCGCTATCGCTATGTATCATTTATGAGCGACAGTTAAACGTCGTTAGATCATCACCTTTATCCAACACCACCTCCAGCTACACTCATGCTCATAAATTAAGGATAATGCTAATACATGGTGAAACAACGCTCTGGTGGGCGGTTTGCGGGTTTAAATCACCTCGGGGTATGACCGTGCGGTGCATTTGACCTGCAATCGTTGCACGGTGGAGATGGCAGCAGTCCACATAGGCAGAGGTGTGTTGGTGGATGTCAGAGTACGGTGCAGCGAGTAAGTGTGCAGACGTTCTCAGACGTGCTAATGGTGACTGTTTGTTGAAAATGGCTCAAAGAACACATACTGGTGACGTTATGAGGGGTAGAATACTAGGGCGACTAGAGGCTGGTCAAACACAGCAGGCATAGCACGTGGTCTCCGTGTGCCACGAAGTCTGATCTCAAGATTATGGCAACGATTCCAGCAGACAGGAAACGTGTCCAGGCGCTACAGTACGAGACGTCCACAGTTGACAACGCCACAAGAAGACCGATATCTCACCATCAGTGCCCACAGACGGCCACGGAGTACTGCAGGTAGTGCCGGCCGGAGTGGCCGAGCGGTTCTAGGCACTACAGTCTGGAACCGCGCGACCACTACGGTCGCAAGTTCAAATCCTGCCTCGGGCATGGATGTGTGTGATGCCCCGAGGTTAGTTAGGTTTAAGTAGTTCTGAGTTCTAGGGGACTGATGACCTAAGAAGTTAAGTCCCATGGTGCTCAGAGCCATTTTGAACTGCAGGTAGCCTTGCTCGGGACCTTACCGCAGCCACTGGAACAGTTGTCTCCAGACACACAGTCTAGAGACGACTGAACAGACATGGTTTATTCGCTTGGAGACCTGCAAGGTGCATTCCACTGACCCCTGGTCACAGAAGAGCCTGTAAAGCCTGGTGTCAAGAACACAGTACTTGGTCATTGGAACAGTGGTCATAGGTTAAGTTCAGGGACGAATACAGGTATAGTCTGAACAGTGATTATCGCTTCCTTTTCATCTGGCGTGAACCAGGAACCAGACACCACCCCCTTATTGTCCTTGAAAGGGAGCTGTGTGGAGGTCGTGGTTTGATGGTGTGGGGTGGCATTATGGTTGGTGCACGTACACCCCTGCATGTCTTTGACAGAGGAACTGTAACAGGTCAGGCGTATCGGGACGTCATTTTGCACCAGTACGTCCGCCTTTTCAGGGGTACAGTGTCTCTCATCTTCCTATTGATGGATGATAAAGCACGGCCCACCGAGCTGCCATCGTGGAGGAGTACCTTGAAACAGAAGATATCAGGCGGATGGAGTGGCCTACCTGTTCTCCAGACCTAAACCCCATTGCACAGAACAAATGTGCTCAGTGACACGTCACCTGCAGTAATGCAGAGGAGGTAAAGGAGGATTGTCGTTATTAACACCAATAATCAATTCATTCTTCCTTTCTTGCCGTAACGTGTCCAGTGATTAACTGTCCAATCTAGATATTGTTGTGCCCATTGCATTGACGATGTCTTTACGTCAACACGGCAGTATGTAATGATCATCTACTGCGGAGTCCCATGTGAAACAATATAAGCCGAACGGTGTGCTCCGGGCCGGCCGTGGTGGCCGAGCGGTTCTAGGCACTTCAGTCTGGAACCGCGGGACCGTTACGGTCGCAGGTTCGAATCCTGGATGTGTGTGATGTCCTTAGGTTAGTTAGGTTTAAGTAGTTCTAAGTTCTAGCGGACTGATGACCTTAGAAGTTAAGTCCCATAGTGCTCAGAGCCATTTGAACCATTTGGTGTGCTCCGAAACACGTGTGCCCGCACCAGCATTGTATTCCGTCGTCAGACATGGCAAGATCCTGCTGCGCAGAGTGGGCCAGCCTCCGACCTTCACATCCTGTAATGACGAGGGGATGTTCAGCACCTTGTTGCCCACTAATGGCTTCGCCGTCCTTCGAGCGATTTCTATAGATGCCCAAGACAGTAACACGAGAACAGCCGACCATCTTCTCCACTTCCGAGATGTTTATTCCGAAGCTCCAGGCCGTAACTGTCTGCCCTTTTTCAAAGTCGCATAAGTCAAAACGTAAAATTAGAGGTAGCAGAGCACCAAAAAGAGCGTAACGAGGTTATGGTTTTCAAGAACATACGCGTGCTAGCCAATGAAAGTAATATTTACATAAGTACGTGCAGCAGTGGAAATATTGAAGAGCGTGTACAATTTTAAGTACAGATGGCGGCTACAAGCTTCCGTTTTCGTGGCTATCCACTATGACGGAAGTAAACCCTGTCAGTATCGGCTTTCACGATTTACCTAACGACGACGTCACACCAATGGCAGCCTCAATGATTTGTACGCAGTAACTCCATTTTTCCGAGAAAGAGCTGGAAAATAGCCTTTTGTAAGTTCAAATGGTTCAAATGGCTCTGAGCACTATGGGACTCAACTTCTGAGGTCATTAGTCCCCTAAAACTTAGAACTAGTTAAACCTAACTAACCTAAGGACTTCACACACACCCATGCCCGAGGCAGGATTCGAACCTGCGACCGTAGCGGTCTCGCGGTTCAAGACTGCAGCGCCCAGAACCGCACGGCCACCCTTTTGTAAGTAAATGGGACACTGTCTTTCGACAGTGTTCAGCTATCCAGGAACATTAGTAGAAACGTAAAGGAGATCCCAGCAGAGGGGTCGAAACGTCGAGCAGTGAAGGAGTTTGGAGACAGCCTAACGACGTTAATGAATTACGATCTCTCAGAATTACCCTAATAAAGTGTAAGTAGCCTTTCACAAGGTTAAGCCTAAATATTGAAGCAACATGAGTGACTGAAGCCGCACACGATTAATATTGTATCTGAAAATTACAGGTAAGTTTCTCCTAGTCCACACCATTAATCTACATTCATCCACTTTTAAAGCTAGCCACCATTCATCTGATCAAATAAAAACGCTATCCCGAGTTCATCAACGCATTCTACGGCGACAGTTTCCCGTACGTAAAAGCGGTAGGAACGAACTATCTCAGATTACTGCCCATCCCATCGGATTGATAGTCCTGTACTTAACATTTTGTTGGCCTCCCTTGGGCGCTTCCTGTTCAGTATCGTGTTTGCCAGGAGCAGTTTTGCGGTTGGAGGGGAAGCGTTTCTTTGTTCGGTCTGAAGATGATGAAACGGATCTTCCCCTGAAGTTCAGTTGTCCGAGTCGACCAGGCTCATTTCAAGGTCACGTAGTTTTCCCGTGATGGGTAGTGTTTTCGAACGTCCGTTGCAGAGGAACTTCCAGAATTTCTAGCAGGAAGCAGCGCTATAAGTGGGAACAGGACGTGACCAATGAAACTGCCTGCGTTCCGTTCCCGATAGTGACTGACTGAAAGGCAGTTATGCTAAAATAATATTTTGGAGCGGTTTAGAGCCCGGAGTCGGAAGATAGTGATCATTCATGACAAACGAGGTTTCCTTTCCAGTATGGGAAGACTGGAAAGTATTCAAAGTTTTGTTTGCGTGGCTGGGCGTTGAATACTGCTTGTGCACTTCCTGTTTTTCTCGGTGATTGCTGCGTTATAGTGAAAGTGGACTTGTTTGGCACAACGAGGTTTCATATTAGAGCGTGGAGGCATTATCTACACTCAGGCTCATAAATCAAGGATAACTGCAGAATGTGGTGTCACACAACGTGGCACTACACAAAACTGGCGCTAATGGCACAGGCACATAGGGAACACACACGACACAGATCTGTAAGTCCACGGTAATGGTGATAAGTTGAGAAAACCGTCCCGAAACACATGTGCTTCAAAACGCCACTGTTTCCTGCGAATGTACCCCGACATCAATATGGGATGTGATCACCATGCACACGTACACAGGCCGCACAGTGAGTTGGCTTACTCTGGATCAGGTGATCGAGCAGCTGCTGGGGTGTAGCCTCCCATTCTTGCACCAGTGCCGGTCAGAGCTCCTGAAGCGTCGTAGGGGTTTGAAGACGTGCAGTGATACGTCGACCTAGAGCATCCCAGACGTGTTCGATGGGGTTTAGATCTGGAGAACAGGTAGGCCACTCCATTCGCTTGATATCTTCTGTTTCAAGGTACTCCTCCACGATGGCAGCTCGGAGGGGCCGTGCGTTATCATCCATCAGGAGGAAGGTGAGAGACACTGCAATGGGCACAACAATATCTAGATTGGACAGTTAATCACTGGAGACGTTACGGCAAGAAAGGAAGAATGAATTGATTGTTGGTGTTAATAACGATCATCCTCCTTTACCTCCTCTGCATTACTGCAGATGACGTGCCACTGTGCACATTTGTTCTGTGCATGCATTACACGTGAGGCGCCTAGTTGTTTCCACTGCACTGTGTGGAATACGAAGGTTCTGTTATAGTTCACTAACCTGCCGTCTTCAAGTTGATGTCCCCAGCGCAGAAAACAGTTCGCAGGTCGTAGGTTCTGTATCTTGAGGCTGAAACTGACTTTTAGCGAGGTACTCTTCTGAAATAATATATCAGTTCTTTGGGATGCCACTCGCCTATTTTAATGTAGCAACACGAGAAGACTACATGATCTTAATAAAACACCTTCTGATACAACAAAGTACATCATCAAACACAATGTTTACGAAAATGTTTCTTTACACTATTTGTGGCACGTGTCTGTGCCAGATGTCTACCGGAGTGAATCTTTTAATACTAAATACTGGCAAACACATCCTGCGACAGACAATATGTCTGTTCTTCTCGACTCCCTAATCCAGAGTGACGAAGAGGAACTGAAATAACAATTGGAAACACATCCTACGACAGACATGTCTGTTCTTCTCCACTGCCTAATACAGAGTGACGAACAGGAACTTAAATAAAAATTGGGAACACATCCTACAACAGACAACATGTCTGTTGTTCTCGATTGCCTAATCGAGAGTGACGAACAGCCCGAAACACTTCGCGCGCTATAACAGAAAAGGCGTGACCCGAACGCTTCCGAAGTGCTTCGTCTGCAATTTCGTCAGTCTTTTGTTTTTGATTTAAATTGTTTTTAATAAGTCTAAAATGACTGATTGATAGTCAGCGGTTGAGAAATTTTTATATTAAAAAGTGAAGTCATTCCAATGAGTAGTTTAACTAATAATAATAACTATACTTTAACGTTTTGGCGCCCTTGCTCCGAACACAGCAGCCAATCATAGAGTAGTAACATTATGCAGGCGGTCTTTCTCACGGGAATGGTACCGAATCTAACATCTGTCACAGGTACCTCACACTACATTTCGTCATCTATATACTCCTTGCATCTCCACTGCTCTGGGAACAGCTTCTTGGAGCCTAATATGATGGCTGACTAAGCCATGAATATTACAATGTGTCTCCTGGTCATAAAAATTACGTTTCTTATTACGTCAGCTACTCGAAACATGCATGGTGTAATGGACAAAGGCATTTGGGGACAATATCATGCTATTAGCTACTTTTACCCTGGTCTCCATGGGACCTGTGGTAATAATACAAGGCACCATAGCAGCTGTGTGCTGCATGGACAGTGTTGCGGATCACGTGCACACCGTCATGGTTGCTTCTTCCTCGATGACGATGGTACTTTACAGTAGGATAACTGTCCAAGGCCAGAACCACACTACAGTGGTTTGAAGAGCATGATAGTGAACTGGCACTAATGTCTCGGCCACGAAATTCGCATGGTCTGACTGCGACGGAACACATCACTGCCCCAACGGATTACCTACGGAAAGCGACCAACGACTTGTCGAATCCGTGCCTCACAGAATCCAGAGGTGAGTCAATAAGCAATAATTATAATGAATTACATCATGGACAGTGTCTTGAAAGGACGATATAAGATGAATATCAACAAAAGCAAAACGAGGATGATGGAATGTAGTCGAATTAAGTCGGGTGATGCTGAGGGAATTAGATTAGGAAATGAGACACTTAAAGTAGTAAAGGAGTTTTGCTATTTGGGGAACAAAATAACTGATGATGGTCGAAGTAGAGAGGATATGGAATGTAGACTGGCAATGGCAAGGAAAGCGTTTCTGAAGAAGAGAAATTTGTTAACATCGAGTATAGTTTTAAGTGTCAGGAAGTCATTTCTGAAAGTATTTGTATGGAGTGTAGCCTTGTATGGAAGTGAAACATGGACGGTAAATAGTTTGGACAAGAAGAGAATAGAAGCTTTCGAAATGTGGTGCTACAGAAGAATGCTGAAGATTAGATCGGTAAATCACATAACTAATGAGGAGGTATTGAATAGAATTGGGGAGAAGAGGAGTTTGTGGCACAAATTGACAAGAAGAAGAGACCGGTTGGTAGGACATGTTATGAGGCATCAACGAATCAGCAATTTAGCATTTGAGGGCAGCGTAGAGGGTAAAAATAGTAGAGGGAGACCAAGAGATAATACACTAAGCAGATTCAGAAAGATGTATGTTGCAGTAAGTACTGGGAGATGAAGAAGCTTGCACAGGATAGAGTAGCATGGAGAGCTGCATAAAACCAGTCTCAGGACTGAAGACCACAACAACAACAACATATGATACTGTTTCGAAAACGAACTACACTAGACAGGAGTAATCAGTACACAGTAACAACAAAACAGTGGATGAAAAAAGCCTTGCGTTACAAGTGATACTCCAAGAACTGATTCTGCCGTTCTTGGAAGGTGATAATAGAAACATTACCTGATTGCCGGGAGGAGGAAAGGGCTGATATGATTTCAGTAGCAGGTTCCTGGACAGATACATGGAATAACTTAATGCACCGAGTGGGAGTGGGAATAGAGAATCTCGGAGGCTACCAACGAAGCGTCCCGTTTCAAATCTGATAGCCGGGAACAGCAGGTACTGTTGCTGTCCGCCGGCTGTCCACGCAAGAAACGGAGATGGTGCAGAGAGCGGCCGGCAGCGAATGACCAGTAAGCGGTGAGAAATATCGGCGGGCCGGTAATTTGAGAGCCGAGGTGAGCCGGAGTGAGGTGGGCGCCTACCGCAACCTCCGTGGAAGGACGCAGCGCCACGCCCCCCCTCCCGGTCACGCGCGGCTGGGAATGCGCGCCGACTGCTGACTCCTGACTGCTGACCGGCGCGCCGCCTTCTAATCAGGCGCCGCCAGGCGACGCCCCCGCACTGCTCCCGGCGGCAGTTTCGGACCGAACCCCGCCAGATGGCCGCCTCACCGTGACGCACGCGTGGTAGCGCGCTGCTGGCCGCGGCAGCGCCGTTAATGAAGTGATTTCCCAGACCTCCTCCACCCGAGCAACTAGAGGACCGAGGGTGGAGAAAGTGGACACCTACGTTGTAAGACTGAAAGGTAAGGGTTTAACGTCCCATCAGCGACGAGGTCAAGCTCCGAGGTTGAGACTCCTCATTTACACAGGTCATTCACAGACGGCTTCCGAAAAGGGTTTGCCTTCAGCACCACCTCAACGCTTATTAACGCATGACCGAGCAACTGGAATTTCAAACGAATTTTATGACTGGATTGACGATTTCTTCGCAGGGAAGTTGCAGCATGATACCTTGCGTGGAGAATCATCTACAGATATAGGAATACCTGCAAGCAAATTCTACGTGAGTGAGTTAGCATCATTTGTGTTAGCCGGCCTCGGTGGCCGAGGGTCGTAGGCGTTTCAGTCCAGAACCGCGCAATTGCTACGGTCGCAGGTTCGAATCCTGCCTCGGGCCTGTTCTAGGGAACTGATGACCTCAGATGTTAAGTCCCATAGTGCTCAGAGCCATATGAACCATCATTTCTGTTTCTGTCCTATATTAGCGACTTGACAGGCAATATTAATGATAATAACCCAAAGGTTTTTGCAGATGACTCTGTACGATTAAGTATGATCAGTTAAAGGCTGCAAAAAATATTTATTCCGATCTTCATAAGATTTCGAAGTGGTGTGAAGTGGAATACTCGGTTTAAATGTTCAGAAATGAGAAATCAAGACTATCACAAAACGAGAAAACGTAGTAAGGTGTGCGGTGTAACCTACCTCCTCCTTCCTACTTGCAGTTATTGTCCACATCAGTCTTTTACGAAGATTTGAGAGGAGCGAAGATTACAATAAACTTTCTAGTTTGAAAGTTTCTGGCAGATTAAAACTGATCATAGTATGTAGGCTTTCACGACCGGATGACATATCTTCTGGTAAACCTTCCGGGATGTAAGGTCGTGGTCCATGAAACTCTTCAGCTCCTATCGTTTCGTCCAGAGCTGTGCTGGACATCTTCAGAGTGGTGTTTCTCCTCCGGTGAGTCTTGCCGAGTGACGGGTCGGACGTCGGAACAACAAAAGGAAGCGTAAATACACGGTTAAAAGAACACAGAAGTCTTTGCCGATTAGGAAAAACAGATAAATCGGCTGTAGCAGAAAACGCTTTTCAGTCAGGAAATCATCAAGTGAAGTTTTCCGAAACAAAAATTTTATCTACGGCGACGAACTATTACCCACGGCTTTGTAGAGAAGCAATTGAAATATATAAACATAGGGATAATTTTAATCGGAAAGAAGAGACCATGAAACTTAGTGATATTTGGACAGTAGCACTACAGAATTGCTAGACAGTTTTATCCGTGACGAGATCACGATCGATAGTTGAGTTTTATCTCTGACAAAGATTATCTCTGCATATCACGTGTAACTCTGGCCACGCCCACTTTCTACGATATAAAAGTGACCTTACATCCCGGAAGGTTTACCAGAGGATATAGATTAAAACTGTTTGCCGGACCGAGACTCGAACTCGGAACCTTTGCCTTTCGCGGGAAAGTGCTCTAACATATTTTTTATCTCGTTTTGTTCTATATTTTTCGTTGAATTTTTTCGTAGCGGACGTCCGATGGCACCCGTTCAGGTTGTTCGTTGATTCGTTCACGCAGTTTTTTTTTTTCCAGTGGGTAGGTAAACCCTCTGACCGAACACGCTGAGTTAGCGTGCCGGTGAGCCCTCTGAACTACCCAAGTACGACTTAACGACCCGTCCTCACAGCTTAAATTCAGGAAAAATTCTGGATACATCGCCCAGGCTATGGCTATGCCATGTCCCCGCAGTATTCTTTCTACCTAGAGTGTTAGTTCTGCAAGGTTCGCAGGAGAGTTTCTGTGAAGTTTGGAAGGTAGAAGACGAAGTACTGGCTGAAGTAAAGCTGTGAGGACGGGGGGTGTGTCGTGCTTGGGTAGTTCAGATGGTAGAGCACTTTCCCGCTAAAGGCAAGGGTCCCGAGTTCGAGTCTCGGTCCGGCACACAGTCTTAATCTGCCAGGAAGTTTCATATCAGCGCCCACTCCGCTGCAGAGTGGAAATCGCATTCTGGAAATTTTCTAGTTTACTTATCATGACAGAAGGTTGTATACATGGAAGAACCCTGGAGATACTAAAAGGTATCAGATAGATTATATAATGGTAAGACAGAGATTTAGGAACCAGGTTTTAAATTGTAAGACATTTCCAGGAGCAGATGTGGACTCTGACCACAATCTATTGGTTATGACCTGTAGATTAAAACTGAAGAAACTGCAAAAAGGTGGGAATTTAAGGAGATGGGACCTGGATAAACTGAAAGAACCAGAGGTTGTACAGAGTTTCCGGGAGAGCATAAGGGAACAATTGGCAGGAATTGGGGAAAGAAATACAGTAGAAGAAGAATGGGTAACTTTGAGGGATGAAGTAGTGAAGGCAGCAGAGTATCAAGTAGGTAAAAAGACGAGGGCTAACAGAAATCCTTGGGTAACAGAAGAAATATTGAATTTAATTGATGAAAGGAGAAAATATAAAAATGCAGTAAATGAAGCAGGCAAAAAGGAATACAAACGTCTCAAAAATGAGATCGACAGCAAGTGCAAAATGGCTAAGCAGGGATGGCTAGAGGACAAATGTAAGGATGTAGAGGCTTATCTCACTAGGGGTAAAATAGATACTGCCTACAGGAAAATTAAAGAGACCTTTGGAGATAAGAGAACCACTTGTATGAACATCAAGAGCTCAGATGGAAACCCAGTTCTAAGCAAAGAAGGGAAAGCAGAAAGGTGGAAGGAGTATATAGAGGGTCTATACAAGGGCGATGTACTTGAGGACAATATTATGGAAATGGAAGAGAATGTAGATGAAGATGAAATGGGAGATACGATACTGCGTGAAGAGTTTGACAGAGCACTGAAAGACCTGAGTCGAAACAAGGCCCCGGGAGTAGACAACATTCCATTGGAACTACTGACGGCCTTGGGAGTGCCAGTCCTGACAAAACTCTACCATCTGGTGAGCAAGATGTATGAAACAGGCGAAATACCCTCAGACTTCAAGAAGAATATAATAATTCCAATCCCAAAGAAAGCAGGTGTTGACAGATGTGAAAATTACCGAACAATCAGTTTAATAAGCCACAGCTGCAAAATACTAACACGAATTCTTTACAGACTAATGGAAAAACTAGTAGAAGCCGACCTCGGGGAAGATCAGTTTGGATTCCGTAGAAATACTGGAACACGTGAGGCAATACTGACCTTACGACTTATCTTAGAAGAAAGATTAAGGAAAGGTAAACCTACGTTTCTAGCATTTGTAGACTTAGAGAAAGCTTTTGACAATGTTGATTGGAATACTCTCTTTCAAATTCTAAAGGTGACAGGGGTAAAATACAGGGAGCGAAGGGCTATTTACAATTTGTACAGAAACCAGATGGCAGTTATAAGAGTCGAGGGACATGAAAGGGAAGCAGTGGTTGGGAAGGGAGTAAGACAGGGTTGTAGCCTCTCCCCGATGTTATTCAATCTGTATATTGAGCAAGCAGTAAAGGAAACAAAAGAAAAATTCGTAGTAGGTATTAAAATCCATGGAGAAGAAATAAAAACTTTGAGGGTCGCCGATGACATTGTAATTCTGTCAGAGACAGCAAAGGACTTGGAAGAGCAGTTGAACGGAATGGATGGTGTCTTGAAGGGAGGATATAAGACGAACATCAACAAAAGCAAAACGAGGGTAATGGAATGTAGTCGAATTAAGTCGGGTGATGTTGAGGGTATTAGATTAGGAAATGAGACACTTAGAATAGTAAAGGAGTTATGCTATTTGGGGAGCAAAAAACTGATGATGGTCGAAGTAGAGAGGATATAAAATGTAGACTGGCAATGGCAAGGAAAGCGTTTCTGAAGAAGAGAAATTTGTTAACATCGAGTATAGATTTAAGTGACAGGAAGTCATTTCTGAAAGTATTTGTATGGAGTGTAGCCATGTATGGAAGTGAAACATGGACGGTAAATAGTTTGGACAGGAAGAGAATAGAAGCTTTCGAAATGTGGTGCTACAGAAGAATGCTGAAGATTAGATGGGTAGATCACGTAACTAATGAGGAAGTATTGAATAGGATTGGGGAGAAGAGAAGTTTGTGGCACAACTTGACCAGAAGATGGGATCGGCTGGTAGGACATGTTGTGAGGCATCAAGGGATCACCAATTTAGTATTGGAGGGCAGCGTGGAGGGTAAAAATCGTAGGGGGAGACCAAGAGATGAATACACTAAGCAGATCCAGAAGGATGTAGGTAGCAGTAGGTACTGGGAGATGAAGAAGCTTGCACAGGATAGAGTAGCATGGAGAGCTGCATCAGACCAGTTTCAGGACTGAAGACCACAACAACAACAACAACAACTTATCTTACCACGTAGAGCTGGCTCCAGTTCTTCCTGTCTAAGAGTCTGATTCTTGAAGCTGAAATTCTCACATTTTAGGTCCTCATGATTGAATTTATCTAAATAATTTTGAAGATTGTTGTTGCAGAATTTTTGTTGTTACGTTAATATATTTTGTCGCATTTTATTATCCCACACGGTCTTTTGACTTTACACATTAACAAAGCCGAAATTACATTGTTCGCACAAAATACAAAAATACGTCCGATTGAATCACAGGCTTGCTTACTACTGTCTCACTCACAGAAAATAACAATATTCCAAAGGGCTTACAGTTTTTCTTGACGAATGAATTTCTATTAATTTCGATTATTATTTGATAAATGAATCCAGAAATAAACATAGTAAACAGTACCAGATTGCGTAATTAATAATAGAAATTTTAAGTGTGCCAATTAATTCGTAATTTCAAATATTTCTAAAACAATAATTTTAACTGTACATTCAGAACTGGTTCTTATCGATTATAACATCCGAAATAAAATTTTCTGAAAAGCAGCTGAGATAAAATTTAACTATCCAAAATTAAAAAAAATACTGGCATCAACAACTACTGTTGAGGAAAAGTAATGCTAGAGGAGGACGTTCCGTTACAATGTACAATGTCAGTGAGTTACTACCGGAATCGGTTAACTGATAGATATACGCTGGTTTACAAAACCTATGAACAAAAGTAACTTTTGCACGATATATCATTGTCAAGTGAGCTCAATGAAACTTGGACCATACATAAAAAGAACTGCTACAGTACAGTACAGAAGGTAATTTAAAAAAAATACGCAATGAGACGAAAGAAGTAACACTCGTATTAGAGACAATAATTATACTGAAGTCACCTCGATTAACGGTGCTCTTGTGAACGTTACAAACGGCTGTAAATGGTTCTCAGTGGGGTGTATGATCACCACGGGTGACAATATTTGCTCTGCAACGTCCTACCATGTTGGTCACATGATTGGTAACGAGTTCTTGTGGTAGGACGTTCGATTCTTCCAACAGCCCGTTGAAAACTGTTGGATGGTATTTTGCGTACGTGGAAGCGCTACAATACGTTTCCGCAACGCTTCGGGCTTAAGTCGGAGGAACGAGCAGGGCAATCCATTCGTAGAATATCCTCTCGATCATCTGTACGTTACATGTTTCTGTCGCCACATGAGGCTATGTACAGCACTGTCGAACATGATTGTTTTGATGATCTAGTGAGCAGACCCATGATGCCTCCCCACAGGCTAACACTTGGACCACCAAAACGATCATGTTCGCCAGTCCTGGATGTACCCTCATGGCGAGATGTGGGAACAGGAAATGCATGCAGGATCATTGTCGAACAAGTTTGTGTTCGTGGTCCAGGTGCGGGAAGAATAATTTTGCATGGGCGTACTGATCTCCGAGTACTTGTACACGGTACACTGGTCGGTCAACATTATTGTGGCACTGTACTCAATATTGCGGCACTCTACTCCTTTCCCATGCATGTCTTTTCAGGGATACATTCGGCCGTAACTTCGATCGAACAGAGAAGATGGAGCAGGTCTCGTAACTAGAGGACATTGAAGGAATGGAATGGCATGCCCATACCCTCAACTTAAAACCGGAACGAGCATGTTTGGGATGTACGGGGGAGATGCAGTACAGCATATTCACATGCACCAAAGACCATCCAGCAGCTGTGTGCCCCATTGGTGACGGAATGGAGCGCCCTACAACTAGAAGTCCTTAAGAACCGTACAGACTGCGTGAGAACACGTTCCAGAACTGATATGGCCTTCCCTGGTGATCAAAAAACCTATTAAGACCCATGCCTCACTTTTTGCACTTTCCAGTAGTTCATCATGAAACGTGGTGACTTCGTTGTGAGTACTGTATGTAATTATCTTGAGGATCAAGCTCTTCTGTCCGTATTTGCTTAAAGATACATTTGTTATCTGAGGGCTCCGCCTTCAGAAAAACAGAATCTTGTTTTCTCTTCTATTTCCCAGACATGTTTCCCTGAACTTTCAGCATCATCAGCATTTACTACTTTTACACGTATATAAATTTAAGTTTCTAAGAGAGTATTTACAAACCTGGAACTCTGTTTAGAATATACAGGGTGGTCCGTTGATAGTGACCAGGCCAAATATCTCAAGAAATAAGCATCAAACGAAAAAACTACAAACAACGAAACTCGTCTAGCTTGAAGGGGCAAACGAGATGGCGCTATGGCTGGCCCGCTAGATGGCGCTGCCATAGGTCAAACGGACATCAACTGCGTTTTTTAAATAGGAACCCCCATTTTTATTACATATTCCTGTAGTACATAAAGAAATATGAATGTTTTAGTTGGAGCACTTTTTTCGCTTTGTGATAGATGATGCTGTAGTAGTCACAAACGTATAAGTACGTCGTATCACGTAACATTCCGTCAGTGCGGACGGTATTTTCTTCGTGATACATTACCCGTGTGAAAATGGACCGTATACTAATTGCGGAAAAGGTCGATATCGTGTTGATGTATGGCTATTGTGATCAAAATGCGCGACGGGCGTGTGTTATGTATGCTGCTCGGTATTCTGGACGACATCGTCCTAGTGTCGTACCGATCGCCGGATAGTTACGTTATTTAAGGAAACACGAAGTGTTCAGCCACATATGAAACGTCAACCACGACTTGCAACAAATGATGATGCCCAAGTAGGTGTTTTAGCTGCTTTCGCGGCTAATCCGCACATCAGTAGCAGACAAATAGCTCGAGAATCGGGAATCTCAAAAACGTCGGTGTTGAGAATGCTACATCAACATCGATTGCACCCGTACCATATTTCTGTGCACCAGGAATTGCATGGCGACGACTTTGAACGTCGTGTACAGTTCTGTCGCTCGGCATAAGACAAATTACGGGACGATGACAGATTTTTTGCACGCGTTTTATTTAGCGACGAAGCGTCATTCACCAACAGCGGTAACGTAAACCGACATAAAATGCACTATTGGGCAACGGAAGATCCACGATGGCTGCGACAAGTGGAACATCAGCGACCTTGGCGGGTTAAGGTCATCAGTCTCTAAGCTTTCACACTACTTAACCTAAATTATCCTAAGTACAAACACACACACCCATGCCCGAGGGAGGACTCGAACCTCCGCCGGGACCAGCCGCACAGTCCATTCCTGCGTAATGTGCTACCGATGTTACTACAAGATGTTTCACTGTATGACAGAATGGCGATGTACTTTCAACATGATCCATGACCAGCACATTGCTCGCGTACGAATGGTTCAAATGGCTCTGAGCACTATGGGACTCAACATCTTAGGTCATAAGTCCCCTAGAACTTAGAACTACGTAAACCTAACTAACCTAAGGACATCACATACACCCATGCCCGAGGCAGGATTCGAACCTGCGACCGTAGCAGTCCCGCGGTTCCGGACTGCAGCGCCAGAACCGCTAGATCACCGCGGCCGGCTAGCTCGCATACGGTTGAAGCGGTATTCAATGGCATATTTCATGACAGGTGGATTGGTCGGCGAAGCACCAAACCATGGCCTGACGTTCACAGGATCTGACGTCCCCGGATTTCTTTCTGTGGGGAAAGATGAAGGATATTTGCTATCGTGATCCACCGACAACGCCTGACAACATGCGTCAGCGCATTGTCAATGCATGTGCGAACGTTATGGAAGGCGAACTACTCGCTGTTGAGAGGAATGTCGTTACACGTTTTGCCAAATGCATTGAGGTTGACGAACATCATTTTGAGCTTTTATTGCATTAATGTGGTATTTACAGGTAATCACGCTGTAACAACATGCGTTCTCAGAAATGATAAGTTCACAAAGGTACATTTATCACATTGGAACAACCGAAATAAAGTGTTCAAACGTACCTACGTTCTGCACTTTAATTTAAAAAATCTACCTGTGACTATTATAGCGCCATCTATCACAAAGCGAAAAAAGTGGTCCAAGTAAAACATTCATATTTCTTTACGTACTACACGAATATGTAATAAAAACGGGGGTTCCTATTTAAAAAATGCAGTTGATATCCGTTTGACCTATGGCAGCGCCATCTAGCGGGCCAACCATAGCGCCATCTGGTTTCCTCCTTGAAGCTAGACAAGTTCCGTTCTTTGTAGATCTTTCGTTTCACGCTTATTTCGTGAGATATTTGACGCGGTCACCTTGTTATCTATTGTCCGTCTCACTGTGTACTGGTTCTTCCACTTACCTTGTCTACTATACTGAGCAAGTCTTCCTAAGTATGGAAGTTGTTAGACTTATATCACCTGCCAGTAACACAACATGCGAAAGTTACTTCCGTGCTCAACATTTTCCACGATAATGTAATTTTTATTTAACAGTTCGTAGGAATATGAAATGAACACTTCGCCTCGCCTTCCGTTTACGCCTCCCGTCCCCCACGCGGATCCTCTATGACCTCATCCCTTTCCTCCATCTGCTCCTATTCCTCGAACATATCCGCATCCTCTACAGCTCCCACCGCCTTGATCTCCCTCAACCCCTGGTTGCTCCTCTCCTCTCCCATCCCCGCCCCCTGCCACGTCTTCACTGTTGTGTCCCCCCTACCCACCATCTCTACACCCTTCATATCCTTTCCCAAGGTGGCTTCCATCAACTCCCCCTCCCAGATGATGCCCTCTCTCCCTCCATTTATACCTCGTATCAACTCTGATCCTCACTCCCCCTCCTTTCCTCTGTCCTTTTCCCGGGCTCCCTCTCCCCCCCTTCCATCCTCTTTTTTCCCCACCTCCCCTCTCTCTGCCCCCTTCTCTTCCCGAGTCCTTCTGCATTTCCATCCTCTGCCTCTTCTCATTCCCTCTCGCGTCTGCCCTGCCTCTCTCCCCCCTTATCTCTCCCTCCTTGGTTCCCCTCTTTTTCGTTTTTTACTCTCCTCCCTCCTTGTTTTTTCCGCCTCCTCTAGGTCCCCCCCCCCCCATATGCCTTTGGCTCGGGAGTGCCATCTTTGTGCCGCCATTTTCGTGCAGTGTTTTACAGTGAGTGTTTTTACAGTGAGTGTTCCGTGTTGTGTCTTTTAGGAAGTGCTGCGAACGCTGGGTGTGATTTTTTATCTCTTGCAAACAGAAACCAGACTGTCACCATGTTTTTTTAATTGTGTGTCTACTATGTTACTTGTCTGTATTTTATTAACATTGCCAACCCCTTCTGCTTTCTGTTTTAACTTTCCGCATATTTCTGCCATTTTACACTTTAAGCCACCGTTTTATCGCCTGTTTTTCTTGTTTGTTTCTTCTTCCGTTTTTTAAGAAAGTCTGTAGGCTGTAGAGCAGCGTACTAAGCTGCTGCCGGCCCGCCCCCTTCGGGGGGGAATTGAAAATCAATAAAGAAAAAATAGTGAAATGAAACGTTCAACTGAGTCAATTGTAGGGGAAGCAGTTTGTACACTTCTGTATAAATGCAGTCAATCCATCACGGAGACTGATTACCAAACACTCGTGATGTGATCCGTCTTAGAATGATGGTCAAGTGTGTGGGACCCTGACCAATTCGGAGTCAGAGGGATATCGAATGAATACAAAGAATGGACGAATGGTCTCAGGTTTGTTTGAGCCATGGACGAGAGTCATGGAGATCCTGAAAAACGTCAACTCGCTGACGTTTTTTGATAATCAGAACCCATTTCGCGAAAGCAGCTGTAACTGAGGAATCTAGGAAGACACTGCAACCACTTACATGTCGTTCCTGTGGGGACCTGGAGTTATTTGTTTATATTTACTCCTATACTCTGTTTTCTTGTCTTTTATTACTTACTTCATGCCTTGTGACAAAGCATTTTTGTCGCACCACCCCGTCATTCCTACTCAACCCCATTCAACAGTAGCATTGACAGTGAGATTCAGTGGTATTAAGGCAGTATTTCTCAGAAAGGCAGACCGCTGCAGTCGCTGTTCTAGATCTTTCTTGACGTGAGCGCACGGTTCCATAATAATCTTGGATGAAAGGCGGAAAGATACGAGAAAATAAAAGAAAGAATTAAACTAGCAAAGAAAATGTTGCAGAGGTAGACCTGAGTACATGTAATACAAGAAGGTATCATTAGACAGACAGAAGTCGTAATGGTGGTGAGGCCTCAGTGTGCCTAGGGGTACTCACATCGACACGTCTTCTGGTTATTTGCATAAATACTGTTGATCGACTGCTCCGTGCTTGACTCCAGAAGTTCCGACTGCGCCGTGTTATTACGTGCACGATGGTCTGCGCAGATTCTTGTGCCGCGTATCTACTCTTTCCATATCTGCAACATCTATAAGGTTGCTACGTATATTATGCAGATTAGAGTGTATAAAAGCATATCCATCTCTGCGCTGCTCTCCTGAATGAGATGTAATGATATTAATCAGTTTCTTCTGGGTGAGCTTACAGGTTCAGTAAATTTGAAGAATGGGATTATTCCACCAGATGGCGTTTAAATTATTTGATTTGCAATACTAGTTTCGAACACTGCCCACTCTCAAGTGTGTCTACACACCATACGGTGTATAAGTATGAAAGGAACGTGATTTTTTTAACGAAACGAGGACGATGTGTCCACATCTGCTACTGCCACTGCACTTGAGAATGGGCAGTACACGAAACTGCAGGGCAAATGAAAAATTTAAAACACAGCCAGGTACAATAATGTACTTCATCAGACGTAATACACTGAGGTTACAAAATTATCGGGTAGCGACATGCAGACATGCAGATAGCGGTAGTATCGCAAGCTATAGAAGGTCAGTGCATTGTCGGAGTTGTCATTTGTACTCGGGTGATTCAAGTGAAACGGTTACCGACGTGATTACGGCCACACGATGCAAAGTAACAGACTTTGAACACGGAATAGTAGTTGGAGCTAGACGCAAGGGACATTGGGTTTCGGAAACCGTTAGGGAATTCAGTATTCCGAGATCCACAGCGTGAAGAATGTGCCGAGAATACCAAAGTTCAGACATTACCTCTCACCACGTACACCACAGTGGCCCACGGCCTTCACTTTGCGACCGAGAGCAGTGGTATATGCGTAGAGTTGTCAGTGGTAACAGACACGCAACACTGCGTGAAATAACTGACCGACGCTAGTACCTTTGCTAGCTGCACTACATCGCCTGAAGCTACTTTTCTGGGCTCGTAACCATGTCGGTTGGACACCAGACGACTAGAAAACCGTGATCTGATGAGATGAGTATGGATTTCAGTTGGTAAGAGCTGATGGTAGGGTTCGAGTGGGGTGCAGACCCCAGGAAGCCATGGATCCAAGCTATCAACAAGAGTCTGGGCAACCCGGTGGGGGCCCTGTAATGGTTAGTCCAATTCAACCAGTCATTCACTAGAAATGGTTACGTTCGGCTACTTGGAGACCATTAGCAGTCATTCATGGATTTATTGTTGCCTAACAGCGATGGAATTTTTATGGATGACAATGCGTCATGTTACAAGGCCACAGTTGTTTACGATTGCTTTGAAGTTTGAAGAACATTCTGGACAATTCGAGAGAATCATTTGACCACCCAGATCACCCGACATGAATCCCATCAAACATTTATGTGGCATAATCGAGAGACCAGTCCGTGCAAAAAATCCTGCACCAGCAACACTTTTACAGTTGTGGACGGCTGTAGAGTGCACGGCAACAGGAGGTAACCAGCGTTACACAAAGAGGTGCCCCAAGATATCTGCCACCTCAATGTAATACATCCCCACCTAAGAGGCCATATGGAATGTCTACAAAACCATTCGAGGCATTGATACGCATGGGCATTGAGCCAAACGGACCTTGGATGGCGTGTACAGGTACGGCTGCCCATTCAGCTTCAACACGATACCACAGTTCATCAAGAGTAGTGACTGGCGTATTGTGACGAGCCAGTTGCTCGGCCACCATTGACCAGACGTTTTCAATTGATGAGAGATCTGAAGAATGTTATGGCCAGGGCAGCAGTCGAACATTTTCTGTATTCAGAAAGACCCGTACAGGACTTGCAACATGCGGTCGTGCACTATCCTACTCAAATGGAGGGTTTCGCAGGGATCGAATGAAGGGTAGAGCCACGGGACGTAACACATCTGAAATGTAACGTCCACTGGTTAAAGTGCCGTCAATTCGAACAAGAGGTGACCGAGACGTGTAACCATTGGCACCCCATACCATCACGTCGGATGATACGCCAGTATGGCGATGACGAATACACGCTTCCAATGTGCGTTCACAGCGATGTCGCCAAACACGCATGCGACCATCATGATGCTGTAAACAGAACCTGGATTCATCCGAAAAATGCCGTTTTGCCATTCGTGCACCGAGGTTCGTCGTTGAGTACACCATCGCAGACGCCCCTGTCTGTGATGCAGCGTCAAGGGTAACCGCAGCCATGGTCTCCGAGCTGATAGTCCATGCTGCTGCAAACGTCGTCGAACTGTTCGTGCAGATGGTTGTTGTCTTGCGAACGTCTCCATCTGTTGACTCAGGGATCGAGACATGGCAGCACGATCCGTTACAGCCATGCGGATAAGATGCCTGTCACCTCGACTGCTAGTGACACAAAGCCGTTGGGATCCAACACGGCGTTCCGTATTACCCTCCTGAACGCACCGGTTCCATATTCTGCTAGTCATTGGATCTCGACCAACGCGAGCAGCAATGTCGCGATACGGTAAACCGGAATCAAAGTCGGAAACGTGATGGTACGCATTTCTCCTCCTTACACGAGGCATCACAACAACGTTTCACCAGGCAACGCCGGTCAACTGCTGTCTGTGTATGGGAAATCGGTTGGAAACTTTCCTCATGTCAGCACGTTGTAGGTCTCGCCACCGGCGCCACCTAGTGTGAATGCTCTGAAAAGCTATCATTTGCATATCACAGCATCTTCTTCCTGTCGGTTAAATTTCGCGTCTGTACCACGTCATTTTCCTGTTGTAGCAACTTTAATGGCCAGGTGTGTATTTTGCTGTGGTCTTCAAGAAACTACAATATCATGACGACAGATAGAAATTCTTGCACTGAAATGCGTCTCCAGGTGCCCGGTTCAGCGATTCTGCCGCCATCTTGATTGTTACGTCGTATGAAAAGCTGAATTAGGAAAAACTATTAGATTGAAGTGAAGAAAGATAAGGTATCACTCTAAAAATTTCCTTAAGAAAGTAATTAACATCATTCCACAGTATATACGAGGCCTATTCGGAAAGTAAGATGTGTAATGGAAAGCACTGAGAAAATCAAAAATGTTTTATTTGCAAGAGTGAGCTACACCTTCCACTTACTACTCTACATAGTCGCCGGTCCGATTTAGACATTTGTCGTAGCTATGTACCAACTTTCCAGTACCCTCGTCATAGAAGGCAGCCGCCTGCGCTTCCTGCCAATTCTCTACGCTGGTCTAAAGCTCGTTGTCTGTGTCAGAACGTTGTCTTCATAGCCAGCGGTTCATGAGAGCAGAGATGAAACTCAGGGAGAGTCAATTACTGGCTCTATTGTCGGTGATCAAACACTTCTCATCGAAAACGCTGCAGGAGCTTCTTCATTGTCTCTGCACAGTGCGGCCGAGAACAGTCATGCAGGGGGAAACTGTGACAGTTATGTGGGCTGCATGACATCAGGCGCAACGTCACACCAGGCGCTCATAGTTGGCGGGAGACACCATTGCTCTAAGAATCTTTACGTGCTGACTGTGTGCGCAGAACTGAAAAGAGCGACGTGATGAAATCAACAGGCATACTAGAGACACTCCCCAACACATCTGTGCAAAGTTTCATCGGATTTTCACTGTGGTTTCCATTTCGCACCCCATCGGACCTTATTTTCCCAATAGCCCTCGTAAATAACATTATCAGTAACAGAATTCTCTCGCAGTTACATAGACTCCTGGAAACTGAAATAAGAACACCGTGAATTCATTGTCCCAGTCGCGACAAACACCCACGGTACGGGACTATAAGCCCCACCGCCACACCCTCACCTGCACCTGTTAGGCAATAAATTCTGCCTGACTCATGTAGTACCATCACCGTCAGAGGGTGGTACGGGACCACGAGTCCCACCGCCACACCTCCAAAGTGAATTGCAGTGACGCAGTCACTGCACGGTGATGCTGTATTGTAAAGTATCACCCCGGACTACAAGTCCATTAAAAATAAAAAAAAAATCCATTGTCCCAGGAAGGGGAAACTTTATTGACACATTCCTGGGGTCAGATACATCACATGATCACACTGACAGAACCACAGGCACATAGACACAGGCAACAGAGCATGCACAATGTCGGCACTAGTACAGTGTATATCCACCTTTCGCAGCAATGTAGGCTGCTATTCTCCCATGGAGACGATCGTAAAGATGCTGGATGTAGTCCTGTGGAACGGCTTGCCATGCCATTTCACCTGGCGCCTCAGTTGGACCAGCGTTCGTGCTGGACGTGCAGACCGCGTGAGACGATGCTTCATCCAGTCCCAAACATGCTCAATGGGGGACAGATCCGGAGATATTGCTGGCCAGGGTAGTTGACTTACGCCTTCTAGAGCACGTTGGGTGGCACGGGACACATGCGGACGTGCATTGTCCTGTTGGAACAGCAAGTTCCCTTGCCGGTCTAGGAATGGTAGAACGATGGGTTCGATGACGGTTTGGATGTACCGTGCACTATTCAGTGTCCCCTCGACGATCACCAGTGGTGTACGGCCAGTGTAGGAGATCGCTCCTCACACCATGATGCCGGGTGTTGGCCCTGTGTGCCTCGGTCGTATGCAGTCCTGATTGTGGCGCTCACCTGCACGGCGCCAAACACGCATACGACCATCATTGGCACCAAGGCAGAAGCGACTCTCATCGCTGAAGACGACACGTCTCCATTCGTCCCTCCATTCACGCCTGTCGCGACACCACTGGAGGCGGGCTGCACGATGTTGGGGCGTGAGCGGAAGACGGCCTAACGGTGTGCGGGACCGTAGCCCAGCTTCATGGAGACGGTTGCGAATGGTCCTCGCCGATACCCCAGGAGCAACAGTGTCCCTAATTTGCTGGGAAGTGGCGGTGCGGTCCCCTACGGCACTGCGTAGGATCCTACGGTCTTGGCGTGCATCCGTGCGTCGCTGCGGTCCGGTCCCAGGTCGACGGGCACGTGCACCTTCCGCCGACCACTGGCGACAACATCGATGTACTGTGGAGACCTCACGCCCCACGTGTTGAGCAATTCGGCGGTACGTCCACCCGGCCTCCCGCATGCCCACTATACGCCCTCGCTCAAAGTCCGTCAACTGCACATACGGTTCACGTCCACGCTGTCGCGGTATGCTACCAGTGTTAAAGACTGCGATGGAGCTCCGTATGCCACGGCAAACTGTCTGACACTGACGGCGGTGGTGCACAAATGCTGCGCAGCTAGCGCCATTCGACGGCCAACACCGCGGTTCCTGGTGTGTCCGCTGTGCCGTGCGTGTGATCATTGCTTGTACAGCCCTCTCGCAGTGTCCGGAGCAAGTATGGTGGGTCTGACACACCGGTGTCAATGTGTTCTTCTTTCCATTTCCAGGAGTGTATGTGTCGTCGTACAGTAGAAATGGAATTGTGTAGGTGCTTTAGATGGCTAACGTCAGAAAATTGATGATGTTTGTCGCTTCTTTAGAGTATTTTGATATCGTACTGAATTTAAATCTGAACTTGATGTGATATATAGAAGAGACATTAGGTACGTAAAGCGCCACATTTTTGTCTCGGACAATTTTGGATGCAAAAACGTGGAATTCATTATGAGACATTTTCGTTTCAGCCCTCATAATTTCGAGAAGCTCCTATAGGCGGCGGTGCTATACGTAGCCTTTAAAGTGGCGTCTGCGACGGAGGTGTGTTCCAAGCAGAGTGCAGTCACGGGGTTTCTTTTGGCGGAAAACCAAAGCATCGCAGATATTCACAGGCGCTTGCAGCATATCTACGGAGACATGGCAATGAACAAAAGCACGGTGAGCCCTTGGGATAGGCGCCTATCATCATCGCAACAAGATAGCGCAAACCAGTCCGATCTCCCGCGGGTCGCACACAGGTGTGATTCCTGCAGTGTTAAAATGTGCGGATACTCCCGTTCGAGGAGATCGACGGATCACAGTCAAACACCTTGCTGCTCAGTTGGACATCCTTGTCGGTAGTGCTGTCACACTCGTCCACCAGTTGAGGTAGAAAATGATTGTGTTGAATTGATGTCCGGGAGTCGCCGTACGGGGAAGTTCGGCCACCAGGTGCAGGTCTTATTCCCGGTGACGTCACATAGGACGACTCACGCGTCGTTTATGATTAGGACAACACGACAACCAGTCCACGAGGTGAGAAAATCTCCAACCCGGCCGGGAATCTAGCCCCGGTGCGCTGCATGGTAGGCGGACACGTTACCACTCAGCTAAGCAGTCGGACACCTGCTGATGTGCCCACTGGGTTCCCCGCCACCTAGCAGAAGGCTGCAGAGATCTACGAAGGACCATGTGTGTGGAACTGCTTGCGCATACGAGGCTGACCGTAACAATTTTTTGTCGAACATTGTCACTGGTGATAAAACGTGAGTTCATCACTTCGAACCGGACTCAAACGGCAGTCCATGGAGTGGTGCCACATTACCTCTCCACCAAAGAAATAGTTCAAAACAGCGTCCGCAGCCGATAAAGTAGTGGCGACTGTCGTCTAGGACTCTGAAGGGATTTTTCTTGATTGCAAAAAATTTTTTTTTATTATTCATATGACGGGTTCGGTTCATTCTGAACCATCTTCAGATCTGTAAAAATAATTATACTAATTTACCATTTCACGGAAGCAAATGTTTTTCATCCTATCTAATCAACATCAAATGTACCAGAACGTACCTGATATTTCAGTTACAGGAGTAACCCGTTCAAATCCAGCAACTTTCACATGCTACGTGGCGATGGAAATCAGGCGACTGAGCGTACCGCGGCACAACACCAAAATGGCGGGAACCACGGAAGCAGACCGTAGAGGAAAACAAGTTCACACCAGCACCATAGATATATAAATCTCCCTATGCTTTTAGATCGTATAAAAATGATAATTTTACTGTTTTTTAATCCTGACAAGTACAGATTTTAACTTTGACATCTACATACACTCCTGGAAATTGAAATAAGAACACCATGAATTCATTGTCCCAGGAAGGGGAAACTTTATTGACACATTCCTGGGGCCAGATACATCACATGATCACACTGACAGAACCACAGGCACATAGACACAGGAAACAGAGCATGCACAATGTCGGCACTAGTACAGTGTATATCCACCTTTCGCAGCAATGCAGGCTGCTATTCTCCCATGGAGACGATCGTAGAGATGCTGGATGTAGTCCTGTGGAACGGCTTGCCATGCCATTTCCACCTGGCGCCTCAGTTGGACCAGCGTTCGTGCTGGACGTGCAGATCGCGTGAGACGACGCTTCATCCAGTCCCAAACATGCTCAATGGGTGACAGATCCGGAGATCTTGCTGGCCAGGGTAGTTGACTTACACCTTCTAGAGCACGTTGGGTGGCACGGGATACATGCGGACGTGCATTGTCCTGTTGGAACAGCAAGTTCCCTTGCCGGTCTAGGAATGGTAGAACGATGGGTTCGATGACGGTTTGGATGTACCGTGCACTATTCAGTGTCCCCTCGACGATCACCAGTGGTGTACGGCTAGTGTAGGAGATCGCTCCCCACACCATGATGCCGGGTGTTGGCCCTGTGTGCCTCGGTCGTATGCAGTCCTGATTGTGGCGCTCACCTGCACGGCGCCAAACACGCATACGACCATCATTGGCACCAAGGCAGAAGCGACTCTCATCGCTGAAGACGACACGTCTCCATTCGTCCCTCCATTCACGCCTGTCGCGACACCACTGGAGGCGGGCTGCACGATGTTGGGGCGTGAGCGGAAGACGGCCTAACGGTGTGCGGGACCGTAGCCCAGCTTCATGGAGACGGTTGCGAATGGTCCTCGCCGATACCCCAGGAGCAACAGTGTCCCTAATTTGCTGGGAAGTGGCGGTGCGGTCCCCTACGGCACTGCGTAGGATCCTACGGTCTTGGCGTGCATCCGTGCGTCGCTGCGGTCCGGTCCCAGGTCGACGGGCACGTGCACCTTCCGCCGACCACTGGCGACAACATCGATGTACTGTGGAGACCTCACGCCCCACGTGTTGAGCAATTCGGCGGTACGTCCACCCGGCCTCCCGCATGCTCACTATACGCCCTCGCTCAAAGTCCGTCAACTGTACATACGGTTCACGTCCACGCTGTCGCGGCATGCTACCAGTGTTAAAGACTGCGATGGAGCTCCGTATGCCACGGCAAACTGGCTGACACTGACGGCGGCGGTGTACAAATGCTGCGCAGCTAGCGCCATTCGACGGCCAACACCGCGGTTCCTGGTGTGTCCGCTGTGCCGTGCGTGTGATCATTGCTTGTACAGCCCTCTCGCAGTGTCCGGAGCAAGTATGGTGGGTCTGACACACCGGTGTCAATGTGTTCTTTTTTCCATTTCCAGGAGTGTATTTTAGCCAAATATTTTTAATATAAAAAAGATCTACTGAATACAGTATGTAAAAATGGAATGTAACAAATGTACCAGACGCCACCTGTCGGTAATAGTGCTATAATTAATATAAATGACGTGCACTCTGCCAACCAATTTTATGTGACGTAGCATTTGAAAGTTGCTGGATTTGGACGGGTTACTCCTGTAACTGCAATATCAGGTACGTTCTGGTACATTTGATGTTGATTAGATAGGATGAAAAACATTTGCTTCCGTGAAATGGTAAATTAGTATAATAATTTTTACAGATCTGAAGATGGTTCAGAATGAACCGAAACCGGTCATATGAATAATAAACAAATTTTTTGCAATCAAGACGGATTTTAAGCAACATTATAAAATCACTGATTGCTGTTATCCCATAAGACATTATGTCTGTTTTTGTAAACTCTGAAGGGATTGTTGTGTGTGTTGTCCTCCCTCATGGTGCAACGATCAACTCCGAACTGTACTGTGCTATCCTCACGAAAGTGACGAAAGGACTTCAGCATTTTTGTCGCTACAAAAATGCAAACCAACTTCTCCATCTCCGTGACAACGCATGGCCTCGGACAAGTCTGCTCACTTGAGAGGAGCTCACAAAACTTCATTGGACTGTTCTTCCTCATCCAGCCTGCAGTTCAGATCCCTTCCGACTTCCATCTGTTTGGCGCAAGGAAGGATGCAATCGGCGGGAAGCAGTACATGGATTTTAGGGTCGTAATTGATGCAAGAAGACGCTGACTCCGACGTCGAGCAGTAGAGAGGTACCATGCGGGCATTACTGGCCCTCCCAGGAAGGCGGCATAACGCCGCTCCATTGAACGGGGGCTATCTTAAAAAAATAGCGTTTTGTAGCCAAAAGAGTGAGGAATAGTACTGGTATCCTGACTAAAACCAACATGCTTTCAGAAAAAAAGTTGCTTTTCTTATTGAACGCCCCTCGTATAACCAAACGTAAAATCGAACTGACAGTTCTTTTGATCTTAGATTTTGTTCAGAAATTTTGTCATTCGGTGTATTATGGGTTATATTATACGGCTATACCAAACATTTAGGCTTCACACGTCCACACGTGACAGATATTTGCAATAGTTTACATTTTGCTGTTACGTTCGATCTAAATATCACACACCGTAGTTAAGCGCTGTCGGGCTGGGCTAGGCCTTGGATGGGTTCCCCGTCCAGTCTGCCGAGCGCTGTTGGCAAGCGGGGTGCACTCAGCCCTTGTGAGGCACACTGAGGAGCTACTTGATTGAGAAGTAGCGGCTCCGGTCTCGGAAACTGACATACGGCCGGGAGAATGTTGTGTTGACCACATGCCCCTCCATATCCGCATCGAGTGACGCCTATGGGCTACATCTACATTTATACTCCGCAAGCCACCCAACGGTGTGTGGCGGAGGGCATTTTACGTGCCACTGTCATTACCTCCCTTTCCTGTTCCAGTCGCGTATGGTTCGCGGGAAGAACGACTGTCTGAAAGCCTCTGTGCGGGCTCTAATCTCTCTAATTTTACATTCGTGATCTCCTCGGGAGGTATAAGTAGGGGGAAGCAATATATTCGATACCTCATCCAGAAACGCACCCTCTCGAAACCTGGCGAGCAAGCTACACCGCGATGCAGAGCGCCTCTCTTGCAGAGTCTGCCACTTGAGTTTGTTAAACATCTCCGTAACGCTATCACGGTTACCAAATAACCCTGTGACGAAACGCGCCGCTCTTCTTTGGATCTTCTCTATCTCCTCCGTCAACCCGATCTGGTGCGGATCCCACACTGATGAGCAATACTCAAGTATAGGTCGAACGAGTGTTTTGTAAGCCACCTCCTTTGTTGATGGACTACATTTTCTAAGGACTCTCCCAATGAATCTCAACCTGGTACCCGTCTTACCAACAATTAATTTTATATGATCATTCCACTTCAAATTGTTCCGCACGCATACTCCCAGATATTTTACAGAAGTAACTGCTACCAGTGTTTGTTCCGCTATCATATAATCATACAATAAAGGATCATTCTTTCTATGTATTCTCAATGCATTACATTTGTCTATGTTAAGGGTCAGTTGCCACTCCCTGCACCAAGTGCCTATCCGCTGCAGATCTTCCTGCATTTCGCTACAATTTTCTAATGCTGCAACTTCTCTGTATACTACAGCATCATCCGCGAAAAGCCGCATGGAACTTCCGACACTATCTACTAGGTCATTTATATATATTGTGAAAAGCAATGGTCCCATAACACTCCCCTGTGGCACGCCAGAGGTTACATTAACGTCTGTAGACGTCTCTCCGTTGATAACAACATGCTGTGTTCTGTTTGCTAAAAACTCTTCAATCCAGCCACACAGCTGGTCTGATATTCCGTAGGCTCTTACTTTGTTTATCAGGCGACAGTGCGGAACTGTATCGAACGCCTTCCGGAAGTCAAGAAAAATAGCATCTACCTGGGAGCCTGTATCTAATATTTTCTGGGTCTCATGAACAAATAGAGCGAGTTGGGTCTCACACGATCGCTGTTTCCGGAATCCATGTTGATTCCTACATAGTAGATTCTGAGTTTCCAAAAACGACATGATACCCGAGCTAAAAACATGTTCTAAAATTCTACAACAGATCGACGTCAGAGATATAGGTCTATAGTTTTGCGCATCTGCACGACGACCCTTCTTGAAGACTGGGACTACCTGTGCTCTTTTCCAATCATTTGGAACCTTCCGTTCCTCTAGAGACTTGCGGTACACGGCTGTTAGAAGGGGGGCAAGTTCTTTCGCGTACTCTGTGTAGAATCGAATTGGTATCTCGTCAGGTCCAGTGGACTTTCCTCTGTTGAGTGAATCCAGTTGCTTTTCTATTCCTTGGACACTTATTTCGATGTCAGCTGGGGCTGAGGATGACACGGCGGCCGGTCGGTACCGTTGGGTCTTCCTGGCCTGTTCGGGAAGAGTTTAAATATCACACACAATACCAGACACGTGATATATGCCAGTAGAGCATTTCTGTTTACTTGCTCATTGCATAGCCGGCCGGAGTGGCCGAGCGGTTAAAGGCGCTACAGTCTGGAACCGCACGACCGCTACGGTCGCAGGTTCGAATCCTGCCTCGGGCATGGATGTGTGTGATGTCATTAGGTTAGTTCTAAGTTCTAGGGGACTTATGACCACAGCAGTTGAGTCCCATAGTGCTCAGAGCCATTTGAACCATTTTTTTGCTCATTGCATAACAATTGCATCAGTCGAAACTGACACGCTTAATTGCCCACATAGCCATTTACAATAGAAAAGCTGTCAACGTCTATGTAATTAACATTACAATAGACCTTTTTAATCTATGTTTGCATATATTCCTGTATATTGCTTTGTAAGAGTGAATGCGCGTTCGTGTGTGTGTTATCTCGCCCATCTCAGTCATGTGTGAGAGGAAAACTAGATGCAGGACGATTTCAGGGATTTATTCAGTCGGACTAAGATGAGTCTGTCAAAGGAACGTTATGTACTAAGGTTTTAAGTACTTTTGGCAGCATAATCAGCTCATGCTATAGGGGCATTATTGACAGTGTGGAGTGCGAGTATTGTTTTTGCTCGTATTGCCAGTTAGAGTAAGAGGCATTTGGTTTACGTGAGAGAACTCACTCTTAAATAAAGTTCTGTAAAAGTTTCTTAAATAATCCAGTAGCTGTAGTAGCAGTGAAAGCGTAGAATAGTCGAAAGTGTCAAAAAGAAGTACGCTGGGACCGTTTTATCGTCTGCGTTTCTCATAATATTATAATACTCTCCCATGTTTCCAATAATACTAGTAGGAGGCGTGCGGCGATTTAGATCCAGCCATTAAACATGGCTTTGGAGCACAATGTCTTGGCTTCGTGCCTTGGCTAGGACAGTTTTACCGAGGGCACATGATCAATTGATAACATCAATTCTGATCGACAGACCAAGTATTGTAGGTTAGTAATATAATATTATTACCTTAGAAAATTAGTCATGATCGGAAATAGTCGCATAAAGCCTGTTCGGCACCTCAGTTGAACGAAGTCAGTCACAATGTCATTGAGTCCTCCAAACATTCTCCCCCACTCGCCTCCCCCCCTCCAAATTCCTCCACCCCAATCCCCATTTCACCCGAAAATTGTAGCTTTTAGGGCAGAAATTCTCCGGAAAACTAATTAGAAAGCATTTGATGAAAGTTCGATATCTGTATGCATCATTCATGGTATGTTAGTTCCAATATTTGTGTACACATCGGAGACAATACTTTCCTTAAACCTGTCACCAAATATCACAACATTTTACTTGGAAAAAATTGGTTGCGTAGCCTTAAACAATAGCGTATTGTAAGTAAACAAACCCTTTTAGATTCTGCTCACAGACACTTAGGATTCGCATTCTGATATGGCAACACTGTTGAACAGCAATAAATAAACTGAGTGAACTGTGACAATGACTGTGACTTCTAATCTTTTTTCTCGGTAAACGTCAAAGCATAAAATAAAACCAACTGGAGTATGACACCCACGAGTTGCCCCCTCCGTTGACCAAAAATGTTCTTGTAAGAAGCATACCATTCTGCATGAACCCATCTTCAGGTAGTACTCACTGATCGTTGTACAATAGGTATTCATACTCTCCATGTACGCAGTTTACTCTGCCTGAGTAACATATTGCATTTTTAGCGCACCGGTGCAATCACAAATGGCAATGGCACGCATACTGATCCACACAAAATAGGTTCTGACACAGTACTGATCGAGATGGCGCACTTATATCACACTGGACCCACATTTGGGAATACCGGGATTCGAACCCCCATCCTGTTATCCAGATATATTTTCTCTGTATTTCTCACAACTTGATTAAGGCAAATGCTTGTTAATTCCTTCTTAACCGAACACGGCGAATTCCTTCCCCATCCAGCGTGATTTCGAGCTGATGCTTTGTCTGATGAAGGTCGTGAAATGGAAATAAACCCTAATCTACCTACCATGAGTTAGAGTGACGAAAGAAATCGCAAAACTATATTTATCTACAACGTTAAGGGAGAACAGGCTTAAAATAGGTGTAAAAGCACACACATACAAGGAAACACACACACCCATACACACAGCTCAGCCATTTACCAGGCCAGGTCATCGATGGAAGAGGTTGGTCGTACTCACACTGTATCTACTACACACGCAGAGAAGCGTCCACGTAATGTTCACAGGGCCCTGAAAAAGTCCATACAAGGCCCCATCATCAAGCAGCATGCGAAAAAAGCTTTGATGGCCATAACGAGATCTTGACGAGCTCGCACGTAGAGAGTTGTGACGCTCTGAAGTAACGGTTCGGGTCGCCAGGTCAGCTGTGAGGAGCGGCATCTAGCACGTGCAGGACCCAGATGTCGTCTGTAGCAAAAAGTAGTCACAGCCCTAACCAGCCACTCACAACGCAAGGAGGTCTGACAGAAACGACGTGGATTATCTACCAAGCTCTTACAACACGAAAGAGCGTGAAATATGCAGTAAGACAAGAAAACTACCATCACAGATGGCTTGACTGCTGAAGAAAAATATTTAAATGCTTAAAAAATGATTGAAGTTATAATATTGTCATTACTGAGGGCTATCTTAGTGGGGAAGTGGCAACAAAACGACTATTCACGTTGGCGTGTAGAAAATATGAGTCTGGCGATGTACCATCTGACTTTCGGAAAAGCATCATCCACACAATTCCGAAGACGGCAAGAGCTGACAAGTGCGAGAATTATCGCACAATCAGCCTAACAGCTCATGCATCGAAGTTGCTTACAAGAATAATATACAGAAGAATGGAAAAGAAAATTGAGAATGCGCTAGGTGACGATCAGTTTGGCTTTAGGAAAAGTAAAGGGACGAGAGAGGCAATTCTGACGTTACGGCTAATAATGGAAGCAAGGCTAAAGAAAAATCAAGACACGTTCATAGGATTTGTCGACCTGGAAAAAGCGTTCGACAATATGAAATGGTGCAAGCTGTTCGAGATTCTGAAAAAAGTAGGGGTAAGCTATAGGGAGAGACGAGTCATATACAATATGTACAACAACCAAGAGTTAATAATAAGAGTGGACGATCAAGAACGAAGTGCTCGTATTAAGAAGGGTGTAAGACAAGGCTGTAGCCTTTCGCCCCTACTCTTCAATCTGAATAAAAAAAGGTTCAGGAGTGGAATTAAAATAAAAGGTGAAAGGATATCAATGATACGATTCGCTGATGACATTGTTATCCTGAGTGAAAGTGAAGAAGAATTAAATGATCTGCTGAACGGAATGTACAGTGTAATGAGTACACAGTATGGTTTGAGAGTAAATCGGAGAAAGACGAAGGTAATGATAAGTAGTAGAAATGAGAACAGCGAGAAACTTAACATCAGGATTGATGGTCACGAAGTCAATGAAGTTAAGGAATTCTGCTACCTAGGCAGTAAAATAACCAATGTCGGACGGAGCAAGGAGGACATCAAAAGCAGACTCGCTATGGCAAAAAAAGCATTTCTGGCCAAGAGAAGTCTACTAATATCAAATACCGGCCTTAATTTGAGGAAGAAATTTCTGAGGATGTATGTCTGGAGTACAGCATTGTATGGTAGTGAAACATGGACTGTGGGAAAACCGGAGCAGAAGAAAATCGAAACATTTGAGATGTGGTGCTATAGACGAATGTTGAAAATTAGGTGGACTGATAAGGTAAGGAATGAGGAGGTTCTACGCAGAATCTGAGAGGAAAGGAATATGTGGAAGACACTGATAAGGAGAAGGGACAGGATGATAGGACATCTGCTAAGACATGAGGGAATGACTTCCATGGTACTAGAGGGAGCTGTAGAGGGCAAAAACTGTAGAGGAAGACAGAGATTGGAATACGTCAAGCAAATAATTGAGGACTTGGGTTGCAAGTGCTACTCTGAGATGAAGAGGTTAGCACAGGAAAGGAATTCGTGGCGAGCAGCATCAAACCAGTCAGTAGACTGATGACCAAAAAAAAAAAAATCTTAGTGGGCGTCATATTACGAATCCAGAGATTCGGCGTTCGATTCCATATCGCTATTAACGGTGGATGTTTCTTCCGATCAAGTGTTATGTACTTCAGATCTGGTAGTGTACTCCTAATATGTCAAATTGTACCGTGGTTTCTTCTCCCACGTAAGACTCTAGGTATCCCTGTAATCAGCTGGGTGCTATAATCGTTCTTTCCCTGTGGTATTAGATTTGAAATGTTAATCACACAAGTTAAAGTAGGCAACTAGAGAAAGTTCAATAATATCAATGATGGGAGATGTAATGAAATCGGCGTAACTAATAGTTGTCGGTCTGTTGTTAATAAGATGATGCACAATCGTGAGAAAAAAATTTAAAAAAACATTAACGCCTCTTTGTAATAAATGGGTTCTGCAAAAATGACATCGGACTTCATAACGAAAATTTGAAGTGAAGGCAGATTCTTGCATTGATCATGCGATATGCATTTAAGGCTGCTACAGTGGCGGATTATAAATGACAACACCATATTAGACGACCGGCTTGATTCAAGCACGCTGACAAATTGATAAAAAAAAAACATTTAGAGAACGAGTTAGGAAAAGGAATGTTTAAAAGTAATAAGCAGTTGCGGTTCATGTTACTGAGATTGTAATTATCATAAGATGTACAATAAAAAAAAGGAGATCACTTTCTGCCTAATGTACAGTCCGGAGGAGCGCCAGGAGAAAAAGACAGCAGTAATTGCTGCGGCGCGAGCATTTGTACTTTAAACAACTTACAACTGAGAGGTGAACACAGGGTACTTTTATGCTCCACAAACACACACACACACACACACACACATGCACATATTGTGTGTATGTGTGGTTACCTGTGGGTTTATTGTTATCCTACAATATTCTTTTTTAGTATCTCAGTTCAGTGAACAGGGAATAGCTGGAATATGTTGCCAGACGAACGGGTGGTAGATGGACTAAGGACATTCTCTTCTAAATTCTAATAGAAAAACATCTAGAATATGACGTAATGCTTCGTGGGTAGATCACAGTAGAAAATAAATCGAACAGCGACATAGATGTGTAGGCCTGAAGAACGTAGTACTTTGAAAAGTCTAGACCGCAGTAGCTGGAAAAGTCTACAGAGGGCATTATTCAACAGCCGATGTCAAGTGTCTGATGACGATTACGATGACGTCAGTTCGCAGGCAGCAGGATGTCAAGGGCATACCATCGCAATCAGGGTCGTCTCTGCTAGAGCTGTGTGGCGTTGAAATTAGCCTTCGAACTGATGACTGCTTTAATTGTCATTATTAGTGTTATTGTAATTTTGTTTCCGAGTAAGTATGTAGTATGTTGAACATATCATTTAAGTGAGCGTAGATAAAAAATTTTCCCCTCAAATGTTACGCTTTATCTTTTTACATCCTCTTGTTACATGCCTGTCTGTTACGCGGTTGATTGCTTTTCTTGTGTTCTATCTCTTTCCTGGTTTCCTTCATAATATTTTTCCTTACGGTCCATAGTACATTATACTGTATTTTCGATACTTACTCTATTTTTTTCCTACAACATAATCTCTCTGTTTACTTTTTGATCTCTCTATTGTTACTGTCGAAAATCACTGAAAGGGAGAGTGCTTGGCAAAATGTGATATAAACGGTGATTTTCCTGTTAAGATCTTCTCCTAAGAGGCTATTTGGAAGTTGGTGCTTGACAGTGATACTTCTGGTGTCGATATTACCAGAGACGGTGCAGCTGCTAGAGTTGGACTTTTCCTCTGCTTTCGGCGCGTGACATGGTGGCCAATGGTGATACAAAGAGGTTTATCCTTGTGTGATACGTAACATTATATGACAGAGACATACAGGCTGGATCACTGGGACGTCGAATTTATTAATTATTTGCGAGAAAAGGATGGAGAATGGACACCTCAAGTATACCATATGCGAATGTTGAGAGTTCGTATATGCCGGATGGGTGTATAGATCCGTTATAGAGGATACTGAGTCTGTGAGAGAGAATCGCCTGATATAGATACCGAAACGTAAAATATAATGGGCACAAAATGAAAACGAGACATGTGGAAAACAAAAGTAAACTCTTTATTGTTTCAAAAGTAGCCACAAGAAATGGTTCAAATGGCTCTGAGCACCATTGGACTTAACATGTGAGGTCATCAGTCCCCTAGACTTTGAACTACATAAACCTAACTAAAATAAGGACATCACACACATCCATGCCCGAGGCAGGATTCGAACCAGCGACCGTAGCAGCAGCGCGGTTCCGGACTGAAGCGCCTAGAACCGCTCGGCCACAACGACCAGCTAACCACAACAACTGGTCACAAGTTTACGCCACTCTAACACAAGATGACCAATGCCCAATGGAAAAATGTTTGCGGTTGCCTAAGGATCCATAATAGTACCCAGGCGTGCACCTTTACATGCGAACCACATCGACGACCACATGTTGCCAAGGAGATTTTGACTAAGCTGCAGATGCCCTTATACGTCCTCCACACAATCTCGAACTCGCCCCAAGCCATTTCTGTACTTTTGGAGCCCTGAAGAAAGACATTTGTGGCTTTCGATTTTCTTCGGACGAAGAGGTGCATCCCTGGGTACAACCATGGTTAAGTAAGCAACAGCAAATGTTTTCCCGTAAAGGCATTGACCGTCTTGTCTCGCAGTAAGATAGATGTATTGACAGTTATGGAGATTACTTTTGAAATAATGAAGAGTTTACTTACTTTTTTCCACCTGTCTCGTTATCATTTTACTCCCCCTTGTATTACATTATGAAAACCTTCACAGGACGCTAACATAAGGATGCTCCATAATTTCCATGCCTTTGCGATATGCTGACTGAAATTTCGCCCTTATTTGAGATCATTTTCAGCATTTTCATTTCAGAAAAAGTCGTTACTACTGATGAATGACAGTGTGAGTACATGATAGCTGTTGAGTGTGTCTAATGTTGCTGAAATTTCTCAGGTAGAGGTCGCAACATGTCATGCCGAGAGAACACGCACGTGCAACTTGTCGCCATATTTCGGGCTTTGAGAAAGTCCGACCATTGGCATGTGAGAGATGGGGGCATCATACCGACAGACGGAACAGACAGCTGGCTCTAGTGCAATGACTGCATAATGTAACGAGATAGAATCACAACAACAGCAGCGAGAAATGTAGGCTTTGGCCCTTCCAAAAGGACTACGCCATCATGAGATCGTACGACTGTTCGATTGGCTCTGACGGACGGACGATGACGTAAAGCAGAGTGATACAGCGAATCGTCGGGAGCGGATTACTGGAAACTGGTTCGACATCTCGAGATCCTGTTCGTCGGCTGTCGTTGATTCCATGCCACAGGCAACAGGGGCTAGCATGGTGTAGTGTCAGACTTATTAATTGGTATTCCGTCGTGTTCTGCGATGAGTCTCTCTTCTGTGTGTGGCGGTCCAAAGCAAGAGATGAAGTCTCCCGTTTCACAGAAATTAATGAAAACTGTAGACTGAAGAGCCAAGGAAACTGGTACACCTGCCTAATATCGTGTAGAGCTCCCGCGAGCACGCAGAAGTGTCGCAACACGTGGCATGGACTCGACTAACGTCGGAAACAGTACTGGAGGGAACTGACACCATGAATCCGGCAGAGCTCTCAATAAATCTGTAAGAGTACAAGGAGATGCAGAACTTCTGACCAGCATGTTGCATGGCATCTCAGATATGCTGAATAATATTCATGTATGGGGAGTCTGGTGGCCAGCGCAAGTGTTTATCTGGTGGCCAGCGGAAGTGTTTAAACTCAGAAGCGTGTTCCTGGAGCCATTGTGTAGCACTTGTGAACGTGTGGGTTCCTACTGGAATTGCCAATTTCCGTCGGAATGCACAATGGACATGAATGGATGCAGGTGATCAGACAGGATGCTTACTCACGTATCACCTGTCAGAGTGGTATGTAGACGTATCAGGGGTACCACATCACTGCAACTGCACAGGACCCACACCAGTACAGAGCCTCCACCAGCTTGAACAGTCCCCTGCTGAAATGTGCGGTCCAAGGATTCATGAGGCTGTCTCCATACCCGTACACGTCCATCCGCTCAGTACAATTTTATACTCGTCCGACCAGGAAACATGTTTCCAGTCATCAGCAGACAAATGTTGTTGTTGACGGGCGCAGGCGAGGCGTAAAGCTTTGTGTCGTGCAGTCATCAAGGGTACACCAGTGGGCCTTCGGCTCCGAAAGCCCGTATCGATGCTGTTTGGTTGAATGATTCACACGCCCACACTTGTTGATGGCCCAGCATTGAAATCTGCAGCAATTTGCTGGAGGGTTGCACTTGCGTCACGTTGAACGATTCTCTTCAGTCGTCGTTGGTCCCGGTCTTGCACGATCTTTTTCCAGCCGCAGCGAAGTCAGAGATTTGAGGTTTTACCGGATTCCTGATATTCACGGTACACTCGTGAAATGGTCGTACTGGAAAATCACCACTTCATCGCTACCTTGGAGTTGCTGTGTCCTGTCGCCACGTTCAGACTCACTCAAATCTTGATAACCTGCCATTTTAGCAGCAGTAAGCGATCTAACAACTGCGCCAGACACTTGTTGTCTTATATAGGCGCTGCCGACCACAGCCCTGTATTCTGCTTGTTTACGTATCTCTGTATTTCAATACACATGCCTATACTAGTTTCTTTGGCGCTTCAGTGTATAAAATAAAAAGTATTTATTCTCCTTACCGGATGCTGCTGAAGCGGAAGAAACACCAGTTTTTTTAAAAAAAAAAATATTCGTTTTGTATGAAATTGGTTGTGGTTGGCGACTGTGCTGGATATTCATAAATAAGTTCATTGTGGAAAAAGTAAACACTTACAGAAATTTTTGATACAGCAGTGAATACAGTATATCTTCAAGTTTTATTTACGAATGTTCATTGTGGTTACCTTTTGTAACACGAAAATGTCCCGTCCGTAATTAATTTCCTGGCAAATCCTATGATGCATGTCTTGATGCATGGTGGCAGCTGCTTGTGTTATGCATTGTTACAGATCATAGACGTTTCCCGGAAGCGGAGGAACGAACACTCTGTCATTAATGTAACCCTATACATAGAAGTCCATTGGGGTTAAATGAGCTGATCGTGGTGGGTAGGATACTGTTCAATTACGCTCAGTCCAAGTCGGCACATTCCTACGGACATACGCGACAGCTTCGCGATGACAATTTGGTGGCGCGCTATCTTGCTGTAAAATGAATTCTGTGGCCACATCGTGTTACCATTGAAAGTAGTTCAGGTATGATATGTTAGTTATAGTTGACTAGGCAAAAAACAAACGATAACTCAAAAAATATTTACCTTAGGTGAGACCGTACATGTTCACATGTTCAGTTATGTGACTTGGTTTCTGCTCACCCCGCATCTGAACACGACGCCGTTTCACTTTATCGCAGGTATAGAAGGTTGCTTCGCCACTGAACGCAGTTTTATTAAGAAAATCATCTTCAGTCTGCATTTTGTTAAACATTTCTACACAAAGCTGAGCTCGATTTTCTTTGTCACTTTCTTTTAAAGCCTGCTACAGTTCCAGTTTGTAGGATTGTAATGGGAGGCGTTTGCGTAACTCTAGGCATATTCTATTGTAAGCTGGCACGTCTCGTTGAATTACCAGGATTACGAATGGAGGATTACCGAAGTTGTTCAGTTGCTGTGATAGGAACTGCCGCCAACCCGACCCGGCGTTCTAAGTGAAACTATGGTGACAATTAGTGACAGTTTGTCTTTGAGGAGGTGGCTTGCGATAATTAGTCCTGAACTGTCTCTGAATTGCAGTAGCGGATTTGGACTCAAGAAACCTGTGGTGTCACCGCCAGACACCACACTTGCTAGGTGGTAGCTTTAAATCGGCCGCGGTCCATTAGTACATGTCGGACCGGCGTGTCGCCACTGTCAGTACTTGCAGACCTAGCGCCACCACATGGCAGGTCTAGAAAGACGGACTAGCACTCGCCCCAGTTGTACGACGACTTTGCTAGCGACTACACTGACGAAGCCTTTCTCTCATTTGCCGAGAGACAGTTAGAATAGCCTTCAGCTAAGTCCATGACTACGACCTAGCAAGGCGCCATTTGCCTTACAGTGATTGTAATTAACCGTATCTGGAGATAGTCTCATTCGTATAGTCAAGAGCGATGTACCACAAGGATGCATTAAAGTTGAGTACTAACTTAGATCCCCCCCCATGAACCATGGACCTTGCCGCTGGTGGGGAGGCTTGCGTGCCTCAGCGATACAGATGGCCGTACCGTAGGTGCAACCATAACGGAGGGGTATCTGTTGAGAGGCCAGACAAACGTGTGGTTCCTGAAGAGGGGCAGCAGCCTTTTCAGTAGTTGCAGGGGCAACAGTCTGGATGATTGACTGATCTGGCCTTGTAACATTAACCAAAACGGCCTTGCTGTGCTGGTACTGCGAACGGCTGAAAGCAAGGGGAAACTACAGCCGTAATTTTTCCCGAGGACATGCAGCTCTACTGTATGATTAAATGATGATGGCGTCCTCTTGGGTAAAATATTCCGGAGGTAAAATAGTCCCCCATTCGGATCTCCGGGCGGGGACTACTCAGGAGGACGTCGTTATCAGGAGAAAGAAAACTGGCGTTCTACGGATCGGAGCGTGGAATGTCAGGTCCCTTAATCGGGCAGGTAGGTTAGAAAATTTAAAAAGGGAAATGGATAGGTTAAAGTTAGATATAGTGGGAATTAGTGAAGTTCGGTGGCAGGAGGAACAAGACTTTTGGTCAGGTGATTACAGGGTTATAAATACAAAATCAAATAGGGGTAATGCAGGAGTAGGTTTAATAATGAATAAAAAAATAGGAGTGCGGGTTAGCTACTACAAACAGCATAGTGAACGCATTATTGTGGCCAAGATAGACACAAAGCCCATGCCTACTACAGTAGTACAAGTTTATATGCCAACTACCTCTGCAGATGATGAAGAAATAGATGAAATGTATGACGAGATAAAAGAAATTATTCAGGTAGTGAAAGGAGACGAAAATTTAATAGTCATGGGTGACTGGAATTCGTCAGTAGGAAAAGGGAGAGAAGGAAACATAGTAGGTGAATATGGATTGGGGGGAAGGAATGAAAGAGGAAGCCGCCTTGTAGAATTTTGCACAGAGCATAACTTAATCATAGCCAACACTTGGTTCAAGAATCATAAAAGAAGGTTGTATACCTGGAAGAATCCTGGAGATACTAGTAGGTATCAGATAGATTATATAATGGTAAGACAGAGATTTAGGAACCAGGTTTTAAATTGTAAGACATTTCCTGGGGCAGATGTGGATTCTGACCACAATCTATTGGTTATGAACTGCAGATTGAAACTGAAGAAACTGCAAAAAGGTGGGAATTTAAGGAGATGGGACCTGGATAAACTGAAAGAACCAGAGGTTGTAGAGAGTTTCAGGGAGAGCATAAGGGAACAATTGACAGGAATGGGGGAAAGAAATACAGTAGAAGAAGAATGGGTAGCTCTGAGGGATGAAGTAGTGAAGGCAGCAGAGGATAAAGTAGGTAAAAAGACGAGGGCTAATAGAAATCCTTGGGTAACAGAAGAAATATTGAATTTAATTGATGAAAGGAGAAAATACAAAAATGCAGTAAATGAAGCAGGCAAAAAGGAATACAGACGTCTCAAAAATGATATCGACAGGAAGTGCAAAATGGCTAAGCAGGGATGGCTAGAGGACAAATGTAAGGATGTAGAGGCTTATCTCACTAGGGGTAAGATAGATACTGCCTACAGGAAAATTAAAGAGACCTTTGGAGAAAAGAGAACCACTTGTATGAATATCAAGAGCTCAGATGGCAACCCAGTTCTAAGCAAAGAAGGGAAGGCAGAAAGGTGGAAGGAGTATATAGAGGGTTTATACAAGGGCGATGTACTTGAGGACAATATTATGGAAATGGAAGAGGATGTAGATGAAGACAAAATGGGAGATAAGATACTGCGTGAAGAGTTTGACAGAGCACTGAAAGACCTGAGTCGAAACAAGGCCCCGGGAGTAGACAACATTCCATTTGAACTACTGATGGCCTCGGGAGAGCCAGTCATGACAAAACTCTACCATCTGGTGAGCACGATGTATGAGACAGGCGAAATACCCTCAGACTTCAAGAAGAATATAATAATTCCAATCCCAAAGAAAGCAGGTGTTGACAGATGTGAAAATTACCGAACAATCCGTTTAATAAGCCACAGCTGCAAAATACTAACACGAATTCTTTACAGACGAATGGAAAAACTGGTAGAAGCCGACCTCGGGGAAGATCAGTTTGGATTCCGTAGAAATGTTGGAACACGTGAGGCAATACTGACCTTACGACTTATCTTAGAAGAAAGATTAAGAAAAGGCAAACCTACGTTTCTAGCATTTGTAGACTTAGAGAAAGCTTTTGACAATGTTGACTGGAATACTCTCTTTCAAATTCTGAAGGTGGCAGGGGTAAAATACAGGGAGCGAAAGGCTATTTACAATTTGTACAGAAACCAGATGGCAGTTATAAGAGTCGAGGGGCATGAAAGGGAAGCAGTGATTGGGAAAGGAGTAAGACAGGGTTGTAGCCTCTCCCCGATGTTATTCAATCTGTATATTGAGCAAGCAGTAAAGGAAACAAAAGAAAAATTCGGAGTAGGTATTAAAATTCATGGAGAAGAAGTAAAAACTTTGAGGTTTGCCGATGACATTGTAATTCTGTCAGAGACAGCAAAGGACTTGGAAGAGCAGTTGAACGGAATGGACAGTGTCTTGAAAGGAGGATATAAGATGAACATCAACAAAAGCAAAACGAGGATAATGGAATGTAGTCGAACTAAGTCGGGTGATGCTGGGGGAATTAGATTAGGAAATGAGACACTTAAAGTAGTAAAGGAGTTTTGCTATTTAGGGAGTAAAATAACCGATGATGGTCGAAGTAGAGAGGATATAAAATGTAGACTGGCAATGGCAAGGAAAGCGTTTTTGAAGAAGAGGAATTTGTTAACATCGAGTATAGATTTAAGTGTCAGGAAGTCGTTTCTGAAAGTATTTGTATGGAGTGTAGCCATGTATGGAAGTGAAACATGGACAATAACTAGTTTGGACAAGAAGAGAATAGAAGCTTTCGAAATGTGGTGCTACAGAAGAATGCTGAAGATAAGGTGGGTAGATCACGTAACTAATGAGGAGGTATTGAATAGGATTGGGGAGAAGAGAAGTTTGTGGCACAACTTGACTAGAAGAAGGGATCGGTTGGTAGGACATGTTTTGAGGCATCAAGGGATCACAAATTTGGCACTGGAGGGCAGTGTGGAGGGTAAAAATCGTAGAGGGAGACCAAGAGATGAATACACTAAGCAGATTCAGAAAGATGTAGGTTGCAGTAGATACTGGGAGATGAAGAATCTTGCACAGGAGAGAGTAGCATGGAGAGCTGCATCAAACCAGTCTCAGGACTGAAGACCACAACAACAACAACTAACTTAGATACGTACTTTTCTTATTAGCATTCAATTACTTATCCTGTTCCAGAATTCACGCCCGTCTGCGTTAGATAGCGTGCATTTCGGCCTCCTCTATCTACAAGGTGTTGCCACATTTGCCAACACATCAAAACCATAAGTAACACCACACAGGTTCTGCACCATTATACGTCTCCATGATGACTGCTCGAATAATTCATCTGCGCATGCCAGCTAGCGGGAACATCTGGAGCTGACAGTGTTGCACGGGAATAAAACTTGAAGATATAGTGGATCAGTGCTGTATCGAACATTTCTTTAAGCTATTTACCCTTTTCACAATTAAAGCTTACTTTTATATATCTAATTTAGAAATACTCCGTATTATAATCAATGAAATAATTTTTACTGAACCAATCATGTTTTGCTAATATTTATGAGCACGGTGGGTTTCGGCAGCATGCTGCCGTCATAGGGTGTTTTACAGTTACACGCACCTGATGATGGCAGCATGCTGGCGAAATACGCCATTGAAATAAATATTGGTAAAATTAATTGGTGCAATAAAATTTGTTACACAAAACGGAAAAACTTATGTCGTTGGCTACACATACTGACACTACAAAACTTGACAGTTCGTTCTTCGTACGCTTGTGAGACGGCGCAACAAGCAAGCACTTGATGTATACGGCCCGCTTCTGCGTCACAGCCGCTGGCCTGAGCCAACACCGACTCAGAGGAAGGCCTCGGTGCTTGTTCGTGTCGTCACGTCAGCCAGACACGGCGAACGCCAAGTCTGTTGCAGGCAGAAACGCCTGGGCGTGCTTATCGCTATAAATCTCTTATTTTTGAACAAAATGTTTGGTATTGTTTTGGATTCTGCAGTTTTATTTAGACGAGAGATTTTCATACTATTGTAACGCTACAAATGAAGATCATAGTTCTGTTGTGGGTTGGCAGGAGAGCCAACACCGGGTTACTAGAGGAAGCCGAAAGGCACGCGTTTTAGCTCACGGAGGCTGGCGTGAGGTCTGGAACAGGACAAGGAATTTAGACTTTAGAAAAACGGACGTATCTGGTGGAATACTTAACTTTAATCCATTAATGATGAGCGTCGCTCTTGACTGTACATGACTCAGTATCAATAGTAACTGGTAATGGCGCTTTGCTAGGTCGTAGCAAATCACGTAGCTGAAGGCTATGCTAACTATAGTCTCGGCAAATGAGAGCGTATTTTGTCAGTGAACCATCGCTAGCAAAGTCGGTTGTACAACAGGGGCGAGTGCTAGGAAGTCTCTCTAGACCTGTCGTGTGGCGGCGCTCGGTCTGCAATCACTGATAGTGGCGACACGCGGGTCCGACGTATACTAACGGACCGCGGCCGATTTAAAGGCTACCACCTAGCAAGTGTGGTGTCTGGCGGTGACACCACAAGTTCTGTATTACTGAATCCTGTCGAAACAATCGTAGATGAATATGAGAAGATGCTTTGTCCCTTTGCAAGCTTCGGAAATTTTACATTCAAGTAACTGTATTTACTTGACCCATTTTGTTATCGAAACTTACCCCAACCCCATTACAATTAACACGTTTCTTTTATTTATTTTCGTTTGACATCGTCACTGGAAATGTGAACTAATTTACATGTGTAAATGTCCAACTGTTGCCAGTCATTAGATTACAGTCTTTTTCAACGAGAGGAATTCTAAACACGAAACAAAATAGCTTCATACATCGAAAATAGTGCTGAGCTTAAACTTTTTTAAACATGCACATTAGAGAAGATAAATATTCCCCTCTTGCAACTGAAGGGAGAAACTTAATGAGATAAGAAAATTTAATTTGATAAAACAAGTATCTCTCTTTTGACTCTTCTTCTGTCCCCCACCCCCTCCCCCAACGTGTACAATCGCAAGATATTTCATTAACATTCAGTGCTCCTCACCCCATAGTCAACCAAGATACCTAAAGAAGAGCACCAATATGTTCACAGTTTCGTGTAAAAGCATCCCAGTACAAACGTAACTTCCTCAGATCTACAAATAAGGTAAAGAAGCACGAATTCTGTTGCTTATGGACCATGAAGTTGTTTTTGTATGTCAATCCTTAAAACAGGTGGAAATTTAAGTTCAGGAGTACACTATTTGTTAAGAAGTGTAATGAATTGCACAATTAATTGATTGCAGCAATCTCTCAGAACAATGTGTGTTGATCAATTACCGCCAATAGTTTCACATTTTCCTGTGTCAGGGAGGGAGACACCACCACTGTGAGTATGGCTGCAACAGACCTGGCGTTGGCCGTGCCTAGCTGACGTGACGTCACCAGCAAGCGCCGAGGCCTTCCTTGGAGTCGGTGTGGCCGCAGCCCCCTTGCTAGGCCTTAGCTAGCTGCAGACTACACGGCGGGCAGGCGGCGTCAGCTGGTGGACAGGGCAGGTGGTAAAGAGGCGGAGCACGCGATGGCCGCCCGCGGCTCATTACGGCGCGGCGATCGCCGCAATGGCCGGTAATTTCCTGATACCTCACTGCGCTCCGCTCCGCGCGCTTCGGCAGCGCCTCATTTGCATGTCATTTGCAAATGCTCAGCTCAATGGGCGCCCGTTTCTCAGCCTGCAGCAAGCGTCGGAAAAGTCGCAGCTGCGGGAGCGCAACGTTTCTGTCAGGTTACTTGTGGCAGCAGCAACAGACGGTTTATGTTCGAGCCTATACGAGTCCCTGATTAGCAGACGTCGCACCGGTGACCAAACTTCACCGTAGTGTTTCCTGAAATGTGGATACGTTGATGACGACCCTTCCATCGGACAGGGAGATTAACCCCGGCGCCCCCATGGTGCTATTCGAGAAGATTTGTCTATGCGCGGACGCAGGATTTCACCCTCTCCCTTCTCTCATCAATATACAACGTAAACAAAACACTGCATTATAACCACGCTAATTACAGTCACCTCTTCTTCTCCTTCATCAAAATCACGACCTTCTTCTTTCGTTATGGCGTCCACATGATTACAGCCAGCCCATTCATGGGCTGTGATTCTTTCTTCTCCTCACAAAACGTCTTTATCCGTTCTTTTATTACCCTCCCGTTCTTATTCCGAAATCTACAGTATACTGTTTTTCTCTCAACTCCACTGGTGATTCTCTACACTTTGCTGTATCCTACTCTATTGTTATGTTATATTATGTTAACCGGGAACCTAGAAACGACGCAGAGGCTCCGTCCCCGCCGCAGCCGCAGTGGTTCACAACCCCACCACGACTATCGCAGTCCACTTCACCCCTGCGCCGCCCCACATCGAACCCAGGGTTATTATGCGGTTCGGCCCCCGGTGGACCTCCCAGGGAACGTCTCACACCGGACGAGTGTAACCCGTACGTTTGCGTGGTAGTGTAATGGTGGTCTACGCGTACGTGAAGAACTTGTTTGAGCAGCAATCGCCGACATAGTGTAGCTGAGGCGGAATAGCGGGAACCAGCCCGCATTCGCCGAGGCAGATGGAAAACCGCCTAAAAACCATCCACAGACTGGCCGGCTCACCGGACCTCGACTCAAGTCCGCCGGGCGGATTCGTGCCGCGGACCGGCACTCCTTCCCGCCCGGAAAGCCGTGCGTTAGACCGCATGGCCAACCGAGCGGGCTTACTCTATTGTTAATCTCTGACGTGTTGCTCGACGTGTGCTTACTTCTCCAGTTTTCCCTAATTCCTATGAACCCCTCTGTTTCCCGCCTTTCCTCGTGTCCTGCAACTTCTCTGCTCTATTCTTTTGACCATTCTGCTCATATTCATCCTAATCCTTTCAATCTGATTTCTCCTAATGCTCAGACGTAATTCTACTCCAGTCTTTCGTATCCGTCTTGCGCTACCTCTTACAGCGCCTAGTATTTTCCTCGGTACTTTTATCTGTTCTTCTCTAGTTGTTCCGCGCCATGTTTACCTAGTGTTATCGTCTCAGGAGCATCTACGATGGTCGTTAAATAAATAATGCAACACCTTTTTCTTCTCGGCCACTTGCGGTTGACAAAATGCAGAATTTGTTGCGGGATGTCTTGGAACATTCCCGCTTCAGCCCCTATGGTTTCATGAAGTGTGAGGTCATCCACATGAGTACTAAAAGGAACTTGTTGAACTTCGGTTACACGATAAATCAGTCTAATCTAAAAGCCGTAAATTCAACTAAAAACCTAGGTATTACAATTACGAACAACTTAAATTGGAAAGAACACATAGAAAGTGTTGTGGGGAAGGCTAACCAAAGGCTGCGTTTTATTGGCAGGACACTTACAAAATGTAACAGACCTACTAAGGAGACTGCCTACACTACGCTTGTCCGTCCTCTTTTAGAATACTGCTGTGCGGTCTGGGATCCTTACCAGGTAGGACTGACGGAGTACATCGATCAAGTTCAAAGAAAGGCAGCACGTTTCGTATTATCGCTAATATGGGAGAGAGTATCACAGAAATGATACAGGATTTGGGATGGACATCATTAAAACAAAGGCGTTTTTCGTTGCGACGGAAATCTTCTCACGAAATTCCAATCACCAACTGTCTCCTCCGAATGCGAAAATATTTTGTTGATACCATCCTACATAGGGTGGAACGATCACCACGATAAAATAAAGGAAATCAGAGCTCGTACGGAAAGATATAGGTGTTCATTCTTCCCGCGCGCTATACGAGATTGGAATAATAGAGAATTGTGAAGATGGTTCGATGGACACTGTGCCAGGCACTCAAATGTGATTTGCACAGTATCCATGTAGATGCAGATGTAGATGAAGTTCCAATAGGTGGCCGCGCTATACGTAGCCTTCAAAATAGCATCTGTAACGAAGGTGCGTTCCATGCAGAGAGCTGTCACTGAGTTTCTTTTGACGGTAAACCAGAGCATCACAGATATTCATTGGCCCTCGCAGAACGTCTACGGACGCTTGGCAGTGAATAAAACCTGTTTGATTTCCTGCGTGCCGGCGATCTACACCCATTGTGACTCCTGCACTGTTGGGACTTGCGGACACTCTCATTCGAGGTGATCGACGGATCACACACAGACACATCGCTGCTCAACTGGGCGTCTCTGTTGGTAATGCTGTCGCACTCGTCCAGCTGTTGTGGTACTCAGAGGGACGTTGCTGCTGGGTTCCTCATCCACCCTGCACCCCGAATCTCTCAACTCCCAACTGCCATCTCCTTGCCCCAATTTCGGATACACTTTGCAGGAAGCAGTACTTCGATAATGGGGCGGTTATGGATGCAGCAAGATAAAGAGTGGTACCATGCGAGCATAAAGGCCCTCCAAATGATGTGGCGTAAGGTCATCGCATTAAACGGATATTATGTGAAAACTAGTATTTTGTAGCCAAAAGAATGATACCAACACGGTGGCTATTTTGGTAGCCGCCGTCTTGCATGCAACTCGTAATTTTCAGATGGAAAAGGGTCCACGTGATGTATTACACAAGTAGAGTATTATAAGAGAAAGACAATGGTGTCTTTCATTTGAATGTAGCTTCATTCCGTCCATCGTTGATGAGTTGTTAATTAGTTATCTCCCTTGTATTTTCCTTTAGCTTCAGAATCCTATATAGTATTCCAAAATTGCGTAATACTGCCCTCGTCAAGCAGAAATCTAACACTTAGAATTTCATTACAAGGGGTCATAAGGTGCGATTACCTGCCAACTTGTCTAACCTCGTTTCCTACACTTCTTTGAATACTTGTTCACAACCTTTGTTTTCAATTTATTGTTATCGTTTAATATTCTGTTTCCAAATTTTTCTCTTGATTCGGCTAAGTTGCCAGCCCTTTTACCCTCGTAATACATCTAACTTTTCTTTGCCTTTAACCAGGAGGTCACTATCATTTACATACGCACTACGTATGCGATTATACAGTTCATGGCAAAGAGTGTTTCTATCTGTATTTGTCTCAATCTATCCTATACATTAGCAGTTGAGTCCCATAGTGCTCAGAGCCTATCCTGTACATTCGTGTATAAAGCGAGGTAAGAGCGACTATTTACATGGCTCCACCTTAGTGATTAACCACTTATAGCTTATTTTCTACACTAGTGGCCATTAAAATTGCTACACCACGAAGATGACGTGCTACAGACGCGAAATTTAACCGACAGGAAGAAGATGCTGTGATATGCAAATAATTCGCTTTTCAGAGCATTCCCACAAGGTTGGCGCCGGTGGCGACACCTACAACGTGCTGACATGAGGAAAGTTTCCAAGCGATTTCTCATACACAAACAGCAGTTGACCGGCGTTGCCTGGTGAAACGTTGTTGTGATGCATCGTGTAAGGAGGAGAAATGCGTACCATCACGTTTCCGACTTTGATAAAGGTCGGATTGTAGCCTATCGCGATTGCGGCTTATCGTATCGCGACATTGCTGCTGGCATTGGTCAAGGTCCAATGACTGTTAGTAGAATATGGAATCGGTGGGTTCAGGAGGGTAATACGGAACGCCGTGCTCGATCCCAACGGCCTCGTATCACTAGCAGTCGAGATGACAGGCATCTTATCCGCATGGCTGTAACGGATCATGCAGCCACGTCTCGATCCCTGAGTCAACAGATGGGGACGTTTGCAAGACAACAACCATCTGCACGAACAGTTCGACGACGTTTGCAGCAGCATGGACTATCAGCTCGGAGACCATGGATGCGGTTACCCTTGACGCTGCATCACAGACAGGAGCGCCTGCGATGGTGTCCTCAACGACGAACCTGGGTGCACGAATGGCAAAACGTCATTTTTTCGGATGATACCAGGTTCCGTTTACAGCAGCATGATGGTCGCATCCGTGTTTGGTGACATCGCGGTGAACGCACGTTGGAAGCGTGTATTCGTCATCGCCATACTGGCGTTATCACCCGGGGTGATGGTATGGGGTACCATTGGTTACACGTCTCGGTCACCTCTTGTTCGCACTGACGGCACTTTGAACAGTGGACGTTACATTTCAGATGTGTTACGACCCGTGGCTCTACCCGTCATTCGATCCCTGCGAAACCCTCCATTTGAGCAGGATAATGCACGACCGCATTTTGCAGGTCATTTACGGGCCTTTCTGGATACAGAAAATATTCGACTGCTGCCCTGGCAAGCACATTCTCCAGATCTCTCACCAATTGAAAACGTCTGGTCAGTGGTGGCCGAGCAACTGGCTCGTCACAATACGCCATTCACTACTCTTGATGAACTGTGGTAACGTGTTTAAGCTGCATGGGCAGCTGAACCTGTACACGCCATCCAAGCTCTGTTTGACTCAATGCCCAGGTGTATCGAGGTCGTTATTACGGCCAGAAGTGGTTGTTCTAAGTACTGATTTCTCAGGATCTATGCATCCAAATTACGTGAAAATGTTATCACTTGTCAGTTCTAGTATAATACATTTGTCCAATGAATACCCGTTTATCATCTGCATTTTTTCTTGGTGTAGCAAATTTTAATTGCCAGTAATGAAATATAGGCTGAGTCTACCCCTAAAGTCGGTTCCCGAATTTTCACTGGAACAAAGCCACATTTTTTCTAACGATTACCATTTAACTTGCCTGAACTTCCTAGCTACTTATTCGTATGGTTTCTACTATCATATTACAGTTTTTGCTGCAAGTTTTGGATTTTCTTCGACATCCTTCATTCGACTTATTTAATAAGGACCAGAATAGTAAACAAGCCGCACTGAAGTATCGTATGCGGTTTCTTTAACAGATACCCGGCCCGTTTCCACATTATTTCTCACAAATCTATGTATTCCCTTATATTTCCACGCATTGCTTCCCTATCATATCGCGGCATTGTAAGTAGGCTGTTTAGGTTCTTATATTGGTAACGCCGCCGCCACGTAGTGCTAGACGTGGCCACTGTTTCTATGTTTCGATACAGTGTATCGATACCTGGAACTGTTTCAGTGTTTCGGAACGGCTATGGTTCACTGTTTCGAAACAGTGGTGTTTCATTTCGCCCTTGTCTCGGATCTCGAGCCAGACACAGAAACTGTATCGTTGTTTCAAAATAAGACTGTTTCAGTCCACCTGCGCCTGGAACGCACTAATTGTATCGAAACAGTGATGTTTCATTCCGCTCTGTGTCATACGAGATTCGGGCTCGGCACAGTTACTGAAACACAACATACCACTTCATGAAACACTTTCAAGAGTGTCGAAATCTTTTGACAAGCAATAGCATGAAGCTCAAGATATCCGAAAATAAAGCTTCGTTTCTAGCTGACTGTCCTATTCCGAAATGGGGTAACATCTGCTTTATAAACACTAACCAAACAATATAACAACGCATACTATTCGCATTCAAAATAATAAATATGTGAAAATCATTCAGTTAAATTACACTTTTTTTATAACATACGCTTCTCTGTTCATGTACAGTAATCATATTAAGAAACGCAAGTAAGACTACAACATTTTAAATAAAAAAAGGCGTAGAGTGACAGTTATTAGACATGTATATAAATTTGATGTAGGTATAATTGCAAGCAATCTGTTTGACATATCACTGATAGTGTAATGGTGAACGGGAAGCATCGTAAATTCATAGTAACGGTTCGAAACACCTTGAAACACAATTTTTTCTGTTATGTTTTGTTATTTATTCCAATTATTTGGCGTTATTTGTGAGTCTATAGTCACTGTGTCTATTATCCACAATGATTCCCTTTGTGTGCATGGAAATTATCAGGATGGGTATATTAGTCATACTAATGGAATGTGGGAATCCCAGTAGCATATCTGTTGTTTCTGCAGTTCGCTCCCACCTCCAGTTCCGTTCGTGGTGGTTCTTCTGTCTTCAGCTAAGGCTTTCCTCAGCCAATTGAAAAGTATGAAAGTCACATGACACAAAAGCGGCGCATTTGCTGCAGGAAATACGAAACTGCCAAGACGCCTAAGTGATAGTTTCATACTTTCTGCGATATGATTAGCGCTCTCGCACATCATTTGTGTTTATATGAACATACTTATACAGTAGACATTCAAGATGATAAAATGTGTAGGTTTATTAGATTACAAAACAAACTGTTTCACTGTTTCGAAACACCGTATCGAAACATTACATTGTACTGTTTCATTTGTTTCGAAACATTTACGTGTTTCAGTTTGCCCATCTCTACGTAGCACTCTGTATGAAAATCACTGGCTGTGCTGTGTGCAGTCTGTGGCTGGTTGGCATTGTTGTAATACTCGCCATTGTAGCGTTGGGCAGTTGGCTGTTAACGGCGCGTAGCGTTACGCAGTTGGAGGTGAGCCGCCAGCAGTGGTGGATGTGGGGAGAGAAATGGCGGGGTTTTGAAATTTGTAAGACTGGATGTCATGAACTGCTATATATATTATGTGTTTTGAACACTATCAAGGTAAATACATTGTTTGTTCTCTATCAAAATCTTTCATTTGCTAACTATGCCTATCAGTAGTTAGTGCCTTCAGTAGTTTGAATCTTTTATTTAACTGGCAGTAGCGGCGCCCGCTGTATTACAGTAGTTCGAATAACGAAGATTTTTGTGAGGTAAGTGATTTGTGAAACGTATAGGTTAATGTTAGTCAGGGCCATTCTTTTGCAGGGATTTTTGAAAGTAAGATTGCGTTGCGCCAAAAATATTGTGTGTCAGTTTAAGCACAGTCATGTATAATTTTTCTAAGGGCACGGTTCATATGTTGACCCTTTGGAAACTTCTGATTTTTTCTTGTAGTTTGTGTAATTAGTGTAGCTATTGTTTATTGCTAACATGTAATCATAGAGAGAATTTCCTTTGTAGTTGTAGTTTTTCATTGTTGTACAATAAAACAGTTGTGGCATGCATGTAGGTTTGCGCCAAGTATTTCACAGCTGCGCTTGCAATTAAGTAGATATTATTTTCAGTGCTATGTTAATGTGTTCTCTTATTTTTGCTGTTCAAATTGTGCTTTTCTGTGTTATCGTGTGAAATATTGTGACAATAATGGCGTGTGAAAAACGTAATACTAGGCTCCAAAGTAAACTGAGAAATGACAGTGAAGACGAAAGCAGTGTGTTAGCGCCGCCGAGTAATGAATTAACTAATGTTCAAAGTAGTAATTTGGTAATTGTGCATAGGGAAATGGAGCGGGCTGCAAATAATGGCGTAGACAGTGAAACGAATAGTGAACAGGGAAGCATTATCGATCGATCGGTCGGCAACAGCTCGCCTCAGGTATCCGAAATGACAGGGTACAATCTTGCAAATACTGTACATTCAGGTTTTGCGTCCTCACAGTTTTCTCAAATAAGTCAAGACACATTTTCTGTTTTTCAAAATGCGAATATTGCCGGTTCAAATGCACTGCCGAATAGCACTGAGGAACATGTTTCAGACGCCAGTGCATTGTTATTACAGTTAATGCAACAAATGGGACAAAGGATACAAAAGTCAGACACAATGAAACAAAACCTTCAAAAGTTAGACATGATAGAACAAAATCAGAGTCAAACGCATCAAAAGCTTCAAAAGTTAGACGCAATGGAACAAAATCTTCAAAAGTTAGACACAATGGAACAACACCAGAGATAAACACAGCAAAAGCTTCAAAAGTTAGACACAACGGAACAAAATCTTCGGAAGTTAGACACCACGCTTGAACAAACATGTGAAGTTTTAACTACTGAGTTACATAACATTGAATCGAAATGTCAAAAAGTCTGTAATGACGTAAAAACACAAATTTGTGAGCATTTCCAACCTATTTTTCGCGGCATGAAAATGCATTACAGAATCATGAAGCAGCCACAAAAGAACTGCAAACTATTGTTCACGAAAATCATGAGACCTTGCAAGCTAAAATTGACTCAGTTACATCTACCGATTCGGTTACGCAACTTGCAAAAACCCAGGGAAACTTAAAGGACACAGTAGATACGATTTCAACACAGATGGACACTCTGAAACTTGGTTCAGAAAAACACACTGAGGAAATAAGTACACTATCGGATAAAGTAGCCCAACTTTCAGATCAGTTCACTAACTTATCTACAAAGGTAGATGATGATCTGAATGACACAAGACCTGTAGCCTTCTCTGACACTGAATCGTATGAACAAATCATAAAATTCAAACAAAATCAAAATCAAATCAATACACAGTACAAAAGAGAAATCCAGGAAGTACAAGATCAGTTGGCACAAGTAATACAAGAATTACATATTTCAGAGGACACTCACGCTCCAGTACGGGAAGAGGGACATAGTAATACGGAACAACCACAAAAAAAAAATAACACAGGACACTTCGGAAATTATTAAAGAAATTGGCAAGGTGCACCAAATTTTGAAATGGAACCGCCGAAACGACGTAACAATGACCGACATGCGACTCGCCGACACGATGATTTTGACTATAAGCTGTTCATTACTACACGCAAATTCAAAACATTTAAGAATTCTGGCAACGACATTCATCCACAAGCGTGGCTTCATCAATTCTCTCATTGTTTTCCTCCCAACTGGTCATTGCAGCACAGATTAGAATTTATGTGTGGCTACTTAGAGAATTAACCAGCTGTAAGAATGCGATTGGTCATTCATGATTGTCACAGTGAAGGAAAATTTTATCATGCCTTCCTCTCGGCATATTGGTCTCAAGCTACACAAGACCGAATAAACATAGCATCATAATGATGAAACATTTCGAACAATCTGAATTCTCCAGTCTTGTGAAATATTTTGAAGACATGTTGCACAAGAATCAGTACCTGTCAAACCCATACAGCCCCTCAGAACTCATCCGCATTAGTTTAATCAAATTACCTGAACATTTACATCATATTATTTTGGCAGGACGTTGCAAAGACGACATTGAAGCTTTTCAGGGACTCTTACAAGAATTAGAAATTGACACTGACAATCGCGGAACGCGAAAACAGGAACACAACAATTACAGGCCACATCCGTCACAATTCCGCGATGAAAGAAATAATAACTGGACACGACAAGGCTATTCTCACAACACAAATCGTGACCAAAACAGACACCACCCGTATGACAACTGTTGGCAGAGTAGTAATAGTTACAGAGAAAGATCGCACTTCCATAGTAATGAATATGACAGAGATAACCATAGAAACAGACAATATGGGAACGAAAATAATTATTATCAAGGGAGACAGAATAACTTTAGACGCAACGGTCCAGCGCCCAGTTACGTTTCAGGGAGAAATTCTCCACCACGTGACCGACAAGAAAGAAACAACGGAATCTACCGACATGACGACAGATGATATGATCGTAACGACAGACCTGAATTGTATCAGAACTGGCGGGATTCAAACAGGGCAGGGCCCTCTCGACAAGGTGAATTTGTAGAAGTTAGGTCTCCAAATCCCAATAACGACGTTCGCCAACAAAGAGACAATAGGCAATGACTCACACTGCTGGCAGCCACAAAACGTATTTATGAAACTGACGACGCAGCTGCCGTAGCTAGTAATTACGTAAAAATGGAAGACATTAGGGACATCTTACTCCAGGAACACGACGTGAAACATAACAACATTGCATATCCTGTGATTCACATTACAGTAAATGACGTAAAATTTACGGCAGTACTTGACTCAGGCAGTCCCATTTCAGTAATTAGTGAAACAGCCTTTAGCAAATGCAACAAATCGAACGATTGCCCCCACACTTCCGTTACGTTAGATTAAATTACAAGGTACAATCTTTGGAAAAAGTGTAGATGTATGCCAAAACAAACCAACTTAGAATTCTTTTGCCAAAGCCACAGCTTCTCTATGAACTTTCTTATTGTTCCATTATTGTCGACGGAAATTATATTGGGAGTAGACATTTTGAATGAATACAAAGCAATCTTAAACTTTCACGATGCTGAAATAAGTTTAGAGAAGGAAGGTAAGTCTATAGCTTTTAAATTTTAAGATTTGCTCTCAAACCATGACGAAGAAATTAATCGGCTTTACCTCCTGTTAGACAACAGTTCGGAATTTTTGACGGAACTTGACACTAACAATCACTCAGCAAGTACTGACAGGGATAATATCGACGGCGCATTTGATACTAATGAGTTAATTCAGAATAAAATTCAAACAACTGAGAATTGTAATGACACTGATAGGCAGGACCTTTTTACGATTTTACAGGCACATTCCACAGTTTTTACTCACAAAACAGGAACAATCAAGGGATTTCAATACCAATTTCGTGTTCATGAGCATACAAAATTTTGTTTTAGACCATACGTAATTCTGGCACATTATAGGGACCATGTTAGAACAGAAATACAATCTATGCTTGATGAGAGCATTATTGAGCCTGCAGTAAGCTCATACAACAATCCATTACATGTTGTTGAGAAGAAAAATGGATCGATCAGGCTTGTCTTAGATTCGAGACAAATCAATACTATCATCATTCCTGAAACAGACAGGCCGCAAACGTTGGAAGAACTTCTTCAAAATTTTAATGGTGTAAAAGTGTTGTCTTCTATTGCTCTCAGATCCAGCTTTTATCAGATCTAACTCCATCCAGAATGTAGAAAACGCACAGCTTTCCATTGTTTCGGCGTTTGTTATCAATTTCGGAAACTTCCTTTTGGTTTGAACATTTCTTCGGCAGCGTTCATTCGCGGGCTAAATTCCATATTACCTGATTTCTTAAAATGTCACATCACCTTATATGTGGATGATATTCTAATAGCAGAAGCCTCATGGGAACAACATAATCGCATCCTCAACAGTTTGTTACGTATTTTTGCAGAATCTGGAATTACAGTTAACTTGGAAAAGTCTGAATTTGGTAGGACAAAGGTGAAGTTTTTGTCACATATTATTTCTTCTGAAGGCATTCAGCCGGATCCTGAAAGGTTAGAAGCAATCAGAGCCGTTTCAGTTCCATCCACAAAAAAACAAGCCCGCAGTTTTCTAGGTCTCGTAAATTTTTACCGTCGTTTTCTGAATATGCAAATTCTAGTTACACCAAAACTTTGTTCTCTCACTGGAAATAATACTTTTTGGAACTGGGACGAACAAGCACAGTTGGAATTCAATTCTTGGAAAGAAGCGTTACTTAATGCGCCAATACTAGCTCATCCAGATCTGTCACAAGATTTCTGCCTTAGCACGGATTCATCTAAAGTCGGTTTTGGTGTCCATTTATTTCAAGAAGCCATAGAAAATGATACTTCAGTTCAGAAAATCATTGCTTTTGCTAGCCGAGTGCTAACAAAATCGGAAAAAAAATTATTCCGTTACTGAATTACAAGCTTTAGCTATCGTTTGGGCATTTAAGAAATTCCGTTTCTATCTTTCTGGTAAGCACGTAAAAGTATACAGTGATCATCGTGCATTACAATTTCTTATGTCTTCAAAATTAAATCATGATAGGTTAAAACGTTGGGCATTGTTTCTGCAAGAATTCCACTTCACAATAGTCTACATTCCCGGCGGACGCACTGTCACGCACACCGGCTGGGCTTGAGAAAAGTAACACAGAAGGCAACCTCGAGAAAAATTTCAGTATTCTTTACATTCAGAAAGTCGCCTTTGAAAACTTCATCACCACATCTTTAAAGGACATTGCTCATGAACAAGATAAAGATCCGGTTTGGAAAGACATTAAAAGTAAATGGCATGAAAAGACACACACTCAGATTCGGCATTATTATCTGGTTGGAAACAACACACTCTTCAAACGGTGCACTGTTGATGACAAGTTATGGGTACTTTGCATTCCAGACGATTTCGTTAATAAGCTCATTTGGTATATTCATTTCAGCTACGCACATTTTGGTCCACGAAAATGTTATCATATTCTTCGAACGAATTGTTATTTTAACAATATGGAAAAGAGAATTCGAAGAGTCTTGTCTATTTGTAAACTTTGTCAAAAAGCTAAACCATCTACTATCTCACATCGTGCACCGTTGTTTCCTATCATTCCTTCTAAATTAAAAGAATTTGCTGCTGTTGATCTCTTGGGACCCCTAGTCAGAACATCGAATGGATTTTCGCACGTTCTAGTCGCTGTTGAACTTACTTCAAAATTTGTTTCTTTCACTCCGTTACGTAAAGCCACAGGACTGTCTGTATCCAACGCCTTTGTAAAAAATTTCTTACGTGAAGCTGGACACGTTAGTAAAGTCATTTCAGATAATGGACCGCAATTCAGATCTACTGTTTGGTCACGCATGCTTCGGAACCATAAAATCAAACCTGTTTTTATTTCGTTGTACTCACCACATTGTAACCCGTCTGAACGGATTATGAAAGAAATCAATAAGGTTTGCAGACTTTATTGTCACAGAAAGCATCAGCATTGGGACAGATATTTACACTTATTTCAAAACGTGCTGAATGAAATGCCTCATGACTCCACTGCTTTACCACTTATTCTTGTACTGAAGAATGAGGAACCACCGAACAGAATGAGAGAGCTTGTACCTTTTCCGAATACACGTAAACTTTGACACAAAGACATAATTGACTTGGCTATTAAAAATATAAAATCTGCAGCCGACAAAAGGAGAAAACTACACGGTAAAGCAAATGCAAAGAAATTATATATTGGTCAGAAAGTTATCATTAAAGATCATTCATTGTCATGTAAGAAGAAGCACTTGAGTCACAAATTCTTTCTAGTTTACAATGGACCTTACAGAATCCGACGTATACCACATGATAATTGCGTTGAAGTTGAAACTCTGCGTACTAGGATGTGTAAAGGTTTACACCACATTTCACATTAAAACCGTTTATTCAAAGATAATCTGTTTTGTAACTTAGTCTTTGCCATAAAACTTTTCACTTCACGCTACTAGTACAATTTGTCACACTGAGAAACTGTTAACATGCAGCAATGTTTTGAAGTTAACTATCCAGCCTAGAACCTAGGGAACATTTTTAAACAGAAATTACGAATGTATTGTTATAGTGAACAGACGACACAGTGTTGTTATTTGTACATTCTTGCTTGTTAGTTGCACGATTACGTAACGACTATCAGGCTTACGTACTTAGAACATATACTGGCACTTCTAATGAGATTTTAATGCAACAATTTGGTTTACTTGAAAATACATTCTGGATTTAAAGTACTTTCTGAGAGATTCCAGATGATACAGTGGTTAGTTTATTTGACATCTACACGATTATATCACGACGCTACTAATATGTGACACAATTTACATTGTTGCTTTTGCGGTGTATCTCTTTTATATCTGCACAGACTTTCTGTATTATTCTGGAAAGTAAAACATGTTTTTTTAGTAACTTTTGTGGTATAGCTACAATGAGACCGCCTCTTCTGCAGCACAACTATACATTACATTACAGTACTTTCTTCATCACGGCAATAAGCGTAATAACTAAGATATCTATACGCATAGCATTTCACTTTTGTTTATTACAAGATAAGAACGTTGACATCTACAGAATGTCGCTTATGGACGACGATAATTACGGCACTTGGCACATTTTTCCGTTAAGTAATGACAGAGATTATCTTACAACAAAACGCACAGTTTAGTGCTAAAGGACAAGTATTTGAGAGATTAATTTTGTTTATAAAGATTTTTGAATCACAAAGATACAAAGGTTTTCAGTGATACATTTCATTCCATTGCTGTAATATGTAACACCTGAGGGTATAATTACATTAATCCTCAGAGGGGTACATGCCTACTTTGTGTACCATGTGTTTGGCAAGCACAAGGAGCCCTAGCTAATATGGTATTTGCTTATACAACTTTACACATCAGTACCATATTTCTCTAACACGCAAATTACACAGCTATCTGATCATTTAACTGAGAGAGACAAATATTTATTTTACTACATCAGTGACAGATGTTTACGTAATTACACAGTTGGATAACTTCACACTTATGAAATTGTATTTAGTCTGTACTTTGTGAAATTTTCATATTTTTTCGGAACCATTGTGATGCTATGAGAGCTTTGAATGATGTATTTGGTATGGGATCATTTTTTTTAGGTTTTGAAATTATTGGAGGAAGCTACGACGATTTGGAGATTTGGCTGAGGTTTTATGATGTTATTATGACGATGTGTATTACGCTGTTGCGGTATGTTTATGATCAATAAGCTGATGCTATATGAGGGATTTGATTATGCTACGTATTTATTATGATGAAATATTGAAGAAGTGTCTACGAATATGTATATGTGTAATAAAGAAAGAAATAATGAGTAGTGGTTACGGACTCTGGTTTGTGAAAAAGGATGATGGAAACCGAAAATCGTACTTTAAGAGTTATGAAATGTGCGTATATGCGTGAATGTATCACTATGCTTGCGAAAATTTTTTGGACGCTGTTATATTTACAGGATTTTGTTTCTACAGATTTGAAACACAAATTCTCGACCTGTGAAATTTTTATATGAGACTGTCACTGTAGTACAAACTGGTGTCGTAAATATTTTGGTAAGAAAGTTAAGTGAACACCTGCACGTAATGCGTCTTGGGCACCCAGCTGCGTGAAAGTCGCCTGGAAATAAGCCATTAGTGTGTGCCTTTCAGAGGCACAGGTGCAGAAAAAAAAGAGGCCATTATCCTCGCTATTGACATTCCTTTCTAGAAAGCATCGCAAATACGACACGCTCAAAGTTGAAAACATATGATTACACTGTGGAGCTCATAATTTATGATATTTACTAAAATGGCTAATGAAATGATGAGAAACCTTTTAAATCTATTGTCTTTCTAGTTGAGAGATTGCTCATTTTATTTAATATCTAGTTTCTAGCTGCACTGCAGCATTGGTTAAAATAAAATTTGATAGATGTACTAATATAGATATTTTATGCCTACAGATCCAGTAAACAGTAATTTTATGATCTACTTCCAAAAAAACGAGGGAGCACAAAAAGACATTTCCCTTCACAGGAATTGCATACATAATTTTTGTCAATGACAGGTAACTTTTTAGTAGTGTAAGTTAAGGTGATGCATCACTCTAGTATTAAGTTGCGACATAGGTATTAAACATGGCCATTTTTACTGTAATATTTTTTCTGCTTGAGCTTTGTCATGTTTAGGTATAAGTTATTGCATTTGCTGCTGCTGTGTGCCGGGCATAGTGCTACTGAATTTCACTATGTTTACTCTGTTAAGCCAGCTTTACTACTGCTTTATTTTTCTTTTTGCTGCACATTGGCTCATATTAGTGATAATGTTGCATTTGCTTTGCTAACTTATATATAACTAATATATATTGCTGCTTGCTTTGCCAAGTTGCATTTTTTTTTGTCATTTCTGTTTGTGTTAATTGTTTTGTGCTGCTGCATTGTGTCGTCCCTTAGTTTAGCATCTGAGCTCAGTAGATATAAGTTAGCTTAAGAGGGGGTAGACTATATAAGAAACTAATGGTTCAAATGGCTCTGAGCACTATGGGACTCAACTGCTGAGGTCATTAGTCCCCTAGAACTTAGAACTAGTTAAACCTAACTAACCTAAGGACATCACAAACATCCATGCCCGAGGCAGGATTCGAACCTGCGACCGTAGCGGTCTTGCGGTTCCAGACTGCAGCGCCTTTAACCGCACGGCCACTTCGGCCGGCTATAAGAAACTAACTATGATGAATTGGAAGAAATGCAATGAGAAGCTATAAGAAAATGGTTTGGCCAAAAAAGTAGTGTACAGTGGAGAAAAACTATTTTTGAAAGAGGATGTGAACAGAATACAGAAAGCATGCTTGGATTGGATTTTTTTTGGTGGAAACAAATGTTGAAATAAGACGAAAGATCTATGGAATGAAGTTTTGGGTTGGACTGCAGTACCAAATGTTACACTGAAAACAAACCCAGTCCTGTATTTTTGTGTTATTACACTATGTGAATTTGTGTTTTTCCTGTCTGTATGTGTTTAACTAGTAAGACTTATGTTGTAGAATTTTTCTGATAATATGTTATATACCTTGTAAAGATGCTTAGACATTATTTATTCTATTTTGTTTTAATGCTCATGTGTGAAGTTGATTTTTCAAAAGTTATTCTGATCTTTTATGTATTTACTTATGTCATAATTTCTGTAACACTGATGTATATGTTATTTCGATTCTTTTGTAAAGCCCGTATTACTACAAATGTTATCTGTATTGTTATGTTCTTTAATGATGTATTTTGTACCTTTGTTATTTTATTCTCATGTTATAATATTGTAATAGACACTAGTTCATCAAATTAAGTAACTTGTAAGCATTCATTTCACTGCATACATTTCTGTTGGTCATAGTATATGCACAATATGTGAAAAAAAGAGGACTCTTAGTGTTTGGACGTGTGTTGATAATTCAGCAAGGGACTGGTTAACAGCATTGCTGGTTCTAAGGACAATTTCAAAAACTTTGTGAGTGCACAAGTGGTGGTTTATGGACTTGCTATATTCTCCGCAAGACTCTTCGATGGTGATTGTCCGTTGCTGAATTATCAACACACGTCCAAACACTACTTCTTCAAGACTGCATGGAAATACACTACTTCCGTGTGCATTCTCTTTTGCTGCTCAGACTTTGAGAGAAACACTGCAATTTTACTGTGATGAACGATCAGGACTGTCTTTATGGACTGTGAGAAAATTTTAGCTTTTGACCAACATTGTATCGATAAGTGTGTGCATTTGATTTCTTTGTTATTGTAATTATGAAAAATTTTTTCAAATCTGTATTGGCCACTGCCCAAAACAATTTGTAAAATTTTTTTGTGGGGAGCATGGGGGCTATGTAAGTAGGCTGTTTAGGTTCTTATATTGGTAACGCCGCCGCCACGTAGCGCTCTGTATGAAAATCACTGGCTGTGCTGTGTGCAGTCTGTGGCTGGTTGGCATTGTTGTAATACTCGCCATTGTGGCGTTGGGCAGTTGGCTGTTAACAGCGCGTAGCATTGTGCAGTTGGAGGTGAGCCGCCAGCAGTGGTGGATGTGGGGAGAGAAATGCCGGAGTTTTGAAATTTGTAAGACTTTAGGTTCTTGTATTGGTAACGCCGCCGCCACGTAGCACTCTGTATGAAAATCACTGGCTGTGCTGTGAGCAGTTTGTGGCTGGTTGGCATTGTTGTAATACTCGCCATTGTAGCGTTGGGCAGTTGGCTGTTAACAGCGCGTGGCGTTGTGCAGTTGGAGGTGAGCCGCCAGCAGTGGTGGATGTGGGGAGAGAAATGGCGGAGTTTTGAAATTTGTAAGATTGTATGTCATGAACTGCTATATATAATATGACTTTTGAACACTATTAAGATAAATACATTGTTTGTTCTCTATCAAAATCTTTCGTTTGCTAACTATGCCTATCAGTAGTTAGTGCCTTTAGCAGTTTGAATCTTTTATTTAGCTGGCAGTAGTGGCGCTCGCTGTGTTGCAGTAGTTCGAGTAACGAAGATTTTTGTGAGATAAGTGATTTGTGAAACGTATAGGTTAATGTTAGTCAGGGCCATTCTTTTGTGGGGATTTTTGAAAGTCAGATTGCGTTGCCTCAGAAATATTGTGTGTCGGTTTAAGCACAGTCATGTATAATTTTTCTAAGGGGACGTTTCAGCATGTATTATGCCGAAGATGTAACACGCTCCCAAAAATGTCCACCAATTCTGCAATTTCATACTGTCCCTAACCTTGAGGATTCTTTCCTTTCCCGTCGTGCTTTTATAACTGTTCGAAGGTTTATCGTCATTTCTGACTGTGTCTCTTGCGGGACAACCAGTGTTAAAAAGGCAGTGTGACCACCCAGACTTATATTTCTGTGATTTCCCTAAATAAATGACGAGATGTTTCCACGCGAAATGTTGATGCCAATTTGCTCGCCTATAAACGTTAGCTTGAGAATTTCCTACAAACAAAATTGAAAATATAAGCTGTTAACAAAAACAAGATTTGAATCAGCACATGAATTTATTCAAACAAAGCACAAATATGGAAGTGCTTCTGGGTATGCGACAAAAACCAAAGTTTAAAAGCAAAAAATGTACCGTGAACTTCAGAGACTGCTTGGCCCACTGTTAAACTGATAAAAAGGCATTCATTTATCAGTGCACTTCGTGACGTGGAACAGGTAATTGCAATGCTCAGCCTGAATTCTGAGCTAATCATTTTACAAGTACTCTCTGTCCACCAGTGGCGTAATTGCTCCTCCAGCAAAATATCCTGCCAAGAAGGTACATCACATTAAAAGACTGCAGTGACTTCTGTATTCTTCCCTCTTCTCAAAAACACTTCCCTCTATGTGACCCCACGAAATTACATGAATTTTAGCAATCAGGGTTTTCACATCCAGCAACTAGCCTCACTTACCGGGTCCTGGGAAGTTAAAGAACTGTGCCCAAGGATAGTCTCTAATTCGGTGGCATCTTCATGTTTTCTGAAATACTGGAAATTCTTATCTTCTAAAGGCGCCAAGGGCGGTGTGCCAACCTCCTGACGATACAAGTTCTTTCTGCCATCCGACAGCTCTCTGCGCGGACGGCCAGAGTGGAAACGTGCCATAAAACCAAACAATATCACCAGGGAGCTACCCGGCGACTCAATTTTCACACTACATCTACATCTACATGCATACTCTGCAAATCACATTTAAGTGCCTAGTAGAGGTTTCATCGAACCACCTTCACAATTCTCTATTATTCCAATTGCGTATAACACGAGGAAAGAATGAACATCTATATCTTTCCGTACGAGCCCTGATTTCCCCTATTTTGTCATGGTGATCGTTCCTCCCTATGTAGGTCGGTGTCAATAAAATATTTTCGCATTCGGAGGAGAAAGTTGGTGATTGGAATTTCGTGAGAAGATTTCGTCGCAATGAAAACAGCTTTCATTTAATGATGTCCGGCCCAAATCCTGTATCATTTCTGTGACACTCTCTCCCATGTTTCGCGATAATACAAAACATGCTGCCTTTCTTTGAACTTTTTCGATGTACTCCGTCAGTCCTATTTGCAGTGTTTGGTTAGCCTTCCCCTTAAAATTTTCTGTGTGTTCCATCCAATTTAAGTTGTTCGTAATTGTAATACGTAGGTATTTAATTGAATTTACGGCTTTTAGATTAGACTGATTTATCGTGTAACTGAAGTTTAACGAAATCCTTTTAGCACTCATACACTCCTGGAAATTGAAATAAGAACACCGTGAATTCATTGTCCCAGGAAGGGGAAACTTTATTGACACATTCCTGGGGTCAGATACATCACATGATCACACTGACAGAACCACAGGCACATAGACACAGGCAACAGAGCATGCACAATGTCGGCACTAGTACAGTGTATATCCACCTTTCGCAGCAATGCAGGCTGCTATTCTCCCATGGAGACGATCGTAGAGATGCTGGATGTAGTCCTGTGGAACGGCTTGCCATGCCATTTCCACCTGGCGCCTCAATTGGACAAGCATTCGTGCTGGACGTGCAGACCGCGTGAGACGACGCTTCATCCAGTCCCAAACATGCTCAATGGGGGACAGATCCGGAGATCTTGCTGGCCAGGGTAGTTGACTTACACCTTCTAGAGCACGTTGGGTGGCACGGGATACATGCGGACGTGCATTGTCCTGTTGGAACAGCAAGTTCCCTTGCCGGTCTAGGAATGGTAGAATGATGGGTTCGATGACGGTTTGGATGTACCGTGCACTATTCAGTGTCCCCTCGACGATCACCAGTGGTGTACGGCCAGTGTAGGAGATCGCTCCCCACACCATGATGCCAGGTGTTGGCCCTGTGTGCCTCGGTCGTATGCAGTCCTGATTGTGGCGCTCACCTGCACCACGCCAAACACGCATACGACCATCATTGGCACCAAGGTAGAAACGACTCTCATCGCTGAAGACGACACGTCTCCATTCGTCCCTCCATTCACGCCTGTCGCGATACCACTGGAGGCGGGCTGCACGATGTTGGGGCGTGAGCGGAAGACGGCCTAACGGTGTGCGGGACTGTAGCCCAGCTTCATGGAGACGGTTGCGAATGGTCCTCGCCGATACCCCAGGAGCAACAGTGTCCCTAATTTGCTGGGAAGTGGCGGTGCGGTCCCCTACGGCACTGCGTAGGATCCTACGGTCTTGGCGTGCATCCGTGCGTCGCTGCGGTCCGGTCCCAGGTCGACGGGCACGTGCACCTTCCGCCGACCACTGGCGACAACATCGATGTACTGTGGAGACCTCACGCCCCACGTGTTGAGCAATTCGGCGGTACGTCCACCCGGCCTCCCGCATGCCCACTATACGTCCTCGCTCAAAGTCCGTCAACTGCACATACGGTTCACGTCCACGCTGTCGCGGCATGCTACCAGTGTTAAAGACTACGATGGAGCTCCATATGCCACGGCAAACTGGCTGACACTGACGGCGGCGGTGCACAAATGCTGCGCAGCTAGCGCCATTCGACGGCCAACACCGCGGTTCCTGGTGTGTCCGCTGTGCCGTGGGTGTGATCATTGCTTGTACAGCCCTCTCGCAGTGTCCGGAGCAAGTATGGTGGGTCTGACACACCGGTGTCAATGTGTTCTTTTTTCCATTTCCAGGAGTGTATTTATGACCTCACACTTTTCGTTATTTGGGGTCAACTGCCAGTTTTCACACCATTCAGATATCTTTTCTAAATCGTTTTGCAGTTTGGTTTGATCTTCTGATGACTTTATTAGTCGATAAACAACAGCGTCATCTGCAAACAGCCTAAGACAGCTGCTCATATTGTGTCCCAAATGGTATAGATAAGGAACAGCAAAGGGCCTACAACACTACCTTGGGGAACGCCAGAAATCACTTCTGTTTTACTCGATAACTTTCCGTCAGTTATTACGAACTGTGCTTTCCGTCAGTTATTACGAACTGTGACCTCTCTGACAGGAAATCACAAATCCAGTCCCATAACTGAGACGCTATTCCATAACCACGCAATTTCACTACAAGCCGCTTGTGTGGTACAGTGTTGAAGGCCTTCCGGAAATCCAGAAATACGGGATCGATCGGATATCTCTTGTCAATAGCACTCAACACTTCATGTGAATAGAGAGCTAGTTGTGTTTCACAGGAATAATGTTTTCTAAACCCATGTTGACTGTGTGTCAATAGACAGTTTTCTTCGAGGTAATTCATAGGGTTCGAACACAATATATGTTCAAAAATACTGCGCATATCGACGCTAACGATATGATCCAAACAACACCTCTTTATATCTGTTGCATGGCGCAACTCTGTCTCCACGAACGCCTATGACCCAGCTGCATACCAAACCAGCATTTTTCTGGCAGATCTTGCATTGCCTGTCCTGATTACACCATGTGTGCGATTCCCAGTCTCTCTTAGAAAAGCAAAGAAGAGAGCCAGAACCAGGTTAAATGCGAAAACGCTAATTGAGACCAAGAAGTCGCCAAGAAATCAGCTCATATATTCAGTGCAGTCGTATTTACTCTTCAAAGTCGTTATTGTTATATCCTGTCCCCTCATAATCCTCTAGATGAACTAATTATCACACTGAATAAAAAGGGACAAGGCGACTGGCTTGTTGCTTTTAAACAGAGACTTCCAGTCGTGCGGCGAGGTGTCTGATAGTGATCCGTCGATCACCTTGAATGAGAGTGTCAGCACGTTCTAACATCGCAAGAGACAGAGCTGTGTTCAGCAGATCAACACGTGGGAGGTCGGACTGCTTTGAGCGACCTTCTTGTAATGATGACAGATACCCCTCGTAATGACTCACCATGCTTTTGTTCATTGGCATGTCTCCGTTGAAATCCTGCAGGCGCCTACGAATATCTGCAATGCTCTGGTTTCCCATCAAAAGTAACTCAATGACAGCCCTCTGCTTCTCAGGCACCTCCAATACAGACGAAAGTCTAAAGGCTACGTGTATCGCTGCCACCTATCGAAACTTCCTGGAACTAGTCAGACATATTCCACGATATCATGTTGAAACCTCCCCTTAGAAAAAATTATGAATTACTGTGCTGATAAACCCCTTACGTTATTTGATTTTCAAACATCTAAGTAAAACTGAACGTGCACCGACATTTCTCTCTTTACTTATTCAGATCATCAATAAACTGACACACAATATTTTTAGCACAACGCAGTCTGACATTCAATAATCCCTACAAAAGAATGGCCCTGACTAACAATAACCTATACCTTTCATGAATCACGTACCTCACAAAAATCTTCGTTACTCGAACTACTGCAATACAGGGAGCGCCAATACTGCCAGCTAAATAAAAGATTCTAACTACTGAAGTCACTACTACTGATAGGCATAGTTAGCAAATGAAAGATTTTGATAGAGAACAAACAGTGTATTTACCCTAATAGTGTTCAAAAGTCATGATATATATATATATATATGACATCCAGTCTTACAAATTTACTGTTTCTAATGGACACACGTCCACATCATCCGCGGCTCACCGCCAACTGCGCAACGCTACGCGCTGTTCACATCCAGCTGCCCAATATTATAATAGCGAATATTACAACAATGCCAACCAGCCACAGACTGCACACAGCACAGCCAGTGATTTTTATACAGAGCGCTACGTGGCGTTACCAATATAAAAACCTAAACACCCTACTTACAATGTAACAAATTGTGGATTTTTTTCAACTGAAACTGACCGTGAAAAAATGTGTTGCATTGTGTATTGAACGCCTCTTTTATATTCACATCTCACCACATTTTGTGGGTGCTTCTATTTCTGTCAGGCAGTGTAACATTTGCTTAGCAGATCGATAGCGTGCTTGCATTGGAATTGACCGTCTATATGCTCCCACCTTCGGTCCAATGAACTAGGTGGCGTGATTAGCACGTAAGGTAGAAGAAAAACCTGAAAAGCAGCACGCTGGTAAGCCAAAGGCGGCAGTGGGTAATTTCCTCCATTACCGGTCGGGAGGTGAGAGGAATAAACAGGCCTTAATCGACGTTCGTACGTAGTTTACATTTAACACGACCAGTGTGGATATGATGATTACCCGTAGCTAGGAGACATCGCGGTACCACCTGCCTTTTTAACGGCCCGCCGCGGCCTCAAATGCACACAGTGATCACCGTCGCTGCAGCCCGCTAATTGACAGAGCGGACACCGCTGGAACGGATAGGGAGGTGGGTCGTGCACTATTCTGCCGGAGTAATAACACATAGGCGGTGCAGCCAGCGTCTAGAACGAATCAGAGATGAGGCAGCCCGTGACCACACGTGGAGCCGGCGCGGTTCCTTCTGGGAGAGCGGCAGCGCGGCAGGCCCCATGCGTCACCAGTCGCTGCCCGCGTGCAGCGCTGCTGATTGGCGTGTAATTGTTTGCCTCTATCGCGTGCTGTTCACCTACGGACACGTCCTGCAGCCCACGGACGTGCTCGCTGTTAACATCATAAGACCACCCAAACCCAGCTGATACACTGTCCGAAGTATTTCTCTAGGTAGCAATATACCGGGTGATCAAAAAGTCACTATAAATTTGAAAACTTAATAAACCACGGAATAATGTAGATAGAGAGGTAAAAATTGACACACATGCTTGGAATGACATGGGGTTTTAATATAACAAAAAAAAAAACAAAAAAAACGCTCCATATTGCTAGACGCGTGAAAGATCTCTTGCGCGCGTCGTTTAGTGATGATCGTGTGCTCAGCCGCCACTTTCGTCATGCTTGGCCTCCCAGGTCCCCAGACCTCAGTCCGTGCGATTATTGGCTTTGGGGTTACCTGAAGTCGCAAGTGTATCGTGATCGCCCGACATCTCTAGGGATGCTGAAAGACAACATCCGACGTCAATGCCTCACCATTACTCCGGACACGCTTTACAGTCCTGTTCACGACATTGTTCTTCGACTACAGCTATTGTTGAGGAATGATGGTGGACAAATTGAGCATTCCCTGTAAAGAACATCATCTTTGCTTTGTCTTACTTTGTTATGCTAATTATTGCTATTCTAATCAGATGAAGCGCCATCTGTCGGACATTTTTTGAACGTTTCTATTTTTTTGGTTCTAATAAAACCCCATGTCATTTCAAGCATGTGTCTCAATTTGTACCTCTATATCTACATTATTCTGTGATTTATTCAGTTTTCAAATTTATATTGACTTTTTGGTCACCCGGTACATACTTGTTCGTTACCTTGAGGTCGATTTTTACAAGTAGATGTAATTTTAAAATAACAATCCCAACCCCTCTCTTTTTACGAACGTGGGTCAGGAAATACCTAACAGAAATAGACAAATATTGCAATTTTCAACACTAGTGTCAGCTGTAATGTCATTATCGACTTGAAAAAATGAGATTTTCAGTGTGCAGCGGGGTGTGCGCTGATATGAAACTTCCTGGCAGATCAAAACTGTGTGCCGGACTGAGACTCGAACTCGAGGTACTGGCGCAATTAAAGCTGTGAGGACGGGTCGTGAGTCGTACTTGGTCACGAGTTCGAGTCTCGGTCCGGTACACAGTTTTAATCTCCCAGGAAGTTTCATTATCGATTTATTGGCAACCGGTTTCGGCGATACACTTCGTCATCACCAGGTCCTAAGGTTGATGTAAATGCTGCTAAAGTAACAATAGCATGACATCACAATTATATATATATATATATATATATATATATATATATATATATGTGTGTGTGTGTGTGTGTGTGTGTGTGTGTGTGTGTGTGTGTAACCTTGTTTTATTCCAATATTTTACAGTATACATACACTACTGGCCATTGCTACACCACGAAGATGACGTGCTACAGACGCGAAATTTAACGGACAGGGAGAAGATACTGTGATATGCAAATGATAAGCTTTTCAGAGTTTTCACACAAGGTTGGCGCAGGTGGCGACACCTACAACGTGCTGACATGAGGAAAGTTTACAACCGATTTCTTATATAGAAGCAGCAGTTGACCGGCGTTGCCTGGTGAAACGTTGTTGTGATGCCTCGTGCAAGGAGGAGAAATGCGTACCATCACGTTTCCGACTTTGATAAAGGTCGGATTGTAACTCATCGCGATTGCGGTTTACCGTTTCGCGACATTGCTGCTCGCGTTGGTCGAGGTCCAATGACTGTTAGCAGAATATGGAATCGGAGGGTTCAGGAGGGTAATACGGAACGCCGTGCTGGATCCCAAAGGCCTCGTATCACTAGCAGTCGAGGTGACAGGCATCTTATCCGCATGGCTGTAACGGATCGTGCTGCCACGTCTCGATCCCTGAGTCAACAGATGGGGACGTTTGCAAGACAACAACCATCTGCACGAACAGTTCGACGACGTTTGCAGAAGCATGGCCTATCAGCTCGAAGACCATGGCTGCAGTTACCCTTGACGCTGAATCACAGACAGGAGCGCCTGTGATGGTGCACTCAACGACGAACCTGGATGCACGAATAGCAAAACGTCATTTTTTCTGATAAACCTTGGTTCTGTTTACAGCATCATGATGGTCGCACCCATTTTTGGCGACATCGCGGTGAACGCACATTGGAAGCGTGTATTCGTCATCGCCATACAGGCGTATCACCCTGTGTGATGATGTGGGGTGCCATTGGTTACACGTCTCGGTCACCTCTTATTCGCATTGACGGCACTTTGAACAGTGAATGTTAAATTTCAGATGTGTTACGACGGTGGCTATACCCTTCATTCGATCCCTGAGAAACCCTACATTTCAGCAGGATAATGCACTACTGCATGTTGCAGGTCCTGTACGGGCCTTTCTGGATACAGAAAATGTTCAACTGCTGCCCTGTCCAGCACATTCTCCAGATCTGTCACCAATTGAAAACGTTTGGTCAATGGTGGCCGAGCAACTGGCTGGGTACTGGTTGTTCTGCGTACTGATTTCTCAGGATCTATGCACCCAAATTACGTGAAAATGTAATCACATGTCAGTTCTAGTATAATATATTTGTCCAATGAATATCCATTTATCATCTGCATTTCTTCTTGGTGTAGCAATTTTAATGGCCAGTAGTGTATTAATGTTGTATGTAGATAATTTTTAAACAGTAGACTATGTATTACATATTTTCATTCTAGGGACCATTTTGCTTTTCATATCACTCTGTTGTTACTGCAGCTGCTTTTATATTACATTTAGGTCCTGATTGTGACGAAGTGTATCATCGAAACCGGTTGCCAATAAAATGTTGGTGAAATTACAGCTGACACTAGTGTTGAAAATCGTAATATTCCTATCGGCTGTGGTCTTCTGCTCCTACGTAACATAGATGGATGTGTATAGATAATAAATACATATGCATGAAGAATAAATATGTATACCAGTAACAGAGACGCCATACACGTGGTTTGCTTAGGTTTTAATCTACTGTCGGTGGCAAGATATCAGAGATGAAGCACCTACTCATATTAGTCATGGATCTAAATGTTAAAATGTGTGTGAATTCCTAAGGAACCAAACTGCTGAAGTCATCGGCCCCTAGACTTACACACTACTTAAACTAACTTACGCTAATAACAAAACACACATCCATGCCCGAGGGAGGACTCGAACCTCCGGCGATAGTGGCCGCGCAGTCTGGGACATGGTGCCTCAAACTGCGCAGCCACTCTGCGCGGCAGTAGTGGATCTGCTAGAGGATGTATAGTGATGATCATGATTTCTGAATATATTATTATATTTGTTAGAAAATGCGCAAATTCGTCTTTTTTCAGGGGTGGAGGGGGTGGGGGAATGCCAGGGGCAGGAATTATCAGTCCTCTGATTGGTCCGATGTGCACTGCCACAATTTCCTCTCCTGTGTCGATTTTTCCATGTCGTCCTACACTCGTCGAGGTGTTGGGCTACTCAGAGGTGTGTTCCTTCAGGGCTCCTTGTCCCCTAAAAGAAGACCGTCAAGAGCAGTAAAGGATGTTTTGTATGAGAAGCAGTAAGTGGACGGTGGCGGAGGGGAGGGGGGTGGTTAGCGATGCAGTAACACGATAGCTGACGCCAGCCATTAGAGTGATACCATGGAGATTATACTGGTTTTGTAGCCAAGAGAATGGGGAATAATACGCGTTCCGGAATGAAAGTTTCGTTCTGCAGCGGAGATACGCTGATATGAAACTTCCTGGCACATCAAAAATGTGTGCCAGACCAAGATTCGAACTCGGCAGCTTTGCCTTTCGCAAGCAAATCTAACAAACCAACCTGCTTTCAGAATAGAGTGTATTGCATTACTTATTGAATGGTCCTCATAACCTACTACAGTTACGGTTGACGGAAATTTAAAGGAACTGAGTTGTATTTCTTTGAGACAGGTAGAACGACCACCAAAGTGCATTAGTGTTGTTCGAATTTAGTATTCGTACCATCTGTGGAAGGATATATATATATATTGAAAGGGTACAGTACCGCCCGACATTGAAAATAGGTACAACATACTTCATTATTTTTGTCAGAACAACACATTTTTTTTTGTAAAATAACTCAATTTCAATTAATACAGCGAAGCCGGATACCAGTGTGGGAAAGAATGACAATTTATTTATTTCATTGATCACATGTGCACTCCCACAAAATAAATCCCTACATCCAGTTTGGTGAGATCTGTGAAATGAATGAATGTATGGTCGTCTGCTAACCGCAGATAGTGAATGTGAATATATGATCATCTTTGAGACGATCCTTTGGCCACCTTTGCTGGGACCAAAGAGATGAAATTTACCTGAGCTTTAAGCGCCTGAAATGTGGCTGACCAATACGGTAGCAAGGTGCTCCCCCACTTCGGCAAAGGTGCGAGAGAACCTGAAGAAAGGCCATATTTCAGCACTCTGCCGCTGGATCTTGTGCTGTTAAGACCTGTCTTAGGTGTGCTTCGTAAAGACAAAAGAGTGGAGACATGGTATGCACGTGGAATATTTAAGAGTAGTTTGAAATAATAATTTCTCTATTTCAGGAACTTTTGTGGGGAGAATTAAATGTCAGGCAGGTAATATTAATGGGATCGTAGTAATCTTCGGAAGTGACCAACGGTGACAATGAAACCACGTGTAGCAATAAGTTGATATACTTCCGTGTGCTTAAGTTAAGCTGAATTACTAGCGTGTGTACTATAAGTTGAAATATTTAAGGAATGGCGTGTGCAGGACTTGAAATTAGAGACGAGTACTTCCATGTGGTGAGTGCTGTGTGAGTCTCAATCTGTGTATGAGACAAAGGATAAAGAGAAGTACTCGTCCAAGGTATCAGTTGAGGACTCGCGTGTGTGATGAATATGCTCTTAATATTACTTTGCATGTTATGTTTCCGTGTGACGCTTGATTCAAACTATAATACTCTGAGAGAGAAGCAAGGTGAGTCAGCCGTCTATCCAGCAACGCCACTTGGCTTGCATTGCACAGGAAGACGTGCATATATCTCCAGAGTTCATAGTAGGAAAGAAGAATTACGAAGTGGGGCAGTGTCGTGTGAAACTGGGATAAATACTAATTGAAGTGGGAAAGCTGAAAGTGATAGTGTTGTGACTATTTATTGTGTTGTATTCCATGTTGTTGTGAGATGTATGTCATGTAATTTGGGTATGTGTGGTTTGCATGGGAGAGTAGCTAGGTAGTTGCAGAGGTGTGTTCCTTTTGTACCGCTCGGTCTGGAGGAAAGTTTCGTGATGATGGTTGTGAGAGTCGAAGTGTGAGATATAGCAAAAAGATCCACCACACTCTCCAGAAAGTGCACTGTAGCGTTGAATAATTACGAGACCATAAGATAGAGAATCACCAATGTAAAGCCATGCCCACTGGGCGGAATTTCTCATGTGTCATTGTTGTAGGTTATAGAATTTGTGTGTTTAGGTTATAGAATTTTTCGGAATAAATAAGATAGTGAAAATAAAAAGATAGGTGGCCTTTTCCTTCGAAGTCTATGTTGTAATAATATCCAGAATTTATAATGTGTGCGCCACTCATATTCAGAGCGATGGCCACGTGTTGATAAAAGCCGTTAAATAAAAAAAGAAAATGTGGTATTGCCAGTGCGTAGTGAACAGTCAGAGTTCTGTAAATTACTGATAGTCAGATGTGCGTTTCCGTTGCGCATTATTCATACAGGAGGATAATTTGTAACTTTATTGTGAGTACTAGTGTTCATGATACTCGACAGATAAGAATGAATCCACTCGCTTGGCAGACCACTCATCTTGCAGGCCTTACTGATTGATGCCACAGTATGAGCAAGGCATGTGGGTGCCTCTCAATATATATATATATATATATATATATATATATATATATATATATATATATATATATATACTCCTGGAAATTGAAATAAGAACACCGTGAATTCATTGTCCCAGGAAGAGGAAACTTTATTGACACATTCCTGGGGTCAGATACATCACATGATCACACTGACAGAACCACAGGCACATAGACACAGGCAACAGAGCATGCACAATGTCGGCACTAGTACAGTGTATATCCACCTTTCGCAGCAATGCAGGCTGCTATTCTCCCATGGAGACGATCGTAGAGAAGCTGGATGTAGTCCTGTGGAACGGCTTGCCATGCCATTTCCACCTGGCGCCTCAGTTGGACCAGCGTTCGTGCTGGACGTGCAGACCGCGTGAGACGACGCTTCATCCAGTCCCAAACATGCTCAATGGGGGACAGATCCGGAGATCTTGCTGGCCAGGGTAGTTGACTTACACCTTCTAGAGCACGTTGGGTGGCACGGGATACATGCGGACGTGCATTGTCCTGTTGGAACAGCAAGTTCCCTTGCCGGTCTAGGAATGGTAGAACGATGGGTTCGATGACGGTTTGGATGTACCGTGCACTATTCAGTGTCCCCTCGACGATCACCAGTGGTGTACGGCCAGTGTAGGAGATCGCTCCCCACACCATGATGCCAGGTGTTGGCCCTGTGTGCCTCGGTCGTATGCAGTCCTGATTGTGGCGCTCACCTGCACGGCGCCAAACACGCATACGACCATCATTGGCACCAAGGCAGAAGCGACTCTCATCGCTGAAGACGACACGTCTCCATTCGTCCCTCCATTCACGCCTGTCGCGACACCACTGGAGGCGGGCTGCACGATGTTGGGGCGTGAGCGGAAGACGGCCTAACGATGTGCGGGACCGTAGCCCAGCTTCATGGAGACGGTTGCGAATGGTCCTCGCCGATACCCCAGGAGCAACAGTGTCCCTAATTTGCTGGGAAGTGGCGGTGCGGTCCCCTACGGCACTGCGTAGGATCCTACGGTCTTGGCGTGCATCCGTGCGTCGCTGCGGTCCGGTCCCAGGTCGACGGGCACGTGCACCTTCCGCCGACCACTGGCGACAACATCGATGTACTGTGGAGACCTCACGCCCCACGTGTTGAGCAATTCGGCGGTACGTCCACCCGGCCTCCCGCATGCCCACTATACGCCCTCGCTCAAAGTCCGTCAACTGCACATACGGTTCACGTCCACGCTGTCGCGGCATGCTACCAGTGTTAAAGACTGCGATGGAGCTCCGTATGCCACGGCAAACTGGCTGACACTGACGGCGGCGGTGCACAAATGCTGCGCAGCTAGCGCCATTCGACGGCCAACACCGCGGTTCCTGGTGTGTCCGCTGTGCCGTGCGTGTGATCATTGCTTGTACAGCCCTCTCGCAGTGTCCGGAGCAAGTATGGTGGGTCTGACACACCGGTGTCAATGTGTTCTTTTTTACATTTCCAGGAGTATATATATATATGTGTGTGTGTGTGTGTGTGTGCGTGTGTGTGTGTGTGTGTGTGTGTGTCTGTGTATGTGTGTGTGTGTGTGTGTGTGTGTATGTGTGTGTGTGTGTGTGTGTGAGAGAGAGAGAGAGAGAGAGAGAGAGAGAGAGAGAGAGAGAGATTATACTGGTTTTGTAGGCAAAAGAGTAGGGAATAATATGGTTTCCAGAATGTGTGTACGTGGGTGTATGTGTGCATGTATACATATGCCCTGAACAGCGTCGGATGCTATCACTGTAAAGGATACAGAGATGCCGCGTACACATAGGAGCAACTGGCAGAATTTGAAAGGGGCTTCATCGTACGTCTCCATTTGGCCGGCTGGTTGAACAGGGCAGTATCCATTGTGATCGGCTTCGTGTTGGACTGCGGGAGAACGTGAGGGTACTCATACTCCTCGTCAAAGTTCCAGTCGGCCGAATCTGACCTCGAAAAGAAAAAAATTGCCATATTGTGCAGCAAAGTCATCCGAGAACAAAAAATGGACTCCATACAATGTTCTGAGTCATATGGCACCAATGATCAGAGACTATCGTCAGCCTGGCCAGGGAATGACCGTGCTATGTGTAGACTGCTGTTAGCACCACTGCACAAACGGCTTTGTTTGCAGTGGTTTCGTGACGGGGAGGCACAGACTGCTGGTAAACGGTGTCGAAATGTATTCAGCGAATCATGGTTCTACCCTGCCATGATGGACAAACGTCGGTGACTATGGCGGCTTCCTGGGAATAGGTTCCATTCTTGGAAAGGCACTGCGGTTTTTTTTTACTCCTGTTGTCATGGTGCGGAGAGCCATTAGTATGACATCAGACACGGCTGATAGTGATTGAGGGAATCGGCACAACAGTATAACAGGTATACAGCAGCCTGATGTGTTACAGTACGTGACAGCATGATGGAACCATTTTTCAACAGGACAATGCTCGTATACACGTGGTAAATGCCTCTATGAACTATCTGCGCGGTACTCAAGTACTCCCTTGGACAGCAAGATCCACAGATATCTCTCAATAGACCATGTGTTGGATCAATCTGAACGCCAAATATATCGAGTGTTAAATATCCAGGATATCAGGGACAAGTTATAACAGTCGTGAACCAGCTAGCTTCAGGAGAGGATAAAATGCTATTATGACACCCTGCCCAACAGAATCAACGATTGCATCGAGACTACAGATGGCGCAACGTCGTACTGATAAGTGGGCTCATACTGCCAAGTTTCTTTTAAATTTGATTTGATTTTTTAATCACTACAAATACATCACGTAACCTGTCAACCCGAAAAGTTTTGTTTAATTTCCTCTTTCTCATCAGGATGCTTCACTTTGTTTCTCAGGCAGTGTAAATAAATGTCATGGTAAAACTCCAATATAAGTTTATAACATTTCGAAATAAGCGTTGTGTTGCAGTGCTACAAATACAAACGAAAATATTACTTGCATTAAAAACCCTCAGTAAAGACTGCTGGTTCCTACTGGAGGCTTCATTTCTGACTGTACGTCAATCTTTAAAGACATTTGGAAACTGCTTGTACCACAAATTATTTCGTAAATTTGCTAATTGTCCATTTTTTAAACTGCTGTGGCACCTCAGGTATGGAAACGACATAGATGACCAGATAGTCTTAACTTTATAACCTTAAGTGGAGTGCCACATTCAGAAATCACAAGACTCAGAACGGATGAACATCAAACTTGAAGACCCACACAGAGATGCATACTTATTGTAAGAAAATACATTGATCTCACCGTGTCTCTTTAATAGACTATACTAAAGCCGTTCCGCTTGACAGTGACACAAGTTCAGTAATCCAGAGCTCCAACTCAACTACAAGACACAGCCGAGATGATGGCTGGAAAAATCCAACAACTGGTTCGCAGCAAACAATTGCAGTTTTAATCTCACAGAGGTTCACATAAAATAATAGAAAGCAAATAAAAATGACCTGCTGATACTAGAAAGAAACATTAGTGATTTCTAGTCTAAATGAAACGCAATGTTATTAATTCCTTAGGTTTCAGAGGGATGTTGTTTTGGTGTTGTAGCTATAGTAGTAGTAGTAGTAATAGTAATAGTAGTTGCTGTTGTTGTTGTGGTATTCAGTCCGGAGAGTGATTTGATGCAGCTCTCCACTATGTCTATCCCGTGAAAGCCTCTTTATCTTTGCCCACCTTCTGCAGCCTAAGTCCATTTGAAATTTCTTACTGTTCTTGAGCTCTCGTCTAGCTCCACACACTTCTCTCTGTTGCCAAACTGACGATCCGTTAACGCCCCAGGATGTGTCACATCGAGCAATCCCTTATTTTAGAGAAATTGCGTTACAGATTTCATTTTTCCACAATTCGGTTCAGTATCTCGTCGTTATTTATTCTGTCTACCCACCTTATCTGCAGCATTCTTCTGTAGAACTACATTTAAAAAGCTGCAATTCTTTTCTTATTTGAACTGATTGCTGTCTATATTTCATTTCCGCAAAGGGTTACCTTCCTGACAAATAGCATCAGTCCCACTCTATAACATTTAAATTTACATTGATGTTAACAAATTTAAATTTTTCAGAAATACTTTCCATGTTCTAACAAGTCTGCAATTTATGTCATCTCCGCATGGGACATCGTATATTTTGCTGCCCGAACAGAAAACTCAGCTATTACTTTTAGTGTTTCGTCTCCTGAACTAATTCCCAAAGCATCACTTGATTTATTTTCAGTACGTTCCATTATCCGTGTCTTACCTTTGTTGTTGTTCAGCTTATAACCACTTTTCAGGACACTACCCCTTCCACTAAACTGCCTTAAAAGGCCTATGATGTCTCTGATAGAATTACAGTGTCATCAGCAAACCTCAAAGCTTTTATATCTCACCCCTGGAATTTAAGTCTCTCTCATATCTCTCCTTATTTTCAATCATTGTTTGCTCAATACACAGATTAAACGCCATGCGGGTAGTCTACAAAGGTGTATCGCTAAGTTTTCAAGCGTAACTCCCCTTTCGCTTCCTTCGACTGTTATATCTGCAGTCTGATTTCTGTCAAGTTGCAAATAATCGTTCTCTTCCTGAATTATATCACTGTTACCTTCAGAATTGAAAGAGAATGTACCAGTCAACATTGCCAAAAGCTTTTTTTAACTCTACAACTACTCTAAACATTTGTTTTCCCTTCTTTATCCTTTCTGCTAAGATAAGTTGTGCAGACTGTTGTGGGTAGGCAGGAGAGCCAACACCGTATTATTAGAGGAAGCCGAAAGGCACGCGTTTTAGCTCACGCAGGCTGGCGTGAGGTCTGGAACAGGTCAAGGAAATCAGACTTTAGAAAAAAAAACGGACGTAGCTGGTGGAATACTTAACTTTAATCCATAAATTATGAGCGTCGCTCTTGACTGTACATGACTCAGTATCAATAGTAACTGGTAATGGCGCCTTGCTAGGTCGTAGCAAATGACGTAGCTGAAGGCTATGCTAACTATCGTCTCGGCAAATGAGAGCGTATTTTGTCAGTGAACCATCGCTACCAAAGTCGGCTGTACAATTGGGGCGAGTGCTAGGAAGTCTCTCTAGACCTGCCGTGTGGCGGCGCTCGGTCTGCAATCACTGATAGTGGCGACACGCGGGTCCGACGTATACTAACGGACCGCGGCCGATTTAAAGGCTACCATCTAGCAAGTGTGGTGTCTGGCGGTGACACCACACAGACAGTACTAGGTCAAGTATTCCTATATTTCTCTGGCGCCCAAATTGATCTTTCCGGAGGTCGGCGTCCTCCAGACTTCCGTAAATAACTCCTGTCAATATTTTGCAGACATGCCTTACTAACCTGATAGTTGCGTAATATTCACACCTGTTGGTACCTGATGTCTTTGGCATAGGAATTAGTACATTCATTTAGAAGTCTGACGGCATATCACCTGCATCATACATCTTGCCCAACTAGTGGAACAGTTCTTTCATGGCTAGTTCTCCCACGGATATCAACATATCTGAGGAAATATCATCTATTCCAGGGGCCTCATTTCGACCTTAGAATATTTCAGTCTGTCACAAGCCCGGGAGTGCGAATGGGTAGGGTACTTTTGAACTGTTTGTCGTCTCGTGACCGCTTCTTGACCGTGCGCCGTGTCCACCCGACGTACCTGATACTCCCGCGGCGGTCGTACTGTTCTGCTCCACACTGATGCTGGCTTGCCTGAAATTATCTATCGAAATATGCAAGCGGGTTTAGGGGAGCCACTCAACGTTAAAACACAACACTGTCCTATGTCCGGTATGTACATCTATATTCTGAGACGATATGGAAACCACACGTTGCACTGTTTACACTCTAAATCGTAAATGTTTATCCCAATTGACAGTCTTGATGGTTATCTGTCCAATTGGACGAGCGTACGCGTACCGAACGCGGCGCGGATGATTGTTGATGATGCGGAAGCCGAATGGTCGCACGAAAGTTCTTACGCTCGTCACGCAGACACAGATATTTGGTACCAGTCCTCCTTGACACTAGTAATAAATTTTATCACTGTTCGCAAGGTTAAATTTACAGTTCAGCGTTCTTTAGTTGTACGAGCGTGCGCGTAACCGTCGCGGCGTGGCTGATTGTTGATGATGCGGAACATGATGATCGAACGCACGTTCTCACGCTCACTACATGACACTTCTAACAACCCTACCACAACAAAGGTAAAAAATTAATTATGATTGTAGTGTTGCTCACGCTGCTAAATATTGCATTTTCGGGCACCAACAAAGTTATATTATGTGGCAGGTGTCATTAGAGCACAGTTAACAAAGTCATTTCATGAAATAATGGATAAACCAGGCACTCATCTTTTCGTGTTTCCCACGCTGGTCTCGTGGTGACTCATGGCTCAATCGTCGAAAATCTATATAGTGATGATTCCATTTCGGATGCGAAGAGACCTAGGTGTTATTCAGCGATATTCAAAAGTTTTATAGATGTGTTTCATAAACCATTCTTGAAGATTAAACTTTTGCAAGTTAGGACAATCAATGGTGATGTAAAAAAGTAATCAGCACTCCGAATTTAAGTTACACTTCTTTTTTATTACTTTTGTTGCAACATCACTTCACAATATAAGACATACTTGAAAATATCTTCCCCACTGTTAAAGTTCACATTTCATAAACTGACTACAATTTGCGTCAACATGACGCCAAGACTTGACTCTCTAATAACCGCTTACGCGCCCAAAAATCGCCGGCCAAAGTGGCCGTGCGGTTCTAGGCGCAGCAGTCTGGAACCGCGAGACCGCGACGGTCGCACGTTCGAATCATGCCTCGGGCATGGATGTGTGTGATGTCATTAGGTTAGTTAGGTTTAACTAGTTCTAAGTTCTAGGGGACTAATGACCTCAGAAGTTGAGTCCCATAGTGCTCAGAGCCATTTGAACCATTTTGAGCCCGAAAATCAGAGCTACAAGTACGTCAAAGATCATAGTGACAAAAGAAAGAATGCACATAAGAATAATATCATTGCAATATAAACATATCGATGTATAAAAGTACCTCTACATTAATGAAATCAAATCTGAATGTTGTAACAGAAATATGTTAACTATTTTACAGAAACACAGTAGTTTATTGCTGGTATCGAGAGGTTGAGGTGAGGTGTCGTAATGGTTACGTAATTCAAGTACTATTACACACGGGCACTTAAATACTCTCTTTTGTAAAAAATAGTATTACTGATTAACATTAGTTCATTCTGGGAGACCGAACACGGCGCGGATGATTGGTACTGTACGGTACGACACGAAACGAGAGGATAGACAAATCCGTTATCAGCAGCACTGCTTATTTTTAAATTACTTATTGACGCACTTTCCTCTGAATCATTTACTTATTTTACCACTTTACTGTAATAGCACTTGTAGCAACACTTCCACTTCCATACTAACAATGCCTCTCACATGTAGAGCTGCACATTACACAACATAACAGTTTCGTGTCCCGTGCTCGACTCTAGACGCGGCTGCCCTCAAAGATACTCCACAACTAAACCAGCGATATGACAGTACACTTACAAGTCCTCTGTCAAATTCTTCTCGCAGTGTGGTATGTCCAGTTTCACCTTCAGTTACTTCCTCCTCTGTTCCCACAAAATCGTCTTTCAGTTCATTAAGCGCTTAAAGTTATCTCAGACCTGAACTACTTCGCGTCGTAAGTGGTCAGTAGTAAGCACACTTTGCTACCAAGTCTTCTTGTAAGTTGCATACCAGTTTCACTACTGCTAAGAGCATGTATTTTGTTCAGTACTTAGAACTGCGAGACAGAGCAGCGGATGTTAGTTCCGCGCGCCAGTTCCCCTTGAGGGTAGGCTGCCCCGGCGGGCACAGGCGCGGCGGCACAGCGGGTTTGATAACAAGGCTGGGTGCGGTAATCTATATTTCATTACCGTGTGGGACCGCCCGGCGGACCCCTCTAATCTGGACGGCGCCGCCGAAGCCTGCAGCCACGGCAAGGTGCGGGAGCGTCTCTGGCCCGCGTCAGCGTTGCCCGTGGACATCTGACGACAGGTGCACGGTGAGCGGGATGAAACGTTCGCCCACTATTACCTCTCTCCCACGACTTGGAGTTTACACGGTCTTTGCTTGAACAAACACATACTGGATATATGGCGAAAGATCAACTGACGGTTGCAAAGTAGTACATAGCCAAAATATGCCACTATTCCTCTGCTGTTTGCTTTCTTTGTATTCTTATTATGTAACGCTATGACTTTGACGACCCTTGCTTAATTTAAAGATTCATTGTCAGATCGATGTTTTATAGTGGTATAAACTGGATATAATAGTAAAACATAAAATTAGCTAAACACATTTGCGATTTTGCTTTTAATCTTTTATTACAGTGGGGAATGTTTTGTTGTGCAGTCTGAAACGTCTCTGTAAAGTCGAATTCGGTACAACCTGTTCATTTTACTACCTGATTTTATCTCTATTCATGAACTCTTCTAGAAAGACTGAGCACTCAAATAAGGCCTATTGACTATTATATGTGTGTTTTAATGTGGGTTTCGGTTTCGTTTTGTGGGAATCGCTGAATTGGTCATCGTCTGCTGGGAGCAGACGATGTTGCTTCTCGTTCAAAGGAGAGCACAGGATGACCACCTTAGCTTTCCAATACCTGAGCAGAGAGGTTTACCCATTTTAGTAGAAGGCTATTTTTGTGTGTGAGGTTGGTGACGGAGGACTACCCCTCTGGTAGCTTCTGCTGCACGGGGAGCTAGGTAATCTCTAAAGAGAGAGGGGCTCTCTTCGTTGAACGCTTAGTGAGTACGGATCGTAGCTCTTAAGGGGAGTTTCAGGTGATAGGAAGCAGGTTGAGTTAGGACTTCGTTATGTTTAACTTTTGAAATACTTAAGAACTTCAGCTTAACTGAAGCGTGTGACGCGAGTATGAATTTTAATGATTAAAATGTTATGTTTTGTGGAAGTTGCTTTTGTCTTTGTGTGTCGATTTTATGCCACGTGTTTGGTAATCAATGACCTTTCTGGTCCACCAAGGCACCGCAATAGGGTTTATTTTAACAGTTTGCTTGCTTAATGAGCTATAATTTCTGCAGGTATATCTGCTCTTTCGTCTTCTTTCTACAAAGCAGCACAACAGTTTGATTCGTAATGCACCACGTGCTCTAGTTCGGCCATTTGCAAGCAGCGGACGCAGTTAGTATGTTAAATAATTATCGCACAGCCTCGTGTATTGGTTAAACCTCTGTCCAGAATAGTGTATGCGTAGAATCGTAATGCAAATCTCACTGATATATTTTTATGGTATTAATGCAAAGGAGATGATAGTATAATTGTCTCCCACCCCCGTCTTCTGTTTCTTCTTGCTGTTTCATTTTCACTAATTCTTACTTAATTATTTCTAGTCAGGCACCAGTTATGTGTAGTTAAGATGTGCAACCAAATATTTAAATACAATAAATAATCTACGTGAAAGATAAATTCTTTGGTATCGATCTTACCGCCTTACTCCGATTTCCAATCCTGAATTAATCAAGTTGCTTCATGCACGACATGGAGTGCTATTTATCTGGCTGCTTAAAGAAATTTGCGTACTTGTAATTAAATTATTAAAGTAATTAAACTAATAATTTTCCAGCTCCGTTTCTTTATAAACGGTTAGGAAGGGCTTGGGCTGGTGGCGACCCTGGATTTCTGAATTTTTATCTTTAACTGTGTGAGAGAAGCAGCTAGAAATGCGAGACAACGTATATGGCTCAATGAGAAACGTCGTAAAGATAGTAATACGTTACAAGCCTTTTTGTATTTTATGCTGTTTTTATATATCTCTTACACTGCACGTTTTTTAAGACTTAAAATAATAATAATAATAATAATAATAACAAATAAAATAAACTCTGTATATATGGGGTACCCTTATCACTGCTGGCCGCATTTTCTATCTATTTAAAGTTCAACACTGACCTTTTCTTTTAGTATTTGACACACCTACTTGGGAAGCAAGCGTGACGACCGCATGCCAGGGGGAATACGCTACCTATACATTTTAAGGTTCACTACGCACCAGGCGTTTGCTATCAGAAAGGACAATAATTTTGCAAATTGCCTTTGCACTATTGTTCTAACTATGCAATCGTATCTTTTGATCATAGGATGGCCTGAGGTTGGAACTGTGTACCGAAATAGGTAGCCAGTTGGCCAAATAAATAAAACTGCTACTGTAGACACAAACATATACTTTTTCAGTATTTTATTGGTCGTTGTTCCACAGGCAATATGTCGGAATATGTAATATGTATTTGGTGTGTAATGTTATGTGTGCCTCATTGTGTATTTTTTTCTTTAACTAATTTGTGCCTGATTTTATTCTGAGAAGCTCAGTAATGTATGTGAATACAAAAAATTTAAATGTGATTCAAAAAATACTTGAAGTGAAGTGAAGCGCAGCTGGACAACAAGAAACTCATTAGCGCGCAATCCCCGGAAAGATAGTATTAGAGAATCTTTGAGTATGGACTCTAAAAAAAAAAAAGACAATTGATTTTATTAAAAAAAAGACTGTTAATCTGTATCTTGTGGAAAGAGTACGTGTTCCTAGGCCGTCGCTCAGAACGTATTGTTACATTTCATGAAAACTGATATTCTAGTGATAAAACCGAGTGAAGTATGTGTAAGAGTTGCCAAACGTTTATTTTTTGGAAGTGAAGACTAGAAATATCTTGTTTTTGGAAAAGGAGCGGAACTTCATTGTCGTTGCCGTCTATCAATTGACAGACTAAAATACAGGAAAAGAAATGCGTTCTCTATAGTTTTCATTCAATAAGTAACAACCTCTCATAATTTCTTAATTACAGTAATTGGATTATGTTCTTGTACAATAGTATGGTGCTGAACTCCACTGACCAATTTTGATGTAGTAGGACGTGTAGTTTGAAGGAAGTCTGTGTGTCAAGCAATCTCCTTTTCTCACGAGAAGCAGATTGCTGTTTGATCTTACCTACTTACAACAGTGGTCCCTTAGGTATGAAAAGCTACGAAAACGGGCTCAAAGCTATCCGCAATACGGCAAAGTAACTAACAGAGTCGTATTTTAAACCTTAAAGAACAATAACTTCCTCCAAATTGCAATACGTCAACGACTGGTGTAGAAGCTGATCATTCTAGGAGGCAGCAACCAAAAATTCAGGTACCAGTTACGACTTAAAGCAAAAATCTAAATCTACAATCAATCTCTCTCTCTCCAAACATATACATAAATATTCATAATATTATTTAAAAAAAAGTCATTTTACAGGTGTTTAAACGTATCGGCTTTTCATTGGGTCAAGGGCTTCTTATGATGACGTAGAAGCGCTGAAACGTGCATACGTAAAGGTGTGGAGAAAATTTATTTTTGGAACACCGAGGTCTATGAAACTTTCTAGCAGAATAAACTGTGTGAGAGATGGCAATAGAACCAGGAACGCTGACGTTCGCAGTAAATGTTGTTACCGTTCGAGATATCTAAGCGCGACTCACGATCCAGTGCCTCTCTCCTATCTTCTCCACTTAACAGAAGTTCTCTTCCATACCTTGCAGGACTGACACTCATGGAAGATGGATGTCCAGAAAGACCTTAGCCCAGCATAGGAGGTTGTTTGTATCCTGAAGACGGGACCTATACTCTGAAAGTGCCCCTCATCACGATAAATTAATTGTGAGTGCGTTGTGTAAGAGGTAGTGATGTATAAAAGGTATATTAATATAAGATAATTTTTATAATATTTTTGATATGTGTTAAACACTTATGTCTTTATTTGCTTTACTTTAATTTCTGAAGAAATATCATATGCTTTGCTTTACTTGAAATAGATTTTCACGAAAAGAAATTGATGAGATGAAAATGATTTGAAAAGAGTGCCTTTAAATTCACAATCAACGTAAGAATTTATTACAAGTGTGTGATGCGCACAGTACACGATTAGACATAAATTAAGACTAATATAACAAATTTCTTTTAAAAACAAGCAGAAAATAATTCCGTAAGGGTTAGTGCAAATGACAAAGGCTATTGCAAAGAAGAAGAAATGACAAGGGGTCATTCCCAAGTCTAGTCACAGGATGTTGAGTAGACTTGGCGGGAGTGTGGAGGGGCCTAAGTACTGCAATATGTAGTTTTTTGTTTGTGCCCAATTTAACTGTAGAAGGTTAGAACACACACTGAAACATAATTTGGCATATTAGGTATATTATATTATTTTGTTATTATATTATATGATAAAGGGAATAGTTTCGAAATGGTGATACATAAAAATGGTTTTCATATAAAAGTTGATACGTAATTAACGTCCTTGAAAACTGTATAATCAGCTTTTGTAATAAACTGAATTTTTTCAGAATACCCCACTCTCATTAATTAACTTTTAAAAAGAGAAACTTTTATTACAACATTAAGAAGATTTCAAGCCACATACATCCTTTTGTAATAAAGATGGTTTCTAAAATATGGTACCATTTTTGGAAAATAAGCTGCACACAGTGTACTGTCGGAATATTTTCAACTTACATAATTAACATAGCTAAACATTCATCATTATTCTAACTATTTATTTTACTCATATATTCCTTGTGTTTTAAATTGTTATTCTAGGTTTCACATTCATGTTTTTTTTATGGTTTACTATTCAGTATACATCTATTTTGTATATTGAAAATCATAAGTAACTCATTATTATGATACAAAATAATTACAATAATGATAATCTGTAAAGAGATGCTTAAAACATATTTTTTACACCATGCACGTAAAATGAACGAAATTCCGGTACGTAGCATACACGATGAAGAACGCAATGCAAAACGACATTCAGCAGTATTTCAAATTTTCACGGGTGATCCTATAAATGTCCTGATTTATATCAGGCATATTTCATTATACTGGTAGCAGTAGCGAAGAGAATTAATTTCGTACTAGTGATTGCAGCTTTATTATATTGTTTCTCAAGTGGAGGTTGACATCATAATCATTCAACAGAACTGTACCTGAATATCTTCCCACAAGTTTCTCCCAACATCGAAAGGCGTATGCGTCCCAAAACTTTATCTGTGCCGTCGAGCCTTTTGCCATCACCAAATGAACAAATTCCTTGTCCTCATTTACGATGCCATTAACGGTTCTTTCACATTGAATGATAATATGTTGAACTGTTTCTAGATATTTGTAGTTACTTACGTTTACGACGTTTCATGTTTGTTAATGGTGAGTTGTGCAAACCAAAAGGAGATGTTTCAATGAGCTAAGATGGCCACCAGCAGCAGTGAAAGCGCAGATGAGATGTCTTGCGGGAAACTCAGAAATCAACTGCGCCATTACCTAGACTAAAATAACATAAACATGGAAGAAAAGTGTCACAATTACTAATCATTAAATGTGCTGATGAAAGGCCATGCAAAAAAGCCGATGCTTGTTGTCAAGGAGAGCACGCGCTTTTTGTTTGCCAAACCAAAGGAACTGAGAGAACCTCGCTCTTCGCTGTCCTTATCGGTCGGGTTTGTTGGCAGCAGCCACCTACTGCTGTGTTGCTGTAAAGTGTAGGCGAAAAACATAACTTGTTCTGCGCAACGTTTTGCGCGAATAGCTACTGAGCATATGCATTTGTAATTTATAAGGTTAAAAAAAAACATTGGGAAGAGTTAGCTCAGACAGATCGCGCCTACGGTGACAGTGCCATTCTATAAGTTTCGTAAGCAAAAAGGCGCACCTTCGACTGGGGCTAGTTTCTTTTTTATTCATTTCTCTGGAAACGACGAGGCAGTGGTAGTAGAAATGGTGGTTAAAGAAAAAAGATTTCATCAGCTCAGTGTTCTACGCAGCCAGTGCGCTAATTAATTCTGTGAATAAATTTTATATGTGATTTCAAATGAATCTTTGAGAGGTTCCTTGCCCTCTTTTGCAAGTCTCCTCTCATTTTCATCAATTTTATTAATGTTCTATGCCATTGCACGGTAGTAACAGACCGAATAAGGTTATTGTAATGAGAGTATTTGTACTGAGAGCTCAAAAAATAGTTTTCACTTGATTCCTATACATGTTGCATAACTTGCCTGGGTGGCCTGTGCGAGCCAAGCGTTGGAGGACGTGGCACACGACATTTCTGGTTGGGAGCTGCACTTCCCTGAATTCTGAGGGGTTCGCACAATAGGCTTGAGCGCCTGGCAGAACGACTGACGTCGGTCGAGTTTCGTCCATTGTATGCAGGTCGAAACGACCTGCATGACATCTGAGTGTCGCCGCAGTTTATGTGTTTGCCGTTCCGGCGCGCCCGGAACGAAGATTCCTGGCACCGACTGACTGCACTCTCCTCTTGATTCTGAGAATACTTGTGGACCGTGCCCTGCTGGGTGCGACTGTCTGGCACCTGATGGCCCGTGGTCTAGGCTGGTTGTTTTCGTAGCCGGTCAAACGGCTAGTTCAGTGCCTTCAGCTGAATAGCAGGAGCGTGATTGGTCAACTTAAACCGAGGCTAGTTGAAGTCATAAAGCCCTGCTCGAAATTGGAGAGAGCGGTCGCTATTGGCGCGAATGATGTTCCGAGACAGTGTGGGTGAGTTTTGGAATCAGCACTGAATGCTGATTCGCGGTTTTAGAGGAGAGTTGGGAGTTGAGCAATGCTGGCTTTGCTCCTGCATCGCATCACAGAGTGGAATTCGGAATCTGATCTTCCTCGGAGTCGGATGGTCTTGCGATTTGGTCGCTCTTTTTCGGCAGAACTTAGAATTCTCGGAGAGCCTTCGCGGCCAGGGGTTGACACAGAGTTTCTGCACGGCAGAAGTCGGCGCCTACATCATCAGTACGCTGCCTACTGACGACATGCTGCAGGTTTCAGTACTGGTACAGTATTTTGCGGCTCCGGCATTGTAGGACCTTATCAATTTTACACTGAATCCCTCAGCAGTACGCGCGCTCGCTTTGCTACAAGTCCACCTTGCTTGTTTCTCCATGTGACCCCATTTGAGCTCTCACTACTAATTGCGATACTGCTATATAGTCGGGAGATTAATATATGATTCATTAGGCTCTCTAGTCATTATCGTCAGTCTATTTCATCACAGAGCCAACTCCAATTCTCATAATATTTCAGTATCGCCTATCCTTTAACCTACTGTGTATGTCGACAATCATGTGCATTTATGTTCTGATGTATAATAAATCTCATTGCAATATTTAATCCGCATATCATTTCGTAGATATAGGCAGAATAATATTTGCTGTTGTTTATTATGATTAAGTGATTTTACCAGCTACCAGGGTCCACCATCATTCCCTTCTGTTACCGTTGTTGGCATAAGTAATTAGCTGGTAGATAAGGAAGGGGTCGAGCGCATGTCTCGTTCTCATGCAAAATTTGTGTGAATTAAAGAGGTACAAAATCATCTCCACCCCGGCACCTCGCAACTTGGGTGCTACATATATCAGTAGCACGGTTGCTGAAACTATTTTAGTTGAAATGCGTCCGCAGCAAATGCCCTAACAGCTAGTCTCATCGATGAAGTTGAGATTTAACCAAAAAAACTAAGATTACTTTGAATATAAGTTATTAAAAAGACGAGTTATATTCTTTATTTCATTTCATTTGTCATAAATTCTGCGTCATTGTCACTATTCAGTTGATTCTATTACAGAGTAAAATATTGTCTTAAATACAATTCGGTTTGTACAAGCATTTTCTAAATTATTTGCAAGAAGAAATGGATGAAGAAAGTGATGCCGGCAAGGGTAATATGTTACACTTCTGGCAGCACCAAGGAATGATCGAGGTGTTAGTAAAGTAATTTTACTAATTCTGCTATGTAAATGTATGTTATCACCGGTTAAGTAGCGTCTATTCTTATATCAGGTCACAACCAGGCAATGTGTAAGGGAATAGCCGTACCGACAGCGATGTTCTTACTCCAACCTGCATTCGTTATCAGTGTGTAGACCTTGAGTTAGCGTCGCGGTGTGTCGGGTCGCGTTGCGCAATTTTACCCGGTGTAGAAGTATGAAACCGGAATTTAATTGCAATAATTACGCATCTGTCGTTTTAAACTGATAAACAATATTCGATTCAAAATAATTTCCATTCCTATTTACACATTTCTCCCACCTCCGCGGCATGCTACGAATGCTACGCCAAGGAACAGTTCTTTTGTCTAAAAATGGCTCTAAGCACTATGGAACTTACATCTGAGGTAATCAGTCCTCTAGACTTAGAGCTACTGAAACCTAACTAACCTAAGGACATCACACACATCCATGTCCGAGGCAGGATTCGAACCAGTGACCGTAGCAGCAGTGCAGTTCCGGACTGAAGCGCCTCGAACCGCTCGCCCACAGAGGCCGGCGGTTCTTTGGAGCGAACCAGTTAGCGAGCCATTTTCGTACATTTTCATAGGAACTGAAGCGTTGTTCAGCGAGAACGTGTCCCAGTGATGCAAACAGATGATAATCGGACGGAGCCAAGACTGGAGCAATATGACTCTGCGTTGCCTTTTTCCATATTACGGTCGTTTTTCACGTAATGCTCGATTTAAATCAATCATTTTCTGTTAGCAGCGATCAGTGTTAACGGTTTCACCAGGTTTTAGCAGCTCGCAATAGATGACACCCTTCTGACCCCACCAAACACAGAACATCGTCTTCTTTCCAAAGCGATTAGGTCTTGCAGTGGGTATGGATTGGTTTGCCTGGATTCCCCCATAATTTACTACGTTTAGCATTTTCAAAATATATTAATTTTTTATCACCTGTCACTATTCGATAGGAAAACGACTTTCTTTTGTATCTGGCGAGCAGCATTTCACAAGTGGTCTTTCGATTTGCTTGCTTTCATTCAGTTCATGCGGAACCAATTTTCCCACTTTCTGCACCTTTCCCATAGCTTTCAACCGAAGAGAAACGACTTTCTGTCTCACATTCAATTGCTCCGCGATTCCATGCTGAGTTTGATAATCACCTTCGTTCAATAAGGCCTGCAATTCGTTGTCTTCGAACTTTTTCGGTGGTTTCCCTCACTCGTCGTTTCTCACGTCAAAATCAGCACTTTTGAATTTTTTTAAAGGCTCGAAATACTGTGTTTTCCCAAGAGCATGTTCACCGAAAGCTTCGACAAGCATTCGATGCGATTTTGCAGCAATTTTCTTTAAATGACAACAGAAAACCAAAGTTGTCCACAAATCGTAGTTTGTAGGCTCAAAACTCGACATGTTTACGGATTTGAAACAGGTACCGACGTAGGGACCTTGCGTTACTGCGTGTTGGTATTCGTCGTCAGCCGATACAGGAAGCAGATGGCGCTGCAGACGCGGTCTCACGGCTGGCACCATCTATAGGGAAATTCCGGTTTCATACTTATACACTTGGTAAAGGGAAATGGTTCAAATGGCGCTGAGCACTATGGGACTAAACTTCTGAGGTCATCAGTCCCCGAGAACTTAGAACTACTTAAACCTAACTAACCTAAGGACACCACACACATCCATGCCCGAGTCAGGATTCGAACCTGCGACCGTAGTGGTCGCGCGGTTCCAGACTGAAGCGCCTAGAACCGATCGGCCGCGCGGGCTGGCCTGGTGAAGAAATGTGGGACGCTGCATAGAGAGAGATAGATAGATAGAGAGAGAGAGAGAGAGAGAGAGAGAGAGAGAGAGAGAGAGACAGAGACAGAGAGAGAGAGAGAGAGAGCGTTTGTGTTTTTACAGATTTTATGTCGAGGTGTGCTAACAATAATGGACAAACTTTCCTCTGACATACGAAGAACTACGTGGTGAGGCAATCTTCGCTGATAAAGGAGTCCGGTAAATACAAAATAGAATCACAATATCTGTGACCACCGTGATTTAGTATTCACACACATTTATATCAAAATAGGAAACGCATATTTTTACAAAGAAATTTGCGCCTATTGACCGTAAATTACCATTCATTTATTTCACACAACAATGATTTCGGCTTTGTAGCCACTCTCAGATGCAAGTTTAAATGTCACAAAATGTCATACCCGTCTAAATGACATGTCATCGTCGAAATAAAATAAATATGGGCTCGTAAAACAGTCACCGTTTTACAGCATATGAGTACATACCAAACATACATAATTTGCCTGACATTGTGCACAGCGAATAAACATTAACAAGCCGTAGTGCGTGTTTGACAGCCAATACACTACCGTGACTTGCATTCATCAAGTCCACACATCAACTGTGGTTCAGTCTCGATGATCCGGTGCCCACTCGGGCTGTAATGGAGCATGTCGTTGAGTCAACACGGAAAGACTTCGGTATCGTCTGGTGCGAGGCCCCAAGTGCAGCATATGTGCTGGGCCCCAAACACGTGTGCCTACGCCAGCGCTGTGATATGTCGTCAGATCCGTCACAAGTAGTCGCCTATCCTGGTTTACAGAGCGGGAAAGACTCTGACCATCATCCCTGCTATGAGGCGTGTTTGTCCAACACCTTTTCGTCTACTCGTCGTTTAACCTCCTTCAACCACTTTCCTTGGATGCCCACGAGAGTGGGCACGCGAGTAGCCGTCCAGGTTCGCCATTTCCGAGACGTTCGTTCGCAGGCGGCAACCATTAAACATCTCCATTTGGTGACAGCAGCTTACGGCAGTGTTTTTCCCCTTTTGTGGCCCCTAACATCGCTAATGTGTTTCCTCTCAGTCGTCTCTGGTCCGCTTGTACAGGGTGGTCCATTGACAGTGACCGGGCCAAATATCTCACGAAATAAGCATCAAACGAAAAAACTACAACGAACGAAACTCGTCTAGCTTGAAGGGGAAAACCAGATGGCGCTGTGTTTGGCCCGCTAGATGGTGCTGCCATAGGTCAAACGGATATCAACTGCGTTTTTTTTAAAATAGGAACCCCCATTTGTTATTGCATATTCGTGTAGTACATACAGAAATATGAATGTTTTAGTTGGACCACTTTTTTCGCTTTGTGATAGACGGCGCTGTAGTAGTCACGAACATATGGCTCACAATTTTAGACGAGCAGTTGGTAACAGGTAGGCTTTTTAAATTAAAATACAGGACGTGGGTACGTTTGCACATTTTATTTCGTATGTTCCAATGTGATACATGTACCTTTGTGAACTTATCATTTCTGAGAACGCTTGCTGTTGCAGCGTATTTAGCTGTAAATAACACATTAATGCAATAAATGCTCAAAATGATGTCCGTCAACCTCAATGCACCACATACAGGTTGACCGGCACTTGGACCGCTGGTTGTTAATCCCCCGGGCGAATTCGTTCCGCAGATAGCGTGACTCCCGCTCCAGGGAACGATAGAGTTCACGCCTGGGTACCGGCCCGGGTCAGGTCTGTCTGTTTAATGATCTGGATTTACAGAATAAAGAGCTTAAAAAATTGTCTTCATTTCGAATCAGCACCTTTAGCCATTGTTTACCACATCCTTCCTTTCAAAAGCACATTGCATAAAAAAATTGTACACAGTTTTAGAGGCTTCCAATGCAATCAAGATTAATTGTTGGAACAGTGCTTGTGGAGTACACGAAATGATTACATTAACAGGCATAGCACAAGTGGTTCCGAGGTACCAGGCAGTGTAGCCTCCACGAGTGGAAATGCAGGCGCTGACTCTGGCATCGACTCGATCGTAGGGGTGGCGTATACTGTTCTGGGAAACGTTATGCCACGTCTTCTCGAGCTGTTCACTCAGTTCTGTAAGATTGTTGTTGGTTAACGAGTTGCAAAGCTCGTCCTGTCATATCCCACACATGCTCGATAGGAGAAAAGTCTTGTAGAGCACGTTGATTTTCAGAGGCAGTGTGTGGGCGAGCATTATCCTGCTTGAACACCGCATCAGCTTCCTATTGCACAAACGACAAACTAATGGGCCTAACAACATTATGCACATACCAAGCTCTGGTTAGCGTCCTCTCCATAAACACGAAAGGTGAACGAGTTGTAGCCTTTCGCACCCACACCATAAAGCCTGGGATGCGACCAGGGTGTCGTGGATGAACGCGCTCGACAAGACAGCTCTCAACACGTCTAGGTTGTACACGCTATCACCATCACTACTCTCAACACGTCTAGGTTGTACACGCAAACGACCATCACTAAAGTCTTTCATTTGTGCTATTTAAAATCCTATTTAACGGTTAGCAGGATTTTAATGCTTTTAATAGCTTTTACACATAGAGTGACACCAGTGACATCTGTCACTCGTGCCACTTAGGTAGGTAATAGTAAGCAATGGTTGTGTGTCCTACACTACAATAAACATCCAACAGTTTCTATGACTAGGCTGTGCTGTTTATTTATTAATTATCTGTCAAGATTTTATTTTTGAGACACAAATAACCAAATCATTTAATAATTAAACCAAATTTCTCTTTTTAATTTGTATGTTCACCAACTAACTCACTAAGGTAGGAAGTGACAAATGACACTAATAATTTCGCTGTTTCCCTTGCCAGGTGTGGATATTCTTTTTTTCTCTTCATCCAAAATATGTCAATCTTTTGTGAATTAAATTCAGTTTTGATCAACAGCAAAATCCAAGATTTTTCGTTCTCGTGTTCACGTCAGCCAGTTGTACTGACATATCCAAAAAAGGATTTAATATCCATCTATGCCCGTTGTCAGCTTCAGAGTTCAGTTCTGGAAATTAACTTAACATTATGTAAGCCCTGTATGGTGCAAGTAATTTTAGAATTTAATATCACTGACTGCGCCATTAAAATTTCTTCGACAATCTTCTGAAGGCAAGGGGAAAACTCAAACGTCATCTTTTGTAAACACGGTGACCGGAAACGAAGTTTGGCGAGAGACCTCTTGATGTTATACTTGGCCGTTATAATTTTTCCTTCACTTCGAGGCTCTTTTGTAAAATATTTAGGGTCGGAAGCTATCCCTGAAGGCGCAGGAGTTACCAATGCCAAGACACATAGACACGGGAAACGGCGGGAAGATACCATATTAAAGATTCATTTGGACATCTCATGTGCAGCAGGCACGGAAGAATCATCTGATGTACGAATGCTGGCTGATCATGGGTTTTGGACCCCAAGAGTCAGAAAAGTTCAGAATAATTGATAGTGGAAACGAAAAGGCAGTGAAAACTGGAGTAGCTGTTGGGTTCATAAAGAAACTGATGCATAATGTAATGAACACATACCACATGTATGATATGACATTAATGATAAAGTTAAAATCCAGCCCATTTGACGTAACAATAACTCAAGTATATTTACCACGACAAGTAGTAATGATGAAGAAACTGAAAAAAATTATGACTCCATCGAAAAACGTATGGAACTGATAAACACCAAAGACAATGTTACTCTCATGGGGGGTTTTAATTAGTCACCAGGCATACAAAAGAACCACAAATGTGCTACGTCCGGATTGGGAAGAATGAACTTAAGAGCTGACAAATTATTAGAATTTTGTGAACAACATGAGGCAGTAATAACAAGCACATGTTATGAGACACCAAAGACGAGACGCTCCACGTGGCAGACACGTGCTGATAGTGAGGAATACATGGATGATTACATAATAGTAAAGCAGAGGTATAGCAACCATATAATATCTAATCATAGTTGCCCAGATACTAATATACTGTAGATAGTGACCATACACTTGTTGTGGCAAAGTACAAAATCAGATTTAAGAAATACCAGCTGAATTATCTAAAGAAATGGACATCATATAAATTGATGGATATAGAAGCTATGTAGGAATTCAATCATGCAACAATGGACTCACGCAGAGATGAACGCAGCTGAGATGTTATTAAGTCAAATATAATAAAGGGCAGCTACAGACGTATCAGGCAACAGGAGGCCATGAATGACCTCTGAAATATTAGAACTTACTCACAAAAGAAACATACTAAAAGAAAAACGTCCTGACCTTTATAAACCAACAAAAATGATAACAACAATTTGCCGTTTACAGAAAGAAAGCGGCTTGGAAAAATTAGTAATGACTTGAAACTTGATTTTAAATATGGAAAGCAGGATGAAGTTAACTCCAAGATTGAAGTGTTGTAACATGAACTGAGAACCAAGACACTGTGAGAGATACAAATGAGAAACTGTTGTTGAACATAGAAGATGTAAGTGACAGATGGAACGAATGCACCAGTAGAGTGGTGCTGAAATTGGAAGTTTAGATAAGCGTATTGAAGATGAGAAACTGCGACCACTCAGAGTTTTCCTTGCAATAAATAAATTGAAATCAAATGAAGCAACTAGTATAGATGACAGCTCTGCATAGCTCCTGCAGAACAGTAGTGACAATATCAAAAGTAAATTAGTTACTGTAATAAAAAAACAAGAAGTAGAAGTATTTCATTATCAAAGATGGATAATGCGAAGCACTGTACACATTACAGTAGTTTTTCTGTGATATCTATAAAAGCATTGCGTCAATAGACATGATTGAAACGAAAATAGATTGAAACTTAACTATTAATAAATTTGGCTTCAGAACGGCGGAAGCAACAAGAGAAGAAATATTGGCACTGCATCACATTTTAGAAAGATGATCAGAACAAAACAGAAAAACATATTATAATATTTATTGAACCAGGAAAAGCATTTGATGTGGTTTATTGAGTGCTGTTATTCAAATGAATATGCAAAATAGGACTAAAATGAAGGGAAAGGTGATTAATTTTGAGTATATACACAAGGTAAAAGTACTGAACAGTATATTAGTCGTAGCAAGAAAGAAGCAAAAATTACAAGGGGAATAAGACAGAGATGCCCTCTATTTCCTTAATTATTTAATTCGTTCATCGACAAGTCAGTAACAGCAATGGAAGGACAGACAATTGGAATCAAAATTAATAGTATTCATTTCCACGGCATCATACATGCCGGTGACATAGCAGTAGTGACAGACTCAGATAAAGAACTAAATAAAATGCTTAAGACCTCAAAACAAGAGACAGTAAAACTAAAACTAAAAATAATTACTAAGAAGACGTAAGCTTTGGCTGTAGACAAGAAAGGTGGTGGAGATAAGACCTACGTAAATATAGGCAGTGAGAAACTCGACAAGGAACCGAATTTAATTATTTTGGTAGCTTTATAAGAAAAAAATAGACGTAAAGATTTTTAAAAACCTGTGTTTGAGTGCCCTGAGACAGGGATGTGAAAGCTTGACGTTTGCAAAGCAGGAGAAAGGTCGCGCCGAAACTGCGGAAATGCGGTTCTGGAGGAGAATTACAAGAACTAGCTGGACTGACAGAAAAACGAATGAGATGGTTCTACACGAATAGGAAAGAAGAAATAACTTTTAATTAAACATGATATTCTGCCACAAGACCACAGGGAAGAAAACGAGGGGAGGACCGAGCATATACTGTTAGACATAAAAAGAAAAAAAAAAAGAAAACATGGGCAGTGAGAGGTGATGTTCTTCACACAAGGAGACGTAAAGGTCTGCTGAAAAGGACCGAGCGAGGTGGCGCAGTGGTAGCACACTGGACTCGCATTCGGGAGGACGACGGTTCAATCCCGCGACCGGCCATCCTGATTTAGGTTTTCCGTGATTTCCCTAAATCGCTCCAGGCAAATGCCGGGATGGTTCCTCTGAAAGGGCACGGCCGCTTTCCTTCCCAATCCTTCCCTAACCCGAGCTTGCGCTCCGTCTCTAATGACCTCGTTGTCGACGGGACGTTAAACACTAACCTACCCTACCCCTATCCTCTGCTGAAAGGAGAAAGCCGTGGTTACCTTTTGAAAGAAGAAGATTTCGATAAGCATGTTATACTACATTTCTAAATTAAAAGTTACAATAGTACAGCTAAAAAACACACATAAACAGTTAATATTGATAGGTGTGAGGTATAATTTTGTTATCTGAATCGATTGTGAGCGAGCAGCGATGTAAAGCTGTATGGCAGTAGTTGGGTCATTATCTTTAGTATGCGCGGAGGCGAAGGAGCAGATAATGTTAAGCTGTGTTAGAGTGAGGAAGCAACTGTTGTGTTATGTTTCAAATGTAAAGTCTCAATTTATCATTGTGTTTAATGTGCATGATTGTATCAAGATTGTAACGGAAACTGATATGTGAAGGAGGTCGTTTACTGGAACTAAGTGTATACCAGAAGTGGAATGACAGAGGTAAATATTATACTGATATAAATTTTTTTCGTTATTGCTGCACCATCGGACTAACTTGGTTATTGTAGTGAGAGTTGCTAGATTTGAAAGACAGGACAGTGTATTGTTTGGATGTTAAGACGTTCATTAAATTTAAAATCAGCCATGAGCACTTTTTCACAGTACACAAAAAAAACTTTGTGTTGTCATTTATGCCCATATTTCATGTTTCATCTACAATTCTCTTACCATTTTTAATTGATCATAGTTTCTTCCGAAGTAGGAAAGGAACCAAGAGTGTTCGGAAAATACTTCGCTTTGCAACTAACAGAGAACTCATTGGACCTCATGGTTGTTTGTGTGTAGATACGATAATTTGCAGCTTTAGCACAGCGGCGCGCAAGACAGAGCAGTACTGCAACTCGTTATCCAGATTTGCGAAGAACAAAGGTAAGGACTAAATACTGTGATGTTTTTTATTCGATCAGGGCCAAATTATGTCATTCAGAGATACTTAGATTTTCTGCGTTGTGTATCACTCTCAGTTCTTGGATCTGTGATCAGTTTTGCAAAATTATTTATCGTAGGTTTTATGACAAAGTTCATTATTAAGGTATTTTATATTGTTCAAAATTCTTGGAGTCAGATTGCTAACTTTTACAGTATGAAAGACTTCCCTTTACATTACGACAATTAATTATTATCACAATGCAGCTGTGCCTTCACATTCGAAAGTATAAGTTTCATTACGACATTTATTGTTACAGCTCATATATTAAAATCAGAAACGGTACTTAAGTAATTTTTATTATTTAAAGATTACTTTCAGTCTCATTTTTATTTATTGAGATAACTTTCAATATTGATACACGGTAAGTACATCAAAATTTTCAAAATTACAGTAAATTAGGTTTCTAGTTATGAGTGCTAAGGGCAATGAGCGAGAGGGACGAGGGTGGAGTAGGGAGGAAAAGAGGGTCGAATGTGAGGAAAAGGTGTAGTGACTCATAGAGAAAGGAAAAAGGAAAGGAGCGTAAGACAGGAACATTGGCTTTACTATTTGACAGAAAGAACATCATAAACGTTAATTTATGGGGAAACGTTATGAGTGTGTCGGACGCAAGGGCTTCAATTACTTCTTAAAAGTAAGAGGGCTTTAAATAGTGCGCAGAGTGCAGAACAGATTATTTCAGAGGCAGACGGCGACGACAGCGAAGTAGTTTGAGGGGGTTTTGTATTATGAACCGGCACAGGTAGGATACTAGGTAAGAGGGACCCTTTGTTTCCAGAATTTTGGCATGAAAGGTATTTAATCCCTGGTGCGAGGTACTCAGGTGTTTGCATACTGGTGACTAGTGAAGTAGATATAGCGCGTGGTAGTCGTGTAACTCGTCTGTCCGCAACCACCCTAACTGGGCGTATGAGATACTGGCAAGGTCTTGTCGACGAATGTTGTAATGCACTCAAGCATTCGTCGTCAGCTATAGGTGTCATGTGTTTTCACTACTCGTGCCATGACGAACTATATGACAGTAGTGGAGGTTCGGTAGAACGAGCGATTGCACGAGATTACATTTCATATCCTGTGGAAATACTCTCCGAAAATTCATGAAAGCACAGCGGCAATCGGAAGGCTTCAGGCACGTGTTGACAGTATGCCCAGTCAGAGTGCTCATCCAAACTTACACTCAGGTTTTCATTGTTTTATGAAGTCGAGCAGAATGGGATGCAACTGTTCGCAGAGTTCCAACTTTTTCATTTCTGATGCGAGACTAAGATTACTTTTGACGTTTTTCGTATTCATTTTAAGCCTTAGCACTTTCTCCCATGTTACCACCGAAGACAATCATTCATCTGGACGATCACAGTATTTATACGTACATCAAAAAGTTTTGTATCACCTCGGCTCCGAGAGTTCCGGAACCTGTCCAGAAAATTCGAATAGAGATGAACATAAACATAATTTTCGCCCTTGTTATTGCTCATGAAATGCACACATAGCATGTTGTACCACCATACAGCGAGATCTTCAGAGGTGGTGGTCCAGACTGTACACACCGGTACCCCTAATACCCAGTAGGACGTCCTCTTCCATTAATGCATGCCTGTATTCACCGTGGCATACTATCTAGAAATTCACCAAGGCACTGTTTGTCCAGATTGTCCCACTCCTCAACGGCGATTCGGCGAAGATCCCTCAGAATGGTTGATGGGTCACGTCGTCCACAAATAGCCCTTTTCAGTCTATCCTAAGCTTGTTCTATAGGGTTCATATCTGGAGAATATGCTGGCCACTATAGTCGAGCAATATCGTTATCCTGAAGGAAGTCATCCACAACATGTGAACGATGGGGGCGCGAATTGTCGTCCATAAAGACGAATGTCTCGCCGATATGCTGCGATATGGATGTACTGTCGGCAGAAGGATTGCATTCGCGTATCGTACAGACGTTACGGCGCCTTCCATGACCGCCAGCGGCGTACGTCATCCACCGAAAAACAGCATGGAACCTCCACCTTGCTGCACCCACTGAACAGTGTGTCTAAGGCGTTCAGCCTGACTGGGTTGCCTCCAAACACGTCTCAGACGATTGTCTCGCTGAAGGCATATGCGACACTCATCGGTGAAGAGAACGTAATGCCAATCCTGAGCGGTCCATTCGGCATTTTGTTGGGCCCACCTGTACCGCGCTGCATGATGTCGTGGTTGCAAAGATGGACCTCGCCATGGACGTCGGGAGTGAAGTTGCGCACAGCTTGAGTCGTAACATGACGTCCTGTGGCTGCACGAAAAGCATTATTCAACATAGTGGCGTTGCTGTCAGGTTTCCTCCGAGCCACAAACCGTAGGTAGCGGTCGCCCACTGCAATAGTAATCCTTGGGCGGCCTGAGCGAGGCATGTCATCTACAGTTCCTATCTCTCTGTATCTCCTCCACGTTCGAACAACATCCCTTTGGTGGACTCCCGAGACGCCTGGCCACTTCCCTTCTTGAGAGCCCTTCTTGACACAAAGTAACAATGCGTACGCGATCGAACCGCGGTATTGAGTGTCTAGGCATGGTTGAACTACAGACAACACGAGCCATGTACGTCCTTCCTGGTGGAATGACTGGAACTGATCGGCTGTCGGCCCCTCTCCATCTAATAGGCGCTGATCATGCATGGTTGTTTACATCTTTGGGTGGGCTTAGTGACATCTATGAACAGTCAAAGGGACTGTCTCTGTGATACAATATCCACAGTTAACGTTTGTCTTCAGAAGGTCTGAGAACTGGGGTGATGCAAAACTTTTCTTAATTCTCGTATCTACACATCTGGCACTCAGGTAAACCTGGAAATTGTTGCCATGGAAACGATACTTACAGAATGATAGAACTGACGAAATGTCATTGACATAAAAGGAAAACAAAAGTGGGTCTAACACTGATCCCTATGGCATTCCTGAGAGAACGTACATCCAGGACGTTTTTCATTCTCACCTACCGTACATTTCTGTATATTTCAAGCAGCTTTAGAATAACTTCAGTACACTGTCTGAGAAATGCAGGTGTAGCATTTTTCAGAGCAGTGTGTGAAACTTGACGGTATCACCGAGAGAACTAGGGTGTAGTAGAGGCACATGTAATCGTTCCTATAAATAAGTGAGAATTCTGTAATGAATAAAAACACTTTACCATAGATTCCAGGAGGAGCAACTATTCCTCTCTTGGCCTCTCCCACCTCCCCACCCCTCCCCTTCGTGATGCCTATGGTCTTAGCTCCTCCCACGTCACTCCTTGAAAGCACACGTGCTCGATCGAAAAGTAACGTTATCGACACAACAATTCCATACCAACGTCCGTCTTCCTAATAACTCTATCTACATCAACATACATATTCCGGAAGCCAGCATACGGCGCATGGCAGATTGTACCCTATACCACTATATTCGTTTTCTTTCCTGTTCCAGTCGCATACACAGTGAAGGAAAAGCAACAGTGCATATGCTTTCGTATGAGGCGTAATTTCTCGCCTCTTATCTTCGTCGTCCTTATGCGAAATGTTTGTTTGAGGCAGTAGCATAGTTCTGCAGACAGCTTCAGATGCCGATTCTCTAAATTTTTTCAATAGTGTGCCTCGAAAACAACGTTGCCTTCCCTCTTGGGATTCCCATTTCAGTTCCTGCTGAATTTCTGTAGCACTTGCGTGTTGTTCCAACCTACCGGTAACAAACCTAGCAGCCCGCCTCAGAACTGCTTCGCTGTCTTCCTTTAATCCGATCTGTTGCGGATGCCAGACACTCGAGCAGTACTCAAGAACAGGTCGCACTAGTTCTACATGCGGTCTGCTTTACAGATGACCCACACTTTCCTAAAATACTGCCAATAAACCGAAGTCGACCATTCGCCGTCCCTTCACAATCTTCACTTCCTGGTTCCATTTCATATCTCTTTGCTACGCTACGCCCCTATATGTAAACGACGGGACTGTATCAAGCAGGACACTAATAATGCTGTATCTGAATATTACGTCTTTGTTTTTCCTAATCATCCGTATTAATTTGCCTTTTTTTCTACATTTGTCACACCAACCAGAAATTTTGTCTAAGTCACCTTATATTCTCTCACAGTCATTCGACTTCGACACCTTCCCGTGTGTCACAGAATCATCAGCAAACAACCGCAGATTGCTGCCAAACCTGTCCGCCAAATCATTTATGTATATACAGGATAACAGGGTCCTGCCACATTACTGGGGCACTCCTGACGATACGCTTGTAGCTGATGAACACTCGCCGTCGAGGACCACATACTGCGTTCTACTACTTAAGAAGGATTCGAGCCACTCACATATCTGGGAACGTATTCCACATGCTCGTACATTTATTAAAAGTCTGCAATGGGTGGCCGTGCGGTTAAAGACGCTTCAGTCTGGAACCGCGTGACCGCTACGGTCGCAGGTTCGAATCCTGCCTCGGGCATGGATGTGTGTGATGTCCTTAGGTTAGTTAGGTTTAATTAGTTCTAAGTTCTAGGCGACTGATGACCTTAGAAGTTAAGTCCCATAGTGCTCAGAGCCATTTGAACCATTTTTGTCCTCAAAATTATTCTACGCTTATATTTTAGTTATTGTGCATGGTCTTCTCCAAATACTCTCCTCCAGAATTGATACGCCGCGCCCAACGCCATATCAATTTGCTGGATCGCGTGAAGCGCCGTCTGCGAATTTTCTTTTATTTCGTCTATAGTTGCAAATCTTCATCCTTTCAACTGGGTTTTCAACCTTTGACATAAAAAAAAGTCCGAAGGAGCCAAGTCTGGAGAGTACGGAGGATGAGGCAGCGCAATGATGTCCTTTTTTGTGCAACAGCCACGCATCACCAGGAAGAATGTGCGGGTGCGTTATTGTGATGTAAGAGTCATGAATTGTCTCCCCACATTTCAGACCGTTTCCTTCTCACATTTTCTCGCAAGCGTCGCAACACGTTCCGATAGTATCATCGATTAACAGCTTGTCCCTGTGTCACGGATTCATGATGAACCAATGCTTCAGTGTCAGTGAAAGCGTCGTCGGTGGACATCGAAGGTGGTCCGGAACTAATGTCATCATTAACTTCCGTAGGACCGATTATAAACCGTGTTAACCATTCATAACATCGCGTATGGCTTAAGCTCTCATCATCGTAGGCCTCCAGCATCATTTGATATGTTCAAATGGTTCAAATGGCTCTGAGCACTATGGGACTCAACTTCTGAGGGCATTAGCCCCCTAGAACTTAGAACTAGTTAAACCTCACTAACCTAAGGACATCACACACATCCATGCCCGAGGCAGGATTCGAACCTGCGACCGTAGCGGCCTCGCGGTTCCAGGCTGCAGCGCCTAGAACCGCACGGCCACTTCGGCCGGCATCATTTGATATGTCTGTGTAAATATTCTCCTGAGTTTCACGCAAAAGTATAATGCAGACGCGTTGCTTCTTTAACTTTTCCATTTAGAACTTCGCAAACTGCACGACACAATGCTCTACTCTATACAGCAGTGAACAATAACTAACAGACATACAACAACGCAACTTTCGGTAGTTACATATTAAACACAGCCGTGTGCATCGGTGCCAATCGCATTTCGCTTCAACACGCCATTGGCGAGAAATTACGAATGTTCCGGAATTTTTTGAACAGACCTCAAATGTACACTGAAGAGCCAAAGAAACTGGTGCACGTGCGGAATATCGTGTAGGGCTCCCGCGAGCGCACTTAAGTGCCACCACACGACGTGGCATGGACTCGACTAATGTCTGAAGTAGTACTCGTGCGAGCTGACACCCTGAATCCTGCGGGGCTGTCCATAAATCCGTAAGAGTGAGAGGGAGTAGAGATCTCTTCTGAACAGCACATTTCAAAGCATCCCAGATATGCTCAATAATGTTCATATCTGGGGAGTTTGGTGGCCAGCGGAAGTGTTTAAACTCAGAACAGTGTTCCTGGAGCCAAGCAGTTCTGGACGTGTGGGATGTCGCATTGTCCTAATGGAATTGCCGAAGTCTGTCGGTACGCACAATGGACACGAAAGGATGCAGGTTATCAGATAGGATGATTACGTACGTGTCACCTGTCAGAGTCGTATCTAGACGTATCAAGGGTCCCACGTCACTCCAACTGCACACGCCGCACACCATTAGCGAGCCTCCACCAGCTTCAGCAGTCCCCTACTGACATGCAGGATCCATGGATTCGTACTCGTACACGTCTATCCGCTCGATGCAATTTGAAACGAGACTCGTCGACCAGGCAACATATTTCCAGTCATCAATAGTTCAATGTCGGTGTTGACGGGGCCAGACGAGTCGTAAAGCTTTGTGTCGTGCAGTCAGCAAGGGTACTAGAGTGGGCCTTCGGCTCCGAACGCACAGATCGATGATGTTTCGTTGAATGGTTCGCACGCTGACACTTATTGATGTCCCAGCATTGAAAGCTGCAGCAATTTGCGAAATGATTGCACTTCTGTCACGTTGAACGATTGTCTTCAGTCGTCGTTGGTCCATTTCTTGCAGGATCTTTTTCTGGGCACAGCGATGTTCGATAGCTGATGTTTTACAGGATTCGTGATATTCGTGGTACATTAGTTAGTTGGTCGTACGGGAAAATTCCCACTTAATCGCTACCTCGGAGATGCTGTGTCCCATCGCTCAGCGCCGACTTTAACACCACGTTCAAACTCACTCAAATCTTGATAACCCACCATTGTACGACGGGCGTTTGGAAAGTCCGTGCAAAAATAAAACCTACTTACGTGTTTGGGGTAAGCCTTTTTATTTTTCGATATAGTCTCCTTTTAGGCTTATACACTTCGTCCAACGTTGTTCTAATTTGTTGATCCCTTCCGAACAATAGGAATTGTCCAAGTCTGCAAAGTTGCTGCAATCACCTCTTTGTTTGAATAAAATCTTTGTCCCACAAGGCATTTCTTCAAATTGGGAACAAATAGTAGTCTAAGGGAGCCAAGTCTGAAGTATAGGAGGTATGTGAAACGAGTTGGAATCCTATTTCCAACAATTTTGCGACCACAACAGCTGAGGTTTGTACTGGTGCATTGTCATGATGGAACAGGTGCTGGTGCATTGTCGTGATGGAACAGGACTTTTTTGCGGTCCAATCAGCGGCGTTTTCCTTGCACCTTGCACCTCGGTTTTCAAACAGTCCAATAACGATGAATAATATGCACCTGTAATAGTTTTACCCTTTTCCAGATAATCGATGAGTATTATCCCTTGCAAATCCCAAAAGACAGTCGCCGTAACCTTTCTGGCCGAAGGACTGGTCTCCTCCTTTTTTGGTGCAGTTTCTCCCTTGGTAACCCAGTGTTTATATTGTAGTTTGGTCTCAGGAGTATAGTAATGTGTCCATGTTTCATCCACAGTGACGAAACGACGCTCAGGCCCTGCGGATTCTTCCTGAACAGCTGCAAACCATCCTTGCAACACTTCACACGACTCTGTTTTTGGTCAAGCGTGAGCAATCGCGGAACCCATCTTGCGGATAGCTTTCTCATGTCCAAATGTTTATGCAAAATATTATGTACCCGTTCATTCGAGATCCCCACAGCACTAGCAATCTCACACACCTTAACTCTTCTGTCATCCATCACAATATCGTGGATTTTATCAATGATTTCTGGAGTCGTAACCTCCACAAGGAGTCCAGAATGTTCAGTATCACTTGTGCCCATATGGCCATTCCGAAAATTTTGAAACCACTTATAAAATGTTTTAATCGAAGGCGCAGAGTCACCGTAATGTTTATGAAACTTCTCTTTAGTCTCCTGAGGCGTTTTGCGTTTTGTAAAATAATCTTTAATCACCACACGAAATTCTTTTTCGTCCTTTTTTTGACAATCACTCAGCTTCCTTGATTCACAGGAATGCCAAACACAAAGAAATAGACCAATATGGCTGAAACTTGGTGTGCGTTCTTTCCAAAGATGCTACGAACTATACATGATACGCGCCGATGGTGCCATCTCTCGGACTTTGCACGGAGTTTTCAAACGCCCTCGTAGTAGCAGTAACCTGTCTAACAACAACACCAGACACTTGTCTTATAAACGCGTTGCCGACCGCAGGGCTGTATTCTGCCTGTTTACATATCTCTGTATTTGAATACGAGCTTACGGAATATCGGACCAGGTTTGTGATTGGATTCAGGATTTCCTAGAAGAAAGAACACAACATGTCATTCTTAACGGTTCAAAATCTGCAGATGTAGAGGTAATTTCGGGAGTACCGCAAGGAAGCGTGATAGGACCTTTATTGTTTACAATATACATAAATGACTTAGTTGACAACATCGGTAGCTCCGTGAGGCTATTTGCAGATGACACGGTTGTCTACAAGAATGTAGCAACATCAGAAGACTCGTACGTACTCCAGGAAGACCTGCAGAGGATTAATGCATGGTGCGACAGCTGGCAGCTTTCCCTAAACGTAGATAAATGTAATATAATGCGCATACATAGGGGCAGAAATCCATTCCAGTAGGATTATGCCATAGGTGGTAAATCATTGGAAGCGGTAACGACCGTAAAATACTTAGGAGTTACTATCCGGAGCGATCTGAAGTGGAATGATCACATAAAACAAATAGTGGGAAAAGCAGGCGCCAGGTTGAGATTCATAGGAAGAATTCTAAGAAAATGTGACATCGACGAAAGAAGTAGCTTTCAAACCGCTTGTTCGTCCGATTCTTGAGTATTGCTCATCAGTATGGGACCCTTACCAGGTTGGATTAATAGAAGAGATAGACATGATCCAGCGAAAAGCAGCGCGATTCGTCATGGGGACATTTAGTCAGCGCGAGAGCGTTACGGAGATGCTGAACAAGCTCCAGTGGCGGACACTTCAAGAAAGGCGTTACGCAATACGGAGAGGTTTATTATCGAAATTACGAGAGAGCACATTCCGGGAAGAGATGGGCAACATATTACTACCGCCCACATATATCTCGCGTAATGATCACGGCGAAAAGATCCGAGAAATTAGAGCAAATACGGAGACTTACAAGCAGTCGTTCTTCCCACGCACAATTCGTGAATGGAACAGGGAAGGGGGGATCAGATAGTGGTACAATAAGTACCCTCCGCCACACACCGTAAGGTGGCTCGCGGAGTATAGATGTAGATGTAGATGTAGATGTATTCCAGTTTCGGTGGCGCTTCATTGTACTAGAACGTGAAAGATTCGAACCGGCTACCAATGTGTAAAGTCCGGCAACACTTGTACGCACTATCAGTCTCGACTCCGGAGGCGAGATGCCACGCCTGTTAGGAATTAAAATCTCGCAGTCAGGGGGGGAGGTAGCGGAGTGGCGGGTACGACGTCCGAGGGAGAAGTGTAAGAAAAGCTGCAGCGTCGGCCGCCAGTGCAACAGAATTGCGCGTAATTACGTGGCGAGGCGAGCAGCCGGTGTCTGCTGGGTCTCCGCACGCCTCCAAATTGCTAGAGCCGCGGACGGGCGCGCCGCCAACCCGGCGGCGTGTGTGACGCCTGGCTAAGTGATGGCCGCTTAATTACACGCGCCGCGACGGTGCTAATTGTCTGCGCGCATGCGCCTTCTCAGGTCCCGCGAAAATGAGCGTGTTCGTTGCCCGGCGGCGCGGCGCCGTTCTCCACCTGTTGAAAGGCGGCCGTGTGGCGTGTGTGTGTGTGTGTGTGTGTGTGTGTGTGTGTGTGTGTGGCACCCCGCTGTCCCGACCTCTGACCCCGGCTTTGTGGCCGAGACGCCGACAGAGGCTGAAAGATTAGCTGCAAGTCCCTTTAAAGGCCGCTCTCCCAGCCGGCGCGAATGGCCTGCTAAATACGGGTTTCTCAAAGTGTGCTACTCTGAAAGTTCCCAAGCGAGTGAAAATTCTTACATACTGCTTAAAAAATATACTTACACATGCACTGAGGCGACAGAAGTCGTGGAATGCCTTCTAATAAGGTGTCGGACCTCCTAATTGCCCGGTGTAGTGAAGCAACTCGACGTGGTATGGACTCAGCTAGTAGTTAGAAGTCGCCTGCAGAAACACATTGTCTCCGGATATTCCATTTACAAACTTCTAGGACTTGTAGAGGGGAATGAGTGCATAATATTTTGAACAGGAACCCATGTCCGCTAGCGTTCCGTTCTACTACGTTTTTATTTCAGATGTTTAACTCATCCACTTTGGGAGCAAAATTAGGTGTGACGCAGTAAAATCATTAGCTAACAATACGAAAGGAAACATAACTAAACATCTATTTATCACCGTTTATGCAAAGTTTAATTTACGACAGTGCTGTACAGACAGAGGGAGATCTGCTGGCTCGAATTATGTCCGCTGTATTGGAAATTGAAGTGACACCAGGTGGGACGGAGAGAATGTTCTAGAACGTGCTTTGTAGGTACAATGTCTGGAACAAGCGTTGGTGGTCGCCACATCGAGCCGCTTTTGTAATACGTAAGTGTTGCTCTGTACATACAGTACTCTAATTTATTTTTTGAATAACATAAACACGTTTTTTTTCCAGAATGAGATTTTCACTCTGCAGCGGAGTGTGCGCTGATATGAAACTTCCTGGCAGATTAAAACTGTGTGCCCGACCGAGACTCGAACTCGGGACCTTTGCCTTTCGCGAGCAAGTGCTCTACCATCTGAGCTACCGAAGCACGACTCACGCCCGCTACTCACAGCTTTACTTCTGCCAGTACCTCGTCTTCTACCTTCCAAACTTCGTGCTTCCAAACGTGCTTCGGTAGCTCAGCTGGGTCGCCGGCACGGTAGCTCAGCGTGTTCGGTCAGAGGGTTTAGCTACCCTCTGTAATAAAAAAAAAACTGAGTAAACGGATCAACAAACAACCTGAACGAGTGTCATCGGACGTCCGCCACGAAAAAATTCAACGAACAATATACACTCCTGGAAATTGAAATAAGAACACCGTGAATTCATTGTCCCAGGAAGGGGAAACTTTATTGACACATTCCTGGGGTCAGATACATCACATGATCACACTGACAGAACCACAGGCACATAGACACAGGCAACAGAGCATGCACAATGTCGGCACTAGTACAGTGTATATCAACATTTCGCAGCAATGCAGGCTGCTATTCTCCCATGGAGACGATCGTAGAGATGCTGGATGTAGTCCTGTGGAACGGCTTGCCATGCCATTTCCACCTGGCGCCTCAGTTGGACCAGCGTTCGTGCTGGACGTGCAGACCGCGTGAGACGACGCTTCATCCAGTCCCAAACATGCTCAATGGGGGACAGATCCGGAGATCTTGCTGGCCAGGGTAGTTGACTTACACCTTCTAGACCACGTTGGGTGGCACGGGATACATGCGGACGTGCATTCTCTTGTTGGAACAGCAAGTTCCCTTGCCGGTCTAGGAATGGTAGAGCGATGGGTTCGATGACGGTTTGGATGTACCGTGCACTATTCAGTGTCCCCTCGACGATCACCAGTGGTGTACGGCCAGTGTAGGAGATCGCTCCCCACACCATGATGCTGGGCGTTGGCCCTGTGTGCCTCGGTCGTATGCAGTCCTGATTGTGGCGCTCACCTGCACGGCGCCAAACACGCATACGACCATCATTGGCACCAAGGCAGAAGCGACTCTCGTCGCTGAAGACGACACGTCTCCATTCGTCCCTCCATTCACGCCTGTCGCGACACCACTGGAGGCGGGCTGCACGATGTTGGGGCGTGAGCAGAAGACGGCCTAACGGTGTGCGGGACCGTAGCCCAGCTTCATGGAGACGGTTGCGAATGGTCCTCGCCGATACCCCAGGAGCAACAGTGTCCCTAATTTGCTGGGAAGTGGCGGTGCGGTCCCCTACGGCACTGCGTAGGATCCTACGGTCTTGGCGTGCATCCGTGCGTCGCTGCGGTCCGGTCCCAGGTCGACGGGCACGCGCACCTTCCGCCGACCACTGGCGACAACATCGATGTACTGTGGAGACCTCACGCCCCCCGTGTTGAGCAATTCGGCGGTACGTCCACCCGGCCTCCCGCATGCCCACTATACGCCCTCGCTCAAAGTCCGTCAACTGTACATACGGTTCACGTCCACGCTGTCGCGGCATGCTACCAGTGTTAAAGACTGCGATGGAGCTCCGTATGCCACGGCAAACTGGCTGACACTGACGGCGGCGGTGCACAAATGCTGCGCAGCTAGCGCCATTCGACGGCCAACACCGCGGTTCCTGGTGTGTCCGCTGTGCCGTGCGTGTGATCATTGCTTGTACAGCCCTCTCGCAGTGTCCGGAGCAAGTATGGTGGGTCTGACACACCGGTGTCAATGTGTTCTTTTTTCCATTTCCAGGAGTGTAGAACAAAATGGGTTTAAAAAAAAAAAAAGATGGTAGAGCACTTGCCCGCAAAAGACAATGGTCCCGAGTTCGAGTCTCGGTAGGTCACACGTTTTTTTTTTTTTTTTTTGAGATTTCTAGTAAGTTCCTATAGGATCAAACTATTGAGGCCATCGGTCCCTAGGCTTACATACTACTAAATCTAACTTAAACTAGCTTACGCTAAGAACAACACACACACCCATGCCCGAGGGAGGACTCGAATCTCCGACGGGAGGAGCCGTGCGAACCGTGACAAGGCGCCTCAGACCGCACGGCGTAAACATGTAATATTTAACTGTTAATAGAAACAAATGTGCTTAGGTGATAAGTGGAGCTATCATTATGTGTCCTTTCGAACTGTTACCTAGTAATTGTACAGTGTCAGGTCTCATTCAGTTCCTCGATGAGAACTGGATGAGTAAAATATCTGAAAAACCTTCGTAGAACTGAAACGGTATGCCTCCGGATACGGCTTCCTATTCAAAATATCATGTACTCGTTCCTCTCTGCAAGTCCTAGATGTTTGTGACGGGAATTTACGAACACTCTGGACTGAGCAATACTGCATCTACGGCCCTCCAGAATCGCGAAAGTGTTGCCGGTGCAGGACTTCGCGCACGAACAGACCTCTCGATTACGTGCCGTAAATGTTCGATGGGACTCATGTCGGGCGATCTGGCTTGTCAAATCATTCGCTCGAACTGTCCAGAATGTTCTGCAAACCAAACGCAAACCTATGTGGCCCGATGACATGGCTCATTGTCGTCCACAAAAATTTTATCGTCGTTTGGGAACATGAAGTTGAAGTAGCCGAACATAAGCATTTCCAGTCAATGATCGGCTCGTTTGAGCCAGAGGACCCAGTCCATTTCATACAAACACAGTCCATACCACTATGGAGCCACCACCAACTTGCCGTCGGCGTACAGGCAGCTAGCGTCGAGGTATTCGGCACGATTCGAACAGCTCTGGCCTCCCGTACTCTCCCGGTGCTCGGTAGCAGCATGGAAACAACACCGCCTTTTGTAGTCACAATAAAGTAAGTATGATATCCCTACTTTAAAGCACGTTAGGTAATGAAACAACTCTTGGTGCATTCATTGAGTCGGTGACCGCAGCAAAACGAGTTTCGTAAATGAGTTTGCGACACTGCATCTTCCGTCTCCAGCCGGGCAGTGTATGTTCTTCCAATCAGAGATATTTAAAGGAATTCTTTATTTATCTTTTATTTGAAACATCAGTACTCGTTGTTATTAGAAAGTTTAAATTTGTACAGCCCTTAACAGTAAAAATTTCCATATATTACATTTTTCAGTTATCCTTGACTCTTTCACACAAATTCTACCATCTTGATCCTTTCATTTATATTACTCCATATTACATCCAACTCAGCCTAATGTTAGGGAAATAGGAACATGAATGTTACCTCTCAGTATTCTTTCTCTCATAATTCAGTCATTTGTGTATAAAGCCGTCTCTTACCTAATAATTGCCAGACAGGTGAATCTTGACTCCACTTGACTTTATAGCAACAAACAAGTATCCACTCTAAAGGTGGTTAAAATTCTTCCCAGATTTCATTCGTGGGAACGGTCCACAAAACATTGCTTGGCTCCACTCAGGAATATAGTAAAAAGGGATAATTTGGATAATATCAGACGTTTCCACATTTTCTTGAATCACAAGTAGGTGCTTGCGAGTATTAATACATTGCATTGTACATAAGTGTTTATGGAAGCTCCAGAATTTTTATAAAATAAAAATATCTACAATTTAACTCCCAATTTAGCTGCCTAATTTACCCTCTAAAGTCTAGGAAAGGAAAAAAATATTGGGGCAAATTTGGATGTATTGTGGGGGAAATATGTGGAATACTACATAAAATGAAAGTTCTCATGTTAGTTTTACTTCAAATCTGGATGATGATCTTCAAATAATAATCAGTAATACATAATTATCAGCATGAAAGATACAAAAAAGTCAATTTTTTCTAGTACTGAAATGTTTACACGCACCAGTCGCACTTAACCTGCTTTCTTCCAGCTGGCACGTGGTACCATGTTCTGCAAATCTGACACCGAATTAAGTGCTACTGATAAAATTTATATATTTACTACGTCATTAGGGCAGACAATAAAAAATAATAGTATAGTCATTGTGTAAGTAGCCTGTTTAGGTTTTTATGTTGGTAACGCCACGTAGCTTTCTGTATGAAAATCAGTGACTGTGCTGTGTGCAGTCTGTGGCTCATTTGCATTGTTCGAACATTCGCTATTGTAGTGTTGGCAGTTGGATGTGAACAGTACGTAGTGTTGTATAGTTGGAGGTGAACCGCCATTAGTGGTGGATGTGGGGAGAGAGATGGCAGAATTTTGAGAGCGGACGATCTGGACGTGTGTCCGTCAGAAAAACGAAATTTGTAAGACTGGATGTCATGAACTGATGTATATATTATGACTTTTGAACACTATTGAGGTAAATACATTGTTTTTTCTCTAGCAAAATCTTTCATTTGCTAACTATGCCTATTAGTAGTTAGTGCCTTCAGTAGTTAGAATCTTTTATTTAGCTGGCAGTTTTGGCGCTCGCTGTATTGCAGTAGTTCGAGTAACGAAGATTTTGTGAGGTAAGTGATTCATGACAGGTATACGTTATTGCTAGTCAGGGCCATTCTTTTGTAGTGATTATTGAAAATGAGACTGTGTTCCGCTAAAAATATTGTGTGTCAGTTTAGTGATGATCATAATAAGTGTCGTGGTTGGCAGGAGAGCCAACACCGTGTTACTAGAGGAGGCCGAAAGGCACGCGTTTTAGCTCACGCAGGCTGGCGTTAGGTCTGGAACAGGACAAGGAAATTAGAATTGAGAAAAAAACGGACGTAGCTGGTGGAATAGTTAACTCCAATCCATTAATGATGAACGTCGGTCTTGACAGTACATTATTCACAATATCAATAGTAACAGATAATGGTGCATTGCTAGGTCGTAGCAAATGACGTAGCTGAAGGCTATGCTAAACTAACGTCTCGGCAAATTCCCACAGGACAGGGACGGCAGCTGTGGCTGTAGCTACACGACGAAAGTCAATCGGAAACGATTCGAACACGTCATCGGTTTCCGCATCAATGAACATGCAAGCAAGTTCGGAGGAATCGAATGCCTTATCCTCAGCAACAGGCAAGCGGGACAACGCATCGGCGTTTCCGTGCTTAGCAGTGGAACGATACAAGATATCGTAGCGGAACTGCGAGAGGAAAATAGACCAGCGAAGGAATTTCTGCGCTGTACGTGGAGGTACAGGCTTGGTCGCATGAAAAAGCGATGTCAAAGGTTTGTGGTCAGTGATTATGGTAAAGTGACGACCATACAAGAAATCATGAAACTTTGTAACACCAAATACGAGAGCCAATGCTTCTTTCTCGATCTGTGAATAATTTCTTTGCGCAGACGAGAGAAATTTGGACGCAAAGGCTATAGGGCGATCGTGCGATCCATCTTTGTGCGCAAGCACAGCACCGATCCCGAAATCCGATGCATCCACCATCAACAAAAGGGGCTTCTGGGGGTCGAATGGCGTAAGGCAAGTATTGGAAAGAAACGCCGATTTCAACTGGCGAAAGGTGCGTTGGCATTCCGTCGTCCAGACGAACGGAACACCTTTACGGCGTAAGCGATGAAGAGGAGCTGAAATGGAAGAGGCATGTGGCACATATCTGTTATAGTAATGTATTTTTCCCAGCACACTCTGTAGCTGCTTCAAATTCTGCGGCGAAGGCAAGTCTTGTATGGCACGGAGGTGCTTGGGGCTGGGATGTATGCCTTGGGCATTGAGTACATGTACCAGGTATGGCAAGTCACGAGCAAAAAACACACATTTGTCCTTCCGCAAGTGAAGACCATTTTGTCGCAAGACCTGAAATAATGTTCTGAGATTGGCTAAATGTTCTTCTTCCGTCTTTCCCGAGATCACAGTATCGTCCAGATAGTTTGCTGCAGTAGGGACCGACGCACAAACAGTTTGTAGATATTGCTGAAATAATGCAGGGGCGGATGCACACCCGAATGGCAGTCGTTTGAATCGATACAAACCAAGATGAGTGTTAACCAACAAAACGCGCTGGGATTCTTCGTCCACCGGTATTTGCAAGTACGCATCTGCTAGGTCCAACTTCGAAAAATATTTACCCAGGCACAGTTTGTCAAAAAGATCTTCCGGGCAGGGTAAAGGAAAAGTTGCAATCACTAGTTGTAGATTCACTGTTGCCTTGAAGTCCACACAAAGTCTCAATTTTCCCGAAGGTTTTGGCAAAATTACTAAGGGTGATGCCCAGAGAGAAGCCTGCACACGTTCAATTACACCTTGTGATTCTAAATCGTGTAATGTTTTTGCGACCTCATCACGCAATGCGTGGGGAACAGTGCGCGCTCTGAAAAATTTCGGTTTGCGCGTTTACTTTCAGTTCCAAATGTGCTTTATAGTTCTTAGCACAACTGAGGCCCGGTGCAAAAATGTCTGCAAATTCTTCACATATATGAGAAACACTGTCTGAAGGCACAGTCTGGTTCACTGATAGGACCTGATTTACTACAGACAAGTTAAACAACTGAAATAAATCGAAACCAAACAAGTTCACTGCAGAAGAAGAATGAAGGACATAAAATGACACAAGTTTTGTTTGCCCTTTGTATGTTGCAAGAAGGCTGCACTGTCCTAACACAGGGATCTGTTGACCTGAATAGCTATTTAACTTAACATTTGCGGCACGCAACGGAGGTGTGCCCAGCAGTTTGTAAGTGTCTTGATTGATCAGTGAAACTGCAGCCCCGGTATCGAGCTGGAATGGTATCACTTTGCCGTTAATGTCCAAGTCTACAAAAAGTTTATTGTCCTGCTGACGACAAGAGTGACTGTCTCGTGCAACGTGAACTGACACTGGTACATAATCACTTGCGACATGACGGGATTTCCGGCGACGTCGACGCACACTATTTGTGGGATGAACACAGTCACTGTTAGAGAGAAAGGCACTGAGCGGAGTAGAATGAACTACATGAATTTCCATGGACAAAGTTTCACGAGCCTGAGTATTCTTGGTTCGATTCCGGCGCGAAGCAAAGGGCCTGGAATGGTTGTGAGTTTCCTATCTCAGCTTTTTCTGGGAAACACTTTGAACATGTCCTTTTTTATTACAGAAAAAGCAAATAGCCTGGCGTGACGGCACTTCTCATGCGAATGTCTAGTAGCGCACAACGGGCATGATTTTAGCACTGCATTTACTTGCCAGCGCATCACACGTGGCTGAGAGCCTGGCGGCAGCGGCGCATCCGGGTGTGAGGACTGTTTACTGTTCCATGCAGCTCACCCGGCAGGCTGGTTAACCTGACAAACGGGTGGCAAAGTTTCAAATGATTCCTGAGAAAAGTCAAGTGTGTCCTGCCGATCCAATATGTCCATCACTTGTTGAAGGGAGGGATTGACTAGTTTCAAAATCTGTTCCCTTATACGAACATCAGAAACGTTCTGTGCAATTGCATCACGTACCATAGTATCTGAATAAGGGAGCCCACATTGACACTCAAAAGCACAATCCCTAGTAAGGCCTTGCAAGGTTGCAACCCACTCCCGATTAGTCTGACCTGCCGTACGTTTTGTACGAAAGAAGGTATACAGTTTCGAAACTACATTGACTGATTCTTTGAAATATGTATCTAATGCAGACAAAATTTCTTCGTAGGACAGAGTTGCTACGTCGCGTCGGGGAAATACTTTGACTATCACACGGTACGTGGTCACCCCGACAGAAGATAAGAAAAAAGGCTGCCGCTCGTTACCTTGAATTCCGTAGGCGGCGAGATGGAATCCAAATTGGCGTGACCATTCCGTCCAGCTTTCCAGTGCAGCATCAAAAGGTCGAAAAGTTGGTGCAACAGCGTGTTGTGGCTGCGTTAGCAGTGGAGCGGCGGCTGCCGCATCGTTTTGCATTGCACGTTGACCCTGGACGAGCTGTCCAAGGGCATCCAGTAATGCCTGCGTCTGCTGATTCTGTAGCGATAAAATTTGGACAGTACATCTGGAGTTTGTGGCGAAACCATTTCACAAGTAAATCAGGGCAGTTTAGAGAAGAACGCGGTTTTGTCTCGTCGCCAATGTTGTGGTTAGCAGGAGACCCAACACTGTGTTACTAGAGGAGGCCGAAAGGCACACGTTTTAGCTCACGCAGGCTGGCATGAGGTCTGGAACAGGACAAGGAAATTAGAATTTAGAAAAAACGGACGTAGCTGGTGGAATAACTTTAATCCATTAATGATGAACGTCGCTCTTGACGGTACATGATTCACAATATCAATAGTAACTGATAATGGCGCCTTGCTAGGTCGTAGCAAATGACGTAGCTGAAGACTATGCTAAACTATCGTTTCGGCAAATGAGAATGTAAGTAGGCAGTGAACCATCGCTAGAAAAGTCGTCTGTACAACTGGGGCGAGTGCTAGGAAGTCTCTCTAGACCTGCCGTGTGACGGCACTCGGTCTGCACTCACTGGTAGTGGCGACACGCGGGTCCGACGTATACTAACGGACCGCGGCCGATTTAAAGGCTACCACCTAGTAAGTGTGGTGTCTGGCGGTGACACCACAATAAGTAAAGAGAGAAATGCCTGAATAAGTTCAGTTTTGCCCAGCTGTTTGAAAATCAAATAACGTAGAGGTTTTCCAGCACTGTCATATATAAATTTTTCTAAGGGGACGTTTCAATTGACACAACTGAGGCACCTTCTTATGCTCTCTTAACTCTGGCACTTACTGAGTCACGTTAGGCATAATTAGGGATAAGTTTCTGGAAGAAGGACAGTTGCAAAATACTACTGATTTAAAGTATTCCCACAGTTTTCTTGAATGTGCTGTAGAAAATATTTAATAAATTGCTTGCGTGATAGTTGAATATTACTTTACTCCACCTATGTTCACAAAGGTGAATATTCCAGTCGTAAGAACCCTCACTTGTGTCCTTGCCGTTTGACTATCGGCACACCTAGAGCATGAGGTGGCTAGCATAAGGAATTAGCATATCAGGAATATGTACCTTGTGAATTTCTAGCAGACACTGTCTCGAAACATAAGAAACGCAGCAAATCTGTTGGCCTTACGGTGTGTGTGCATTTGATGCAATAAGCTTCCCTCAAGTAAAAGTCTCTGTATTTCTAAGTAACAAGTGTATAGTGGGTTGGGTTGTTTGGGGGAAGAGACCTACCAGCGAGGTCATCGGGCTCATCGGATTAGGGAAGGAAGGGGAAGGTAGTCGGCCTTGCCCTTTTGAAGGAACCAACCAGGCATTTGCCTGGAGCGATTTAGGGAAATCACGGAAAACCTAAATCAGGATGGCCGGACGCGGGATTGAACCGTCGTCCTCCCGAATGTGAGTCCAGTGTGTTAACCACTGCGCCACCTCGCTCGGTGTATAGTGGAAATGCAGACTACTTCCTATGACGTAAAATGAACTGTACATCCACTGGCGATGTGTGTTTAATTTGAGCCTTACTGTGAGATTCGGGAAAAGACTGCGAACACGCCTAATTCTGCTACCACTCATGTATTCGTCAAGTGGCTTGGTACTTATTTTCTTATTTTTGTGTTTCTTCATAGCTTCCAACGTTTATACAGAATAGAAAAGGGCCCTTCAACATTGGATGGTTACGGCAATTCTGCACTAATCATGTGGCCCCCTCATAGTGAGATACATATAATAAACACGTGTTTATGACCATTCGATTAATACTTTCATCAGCTGTCACAATATGTGATCTGCAGTTAATTGTGTGGATTTATAGCATACTGTTTCTTTGTATGAGCTGGACATAATGGATGGAATCGTTCACAATGCGATACGTTTTTCTTTGTCACCACTGTACTTGTTTACCCTAAAGCAACCGCTCGTTTCCGATAACGGCCACAGGTGGCCAGGTGCAATAATATCGTGGTCGGATAGCAAAACTGGCCTACGATTGGTCGATGTAGGCGAACCGTGAGATACTACCGTTGTTGCGGAGAAAGTTATTTCTTTGACACGTTAATACTAAGGAAGCACTTGTAAGTAGGCAGTTTATATTTTCTTATTGGCAACGTTACGTAGCGCTCTGTATGAAAATCACTGGCTGTGCTGTGTGCAGTCTGTGGCCAGTTTGCATTGATGTCAGCCATTATAGTGTCGGGCAGCTGGATGTTAACAGCACATAGCGTTGCGCAGTTGGAGGTGAGCCGCCAGCAGTGGTGGATGTGGGAAATGAGATGGCGGATTTTTGAGTACAGAATGGATATTATGAACTACTATGTATATTATGCTTTTTCAACACTATTAAGGTAAATACATTGTTTGTTCTGTATTAAAATCTTTCATTTGCTAACAATGCCTACTAGTAGTTAGTGCCTTCCGTAGTTTGAATCTGTTATTTAGCTGGCAGTAGTGGCGCTCGCTGTATTGCTGTAGCTTGAGTAACGAAGATTTTTATGAGGTAAGTGATTTGTGAAAGGTACAGGTTAATGTTAGTCAGGGCCATTCCTTTGTAGGGATTTCTGAAAGTCAGATTGCGTTGCGCTAAAAAAATATTGTGTGTCAGTTTAAGCACAGTCATGTATAAACTGTTGAAAAGGGGACGTTTCATATGTCGACCCTTAGCCGAGGATACCTCACTGGAATCTTCTGATTTTTTTTCTTGTAGTTTGTGTAATTAGTGTAGATTTTGTTTATTGCTCTTGAGTAATTGTAGAGTCAATCTCCTTTGTAGTTGCAGTCTTTCATTGTTGTACAGTAAAACAGTTGTGGCATGCATGTAGATTTGCACCAAGTATTTCGCAGCTACGCTTGCAATTAACTAGATATTATTTTCAGTGCTATGTTAATGTGTTCCTCTATTTTTGCTCTTCAAATTGTGTTTTTCTGTGTTGTCGTGTGAAATATTGTGACAATAATGGCGTGTGAAAAACGTAACACTAGGCTCCAAAGTAAACTGAGAAATGACAGTGAAGACGAAAGCAGTGTGTTAACGCCACCATGTAATGAATTAACTAATATTCAAAGTAGTAATTTGGTAACTCTGCATAGGAAAATGGAGCGGGCGTCAAATAATGGTGTAGACAGTGAAACAGGTATTAAACATGGCCATTTTTACTGTAATATTTTTTCTGCTTGAGCTTTGTCATGTTTAGATATAAGTTATTGCATTTGCTGCTGCTGTTTGCCAGGCATAGTGTTACTGAATTTGACTTTGTATTACTCTGTTAAGCTAGTTTTACTACTGATTTATTTTTCTTGTTTGCTGCACAGTGCCTTATATTAGTTGTAGTCCTGCAATTGCTTTGCCCATTTAAATTTTTTGTCATTGATGTTTGTGTTAATTGTTTTATGCTGCTGCATTGCCTCGTCCCTTAGTTTAGCATCTGAGCTCAGTAGTTTTAAGTTAGCTTAAGAGGGGGTAGCCTATAAGAGAATGAGTTGCGATGAATTTGAAGAAATGCACTGAGAGGTTATACGAGAAAAATACAGAAAGCGTGCTTGAATAGGATTTTTTTGGTGGAAACAAATGTTGAAATAAGACGAAAGATCTATGGAATGAAGTTTTGGGTTGGACTGCAGTATCAAATGTTACACTGAAACCAAACCCTGTCCTTTCCTTTTGTGTTATCCCACTATGTGTTTGTGTACCCTTGTGTATTTGTTTTCTTCCTGTCTCTGTGTAGTTTCATAGAATTTTTTCTTCTTCTAATACTAATCTACATTCACTATGATGAGGAATACTGTTATCCTCAAATATAATTGGCATTAATAATATGTTATTTACCTTGTAAATATGCTTAGCCATTATTTATTCTGTTTTGTTTTAATGTTCATGTGTGAAGATGATGTTTCAATAATTATTCTGATCTTTTATGTATTTACTTATGTCATAATTCTTGTAACACTGATGTATATCTTTATTTCTATTCTTTTGTAAAGCCTGTACTACAAATGTTATCTGTATTGTTATGTTCTTTAATGATGTATTTTGTACCTTTGTAATTGTATTCTTATGTTATAAAATTGTAATTGACACCAGTTCATCATATTATTAACTTCTAAGTTCCGTTTCACTGCACACGTTTCTGTTGGTCATACTATATGGACAATATGTGAGAAGTAGGGACTGATAGTGTTTGCACGTGTGTTAATAATTCAGCAAGGGACTGGATAACAGCATTGCTGGTTCGAAGGACATTTCAAAAAAAATTTTGTGAGTGCACAAGTGGTGGTTCATGGACTTGCCATATTGTCCACAAGACTCTTCGATGGTGATTGTGGCACCTGCACAGTCGCAATAGGTGGTTGCTGGCTGTCTCTACAAGGACTACAGTGGGTCTGCATCTTTGATGACCCACCAATACCATCATCTCTACAAGGACTACAGTGGGTCTACACCTTTGATGACTCACCAATACCATTATTTCTACAAGGACTGCAGTGGGTCTGCACCTCTGGTGGCCCACCAATACCATACTCTCTACCAAGACTACAGTGGGTCTACTCTGTGATGACCTACCTACCAATCTTCTTCAAAACGTCGAATGACTCTGCTGTGGGTTTGCTCTGTTGTGGCCCATTACCTGTCAGCATGTCAAGAGTCAGCACTGTCTTTCAGTTGGAAGGACAACACTACTTCTTCAAGACTGCATGGAAATCCACTACTTCCGTGTGCATTGTCTTTTACTGCTCAGACTTTGAAAAAAAAAAAAAACACTGAAATTTTACTGTGATGAACAATCTGGACTGTCTTTATGGACTGTGAGAAAATTTTAGCTTTTGACCAACATTGTATTAATAAGTGTGTGCATTTTATATCTTTCTTACTGTAATTATGAAAATTTTTTTCAAATCTGTATTGGCCAGTGCCCAAAACAATTTGTAAAATTTTTTGTGGGGAGCATGGGGGCTATGTAAGTAGGCTGTTTATATTTTCTTATTGGCACCGTTACGTAGCGCTCTGTATGAAAATCACTGGCTGTGCTGTGTGCAGTCTGTGGCCAGTTTGCATTGTTGTCAGCCATCGTAGTGTTGGGCAGCTGGATGTTAACAGCACATAGCGTTGCGCAGTTGGAGGTGAGCCGCCAGCAGTGGTGGATGTGGGAAATGAGATGGCGGATTTTTGAGTACACAATGGATATTATGAACTGCTATGTATATTATGCTTTTTCAACACTATTAAGGTAAATACATTGTTTGTTCTCTATTAAAATCTTTCATTTGCTAACTATGCCTACTAGTAGTTAGTGCCTTCCGTAGTTTGAATCTGTTATTTAGCTGGCAGTAGTGGCGCTCGCTGTATTGCTGTAGCTTGAGTATCGAAAATTTTTGTGAGGTAAGTGATTTGTGAAAGGTACAGGTTAATGTTAGTCAGGGCCATTCCTTTGTAGGGATTTCTGAAAGTCAGATTGCGTTGCGCTAAAAAAAATATTGTGTGTCAGTTTAAGCACAGTCATGTATAAATTGTTGAAAGGGGGACGTTTCACACTCGGAATTTCTACATTAACTGGTGAAACGGAGACTGTTGATATTATTCCTCCAGTGTTTTGTTTTGTAAGTTTCCACTAGCTTTTAATCTACAGTGATCAAGTGAACAAAACTCACAATTACAGAATAAAGTGTTAATTACTGTACTGAATCAAGCCTATTTAGCAAGCTCAATTTAATACATCGCTCTCTCTCTCTCTCTCTCTCTCTCTCTCTCTCTCCCTCTCTTTCTCCCGAGGAATACATCCTCAAAAACGAATAAAAACAGTATAATATTTTCGATGTTGTAAATACAGAAATGTGCGCAGTCTATCAGCGCCTAGTGTGAAGACTGACAACTGTCTTTCAACGAAATGTAGAGTAACTCTTGTAAACAGATGAATTAATATGGTTTTACAACAATCACAATTCAGTAGGGCACTTTTCTGATATACAAAGCATTTTCAGAGATGAGTGAAACAATAAGTGACCCAAAGGAGCCATGGACTAACCAGAGATTGAACCCCGAGATTTCATTTGGTGTACGACACCTACCCACTCAATCAATTATGCTTAAAAAGCTCTCGCCACATAGAGTCCTGAGTACTATTCACAGCCAATTTAACGCGAAACATTCAGAAAATATAAAAAAGTCCTAATGATGTAGAACGAGTCATTTTACACTAACATCGCAAATTAATTTGTAAATATTACTGTACGCCACCTGTTACACTTCCCAGTAACAGAAATTCTTGTACGTAGAAAGAGTTTTCAAGGACAAATTTTCGGTTTGTTTTCAAATTTTACATAGTTGTCTGTCAGACATTTTTATCACTAGGTAAGTAATCAAAAATTTTAGTTGAAGCGTTGTGCAGCCCTTTATGTGCTAAAGACACACGTTATTATGTAGCAATGAATGTCTTCTTCCTTCTAGTATTGTAATTTTGTACATCGTCGTTCCTTTTGAACTGTAATGGATATTTATAATAAACTTCATGAGGGAATAAATATACCGTGAAGTAGTTTCAGAATATCCAACTCCTTAAACAGATGCCTAAAAGATAATCGTGGTTGAGTACCACATATTATTCTTATAGCACGCTTTTGCTCAATGAAGGCTTTCTTTCTTAAAGACGTGTTACCCCAGAACATTATTCCAAATGATGTTACTGAATGAAAATACGTAAAATAAGTCAACTTACTTATTTATCTCCCCTCAAGATTTGCAATGATTACAAGTGCAAAAGTGGCTGAACTAAGTTATTTTAGGATTTTCAGCACCTGCTCTTCCCAGTTTAAATAAATTCTCATCAATAAGAAAACTTAAGATTTTAGAAGTTTCTAACATATTTATTATTTTTTACGGTTTTGTTAAACTTACCATTGGAGTAGTACCCTAGATGTGCAGAACTGAATATAATGTGTCTTTTTAAAACTGAGGGAGAGACCATTAGCAGAAACTCAGGCAATGGTAATTTAAGAACATTGTTTACCATTTCCTCTGTTGCAGTATGTACATTTGCACTGATTACAAAACTGGTATCATTTGCAAAAACAATCAAGTCTGCTTGTTGCATATTAGACGGAGGATCGTTTACATACATGAGGAACAATAGTTGACCTATACTTGAGCCTTGGGTAATCCCACACGTGATTCAATTACGTCTCCAGACTATATCGGTTGAAATGATACGTACAACTTTGTGCTTTCTTTTGGTTAGATGTGTCATTGCACAATGATTGGCTATACCATCAATCCCATAAAACTTCAATTTATGCAGGAGAATACTAAGATCTACACAGTCAAACGCATTACATAGGTCGCAGTAAATAGCAGCCGGGGGCTATTTTATTATTTAACGCTTGTAAAATTTTTTGAGTGAACATGTAAATGACATTCTCAACAGAGTAAATCTTCTGAAACCCAAACTCTGATTTTCTGAGGATATTATTGTTGCTAAGGTGAGATACCTTTCGAGAATACATCGCATTTGGGGATGCATTACATATTTCAGATAAGATCAGGCTTATTATATGGGAACAAATCATTAGTTTTCTATTGGAAACACCTTCAAATCCAAATGAGCTTGCGAAACTGTATAATTTTCTTTATTTCAGAAGAAGGAGTTGGTAAGACAATGAAATGATCAAATTTTGTGGAAGTTACTTTTTCATCATACTGCTCTAATTTTTATACTGTCCTGTTTGTCCCTATACTTTCTACTGTGTATAAGGGAGTGCGGTGACGTATTACGCAAAATGTGGCTGTTATAGTACTAAGGGCGCAAGTTGAGATTCATTTAGTGATTTACAGATATGGTGACCAGAGCATAAAACAAAGAAATTCTGGTATATACGCTAGCATTACAGATTCTCGTGTACCTGCCACGAGTTGAATACGTGGTTCTGACACGTGGTGTTCTCCGCCAAACACCGTATGAAATCGTGCACACTGCGGATGTAGATTTAGATAAATTAGGTCAGATATTGTAAGTCTATTACATCAGTTTTTCCTGTGGGGGTACTTGCTTTTAATGAGGAACGGACGCACCAATATTTGATTCTGCGAGGGCACTCGCCAGCTGGCGCTTCACAAGCGCATAACGGCGTATTATCTAAGCACACAACGCCCTCTGCACTGAATCTGTCCCGAATAAATTGGCGGACAGGATCATTAGGGGAGAAAACAGGACTGGGGCTGGATTACGGGAGATGAATGGACTGCCGCACCTGCCCTGCGGGCTTCAAAATTGTTTTAAAAGACGAAAGATTAATGGTTTCGTTGATTGCCTACGAAAATTACAAAGCGGGCTTAAAAAGGGAGCCGATGGTGCGGCAAAAACCTTGTCGGAAATGATACCGTTCCAAATCACCTGCATCACTGTTAGCCCTACACGTTTGTCGGATCGATACACAGTAACTCGACATTACTTTCAAATTTTGTTTGGAGTTTGCAATTCCGTAGCTGCGTGGCCCTGTGTGAGACGAAAGCCGACATTTCCAGTTGGATCTTGAGTTTCTTCTCGCTGTTAACGTGGCTTTCCGCCGTATGACTAGACGAGTAGAGGCATATACTTGGTCTCTCTCGTATGAGTTGTGACGTGCATTTTCTCTGGCGTTTCGGCGGATATTTGCAGTTTCCTTTTCTCAACGTATAGCTGGGGTTAACCCAAAAAATTTCAGCTCATCAAGTCTGCCATACGGCGCGCGGCGTCGACGGAAAGCGTCGGTTTGTTCCCCATTTTATACTGTAACATCCCAAGAAACCCGAAAATCCAAATAAGAATGTCATGATAATTTAAAGTAGGGAACAGTGTTATCCTGACAGGTACGACAACTTTGACAATAATATAACACTTTAAAGTTTTGATTAACACCAATTTCAATAATTACTGTGTATATCATGATATAAAGGTAGAAAGAAAGAAAGGTTATTTTTAATTAGCTATGAAACATCTCAGTAATAACTGCAAATCAGTACGACGAAAGTTAAGTCCAAAGTTATGTGTCGGTCGGAGATAACATTTATTGTGAAAGAGAGTTGTAAACGTGGCGAAAAGGAAATTCAATGCGTCTACAATGCTCGATCATGGGAATGTTAGTCGCTTGCTTGCTTGCTTGCTATCAAGTCGAGAGAGAGCACCGTTTGTTATAGTACTACAAACGGAACGCTACGAGATTGTTTCTATAAAAAAAAATAATATTGTGCGATAGAGACGCACGGACTTTGTTCTCAGTTATTCTGACTGTAGAACTTGAACTGAAGTGATATTCTGATAGTGTATGACGAGTTAATGAACTTTAAATATTGGAGATATTATTGTTGGACTCAACCTTCATCAAAGTGAACAGTTACAACGTAGGATGAACATAGTATCGAAGACTGTAGTACCTGATTTGCCTGGAGTAGGAAACATTAATACGACCACACGGAGATAACAAAATTAATTAACTGTGAACATTTTAATTGAAAGAGTGACTTGATGATCATTGCCCATTGAAAGGAGTGTTTTGCCGAAATAATATCACGATGCACGAAAGCAAGATACCATTATAGATAATCTCTGGATTTGCGTCGTGCCATAGTGAACAATTCTGCCTAGCAACGTAACAACTACTGATACAGAACCGCAAATCAATTTTTCCTCGCTTCAATGGTGTGAAACGACGCCGATGATGGATAATTCACCCAGTACTGCAATAAATAACTAACCAGGCATAGCAAATCATCATAAAACCATAATAGACAATTAAAATCAGCAGATCGCATCGCTGAGAAGACTGTGCGAACTCGCAGACGGACTTTCATACATTACTCGAGGAACTATCTTCTTTAGAGATTTTCAGGTGTTGTTCCACGTTATCCGACGGGGACAACCATCACTGCGAGTCGCGTATCCATTCCACCGACCGAGCCGTAGCAGTAGCGGCTAAACATCAGCAGCGACAACAAAGGGGAGAGGGGATTTCACAATACAAAACGATTTTTAAATCCTAATTTTGCGTGCCTATTCGACAGAGCAGTCCCAGACCAGTGTAGTGCGTTATTCGTTTTATCGGCATGTATAAACAGGAACAGTAAACCTAGAAGAATAACCAGTACTCCAGCAACAACTGAGCAGCGCTTTTGCATGGCGGTAGCAGTCATCGCGGGTCAGAGCTGTGCTGTCACTACTGGAATACTGATTATTTTTCGCATTTTACTGTCCCTTTCAACATACATTGATAAAACGATTGTCGCACTAGAGTAATTTGGGACCGCTCTATACAATAAGCACGTAGAATTCCACTTTCTAATCATTTGGCTTGTAACGAGAAACAAACCGACACTTTCGATCGACGCTGGGCATCACATAAAAGACGCAATAAGATGCGTTTGCTTGGACTGACTCGACTACATGTTGCAGAAACTAAATTGCAAAGGTCTGCCTAAACACCAGAGAAAATGAGCCTGACGTCTCTTAGGAGAGACTGTTGTATCTGGTCGTTGATATCCTGGATACTGTCACTCGGACTGAGCTAATATCCGATCTGGTCTCTCGCCTGTTGTATCGGAGACGTCTGGAGATCTTACTGACTATGGGACTACCTCAGCATGACACAGACAGTTCGTAGGCGCATTGTCCTGTTGAAAACTGGCACCACACTACTGTCGCATTGCACCTCCATCTATCCGTATCATACTCCGCAAGCTGCCAAATGATGTGGTGCGGGCGAGGGAGGGGGGGGGGGGGTGGTTAATTCTGATACCACAAACGTATCCCTCTTTCCCTGTTCCACTCGCGAATGGCACATGCAAAGGTGGTAGTGGTAGTAGGTTCCTATGGGACCAAACGGCTGAGGTTATCGGTCCTTAGGCTTACACACTACTTAATCTAACTTAAACTAACTTATGCTAAGGACAACACACACACCCATGCCCAAGCGAGGACTCGAACCTCCAACGGGGGGAAGCTGCGGGAGCATGAGAAGGCTGACTGTTAGTAAGCCTCTATATTAGCTCCAATTTCTTGAATTTTTGAATTTTCTCGTAGTGGTCTTTTCGCCATATGTATTTGGGAGAAAGTAATTTGTTATCCGTCTCATCCCGGAAAGTGTTCTCTCAAAGATTCAATAGTATACCTCACCGTGATGCACAACAGCTCTCTTGGAACGTTTGCCACAGGGATAAATGGAACAATGCCTATAAATATTAACAAACTAAAAGTAGGGTACATTCGAGTTTCACTGGTGTTCGTTGCAGGATTCCAGTGCGAGTCGTTTACGAGATAAAGTATTTCGAAAAGTTCCCACAACGACACTTATACAAAATGGCTCTGAGCACTATGGGACTTAACATCTACGGTCATCAGTCCCCTAGAACTTAGAACTACTTAAACCTAACTAACCTAAGGACAGCACACAACACCCAGCCATCACGAGGCAGAGAAAATCCCTGACCCCGCCGGGAATCGAACCCGGGAACCCGGGCGTGGGAAGCGAGAACTCTACCGCACGACCACGAGACACACTCATGCAATAACTCTGGTAGCACACACTAAAGAACAAGACAAGTGCATACATTAGTTATATGCGTTCTGACCAGCAGCGAGACAACTGACCATCACCGGTAGTGTTCAGAACTACCGTCGAGTTCCAGTCTGGTATGGAATGACTGCTGCGCACGTGTTAGCCCAAAAAAATGGCTCTGTGCACTATGCGACTTAACTTCTCAGGTCATCAGTCCCCTAGAACTGAGAACTACTTAAACCTAACTAACCTAAGGACATCACACACATCCATGCCCGAGGCAGGATTCGAACCTGCGACGGTAGCGGTAGCGCGGTTCCAGACTGTAGCGCCTAGAACTGCTCGCCCACCATCGTCGGCGCACGTGTTAGTATTTCAACGGACATGTCCGAGTAAGCTCCAGTAATATCCTCCGGTGTAGTTGGTATGTCTTTTAGGACATCGTCTTTCAGCTTTCCCCACAGAATAAAGTCTACAGACGTCAAATCCGGGGAACGGGCCGACCAAGGTAGAGGTCCTCTCTGTCCAGTACAAGGATTTGTAAACAATTCTTGAAGACATGCTGTAGTACTCTGTGCACTATGAGCTGCACAGTCGTCAAGTTGGTTCCACAGGTGCCTCTTAGGCTGCAGAGGAAGGCTTCTAGCATCCGTGGAAGGTGGTCTGTGAGGAGGCTGCGATACTTGAGCGCGTTCAATGTTCCGTCTATGAAGTACGTACCTACGTGCTGATGGTTCACTATCTCACACCACAAGCTTGCACTCTATGGACTCTGCCGTTCTGCCTGATGAATCCATGAGCGATTGTCAACACACCAATAGTGCATATTTCAGAGTCTTACCTGGCCATGACTGGCAAATATGGCTTCATCACTAAACAAGTTACGTGACACATCTGGAGTATCCTGTCTTAATGACAATGTACAGAAGTTAACACGATCCTCATAAGCGTTTCCATGCCGCTCTTGGTGGAGAGACATCTGACAGGGATGGAATCTATATCGATGGAGAATACGTAGGGCACTTGCCTGACTCATGCCACTTTCTCGTGCGCTTTTGTGGGAGCTAACGTGCGGTTCTACTACAATGGCAGCAAGAACATTAATTTCCCTCTCTTCTGTCGTCACTTGTTTCCTTGTCTTACGTTGCCTAGGTATTACACTACCACTTTCAGCTAACTGTCTGAAGAGGCTGATAAATAATTGTCGAAATGGTTGACGTCTGTTGGCATATCTTGGCGCATACACCGTGGAAGAACGAACTGCATCTTCGTACACCCTCCATACACCAAGAGCATATCGGCTTACACCATAAACATGTCTGCTTTTTCTGCATAGGTAAACGCAATCGTCCACTCACGACCTACAGCTTGGACTGTCACACACTGACAAGCAAGTCATATTGCAGTCAAGGAATACACAAGCACACTCTAAGCAAACATAACAACATCGTACCTAACAGCTGTGCAGGTTGTACGGCGGAAACAAGTGTCGGTGTGGAAACTCGATACCTCGTAAACGACTCGCACTAGAAATGGTTCAAATGGCTCTGAGCACTATGGGACTCAACTGCTGTGGTCATAAGTCCCCTGGAACTTAGAACTACTTAAACCTAACTAACCTAACGACAGCACACAACACCCAGCCATCACGAGGCAGAGAAAATCCCTGACCCCGCCGGGAATCGAACCCGGGAACCCGGGCGTGGGAAGCGAGAACGCTACCGCACGACCACGAGATGCGGGCGACTCGCACTAGAATCCGGCAACAAACACCACTGACATTCTAATTTCCCCTACTTTTAGTTTGTTAATGTCAGTTGGAACTGTTACATTTAAAAAAGAGTATGTCTGCACAAAATACTCTTTCTAAGTATTATTGCAAACTGTTTGTTGGCTGACTACCAGCCCATTCCATGGAAACCGCACATCAACAGCACTTTCCATATCCGCTATATTGGCGGTGCGAGTTTGAAGTGATTCAACCTATATATCTCTCGCGTCTCTGTTAAAGTCGTTACGTGCATTTTTGGAATGTTTGCAACTTTTTTTTTTTAATGTGTAGCTGGAGGTGGAGCACAAAGAAATACTGCACATCCCCGAAAATGGTGGTATTTTTCCTATTACAATCAAAATCATTTTTAATGCAGAATTTTGGTTGCAAATTAGATATAGCTGTCTAAAATTAGTGTTGTGCGGTATTGGTTTTAGCGATATGTATTAAAGGGAACTTTAAGACACGAAGACTAACCAGTACTGCAGCAGCGACAGTACAAAAAATGGTTCAAATGGCTCTGGGCACTATCGGACTTAACATCTAAGGTCATCAGTCCCCTAGAACTTAGAACTACTTAAACCTAACTAACCTAAGGACATCACACACATCCATGCCCCAGGCAGGATTCGAAACTGCAAACGTAGTGGTCGCGCAGCTCCAGACTGGTGCCTTGAACCGTTCGGTCACTGCGGCCGGCTGACAGTGACACCCTGACTGCAGTCGCCATGCAGCAGTGCTGCACAGTCGCTACTAGAGTACTGGTTGTTCTTCGTGTTCTGCTGCCCCCGTTAGTACTAACGGGTAAAAGAGATATCATTCTAGAACAAGCTGGGACCACTCAGTCGTATGGGTGCGTAAAAGTCCACTTCAAAAATCATTTCGTTTTTAACGAAAAAAACTGATACTTTCCATAAAAAAATGTGGTCACCAGTGTTTGTTTGGGCAGACTCCAACTACACGTTGCAAAAGCAAAACTGCAGCTATCTGCGGAAACTCAATACAAAACACGCTTGAGAAAAAAAATGTGTGTGTGTGTGTGTGTGTGTGTGTGTGTGTGTGTGTGTGTGTGTGTGAATGCAATACAAGGCAATTCAAAGAGCATATAATGATTACGAACGGATTAAACATTTTATGCACAGGTATATATCGAAGAGATATACAGAGAAAGTACACCACTGGCCATTAAAATTGCTACACCAAGAAGAAATGTAGATGATAAACGGGTATTCATTGGACAAAAAAGATGAAATGATCGTATGCGGGGAAGTTCGGCCACCGTAATGCAAGTCCTTATTAGTTGACGCCACTTCGGCGACTTGCGAGTCAATGATGATGAAGTGATGATGAAGAACACACACTACTCAGTCATCACGAGGCAGAGATAATACCTGACCCGCTGGGAATCGAACGAAGGACCCCATGCGCAGGAAGCGAGAACGCTACCGCAAAATCCCGAGCTGCGTACTATATTAGAACTGACATGTGATCACATTTTCAAGGAATTTGGGTGGATAGATCGTGAGAAATCAGTATCCAGAAAAACCACCTCTGGCCGCAATAACGGCCTTGATACGCCTGGCATTGAGTCAAACAGAGCTTGGATGGCGTGTACAGGTACAGCTGCCAATGGCCAATGCAGCTTCAACACGATACCACAATTCATCAAGAGTATGACTGGCGTATTGCGACGAGCCAGTTGCTCGGCCAACATTGAGCAGACGTTTTCAATTGGTGAGAGATCTGGAGAATGTGTTGGCCAGGGCAGCAGTCGAACATTTTCTGTATCCAGAAAGACCCGTACAGGACCTGCAACATTCGGTCGTGCATTATCATGCTGTAATGTAGGGTTTTGCAGGGATCGAATGAAGGGTACAGCCACGGGTCGTAACACATCTGAAATGTAACGTCCACTGTTCAAAGTGCCGTCAATGCGAACAAGAGGTGACCGAGACGTGTAACCAATGGCACCCCATACCATCATGCCGGATGATACGCCAGTATGGCGATGACGAATACAGGCTTCCAATGTGCGCTCACCGTGATGTCGCCAAACACGGATGCGACCATCAAGATGCTATAAACAGAACCTGGATTCATACGAAAAAATGACGTTTTGCCATTCGTGCACCTTGTTCGTCGTTGAGTACACCATCGCAGGCGCTCCTGTCTGTGATGTAGCGTCAAGGGTTAACCGCAGCTGTGGTCTCCGAGCTGATAGTCCATGCTGCTGGAAACGTCGTCGAACTGTTCGTGCAGATGGTTGTTGTCTTGCAAATGCCCCATCTGTTGACTCAGGAATCGAGACGTGGCTGCACGATCCGTAAGAGCCATGCGGATAAGATGCCTGTCATCTCGACTGCTAATGATACGAGGCCGTTGGGATCCAGCACGGCGTTCCGTATTACCCTCCTGAACCCACCGATTCCATATTCTGCTAACAGTCATTGGACCTCGACCAACGCTAGCAGCACTGTCGCGATACGATAAACAGCAATCGCGATAGGCTACAATCCGACCTTTATCAAAGTCGGAAACGTGATGTTACGCATTTCTCCTCCTTACACGAGGCATCACAATAACGTTTCACCAGGCAACGCCGGTCAACTGCTGTTTGTGTATGAGAAATCGGTTGGAAACTTTCCTCGTGTCAGCACGTTGTAGGTGTCGCCACCGGTGCCAACGATGTGTGAATGCTCAGAAAAGCTTATCATTTGCATATCACAGCACCTTCTTCCTGTCGGTTAAATTTCGCGTCTGTAGCACTTCATTCTACAGCTGACGGTTGTCCCCATTCGATATTGTGAATTCATTTAATGTATTTCATAACGGCAGTAGCCACCGCTGTACCTGTTTCTTCGGACATGCATCGTAGTCAGAATAACACAGACACTGCAATATCGATGCAGCACGACGCTGCACCCTATTTTTTTATTTCATTTTACACATCTACTTCCGTAGGACCAAACTGAGGAGCAAATCTCCACCGTCAAGGGATATTTCCAGTACATGAACTTACGGCAGATAAGTAATAACGGACACAACAAAATGTTTACGAATCCTAAAAATACATTAAGCTAGAAGTTAATGTGAACGCAGTCAACAATATAACACAGGAATCACCTTAATTTTTCAAGGAGCTCCTCAACGGAATAGGAGTGAGCCACGAGGAAAATCTTCAGCTTAGATATGAAAGTGCGTGGATTACTTCTAAGAATTTTGAATCCTTGTGGTAGCTTACTGAAAATGGACGCAGCAGAATACTGCACGCCTTTCTGCGCAAGAGTCAAGGAAGATCGATCCGAATGTAGATTGGATTTCTGCCTAGTATTAACTGAGTATAAGCTGCTAATTCTTGGGAATAACCTGATGTTGTTAACAAGAAAGGTCAGTAAAGAATATATGTATTGAGAAGCAACTGTCAGAATACCCTGTTGAACAGAGTTCGACGAGATGTTGGCAAACTTAACCACTTATTGCCCGATCCACCCGTTTCTGAGCCAAAAATACCATTTGAGAATGGGAAAAGTTACCCCAAAATACACTGGTGTCCAAAATTAAAGCAACAAACTAAAAGTTTGCGTGGTAGCGTTTATTTTGTCACAAAACAGTATAAACAGGAGGTAACACAGTAGAAACAACGTAAAGAATACAGAACGCAAACATCTGCAACGTAAATAATAGTAGACGGAAATGTTGTTTGCTTTTTGCAACTTAACAGATTTGCGCCCACATTGCGACAACTGGTTAATGTGCTCACTATGGGATGTGACCACCTCTGGCAGCCATACAGACCTGACAACGACAGAGCATGCTCTGAATAACGCCATCAATATCATTTTTCTGTTGAGGCAATAACGACCATTCTTCGTGCGGAGCTCCCGCAAAACTTGGAGAGTACTTGGTGGATGTTGACGTGATGCAACCTGCCTCCTCAGTGCATCCCAGACATGCTCTATGGGATTCATATCGGGAGATCAAACAGATCAAGCCATGCGTGCAATATCTTCCGTTTTCAAGAAAACATCAACCGCTCTTGCTCTATGAGGTCGATCATTATCGTCCATCAGTATTACGTCTGGGCACACAGCACCTCGCAGCCACCGTACATGAGGTCTCAAGACCTTGTCACGATATCTGACAATAGTTAAACCTTTCCGATTCACGTGTACACTTTCACGAAGAGGTGTTCGAATGTTCAACATAATCCCTGCCCACACCATTCGTGATCTTCCTCATTCGAGTGGTCAACGTAATCCCTGCACACAGCATTAGTGATTCTCCTCGATGTCGGTCTCTTTCAACAATGTTCAGGTCTCCAAACCGTGTTCCACATTACCTTCAGACGCGAATTCGTCGAGAAACAATCTCCAGAACAAATCAGGACTCACTGTGAAAAGGACGTTGGCCCACTCTTCGACTGCCCAGGTGGCATCTACATCTACATCCACACTCCGCAAGCCACCCGACGGCGCGTGGCGGAGGGTACCTTCAGTACCTCTATCGGTTCTCCCTTCTATTCCAGTCTCGTATTGTTCGTGGAAAGAAGGATTGTCGGTATGCCTCTGTGTGGGCTCTAATCTCTCTGATTTTATCCTCATGGTCTCTTCGAGAGATATACGTAGGAGGGAGCAATATACTGCTTGACTCTTCGGTGTAGGTATGTTCTCGAAACTTTGACAAAAGCCCGTACCGAGCTACTGAGCGTCTCTCCTGCATTACTAAATGATCATGTGACGAAGCGCGCTGCTCTCCGTTGGATCTTCTCTATGTCTTGTATCAACCGTATCTGGTACGGATCCCACACTGCTGAGCAGTATTCAAGCAGTGGGCGAACAAGCGTACTGTAACCTACTTCCTTTGTTTTCGGATTGCATTTCCTTAGGATTCTTCCAATGAATCTCAGTCTGGCATCTGCTTTACCGACGATCAACATTATATGATCATTCCATTTTAAATCACTCCTAATGCGTACTCCCAGATAATTTATGGTATTAACTGCTTCCAGTTGCTGACCTGCTATTTTGTAGCTAAATGATAAAGGATCTATCTTTCTGTGTATTCGCAGCACATTACACTTGTCTACATTGAGATTCAATTGCCATTCCCTGCACCATGCGTCAATTCGCTGGAGATCCTCCTGCATTTCAGTACAATTTTCCATTGTTACAACCTCTCGATACACCACAGCATCATCTGCAAAAAGCCTCAGTGAACTTCCGATGTCATCCACCAGGTCACTTATGTATATTGTGAATAGCAACGGTCCTATGATACTCCCCTGCGGCACACCTGAAATCACTCTTACTTCGGAAGACTTCTCTCCATTGAGAATAACATGCTGCGTCCTGTTATCTAGGAACTCCCCAATCGAATCTCACAATTGGTCTGATAGTCCATATGCTCTTACTTTGTTCATTAAAGAAAAGAGTGACATCAGAAAGAGAGGACCGTTATTTGGCTGTAGGGGCACGACGGTACCGCCTTAGTACTGCGCAGCAACTGACATCGGACCTCGCAGCATCCACTGGACGTCAAGAAACACGGCATCTACCTGTGAACCCGTGTCTATGGCCCTCTGAGTCTCGTGGACGAATAGCGCGAGCTGGGTTTCACATGACCGTCTTTTTCGAAACCCATGCTGATTCCTACAGAGTAGATTTCTAGTCTCCAGAAAAGTCATTATACTCGAAAACAATACGTGTTCCAAAATTCTACAACTGATCGACGTTAGAGATATAGGTCTATAGTTCTCGACATCTGTTCGACGTCCCTTCTTGAAAACGGGGATGACCTGTGCCCTTTTCCAATCCTTTGGAACGCTACGCTCTTCTAGAGACTTCACTCTAGACGTTCCCTTCGTGAAGACGCATCAGGGGCACACATACAGCAGGACTCAGACAGTAAACGCCATTCTGCCGACATCTTCTGTACACCGTTTGCCTCAATACAACACGTCCAGTGGACGCTGCGAGGTCCGATGTCAGTTGCTGCGCAGTACTAAGGCGTTACCGTCGTGCCCTTACAGCCAAATAACGGTCCTCTCTTTCTGATGTCACTGTTGGTCGACCCTGCCGTGGTTCTCGGGTACAGTTGTGGTCTTTATAAACTGTCGCCACATCAGAGAAACAACAGATTCATTCACGTCAAGCCATCGGACCGCATGAGTTTGCGACTGTCTGCTTCCGTTCTTCCTATGGTCGTCCTCCGCAGAGAGTCTGGTAGGCGTCTTCTCAATGCCATGCTGCGCCGCTGTGACTGTGTACACAGCGATTGTGGATGTGGGGCTACCCGGGAAACACTCCTCCGTTTGATAGACGCCCTGCCGTCATCGTTGGCATGGTTTTCTGTTGACCTAAATTCCATCTTTCGTGAAGTACACGATCGTGACGACATCTGTCGACAGTTTGTATGATTATATCCTGAATTAGACACTGGACAGGGAAATAACGTTTTGTTGCTTTAATTTTGGACATCAGCGTATAATGCCACACGTCATGAACGAATCAAAATAAGCAAAGTAGACTATTTTTCCTCTCGAACTATCGCTTACTTCATATAATATTCTAATAGTAAAAAAGGCAGCATTAAATCTTTGAACACGATCCTGAACATGGGCTTCCCACCATAGTTTACTATCTATTAGAACACCTATAAATCTGAACTGTTCAGTCTCACTAATCATGCGCCCATTCTGTGAAATCAGAACGATAGATTTTGTTGACATGCGTGTTAGAAACTGTAAAAACCAAGTCTTACAGTGATTTAGCGTTCTTGTATTTTCTACAAGCCATGAACTTATGTCTTGAACTGCACTATTTGAAACAGTGCCAATGTTGCACGCAATATCCTTTACTACCAATAGTTTAGAAATATTTTAGAATCACCTTGTTATGTCTCCCTGCTCATCGTAAAATTTGGCATGTCTGGGAAACCTGCTTACTCGGATAGCTAGACAACATTAAACAAATCGTATTAATGAATTTTATTACAAAATCAAAAGAGACAATACTTAACTTTGACAGCTACACAGATGTGCCGCAAGCAAAGCGCGACATACACAATAAGCAGTTTTCTTCGGTATAAGTAAGTACAAACAAAGTGACTAGAGTTGACACTTCTATGCAAGTCACTAGCCTTGAAGCTGCTATTGAAATGGGGCATCCCCAGTCGGTCGTGGCGCTTATGTCCTCTTCACGTTGTAATCCTGGAGATGCATAGGACAGCGTGCGATTGGCTGACGTCTTCTCACAGCCATCTCTCCCTATCGTTCCCGACTGGGGTGCCGGCGCTTGACTTTACGCCGTTAACACACCTGCGATACTAGAAGGCATATCATTTATATAAGTAAGGAACAGAAGTGGTCCCAGCACTGATCCCTGGGGTGCCCTCCCGACTCCACCCCCCTCCCTTCACAATTTATCCGTGCCCCACTCGGACCTCACATATCACTGCGATTCTTGATACTGTGGAGAATGAGTTTTGCTGTCTATTCTTAAAGTAAGAGGTGAGCCAATTGTGAGCTTCTCCCTGTATTTCAGAATGGTCCAACTTCTGGAGCAATATTTTGAGATCCACAGACTCAAATGCCTTAGTTCGGTAAAAAATATGCTTAGCTTTCGAAATCTTTTGTTTAATCCATCAGTGCCTCACAGAGAAAAGAGAATATAGCATTTTCAGTCGTTAAACCACTTCTAAAACCAAACTGTACATTTGATAGCAAATTACGTGAAATGAAACGATGAATTATTCTTACGTTCACAGCCTTTTTAATAACTTCAGAAAGCACTGATGACACAGAAATAGGTCTAAAATTGTCTATATTATCCCTTTCTCTCTTTTTATAAACCACTTCACTACTGAGTGGTTTAATCGTTCAGGTAACTGGCCATTCCTAAAGGAAAAATTACAAATATGGCTAAGCACAGGGCTAACATTTGCAGCACAGTTCTTCAGTATTCTGCTAGATACTCCGTCATATCCTTGAGAGTCCTTAGACTTCATTGATTTAATTATTGACTCGATCACCCCCTTGTCAGTAAGACATAGGAATATCTCAGATATCTGTCTCGGAAAGGCATTTTTTAAGAGAATTATATGATTCCCCGTAGAAATTAATTTTCTTATTTAATTCTCTTCGTATTTACGGAAAGTGATTGTTAAATGTTTTACATAGATCTGACTTATCAGTAACAGAAATCCTTTTACTACGTTCTGACTTTATATTTTCGACCTTGTGCTGCTGAGTGCCGCTGACCAGATGCTTCCTTCACACCTGACTTTACGGTTTTAATTTTATCTTTCCTGTAAGATTAAAACTGTGTGCCGGACTGAGACTCTAACTCAGGACCTTTGTCTTTCGCGGCCATGTACTCTACCATGTGAGCTAGCCAAGCACGACTTACGACCCGTCATCATAGCTTTACTTCTGGCAGTACCTCGTCTCCTACCTTCCAAACTTTACAGGAGCTATTCTATTTGCGTACCACATGCTCTTTGTCGTCCTAATAACATCCTAAGCACCTTACTGTACTGTTTGTAATGGACTACTGTAGCTCGATT